>NC_091282.1:307452319-310216069 GCF_032444005.1 Ranitomeya imitator
CCAAGACATCAGGGAACCTCTGCCATGTTTGACTGTAGGGGCCGTGTTCTTTTCTTTGAATGCCTCTTTTTTTCTCCTGTAAACTATGTTAATGCCTTTGCCCAAAAAGCTCTACTTTTGTCTCATCTGACCAGGGAACATTCTTTCAAAACATTTTATGCTTTTTCAGGTAAGTTTTGGCAAAATCCAGCCTGGCTTTTTTATGTCTCGGGGTAAGAAGTGGGGTCTTCCTTGGTCTCCCACCATATAGTCCCTTTTCATTCAGATGCCGACGGATAGTACGGGTCGACACTGTTGTACCCTCGGACTGCAGGGCAGCTTGAACTTGTTTGGATGTTAGTCGAGGTTCTTTATCCAACATCCGCACAATCTTGCATTGAAATATCTTGTCAATTTTTCTTTGCCGTCCACATCTAGGGAAGTTACCACAGTGCCATGGGCTTTAAACTTCTTGACACTGTGCACAGTAGACACAGGAACATTCAGGTCTTTGGAGATGGACTTGTAGCCTTGAGATTGCTCATGCTTCCTCACAATTTGGTTTCTCAAGTACTCAGACAGTTCTTTGGTCTTCTTTCTTTTCTCCATGCTCAATGTGGCACACTCAAGGACACAGGACAGAGGTTGAGTCAGCTTTAATCCATGTCAACTGGCTGAAAGTGTGATTCAGTTATTTCCAACACCTGTTAGGTGCCACAGGTAAGTTACAGGTGCTGTTAATTACACAAATTAGAGAAGCATCACATGATTTTTTGAACAGTGCCAATACTTTTGTCCACCCCCTTTTTTATGTTTGGTGTGGAAGTACAGTTAGGTCTATATATATTTGGACAGAGACAACATTTTTCTAATTTTGGTTAAATACATTACCACAATGAATTTTAAACAAAACAATTCAGATGCAGTTGAAGTTCAGACTTTCTGCTTTCATTTGAGGGTATCCACATTAAAATTGGATGAAGGGTTTAAGAGTTTCAGCTCCTTAAAATGTGCCACCCTGTTTTTAAAAGGACCAAAAGTAATCGGACAGATTCAATAATTTTTAAATAAAATGTTCATTTTTAGTACTTGGTTGAAAACCCTTTGTTGGCAATGACTGCCTGAAGTCTTGAACTCATGGACATCACCAGGCGCTGTGTTTCCTCCTTTTTGATGCTCTGCCAGGCCTTCACTGCGGTGGTTTTCAGTTGCTGTTTGTTTGTGGGCCTTTCTGTCTGAAGTTTAGTCTTTAACAAGTGAAATGCTGCTCAAATGGGTTGAGATCAGGTGACTGACTTGGCCATTCAAGAATATTCCACTTCTTTGCTTTAATAAACTCCTGGGTTGCTTTGGCTTTATGTTTTGGGTCATTGTCCATCTGTAGTATGAAACGACGACCAATCAGTTTGGCTGCATTTGGCTGGATCTGAGCACACAGTGTGTCTCTGAATACCTCTGAATTCATTCGGCTGCTTCTGTCCTGTGCCACATCATCAATAAACACTAGTGACCCAGTGTCACTGGCAGCCATGCATGCCCAAGCCATCACACTGCCTCCACCGTGTTTTACAGATGATGTGGTATGCTTTGGATCATGAGCTGTACCACACCTTTGCCATACTGTTCTCTTTCCATCATTCTGGTAGAGGTTGATCTTGGCTTCATCTGTCCAAAGAACGTTCTTCCAGAACTGTGCTGGCTTTTTTAGATGTTTTTTAGCAAAGTCCAGTCGAGCCTTTTTATTCTTGATGCTTATGAGTGGCTTGCACCATGCAGTGAACCCTCTGTATTTACTTTCATGCAGTCTTCTCTTTATGGTAGATTTGGATATTGATGCGCCGACCTCCTGGAGAGTGTTGCTCACTTGGTTGGCTGTTGTGAAGGGGTTTCTCTTCACCATGGAGATTATTCTGCGATCATCCACCACTGTTGTCTTCCGTGGGCGCCCAGGTCTTTTTGCACTGATAGGTTCACCAGTGCATTCTTTCTTTCTCAGGATGTACCAAACTGTAGATTTTGCCACTCCTAATATTGTAGCAATTTCTCGGACGGTTTTTTTCTGTTTTTGCAGCTTAACCCCTTCATGACCCAGCCTATTTTGACCTTAAAGACCTTGCCGTTTTTTGCAATTCTGACCAGTGTCCCTTTATGAGGTAATAACTCAGGAACGCTTCAACGGATCCTAGCGGTTCTGAGATTGTTTTTTCGTGACATATTGGGCTTCATGTTAGTGGTAAATTTAGGTCAATAAATTCTGCGTTTATTTGTGATAAAAACGGAAATTTGGCGAAAATTTTGAAAATTTCGCAATTTTCACATTTTGAATTGTTATTCTGTTAAACCAGAGAGATATGTGACACAAAATAGTTAATAAATAACATTTCCCACATGTTTACTTTACATCAGCACAATTTTGGAAACAAAATTTTTTTTTGTTAGGAAGTTATAAGGGTTAAAATTTGACCAGCGATTTGTCATTTTTACAACGAAATTTACAAAACCATTTTTTTTAGGGACCACCTCACATTTGAAGTCAGTTTGAGGGGTCTATATGGCTGAAAATACCCAAAAGTGACACCATTCTAAAAACTGCACCCCTCAAGGTACTCAAAACCACATTCAAGAAGTTTATTAACCCTTCAGGTGCTTCACAGCAGCAGAAGCAACAAGGAAGGAAAAAATGAACATTTAACTTTTTAGTCACAAAAATTATCTTTTAGCAACAATTTTTTTATTTTCCCAATGGTAAAAGGAGAAACTGAACCACGAAAGTTGTTGTCCAATTTGTCCTGAGTACGCTGATACCTCATATGTGGGGGTAAACCACTGTTTGGGCGCACGGCAGGGCTTGGAAGGGAAGGAGCGCCATTTGACTTTTTGAATCAAAAATTGGCTCCACACTTTAGCGGACACCATGTCACGGTTGGAGAGCACCCGTGTGCCTAAAAATTGGAGCTCCCCCACAAGTGACCCCATTTTGGAAACTAGACGCCCCAAGGAACTTATCTAGATGCATAGTGAGCACTTTGAACCCCCAGGTGCTTCACAAATTGATCCGTAAAAATGAAAAAGTACTTTTTTTTCACAAAAAAATTCTTTTAGCCTCAATTTTTTCATTTTCACATGGGCAACAGGATAAAATGGATCCTAAAATGTGTTGGGTAATTTCTCCTGAGTACACCAATACCTCACATGTGGGGGTAAACCACTGTTTGGGCACATGGTAAGGCTCGGAAGGGAAGGAGCGCCATTTGACTTTTTGAATGAAAAATTATTTCCATCGTCAGCGGACACCATGTCGCGTTTGGATAGCTCCTGTGTGCCTAAACATTGGCGCTCCCCCACAAGTGACCCCATTTTGGAAACTAGACCCCCCAAGGAACTTATTTAGATGCCTAGTGAGCACTTTAAACCCTCAGATGCTTCACAAATTGATCTGTAAAAATGAAAAAGTACTTTTTTTTCACAAAAAAATTCTTTTCGCCTCAATTTTTTCATTTTCACATGGGCAGTAGGATAAAATGGATCATAAAATTTGTTGGGCAATTTCTCCCGAGTACGCCGATACCTCATATGTGGGGGTAAACCACTGTTTGGGCACTCGGCAGGGCTCGGAAGGGAAGGCGCGCCATTTGACTTTTTGAATGGAAAATTAGCTCCAATTGTTAGCGGACACCATGTCGCGTTTGGAGAGCCCCTGTGTGCCTAAACATTGGAGCTCCCCCACAAATGACCCCATTTTGGAAACTAGACCCCCCAAGGAACGTATCTAGATGCACATTGAGCACTTTAAACCCCCAGGTGCTTCACAGAAGTTTATAACGCAGAGCCATGAAAATAAAAAATAATTTTTCTTTCCTCAAAAATGATTTTTTAGCCTGGAATTTCCTATTTTGCCAAGGATAATAGGAGAAATTGGACCCCAAATATTGTTGTCCAGTTTGTCCTGAGTACGCTGATACCCCATATGTGGGGGTAAACCACTGTTTGGGCGCACGGCAGGGCTCGGAAGGGATGGCATGCCATTTGGCTTTTTAAATGGAAAATTAGCTCCAATCATTAGCGGACACCATGTCACGTTTGGAGAGCCCCTGTGTGCCTAAACATTGGAGATCCCCCAGAAATGACCCAATTTTGGAAACTAGACCCCCAAAGGAACTAATCTAGATGTGTGGTGAGGACTTTGAACCCCCAAGTGCTTCACAGAAGTTTATAAGGCAGAGCCATGAAAATAAAAAAAAAAAATATTTTCTCAAAAATGATCTTTTAGCCTGCAATTTTTTATTTTCCCAAGGATAACAGGAGAAATTTGACCCCAAAAGTTGTTGTCCAGTTTCTCCTGAGTACGATGATACCCCATATGTGGGGGTAAATCACTGTTTGGGCACATGCCGAGGCTCGGAAGTGAAGTAGTGACATTTTGAAATGCAGACTTTGATGGAATGCTCTGTGGGCGTCACGTTGCGTTTGCAGAGCCCCTGATGTGGCTTAACAGTAGAAACCCCCCACAAGTGACCCCATTTTGGAAACTAGACCCCCAAAGGAACTTATCTAGATGTGTGGTGAGCACTTTGAACCCCCAAGTGCTTCATAGAAGTTTATAATGCAGAGCCGTGAAAATAATAAATACGTTTTCTTTCCTCAAAAATAATTATTTAGCCCAGAATTTTTTATTTTCCCAAGGGTAACAGGAGAAATTGGACCCCAATAGTTGTTGTCCAGTTTCTCCTGAGTACGCTGATACCCCATGTGTGGGGGTAAACCACTGTTTGGGCACACGTCGGGGCTCAGAAGGGAAGTAGTGCTTTTGAAATGCAGACTTTGATGGAATGGTCTGCGGGCGTCACATTGCGTTTGCAGAGCCCCTGGTGTGCCTAAACAGTAGAAACCCCCCACAAGTGACCCCATTTTAGAAACTAGACCCCCCAAGGAACTTATCTAGATATGTGGTGAGCACTTTGAACCCCCAAGTGCTTCACAGACGTTTACAACGCAGAGCCGTGAAAATAAAAAATCATTTTTCTTTCCTCAAAAATGATGTTATAGCAAGCATTTTTTTAGATTCACAAGGATAACAGGAGAAATTGGACCCCAGTAATTGTTGCGCAGTTTATCCTGAGTACACTGATACCCCATATGTGGGGGTAAACCACTGTTTGGGCACACTTCAGGGCTCGGAAGTGAGGGAGCACCATTTGACTTTTTGAATACGAGATTGGCTGGAATCAATGGTGGCGCCATGTTGCGTTTGGAGACCCCCTGATGTGCCTAAACAGTGGTAACCCCTCAATTCTACCTCCAACACTAACCCCCCCACACCCCTAACCCTAATCCCAACTGTAGCCATAACCCTAATCACAACCCTAACCACAACCCTAATTCCAACCCTAACCCTAAGGCTATGTGCCCACGTTGCGGATTCGTGTGAGATATTTCTGCACCATTTTTGAAAAATCCGCGGGTAAAAGGCACTGCGTTTTACCTGCGGATTTTCCGCGGATTTCCAGTGTTTTTTGTGCGGATTTCACCTGCGGATTCCTATTGAGGAACAGGTGTAAAACGCCGCGGAATCCGCACAAAGAATTGACATGCTGCGGAAAATACAACACAGCGTTTCCGCGCGGTATTTTCTGCACCATGGGCACAGCGGATTTGGTTTTTCATATGTTTACATGGTACTGTAAACCTGATGGAATACTGCTGCGAATCCGCAGCGGCCAATCCGCAGCCAAATCCGCACCGTGTGCACATAGCCTAATTCTAAAGGTATGTGCACACGCTGCGGAAAACGCTGCAGATCCGCAGCAGTTTCCCATGAGTTTACAGTTCAATGTAAACCTACAGGAAACAAAAATCGCTGTACACATGCTGCGGAAAAACTGCACGGAAACGCAGCGGTTTACATTCCGCAGCATGTCACTTCTTTGTGCGGATTCCGCAGCGGTTTTACAACTGCTCAAATAGAAAATCGCAATTGTAAAACCGCAGTGAAATGCGCAGAAAAAAACGCGGTAAATCCGCCATAAATCCGCAGCGGTTTAGCACTGCGGATTTATCAAATCCGCAGCGGAAAAATCCGCAGAGGACCAGAATACGTGTGCACATACCGAAACCCTAACCCTAGCCCTAACCCTAGCCCTAACCCTACCCCTAACCCTAACCCTAGCCCTAACCCTACCCCTAACCCTACCCCTAGCCCTAGCCCTAACCCTAACCCTAGCCCTAACCCTACCCCTAAACCCTAACCCTACCCCTAACCCTACCCCTATTCTAACATTAGTGGAAAAAAAAATTTTCTTTATTTTTTTATTGTCCCTACCTATGGGGGTGACAAAGGGGGGGGGGGGGTCATGTATAATTTTTTTTATTTTGATCACTGAGATATAATCTATCTCAGTGATCAAAATGCACTTTGGAACGAATCTGCCGGCCGGCAGATTCGGCGGGCGCACTGCGCATGCGCCCGCCATTTTGGAAGATGGCGGCGCCCAGGGAGAAGACGGACGGGACCCCGGCTGGATCGGTAAGTATGATGGGGTGGGGGGGGACGACGGGGGGGGGATCGGAGCACGGGGGGGGGATCGGAGCGCGGCAGGCGTGGAACGGAGCACGGGGGGCGTGGAACGGAGCACGGGGGGCTGGAACGGAGCATGGGGGGGTGGAACGGAGCACGGGGGGGTGGATCTGAATGCAGGGGGGGGTGATTGGAGCACGGGGGGGTGATTGGAGCACGGGGGGAGCGGACAAGAGCACGGGGGGAGCGGAGCACTGGATGGAGGGGAGCCGGAGCAGTGTACCGGCCAGATCGGGGGGCTGGGAGGGCGATCGGTGGGGTGGGGTGGGGGCACACTAGTATTTCCAGCCATGGCCGATGATATTGCAGCATCGGCCATGGCTGGATTGTAATATTTCACCCGTTATAATGGGTGAAATATTACAAATCGCTCTGATTGGCAGTTTCACTTTCAACAGCCAATCAGAGCGATCGTAGCCACGAGGGGGTGAAGCCACCCCCCCTGGGCTAAACTACCACTCCCCCTGTCCCTGCAGATCGGGTGAAATGGGAGTTAACCCTTTCACCCGATCTGCAGGGACGCGATCTTTCTGTGACACAGCATATGCGTCACAGGTCGGATTGGCACCGACTTTCATGACGCATACGCTGTGTCACAGGTCGGGAAGGGGTTAAGGATGGTTTGTTTCACCTGCATGGAGAGCTCCTTTGACCGCATGTTTACTTCACAGCAAAACCTTCCAAATGCAAGCACCACACCTCAAATCAACTACAGGCCTTGTATCTGCTTAATTGAGAATGACATAGCGAAGGGATTGCCCACACCTGTCCATGAAATAGCCTTGGAGTCAATTGTCCAATTACTTTTGGTCCCTTTAAAAACAGGGTGGCACATGTTAAGGAGCTGAAATTCCTAAACCCTTCATCCAATTTTAATGTGGATACCCTCAAATGAAAGCTGAAATTCTGAGCTTCAACTGCATCTGAATTGTTTTGTTTAAAATTCATTGTGGTAATGTCTATAACCAAAATTAGAAAAATGTTGTTTCTGTCCAAATATATATGGACCTAACTGTATATCCAATTTGGCTTTAGGACAATTCTTTTTGTGTTTTTTTCATTTAAGACAAATTAAATGAAGATAATACCAAATAATTTGCGTTTGCAATCATTTTCAGGAAGAAAATGAGTATTATCTGACAGAATTGCAGGGGTGTCAATACTTTTGGCCATAACTGTACATTATATATATATATATATATATACACAGTACAGACCAAAAGTTTGGACACATTCTCTCATTTAAAGATTCTTCTGTATTTTCATGACAATGAAAATTGTAAATTCATACTGAAGGCATCAAAACTATGAATTAACACATGTGGAATTATATACGTAACAAAAAGTGTGAAACACCTGAAAATATGTCTTATATTCTAGGTTCTTCAAAGTAGCCACCTTTTGCTTTGATGACTGCTTTGCACACTCCTGGCATTTTCTTGATGAGCTTCAAGAGGTAGTCACTGGAAATGGTCTTCCAACAATCTTGAAGGAGTTCCCAGAGTTGCTTAGCACTTGTTGGCCCTTTTGCCTTCACTCTGCGGTCCAGCTCACCCCAAACCATCTCGATTGGGTTCAGGTCTGGTGACTGTGGAGGCCAGGTCATCTGGCGTAGCACCCCATCACTCTCCTTCTTGGTCAAATAGCCCTTACACAGCCTGGAGGTGTGTTTGGGGTCATTGTCCTGTTGAAAAATAAATGATGGTCCAACTAAACGCAAACCGGATGGAATAGCATGCCACTGCAAGATGCTGTGGTAGCCATGCTGGTTCAGTATGCCTTCAATTTTGAATAAATCCCCAACAGTGTCACCAGCAAAGCACCCCCACACCTCCTCCTCCATGTTTCACGGTGAGAACCAGGCATGTAGACTCCGTCCATTCACCTTTTCTGCGTCGCACAAAGACATGGTGGATGGAACCAAAGATCTCAAATTTTGGACTCATCAGACCAAAGCTGTCATGCCGTTCTGTCTGTTTCTGGTTTTCGGCATGGCAATGCATATGTTTGCTTTAACCCTTTACTCTTTTCCCCCTAATTCGAGCTGGGTTACTGTTGGCTGTTACCTTAATGGAGCCTTCTCAGTTCCCTGCTCTGCTGCGAAGTCGTACATGGGTGTTTAGTTATTTGCCCTGCTGCATACCTTCCTCATGTGCGGTCCCTGGTTGTTGCTTTGAAGCTGTCCGCGGGTTGTGAGGTCATTTGCAGTTGGTGCATGACTTTCCACGTGGTTCAGTGCTTGCAGTCTCAGCCTGGTGCCCCGAGCCTCAGATCCTGCACTGTGTGCTGTAATGGTTTCTGTGTGTGCTTAGGGCTTGCGCCGCCACACCTCCCCTGCTTTTATAAGGGTTAGGGTGTGTACTTCAAATGCTGTCCCCAGCCTATTGCTGAGGGGCAGCTCATATATAAAGCTCCCCTGCCCTATGGGCGGGGCCTGAGCTACTCACAATGCTCTTGAACTTTGCTATGTGCGTTTGTGTTCCTGGACCTCTCCTGCCTATGTTTTGGTACCAAAGTCCTTGCCTTGATTCCTGTTTTGTCCTGTTCTGGTGCCTATCCTGGAGGCGGTATATCCAGGCCCGAATCCTTGATCCTGTACCTGAACCTGTCTGAACTGTGTCTGCTGTGATTATGTTTCTGGAATCCCTTTGCATCTGGAGCCTCACTCCCAGTGATTTTGAGTCTCTTGAAACCGGTGTGTCTGCTGAGCATCTACTACTCTGTGCTCTGACTACCATGCGGTGTTAACCCCGTCTGGCTCATGTCCAGTACGGCGGTGTTTGCACCATCACGCTTGAGTTCCTTCCTAGGAACTATGCCCCGAGATTGACGACCGCAGTCTGGAACCTGATGACCGCTGTCTGGAGCTTGGAGCCTGATGTCTCTGGTGGTGCCTGTAGGTCGTGTCGGATGTCCGGAACCGAACTACTCCTGTCTGATGTCTGCCGGTGACCCTGGGTCCAGATGTCCTGATGTCCTGTCTGTACCCTGATTTCCTGCCTGTGTCTTGATGACCTCGTGGACCCTGATGTCCTGATATCCTGTCTGTTCCCTGGTGTCCTGAGGTCTTTCCTGAGTCCAGATGTCCTGATGTCCTTTTTGTGTCCTGATGTCTTGCCCGCACCCTGATGTCCTCGTGTACCCTGATGTCCTGCCTGGGTCCTGATGTCCCGCCTATCTGTGCCTCGGTGATCTTTTGGTGCTTTGGGGTCCACTGGGTGGTACCCTTCTGAGCTGTGGAATCGGAAGCCTGACATCGTCATGTTTTGTTTATGTACTGTGTGACTTTACTTTAGTAAACTTTACTTTCTTTACCTGAAGTATCGGTGTGATCAAGTCCTACATGTCTCTTTCCTTGTCCACATGCTCAGCTGCCACAGAACCCCGGTCTCTGCCCTTCCCTTAGTTCGGGTAGGCCCGGGTCCCCCTCTGCGGTTTAAAGGGGCCGTATTGCGTCGCCGGGGGACGCGCGCCCCACGCCTTCTGAGGTTGGTCGGTTTGGGGGCGTCTATGGGCTGGGCCGCATTGGCGGCAGCAGCTAATCGTGACAAAAGCATAGATTTCCACTGGTGACACGGTGGTTGGGACCAGAGATCTCAAATTTGGACTCATCAGACGAAAGCAGTTTTCCACTGGTCTAATGTCCATTCCTTGTGTTCTTTAGCCCAAACAAGTCTCTTCTGCTTGTTGCCTGTCCTTAGCAGTGGGTTCCTAGCAGCTATTTTACCATGAGGGCCTGTTGCACAAAGTCTCCTCCTAACAGTTGTTGTAGAGATGTGTCTGCTGCTAGAACTCTGTGTGGCATTGACCTGGTCTCTAATCTGAGCTGTTAACCTGTGATTTCTGAGGCTGGTGACTCGGATAAACTTATCCTCAGAAGCAGAGGTGACTCTTGGTCTTCCTTTCCTGGGACAGTTCTCATGTGAGCCAGTTTCTTTGTAGCGCTTGATGGTTTATTAACAGTCTATTCAGTAGGACTATCAGCTGTGTATCCACCAGACTTCTGCACAACACAACTGATGGTCCCAACCCCATTTATAAGGCAAGAAATCCCACTTATTAAACCAGACAGGGCACACCTGTGAAGTGAAAACCATTTCCGGTGACTACCTCTTGAAGCTCATCAAGAGAATGCCAAGAGTGTGCATAGCAGTCAATGGAAAAGGTGGCTACTTTGAAGAACCTAGAATATAAGACATAATTTCAGTTGTTTCACATTTTTTTGTTAAGTATATAATTCCACATGTGTTAATTCATAGTTTTGATGCATTCAGTGTGAATTTACAATTTTCATAGTCATGAAAATACAGAAATATCTTTAAATGAGAAGGTGTGTCCAAACTTTTGGTCTGTACTGTATATGTGTGTGTCACTGACATCTAAATATACAGTATATGTATTCTATGTGTATATATCTATTCTGTTTATTCTAGTCTAACCTGTCACTGTTTGATTTTACTGCACGCGGCACATGAATTGCTGGCATTTATTCTATCTATATATGTGTGTTTTGAATAATCTTTCCTTTGAAAACGATCTGTAAATGACAGAGAATTTCTCTATGTAAAAACTCATGTTAAAAATCACATTGCAATCGGATAGCAATCGCACTGCATTCGGATGTAAATCGGATGCTAGGTGTAAAAAATTGGATTGTACTTGCACGACACTTGCATTAACTTGTGCGACTCTCGGCAGTGAGAATCGGACCGATTTTTTTTTTATACGTTTAGTGTGACTCCGGCCTCACACTACATTACAGGCACATTTACACAGGTTAAATCACAATAACTAGAATGTTTTTGTTGACTATCTAGGGAGTAACTTGTTCTGTTATTGTGTATGGTGAATTAAGATTATGTTTAATGGATAAATATGAGATTTGAATATACAAAACGTATCATTCCTACTTTACTTAAACTAATGCAACATGTACATATATAGATTGGGTACGTCAAATAATCAGTTAGTGTTGTTCTTCAAATAATATATTCATCTAGCCAGCATGAATGATTGAAGAAGAGGATAATCAAGCTACATTGTTACCTTAAATACAGAACATGAACAAGTTTGAGTCATGCTCCCATGACCTTATTTCAACAATATGCTAAATTAGTTTAGTCAACTACTATATTAAATATAAAATGTGCAAAATGTACAAAAAGCATTTTTTCCCCCACTCTACACATCTATATGTCTGAGGTAAATCACTTTCAGTCCCCGATGATCCACAGAATAATGGTTGGGGAGGAGCGTTCCCAGAAGAGCAGTGTCTGAACACAGGAGGGATACGTTGGTTATGAATATTGCATAGGATTGTGATTCTACACTTTCAGATTCCAATGTGTTATGGCATACCTACAGTCAAAAAAAGGAAATCCTATCTGTATCCCTGGATTTTTATGTGTGTTGACTGTTTCGTCATGATCTTTAAAGGGAACCTGTCATGTGAAAGAACGCTATTAACCTGCAGATATGGGATTAATCTGCAGGTTAATAGTGAGAGCCCCACTGCCAGGAGCAAATTAACTTTATTCCCCCCGGCAGTGTTCGGCTTTCAGTCTTTGGGGTGGCGTCATCACGGTTTCAGTCACTGCTCTGTGTATACAGAGCAGTGGCTGTAACTGCGACCCCGGCACTGACTGATTGACAGTAGGCTCAGCATTAGGGCTGGCTGTCAGTCAGTGCCGGGGATGTGGCTACAGCCACTCTCTATACTTAAAGCACTGACTGAAACAGTGCTGGAGCCGCACCAATGACTGAAGGCCGAACACTGCCGGGGGGAATAAAGTTCATTTGCTCCTGGCAGAGGGTCTCTCAGTGATGCTTGGCGTCCAAACACTATTAACCTGCAGATTAACCCCATATCTGCAGGTTAATAGCATTGTTTTACATGACAGATTCCCTTTAAAGTTCAGTTTTCCATGCCCCAGACATCTCCTGTGGTACATTTTACGCCTGGTACCTGCCTGTAAAAGCAATATATAAAAGTTAAAAAAAATAATTAACACATGCACGTGTCAAAATGACTTGCTGTTCATAGGTTCCTTTTTTTAACTGCCTCTGGCTATGAAAGCCATGAAATGGCTAAAAGAAGTGACCGGATCATTCTTCTTGGTAGCCACCACTATTTAATATACATAAAAAAATAAAAATAAAAAGATGAGGCTACAAAAACAACAAAGACGACTAGAAAGACGCCATTTTAGGGAAAACACAGCTGGAATTTTCCTGAAGCGTCTTCTGCTCCAAAAACTATGCGGGTACGCCGGTGTCTATAAGATTTGTGTGCTCATACCCTTCCATAATACAATATGGCTGCTTGCAGCCACAATTCGGAAGAGCAATGAGGTATGGTGAGAAAGGATTTTTTATGTTTAATGTATATGTATGTTAGCTGCAGGTAGCCAATGGAGTGTTAAAGCAAATGAGAGTATATGGACACGTGTCCTGTGTGTGGCCATGATAAGACTTAGAGCCTACATTTTCTACCAGTTTTCCCCTCTGTAGGCTCAGTCTCTAATTTTCAGTTCTCTTCGACCAAGTGGATGAGGAGGGAGGCTAGCTGCTATGAAGTCCTCCATACTAACATAAGGATTCCTGCTCTTCCTTTTTGAGAAGCACACAGAAGGATGAAGCAGCAGCATGTTGGACAATGTACTGCAATACTGAGCTGTGTGACTGTGGTATTCCCCTGCAATTTGTATATTTGTATGTAACTTGTGTGCCTATATATGCACCTCTATACTTCTATGGAGCATTGACTACCTGTGTGCACTTGATCATTTTGTGTCTTCACCATTTTTCCGATACTAGTTTTACTAGTATATATGAGATGCTGGGAGCGGAGCTTCGGTGACGTCACTGAAGCTGCGCTCCCTCACAGCCTGAAATGCGATGAACTCTGGAGCGTGGGAAAATGAACTACCATTTTCCCACGCTCCAGAGTTCAGTGCAGGTCAGGCTGTGAGGTAGTATAATATATTAGTGAAAAAATTGGAACAGCATCAAATTACTACCTTACAAGGCATGCAGAGCTCTTCCGACCAGCAATCCAATGGTCAAAAAGTAATAAACTCAAAAAAAAAGGAAAAGCAGCACAGAATAATTGAAGAAAAGTGGACTTTAATGCCTGAATGGCGTGGCAACGTTTCGGATGTGTTATCCTTTGTCAAGCCTTGACAAAGGATAACACATCCGAAACGTTGCCACGCCGTTCAGGCATTAAAGTCCACTTTTCTTCAATTATTCTGTGCTGCTTTTCCTTTTTTTTGAGTATATATGCATATATATATATATACACATATATACACACACACATTATATATATGTGTAGAAAGAAAGAAAAAAAAATATTGAATATATATATATATATATATATATATATATATATATATATATATATATTTTCAATATTTTTTTTTCTTTCTTTCTACACATTTTTTGTAAAAATGTTCTTGTTAATTATTTTAACATGTTCAATAAATGCATACTTTTAATAAAATGTATACTTTTTTAACCAAATTAGGCCGGCTTCACACTCAGCGTATGAAAATACGGTCCGTATATTACGGCCGTAATACGCTGAAATGTCCCGAAAATAGTGGTCCGTAGCTCCTCCGTAGGCAGGGTGTGTCAGCGTTTTTTGCGCATGGCATCCTCCGTATGTAATCCGTATGGCATCCGTACTGCGTGGTTTTCTCGCAGGCTAGCAAAACCAACATAACGCTATAGAAGTGATCCATGTGTCCCAAAAAGAAAAAAATATATATATATACTGTCTATATATATATAGCTCCCAGGCTTTCTAGGTAATTTCCCACGATCTATGAACATCCAGCAGAGGGCGCCTCACCGCAAATGAAGCTAAATATAGCTCATTGATCTATATTTAGACTCATTCCCCGGGGTTTTGCAGTGAGGAGTAGCATTGCATTAGCAAAGCTCCTTGCTGCAAAATGTTTTAACCCCTTCAGAAGGATTTACATCGTTGGACGTTACAGATCTGCGGAGGGTAAGTATATTGTTGGTTTATTATGTTATTTCTTTCACAGAACGAGGGTCTTCAGTGACTGGATTGGGCGTAGAATAAAATACTCAAACAACCATTGTTTTTATTTCATTAAAATAATTTTAAATAATGTGTTTGTGTTTTATTTAACCCTTTACTACAATTGGATTAATAATGGATAGGTGTCATAATTGACGCCTCTCCATTATTAATTAGGCTTAATGTCACCTTACAATAGCAAGGTGGCATTAACCCTTCATTACCCCATATCCCACCGCTACACGGGAATGGGAAGAGAGTGGCCAAGTGCCAGAATAGGCGCATCTTCCAGATGTGCCTTTTCTGGGGTGGCTGGGGGCAGATATTTTTAGCCAGGGGGGGGCCAATAACCATGGACCCTCTCCAGGCTATTAATATCTGCCCTCAGTCACTGGCTTTACTACTCTGGCGGAGAAAATTGCGCGGGAGCCCACGCCAATTTTTTCCGCCATTTAACCCTTTATTTTAAGAGCTAGAACGGCCAAATTTTGCAGATACACTCTACTGACATTAGTAGTGTGGAATCTGCAAAAAAAATGGAGAGAAGACATGGTTTACTGTATGTAAACCATGTCTCAAATCATGTCGGGTTTTAGGAAGGAGAAGGAAAAAGCCGGTAATTGAATTACCGGCTTTCAAGCTGTATAGCGCTGGAAAAAATATTAATATATATACATATATGTGTCTCACTGACATATATATATATATATATATACCTATTCTATGTGTACACATTTATTCTACCTATTCTACTGTAAGCTGTCAGTGTGATTTTACTGTACACCGCACTGAATTGCCGGCTTTTCTCTCTAACAGCGCTGCGTATTTCTCGCAAGTCACACTGCTTGTCCGTGTGTAATCCGTATTTTTCACGCTTCCATAGACTTTCATTGGCGTATTTCTTGCGCAGTATGGTGACAAACTCAGCATGCTGCGATTTTGTACGGCCGTAGAAAGCCGTATAATACTGATCAGTAAAATACGGCAGATAGGAGCAGAGGCATAGAGAATAATTGTGCCGTATTTTTGGCGAGTTTTACGGACGTAGTTTCTGCGCTCTTACGTCCGTAAAACTCGCAAGTGTGAAGCCGGCCTTATACTTTGTTGCGGTTTATAGGCTCCATTTTTTGGTCTTTTGTCAATTTCCCCATGTTATTTGGGAGCTCCCCTTATAGACTATGGTCATTCATACACATGGTTTATATATTTCATAGTGATATTATTTAATCTTATATTTGCTTGTACTGTTGATTTATGTGAAGTTTGTTGAAAGGACAGTTCTCAATTAAATCTGTGTTTGCCAACAAAGTAACTCGGTTCCAATGGATGGAACTGGTTTTTAGTGACAGAAATTTCTGCAACAAATCTGGCGCATGTAAATGAACTCTAAAGAGGTATTTATAAAAAAAATAATGATTTTTACCTATTTTGATCCAAGCTCTTTAAGGTACACTTAACATGCATGTTACCTGTTATAAAGGATCTAGGCAGCAGGGTCAGGAAGCACTGCATCTAGTGCATAGAAATACAAGTCAGTGCCACCTTCCCCAAATATTGAACCTCTGGTATCTGGTGATAGTGACCTAATTCTTCTTTGTCCATAAGGAATGTGTCAGACAGACTACAAGCTATTTTACAGATGGTAAGAGTACCAGCAGTTTAATGGTGAGTTTATAGAGAGAGGAAGCAACTCAATTATCCTACAACCTGGATTTCAACAGAAATATGCAGTTAGCCTAAACCATCACAGAGGATGTGGAAAAAAGCATAAGTGCATGTGATGGAATCATTAATAATTAACAGAATTTATGGTAGGGTGGGATAGTGCTATTCAATAGAAATAAAGGACCAGTACATCTAAACTAGTGTGAATAGGTACCAACCCCAAAAAAATTGTTGCTTAATAGTTCGCATTATGTCATTGTTTCATACAGTCAGTAATAATTCTAACAAGACCCTTAAGGGCATTCAATCCTTGTTGAGCAAAACAATAATAAAGAATAAAACAGGGTTTTTTTTTTAGAAATACAATTTATCCATACAGATTTATCCATATTTGAAGCATCATCCTATCATATATACGGTAGCAGTTAACTGTTCCTCTCATACATGGAAAGTGTGGTGGACTCCTGGTTTCTCTCCATTACACGGGTAAACACATGATTTTTTGCGGGTATATGTAGGGTTTGGCGGTCTTCGGACATTATGCATACTGGAAGTACATGGCTTATTTAGCCCTATTTATTAAACGTTGTAATGTATGCTGGTTTTGCTTAGAACTGTGTGCAATATATGTGGAGTTATTTTTACTCCAATACTATTATATATATATATATATATATATATATATATATATATATATATATATATATATATATATATATATTTTGTGAGTAGTGACTATAGCACTGCCTAGGAGTAATTATAACAATGCCATATTTGCCCTATCGCTATATATAACATGCCTGTTATGTAATGGGAGTTATATTGTCACACCAAGTGCGCATATACATTGGTCTGCAGTTACTACCAGGTTTTTGTCTACCTTTGTTCTGTGTTTGTTATGTCTCACTTTTTGCCTGTTTTGGCTTTTTAATGACCATGTTGTGGTCCTTTTTTTTATTAATAAAGTGATCTTTTATATCATTAATGTGTGGTGCCTTTGTCTCTAGGTGTTTATTTAGGGTTAGTGTTGAGCTAAAGTTTGGGTTGGAGCTAAAGTTAGGGTTGGGCTAGGGTTGTTGTTATGGTTGGGATTAGTGTTAGGGTTAGGGGTGTGTTAGGGTTAGGTTTGTGGTTAGAGTCATGGTTAGGGTTGGGATTACAGTTAGGGGTTTGTTGGGGTTAGGATAGGGATTAAGGGGTGTGTTGGGGTAAGGGTTGGAGTTAGAATTCGGGGGTTCCACTATTTAGGTACATCAGGGGGTCTCCAAACGCGACATGGCGCCGCCATTGATTCCAGCCAATTTAGCGTTCAAAAAGTCAAACAATGCTCCCTCCCTTCTGAGCCTTGCCATGCACCCAAACAGTGACTTTCCCCCACAAATGGGGTATTGGTATACTCAGGAGAAATTGTACAACTAAGTTTGTTGTCCATTTTCTCCTAATACCCTTGTGAAAATAAAAAAAAAATTGTTCCAAAGTAAATTTCTAAATTGCTTTAGTTCTCGTGAAGCACTTTAAGAGTTAATACAATTCTTGAATGTGGTTTTGCGCACCTTGAGGGGGTGCAGTTTTTAGAATGGTGTCACTTTTTGGTATTTTATGCTATATTGACATCCCCCCCCTCTCGACTCACTTCAAACGTGAGGTGGTCCCTAAATATGGTTTTGTAAATTTTGTTGGAAAAATGAGAAATCGCGAGTCAACTTTTAACCTTAACATTTATAATGTCCTAACAAAACAAAAAAATGTTTCCAAAATTGCTGCTTATTAACTATTTTGTGTGACACCACTCTCTGATTTAAGTGTACAAAAATTAAAAGTTTGAAAATTGCTAAATTTTCAAAATTTTTGCCAAATTTCCATTTTTTTCATAAATAAACGCAAGTTATATCGGAAATGTTACCACTAACATGAAGTACAATATGTCACGAAAACACAGAATCAGCGGGATACGTTGAAGCATTCCAGAGCTGTAACCTTATAAAGTGACAGTGGTCAGAATTGTAAAAATTGGCTCTGTCACTAAGGGGTTAACACTCTCCTGTAGCAGGATTGACAGATCCTCACTGCCTGCTGTATGGTATACTGTAATGGGGGCATTGCACTTACTTCCACAAGCATCCTGTTCTCATTATGTCTTCCCTACACTGATATGTGGAGGCAAACTCACTGCTTGCATTATGGTTTTCTGCCAGAAGAAAAAAGGCGCACAGCAAGACTGAAGAAAAAGGGAGATTTGCCACTAAGGAAAGATTAAAAGCGGGCATTGCTGACATTTGCCCTGCACAACCCTAAGCTCCCTAGTGTCTCTAGACGGGTTTGTGGCGGTCACATTCCTATCCCGGTCTTACCCTGACAATGACCCTGACTAGTGCATAAGGCAGCAGGAATACTAGTCATTCGCAAAGACAAAAAGGGAAACAGAGGATAAAAGGAAAGAGAAACGATTAGATGAGACAAACTAAATAGGAGATAAGGTAAAGGAAGACACTCATACAAACTTCCAAACAGATATCTTCAGAGACGACTCCTAGATCTCTCTTCACACAGCTCACTCCTTCCGCTCCAAACCAGGTTATAGTAAGCTACCACTGGCAACTACTCCAGCTAAGAGGTGAGCATTTATACCAGAGGAGAGTGGCAAAGTCAGAACAGCTGTGATAACTTAGCACAATGAGCTCTAGGAGAAAAATAGAAGAACAAGTGATATCTGCACAGCTTAACCTTTGCAACACCAGAACAAGGAAAATCAGCACAGCTAACGTCACAATCTTCTGATGCCTCTCTGTCGCGGTATCCTCGTTTCAGCAGTGAGGGACCGTTTACTGACACACATTGCAGCCATTATTTATCTTCCAGGTAAGTAAAGATATAGTGCTATGGCTTAGACCAGCCACAGGCAATGTGACAGTAGAAGGAGCAGAGTGCTAGCTGAGTGCACAAACTCTATGGGATATGCCTGCAGCAGGAGACTGTTCTAATAGGGGATCGCTCACACCAGCCTATACATCAAAAGAGTCCTATCTGATGTTTTATTAGATAGCACTTGAACCAATATTATCCTATGGGACAGTGCAGATCAGCGTTCTATTCCTCATGTTGATTCGCATGCTGTGAAAGTCTCCCCAAATCGGACTGCACTCACCCATTCAAGTCTATGGGTGCATGGAAAACGTCAGATTGCACTCGGAAGACATCCAAGTGCAGTCCGACTCACAGAATGGAGAAGTTTGTACTGCATCTTCTCCTCACCTGTGCTAAGATTCTCTCATCCAAGAGAACTGGGTGACACTAAACTGACACTCTGATCAGAGTTTGAGCCAAGTGCTATTTACATAATTTATCCGATTCTCTCGAATGAGAATCAACGTTCGTGTGGGCGAGCCCTAAGCACAACACTCAAAGGTGGACATAGGTGATGACCCTCTCACTGCCAATATCTGTACTAAAAATTAGTATGTTCTTATACCAATGCAGCTGAAAGTAGGGATTTGGTGACCACTTAGATTGAATTTTACAGGAATAAAGAAGAATCCCCCTACAAAGTGTCTTGCAAAGTTTCATAACATTACAAGCTGGACAAAATTAAAAAAAAGTTTAGCTAGTCTAAAATAGTCTACTTTCAGGACAAGATGACACCTTCTCATTCTGATTCCTTACACCATTTACTGGGGAAGGGGCCAATAGAGAAGATATTTGAAGTGGTACTCTTCTGTGGGTGGATAAGTCGGCTCCATAGGGAGTTTCTGTCTGGGAGAGCAGTTCCTGGACATTCTCAGCTACATCTCATTTCCCTTTGTGTGACATATGTGTCAGCAGTATTCCCTGATGTATACCGTTGACTGAACACTGCAGCGTGTGCCATCGCTCACTGTGGCATCTTTCACCCATTGACTTCTATTGTTCAAAAATGTGCCGCATGAAGAATACTTTAGCATATGGGCCCAACGGATATGTCAAAAAGAATATCTTTTTCATGAATGAGATACGTTTAGAGTATAAGCTTCCGATGTATGCAGTATGTCAACCAAAAAAAAAGAAAACCGCTTGTGTGATCCTTGATGATCAGTTGATCCTTTCAGATATAGTCTGGTTTAATAAAGACAATTTTGGATTAGGGAAAGAGGAAGCATCAAGTGACATGGAAAGGTGGGTGTCCTGTGCGTCTGCCATACCCTTCTCCTTTTTATGTAACGCAATAAACAAGAAGAATATTTTCTCTGTGACTGCTGCCTTGCATCTTCTTTTGGATTTGACTTTTTTGGAAATATGTTAATTTGAGAACGCCCTCGCCTTGGAAACAATCATATCTTCACATTACGTAGATAGTGAATTAACTGCAAAAGGAAGAGGCAGATCACCCTTGCTTCTACCTGTCTGTATAGTCTGTACTATAACAATATGCTATGCTTGGTTAGATCCGAGTACACTGCGACATTGAATATATCTTATTATAGTGAATTTATTAAAAAACAGACTATGCCACAAGGGGTTGTGATCATACCTCTGAGTGTAGATTAATCCATAACCATCATGGCCACACAGGAGATCCTATTAGACTGCTGCCTTAGATCAGGGAGAGCGCAGATTCCCTCTATAGACAGTCTCCAGACAATACAGGAGACCGGTCACTCTCTGTACAGACTGCTCATCTCATTTCCTAGATGTGTAGATGCAATTGCAGAAGCTGTCTTAAGGTACCTTCATACATAACGATTTCGTTAACGATATCGTTGCTTTTTGTGACGTAGCAACGATATCGTTAACGAAATCGTTATGCATGACAGCGACCAACGATCAGGTCTCTGCTGGGAGATCGTTGGTCGTCGGGGAATGATCAGGACCTTTATTTGGTCGCTGATCACCCGCTGTCATCGCTGAATCGGCGTGTGTGACGCCGATCCAGCGATGTGTTCACTGGTAACCAGGGTAAACATCGGGTTACTAAGCGCAAGGCCGCGCTTAGTAACCCGATGTTTACCCTGGTTAGCGTTGTAAAAGTTAAAAAAAACAAACAGTACATACTTACATTCCGGTGTCTGTCCCCCGGCGTCAGCTTCCCTGCACTGTGTCAGCGCCGGCCGGCCGTAAAGCAGAGCACAGCGGTGACGTCACCGCTGTGCTCTGCTTTACGGCCGGCCGGCGCTGACACAGTGCAGGGAAGCGAACGCAGGGAGACAGACACTGGAATGTAAGTATGTACTGTTTTTTTTTTTTTAACTTTTACAACGGTAACCAGGGTAAACATCGGGTTACTAAGCGCGGCCCTGCGCTTAGTAACCCGATGTTTACCCTGGTTACCCGGGGACTTCGACATCGTTGGTCGCTGGAGAGCTGTCTGTGTGACAGCTCTCCAGCGACCACACAACGACCTAAACAGCGACGCTGCAGCGATCGGCATCGTTGTCTATATCGCTGCAGCGTCGCTAAATGTGAAGGTACCCTTACACTGTTAGCATTCTCCGAAAAAGAAATCTGTCCTACAATGACGTGTAATAGCGACCTAGTGTCAAAGACGTGATTACGACTTACTCACAGACAAATGGCTGACTGCACAGACAGCAGGCGAGTATAGCAGATTTTGGAAAATACCATATAACGTAATACAATACATACGGTACTTGGAAAATGAAACTATCATTTTACCTCTTATTACAATTTACAGCTTACATCTATATTTAGCTATGTCATTTTTGATTTAATATCTAATGATTTCATCTCGTTTTCTTTTTTCACATACGTAACTTGTTGTATTGAAAATTTTAAAGAGGGTCTGTCAGGAGGGTTTTGCTACCGCATCTAAATGCAGCATGATGTAGGGGCCGAGAACATGATTCCAGCAATACAATCCCTTCTTTACTGGTTTAAATAAATATATCAGAACAAAAGCTATCACACTGGTCACACTAACAATGGTAAGTCTGAGATAACCACAGTCCCTGACGAAGCCCACGCGAAACGCGCGTTGGGGCTGCATTATCTGTTGGTTCACATTGACTTGTATGGGTAAAGATCATTCTTGTTGCACTGATCATTCTTGTTGAAGTAATGGCATTATGCCTGTATATACAACTTTATGTGCTGCCACACATATTCAGTTAGGACTGCTACAAAATGAAGCCTTGAGATATAATTTTTATAGGAATGTCACTTACCAGTCTGTACACAATCTGTGGTTACCTCAGACTTTCCATTGTTCAAGTCTTTCATCTTTAAATCCTTTTGTCCATATACTTGTGTAATTATTATTGATTGTGATGATATCTAAAATATTTTGGTAATTTTTAAACGGATTTTTGTACTCCTTGTCCTCTTCGTTTTGCACTTCTTTACTGGTTGCTGCAGTTTTGAGAAAAAACTGGTTTCTCTGTTGCAGATCTAGCAGTTCTCTGAATGCTGAGCTCTGTATAATCCCGCCCACACCAATGATTGGCAGCTTTCTGTGTACACTGTGCGTAGGCAAAAACCTGCCAATCAATGGTGGAGGCGTGGTTGAATTATGCAGCGGGCAGTACGTTTACTAGTACACTAGTGATCATCTCCTGATGATAAAACAATGATGTATAAAAACTGCCACTAGATTCAGGGTCTCTGTCTCTCAGATTAGGTAGAAAAAAACCTACTGACAGATTCCCTGTAAAGTGTGCGTGAGAGGTGAGGGGTAATATGGCAGGGATAGTTATAATGATAAAATAAGAAATAGCAATGTCTCTAATGTCTGCAGCTCCAGTACTGGCATTACTGGTGGTCTCCGCCAACACAAGAAGGAATGACGTCCTGTTCTTCCTTCACCTCACAATTGAGGCCTCTGATTGCCTGCAGTGTCCATGAGGCTAGAACAGATATTCATCAAAGGCTCATTCTAAAATGTTTCTTTCCAGTCACCTTAACACTGCAGCCAATAACAGGTCACAATGAAAGGGGACCATAATCTCGGGAGGGTGAACGCTTCGTGCTCTGGAGGAGGCCAGCGGAGTGACGGATGGATCCATACACTGGTGTACTCCTGGGACTTAAGGCTATGTGCACATATTGCGGATTTTGCTGCGGATCCGCAGGAGGATTTGATGCTGCGGATCTGCAGCTGTTTTCCATGAGGTGTACAGTACCATGTAAACCTACGGAAAACAAAATCCGCAGTGCACATGCTGCAGAGAAAACCGTGCAGAAACGCTGCCTTGTTTATTCCGCAGCATGTCAATTCTTTGTGCGGATTCCGCAGCATTTTACACCCACTCCATAATAGGAATCCGCAGGTGTAAAACCGCAGGTGAAATCCACACAAAAACCGCAGTAAATTCGCGGGTAATCCGCAGTGCGGTTTACCTGCAGATTTTGCAAAATCGGTGCGGAAAAACCCGCACACCAATCCGCAGCGTGTGCACATAGCCTGATGGTGCCCAATGGTGGATCAAAGCTAGGAGTGGTGACCCTGGAGTGCCAGGAATCATTAGGGATGGGAAGCACATGTGCACACACGTCACTTCCATTCTATTGCATTTATACACCTTTATTGCCCACGCTTCTGGCTGGCAAGTATTGAAGAATGTTTCACTGTGTGATCGCTATACATATTTGTTCAATGTCTGGCTCCTTATTGCTGCGTGAGTAGCAGCCTGTATACAGGCCAAGAGAAAGATAGATTCTACCCCTCTTCTGGTTCAGAGCATGGGGTAAAAGGTTTCTAGGAGAGCTTTGCCTTTTGGAGAGGATGTGTGCATTTCTAGTAGCTCTTCAGTGAGGCAAAGTATAATATCAGACTTTAAAATAAAAATAATTAAAATTATAATAATGTAGCAAGTTTTGCCATTTTATCCAGTAATAAAGGAATACCTGACAACCTCATTATTAATTAAAAGTAAATGGAGGAGGGAGGTGTAAAAAAAAAAAAATCACATTCACAACTTCTATGAGGTGTCAATGAATGACGATGACACTTACCCTATTAAGTTGTTCCAAAAGTCTTTGGTTCTGTTCTGACAGTTCTTGGACGGCTGAGGATTTCTCCCGGTCGGCCTCCCTCAAGTGCACCTGCTGCTTCTCCAGCTCTTCTTGGAGCTGCTTCACATCGCTCTCCAGCTCGGACACTCTCCCTTCCCATTCCCCTTCCCGATTCTCAAATCTCCTTTTCAGTTCGTGTTTTTCTTGCTCCAGATGCTGAGGATAGACACACATTACAATCAGCGTTACAGGCCAACTTTTCAGTATTTTCAGCGTGTAATAAAAGGGATCTCCACCTCCAGGGGAAGAGGGGGTACGACAATTTCCTTGTTTTAAATGCATACATTTTGGGCTAAAAATCATTTCTTTGCAATTTGGTTTAATTCAAACTTTTGCACAATTTGCCTTATAAGGCTTCTGTATTTCACTATTACTGGCTGCAGAATGAGTCCACTGAGAATCTCTCGGCGAGTTCCTGGTAGTCACACAGCAGAGTTTGTAACTCTTTTATGTCTTTTTTTAGTTCTTCTCAGCTGATTTATGACCGCAGACCACAACAAAGTTGAGTGTGCAAGGAAACAAAGAACTTATAAAAGCCAAATGGTGCAAAATGTTAAATAAGACCCAATTGCAAGAATGATTTTTTAGCCCCAAATATGTGCATTGAAGTAAAAAAAAAAAAAAAAGTTGGCGGGCCCTTTAATCTTTGTTATTATAAAGGACTTGTCTCGGTGACTCCCATTTATACATATGGACTGATCAAGGGGTCTGGCGGACCCTGTTTAACTATGTAACCATTTTTTTGGATGACTGTATGTTATACTGTACTCACCCTGCAGTGTCCCCCTCTAGTGAAAATGAGACGTTCAGAGATTCTCCCTGATAAAATTGGATTCTTGGAGCGTCGGACACACAAAGCTGCTCTTGTGTGAATGGACCATCTATATTATATTTTGTATTTTGCTCAGTTTGCTTTATTGTCTCCATATATAATTGCGGCCACTAATTCTGGGCAAAGAAAGAGGAGCGAAAGGCTCAGGCGCATTCCTTCAGCCAATTCTTTCCACACCAGTTGTTTTTGGATGGAGCACAAACTTGTTAACTAGCTCTGAACTTGACTGAATCTACTAATGTGACCCACTTAATGTTTTGCATTTCAGAGACCTGCGGCACGACTGGCAACCCCAAGCCAGAATGAATGAGGGGCGTATCGTCTCTACTCTTACATGTAAGGCTGCACACGGCGTGCGAGGTGGAAGCACCTGCTTTATTAATTACTGAGTGTTCTCATTAAGAACTACTAGCGGCACTCCAGGGCATGAGAAGGGTAATGCACAGCGAGTGGTCATTTCCTCCTTCTATGAAGTGAACGGCCTCCTACATAACCGGGTGGGGTGTCACAGCGTCCTGTCCGCAAACATGGCAGCCCACATTCTGCAGCTCCACGCTCAGGCCGGCTGCAATGGATGGAATCGGTTACATACCGCGCAGTTTTTGGTTATGACACTATTACCTACGATATAAGTGCACACTGAAGAAGGAAGGGAATGAAGAGACGAGTGTGGACTAACCTATCCCCTGCTCTTGGTTACAGTTTTATGAATCCAGGAAGACCCCAATAAAGGGAATCTGTCACCCTAAAAATCGTATATGAGCTAAGGCCACCGCCATCAGGGGCTTATCTACAGCATTCTGTAATGCATTCTGTAATGCTGTAGATAAGCCCCCGATGTAACCTGAAAGGTAAGAAAAACAGGTTATATTATACTCGCCCAGGGGCGGTTCCGGTTCATTTCGGGTCCGATAGGCATTGCGGTCCGGTCCAAGGCCTCCCATCTTCATACAATGACGTCCTCTCATCTTCATGCTCCGGTTCTCGCGCAGGCGTATTTTATCTCCCTGTTGAGAGAAGAGCAAAGTATTGCAGTGCGCAGGCGCTGGGCCTCTCTGACCTTTCCCGGCGCCTACGCACTGCAGTACTTTGCTCTGCCCTCAACAGGGCAAATCAGTACGCCTGCGCCGGAGCCGCAGAATGAAGACAAGAAGAGGATGTCATCATAAGATAGGAGGCGCTGGACCCGGACCGCGACGCCCATCGGACCTTAAACAAACCGGGACCACCCCCTGGCTGAGTATAATATAACCTCTTTTTCTTACCTTTCAGGTTACATCGGGGGCTTATCTACAGCATTACAGAATGCTGTAGATAAACCCCTGATGGCGGTTGCCTTATCTCATATACGATTTTTGGGGTGACCGATTCCCTTTAAGGAATGAGGGGCATAGAGTGTACATTAAAAGTATTTATCTCAGCGCAGTAGCAATGGGACCCACATATACCCAAGTGCCGGGAGCGGGAACTGTCGGCGGGTCTTGTGCAATGATTTAAGGCAATCTGACGCTATACAGAAGCTGTGTGACCTGAGCTAATAAGTGTGGTGCAGATATGCGGTCAATATACCCCCAACACATGAGCAGGCTACACCTCATCCTCATATACTGTAGTACAGACAAGTATCGCACCTTATAGTGTGTACTCACCGCACACAGCACACGTACATACCCGACACACAATGTCTCCAGACAGTACAACCATAGTCCACATCAAATACAACTTATACAGTATGTACTGTTACACAGGCAGAGATGTGACACATATGGGACATATACACACCGCACATCGGTTCAAATTATAAATGTAGTTTACACCAAACAAGAATACACGCACTAAACACACAATACATTACATGAGCACATGGATGACACATTCACTAATAATTCTACATGTCCTCACCACCCATGCAGTACACACCTTCTATATTCAGCCTATCCCCCCACTACACATACACAGCCTACCCACCACAACACACAGCACACCCCTTCCATACACACCCTATCCCCCAACTACACACAGACACAGCCTATCCCCACTACACACAGCCTATCCCCACTACACACAGCCTATCCCCACTACACACAGCCTATTCCCACTACACGCCTATCCCCACTACACAACGCCTATCCCCACTACACACATCCTATTCCCACTATACACAGCCTATCCCCACACTACACATACACTATCCTCCCACTACACACATACTATCCTCACAGCCTACCCCAGTACACACAACCTATCCCCCACTACACACACACTATCCTCCCACTACACACACAGCCTATCCCCCCACCACACACACTATCCCCACAGCCTACCCCCAGTACACACAGCCTATCTCCCACTACACACACTATCCCCCCAGCCTACCCCCAGTACACACAGCCTATCCCCCACTACACACACTATCCCCCCAGCCTACCCCCACTACACACACTATCCCCCCAGCCTACCCCCAGTACACACAGCCTATCCCCCACTACACACACTATCCCCCCAGCCTACCCCCAGTACACACAGCCTATCCCCCACTACACACACTATCCCCCCAGCCTACCCCCAGTACACACAGCCTATCCCCCACTACACACACTATCCCCCCAGCCTACCCCCAGTACACACAGCCTATCCCCCACTACACACACTATCCCCCCAGCCTACCCCCAGTACACACAGCCTATCCCCCACTACACACACTATCCCCCCAGCCTACCCCCAGTACACACAGCCTATCCCCCACTACACACACTATCCCCCCAGCCTACCCCCAGTACACACAGCCTATCCCCCACTACACACACTATCCCCCCAGCCTACCCCCAGTACACACAGCCTATCCCCCACTACACACACTATCCCCCCAGCCTACCCCCAGTACACACAGCCTATCCCCCACTACACACACTATCCCCCCAGCCTACCCCCAGTACACACAGCCTATCCCCCACTACACACACTATCCCCCCAGCCTACCCCCAGTACACACAGCCTATCCCCCACTACACACACTATCCCCCCAGCCTACCCCCAGTACACACAGCCTATCCCCCACTACACACACTATCCCCCCAGCCTACCCCCAGTACACACAGCCTATCCCCCACTACACACACTATCCCCCCAGCCTACCCCCAGTACACACAGCCTATCCCCCACTACACACACTATCCCCCCAGCCTACCCCCAGTACACACAGCCTATCCCCCACTACACACACTATCCCCCCAGCCTACCCCCAGTACACACAGCCTATCCCCCACTACACACACTATCCCCCCAGCCTACCCCCAGTACACACAGCCTATCCCCCACTACACACACTATCCCCCCAGCCTACCCCCAGTACACACAGCCTATCCCCCACTACACACACTATCCCCCCAGCCTACCCCCAGTACACACAGCCTATCCCCCACTACACACACTATCCCCCCAGCCTACCCCCAGTACACACAGCCTATCCCCCACTACACACACTATCCCCCCAGCCTACCCCCAGTACACACAGCCTATCCCCCACTACACACACTATCCCCCCAGCCTACCCCCAGTACACACAGCCTATCCCCCACTACACACACTATCCCCCCAGCCTACCCCCAGTACACACAGCCTATCCCCCACTACACACACTATCCCCCCAGCCTACCCCCAGTACACACAGCCTATCCCCCACTACACACACTATCCCCCCAGCCTACCCCCAGTACACACAGCCTATCCCCCACTACACACACTATCCCCCCAGCCTACCCCCAGTACACACAGCCTATCCCCCACTACACACACTATCCCCCCAGCCTACCCCCAGTACACACAGCCTATCCCCCACTACACACACTATCCCCCCAGCCTACCCCCAGTACACACAGCCTATCCCCCACTACACACACTATCCCCCCAGCCTACCCCCAGTACACACAGCCTATCCCCCACTACACACACTATCCCCCCAGCCTACCCCCAGTACACACAGCCTATCCCCCACTACACACACTATCCCCCCAGCCTACCCCCAGTACACACAGCCTATCCCCCACTACACACACTATCCCCCCAGCCTACCCCCAGTACACACAGCCTATCCCCCACTACACACACTATCCCCCCAGCCTACCCCCAGTACACACAGCCTATCCCCCACTACACACACTATCCCCCCAGCCTACCCCCAGTACACACAGCCTATCCCCCACTACACACACTATCCCCCCAGCCTACCCCCAGTACACACAGCCTATCCCCCACTACACACACTATCCCCCCAGCCTACCCCCAGTACACACAGCCTATCCCCCACTACACACACTATCCCCCCAGCCTACCCCCAGTACACACAGCCTATCCCCCACTACACACACTATCCCCCCAGCCTACCCCCAGTACACACAGCCTATCCCCCACTACACACACTATCCCCCCAGCCTACCCCCAGTACACACAGCCTATCCCCCACTACACACACTATCCCCCCAGCCTACCCCCAGTACACACAGCCTATCCCCCACTACACACACTATCCCCCCAGCCTACCCCCAGTACACACAGCCTATCCCCCACTACACACACTATCCCCCCAGCCTACCCCCAGTACACACAGCCTATCCCCCACTACACACACTATCCCCCCAGCCTACCCCCAGTACACACAGCCTATCCCCCACTACACACACTATCCCCCCAGCCTACCCCCAGTACACACAGCCTATCCCCCACTACACACACTATCCCCCCAGCCTACCCCCAGTACACACAGCCTATCCCCCACTACACACACTATCCCCCCAGCCTACCCCCAGTACACACAGCCTATCCCCCACTACACACACTATCCCCCCAGCCTACCCCCAGTACACACAGCCTATCCCCCACTACACACACTATCCCCCCAGCCTACCCCCAGTACACACAGCCTATCCCCCACTACACACACTATCCCCCCAGCCTACCCCCAGTACACACAGCCTATCCCCCACTACACACACTATCCCCCCAGCCTACCCCCAGTACACACAGCCTATCCCCCACTACACACACTATCCCCCCAGCCTACCCCCAGTACACACAGCCTATCCCCCACTACACACACTATCCCCCCAGCCTACCCCCAGTACACACAGCCTATCCCCCACTACACACACTATCCCCCCAGCCTACCCCCAGTACACACAGCCTATCCCCCACTACACACACTATCCCCCCAGCCTACCCCCAGTACACACAGCCTATCCCCCACTACACACACTATCCCCCCAGCCTACCCCCAGTACACACAGCCTATCCCCCACTACACACACTATCCCCCCAGCCTACCCCCAGTACACACAGCCTATCCCCCACTACACACACTATCCCCCCAGCCTACCCCCAGTACACACAGCCTATCCCCCACTACACACACTATCCCCCCAGCCTACCCCCAGTACACACAGCCTATCCCCCACTACACACACTATCCCCCCAGCCTACCCCCAGTACACACAGCCTATCCCCCACTACACACACTATCCCCCCAGCCTACCCCCAGTACACACAGCCTATCCCCCACTACACACACTATCCCCCCAGCCTACCCCCAGTACACACAGCCTATCCCCCACTACACACACTATCCCCCCAGCCTACCCCCAGTACACACAGCCTATCCCCCACTACACACACTATCCCCCCAGCCTACCCCCAGTACACACAGCCTATCCCCCACTACACACACTATCCCCCCAGCCTACCCCCAGTACACACAGCCTATCCCCCACTACACACACTATCCCCCCAGCCTACCCCCAGTACACACAGCCTATCCCCCACTACACACACTATCCCCCCAGCCTACCCCCAGTACACACAGCCTATCCCCCACTACACACACTATCCCCCCAGCCTACCCCCAGTACACACAGCCTATCCCCCACTACACACACTATCCCCCCAGCCTACCCCCAGTACACACAGCCTATCCCCCACTACACACACTATCCCCCCAGCCTACCCCCAGTACACACAGCCTATCCCCCACTACACACACTATCCCCCCAGCCTACCCCCAGTACACACAGCCTATCCCCCACTACACACACTATCCCCCCAGCCTACCCCCAGTACACACAGCCTATCCCCCACTACACACACTATCCCCCCAGCCTACCCCCAGTACACACAGCCTATCCCCCACTACACACACTATCCCCCCAGCCTACCCCCAGTACACACAGCCTATCCCCCACTACACACACTATCCCCCCAGCCTACCCCCAGTACACACAGCCTATCCCCCACTACACACACTATCCCCCCAGCCTACCCCCAGTACACACAGCCTATCCCCCACTACACACACTATCCCCCCAGCCTACCCCCAGTACACACAGCCTATCCCCCACTACACACACTATCCCCCCAGCCTACCCCCAGTACACACAGCCTATCCCCCACTACACACACTATCCCCCCAGCCTACCCCCAGTACACACAGCCTATCCCCCACTACACACACTATCCCCCCAGCCTACCCCCAGTACACACAGCCTATCCCCCACTACACACACTATCCCCCCAGCCTACCCCCAGTACACACAGCCTATCCCCCACTACACACACTATCCCCCCAGCCTACCCCCAGTACACACAGCCTATCCCCCACTACACACACTATCCCCCCAGCCTACCCCCAGTACACACAGCCTATCCCCCACTACACACACTATCCCCCCAGCCTACCCCCAGTACACACAGCCTATCCCCCACTACACACACTATCCCCCCAGCCTACCCCCAGTACACACAGCCTATCCCCCACTACACACACTATCCCCCCAGCCTACCCCCAGTACACACAGCCTATCCCCCACTACACACACTATCCCCCCAGCCTACCCCCAGTACACACAGCCTATCCCCCACTACACACACTATCCCCCCAGCCTACCCCCAGTACACACAGCCTATCCCCCACTACACACACTATCCCCCCAGCCTACCCCCAGTACACACAGCCTATCCCCCACTACACACACTATCCCCCCAGCCTACCCCCAGTACACACAGCCTATCCCCCACTACACACACTATCCCCCCAGCCTACCCCCAGTACACACAGCCTATCCCCCACTACACACACTATCCCCCCAGCCTACCCCCAGTACACACAGCCTATCCCCCACTACACACACTATCCCCCCAGCCTACCCCCAGTACACACAGCCTATCCCCCACTACACACACTATCCCCCCAGCCTACCCCCAGTACACACAGCCTATCCCCCACTACACACACTATCCCCCCAGCCTACCCCCAGTACACACAGCCTATCCCCCACTACACACACTATCCCCCCAGCCTACCCCCAGTACACACAGCCTATCCCCCACTACACACACTATCCCCCCAGCCTACCCCCAGTACACACAGCCTATCCCCCACTACACACACTATCCCCCCAGCCTACCCCCAGTACACACAGCCTATCCCCCACTACACACACTATCCCCCCAGCCTACCCCCAGTACACACAGCCTATCCCCCACTACACACACTATCCCCCCAGCCTACCCCCAGTACACACAGCCTATCCCCCACTACACACACTATCCCCCCAGCCTACCCCCAGTACACACAGCCTATCCCCCACTACACACACTATCCCCCCAGCCTACCCCCAGTACACACAGCCTATCCCCCACTACACACACTATCCCCCCAGCCTACCCCCAGTACACACAGCCTATCCCCCACTACACACACTATCCCCCCAGCCTACCCCCAGTACACACAGCCTATCCCCCACTACACACACTATCCCCCCAGCCTACCCCCAGTACACACAGCCTATCCCCCACTACACACACTATCCCCCCAGCCTACCCCCAGTACACACAGCCTATCCCCCACTACACACACTATCCCCCCAGCCTACCCCCAGTACACACAGCCTATCCCCCACTACACACACTATCCCCCCAGCCTACCCCCAGTACACACAGCCTATCCCCCACTACACACACTATCCCCCCAGCCTACCCCCAGTACACACAGCCTATCCCCCACTACACACACTATCCCCCCAGCCTACCCCCAGTACACACAGCCTATCCCCCACTACACACACTATCCCCCCAGCCTACCCCCAGTACACACAGCCTATCCCCCACTACACACACTATCCCCCCAGCCTACCCCCAGTACACACAGCCTATCCCCCACTACACACACTATCCCCCCAGCCTACCCCCAGTACACACAGCCTATCCCCCACTACACACACTATCCCCCCAGCCTACCCCCAGTACACACAGCCTATCCCCCACTACACACACTATCCCCCCAGCCTACCCCCAGTACACACAGCCTATCCCCCACTACACACACTATCCCCCCAGCCTACCCCCAGTACACACAGCCTATCCCCCACTACACACACTATCCCCCCAGCCTACCCCCAGTACACACAGCCTATCCCCCACTACACACACTATCCCCCCAGCCTACCCCCAGTACACACAGCCTATCCCCCACTACACACACTATCCCCCCAGCCTACCCCCAGTACACACAGCCTATCCCCCACTACACACACTATCCCCCCAGCCTACCCCCAGTACACACAGCCTATCCCCCACTACACACACTATCCCCCCAGCCTACCCCCAGTACACACAGCCTATCCCCCACTACACACACTATCCCCCCAGCCTACCCCCAGTACACACAGCCTATCCCCCACTACACACACTATCCCCCCAGCCTACCCCCAGTACACACAGCCTATCCCCCACTACACACACTATCCCCCCAGCCTACCCCCAGTACACACAGCCTATCCCCCACTACACACACTATCCCCCCAGCCTACCCCCAGTACACACAGCCTATCCCCCACTACACACACTATCCCCCCAGCCTACCCCCAGTACACACAGCCTATCCCCCACTACACACACTATCCCCCCAGCCTACCCCCAGTACACACAGCCTATCCCCCACTACACACACTATCCCCCCAGCCTACCCCCAGTACACACAGCCTATCCCCCACTACACACACTATCCCCCCAGCCTACCCCCAGTACACACAGCCTATCCCCCACTACACACACTATCCCCCCAGCCTACCCCCAGTACACACAGCCTATCCCCCACTACACACACTATCCCCCCAGCCTACCCCCAGTACACACAGCCTATCCCCCACTACACACACTATCCCCCCAGCCTACCCCCAGTACACACAGCCTATCCCCCACTACACACACTATCCCCCCAGCCTACCCCCAGTACACACAGCCTATCCCCCACTACACACACTATCCCCCCAGCCTACCCCCAGTACACACAGCCTATCCCCCACTACACACACTATCCCCCCAGCCTACCCCCAGTACACACAGCCTATCCCCCACTACACACACTATCCCCCCAGCCTACCCCCAGTACACACAGCCTATCCCCCACTACACACACTATCCCCCCAGCCTACCCCCAGTACACACAGCCTATCCCCCACTACACACACTATCCCCCCAGCCTACCCCCAGTACACACAGCCTATCCCCCACTACACACACTATCCCCCCAGCCTACCCCCAGTACACACAGCCTATCCCCCACTACACACACTATCCCCCCAGCCTACCCCCAGTACACACAGCCTATCCCCCACTACACACACTATCCCCCCAGCCTACCCCCAGTACACACAGCCTATCCCCCACTACACACACTATCCCCCCAGCCTACCCCCAGTACACACAGCCTATCCCCCACTACACACACTATCCCCCCAGCCTACCCCCAGTACACACAGCCTATCCCCCACTACACACACTATCCCCCCAGCCTACCCCCAGTACACACAGCCTATCCCCCACTACACACACTATCCCCCCAGCCTACCCCCAGTACACACAGCCTATCCCCCACTACACACACTATCCCCCCAGCCTACCCCCAGTACACACAGCCTATCCCCCACTACACACACTATCCCCCCAGCCTACCCCCAGTACACACAGCCTATCCCCCACTACACACACTATCCCCCCAGCCTACCCCCAGTACACACAGCCTATCCCCCACTACACACACTATCCCCCCAGCCTACCCCCAGTACACACAGCCTATCCCCCACTACACACACTATCCCCCCAGCCTACCCCCAGTACACACAGCCTATCCCCCACTACACACACTATCCCCCCAGCCTACCCCCAGTACACACAGCCTATCCCCCACTACACACACTATCCCCCCAGCCTACCCCCAGTACACACAGCCTATCCCCCACTACACACACTATCCCCCCAGCCTACCCCCAGTACACACAGCCTATCCCCCACTACACACACTATCCCCCCAGCCTACCCCCAGTACACACAGCCTATCCCCCACTACACACACTATCCCCCCAGCCTACCCCCAGTACACACAGCCTATCCCCCACTACACACACTATCCCCCCAGCCTACCCCCAGTACACACAGCCTATCCCCCACTACACACACTATCCCCCCAGCCTACCCCCAGTACACACAGCCTATCCCCCACTACACACACTATCCCCCCAGCCTACCCCCAGTACACACAGCCTATCCCCCACTACACACACTATCCCCCCAGCCTACCCCCAGTACACACAGCCTATCCCCCACTACACACACTATCCCCCCAGCCTACCCCCAGTACACACAGCCTATCCCCCACTACACACACTATCCCCCCAGCCTACCCCCAGTACACACAGCCTATCCCCCACTACACACACTATCCCCCCAGCCTACCCCCAGTACACACAGCCTATCCCCCACTACACACACTATCCCCCCAGCCTACCCCCAGTACACACAGCCTATCCCCCACTACACACACTATCCCCCCAGCCTACCCCCAGTACACACAGCCTATCCCCCACTACACACACTATCCCCCCAGCCTACCCCCAGTACACACAGCCTATCCCCCACTACACACACTATCCCCCCAGCCTACCCCCAGTACACACAGCCTATCCCCCACTACACACACTATCCCCCCAGCCTACCCCCAGTACACACAGCCTATCCCCCACTACACACACTATCCCCCCAGCCTACCCCCAGTACACACAGCCTATCCCCCACTACACACACTATCCCCCCAGCCTACCCCCAGTACACACAGCCTATCCCCCACTACACACACTATCCCCCCAGCCTACCCCCAGTACACACAGCCTATCCCCCACTACACACACTATCCCCCCAGCCTACCCCCAGTACACACAGCCTATCCCCCACTACACACACTATCCCCCCAGCCTACCCCCAGTACACACAGCCTATCCCCCACTACACACACTATCCCCCCAGCCTACCCCCAGTACACACAGCCTATCCCCCACTACACACACTATCCCCCCAGCCTACCCCCAGTACACACAGCCTATCCCCCACTACACACACTATCCCCCCAGCCTACCCCCAGTACACACAGCCTATCCCCCACTACACACACTATCCCCCCAGCCTACCCCCAGTACACACAGCCTATCCCCCACTACACACACTATCCCCCCAGCCTACCCCCAGTACACACAGCCTATCCCCCACTACACACACTATCCCCCCAGCCTACCCCCAGTACACACAGCCTATCCCCCACTACACACACTATCCCCCCAGCCTACCCCCAGTACACACAGCCTATCCCCCACTACACACACTATCCCCCCAGCCTACCCCCAGTACACACAGCCTATCCCCCACTACACACACTATCCCCCCAGCCTACCCCCAGTACACACAGCCTATCCCCCACTACACACACTATCCCCCCAGCCTACCCCCAGTACACACAGCCTATCCCCCACTACACACACTATCCCCCCAGCCTACCCCCAGTACACACAGCCTATCCCCCACTACACACACTATCCCCCCAGCCTACCCCCAGTACACACAGCCTATCCCCCACTACACACACTATCCCCCCAGCCTACCCCCAGTACACACAGCCTATCCCCCACTACACACACTATCCCCCCAGCCTACCCCCAGTACACACAGCCTATCCCCCACTACACACACTATCCCCCCAGCCTACCCCCAGTACACACAGCCTATCCCCCACTACACACACTATCCCCCCAGCCTACCCCCAGTACACACAGCCTATCCCCCACTACACACACTATCCCCCCAGCCTACCCCAGTACACACAGCCTATCCCCCACTACACACACTATCCCCCCAGCCTACCCCAGTACACACAGCCTATCCCCCACTACACACACTATCCCCCCAGCCTACCCCCAGTACACACAGCCTATCCCCCACTACATACACTATCCCCCCAGCCTACCCCCAGTACACACAGCCTATCCCCCACTACACACACTATCCCCCCAGCCTACCCCAGTACACACAGCCTATCCCCCACTACACACACTATCCCCCCAGCCTACCCCAGTACACACAGCCTATCCCCCACTACACACACTATCCCCCCAGCCTACCCCAGTACACACAGCCTATCCCCCACTACACACACTATCCCCCCAGCCTACCCCAGTACACACAGCCTATCCCCCACAGCCTACCCCCCACTACACACACAGCCTATCCCCCCAGCACACCCCCTCCACACACAGGCGGGCAGCCCTGACCTCCAGCTTCTCCGTCAGCTCCCTCTGCATGTCCTCATAGCGCCGGCTCATGTCCTGGTTCCTCTCCAGCAGGGCTTTCCCCAGCCGGGCCGCCAGCAGCAGATCCCGCTCCTTCTGCCGAATGACGGAGATCAGAGCCGGGTCCTCCCCGTCCCCGGAGCCCTCGTCCTCCGGGTCGCCTTCCGCGGCCATTAGCACTAGCTCCTCGTCCAGCTCCAGCAGCCCCGGCTCCGGCTGGTCAGGCCGCTCTGGGGAGGACGTAGAACGGCGGCTGACAGGGAGCTCCATAGGGCGCTGTCCGGGCGGCTGGTGCTGAAGCTGGGAGCAGTGGGCGCAGCCTCCCGGATCTTCGGTGCCGGGCAGCGGGTCTCACCGTGCGCGAGGCAATGCCGGGGTACTGCCGGGCGGCGCTCGCATCCCCGCACTAGAGCATTGCGTGGGCTCAGCGCCTACACCCCAAGCGGGGCCCAGACACTGCCCAGGGACAGGACCCCGCCGCTGGCACTCGGTACTTCCTACTACCACACCCAGCGTATGCCAACACTGCCCGGTGCCCTCCTGTGTGATCTCCCGGCCCCTCCCCCCACACCCGGGGTTCAGTAAGAAGGTGTCCGGCCCCGCAGGCCTCGGGCTGCGCTGCGCTCTCCGGTCCCTACAGCGCTGCGCTCCCCCGCACCCATCACTGCAAGAGCCTGGCAATGCGTGCGCAGCCGTGACGTCACCAGCACCTGTTTTCGGCTCGCTGCTCATTGGCTTGGGAGGATTGCGCGATCAGCTGTGTGCGGAGGCTTCGTGTAGTGTGAGCGCCTCTAGCGGCAGCTGAGCGTCACTGCAGTCATTGAGGCGCACGCTCCAGCATTGCAGATGCTCTCTGGCTCTGCTACTCCCAGGGACATGCTCAATCCTGCAGAGTGCAGGCTGCCGCTGGGCCAGGTGCTAGGGCTGCACATGATGGAGTTTGGGGGTTAAAGGAGACTGCACATGATGTAGTGGGGGTAAGTGGGGCTGCACATGATGGAGTTTGGGGGCTAAAGGAGACTGCACATGATGAAGTGGGGGATTAGGGCTGTACATGATGACGTGGGGGTAAGGGGATTGCACATAACAAAGTGGGGGGAGTATGGGGGACTGCACATGATGAAGGGGGAGTGGGGCTGCACATGATGAAGGGGGAGTGTGTTGTGAATTCTGCTCTTGGGTTCCCTCCGGTGGTTGTAGGTGGGAATGCAGTTGTCTCTGACTCGCGGTCCTGGCCTGGTGTATCTGCTGATTGCAGTTCTGACTGGGATATTTAGGTGTGCAGGATTCATTAGTCCTTGCCAGTTGTCAATGTTTCTTGTGAAGTGTTGGATCACTTTCTGGCTTCTCCTGCTTAGCTGCCAATTCAGCAAAGATAAGTGTCTGTTTCTTTTTCTGTGGCACACAAGCTGTGTGCTTATATTCTGTGCTATTCTTTTGTTTTTCTCTTGTCCAGCTTAGACTGTGTCAGTGTTTTCTCAGTCTTGTTGGATTCTCTGGAGTTGCAGATATACACTCCACATCTTTAGTTAGATGGTGGAGTTTTTGTATTTTCTGCTGTGGATATTTTTGGAAGTATTTTTAATACTGACCGCTTAGTATCCCGTCCTATTTTTTCCTATTTAGCTAGTGTGTGCCTCATTTGCTAAATCCTGTTTCCTGCCTGCGTGTGTCTTTTCCTCTACTACTCACATTCAATATTTGTGGGGGGCTGCCTATCCTTTGGGGTTCTGCTCTGAGGCAAGGTAGAAATTCCTATTTCCATCTATAGGGGTATTTAGTCCTCGGGCTGTGTCGAGGTGTCTAGGTTTTGTTAGGCACACCCCACGGCTACTTCTAGTTGCGGTGTTAAGATTAGGGTTTGCGGTCAGTATAGTTACCACCTACTCCAGTGAAAGTTTTCATGCTGCTCCAAGGTCACCTGATCATAACAGGAGTGGGGCTGCACATGATGAAGGAGGAGTGGGGCTGCACATGATGAAGTGGGGGTAAGGGGCACTGCACATGATGAAGTGGGGGGGAGTATGAGGGACTGCACATGATGAAGGGGGAGTGGGGCTGCACATGATGAAGTGGGGGTAAGGGGCACTGCACATGATGAAGTGGGGGGGAGTATGGGGGACTGCACATGATGAAGGGGGAGTGGGGCTGCACATGAAGGGGGAGTGGGGGTAAGGGGGACTGCAAATGAAGTGGGGGGTAAGGGGGACTGCACATGATGATAAGGGAGGTAAGTGGGACTGCACATGATGAATTGGGGGTTAAGGGGGACTGCGCATGATGAAGTGGGGGATAAGGGGGATGGCACATGATGAAGTGCGTCTGAGGTGGGACTGCAAATGACAAAATGGAAGGGGGATAGGGGGCTGCAAATGATGAAGGGGCTCTGCAGATGAAGTGAGGGGGTGATAGGGGACAGCAATTGATGAAGTAAGGGGACTTCAAATTAAAGTGGGGGACTGCAAATGAAAAAGTGGGGAGAGCATGGGGGACTGCAAATGATGAATTTAGTGTAAGGGACGGGGACAGCAATTTAATTGAAGGTGGAGGGTGGGGAGAGCAAATGATCAATTGAAGGGGGGTGGGGAGAGCAAATGATGATCTAGGGGGAGAACAAATAATTAATTTTGAGGGTGGGCGAGTAAATGATGTATTGAATGTGGGGTAGAGCAGTTGATAATGAATAAAGGGTGGGAGAGAAAGACGTGACAATGAATTGGGGTGGGAGGGCATGTAAATATACTGTAATGAATTGGGGTTAGAGCAGGAGGCACATAGTGGGGGCCGTTGAGGATGAAGTGACTGGTAATGAATTGGGGGAAAGAGTACAGGTGCTAATTAATTTATATATATTAAATGGGAAAAGTGGCTATTTATAGTTAGTGGATGCACAGTGGTGGATTATAATTTTATATTTGGAATGGTGGGTTTATAATAATAATTTTATTTCTATAGCACCAACATATTCTGCAACACTTTACATTTTAGAGGATACTTGTACAAACAATGGACATTAAGCATAACAATAAACACATAGATCAACAGATACCAAAAGGAAAGAGGGCCCTGCTCGCAAGCTTACAATCTATGAGGTTGCATAATAACCAATTATATATTAATTGTGGGAGCACCTCTGCATTCAGATGTGCAGTGTAGAAGAAAGGGAAAAAAATTGGGGAATGTGCTCTGGAAGCAGTGCTCTAGGTAACTGTGTTATTTTATGCAGAGACAAGTCCTGGCTGGAAGAAGTGATGGCGGTCTGTGCTGTTTGAAAAAAAAAAGCAAAGATGAAGATGTCAGCTAAAGACGTCACTGGTGAATCAGTGTGTTACCTGTACACTGGCACTATACACTGTATACTATATACAGAGCTCCTGTGTATAATGTCACTGGCAGTGGTGATCACTGCATTACCTGTACACTGACACTTTATACAGAGCTCCTGTGTATAATGTCACTGGTGATCCCTGTATTACCTGTACACTGACACTATAAACAGAGCTCCTGTGTATAATGTCACCAGTGATCACTGTATTACCTGTACACTGACAGTAAATACAGAATTCCTGTATATATTAGCACTTAGTATTGTTTTGTTGTTTTTTTTTTTAATTAATGATCCATATTGTAGCATTCTGTCACTATGTGGTGGTAATATGTGGCCTGGTCATGGTGTGGCGGAATTTGTTCCTTGTACAGTACAGACCAAAAGTTTGGACACACCTTCTCATTTAAAGATTTTTCTGTATTTTCATGACTACAGTATGAAAATTGCACAGTCACATTGAAGGCATCAAAACTATGAATTAACACATGTGAAATTATATACTTAACAAAAAAGTGTTAAACAACTGAAATTATGTCTTATATTCTAGGTTCTTCAAAGTAGCCACCTTATGCTTTGATGACTGATTTGCACACTCTTGGCATTCTCTTGATGAGCTTCAAGAAGCAGACACCGGGAATGGTCATCCAACAATCTTCAAGGAGTTCCCAGAGACGCTTAGCACTTGTTGGCTTTTTTGCCTTCACTCTGCGGTCTAGCTCACCCCAAACCATCTCGATTGGGTTCAGGTCCGGTGACTGTGGAGGCTAGATCATCTGGCGTAGCACCCCATCACTCTCCTTCTTGGTGAAATAGCCCTTACACAGCCTGGAGGTGGGTTTGGGGTCATTGTCCTGTTGAAACATAAATGATCGTCCAACTAAACACAAACCGGATGGAATAGCATGCCGCTGCAAGATGCTGTGGTAGCCATGCTGGTACAGTATGCCTTCAATTTTGAATAAATCCCCAACAGTGTCACCAGCAAAGCACCCCCACACCATCACACCTCCTCCTCCATGCTTCACGGTGGGAACCAGGCATGTAGAGTCCATCCGTTCACCTTTTCTGCTTCGCACAAAGACACGGTGGTTGGAACCAAAGATCTCAAATTTGGACTCATCAGACCAAAGCACAGATTTCCACTGGTCTAATGTCCATTTCTTGTGTTCTTTAGCCCAAACAAGTCTCTTCTGCTTGTTGCCTGTCCTTAGCAGTGGTTTCCTAGCAGCTATTTTACCATGAAGGCCTGCCGCACAAAGTCTCCTCTTAACAGTTGTTGTAGAGCTGTGTCTGCTGCTAGAACTCTGTGTGGCATTGACCTGGTCTCTAATCTGAGCTGCTGTTAACCTGCGATTTCTGAGGCTGGTGACTCGGATAAACTTATCCTCAGAAGCAGAGGTGGGGCTGTCCTCATGTGAGCCAGTTTCTTTGTAGCGTTTGATGGTTTTTGCCATTGCACTTGTGGACACTTTCAAAGTTTTCCCAATTTTTCGGACTGACTGACTTTCATTTCTTAAAGTAATGATGGCCACTCGTTTTTCTTTACTTAGCTGCTTTTTTCTTGCCATAATGCAAATTCTAACAGTCTATTCAGTAGGACTATCAGCTGTGTATTAACCGGACTTCTGCACAACACAACTGATGGTCCCAACCCCATTTATAAGGCAAGAAATCCCACTTATTGGACCTGACAGGGCACACCTGTGAAGTGAAAACCATTCTCGGTGACTACCTCTTGAAGCTCATCAAGAGAATGCCAAGAGTGTGCAAAGCAGTCATCAAAGCAAAAGGTGGCTACTTTGAAGAACCTAGAATATAAGACATAATTTCAGTTGTTTCACATTTTTTTGTTAAGTATATAATTCCACGTGTGTTAATTCATAGTTTTGATGCCTTCAGTGTGAATGTACAATTTTCATAGTCATGAAAATACAGAAACATCTTTAAATGAGAAGGTGTGCCCAAACTTTTGGTCTGTACTGTATGTGGTAATATTCAGTCACTAAGTGGTGGTAATATGTGGTCTGGTCATGGTGTGGCGGTATTTGTTCCTTGTATGTGGTATTATTCAGTCACTATGTGGTGGTAATATGTGGTCTGGTCATGGTGTGATGATATTTGTCTCTTGTATGTGGTATTAATGGTTTAAAAAAATGTAAATGTGTGTCAGTCATTCTCTTAAAGAAAAATACATAAAATATATTTATTTTTAATAGTTTAAAGTAGAGTAGGGCTTGGCCGAAAGAGTCTACCGTGTCGTGGTGTCAGCTTAAAAATTCTTTTGGCCAGAACAAAAGCTGCTGGTTATGAATGTGATCTGGTGCTTGATGGGAACTGTCATGATCCCAATGGCAGGGGATCACAAAAGGACAAGCACAAAAAACAAAACAAGCTCTAGGGTGATGGAAACTGAGCTGACCGCGATCTTGAACCTAACACACAACTAGCTGTAGCCGGGGAACGTGCCTACGATGATTCCTAGACGTCTCGCGCCAGCTGAAGGACTAACTTCCCCTATTAGAAGAAACACAGACCTCTCTTGCCTCCAGAGAAACACCCCACAGAAATAGCAGCCCCCCACATGTAATGACGGTGAAATGAGAGGAAAGCACATACGTAGTTATGAAAACAGATTCAGCAAAATGAGGCCCGCTAAAGCTAGATAGCAGAGGATACAAAAGTGAACTGCGCGGTCAGCGAAAAACCCTACAAAAAACCATCCTGAAATTACTTGAACTCATGTGCCAACTCATGGAACATGAGGAGTAATATCAGCCCACTAGAGCAACCAGCAAAAAGGAATCACATATCTGCAAGCTGGACAAGACAAAAATTAAGCAAAACGTGGAACAGGAAAATCAAAAACTTAGCTTGTCCTGAAGATTACAGAAGCGGGAAGCAGAGGTAACAAGACACAACTGATTACATTGATAGCCGGCGAGGAAATGACAAGAAAGCCAGGTTAAATAGGAAACTCCCATATCCTGATAGAACAGGTGGACACCAGAGACCGCAGAAAACACAAGTCACCCAGTACCATCTGTAACCACCAGAGGGAGCCCAAAAACAGAATCCACAACAGTACCCCCCCTTGAGGAGGGGTCACCGAACCCTCACGAGAACCACCAGGGCGACCAGGATGAGCCCTATGAAATGCACGGACCAAATCAGCAGCATGAACATCAGAGGCAACCACCCAAGAATTATCCTCCTGACCATAACCCTTCCACTTGACCAAATATTGGAGTTTCCGTCTGGAAACACGAGAATCCAAGATCTTCTCCACAACATACTCCAATTCTCCCTCCACCAGCACCGGAGCAGGAGGTTCAAGCGAAGGAACAACAGGTACCTCATACCTCCGCAACAACGACCGATGGAACACATTATGAATAGCAAACGATGCCGGGAGATCCAAACGAAACGACACAGGGTTAAGAATTTCCAAGATCCTATAGGGACCGATGAACCGAGGCTTGAACTTAGGAGAAGAGACCTTCATAGGAACAAAACGAGAAGACAACCACACCAAGTCCCCAACATGAAGTCGAGGACCCACGCGGCGACGGCGATTAGCAAACTGCTGAGCCCTCTCCTGGGACAACTTCAAATTGTCCACCACATGACTCCAAATCTGATGCAATCTATCCACCACCATGTCCACTCCAGGACAATCAGAAGGCTCCACCTGACCAGAGGAAAAACGAGGATGAAACCCCGAATTACAAAAGAAAGGAGAAACCAAGGTAGCAGAACTAGCCCGATTATTAAGGGCAAATTCGGCAAGCGGCAAAAAGGTAACCCAGTCATCTTGATCAGCAGAAACAAAACATCTTAAATAAGTTTCCAAGGTCTGATTAGTTCGTTCCGTCTGGCCATTCGTCTGAGGATGGAATGCAGACGAAAAGGACAAATCAATGCCCATCTTAGCACAGAACGTCCGCCAAAATCTAGACACAAACTGGGATCCCCTGTCAGAAACGATGTTCTCCGGAATCCCATGCAAACGAACCACGTTCTGAAAAAACAGAGGGACCAACTCAGAGGAGGAAGGTAACTTAGGCAAGGGTACCAGATGAACCATCTTAGAAAAGCGGTCACACACAACCCAGATGACGGACATTTTTTGAGAGACAGGGAGATCCGAAATAAAGTCCATGGAAATGTGCGTCCAAGGCCTCTTTGGGATAGGCAAAGGTGACAACAATCCACTGGCCCGAGAACAGCAAGGCTTAGCCCGAGCGCAAACTTCACAAGACTGCACAAAAGAACGCACATCCCTCGACAAGGAAGGCCACCAAAAAGACCTGGCCACCAAGTCTCTAGTACCAAATATTCCAGGATGACCTGCCAACACAGAAGAATGGACCTCGGAGATGACTCTACTGGTCCAATTATCCGGAACAAACAGTCATTCAGGCAGACAACTATCAGGTTTATCCGCCTGAAACTCCTGCAAAGCACGTCGCAAGTCTGGGGAGACAGCCGACAAAATCACCCCATCCCTAAGGATACCAGTGGGCTCAGAATTTCCAGAGGAGTCAGGCACAAAACTCCTAGAAAGAGCATCCGCCTTCACATTCTTTGAACCTGGCAGGTATGAAACCACAAAATCGAAACAGGAGAAAAACAGTGACCAACGAGCCTGTCTAGGATTCAGACGCTTGGCAGACTCAAGGTAAATCAGATTTTTGTGATCAGTCAAGACCACCACACGATGTCTAGCACCCTCAAGCCAATGACGCCACTCCTCAAATGCCCACTTCATGGCCAAAAGCTCCCGATTACCAACATCATAATTCCGCTCAGTGGGCGAAAACTTTCTAGAAAAGAACGCACATGGCTTCATCACTGAGCAATCGGAGCTTCTCTGCGACAAAACCGCCCCCGCTCCAATCTCGGAAGCATCAACCTCAACCTGAAAAGGAAGCGAAACATCTGGCTGACGCAACACAGGAGCAGAAGAAAACTGGCGCTTAAGTTCCTGAAAGGCCTCCACAGCCGCAGGAGACCAATCAGCAACATCAGCACCCTTCTTAGTCAAATCCGTCAAAGGCTTAAAAACACTAGAAAAATTAGTTATGAAACGACGATAAAAATTAGCAAAGCCCAAGAACTTCTGTAGACTCTTAAGAGATGTAGGCTGCGTCCAGTCACAAATAGCCTGAACCTTGACAGGATCCATCTCAATAGTAGAAGGGGAAAAAATATACCCCAAAAAAGAAACCTTCTGGACTCCAAAGAGACACTTTGAACCTTTTACAAACAAAGAATTGGCCCGCAGGACCTGAAACACCTTCCTGACCTGCTGAACATGGGACTCCCAGTCATCAGAAAAAACCAAAACATCATCCAAATACACAATCATAAATGTATCCAGATATTCACGGAAAATATCGTGCATAAAGGACTGGAAGACAGAAGGAGCATTAGAAAGTCCAAAAGGCATCACCAAATACTCAAAATGGCCCTCAGGCGTATTAAATGCGGTTTTCCACTCATCACCCTGCTTTATCCGCACAAGATTATACGCACCCCGAAGATCAATCTTAGTGAACCATTTAGCCCCCTTAATGCGAGCGACAAATCAGTCAACAATGGCAAAGGATACTGATATTTGACTGTAATCTTATTCAAAAGACGGTAATCTATACAAGGCCTCAAGGAACCATCTTTTTTGGCCACGAAAAAAAAACCTGTTCCCAAAGGGGACGAAGATGGACGGATATGTCCCTTTTCCAAGGACTCCTTAACATAATCCCGCATAGCAGTATGCTCTGGCACTGACAGATTGAACAAACGTCCTTTAGGAAATTTACTGCCAGGAATCAAATCTATAGCACAATCGCAATCCCTGTGAGGAGGAAGCGAATTGAGCTTAGGCTCCTCAAAAACATCCCGATAATCAGACAAAAATACAGGAACCTCAGAAGGAGTAGAAGCGATAGAAATCGGAGGTGCATCATCATGAACCCCCCTGACATCCCCAGCTTAACACAGACATCGTTTTCCAGTCCAAGACTGGGTTATGAGTTTGTAACCATGGCAGACCAAGCACTAAGACATCATGTAAATTATACAGTACCAGGAAGCGAATCACCTCCTGATGAACGGGAGTCATACGCATGGTCACTTGTGTCCAGTACTGAGGTTTGTTCATAGGCAAAGGTGTAGAGTCAATTCCTTTCAAAGGAATAGGGACTTCCAGAGGCTCCAGACTAAACCCACAGCGGTTGGCAAATGACCAATCCATAAGACTCAGGGCAGCGCCTGAATCCACATAGGCATCGACGGAAATGGCTGATAATGAACAAATCAGAGTCACAGACAGAATGAACTTAGACTGTAAAGTACTAATGGCAACAGACTTATCAACCTTTTTTGTGCGTTTAGAGCATGCTGATATAACATGAGCTGAATCACCACAATAAAAACACAACCCATTTTTCCGCCTATAGTTTTGCCGTTCACTTCTGGACTGAATTCTATCACATTGCATTGTCTCAGGTGCCTGTTCAGAAGACACCGCCAAATGGTGCACAGGTTTGCGCTCCCGTAAACGCCGATCAATCTGAATAGCCATAGTCATAGACTCATTTAGACCTGTAGGCGCAGGGAACCCCACCATAACATCTTTATTGGCCTCAGAAAGGCCATCTCTGAATCTTGCAGCCAGGGCGCACTCATTCCACTGAGTAAGCACCGACCATTTCCGAAATTTCTGACAATATATTTCTGCTTCATCTTGCCCCTGAGAGAGAGCCAATAAAGCTTTTTCAGCCTGAATCTCTAGGTTAGGTTCCTCATAGAGCAAACCCAATGCCAGAAAAAACGCATCCACATTGAGCAACGCAGGATCCCCTGGTGCCAATGCAAATGCCCAATTCTGAGGGTCACCCCGCAGGAAAGATATAACAATTTTGACTTGCTGAGCAGGGTCTCCAGAGGAGCGAGATTTTAAAGAAAGAAACAACTTGCAATTGTTCCTAAAATTCAGAAAACTAGATCTATCTCCAGAAAAAAACTCTGGGATAGGAATTCTAGGTTCAGACATAGGAGCATGTACAACAAAATCTTGTATATTTTGAACCTTAGCAGCAAGATTATTCAGGCTGGAAGCCAAACTCTGGACGTCCATGATAAACAGCTGAGGTCAGAGCCATTCAGGGATTAAGAGGAGGTAAGACGCAGCAAGGCTGCAATTAAGGCTAGGCAGCAAACTCTGAGGGAAAAAAAAAAAAAAAACTTAGACTACTTTTCCTCCTACTTCAGCCAATACGATTACCACTTTTTGGCCGGCTATACTATCATGATCCCAATGGCAGGGGATCACAAAAGGACAAGCACAAAAAACAAAACAAGCTCTAGGGTGATGGAAACTGAGCTGACCGCGATCCTGAACCTAACACACAACTAGCTGTAGCCGGGGAACGTGCCTACGATGATTCCTAGACGTCTCGCGCCAGCCGAAGGACTAACTTCCCCTATTAGAAGAAACACAGACCTCTCTTGCCTCCAGAGAAACACCCCACAGAAATAGCAGCCCCCCACATGTAATGACGGTGAAATGAGAGGAAAGCACATACGTAGTTATGAAAACAGATTCAGCAAAATGAGGCCCGCTAAAGCTAGATAGCAGAGGATACAAAAGTGAACTGTGCGGTCAGCGAAAAACCCTACAAAAAACCATCCTGAAATTACTTGAACTCATGTGCCAACTCATGGAACATGAGGAGTAATATCAGCCCACTAGAGCAACCAGCAAAAAGGAATCACATATCTGCAAGCTGGACAAGACAAAAATTAAGCAAAACGTGGAACAGGAAAATCAAAAACTTAGCTTGTCCTGAAGATTACAGAAGCGGGAAGCAGAGGTAACAAGACACACTGATTACATTGATAGCCGGCAAGGAAATGACAAGAAAGCCAGGTTAAATAGGAAACTCCCATATCCTGATAGAACAGGTGGACACCAGAGACCGCAGAAAACACAAGTCACCCAGTACCATCTGTAACCACCAGAGGGAGCCCAAAAACAGAATCCACAACAGGGAACTATTAGGCCGGCTTCACACTTGCGAGTTTTACGGACGTAAGAGCGCAGAAACTACGTCCGTAAAACTCGCAAAAAATACGGCACAATTATTCTCTATGCCCCTGCTCCTATCTGCCGTATTTTACTGATCAGTATTATACGGCTTTCTACGGCCGTACAAAATCGCAGCATGCTGCGTTTGTCACCGTACTGCGCAAGAAATACGCCAATGAAAGTCTATGGAAGCGTGAAAAATACGGATTTCACACGGACAAGCAGTGTGACTTGCGAGAAATACGCAGCGCTGTTAGAGAGAAAAGCCGGTAATTCAGTGCGGTGTACAGTAAAATCACACTGACAGCTTACAGTAGAATAGGTAGAATAAATGTGTACACATAGAATAGGTATATATATATATATATATATATGTCAGTGAGACACATATACAGTGGGGCAAAAAAGTATTTAGTCAGTCAGCAATAGTGCAAGTTCCACCACTTAAAAAGATGAGAGGTGTCTGTAATTTACATCATAGGTAGACCTCAACTATGGGAGACAAACTGAGAATAAAAAATCCAGAATATCACATTGTCTGTTTTTTTAACATTTTTTTTGCATATTATGGTGGAAAATAAGTATTTGGTCAGAAACAAACAATCAAGATTTCTGGCTCTCACAGACCTGTAACTTCTTCTTTAAGAGTCTCCTCTTTCCTCCACTCATTACCTGTAGTAATGGCACCTGTTTAAACTTGTTATCAGTATAAAAAGACACCTGTGCACACCCTCAAACAGTCTGACTCCAAACTCCACTATGGTGAAGACCAAAGAGCTGTCAAAGGACACCAGAAACAAAATTGTAGCCCTGCACCAGGCTGGGAAGACTGAATCTGCAATAGCCAACCAGCTTGGAGTGAAGAAATCAACAGTGGGAGCAATAATTAGAAAATGGAAGACATACAAGACCACTGATAATCTCCCTCGATCTGGGGCTCCACGTAAAATCCCACCCTGTGGGGTCAGAATGATCACAAGAACGGTGAGCAAAAATCCCAGAACCATGCGGGGGGACCTAGTGAATGAACTGCAGAGAGTTGGGACCAATGTAACAAGGCCTACCATAAGTAACACACCACGCCACCATGGACTCAGATCCTGCAGTGCCAGACGTGTCCCACTGCTTAAGCCAGTACATGTCCGGGCCCATCTGAAGTTTGCTAGAGAGCATTTGGATGATCCAGAGGAGTTTTGGGAGAATGTCCTATGGTCTGATGAAACCAAACTGGAACTGTTTGGTAGAAACACAACTTGTCGTGTTTGGAGGAAAAAGAATACTGAGTTGCATCCATCAAACACCATACCTACTGTAAAGCATGGTGGTGGAAACATCATGCTTTGGGGCTGTTTCTCTGCAAAGGGGCCAGGACGACTGATCCGGGTACATGAAAGAATGAATGGGGCCATGTATCGTGAGATTTTGAGTGCAAACCTCCTTCCATCAGCAAGGGCATTGAAGATGAAACGTGGCTGGGTCTTTCAACATGACAATGATCCAAAGCACACCGCCAGGGCAACGAAGGAGTGGCTTCGTAAGAAGCATTTCAAGGTCCTGGAGTGGCCTAGCCAGTCTCCAGATCTCAACCCTATAGAAAACCTTTGGAGGGAGTTGAAAGTCCGTGTTGCCAAGCGAAAAGCCAAAAACATCACTGCTCTAGAGGAGATCTGCATGGAGGAATGGGCCAACATACCAACAACAGTGTGTGGCAACCTTGTGAAGACTTACAGAAAACGTTTGACCTCTGTCATTGCCAACAAAGGATATATTACAAAGTATTGAAATGAAATTTTGTTTCTGACCAAATACTTATTTTCCACCATAATATGCAAATAAAATGTTAAAAAAACAGACAATGTGATTTTCTGGATTTTTTTTTCTCAGTTTGTCTCCCATAGTTGAGGTCTACCTATGATGTAAATTACAGACGCCTCTCATCTTTTTAAGTGGTGGAACTTGCACTATTGCTGACTGACTAAATACTTTTTTGCCCCACTGTATGTATATATATTAATATTTATTCCAGCGCTATACAGCTTGAAAGCCGGTAATTCAATTACCGGCTTTTTCTTTCTCCTTCCTAAAACCCGACATGATTTGAGACATGGTTTACATACAGTAAACCATGTCTTCTCTCCATTTTTTTTGCAGATTCCACACTACTAATGTCAGTAGTGTGTATCTGCAAAATTTGGCCGTTCTAGCTCTTAAAATAAAGGGTTAAATGGCGGAAAAAATTGGCGTGGGCTCCCGCGCAATTTTCTCCGCCAGAGTAGTAAAGCCAGTGACTGAGGGCAGATATTAATAGCCTGGAGAGGGTCCACGGTTATTGGCCCCCCCCTGGCTAAAAATATCTGCCCCCAGCCACCCCAGAACAGGCACATCTGGAAGATGCGCCTATTCTGGCACTTGGCCACTCTCTTCCCATTCCCGTGTAGCGGTGGGATATGGGGTAATGAAGGGTTAATGCCACCTTGCTATTGTAAGGTGACATTAAGCCTAATTAATAATGGAGAGGCGTCAATTATGACACCTATCCATTATTAATCCAATTGAATGAAAGGGTTAAATAAAACACAAACACATTATTTAAAATTATTTTAATGAAATAAAAACAATGGTTGTTGGAGTATTTTATTCTACGCCCAATCCAGTCACTGAAGACCCTCGTTCTGTGAAAGAAAAAACATAATAAACCAACAATATACTTACCCTCCGCAGATCTGTAACGTCCAACGATGTAAATCCTTCTGAAGGGGTTAAAACATTTTGCAGCAAGGAGCTTTGCTAATGCAATGCTACTCCTCGCTGCAAAACCCCGGAGAATGAGTCTAAATATAGATCAATGAGCTATATTTAGCTTCATTTGCGGTGAGGCGCCCTCTGCTGGCTGTTTATAGATCGTGGGAACTTGCCTAGAAAGCCTGGGAGCTTTCTAGGAAATTTAAATAATGTGTTTGTGTTTTATTTAACCCTTTCATTCAATTGGATTAATAATGGATAGGTGTCATAATTGACGCCTCTCCATTATTAATTAGGCTTAATGTCACCTTACAATAGCAAGGTGGCATTAACCCTTCATTACCCCATATCCCACCGCTACACGGGAATGGGAAGAGAGTGGCCAAGTGCCAGAATAGGCGCATCTTCCAGATGTGCCTGTTCTGGGGTGGCTGGGGGCAGATATTTTTAGCCAGGGGGGGGCCAATAACCGTGGACCCTCTCCAGGCTATTACTATCTGCCCTCAGTCACTGGCTTTACTACTCTGGCGGAGAAAATTGCGCGGGAGCCCACGCCAATTGTTTCCGCCATTTAACCCTTTATTTTAAGAGCTAGAACGGCCAAATTTTGCAGATACACACTACTGACAGTAGTGTGGAATCTGCAAAAAAAATGGAGAGAAGACATGGTTTACTGTATGTAAACCATGTCTCAAATCATGTCGGGTTTTAGGAAGGAGAAAGAAAAAGCCGGTAATTGAATTACCGGCTTTCAAGCTGTATAGCGCTGGAATAAATATTAATATATATACATATATGTGTCTCACTGACATATATATATATATATATATATATATAGACAGTATATATATATTTTTTTCTTTTTGGGACACATGGATCATTTCTATAGCGGTATGTTGGTTTTGCAAGCCTGCGAGAAAACCACGCAGTACGGATGCCATACGGATTACATACGGAGGATACCATGCGCAAAAAACGCTGACACACCCTGCCTACGGAGGAGCTACGGACCACTATTTTCGGGACATTTCAGCGTATTACGGCCGTAATATACGGACCGTATTTTCATACGCTGAGTGTGAAGCCGGCCTTAATGTCTGATCAGTGAGGATGTGATGGAAGTTGAGTTTTTCCAGGAGTGGGCGGTGGGACGGTGGAGGCGGAGCTGGTGTGGAGCCTGGGGGGAGTTTGAAGGGAACGCGAACATTTTGCCTCTATGGGGCCCCAAAATTTCTCGTGGAAGCCCTGGTCTGTCCCATAAGCTGCAGACTGCAGCTTCCTAAGACTTCAGTGTGCTCACTCAGGTGACATTATTGCCTCCTGCAGGGAGAGAAAATGGAGGCTGCAGTGGCGGGAATAAGGATGAAGTGAGTTAACCTTCATTACTTTTTAATATGGAGAACTTAGGCCATCATTATACACTGCTCAAAAAATAAAGTGCTCCCTTTTTTTTTAAGCAGTGCATGTATGTATATATATATATATATATATATATATATATATATATATATATACAGTGGGGCAAAAAAGTATTTAGTCAGTCAGCAATAGTGCAAGTTCCACCACTTAAAAAGATGAGAGGCGTCTGTAATTTACATCATAGGTAGACCTCAACTATGGGAGACAAACTGAGAAAAAAAAATCCAGAAAATCACATTGTCTGTTTTTTTAACATTTTATTTGCATATTATGGTGGAAAATAAGTATTTGGTCAGAAACAAACAATCAAGATTTCTGGCTCTCACAGACCTGTAACTTCTTCTTTAAGAGTCTCCTCTTTCCTCCACTCATTACCTGTAGTAATGGCACCTGTTTAAACTTGTTATCAGTATGAAAAGACACCTGTGCACACCCTCAAACAGTCTGACTCCAAACTCCACTATGGTGAAGACCAAAGAGCTGTCAAAGGACACCAGAAACAAAATTGTAGCCCTGCACCAGGCTGGGAAGACTGAATCTGCAATAGCCAACCAGCTTGGAGTGAAGAAATCAACAGTGGGAGCAATAATTAGAAAATGGAAGACATACAAGACCACTGATAATCTCCCTCGATCTGGGGCTCCACGCAAAATCCCACCCCGTGGGGTCAGAATGATCACAAGAACGGTGAGCAAAAATCCCAGAACCACGCGGGGGGACCTAGTGAATGAACTGCAGAGAGCTGGGACCAATGTAACAAGGCCTACCATAAGTAACACACTACGCCACCATGGACTCAGATCCTGCAGTGCCAGACGTGTCCCACTGCTTAAGCCAGTACATGTCCGGGCCCGTCTGAAGTTTGCTAGAGAGCATTTGGATGATCCAGAGGAGTTTTGGGAGAATGTCCTATGGTTTGATGAAACCAAACTGGAACTGTTTGGTAGAAACACAACTTGTTGTGTTTGGAGGGAAAAGAATACTGAGTTGCATCCATCAAACACCATACCTACTGTAAAGCATGGTGGTGGAAACATGCTTTGGGGCTGTTTCTCTGCAAAGGGGCCAGGACGACTGATCCGGGTACATGAAAGAATGAATGGGGCCATGTATCGTGAGATTTTGAGTGCAAACCTCCTTCCATCAGCAAGGGCATTGAAGATGAAACGTGGCTGGGTCTTTCAACATGACAATGATCCAAAGCACACCGCCAGGGCAACGAAGGAGTGGCTTCGTAAGAAGCATTTCAAGGTCCTGGAATGGCCTAGCCAGGCTCCAGATCTCAACCCTATAGAAAACCTTTGGAGGGAGTTGAAAGTCCGTGTTGCCAAGCGAAAAGCCAAAAACATCACTGCTCTAGAGGAGATCTGCATGGAGGAATGGGCCAACATACCAACAACAGTGTGTGGCAACCTTGTGAAGACTTACAGAAAACGTTTGACCTCTGTCATTGCCAACTAAGGATATATTACAAAGTATTGAGATGAAATTTTGTTTCTGACCAAATACTTATTTTCCACCATAATATGCAAATAAAATGTTAAAAAAACAGACAATGTGATCTTCTGGATTTTTTTTTCTCAGTTTGTCTCCCATAGTTGAGGTCTACCTATGATGTAAATTACAGACGCCTCTCATCTTTTTAAGTGGTGGAACTTGCACTATTGCTGACTGACTAAATACTTTTTTGCCCCACTGTATATATATATATGGGAACTGGGGCGATCTTACTACATACATGGGGAGAACTGGATCTTAGGCTACGTTCACATTTGCGTTGTGCGCCGCTGCGTCGGCGACGCAACTCACAACGCAAATAAAAACGCACCAAAACGCATGCAAAAACGCTGCATTTTGCGACGCATGCGTCGTTTTTTGCCGAAATTTGGACGCAAGAAAAATGCAACTTGTTGCGTTTTCTTGGTCCGACGCTTGCGGCAAAAAAGACGCATGCGTCGCACAGCGCAACAAACAAAAACGCATGCGTCCCCCATGTTAAATATAGGGGCGCATGACGCATGCGTCGCCGCTGCGTCGCCCGACGCAAACCCGACGCACACTAGCATAACGCTAGTGTGAACGTAGCCTTACTGCATACATGCATACATGGGGAGAACTAGGGCCTTCCTACTATATATATGGGAGAACTGGGGCTATTATACTATATACTAGCTATTGAACCCGTTCTACACCCGGGTGGCGAGCATTTATATAGGTATATGGTCTCCATCCTGGTATGTGCTGCTCCATCCTGCGTCCCCATCCTGTCATGTGCTGCTCCATCCTGCGTCCCCATTCTGTCATGTGCTGCTCCATCCTGCGCCCCCATTCTGTCATGTGCTGCTCCATCCTGCATCCCCATCCTGTCATGTGCTGCTCCCATCCTGCGTCCCCATCCTGTCATGTGCTGCTCCCATCCTGCGTCCCCATCCTGTCATGTGCTGCCCCCATCCTGCGTCCCCATTCTGTCATGTGCTGCTCCCATCCTGCGCCCCCGTTCTGTCATGTGCTGCTCCCATCCTGCACCCCCATCCTGTCATGTGCTGCTCCCATCCTGCTCCCCCGTTCTGTCATGTGCTGCTCCCATCCTGCACCCCCATCCTGTCATGTGCTGCTCCCATCCTGCTCCCCCGTTCTGTCATGTGCTGCTCCCATCCTGCGTCCCCATTCTGTCATGTGCTGCTCCCATCCTGCGCCCCCGTTCTGTCATGTGCTGCTCCCATCCTGCACCCCCATCCTGTCATGTGCTGCTCCCATCCTGCTCCCCCGTTCTGTCATGTGCTGCTCCCATCCTGCGCCCCCATTCTGTCATGTGCTGCTCCCATCCTGCGCCTCCATTCTGTCATTTGCTGCTCCCATCCTGTCATGTGCTGCTCCCATCCTGCGCCCCCATTCTGTCATGTGCTGCTCCCATCCTGCTCCCCTGTTCTGTCATGTGCTGCTCCCATCCTGCGGCCGTTCTGTCATGTGCTGCTGCCATCCTGCGCCCGTTCTGTCATGTGCTGCTGCCATCCTGCGCCCGTTCTGTCATGTGCTGCTCCCATCCTGCGCCTCCATTCTGTCATTTGCTGCTCCCATCCTGTCATGTGCTGCTGCCATCCTGCGCCCCCGTTCTGACATGTGCTGCTCCCATCCTGCGCCCCCGTTCTGTCATGTGCTGCTCCCATCCTGCTCCCCTGTTCTGTCATGTGCTGCTCCCATCCTGTCATGTGCTGCACCCATCCTGCGCCCGTTCTGTCATGTGCTGCTGCCATCCTGCGCCCGTTCTGTCATGTGCTGCTCCCATCCTGCGCCTCCATTCTGTCATTTGCTGCTCCCATCCTGTCATGTGCTGCACCCATCCTGCGCCCCCGTTCTGTCATGTGCTGCTCCCATCCTGCGTCCCCATTCTGTCATTTGCTGCTCCCATCCTGTCATGTGCTGCTCCCATCCTGCTCCCCTGTTCTGTCATGTGCTGCTCCCATCCTGCGGCCGTTCTGTCATGTGCTTCTGCCATCCTGCGCCCGTTCTGTCATGTGCTGCTGCCATCCTGCGCCCGTTCTGTCATTTGCTGCTCCCATCCTGTCATGTGCTGCTCCCATCCTGCGCCCCCGTTCTGTCATGTGCTGCTCCCATCCTGCGCCCCCGTTCTGTCATGTGCTGCTCCCATCCTGCGCCCCCGTTCTGTCATGTGCTGCTCCCATCCTGCTCCCCTGTTCTGTCATGTGCTGCTCTCATCCTGCGCCCGTTCTGTCATGTGCTGCTGCCATCCTGCGCCCGTTCTGTCATGTGCTGCTCCCATCCTGCACCCCCATCCTGTCATGTGCTGCTCCCATCCTGCTCCCCCGTTCTGTCATGTGCTGCTCCCATCCTGCGTCCCCATTCTGTCATGTGCTGCTCCCATCCTGCGCCCCCGTTCTGTCATGTGCTGCTCCCATCCTGCACCCCCATCCTGTCATGTGCTGCTCCCATCCTGCTCCCCCGTTCTGTCATGTGCTGCTCCCATCCTGCGCCCCCATTCTGTCATGTGCTGCTCCCATCCTGCGCCTCCATTCTGTCATTTGCTGCTCCCATCCTGTCATGTGCTGCTCCCATCCTGCGCCCCCATTCTGTCATGTGCTGCTCCCATCCTGCTCCCCTGTTCTGTCATGTGCTGCTCCCATCCTGCGGCCGTTCTGTCATGTGCTGCTGCCATCCTGCGCCCGTTCTGTCATGTGCTGCTGCCATCCTGCGCCCGTTCTGTCATGTGCTGCTCCCATCCTGCGCCTCCATTCTGTCATTTGCTGCTCCCATCCTGTCATGTGCTGCTGCCATCCTGCGCCCCCGTTCTGACATGTGCTGCTCCCATCCTGCGCCCCCGTTCTGTCATGTGCTGCTCCCATCCTGCTCCCCTGTTCTGTCATGTGCTGCTCCCATCCTGTCATGTGCTGCACCCATCCTGCGCCCGTTCTGTCATGTGCTGCTGCCATCCTGCGCCCGTTCTGTCATGTGCTGCTCCCATCCTGCGCCTCCATTCTGTCATTTGCTGCTCCCATCCTGTCATGTGCTGCTCCCATCCTGCGTCCCCATTCTGTCATTTGCTGCTCCCATCCTGTCATGTGCTGCTCCCATCCTGCTCCCCTGTTCTGTCATGTGCTGCTCCCATCCTGCGGCCGTTCTGTCATGTGCTTCTGCCATCCTGCGCCCGTTCTGTCATGTGCTGCTGCCATCCTGCGCCCGTTCTGTCATTTGCTGCTCCCATCCTGTCATGTGCTGCACCCATCCTGCGCCCCCGTTCTGTCATGTGCTGCTCCCATCCTGCGCCCCCGTTCTGTCATGTGCTGCTCCCATCCTGCGCCCCCGTTCTGTCATGTGCTGCTCCCATCCTGCTCCCCTGTTCTGTCATGTGCTGCTCTCATCCTGCGCCCGTTCTGTCATGTGCTGCTGCCATCCTGCGCCCGTTCTGTCATGTGTTGCTCCCATCCTGCGCCCGTTCTGTCATGTGCTGCTGCCATCCTGCGCCCGTTCTGTCATGTGCTGCTCCCATCCTGCTCCCCTGTTCTGTCATGTGCTGCTGCCATCCTGCGCCCTTTCTGTCATGTGCTGCTGCCATTCTGCGCCTGTTCTGTCATGTGCTGCTGCCATCCTGCGCCCGTTCTGTCACGTGCTGCTGCCATCCTGCGCCCGTTCTGTCATGTGCTGCTGCCATCCTGCGCCCGTTCTGTCATGTACTGCTGCCAACCTGCGCCCGTTCTGTCATGTGCTGCTGCCATCCTGCCCCCGTTCTGTCATGTGCTGCTCCCATCCTGCGCCACCATTGTATTATATGCAGCCCATAAGAAGCTCCAGTGTGTATGCCCCCGTATGCTGCTGCCATATAAAAAAAAAATATACCATACTCACCTATCGTCCGGCTCCACTGCAGGTGTGTCTTCAAGAAAATGGCGCCGGAAAGCGCGGACTGCGCAGGCGTCGATTCCGGCAGCAGGAATCGGCGCCTGCGCAGTCCGCGCTTTCCGGGGCCATTTTCTTGAAGACACACCTGCAGTGGAGCCGGAGTGTGTCTTCAAGAAAATGGCGCCGGAAAGCGCGGACTGCGCAGGCGCCGATTCCGGCAGCAAGAGTCGGCGCCTGCGCAGTCCGCGCTTTCCGGCGCCATTTTCTTGAAGACACACTCCGGCTCCTCTGCCTGTGACTGGTAAGTCAGAGGGCGGCGCCGGCGCGCATTAAGCGCGTCATCGCGCCCTCTGAACTGTCACAGCAGAGGAGCCGGGAGACGGAGCCACACGCAGCGCTGGAACGGGGAAAGGTGAATATACTTACCCTCCTGGCGGTCCCTGACTCTCCGGTGGAGATCGCGGTATGCGTTCAGTGCTTACGCATACCGCGATCTCCTGGGAGCGTCACTCTGTGGGGGCCAGACTGCGCCGGCGCTTGCGCCTGCGCAGTCTATAAAGGCTTCGGACAGAGTGACGCTCCCAGCGTTATATTATAGATATGGAGATAACTGGGGCCATCATACTATATATATGGGGAGAACTAGGGCCATCCTACTATATATATATATGGGAGAACTGGGGCTATTATACTATATATGGGGCCGTCATACTACATATATGGAGATAACTGGGGCCATCTTAATATATATATATGGGGAGAACTGGGGTCATCCTACTATATATGTGGGGAGAACTGGGGCCATCATACTATATACAGTATATGGGCAACTGGTGCTATGTTACTACCGTATTTTCCGGCGTATAAGATGACTTTTTAACCCCTGAAAATCTCAAAAGTCGGGAGTCGTTTTATACGCCGGGTATGGCGTGTACAGGGAGCGGTCCAGGATGGTTCCCAGGGTCTGGAGGAGAGGAGATTCTCCTTCAGGCCCTGGGATCCATATTCATGTAAAAAAAAAAAGAATAAAAATAAAAAATATACTTACCTTCCGATGGCCCCCGGTGAAGGACCGGCGATGACGTCACGCGACCGCGAAGTCATCTCCGGTCCTTCACGCAATGCATCCTTGGCAACAGAAGCCACCGCGTGCACCGCTGAGAGCCGGGAGAACTCCGGGGGCCGTCGGAAGGTAAGTATATCCCTATTTTTTATTTGTATTCTTTTTTTTACATGAATATGGATCCCAGGGCCTGAATGACAGTCTCCTCTCCTCCAGACCCTGGGAACCATCCGGACCGTACACGCCGTATAAGACGACACCCGGCATATAAGATGACCCCTGTCTTATACGGCGAGTATATCCCAAACTCTATATTTTATATGGAAAAGTTGGGGGTCGTCTTATACGTCCAGTCGTCTTATACATTCAAAAATACGGTATATTTATAGTGGGAACTGGGGCCATCGCACTATATATACTATACATGTGGGGTTGTGGGGACCATCATACTATATATGTGGGGCAGTGGGATACCTTCATACTATGTATGATATATAAATAAAAGAAACTGTGGACCATCATATGGGGGCTGTGGGGCCACCATATTCTATATAGGGGGCTGTAGGGACATGATACTATATATAGAGGGGATGCGGGATCATCACACTATAGGAAGCTGTGAGGCACATAATATCGCAATTAAGAGAGCTGTAGAGGACCATCATACTATATATAGGGGGTTTTGGAGACATACTATTTGTGGGGGCCATAGTATATATAGAAAACTGTAAAGCCTCATATTATATATAGGAGGCAGTGGAGACATCATATTGTATATAGAGGGTCATGTAGCCATTTTACTATATATAGGGAGTTTTGGGGTCCTCAGTGTATAATAAAGGGGTATTGGGGGCTGTAGGTCCATCATTCTGTATATACAGAGCTGTGTGGGTGCTCAGAGGACATTTTTTTTTATGAATGGGGACATTATTAGTTTTGATAGGGGCACTCAGGTTCCTTTTTTGGGGGGAGGGGTCATTGTTACTTTAAGGCCATATGCACACGTTGCAGATTTTGACGCTGCGGATCTGCAGCAGTTTTCCATGCGTTTTACAGTACCATGTAAACCTATGGAAAACCAAATCCGCTGTGCACATGCTGCGGAAAAAAACGCGCGGGAACGCAGCATTGTTTTTTCCCACAGCATGTCAATTCTTTGTGCGGATCTGCAGCGTTTCTGCACCCATAGACTTGCATTGAGTCGGGCACATCCGCAGCAAAACCGCAGCTGTAACAAAGATCCGCGGTGTAGCTGCGGGGGAAACGCTGCAGATCGGGAGGAAGGAAGTGTGTGGTCGGAGACTGTGCATGTATGTGTGTGCAGGCAGGGTCTGTGGGCTGTCCGAGGGGGTCTGTGGGCTGTCTGTGGATCTGCCAGGGCATCTGCGGGGCTGTCAGAGGTCTGTACGGGGCTGCCGGGGGTCTGCCGAGGCTGTTGTGGATCTGTGCAGGGCTGTCGGGGGTCTGTGCGGGCTGTCGGGGGTCTGTGCGTGGCTGCCGGGGGGCTGCCGGGTCTGTGCGGGGCTGTCGGGGGTCTGCCGGGGCTGTCGGGGGTCTGCCGGGGCTGTCGGGGTTCTGCCTGCGCTGTCGGGGGGTCTGTGCGGGGCTGCCAGGGGTCTGTGCGGGGCTGTCGGGGGGGTCTGCTGGGGCTGTCGGGGGTATGTGCAGGGCTGCCGGGGCAGTCGGGGGTCTGTGCGGGGCTGTCGGGGGTCTGCCAGCGCTGCCGGGGGGCTGCCACGGCTGTCGGGGGTCTGTGCGGGGCTATCGGGGGTCTGCCTGGGCTGTCGGGCATCTACCGGGCCTGACAGGGGTCTGTGCAGGGCTGTTGGGGGTCTGCCAGTGCTGTCGGGGATCTGTGCAGGGCTGTCGGGGGTCTACCAGGGCTGTTGGGGTTCTGCCGGCGCTGTCGGGGGTCTGTGCGGGGCTGTCAGGGGGTCTGTGTTGGTCTGCCGAGGCTGTCGGGGGTCTACCGGGGCTGTCGGGGGTCTGTGCGGGGCTGTTGAGGGTCTGCCTGGGCTGTCGGGGATCTGTGCGGGGCTGTCGGGTGTCTGTGAGGGGCTGTCTGTGGTCTGCAGTGGGGCTGTTGGGGGTCTGTGCGGGGCTGCCAGAGGTCTACCGGGGCTGTCGGGGGTCTGCCGGGATTGTCGGGGTTCTGCCGGGATTGTCGGGGTTCTGCCGGCACTGTCCGGGGTCTGTGCGGGGCTGTCGGGGGTCTGTGCGGGGCTGCCAGGGCTGTTGGCGGTCTGCCGGGGCTGTCGGGGGTCTGTGCGGGGCTGTTGGGGGTCTGCAGCGGAGCTGTCGGGGGTCTGTGCGGGGCTTCCGGGGGTCTACCGGGGCTGTCGGGGTCTGGGCGGGGCTGTCGGGGGTCTGCCGGGGCTGTCGGGGGGTCTGCAGCGGGGCTGCTGGGGGTCTGTGTGGGGCTGCCGGGGGTCTACTGGGGCTGTCGGGGTTCTGCTGGCACTTTCGGGGGTCTGTGCGGGGCTGTCGGGGGGTCTGTGAGGGGCTGCCAGGGTCTGACGGGGGTCTGTGCGGGGATGTCGGGGGTCTGCCGGGGCTGTCGGGGGTCTGTGCGGGGCTGCCAGAGCTGTCGGGGGTCTGTGCGGGGCTGTTGGGGGTCTGCAGCGGAGCTGTCGGGGGTCTGTGCGGGGCTATCGGGGGTCTGCCTGGGCTGTTGGGGTTCTGCCGGCGCTGTCGGGGGGTCTGTGCGGGGCTGTCGGGGGGTCTGTGAGGGGCTGCCGGGGGGTCTGTGCGGGGCTGTCGGGGGTCTACCGGGGCTGTTGGGGTTCTGCTGACGCTGTCGGGGGTCTGTGCGGGGCTGTCGGGGGGTCTGTGTGGGTCTGCCGAGGCTGTCGGGCGTCTGCCGGGGCTGTCGGGGGTCTGTCCGTGGCTGTTGAGGGTCTGCCTGGGCTGTCGGGGATCTGTGCGGGGCTGTCGGGTGTCTGTGAGGGACTGTCTGGAGTCTGCAGCGGGGCTGTCGGGGGTCTGTGTGGGGCTGCCGGGGGTCTACCAGGGCTGTCGGGGGTCTGCAGGGGTTGTCGGGGTTCTGCCGGCGCTGTCGGGGGTCTGTGTGGGCTGTCGGGGGTCTGTGTGGGGCCGCCAGGGCTGTCGGGGGTCTGCCGGGGCTGTCAGGGGTCTGTGCGGGGCTGTCGGGTGTCATGATCCCAATGGCAGGGGATCACAAAAGGACAAGCACAAAAAACAAAACAAGCTCTAGGGTGATGGAAACTGAGCTGACCGCGATCCTGAACCTCAACACACAACTAGCTGTAGCCGGGGAACGTGCCTACGATGATTCCTAGACGTCTCGCGCCAGCCGAAGAACTAACTTTCCCTATTAGAAGAAACACAGACCTCTCTTGCCTCCAGAGAAACACCCCACAGAAATAGCAGCCCCCCACATGTAATGACGGTGAAATGAGAGGAAAGCACATACGTAGTTATGAAAACAGATTCAGCAAAATGAGGCCCGCTAAAACTAGATAGCAGAGGATACAAAAGTGAACTGCGCGGTCAGCGAAAAACCCTACAAAAAACCATCCTGAAATTACTTGAACTCATGTTCCAACTCATGGAACATGAGGAGTAATATCAGCCCACTAGAGCAACCAGCAAAAAGGAATCACATATCTGCAAGCTGAACTAAGACAAAAATTAAGCAAAACGTGGAACAGGAAAATCAAAAACTTAGCTTGTCCTGAAGAATACAGAAGCGGGAAGCAGAGGTAACAAGACACACTGATTACATTGATAGCCGGCGAGGAAATGACAAGAAAGCCAGGTTAAATAGGAAACTCCCATATCCTGATAGAACAGGTGGACACCAGAGACCGCAGAGAACACAAGTCACCCAGTACCATCTGTAACCACCAGAGGGAGCCCAAAAACATAATCCACAACAGTACCCCCCCCTTGAGGAGGGGTCACCGAACCCTCACGAGAACCACCAGGGCGACCAGGATGAGCCCTATGAAATGCACGGACCAAATCAGCAGCATGAACATCAGAGGCAACCACCCAAGAATTATCCTCCTGACCATAACCCTTCCACTTGACCAAATATTGGAGTTTCCGTCTGGAAACACGAGAATCCAAGATCTTCTCCACAACATACTCCAATTCTCCCTCCACCAGCACCGGAGCAGGAGGCTCAAGCGAAGGAACAACAGGTACCTCATACTTCCGCAACAACGACCGATGGAACACATTATGAATAGCAAACGATGCCGGGAGATCCAAACGAAACGACACAGGGTTAAGAATTTCCAAGATCCTATAGGGACCGATGAACCGAGGCTTGAACTTAGGAGAAGAGACCTTCATAGGAACAAAACGAGAAGACAACCACACCAAGTCCCCAACACGAAGTCGAGGACCCACGCGGCGACGGCGATTAGCAAACTGCTGAGCCCTCTCCTGGGACAACTTCAAATTGTCCACCACATGACTCCAAATCTGATGCAACCTATCCACCACCATGTCCACTCCAGGACAATCAGAAGGCTCCACCTGACCAGAGGAAAAACGAGGATGAAACCCCGAATTACAAAAGAAAGGAGAAACCAAGGTAGCAGAACTAGCCCGATTATTAAGGGCAAATTCGGCAAGCGGCAAAAAGGTAACCCAGTCATCTTGATCAGCAGAAACAAAACACCTTAAATAAGTTTCCAAGGTCTGATTAGTTCGTTCCGTCTGGCCATTCGTCTGAGGATGGAATGCAGACGAAAAGGACAAATCAATGCCCATCTTAGCACAGAACGTCCGCCAAAATCTAGACACAAACTGGGATCCCCTGTCAGAAACGATGTTCTCCGGAATCCCATGCAAACGAACCATGTTCTGAAAAAACAGAGGGACCAACTCAGAGGAGGAAGGTAACTTAGGCAAGGGTACCAGATGAACCATCTTAGAAAAGCGGTCACACACAACCCAGATGACGGACATTTTTTGAGAGACAGGGAGATCCGAAATAAAGTCCATGGAAATGTGCGTCCAAGGCCTCTTCGGGATAGGCAAAGGTGACAACAATCCACTGGCCCGAGAACAGCAAGGCTTAGCCCGAGCGCAAACTTCACAAGACTGCACAAAAGAACGCACATCCCTCGACAAGGAAGGCCACCAAAAAGACCTGGCCACCAAGTCTCTAGTACCAAATATTCCAGGATGACCTGCCAACACAGAAGAATGGACCTCGGAGATGACTCTACTGGTCCAATTATCCGGAACGAACAGTCTTTCAGGCGGACAACGATCAGGTTTATCCGCCTGAAACTCCTGCAAAGCACGTCGCAAGTCTGGGGAGACAGCCGACAAAATCACCCCATCCCTAAGGATACCAGTGGGCTCAGAATTTCCAGGGGAGTCAGGCACAAAACTCCTAGAAAGAGCATCCGCCTTCACATTCTTTGAACCTGGCAGGTATGAAACCACAAAATCGAAACGGGAGAAAAACAGTGACCAACGAGCCTGTCTAGGATTCAGACGCTTGGCAGACTCAAGGTAAATCAGATTTTTGTGATCAGTCAAGACCACCACACGATGTCTAGCACCCTCAAGCCAATGACGCCACTCCTCAAATGCCCACTTCATGGCCAAAAGCTCCCGATTACCAACATCATAATTCCGCTCAGTGGGCGAAAACTTTCTAGAAAAGAACGCACATGGCTTCATCACTGAGCAATCGGAGCTTCTCTGTGACAAAACCGCCCCCGCTCCAATCTCGGAAGCATCAACCTCAACCTGAAAAGGAAGCGAAACATCTGGCTGACGCAACACAGGAGCAGAAGAAAACCGGCGCTTAAGTTCCTGAAAGGCCTCCACAGCCGCAGGAGACCAATCAGCAACATCAGCACCCTTCTTAGTCAAATCCGTCAAAGGCTTAACAACACTAGAAAAATTAGTTATGAAACGACGATAAAAATTAGCAAAGCCCAAGAACTTCTGTAGACTCTTAAGAGATGTAGGCTGCGTCCAGTCACAAATAGCCTGAACCTTGACGGGATCCATCTCAATAGTAGAAGGGGAAAAAATATACCCCAAAAAAGAAATCTTCTGGACTCCAAAGAGACACTTTGAACCTTTTACAAACAAAGAATTGGCCCGCAGGACCTGAAACACCTTCCTGACCTGCTGAACATGGGACTCCCAGTCATCCGAAAAAACCAAAACATCATCCAAATACACAATCATAAATTTATCCAGATATTCACGGAAAATATCGTGCATAAAGGACTGGAAGACAGAAGGAGCATTAGAAAGTCCAAAAGGCATCACCAAATACTCAAAATGGCCCTCAGGCGTATTAAATGCGGTTTTCCACTCATGACCCTGCTTTATCCGCACAAGATTATACGCACCCCGAAGATCAATCTTAGTGAACCATTTAGCCCCCTTAATGCGAGCGAACAAATCAGTCAACAATGGCAAAGGATACTGATATTTAACTGTAATCTTATTCAAAAGACGGTAATCTATACAAGGCCTCAAGGAACCATCTTTTTTGGCCACAAAAAAAAAACCTGCTCCCAAAGGGGACGAAGATGGACGGATATGTCCCTTTTCCAAGGACTCCTTAACATAATCCCGCATAGCAGTATGCTCTGGCCCGGACAGATTGAACAAACGACCTTTAGGAAATTTACTGCCAGGAATCAAATCTATAGCACAATCGCAATCCCTGTGAGGAGGAAGCGAATTGAGCTTAGGCTCCTCAAAAACATCCCGATAATCAGACAAAAATACCGGAACCTCAGAAGGAGTAGATGAAGCGATAGAAATCGGAGGTGCATCATCATGAACCCCCTGACATCCCCATCTTAACACAGACATCGTTTTCCAGTCCAAGACTGGGTTATGAGTTTGTAACCATGGCAGACCAAGCACTAAGACATCATGTAAATTATACAGTACCAGGAAGCGAATCACCTCCTGATGAACGGGAGTCATACGCATGGTCACTTGTGTCCAGTACTGAGGTTTGTTCATAGCCAAAGGTGTAGAGTCAATTCCTTTCAAAGGAATAGGGACTTCCAGAGGCTCCAGAGTAAACCCACAGCGGTTGGCAAATGACCAATCCATAAGACTCAGGGCAGCGCCTGAATCCACATAGGCATCGACGGAAATGGCTGATAATGAACAAATCAGAGTCACAGACAGAATGAACTTAGACTGTAAAGTACTAATGGCAACAGACTTATCAACCTTTTTTGTGCGTTTAGAGCATGCTGATATAACATGAGCTGAATCACCACAATAAAAACACAACCCATTTTTCCGCCTATAGTTTTGCCGTTCACTTCTGGACTGAATTCTATCACATTGCATTGTCTCAGGTGCCTGTTCAGAAGACACCGCCAAATGGTGCACAGGTTTGCGCTCCCGTAAATGCCGATCAATCTGAATAGCCATAGTCATAGACTCATTCAGACCTGTAGGCGCAGGGAACCCCACCATGACATCTTTAATGGCCTCAGAAAGGCCATCTCTGAATCTTGCAGCCAGGGCGCACTCATTCCACTGAGTAAGCACCGACCATTTCCGAAATTTCTGACAATATATTTCTGCTTCATCTTGCCCCTGAGAGAGAGCCAATAAAGCTTTTTCAGCCTGAATCTCTAGGTTAGGTTCCTCATAGAGCAAACCCAATTCCAGAAAAAACGCATCCACATTGAGCAACGCAGGGTCCCCTGGTGCCAATGCAAATGCCCAATTCTGAGGGTCACCCCGCAGGAAAGATATAACAATCTTGACTTGCTGAGCAGGGTCTCCAGAAGAGCGAGATTTCAAAGAAAGAAACAACTTGCAATTGTTCCTAAAATTCAGAAAACTAGATCTATCTCCAGAAAAAAACTCTGGGATAGGAATTCTAGGTTCAGACATAGGAGCATGTACAACAAAATCTTGTATATTTTGAACCTTAGCAGCAAGATTATTCAGGCTGGAAGCCAAACTCTGGACGTCCATGATAAACAGCTGAGGTCAGAGCCATTCAAGGATTAAGAGGAGGTAAGACGCAGCCAGGCTGCAATTAAGGCTATGCAGCAAACTCTGAGGGGAAAAAAAAAAAAAAAAAACTTCCTCAGACTACTTTTCCTCCTACTTCAGCCAATACGATTACCACTTTTTGGCCGGCTATACTGACATGATCCCAATGGCAGGGGATCACAAAAGGACAAGCACAAAAAACAAAACATGCTCTAGGGTGATGGAAACTGAGCTGACCGCGATCCTGAACCTCAACACACAACTAGCTGTAGCCGGGGAACGTGCCTACGATGATTCCTAAACGTCTCGCGCCAGCCGAAGAACTAACTTTCCCTATTAGAAGAAACACAGACCTCTCTTGCCTCCAGAGAAACACCCCACAGAAATAGCAGCCCCCCACATGTAATGACGGTGAAATGAGAGGAAAGCACATACGTAGTTATGAAAACAGATTCAGCAAAATGAGGCCCGCTAAAACTAGATAGCAGAGGATACAAAAGTGAACTGCGCGGTCAGCGAAAAACCCTACAAAAAACCATCCTGAAATTACTTGAACTCATGTTCCAACTCATGGAACATGAGGAGTAATATCAGCCCACTAGAGCAACCAGCAAAAAGGAATCACATATCTGCAAGCTGGACTAAGACAAAAATTAAGCAAAACGTGGAACAGGAAAATCAAAAACTTAGCTTGTCCTGAAGAATACAGAAGCGGGAAGCAGAGGTAACAAGACACACTGATTACATTGATAGCCGGCGAGGAAATGACAAGAAAGCCAGGTTAAATAGGAAACTCCCATATCCTGATAGAACAGGTGGACACCAGAGACCGCAGAGAACACAAGTCACCCAGTACCATCTGTAACCACCAGAGGGAGCCCAAAAACAGAATCCACAACAGTCGGGGGTCTGTGCAGGGCTGTCGGGGGTCTGCCGGGGCTGTCCGGGGATCTGCAGCGGGGGTCTGTGCGGGGCTGCCGGGGGTCTACCGGGGCTGTCGGGGTTCTGCCGGCGCTGTCGGGGGGTCTGTGCGGGGCTGCCGGGGGTCTGCCGGGGCTGTCGGGGGTCTGCCGGTGATCTGTGCGGGGCTGTCGGTGGTCTGCTGGGGCTGTTGGGGGTCTATGCAGGGCTGTCGGGGGTCTGCAGCGGGGCTGTCGGGGGTCTGCCGGTGATCTGTGCGGGGCTGCTGGGGGTCTGTGCAGGGCTTTTGGGGGTCTGCCGTGCTGCCGGGGGGCTGCTGGGGCTGTCGGGGGTCTGTGCGGGGCTGTCGGGGGTCTGCCTGGGCTGTTGGGGGTCTACCGGGCCTGCCTGTCGGGGGTCTGCTGGGGCTCTTGGGGTTCTTCCGGCGCTGTCGGGGGTCTGTGCGGGGCTGTTGGGGGGTCTGTGTGGGGCTGCCGGGGGTCTGCTGGGGCTGTCGGCGGGCTGTCGGGGGGGGCTGTGGGGCTGTTGGGGGTCTGCCTGGGCTGTCGGGGATCTGTGCGGGGCTGTCGGGGGTCTGTGCGGGGCTGTCGGGGGTCTGCAGCGGGGCTGACGGGGGTCTGTGCGGGGCTACCGGGGGTCTACCGGGGCTGTCGGGGGTCTGTATGGGACTGTCGGGGGTCTGTACGGGGCTGGCAGGGGTCTGCCGGCGCTGTCGGAGGTCTGTGCGGGGCTGTTGGGGGTCTGCCAGGGTTGTCAGGGTTCTGCCAGCGCTGTCGGGGGTCTGTGCGGGGCTGTCGGGGGTCTGTGTGGGGCTACCAGGGCTGTCAAGGGTCTGCCAGGGCTGTCAGGGGTCTGTGCGGGGCTGTTGGGGGTCTGCAGCAGGGCTGTCGGGGGTCTGTGCGGGCCTGCCGGGGGTCTGCCGGGGCTGTCTGCGGGGCTGTGCGGGGCGGTTTTTAAAGAGGGTAAATCACTGCTCATATAGTAAATAATCCATAATCTCACTGCTTGTACAGTAAATAATCCATAGTCTCACTATTCGTATAGTAAATAATCCATAGTCTCACTGCTCGTACAGTAAAGAATCCATAATCACTGCTCATACAGTATGAATCCAGTCTCACTGCTCATACAGTAAAGAATCCATAGTCTCACTATTCATATAGTAAATAATCCATAGTCACACTACTCATACAGTAAAGAATCCATAGTCTCACTATTCGTATAGTAAATAATCCATAGTCGCACTATTCATAGAGTATTAATCTATAGTCTTACTGCTTGTACAGTAAAGAATCCATAGTCTCACTTCTCATACAGCAAAAAATCCAAAGTCTCACTGCTCATATAGTATGAATCCAGTTTCACTGCTCATACAGTAAAGAATCCATAGTCTCACTATTCATATAGTAAATAATCCATAGTCACACTGCTCATACAGTAAAGAATCCATAGTCTCACTATTCATATAGTAAATAATCCATAGTCGCACTGCTCATAGAGCTATGGATTCATAGTCTCACTGCTCGTACAGTAAAGAATCCATAGTCTCACTGCTCGTATAGTATGAATCTATAGTCTCACTGCTCGTACAGTAAATAATCCATAGTCTCTATTCGTATAGTAAATAATTCATAGTCTTTGCTCGTACAGTAAAGAATCCATAGTCTCACTGCTCGTACAGTTAAGAATCCATAGTCTTAGTGCTTGTACAGTATGAATTCATAGTCTCATTGCTCGTACAGTATGTACCCATAGTCTCACTGCTCGTACCGTAAAGAATCCATAGTCTTACTGCTCGTACAGTATAAATCCATAGTCTCACTGCTTGTACAGTAAAGAATCCATAGTCTCACTGCTCGTACCGTAAAGAATCCATAGTCTTACTGCTCGTACAGTATAAATCCATAGTCTCACTGCTTGTACAGTAAAGAATCCATAGTCTCACTGCTCGTACAGTAAAGAATCCATAGTCTAACTGCTCGTACAGTAAAGAATCCATAGTCTCACTATTCGTATAGTAAAGAATTCATAGTCTCACAATTCGTATAGTAAAGAATTCATAGTCTCACTATTCAAACAGTAAAGAATCAATGTAAGAGTCAACGTAACTTGCATTTATTTGAGAAAATATCGGAAATGCCAGGAAAATTTAGAAAACGTTGCTATTTTCAAACTTTTAATTTTTATGCCCTTAAATGATAAAACTACAGTTGAAAACAGAAGTTTACATACACTATATAAAAAGACACATATACATGTTTTTCTCAATACCTGACATGGAATCAGAATAAACCTTTCCCATTTTAGGTCAATTAGGATTACCATAAATATTATTATTTGCCAAATTAATCCATAGTCTCACTATTCATATAGTAAATAATCCATAGTCGCACTGCTCTACATCCAGGAGCATTTGGCAAGAGGGTTTATTAGGAAGTCAGTGTCACCAGCAGGGGCAGGGTTCTTCTTCGTGGAGAAGAAGAACGGAGAATTACGTCCTTGCATAGATTACAGGGGTCTTAACGCCATCACTGTTAGGAATAAGTACCCGCTGCCCCTGATTTCTGAGCTTTTTGATAGGCTAAGGGGAGCTAAGGTATTTACCAAATTAGACCTGCGGGGAGCTTATAACCTGATTCGCATCCGTGAGGGGGACGAATGGAAGACGGCGTTTAACACCAGATATGGGCACTATGAGTATCTGGTGATGCCTTTCGGGCTCTGTAATGCCCCAGCCGTTTTCCAAGAATTTGTCAATGACATCTTCCGGGATATGCTTTTTACCTCGGTCGTAGTCTATCTGGATGATATTCTCATCTTCTCTCCAGATAACGACTCCCACCGGAGAGATGTTGGCAGAGTCTTCGACCTCTTACGGGCAAACTCTCTTTACGCAAAGTTGGAGAAGTGTGTGTTTGAGCAGGAGTCTTTACCTTTCCTGGGCTATATCATCTCCGCCCAGGGATTGGCTATGGATCCTGCCAAACTACAGGCTGTGATGGACTGGCAAGAACCCCATTCGCTTAAAGCGGTGCAGCGCTTTATGGGGTTCATTAATTATTACCGCCAGTTCATTCCCCACATCTCAACTTTGGTAGCTCCCTTGGTAGCCCTCACCAAGAAGGGAGCAAATCCCAAAGTGTGGTCTGAAGAGGTCTCCAGGGCCTTTTTTTGTATTAAGTCTCATTTTGCTAGCGCTCCCATCCTACATCGTCCCGATGTCGATAAGCCGTTTATAATGGAGGTGGATGCCTCTTCCGTTGGTGCAGGAGCAGTCCTCTTCCAAAAGGATGCTGTTGTGAATTCCGCTCTTGGGCTCCCTGCGGTGGTTGTAAGTGGCACTTTTGTGAGTTCTGCTCTTGGGCTCCCTCCGGTGGTTTTAAGTGGTATGGCTGCTCCTTGGATTTAGCAGCCTGCAGCTGCTTCCACTGATTGTCTTTCTGCTCGGCTATTTATGCCTGGCTCTTCCCTTCAGCAGTGCCACTTATCAATGGTTCCTGGTTGGATTCACATCTCTCTTGGATTTCCCTGATATCCTGACCAGTTCAGCAAAGATAAGTCCTTTCTTTGCTCCTTTCTGTCCACATGTTGTGGACTTATTCGTTCTGTGCATTCTATGTTTTGTCCAGCTTGTCAGTATGGATTAATTCAGTTAAGCTGGAAGCTCTGGGCAGCAGATTTACCCTCCACACCTTTAGTCAGGTGTGGAGATTTTTGTAAACTCTGTGTGGATTTTTGTAGTTTTTAATACTGACCGCACAGTATTCCGTCCTGTCCTATCTATCTAGTTAGACTGGCCTCCTGTGCTAAATCCTGGTTTCATTCTACGTATGTTTTTTCCCTCTCCACTCACTGTCATTACTTGTGGGGGGCTATCTATCCTTTGGGGATTTTCTCTGAGGCAAGATAGTTTTCCTGTTTCTATCTTTAGGGGTAGTTAGTTCTCAGGCTGTGACGAGGTGCCTAGGGAGTGACAGGAGCATCCCACGGCTACTTCTAGTGTTGTGTTGAGCTTAGGGACTGCGGTCAGTACAGGTACCACCTCCTTCAGAGCTCGTCCCATGTTGCTCCTAAACCACCAGTTCATAACAGTACAAGTGGCCAAAAATGAATTAAATGCATCTCAAAAGAAGGAAAAAAAAATTCTGAGCCATTTTTTTTCTGTGCTCTGTTTTGTCTTTTTTTTCCTCTTGATCTCTGGGTGGTTCAGGATTTATGCTCTGGCATGGATGTCCAGGGTTTGTTTTCTCGTGTGGATCAACTTGCTGCAAGAGTACAGAGTATCCAAGATTATGTTGTCCAGACTCCGGCTTTGGAGCCTAAAATTCCTACTCCTGATTTGTTTTTTGGGGACAGATCCAAGTTTTTGAACTTTAACCCCTTTCTGACATCGGACGTACTATCCCGTCGAGGTGGGGTGGGCCCCCATGACCATGGACGGGATAGTACGTCCAGCGCGATCGGCGGCGCTCACGGGGGGAGCGCCGCCGATCGCGGCCGGGTGTCAGCTGCCTATCGCAACTATGTGCCAGGAGCGGTCACGGACCGCCCCCGGCACATTAACCCCTGGCACACCGCGATCAAAGATGATCGCGATGTGCCGGCGGTGCAGGGAAGCATCACGCAGGGAGGGGGCTCCCTGCGGACTTCCCTGAGCCCCCCGCAGCAACGCGATTTGATCGCGTTGCTGCGAGGGTCTCTCTACCTCCCTCCCTGCCTGCTCGAGCCCCGGATCCAAGATGGCCGCGGATCCGGGTCCTGCAGGGAGGGAGGTGGCTTCAGAGAGCCTGCTCAGAAAAAAGACAGATATAAATAACCATGGTACCGCTGAAAACGTCATCTTGTCCCGCAAAAAACGAGCCGCCATACAGCATCATCAGCAAAAAAATAAAAAAGTTATAGTCCTGAGAATAAAGCGATGCAAAAATAATTATTTTTTCTATAAAATAGTTTTTATCGTATAAAAGCGCCAAAACATAAAAAAATGATATAAATGAGGTGTTGCTGTAATCGTACTGACCCGAAGAATAAAACTGCTTTATCAATTTTACCAAACGCGGAACGGTATAAACGCCTCCCCCAAAAGAAATTCATGAATAGCTGGTTTTTGGTCATTCTGCTCACAAAAATCGGAATAAAAAGCGATCAAAAAATGTCACGTGCCCGAAAATGTTACCAATAAAAACGTCAACTCGTCCCGCAAAAAACAAGATCTCACATGACTCTGTGGACCAAAATATGGAAAAATTATAGCTCTCAAAATGTGGTAACGCAAAAAATATTTTTTGCAATAAAAAGCGTCTTTCAGTGTGTGACGGCTGCCAATCATAAAAATCCGCTAAATAACTCGCTATAAAAGTAAATCAAACCCCCCTTCAGCACCCCCTTAGTTAGGGAAAAATTAAAAAAATGTATTTATTTCCATTTTCCCATTAGGGTTAGGGCTAGGGTTAGTGCTAGGGTTAGGGCTAGGGTTAGGGCTAGGGTTAGGGCTAGGGCTAGGGTTAGGGCTAGGGTTAGGGCTAGGGTTAGGGCTAGGGTTAGGATTAGGTTTAGGGTTAGGGCTAGGGTTAGGGCTAGGGTTAGGGTTAGGGCTAGGGTTAGGGCTACAGTTTGGGTTGGGGCTAAAGTTAGGGTTCGGGTTCGGGCTAAAGTTACAGTTAGGGTTTAGATTACATTTACAGTTGGGAATAGGGTTGGGATTAGGGTTAGGGGTGTGTCAGGGTTAGAGGTGTGGTTAGGGTTACTGTTGGGATTAGGGTTAGGGGTGTGTTTGGATTAGGGTTTCAGTTATAATTGGGGGGTTTTCACTGTTTAGGCACATCAGGGGCTCTCCAAACGCGACATGGCGTCCGATCTCAATTCCAGCCAATTCTGCGTTGAAAAAGTAAAACAGTGCTTCTTCCCTTCCGAGCTCTCCCGTGTGCCCAAACAGGGGTTTACCCCAACATATGGGGTATCAGCGTACTCAGGACAAATAGGACAACAACTTTTGGGGTCCAATTTCTCCTGTTACCCTTGGGAAAATACAAAACTGGGGGCTAAAAAATAATTTTTGTGGGAAAAAAAGGATTTTTTATTTTCACGGCTCTGCGTTATAAACTGTAGTGAAACACTTGGGGGTTCAAAGTTCTCACAACACATCTAGATTAGTTTCCTGGGGGGTCTAGTTTCCAATATGGGGTCACTTGTGGGGGGTTTCTACTGTTTAGGTACATTAGCGGCTCTGCAAATGCAATGTGACGCCTGCAGACCATTCCATCTAAGTCTGTATTCCAAATGGCGCTCCTTCCCTTCCGAGCTCTGCCATGCGCTCAAACGGTGGTTCCCCCCAACATACGGGGTATCAACGTACTCAGGACAAATTGGACAACAACTTTTGGGGTCGAATTTCTCCTCTTACCCTCGGGAAAATACAAAACTGGGAGCTAAAAAATAATTTTGGGGGGAAAGATTTTTTTTTTTAATTTTCACGGCTCTGCGTTACAAACTGTAGTGAAACACTTGGGGGTTCAAAGCTATCACAACACATCTAGATGAGTTTCTTAGGGGGTCTAGTTTCCAAAATGGTGTCACTTGTGGGAGGTTTCTACTGTTTAGGTACATTAGGGGCTCTGCAAATGCAATGTGACACCTGCAGACCATTCCATCTAAGTCCTCATTCCAAATGGAGCTCCTTCCCTTCCGAGCCCTCCCATGCGCCCAAACAGTGGTTCCCCTCCACATATGGGGTATCAGCGCACTCAGGACAAATTGGACAACAAATTGTGGGGTCCAATTTCTCATGTTACCCTCGGGAAAATACAAAACTGGGGGCTAAAAAATAATTTTTGTGGGAAAAAATTTTGTTTTATTTTTACGGCTCTCCATTATAAACTTCTGTGAAGCCCTTGGGGGGTCATAGCGCTCAGCACACATCTAGATAAGTTCCTTAGGGGGTCTACTTTCCAAAATGGTGTCAGTTGTGGGGGGTTTCAATGTTTAGGCACATCAGTGGCTCTTCAAACGCAACATGGCGTCCCATCTCAATTCCTGTCAATATTGCATTGAAAAGTCAAACGGCGCTCCTTCCCTTCCGAGCTCTCCCATCTGCCCAAACAGTGGTTTACCCCCACATATGGGCTATCAGCGTACTCAGGACAAATTGTACAACAACTTTTGGGGTCCAATTTCTTCTCTTACCCTTGGGAAAATAAAAAATTGGGGGCGAAAAGATAATTTTTGTGAAAAAATATGATTTTTTATTTTTACGGTTCTACATTATAAACTTCTGTGAAGCACTTGGTGGGTCAAAGTGCTCACCACACCTCTAAATAAGTTCCTTAGGGGGTCTACTTTCCAAAATGGTGTCACTTGTGGGGGGTTTCAATGTTTAGGCACATCAGGGGCTCTCCAAACGAAACATGGCATCCCATCTCAATTCCAGTCAATTTTGCATTGAAAAGTCAAATGGCACTCCTTCGCTTCCGAGTTCTGCCATGCGCCCAAACAGTGGTTTATCCTCACATGTGGGGTATTGGTGTACTCAGGACAAATTGTACAACAATGTTTGGGGTCCATTTTCTCCTGTTACCCTTGGTAAAATAAAACAAATTGGAGCTGAATTACATTTTTTGTGAAAAAAAGTTAAATGTTCATTTTTATTTAAACATTCAAAAAATTCCTGTGAAGCACCAGAAGGGTTAATAAACTTCTTGAATATGGTTTTGAGCACCTTGAGGGGTATAGTTTTAGAATGGTGTCACACTTGGGTATTTTCTATCATATAGACCCCTCAAAATGACTTCAAATGAGATGTGGTCCCTAAAAAAAAATGGTGTTGTAGAAATGAGAAATTGCTGGTCAAATTTAACCCTTATAACTCCCTAACAAAAAAAAATTTTGGTTCCAAAATTGTGCTGATGTAAAGTAGACATGTGGGAAATGTTACTTATTAAGTATTTTGTGTGACATATCTCTGTGATTTAATTGCATAAAAATTAAAAGTTGGAAAATTGCGAAATTTTCATAATTTTCGCCAAATTTTCATTTTTTTCATAAATAAACGCAGGTACTATCAAAGAATTTTTACCATTGTCATGAAGTACAATATGTCATGAGAAAACAATGTCAGAATCACTGGGATCCGTTGAAGCGTTCCAGAGTTATAACCTCATAAAGGGACAGTGGTCAGAATTGTAAAAATTGGCCCGGTCATTAACGTGCAAACCACCCTTGGGGGTAAAGGGGTTAAAAATAACTGCAAATTGTTTTTTGCTTTGAAACCCCGTTCTTCTGGTGATCCCATTCAGCAAGTTAAAATCATCATATCCTTGCTGCGTGGTGACCCTCAGGACTGGGCATTCTCCCTTGAATCAGGGGATCCGGCATTGCTGAATGCAGACGCATTTTTTCAAGTGCTCGGATTATTGTATGACGAACCTAATTCTGTGGATCATGCAGAAAAAACCCTGTTGGCCCTGTGTCAAGGTCAGGAAGCGGCAGAATTATACTGCCAGAAATTTAGGAAATGGTCTGTGCTCACTATATGGAATGAGGATGCTCTGGCTGCTATTTTCAGAAAAGGTCTTTCTGAAGCCCTTAACCCCTTAGTGACAGAGCCAATTTGGTACTTAATGACCAGGCCAATTTTTGCAATTCTGACCACTGTCACTTTATGAGGTTATAACTCTGGAACGCTTCAACGGATCCCGCTGATTCTGAGATTGTTTTTTCGTGACATATTGTACTTCATGTTAGTGGTAACATTTCTTCGATATTACTTGCGATTATTTATGAAAAAAACGGAAATATGGCGAAAATTTTTAAAATTTTGCAATTTTCAAACTTTATATTTTTATGTCCTTAAATCAGAGAGATATGTCATGAAAAATAGTTAATAAATAACATTTCCCACATGTCTACTTTACATCAGCACAATTTTGGAAACAAAATTTTTTTTTGTTAGGGAGTTATAAGGGTTAAAAGTTGACCAGCAATTTCTCATTTTTACAACACCATTTTTTTTTAGGGACCACATCACATTTGAAGTCATTTTGAGGGGTCTATATGATAGAAAATAATGAAGTGTGACACCATTCTAAAAACTACACCCCTCAAGGTTCTCAAAACCACATTCAAGAAGTTTATTAACCCTTTACGTGCTTCACAGGAACTGAAACAATGTGGAAGGAAAAAATGAACATTTAACTTTTTTTTGCAAACATCTTAATTCAGAACCATTTTTTTTATTTTCACAAGTGTAAAAACAGAAATGTAACCATAAATTTTGTTATGCAATTTCTCCTGAATACGCCAATACCCCATATGTGGGGGTAAACCACTGTTAGGGCGCACCGCAGAACTTAGAAGTGAAGGAGCGCCGTTTGACTTTTTCAATGCAGAATTGGCTGGAATTGAGATCGGACACCATGTCACATTTAGAGAGCCCCTGATGTACCTAAACAGTGGAAACTCCCCACAAGTGACACCATTTTGGAAACTAGACCCCTTAAGGAACTTATCTAGATGTGTGGTGAGCACTTTGAACCCCCAAGTGCTTCACAGAAGTTTATAACGTAGAGCCGTGAAAATAAAAAATCGCTTTTGTTTACACAAAAATGATCTTTTCGCCCACAAATTCTTATTTTCACAAGGGTAACCGGAGAAATTAGACCACAAAAGTTGTTGTGCAATTTCTCCTGAGTACGCTGATACCCAATATGTGGGAATAAACAACTGTTAGGGCGCACCGCAGAGCTTGGAAGAGAAGGAGTGCCGTTTTACTTTTTCAATGTAGAATTGGCTGGAATTGAGATTGGACGCCATGTCGCGTTTGGAGAGCCCCTGATTATTATTATTATTATTTATTATTATTATTATACATTTTTATAGCGCCATTTATTCCATGGCGCTTTACATGTGAATACGGGGCAAATATAGACAAATACATTAAACATGAGCAGATAACAAGGCACACGAGTACATAAGGAGGGAGGACCCTGCCCGCGAGGGCTCACAGTCTGCAGGGGGTGGGTGAGGATACACTAGGAGAGGGAAGAGCTGGCTGTACGGCTGTTCAGTAGGTTGAGGATCACTGCAGGCTGTAGGCTTGTCGGAAGAGATGAGTCTTCAGGTTCTTTTTGAATGTTTCTATGGTAGGCGCAAGTCTGATGTGTTGGGGTAGAGAGTTCCAGAGTATGGGGGAAGCACGGGAGAAGTCTTGGATGCGGTTATGGGAAGAAGAGATGAGAGGGGAGTAGAGAAGGAGGTCTTGGGAGGATCGGAGGTCGCGTGTAGGTAGGTACCGGGAGACCATGTCACAGATGTATGGAGGAGACAGGTTGTGGATGGCTTTGTATGTCAGTGTGAGGGTTTTGAACTGGAGTCTCTGGGCGATAGGAAGCCAGTGAAGGGCTTGACACAGGGGAGAGGCTGGGGAATAGCGGGGGGACAGGTGGATTAGTCGGGCAGCAGAGTGTAGGATGGATTGGAGTGGTGCCAGAGTGCTAGAGGGGAGTCCAGAGAGTAGGAGGTTGCAGTAGTCGAGGCGGGAGATGATAAGGGCATGCACTAGCGTTTTTGCAGTGTTGCGGTCAAGGAAAGCACGGATCCGGGAAATATTTTTGAGTTTGAGACGACAGGAGGAGGCAAGGGCTTGGATATGTGGCTTGAAAGAGAGGGCAGAGTCGAGGATCACCCCGAGGCACCGGGCGTGTGGGACTGGGGATAGTGAGCAGCCATTGACATTGATGGATAGGTCTGGTGGAGGGGTAGAGTGAGATGGGGGAAAGATGATGAATTCTGTTTTGTCCATGTTCAGTTGTAGAAAGCGAGCAGAAAAGAAGGCTGAAATGGCAGACAGACAGTGCGGGATTTTGGTAAGCAAGGAGGAGAGGTCAGGTCCGGAGAGGTAGATCTGCGTGTCGTCAGCGTAGAGATGGTACTGCATACCGTGGGATTCTATGAGCTGTCCCAGGCCGAAAGTGTAGATGGAGAAGAGTAGGGGTCCTAGAACAGAGCCTTGAGGAACACCGACTGACAAGGGGCGAAGTGAGGAGGTGGTGTGGGGGAGGGAGACACTGAATGTTCGGTCTGTCAGATATGACGAGATCCAGGAAAGGGCCAAGTCTGTGATGCCAAGGGATGAGAGGATTTGTAGCAAAAGGGAGTGATCTACAGTGTCAAAGGCAGAAGACAAGTCCAGGAGAAGGAGGACAGAGTAGTGTCGCTTGCTCCTGGCAGTTAGTAGGTCATTGGTGACTTTAGTTAGGGCAGTTTCAGTTGAGTGATGGGAACGGAAGCCTGATTGTAACCGATCAAAGAGGGAGCAGGAGGAGAAGTGGGAGGACAGTTCAAGATGGACGTGTTGCTCCAGCAATTTGGAGGCATAAGGGAGAAGAGATATTGGGCGATAGCTAGACACAGAGGATGGGTCGAGGGAGGGCTTTTTGAGGATGGGTGTGATCTTGGCATGCTTGAAGGATGAGGGAAAGACACCTGTTGTGAGTGAGAGGTTGAAGAGGTGCTTTAGGGTTGGGATGAAGACCGTGGAAAGGTTAGGGATGAGGTGGGATGGGAGCGGGTCAAGCGTGCAGGTGGTGAGGTGTGATCTTGACAGGAGGGTGGAGAGCTGATCTTCTGTCATGGTGGAGAAGCTGGTTTTGGAGGAGCAGGGTTGAGCAGCTAAGAGGGGTAGTGGGCGCTGTGGGCCAAAGCTTTCTCTGATCGTATCGATCTTCTGTTTAAAGAAAGAGGCGAAGTCATCAGCAGAAATGAGGGGGGAGGGAGGAGGTGCGGGGGGACGGAGTAGAGAATTGAAAGTGTTGAAAAGCTGTTTAGGGTTGTGGGACAGGGAGGATATGAGGGATGAGAAGTAAGTTTGTTTTGCGGCAGTGAGCGCAGACTTGAAGCTGGCGAGGGACTGCTTGTATGCAGTGAAGTGGTCGGCAGAGCGGGATCGCTTCCATCTCCGCTCAGCAATCCTGGAAGCCCGTCTCAATTCTTTGGTCAGGCTGGTCAGCCAGGGCTGCCTGTTAATTGTACGAGTTTTACTATGCATGAGTGGGGCGGCCGAATCGAGTGTTGTTGTTATTGTGGTGTTATAAAAAGTGGCAGCAGCATCTGTGTCATGAAGGGAAGCTATGTCTGTGAGAGGGAGAAGGGACTCAGAGAGTGATTGTAAGTTGAGATGTTTGAGATTTCTGCGAGGGTGAGTGAGTTTGTGGAGTGGGGGTTGCACACTAGGAGAGGAGAGGGACGAGAATGTCAGTAGGTTGTGGTCAGACAGGGGGAGGGGTGTGTTAGTGAGGTTAGTAAGGGAGCAGAGGCGGGTGAAGATGAGGTCCAGCGTGTGGCCATCTTTGTGAGTGGCCTCAGAGGACCATTGAGTGAGGCCAAAGGAGGCAGTCAGTGATAAAAGTTTAGAGGTAGCTGAGGTGAAAGTGTCAATGGGGACATTGAAATCACCCATGATGATAGTGGGGATGTCAACAGAGAGGAAATGAAGTAGCCAGGTGGTGAAGTGGTCGAGAAAGGTGGAGATGGCTAGTTCTGGGGGGCGGTAGATGACAGCCAGCTGGAGGTTGGAGGGAGAATAGATGCGGACAGAGTGCACCTCAAACGAGGGAAGAGTAGCGGAGGGTGGTAGCGGGATTGGAGTAAAGGAGCAGGTGTCGGACAGGAGCAAGCCAACTCCTCCACCGCGTTTGTTGCTGGGGCGAGGGGTGTGAGAGAGGTGGAATCCGCCATAGGAGAGCGCAGCTGGAGAGGCCGAGTCAGAGGGGGTGAGCCAGGTTTCAGTGAGGCCGAGGAAGGAGAGTTTGTTGGTGATGAAGAGGTCATGGATAAATGTCAGTTTGTTGCAGATGGAGCGTGCGTTCCATAGTGCTCCAAGTAGGGGGAGCTGGGGAGTGGGGGCTGGATGAATGGTTATGAGGTTGTCGTGGTTGGGAAAACGTGCGGAGGATCGTGGCAGGGGGTTAGAAACGAGTGTGGGGATGAATTGGGGAGGGCCGGGATTTGGGGATATGTCACCAGCAATGAGGAGTAACAGACAGATCATTAGAAGGTGGGAGCAGGATAGGACATGATGTGGCCGTGTGTGTCTGGATAAAAAGGATTGTATGTGGAGGAACAGTTCTGAGGGGAAGGTGATATGGCTGGGGAGTATGGAGGAAGAAATGACTAGTTCCTTACTAGGAGGAGGGATTGCAGGAGATTGTAAGAAGGAAAGTAGTATGGGGGTGAAAGTGAAAAGAAATCGAAACATTGTAGTGGTCGGTGTTCTGTTACCTTCCAGTCAATTCCAGTCCAATTCAGTCTAATTCAGAATCATAATTAAAAAGATGTAATTTAAAAGATGGAAGTTAAAAGATGAATTTGCAGCAGACTGAGTCTATAGCAGACTCCTGCATGTGAATATATCCCCAGTTAAGGGCAATCAGGTGTGAATGAGGGGGTGGCTGGGTATGGGAGACCAGATGTAGAGAGTTAAGCAAAGGTCATAAAGTGAGGGAGGGGTAAGACTGACCACTCAAAGAGATGCCAGGATCACACAATGAGAGACATGAAAACAGGTCGTGGAAACAAGCTGATAGGTAAGAAAGCATACTAAAAGGATTATATGTGCTGCACCAAGACACTCAGATCCTGGGGAAGCATAGAAAATCAATGCAGTATACAGAGATATTCTGGAGCCAGGGAGAGCTGGGTAAAGTCAGTGCATACCATGGAAAATCAATGCAGTATACAGAGATATTCTGGAGCCAGGGAGAGCTGGGTAAAGTCAGTGCATACCATGGAAAATCAATGCAGTATACAGAGATATTCTGGAGCCAGGGAGAGCTGGGTAAAGTCAGTGCATACCATGGAAAATCAATGCAGTATACAGAGATATTCTGGAGCCAGGGAGAGCTGGGTAAAGTCAGTGCATACCATGGAAAATCAATGCAGTATACAGAGATATTCTGGAGCCAGGGAGAGCTGGGTAAAGTCAGTGCATACCTGTGGGAAGAGGAGAACAGCTCGATTAGATGGTGCAGATGATGATAATATTGTAGTAGTGATGAGTAGCCAAATGCATTCTAGAATTCAGTCTAATTCAGAATCATAATTAAAAAGATGTAATTTAAAAGATGGAAGTTAAAAGATGAATTTGCAGCAGACTGAGTCTATAGCAGACTCCTGCATGTGAATATATCCCCAGTTAAGGGCAATCAGGTGTGAATGAGGGGGTGGCTGGGTATGGGAGACCAGATGTAGAGAGTTAAGCAAAGGTCATAAAGTGAGGGAGGGGTAAGACTGACCACTCAAAGAGATGCCAGGATCACACAATGAGAGACATGAAAACAGGTCGTGGAAACAAGCTGATAGGTAAGAAAGCATACTAAAAGGATTATATGTGCTGCACCAAGACACTCAGATCCTGGGGAAGCATAGAAAATCAATGCAGTATACAGAGATATTCTGGAGCCAGGGAGAGCTGGGTAAAGTCAGTGCATACCATGGAAAATCAATGCAGTATACAGAGATATTCTGGAGCCAGGGAGAGCTGGGTAAAGTCAGTGCATACCATGGAAAATCAATGCAGTATACAGAGATATTCTGGAGCCAGGGAGAGCTGGGTAAAGTCAGTGCATACCATGGAAAATCAATGCAGTATACAGAGATATTCTGGAGCCAGGGAGAGCTGGGTAAAGTCAGTGCATACCATGGAAAATCAATGCAGTATACAGAGATATTCTGGAGCCAGGGAGAGCTGGGTAAAGTCAGTGCATACCTGTGGGAAGAGGAGAACAGCTCGATTAGATGGTGCAGATGATGATAATATTGTAGTAGTGATGAGTAGCCAAATGCATTCTAGAATTCAGTCTAATTCAGAATCATAATTAAAAAGATGTAATTTAAAAGATGGAAGTTAAAAGATGAATTTGCAGCAGACTGAGTCTATAGCAGACTCCTGCATGTGAATATATCCCCAGTTAAGGGCAATCAGGTGTGAATGAGGGGGTGGCTGGGTATGGGAGACCAGATGTAGAGAGTTAAGCAAAGGTCATAAAGTGAGGGAGGGGTAAGACTGACCACTCAAAGAGATGCCAGGATCACACAATGAGAGACATGAAAACAGGTCGTGGAAACAAGCTGATAGGTAAGAAAGCATACTAAAAGGATTATATGTGCTGCACCAAGACACTCAGATCCTGGGGAAGCATAGAAAATCAATGCAGTATACAGAGATATTCTGGAGCCAGGGAGAGCTGGGTAAAGTCAGTGCATACCATGGAAAATCAATGCAGTATACAGAGATATTCTGGAGCCAGGGAGAGCTGGGTAAAGTCAGTGCATACCATGGAAAATCAATGCAGTATACAGAGATATTCTGGAGCCAGGGAGAGCTGGGTAAAGTCAGTGCATACCTGTGGGAAGAGGAGAACAGCTCGATTAGATGGTGCAGATGATGATAATATTGTAGTAGTGATGAGTAGCCAAATGCATTCTAGAATTCAGTCTAATTCAGAATCATAATTAAAAAGATGTAATTTAAAAGATGGAAGTTAAAAGATGAATTTGCAGCAGACTGAGTCTATAGCAGACTCCTGCATGTGAATATATCCCCAGTTAAGGGCAATCAGGTGTGAATGAGGGGGTGGCTGGGTATGGGAGACCAGATGTAGAGAGTTAAGCAAAGGTCATAAAGTGAGGGAGGGGTAAGACTGACCACTCAAAGAGATGCCAGGATCACACAATGAGAGACATGAAAACAGGTCGTGGAAACAAGCTGATAGGTAAGAAAGCATACTAAAAGGATTATATGTGCTGCACCAAGACACTCAGATCCTGGGGAAGCATAGAAAATCAATGCAGTATACAGAGATATTCTGGAGCCAGGGAGAGCTGGGTAAAGTCAGTGCATACCATGGAAAATCAATGCAGTATACAGAGATATTCTGGAGCCAGGGAGAGCTGGGTAAAGTCAGTGCATACCATGGAAAATCAATGCAGTATACAGAGATATTCTGGAGCCAGGGAGAGCTGGGTAAAGTCAGTGCATACCTGTGGGAAGAGGAGAACAGCTCGATTAGATGGTGCAGATGATGATAATATTGTAGTAGTGATGAGTAGCCAAATGCATTCTAGAATTCAGTCTAATTCAGAATCATAATTAAAAAGATGTAATTTAAAAGATGGAAGTTAAAAGATGAATTTGCAGCAGACTGAGTCTATAGCAGACTCCTGCATGTGAATATATCCCCAGTTAAGGGCAATCAGGTGTGAATGAGGGGGTGGCTGGGTATGGGAGACCAGATGTAGAGAGTTAAGCAAAGGTCATAAAGTGAGGGAGGGGTAAGACTGACCACTCAAAGAGATGCCAGGATCACACAATGAGAGACATGAAAACAGGTCGTGGAAACAAGCTGATAGGTAAGAAAGCATACTAAAAGGATTATATGTGCTGCACCAAGACACTCAGATCCTGGGGAAGCATAGAAAATCAATGCAGTATACAGAGATATTCTGGAGCCAGGGAGAGCTGGGTAAAGTCAGTGCATACCATGGAAAATCAATGCAGTATACAGAGATATTCTGGAGCCAGGGAGAGCTGGGTAAAGTCAGTGCATACCATGGAAAATCAATGCAGTATACAGAGATATTCTGGAGCCAGGGAGAGCTGGGTAAAGTCAGTGCATACCATGGAAAATCAATGCAGTATACAGAGATATTCTGGAGCCAGGGAGAGCTGGGTAAAGTCAGTGCATACCATGGAAAATCAATGCAGTATACAGAGATATTCTGGAGCCAGGGAGAGCTGGGTAAAGTCAGTGCATACCTGTGGGAAGAGGAGAACAGCTCGATTAGATGGTGCAGATGATGATAATATTGTAGTAGTGATGAGTAGCCAAATGCATTCTAGAATTCAGTCTAATTCAGAATCATAATTAAAAAGATGTAATTTAAAAGATGGAAGTTAAAAGATGAATTTGCAGCAGACTGAGTCTATAGCAGACTCCTGCATGTGAATATATCCCCAGTTAAGGGCAATCAGGTGTGAATGAGGGGGTGGCTGGGTATGGGAGACCAGATGTAGAGAGTTAAGCAAAGGTCATAAAGTGAGGGAGGGGTAAGACTGACCACTCAAAGAGATGCCAGGATCACACAATGAGAGACATGAAAACAGGTCGTGGAAACAAGCTGATAGGTAAGAAAGCATACTAAAAGGATTATATGTGCTGCACCAAGACACTCAGATCCTGGGGAAGCATAGAAAATCAATGCAGTATACAGAGATATTCTGGAGCCAGGGAGAGCTGGGTAAAGTCAGTGCATACCATGGAAAATCAATGCAGTATACAGAGATATTCTGGAGCCAGGGAGAGCTGGGTAAAGTCAGTGCATACCATGGAAAATCAATGCAGTATACAGAGATATTCTGGAGCCAGGGAGAGCTGGGTAAAGTCAGTGCATACCTGTGGGAAGAGGAGAACAGCTCGATTAGATGGTGCAGATGATGATAATATTGTAGTAGTGATGAGTAGCCAAATGCATTCTAGAATTCAGTCTAATTCAGAATCATAATTAAAAAGATGTAATTTAAAAGATGGAAGTTAAAAGATGAATTTGCAGCAGACTGAGTCTATAGCAGACTCCTGCATGTGAATATATCCCCAGTTAAGGGCAATCAGGTGTGAATGAGGGGGTGGCTGGGTATGGGAGACCAGATGTAGAGAGTTAAGCAAAGGTCATAAAGTGAGGGAGGGGTAAGACTGACCACTCAAAGAGATGCCAGGATCACACAATGAGAGACATGAAAACAGGTCGTGGAAACAAGCTGATAGGTAAGAAAGCATACTAAAAGGATTATATGTGCTGCACCAAGACACTCAGATCCTGGGGAAGCATAGAAAATCAATGCAGTATACAGAGATATTCTGGAGCCAGGGAGAGCTGGGTAAAGTCAGTGCATACCATGGAAAATCAATGCAGTATACAGAGATATTCTGGAGCCAGGGAGAGCTGGGTAAAGTCAGTGCATACCATGGAAAATCAATGCAGTATACAGAGATATTCTGGAGCCAGGGAGAGCTGGGTAAAGTCAGTGCATACCATGGAAAATCAATGCAGTATACAGAGATATTCTGGAGCCAGGGAGAGCTGGGTAAAGTCAGTGCATACCATGGAAAATCAATGCAGTATACAGAGATATTCTGGAGCCAGGGAGAGCTGGGTAAAGTCAGTGCATACCTGTGGGAAGAGGAGAACAGCTCGATTAGATGGTGCAGATGATGATAATATTGTAGTAGTGATGAGTAGCCAAATGCATTCTAGAATTCAGTCTAATTCAGAATCATAATTAAAAAGATGTAATTTAAAAGATGGAAGTTAAAAGATGAATTTGCAGCAGACTGAGTCTATAGCAGACTCCTGCATGTGAATATATCCCCAGTTAAGGGCAATCAGGTGTGAATGAGGGGGTGGCTGGGTATGGGAGACCAGATGTAGAGAGTTAAGCAAAGGTCATAAAGTGAGGGAGGGGTAAGACTGACCACTCAAAGAGATGCCAGGATCACACAATGAGAGACATGAAAACAGGTCGTGGAAACAAGCTGATAGGTAAGAAAGCATACTAAAAGGATTATATGTGCTGCACCAAGACACTCAGATCCTGGGGAAGCATAGAAAATCAATGCAGTATACAGAGATATTCTGGAGCCAGGGAGAGCTGGGTAAAGTCAGTGCATACCATGGAAAATCAATGCAGTATACAGAGATATTCTGGAGCCAGGGAGAGCTGGGTAAAGTCAGTGCATACCATGGAAAATCAATGCAGTATACAGAGATATTCTGGAGCCAGGGAGAGCTGGGTAAAGTCAGTGCATACCATGGAAAATCAATGCAGTATACAGAGATATTCTGGAGCCAGGGAGAGCTGGGTAAAGTCAGTGCATACCATGGAAAATCAATGCAGTATACAGAGATATTCTGGAGCCAGGGAGAGCTGGGTAAAGTCAGTGCATACCTGTGGGAAGAGGAGAACAGCTCGATTAGATGGTGCAGATGATGATAATATTGTAGTAGTGATGAGTAGCCAAATGCATTCTAGAATTCAGTCTAATTCAGAATCATAATTAAAAAGATGTAATTTAAAAGATGGAAGTTAAAAGATGAATTTGCAGCAGACTGAGTCTATAGCAGACTCCTGCATGTGAATATATCCCCAGTTAAGGGCAATCAGGTGTGAATGAGGGGGTGGCTGGGTATGGGAGACCAGATGTAGAGAGTTAAGCAAAGGTCATAAAGTGAGGGAGGGGTAAGACTGACCACTCAAAGAGATGCCAGGATCACACAATGAGAGACATGAAAACAGGTCGTGGAAACAAGCTGATAGGTAAGAAAGCATACTAAAAGGATTATATGTGCTGCACCAAGACACTCAGATCCTGGGGAAGCATAGAAAATCAATGCAGTATACAGAGATATTCTGGAGCCAGGGAGAGCTGGGTAAAGTCAGTGCATACCATGGAAAATCAATGCAGTATACAGAGATATTCTGGAGCCAGGGAGAGCTGGGTAAAGTCAGTGCATACCATGGAAAATCAATGCAGTATACAGAGATATTCTGGAGCCAGGGAGAGCTGGGTAAAGTCAGTGCATACCTGTGGGAAGAGGAGAACAGCTCGATTAGATGGTGCAGATGATGATAATATTGTAGTAGTGATGAGTAGCCAAATGCATTCTAGAATTCAGTCTAATTCAGAATCATAATTAAAAAGATGTAATTTAAAAGATGGAAGTTAAAAGATGAATTTGCAGCAGACTGAGTCTATAGCAGACTCCTGCATGTGAATATATCCCCAGTTAAGGGCAATCAGGTGTGAATGAGGGGGTGGCTGGGTATGGGAGACCAGATGTAGAGAGTTAAGCAAAGGTCATAAAGTGAGGGAGGGGTAAGACTGACCACTCAAAGAGATGCCAGGATCACACAATGAGAGACATGAAAACAGGTCGTGGAAACAAGCTGATAGGTAAGAAAGCATACTAAAAGGATTATATGTGCTGCACCAAGACACTCAGATCCTGGGGAAGCATAGAAAATCAATGCAGTATACAGAGATATTCTGGAGCCAGGGAGAGCTGGGTAAAGTCAGTGCATACCATGGAAAATCAATGCAGTATACAGAGATATTCTGGAGCCAGGGAGAGCTGGGTAAAGTCAGTGCATACCATGGAAAATCAATGCAGTATACAGAGATATTCTGGAGCCAGGGAGAGCTGGGTAAAGTCAGTGCATACCTGTGGGAAGAGGAGAACAGCTCGATTAGATGGTGCAGATGATGATAATATTGTAGTAGTGATGAGTAGCCAAATGCATTCTAGAATTCAGTCTAATTCAGAATCATAATTAAAAAGATGTAATTTAAAAGATGGAAGTTAAAAGATGAATTTGCAGCAGACTGAGTCTATAGCAGACTCCTGCATGTGAATATATCCCCAGTTAAGGGCAATCAGGTGTGAATGAGGGGGTGGCTGGGTATGGGAGACCAGATGTAGAGAGTTAAGCAAAGGTCATAAAGTGAGGGAGGGGTAAGACTGACCACTCAAAGAGATGCCAGGATCACACAATGAGAGACATGAAAACAGGTCGTGGAAACAAGCTGATAGGTAAGAAAGCATACTAAAAGGATTATATGTGCTGCACCAAGACACTCAGATCCTGGGGAAGCATAGAAAATCAATGCAGTATACAGAGATATTCTGGAGCCAGGGAGAGCTGGGTAAAGTCAGTGCATACCATGGAAAATCAATGCAGTATACAGAGATATTCTGGAGCCAGGGAGAGCTGGGTAAAGTCAGTGCATACCATGGAAAATCAATGCAGTATACAGAGATATTCTGGAGCCAGGGAGAGCTGGGTAAAGTCAGTGCATACCATGGAAAATCAATGCAGTATACAGAGATATTCTGGAGCCAGGGAGAGCTGGGTAAAGTCAGTGCATACCATGGAAAATCAATGCAGTATACAGAGATATTCTGGAGCCAGGGAGAGCTGGGTAAAGTCAGTGCATACCTGTGGGAAGAGGAGAACAGCTCGATTAGATGGTGCAGATGATGATAATATTGTAGTAGTGATGAGTAGCCAAATGCATTCTAGAATTCAGTCTAATTCAGAATCATAATTAAAAAGATGTAATTTAAAAGATGGAAGTTAAAAGATGAATTTGCAGCAGACTGAGTCTATAGCAGACTCCTGCATGTGAATATATCCCCAGTTAAGGGCAATCAGGTGTGAATGAGGGGGTGGCTGGGTATGGGAGACCAGATGTAGAGAGTTAAGCAAAGGTCATAAAGTGAGGGAGGGGTAAGACTGACCACTCAAAGAGATGCCAGGATCACACAATGAGAGACATGAAAACAGGTCGTGGAAACAAGCTGATAGGTAAGAAAGCATACTAAAAGGATTATATGTGCTGCACCAAGACACTCAGATCCTGGGGAAGCATAGAAAATCAATGCAGTATACAGAGATATTCTGGAGCCAGGGAGAGCTGGGTAAAGTCAGTGCATACCATGGAAAATCAATGCAGTATACAGAGATATTCTGGAGCCAGGGAGAGCTGGGTAAAGTCAGTGCATACCATGGAAAATCAATGCAGTATACAGAGATATTCTGGAGCCAGGGAGAGCTGGGTAAAGTCAGTGCATACCATGGAAAATCAATGCAGTATACAGAGATATTCTGGAGCCAGGGAGAGCTGGGTAAAGTCAGTGCATACCATGGAAAATCAATGCAGTATACAGAGATATTCTGGAGCCAGGGAGAGCTGGGTAAAGTCAGTGCATACCTGTGGGAAGAGGAGAACAGCTCGATTAGATGGTGCAGATGATGATAATATTGTAGTAGTGATGAGTAGCCAAATGCATTCTAGAATTCAGTCTAATTCAGAATCATAATTAAAAAGATGTAATTTAAAAGATGGAAGTTAAAAGATGAATTTGCAGCAGACTGAGTCTATAGCAGACTCCTGCATGTGAATATATCCCCAGTTAAGGGCAATCAGGTGTGAATGAGGGGGTGGCTGGGTATGGGAGACCAGATGTAGAGAGTTAAGCAAAGGTCATAAAGTGAGGGAGGGGTAAGACTGACCACTCAAAGAGATGCCAGGATCACACAATGAGAGACATGAAAACAGGTCGTGGAAACAAGCTGATAGGTAAGAAAGCATACTAAAAGGATTATATGTGCTGCACCAAGACACTCAGATCCTGGGGAAGCATAGAAAATCAATGCAGTATACAGAGATATTCTGGAGCCAGGGAGAGCTGGGTAAAGTCAGTGCATACCATGGAAAATCAATGCAGTATACAGAGATATTCTGGAGCCAGGGAGAGCTGGGTAAAGTCAGTGCATACCATGGAAAATCAATGCAGTATACAGAGATATTCTGGAGCCAGGGAGAGCTGGGTAAAGTCAGTGCATACCATGGAAAATCAATGCAGTATACAGAGATATTCTGGAGCCAGGGAGAGCTGGGTAAAGTCAGTGCATACCATGGAAAATCAATGCAGTATACAGAGATATTCTGGAGCCAGGGAGAGCTGGGTAAAGTCAGTGCATACCTGTGGGAAGAGGAGAACAGCTCGATTAGATGGTGCAGATGATGATAATATTGTAGTAGTGATGAGTAGCCAAATGCATTCTAGAATTCAGTCTAATTCAGAATCATAATTAAAAAGATGTAATTTAAAAGATGGAAGTTAAAAGATGAATTTGCAGCAGACTGAGTCTATAGCAGACTCCTGCATGTGAATATATCCCCAGTTAAGGGCAATCAGGTGTGAATGAGGGGGTGGCTGGGTATGGGAGACCAGATGTAGAGAGTTAAGCAAAGGTCATAAAGTGAGGGAGGGGTAAGACTGACCACTCAAAGAGATGCCAGGATCACACAATGAGAGACATGAAAACAGGTCGTGGAAACAAGCTGATAGGTAAGAAAGCATACTAAAAGGATTATATGTGCTGCACCAAGACACTCAGATCCTGGGGAAGCATAGAAAATCAATGCAGTATACAGAGATATTCTGGAGCCAGGGAGAGCTGGGTAAAGTCAGTGCATACCATGGAAAATCAATGCAGTATACAGAGATATTCTGGAGCCAGGGAGAGCTGGGTAAAGTCAGTGCATACCATGGAAAATCAATGCAGTATACAGAGATATTCTGGAGCCAGGGAGAGCTGGGTAAAGTCAGTGCATACCATGGAAAATCAATGCAGTATACAGAGATATTCTGGAGCCAGGGAGAGCTGGGTAAAGTCAGTGCATACCATGGAAAATCAATGCAGTATACAGAGATATTCTGGAGCCAGGGAGAGCTGGGTAAAGTCAGTGCATACCATGGAAAATCAATGCAGTATACAGAGATATTCTGGAGCCAGGGAGAGCTGGGTAAAGTCAGTGCATACCATGGAAAATCAATGCAGTATACAGAGATATTCTGGAGCCAGGGAGAGCTGGGTAAAGTCAGTGCATACCATGGAAAATCAATGCAGTATACAGAGATATTCTGGAGCCAGGGAGAGCTGGGTAAAGTCAGTGCATACCATGGAAAATCAATGCAGTATACAGAGATATTCTGGAGCCAGGGAGAGCTGGGTAAAGTCAGTGCATACCATGGAAAATCAATGCAGTATACAGAGATATTCTGGAGCCAGGGAGAGCTGGGTAAAGTCAGTGCATACCATGGAAAATCAATGCAGTATACAGAGATATTCTGGAGCCAGGGAGAGCTGGGTAAAGTCAGTGCATACCTGTGGGAAGAGGAGAACAGCTCGATTAGATGGTGCAGATGATGATAATATTGTAGTAGTGATGAGTAGCCAAATGCATTCTAGAATTCAGTCTAATTCAGAATCATAATTAAAAAGATGTAATTTAAAAGATGGAAGTTAAAAGATGAATTTGCAGCAGACTGAGTCTATAGCAGACTCCTGCATGTGAATATATCCCCAGTTAAGGGCAATCAGGTGTGAATGAGGGGGTGGCTGGGTATGGGAGACCAGATGTAGAGAGTTAAGCAAAGGTCATAAAGTGAGGGAGGGGTAAGACTGACCACTCAAAGAGATGCCAGGATCACACAATGAGAGACATGAAAACAGGTCGTGGAAACAAGCTGATAGGTAAGAAAGCATACTAAAAGGATTATATGTGCTGCACCAAGACACTCAGATCCTGGGGAAGCATAGAAAATCAATGCAGTATACAGAGATATTCTGGAGCCAGGGAGAGCTGGGTAAAGTCAGTGCATACCATGGAAAATCAATGCAGTATACAGAGATATTCTGGAGCCAGGGAGAGCTGGGTAAAGTCAGTGCATACCATGGAAAATCAATGCAGTATACAGAGATATTCTGGAGCCAGGGAGAGCTGGGTAAAGTCAGTGCATACCATGGAAAATCAATGCAGTATACAGAGATATTCTGGAGCCAGGGAGAGCTGGGTAAAGTCAGTGCATACCATGGAAAATCAATGCAGTATACAGAGATATTCTGGAGCCAGGGAGAGCTGGGTAAAGTCAGTGCATACCATGGAAAATCAATGCAGTATACAGAGATATTCTGGAGCCAGGGAGAGCTGGGTAAAGTCAGTGCATACCATGGAAAATCAATGCAGTATACAGAGATATTCTGGAGCCAGGGAGAGCTGGGTAAAGTCAGTGCATACCATGGAAAATCAATGCAGTATACAGAGATATTCTGGAGCCAGGGAGAGCTGGGTAAAGTCAGTGCATACCATGGAAAATCAATGCAGTATACAGAGATATTCTGGAGCCAGGGAGAGCTGGGTAAAGTCAGTGCATACCATGGAAAATCAATGCAGTATACAGAGATATTCTGGAGCCAGGGAGAGCTGGGTAAAGTCAGTGCATACCATGGAAAATCAATGCAGTATACAGAGATATTCTGGAGCCAGGGAGAGCTGGGTAAAGTCAGTGCATACCTGTGGGAAGAGGAGAACAGCTCGATTAGATGGTGCAGATGATGATAATATTGTAGTAGTGATGAGTAGCCAAATGCATTCTAGAATTCAGTCTAATTCAGAATCATAATTAAAAAGATGTAATTTAAAAGATGGAAGTTAAAAGATGAATTTGCAGCAGACTGAGTGCCTAAACAGTGGAAACCCCCCACAAGTGACACCATTTTGGAAAGTAGACCCCTTAAGGAACTTATCTAGATGTGTGGCGAGCACTTTGAACCCCCATGTGCTTCACAGAAGTTTATAACGTAGAGCCGTGGAAAAAAAAAATTGCATTTTTTCTACAAAAATGATCTTTTTGCCCACAAATTTTTATTTTCACAAGGGTTACAGGAGAAATTAGACCACTAAAGTTGTTGTGCAATTTCTCCTGAGTACGTCGATACCCAATATGTGGGGGTAAACCACTGTTTGGGCGCACCGCAGAGCTTGGAAGAGAAAGAGTGCCGTTTTACTTTTTCAATGTAGAATTGGCTGGAATTGAGATCGGACGCCATGTCGCGTTTGGAGAGCCCCTGATGTGCCTAAACAGTAGAAATCCCCCACAAGTGACCCCATTTTGGAAACTAGACCCCCCCATGGAACTTATCTAGATGTGTGGTGAGAACCTTGAATGCCCAAGTGCTTCACAGAAGTTTATAATGCAGAGCCGTGAAAATAAAAAATATTTTTTTTTCCACAAAAAAGATTTTTTAGCCACCAAATTTTTATTTTCACAAGGGTAACAAGAGAAATTGGACCCCAAAAGTTGTTGTCCAATTTGTCCTGAGTATGCTGGTACCCCATATGTGGGGGTAAACCACTGTTTGGGCGCACGGCAGAGCTCGGAAGGAAGGAGCGCCGTTTTGGAATGCAGACTTTGATAGAATGGTCTGCGGGTATTATGTTGCGTTTGCAGAGCCCCTGATGTACCTAACCAGTAGAAACCCTCCACAAGTGACCCCATTTTGGAAACTAGACCCCCCAAGGAACTTATCTAGATGTGTGGTGAGAACTTTGAATGCCCAAGTGCTTCACAGAAGTTTAGAATGCAGAGTCGTGAAAATAAAAAATATTTTTTTTTCCACAAAAAAGATATTGTAGCCCCCAAGTTTTTATTTTCACAAGGGTAACAGGAGAAATTGGACTGCAATAGTTGTTGTCCAATTTATCCCGAGTACGCTGTTGCGCCATATGTGGGGGTAAACCACTGTTTGGGCGCACGGCAGAGCTCGGAAGGGAAGGAGCGCCTTTTTGGAATGCAGACTTTGATAGAATGGTCTGTGGGCATTATGTTGCGATTGCAGAGCCCCTGATGTACCTAAACTGTAGTAACCCCCCACAAGTGACCCCATTTTGGAAACTAGACCCCCCAAGGAACTTATCTAGATGTGTGGTGAGAACTTTGAATGCCCAAGTGCTTCACAGAAGTTTAGAATGCAGAGTCGTGAAAATAAAAAATATTTTTTTTTTCACAAAAAAGATTTTGTAGCCCCCAAGTTTTTATATTTTCACAAGGGTAACAAGAGAAATTGGACCCCAGAAGTTGTTGTCCAATTTATCCCGAGTACGCTGATGCCCCATATGTGGGGGTAACCCACTGTTTGGGCGCACGGCAGAGCTCAGAAGGGAGGGAGCACCATTTGACTTTTTGAGCGCAAAATTGGCTGTCGTGTTTGGAGACCCCCTGATGTACCTAAACAGTGGAAACCCCCCAATTCTAGCTCCAACCCTAACCCCAACACACCCCTAACCCTAATCCCAACCTCATCCATAATCCTAATCACTAACCCTAACCATAATCACAACCCTTACCCCAAAACAACCCTAATGTCAACCCTAACCATAACCCTAATCAAAACCCTAAATCCAACACACCCCTAATCCTAATCTCAACCCTAACCTCAAACCTAACCCTAATCCCAATACACCCCTAATCACAACCCTAACCCTAACCCTAATCCCAAACCTAACCCTAATCCCAAGCGTAACCCTAATGCCAACCCTAACCCTAATACCAACCCTAACCCTAATCACAACCCTAACCTTAACCCTAATCCCAAACCTAACCCTAATCCCAAGCGTAACCCTAATGCCAACCCTAACCCTAATACCAACCCTAATCCAAACCCTAACCCTAATCCCAGCTCTAACCCTAACTTTAGCCCCAACCCTAGCCCTAACTTTAGCCCCAACCCTAACCCTAAGGCTACTTTCACACTTGCGTCGTTTGGCATTCTGTCGCAATCCGTCGTTTTGGACAAGAAACGGATCCTGCAAATGTGCCCGCAGGATGTGTTTTTTGCCCATAGACTTGTATTGCCGACGGATCGTGACGGATGGCCACACGTCGCGTCCGTCGTGCACTGGATCAGTTGTGTTTTGGCGGAGCGTCGGCACAAAAAAACGTTCAATGAAACGCATCCGCCATTTCTGACCGCGCATGCGTGGCCGTAACTCCGCCCCCTCCTCCCCAGGACATAGATTGGGCAGCGGATGTGTTGAAAAACTACAGCTGCTGCCCACGTTGTGCACAATTTTCACAACGTGCGTCGGTATGTCGGGCCGACGCATTGCGACGGCCCCGTACCGACGTAAGTGTGAAAGAAGCCTAACCCTAAGTTTAGCCCCAACCCTAACCCTAAATTTAGCCCCAACCCTAACCCTAAATTTAGCCCCAACCCTAGCCCTAACCCTACCCCTACCCCTAACCCTACCCCTAACCCTACCCCTACCCCTAACCCTACCCCTAACCCTACCCCTACCCCTAACCCTACCCCTAACCCTACTCCTAACCCTACCCCTAACCCTACCCCTAACCCTACCCCTAACCCTAACCCTACCCCTAACCCTAACCCTAACCCTAACCCTACCCCTAACCCTACCCCTACCCCTAACCCTAACCCTACCCCTAACCCTAATTTTAGCCCCAACTGCTGTTCTCCTGCCGGCCGGCAGATGGAGACAGATGGCGGGCGCACTGGGCATGCGTCCGCCATGTTCTGCTGCCGGCGGCCAGGAGGAGCAGCAAGAGGATCCAGGGACCTAGGTGAGTATGCTAGGGTCCCCGAATCCCCCTATTTCTCTGTCCTCTGATGTGCGATCACATCAGAGGACAGAGAATTACACTTTACTTTTTTTTTTTTTTTTTTGCGGTCGCCGGTAAACAGTTAATTACCGGCGATCGCAAAACAGCCGAGAACCCAAAGATTCTCCCGGTGCCGGCCGGCGGGCGCACTGCGCATGCGCCCGCCATTTTGAAGATGGCGGCGCCCACCGGGAGACACGAGGAGCATCGGGGGAGCTAGGTGAGTATTGGGGGGCCACCTGGGACCCCTTTTCTCTGTCCTCCGATGTGCGATCACATCGGAGGACAGAGAAATTAAAAAGAGATCGCTTTTTTTTTTGCGATCGCCGGTAAACGGTTAATTACCGGCGATCGCAAATGCAGGGTGGGTTAAAAAACCCCCGAATCATGTTCTCTGGGGTCTCGGCTACCCTCGGCAGCCGAGACCCCGGAGAAAATCGGCCTCTGGGGGGCGCTATGGACTTTTTCCACAGCGCCGTTAATTAACGGCGCTGTGGTTTAAGTACCCTTAGCGGCCGCCGTTAAAAGGCGTATCGGCGGTCGCTAAGGGGTTAAAGATGTTATGGTGGGCTTCCCTAAGCCTGCTGGTTTGAGCGAGTCTATGTCTCTGGCCATTCAGATTGATCGGCGTCTGCGCGAGCGCAAAGCTGTGCACCATATGGCAGTGTCCTCTGAGCAGAGTCCTGAGCCTATGCAATGTGATAGGATTTTTACTAGAACAGAACGGCAGGAATTCAGACGTCAGAATAGGCTGTGTTTTTACTGTGGTGATTCTGCTCATGTTATTTCCGATTGCCCTAAGCGTACTAGGAGGGTCGCTAGGTCTGTTACCATCAGTACTGTACAGCCTAAATTTCTTTTATCTGTGACCCTGATTTGCTCATTGTCGTCCCTTTCTGTCATGGCATTTATGGATTCAGGCGCTGCCCTGAACTTAATGGACTTAGAATTCGCCAGGCGCTGTGGTTTTTCCTTGCAGCCTTTGCAGAGCCCTATTCCTTTGAGGGGCATTGATGCTACACCATTGGCCAAGGATACTGGACGCATATGACCATGTACATGGCTCCAGCACATCAGGAAGATTGCCGTTTTCTGGTGTTGCATAACCTGCATGATGTTGTGGTACTGGGTTTTCCATGGTTACAGGAACATAATCCGGTGCTGGATTGGAAAGCTATGTCTGTGACTAGTTGGGGTTGTCAAGGGGTACATAGTGACGTTCCTTTGATGTCAATTTCCTCTTCCCCCTCTTCTGAGGTCCCTGAGTTTTTGTCGGATTTCCAGGATGTATTTGATGAGCCCAAGTCCAGTTCCCTTCCTCCACATAGGGACTGTGATTGTGCTATTAACTTGATTCCAGGTTGTAAGTTCCCTAAGGGCCGACTTTTCAATCTGTCTGTGCCAGAGCATGCCGCCATGCGAAGTTATGTTAAGGAATCTTTGGAGAAGGGGCATATTCGGCCGTCTTCTTCGCCGTTGAGAGCGGGTTTCTTTTTTGTTGCTAAGAAGGATGGCTCCTTGAGATCCTGTATAGATTATCGTCTTCTTAATAAGATCACGGTCAAATTCCAATACCCCTTGCCTTTGCTTTCTGATTTGTTTGCTCAGATTAAGGGGGCTAGTTGGTTTACTAAGATTGACCTTCGAGGGGCATATAATCTTGTTCGTATTACACAGGGTGACGAATGGAAAACTGCATTTAATACGCCCGAAGGCCATTTTGAATACCTCGTGATGCCATTCGGGCTCTCTAATGCTCCATCTGTGTTCCAATCTTTCATGCATGATATTTTCCGCGATTATCTTGATAAATTCATGGTTGTATATTTGGATGATATTTTGATTTTTTCCGATGATTGGGAGTCTCATGTGAAGCAGGTCAGGATGGTATTCCAGATCCTTCGTGATAATGCTTTATTTGTGAAGGGGTCTAAGTGCCTATGCGGCGTTCAGAAGGTCTCTTTTTTGGGTTTTGTTTTTTCTCCCTCGTCTATGGAAATGGATCCTGTTAAGGTCCAAGCTATTTATGACTGGATTCAACCCACATCTGTGAAGAGCCTTCAAAAATTTTTGGGCTTTCCTAATTTCTATCGCCGTTTCATTGCCAACTTTTCCAGTGTGGTTAAGCCCCTTACTGATTTGACGAAGAAAGGCGCTGATGTGACGAATTGGTCCTCTACGGCTGTTGAGGCCTTTCGGGAGCTTAAACGCCGATTTACTTCTGCCCCTGTGTTGCGTCAGCCGGATGTTTCTCTTCCTTTTCAGGTTGAGGTTGACGCTTCTGAGATTGGGGCAGGGGCTGTTTTGTCTCAGAGGGATTCTGATGGTTCTTTGATGAAACTGTGTGCTTTTTTTTCCAGAAAGTTTTCGCCTGCGGAACGCAATTATGATGTCGGCAAACGGGAGTTGTTGGCTATGAAGTGGGCGTTTGAGGAGTGGCGACATTGGCTTGAGGGAGCTAAGCACCGCGTTGTGGTCTTGATTGATCATAAGAATCTGATTTACCTTGAGTCGGCCAAGCGGCTGAATCCTAGACAGGCTCGATGGTCCCTGTTTTTCTCCCGTTTTGATTTTGTGGTCCCGTATCTTCCGGGCTCCGCAGCTCATTGCTGCCTTTGAACGTAGCGAGGCCCAAGGAGGGGGGGTAATGTTAGGGGTCGAGTTCCTGCCTCTGCACAGGGGGAATCTCGGGCCATCTCCGCTGCGGTCTCCCATTCTTCTTCTGCCGCAGTGGAGCCTGTTCAGCGGAGACGTCGATCCCAGCGTCTCGCTCAGTCTGACTCTGTGCTAAGAGTTACTGCTGCATTTCCTGCTTCTGCCATTGAAATCTGTGCTGGGCAGCGGCGAGCAGACGCTTCTGGTACTGTCCTGCTTTTCACATTCTGAGCATGCCCAGAGTAAGATCTCTCAGTGGAGATTGAGGGTCACATGATCAGATACTGCAGCTAGGTCATTGGTCCTTCATGGAAGGTCCTTGTAGGTGCTAGGACTAAGTCCTGCTTTGCACTCTGAGCATGCCTAGGGCAAGATCTCTCAGTGGAGATCTGGGGTCACATGCTCAGGTACTGCAGCAACTCCATTGGTCCTTCTTTGAAAGGTCCTAAACGTGCTGCAACTATTTAAGGCTCGCATGGCCGCTTGGCCATGCGCTAGTATCAATTCTAATATGTGCTTTGCACCAGTGTGGCTATGCATGTATGTGTTCAGGGACCCGGCTGAAATAAGCCCCTAGAATGCTGGCACCTCCAGCGAGGAGATTGTGTGAACGTGATTCAGGGACCTAGCTGAAATAAGCCCCTAGAATACCGGCACCTCCGGTGAGGAGATTGCGTATGTGCATAACCACTGACTGCTATCAGTTCGGCAGTAAGCTTGTGCTCCTGTGAGGCTAACAGGGTGCAGTGCTTTCCTCTCGCGGCTGCTTTGTGAGGTAACAGAGCTAGTCTATACCGCCAAACAGTGCCACCATTCACTAGCAGCAGGTTCCCCCTGCACGGTGGACCCCGGGCTGCGAACGCACCATTTATAATAAACATCTATTTTTACTCGGTGCGTTCCGCTAGCCCTAACATTCTCAATTCGCAGACATGGTGTTTCGGGCTGTTGGCCCTCGTCAGTGCGAAAATTTAGAAAATTTTGCTATTATCAAACTTTTAATTTTTATGCCCTTAAAGGGACACTGTCACCTGAATTTGGAGGGAACAATCTTCAGCCATGGAGGCGGGTATTTGGGGTGTTTGATTCACCCTTTCCTTACCCGCCGGCTACATGCTGGCTGCAATATTGGATTGAAGTTCATTCTCTGTCCTCCGTAGTACATGCCTGCACAAAGAAATCTTGCTTTGCGCCGGTGTGTACTATGGAGGACAGAGAATGAACTTCAATCCAATATTGCAGCCAGCATGCAGCCAGCGGGTAAGGAAAGGGTGAATCAAAAACCCCAAAACCCCGCCTCCATGGCTGAAGATTGTTCCCTCCAAATTCAGGTGACAGTGTCCCTTTAAATGATAAAACTACAGTTGAAAACAGAAGTTTATATAGGCTATAAAAAAAGACACATATCCATGTTTTTCTCAATACCTGACATGGAATCAGAATAAACCTTTCCCATTTTAGGTCAATTAGGATTACCATAAATATTAACATTTGCCAAATGCCAGAATAATGAGAGAGAGAATATTTTAAGGCATTTTTATTACTTACTGCAAAGTCAGAAGTTTACATACGTTTCATTAATATTTGCTACCATTGCCCTTAAACTGCCTGACTTGGGTCAAACGTTTGGGATATCCTTCCACACAATACAACAACACGTCTCACAAGAGTTGGTCGGTATTTGGGCCCATTCCTCCTGAAAAAACTGGTGTAACTGATCCAGGTTTGTAGGTTGCTTGCTCGCACCTGCCTTTTCAGCTTTGCCCATAAATTTACAAGAGGATTGAGATCAGGGCTTTGTGATGGCCACTCCAAAACATTGACTTTGTTATCCTTAAGCCACTTTGTTACCATTTTGTCAGTATGCTTCAGGTCACTGTCCATTTGGAAGCCCAAGCTTTAACTTCCTGGCTGATGTCTTGAGATGTTGCTTCAGTATCTATATACATAATTGTCTAAGGGTCACTTCCGTCTGTCTGTCTGTGCTTCTGTCACGGTTATTCAATCGCTGATTGGTCTCGGCAGCTGCCTGTCATGGCTGCCGTGACCAATCAGCGACAGGCACAGTCCGATTAGTCCCTCCCCTACTCCCCTGCACTTACTGCCCGGCACCCGCTCCGTAATCCCCTCCACTCACCACTCACACAAGGTTAATGGCAGCGGTAACGGCCCGCGGTGTAACGCCCTCCATTACCGCTGCTATTAACCCTGTCTGTCCCCAACTATTTACTATTGATGCTGCCTATGCAGCATCAATAGTAAAAATATGTCATTTTAAAAATAATAAAAAAAACCAAAAACCTGCTATACTCACCCTCCGCCGCCTTTCCCGCTCCTCGCCACGCTCCCGGGACCGCTCCATTGCAAGCGGCAGCTTGCGGTCCGGTGCCGTCCCAGGGCTGGTGTGCGACAAGGACCTACCGTGACGTCACGGTCATGTGACCGCAACGTCATCATAGGTCCTGCTCACACCAGCGCTGGGACCGCAAGCTGCCGCTTGCAATAGAGCGATCCCGGGAGCGTGGAGAGGAGCGAGAAAGGCGGCGGATGGTAAGTGTAGCAGGACTTCAAGGGCCTTCGGAAGGTGAGTATATGTTTCTTTTTTTTTTAAAGTCTCTATACTACATGGCTCTGTGCTGTATACTCCGTCGCTGTGCAATATACTACGTGCCTGGGCAATATACTACGTGGCTCTGCTATATACTATGTGACTGGGCAATATACTATGTGGCTGGGCAATATACTACGTGACTGGGCAATATACTACGTAGCTGGACAATATACTATGTCGCTGGGCAATATATTACGTGGCTCTGCTATATACAGTACTATGTGGCTGGGCAATATACTATGTGACTGGGCAATATACTGTACTATGTGGGCTGTGCTATATACTATGTGGCTGAGCAATACCTGACTGGGCAATATACTACGTGGCTGGGCAATATACTATGTGACTGGGCAAAATACTACGTGGCTGGGCCATATACTACATGGCTGGGCAATATACTACGTGGCTGGGCAATATACTACGTAGCTGGGTAATATACTACATCACTGGCCAATATACTACGTCGTTGGGCAATATACTACGTCTCTGGGCAATATACTACGTGGCTGGGCAATATACTACGTGGCTGGGCAATATACTACGTGGCTGGGCAATATACTACGTCACTGGGCAATATATTATGTGACTGGGCAATATACTACGTGGCTGCGCAATATACTACGTGGCTGGGCAATATAATACGTGACTGGGTAATATACTATGTGGCTGGGCAATATACTACGTGGCTGGGCAATATACTACGTGACTGGGCAATATACTACGTCACTGGGCAATATACTACGTGGACATGCATATTCTAGAATACCCGATGCGTTAGAATCGGGCCACCATCTAGTTGCCACATAATCTTCTTTTCTCATGATGCCATTTTTGTTCCTGTGTGCATTTGCAACCATTAATCTGTCTTGTTTATGTTTCTTTTGGAGTAATGGCTTCTTCCTGGCAGAGTGGCCTTTCAGCCCATGTTGATACAGTACTCGTTTCACTGTGGATAGTGACACAGTCTTACCAGCTTCCGCCATCATCTTCACAAGGTCTTTTGCTTTTGTCCTTGGGTTGATATGCACATGTCGGACCAAAGCACGTTCTTCTCTGGGACACAGAACCTGTCTCCTTCCTGAGCAGTATAATGGCTGGACAATACCATCTTGCTTGTACATGCGTATAATTGTTTTTACAGATGAACAAGGCACCTTTAGATATCTTGAAATTGTACTCAAGGATGAGCCAGACATGTGCAAGTCCACAATTCTCTTCCTGATATCTTGGCTCATTTTTTGAGACTTTCCTATGATGCTACACAAAGAATCAGTGTGTTTCAGGTGTGCATTAAAATACATCCACAGGTGTGTTTCTAATTAACTCAGATGTTGTCAAAAAAACTATCAGAAACTTCCAAACACATGACATCATCATATGGGCAGTCCAGAATAGTTTAAATTACAAAAACTGACTGGCACTTCCAAGCTTTTGTGAACAGGTACATACTAGGAGCAGCCATCTCCATATACAATAAACCAACAAAGCTGCACTCTGTAGAGCTAAAGCATGTCAATATGAAATATGAATAGCAATACTGCTTCTGGATACTAGGAAAAAACTGAGACACTTAGCATATAATTTGGCCATTTCATGCATGCCCAGCAGCCAACAACAAGGCGGTCTCAGATCTGCTGGGTCCTACATGTCTAGTGTCATATTACCCCTATAGCAGTGTCACCAGCAGCAGCCCCCCCTTTCCCCAATAACAGTGTGGGAAAGTTTCTGAATATTTTCCCATGCTACAGTTCGTATGAGTTCATGCTGCCAGGGGGCGCAGCTTCGGTGACGGCACCGCTAGTCATCGAAGCTCCGTTCCCTGCATTTCATTCATTCCCCAGTTGTTTACAGCCGGGAGCGGCCACATTAGCAGCGCTCCCGGTTGTAAATGTATTTAACCCCTTCAGATGGATTTACAGCGTGGGATTTGACTGTACGGCGGACAGGTATGGGATATTGTTGTTTTTTTTTTTTCAGAAGAACGAGGGCTTTGCTTTGGATTGAGCGTACAATAAAGATATTAAAAACCTGTGTGTTTCTTTCATTAAAATACTTTATTCTTAATGTGTGTGTGTATTTTTAACCATTTCCTACTATTGGATTAATAATGGTACTGTGATGTTACTTTCTGGTATATTTGGTTCACTTTGAAATTATTAATAAAATATATTTTTAATCTATTATACCTGGTTGCTCCTATTTCCTCCTTTCATATATGTTATTTGGAGTGGGTATCTTTCTTGCCTTGTTTCGGATGGGCTACTTATAGCCCTATTTTCATGACATTAATATGTCACTGAGATTTTTGTGTTTTCTTTTTGGATTAATAATGGATAGGTGCCTTATTGACACCTCTCTATTATTAACCAGGCTTAATGTCACCTTGCAATAGCAAGGTGACATTAACTCCTTATTGCCCCATATCCCACCGCTACACGGGAGTGGGAAGAGAGTGGCCAAGTGCCAGAATAGTCGCATCTTACAGATGCGCCTTTTCTGGGGTGGCTGGGGGCAGATGTTTTTAGCCGGGGGGGGGGGGGTCCTATAAACATGGACCCTCTCTAGGCTATTAATATCTGCCCTCAGTCACTGGCTTTCCCTCTGTGGCGGACAAAATTTTACACATAAACACTTCTTACATTATTAGTGAGGGATATGTAAAAATCTAATGGATATGAGATGGTTTACTGTATGTAAATCATGTCTCATATCCTGTCGGGTTTGGTAGTGATTTAGCAAAAGCCGGCAATTGAATTATCAACTTTTCTGCTATCTAGCTCTGTATGAAATATAAATATATATGTGTGTCACTGCCATTTATATATATATATATATATATATATATATATATATACAGTATATACCTATTCTATGTGTAGACATTTATTTTATCTATTCTATTCTAACCTGTCAGTGTGATTTTACTGTACATCACACTGAATTGCCGGCTTTTCTATAGGACACCGGTGCATATTTCTCGCAAGTCACACTGATAGTCCATGTGGTCTGCGAGTTTTTCTCGCACCCATAGACTTTCATTGGCGATTCTCAGTCAATATATGGTGAAAATCGCAGCATGCTGTGATTTCTCTCTCACGTATAATACGGCCGAGAAAACGGCGGATGATGGGAGCTGCCCCATATAATAACAATGGTCAGAGTGCTATGTGATTTTTTATCGCATAGCACTCGTCCGTATTAAGGTCTAGTGTGACTCCAGCCAAAGGGGTGTACATGACAGAAAATACCCAACAGTGACACCATTCTAAAAACTGCACTCCTCAAGGTGTTCAAAACCACATTCAAGAAGTTTATTAACCCTTTTTCGTGTTTCATAGGAACTGAAGCAATGTGAAAGGAAAAAATGAACATTTAACTTTTTTTCACAAACATTTTACTTCAAAACCCTGAAAGAGAAAATGAACAACAAAATTTGTTGTGCAATTTCTCCTGAGTGCGCCGATACCGTATATGTGGGGGTAAACCACTGTTTGGGCACACGGCAGAGCTTGGAAGGGAAAGCGCCGTTTGACTTTTTCAATGCAGAATTGGCTGGAATTGAGATAGGACGACGTCATGTTTGGAGAGACCCTGATGTGCCTAAACAGTGGAAATCCCCCACAAGTGACATCATTTTGGAAAGTAGACCCCCCAAGGAACTAATCTAGATGGTTGGTGAGCACTTTGAACCCCCAAGTGCTTCACGGAAGTTTATAACATAGAGCCGTGAAAATAAAAAATCATGTTTTTTCCACAAACATGATCTTTTCACGACAAACTTCATGATAGTTGTAAAAATGTTTTTGAGATGACTTCCGTTTATTTGCGAAAAAAACAAACAATCGGAAATTTGGTGAAAATTTAGAAAATATAACAATTTTCAAATTTTTTATTTTTATGCCCTTAAATCAGAGTTATATCACACAAAATACTTAATAAATAACATTTCCCACATGCCAACTTTAAATGAGCACAATTCTTGAAACATAATGGTTTTTTTTTTTTTTACGAAGTTAAAAGGGTTGTTTTTCCAACAAAATTTACAAAACCATTTTTTTTAGGGACCACATAACAATTGAAGTGACTTTGAGGGACCTATATTACAGAAAGTACTCTAAAGTGACACCATCCTAAAAACTGCACCCCTCAAGGTGCTCAAAACTACATTCAAGAAGTTTGTTAACCCTTCAGGTGCTTCACAGGAATTTTTGGAATGTGGAAGGAAAAACATTTAACTTTTTGTTACAAAATTTTTTACTTTAGATCCAAAATTTGCTATTTTCACAAGGGTAACAAGAAAAAAATGGACAATTTTTGTTGTGCAATCTTTACCTGAGTATGCCGATACTCCATATGTGGGGGATAACGACTGTTTGGGCACATGGCAGGACTCGGAAAGGAAGGAGCGCCATTTGACTTTTTCAATGTAAAATTTGCTGGATTAATTAGCGGATGCCATGTTGCGTTTGGAGAGCCCCTGATGTGCCTAACCCCTTCCCGACCCATGACGCCATGTAGGCGTCATGAAAGTCGGTGCCAATCCGACCCATGACGCCTATGTGGCGTCATGGAAAGATCGTGTCCCTGCAGATCGGGTGAAAGGGTTAACTCCAATTTAACCCGATCTGCAGGGACAGGGGGAGTGGTACTTTAGCCCAGGGGGGTTCACCCCCCCCGTGGCTACGATCGCTCTGATTGGCTGTTGAAAGTGAAACTGCCAATCAGCGATTTGTAATATTTCACCTGAAAAACTGGAGAAATATTACAATCCAGCCATGGCCGATGCTGCAATATCATCTGCCATGGCTGGAAACACTGGTGTACCCCCCCCCCCCCACCGCCACCGATCTCCTCCCCGGTCCTCCATTCTGTGGTCCGCTCCCCTCCGCCGTCCTGTCTGCTCCCCGTCCTCCTGCCCGCTCCCCCCATGCTCCGATGCCACCCCCCGTCCTCTGATCCACCCCTTATGCTCAGATCTCCCCCCTCTTATACTTACTGGGCCTCCCGGTGTCCATCCGTCTTCTCCCTGGGCGCCGCCATCTTCCAAAATGGCGGGCGCATGCGCAGTGCGCCCGCCGAATCTGCCGGCCGGCAGATTCGTTCCAGGTATATTTTGATCACTGTGATATAACCTATCACAGTGATCAAAATAAAAAAAAATAGTAAATGATCACCCTCATAGGTAGGGCCAATAATAAAATAAAGAAAATATATATTTTTTCTTTTTCCACTAGGGTTAGGGTTAGAACTAGGGTTAGGGCTAGGGTTAGCTTTAGGGTATTTGCACACGGTGCGGATTGGCCGCGGATCCGCAGCGGATTGGCCGCTGCGAATTCGTAGCAGTTTTCCATCAGGTTTACAGTATCATGTAAACCTATGGAAAACCAAATCCGCTGTGCCCATGGTGCGGAAAATACCGTGCGGAAACGCTGCGTTGTATTTTCCGCAGCATGTCAATTTTGTGCGGATTCCGCAGTGTTTTACACCTGTTCCTCAATAGGAATCCGCAGGTGAAATCTGCACAAAAAACACTGGAAATCCGCTGTAAATCCGCAGGTAAAACGCAGTGCCTTTTACCTGCGGATTTTTCAAAAATCGTGCGGAAAAATCTCACACGAATCCGCAATGTGGGCACATAGCCTTAGGGTTGGAATTAGATTTAGGGTTGGAATTAGGGCTAGGGTTGGAAATAGGGTTAAGATTAGGCTTGTGGTTAGGGTTATGGATAGGGTTAGGGGTGTGTTGGGGTTAAAGTTGTGGTTAGGGTTGGGATTAGGGTTAGGATTAGGGTTGGGATTAGGGTTAGGATTAGGGTTGGGATTAGGGTTGTGGTTAGGGGTGTGTTAGGGTTAGGGTTGTGATTAGGGTTATGGCTACAGTTGGGATAAGGGTTAGGGGTGTGTTGGGGTTAGTGTTGAAGTTAGAATTGAGGGGTTTCCTGTTAAGATAAGGTAATTCTGTACCACAATGGACATAGAGGTCAGAGCACATACAGTGACCTGACAATAACCCAAAAACATAGAACGAGCTCTGAGACGTGGGAACTCTGCTGACCGCAATCCCTAATCCTCTCCAACCACACTAGAGGCAGCCGTGGATTGCGCCTAACGCTCCCTATGCAACTCGGCACAGCCTGAGAAACTAGCTAGCCTGAAGATAGAAAATAAGCCTACCTTGCCTCAGAGAAATACCCCAAAGGAAAAGGCAGCCCCCCACATATAATGACTGTGAGTTAAGATGAAAAGACAAACGTAGAGATGAAATAGATTTAGCAAAGTGAGGCCCGACTTTCTGAACAGAGCGAGGATAGGAAAGGTAACTTTGCGGTCAACACAAAACCCTACAAAAACCACGCAAAGGGGGCAAAAAGACCCTCCGTACCGAACTAATGGCACGGAGGTACACCCTCTGCGTCCCAGAGCTTCCAGCAAGCAGGAAAAAACAAATAGACAAGCTGGACAGAAAAAAACAGCAAACAAAATAGCAAAGCGGAGCTTAGCTATGCAGAGCAGCAGGCCACAGGAACGATCCAGGAGGAAACAGGTCCAATACTAGAACATTGACTGGAGGCCAGGATCAAAGCACTAGGTGGAGTTAAATAGAGCAGCACCTAACGACTTCACCACATCACCTGAGGAAGGAAACTCAGAAGCCGCAGTACCACTTTCCTCCACCAACGGAAGCTCACAGAGAGAATCAGCCAAAGTACCACTTGTGACCACAGGAGGGAGCTCTGCCACAGAATTCACAACAGTTTCCACTGTTTAGGCACATCAGGGGTCTCCAAACGCACCATGGCGCCACCATTGATTCCAGCCAATCTTGCGTTCAAAAAGTCAAATGGTGCTCCCTCCCTTCCGAGCTTCGACGTGCGCCCAAACAGTGGTTTACCCCCATATATGGGGTACCAGCGTACTCAGGAAAAACTGGGCAACAAATATTGGTGTCCAATTGCTCCTGTTACCCTTGTGAAAGAAAAATTGCTTGCTAAAACATCTTTTTTGAGGAAAGAAAAATGATTTTTTTTATTTTCACGGCTCTGCGTTGTAAACTTCTGTGAAGCACTTGGGGGTTCAAAGTGCTCACCACATATCTAGATAAGTTCCTTGGGGGGTCTAGTTTCCAAAATGTGGTCACTTGTAGGGGGTTCCTACTGTTTAGGCACATCAGGGGCTCTGCAAACACAACGTGACGCCCGCAGACCATTCCATCAAAGTCTGCATGTCAAAAGTCACTACTCTTACCCCCCTTATCATTTCATTTCCCTTCCCCCCCCCTCCCCCACCGCTCATAATTACCCTATTTCAGTTGAAAATCCAATAAAACTGTTTGGAATAAAAGTCACTACTCCCCTTCTGAGCCCCGACGTGTGCCCAAACAGTGGTTCCCCCCCACATTTGGGGCATCAGCATACTCAGGACAAACTGGACAACAACTTTTGGGGTCCAATTTCTCCTGTTACTCTTGTGAAAATAAAAAATTGCAGGCTAAAAAATAATTTTTGAGGAAAAAAAAATTATTTTTTATTTTCACAGCTCTGCGTTATAAACTTCTATGAAGCACTTGGGGGTTTAAAGTGGTCACCGCACATCTAGATTAGTTCCATGGGAGGTCTAGTTTCCAAAATGGGGTCACATGTGGGGGAGCTCCAATGTTTAGGCACACAGGGGCTCTCCAAACGCGACATGGTGTCCGCTAACGATTGGAGCTAATTTTTCATTCAAAAGTCAAATGGCGCTCCTTCCCTTCCGAGCATTGCCGTGTGCACAAACAGTGGTTTGTGACCACATATGAGGTATCGGTGTACTCAGGAGCAATTGTCCAACACATTTTAGGATCCATTTTATCCTGTTGCCCATGTGAAAATGAAAAAATTGAGGCTAAAATACATTTTTTGTGAAAAAAATAACTTTTTCATTTTTATGGATCAATTTGTGAAGCACCTGGGGGTTCAAAGTGCTCACTATGCATCTAGATAAGCTCCTAGGGGGGTCTAGTTTCCAAAATGGGGTCACTTGTGGGAAAGCTCCAATGTTTAGGCACACAGGGGCTCTCCAAACGCGACATGGTGTCCGCTAACGATTGGAGCTAATTTTTCATTCAAAAGTCAAATGGCGCTCCTTCCCTTCCGAGCCTTGCCGTGTGCACAAACAGTGGTTTGTGACCACATATGAGGTATCGGTGTACTCAGGAGCAATTGTCCAACAAATTTTAGGATCCATTTTATCCTGTTGCCCATGTGAAAATGAAAAAATTGAGGCTAAAATACATTTTTTGTGAAAAAAAGAACTTTTTCATTTTTATGGATCAATTTGTGAAGCACCTGGGGGTTCAAAGTGCTCACTATGCATCTAGATAAGCTCCTAGGGGGGTCTAGTTTCCAAAATGGGGTCACTTGTGGGAAAGCTCCAATGTTTAGGCACACAGGGGCTCTCCAAAGGCGACATGGTGTCCGCTAAAGATTGGAGCCAATTTTTCATTGAAAAAGTCAAATGGCGCTCCTTCCCTTCAGAGCCCTGTCGTGTGCCCAGACAGTGGTTCCCCCCACATATGAGGTATCAGCATACTCAGGACAAATTGTACAATAACTGTTGTGGTCCAGTTTCTTTTTTTACCCTTGGGAAAATAAAAAATTGTTGCTAAAACATCATTTTTGTGACTAAAAAGTTAAATGTTCATTTTTTCCTTCCATGTTGCTTCTGCTGCTGTGAAGTACCTGAAGGGTTAATAAACTTCTTGAATGTGGTTTTGAGTACCTTGAGGGGTGCAGTTTTTAGAATGGTGTCACTTTTGGGTATTTTCAGCCATACAGACCCCTCAAACTGACTTCAAATGTGAGGTGGTCCCTAAAAAAAATGGTTTTGTAAATTTCGTTGTAAAAATTAGAAATTGCTGGTCAAATTTTAACCCTTATAACTTCCTAGCAAAAAAAAATATTGTTTCCAAAATTGTGCTGATGTAAAGTAGACATGTGGGAAATGTTATTTATTAACTATTTTGTGTCACATAACTTTCTGGTTTAACAGAATAAAAATTCATTTGAAAATTGCGAAATTTTGAAAATTTTAGCCAAATTTCCATTTTTTTCACAAATAAACGCAAAAATTATTGACCTAAATTTACCACTAACATGAAGCCCAATATGTCACGAAAAAAACAGTCTCAGAACCGTTAGGATTCGTTGAAGTGTTCCCGAGTTATTACCTCATAAAGGGACACTGGTCAGAATTGAAAAAAATGGCCAGGTCATTAAGGTCAAAATAGGCTGGGTCATGAAGGGGTTAAACATGTGAAACCACCCCCGGGTGACACCATTTTGGAAACTAGACCACTCTGGGAACTAGATGTAAGGTGGGCACCTTAAACCCCCAGGTGCTTCACAGAAATTTATAACGTTGTGCCGTGAAAATAAAATAATCACATTTTCCTCACAAAAAAATGTTTGTTACCCTCAAATTTAGCATTTTCACAAGGGTAACAGGAGAAATTGCACCATATAATTTGTTGTGCAATTTCTGCTGAGTATGCAGATATCCCATATGTGGGGGTAAAATACTCTTTAGGTTCTCGGCAGGGCTCAGAAAAGAAGGAGTGACGTTTTGGAATGCAGACTTGGATGGAATGGTCTGCTGGTTTCATGTCTCGTTTCGAGAGCCCCTGAAGTGTCTAAACAGTGGAAAACACCCACAAGTCACATCATTTTGGAGGAGGTTAGACCCTTTAAGGAATGTATCTAGATGTGTGGTGAGCACTATGAATCCCCAGCATCTTCACAAAAGTTTATAACGTAGAGCAGTGAAAATAAACAAAAAAAATCACATCTTTCCCACAAAAATTTTATCTTAGCTTTAATTTTTTTTAAAGTTTTTACAAGAATAGCAGAAGAAAATGGACCCCAAAATTTGTTGTGTAATTTATCCTCAGTACGCCGATACCCAATATGTGGTCGAAAACTTTTTTTGAGGCACAGTGCAAAGGGAAAAAGCGCCATATAGAAGTTCACATTTTGCTGGACAGGTTTGAGGGTGCCATGTCATATTGGCAGAGCCCCTGAGGTACCAGAGCAGCAGAACCCCCCATAACAGACCCCATTTTACAACCTATACCTCTCAATTAATTCATCTAGGGGTGCAGTGATCATATTCACACCACAAGTGGGTCACAGAATTTTATGCCATTGGGCAATTAGGAAAAAAATGATATTTTTACCACCAAAATTTTGTTTTAGCTCCAGATTTTACATTTTCACACGGGGAAATGGGTAAAAATGGCACCAAAATTTGTCCCACAATTTCTGCTGAATGTAGAAATACCCCAAATGTGGCTGTACAGTACTGCGTAGCCATAGCGTGAGACTCGGGAAGGATGGAGCGCTATTGCCAAATACCGCTGCGTACTTCCTAATTCTGACTGTATGGATAAACACTACTGTTATACAGGAGGCATCCTGAAGAACAGAATTTTCTATAAGGCCGGCCTCACACTCAGCGTTGAAAAATACGGTCCGTATTTTACGGCCGTAATACGCCTCAAAATTAGAAATATGGTGATCCGTAAGAACTCTGTAGGCAAGGTGTGGTCGCGTATTTTGCGCATGTAATGTTGCGTATGTAATCCGTATGCCCACCGTAATGCGTATTTTTCACGCAACCTGACAAAATGGACATTTAACGGTTTTGGAGGCTGAAATTGATTTAAATTACCCTCATCAACCCTATTTAAGGCCTCTACAACAGGTGGCTCACTCCCATATGGTCATTTTGTGGTTTGTCAACTGTTGTAGTGTTGTGGTAACATTTGTACCATGTCTGACCACCTGCAGTTCACCCCAACGCAGCGGGTTTTGTTTAACTGGCTATTGTCTCGTCGGTTTGGGCACCCATACCCTGTGATTGTGGATCCGCGAAGGAGGAGCAGAAGAATGTGGGTGCATCCTCTTCTGACTAAACGCCTCACTAAAGGCCATTTTCATCGGCTATATACAGCTCTGCGGGAACATCCTGAAAAGTTTTATCTCTACTGTCGCATGACAATCCAAACATTTGACAGATTGTTGGAGATATTACGCCCAGGAATAACATTTCAGGACACAAGGATGCGCAAGGCTATCTCCGCTGAGGAGCGTCTTCTCCTCACGTTACGGTATGTATTCTACATCCTCACATTCTGTATGTTGATGATCTTTTTTGCTTTTGTTTTCTTGTTTTTAATCTGTTTTTGGCCGGAATATGTGTACATTATGTCCCAAGCAGATGTGACAAAGTGACGTAACTGTTATAGTTAAGCCCCTTAAGGACATTTTTCCCTTTCCAGCGTTAATCTAGTATCAGACAAATGCAAATATGATTGTGCTTATTCATGTTTTGTGTTCACTCTTGAAACATACCTTATTTTTTTTTTGTTTTTCACTTACAGATTCCTGTCCACTGGATTGTCCTTTGCGGGTCTCCACCTTGCATTTTTGATTGGCCGCTCTACCATTTCTGGCATTGTGCGGTTAACCTGTCGCCAAATATGGGATGGACTCAAGGACCTTGTGATGCCTGAGCCAAAACAGGCTGATTGGCTCAAAATAGCCCGTGGGTTCTAGGTCAATTGTGACTTCCCAAACTGCATTGGAGCTGTGGATGGGAAACATATTAGGGTACGTAAGCCGACGAACTCTGGCTCCCAATTCTACAACTATAAGCAGTTTTTCTCTGTAGTTCTGTTAGCTGTAGTTGACAGTAACTACAGGTTTATAATTGTAGACATTGGGGCCTATGGCCGAACTGGAGACTCTAGGGTCTTCAATTCGTCTATAATGGGTCGGCGGCTACGTGACAACCAGTTAGACCTCCCACCACCACAACAACTCCCAGGCTGCACTGCAGAAGCACTGCCTTTTTTTTTGGTTGGAGATGAGGCCTTCCAACTCACCAGACACGTCATGAGGCCTTATCTCCGGCGCAACCTGGACCACCGTCGGAGGATATTTAATTTGCGCCTTTCTAGGGCGCGCAGACTGGTGGAGTGCACCTTTGGTATTCTGGTGGCCAAATGACGTGTCCTACAGACTGCCATACAGCTCAGTGAGGCTACAGTAAATGAAGTCATCAAAGCATCTAATTTTGCACAACTATACCCGCATACATGATTGCTTCTCAGATGGTAATGATGAACACATGTTGCGTAGTGTAATTAGGCCAACACCACATGGCCCTCCTCCGCGCCGTCCCCTTTCTGGCATAAAAGTTAGGGATGTATTGACCAATTTTTTTGTTTCTCCTCAGGGTTCTACTCCCTGGCAAGATTATGCTGTTTCTCAGTTGTGATTTCATTATTTTAAAGATATGTTTGGGAAATATACTATTTTCATCCACTGAAACAGTACTGTGTTTGTTTTGTTTCCTTACTGACCATATGTTTATGTTTTCTGAATATGTGTGTGATGCAAAAATGATTAATCCACAAATATCAATTGGCTTTGGTGATAACTTTTTACTAACATAGCAACCCTTTTTTTATCTTTAAACCATATTTTAGGCATATGGTTTGTATAGCCCTTTTTTTTGGGTTGCTTTCTAACAAGGATCCACGACAAAGTGGAAATGGTGGCCAAACACAAAATTAACATGGTAGCCAGCTACCAAAATAAAAAAAATAAAAAAACCCAGCAAAAACACAAAACAATTACAGATCCCTGTAAGTTGGTGGGGGAGATGTTGACAGCTCTGGGTCCTGGTCAGGGGGCCTTTGTTCGGCCGATGGGAGTTCATCCTGTGAGGATGCAGTGGCTTGTGGCCCAGAATACTGGCCTTGTCCATATTGGCCAGTTGTGTGGTGACCATAAGCCAATTGTCTCTGTGCATCATGCTGACGTACAGATTGCCTTGCATCATACCCCAACCCAAAATGGCCATGTTGTCCAAACCCAGGTTGGGACCAGCCAACATCACTGGGTCTGGAAAAGTGGCCATATTGGGATTGGGGGTTGTAGCCTGCCATTTGGTAGTCTGATGGCCTTTGTAGATTTTGGGGTGGGAGGGGTTGAGGTGGAGGCATACGTGGAGTAGGTGCTGCAAATCCTGATTGATTGTGCTCCTGTTGAGGGAATTAAAGGCGCAAGAGGTTGGTTTGGCCAAGCTGCCTTCGCTCCAGATATTCAAAAACCTCATAGGGGTTATTTGGAGGGGTGCTTAAATCAATCAGGATTTGCATACACCCTCTCACACGTAGCCTCACCTCACGGGGAAGGGGTCTAAGGTATCCGGGCAAGGCTGCGGGCAAATGCCTCCTCTCCATCATCCGTGGCTGCCCTGGCCAAATAATTGAGGACCCCAGCATCAACATCACTTCTTCTGGCTTCCAGCTCTCTCCTTCGGCGGGATCTCCGTAAAGGCCCAGCTGCGTGTGGGGATGACACCAGTGGGCCTGTAGGGCTGCTGCTCTGGCCATGTTCCTCAAGCCTTTCCGCATCATGTGCTGCTGAGGGTGGTGGTGCTGCATCTTCCTCACTTGCTGCTGCCTGCAGTGATGATGATGCTGATGGGTCCTCAAGGATGGATGCTGATGAAGCCAAAGATGGTCCTGCAACCTCTTCCTCCACACTTACAGGATCTATGAGAGCCTCAGATTCAGATCCGGTTTCCCTCTCTGTGAGGTTAGACTGTGTTCTGTTAATAAAACAATAAATGGTAATTATTTTGTGGACATTGTTTAACCCCTTCATGCAGGGCCGGCTCCAGGTTTTTGAGGGCCCCGGGCGAAAGAGTCTCAGTGGGCCCCCCCTTTAACACATACCCCGATTCATGATCGCATATAAACACAGCCATGTAGTATATAACACTGCCCACGTAGTATATAGCAGCCCATGTAGTATATAGCAGCCCACGTAGCATATAGCAGCCCATGTAGTATATAGCACAGCCCACGTAGTATATAGCAGCGCAGCCCACGTAGTATATAGCAGCGCAGCCCACGTAGTATATAGCAGCGCAGCCCACGTAGTATATAGCAGCGCAGCCCACGTAGTATATAGCAGCGCAGCCCACGTAGTATATAGCAGGGCAGCCCACGTAGTATATAGCAGCGCAGCCCACGTAGTATATAGCAGTGCCACTCACTCAGGCACTGGTAGGACTAGGAGCTTCCCCTGCATCTGCCTCATAACTTCAGCAGCACGGCAGCCAGCCAGGGGCGGAGATCAGAGCAGAGAATGTGCTCTCTCCGCCCACAAACAATGTCACACTGGCTGCCTTCTCTTAACCCCTATGTGTGCCTGCCTGGCTGCACTGACTGAGTGAGAAGATGCTTGTGTCAGAGCTGGCACATAGGGGTTAAGAGAACGCAGCCAGCAGTGACTTTGTGGGTGGAGAGAGCATGTTATCTCCTGCTCTGCTCTCCCAGCTGTATCTATGACAGCGTGAGTGGGCCCCCCTCTCTCCCCAGGGCCCCGGCATTTGCCCAGGTGCGCCGGGTGCTGACGCCGGCCCTGCCTTCATGACCCAGCCTATTTTGACCTTAAAGACCTTGCCGTTTTTTGCAATTCTGACCAGTGTCCCTTTATGAGGTAATAACTCAGGAACGCTTCAACGGATCCTAGCGGTTCTGAGATTGTTTTTTCGTGACATATTTGGCTTCATGTTAGTGGTAAATTTAGGTCAATAAATTCTGCGTTTATTTGTGATAAAAACGGAAATTTGGCGAAAATTTTGAAAATTTCGCAATTTTCACATTTTGAATTTTTATTCTGTTAAACCAGAGAGATATGTGACACAAAATAGTTAATAAATAACATTTCCCACACGTCTACTTTACATCAGCACAATTTTGGAAACAAAATTTTTTTTTGTTAGGAAGTTATAAGGGTTAAAATTTGACCAGCGATTTGTCATTTTTACAACGAAATTTACAAAACCATTTTTTTTAGGGACCACCTCACATTTGAAGTCAGTTTGAGGGGTCTATATGGCTGAAAATACCCAAAAGTGACACCATTCTAAAAACTGCACCCCTCAAGGTACTCAAAACCACATTCAATAAGTTTATTAACCCTTCAGGTGCTTCACAGCAGCAGAAGCAACATGGAAGGAAAAAATGAACATTTAACTTTTTAGTCACAAAAATTATCTTTTAGCAACAATTTTTTTAATTTTCCCAATGGTAAAAGGAGAAACTGAACCACGAAAGTTGTTGTCCAATTTGTCCTGAGTACGCTGATACCTCATATGTGGGGGTAAACCACTGTTTGGGCGCACGGCAGGGCTTGGAAGGGAAGGAGCGCCATTTGACTTTTTGAATCAAAAATTGGCTCCACTCTTTAGCGGACACCATGTCACGTTTGGAGAGCACCCGTGTGCCTAAAAATTGGAGCTCCCCCACAAGTGACCCCATTTTGGAAACTAGACGCCCCAAGGAACTTATCTAGATGTATAGTGAGCACTTTGAACCCCCAGGTGCTTCACAAATTGATCCGTAAAAATGAAAAAGTACTTTTTTTTCACAAAAAAATTCTTTTAGCCTCAATTTTTTCATTTTCACATGGGCAATAGGATAAAATGGATCCTAAAATGTGTTGGGCAATTTCTCCTGAGTACACCAATACCTCACATGTGGGGGTAAACCACTGTTTGGGCACATGGTAAGGCTCGGAAGGGAAGGAGCGCCATTTGACTTTTTGAGTGAAAAATTATTTCCATCGTTAGCGGACACCATGTCGCGTTTGGATAGCTCCTGTGTGCCTAAACATTGGCGCTCCCCCACAAGTGACCCCATTTTGGAAACTAGACCCCCCAAGGAACTTATTTAGATGCCTAGTGAGCACTTTAAACCCTCAGGTGCTTCACAACTTGATCTGTAAAAATGAAAAAGTACTTTTTTTTCACAAAAAAATTCTTTTCGCCTCAATTTTTTCATTTTCACATGGGCAGTAGGATAAAATGGATCATAAAATTTGTTGGGCAATTTCTCCCGAGTACGCCGATATCTCATATGTGGGGGTAAACCACTGTTTGGGCACTCGGCAGGGCTCGGAAGGGAAGGCGCGCCATTTGACTTTTTGAATGGAAAATTAGCTCCAATTGTTAGCGGACACCATGTCGCGTTTGGAGAGCCCCTGTGTGCCTAAACATTGGAGCTCCCCCACAAGTGACCCCATTTTCGAAACTAGACCCCCCAAGGAACTTATCTAGATGCATATTGAGCACTTTAAACCCCCAGGTGCTTCACAGAAGTTTATAACGCAGAGCCATGAAAATAAAAAATAATTTTTCTTTCCTCAAAAATGATTTTTTAGCCTGGAATTTCCTATTTTGCCAAGGATAATAGGAGAAATTGGACCCCAAATATTGTTGTCCAGTTTGTCCTGAGTACGCTGATACCCCATATGTGGGGGTAAACCACTGTTTGGGCGCACGGCAGGGCTCGGAAGGGATGGCACGCCATTTGGCTTTTTAAATGGAAAATTAGCTCCAATCATTAGCGGACACCATGTCACGTTTGGAGAGCCCCTGTGTGCCTAAACATTGGAGATCCCCCAGAAATTACCCCATTTTGGAAACTAGACCCCCAAAGGAACTAATCTAGATGTGTGGTGAGGACTTCGAACCCCCAAGTGCTTCACAGACGTTTATAAGGCAGAGCCATGAAAATAAAAAAAAAAAATTATTTTCTCAAAAATGATCTTTTAGCCTGCAATTTTTTATTTTCCCAAGGGTAACAGGAGAAATTTGACCACAAAAGTTGTTGTCCAGTTTCTCCTGAGTACGCTGATACCCCATATGTGGGGGTAAATCACTGTTTGGGCACATGCCGGGGCTCGGAAGTGAAGTAGTGACGTTTTGAAATGCAGACTTTGATGGAATGCTCTGTGGGCGTCACGTTGCGTTTGAAGAGCCCCTGATGTGGCTTAACAGTAGAAACCCCCCACAAGTGACCCCATTTTGGAAACTAAACCCCCAAACGAACTTATCTAGATGTGTGGTGAGCACTTTGAACCCCCAAGTGCTTCATAGAAGTTTATAATGCAGAGCCGTGAAAATAATAAATACGTTTTCTTTCCTCAAAAATAATTATTTAGCCCAGAACTTTTTATTTTCCCAAGGGTTACAGGAGAAATTGGACCCCATAAGTTGTTGTCCAGTTTCTCCTGAGTACGCTGATACCCCATATGTGGGGGTAAACCACTGTTTGGGCACATGCCGAGGCTCGGAAGGTAAGTAGTGACTTTTGAAATGCAGACTTTGATGGAATGCTCTGTGGGCGTCACGTTGCGTTTGCAGAGCCCCTGATGTGGCTTAACAGTAGAAACCCCCCACAAGTGACCCCATTTTGGAAACTAGACCCCGAAAGGAACTTATCTAGATGTGTTGTGAGCACTTTGAACCCCCAAGTGCTTCATAGAAGTATATAATGCAGAGCCGTGAAAATAATAAATACGTTTTCTTTCCTCAAAAATAATTATTTAGCCCAGAATTTTTTATTTTCACAAGGGTTACAGGAGAAATTTGACCCCAATATTTGTTGTCCAGTTTCTCCGGAGTACGTTGATACCCCATATGTGGGGGTAAACCACTGTTTGGGCACACGTTGGGGCTCGGAAGTGAAGTAGTGATGTTTTGAAATGCAGACTTTGATGGAATGCTCTGCGGGCGTCACGTTGCGTTTGCAGAGCCCCTGATGTGCCTAAACAGTAGAAACCCCCCACAAGTGACCCCATTTTGGAAACTAGACCCCGAAAGGAACTTATCTAGATGTGTGGTGAGCACTTTGAACCCCCAAGTGCTTCATAGAAGTTTATAATGCAGAGCCGTGAAAATAATAAATACGTTTTCTTTCCTCAAAAATAATTATTTAGCCCAGAATTTTTTATTTTCCCAAGGGTAACAGGAGAAATTGGACCCCAATAGTTGTTGTCCAGTTTCTCCTGAGTACGCTGATACCCCATGTGTGGGGGTAAACCACTGTTTGGGCACACGTCGGGGCTCAGAAGTGAAGTAGTGACTTTTGAAATGCAGACTTTGATGGAATGGTCTGCGGGCGTCACATTGCGTTTGCAGAGCCCCTGGTGTGCCTAAACAGTAGAAACCCCCCACAAGTGACCACATTTTAGAAACTAGACCCCCCAAGGAACTTATCTAGATATGTGGTGAGCACTTTGAACCCCCAAGTACTTCACAGACGTTTACAACGCAGAGCCGTGAAAATAAAAAATCATTTTTCTTTCCTCAAAAATGATGTTTTAGCAAGCATTTTTTTAGATTCACAAGGGTAACAGGAGAAATTGGACCCCAGTAATTGTTGCACAGTTTATCCTGAGTACACTGATACCCCATATGTGGGGGTAAACCACTGTTTGGGCACACGTCAGGGCTCGGAAGTGAGGGAGCACCATTTGACTTTTTGAATACGAGATTGGCTGGAATCAATGGTGGCGCCATGTTGCGTTTGGAGACCCCTGATGTGCCTAAACAGTGGTAACCCCTCAATTCTACCTCCAACACTAACCCCAACACACCCCTAACCCTAATCCCAACTGTAGCCATAACCCTAATCACAACCCTAACCACAACCCTAATTCCAACCCTAACCCTAAGGCTTTGTGCCCACGTTGCGGATTCGTGTGAGATATTTCCGCACCATTTTTTAAAAATCCGCGGGTAAAAGGCACTGCGTTTTACCTGCGGATTTTCCGTGGATTTCCAGTGTTTTTTGTGCGGATTTCACCTGCGGATTCCTATTGAGGAACAGGTGTAAAACGCCGCGGAATCCGCACAAAGAATTGACATGCTGCGGAAAATACAACGCAGCGTTTCCGCGCGGTATTTTCTGCACCATGAGCACAGCGGATTTGGTTTTTCATATGTTTACATGGTACTGTAAACCTGATGGAATACTGCTGCGAATCCGCAGCGGCCAATCCGCAGCCAAATCCGCACCGTGTGCACATAGCCTAATTCTAAAAGTATGTGCACACTGCGGAAAACACTGCAGATCCGCAGCAGTTTCCCATGAGTTTACAGTTCAATGTAGACCTATGGGAAACAAAAATCGCTGTACACATGCTGCGGAAAAACTGCACGGAAACGCAGCGGTTTACATTCTGCAGCATGTCACTTCTTTGTGCGGATTCCGCAGCGGTTTTACAACTGCTCAAATAGAAAATCGCAATTGTAAAACCGCAGTGAAATGCGCAGAAAAAAACGCGGTAAATCCGCCATAAATCCGCAGCGGTTTAGCACTGCGGATTTATCAAATCCGCAGCGGAAAAATCCGCAGAGGACCAGAATACGTGTACACATACCGAAACCCTAACCCTAGCCCTAACTCTACCCCTAACCCTACCCCTAGCCCTAACCCTAACCCTAACCCTACCCCTAACCCTAACCCTAGCCCTAACCCTAACCCTACCCCTAACCCTACCCCTAACCATAACCCTAGCCCTAACCCAAGCCCTATCCCTAACCCTACCCCTAACCCTAACCCTACCCCTAACCCTAACCCTACCCCTAACCCTATTCTAACATTAGTGGAAAAAAAAAATGTATTTATTTTTTTATTGTCCCTACCTATGGGGGTGACAAAGGGGGGGGTCATTTATTATTTTTTTTATTTTGATCACTGAGATATAATCTATCTCAGTGATCAAAATGCACTTTGGAACGAATCTGCCGACCGGCAGATTCGGCGGGCGCACTGCGCATGCGCCCGCCATTTTGGAAGATGGCTGCGCCCAGGGAGAAGATGGACGGGACCCCGGCAGGATCGGTAAGTATGATGGGGTGGGGGGGGACCACGGGGGGGGATCGGAGCACAGGGGGGGAATCGGAGCGCGGCAGGCGTGGAACGGAGCACGGGGGGCGTGGAACGGAGCACGGGGGGGCTGGAACGGAGCACGGGGGGGTGGAACGGAGCACGGGGGGGTGGATCGGAATGCAGGGGGGGTGATTGGAGCACGGGGGGGTGATTGGAGCACGGGGGGAGCGGACAAGAGCACGGGGGGGGAGCGGAGCACTGGATGGAGGGGAGCCGGAGCAGTGTACCGGCCAGATCGGGGGGCTGGGGGGGCGATCGGTGGGGTGGGGTGGGGGCACATTAGTATTTCCAGCCATGGCCGATGATATTGCAGCATCGGCCATGGCTGGATTGTAATATTTCACTCGTTGTAATAGGTGAAATATTACAAATCGCTCTGATTGGCAGTTTCACTTTCAACAGCCAATCAGAGCGATCGTAGCCACGAGGGGGTGAAGCCACCCCCCCCTGGGCTAAACTACCACTCCCCCTGTCCCTGCAGATCGGGTGAAATGGGAGTTAACCCTTTCACCCGGCCTGCAGGGACGCGATCTTTCCATGACGCCACATAGGCGTCATGGGTCGGATTGGCACCGACTTTCATGACGCCTACGTGGCGTCATGGGTCGGGAAGGGGTTAATTACACATCTGTGAGCAATATTACCACAAAAAAAACCACAACCTCAGATCAGCACAACATCTCCTTCTCTACTTCCCTCTTATCTCATATTCACACAAGAATATACAAGATTTGTCTTGTGGATCCCCACAAATGTACCAAACACTATCACAACACATCATAATGTGGCATACCATTTCAAGCTAGACCAAAACCATGAAGACCCACCTCTTCAAACAATCAGATAACATGCAGTAACAACCCATCCCACAAAACACTGCTTGAACATCTCTAAACTCGCATACTACATTCTCACCCATCCCTTGTTGAATCTTGGGATGCTTGGCGGCCAGGGTCCTCTCTCCTCCAGGACACTTTTTGAATTTATGCTTGTTTACATTATTGTTTGCACTATATTGACACATCCTTACATGTAATTCGCAATGTTATAACCCTAAACCACAAAACAGACTAAGATTTAGTTTCATTACAAATATGTTGAGTGGTTTTTACTTACTGCCTAAGATCCATACTGACATCCAAAAAGGAAAGACGGTCATAATATATGTATTTGCGCTTCTTCAGTGGGGCTGCTGACCCACTCCTAGCCCGCTGCTGTCTTTCCCGCCGGTATTGGTCCCGGATGCTGCGCCATCGTGTCATAACATCATCCACTGCAATTACATGGTCAGAAATATTGTTCAATATCATTCTGAACATAGCTTATTCCAGTTGTCAGTCGTATTTTGTATTTTTGTGTAAAAATTTGTTATAGCACCATAATTTCCATGGTGATGCAGATGATAAAGGGGTTACATGCAGAGGTCTATATATCGCCCACAGTTAATAACTTGACAGTAACAAACTGGTAGAGAGGGGAGAGAACCCTGTTCTTGCAAACATACATTAGGTAAGATAGGATAGGATAGGAAAGGAAAATGCCTTGTGCAATAATGAGCCTAATGTGCGAAATTATGTCAAAATAAGACAAGGGACAACACCCCTCTGGACGGGGTATGAGGCCAAGAAAATATTTAGCAGGGCAAGATCAAGATTAACTATGTCCAGAAACACTTTGGCATGTTACTCAGCTTTAGAAAATGCCAAAAATGGCCATAAATGACATATAAAGATAAAAATGATTGCTCAAGTAATCATGTAGGGAAAGCATCTTGTAAAGTTCAATCTTGTGAATACATGAGTGTACTTATATAGACTTGTCTGCTCCGCACGTGGCCGTTGGGCATAATTGGGGAATAGGAGCCCACAGATGGCCCTCCAAGCTGCCTCTTTCCTGGCCCGGTTGGAGTAGTTGGGATCCCGCTGGTCCCATATTTCTGGCCTTTCTTGGACCAGGATGAGGAGCATATCCACGTTAATGATGGATGCCATGCTGATTGGAACTCTGTGGAGGCGAGCACCAGACTTCCGGGATGTCTGTCTGGCTTTTTGAGCTAATTAGCATGTCTGAGATTCATGATTGAGGGCTTGTCTCAATTCCTTGCACCTGGCGATGTCTGGAGATGTCTGGTGTATTTCCCGCAAGTCACACTGTTGGTCCGTGTGTAATCCGTATATTTCTCGCCCCCATAGACTTTCATTGGCGATTTTTTTTGCGCAATACGGTGACAAACGCAGCATGCTGCGATTTTCTACGGCCGTAGAAGCCCGTATAATACGGATCTGTAAAATACGGCAGGTAGAAGCTTAGCCATAGAGATGCATTGTACCGTGTGCAATCCGTATTTTCTGCACCTCTCTTACGTCCGTAAAACTCGCTAGTGTGAGGCCGGCCTAATAGTTTGCGATCTCCATATACAGAGCCCCCAAGTGCTAGAAGAGCAGAATCCCCCCTGAAGTGACTCCATTTTGGAAATTATACCCCTTTGGGAATTTATTTTCAGGTGTATAGAAACAAGCAACAGTGGCTGTTGCTGAGTGAAAATTGCAAACTGCTATTGTAGTGACCAGTGCGTTGAAGTGACCAGTACATTGCAGTGCCCGCAGATTCTGCCCAGCTCATGCACTTGTAAATTAGGCAGACTTTTATCGCTACAGAAATGCCAAACGTGTGAATTCTAAATGTGGATTAGGCACACTGGGACTCAAAAAAAAGAGGCATTTTGATTTGGGAACACATCATTTTCAGAATTTCGTTTGGGGGGTGAGGGCCATTTCACTTTTCCAGGGCCTCTGTGCTACCAGTAATTTGGAAACCCCATATATTTCCGTTAAGAGATGATGGACCTGAGTGGGGACTTGCTTTTTTGTGGATAGAATTTAAGCTTTTATTGGGAACATTTTACATAACAATTTGGATCACATTTATCCAGCGCTCTACACTGAGCACTTACTTCGGCATTTCCCTTTAAATCTTCATGTGATGTAATTCAGATGAAATCACCGAGGGAGGCACTCACTATAATGAGGTAGCAGAGTTTCTCTGAACTCCGTTCGACCTCTGTGCAGCGGTGTCTTTTTTTCAGAGGTGCAGAAAACTGTGGCTGACGGAAATTTTATGCACTCTTAATAAAAAGACAGACACTTCAGGATCACAGGTCAGACGACGTCCACAGTGCCTCTATCTGCCTCATTATAGGGAATCTTCTGCTGGGGGTTCCAGGATAAATGTGAGCTGAGCCTTACTGCGATCTTTGGGAGGCAGAAAGAACAAATCAACAGCAGGGAAGAATTGTTTTTATTTATTTTTTATTCTTCGGGTCAGTGCGATTACAGAGATACCAGATATATACCATGTTTTTATGTTTGATTGCTGTCAGACACTTAAATATGCTTTTTTTGTTTTCAAAAACTATTTTTTTGCATTACCATATTTTGAGAGCTATAATTTTTCCATATTTCTGCTGACAAAGTCATATGATGGCTTGTTTTTTTGCAGGGCAAGTTGATGTTTTTATTGGTACCATTTTCGGGCTCATGACATTTTTTGATCACTTGTTATTCCAATTTTTTGGAGGCAAAATAAACATAAAAAATGCAGGAATTTTTTTGGGGGGCTTTTTTTAAAATGCCGTTCTGCCTGTAGTAAAATTGATAAAGCAGCTTTATTCTTCGGTTAGTACGATTACAGGGATACCATATTTATTTTTATTTTTTATGTTTTGGCACTTTTACATAATAAAAACTATTTTATAGAAAAAATAATTATTTTTGCATCGCGTTATTCTGAGAGCTATAACTTTTTTTATTTTTTTGTCTGATGGCTCTGTATGGCAGCTCGATTTTTGCAGGACAAGATGACAGTTTCAGTGATGCTATTTTTATTTACATTCGAATTTTTATTGCGTTTTATTCCACTTTTTGTTTGGTGGCAAGATGATAAAGCATAGTTTTTTGTCTTGTTTTTTTTCAATGGTGTTCACTGAAGGGATTAACTAGTGGGACAGTTTTATAGTTTGGGTCGTTCCAGGCATGGCGATACCAAATATGTGTATTGTTATTGTTTTTTTCTTCAGAATAATATTTATTTATGGGTACAATATATATAGTTTATTATTTTGTGATTTTGTTTTATATTTTGCCATCTTCATGAAGTACATGTACTGCATTGGTCAAGAAGTGCTTCCCGATCATTACATTGAGAATTGGCAGTCATAGCTCAGATGCCGGGTTCCTGACTGCGCCTGTGCGGGCAGTGCGACCACCCTGTTACTGAATCCCCGCCCCGCACTGTGTTATGCATTATGCACAGTCCGGGGCTGGGATTCCTGGGCATGCGCACTGCGCTTGTCAGACGCTCCACAGGTTCCCCGCCTTCCAGCGTCGGTCTGCGCAGGATTTAAGAAGAACAGCGCACAGGGAGCGGCGACCATCGCCCCAGAAGAGATGAGTGACGGCAGTTGGGTGCTTCACAGAGGAGGCTTCAGACCTGCCTCCAGGTACAATGACAGGTATTTTTGAAAAGTTTCAAAGCGCTTTATTTTAGTAATACATGAACACAAAACTAAAAGAGCCACCTTGTTAGAATGCAGCATTACTGCTGCACAAGGTGGCTCTTTTAGTTTATAACGGCTGGAGGGGGTGACAGTGGCCCTTTAAGAGTAAAAAGTTTGGAGGAATCAGAAGGAATGAACACTCCCAAATATTTTATTGCATCTGATTGCCATTTGAAAGGGAAATTATCTGTCATGTTTTACTTCATCACTAGGGAGCGATATATATATTCAGAGCTTCGGATTTTGAATAGTTCACCTTAACCCCTTTATCCCCAAGGGTTGTTTGCACGTTTATGACCAGGCCAATTTTTACAATTCTAACCACTGTCCCTTTATGAGGTTATAACTCTGGAACGCTTCAACGGATCCCAGTGATTCTGACAATGTTTTCTCGTGACATATTATACTTCATGATAGTGGTAACATTTCTTTGATATTACCTGCATTTATTTCTGAAAAAAATTGAAATTTGGCGAAAATTTCGCAATTTTCCAACTTTTAATTTTTATGCAATTAAATCACAGAGATATGTCACACAAAATACTTAATAAGAAACATTTCCCACATGTCTACTTTATATCAGCACAATTTTGGAACCAAAATTTTTTTTTGTTAGGGAGTTATAAGGGTTAAAAGTTGACCAGCAATTTCTCATTTTTACAACACCATTTTTTCTTAGGGACCACATCTCATTTGAAGTCATTTTTAGGGGTCTATATGATAGAAAATACCCAAGTGTGACACCATTCTAAAAACTGCACCCCTCAAGGTGCTCAAAACCACATTCAAGAAGTTTATTAACCCTTCAGGTGTTTCACAGGAATTTTTGGAATGTTTAAATAAAAATGAACATTTAACTTTTTTTCACAAAAAATTTACTTCAGCTCCAATTTGTTTTATTTTACCAAGGGTAACAGGAGAAAATGGACCACAAAAGTTGTTGTACAATGTGTCCTGAGTACGCCGATACCCCATATGTGGGGGTACACCACTGTTTGGGCGCATGACAGAGCTCAGAAGCGAAGGAGCGCCATTTGACTTTTCAATGCAAAATTGACTGGAATTGAGATGGGATGCCATGTTGCGTTTGCAGAGCCACTGATGTGCCTAAACATTGAAACCCCCACAAGTGACACCATTTTGGAAAGTAGACCCCTAAGGAACTTATCTAGAGGTGTAGTGAGCACTTTGACCCACCAAGTGCTTCACAGAAGTTTATAATGCAGAACCGTAAAAATAAAAATATCATATTTTTTCACAAAAATTATATTTTGCCCCTGATTTTTTATTTTCCCAAGGGTAAGAGAAGAAATTGGACCCCAAAAGTTGTTGTACAATTTGTCCTGAGTACGCTGATACCCCCATATGTGGGGGTAAACCACTGTTTGGGCGCATGGGAGAGCTCGGAAGGGAAGGAGCGCCGTTTGACTTTTCAATGCAAAATTGACAGGAATTGAGATGGGATGCCATGTTGCATTTGGAGAGCCACTGATGTGCCTAAACATTGGAACCCCCCACAAGTGACACCATTTTGGAAAGTAGACCCCCTAAGGAACTTATTTAGATGTGTGGTGAGCGCTTTGACCCACCAAGGGCTTCACAGAAGTTTATAATGCAGAGCCGTAAAAATAAAACAAAAAATTTTTCCCACAAAAATTATTTTTTAGCCCACAGTTTTGTATTTTCCCGAGGGTAACAGGAAAAATTGGACCCCAAAAGTTGTTGTCTAATTTGTCCTGAGTACGCTGATACCCCATATGTTGGGGGGAACCACCGTTTGGGTGCATGGGAGGGCTCGGAAGGGAAGGAGCGCCATTTGGAATGCAGACTTAGATGGAATGGTCTGCAGGCGTCACATTGCGTTTGCAGAGCCCCTAATGTACCTAAACAGTAGAAACCCCCCACAAGTGACCCCATATTGGAAATAGGCCCCCCAAGGAACTTATCTAGATGTGTTGTGAGAGCTTTGAACCCCAAAGTGTTTCACTACAGTTTATAACGCAGAGCCGTGCAAATAAAAAATATTTTTTTCCCACAAAAATTATTTTTTAGCCCCCAGTTTTATATTTTTTTAAGGGTAACAACAGAAATTGGACCCTATATATTGTTGTCCAATTTGTACTGAGTACGCTGATACCTGATATGTGGGGAGGGAACCACCGTTTGAGCGCATGGCAGAGCTCGGAAGGGAAGGAGCATCATTTGGAATGCAGACTTAGATAGATTGGTCTGCAGGCGTCACATTGCGTTTGCAGAGCCCCTAATGTACCTAAACAGTAGAAACCCCCCACAAGTGACCCCATATTGGAAACTAGACCCCCCAAGGAACTTATCTAGATATGTTGTGAGAACTTTGAACCTCCAAGTGTTTCACTACAGTTTATAACGCAGAGCCGTGAAAATAAAATCTTTTTTTTCCCACAAAAATTATTTTTTAGCCCCCAGTTTTGTATTTTCCCAAGGGTAACAGGAGAAATTGTACCCCAAAAGTTGTTGTCCAATTTGTCCTGAGTACGCTGATACCCCATATGTTGGGGTAAACCCCTGTTTGGGCACACGCGAGAGCTCGGAAGAAAGGAGCACTGTTTTACTTTTTCAACACAGAATTGGCTGGAATTGAGATCGGACGCCATGTCGCGTTTGGACAGTGGAAACCCCCCAATTATAACTGAAACCCTAATCCAAACACACCCCTAACCCTAATCCCAGTGGTAACCCTAACCACACCTCTAACCCAGACACACCCCTAACCCTAATCCCAACCCTATTCCCAACCGTAAATGTAATCCAAACCCTAACCCTAACTTTAGCCCTGTTATGACCTGGTGGTTAGGAGCACCCGGCACGACCTGATAGTTAAACTCACGCAGGACAAGCTCTGGGATGTGGGAGCTCTGCTGACTGCAGGCCCTAATCCTATCACAACAACTAGAAATAGCTGTGGAGCGTTCCTGACTCTCCCTAGACACCTCTTCACAGCCTAAGAGTTAGCTAGCCCTAGAGATAGAAAATAAAGCCTACCTTGCCTCAGAGAAATTCCCCAAAGGAAAAGGCAGCCCCCCCACATATATTGACTGTGAGTAAAGATGAAAGTCACATACGCAGAAATGAAACAGGTTTGAGCAAAGGGAGGCCAGACTTACTAAACAGACAGAGGATAGGAAAGGTATCTTTGCGGTCAGCACAAAAAACTACAAAAGACCACGCAGAGTGTGCAAAAAGACCTCCGCACCGACTCACGGTGCGGAGGTGCCATTCTGCATCCCAGAGCTTCCAGCTAGCAAGACAAAATCATGATAACCAGCTGGACAAGGAAACAATGAACAAATAATAACTATCAGGAACTTAGCTTCTGCTGGAGAAGACAGGTCACCAGAAAGATCCAAGAGCGAATTGAACCAATGCAGGAACATTGACAGCTGGCATGGAGTAACGATCTGAGTGGAGTTAAATAGAGCAGCCAACCAAAGGATAAACCACGTCACCTGTGTAAGGAACCTCAGAAGCAGCAGCTTCACTCACAGCCACCAGAGGGAGCCCATAGACAGAACTCGCCGAAGTACCATTCACGACCACAGGAAGGAGTTCGACAACAGAATTCACAACAGTACCCCCCCCTTGAGGAGGGGTCACCGAACCCTCACCAGAGCCCCCAGGCCGATCAGGATGAGCCAAATGAAAGGCATGAACAAGATCGGCAGCATGAACATCAGAGGCAAAAACCCAGGAATTATCTTCCTGACCATAACCCTTCCACTTGACCAGGTACTGGAGTTTCCGTCTCGAAACACGAGAATCCAAAATCTTCTCCACCACATACTCCAACTCCCCCTCAACCAACACCGGGGCAGGAGGATCAACGGAGGGAACCATAGGCGCCACGTATCTCCAAAACAACGACCTATGGAACACATTATGGATGGCAAAAGAAGCTGGAAGGTCCAAACGAAATGACACAGGATTAAGAACTTCAGAAATCTTTTATGGCCCAATGAAACGAGGCTTAAACTTAGGAGAGGAAACCTTCATAGGAACATGACGAGATGACAACCAAACCAAATCCCCAACACGAAGTCGGGGAGCAACACAGCGCCGGCGGTTAGCGAAACGTTCTCCTGGGACAATGTCAAATTGTCCACCACATGAGTCCAAATCCGCTGCAACCTGTCCACCACCGTATCCACACCAGGACAGTCCGAAGGCTCAACCTGCCCTGAAGAGAAACGAGGATGGAAACCAGAATTACAGAAAAAAGGAGAAACTAAAGTAGCCGAGCTGGCTTGATTATTAAGGGCGAACTCAGCCAAAGGCAAGAAGGACACCCAATCATCCTGATCAGCAGAAACAAAGCATCTCAGATATGTTTCCAAGGTCTGATTAGTTCGTTCGGTTTGGCCATTAGTCTGAGGATGGAAAGCCAAAGAAAAAGACAAATCAATGCCCATCTTAGCACAAAAGGACCGCCAAAACCTCGAAACAAACTGGGAACCTCTGTCCGAGACGATGTTCTCTGGAATGCCATGCAAACGAACCACATGCTGGAAAAACAATGGCACCAAATCAGAGGAGGAAGGCAATTTAGACAAGGGTACCAAATGGACCATCTTAGAGAAGCGATCACAAACCACCCAAATGACCGACATCCTTTGAGAAACAGGGAGATCAGAAATAAAATCCATGGAAATATGCATCCAGGGCCTCTTCGGGAACGGCAAGGGCAAAAGCAACCCACTGGCACGAGAACAGCAGGGCTTAGCCCGAGCACAAGTCCCACAGGACTGCACAAAAGAACGCACATCCCGTGACAAAGAAGGCCACCAAAAGGATCTAGCCACCAAATCTCTGGTACTAAAGATTCCAGGATGACCAGCCAACACCGAACAATGAACCTCAGAGATAACTCTACTAGTCCATCTATCAGGGACAAACAGTTTCTCCGTAGGACAACGGTCAGGTCTATCAGCCTGAAACTTCTGCAGCACGCGCCGCAAATCAGGGGAGATGGCAGACAAAATTACCCCCTCTTTAAGAATACCCGCCGGCTCCGGAACACCCGGAGAGTCAGGCACAAAACTCCTTGACAGGGCATCAGCCTTCACATTCTTAGATCCCGGAAGGTATGAAACCACAAAATCAAAACGGGAGAAAAAGAGCGACCATCGAGCCTGTCTAGGATTCAACCGTTTGGCAGACTCGAGATAAGTCAAATTCTTGTGATCCGTCAAGACCACCACGCGATGTTTAGCTCCTTCAAGCCAATGTCGCCACTCCTCGAATGCCCACTTCATGGCCAACAACTCTCGATTGCCAACATCATAATTGCGCTCAGCAGGCGAGAATTTTCTAGAAAAGAAGGCACAGGGTTTCATCACCGAGCCATCAGAACTTCTTTGCGACAAAACAGCCCCTGCTCCAATCTCAGAAGCATCCACCTCAACCTGAAACGGGAGCGAAACATCTGGCTGGCACAACACAGGGGCAGAAGAAAAACGACGCTTCAACTCTTGAAAAGCCTCTACCGCCGCAGAGGACCAATTGACCACATCAGCACCTTTCTTGGTCAAATCAGTCAACGGTTTAGCAATACTAGAAAAATTAGCGATGAAGCGACGGTAAAAATTAGCAAAGCCCAGGAACTTCTGCAGGCTCTTCACAGATGTCGGCTGAGTCCAATCGTAAATGGCCTGAACTTTAACAGGGTCCATCTCGATAGTAGAAGGGAAAAAAATGAAACCCAAAAATGAAACCTTCTGAACACCAAAGAGACACTTTGACCCCTTCACAAACAAGGAATTAGCACGAAGGACCTGGAACACCATTCTGACCTGCTTCACATGAGACTCCCAATCATCCGAAAAGACCAAAATGTCATCCAAATATACAATCATGAATCTATCCAGGTACTCTCGGAAGATGTCATGCATAAAGGACTGAAACACAGATGGAGCATTAGAAAGCCCGAATGGCATAACCAGGTACTCAAAATGGCCCTCGGGCGTATTAAATGCTGTTTTCCATTAATCGCCCTGTTTAATTCGCACAAGATTATACGCCCCTCGAAGATCTATCTTGGGGAACCAACTAGCCCCCTTAATCCGAGCAAACAAATCAGACAGCAGCGGCAAAGGATACTGAAATTTGACTGTGATCTTTGTTGTGAATTCTGTGGTCAAGCTCCCTCCTGTGGTCATGAGTGGTACTTCGGCTGGTTCTGTCTATGAGCTTCCTCTGGTGGATGTGAGTGGGGCTGCGGCTTCTGAGTTTCCTTCCTCAGGTGACGAGGTTAAGTCGTTAGGTGCTGCTCTATTTAACTCCACCTAGTTCTTTGTTCCTGGCCTCCAGTCAATGTTCCAGTATTGGTCTTGCTCTCTCCTGGATCGTTCTTGTGGCCTGTCTGCCCTGCATAAGCTAAGTTTTGCTTGTGTTATTTTTGTTTGCTATATTTTCTGTCCAGCTTGCTATATTGGTTTTTCTTGCTTGCTGGAAGCTCTGAGACGCAGAGGGAGCACCTCCGTACCGTTAGTTGGTGCGGAGGGTCTTTTTGCCCCCTCTGCGTGGTTGTTTGTAGGTTTTTGTGCTGACCGCAAAGCTATCTTTCCTATCCTCGGTCTATTCAGTAAGTCGGGCCTCACTTTGCTAAAATCTATTTCATCTCTGTGTTTGTATTTTCATCTTAACTCACAGTCATTATATGTGGGGGGCTGCCTTTTCCTTTGGGGAATTTCTCTGAGGCAAGGTAGGCTTACTTTTCTATCTTCAGGGCTAGCTAGTTTCTCAGGCTGTGCCGAGTTGCATAGGGAGCGTTAGGAGCAATCCACGGCTACCTCTAGTGTGGTATGATAGGATTAGGGATTGCGGTCAGCAGAGTTCCCACGTCTCAGAGCTCGTCCTATGTTAGTAACTATCAGATCACTTTGTGTGCTCTTAACCACTAGGTCCACTGTGGTTCTGAATCACCTGTTCATAACAGTACTGGAGGCCCAAAGTACTAATGCTTCTCAATAGAGGGAAAAGAGAAGTTCTGAGACCATTTTTTTTTTCTCTGTACTGTGTTTTGTCTTTCTTTTCCCCTAGACATTTGGGTGGTTCAGGACACAGGTGTAGTGATGGACATTAAAGGTCTGTCTTCTTGTGTGGATCATCTCACTGCAAGAGTACAAAATATTCAAGACTTTGTGGTTCAGAATTCTATGTTGAAGCCAAGAATTCCTATTCCTGATTTGTTTTCTGGAGATAGAGCTAAGTTTCTGAGCTTTAAGAATAATTGTAAACTGTTTCTGGCTTTGAAACCCCGCTCCTCTGGTGACCCAGTTCAACAAGTTAAGATCATTATTTCTTTATTACGTGGCGACCCTCAAGACTGGGCATTTTCCCTTGCGCCAGGAGATCCTGCATTATGTAATATTGATGCGTTTTTTTCTGGCGCTCGGATTGCTGTATGATGAACCTAATTCAGTGGATCAGGCAGAGAAAAATTTGCTGGCTCTGTGTCAGGGTCAGGATGAGGTAGAGATATATTGTCAGAAGTTTAGGAAGTGGTCTGTGCTCACTCAATGGAATGAATGTGCGCTGGCAGCAATTTTCAGAAAAGGTCTCTCTGAAGCCCTTAAGGATGTCATGGTGGGATTTCCTATGCCTGCTGGTCTGAATGAGTCTATGTCTTTGGCCATTCAGATCGGTCGACGCTTGCGTGAGCGTAAAACTGTGCACCATTTGGCGGTATTATCTGAGCATGGACCTGAGCCTATGCAGTGCGATAGGACTTTGACCAGAGCTGAACGGCAAAAACACAGACGTCAGAATGGGCTGTGTTTTTACTGTGGTGATTCCACTCATGCTATCTCCGATTGTCCTAAGCGCACTAAGCGGTTCGCTAGGTCTGCCACCATTGGTACGGTACAGTCGAAATTTCTTTTGTCCGTTACTTTGATGTGCTCTTTGTCATTCTATTCTGTCATGGCATTTGTGGATTCAGGCGCTGCCCTGAATTTGATGGACTTGGAGTATGCTAGGCGCTGTGGGTTTTTCTTGGAGCCCTTGCAGTATCCTATTCCATTGAGAGGAATTGATGCTACGCCTTTGGCCAAGAATAAGCCTCAGTACTGGACCCAGCTGACCATGTGCATGGCTCCTGCGCATCAGGAGGATATTCGCTTTTTGGTGTTGCATAATCTGCATGATGTGGTCGTGTTGGGGTTGCCATGGCTACAAGTCCATAACCCAGTATTGGATTGGAAATCAATGTCTGTGTCCAGCTGGGGTTGTCAGGGGGTACATGGTGATGTTCCATTTCTGTCTATTTCATCATCCACCCCTTCTGAGGTCCCAGAGTTCTTGTCGGATTACCGGGATGTATTTGATGAGCCCAAGTCCAGTGCCCTACCTCCGCATAGGGATTGTGATTGTGCTATCGATTTGATTCCTGGTAGTAAGTTTCCTAAAGGTCGTCTGTTTAATTTGTCTGTGCCTGAGCACGCCGCTATGCGGAGTTACGTAAAGGAATCCTTGGAGAAGGGTCATATTCGCCCGTCGTCGTCGCCATTGGGAGCAGGGTTCTTTTTTGTGGCCAAGAAGGATGGTTCGCTGAGACCTTGTATTGATTACCGCCTTCTAAATAAAATCACGGTCAAATTTCAGTACCCCTTGCCGCTGCTGTCTGATTTGTTTGCTCGGATTAAGGGGGCTAGTTGGTTCACCAAAATAGATCTTTGTGGTGCGTATAATCTTGTGCGTATTAAACAGGGCGATGAATGGAAAACAGCATTTAATACGCTCGAGGGCCATTTTGAGTACCTGGTTATGCCATTCGGGCTTTCTAATGCTCCATCAGTGTTTCAGTCCTTTATGCATGACATCTTCCGAGAGTACCTGGATAAATTCCTGATTGTATACTTGGATGATATTTTGGTCTTCTCGGATGATTGGGAGTCTGACGTGAAGCAGGTCAGAATGGTGTTCCAGGTCCTGCGTGCGAATTCTTTGTTTGTGAAGGGGTCAAAGTGTCTCTTTGGTGTTCAGAAGGTTTCATTTTTGGGTTTCATCTTTTCCCCTTCTACTATCGAGATGGACCCTGTTAAAGTTCAGGCCATTTATGATTGGACTCAGCCGACGTCTCTGAAGAGTCTGCAAAAGTTCCTGGGCTTTGCTAATTTTTATCGTCGCTTCATCAATAATTTTTCTAGTATTGCTAAACCGTTGACTGATTTAACCAAGAAGGGTGCTGATGTGGTCAATTGGTCTTCTTCTGCTGTGGAAGCTTTTCAAGAGTTGAAGCGTCGTTTTTCTTCTGCCCCTGTGTTGTGCCAACCAGATGTTTCGCTCCCGTTCCAGGTCGAGGTTGATGCTTCTGAGATTGGAGCAGGGGCTGTTTTGTCGCAAAGAAGTTCTGATGGCTCGGTGATGAAACCATGCGCCTTCTTTTCCAGGAAGTTTTCGCCTGCTGAGCGTAATTATGATGTGGGCAATCGAGAGTTGCTGGCCATGAAGTGGGCATTCGAGGAGTGGCGTCATTGGCTTGAAGGAGCTAAGCATCGCGTGGTGGTCTTGACTGATCCCAAGAACTTGACTTATCTCGAGTCTGCCAAACGGTTGAATCCTAGACAGGCTCGTTGGTCGCTGTTTTTCTCCCGTTTTGACTTTGTGGTTTCGTACCTTCCGGGCTCTAAAAATGTGAAGGCGGATGCCCTGTCTAGGAGTTTTGTGCCCGACTCTCCGGGTTTGTCTGAGCCGGCGGGTATTCTCAAAGCGGGGGTAATTTTGTCTGCCATCTCCCCTGATTTGTGGCGGGTGCTGCAAAAATTTCAGGCTAATAGACCTGACCGTTGCCCAGCGGAGAAACTGTTTGTCCCTGATAAATGGATGAGTAGAGTTATCTCTGAGGTTTATTGTTCGGTGTTGGCTGGTCATCCTGGAATCTTTGGTACCAGAGATTTGGTGGCTAGATCCTTTTGGTGGCCGTCTCTGTCGCGGGATGTGCGTTCGTTTGTGCAGTCCTGTGGGATTTGTGCTCGGGCTAAGCCCTGCTGTTCTCGTGCCAGTGGGTTGCTTTTGCCCTTGCCAGTCCCGAAGAGGCCCTGGACACATATCTCTATGGATTTTATTTCGGATCTCCCCGTCTCTCAAAAAATGTCGGTCATTTGGGTTGTTTGTGATCGCTTCTCTAAGATGGTCCATTTGGTACCCTTGTCTAAATTGCCTTCCTCCTCTGATTTGGTGCCATTGTTCTTCCAGCATGTGGTTCGTTTACATGGCATTCCGGAGAATATCGTTTCTGACAGAGGTTCCCAGTTTGTTTCGAGGTTTTGGCGAGCCTTTTGTGCTAGGATGGGCATTGATTTGTCTTTTTCCTCGGCTTTCCATCCTCAGACAAATGGCCAGACTGAACGAACCAATCAGACCTTGGAAACATATCTGAGATGTTTTGTTTCTGCCGATCAGGATGATTGGGTGTCCTTTTTGCCTTTGGCTGAGTTCGCCCTTAATAATCGGGCCAGCTCGGCTACTTTGGTTTCGCCGTTTTTCTGCAATTCTGGTTTCCATCCTCGTTTCTCTTCAGGGCAGGTTGAGTCTTCTGACTGTCCTGGTGTGGATACTGTGGTGGATAGGTTGCAGCAGATTTGGACTCATGTGGTGGACAATTTGACATTGTCTCAGGAGAAGGCTCAACGTTTCGCTAACCGCAGGCGCTGTGTGAGTCCCCGACTTCGTGTTGGGGATTTGGTTTGGTTGTCATCTCGTTATATTCCTATGAAAGTTTCCTCTCCTATGTTTAAGCCTCGTTTCATTGGTCCGTATAGGATTTCTGAGGTTCGTAATCCTGTGTCTTTTCGTTTGACCCTTCCAGCTTCTTTTTCCATCCATAACGTATTCCATTGGTCATTGTTGCGGAGATACGTGGCACCACTTTAAGGGAGGATATTAGCGAAGGGAATGAGGATGTCGAGTCCATATGGGTCGAAATTCATGGAGGGAAAAATGGTAACAAAATTCTCATTGGGGTCTGTTACAAACCCCCAAATATAACAGAAACCATGGAAAGTCTACTTCTAAAGCAGATAGATGAAGCTGCAACCCATAATGAGGTCCTGGTTATGGGGGACTTTAACTACCCGGATATTAACTGGGAAACAGAAACCTGTGAAACCCATAAAGGCAACAGGTTTCTGCTAATAACCAAGAAAAATTATCTTTCACAATTGGTGCAGAATCCAACCAGAGGAGCAGCACTTTTAGACCTAATACTATCTAATAGACCTGACAGAATAACAAATCTGCAGGTGGTTGGGCATTTAGGAAATAGCGACCACAATATTGTGCAGTTTCACCTGTCTTTCACTAGGGGGACTTGTCAGGGAGTCACAAAAACACTGAACTTTAGGAAGGCAAAGTTTGACCAGCTTAGAGATGCCCTTAATCTGGTAGACTGGGACAATATCCTCAGAAATGAGAATACAGATAATAAATGGGAAATGTTTAAGAACATCCTAAATAGGCAGTGTAAGCGGTTTATACCTTGTGGGAATAAAAGGACTAGAAATAGGAAAAACCCAATGTGGCTAAACAAAGAAGTAAGACAGGCAATTAACAGTAAAAAGAAAGCATTTGCACTACTAAAGCAGGATGGCACCATTGAAGCTCTAAAAAACTATAGGGAGAAAAATACTTTATCTAAAAAACTAATTAAAGCTGCCAAAAAGGAAACAGAGAAGCACATTGCTAAGGAGAGTAAAACTAATCCCAAACTGTTCTTCAACTATATCAATAGTAAAAGAATAAAAACTGAAAATGTAGGCCCCTTAAAAAATAGTGAGGAAAGAATGGTTGTAGATGACGAGGAAAAAGCTAACATATTAAACACCTTCTTCTCCACGGTATTCACGGTGGAAAATGAAATGCTAGGTGAAATCCCAAGAAACAATGAAAACCCTATATTAAGGGTCACCAATCTAACCCAAGAAGAGGTGCGAAACCGGCTAAATAAGATTAAAATAGATAAATCTCCGGGTCCGGATGGCATACACCCACGAGTACTAAGAGAACTAAGTAATGTAATAGATAAACCATTATTTCTTATTTTTAGTGACTCTATAGCGACAGGGTCTGTTCCGCAGGACTGGCGCATAGCAAATGTGGTGCCAATATTCAAAAAGGGCTCTAAAAGTGAACCTGGAAATTATAGGCCAGTAAGTCTAACCTCTATTGTTGGTAAAATATTTGAAGGGTTTCTGAGGGATGTTATTCTGGATTATCTCAATGAGAATAACTGTTTAACTCCATATCAGCATGGGTTTATGAGAAATCGCTCCTGTCAAACCAATCTAATCAGTTTTTATGAAGAGGTAAGCTATAGACTGGACCACGGTGAGTCATTGGACGTGGTATATCTCGATTTTTCCAAAGCGTTTGATACCGTGCCGCACAAGAGGTTGGTACACAAAATGAGAATGCTTGGTCTGGGGGAAAATGTGTGTAAATGGGTTAGTAACTGGCTTAGTGATAGAAAGCAGAGGGTGGTTATAAATGGTATAGTCTCTAACTGGGTCGCTGTGACCAGTGGGGTACCGCAGGGGTCAGTATTGGGACCTGTTCTCTTCAACATATTCATTAATGATCTGGTAGAAGGTTTACACAGTAAAATATCGATATTTGCAGATGATACAAAACTATGTAAAGCAGTTAATACAAGAGAAGATAGTATTCTGCTACAGATGGATCTGGATAAGTTGGAAACTTGGACTGAAAGGTGGCAGATGAGGTTTAACAATGATAAATGTAAGGTTATACACATGGGAAGAAGGAATCAATATCACCATTACACACTGAACGGGAAACCACTGGGTAAATCTGACAGGGAGAAGGACTTGGGGATCCTAGTTAATGATAAACTTACCTGGAGCAGCCAGTGCCAGGCAGCAGCTGCCAAGGCAAACAGGATCATGGGGTGCATTAAAAGAGGTCTGGATACACATGATGAGAGCATTATACTGCCTCTGTACAAATCCCTAGTTAGACCGCACATGGAGTACTGTGTCCAGTTTTGGGCACCGGTGCTCAGGAAGGATATAATGGAACTAGAGAGAGTACAAAGGAGGGCAACAAAATTAATAAAGGGGATGGGAGAACTACAATACCCAGATAGATTAGCGAAATTAGGATTATTTAGTCTAGAAAAAAGACGACTGAGGGGCGATCTAATAACCATGTATAAGTATATAAGGGGACAATACAAATATCTCGCTGAGGATCTGTTTATACCAAGGAAGGTGACGGGCACAAGGGGGCATTCTTTGCGTCTGGAGGAGAGAAGGTTTTTCCACCAACATAGAAGAGGATTCTTTACTGTTAGGGCAGTGAGAATCTGGAATTGCTTGCCTGAGGAGGTGGTGATGGCGAACTCAGTCGAGGGGTTCAAGAGAGGCCTGGATGTCTTCCTGGAGCAGAACAATATTGTATCATACAATTATTAGGTTCTGTAGAAGGACGTAGATCTGGGTATTTATTATGATGGAATATAGGCTGAACTGGATGGACAAATGTCTTTTTTCGGCCTTACTAACTATGTTACTATGTTACTATGTTACCTGTGGTTCCATCCGTTGATCCTCCTGCCCCGGTTTTAGTTGAGGGGGAGTTGGAGTATATAGTGGAGAAGATTTTGGATTCTCGTATTTCGAGACGGAAACTCCAGTACCTGGTTAAGTGGAAGGGTTATGGTCATGAAGATAATTCCTGGGTCTTTGCCTCTGATGTTCATGCTGCCGATCTGGTTCGTGCCTTTTATTTGGCTCATCCTGGCCGGCCTGGGGGCTCTGGTGAGGGTTCGGTGACCCCTTCTCAAGGGGGGGGGGGTACTGTTGTGAATTCTGTGGTCAAGCTCCCTCCTGTGGTCATGAGTGGTACTTCGGCTGGTTCTGTCTATGAGCTTCCTCTGGTGGATGTGAGTGGGGCTGCGGCTTCTGAGTTTCCTTCCTCAGGTGACGAGGTTAAGTCGTTAGGTGCTGCTCTATTTAACTCCACCTAGTTCTTTGTTCCTGGCCTCCAGTCAATGTTCCAGTATTGGTCTTGCTCTCTCCTGGATCGTTCTTGTGGCCTGTCTGCCCTGCATAAGCTAAGTTTTGCTTGTGTTATTTTTGTTTGCTATATTTTCTGTCCAGCTTTCTATATTGGTTTTTCTTGCTTGCTGGAAGCTCTGAGACGCAGAGGGAGCACCTCCGTACCGTTAGTCGGTGCGGAGGGTCTTTTTGCCCCCTCTGCGTGGTTGTTTGTAGGTTTTTGTGCTGACCGCAAAGCTATCTTTCCTATCCTCGGTCTATTCAGTAAGTCGGGCCTCACTTTGCTAAAATCTATTTCATCTCTGTGTTTGTATTTTCATCTTAACTCACAGTCATTATATGTGGGGGGCTGCCTTTTCCTTTGGGGAATTTCTCTGAGGCAAGGTAGGCTTTATTTTCTATATGTAGGGCTAGCTAACTCTTAGGCTGTGAGTAAAGATGAAAGTCACAAACGCAGAAATGAAACAGGTTTCAGCAAAGGGAGGCCAGACTTACTAAACAGACAGAGGATAGGAAAGGTATCTTTGCGGTCAGCACAAAAAACTACAAAAGACCACGCAGAGTGTGCAAAAAGACCTCCGCACCGACTCACGGTGCGGAGGTGCCATTCTGCATCCCAGAGCTTCCAGCTAGCAAGACAAAATCATGATAACCAGCTGGACAAGGAAACAATTAACAAATAATAACTATCAGGAACTTAGCTTCTGCTGGAGAAGACAGGTCACCAGAAAGATCCAAGAGCGAACTGAACCAATGCAGGAACATTGACAGCTGGCATGGAGTAACGATCTGAGTGGAGTTAAATAGAGCAGCCAACCAAAGGATAAACCATGTCACCTGTGTAAGGAACCTCAGAAGCAGCAGCTTCACTCACAGCCACCAGAGGGAGCCCATAGACAGAACTCGCCGAAGTACCATTCACGACCACAGGAGGGAGTTCAACAACAGAATTCACAACATAGCCCCAACCCTAACCCTAACTTTAGCCCCAACCCTAACTGTAGCCTTAACCCTAGCCCCAACCCTAACCCTAGCCCTAACCCTAGCCCTAACACTAGCCCTAACCCTGGCCCTAACCTTACCCCTAGCCCTAACCCTAACCCTAGCCCTAACCCTAATGGAAATAAATACATTTTTTTAAATTTTTAAATTTTTCCCTAAGGGGGTGATGAAGGGGGGTTTGATTTACTTTTATAGCGGGTTTTTTAGCGGATTTTTATAATTGGCAGCCGTCACACACTGAAAGACGCTTTTTATTGCAAAAAATATTTTTTGCGTTACCACATTTTGAGAGCTATAATTTTTCCATATTTGAGTCCACAGAGTCATGTGAGGTCTTGTTTTTTGCGGGACGAGTTGACGTGTTTATTGGTAACATTTTCGGGCACGTGACATTTTTTGATCGGTTTTTATTCCGATTTTTGTGAGGCAGAATGACCAAAATCCAGCTATTCATGAATTTCTTTTGGGGGAGGCGTTTATACCGTTTTGGTAAAATTGATAAAGCAGTTTTATTCTTTGGGTCAGTACGATTACAGCGATACCTCATTTATATCATTTTTGTATATTTTGGCGCTTTTATACGATAAAAACTATTTTATAGAAAAAATAATTATTTTTGCATCGCTTTATTCTGAGGACTATAACTTTTTTATTTTTTCGCTGATGATGCTATATGGTGGCTTGTTTTTTGCAGGACAAGGTTACGTTTTCAGCAGTACCATGGATATTTATATCCGTCTTTTTGATCGCATGTTATTCCACTTTTTGTTTGGCGGTATGAGAATAAAGCGTTGTGTTTTGCCTCATTTTTTTTTTTTTTTAAACGGTGTTCACTGAAGGAGTTAACTAGTGATATAGTTTTATAGGTGGGGTCGTTACGGACGCTGCGATATTAAATATGTGTAATTTTATTGTTTTTTTATTATTTAGATAAAGAAATGTATTTATAGGAACAATATATATACAGGTCCTTCTCAAAAAATTAGCATATAGTGTTAAATTTCATTATTTACCATAATGTAATGATTACAATTAAACTTTCATATATTATAGATTCATTATCCACCAACTGAAATTTGTCAGGTCTTTTATTGTTTTAATACTGATGATTTTGGCATACAACTCCTGATAACCCAAAAAACCTGTTTCAATAAATTAGCATATTTCACCCATCCAATCAAATAAAAGTGTTTTTTAATAACAAACAAAAAAAACATCAAATAATAATGTTCAGTTATGCACTCAATACTTGGTCGGGAATCCTTTGGCAGAAATGACTGCTTCAATGCGGCGTGGTATGGAGGCAATCAGCCTGTGACACTGCTGAGATGTTATGGAGGCCCAGGATGCTTCAATAGCGGCCTTAAGCTCATCCAGAGTGTTGGGTCTTGCGTCTCTCAACTTTCTCTTCACAATATCCCACAGATTCTCTATGGGGTTCAGGTCAGGAGAGTTGGCAGGCCAATTGAGCACAGTAATACCATGGTCAGTAAACCATTTACCAGTGGTTTTGGCACTGTGAGCAGGTGCCAGGTCGTGCTGAAAAATGAAATCTTCATCTCCATAAAGCATTTCAGCCGATGGAAGCTGCCCTTGATGAAACACAGTGGACCAACACCAGCAGCTGACATGGCACCCCACACCATCACTGACTGTGGGTACTTGACACTGGACTTCAGGCATTTTGGCATTTCCTTCTCCCCAGTCTTCCTCCAGACTCTGGCACCTTGATTTCCGAATGACATGCAAAATTTGCTTTCATCAGAAAAAAGTACTTGGGACCACTTAGCAACAGTCCAGTTCTGCTTCTCTGTAGCCCAGGTCAGGCGCCTCTGCCGCTGTTTATGGTTCAAAAGTGGCTTTACCTGGGGAATGCGGCACCTGTAGCCCATTTCCTGCACACGCCTGTGCACGGTGGCTCTGGATGTTTCCACACCAGACTCAGTCCACTGCTTCCTCAGGTTCCCCAAGGTCTGGAATCGGTCCTTCTCCACAATCTTCCTCAGGGTCCGGTCTCCTCTTCTCGTTGTACAGCGTTTTCTGCCACATTGTTTCCTTCCAACAGACTTACCATTGAGGTGCCTTGATACAGCACTCTGGGAACAGCCTATTTGTTGAGAAATTTCTTTCTGGGTCTTACCCTCTTGCTTGAGGGTGTCAATGATGGCCTTCTTGACATCTGTCAGGTCGCTAGTCTTACCCATGATGGGGGTTTTGAGTAATGAACCAGGCAGTCAGTTTATAAAAGCCTCAGTTATCTTTTGCATGTGTTTAGAGTTAATTAGTTGATTCAGAAGATTAGGGTAATAGGTCGTTTAGAGAACCTTTTCTTGATATGCTAATTTATTGAGACAGGTTTTTTGGGTTATCAGGAGTTGTATGCCAAAATCATCAGTATTAAAACAATAAAAGACCTGACAAATTTCAGTTGGTGGATAATGAATCTATAATATATGAAAGTTTAATTGTAATCATTACATTATGGTAAATAATGAAATTTAACACTATATGCTAATTTTTTGAGAAGGACCTGTATATATTTTTATTTCTTTTGTTTGAATTTTTATTTTTTTATTTTTTTTTACACATGTGAATATTTTTTTTTACACTATAACATTGCCCCAGAGGGGGCATCATGTTATAGTGTAATGGCCCTTTCACATTAAGCGACGCTGCAGCGATACCGACAACGATCCGGATCGCTGCAGCGTCGCTGTTTGGTCGCTGGAGAGCTGTCACACAGACAGCACTCCAGCGACCAACGATCCCGAAGTCCCCGGGTAATCAGGGTAAACATCGGGTAACTAAGCGCAGGGCCGCGCTTAGTAACCCGATGTTTACCCTGGTTACCAGCGTAAAAGTAAAAAAAAAAAAAAACACTACATACTTACCTACCGCTGTCTGTCCCCGGCGCTCTGCTTCTCTGCACTCCTCCTGTACTGGCTGTGAGCACAGCGGCCGGAAAGCAGAGCGGTGACGTCACCGCTCTGCTTTCCGGCTGGCCGACGCTCACAGCCAGTACAGGAGGAGTGCAGAGCACAGCGCCGGGGACAGACAGCGTTAGGTAAGTATGTAGTGTTTGTTTTTTTTTACTTTTACGCTGGTAACCAGGGTAAACATCGGGTTACTAAGCGCGGCCCTGCGCTTAGTTACCCGATGTTTACCCTGGTTACCAGTGAAGACATCGCTGGATCGGTGTCACACACCCCGATCCAGCGATGTCCACGGGAGATCCAGCGACGAAATAAAGTTCTGGACTTTGTTCAGCGACCAACGATCTCCCAGCAGGGGCCTGATCGTTGGTCGCTGTCACACTGAACGATATCCTTAACGATATCGTTGCTACATCACAAAAAGCAACGATATCATTAACGATATCGTTATGTGTGAAGGTACCTTAAGATCGCTGATCTGACACTTTGCTGTGCATTGTGTCAGATCAGCGATCTGACGTGCACTTTTCTTATGCTTCCCAGTGCCTGCTCTGAGCAAGCGCAGTGAAGCCACCTCCCTGCAGGACCCGGATGCCGCGGCCTTCTTGGATCTGGGCCTGCAAGGAGGAGTAGGAGGTAAGAGACCCTCGCAGCAACGCGATCACATCGCGTTGCTGCGGGGGTCTCAGGGAAGCCCGCAGGGAGCCCCCTCCGTGCGCGATGCTTCCCTATAGCGCCGGCACACCGCGATCATGATTGATCGCGGTGTGCCAGGTGTTAATGTGCCGGGGGCGGTCCGTGACCGCTCCTGGCACATAGTGCCGGATGTCAGCTGCGATAGGCAGCTGACACCCGGCCGCGATGTGCCGCGCTCCCCCCGTGAGCGCGGCCGATCGCGCTGGACGTACTATTCCGTCCTTGGGAATTAGGGCCCACCCCACATCGACGGAATAGTACGTCCAATGTCAGAAAGGGGTTAAAATTACTCAGAAAGCCAAATTTATTGAACTACTTCATCACGGTGGGCAGGTAAATATGGGCTTGAGAGACGTGTAATAGGAGAGTATCTGTGTATAGAGTAGTGATGAGCGAATATACTCGTTGCTCGGGTTTTCCCGAGCATGCTCGGATGGTCTCTGAGTATTTATGACTGCTCGGAGAATTAGTTTTCATCGCCGCAGCTGAATGATTTACAGCTGCTAGCCAGCATATGTACTTGTGGGGGTTGACTGGTTGCTAGGGAATCCCCACATGTACTCAGCCTGGCTAGTAGCCGTAAATCATTCAGCTGCTGCGATAAAAACTAAATCTCCGAGCAATCATAAATACTCGGAGACCACCCGAGCATGCTCAGGAAAACCCGAGCAACGAGTATATTCGCTCATCACTAGTGTAGAGCTGATTTTTAATTTAGTTTATCTGATGCTGCTTTTCCCATCCTTCGCATTTAGCACCCACCGGTCTCAAGCTTCTCGGATATCCACATTATCAGCGAGCTCTAGCAGCTGGATATCAGCCTGTGGGCCAAATCCTGACTAATGACAGCCCATTCTTGTGCTTTGAATTTATCAAAATTCCTGTATTCTTGTTTTTCCATTTGATGGGATTAAGATCTGTGGAGTTATGAAGCAGATATATAAAGCGAGGTCAGGAGATGAGACTGCCCCGTTCGTGGCAGACAATGGCTTTGTTTTCAGCCATCATCAGCCTCTAAGAGCAGCAGGTGGAGGTGATTGCTGAGCTTCTGCATTTCAGATGTCAATCTCCTACAGTAGTATTTATAGTGCGCAGTCCAGGGTGAGTTTCATTCCACCCACCCTTTGCCCCTTGATGCGGTTGTAAGGTGTTGATGGGTCACCATGGCTGCTGAAGATCGCCGTGCCTGCTATGACAGTATTCTTGTATAAGTGATCAAATTGTTGCAGGTTGACGTTCGCTAAGGGGATTAAAAAAAAAAAATAGAAAACATAAAAAATTGAATCAACCATCTTTCCTCCATTAAAAATAAAGACAATAAAAAAATGTGAAAATAAGCATGATATTGCTGCATCCGTGAAAGTTGGATCTATCAAAATTTAAAATTACGGTAACACAATTGGTAACCCTGTAAAGATAAAATTGAAAACCCATGTTTTACACAAAGAAAAGGTCCCAGTATACAGTATATCTTCTAAAAACAGTTTTTATCCTTAGGTGTTTGCACCACATAGAGTACCTTCTGTTTCAGTCATAGGGATGGTGCTTTGTAACGGTTCAGTCACGGTCAGCCAGGATCCTATTGTAATTATTCACGTCCGCCGCATTATGATTGACTGCAGTGACTGGCCCGATGTCAAAGCAACCACCTAGCAAATCCCACATTGCCCATTCGCTTCCCGGGCATGCACACTGGGTGTACAGTTTAAGCTTTGTATCGGAGGTGCACAAACTTCACACTAGACCTCAAGCAGCTTGGATTGTGTGCCTCTCCACCCTTCCTCCAGACTCTTGGACCTCAATTTCCAAATGAAATGCAAAATTTACTTTCATTTAAAAACAACACCTTGGACCACTGAGCAACAGTCCAGTTCTTTTTCTCCTTGGCCCAGCTAAGATGCTTCTGGCATTGTCTATTGGTCATGAGTGGCTTGGCACAAGGAATGCGACACTTGTAGCTCATATCCTGGATAAGTCTATGTGTGGTGGCTCTTGAAGCAATGACTCCAGCAGCAGTCGACTCCTTGTGAATCTCCCCCCAAATTTTTTAATGTCCTGTTCTTAACAATCCTTTCAAGGCTGCGGTTATCCCGGTTGCTTGTGCACCTTTTTCCTTCCACTCAACTTTCCATTAATATGCTTCGATACAGCACTCTGTGAGAAGCCAGCTTCTTTAGTCATGACCTTTTGTGACTTACCCTCCATATAGAGTGTGTCACTGACTGCCTTCTGGACATCTGTCAAGTCAGCAGTCTTCCACATGATTGTAGAGCCTACTGAAACAGACTAAGGGACCATTTTAAACAGTTCCCTGTGCCGCTGCGTAGCTGAACATGTGCTGTGATGTCTTTGCTCTGCTGCATGACCAGCTGCATGTGCGGTCCCTGGCTGCCGCTGTAGAAGCTATCCACTGGTTGCAAAATCATCTGCAGCTGGTGCATGACTTTCCATGTGTGTTCGAGCTAGCAGTCGCTGCCAGGTGCCCTAAGCCACAGTTCCTGTGCTGTCTGTGCTGTAATGGTTTCTGTTTGTGCTTAGGGTGCGTGCGGCCACACCTACCCTGCTTTTATTAGGGTTTGTGTGTACACCTGTGTTGCTTGCCTCAGCCTATCGCTGAGGGGCAGCACCTACAGTATGTAAACTCCCTCTTTCCTGTTGGGCGTTGCCAGAGCATTGCATTGTGTTTCTGAGACTTGCCTTGTGTGTGAGGTATCCAGCTCCTGTTCTGTCTGCATTATGTTCTGGGAGAACCGATACCTGTTTTTCTGCCTATTTTGGGGGCAGAGTTCCCAGATCCGATAGCATCTTGTTTTTCCGCCTGTTCTGGGGCAAAGTACCCAGATCCCTTAGTATCTTGTTTTTCCGCCTGTTCTGGGGGCAGAGTACCCAGATCCCTTAGCAAGGCTGGCTCCAGATTTTTGTGGGCCTCGGGCGAAAGAGCCTCAGTGGGCCCCCCTCTTTAGCACATACCACGATTCATGATGCACAGATACAGCAGAGAAATATACCACGGCCAAGTAGCATATAACACAGCCCACGTAGCATATAACACAGCCCACGTAGCATATAGCACAGCCATGTAGAATATAACAGCCACGTAGCATATTGCATAGCCACGTAGTATATAGCACAGCCCACGTAGTATATAGCACAGCCCACATAGTATATAGCACAGCCCACGCAGTGTATAACACAGCCCATGCAGTGTATAACACAGCCCACGTAGTATATAGCACAGCCCACACAGTGTATAGCACAGCCCATGCAGTATATAGCCCAACCCACGTATTATATAACACAGGCCACGTAGTATATAACACAGCCCACATAGTATATAACACAGCCACGTAGTATATTGCCAAGCCATGTAGGATATAGCACAGCCATGTAGTATATAGTGTTATGATCTGGTGGCCTTGGAGCAGCATGAGACGTACTCTGGAGAAGGTGGTCCCTGTACTGACCGCAAACCCTGAACCTAGCAGCGCAACTAGAAGTAGCCGTGGGGGGTACCTAACACTCCCTAGACCCCTCGGCACAGCCTAAGATCTAACTACCCCTAAAGACAGAAACAGGAAACCTATCTTGCCTCAGAGAAAATCCCCAAAGGATAGATAGCCCCCCACAAATATTGACTGTGAGAGGAGAGGAAAATAACATACGCAGATATGAAATCAGATTTTAGCATAGGAGGCCATACTAGCTAAAAAGAAAGAATAGAACAGAGTACTATGCGGTCAGTATAAAACACTAGAAAATATCCACCGCAGAAAATATGGATCACCACATCTGACTAAAGACATGGGGGTATATCTGCATCTCCAGAGAAATAGCTAGGCTGCAAAAAATCCTTCACAGACCAAGCTGGACAAGACAAAAACATGAAAATGCACAGAACTATAAGGTCCACTGCAGGTGGACAGCAAAAACAAAGCCAGGACTTATCTTTGTAGAAAAACACAGCAAACTGGAGAGACCAGCAGGGAAGTGAATCCTTCAAGAACAATGGACAACTGGAACTGACTAAAGGATCCAGCAAAGCTATATACCCCAGTCAGTTTTGCAATTAGTAGATACACCTGTCCACTCCTGCAGTCCAGGCACAACTGCATTACCCTCTACAACCACCGGAGGGAGCCCAAAAGCTGAATTCACAACAGTACCGCCCCCCTTGAGGAGGGGTCACAGAACCCTCACCAGAGCCCCCAGGCCGATCAGGATGAGCCCGATGAAAGGCACGAACCAAATCAGCAGCATGGACATCAGAGGCAGAAACCCAAGAATTATCCTCCTGGCCATAACCCTTCCACTTGACAAGGTACTGAAGCTTCCGCCTCGAAAAACGGGAATCCAAAATCTTCTCAACAACATATTCCAACTCCCCATCGACCAATACAGGGGCCGGAGGATCAACAGAGGGAACAACGAGCTCCACATATTTCCGCAACAAAGATCTATGGAAGACATTATAAATAGCAAAAGAGGCCGGAAGCGCCAGGCGAAAGGACACCGGATTAATAATCTCAGAAATCCTATAAGGACCAATAAATCGAGGCTTAAACTTAGGGGAAGAAACCTTCATAGGAACATGACGGGAAGATAACCAAACCAGATCACCAACCCGAAGCCGGGAACCAAAACACCGACGACGGTTAGCAAAACGCTGAGCCTCCTCCTGAGACAGCACCAAATTGTCCACCACACAAGCCCAAATCTGCTGCAACCTGTCGACCACAGAATCCACACCAGGAAGGTCAGAAGGCTCAACCTGCCCAGAAGAAAAACAAGGATGAAAACCAAAATTACAAAAAAAAAGGCGAAACCAAAGTAGCCGAACTAGCCCGATTATTAAGGGCAAACTCGGCCAATGGCAAAAAAGCCACCCAATCATCCTGATCAGCAGACACAAAGCATCTCAAATAGGTCTCCAAGGTCTGATTAGTTAGCTCAGTCTGGCCATTTGTCTGAGGATGAAATGCAGAGGAAAAATACAAATAAATGCCCAGCTTGGCACAAAAGGCCCGCCAAAACCTAGAAACAAACTGGGAACCTCTGTCGGACACAATATTCTCTGGAATACCATGCAAACGTACCACATGCTAAAAAAACAACGGAACCAAATCAGAAGGAGAAGGCAATTTAGGCAAAGGCACCAAATGAACCATCTTAGAAAATCGGTCACAGACAACCCAGATAACCGACAGTCTTTGGGAAACAGGAAGATCGGAAATAAAATCCATAGAAATATGCGTCCAAGGTCTCTCAGGGACCGGCAATGGCAAAAGCAACCTACTAGCGCGGGAACATCAAGGCTTAGCCCGCGCACAAATCCCACAGGACTGCACAAAAGAACGCACATCCCGTGACAAAGAAGGCCACCAAAAGGACCTACCAACCAAATCTCTGGTACCAAAAATCCCAGGATGGCCAGCCAACACAGAACAATGAACCTCAGAAATCACTTTACTAGTCCATCTATCGGGAACAAACAGTTTCCCCACAGGACAGCGGTCAGGCTTATCAGCCTGAAATTCCTGAAGAACCCGTCGCAAATCAGGGGAGATGGCAGAAAGAATCACCCTTTCCTTCAAAATGCCGACCGGCTCAAGAACCCCAGGGGAATCAGGAAAAAAACTCCTAGAGAGGGCATCCGCCTTAACATTCTTAGTACCAGGAATGTACGAGACCACAAAATCAAAATGGGAGAAAAACAGGGACCATCGAGCCTGTCTAGGATTCAGCCGTTTGGCAGACTCGAGGTAAATCAGATTCTTATGACCGGTCAGGACCACAATACGGTGCTTGGCCCCCTCAAGCCAATGTCGCCACTCCTCAAATGCCCACTTCATAGCCAACAACTCCCGATTGCTGACATCATAATTGCGTTCCGCAGGCGAAAACTTCCGAGAAAAGAAGGCACACGGTTTCATCAAGGAACCATCAGAATTCCTCTGAGACAAAACGGCCCCTGCCCCAATCTCAGACGCGTCAACCTCAACCTGAAATGGAAGAGAAACATCTGGCTGACGCAACACAGGGGCAGAAGTAAATCGGCGTTTAAGCTCCTGAAAGGCAGAAACAGCCGCGGAGGACCAATTCGTCACATCAGCGCCTTTCTTGGTCAAATCGGTTAGAGGTTTAACCACACTGGAGAAGTTGGCAATGAAACGACGATAAAAATTAGCAAAGCCCAAGAATTTCTGAAGGCTCTTCACAGATGTGGGCTGAATCCAATCATGAATGGCCTGAACCTTAACCGGATCCATTTCTATAGATGAGGGAGAAAAAATGAAACCCAAAAAAGAAACCTTCTGCACTCCAAAGAGGCACTTTGACCCCTTCACAAACAAAGCATTATTACGGAGGATCTGAAATACCATCCTGACCTGTTTCACATGAGACTCCCAATCATTGGAAAAAATCAAAATATCATCCAAATATACAACCATGAATTTATCAAGATAACTCCGAAAGATATCATGCATGAAGGATTGGAACACAGATGGGGCATTAGAGAGTCCGAATGGCATCACAAGGTATTCAAAATGGCCTTCGGGCGTATTAAATGCAGTTTTCCATTCGTCACCCTGCTTGATGCGAATAAGATTATATGCCCCTCGAAGGTCAATCTTAGTAAACCAGCTAGACCCCTTAATCCTAGCAAACAAATCAGTAAGCAAAGGCAGCAAGGGAAAACCACAACGTCTGGCAAATTCTAAGTCCATTAAGTTCAGAGCGGCGCCTGAATCCACAAATGCCATGACAGAAAATGATTATAATGAGCAGATTAAGGTCAAAGATAACAGAAATTTTGGTTGTATAGTACTGATGGCAACAGAACTAGCGATTCTCTTAGTACGCTTAGGGTAATCAGAAATTACATGAGCAGAATCGCCGCAGTAAAAACACAACCTATTCTGACGCCTGAATGTTTGACGTTCAGCTCTAGACAAAATCCTATCACACTGCATAGGCTCAGGGCTCCGCTCAGAGGACAACGCCACAGTGTGCACAATTCTGCGCTCGCGCAAGCGCCGATCAATCTGAATGGCCAGAGACATAGAATCACTCAGACAAGCAGGCGTGGGGAACCCCACCATAACATCTTTAACGGATTCAGAAAGACCCTTTCTGAAAATTGCCGCCAAGGCATCCTCATTCCATTTAGTCAGTACAGACCATTTTCTAAATTTCTGGCAATACAATTCTGCCACTTCTTGACCTTGACACAGGGCTAACAAGATTTTCTCAGCCTGATCCACAGAATTAGGCTCATCATACAACAACCCCAATGCCTGAAAGAACGAATCAACATTAAGCAAAGCAGGATTTCCAGATTCCAGGCAAAATGCCCAATCCTGTGGGTCACCACACAGCAGAGATATGATGATTTTAACCTGCTGAATAGGATCACCAGAAGACCGGGGTCTTAATGCAAAAAAACAGTTTACAGTTATTTTTGAAACTCGAAAATTTGGATCTGTCACCAAAGAATAAATCAGGAGTGGGAATCTTAGGCTCTAAGGCAGGAGTCTGAACAATGAAATCTGAAATACCCTGTACCCTAGCAGCAAGCTGATCCACCCGAGAAACTAACTCCTGAACATTCATGTTAATACTAGACTCCGTAGCCACCCAGAGGTAAAGAGGGAGGAACAGACCAAACAGGCTAAGGAAAAAAAAATGGCTCAAAATCTTTCCACCCTTCTTCTGAGATGCAATTAACTCATTGTCGGCCAGTTGTACTGTTATGATCTGGTGGCCTTGGAGCAGCATGAGACGCACTCTGGAGAAGGTGGTCCCTGTACTGACCGCAAACCCTGAACCTAGCAGCGCAACTAGAAGTAGCCGTGGGGGGTACCTAACACTCCCTAGACCCCTCGGCACAGCCTAAGATCTAACTACCCCTAAAGACAGAAACAGGAAACCTATCTTGCCTCAGAGAAAATCCCCAAAGGATAGATAGCCCCCCACAAATATTGACTGTGAGAGGAGAGGAAAATAACATACGCAGATATGAAATCAGATTTTAGCATAGGAGGCCATACTAGCTAAAAAGAAAGAATAGAACAGAGTACTATGCGGTCAGTATAAAACACTAGAAAATATCCACCGCAGAAAATATGGATCACCACATCTGACTAAAGACATGGGGGTATATCTGCATCTCCAGAGAAATAGCTAGGCTGCAAAAAATCCTTCACAGACCAAGCTGGACAAGACAAAAACATGAAAATGCACAGAACTATAAGGTCCACTGCAGGTGGACAGCAAAAACAAAGCCAGGACTTATCTTTGTAGAAAAACACAGCAAACTGGAGAGACCAGCAGGGAAGTGAATCCTTCAAGAACAATGGACAACTGGCACTGACTAAAGGATCCAGCAAAGCTATATACCCCAGTCAGTTTTGCAATTAGTAGATACACCTGTCCACTCCTGCAGTCCAGGCACAACTGCATTACCCTCTACAACCACCGGAGGGAGCCCAAAAGCTGAATTCACAACAATATAGCACAGCCACATAGTATATAGCACAGCCACGTAGTATATTGCACAGCTACGTAGTATATAGCACATAGCACAGCCCACGTAGTATATAGCACAGCTCACATAGTATATAGCACAGCTCACGCAGTATATAACAAAGCCACGTAGTATATTTCCCAGCCACATAATATATTGCACAGCTACGTAGTATATAGCACAGCTCACGTACGTAGTATATAGCATAGCCCATGCAGACGCAGTATATAGCACAGCCCATGCAGTATATAGCACAGACTTTCATCCATTTAGTATAGACAGTCTAGGCTAGGACTAGTCAACCAGGCCTGGCTCACAGCAGGCTGCAATTCCGACCCCCCCACCCCCGCAATGCATTGGGACCAGGTCCAGGAACTTGGAGGAAGACTCACTCACTCGATGTTGCTTCCATTGTGGACACAGCCTGGGACCGGGTGCACCGTTCGTGCACCTGACTGCTGCTCCTGCCTCCTGTTCTGCTCATCATTCTTTTTGGCGCTGCCACTGCACCTGCGCTGCCGCTGGACTCCTGGATGGTGGACACGTGGATGACAGCAGCCGGATCTCTTCTCTGAGCTCTTAGGATGACGAGATCTCACGACCGGAAGTGTCAGGATAGAGCGACCACCGGCCCGGAAGTGACTCGTATCCATGGTGATGGCGGCGCAGGCGGTGACTGGTGAGTATTGCAGCTGTGTGAAACTCAGTCCCAGCAGCAGGCCCGGCCCGGCAGTGACTCTGGCTGCGTATCCATGGTGACGGACGGTCCCGACTCCCGGAGGTGAGTATTCCGGCTGCAGCTGCGCACCGTAAATGGGCCCCCCGTCTCGCCAGGGCCCCGGCACTTGCCCGGGTACGCCGGGTGCTGACGCCGGCCCTGTCCCTTAGTATCTTGTTTTTTTGCCTGTTCTGGGGGCAGAGTACCTAGATCCCTTAGTATCTTGTTTTTCCGCCTGTTCTGGGGGCAGAGTACCAAGATCCCTTAGTATCTTGTTTTTCCGCCTGTTCTGGGGGCAGAGTACCCAGATCCCTTAGTATCTTGCTTTTCCGCCTGTTCTGGGGCAGAGTACCCAGATCCCTTAGTATCTTGTTTTTCCACCTGTTCTCTGGGCAGAGTACCCAGATCACTCCCTGACGAAGCAACGTGTGAAACCCGCATTGGAGTGAGTGGTAGCATTGGCACCACGTGGGAAATGAATCCTGGTTAGTATATGGACATATACACTATATTTCTTAAATCCCCTTGCTAGGAATTATCATATATGACTTGCACTTTGGCACTTTATGATATATTTTAAGCTATATGCACTATGTTAATTATGCACTGAAAACACTGTATTTATTTGGGTACTACCAGGATTTCATATGTATACAGCACTTTATGGACTATGTAGTCTGATGAATAATGAAATTATTAGTATGATATATGCATTTCCCTGTTATTAAGGATCTATATAGCACCTTGTTTATTGTAGATCAAAATTAAATCATGTGTGGTTATCTGCTCTCCTTGTTTTTATTTTTGTCTTATGTGTTCTTTTATCATGTTTTTGTGTAAATAAATCTGATTGGTGTCTTTAATAAATTATTTATACTTTGAAGATAATGTGGTTGATTATGTGGTTATTATAGTTTTAGTTGTTCAAGTGGTTTTCTTTTGGTATAAGAGTACCCAGATCCGCCTATCCTTGAGGCTGCATATCCAGTACCTCACCCTGTCTGAACTGTGTCCTCTGTGTTATGTTCCTGAAGTCCTTTTGTGTCTGGCTATGAACGTCCTGGGCTCATCTCTTAAAGATGGAGTCCGGTGTTTTTGCTGAACGTTTACTATGTTGTGCTCAGCCTGTTATGCGGTGCTAACTCCGTCTGGCCCAGGTCCAGTCTGGCGGTCTTGCACCATCCCGCCTGAGTTCCTTCCTAGGTCCGATGCCCGGAGCCTGACGGCCGTACCTAGGGACCTGATGACTACTGCTGCCTGGTCCTGTGCCATCCGTGTCCCAGCTGATGACCTGGGCTGCCTCGCCAGTATCCTAGATGTTTATCCAGTGTCCCTGATGTCCTGATGTAACCGATGCCCTGACGCCTGTGTCCCAGATGTCTCTCCGATGCCCTGTGCTGCCACACCTGTGTCCCAGATGTCTTTCCGGTGTCCCCGATGTCCTGATGCCCTGCCTGTGTCCTGATGTCTAGCCTGTGTCCTGATGTCAGCCAGTGTCCTGATGTCTAGCCAGTGTCCTGATGTCCAGCCAGTGTCCTGATGTCCAGCCTGTCTCCTGATGTCCAGCCTGTCTCCTGATGTCCAGCCTGTTTCCTGATGTCCAGCCTGTCTCCTGATTTCCAGCCTGTCTCCTGATGTCCAGCCTGTCTCCTGATGTCCAGCCTGTCTCCTGATGTCCTGATGTCCAGCCTGTCTCCTGATGTCCAGCCTGTGTCCGATATCCTGTGGTCCAGCCTGTGTCTGATGTCCTGTGGTCCAGCCTGTGTCTGATGTCCTGTGGTCCAGCCTGTGTCCGATGTCCTGTGGTCCAGCCTGTGTCCGATAGCCTGTGGTCCAGCCGATGTCCAATAGCCTGTGTCCTGTCTTCCAGCCTGTGTCTGATAGCCTGTGTCCTGTGGTCCAGCCGGTGTCCAATAACCTGTGTCTTATGGTCCAGCCTGTGTCCGATAGCCTGTGTCTTGTGGTCCAGCCGGTGTCCAATAGCCTGTGTCCTGTGGTCCAGCCTGTGTCTGATAGCCTGTGTCCTGATGTCCAGCCAGTGACCCGATGTTCCACCGATTCCCTGGGGTCAGCCTTGTGATGACGTTTTTCCTCGGTCGGTGTCTGTTGTTCTCCTGCTGAGCCTGTGCTACGCCTGAGGCCTGAGAGAGAGGCCGCCCTAGTATGCCCATGCCAGATGACCCTGAACTGCATCAACCCGTGATGACCCCTGACGTCTGTCCAAGGTCGGTGTCTGATGTTCTCCTGCTGAGCCTGTGCTACGCCTGAGGCCTGAGAGAGAGGCTGTGCTAGTATGCCGTGCCAGATGACCCTGGACTGCATCAACCCGTGATGTCCTCCTGCCTTTGTCTGTTATCCTGAGACGTGTATCCTTCCTTAATGTGTGGAATCGGGATCCTGACATCATTGTTTTGTTTATGTACTATGATTTCATTTAAGTAAACTTTGTTTCTTCATACCTGAAGTGTGTAGTGTAATCTAGTTCTGCATATTGCCATCTGCTCAGCAGCCACAGACCCTGTTTGCTGCCCTTCCCTAGTCTGGGTAGGTCTAGGTTACTCTATGTGGTCCAGTGGGTCCACATTCCGTTCCCTCTTGGGATGCTCGCCCACGTCGTCATGGTCTGGTGACGTGGAGGTGTTGGCTCGGCCGCGTCTGCGGTCGCAGTCGTAACAATAACTTTTGGGTTTTCATTGGCTGCAAGCCATAATCATCAACATGAACAGAAACACTAGTTCATTCTGTTTGTAATGACTCTATATAATATGAGTTTCGCTTTTAGTATTGAAGAACTGAAAAAAAAAAATTACTTCTTGATATTATAATTTAGTGAGAAGCACCTGTATCTTAGCATTGCATAAGCCAATAGAGAAAAACGAAGGAACAATATGATCTACAGTGCAATTTTATTAACAATAACAAATAAGTACATATACAAAATGACAATATCATAAATATGGAGTGCCCCCAGACACAGGGCCACGAGTTCTCGGTACCGGGCCTCTCTGGTTCGGTTCTGAGGCTGTCACGGTGGCTAGATCCAGTCCGTGACCCTGCTAAGGGGCGTCCAGTAAAGGGATTTGTACAGTCTGTCAATGGTTCGTGACGCCACCTGTGGTGTTCGGTCAGGGCGACCGACGCTACTGTGGGGTCCACTGGGGTGATGGAATGGCAGCTTGATGGTATAACTTCCCACAGGTGAAGTATGTCCACAGAGCTTCCCAGCAAGGTGGATGGTGATGGTGTAAGGCGCAGTCAATAACGAGGACACAAGGTTGCAGTCTCTTTACCTCTTTACTGAAGGCATCAGGATCTTCAATCCAGAGCACGTTTAACAGGGCTCTCAGAGACTGGCCGGTCCGATGGGCACATCCAGAGTTTCCCTCGCAGATGGAAATAACGCCTGTATGTTGTAGTCCTACCCTGCTGAGCATTCGGAATAGTCCTCACAACTGCTGTTCTCGTTCGTTCGTTCTCTACAGCTCTCTCTCTCTCTCGTTCTTTGGTTCCAGATGTTGCTAGTTTCTAACGTCCCCCAGATATGTTATGGCTAGGACGCCACCCGTTTGACGGGAAGGCTTGGAGGTCTTCCGGGACCCTAGAGACGCCCCTCTCCCAATGTTGCCCCCTATGTCTTCGTAGGTGTAAAAGGTAGACAGCCAACCTATAATCAACTGTCCAGCGGAATTTGAAGTAAGGCCTGAAGTCAGTTACTCCTACGGTGATCCGGCCACCGACTACGCGCCTCAGTAAGATGTTGCCTTCCTCTCTCGGCACGACTCTTACTGGCTCTCCTTTGTGCTGATCTCGTTTACACTGTTCCACAATATTCTTCCCCTCTTGTCTCTCTCTTAGGATACCACCGCAAGGTGTGCAGGTGCGGTTCCGTTACGTTCTGTTCTGTTCGCTAGGCGCCTGCCAGGTTCCCACGCCTGACAGGGACCCCCCTGTGTCTTCTCCCTGCAACACCCCCTGCCACGGGATGTTGCCTGGTTCCAACCCAGTCAGCTTCTGACTATCTTCCTCCCCAGCCCCTAGTTTTACCAGTGTGAGGAGTGGCCCAATAAATAAAGCCTTTTGCTCCCCCTAGTGGCCGGAGTGTGAAGTGTAATGTGTTCTGGTGATGCCTGGTCAGGATAACTCTTTAGTGCCATCAGACGTACCGCTGCTCCCCTTAGTGGCAGAGCGCTATACTGCAACGACCAGGTCTCTGGGGCGCTGCACTACCCCCCGGTTAAATCCAGTACTCCTGGACTGGGAAGAAGAACAACAATATAATGCAGTGAAAGACATACAAAATTTTGAATGCTAAGAAGAAGTAAATAGAAAATGTGCTTCCCTTTATGGGAGGTAAGGACACTTGAACGTTACAAACAAAAATAACAGTTAAATATTTTTAAATAACATTATGACTATGAATAACTCTCAGTACCCAGCCGGGTATGCTACTAAGTGCAAATTTTTGAACCATAAACTAACTCTTCCTTTAAGGGCGTATAAGCTGAACCCACTAAGGGCCTACTATCAAGTACTACAACAACTCAACTTTCTTTTCCGTTCTCACTTCACCAATGCAGGACCGCCTAGCTCCTTGGCTGGGCCTACTGTAATTGTGCCGACCATCTTCCTACAGTTCTCAGGAGGACTCTCTCTCTAACCCCTACGGGTTCACTTTAAGCTTTCCTGTCCTCAATCTCTATCAACATTATCTAAATTTGAACATCATTAACATTTTAACTTTTATTGCAATCATGTAAACATTCCCTTTAAGAGGGACCCAAGTCTCTAGTGCAGACTCTCTCTCTGTCTGCAAGTTCCCGGAAAGCAAGACCTTCTGCGTCATGTCCAGCAGCATTATCTTCGCAAAGTCTTCTTTCCCTTGTAAAACCAGTAGGGAGCACCTTTAAGAAGGTGCAAACTATATACAAAACAGTTCTGAATCATTCACCGTCCATGATCCGGCAGTCTTTAAACAATGATGAACTTGTACAAAAGCAGAAAAAGGAATGGAAGACAATAGGGATCCCGGGTAAACAAAGGGATCCCTAGGAGTTAACCCTGGACGGTTTTAAAGCAGCAGCAACATCAGGAAACAGTTAACTATGTACATTGTTCAGGTTTTCGAGGTTTATTTCCTCGGCGTTATTGGCTGTGACAACTCCACCGGCAGCAGTGGGCGGGGCCATCCCCCCGGGTACTTGCGGGCACTCGGTGTTGTGACAGGAGATCCCGGGCTCCAGTCAGGGGTCTGTGTGGCGATTGTTCTAGACCTCGCAGCAACCGAGGCGCCAACCACTCCCGAAGTCGAGCTCTCCGCCACCACTGTAGTGACAGTATCCACAGTGCAAGTGGTGGTTTTCACAACAATACATGTAGGGGCCACCACCGTGGTCTTGGTGACGGTCGTGGTCTGATCACAAGGGGGCACCCTCGCCACGGGGGACGGCTTCTCCAGCACCTTGTTTGGTGATGGCATGGGGCCTGGCTGCCTGCGTACGTTGAGGGCGAACCATCCCCTCTCCCCGAAGTGCCGGGTGTAGGTCACTTCGTCCCCCTTGTATAGATCCCGATCCGGGTGGCCTTCCCTGAGATGGGACTCCACATCTCTCCGGTTGACGAAGACCTCGGAGTATAGATCCGGCTCCTTGATGAAGCCCCATCCTCCACGGAGCCTGAACTCTACAACGGTGCCCTGCCTGCGCGGGGCCTGGTGGGTGGTGCAGTCCTTACGGGCCCGGTCTTTCACTGCGAGGTCCCGCCGGTAGTGGGCTTCTCGCTGGGCCTGGTGCTGTCTCTCCTTCTCCTCCCACTGCCGATCCAGCTGGACCTGGTACTGCTCCCAGCTAAGAGCCTCCACCATCTCTCCCTCCTGCGTCTTCACCCCGGGGAACCCCATGATGTTCGACCCCGGGTTCACCCAGTGGCACACCGTATGCTCCGCGTAGACCTCGCCTGGTATGGTAAGCGGCGAGATCGGGGCCTTTAGGAAGTGCTCCATGCCCGTGGATTGGTCCCATTGTGAAAGGCGCTGGAGTCTACGGGTCCCAGGGAGAGGGGGCGCAGCGACCGGGCCTATCAGCAGGTCTTCCGCGTCCGGGGTGGGATCAGCGGACTCACCAATCGATGCGGCGTCCTCCGGTGCGACCGACTCCAACGGGGGTGAAGGTTCCAGAGTCGGGAGTCCCTCTGCAGGTACCTCTTGGCACGAGGCCTCTGTCTCACGCCGCCACTGGAGAAGCTGCTCCACAAGCCCCTCCATCTCACCCTGTAGGAGTCCGGTCCCGGATGTGGGGCTCTGGCTGTTGCACTCGTCCGGGTAGCTGGGGGAGCCCTCCGCTTCAACCCCACTGTCTGGGCCTGAGCGGTCAGCCATGGCGTCAGCCACGTGGGTCGCTTCCTGGTCTCTTTCCCGCTCTCTTCTTCGTGGGCGGTTGCGTTTCTTGTTCCTCCGCCCCCCATTGAGGATCAGGAGGCGGATCTCTGCTGCTGACGGACACATCCTCACGGTGCAAAAGTATTTAGACTGGGCGGCCATTATCTTTTGCGCTCTCCAGCTTACTCACGCCCACTTCCACGCCCTTCTTCTTCTCCTGCGCCCCTCGTGGCGCTACAATGGCGGTGGTTTTGGTGGGAATCTTGCAACAATATCAGTACACAGTCTTTGCAATAAATCACAGTCCAGCACGTTTCAGTCACAGTTCCAAGGCACACATGACCTGCTTCTCAGGCTTAAGTACGATCCTGTTCGTGACGCCAAGTTGGAGCGCCCCCAGACACAGGGCCACGAGTTCTCGGTACCGGGCCTCTCTGGTTCGGTTCTGAGGCTGTCACGGTGGCTAGACCCGGTCCGTGACCCTGCTAAGGGGCGTCCAGTAAAGGGATTTGTACAGTCTGTCAATGGTTCGTGACGCCACCTGTGGTGTTCGGTCAGGGCGACCGACGCTACTGTGGGGTCCACTGGGGTGATGGAATGGCAGCTGGATGGTATAACTTCCCACAGGTGAAGTATGTCCCCAGGGCTTCCCAGTAAGGTGGATGGTGATGGTGTAAGGCGCAGTCAATAACGAGGACACAAGGTTGCAGTCTCTTTACCTCTTTACTGAAGGCTTCAGGATCCTCAATCCAGAGTATGTTTAACAGGGCTCTCAGAGACCGGCCGGTCCGATGGGCACATCCAGAGTTTCCCTCGCAGATGGAAATCGTTGCCTACCAATAGCGCCTGTATGTTGTAGTCCTACCCTGCTGAGCATTCGGAATAGTCCTCACAACTGCTGTTCTCGTTCGTTCATTCTCTACAGCTCTCTCTCTCTCTCGTTCTTTGGTTCCAGATGTTGCTAGTTTCTAACGTCCCCCAGATATGTTATGGCTAGGACGCCACCCGTTTGACGGGAAGGCTTGGAGGTCTTCCAGGACCCTAGAGACGCCCCTCTCCCAATGTTGCCCCCTATGTCTTCGTAGGTGTAAAAGGTAGACAGCCAACCTATAATCAACTGTCCAGCGGAATTTGAAGTAAGACCTGAAGTCAGTTACTCCTACGGTGATCCGGCCACCGACTACGCGCCTCAGTAAGATGTTGCCTTCCTCTCTCGGCACGACTCTTACTGGCTCTCCTTTGTGCTGATCTCGTTTACACTGTTCCACAATATTCTTCCCCTCTTGTCTCTCTCTTAGGATACCGCCGCAAGGTGTGCAGGCGCGGTTCCGTTACGTTCTGTTCTGTTCACTAGGCGCCTGCCAGGTTCCCACGCCTGACAGGGACCCCCCTGTGTCTTCTCCCTGCAACACCCCCTGCCACGGGATGTTGCCTGGTTCCAACCCAGTCAGCTTCTGACTATCTTCCTCCCCAGCCCCTAGTTTTACCAGTGTGAGGAGTGGCCCAATAAATAAAGCCTTTTGCTCCCCCTAGTGGCCGGAGTGTGAAGTGTAATGTGTTCTGGTGATACCTGGTCAGGATAACTCTTTAGTGCCATCAGACGTACCGCTGCTCCCCGTAGTGGCAGAGCGCTATACTGCAACGACCAGGTCTCTGGGGCGCTGCAAATATATTCTACAAAAATGTAAAAAGTACATGCAAAATATTATAACCTAGTTAAAGGGACTGGCTGCAAAACATAGGAAAAGATAGGACCACGGATCTATACGAATTCCATGTTCAAATAACATATCATTGCCACATTAGAGACAACACAAAAATGTATCTGTTGTAATTCTACATACAGTTGTCTCCTAAATTGGTACAAAAATGGTTGGACTAATAATAGTACCATGCAGGAACATTGTGCACTGCCCAACTAAAATATGTACTCTGATAATAGTTGTGAGCAGAAGCACACAAGTTATGATGAACTACAATGGTGTTATATAATATACATAATCCCACCAACATGACAACAGTCTGGGAGACAAACCCCCCAAAAAAGGAGTTTCTTTGGGCACCCAGACAAACTAAATCCGCTCCAAAACTATCAAATGATATCCGGAGGACAAGGAGCCAAACATGGAATAAATTTAAGATCTTTATTAGTAGATACAAAACATTAAAAGTAAACAATCCTAAATGAGTCAGAGTAAAAACGTTACCAGTGAACATATAAAGGGGAAAATCCCCTCCCCCAACAATCCCTCATGTATCGTACATAGACGCAAGAAGAGGCAGAGTGTGATGCGAGCCTAACAGGAACACCAAATAGTGAAGCCCATGTAAGTAGGGGCACACTGAATATCATACGTAATCTATCCCAAATGTATGGGGGTAAAACAGTGTACCCAGCGAACAAGGAGGGCAAAAAAGATAAAAGTGACCAGGTGGCTTACTGTAAGAGGGATGAGGAGGGAAGGGCGCAGCCAGAGAGCGACCCCCGACGCGCGTTTCGTGGCGCTGCACGCCGCTTTCTCAAGGGGATAAGGAGTGATGAAAAATAGGACCTTAAAATGCCCCCCGACCCCGGTCACATGGGTGTAACCGGCCAATGAGCGTGGCGCAAGCGGCGCATGCGCCCTGCAGCAGCAAGGCCCTGGCATGAAGATCCGGCGTCAAAGAGTCCTGGAGCAGGCGCAAAAGGTGGAGAGATGCCCGCCCCCATGTCAGAAGCGGCCGCATACAGCGCGATGCGCACGGTCACCAGAGAGGGAGAACCACCGCAAATAGCAGGCACAAATAGGTATAACATTAGGTAAATGCAGCGTGAGGAATGGATACATAGTAATCATGCATGCAAAAAACAGTTTACAAGACGCTGTCATGCTAATGCATATAGGGTCTGCTTGTGCGGTAGTCAGCCACTTCATGGTCCAGTTAGGATGTAATTGCTTGTAATTAATCGGATCCATACGTGGTCGGGCCGGTAAAAATAAGGTCCATATAGTCATATACTGGTAATGAAGAAAAAAGAAAATAAGAACAATTAAAAACACAGCAAGAATGACGGCAACTCTGACAAACATGGTGGAAAACCCAAAGAAGAGAAGAAACAGGAGATGATAAATACAATCACAGAAGGGGGTACATGCAATCATAAAGTTGCATTATAGATAAGGCGCGAAACTCAAGGATTCATTTAGGCCTTTAGGGGTCACAGTGTCTAATAAGACGATCCACTTAGTTTCAATCTGAGCCAGGCGTTTCTTGTTGTCACCACCCCTAATACCCAAGTGGAGCGCATCAATCCCTCTAACAGAAAGTAATCTCGCATCGCAGTTATGGTATAACCTAAAATGACGAGGAATCGTCTTAAGGCACTGTCCTGGCCGCAACAATGTCCCGCACGTGCTCCCGTACGCGAACACGAAGTTCGCGGGTAGTAAGACCAACGTATACCTTAGGGCACAGACAGGTGGCATAATATATAACATTGGTAGTGCCGCAGGTTATACGCTGTCTTATTTGGAATTCTCTAGAACCATCGCTTGAAAAAAAGTTTGAGCAGCGCAGGACATTGGTGCAGGCAAGACAGTGCCCACATGAGTAAGAGCCAGGACGAGGGCCACCAGAACCAAAGACATTTATAGGGGCAGGAACATAATGGCTCCTAACCAGAATGTCACTAAGATTTTTACATCTTTTAGGAGTCATGAGAGGGAGATCGCCCAGGGAGGCAGCCAGGGAGGGTTCAGTTTGGAGGACAGACCAGTGCATTGTGAGGATGGAGCGCATATTTTCCCACTCATGATTATAGGTAGAAATAAATCTGATGGGTGCACTCCCACCCACAGCACGACGTCGTTTATTAGAATGTAATAGGTTACTCCGAGGAGTCTGTCTGGCACGATCATAGCCGGCTTTAATTGATCTGCGGCTGTAACCGCGGGCCATGAACCTTTGCCTTAGATCATTGGCTTGATGCTCAAATCTAGTCTCAGAAGAACAAATTCGCCGCATCCTGAGAAACTGCCCGACCGGGACGGCCCTGACAGTGGCTAGATAGTGTGCAGAGGTGGCGTGCAACAACGAGTTAACAGACGTAGGCTTCCTGAAGACATCCGTCTGGATGCGCTGGTCAGAATCAGAATGATGTCCAGGAAATCAACAGTAGTTGCGTTGAAAGTATAGGTAAGACGTATATTGCACGAATTGTCATTAAGACTCCTCATAAATTCCCCGAGCTGGTGGACGGACCCCCCCCCCACAAGAACAGAATGTCGTCAATATAGCGATACCAGCACAGCACATGGGCAGCGAGCGGTGGGCCTCCGTTGCCAACAGTCTGGGAGACAAAACCCCCAAAAAAGGAGTTTCTTTGGGCACCCAGACAAACTAAATGAGCTCCAAAACTATCAAATGATATCCGGAGGACAAGGAGCCAAACATGGAATAAATGGTGTTATATGCCCATCAAATAGAACATACTGATAACGTGTTCTGCTGTAAAAACAGCAATGCATCGTTTAACCTGCTAAACAATAGTATAACAATAGTATAACATGTCATTACTAGGGCTACATCAGTATAACCATAAATTACCTGCAGTCATTGCGCAACCGAGATGTGTGGTCTACCAGCTCACCTCGACGCGCGTTTCACCGCCTCTGCAGTTTTGTCAGGAGGTAAGTAAACGCTGTGTCTGTGAATGTTTCATACTTGGTGTTGATTGCGTCACGAAGAGGAGAGCGGCGCTCAAGGGGAGCGTCCCCAAGAATGTATTTACTTACCATAGTTTTGCAATTGCAGAATATTTTGGAATCAGTCACAATCCGTCAAAGTGTTGAAAAGACGGATCCTGTGCTGATTGTCAAAAACGGATGCAATGGATCCGTTTTTTTAATGGATCCGTCGAAGCAGAGGCTGCAGGAATTTTAAAGGAATAGAGTTTGAGAGAGAGAGAGAGAGATTTTCCCTGAATGGAAAAATGGGTTAAATTAAAGGAATAGAAATTCTTCCAGCCATGCTCAGTTCCAAAAAATGGAATCTGTCGCTGGATTCCGTCTTTTGACGGACAGCGACGGGTCCTGCGCCCATAGGTTTCCATTATAGCCAACGACGGACGGCGCAGGATCTGTCTCAATCCTCCTAACAAAGCTGCAGAGGTGGTGAAACGCGCGTCGAGGTGAGCTGGTGGACCACACATCTAGGTTGCACAATGACTGCAGGTAATTTATGGTTATACTGATGTAGCCCTAATGACATGTTATACTATTGTTATACTATTGTTTAGCAGGTTGAACCATGCATTGCAGTTTTTACAGCAGAACACGTGATCAGTATGTTCTATTTGATGGGCATATAACACCATTGTAGTTCATCATATAAACTTGTGTGCTTCTGCTCACAACTATTATCAGAGTACACATTTTAGTTGGGCAGTGCACAATGTTCCTGCATGGTACTATTATTAGTCCATTTTTGTACCAATTTAGGAGACAACTGTATGTAGAATTAGGACAGATACATCTTTCTGCTGCCTCTAATGTGGCAATGATATGTTATTTGAACGTGGAATTTGTATAGATCCGTGGTCCTATCTTTTCCTATGTTTTGCAGCCAGTCCCTTTAGCTAGGTTATACGATTTTGCATGTACTTTTTACGTTTTTGTAGAATATATTTATGACATTGCCATTTTGTATATGTACTGGTTATTGTTAATAAAATTGCACTGTAGATCATATTGTTCCTTCATTTTTCTCTATTGGCTTATGGTCTGTATTGAAGGGATCATCATTTAATGATTTGTGAGGTACAATTCCTTTGGCTCATTGCAGTCTGCTCCTTTGCTTTTTCTTCAGCGTGTGGTGAGGCGGATTCTGCCTCTCCTGGCATACGGCCTAGTGTTTGTTTTTTATTTTTTAATTAGCTTTTCCTTACTTTGTTTTTTTTTTATCAACCCCAGGATAAGAAGCAAAAAAGGTTAACTGTCTCGGTTTATAAAAAGGTCGCCGAGTCCTGGCCCCTGGGGGGGGGTGCAGACCCCCGTGTGACTGGCTGTCATTGCCATCGTACACGAGCAGCGCGGAGCTAAATAATGACAGTTGGCCAGTGTGCTGGACTACCACTAGAGGGCGCTACAAGCTGGAGGTGAGAGGAGTGACTGTGAGGCCGGAGAGGACATGTTTCTTATGGGAAAACATGGCGGAGCCTCTCGTCAGCGATGCAGGCAGCCGTTGTGAGACTCGGCATTGGTTATCCTGGGAGAAGGAGGCCAACACTAGGCGCGGACCAAGAGAAATGGTGTAGATACATCCAAGTACAGGGCGTCCTGTGAGGGCAGCCGCCGCCGGGACCGCCCCGGAAGTGACGTCACACGGTTCTCATATGTTGTTTGAATTTAATGGCGGTAAGGAGCGGAGACCGGTGAGTCCGCGGTGCGGGGGTCGGTGTGCCGGGGGTCGCTCGTCAGCTGTCTCCCTGTATAATACATATGGAGCTGTAGACCGCTGCTGTATTGGAGCACAACCAGTGTTGTGTACTTCTGGGGGGCACAGACCCCCTGTATAAGTGATGGGGCTCCTTATTGTGGGGTCAGTCTGGGGTCGGTTGTGTGCTTGTTTGTAGGGATAAGATGGGGATTAATACGTGTGACGGGTAATGGGCCCCTGTCAGCAGGAACACGCAGGTATGGTGTAGAAATCTGCAGCCGCTTATTGTTAATCTTCATGATAAATGTTGGGGTAACATGGATATTCCTGCTGGCCGGTTCTCTTGAAGCCACACACAAGTGCCGCTTTTTGACATGACCCCCTGAAGCTGCACTGAGACCTTGGGTTGTAACAGGGTGGTCTTCTTAAATGTAACCAGCGCACAAAGTTTGGGTTAAAAATGTGTAAGAAGAGCGCTGAGTAAGGGTGGTCCTCACTATTCCCACTGCAGCGTTCTACGATGGTTCCAATTCTTCATATTTTCATTAGCGTGCTGCCAGTGATTTAGGGTCACATGCTGCATACCCCGCGTACTACACGGACCCTCCATCCCCAGCCCTGATATCATCCAAGTGGATGCAAATGTCACCAGCCTTGACAAAAAAGAAGTGACATGCTACTTTTAAACCGCAGCGGATTTTCCGCAAAGTGTGCACAGCATTTTTTTTTTTCTCATTGATTTACATTGTACTGTAAATCAATTGCGGATCTGCAGCGTTTCTGCACCTCAAAAAACGCTGCGGATCCGCAACATGTGCACATACCCTAAGAGTTTTGGCAGGGTAAATGCTGTGTAAGGCTACGTTCACATTTGCGTTGTGCGCCGCTGCGTCGGCGATGCAACGCACAACGCAAATAAAAACGCACCAAAACGCTGCGTTTTGCGACGCATGCGTAGTTTTTTGCCGAAATTTGGACGCAAGAAAAATGCAATTTGTTGCGTTTCCTGCGCCCGATGTTTGCGGCAAAAAAAACGCATGCGTCGCACAACGCATGTCCATGCGTCCCCCATGTTAAATATATAAATAAATATAAATAATATACGCTGCATCGGGAAACGCTAATGTGAACGTTACCTAAAACATACTCGGTTTTTGCATGCGTTTTTGCTGCATTTTTACTTGCCTTCCCTCCACCCCATTAACTTGCATGGGTTATAAATGCTGAAAGAGCCAACCTGCTGCAGACTTGAAGAAAGAACCCTCCTTTGATGGTTCAAATCTGCAAGACAAACCTAAGCAGCATATGCATGAGATGTCCAAAATCTCACTCACTTTGCTGGTATTGTAAAACGCTGCGTTTATTCTGCGGCAAAAACACAATGTGCCAACAAACCCTAATCATTGGTGTGACTGTACAGTATGTGAGCACGTGATTTATTGCAAGGACTCTGTCAGCACAGAATGACTGTTCAAACCAAGTACAGGCGCTCGGTTCTTCATGGTGGCGCCAATCATTTCTATGCACCTTCCCACCTGCTGGTTTTCCCTATATCTCCACCCTCCGTCTTCTTTCTTTGACAGCTCTGCCTTCATAGAGCCAGAGAAGGATGGAAACCAAGCAGTTTGGAAGGTGTATATAAATGATGCACCGAGCGCCTGTACTTGGTTTGAACAGTCATTCTGTGCCGACAGTCGATTCATGGTGCCCCAAACAAGGATGGCATGAATCAGAGCTTGACTGCACAATTATGTAGAGGAATGTTTTTCTTTGAAACACTGTAGCACGGGGGCCCGACAGGCTCCTTCCTGCACCGCTTCGGGTGAGTGACAGTTCGCTCCCATGTGTGCACATTAGAAGAGGCCTGTCACTCAGCTAGAGCAGTGCAGGGAGCAGTCGGCAGGGCCCACATCGCGCTAGGCGGTCTCTTCTGGTCTTGAAACTGCTTTCTCTGAAATGCTGGTGCTGAATTCGTGCAGCCAGGGCCTCACTAATGCTGCCTTTTTTTTGGACAGCATGGATCTACTACCAGACTTCCTTTATAAATGTAAAGTGTTTGGTTTTTACAGCCTCCTTTCTAAGTAAATATCAGGCCCCATTGAAAATAAAAACAATGAATTCTCGCTTTCAACAGTGTCGCCATTCCTGCAATGTCGGCAATATTATTGCATAACATGGTTTCATAGTTTTGAGCTTGAAGGTAGATTTAAAGGGGTATTCCTATCTCCAACATCCTATCTCAATATGTAGTACGTGTAACAAATAATAATGGCAAATGCTTCCAATTAGAAATGATGTAGTATAGTTTTTCTGATTCGCTATATCGCTTACCCCTTGTGCCGCGCTTGGTTGTTCATGGTTACGACCACTCGTATAGTGAGTTAGCTGTTCATCATCGTAACCATGGATACCTAAGCCACTGCAATGCCCTGCACAGGGGGAAAGCTACATGGCAAATCAGAAGAATTATACTACTTTTCTAAGGCAAACAGGATCATGGGGTGCATTAAAAGAGGTCTGGATACACATGATGAGAGCATTATACTGCCTCTGTACAAATCCCTAGTTAGACCGCACATGGAGTACTGTGTCCAGTTTTGGGCACCGGTGCTCAGGAAGGATATAATGGAACTAGAGAGAGTACAAAGGAGGGCAACAAAATTAATAAAGGGGATGGGAGAACTACAATACCCAGATCAGATAGATTAGCGAAATTAGGATTATTTAGTCTAGAAAAAAGACGACTGAGGGGCAATCTAATAACCATGTATAAGTATATAAGGGGACAATACAAATATCTCGCTGAGGATCTGTTTATACCAAGGAAGGTGACGGGCACAAGGGGGCATTCTTTGCGTCTGGAGAAGAGAAGGTTTTTCCACCAACATAGAAGAGGATTCTTTACTGTTAGGGCAGTGAGAATCTGGAATTGCTTGCCTGAGGAGGTGGTGATGGCGAACTCAGTCGAGGGGTTCAAGAGAGGCCTGGATGTCTTCCTGGAGCAGAACAATATTGTATCATATTATTAGGTTCTGTAGAAGGACGTAGATCTGGGGATTTATTATGATGGAATATAGGCTGAACTGGATGGACAAATGTCTTTTTTCGGCCTTACTAACTATGTTACTATGTTACTATATAATTATTATTACACCTGCTACATATTGGGACAGGATCTTTGAGATTGGAATACCCCTTTAAGTCCATCGGGTTCAACCTACAGCCTAATATGTTGATCCAGAGGAAGGTAAAGTCCCCATGGAGCAGACATTAGTTGCTCTATTGCTCCATATTAGGAAAAAAATTCCTTCCCAACTCCATACATCAACCAGACTAGCTCCCTGGATCAACGCCCCATCACAGGATCTAGTGGCTGTAACCTGGAGCCAATCAGTGGCCGCTGGTCGGCTACTACCTTGACTATTTTGTCAGGGCAGCCCTCCACTCTGATGGAGTATTGATGAGGTAAAGCTGATTATCTGCCATTTATGCAGTGGTTATGTGACACAACAATGACGAGCCATGTACCATGAATAGCGGCACTGACATAGGAACAGCAGAAGGTGAGTATCCATTGCTTTTATTTTAAATGAGGCACTGAAGTAGTTAAGTGGGGGTTATCCAGTAGTCGACAACACCTTTAAACGATTTCTCCCTTTTTCAAATAATATTGCTCCAAATTCTCATAGGGGGGGGAAGCTCACTCAGCCACCCAGTGTCCAGCGACACATTTTCACTGCTGCTCCGTTTTTTGTTGATTAGCTGCAGCAATGACGTTATATCGTCATTGCTGCAGCCAATCACAGGACTCAGTTGCTTATGCACTTTGTCTACTAGGAGTTTAAGGATTGACCAGTGTTTTCAAGGTGACATCGTGCTGCAGCCAATCAACAGACCAGAGCATCTGAAAGAGGCAATATTGGATCCCGCGGAGTAAAAGCTGTTTATTTTTTTTTTTTTGCCTATGTGAACATTTGGAGCAATAATCTTTGTCAGTGAGCATGTACTATGGCAGCATCAGTAACTCTTATCACTCTTCTCCTGAATGATACTATGCTGTGGTTATAAATCTGCTCAGAAGAGGAGAGATAATGGCCATGAGCTCTGCTATCGGAACAAACGCACTGACCGGTATGATTATTGTCACGTGTTAGATTCCAGAAGAGTTTTGCCTAAAATCTGGGATAATCCTTTTTCCACATCAGTTTTGAGTCTATTGACACCACCTCAATTTTTATAGTTCTCTACAGCCTCAAACCAGTAAGAAATAAAAAAATAAATGATTTTGGAATATCTCCCCTTTGCAATTATTCTTCTGACCGGAGCTATGACTTTGCTGTATCATCCAATCATGGGAAACCTGTAGGGATTCTGACGCCGCACTGCCCGTCCAGGGAAATGATTGTCAGATTATTAGGTGTAGATTAATGCTTTGTTAATATCAGATCACTGTGTTTCAGGGTGGCACCAACTTCCTTCTCCCTTATGGTGTCGGTGTGACTCTGGAACATGTTGATCAGTTATCTATAAATCATTAGTCTGCACTTAATAGTCTGTTGTTTATATTTCCGGTGGAGCAGGACAGCATGAAAGTCCAATCACTAAAGGGGACAGTGACGTGTCACATTAGTTCTTTCTCATATATTGACCTGTTCCAAGATTATATATTACGGTACATTTTTATTAGTGATGAGCGAGTGTACTCGTTCCTCGGGTGACCTCTGAGTATTTATGAATGTTCAGATTTAGTTTTCATCACGGCAGCTGAATGATTTACAGCTACTGCCCACCTTGAATACATGTGGGGATTCCCTAGCAACCAGGCAAGCCCCACATGTACTTATGCTGGCTAGTAGCTGTAAATCATTCAGCTGCCGGGGATGAAAACTAAATCTCCGAGCAGTCATAAATACTCGGAGGTCACCCGAGCCTGCTCTGGAAAACCCGAGCAACGAGAATACTCACTCATCACTAATTTTTATGTTAAATTTAGACATCACACTTTCCAATTAACTAATTTCTACTGCTCAGAGCCTCTTATCAACAGACGGCAGATTGAGTCCTACTATTGTGCAAGCCAATGAGATTTGGCACATTAAGAGCCACTAAAGAATGAACAGATGATTATTCATACTATTGAGACTGGGAATACACAAGGAGCTCACCCAAGACATTTATCGGGACCCTATGGCAGTTTATGAGAAACAGGCAAGGAGAACATCCTAGCAGCTAGTGTATGCAGCTAAAAGCGACTCTGTGATCAGGATTTTGCTCTGTAAACTACAGACATTGTCAGGTTGTTGCTGTTATACTGATTAAGATGATACCTTGGTTGATGAAATCTTGTTGTTCTTGTTTAATCTGTATTTGCAGTTTTCAGTTTGTGGGGCTTCGGGGTGGCCTGTGGGCGGGACTTTGTGTGGTGCTCTGCTTAGATATTCATACTGATGGCTTTTGACAGGTCACTGGCCCTTCAGTGACCTGCCCCATATTTTCCATACTGCATATCATATTGTGTGGTTGCAAAAAATAGACGCTACTGCACATCCGCTTCCGGCACCATTTTGCTGGACGAAAAAAAATTGTCTGCAGCTAAATAGTGGCGGTTGCACAGTAGCATCTATTGGTAAGAAATAGATGTTACTGCGTAGGCGCCGCTACCGCCAATTTGTTGGATGTAAATTTTTGTTCTAAGCCCACAATATTATATGCATTATGTAAAAAAAGGAAACAGGTTACTGAAGGATCAGTGACCTGTCATAAGCGAATAAGAATACATATGTAAACAGGTCACCACATAAAGACCCGTCCACAGGCCGCCCCGGTGCACGAGAACTTCAATATCTGAAAACTGCAAATACAGATTAATCACTAACCACAAGATGGATTTCATCACCAGGTATCATTTTAATCAGTATAAAAGTGTCAATCTGACAGCGTCTGTAGTTTACTTAGCAAAATCCTGATGACAGGTTCGCTTTAAAAGGGTTCAAGCACGACTTGAAACAGATGTTTTTAAGCGATGTTAGAGCAGGTTCTTGTCAGGCTTAGTACCAGCTTTGTGGATGACCTTAAGGTCAAATTCATGTGTTCAGTATTTCAGTGTTCAGTATTTGGTCAGTATTTTCCATCAGTATTTGTAATCCAAAACCAGGAGTGGGTGATAAATGCAGAAGTGGTGCAAGTTTTTCTATTATGTTTTCCCTGATTGTTCCACTCACAAATTCTGATGTAAAATACTGACCTAATACTGACCTTGTGAACATGGCCTAATTGTTCTGCTCAGTCATCCTGACAGTTGTACACGCGTTCTGCTCAGTCATCCTGGCAGTTGTACACCCGTTCTGCTCAGTCATCCTGGCAGTTGTACACCCGTTCTGCTCAGTCATCCTGACAGTTGTACACCCGTTCTGCTCAGTCATCCTGGCAGTTGTACACCCGTTCTGCTCAGTCATCCTGGCAGTTGTACACCCGTTCTGCTCAGTCAGCCTGACAGTTGTACACCCGTTCTGCTCAGTCAGCCTGACAGTTGTACACCCGTTCTGCTCAGTCAGCCTGACAGTTGTACACCCGTTCTGCTCAGTCAGCCTGACAGTTGTACACCCGTTCTGCTCAGTCAGCCTGACAGTTGTACACCCGTTCTGCTCAGTCATCCTGGCAGTTGTACACCCGTTCTGCTCAGTCAGCCTGACAGTTGTACACCCGTTCTGCTCAGTCAGCCTGACAGTTGTACACCCGTTCTGCTCAGTCAGCCTGACAGTTGTACACCCGTTCTGCTCAGTCAGCCTGACAGTTGTACACCCGTTCTGCTCAGTCAGCCTGACAGTTGTACACCCGTTCTGCTCAGTCAGCCTGACAGTTGTACACCCGTTCTGCTCAGTCAGCCTGACAGTTGTACACCCGTTCTGCTCACTCAGCCTGACAGTTGTACACCCGTTCTGCTCAGTCAGCCTGACAGTTGTACACCCGTTCTGCTCAGTCAGCCTGACAGTTGTACACCCGTTCTGCTCAGTCAGCCTGACAGTTGTACACCCGTTCTGCTCAGTCAGCCTGACAGTTGTACACCCGTTCTGCTCACTCAGCCTGACAGTTGTACACCCGTTCTGCTCACTCAGCCTGACAGTTGTACACCCGTTCTGCTCACTCAGCCTGACAGTTGTACACCCGTTCTGCTCACTCAGCCTGACAGTTGTACACCCGTTCTGCTCACTCAGCCTGACAGTTGTACACCCGTTCTGCTCACTCAGCCTGACAGTTGTACACCCGTACTGCTCACTCAGCCTGACAGTTGTACACCCGTTCTGCTCACTCAGCCTGACAGTTGTACACCCGTTCTGCTCACTCAGCCTGACAGTTGTACACCCGTTTTGCTTCACTCAGCCTGACAGTTGTACACCCGTTTTGCTTCACTCAGCCTGACAGTTGTACACCCGTTCTGCTTCACTCAGCCTGACAGTTGTACACCCGTTCTGCTCACTCAGCCTGACAGTTGTAAACAACTTTCGGCTTTGTTAGCATCACATGCTGGGCACAAAGATTGACTGGTTGGGTTTACAACAAAGTATGGAACAGGACTGAAGCAAGTAAAAGAAAGCCCATTCTGCTCAGTCAGCTGAGCATGTTTTTTTTTTTCTTTCCCCTTCCTGGAATGAGTTGCAGCTTGAAATATTTGACGGCGGGCATTGTGGACAGCTCAGATAACCACTTTTAGGGCGGTTTCACACGTCCAGATAATTCCGGTACCGGAGTTGTCCGTGTACTCACGTGGCACATCCGTGTGTCACATGTGCAGCAGCCTTCTGCCGCCCGTGTGCCGCATCAGGACCACACGGATGGCCGCCGTGAAGCAGCTCTCCAGTTAGTGCTGTCCTCTGCTTGTGGTGCTGAAGCCGGCTGTCATCGCTTCTTCCCTGCTCGGCCACCGATAAGCGCGAGCCAGGGAGAATGAAAGAAAGCAAACCCGACGTGGGGTTCCCCCCTACATTATACAGCCAACCCGGCAAAATTCAAAGGTGCGGGCTGGTAAGGGGCCATGGATATGGCCACCCCAGCCTAAAAACAGCAGCCCGCAGCTGCCCAGAAAAGGTGCATCTATTTGATGTGCCAATTCTGGAGCTTTGCCCAGTTCTTCCCACTGCCCTGTAGCACTGGCATACCTATCCATTACTAATCACACAGATGTTAAATGTTTAATAAAACACACACACAGTAAGAAAAAAGTATTTTAACCCCTTTACCCCCAAGGGTGGTTTGCACGTTAATGACCAGGCCAATTTTTACAATTCTGACCTCTGTCCCTTTATGAGGTTATAACTCTGGAACGCTTCAACCGATCCCGGTGATTCTGACATTGTTTTCTCGTGACATATTGTACTTCATGATAGTGGTAAAATTTCTTTGATATTACCTGCGTTTATTTATGAAATAAACGGAAATTTGGCGAAAATTTTGAAAATTTCGCAATTTTCCAACTTTAAATTTTTATGCAATTAAATCACAGAGATATGTCACACAAAATACTTAATAAGTAACATTTCCCACATGTCTACTTTACATCAGCACAATTTTGGAACCAAATTTTTTTTTTTTGTTAGGGAGTTATAAGGGTTAAAAGTTGACCAGCAATTTCTCATTTTTACAACACCATTTTTTTTTAGGGACCACATCTCATTTGAAGTCATTTTGAGGGGTCTATATGAAAGAAAATGAACAAGTGTGACACCATTCTAAAAACTGCACCCCTCAAGGTGCTCAAAACCACATTTAAGAAATTTATTAACCCTTCTGGTGTTTCACGGGAATTTTTAGAATGTTTAAATAAAAATGAACATTTAACTTTTTTTTCACAAAAAAATTAATTCAGCTCCAATTTGTTTTATTTTCCCATGGGTAAGAGACGAAATTGGACCCCAAACTTTGTTGTAAAATTTATCCTGAGTACGCTGATACCCCATATGTGGGGGTAAACCACTGTGTGGGTGCATGGCAGAGCTCGGAAGGGAAGGAGCGCCATTTGACTTTTCAATGCAAACTTGACAGGAATTGAGATGGGACGCCATGTTGCGTTTGGAGAGCCACTGATGTGCCTAAACATTGAAACCCTCCACAAGTGAGACCATTTTGGAAAGTAGACGCCCTAAGAAACTTATCTAGATGTGTGGTGAGCACTTTGACCCACCAAGTGCTTCACAGAAGTTTATAATGCAGAGCCGTAAAAATAAAAAATCATATTTTTTTCGCAAAAATGATCTTTTCGCCCCCAATCTTTTATTTTCCCAAGGGTAAGAGAAGAAATTGGACCCCAAAAGTTGTTGTACAATTTGTCCTGAGTACGCTGATACCCTATATGTGGGGGTAAACCACTGTTTGGACGCATGGCAGAGCTCGGAAGGGAAGGAGCGCCATTTGACTTTTCAATGCAAAATTGTCTGGAATTGAGATGGGACGCCATGTTGCGTTGAGAGCCATTGATGTGCCTAAACATTGAACCCCCCCCCCCACAAGTGACACCATTTTGGAAAGTAGACCCCCTAAGGAACTTATCTAGGTGTGTTGTGAGAACTTTGAACCCCCAAGTGTTTCACTACAGTTTATAACGCAGAGCCGTGAAAATAAAAAAATCTTGTTTTTCCCACAAAAATTATTTTTTAGCCCCCAGTTTTGTATTTTCCCAAGGGTAACAGGAGAAATAGGACCACAAAAGTTGTTGTCCAATTTGTCCTGAGTACACTGATACCCCATATGTGGGGGAGGGGGGGGGGAACCACCGTTTGGGCACATGGGAGAGCTCGGAAGGGAAGGGGCGCCATTTGGAATGCAGACTTAGATGGAATGGTCTGCAGACGTCACATTGCGTTTGCAGAGCCCCTAATGTACCTAAACAGTAGAAACCCCCCACAAGTGACCCCATATTGGAAACTAGACCCCCCAAGGAACTTATCTAGATATGTTGAGAACTTTGAACCCCCAAGTGTTTCACTACAGTTTATAACGCAGAGCCGTAAAAATAAAAAAATTTTTTTTTTCCACAAAAATTATTTTTTAGCCCCAGTTTTGTATTTTCCCAAGGGTAACAGGAGAAATTGGACCCCAAAAGTTGTTGTCCAATGTGTCCTGAGTACGCTGATACCCCATATGTTGGGGTAAACCCCTGTGTGGGCACACGGGAGAGCTCGGAAGGGAAGGAGCACTGTTTTACTTTTTCAACGCAGAATTAGCTGGAATTGAGATCAGATGCCATGTCGCGTTTGGAGAGCCCCTGACGTGCCTAAACAGTGGAAACCCCCCAATTATAACTGAAACCCTAATCCAAACACACCCCTAACCCTAATCTCACTGGTAACCCTAAACACGCCCCTAACCCTAATCCCAACCCTATTCCCAACCGTAAATGCACAGCTGCAGGCTTCACAGTGCCTGCTCTGAGCAGGCGCTGTGAAGCCACCTCCCTCCCTGCAGGACCCGAATGCCGCGGCCATCTTGGATCCGGGCCTGCAAGGAGAAGGAGGACGTAAGAGACCCTCGAAGCAACGCGATCACATCGTGTTGCTGTGGCGGTCTCAGGGAAGCCCGCAAGGAGCACCCTCCCTGCGTGATGCTTCCCTATACCGCCGGCACACCGCGATCATGTTTGATTGCGGTATGCCGGGGGTTAATGTGCCGGGAGCATGTCCGTGACCGCTTCTGGCACATTGTGCTGGATGTCAGCTGCGATAGTTAGCTGACACTCGGCCGCGCTCCCCCTCGAGAGCGCGGCCGATCGCTATGATGTACTATCCCGTCGGTGGTCATACGGGCCCACCCCACCTCGACGGAATAGTACGTCAGATGTCAGAAAGGGGTTAATGAAATAAAACGATACACGCAGTTTTTTCACCTTTATTCTTTTGCCATTCCAAGCGAAGCCATCGATCTCCTGGAAAAAAGTCAAAATAAAAAACCAACAATATACCCATACCTGTCCGCCATATAGTCAAGTCCCACGCAGTAATCTATATCTGGGGGCATTTACATTTTACAACCAGGAGCAATGCTAATGCGGCCGCTCCCGGCTGTAAACGACTGGGGAATGAATGAAATGCAGGGAGCGGAGCCTCAGTGACGTCATCGAAGCTGCGTCCACTGGCAGCATGAACTCAAATGAACTCTGCAGCGTGGGAAAATCAGTTGGCATTAGTTCATGCCGCCAGGGGGTGCAGCTTCGGTGAATACATGTGGGGATTCCCTAACAAACAGGCAATCCCTGCATGTATTGAGGCTGTCTAACAGCTGCAAATCATGCAGCTGCGGCGACACAAACATAATCTACGAGCACTCCCAAGATACTCGGAGAACACCCGAACATGCTCGGAAACCCTGAGTAAAGAGTATACTCGCTCATCACTATCTAGCAGTTGTTTTTTTTTTTGGGTGGGGGGTGTACTGAAGAGGAGAGCAGTCTGGCAGCAGCTTATAGTACTCCCCTCTTAAGGTACCGTTACACTAAACGATTTACCAACGATCACGACCAGCGATACGACCTGGCCGTGATCGTTGGTAAATCGTTGTGTGGTCGCTGGGGAGCTGTCACACAGACAGCTCTCTCCAGTGACCAACGATCCAGGGAACAACTTCGGCATCGTTGAAACTGTCTTCAACGATGCCGAAGTCCCCGGGTAACCAGGGTAAACATCGGGTTACGAAGTGCAGGGCCGCGCTTAGTAACCCGATGGTTACCATTGTAAAAGTAAAAAAACAAACACTACATACTTACATTCTGATGTCTGTCACGTCCCCTGGCGTCAGCTTCCCGCACTGTGTAAGCGCCGGCCGTAAAGCAGAGCGGTGACGTCACCGCTGTGCTCTGCTTTACGGCTGGCGCTGACACAGTCAGTGCGGGAAGCTGACGCCGGGGGACGTGATAGACATCGGAATGTGAGAATGTACTGTTTTTTTTTTTTTTTTACTTTTACAATTGTAACCAGGGTAAATATCGGGTTACTAAGCGCGGCCCTGCGCTTAGTAACCCGATGTTTACCCTGGTTACTAGTGAACACATCGCTGGATCGGCGTCACACACGCCGATTCAGCGATGACAGCAGGTGATCAGCGACCAAAAAAAGGTCCTGATCATTCCCAGCAACCAACGATCTCCTAGCAGGGGTGATCGTTGGTCGCTGTCACGCATAACGATTTAGTTAACGGCGGTATCGTTGCTACATCACAAAGAGCAACGATATCGTTAACGAAATCGTTATGTGTGAAGGTACCTTTACTGAGAACAGATGGTCAGGCTGAGCATGTGTGTACAAGGTGAAAGGGGGTTTTCTTAAAGCTAGCTTGTTCATGTAACAGTTATATAATGTTGTTGGCTAGATAATTGCCAGAAGACATTTTACTAAAATCTGCTATGAAGGTTCTGTGTATGATTACCAAAGACATCATATTCAACACATTGTATCCAACTTAGCTGTATCTGCTAATGGTCTGCAGCAGAGGTGGGCAATTAATTTTTCTGAGGGGGGCTACATGATACTGTGACTGTTGTGGAGGGCCGAACCAATAGGCTGAAATTAATTAAGCTCAATATTAATATCAATATATAATTATGAATATAATAATTATAATATTAATTATCACTCAATATTGAGCAGAATTAAGTATGAGAAAGTATGAGAAGCTTTGAGAAAGCTGGACCGCGAAACGCGCGTCAGGGGCATCTAGGGAGGCTGTGGGAGACGTCCCTACTCATGGGTAAGCGCTGATTTATTTGCAGGAGTTCTGGACATATGGGTTATGGATTGTAACATAGAATTGTGATGGCCGAGTCCTTGAACTCTGCTGGATTTGATTATAACTCTTCTGACACCATGAGGGAATACATTTTGTCTCTCATTTACTCTCTAGTCTATCACTAGTTTTTTTTTCTTTGGCCTCCTGTGTATTTGGGTCTACATTGGAATATGTATACTGATGTATTTGTACACATTATATTGAATAAAAATTTATATTTTTATAATGATTGGTGGGACATTTTGCTTACTCCATCTTTTTGTGTATACTGTTTTTGAGAGTAGTCTCTTTCAGTTACCTTTTTTGGGTGACTATGATGGGAGAGTGGTACTTGTTCACCCTCGGCCACAGTGTTATAGTGCGCTTAACGACTTTTCGATTGAATGATACTGTGACTGTTGTGGAGGGCCGAACCAATAGGCTGAAATGAATTAAGCTCAATATTAATATCAATATATAATTATGAATATAATTATATTAATTATCACTCAATATTGAGCAGAATTAAGTATTCCGACATTACCCTATGTACCGTTTGAACCTGAATACAGCCTCTTCTGTATATCGTATGAGCCCAAGTTACAGCCAAAGGCAAAGAGACGTACATATGAGCAAGGATCACAATAAAAAAATTACAAATTTTATTAGTACATTCAATACCACAGATAAGATTTAAAAACATTTAAAAAGAAGCGATGATTGGCACCCAATACAAAAAATAAATACATGTATGTAAACATTGTATAATAGCTGGTCATCCAAACACAAGCATCATTATTGGAAAAATATGAAAACCACACTGACACTTCCTGCCCCTGATGAAGTGTCAGTGGTGATAACGCGGGTTGGGCTGACAGGAGCCGCTCTCTGCCTTTGCACCGTCATTACTGCACAATAAGCTTTGGTCCTGTGAGCGTATCCTAGCTACTCATAGCAATCAAATGGTTATTTGCTTAATTGATTATGGATACATTGAGTTAGCTGAGCTCTGAACCCAATCCTTTGGGACACTCTATATTGTTGGTTTATTTTCTCTGGATACATATCATTAGACGGTTTTGATATTTTTCCAATAATGATGCTTGTGTTTGGATGATCAGCTATTATATAATGTTTACCTACATGTACTTATTTTTGTATTGGGTGCCCATCATCGCTTCTTTAGTTCACCTAAATGAATGAGACATGATATTGTTACAGGTCTGTACTTTCTCTTGAACCACAATACTGTTTATAACATCTCTATGTACCCTTTTCAGCGGCACATATACTCGTTGTTTGGAGGTATATTTATATGTGTTATTTATTGGTGCTAGTTGGCAATCTGCAGCTCCTGCACACAATGGTTATATATGGTGTAACCTTTTTAAATCTCATATTTGGTGTTGAATGTACTAATAAAATTTGTAAAATTTGTTTTCTTGACATATTGCAGGTTGATCCCTCTAAATATACACTTGATGGTGCCCTCCTTTTGTGTTTTTATGGATATCGTATGAGGCCCACACGGCCTCCCCACGTCCAGCATATGAGGCCCACATGGCCTCCCCACGTCCAGCATATGAGCAACACACAGCCTCCCCATGTCCAGTACATGAGGCCCACACAGCCTCTCGATGTCCTGAATGTGAAGCCCACGCGGCCTCCCCATGTCCACAGTAAGACCCCCATAGCCTCCCCCATGTCCACAGTAAGACCCCCATAGCCTCCCCATGTCCACAGTAAGACTCCCATAGCCCCCATGTCTACAGTAAGATCCCCATAGCCCCCCCTTGTCCACAGTAAGACCCCCCTAGCCTCCCCATGTCCACAGTGACACCCATAGCTTCCTCATGTCCACAGTAAGACCTCTATAGCCTCCCCATGTCCACAGTTAGACCCCCCCCAGCCTCCCCATGCCCACAGTTAGACCCCATAGCCTCCCCATGTCCACAGTAAGACCCCCATAGCCTCCCCATGTCCACAGTAAGATCCCCATAGCCCCCCTTGTCCACAGTAAGACCCCCATAGCCTCCCCATGTCCACAGTAAGATCCCCATAGCCCCCCTTGTCCACAGTAAGACCCCCATTGCCTCCCCATGTCCACAGTAAGACACCCATAGCTTCCTCATGTCCACAGTAAGACCCCCATAGCCTCCCCATGTCCACAGTAAGACACCCATAGCCTCCCCATGTCCACAGTAAGACCCCCATAGCCTCCCCATGTCCACAGTAAGACACCCATAGCTTCCTAATGCCCACAGTTAGCCCCATTGCCTCCCCAAGTCCGCAATAAGACCCCCACAGCCCCCCCATGTCCGCAATAAGACCCCCATAGCCCCCCATGTCCACAGTAAGACTCCCATAGCCCCCCATGTCCACAGTAAGACCCCCATAGCCTCCCCATGTCCACAGTAAGACACCCATAGCTTCCTCATGCCCACAGTAAGACCTCTATAGCCTCCCCATGCCCACAGTAAGAAACCCATATCCTCCCCATGTCCACAATAAGACCTCTATAGCCTCCCCATATCCACAGTAAGACACCCATAGCTTCCTCATGTCCACAGTAAGACCTCTATAGTCTCCCCATATCCACAGTAAGACACCCATAGCCTCCCCATGTCCACAGTAAGACCTCTATAGCCTCCCCATATCCACAGTAAGACACCCATAGCTTCCTCATGCCCACAGTAAGACCTCTATAGCCTCCCCATACCCACAGTAAGAAACCCATATCCTCCACATGTCCACAATAAGACCTCTATAGCCTCCCCATATCCGCAGTAAGACACCCATATCTTCCTCATGTCTACAGTAAGACCTCTATAGCCTCCCCATATAAGCAGTAAGACACCCATATCTTCCTCATGTCTACAGTAAGACCTCTATAGCTTCCCCATATCCGCATTAAGACCTCTATAGCCTCCCCATGTCCACAGTAAGACACCCATAGCCTCCCCATGTCCACAGTAAGACCTCTATAGCCTCCCCATATCCACAGTAAGACACCCATAGCTTCCTCATGTCCACAGTAAGACCTCTATAGTCTCCCCATATCCACAGTAAGACACCCATAGCCTCCCCATGTCCACAGTAAGACCTCTATAGCCTCCCCATATCCACAGTAAGACACCTATAGCTTCCTCATGTCCACAGTAAGACCTCTATAGCCTCCCCATGTCCACAGTAAGACCCCCATAGCCTCCCCATGTCTACAGTAAGACCCCTATAGCTTCCTCATGTCCACAGTAAGACATCTATAGCCTCCCCATGTCCACAGTAAGACACCCATAGCTTCCTCATGTCCACAGTAAGACCCCCATAGCCTCCCCATGTCCACAGTAAGATCCCCATAGCCCCCCTTGTCCACAGTAAGACCCCCCTAGCCTCCCCATGTCCACAGTGACACCCATAGCTTGCTCATGTCCACAGTAAGACTATAGCCTCCCCATGTCCACAGTAAGACCCCCATAGACTCCCCATGTCTACAGTAAGACCCCCATAGCTTCCTCATGTCCACAGTAAGACATCTATAGCCTCCCCATGTCCACAGTAAGACCCCCATTGCCTCCCCATGTCCACAGTAAGACACCCATAGCTTCCTCATGTCCACAGTAAGACCCCCATAGCCTCCCCATGTCCACAGTAAGACACCCATAGCCTCCCCATGTCCACAGTAAGACCCCCATAGCCTCCCCATGTCCACAGTAAGACACCCATAGCTTCCTAATGCCCACAGTTAGCCCCATTGCCTCCCCATGTCCGCAATAAGACCCCCACAGCCTCCCCATGTCCGCAATAAGACCCCCATAGCCCCCCATGTCCACAGTAAGACTCCCATAGCCCCCCATGTCCACAGTAAGACCCCCATAGCCTCCCCATGTCCACAGTAAGACCCCCATAGCCTCCCCATGTCCACAGTAAGACCCCCATAGCCTCCCCATGTCCACAGTAAGACCCCCATAGCCTCCCCATGTCCACAGTAAGACCCCCATAGCCTCCCCATGTCCACAGTAAGACACCCATAGCTTCCTCATGCCCACAGTAAGACCTCTATAGCCTCCCCATGCCCACAGTAAGAAACCCATATCCTCCACATGTCCACAATAAGACCTCTATAGCCTCCCCATATCCGCAGTAAGACACCCATATCTTCCTCATGTCTACAGTAAGACCTCTATAGCCTCCCCATATCCGCAGTACGACACCCATATCTTCCTCATGTCTATAGTAAGACCTCTATAGCCTCCCCATATAAGCAGTAAGACACCCATATCTTCCTCATGTCTACAGTAAGACCTCTATAGCTTCCCCATATCCGCATTAAGACCTCTATAGCCTCCCCATGTCCACAGTAAGACACCCATAGCCTCCCCATGTCCACAGTAAGACCTCTATAGCCTCCCCATATCCACAGTAAGACACCCATAGCTTCCTCATGTCCACAGTAAGACCTCTATAGCCTCCCCATATCCGCAGTACGACACCCATATCTTCCTCATGTCTATAGTAAGACCTCTATAGCCTCCCCATATCCGCAGTAAGACCTCTATAGCCTCCCCATGTCCACAGTAAGACACCCATAGCCTCCCCATGTCCACAGTAAGACCTCTATAGCCTCCCCATGTCCACAGTAAGACCCCCATAGCCTCCCCATGTCTACAGTAAGACCCCCATAGCTTCCTCATGTCCACAGTAAGACATCTATAGCCTCCCCATGTCCACAGAAAGACCCCCATTGCCTCCCCATGTCCACAGTAAGACACCCATAGCTTCCTCATGTCCACAGTAAGACCCCCATAGCCTCCCCATGTCCACAGTAAGACACCCATAGCCTCCCCATGTCCACAGTAAGACCCCCATAGCCTCCCCATGTCCACAGTAAGACACCCATAGCTTCCTAATGCCCACAGTTAGCCCCATTGCCTCCCCATGTCCGCAATAAGACCCCCACAGCCCCCCATGTCCGCAATAAGACCCCCATAGCCCCCCATGTCCACAGTAAGACTCCCATAGCCCCCCATGTCCACAGTAAGACCCCCATAGCCTCCCCATGTCCACAGTAAGACCCCCATAGCCTCCCCATGTCCACAGTAAGACCCCCATAGCCTCCCCATGTCCACAGTAAGACCCCCATAGCCTCCCCATGTCCACAGTAAGACCCCCATAGCCTCCCCATGTCCACAGTAAGACACCCATAGCTTCCTCATGCCCACAGTAAGACCTCTATAGCCTCCCCATGCCCACAGTAAGAAACCCATATCCTCCACATGTCCACAATAAGACCTCTATAGCCTCCCCATATCCGCAGTAAGACACCCATATCTTCCTCATGTCTACAGTAAGACCTCTATAGCCTCCCCATATCCGCAGTACGACACCCATATCTTCCTCATGTCTATAGTAAGACCTCTATAGCCTCCCCATATCCGCAGTAAGACCTCTATAGCCTCCCCATGTCCACAGTAAGACACCCATAGCCTCCCCATGTCCACAGTAAGACCTCTATAGCCTCCCCATATCCACAGTAAGACACCCATAGCTTCCTCATGTCCACAGTAAGACCTCTATAGTCTCCCCATGTCCACAGTAAGACCCCCATAGCCTCCCCATGTCCACAGTAAGACCCCCATAGCCTCCCCATGTCCACAGTAAGACACCCATGGCTTCCTAATGCCCACAGTTAGCCCCATTGCCTCCCCATGTCCGCAATAAGACCCCCATAGCCCCCCCATGTCCGCAATAAGACCCCCATAGCCCCCCATGTCCACAGTAAGACTCCCATAGCCCCCCATGTCCACAATAAGACCCCCATAGCCTCCCCATGTCCACAGTAAGACCCCCATAGCCTCCCCATGTCCACAGTAAGACACCCATAGCTTCCTCATGCCCACAGTAAGACCTCTATAGCCTCCCCATGCCCACAGTAAGACCCCCATAGCCTCACCATGTCGACAGTAAGACCCCCATAGCCTCCCCATGTCCACAGTAAGACACCCATAGCTTCCTCATGCCCACAGTAAGACCTCTATAGCCTCCCCATGCCCATAGTAAGAAACCCATATCCTCCACATGTCCACAAAAAGACCTCTATAGCCTCCCCATATCCGCAGTAAGACACCCATATCTTCCTCATGTCTACAGTAAGACCTCTAAAGCCTCCCCATATCCGCAGTAAGACCTCTATAGCCTCCCCATGTCCACAGTAAGACACCCATAGCCTCCCCATGTCCACAGTAAGACCTCTATAGCCTCCCCATATCCACAGTAAGACACCCATAGCTTCCTCATGTCCACAGTAAGACCTCTATAGTCTCCCCATATCCACAGTAAGACACCTATAGCTTCCTCATGTCCACAGTAAGACCTCTATAGCCTCCCCATGTCCACAGTAAGACCCCCATAGCCTCCCCATGTCTACAGTAAGACCCCTATAGCTTCCTCATGTCCACAGTAAGACATCTATAGCCTCCCCATGTCCACAGTAAGACACCCATAGCTTCCTCTTGTCCACAGTAAGACCCCCATAGCCTCCCCATGTCCACAGTAAGACCCCCATAGCCTCCCCATGTCCACAGTAAGATCCCCATAGCCTCCCCATGTCCACAGTAAGACCCCCATAGCCTCCCCATGTCCACAGTAAGACCCCCATAGCCTCCCCATGTCCACAGTAAGACCCCCATAGCCTCCCCATGTCCACAGTAAGACACCCATGGCTTCCTAATGCCCACAGTTAGCCCCATTGCCTCCCCATGTCCGCAATAAGACCCCCATAGCCCCCCCATGTCCGCAATAAGACCCCCAAAGCCCCCCCATGTCCACAGTAAGACTCCCATAGCCCCACATGTCCACAATAAGACCCCCATAGCCTCCCCATGTCCACAGTAAGACCCCCATAGCCTCCCCATATCCACAGTAAAGGAACCTTCACACTGAACGATATTGCTAGCAATCCGTGACGTTGCAGCATCCTGGCTAGCGATATCATTCAGTTTGACACGCAGCAGCGTTCAGGATCCTGCTGTGATATCGTTGGTCGCTGCAGAAAGTCCAGAACTTTATTTCGTCGCTGGACTCCCTGCAAACATCGCTGAATCGGCGTGTGTGACGCCGATTCAGCGATGTCTTCACTGGTAACCAGGGTAAACATCGGGTTACTAAGCGCAGGGCCGCGCTTAGTAACCCGATGTTTACCCTGGTTACCAGCGTAAAAGTAAAAAAAAACAAACACTACATACTTACCTTCCGCTGTCTGTCCTCCGAAGACCTCTATAGCCTCCCCATATCCACAGCAAGACACCCATAGCTTCCTCATGTCCACAGTAAGACCTCTATAGCCTCCCCATGTCCACAGTAAGACCTCTATAGTCTCCCCATATCCACAGTAAGACCCCCATAGCCTCACCATGTCCACAGTAAGACCCCCATAGCCTCCCCATGTCCACAGTAAGACACCCATAGCTTCCTCATGCCCACAGTAAGACCTCTATAGCCTCCCCATGCCCACAGTAAGAAACCCATATCCTCCACATGTCCACAAAAAGACCTCTATAGCCTCCCCATATCCGCAGTAAGACACCCATATCTTCCTCATGTCTACAGTAAGACCTCTATAGCCTCCCCATATCCGCAGTAAGACCTCTATAGCCTCCCCATGTCCACAGTAAGACACCCATAGCCTCCCCATGTCCACAGTAAGACCTCTATAGCCTCCCCATAACCACAGTAAGACACCTATAGCTTCCTCATGTCCACAGTAAGACCTCTATAGCCTCCCCATATCCACAGTAAGACACCCATAGCTTCCTCATGTCCACAGTAAGACCTCTATAGCCTCCCCATGTCCACAGTAAGACCTCTATAGCCTCCCCATGTCCACAGTAAGACCTCTATAGTCTCCCCATATCCACAGTAAGACACCCATAGCCTCCTCATGTCCACAGTAAGACCTCTATAGCCTCCCCATGTCCACAATAAGACACCCATAGCTTCCTCATGTCCACAGTAAGACTTCTATAGGCTCCCCGACACTCTGCTTCTGCTCCTGTCTTGGTGTCTCCTGTGCGCTGACTCTCCGCAGTACACAGATGACGCGATGAAATGATGTCATCGCATTAGCTGTTTCTCACGCTGATTGGTGGAAGTAGTGGCCTGAGGCCCCTCCTCCACCAATGCAGTCAGCATGGATATAGACAGCGGAGACATCGAGTGGGCACGGTGTGGACCGTGGGCCACTGTTTTCTGCCCCATAGCTGTCCGCGGCCCGGACTGAGACAACCAGAGGGCCGGATCTGGCCCGCGGGCCGCACTTTGCCCAGGTCACGTTTGCAGGTATAAATCTCAGTGTATGGCTTTCTAAAGCTGAGCTCAGGAAAATTTAGGATGAATCCTACAAAGGGAGAAAACTGCTAGAAAAATATCACACAGGTGATCTTGTGGTTAGAGATACTGCCTTTGTGTCCAGGCCTCTTCAGAAAATTCACCTGTAATCGTCGGTACGCTTTTAATACTGACAGAAGGCTATTATAATTTCCTGCCTTTAATATGCACTGTCATTTTCTAATATAATTATATTTTTTTCTAGAAATGTTGAAGTTCAAAGTTGGAATTCGTGGTGGAGCAGACAGTCTATCATCAGAGCCCCTCACCAGCAGAGCTACACGGCTCCATAACTTTTTACAGGTGTTTTGTATATGTAGTTTCTTTAGTGTCCTCCCAAATTCACAAGTTTTCCCCTATCCTTTAGGCCCGGATGCAGACTGCCATATTTTCGGTCTCAGTGTGATCCAGCAAAACATCGGTTTGCACTCGGGCCAATGTCTATAGGACCGTTCATATGTCCAACATTTTCCTCGAACGAAAATTTGCTGCATGCCTGAGTTTGATCCGATATTCGGATCCCACTCAGCCATGCAAGTCAGTGAGTCCGTGGAAAATATTGGAATGTGCTTGGATGTCATCTGAGTCCAGTCTGATTTAGGCTACTTTCACACATCAGGTTTTTGCCGTCAGGCACAATCTGGCAAGTTTTGAAAAAAACGGATCCGTTTTTTTCTCATAGAGTTGTATTAGCGCCGGATTGTGCCTGATGGCCACACGTTTCATCTGTTTTTTGCCAGATCCGTCCAAAATTTCTTTTCTGGCGGACTGAGAAAACGTCCATATGAACGATTTTTCTGTCTGGGAACAGGAAGTCAGAATTTTAAGCCCGATAAACCAAAACTGATCCAGCAAAAAAACGGATCCGGCGCATCAGTTTTTCGCAATTTGCACCAAATCCTTCTTCTTTTTTTTTTTTAATGGACGGATTATGCCTGAAGGCAAAAAACTGATGTGTGAAAGTAGCCTAAAGCTGACTGACAGAACGGATAGGATGAAGTAATTTTTTCTCCATCTTCTCATTCGCGAGAATCCGATCACACTCGAATCACAGTTTGATTTTCGTAGTTGACCCGTATACTGTGAGATGAAAGAATCTACTGTTATTTGCACCTGCCCTTAGTCATAGGATCCATATCATTAACAGATCTCCATATGTATTCATATGGGAGAGACCTGTCAATCACTTGGAGCATGGCAAAGCCGATTAGTGGCTGTGGTGGACTGGTTAAGATTAAGACATACCCAGCTGCAATTACGCAGCCTGGCTATATAATTCATGTTGCACATGGGTTGGATAGCATGAATCTAGTAACAAGTTCACTTTTAATAATATTGAAGTGAAAACAATTATGATTGACGATGCAGAAAATAAAGGAGATGCAGGAGTACTAATCGTAGAAATACACTGTGTTCCAAATTATTATGCAAATTGGATTTAAGTGTCATAAAGATTTAATTGTTTTGTTTTTCAAATAAACTTGTGGATGTTATTGTGTCTCAGGGCTCAATAAATAGCTGAAATCAATCTTAAACACATGTGATAATTAGTTTTCCAGGTGATTCTAATTAAAAGAAAACTACTTAAAAATGATGTTCCACATTATTAAGCAGGCCAAAGGTTTCAAGAAATATAAGAAATAAAAAGGATCTCTCTGCTGCTGAAAAGCGTTAAATAGTGCAACGCCTTGGACAAGGTATGAAAAAATTAGATACTTCATAAAAACTTTGTGATCATCATACTGTGAAGAGATTTGTGACTGAAACAGAGCACAGACAGAGTTCATGCAGATAAAGGCATAATGAGGAAGGTTTCTGCCAGACAAATTCATTGAATTAAGAGAGCAGCTGCCAAAATACCATTACAAAGCAGCAAACCGTTATTTGAAGCTGCTGGTGCCTCTGGAGTCCCTCGAACCTCAAGGTATATGATCCTTCAAAGGCTTGCTGTGGTGCATAAACCTAATATTCAGCCACCCCTAAACAGTGTTCACAAGCAGAAACGGTTGCAGTGGGCCCAGACATACATGAAGACTAATTTTCAAACAGTCTTGTTTACTGATGAGTGTCGAGCAACCCTGGATGGTCCAGATGGATGGAGTAGTGGATGGTTGGTGGATGGCCACCATGTCGCAACAAGGCTGCGACGTCAGCAAGGAGGTGGAGAAATCATGTTTTGGGCCGGAATCATGGGGAAACAGCTGGTGGGGCCCTTTAAGGTTCCTGAAGATGTGAAAATGACCTCTGTAAAGTATATAGTGTTTCTGACTGACAACTTTCTTCCATGGTCTAAAAGCAGAAATGTGCCTTCAGGAGCAAAATCATCTTCATGCATGACAATGCCCCATCTCATGCTGCAAATAATACCTCTGAGTCATTGGCTGCTATGGGCATAAAAGGAGATAAACTCATGGTGTGGCCACCATCTTCCCCTGATCTCAACATGATAGAGAACCTTTGGAGTATCATCCAGCACAAGATCTATGAGGGTGGGAGGCAGTTCACATCAAAACAGCAGCTCTGGGAAGCTATTCTGACTTCATGCAAAGACGTACAAGCAGAACCTCTCCAAAAACTCAAGAATGCAAGAATTGTGAAGGTGATATCAAAGAAGGGGTCCTATGTAATGTAACTTGGCCTGTTAAGATGTTTTGGAGTTACCGTATTTTTCGGACTACAAGACGCACTTCCCCCCCCCCCCAAAAAAAAGGGGGAAAATTGGGGGTGCGTCTAATAGTCGCAATGCAGATTTACCATGGCGGCAGAGGTGCGGGGATGAGGAGGCGCAGTAAGCGGGGTCCCTTTCTCCGGTGAGGTGATGCAGCAGCCCGGTAAGCAGCAGAGCCGGGTGAATCCTGTTGTTATCGGTGGGGGCGGCCATCTTCCTGAAGCCGCGCGTGCGCAGATGAAGCGCTCTGCTTCCCGAGGCTTCAGGAAAATGGCCGCCGCGATCTCCATCTGCGCACGCGCGGCCTCCCGCGGCCATTTTCATGAAGCCCCGGGAAGCAGAGCGCTTCATCTGTATCACCTCACCGGGGAAAGGGAGCCCTCTCACGCCATACCTCTCACTGCGCCTCATCCCAGCACCTCCTCATCCCAGCACCTCTGCCGGTAATCACTGCTGCAACCCTCCCATGGACACCAGGCCGTGGCATCGCCCACCTAAGCAGGAAGGGACCCTGCTCAGGTGCACACCACACCGCATCACCCCACCTCTGCCGACACCATGCCTTCTGTGACCCTGCTCTGCCACCGCCAGCCCTCAGGTAAGATATTGTACATTCGGACAATAAGACGGACCCCCATCTTATAAAAAAATCTTTTTTTTCTGCAATTTTCACCCCAAATTTGGGGTGCGTCTTATGGTCCGGTGCGTCTTATAGTCCGAAAAATACTGTAAATGGCTTTTTTGTTCAGTGAATGTGACCTCCTAATGCTGCAAATTCCACAAATGAGCATTTTCAGTTCTTTAAAACATATCAAATGTTTAGAAATTCTACTGTGCCTAATACCGTAATTTGGAACAGTGCATTTTGAGTTTTTATTCATTTTGGAGATTATACTGTCATCATTGGGAGGTTTCTTCAATAAAATTCGATGTATACTCTAACGGGTGATGACTTTAATTAGACTGACTGTCATTTGCACCGACCATTTAGGAAAATCCGAGAAAAATATCATCTGCATAATAATTTGGAACATAGTGAACATGAAGTATGACTGCGGTACAACTGTCAATGTGAAAGTGGTATCGCAATCTGAATTCTGTTCTGCTGAAGGATTCTGCAACCCATGTAGCATAAATGTAGAAAATCTCAGCACTCAGAAAATTGATGCAAAAAGATACAATTGCTAGACATCACATGATGAGAATATTACAAGCACTTGATCCAAAATGCATGTAAGAGCCAATACTGCTAGACATTTAAATGGAACCTGTAGCCTCAAAAAACATTATCTGCAGATATAGTGATAATCAGCAGGTAAATAGTATTTAATCCTGTCCAAGCTGTCTTACTGGAAATGTGCTGAGTACATTTCTGACGGTGTTGTCACACACCAGTCAAGATGATCGCCTCCATGCCATGCTGCATTGATGCAAAAGGAGCCCCAACCAAGTATTGAGCGCATCTACTGAACATACATTTCAGTAGGCCAACATTTCAGATATTCTAATTTACTGAGATAATGACTTTTAGGTTTTCATTGGCTGTAAGCCATAATCATCAACATTAACAGAAATAAACACTTGAAATAGATCACTCTGTAATGACTCTATATAATACGAGTTTCACTTTTTGTATTGAAGAACTGAAATAAATTAACTTACTGATGATATTGTAATTTTGTGAGAGACACCTGTATTTCATTAACCCCTTTCCGACATTGGGCATAATAATACGCCGATGTTGGACACCCTCCCTTTGATGTGGGTTCCGGCGGTGAGCCCACATCTTTTCCGGCACATGTCAGCTGTTTTGAACAGCTGACATGGGCTGCTAACAGTTGCTGGAGGAATCGCAACAGCGGAATTTAAAGATGCGTTTCCGGCAAGCGCGCAGGAAATCCCACCCATCGGCACCCGTGTCACATGACCGCGGGTCGCCGATGGGTTGGCATGACAACCAGGGGTCTCCAGCAGACCTCTATGATTGTCACTGCCGGATTGCTATGAGCGCCTCCTGGTGGTCGACGCTCATAGCAAGTGAACAATTCTACATACAGGCGATCTGATCATCGCCTGTATGTAGCAAAGGCAATTGGGTTACGGCAACTTCTATAAAAAGCATGGCAAAAGTAAAAAAATCTTTTTTTTAGAAATATTAAAAAAAATAAATCAATATATATGTATATATATATGTATATGTATGTGTGTATATATATATATATATATATATATATATATATATATATATATATATATATACACACACATATATGTTCAAATCACCCCCCTTTTGCCCCCATTCGAAATAAAACAATACAAAATAATCAAACATACACATATTTGGTATTGCCGCATTCAGAATCGCCCGTTCTATCAATATAAAAAAAATTAACCCGATTGGCAAATGGCGTAACGAGAAAAAAAGTCAAAACGATAGAATTACATTTTTTTGGTTGCTGCAACATTGCATTAAAATGCAAAAGATCGTATCTGCACCAAAATGGTGTATTTAAAAACGTCAGCTCGGCACACAAAAATAAGCCCTCATCCAACCCGAGATCATGAAAATTGGAGCCGCTATGGTATCGGACCGGATCGGAAAATGGCGCAATTTTTTTTTTTAACAGTTTGGAATTTTTTTTCACTACTTAGATAAAAAATGAACCTAGACATGTTTGGTGTCTATGAACTCGTAATAACCTGGAGAATAATAAAGGCATGTCACTTCTAGGATTTAGTTAACATAAGTGCCCCCCCCACGACATGTTAAAACCAATGGTGTCGTTGAAAAGTACAACTCATCCCGCAATAAACAAGCCCTCACATGGCCATATTGACAAAAAATAAAAAGGTTATGGCTCTGTGAAGAAGGGGTGCAAAAAATGAAAATACCTCCATCATAACTTTCCCACTAAGAAAGTTAATTTTAATCAACATTTTAATCAATATGTCTTTGAATAATAATAACTTTTGATGATTATACCACAGCTCCTGGGCAGGGGAGGAAAGAAAAGATTATAGAGACAGGACAGCAGGGGTTCACAGCTGATTCTTTGAGGTAAAAAGAGGGAAATGTTTTACCTGACAGAAAGAATCAGCAGCAATCCCCTGCTGTAATGTTTGTGTCCTTTCTTTTGCTTCCTCCCCTGCCCAGGTATGGTGCCGGCACTAGAGGTGTTATTATTTTACTGGGGGGAAAACTGGTGAACAGAATGGTTTATCCAAGTACTGGACAACCCTTTAAAAGAAACAGTACTGATAGAGGTTCACAGGCAGATTATACATGGAGCAGACTCTAACATTACTGTTATATGCTGATGTTCTTTATTGAGTATTATTTGTTTCTAGGGAAAATCATCATGTCAGTTTCCTTTGCAACAACAACTGTGTGCTCTGACGAGGGAAGGGCTTCTGGATTCCTTATTTGTCCTCTTTGAAGAATGTAACAGTCCAGCATTACTGAAGATTAAACATGTGTCTAACTTTGTCAAAAAATGTAAGTTTAGTTCAGTTAACTTTAAATCATCTTGGTCTCATTTATCACAAGCGCCTACCTGAGAAATAGGCCTTGCTGCTTATAGCAACCAATCAGGGCTCTGTTTGTATAAACTGCTTGAGGGCTTTTCCCAAATTGTACGTTATCACCATCCATAGGATATGCACTTACTCATCGCCTGGACTCTCAGCAATCCCCGAAAAAAGGACTCTGCGGGGCTCTGCCTGAGTGGAGCTGAGGTAAAAGCGTGCGCACCGAGTTTCATTATGTGACTGCTGAAATAAGCATGTGCTATAGTCTGCTAACTTTGCCTGTCCTATAGTCAGAGAATGCACCGGAGCATCATCCTCTGCTTAGTTTAGACAGGGCCCTCTATATAACCTACTGTCTTGGGGAATTACCTTTAAAGAAAAGTAGAAGCCTGTGTATGGGTAGAGAATCACATCACAAACAGGTTTCTCAGAGTGTGTATGAGGGTAGCCTCTAAATATACAGGGTGGGCCATTTATATGGAGACACCTGGGTGAGCCATTTATAAAGTTGGATCCAAAATGGCTGACTTCAAAATGGCCGCCATGGTCACCACCCATCTTGGAAAGTTTTCCCCCTCCCTTATACTAATGTGCCACAAACAGGAAGTTGATATCACCAACCATTCCCATTTTATTTAGGAGTATCCATATAAATGGCCTACCCAGGTGTATCCATATAAATGGCCCACCCTGTAATGCCCTCTCAGGCCGCACTTCGTTTGACGACACAGAAACCCAAAACGAAATTTCAAGACGGAGTTAGTAGATTTTACAAATATATAGTTGATTTTACTTTAGCACTTGACGGCACATTTATGCAGAGGATTGCAAGTGCAAAACTTAAAGGGGCTGTCCGGTCCCAATCGATAAGTCTGCAGTCCATCTGTGTGAGTGGATTCGCAGCTTTCTGAGCCGGGATCAGAATGTATGTATGATTTATACATACTCCTGCTTAGAGCCTTTCCAGTTGTATAGAGTGAGGCCGTGGCCCATCAAGTGATGCTGACGTCTAGTGGGCGTGGCCGGCTGGAGGGCGTGGCCTTGCACCATACAAATATGTAGAATGGAGGCTGCGCCCACTGGCCACCAGTATGTATAACTCGTGTACCTGCTGGTCCCGGGTCAGAAACCAGTGAATCCCTGCAGTGCACAGTGTGTACGTTGAGGGGGTATTCATAAGTCTGCAGTCACACAGAGTGACTTCGATCTTCTTCTTATCCCTATGACACACTCACTATCATGTTCTGCTGCAGAACTCTTGCTGCAGGGCCTGGCTAGTTGTTAACCCTTCCCTGCCCAGGGGAAGATAGGGTGCTACCTGTTTTCCCATTAACTTCACATAAAAGGATTACAATAAACAATAACAATAACCATAAAATCACAGCATCTGCCACAGTAGAAAGATATGTCAATCTAATATATGCTAAACTGTGTGTCATGCAGTAACATACAAATAGGCCATGTAATCGTATCCGTAAACACTTTATCGATGTGCCTGCTTCATCTATCTGTCCAAGGTGCACTTTGATTGTTTTTACAGACAAATAAAAACCACTAGATAAACAGTTATAAATGAGATATAGGCTTCAATTCATCAAGATGGCAATTGCTATTTTCCCTCCCTTCAATGAATGGACCACACTGCTTGCTGAGTGATGTAGTTCTTTCACAGTTTCTCTGCACATAAATGCTCTTCATCTGCGAACTACAACACAGTCTTATTCATTGTGAAGACATTTGCAATATATACCCATTCAATAAGTTGTCCTGAGTACTGCTGTGCTGGAAAAAGCCAAACTGGCCCTTAATGCTTTGCTCTCTGTCAGCGAGTACCAGGGGTCGACTACCCACTGATCATAATGGCACAGAATGGTGGATGCCCTTAGGGGATACAATTTCCGTGAAAGGACATACTTGGCCTGCAACAATGTTTAGGTCAACGTACCACGCACATAAATGATGGGACCCGAGGTTTTCCAGCGAACATTGCCCAATCAGACTGCCTCTGTTATCTTGTCGTATTCATCAGAACAGGCCACCACCTTCCTTCATTTCAAGATCCAGTTTTGATGCTCATGTCCATTCTATGTGCTTTCAACTGTGAACAGAGTTGTCCTTTCTTGAACCCCTTTTAGTAGGTACTGTCCACTCTATACCAGGTACATCTCATCAGATCAAATGTTTTGGAGAGTTTATGACCCAGTTGTGTAGCCATCACCATGAAGCTTTTGTCAAATTACTCAGGTTCTTGCCTATTTTTCCAACTTCAATGACTAATTGTTCACTCACTGCCTCATTTATTCCACATTTTGACATGTGCCATTATCACAAGATAACATTAAATCTTCTCCGTGTTTTATGGCTGATCAGTGTATATTCTTGTTGTCTTTCTTCAGATTCTGAAACCATTGCAGAGTTGCGTGAGCTCCAGCCTAACATTAAGGATTTTGAATTAAAGAATGTAATCGGACGCGGTCACTTTGCAGATGTACATGTTGTCAAGGAGAAGCCTACCGGAGACATATATGCTATGAAAATGATGAAGAAGAAAACACTTCTTGCACAGGAGCAGGTTTTTTGCAGCTTTTTTTTTTAACTAAAGAGGGCTGCGATTTGGGGCTTTCACTTTGGGATGTATAATGAACTTAGCTTTAGTTAAAGGGGATTGTATCATCTTCTTAAACCGTCAACAGAACAGAGCAGAAAAGAAGCCTCTGCTCTGTCAATGTGACGTCAACAGAGGCAGCTGAATCTCTGGCAGGAGCAGTTTGTGCCGGTGAAGAACGGTGCTTGGCACAACCGGCAGGTTTTATGCCAAGTCCTCGATGTCCCCTTGAAGGGTTCATTCACAGTATTTGGTCAGTATTTTGTATGTGTTTGCCAAAACCAGGAGTGGAATTTACAGATAAGACCTATAATTGAAAGATTGACACCTGGTCTGTGTTTTGCCGACACATCTGGTTTTTACATACAATACTGATCAAAATACTGATGTGTGAATAAAGCCTAAATAGATCTGTATAGATGTTTTTGATGGCATAATAAAAAGTTGTGTATTGATAAGGTTGAAATGAAATATTTCATAAGATATGATGGTATTTTATTGCCTACTTTGTTTAGGTTTCTTTCTTTGAAGAAGAACGAAATATATTAAGTAACCATAATAGTCCATGGATACCAACACTACATTATGCCTTCCAGGATAGGGAGCACCTTTACCTAGTAAGTAATCTGATGAATCTAACGAATTCAAATGCAGCATTTTACAGAGGTCAAGCAGAATTGGTATTCAATTCCAGAGCAAAACTGTCCAAATAATATGATGAGAGATTCTAACTCTGTAAGGGTGGTTTGTCACAAACTGGGCAGAGCTTCAAATTTAAAGCGAGGCTATACATGTGCTTTAGAAGGAAAATGCTTTGTTTTAATCGTGAAGTTTTTTAGTTTTTTTTTTAAATAACAATTATACTTTCTGTTGATAGGAAAAACATTTTTTTTACTCTATAAGACTTTAAAACCACTTGTAAAATATTGTAAATATGAATTATGCCACCCAAAAAGCACATTTATAAAATGCTTAAAATCTTTGTGTTTTTGTAGTAGCAAGAAGATTCATAAAATCATGTGTGTGAAGTAGGAGTTAGGCCACATTCACACGTTGCTTTTTATTCTGCGGGTTCTCCCGCAGCGGATTTGATAAATCTGCAGGGCAAACCCGCTGTGGTTATCCCTGCAGATTTATCGCGGTTTGTCCTGCAGGTTCCGCTGCGGGACTTACCCCTACTATTGATGCTGCATATGCAGCAATATGCAGCATCAATAGTAATGTTAAAAATAATAAAATCATGATGATATACTCACCCTCCGACGTCCCGATCTCCTGGGCGCTGCAGGCGGCGGTACGGTTCCAAAGATGCTGTGTGACCAGGACCTTCGGTGACGTCACGGTCATGTGACCGCGATGTCACCGAAGGACCTGGTCGCATAGCAAACCTGAGACCGGACGGCCGCGTGCAGCGCTGAGACTTCCGAGGGTGAGTATATCATTATTTTTTATTTTTATTCTTTTTTTTAAATACAAATATGGTTCCCGGGGCCTGGAGGAGAGTCTCCTCTCCTCCACCTCGGGTATAACCCGCACATTATCCGCATTACTTCCCGCATGGTGGGCACAGCCCCATGCGGGAAGTAAGCGGATCAATGCACTTCTATGGGTGCAGAATCGCTGCGATTCTGCACAAAGAAGTGACATGGTCCTTCTTTTTTTCCGCAGCAATTCAGCGCTGTTTTTTTCGGGTTTTTCCGCATCATGTGCACTGCGGTTTCTGTTTTCCATAGGGTAACATTGTACTGTACCCTGCATGGAAAACAGCTGCGGACCCGCAGCGGCAAAATCGCCGCGGTTCCGCAGTAAAAACCGCATAGTGTGAACATGGCCTTAAAAGGGAGTCTGTCAACACAAAAATTATTGTTAAAACCATCAGGGCTGTGGAGTCCGAGTCGGAGCCCGTTTGGTGGAGATGGAGTCGGTATAAAATGGACTGACTCAAACTCCTAAAATATACAGGTCCTTCTCAAAAAATTAGCATATAGTGTTAAATTTCATTATTTACCATAATGTAATGATTACAATTAAACTTTCATATATTATAGATTCATTATCCACCAACTGAAATTTGTCAGGTCTTTTATTGTTTTAATACTGATGATTTTGGCATACAACTCCTGATAACCCAAAAAACCTGTCTCAATAAATTAGCATATCAAGAAAAGGTTCTCTAAACGACCTATTACCCTAATCTTCTGAATCAACTAATTAACTCTAAACACATGCAAAAGATACCTGAGGCTTTTATAAACTCCCTGCCTGGTTCATTACTCAAAACCCCCATCATGGGTAAGACTAGCGACCTGACAGATGTCAAGAAGGCCATCATTGACACCCTCAAGCAAGAGGGTAAGACCCAGAAAGAAATTTCTCAACAAATAGGCTGTTCCCAGAGTGCTGTATCAAGGCACCTCAATGGTAAGTCTGTTGGAAGGAAACAATGTGGCAGAAAACGCTGTACAACGAGAAGAGGAGACCGGACCCTGAGGAAGATTGTGGAGAAGGACCGATTCCAGACCTTGGGGAACCTGAGGAAGCAGTGGACTGAGTCTGGTGTGGAAACATCCAGAGCCACCGTGCACAGGCGTGTGCAGGAAATGGGCTACAGGTGCCGCATTCCCCAGGTAAAGCCACTTTTGAACCATAAACAGCGGCAGAGGCGCCTGACCTGGGCTACAGAGAAGCAGCACTGGACTGTTGCTAAGTGGTCCCAAGTACTTTTTTCTGATGAAAGCAAATTTTGCATGTCATTAGGAAATCAAGGTGCCAGAGTCTGGAGGAAGACTGGGGAGAAGGAAATGCCAAAATGCCTGAAGTCCAGTGTCAAGTACCCACAGTCAGTAATGGTGTGGGGTGCCATGTCAGCTGCTGGTGTTGGTCCACTGTGTTTCATCAAGGGCAGGGTCAATGCAGCTAGCTATCAGGAGATTTTGGAGCACTTCATGCTTCCATCGGCTGAAATGCTTTATGGAGATGAAGATTTCATTTTTCAGCACGACCTGGCACCTGCTCACAGTGCCAAAACCACTGGTAAATGGTTTACTGACCATGGTATTACTGTGCTCAATTGGCCTGCCAACTCTCCTGACCTGAACCCCATAGAGAATCTGTGGGATATTGTGAAGAGAAAGTTGAGAGACGCAAGACCCAACACTCTGGATGAGCTTAAGGCCGCTATTGAAGCATCCTGGGCCTCCATAACATCTCAGCAGTGTCACAGGCTGATTGCCTCCATGCCACGCCGCATTGAAGCAGTCATTTCTGCCAAAGGATTCCCGACCAAGTATTGAGTGCATAACTGAACATTATTATTTGTTGGTTTTTTTGTTTGTTATTAAAAAACACTTTTATTTGATTGGATGGGTGAAATATGCTAATTTATTGAGACAGGTTTTTTGGGTTATCAGGAGTTGTATGCCAAAATCATCAGTATTAAAACAATAAAAGACCTGACAAATTTCAGTTGGTGGATAATGAATCTATAATATATGAAAGTTTAATTGTAATCATTACATTATGGTAAATAATGAAATTTAACACTATATGCTAATTTTTTGAGAAGGACCATTTACATTTACAAAGCTGTGACTGAAAAAGATCACAGCAGCACCAAGAAACCAGAGACCAGCACTTCCCACCAGGCAAAGGATGAGGAAAGAGCATCTCAGACGTCAGTTACAAGATATTTTGTAAGTGACAAAGTTACTGTAACAATGACAGCAGATGTGTTTAAAAGACAGCTCATCAAGCTTGTTGTGAAGAACTGTGTACCATTACCATTATTTGCACGACCAGCTTTTACAACTCTTAATGGAGAAATAGGTCGCAAACTTGGTGTTTCTCTGGAAAGAGAAAGTATTAGAAAATTAGTGATTGAAGAAGCCCTTAACCAAAAGGAAGATCTTAAAAAGATTCTCGAGACGTTTTGTATTTCTTAAAATGGATGCTTGGACACGTCACAGAGTGAACTATTTTGCTATCAACATTCGATATGTTTGTGACAACAAAAAAAAATTGTTACTAAGACACTGGCAGTAAAAAATACTAAAGATCATCACAGCAGCCAGTTTCTCCAGACCTTAGTGGAAAAAGTTCTGCAAGATTATGATCTAAAAAAAGAACAGGTTCTTGCTATTGTAACTGATAATGCTTCAAACATAAGTACAATTAAACTGATGCTTCAAACATAAGTACAATTAAACTGATGAACGAGAATAATGAAGGTGAACAGCAGCTAGAAGAACATTTTACATTCAGTATGTTGGAGATGGAATGCCACAGTCCTGTTCCCATAACGGAGGAACAATCAAATATTACTACAGAAGAACAGCAAAATGATTCTTTACAATTAGATGATCTAGTTGAAGCTGCTTCACACCTCTTAACTATTTATCACATGCACTGTGTTGTGCACACGCTGCAGCTGTCAATAAGAGATAGTCTGCAAGAGGGACATGCTGGCACTCTGATTAGCAAAGTGAGGAAATTGTCTATTGATTCCATCTTGAAGAGATGTGGTGGAAAAGGGGCTATTGTGGTTCAAGCCACTCGGTGGGGCAGCATCTATTCAATGATTGAGTGATTGCTTGAGCTGAAACCCTTCCTTGTAGATATGGCCAACCCTCAGGTTACACTACATGAGTCAATGGACACAGGTGGCTGAATTGAAGGAATTTCTTCGTCACTCATTTACAGTGACTAAAACCTTATAAGCTGAGGATTTACCGTATTTTTCGCTTTATAAGACGCTCCGGATTATAAGACACACCCCAAATTTTGAGGAGAAAAATAGTAAAAAAAACTTTTTTAATAAAATGGTGGTGCTTCTTATAATCCATGTATCTTATTGCTTAGCGGGGTGGTGGCTGTGGTGAAGCGGGGTCTCAGCGTTGCTGCTGGAGGAGGTGGGTGTTGCCGTCTCACTCTATCCCATGCTGCCACCATGCTGTGTCCCCGAAGCTTGCCATCGCACTCTGTCCCTTGCTACCGGGTGCTGCCACCATGCTGTGTCCCTGATGCTTGCTGCCACACTCTTTTACTGGGTGCTGCTGCCGCGTTGTATCCCTGATGCTTGCTGCCACGCTCTTTTACCGGGTGATGCTGCCGTGCTGTGTCCCCGATGCTTGACGCCATGTTCTATCTAATGCCGCTGCTCTCTGTCCTGTGCTGCATGGGGAGGTCTGCAGTTCCATCCATGCTTTCCTGTGCGGTGGATTCCTTCTGTGAAAATGGCCACCGGGAGGTGGCGCATGTGCAGATGGAGATCTCGGCAACAAGATCTTGGGAGATGAGATTTCAGCACTGAGATCTCATCTCCAGAGACCTCCCGGCGGCCATTTTCCTGGAAAGAATCCACCGCACAGGAAAGCATGTATGGAACTGCAGAGCCCCCCCCACGCAGCACGGGATAGAGAGCGGCAGCAAGCACCTGTGACACAGCGTGGCGGCAGCACAGGGGACACAGCGTGGCAGCAGCAGCACACGGCAGCATCTGGGATAGTGTGGCGGCAAGCATCGGACACCCGCAGCGGCAGCGCCGATAAGGTATGTCCGCATTGTAAGACGCACCCCCCATTTTCCCAAAAAATTTTGGGGAAAAAAGTGCGTCTTACAAAGCAGAAAATACGGTAACTCCTGGCATTTTTTATAAAGAAACTTTATAAAGAACTTGTTGTTTTGCTTGTCCCAAAGAGGAGGTTTAATCGCAGATGGCATTGCTGCTTCAATGAAACGAAGAGCGAGACACCGCTATTAGAAAATAACATTCATCTGGCAGCTGTTTATGTGGACCCGAGTCATCGTATATTGATGGATGATCAACAGCTTACTAAAGGAAGAGAAGCTCTGATTGAGGTAGCAGTTAGGATGAGTGGGCTACAGGATGGCCAAGAGCAAGAGGACTCGGGTTATGCCAGTGTTGCTGCTGCCGTTCCTTCATCCTCATCAGATGAGGAGTTTGATTTCGACAAGTATTTGGATGACATGGAGCAGGCAAAGCGTTGCTGCAGGGAAAAAGATTCCACTCCCATAGAAAACAGATTGATGATATTTCAGCAAAATTTTTCACTTGCTGTCAAAGAAGTAGAAGAGTTCAATCGTTCTTCAAAACTGACTGTGCACGAGGCAATTCCTTTATACCCTGAAATTGTTAGAGATGTTGCCCATGTGGTTACTGCTTTGCCACCAACCCATGTTAGTGTAGAGAGGTTGCTCTCTAGTCTTAAAATAATTAGGTCAGATTTGAGGTAATCTATGATGGAGGTGATACTATTTCTCAGAACAAATTCATACACTGCACAAATGCTATTCAGTACGTTTTTGTTGAAAACGTTTTTTTTCCCCACTTGTTGCAGAGTGTATACTAAATTGTAAATATGCTAAGTTTTTTTTGTTCTAAAGTTGTATTTCAATAAATATATATATTTTATGTTCTATCTAAATGGCTTGATTATTGTATCATAATAAAGATTAAAAGCCTGATGTTACCATTTTACTACAGTAAATTTATCACTTAAACTTAAACATGAGCCATGTATGAGGGAGTCGTGGAGTTGGAGTTGGAGTCGGTGTCATGGAAATTGAGGATTCGGAGTTGAAGTCGGAGGTTTGGCTTACCGACTCCACAGCCCTAAAAACCATGCACAGGTGCTCGGTGCACCCTTGGCATCACCAAAGAGTTCAATGCCCCTTCAACCATACTTGTTTTGCATTTATGCCCCCCCCATTCCTTTGACAACTCTGCTTTTACAGGAGTGAAAGAAGAGCAGAGATAGAATATATGTAGGTGGGAAGGTGCCATTCAAAATGCACTTGAGTACATGTGCTTGGTTTGAACAGTCATATTGGGCTGATGGACTTCCTTTAAAAAAAAGTTGTCCACTACTTGTAAAACTTCTTCTCATACCCCACGCTTGGCAAAATAAAAAAGCCTATACTCTTCTCCCATGCCGGTGCCGTTCCTGCGGTGTTGGCACTCTCTCTCCCTGGGGCTTCTGTGCCGTTGTTGTGACATGTGACCCCTGCGCCCAATCAGTGCTGCAGTCACTGTCCCACCTCCTGTCTATTTAAACATGAAGAGGAAGTCAGAAATCCGCTGTAGCCCAGACTTCCTCTTCATGTTCAATTTGTCTGAAGGCAGCGACAGTGACTCCAGCGCGGATTGGGCGCCAGGAGCCCATGTCACAACAACCGCACGATAGCCCTGGGACCGTAAGTGCTGACACCGCTTTAACGGCGCCAGCACAGGAGGTGAGTAAAGATTTTTATTTTATCAGGGCCAAACATTTAGGAAGGGGTTGTCTAAGTAGTGGACAACTCCTTTAAGAGTGTCTTATCACAGACAGCACGTTGAGTATGGCAGCTGATTCTATGGGGAAAAAAGCTGTGATCAGCAAGACCTATCCTCTACAAACACTTTGATCCACTCTTTTAGAACCTCTGCTTTGCTTTAACCCCACATGTCCTTATTCTCTAACAGTGCTTCTGGACAGTGATTATCTTCTTGTCTCATCACAGTGTATGAGGAATATGTTCTGGATGGCTTATGACAGCTGTTTTGCTCGTGTATAATTATCACTTTTGTGCAGACAGAAATGGTCCTTTTATTCACATATCACTTGCAGACTAATATATCTTCAAGGTTTTCTTTTTGATAGTTTTTTTTTCTTAACCTATAAAATCTCTTAAAAACACAACTGGTTCGTGCTTTCAACTTGGACAGGGCCATTGAGGTCACTTTTTGGCTGCAGTGCTGTCAGATGACAAGGCCTCCGCAATCACCCAACTTCAACCCAACTGAGATATTATTGGATGACTTAATTTCTGGAAAACCCTTAAAAACTGTTGGGGTGCCAATGCATGAACAGAGGTGTCTAAACTTTTCAGCAGCAGCATGTGTGTAAATATATATATTTTATGTATTTGACATATCACAGAGGAAAATTGCAACATAATATTTACTTAAAAGGCACATTTGTTGGATATGGCCTGTACATCTGATACATACGGTGGGTATTTAGATATTCCGGAGAAGTACGGACAATTTGACTGAAGCTGAAATCATAGAAACTGTCTTGCCTAATGTAAGCTATTACCATACATTCCGCTTTTATAATCTTTGTTTTGATTTTTATTTAATGCAATTTTTAGGCAACTTAATTATATTAGCAAAAATTGACTGTAACCTGTTGAAAACTCTGTAGGTTATGCAGTACCAGCCCGGAGGAGACTTGTTGTCCTTATTGAATCGCTATGATGACCAGTTTGATGAAAGTATGGCCCAGTTTTATTTGGCAGAAATAGTCCTTGCAATTCATAGTGTTCACCAGCTGGGATATGTACACAGGTGAGGAACGGGACATGTTATCCGAGACAAGCAGTTGTTTAGTTCAGTGATTCATCTGCCTATTGGTGCACACAGTAGCATAATGGGGGCAATATGCTCATGATACACTGTGGAGGAGTAAACCAGGAATTAAATCTACTGACTGCTATCCTTTAATATAAGCCACATTGCTATATAAATATGTTTTTACTTTAAAAAGTATTCACACGAACCTGCTCTGATTGACAGAACGGGAAATGTTTATCCTTCGAATAGATTGCCCGTACTCATGGCTCATGCTCAATCACTGCTCCATTCATTCCCTATGGGCCTGCTGAGGGCTGCACTCGAGAGTTAGGCTCCGTGCCTACCATCAGGAATAGTAGCGTTGTGGATGTGCGTCCAAAATGCTGCGTTCTAATTACCGAACTTGTGTTTAGGTACATGAGAATTATCCGCATGTCATGACATTCTATTGTTGAATATACGCAGCAGAGACTAGCATTTCCGCTACAGAAATTGACATGCTGCGGCACATAATCCCGCACCGCGGGTGAATTTACGCAGCGTTAAATAGAAGCACAGTGGTCATGGGATTTCTATAAATCAATAAACAGCAAAGAGTCAGAAGTTATCTGATCTACATAAGCCTAACCAATATAGTACAATGAAATTACAGCAGGGTTAGGAAATAAATAAAACATAACCTTTAATATAATACCTAAAATAAAGTAGCCAAAAAACATATAAGACTACAGACCATTATAATCACAAAGTGCAAGTGCTCATGTGTAACTGCTCAAGTAAAAAATTGATTTGATCTCACCAACGTAAATTCATTCTCTCAGTTTTTAATCCACCATTGAACACCATTGAAGAGAAAAAGGCGGGAGGGAGGGGCCTAATTGGTGTACCCGATGGTTACCCTATTGGTGTCCGTGTCACTATTTAGGGAAAATTTGGTCCAATTTTTCCCTGGACAGGGGCACTGACACCAATAGTCAGCTAGCCAGGATTGACTTGTCACTGCAAGCACCCACATTGTTCTTATTCCCCTCCCCCCGATGAACCCCCTGAACAGGGGGAGAAACACGTTGGGCGGTTACACTGGTCGTTTGGGTAATCAAGGAACAGGCTCACACTTGGCTACTTGTCAGGTCAGGAGTAAAGCAGGGACACGACAAGGAATAATATAGGGATTTATACTAACTTTATCCCATCATTAGGCCCCTCCTCCCACCTCTCTTTCTCTTCAATGGTGGATTAAAAGCGGAGAGAATGAATTTACGCTGGTGAGATCAAACCAATTTTTTATTTGAGCACAGTTACACATGAGCACTTGCACTTTGTGATTATAATGGTATATTGTCTTATATGTTTTTTGGCTGCTTTATTTTAGGTATTATATTAAAGGTTATGATTTCTATAAATCCCATCCACTGTGCTTGCAGTGTAGAAAGCTATGTCTAAAACACTGCTATTTCTGATTGTGGGCATGTAGCATTAATGGAGTGGTGGTTGGGCCTATCTATAGTCTCCCATGTAGCTAAAGATATTGGTGAAAACTTATGAAACTGTATTAAAGATAAAACGCCTTTGTCACTAAAATACATTTGAACTTAGTTAGGATATGCCATGAATGCAAGATTGGATGCGTCTGAGCTATGTGACCCCAGTAAGTAGGTTAAAGTTAGTGGCACTAGGAAGGCATCGGGTTCCTCTGGCTTGAGCTCCACTATTTTTTTTTTTTTTTGTGGAGTTCACATTATTGAAATTTGCCTTTAAAAGGAATATGTCAGCAGGTTTTTGTTTTGTAATCTGTGAGCAGCACAATGTAGGAACCTTTTGCCTGACTTCAGTGATGTGTTTTTTACTATGCTCGGTGTTGCTGTTTCAATAAAAACAATGTTTTATCAGCAAGATCCGTACGGATTAGGTGTCTTGTGACTCCTAGTCAACTTCTCTTCGTCACCCCGTCCCCGCCAGCGATTAACAGTTTTCTTTCCATGTACTGTGTACACAGCAAGCTGCCAACCAGTGATGTGGACAGTCATGCAGGGCTCAGCATTCTGAGCACTGCTAGATCTGCAGCAAATATTGTATAAAATTAACACCATGCAGACTCTCTGGAATCCGGGTCTCAGCCCCTACACCATGCTGCTCTCGGGTTACATAACAGAAACATGCTGACAGATTCCCTTTAATGCATCCGCCAGAGCTGACATTATTTGATACTGTAAACAGTGATTTTATAATCCTGTGTGAGAGCATTAATTTACTATAAATGTTATGTCTTATTCAATAGAGATATTAAACCAGAGAATATTCTCATCGATCGCACTGGTCATGTTAAACTAGTAGATTTTGGGTCTGCAGCAAGGCTAACATCAAGTAAAGTGGTAAGTCCATTGAGTGTCCTTGGGCTATAACAATCTGATCTCTGCACTCTGCTGCCCTATTACATGTCATGCCTCTCATTTCAGATGAATGCACAGCTGCCTATTGGTACACCAGATTATATGGCTCCAGAAGTGCTCATGGTGATGAATGGGGATGGAAAAGCTGCTTATGGTCCTGAATGTGATTGGTGGTCTCTGGGCATCATTGCTTATGAAATGTTTTATGGAAAATCTCCATTTACAGAAGGAACAGCCATAAAAACATTTAACAACATCATGAACTTTCAGGTTACTAAATTATTTTCTTGTTTTATTGGATATGTTATTACCTTTTGCATAGTTTAATTGTCCTTAATTGGTTTTGCAGCGTTTTCTAAAGTTTCCAGATGAACCCAAAATCAGCAAAAATTTTCTTGATCTTATTCAAAGTTTACTCTGTGGACAAAGGGAAAGATTGAAATATGAAGATTTGTGCTGTCATCCATTTTTTGTAAACGCTGACTGGGACAATATCCGAAACAGTGAGTGATTAATAAATATATATAATATGTGTGTGGGAGGGTGTCTTAAAGGTGTAGAAAAAAATTCTGTAAAGTATGAGTTCTTTCAAACACAGAAATGTTGATAGTTTAATTTTGTCCCTGGTAAAAAATGCAAATTGAATGAACAAAAGAGAAATATAAATCAAATCAATATTTATTGTGACCACCCTTTGTATTCAAAATGGCATAAAACATCAGTTTTTGATGCATCAGCTTTTGAAGGGACTTGTCAGAGAAGATTGTTCCAAACAGAATCATAGAATGTTAAGGTACTGTCACACTAGACGATATCGCTAGCGATCCGTGACGTTGCAGCGTCCTCGCTAGCGATATCGTCCAGTGTGACAGGCAGCAGCGATCAGGCCCCTGCTGGGAGATCGCTGGTCGGGGAAGAAAGTCCAGAACTTTATTTCATCACTGGACTCCCCGTAGACATCGCTGAATCGGCGTGTGTGACACCGATTCAGCGATGTCTTCACTGGTAACCAGGGTAAACATCGGGTAACTAAAGCAGAGCACAGCCACAGCGGTGAGTCACCGCTGTGTGACTCACCGCTGTGCTGTGCTTTCACTTTCACTTTACGGCCAGCAGTCAGTGCAGGAACCACACGGCAAGGGACAGACAGCTGAATGTAAGTATGTACTGTTTGTTTTTTTTACGCTGGTAACCAGGGTAAACATCGGGTTACTAAGCGCGGCCCTGCGCTTAGTTACCCGATGTTTACCCTGGTTACCGGGGACCTCGGGATCGTTGGTCGCTGGAGAGCTGTCTGTGTGACAGCTCTCCAGCGACCAAACAGCGACGCTGCAGCGATCCGGATCGTTGTCGGTATCGCTGCAGCGTCGCTAAGTGTGACGGTACCTTTAGAGTTGGAAGGGACCTCCAGGCTCAATGCAGGATTCACTAAATCATCTCAGGCAGATGTCTGTCCAGCCTCAGGGCAGATAAGTACGCCTGCAGACTATGTGGATGATGCAGGGACGTGTCATCCACATGAACCAAGAAGGAGGACACCTTCGCAAGAAGATGGGAGGTGCTGGACCAAGAAGAGCGACACCCCTCGGACTGGACCTCTCCACAGGTGAGTATAATAAAAACATATATTTTATTTTATTTTTTTTTATTTTTAAAAATATTTTCTCCTTTGCCTTATTGGGGGACACAGACCCTGGGTGTATGCTGCTGCCATTAGGAGGCTGACACTAAGTTGAAACAAAAAGTTAGCTCATCCTCTGCAGTATACACCCTCTTGCTCGCTCCCAGAGAACCACTTCTTGCTTAGTGTCCGTAGGGGGCACATGGATGGGTCTGCTATTCAGACCCAAAACTCCTTATTATTTTACTTTTTAATTTTGACTTTTTACTTTTTTAATTTTTATTTTTTCCATCGACGAATCCTTTCAATGTTCCAATCTCCCCGAACCTTCAACAGGCGAGCACGGAGAGTGTCGCCTCTCCGTATCCTCTCCTGCGACGTGGGATGCCAAGCCTGGGCTGATTCTTAGGGGCGACGGGTCCCTTTAATGATACTGAACTCCCCACACCTTCAACGGACGAGCACATGGAGTGTCGCCTCCACGTATCCTCTTCCACAGCCAGGCCTATTGCCGGACATTCAGCACTGTCCCATCCTAGGTGATTAACCCTTTGGACGTACAGAGTCCACCTCGTGGTGTCCGAGCAGCCCCCACTGCACCACCACTGTTAAAGCGGATGGTACAAGGAGGCGGACGGTCCCTCTCCACCTCCCTATAAAAGGGATGGTGGATTGAGGGTTATCCCCTCATCCCTGCACCGTCAAAGACAGCAGCGGCAGCAAGGGGACTTCAGCACCTGCCGCATACAGCTGGGTTATCTGCCATCTAGCAGCTTCTCCAGGTAAGTGCCGGGCCTGGGGGGCTCTGGACAGGCGGTCTGGGGCAACGCTGACAAGGGGGCTCATTCTGGCTGTGAGGGTGCACTGCTGGATCCCTTTTTCCATCGGCGCCGGCCGGTGCCAAAAAATGTAGCCTCCGGCTTTGGCCGATGTGTAGGCTGCATCCCGGAAGCCGCGCCCACACTCGCCTGAGACAGGAGCGCTCATTTTTCTCGCCAATCCCCCCCTACGCCCCCACACTCTACCCCTGGTAACACTCCCGCTGGCTGCAGAATTTTAGGCCCCGGCTTGGGCCTATTCATGGAAGTCATGAGGCTCCGCCCAATAAATTACATCACGGCTGTGGCTCCGCCCCCTTATTGGGCGCCTCTCGCTTTCTGCGAGACTTTACCGCCTCTGCAATTCCCGGTGGCCATCTTGGTCCACCCAGCCGGCTCACACAGGGGCGACGGCTTTGCATTACAGGGGCACAACGACTTTGCACAAGACCTGGCAGGCGACTCTTAGCGCAAAAACATAGCGCTAATTCAATGCGGACTCCAAGAACATCAGTACCCGGGTAAGGAAGCACTGCGCTCTTCCCTTCCAGTTTCCCCCTGTAGTATTTCCCAGTCTTAAAGGCGCCATGACACATTGTCACGGTCCAAGCTCCCAAAGGGTCTAAAAAAACTATTAGTCTTATTTAATTTGCAAAGCCCGCGACCTCAAACACGTTCAGGAGCCCTCCGCCGCCCCAATGCCAGTGTACCTAGTTCCCCTGAGTGGGCTGCGTAACTGAAGCAATCTATGGCTTTGCTGGCCAGAGATTGAATTCCTCCGTGATTCCTCTGTGGATCGGAGCATGAGCAGGTCTGATTTTAAATGGATCCTCTCCTACACGGAGAGGCTAGCAGGGGCTGCAAGTACTCTAGAAACGTACAGGCGTCTAGAAATTTGATCAGGGGTCCGTGAGCTCTGTTTCTCGCTCTCCCTCACCAGAGATTTGCAGAACAAGACTGAGTTTGAATTGGATGTTTTCCCGGTTCTGCAATCGCCAGTGTTCCAGAAAATGGGGAACTCTCTTATTGAAGCCGTCAATCAGACTCTAATGGTTGACGAGGATTCTGGTTCTGTCCCGTAACACACAATCCCTTCAAGAGGACTAATCACCCTCATACAGCGTTTACCATTCACCCGGTGGTCCGGTTTATACTTTTCCAGCGCTGAGAGCGACCTGATAAACGCTTAACAGGTCAGAAGCCTCTCGTGCGAGGTACCCCCTGTTTCAGCTAATCTTCGGAAAGATTGAGCTGAATCTCCTGCTGTGAACCCGCCAGTATTTTGTCCGCTATTTGGAATCCTATCCTTGCTGGATGGATCTTCACCCACCCACCGTCAGAGAATTGGACTCGCTCTGTCTTTGAGGCCTCGGGTTTAGCACTATCTATTGTTTGCCGCGGCGTGAGTAGCTAAAGCCATGGTCTCCTGGATGCCTCTTTGGATGCGGCCAGCTGCGCTGCACTATCAGCAGCAAATGCCATCACGTTCAGAAGGACATTATGGCTCAGTGAATAGAAAACTGACTGTGTGCAAAAAGTCTCTGACATCTCTTCCTTACTAGATTGGTTGTTTATTTAGAGTGAAGCTGGTTCAGCTTGTCTCTGATGCTACGGGAGGAAAGAGCAAATTTCCTCCGCAGCAAGGCTTAGACGTCATTTTTTTGGCATCAACAACAAATCCTTTTTCGGACACCACAGATTCACGCTAAGCTCAAAGGGTTTCTTCTCTAACCTGTTTGAAGTTCGGTCATTACTTTGGCTGCATGTCGTCCTGGGATCAAAATCCCACCATAGTTTCTCGGAGCTGCAGCACCCTTGGGCAACAGTCCTGGGTAAGTGCTCTGACCCTGAGGCCCCATTGGTTTTCCCTGCAAAGGATGCATGGGATTAACGTGTCATGGGGTATTCTGTGGTACAGCCTCATTTTGCTGGGGCTGGGATCTAGACTGCACTATACCCCCCGAGTGGGTTTCGTCGCTATCACAGGCCAGGGCGTCACTGGTCACAGCGATACAGTCCCTTCATGATCCTTCCCCTATCAGTCAGGGTCTTCACTAGCCTGTCTCGGATGATTCCTCCATCTCTAACGCAGCACGTTGATTCAGTGGTTAGGACTACAGCCTTGCAGCGCTGGAATCAGATCCCACCAAGGATCATGCAAACTCTCCAATAAAAGAGGGGTTTTTCTAGCATCCATCGACAACGGGATGCTTTCCTCCATATTCCGATTTTCCCCTGTCTAGACATTCCTGTTCTTCGCCATTCCCAAACAGCATTTTCAGTTCACACAGTGCTCTTGAAGGTCATGACGGCCGTTTCGTCCATCTTGCACTCTCCGGGCGTGATCGTTCTGCCCTACTAAGACGACTTTCTCATCAGGGGTCCGTCCTTCCAGGACTGCGCAAAGTGCCTTCGCATCAGTGGTGATACTCTTCCGCACCTGAGCTCGCTGATAAACGTATACAGGCTTTCCCTCATTCCAGCCCTTTTGAGAAATGACCCTGGATACCTTCGAGGGTTAGTGATTCTCTCTCAGGACAAGGTCTGAGCCCTTCAACAGGGAGCCCTCGCACTTAGCCACTCATCCCATCCTTCTATCCGGTTTGCCATGAGGGCACTGGGGAAAAATGCAGCAATTAAAGCGGTCTTTTTTCGTTCAGCTGCTTCTCCGTCCCCTGCAGCATGAACCCGTTCTCGATCGCCAGTGCCGCTTGCCCCGGTGGGTCAGGCAAACTCTCAAGTGGTGGACATTTGAGATTATCTCTCTTCCAAGGAAAAATTCTTTCTCCCGGTTTAATGGCTAGTGATGACTACCGATGCCATTCTCCTTGGCTGAGGAGTAGTCTTCGTCACCTCAGAGCTCAGGGGTGCTGGTCAACTCGGGAGAAGAGCCTTCCAATTAATGTCTGGGAAATCCAAGCAATCAGGATAGCCCTGCAGCAGTTCCATTATCTCCAGGCGGGTCACCCCATCCAAATTCAATCAGACAAAGCCATGGCTGTCGCATGTATCAATCATTAAAGGGGGTAACCCGCAGCAGGGTGGCCATGCACGAGGTAGCCCATATTCTCCGATGGGCAGAGAGGAACCTCTCAGTATTTTCAGCAGTCCATATCCCAGGCGTAAAAAAAACAAAAGAAAAAACTGGGCGGCAGTCTTTCATATCCGTCAAAGTCTCGCCTCAGGACAGTGGGAGGTCTTTCGACAGATATGTATTCGTTTAAGGACTCCAGACGTGGATCTGATGGCTTCAAGATTGAACGCCAAGGTTCTCCACTTCAGAGCTCGGTCTCGGGATCCTTAGACCGTCAAGGTGCATGCACGGGTCTCTCCTTAGCTTCACTTTCTTTAGTTCCGAGAGTCATCAGGAAGATCTAAGCGGAGGGGACTCCAGTAATCTTTGTTGTCCAGGTTTGGCCACACTGGGCGTGATATGCTGATCTACTGCAGATAGTCGCCGATGTCCCATGGCGACTGCGGGATCATCCAGATCTGCTCTGCCTTTGTCCGTTTTTGTCATGAGAACTCAGGGGCCCTATGTTTAATAGCTTGGCTGTTGAAGCCTACGAGCGATCTCTAGCTGGGTTCTCTCATCAGAGGTTTCCCATCATGATTAGCGTGTCAAGCCTGCATCGGCTAGCATCTATCGCACACCTGACCTGATAACCTTTTTTCGCATGGTGCAGGCACTGCGGACGTTCTCATGTCTTTGTTCCTACCATTTTGGGAATTTCTCCAGAATGGTCTGGAATCAGGTTTGGCGCTCAGCTCTTTCTCCCTCTCTCTCAAAGGCCAGATCTTGGCCTTATCTGTTTTATTCCAGCGCAGGATTACTTCCATTCTGTAAGTGAGCATTTTCTTTCAGGGAGTCTCCCATGCGGTATTCCCCTATGATATGCAGTTAGAGGCCTGGGACCTTATACTGGTCCTGGGTGCTCTTTAGCAGACGCCTTTCAAACCGTTGCAGGATGTCTCTGAAAGTCATTTTTTCCTGTCGCAGTGATGTCTATCAGACAAGTCTCTGAGCTAGCCACTGTGTCCGGTCGAGTTCCTTTCCTTTCATTGAATCGTCTACGTTCTCTGTTTTCCAAGGTGGTCTTGTCTTTCCACCTTTTTGTCCAGCACCAGTACATCAGGTGGAATGAGCTCCTCACACCCTGGACATAGTAAGGGCTCTCAGAAGGTGCATCTCGAAGACGGTGCCCTTCAGTAAGTCAGACGCCCTATTTGTGCTTCCTGAGGGTCTCAGGTAGGGTTTAGCCGCTTCAGGCCACAATACCAAATGGATTCACTTGGTTTTTCAGAAGTCCTACTGCGTCAGAGACAAACCTATCCCAGTGGGGGTTAAGGCACACTCTACTCAGTCGGGGGACGTTCTTTTTGTGTCATTCGGCTTCAGGCATCGGCAGAACAGGTCTGCAAGGCTGCAACTTGATACAACCTATGCTCTCAGACTTCTGCACATGCGGCCCCTTGCAGACGTATTCTGGAAGCGGCGGTAGTGCAACTTTAGTCAGTTGGTACATGGGGTTTGATCTGTGATGTGATTCCCCACCCAGGGACTGCTTTGGGACATCCCATGGTCTGTGTCCCCCAATGAGGTGAAGGAGAAATAGGGATTTTTGTGTACTCACCGTAAAATCCTTTTCTCCGAGCCAATCATTGGGGGACACAGCACCCACCCTCTTAATCTTTTGGCTTGCGCTTGTTTTTCTTTAATTTGATGTGTTGTACTTTGATATGATGATAATGATCTTCTACTGCTTTTGAACTGAACTGGTTCTCTGGGAGCCAGCATGAGGGTGTATACTGCAGAGGAGGAGCTAACTTTTTGTTTCAACTTAGGCTGCTGCCACTAGGAGGCTGACACTAACACCCAATGGTCTGTGTCCCCCAATGATTGGCTCGGAGAAAAGGATTTTACGGTGAGTACACAAAATCCCTATTTTAACCTCTTTCTCACATTGGGTGTAATAATACGTCCCTGTGCCCTGGGCCTTTTTAACCAGAGAAGGATTATTACGTCTAGGCTGTGTGTAAGCGCGCGATCGCCGCTGGGTGTTAGCGGATTCTGACAGCTGACACCTGGCACTTAGTGCCATTAGCGATTACGCACCGCCCACGGCACTTTAACCCCCTAAATGCAGAGATTGAAAGCGATGGCAGCATTCCTTGAGCTGGTAGAGGGATGACAGCCCCTCTGCCCTTGGATCCGAGACCCCACAGCGGGACTTGGGGTCTGGATCGTTGTTATGGTGACCCAATGTCGTCATGACATCGGGTCATCAGAACTAGGAAAGTTGCTGATCATGCGCAGTGCATGATCAGCAACTTTCTTTGTCAGTGCAGAGCTGACAGTTTGTACAGCATGAGGATGCTGCTGCATCCCCATGCTATACAATTGACCAGCCTGCAAAACATGATAGTCCCATAGTGGGACAGTGAAATTTATTTTTTAAATAATTTTAAAAGTATTTTTCAAAAAATAATAAAAAAATCAAAAGATATTGTACCCATAAATAAATATTTGTATGAAAAAAAAAATACACATATTTGGTATTGCAGTGACCGGAACGACCTGGCCTATAAAACTGTCCCACTAGTTAGCCCCTTTAGTGAACACCATAAAAAATATAAATAAAAAACAAGGCAGAAAACAATGCTTTATCATTATACCGCCGAACAAAATATGGAATAAACCACAATCAAACAGAAGGATATAAATAAACATGGTACCACTGAAAACGTCATCTTGTCCCGCAATAAACAAGCCACCATAAAGCTCCACCAGCGGAAAAATAAAAGTTCTAGCTCTAACAATAAAGCAATGCAAAAATAATAATTTTTTTATGTAAAATAGTTTTTGTGTAAAAGCGCCAATAAATAAAAATATATAAATGAGGTATCGCTGTAATCGTACTGACCCGAAGAATAAAACTGCCTTATCAATTTTACCACACGCGGAATTACATAACCTGGTCAAAAGTTCACATACCCTGTTGATTCTGGCCTGATAACATGCACAGAAGTTGACACAAATGGGTTTGAATGGCTACTAAAGGTAACATCCTCACCTGTGACTTGTTTGCTTGTAATCAGGGTGTGTGCATAAAAGCTGAGTGAGTTTCTGGATCCAGACAGACTCTTGCATCTTTCATCCTGCCGCCGATGTTTCTGGATTATAAGTCATGGGGAAAGCAAAAGAATTGTCAACGGATCTACGGGAAAAGGTAGTTGAACTGTATAAAACAGGAAAGGGATACAAAAAGATATCCAAGGAATTGATAATGCCAGTCAGCAACATTCAAACTGTGACTAACAAATGGAAAATCAGGGGCTCTGTGAAAACAAAACCATGGTCAGGTAGACCAACAAAAATGTCATCCACAACTGCCAGGAAGATTGTTTGGGATGCAAAGAAGAACCCACAAATAACATCAGCTGAAATACTGGAGTCTCTGAAAACTAGCAGTGTGGCAGTTTCAAGATGCACGATATTTGAAGAAAAATGGGCTGCATAATCGAGTCGCCAGAAGAAAGCCATTACTGTGCAAATGCCACAAAGTATCTCGCCTACAGTATGCAAAACAGCACATAGACAAGCCTGAACTTTTTGGCCACAACCATAAACGTTACATTTGGAGAACGGTCAACAAAGTTGAAGGAAAGATGAATGCAGCACATTATCAGCAAATATTGGTAAATTTGCACTTATCAGCCCAGGAGCTGCACATGGGACGTTCTTGGACGTTCCAACATTTGACTTTGAATGTAAAATTTCCTGGAATCATTAGTAAACGTCATGTCCCGTTTGATGAGCCCCTGATGAACCTAAACAGTGGAAACCCTCAAGTGACCCCATTTTGGAAACTAGACACCTTAAAGAATGTATTTAGATGGGTGGTGAGCACCTTGAACCCCCAGGTGCTCACAGAAGTTTATAATGTTGAGCCGTGAAAATGATAAAATCACAGAGCCCGATTTTCCATTTGTTAATCACAGTTTGAACGCTACTGACTGGCATTATCAATTCCTTGGATGTATTTTTGTGTCCCTTTCATTTTATATAGGTCATCTACCATTTACCGTAGATCCGTTGACAATTCTTTTGCTTTCCCCATGAATCACAATCCAGAAACGTCAGAGGTTGGATGAAAGATGCAAGAGTCTGTCTGGATTCCAGAAACTCACTCAGCTTTTATGCGCACACACACTGATTACAAGCAAACAGGTCACAGGTGAGGATGTTTCCTTTAGTAGGCATTCAAACCCATTTGTGTCAACTTGTGCATGTTATCAGGCCAGAATCACCAGGGTATGTGAACTTTTGGCCAGGGTCATTTGGATGTTTTGGGTTGTCATTATGATTTAAAAAGAGAAAACACAGTAGTTTGACAATAAATGGCTTCACCCATCGACTAACTATGAGTGGAGAAAAATTTTTGGTGTTATCATTCATATTCTCTGAAAAAAGGCCAAGAAAGACAAATTTTTTTGCCTGCGGTATGTAAACTTTTGAGCACAATTGTATACCTGGATGGGCTCATTATACCAGAAATGAGGCACATATATTCGAGGATGGGACACATATATACCTGGATGTGGCACATATATGTCAGGAAAGGACACATTATAGCATGATGGGGCACATTATAGCATGATGAGGCACATTATAGCAGGATGGGGCACGTTCTAGCAGGATGGGGCACGTTCTAGCAGGATGGGGCACGTTCTAGCAGGATGGGGCACGTTTTAGCAGGATGGGACACTTTTTAGCAGGATGGGGCACGTCCTTGCAGGATGGGGCACGTCCTAGCAGGATGGGGCACGTCCTAGCAGGATGGGGCACGTTCTAACAGGATGGGGCACATGTATAACAGGACGGGGGACATGTATAGCAGGACAGGGGGATAGCAAGTAATGGTAAACTGACTGAAAGGAGAACTAGTCTGAACTGGTGCATAACCAAAAACATCTTACATAGCAAATTCATGAATGGCTGCACTCAATTGTACTAAAGCAAGGGAATGTGTGATACATGAAATGTGAATAGCATAATGGCTTGTGAAATGTATGAAAAAACACATGAGATGCTTAGCACAAAATTTGGCCAAAAAAGTGAGATCATCCACCAACGTCAAGGTAATCTCATGGATTGGATGGGTCCCTGACCTGACTGCCTAGTGTGAACACTTACCTCTGGCTAATATCATGGTAAAGCCTGCATTTATAGGAAGGTCGGAACCAAATGTGTTTGGATGTAATTAAAATCACCGCATGGTGAAGGGCGGGGCGTTCAAGTCAGAAAAAATAGTACATAGCAAGTAATGGTAAACTGACTGAACAGGCTTTACCATGATATTAGCCAGAGGTAAGAACAGAATGCTATAAATAACGAGAATCCAATAAGTAAGAGATGTTGCTGTACATAACAAGAGAGGGAACTATGTAATAAGGGACAACAATACACATAACGAGTAGAGGCTATGATAGATATAAAATATTTACCGGTACACACAATCTTGGCTGCCATTAAAGCATTTCTTGCCCAAGGGCCCCAAGCGGTCCATGTTCGCCTCTGTACTGCACTTTATCTCCCATTCACTTCTTACAGACAGGTCATCAGTAGTTTAGATGTACAAAAAGTAAATGCCAGCTCACCTGCTTGCAGCTCAATTAAAATAAACAGGAGCACAGAAAACGTCCTGATGTAGACGTGAAGCATGCAATAGAAAAAACAATGGTTTCCAGCTCCAATAAAACATGAATTTATTTGTTTTTATTAGAGCTGAAAATCGTCATTTTTCTATCAATAGTTTAGTCTTACACAACCCCATTAGTTCAGAACCTGCTTCATCTGCAGGATGGGCAATTATAATATGTATAGGGGTCTGTAGAGTCTCTGCCAATGGCAAAAGTCATTCTGTGTCTGATGTTTTGTTGCAGTGAGAGACAAGGCTACTTTCACTCCAGCGTCGGTACGGGGCCATTGCCATGCGTCGGCCCGACGCAAACTGCGAAAATAATGAACAACGGGGGCAGCGGATGCAGTTTTACAACGCATCCGCTTCCCCATTGTAATGTCCGGGGAGGAGGGGGCGGAGTTTCGGCCGCGCATGCGCGGTCGGAAATGGCGGACTCGACAGACAAAAAAACGTTACATGTAACGTTTTTTGTGCCGACGGTGCACCAAAACATGATGCATCCGTCGCACGACGGATTCGACGTGTGGCCATGCGTCGCTAGTGCAAGTCTATGGAGAAAAAAAAGGCATCCTGCAAGCACATTTGCAGGATGCGTTTTTTCTCCAAAACGACGCATTGCGACGTACAGCAAACAACGCTAGTGTGAAAGTAGCCTAAGCTGCTTCTAGAAGGGTCTGATAGCGGTTTTTGGCCCCCTTGAAGTAAACAAACATGCTAGACTCAGGATACAAAGATATTTTAGCAGCACAACAAATAAAGTTATGCTGGTGAACCACCACACGCTCAAAATTGCTTAATAGTGTCTGTCATTTTCAACCAAAAAGTCTTTGACCATTATAGTGTTAATGTATCAGGAATGACTTGCATAAGATTGTGCAGAAAACTGAGTCATTGTGGTAGTCATGTCACTAAATGTGCAGTTTCCTAGGTAGCATTGCTTTGTAAGGATCAAGAAACTCAGACGTGGTTAACAGTAAACCTCCTTGGCATTGATTTGCCAGTAAAGATGAAAAGATCCTCACTCGCTTTACTGTACTTATAGGCAGTGTGTCAACTCTAAGATCCATGTCAAAGTAAGTTCATATCCTTCTAAGGGACGGGGTGCTCATTCCTAGTTATCATAATTATCAGTAGAAGCAAAATTGTATTTACCCCCAGATCGTGCCTTTGTCGATGTGTACAGCTGAGGCCGATCCACGTGGCAATCAGTGAGGGTCCTGGGGAGGAGACCCTTACCAGTCAATGATAGATCCTGTATAGGGCGCGACCAGTTAGTGAAGCGTGGACTGCGTCTGTCGCTGATTGTTCGCGGCCGTCCGGGGCTGACCAATCAGTGAAGCCAGGGCCGGCTCCAGGTTTTTGAGGGCCCTGGGCGAAAGAGTCTCACAGCCCACAAAGCATATAACACAGCCCACGTAGTATATAACACAGCCCACGTAGTATATAGCACAGCCATGTAGTATATAACACAGCCACGTAGTATATAGCACAGCCACGTAGTATATAGCACAGCCACGTAGTATACAGCACAGCCCACGCAGTATACAACACAGCCCACGCAGTATACAACACAGCCCACGCAGTATATAACACAGCCCACGCAGTATATAACACAGCCCACGCAGTATATAACACAGCCCACGCAGTATATAACACAGCCCACGCAGTATATAACACAGCCCACGCAGTATATAACACAGCCCACGCAGTATATAACACAGCCCACGCAGTATATAACACAGCCCACGCAGTATATAACACAGCCCACGCAGTATATAACACAGCCCACGCAGTATATAACACAGCCCACGCAGTATATAGCAATGTGGGCACCATATCCCTGTTAAAAAAAAAAAAAAAAAAAATTAAAATGAAAAATAGTTATATACTCACCTTCCAGCGTCCCCCGGATCCAGCCCAGGCCTTTAGCGATGCTCCTCGTGACGCTCCGTTCCCAGTAATGCCTTGCAGCAATAACCCGTGATGATGTAGAGGTCTCGCGAGACCGCTACGTCATCTGGGGTCATTGCCGCAATGCATTCTTGGGACCGGAGCGTCGCGAGGAGCGGGAAAGGCTGCTGTGGACGCCGGAATGTGAGAATATAATGATTTTTTTTTTTTTTTTTTTAACATATGTTTTTACTATTGATGCTGCATAGGCATCAATAGTAAAAAGTTGGTCACACGTACAGGGTTAATGGCAGCGTTAACGGACTGCGTTACACCGCGTTATGGACCTTAGTCAATTATGTATATACTAGATCAGGGGTCCCCAACCTGTAGCTCGGGAGCCACATGTGGCTCGCGGTCCCATGAATTGTGGCTCGCGGATGTCTGTCAGCTTGGTGCATTAGCTCCAGTTCTAGAAAACAGGTATGAAGAGCACATCTGAAAATGGTGAATTTTGTGAGCAGCCCTGCACAGAAGAGCAGATCTGGATTTACATATACTGGTCTTAGGGGTTTTGAGAAAATTTAAGTATGGTACACTGGAGACAAGATGACACCACTCGTCAGAGGAGATGTTTGAAGCTGGATGTGACAGTGTCTTGGGAGTGCTTTATAGGAGAATACTGAGTGGGGGTATTGTAGGAACCCCTGGATCTTAGTATACTGCTTTGGGGTGATTGATTTTTGTGGAAAAGCTTTGGTTACTATTATGCCTGTAATGGGGGCTTTGGTTGCCACTATTGTGAGGGGGCGGGAGCTGAATGTGGCTCGCGACCCTCTCTCAAGGCTGGATGTGGCTCGGGGCCCTCTGTCAGAGCTGAATGTGGCTCTCCAGGTCAGAAACGTTGGGGACCACTGTACTAGATGGTGGCCCGATTCTAACGCATCGGGTATTCTAGAATATGCATGTCCACGTAGTATATTGCACAGCCCACGTAGTATATTGCCCAGCCACGTAGTATATTGCCCAGCCACGTAGTATATTGCCCAGTTACGTAGTATATTGCCCAGTGACGTAGTATACAGCAGGGGTGTCAAACTGCATTCCTCGAGGGCCGCAAACCATGCGCGTTTTCAAGATTTCCTTTGCTTTGCACAAGGTGCTGTAATCGTTGTGTGTAGGTGATTAAATTATCACCTGTGCAGTACAAGGAAATCCTGAAACATGACCTGTTTGCAGCCCTTGAGGATTGCAGTTTGACACCCCTGGTATACAGCACAGAGCCATGTAGTATATTGGTCAGTCACGTAAAATATTGCCCAGCCACGTATGTCACAGGTTAAAAAATAAACATATACTCACCTTCCGAGGGCCCCTTGTAGTTCGGTCACATGACCGTGACGTCATGGCAGGTCATTCTCACGCAGGACCTGTGATGACGTTGCGGTCACATGACCGTGACGTCATGACAGGTCCTTGTCCCATACCATTCTTCGCATCGGAACCTGCCGGAGGTCACCGGAGCGTCGCGAAAGGTGAGTATATAATGATTTGTTATTTTTTAAATTATTTTTAACATTAGATGTTTTTACTATTGACTCTGCATAGGCAGCATCAATAGTAAAAACTTGGTCACACAGGGTTAATAGCGGCGGTAACGGAGTGAGTTACCCGCGGCATAACGCGGTCCGTTACCGCTGGCATTAACCCTGTGTGAGCGGTGACTGAGGGGAGTATGGAGCGGGCGCCGACTGCAGGGGAGTAGGGAGGGACTAATCGGTCTGTGGCCATCGCTGATTGGTCGCGGCAGCCATGACAGGTAGCTGGCGAGACCAATCAGCGACTTGGATTCCATGGCAGACAGAGGCCGCGACCAATGAATATCCGTGAAAGACAGAAGGACAGAAAGATGGAAGTGACCCTTAGACAATTATATAGTAGATAGATGCGCCAGAGATACACTAACCATAGATCTATTACCTCCCTACTATCCACCAGTGCATTAAAATTAGTGCCATTGACTCGTCCTCCTCTTTGCAGGACCAGGTAAGTTTTAGTGGAGAATGTTGTCCTATTTTCTGTCGTCTAAATTTGGAGTGGTTTTTATACTAATGAAAAATACGGTGTGTATATATATAAATTTTCTTTGGACAGTAGACTTCAGTGCTTAAAGGTGTTTTCATTACTATTTGACCCCTTTTATATGTCCTAATTCCACCCCATCAGTGACTTCTTCTTGTCATTCTATCTGATTCTGATTCAGTTAATAACTATGCAGGTCACAAAAAGCAGGCTTTTTTTTACATAAATAGTACCAGAGTTCTGGAGCTTTTCCTTTATATATCTGCTTCCTGAAGTTAAACTGTAGTCACAGATCACATAGTTGCTGTTATGGATCTGACCTAATAAGCAGCCAAGGAACATGATCTATTAAACAAATTGCATTTAACCTTACTCTGGAGATAGTGACTTGCATATTATTTTTTTTAGCTTGCTTTAATTGTTATATAATGCCCTCAGCACCAGGTACCCTGTCTAAAAAGTAACCCATAATGCAGTCCCCTTAAAGAGCACACTCATCAAATCTTTTATCATCAATATATCATAGTCCTCATATAGCTCTGTGTACTTACAATTGCTCATTGTGTCCTGTTGTCCAGCTAATTCTTCTCTTCTCTGCTCAATGTGGAAACAGGAAGTCTCTTTTCCCTGCATTTATCATTCCTCTGGTCAGCTCCAGCCCCCCCCAGTAACTTTTGCAGTGACTCAGGACTCACACAGGGAAAATTGACTTCCTGTTTCGACATACAGTTTAACCCCTTCATGACCGCCAATACGTCTTTTTACTGACGTGAGATATAAGAGAATAGCCTCCCCATACAGGTGACAATCCAGCAGCTGTCGGCTATAGCTGACAACTTGTTTGCACCGTCCATATCTGTTTAACCCCTTAGATGCTGCAGTCAAGTGACTACATTATATAAATGGTTAACAGAGTGTGGGGGCTTCCTATTTAACACCCAGAGATCATGATTTTCTGGCCCTGATGTTTGCCATGGCAATTTGCCGCCTTAGAGTCTGCCGGCTACAGTGGTCTGCTTAGAAGTTAGCAATCACAGTTTTTAATATGTCGAAAGGTGCAGTTTTTAAAATGGTATCACTTTGGGGGTTTTTCCAATATATAGGACAAAGTCACTTCAAACCTGGGTAGATCCCTAAAATAAATGAATGTTGTAAATTTCCATGAAAAAGTACTGCTACATTTTTAAACCTCTTAAAACGCTAACAAAATAAAACAACATTTTACAAACGGTGCTGATGTAAAGCCGACATGTGGGAAATGGTATTTATTAATGTTTCTCTGGTATGAATATCTGGATTAAAGGGATAATCATTCAAAGTTTGAAAATTGCACATTTTTTTTATACATTTTTGACAATTTTTTTTTAGAAATAAACTCAAAACATATTGACCTAAATTTACCATTATTATAAATTATAAAAAGCGATCAAAAAATGTCACGTGCCCGAAAATGTTACCAATAAAAACGTTAACTCGTCCCGCAAAAAACAAGACCTCACATGACTCTGTGGACTCAAATATGGAAAAATTATAGCTCTCAAAATGTGGTAGCTCAAAAAATATTTTTTGCAATAAAAAGCGTCTTTCAGTGTGTGACGGCTGCCAATCCGAAAAATCCGCTAAATAACCCGCTATAAAAGTAAATCAAACCCCCCTTCATCACTCCCTTAGTTAGGGAAAAATAAAAAAATTGTGCTGATGTAAAGTAGACATGTGGGAAATGTTACTTATTAAGTATTTTGTGTGACATATCTTTATGATTTTGGAAGTGCATTTGAACAGCAAGGTGGATTGCTGTTGAGGGGAACTAGGGAAAAAAAAAATCTATAAATCTTCAGCATAGTGAGTGTGAGCGAGCTGAGTGTGACCAAGAGCGTAAGGGTACTTTCACACTAGCGTTTTTTTTAATCCGTCACAATGCGTCGTTTTGCAAAAAAAACGCATCCTGCAAAAGTGCTTGCAGGATACGTTTTTTCCCCATAGACTTGTATTGACGACGCATTTGCGACGGATTGCCACACTTCGCATCCGTCTTGCAACGGATGCGTCGTGCTTTGGCGGACCGTCAGGAGCAAAAAACGCTACATGTAACGTTTTTTCTCCTGACGGACCGCTTTTTCCGACTGCGCATGCGCGGCCGGAACTCCGCCCCCACCTCCCTGCACCTTACAATGGGGCAGCGGATGCGCCGGAAAAATGCATCCGCTGCACCCATTGTGCAATGCAGCAAACGCTAGCTTTGGAATCTCTCCCCGACGCATTGCGACGGGGAGATTGCGAAGCTAGTGTGAAAGAAGCCAGAGTGTGGACGGCGGTAAGTGTGACTTGTGATTCAGTGAAGAGGTATTTGGAAAGCCTTTAACAAATACCTGTGTGAATTGGGTGAGTTGCTGAATTGGGAGTAGCTATATTCATAAGGGGTTAACCTAGGGTGGGGGCTCATAGTTAAGGGTTTATAAGGGGCAGCTGTTGGGGGCTCAAGTCCTTTTTGGAAGTGCATTTGAACAGCAAGGTGGATTGCTGTTGAGGGGAACTAGAGAAAAAAAAATTCTATAAATCTTCAGCATAGCAAGTGTGAGCGAGCGGAGTGTGACCAGAGCGTAAGTGTGGACGGCGGTAAGTGTGACTTGTGATTCAGTGACTTTGGAGTCAGGGAGTTTCCAAGGGAGGAATTACTGAATTGCTGTCTGTTTTGTATTAATACTTTGTATTTATTTATTTATTTTTTTATTATTTAACTTTTCTGTCTGGTGCAATCCCCATTAGGAAATGTGCTCCACTCTTGTTAATGGCTACAGGCTCTACGCTAGGGATGGACTGCACCTCAATGGGGAAGGTGCAGCTGTGCTGGGGGAGAAAATGGCTAGAAGGTTGGAGGATTGTTTAAACTAGGGATTGGGGGGGAGGGTATTCAATTTATAGGAGGGGAAGATAGTGCAGACAGAGACCTGGGCACAAATAAGGAAGTTGGGGGTGGCGGTGGCATGGGGGGTGGGGTTAGAACACTTAATAATTTAAGAAAGAGTAGAGGTACAGAGAGGAACATCAAGTGCATGTATACTAATGCCAGAAGCCTCGCCAACAAAATGGACGAATTAGAACTAATGTTGTTGGAGCATAATTATGACATGGTGGGGATATCTGAAACGTGGCTGGATGAGAGCCATGACTGGGCTGTTAACTTGCAGGGCTATAGCCTGTTCAGAAATGACCGTACAGATAAACGAGGGGGTGGGGTGTGTCTATATGTAAAATCGTCCTTAAAACCCATCCGGCGTGATAATATAGGTGAATTTAATGAAAATGTAGAATCCCTGTGGGTGGAGATAAGGGGAGGGGGAAAAAATAATAAATTACTGATAGGGGTTTGTTATAAATCTCCAAAAATAATGGAAGCAATGGAGAATATCCTTGTAAAGCAAATAGATGAAGCTGCGACTCAAGGAGAAGTCATTATTATGGGGGACTTCAACGAGCCTGAAATAGATTGGGGAACAGAAACCTGCAGTTCCAGCAAAGGTAATCGGTTTTTGACAACTATGAGAGACAATTACCTTTCACAACTGGTTCAGGACCCAACAAGAAGGGGGCACTGCTAGACCTAATATTAACCAACAGGCCAGACCGCATAGCAAATATAAGGGTTGGGGGTTACTTGGGAAGTAGCGATCACAAAATAATAAGTTTTCATGTATCCTTTAAAAAGATGTGTAATAGAGGGGTTACAAGGACACTAAACTTCAGGAGGGCAAATTTCCAACGGATGAGAGAGGATCTTGGTGCAATTAAATGGGATGATATCCTGAGACACGGGGGGCGTGACCGGATGTGGAGCTGAACGGACATTCCTGTTCTTCGCCATTCCCAAACAGCATTTTCAGTTCACACAGTGCTCTTGAAGGTCATGACGGCCGTTTCGTCCATCTTGCACTCTCCGGGCGTGATCGTTCTGCCCTACTAAGACGACTTTCTCATCAGGGGTCCGTCCTTCCAGGACTGCGCAAAGTGCCTTCGCATCAGTGGTGATACTCTTCCGCACCTGAGCTCGCTGATAAACGTATACAGGCTTTCCCTCATTCCAGCCCTTTTGAGAAATGACCCTGGATACCTTCGAGGGTTAGTGATTCTCTCTCAGGACAAGGTCTGAGCCCTTCAACAGGGAGCCCTCGCACTTAGCCACTCATCCCATCCTTCTATCCGGTTTGCCATGAGGGCACTGGGGAAAAATGCAGCAATTAAAGCGGTCTTTTTTCGTTCAGCTGCTTCTCCGTCCCCTGCAGCATGAACCCGTTCTCGATCGCCAGTGCCGCTTGCCCCGGTGGGTCAGGCAAACTCTCAAGTGGTGGACATTTGAGATTATCTCTCTTCCAAGGAAAAATTCTTTCTCCCGGTTTAATGGCTAGTGATGACTACCGATGCCATTCTCCTTGGCTGAGGAGTAGTCTTCGTCACCTCAGAGCTCAGGGGTGCTGGTCAACTCGGGAGAAGAGCCTTCCAATTAATGTCTGGGAAATCCAAGCAATCAGGATAGCCCTGCAGCAGTTCCATTATCTCCAGGCGGGTCACCCCATCCAAATTCAATCAGACAAAGCCATGGCTGTCGCATGTATCAATCATTAAAGGGGGTAACCCGCAGCAGGGTGGCCATGCACGAGGTAGCCCATATTCTCCGATGGGCAGAGAGGAACCTCTCAGTATTTTCAGCAGTCCATATCCCAGGCGTAAAAAAAACAAAAGAAAAAACTGGGCGGCAGTCTTTCATATCCGTCAAAGTCTCGCCTCAGGACAGTGGGAGGTCTTTCGACAGATATGTATTCGTTTAAGGACTCCAGACGTGGATCTGATGGCTTCAAGATTGAACGCCAAGGTTCTCCACTTCAGAGCTCGGTCTCGGGATCCTTAGACCGTCAAGGTGCATGCACGGGTCTCTCCTTAGCTTCACTTTCTTTAGTTCCGAGAGTCATCAGGAAGATCTAAGCGGAGGGGACTCCAGTAATCTTTGTTGTCCAGGTTTGGCCACACTGGGCGTGATATGCTGATCTACTGCAGATAGTCGCCGATGTCCCATGGCGACTGCGGGATCATCCAGATCTGCTCTGCCTTTGTCCGTTTTTGTCATGAGAACTCAGGGGCCCTATGTTTAATAGCTTGGCTGTTGAAGCCTACGAGCGATCTCTAGCTGGGTTCTCTCATCAGAGGTTTCCCATCATGATTAGCGTGTCAAGCCTGCATCGGCTAGCATCTATCGCACACCTGACCTGATAACCTTTTTTCGCATGGTGCAGGCACTGCGGACGTTCTCATGTCTTTGTTCCTACCATTTTGGGAATTTCTCCAGAATGGTCTGGAATCAGGTTTGGCGCTCAGCTCTTTCTCCCTCTCTCTCAAAGGCCAGATCTTGGCCTTATCTGTTTTATTCCAGCGCAGGATTACTTCCATTCTGTAAGTGAGCATTTTCTTTCAGGGAGTCTCCCATGCGGTATTCCCCTATGATATGCAGTTAGAGGCCTGGGACCTTATACTGGTCCTGGGTGCTCTTTAGCAGACGCCTTTCAAACCGTTGCAGGATGTCTCTGAAAGTCATTTTTTCCTGTCGCAGTGATGTCTATCAGACAAGTCTCTGAGCTAGCCACTGTGTCCGGTCGAGTTCCTTTCCTTTCATTGAATCGTCTACGTTCTCTGTTTTCCAAGGTGGTCTTGTCTTTCCACCTTTTTGTCCAGCACCAGTACATCAGGTGGAATGAGCTCCTCACACCCTGGACATAGTAAGGGCTCTCAGAAGGTGCATCTCGAAGACGGTGCCCTTCAGTAAGTCAGACGCCCTATTTGTGCTTCCTGAGGGTCTCAGGTAGGGTTTAGCCGCTTCAGGCCACAATACCAAATGGATTCACTTGGTTTTTCAGAAGTCCTACTGCGTCAGAGACAAACCTATCCCAGTGGGGGTTAAGGCACACTCTACTCAGTCGGGGGACGTTCTTTTTGTGTCATTCGGCTTCAGGCATCGGCAGAACAGGTCTGCAAGGCTGCAACTTGATACAACCTATGCTCTCAGACTTCTGCACATGCGGCCCCTTGCAGACGTATTCTGGAAGCGGCGGTAGTGCAACTTTAGTCAGTTGGTACATGGGGTTTGATCTGTGATGTGATTCCCCACCCAGGGACTGCTTTGGGACATCCCATGGTCTGTGTCCCCCAATGAGGTGAAGGAGAAATAGGGATTTTTGTGTACTCACCGTAAAATCCTTTTCTCCGAGCCAATCATTGGGGGACACAGCACCCACCCTCTTAATCTTTTGGCTTGCGCTTGTTTTTCTTTAATTTGATGTGTTGTACTTTGATATGATGATAATGATCTTCTACTGCTTTTGAACTGAACTGGTTCTCTGGGAGCCAGCATGAGGGTGTATACTGCAGAGGAGGAGCTAACTTTTTGTTTCAACTTAGGCTGCTGCCACTAGGAGGCTGACACTAACACCCAATGGTCTGTGTCCCCCAATGATTGGCTCGGAGAAAAGGATTTTACGGTGAGTACACAAAATCCCTATTTTAACCTCTTTCTCACATTGGGTGTAATAATACGTCCCTGTGCCCTGGGCCTTTTTAACCAGAGAAGGATTATTACGTCTAGGCTGTGTGTAAGCGCGCGATCGCCGCTGGGTGTTAGCGGATTCTGACAGCTGACACCTGGCACTTAGTGCCATTAGCGATTACGCACCGCCCACGGCACTTTAACCCCCTAAATGCAGAGATTGAAAGCGATGGCAGCATTCCTTGAGCTGGTAGAGGGATGACAGCCCCTCTGCCCTTGGATCCGAGACCCCACAGCGGGACTTGGGGTCTGGATCGTTGTTATGGTGACCCAATGTCGTCATGACATCGGGTCATCAGAACTAGGAAAGTTGCTGATCATGCGCAGTGCATGATCAGCAACTTTCTTTGTCAGTGCAGAGCTGACAGTTTGTACAGCATGAGGATGCTGCTGCATCCCCATGCTATACAATTGACCAGCCTGCAAAACATGATAGTCCCATAGTGGGACAGTGAAATTTATTTTTTAAATAATTTTAAAAGTATTTTTCAAAAAATAATAAAAAAATCAAAAGATATTGTACCCATAAATAAATATTTGTATGAAAAAAAAAATACACATATTTGGTATTGCAGTGACCGGAACGACCTGGCCTATAAAACTGTCCCACTAGTTAGCCCCTTTAGTGAACACCATAAAAAATATAAATAAAAAACAAGGCAGAAAACAATGCTTTATCATTATACCGCCGAACAAAATATGGAATAAACCACAATCAAACAGAAGGATATAAATAAACATGGTACCACTGAAAACGTCATCTTGTCCCGCAATAAACAAGCCACCATAAAGCTCCACCAGCGGAAAAATAAAAGTTCTAGCTCTAACAATAAAGCAATGCAAAAATAATAATTTTTTTATGTAAAATAGTTTTTGTGTAAAAGCGCCAATAAATAAAAATATATAAATGAGGTATCGCTGTAATCGTACTGACCCGAAGAATAAAACTGCCTTATCAATTTTACCACACGCGGAATTACATAACCTGGTCAAAAGTTCACATACCCTGTTGATTCTGGCCTGATAACATGCACAGAAGTTGACACAAATGGGTTTGAATGGCTACTAAAGGTAACATCCTCACCTGTGACTTGTTTGCTTGTAATCAGGGTGTGTGCATAAAAGCTGAGTGAGTTTCTGGATCCAGACAGACTCTTGCATCTTTCATCCTGCCGCCGATGTTTCTGGATTATAAGTCATGGGGAAAGCAAAAGAATTGTCAACGGATCTACGGGAAAAGGTAGTTGAACTGTATAAAACAGGAAAGGGATACAAAAAGATATCCAAGGAATTGATAATGCCAGTCAGCAACATTCAAACTGTGACTAACAAATGGAAAATCAGGGGCTCTGTGAAAACAAAACCATGGTCAGGTAGACCAACAAAAATGTCATCCACAACTGCCAGGAAGATTGTTTGGGATGCAAAGAAGAACCCACAAATAACATCAGCTGAAATACTGGAGTCTCTGAAAACTAGCAGTGTGGCAGTTTCAAGATGCACGATATTTGAAGAAAAATGGGCTGCATAATCGAGTCGCCAGAAGAAAGCCATTACTGTGCAAATGCCACAAAGTATCTCGCCTACAGTATGCAAAACAGCACATAGACAAGCCTGAACTTTTTGGCCACAACCATAAACGTTACATTTGGAGAACGGTCAACAAAGTTGAAGGAAAGATGAATGCAGCACATTATCAGCAAATATTGGTAAATTTGCACTTATCAGCCCAGGAGCTGCACATGGGACGTTCTTGGACGTTCCAACATTTGACTTTGAATGTAAAATTTCCTGGAATCATTAGTAAACGTCATGTCCCGTTTGATGAGCCCCTGATGAACCTAAACAGTGGAAACCCTCAAGTGACCCCATTTTGGAAACTAGACACCTTAAAGAATGTATTTAGATGGGTGGTGAGCACCTTGAACCCCCAGGTGCTCACAGAAGTTTATAATGTTGAGCCGTGAAAATGATAAAATCACAGAGCCCGATTTTCCATTTGTTAATCACAGTTTGAACGCTACTGACTGGCATTATCAATTCCTTGGATGTATTTTTGTGTCCCTTTCATTTTATATAGGTCATCTACCATTTACCGTAGATCCGTTGACAATTCTTTTGCTTTCCCCATGAATCACAATCCAGAAACGTCAGAGGTTGGATGAAAGATGCAAGAGTCTGTCTGGATTCCAGAAACTCACTCAGCTTTTATGCGCACACACACTGATTACAAGCAAACAGGTCACAGGTGAGGATGTTTCCTTTAGTAGGCATTCAAACCCATTTGTGTCAACTTGTGCATGTTATCAGGCCAGAATCACCAGGGTATGTGAACTTTTGGCCAGGGTCATTTGGATGTTTTGGGTTGTCATTATGATTTAAAAAGAGAAAACACAGTAGTTTGACAATAAATGGCTTCACCCATCGACTAACTATGAGTGGAGAAAAATTTTTGGTGTTATCATTCATATTCTCTGAAAAAAGGCCAAGAAAGACAAATTTTTTTGCCTGCGGTATGTAAACTTTTGAGCACAATTGTATACCTGGATGGGCTCATTATACCAGAAATGAGGCACATATATTCGAGGATGGGACACATATATACCTGGATGTGGCACATATATGTCAGGAAAGGACACATTATAGCATGATGGGGCACATTATAGCATGATGAGGCACATTATAGCAGGATGGGGCACGTTCTAGCAGGATGGGGCACGTTCTAGCAGGATGGGGCACGTTCTAGCAGGATGGGGCACGTTTTAGCAGGATGGGACACTTTTTAGCAGGATGGGGCACGTCCTTGCAGGATGGGGCACGTCCTAGCAGGATGGGGCACGTCCTAGCAGGATGGGGCACGTTCTAACAGGATGGGGCACATGTATAACAGGACGGGGGACATGTATAGCAGGACAGGGGGATAGCAAGTAATGGTAAACTGACTGAAAGGAGAACTAGTCTGAACTGGTGCATAACCAAAAACATCTTACATAGCAAATTCATGAATGGCTGCACTCAATTGTACTAAAGCAAGGGAATGTGTGATACATGAAATGTGAATAGCATAATGGCTTGTGAAATGTATGAAAAAACACATGAGATGCTTAGCACAAAATTTGGCCAAAAAAGTGAGATCATCCACCAACGTCAAGGTAATCTCATGGATTGGATGGGTCCCTGACCTGACTGCCTAGTGTGAACACTTACCTCTGGCTAATATCATGGTAAAGCCTGCATTTATAGGAAGGTCGGAACCAAATGTGTTTGGATGTAATTAAAATCACCGCATGGTGAAGGGCGGGGCGTTCAAGTCAGAAAAAATAGTACATAGCAAGTAATGGTAAACTGACTGAACAGGCTTTACCATGATATTAGCCAGAGGTAAGAACAGAATGCTATAAATAACGAGAATCCAATAAGTAAGAGATGTTGCTGTACATAACAAGAGAGGGAACTATGTAATAAGGGACAACAATACACATAACGAGTAGAGGCTATGATAGATATAAAATATTTACCGGTACACACAATCTTGGCTGCCATTAAAGCATTTCTTGCCCAAGGGCCCCAAGCGGTCCATGTTCGCCTCTGTACTGCACTTTATCTCCCATTCACTTCTTACAGACAGGTCATCAGTAGTTTAGATGTACAAAAAGTAAATGCCAGCTCACCTGCTTGCAGCTCAATTAAAATAAACAGGAGCACAGAAAACGTCCTGATGTAGACGTGAAGCATGCAATAGAAAAAACAATGGTTTCCAGCTCCAATAAAACATGAATTTATTTGTTTTTATTAGAGCTGAAAATCGTCATTTTTCTATCAATAGTTTAGTCTTACACAACCCCATTAGTTCAGAACCTGCTTCATCTGCAGGATGGGCAATTATAATATGTATAGGGGTCTGTAGAGTCTCTGCCAATGGCAAAAGTCATTCTGTGTCTGATGTTTTGTTGCAGTGAGAGACAAGGCTACTTTCACTCCAGCGTCGGTACGGGGCCATTGCCATGCGTCGGCCCGACGCAAACTGCGAAAATAATGAACAACGGGGGCAGCGGATGCAGTTTTACAACGCATCCGCTTCCCCATTGTAATGTCCGGGGAGGAGGGGGCGGAGTTTCGGCCGCGCATGCGCGGTCGGAAATGGCGGACTCGACAGACAAAAAAACGTTACATGTAACGTTTTTTGTGCCGACGGTGCACCAAAACATGATGCATCCGTCGCACGACGGATTCGACGTGTGGCCATGCGTCGCTAGTGCAAGTCTATGGAGAAAAAAAAGGCATCCTGCAAGCACATTTGCAGGATGCGTTTTTTCTCCAAAACGACGCATTGCGACGTACAGCAAACAACGCTAGTGTGAAAGTAGCCTAAGCTGCTTCTAGAAGGGTCTGATAGCGGTTTTTGGCCCCCTTGAAGTAAACAAACATGCTAGACTCAGGATACAAAGATATTTTAGCAGCACAACAAATAAAGTTATGCTGGTGAACCACCACACGCTCAAAATTGCTTAATAGTGTCTGTCATTTTCAACCAAAAAGTCTTTGACCATTATAGTGTTAATGTATCAGGAATGACTTGCATAAGATTGTGCAGAAAACTGAGTCATTGTGGTAGTCATGTCACTAAATGTGCAGTTTCCTAGGTAGCATTGCTTTGTAAGGATCAAGAAACTCAGACGTGGTTAACAGTAAACCTCCTTGGCATTGATTTGCCAGTAAAGATGAAAAGATCCTCACTCGCTTTACTGTACTTATAGGCAGTGTGTCAACTCTAAGATCCATGTCAAAGTAAGTTCATATCCTTCTAAGGGACGGGGTGCTCATTCCTAGTTATCATAATTATCAGTAGAAGCAAAATTGTATTTACCCCCAGATCGTGCCTTTGTCGATGTGTACAGCTGAGGCCGATCCACGTGGCAATCAGTGAGGGTCCTGGGGAGGAGACCCTTACCAGTCAATGATAGATCCTGTATAGGGCGCGACCAGTTAGTGAAGCGTGGACTGCGTCTGTCGCTGATTGTTCGCGGCCGTCCGGGGCTGACCAATCAGTGAAGCCAGGGCCGGCTCCAGGTTTTTGAGGGCCCTGGGCGAAAGAGTCTCACAGCCCACAAAGCATATAACACAGCCCACGTAGTATATAACACAGCCCACGTAGTATATAGCACAGCCATGTAGTATATAACACAGCCACGTAGTATATAGCACAGCCACGTAGTATATAGCACAGCCACGTAGTATACAGCACAGCCCACGCAGTATACAACACAGCCCACGCAGTATACAACACAGCCCACGCAGTATATAACACAGCCCACGCAGTATATAACACAGCCCACGCAGTATATAACACAGCCCACGCAGTATATAACACAGCCCACGCAGTATATAACACAGCCCACGCAGTATATAACACAGCCCACGCAGTATATAACACAGCCCACGCAGTATATAACACAGCCCACGCAGTATATAACACAGCCCACGCAGTATATAACACAGCCCACGCAGTATATAACACAGCCCACGCAGTATATAGCAATGTGGGCACCATATCCCTGTTAAAAAAAAAAAAAAAAAAAATTAAAATGAAAAATAGTTATATACTCACCTTCCAGCGTCCCCCGGATCCAGCCCAGGCCTTTAGCGATGCTCCTCGTGACGCTCCGTTCCCAGTAATGCCTTGCAGCAATAACCCGTGATGATGTAGAGGTCTCGCGAGACCGCTACGTCATCTGGGGTCATTGCCGCAATGCATTCTTGGGACCGGAGCGTCGCGAGGAGCGGGAAAGGCTGCTGTGGACGCCGGAATGTGAGAATATAATGATTTTTTTTTTTTTTTTTTTAACATATGTTTTTACTATTGATGCTGCATAGGCATCAATAGTAAAAAGTTGGTCACACGTACAGGGTTAATGGCAGCGTTAACGGACTGCGTTACACCGCGTTATGGACCTTAGTCAATTATGTATATACTAGATCAGGGGTCCCCAACCTGTAGCTCGGGAGCCACATGTGGCTCGCGGTCCCATGAATTGTGGCTCGCGGATGTCTGTCAGCTTGGTGCATTAGCTCCAGTTCTAGAAAACAGGTATGAAGAGCACATCTGAAAATGGTGAATTTTGTGAGCAGCCCTGCACAGAAGAGCAGATCTGGATTTACATATACTGGTCTTAGGGGTTTTGAGAAAATTTAAGTATGGTACACTGGAGACAAGATGACACCACTCGTCAGAGGAGATGTTTGAAGCTGGATGTGACAGTGTCTTGGGAGTGCTTTATAGGAGAATACTGAGTGGGGGTATTGTAGGAACCCCTGGATCTTAGTATACTGCTTTGGGGTGATTGATTTTTGTGGAAAAGCTTTGGTTACTATTATGCCTGTAATGGGGGCTTTGGTTGCCACTATTGTGAGGGGGCGGGAGCTGAATGTGGCTCGCGACCCTCTCTCAAGGCTGGATGTGGCTCGGGGCCCTCTGTCAGAGCTGAATGTGGCTCTCCAGGTCAGAAACGTTGGGGACCACTGTACTAGATGGTGGCCCGATTCTAACGCATCGGGTATTCTAGAATATGCATGTCCACGTAGTATATTGCACAGCCCACGTAGTATATTGCCCAGCCACGTAGTATATTGCCCAGCCACGTAGTATATTGCCCAGTTACGTAGTATATTGCCCAGTGACGTAGTATACAGCAGGGGTGTCAAACTGCATTCCTCGAGGGCCGCAAACCATGCGCGTTTTCAAGATTTCCTTTGCTTTGCACAAGGTGCTGTAATCGTTGTGTGTAGGTGATTAAATTATCACCTGTGCAGTACAAGGAAATCCTGAAACATGACCTGTTTGCAGCCCTTGAGGATTGCAGTTTGACACCCCTGGTATACAGCACAGAGCCATGTAGTATATTGGTCAGTCACGTAAAATATTGCCCAGCCACGTATGTCACAGGTTAAAAAATAAACATATACTCACCTTCCGAGGGCCCCTTGTAGTTCGGTCACATGACCGTGACGTCATGGCAGGTCATTCTCACGCAGGACCTGTGATGACGTTGCGGTCACATGACCGTGACGTCATGACAGGTCCTTGTCCCATACCATTCTTCGCATCGGAACCTGCCGGAGGTCACCGGAGCGTCGCGAAAGGTGAGTATATAATGATTTGTTATTTTTTAAATTATTTTTAACATTAGATGTTTTTACTATTGACTCTGCATAGGCAGCATCAATAGTAAAAACTTGGTCACACAGGGTTAATAGCGGCGGTAACGGAGTGAGTTACCCGCGGCATAACGCGGTCCGTTACCGCTGGCATTAACCCTGTGTGAGCGGTGACTGCGGGGAGTATGGAGCGGGCGCCGACTGCAGGGGAGTAGGGAGGGACTAATCGGTCTGTGGCCATCGCTGATTGGTCGCGGCAGCCATGACAGGTAGCTGGCGAGACCAATCAGCGACTTGGATTCCATGGCAGACAGAGGCCGCGACCAATGAATATCCGTGAAAGACAGAAGGACAGAAAGATGGAAGTGACCCTTAGACAATTATATAGTAGATAGATGCGCCAGAGATACACTAACCATAGATCTATTACCTCCCTACTATCCACCAGTGCATTAAAATTAGTGCCATTGACTCGTCCTCCTCTTTGCAGGACCAGGTAAGTTTTAGTGGAGAATGTTGTCCTATTTTCTGTCGTCTAAATTTGGAGTGGTTTTTATACTAATGAAAAATACGGTGTGTATATATATAAATTTTCTTTGGACAGTAGACTTCAGTGCTTAAAGGTGTTTTCATTACTATTTGACCCCTTTTATATGTCCTAATTCCACCCCATCAGTGACTTCTTCTTGTCATTCTATCTGATTCTGATTCAGTTAATAACTATGCAGGTCACAAAAAGCAGGCTTTTTTTTACATAAATAGTACCAGAGTTCTGGAGCTTTTCCTTTATATATCTGCTTCCTGAAGTTAAACTGTAGTCACAGATCACATAGTTGCTGTTATGGATCTGACCTAATAAGCAGCCAAGGAACATGATCTATTAAACAAATTGCATTTAACCTTACTCTGGAGATAGTGACTTGCATATTATTTTTTTTAGCTTGCTTTAATTGTTATATAATGCCCTCAGCACCAGGTACCCTGTCTAAAAAGTAACCCATAATGCAGTCCCCTTAAAGAGCACACTCATCAAATCTTTTATCATCAATATATCATAGTCCTCATATAGCTCTGTGTACTTACAATTGCTCATTGTGTCCTGTTGTCCAGCTAATTCTTCTCTTCTCTGCTCAATGTGGAAACAGGAAGTCTCTTTTCCCTGCATTTATCATTCCTCTGGTCAGCTCCAGCCCCCCCCAGTAACTTTTGCAGTGACTCAGGACTCACACAGGGAAAATTGACTTCCTGTTTCGACATACAGTTTAACCCCTTCATGACCGCCAATACGTCTTTTTACTGACGTGAGATATAAGAGAATAGCCTCCCCATACAGGTGACAATCCAGCAGCTGTCGGCTATAGCTGACAACTTGTTTGCACCGTCCATATCTGTTTAACCCCTTAGATGCTGCAGTCAAGTGACTACATTATATAAATGGTTAACAGAGTGTGGGGGCTTCCTATTTAACACCCAGAGATCATGATTTTCTGGCCCTGATGTTTGCCATGGCAATTTGCCGCCTTAGAGTCTGCCGGCTACAGTGGTCTGCTTAGAAGTTAGCAATCACAGTTTTTAATATGTCGAAAGGTGCAGTTTTTAAAATGGTATCACTTTGGGGGTTTTTCCAATATATAGGACAAAGTCACTTCAAACCTGGGTAGATCCCTAAAATAAATGAATGTTGTAAATTTCCATGAAAAAGTACTGCTACATTTTTAAACCTCTTAAAACGCTAACAAAATAAAACAACATTTTACAAACGGTGCTGATGTAAAGCCGACATGTGGGAAATGGTATTTATTAATGTTTCTCTGGTATGAATATCTGGATTAAAGGGATAATCATTCAAAGTTTGAAAATTGCACATTTTTTTTATACATTTTTGACAATTTTTTTTTAGAAATAAACTCAAAACATATTGACCTAAATTTACCATTATTATAAATTATAAAAAGCGATCAAAAAATGTCACGTGCCCGAAAATGTTACCAATAAAAACGTTAACTCGTCCCGCAAAAAACAAGACCTCACATGACTCTGTGGACTCAAATATGGAAAAATTATAGCTCTCAAAATGTGGTAGCTCAAAAAATATTTTTTGCAATAAAAAGCGTCTTTCAGTGTGTGACGGCTGCCAATCCGAAAAATCCGCTAAATAACCCGCTATAAAAGTAAATCAAACCCCCCTTCATCACTCCCTTAGTTAGGGAAAAATAAAAAAATTGTGCTGATGTAAAGTAGACATGTGGGAAATGTTACTTATTAAGTATTTTGTGTGACATATCTTTATGATTTTGGAAGTGCATTTGAACAGCAAGGTGGATTGCTGTTGAGGGGAACTAGGGAAAAAAAAAATCTATAAATCTTCAGCATAGTGAGTGTGAGCGAGCTGAGTGTGACCAAGAGCGTAAGGGTACTTTCACACTAGCGTTTTTTTTAATCCGTCACAATGCGTCGTTTTGCAAAAAAAACGCATCCTGCAAAAGTGCTTGCAGGATACGTTTTTTCCCCATAGACTTGTATTGACGACGCATTTGCGACGGATTGCCACACTTCGCATCCGTCTTGCAACGGATGCGTCGTGCTTTGGCGGACCGTCAGGAGCAAAAAACGCTACATGTAACGTTTTTTCTCCTGACGGACCGCTTTTTCCGACTGCGCATGCGCGGCCGGAACTCCGCCCCCACCTCCCTGCACCTTACAATGGGGCAGCGGATGCGCCGGAAAAATGCATCCGCTGCACCCATTGTGCAATGCAGCAAACGCTAGCTTTGGAATCTCTCCCCGACGCATTGCGACGGGGAGATTGCGAAGCTAGTGTGAAAGAAGCCAGAGTGTGGACGGCGGTAAGTGTGACTTGTGATTCAGTGAAGAGGTATTTGGAAAGCCTTTAACAAATACCTGTGTGAATTGGGTGAGTTGCTGAATTGGGAGTAGCTATATTCATAAGGGGTTAACCTAGGGTGGGGGCTCATAGTTAAGGGTTTATAAGGGGCAGCTGTTGGGGGCTCAAGTCCTTTTTGGAAGTGCATTTGAACAGCAAGGTGGATTGCTGTTGAGGGGAACTAGAGAAAAAAAAATTCTATAAATCTTCAGCATAGCAAGTGTGAGCGAGCGGAGTGTGACCAGAGCGTAAGTGTGGACGGCGGTAAGTGTGACTTGTGATTCAGTGACTTTGGAGTCAGGGAGTTTCCAAGGGAGGAATTACTGAATTGCTGTCTGTTTTGTATTAATACTTTGTATTTATTTATTTATTTTTTTATTATTTAACTTTTCTGTCTGGTGCAATCCCCATTAGGAAATGTGCTCCACTCTTGTTAATGGCTACAGGCTCTACGCTAGGGATGGACTGCACCTCAATGGGGAAGGTGCAGCTGTGCTGGGGGAGAAAATGGCTAGAAGGTTGGAGGATTGTTTAAACTAGGGATTGGGGGGGAGGGTATTCAATTTATAGGAGGGGAAGATAGTGCAGACAGAGACCTGGGCACAAATAAGGAAGTTGGGGGTGGCGGTGGCATGGGGGGTGGGGTTAGAACACTTAATAATTTAAGAAAGAGTAGAGGTACAGAGAGGAACATCAAGTGCATGTATACTAATGCCAGAAGCCTCGCCAACAAAATGGACGAATTAGAACTAATGTTGTTGGAGCATAATTATGACATGGTGGGGATATCTGAAACGTGGCTGGATGAGAGCCATGACTGGGCTGTTAACTTGCAGGGCTATAGCCTGTTCAGAAATGACCGTACAGATAAACGAGGGGGTGGGGTGTGTCTATATGTAAAATCGTCCTTAAAACCCATCCGGCGTGATAATATAGGTGAATTTAATGAAAATGTAGAATCCCTGTGGGTGGAGATAAGGGGAGGGGGAAAAAATAATAAATTACTGATAGGGGTTTGTTATAAATCTCCAAAAATAATGGAAGCAATGGAGAATATCCTTGTAAAGCAAATAGATGAAGCTGCGACTCAAGGAGAAGTCATTATTATGGGGGACTTCAACGAGCCTGAAATAGATTGGGGAACAGAAACCTGCAGTTCCAGCAAAGGTAATCGGTTTTTGACAACTATGAGAGACAATTACCTTTCACAACTGGTTCAGGACCCAACAAGAAGGGGGCACTGCTAGACCTAATATTAACCAACAGGCCAGACCGCATAGCAAATATAAGGGTTGGGGGTTACTTGGGAAGTAGCGATCACAAAATAATAAGTTTTCATGTATCCTTTAAAAAGATGTGTAATAGAGGGGTTACAAGGACACTAAACTTCAGGAGGGCAAATTTCCAACGGATGAGAGAGGATCTTGGTGCAATTAAATGGGATGATATCCTGAGACACGGGGGGCGTGACCGGATGTGGAGCTGAACGGACGTGCGAGGCTCGAGCTCCCTAACCACCAGCTATCATAAGCGGCCCAAAGCACAGTGAGGTGACCGGAGGAGGTCAGATCCGAAGGTAAGATAAGCCAGGCGGTGGTGCACTCCAGGAATGAAGCGAGGGAGAAGGAGGGGGCAGGCGCCCAGCAGGGTCCAGGTCTTTGAAGCGATGGGTAGCTGGATCCAAGATGGCGACCGCAGCTCTCACCACGCGGCCGCCGGCAGCAGCAGGAGTAATGGCAGTGTGAAGCAAAGGTCAGAGCTGCGCAGTGAATCACTCCACCAGCCCCAAACTCCCAGCAAAACTGCAAGATCCCTGAGCACACAGAGCTATTCACCAACGCTGCAGTCCCTGCTTTCCCCCCCTGCTAGGAATGCTGAAGGTTCAGAGCCTGAAGATTTACAGCCACTAAACACAGCCCTGACCGTCTCCTCAGACTCTCCTATTACAGATTCCAATTCTGCCCCAGTCACTGTAGCCACACTCAGATCCCTGCTGGGAGACCTGAAGCAAGCCATTCACACTGATATCACAACGGCTTTCACTGAGCTACATAAAGAAATAACGCAGATTGGCGACAGAACCTCACACATAGAGGGGAAACTGGAGGAATATACTACGGCGCACAACGAACTAGTAGACGCGCATAATGAAGCGGACGAAGAAATCATGGCCCTAAAACTGAAGCTTGCAGACCTAGAAGACCGATCCAGGCGCAATAACCTACGTTTCAGAGGAATCCGAGAGTGTGTCAGCGCACACACTAAAGGAGTTTCTAATGGACTTCTTCATAATTCTGGTGCCGTCAGCAGAACAGAGGGACCTGCTGATTGACAGGGCACATTGGATCCCCAAACCAAAGTCTGCTCCCAGCTCCGCACCGCGAGACGTGATAGCCAGGCTGCACTTCTACCACTTCAAGGAGGCAGTGACCAAGTCAGCGTCAGCAAAGCAAGAGCTTCCAGAAAGATTCCGGAACATTCTAGTGTTCACCGACTTGTCTGCGACAACCCTGAACAGGAGGCAAGAATTCTCATCCGCAACCAAGATTCTACGGGACAACAGTATTGTCTACAAGTGGGGATATCCAGTAAAGCTCATCGTGACGAAAAACGGAACTTCACACGTCCTTGCGTCTCCCAGAGAGGCCATGACCCTGCTCCAGGATTGGTCCCTGACATCAGTGGATGAAGATACCAGCTCCCCACTAAAGAAAAGACCCCCAACGCTGAACAAAGAATGGACCTGATTCTCACGCAAGTAAACTGTTACCATATGTATCCCCTGTGTGCCTATGCCGGGACACCACACTGTTATTTTTTTTTTGCCTGGCAGGTTGAAGGGGCATGAGAATATTGCTTTCGTTTTTTCTATTCTCTCCCCCCTTTAATACTGGATAGGAACGACTATCCAGTTGGTTCACATAGAACCGGACTCTGAGTTGTACAAGTTGTACTTGTTCTGGTTGTTGTTAATTACTTTAACCCCTTTGTTTCCCTTATTATTATCCTGTATCTGGTGACTGATTGAATTTTTTTTCTTTTTTGTAACTGATGGTATTTCAAATATCTAGCATTAATGCGAAAGGCCTAAACAGCCCTTTCAAGAGATCGTTATTATGGAAAGAAGCCCAGGCACTCAAAGCGGACATACTATGTGTCCAAGAAACTCATTTAAATTGTGAAGATACACATAGACCACAACATAAAAATTTCCCCCATATCTATGTGTCATATGCGGCGAAAAAGAAGAGAGGGGTAGCGATTGCAATAAAAGACACTGTAGCGTTCCAGCTTGTTGATAGCGTTCTGGATGATGAAGGCAGATATGTAATATTGATATGTAGTATCAATAACAAGGTGTATACAATTGCATCTATATATGCACCCAATACAGGTCAAATCACTTTTATTAAAGACCTCATAACTAAATTATCCAAAATAAAACAAGGATCCCTGCTAATCTGTGGAGATTTTAACATCGTCCCGATCCCCAATATAGACAAATCTTGGTGCTCAAAGAAAAAGTCCCAATCCCATGCGTTGTCCCAGTGTCTTATATCAGAAGAACTGTATGACACGTGGAGGGTCCTTCATGCTTCTGAAAGGGATTATACATATTACTCCCACCCACACAAAGTATATTCAAGAATAGATCTAATAGTAGTGGATAAATGGCTCCTACAAAATATACAATCAGCAAAAATTGGGAACATAACCTGGTCGGACCACGCTCCTGTAACATGCCAAATTAAAGAGACGTACAATAATTTAACTTATTCTCCGTGGAGAATTAATAACTTCTTAATAGCCTCAGATAATATTAAATCCCAACTTAACAACCTTCTCCAGGAATTTTTTGATATCAATAGTACCCCTGACATATCCCCGACCACAGTGTGGTGCGCCCACAAGGCCTATATAAGAGGGCGGCTAATACAGATAGCAGCGCAACACAAAAAATTGAGAATGCGACAAATAGAAGAGCTCAATAAAAATATAGCAACATTGGAAAACATCCATAAACATAGCCCATCACCCACGGTATATAGAAAACTGCAAAAGGCAAGATACGAACTATATCAGCTATTCCAATATAAATATGAGCAGAATTTGAGGCGGAATAAAGCGAAATATTATTGGCAGGGGAATAAGGCGAGTAAAATACTTGCCAATAAGATTAAAGTGAGATTAACAAAGCAAAAAATAGCTCACATACAAGATGATCAAAAGAACAAAATATACAACCCTAAAGAAATTGCGAATACTTTCGCAAAATATTACTCCTCACTCTATAATCTCAAGACCGACAACCTTATCCCACAACCCAACGCTGAGCTAATTAATAATTTCCTGAATAGCATATCCCTACCCCAAATCCCAGAGGATAAATTGATGGCAATAAATCAACCTATAAGCCAAAAAGAAATCCAACAAACCATTCAGGCAACAAAAAATAATAAATCCCCAGGACCGGATGGTATAACTAATGAATACTTGAAGTTATTCAACCAAATATTGTCCCCACATCTATTATTAGTCTTCCAAAATATATTTGAAACAGGCAAAATACGAGAAGAAATGTTACAAGCGACTATAGTCCACCTCCCCAAGCCAGGGAAAACGCCCGATCATCCAAGTAATTTCAGGCCAATATCCCTTCTAAATACTGACCTCAAGCTGTACTCAAAAATCCTAGCAAATAGACTCTCCGATGTGATCCCTTCCCTGGTGCACAGAGACCAGGTTGGATTTATCAAATCTAGACAGACATTGGACGGCACCAGACGAATGATTGACCTCATCCATGTGGCGGGGAAGGACAGGACGCCTTCTCTGCTCCTATCCCTGGACGCGGAGAAGGCGTTCGATCGGGTGCATTGGGGATACCTGTTTGAGGTTCTGGCCAGATTCGGATTTACGGGTAATATTGCTAAAGCAATCACTCTGCTATATTCTCACCCATCAGCATCGGTTTCTGTCTCTGGAATGATGTCGGACAGGTTTACTATTACTAACGGGACGAGACAGGGGTGTCCGCTATCACCCCTTATATTTGCTTTGGTGATTGAGCCTCTAGTGCAGAAAATTAGATCACACTCGATGATATCAGGAATTCAGGTGAATAAAACGGAACACAAAATAGGTTTATTTGCTGATGACATCATTCTAGCGTTAACAAACCCGACAGAATCATTACCGGCAGCAATGCAAGTAATCGATTCATATACTAAAATATCATATTATAAGCTGAACGTGTCTAAATGCCAGGTATTAAACCCAACCCCTCTCACAAAACACCCCAAAAACTTTGAGAATAAATACCCTTTTAAGTGGGAAAATGACCATATTAAGTATTTAGGTACTCGGCTGACACTCTCGGCAGATAAAATGCTATCATTGAATTATGAGTCTGTGAGGAAGAAAATCCAAACTGACATGTTACGTATGAAGAAACACGAACTATCATGGCTGGGCAGGATTGCTTCGGTGAAAATGTTCATTCTCCCACAAATACTGTATTTGTTCCGCAATCTCCCCATCATATTCCCAATGAAAATATTAAAAGAGATTCAAGCAATGATTTTAAAATACATTTGGCAAGAGAGAAAACCCAGAGTCCAAGCGGACACGCGTTACATCCCTATGAGTAAGGGTGCCCCTCAGTGGTCCGGTACTACAGGGCCGCATTATTCGAACAGTTACGATTCATGTGGAATAATGATGATGATCGGCACTGGATAGCAATTGAAAAACATTTGATGAGAACCTCCAATGTCTCAGCTTTTTACCATGCACATCAAACTAAAGTCCCTAATAGAAACCTAAAAATGTCCCCAACAATAGACGCGGCTCTGGAGCTATGGAGAGTGTTGACTAATAAATTAGGCTTTATACAAACCGCATTCCTCAAAGCTCCTATAGAGACACTGAAGCATTGTATCCCGGACCTCAAACTTAAAAATTGGAATTTACCCAAATCCACCTCAATTGGGAACTTGTATGAGGGGGAGGAATTAATTACTTTTACATCAGTGAGAGATAAATACAATGTTCCTCAAAGGGATTTTTACAAATATTTGCAGATCCGGCATTTTCTAACTGAAAGGAAAAAACAGATGCCTGCACCGCCATCTAAACTTTACTCTATGCTGATGAACCCGACATCACAGATTAGGGCGCTGTCCACAAGCTACGACTGTATGTTGGAGAATACCCTGCCCTCTCTAACTACATACCTGCAAAAGTGGGAAAAAGACCTAAACTGCACATTCACACCGGATCAGTGGAGGGCAGCCTTCTTAGTTATTGGAAGCCAATCTAAATGTACTAACCACATAGAAAACGCCAAGAAATTGTTATATCGGTGGTATTTCACTCCCAGTAGATTGTCTAGGATGTTCCGCACTTCCCCAGACACGTGCTGGAGGTGTGGGAGACCCCTGTGCAGACATGTTACATATATGGTGGAGTTGTGACAGAATTAGACGTCTGTGGGAAGCCATAGATCTTCTGATGTCCCAGATTTGTGGTATACCGGTGAATCTTAATGCACAGCAGGCGTTACTCGCTATTGATTTGGACTCGTTTCCCTATGAGTTCCGTACAGTGATTGTACATATTATTGTAGCAACAAGAATCAAAATTGCTAGTTACTGGAAAAACTCCAAGTGCCCCTCACTGCCCGAGGTCGTATCACTTATCAACGAAAATTGCCTATCAGAAAAAATAATCGCTACATCTAATAATAATATAGCTCAATTTCATAAAAAATGGAACAATTGGTTATCTTTCCGTTTAAATACCGTTCTTAAATAACTTTGCAGATTCGCATATAGAGAATGTGATTGGATAGTTATTGTAATGTCACCATATCCCCTATCCTCTTCCCTTCCCTAATCCCCATAACGTTGTGTTAATTATTAAGAATTTAATGTCAATAAGATGTAATGCTCGACACAATTTGTAAATAAATAAAAATTTATGTTTCAAAAAAAGATATCCTGAGACACAAAAATACACAATGAAAATGGGAGACGTTTATTAACATCCTGGATAGGACCTGTGCACAGTATATACCGTATGGGAATAAACATACTAGAAATAGGAGGAAACCAATATGGCTAAATAGAGCTGTAAGGGACCCAATAAGTGACAAAAAGAAAGCATTTAGAGAATTAAAGGAAGTAGGTATTGAGGAGGCATTAAATAAATACAAAAAAATAAATAAATTCTGTAAAAAGCAAATCAAGGCAGCAAAGATTGAGACAGAGAGACTCATTGCCAGAGAGAGTAAAAATAATCCCAAAATATTCTTTAACTACATAAATAGTAAGAAACTAAAAAATGATAGTGTTGGCCCCCTTAACCCCTTTCTGCCATCTGACGTACTATTGCGTCCATGTGGGGTGGGCCCTACTTCCCAAGGACGCAATAGTACGTCATGCCCTTTAATGCGACACTGCGACTTAAGTCGCAGTGATCGCATTAAAATTCCGACGCCATCTTACCTGCAGGAAGATGGTGTCGGCATCCTAGGGCCTGTCGCCGCCCCCCCGGCCTCCCGATCGCTGTGATTGGCTGCTCAATTCTGAGCAGCCAATCGCAGCCTTTCTCATTGTTTCAGCCAATCAATTTGGCTGAAACAGTGAGGTCCCAGCCTAGGATCGAGTACCGATGTACTCGATCCTAGGCCAGTGCCTGGCAATGCCAGGCATGTGCCCAAACCCCCCCGGGATTGGCGCGATCGCGATAGATCGATCGCGCCAATCGCAGGGCACAGCGGCGGTGTTACCGCTCTGTGCCCTGCCCCTATCTGCGCACTCTGCAGCCCCTGGCCATGGCTCCGGATCTCCTGCCATGGCTCCGGAGCATTCAACTCTGATTGGCGCGATCGACGATCACATCGATCGCGCCAATCGCAGGACACAGCGACGGTGTTACCGCCGCTGCTGTGTCCTGCCTACCTGCGCGCTCTGCAGCCCCGTGTTCCCAGTCTGATTGGCGCGATCGATGTGATCGTCGATCGCGCCAATCACAGGGCACAGCAGCGGTGTGACCGCGCTGTGCCCTGCCGGTGACCTGCCGGTCACCTGCCTGTCACCTGCTGGTGACCTGCCGGTGACCTGCCTATGATCGGAGCTGTGAGCTCCGATCATAGGCTGGTGCATAGCAACACCAGCGTCACCAGGGCCTTCTTTGATTGGTGGGATCGATGTGATCATCGATCCCACCAATCACAGGTCACAGCAGCGGTGTGACCGCTCTGTGACCTGTCTCACCTGCCCCTGACCTGTGTAACTGCTCTGAAGGAATCCTCACACTTGGTGAGGATTCCTTCAGAGCGGTCACGCTTTGAGATCCCCTCCTGTGCTGAGACTTGTGGTGCCACAGTAGCCTGTGACACCACAATTCTAGCTAAAGAAAGAAGAGAGAAGAAAGAAGAGAGACTACAAACCGTAAGTGTTGATACCCCGATCCCGGCCCGAGCTCTATTCATCCCCCCTTCTCCCGTCCCCCCTTCTTCCATCCCCCCTTCTTCCATCCCCCCTTCTCCCATCCCCCCTTCTCCAATCCCCCCTCCTTGCGCCGTATCCGTGCCCAAATTTAGCAGCCGCCGAGCGTTGATTGGTGACGCAGTTCACCTATCAACACTCGTGCTCGCTTTTTTTTTCCCCATCCCCGTGCGCTCCTCCAGCCGCTGCGTCTAATCCGTGCCTTTTCTTTTTTTTTTCCCCCATCCCCTTGCGCTCCCCCAGCCGCCGCATCTAATCTGTGCCTTCCCTTTTCTTTTTTTCTCTTTCCCCATCTCCGTGCGCTCCTCCAGCCGCTGCGTCTAATCCGTGCCTTTTCTTTCTTTTTTTTCCCCCATCCCCTTGCGCTCCCCCAGCCGCCGCATCTAATCTGTGCCTTCCCTTTTCTTTTTTTTTCTTTCCCCATCTCCGTGCGCTCCTCCAGCCGCTGTGTCTAATCCGTGCCTTTTCTTTTTTTTTTCCCCCATCCCCTTGCGCTCCCCCAGCTGCCGCGTCTAATCTGTGCCTTCCCTTTTCTTTTTTTTTTCTTTCCCCATCTCCGTGCGCTCCTCCAGCCGCTGCGTCTAATCCGTGCCTTTTCTTTTTTTTTTTCCCCCATCCCCTTGCGCTCCCCCAGCCGCCGCGTCTAATCTGTGCCTTCCCTTTTCTTTTTTTTTTCTTTCCCCATCTCCGTGCGCTCCTCCAGCCTCTGCGTCTAATCCGTGCCTTTTCTTTTTTTTTTCCCCCATCCCCTTGCGCTCCCCCAGCCGCCGCATCTAATCTGTGCCTTCCCTTTTCTTTTTTTCTCTTTCCCCATCTCCGTGCGCTCCTCCAGCCGCTGCGTCTAATCCGTGCCTTTTCTTTCTTTTTTTTCCCCCATCCCCTTGCCCTCCCCCAGCCGCCGCATCTAATCTGTGCCTTCCCTTTTCTTTTTTTTTCTTTCCCCATCTCCGTGCGCTCCTCCAGCCGCTGCGTCTAATCCGTGCCTTTTTTTTTTTTTTTCCCCCATCCCCTTGCGCTCCCCCAGCCGCCGCATCTTATCTGTGCCTTCCCTTTTCACATCCCCGTTCGCACACCCAGCAGCCACCGAACTCTGATAAGTGAACCGTGTCACTTAGAGCTCTCGTGCCTGGCGTTTTTTCTACATCCCAGTTCGTACACCCAGCAGGCGCCGAAATTTGACGCGGTTCACTTATCAGAGCTAGGGCCTGCTGTTTTAGACTTTTCCTTTCACAAGTATTTTTTTCTCCCCTTTACTTTTTCTTTCCCTTTAGCTTTTTCTTTTAAGAATAGTTTGCACCAAACACTATCCCCCCACACGTACACATAGTTCCCAATAAATTACACCCAAGCACCATACTCATAAAAAAAATGTCCCGCTCGTCCCGTTCGTCCCAACAGCGCTATTCAGCGGAGGAGGCATATGCTTTCCTTGCCTCCGACACTGATAGCGAGGGAGAGGATCCCACTTTTCATTATTTTTCTGATTCTTCCTCATCCTCTTCCTCCTCCTCATCTTCCTCCTCCGGCCCTGCGGAACCGCCACGCAGACGCCGCAGGACAGAAGTGCCCATCATTCATGAAGATGAAGATGAGGCAGGGCCCACTCCTGAAGATGAACCAGCGCGCCCCTCTTCGGACCCCGTATGGACCTCGCCCCCCGAAAATTACGAGCCACTGATTCCTGATTTTGTGGCAGAATCAGGAATCAGTTTTGACACCACCGGCCTCACAGAAATAGACTTTTTCAAAGTCTTTTTCTCTGAGGATTTTGTTAACCTCATGGTGGAGCAAACTAATTTGTATGCTCGTCAATTTTTGGAGCAAAACACCAGTTCATCATATTCTAACTGGTCTCCTGTAGACGCAGTTGAAATGATGCAGTTTTGGGGCCTGATGCTTCATATGGGGCTCCTGAAGAAGCCAGAAGTTCGGCAATATTGGAGTGCTGATATTTTATTCAACACTCCAGTGTTCCGAATGGTCATGGTCCGAACGCGTTTTGAGGCCATCCATAAATTCCTGCATTATTCCGATAATGCACAGTGTCCCGCACGAGATGACCCCAACTTTGACCGTCTGTTCAAAGTTCGGCCTGTCATCGAACACTTCAACAAAAAGTTCGGTGAAGTGTATGTGCCCAAAAGGGACATCTGCGTGGATGAGTCCTTGGTTCATTTTAAGGGGCGGCTCAGATTCCGTCAATACCTGCCCAGCAAGAGGGCCAGGTACGGAATCAAACTCTACAAGCTGTGTGAGAGTACCTCAGGGTACACCTACAGCTTTAGAGTCTACGAGGGGAAGGACAGCAGGATTGAACCGCCTGAGTGTCCCCCTGTCCTGGGAGTGAGTGGGAAAATAGTGTGGGATTTGGTGCACCCACTGCTGGATAAAGGTTATCACCTCTATACTGATAACTTTTATACCAGCATCCCACTCTACAAATCCCTCTCTGCGCGAGGTACCGCAGCCTGCGGTACTGTCCGCAAAAATCAGAGAGGCCTCCCAAAGACGCTACTTGGGCAGATGCTCAGAAAAGGTGAGAGCAGAGCCCAATGTAGCGACCACCTGCTGGTGGTCAAGTACAAGGACAAGAGGGATGTCCTTCTCTTGACCACCATACACGGTGATGGCAGTGCCCTCAGCACTGTACGGGGTACCTCTACACAGGTCTGCAAACCGGACTGTGTACTGGGGTACAACCAAAAGCATGGGGGGCGTTGATCTCTCCGATCAGCTCCTCCAACCGTACAGTGCTTTGAGGAAGGCCAAGGTGTGGTACAAAAAGCTGTCCGTGTACATCGTACAAATGGCAATGCTCAACGCTTTCCTGCTGTCACAATGTGCACGCCACAGCGATACGTCGTACCTTCAGTTCCAGGAGGTAGTGGTTAAGGCCCTGTTATTTGGCACGAGGGAAGGAGCGGGCCCCAGTACTTCCGGAACTGAAGGTGCTCGTATCGTACCAGGTCAGCATTTCCCGGGGGAGGTCCCGCAAACTGCAAAAAGAGGTAGGTCGCAAAAAAGGTGCCGAGTGTGTTACAAAAGGGGAATACGCAAGGACACCACTTATCAATGCGACACCTGCCCCGAAAAACCTGGCCTGTGTATGAAGGATTGCTTCAGATTGTACCACACCTCCATGCACTACTAATTTACTTTACAGGAAACAGTAGATTAGTTCCAAAAAGGGGGCACATCTATGTAAGTTCATTGGGGGTCTAGTTTACAAAATGTCACTTGTGGTTTTTTTTTTTACTGTTTGGGCACATCAGGGGCTGTGCAAACGGAACATGATGTCCGCGTACCATTCCATCAAAGTCTGCTTTTCAAAGCGTCATTACTTCCCTTCCGAGCCCCGAAGTGTACCCAAACAGTAGTTTTCTCCCACATGTGGGGTATCAGCGTACTCAGGACAAATTGGACAACAACTTTTGGGGTCCAATTTCTCCTGTTACACTTGGGAAAATTAAAAATTGGGGACTAAATGATCATTTTTGTAGGAAAAAATAGGATATTTTATTTTCACGCCCGGGCGTTATAAATTTAAGTGAAACACTTGGGGGTTCAAAATTCTCACCACACACCTAGATAAGTTCCCAGTTAGGTCTAGTTTCCAAAATGGGGTCACTTGTGGGGGATTTCTACTGTTCAGGCACATCAGGGGCTCTGCAAACGGAACATGATGTCCGCGTACCATTCCATCAACGTCTGCTTTTCAAAGCGTCACTACTTCCCTTCCGAACCCCGAAGTGTACCCAAACAGTAGTTTTCTCCCACATGTGGGGTATCAGCGTACTCAGGACAAATTGGACAACAATATTTGGGGTCCAACTTCTCCTGTTACACTTGGGAAAATTAAAAATTGGGGACAAAATGATCACGTTTGTGGAAAAAATAGGATTTTTTATTTTCACGCCCAGGCATTATAAACTTTCGTGAAGCACTTGGGGGATAAAAGTGCTCACGACACATCTAGATAAGTTCCTTAGGGGGTCTAGTTTCCAAAATGGGGTCACTTGTGGGGGGTTTCCACTGTTTAGGCACATCATGGGCTCGCCAAACGCGACATGGCGTCCGATCTCAATTCCAGCCAATTTTAGATTGAAAATGTCAAACGGCGCTCCTTTTCTTCTGAGCCCTGCCGTGCGCCCAAAAAGTGGTTCCCCCTCACATGTGGGGTATCAGCGTACTCATGACAAATTGGACAACAACTTTTGAGGTCCATTTCATCTTTTTACCCTTGGGAAATTAAAAAAATTATTGCTGAAAGATCATTTTTGTGACTAAAAAGTAAAATGTTAATTTTTTCCTTCCATGTTGCTTCTGCTGCTGTGAAACACCTGAAGGGTTAATCAACTTATTGAATTTGGTTTTGCGCACCTTGAGGGGTGCAGTTTTTAGAATGGTGTCACTTTTGGGTATTTTCTGCCATATAGACCCCTCAAAATGACTTCAAATGTGAGGTGGTCCCTAAAAAAAATGGTTTTCTAAATTTTGTTGTAAAAATGAGAAATTGCTGGTCAAATTTTAACCCTTATAACTTTGTAGAAAAAAAAAATGTTGTCTCCAAAATTGTGCTGATGTAAAGTAGACATGTGGGAAATGTTATTCATTAACTATATTGTGTCACATATCTCTCTGGCTTAACAGAATAAAAATTCAAAGTTGGAAAATTGCGAAATTTTCAAAATTTTCGCCAAATTTCCGTTTTTTTCACAAATAAACGCAAGTTATATCGAAGAAATTTTACCACTATCATGAAGTACAATATGTTACAAGAAAACAATGTCAGAATCACCGGGATCCGTTGAAGCGTTCCAGAGTTATAACCTCATAAAGGGAGAGTGGTCAGAATTGTAAAAATTGGCCCGGTCCATAACGTGCAAACCACCCTTGGGGGTAAAGGGGTTAAAAATAGTCTGGGTGAGATGGTGGATGAGGATGAGGAAAAAGCCAATATGCTAAATGACTTTTTTTCATCAGTATTTACACAAGAAAATCCCATGGCAGACAAAATGACTAGTGATAAAAATTCCCCATTAAATGTCACCTGCTTAACCCAGCAGGAAGTGCGGCGGCGTCTAAAAATCACTAAAATTGACAAATCTCCGGGCCCGGATGGGATACACCCCCGAGTACTCTAGGAATTAAGTACAGTCATTGATAGACCATTATTTTTAATCTTTAAAGACTCCATAATAACAGGGTGTGTACCACAGGACTGGCGTATAGCAAATGTGGTGCCAATATTCAAAAAGGGGACAAAAACTGAACTCGGAAATTATCGGCCAGTAAGCTTAACTTCTACTGTGGGTAAAATCCTGGAGGGCATTCTAAGGGATGCTATACTGGAAAATCTGAAGAGGATTAACCACATGACCCAGTATCAGCACGGGTTTACTAGGGACCGTTCATGTCAGACTAATTTGATCAGTTTCTATGAAGAGGTAAGTTCCGGACTGGACCAAAGGAACCCAGTAGATGTAGTGTATATGGATTTTTCAAAAGCCTTTGATACGGTGCCACACAAAAGGTTGATACATAAAATGAGAATAATGGGGATAGGGGAAAATATGTGTAAGTGGGTTGAGAGCTGGCTCAGGGATAGGAAACAAAGGGTGGTTATTAATGGAAAAAAGGCAGGGAGCCAGCACACCGAGGAAATGCAGGAAGCACGGATCTCCGCGTTTCGACCAAGCTGTCTTTATTACAGCTGTGATAAAGACCGCTTGGTCGAAACGCGTCGCTCGCCTTACTATGTGTATGATGCCGTCCCAGGAGTTGTCTCCTTATTTTAATATGTTGGATTAAACTTTTATATTTTATTTGGAAGCTGGATTATCTTTTCGTTTTCTTGGTTATTAATGGAACACACTCGGACTGGGTAGCGGTTAGCAGTGGGGTACCACAGGGGTCAGTATTGGGCCCTCTTCTTTTTAACATATTTATTAATGACCTTGTAGGGGGCATTCAGAGTAGAATTTCAATATTTGCAGATGACACTAAACTCTGCAGGGTAATCAATACAGAGGAGGACAATTTTATATTACAGGATGATTTATGTAAACTAGAAGTTTGGGCTGATAAATGGCAAATGAGCTTTAATAGGGATAAATGTAAGGTCATGCACTTGGGTAGAAGTAATAAGATGTATAATTATGTGCTTAATTCTAAAACTCTGGGCAAAACCGTCAATGAAAAAGACCTGGGTGTATGGGTGGATGACAAACTCATATTCAGTGGCCAGTGTCAGGCAGCTGCTACAAAGGCAAATAAAATAATGGGATGCAGTAAAAGAGGCATAGATGCTCATGAGGAGAACATAATTTTACCTCTATACAAGTGACTTGTTCGACCACACTTAGAATACTGTGCACAGTTCTGGTCTCCGGTGTATAAGAAAGACATAGTTGAACTGGAGCGGGTGCAGAGAAGAGCGACCAAGGTTATTAGAGGACTGGGGGGTCTGCAATACCAAGATAGGTTATTACACTTGGGGCTGTTTAGTTTGGAAAAACGAAGGCTAAGGGGTGATCTTATTTTAATGTATAAATATATGAGGGGACAGTACAAAGACCTTTCTGATGATCTTTTTAATCATAGACCTGAAACCGGGACAAGGGGGCATACTCTACGTTTGGAGGAAAAAAGGTTTAAGCATAATAACAGACGAGGATTCTTTACTGTAAGAGCAGTGAGACTATGGAACTCTCTGCCGTATGATGTTGTAATGAGTGATTCATTACTTACATTTAAGAGGGGACTGGATACATTTCTGGAAAAGTATATTGTTACAGGGTATATACACTAGATTCCTTGATAGGGCGTTGATCCAGGGAACTAGTCTGATTGCCGTATGTGGAATCGGGAAGGAATTTTTTTCCCCAAAGTGGAGCTTACTCTTTGCCACATTTGCCTCTGGTTCAACATGTTAGGGCAAGTTAGGTTAGGCTATGGGTTGAACTAGATGGACTTAAAGTCTTCCTTCAACCTTAATAACTATGTAACTATGTAACTATGATTTAATTGCATAAAAATTAAAAGTTGGAAAATTGCGAAATTTGAAATTTTCGCCAAATTTCCGTTTTTTTTCCACAAATAAACGCAGGTAATATCAAAGAAATGTTACCACTATCATGAAGTACAATATGTCACGAGAAAACAATGTCAGAATCACCGGGATCCGTTGAAGCGTTCCAGAGTTATAACCTCATAAAGGGACAGTGGTCAGAATTGTAAAAATTGGCCTGGTCATTGACATGCAAACCACTCCTCTGGGGTAAAGGGGTTAATACACCTATTTACTATTCACTTGCCTTATGCACCATAGTGCCACCCCTTCTAGCAATTCCCCACAATGGGTATACCTAGCACAGCATTGATCCTCCCCTACGGTATGGTGCTGGCCTCCACCGATAGATCTTGAGCTGAATGCTAGCGCTGACCCTGGACTGAAATTGTCCAGCATTGGTAACATGCACCAGTAATCTCCCGCAAACTATGGGCAGACCAATGTGGAAAGTGATCTGTCCCTGTACTGCAGTGTAAGGCTTTCTGAAGGCCTAGGAGAAAATGACTGCATTTTTATGGGTAGCCTTCGAATATAATACATTCCTGGTTTGTGCTGATTGCACGGTATCTTGTAGCATTGACACCTGCAAATATCAAGGCCTGCTTCAGTGTGTAGGTGGAAATAAATATATAATTGTGCGAATCCTCAGCTCCTCATTGGATGGCAGATCCACACATGAAATCAAAGGTGTCCGTGCACACAAGTATATATACGGTTTTATTTTTTCTATTTGTTTGATTTTTAGTAAATTATTCTTTTTTTTATTGATCTGGACCACACCATCCCCCTTCTTAGCTGCTTCCACTTAGGATCACAATCCTCATTAGTCCCGGTAGTAAATCTGTAAATGATACAGTTCCAATCGCCCGCATCCATACTCGTTAGATGCGTTCCTCATGTAACTCATTTTAGGTTTGCACGGCGGTGGGCGTGAGATGTGTACGTATAGGAGGCTGTTTGGCAACCAGTGGCCTCATTGTAATTTAAATTGACCTGTTCGGCTGCCCCTCGCCCTCATTGTTCCTGCTCACTGTGCAGAAATGAGATGCTGCATTCCACGGCCTGTGTGACCCTAGGAAAAAAGAAATCTGCAAGCGAGGCAGTATCCTAAGCCGCCCTGTGAACTGGCAAGAAGCATCTGCTATGTGTATGAAATAATTCACCCCTAATTGCATTATTTAGGCAGATTGGGCAATCTGTGATATTGCAGTCATGCTGGCAGTTTGCACAGCTAAATTACTGAATCGCTCATGTGCCACATATGCTTTTTTTTCTCGAACTGCTTGCTTTGGAATACACTGCTCAATGACAGTAAAGTGTGATATTTTTTTTCCTTTCCCATATCCTATTGGCCCAGAGGAGATTTATTCTGGATCCATGGTAACAGTATTGGAACCGGGAGGATCTTCAATATCACAATGCCTGCTATCTCAGTAGCTGCCTGATGGACTGTTGAGAAGGGCAGCACATTTCTGTATCAATAATGCCCCTTCAGAAGACGGCTCCAGCTAGCCATGCATTTCAAAGCCGCTGTGAACTAGAAAGGTTTGAGCCATTCCCCCGGCATCCGTCTACTTGCACATCCTCTGAATATTTTAGCTTGCCTCTTGCACAGACACCGTCGTCACATCAGCATGATGGTTGAGTGTATTGAGAAAGCAGGGCAAACATCCTTGTAACTGCGCGCCTGAAGGGGTGGCATTGACCATCATTGATGGCTACTTGTTCTATCAGGTGAAATGATCTCGGAACTCTAGTAATCTTGGAGAAAGGGGGCTGTTCTTGCTCGGAGGGGATGGAGGGGTTAATATCGTGTTGCTGTAATAGATTTCATAGCAGTGACTCAGTCTGCCAGTTCCTGAGAGAGCACAAGCTGCAGTGCTGGTGCAGCTAATGAAGCGGGTTCTTGGGTTGTAATCCTCATTTCTCTCATTCTGACCAGCTCCTCCTCCATTCGTTCCTACATTAAAGTCTGACGATGACACCTCAAATTTTGACGAACCGGAGAAGAATTTACGGGCTTTACCCTCTTCGGGCCACTTGAGCGCTGCAGGTTTCTCGGGCGAAGGGCTGCCGTTTGTGGGCTTTTCATACATCAAGGCTCTTGGCGCATTCACCAAATCTGAGTAAGTACAACGAATGTGTGACTGTCCTGACTTGGCCGGAGAATGCAGGTTCCTGTGACCTGCAGTGCTGTTTGTATGCTATCTGCATCACACTACGCCTGCTGACATGAAGACATATACATCTCCATGGTTTCTTCTGTTTTCTCATGTACCTACTGATAAGTCCATATTAAAGGCTACCTTACCTAATGTGATTGCCTGCTGGATCCAAGTCTAGTCTGATACCTTCTAGAATGAGATGTAATAAGGCTTGAAAAGAACATCTAAAATCAACAGGCTATGGTATAAATGAATACATCCATATAGCCTGGCTGGTGACCTGCTGGGTTCTGGGTTCTGCAGAGGTTTTCTGGACCAGCATTAAAGTACTTAACGTCTATACATTTATTTCATTAGTAAAATGGGAATGCTTTCTTCAAACTTTGGCTAGAAAGGGTGGATCCGCCGTTTCACAGTCTGACCCTGGTAAACATGTCAGGAGGAAAGAGTCAGGTCCTGGTGGATGTGCTGAAGCCGTGGTGGTAATCCTTCAATATTCAGGTTGTAACACCTTTAAGATGAAAGGACGCCAGGCTTCTCCGAAGAGTCTTTGATATTCCATAGAAGCACATTTATCTGCATAGTTCCTGCAGCAGTGGAAGTGTGACACATCTACATTGTATCGGGAGTACTTTAATAACCTGGCTGCTGTTATGCAATCGCCGTTTATGTATTCGTGAGCTCCATTCGAAATTACCCTTCTATTTTGAGAGGAGTCTTGGAGATGGATGGCACAGATTTTTTTTTCTTTTTGCCTGACCCAATATTTGAAGCTTTTGCAAATAATCCTGTATAATGGCACAATGGCCTGCTCTATCCCAATATTGGAAATTGGTTTTGCACTGTATTTGTTGTGCATGATTTTTGGCTCTTAAAATCGTTGCTCATGTCTGGTGACCAAGTCTGAACTATTAATATACATTTTATTAGTCATTACTGTGTAAGGCTTTTCTAAATGACAATTTTAGTGCTTTAATCATTTTTATTATATTTTGTATAGGCAGCATAAAGGGTCGTTGCTGTATGGCCCAGATTTGTAGCCTTTTGGGGCTCGTTGCGGGCCTAATAGGCTCAGCAATGATGTTGGATCATTTCCATAATCTTACTTGCTTATATGGGTAATACACATCATGTTTTACTTAAAAAATAAAATTAAATAAAAAGAAATCACCGTTTCTGTATGATCGGCCTATTGGCTGGCCAGCTAACATATAGTAGTAGTAGTAGTAGTAGCTAATTTTGATCAAGTAGTGAACAATATATTTTTATGTACTATGGTATTCCGTATAGCGCCAACTTATATTGCAGCACTATATAGACATTATCACCACTCACTGTCCCCATTGGGGCTCATAATCTAAATCCCTCTTTTTTTTTCTTCTTGTTTTTAGTTATTCTTATAGGTTAGAATTTCCAACATTGCTTTGGTGATCTTTTTTCAATAAGCCCCCGGTAGGAGTGTCGCAATCATAACAGGAAGTCCTAGAAAATCTGTGATCATTAATATAATTTATGGCTATTTGATTAATGCCAGAGATTTTGGCTTTTAGCAACCTTTATTTTTGAGTGCACTTACGTGATATTACTCTAGGTAGGAGGCAGGAATTATAAATTATTCTTGCATCATATGAAAGGCAATGTGATGTCATGATGACCCAGATTTGTGCATCCCGAGACATGAGTAATTGATGGAGGATGACACTGGCAGTGGTTGCTTTTGTCATTTCTATGTGCGACAGATGATTACTGAAGGTGTATGAATGGTAGGGGAATGAGATGTTAGCAGGAGATGTATGACGAGGGTTATTCAAGTGAATTAAGAAAAGGCCTTCAATGACTAGACTGAAAGGCAATGTCACCTTTTAGATGGTATTCAATGACCGAATGTTGGCTTGTGAAGATAAATATCGTATGCATACGTATGTATTTAGGCTTTCGTTTTACAATGTTCTATCATCTGTTATTCAGGTCCATTGTTTCTGGCTTGGACTCTCCAGCCAAGGCAAGCTCCATGGAGAAGAAGTTATTTCACAAGAGCAAAGAGCTGCAGGACACACAGGACAAATGCCACAAGGTATTTAAATCAACACTTGGCCTCCCTGTTTGCAGCAGAAATTTACTTCCAGTGCGTTCCTGGGGATCAAGAGAGTGGTTTTATCTTTTGGGTCATAGAGCACTTGAGCGACAAGCGTCCGTCATAAAGATGTTCTCACAGATTAACAGTCCTTTTAGTCTTTCAAGTCTCGACTGACTACACTGGATCTCCCACGTTACACCAAGTATAGGAGAGAACCGCCTTGTGTGGGAGACAAGGACAGCTGACTACGTCAACGGATCGATTAATCTGATACTTATGTGGTGTTTTCAAAAAAGTAGACCTTCCTTCTATGCTCATGTAAATCATATTATATTAACTTTTGTATGCAACCGATGGTCTTGCCCAAAGAAAATGGCTGGAATGTGATTATTCTTTTATACTGGACACTTTCTGAAGGACCCATATTTTTTTTATTCACAATATATGTGATAATGATGAGGCAAACCATCTTCTCTCCAGATCTGGATTTGGGATAATACTGACGGGACATGAGCAGGTGAAAATGACTATCTTACCGGAAAGCTGTACGCTGTGGGCTTTTTCATTGGACTGTGTGTAAATGTGACCAGCCAGCCTGTGGATGACTTTGTGAGCCCACCATTAGAAGAAGTGAGCTCGCTGCGACTAATTCGGGCACTAGTTGTGGCAGTAAATAGTTCTTATTCTTAGACGGATTTGCCTACCGTCAGCTGTGTAAATCCTTTGCATTTTTATGTATGTTACAGATGGAGCAAGAAATGACTCGACTACATCGTCGGGTTTCTGAGGTGGAGGCTGTACTCAGCCAAAAAGAAGTTGAATTAAAAGCATCTGAGACACAAAGATCTCTCCTGGAGCAAGACCTGGCCACCTACATCACAGAATGCAGCGTGAGCATCAAACCATGTTCTACTGTAGGGATACTATCCGCGATGTTGTTTATTACATTCTACATATCAGAAGGCTTCTGATTCATAGCAAATACCGTAATAATGTGAAGCACTAAGTTATCCTTAGTTATATATGTGTTTCATTGTCCTCCCCAGTTATTGGTTTATATAAAAGAATTATTTTTTCTAGATTGTTGACTACAGTTGTCTGAGATTCAGATTTTACATAAGTTTAATGCCATGGTCACACTATCAGTATTTGGTCAGTATTTTACATCAGTATTTGTAAGCCAAAGTCAGGAGTGGGTGATAAATGCAGAAGTGGTGATGTGTTTCTACTATGATTTTGGCTTACAAGTACTGATATAAAATACTGACCAAATACTGAATGTGTGAGCGTGGCCAAATAGTGAAAAGGGAAATTGCCAGATCACATATGTTTTCATCTTTTGATTTTGGAAAGCTTGGAGCAGAAGATGTTGGAAGGCGGTGATTAATTGAAAAAGGAGTTGGGCTCGTCCAGCTTGATCCATAAATGTAAGTGGATAAATGTTTGAAATAAAGTGCTAATTTTAACCAATTTGAATCAAGCTAGACAAACCCACTTCCTTTTAAAAAAAAAAAAGTGTAATAGTGCAACTTGTTGGCTCACAAGATCATTCAGGATGATTATTAAGATGGTCATACACTCTAGTTAGCTATTCCCCAGCTGAGCATGCATGGGGAAATTGGAGTGAACTGCTACCAGTCACCTGTGGAAGCCTGTCTCGCATAAGAATGGAAGGATTGAGCATGTTGAAGATCAACATGCCCAACATCTTCTCGTTCGTCTGTCATCTGCTGTTGTGGGAGTTGAAGAATCGCCATCCGTATTAGATGGTCAGCTTGTTGTGCTGAAATCAGCATGTTGATTTTTGCTTTCATCTTCGGTGTATGGGCACTTTTACGCACTTAATAGGCACGTTGGACACTTGTACGTCATAGTGGTATAGTTTGAACAGTTGTAAGATGGATTGAATGCTCTATTGATTAGGGGAAGTAAATTTTACCTACTAGTAATATATTGTATTATTTTTTTTACATTGATGATAGTTTGACCAAGTAGCACTGCCACTGTATGCCACTTATACGTTTGTGTAGGAAATACATTTTCCAGTTGGAGTATTTTTTATGTTGGTTTAAAAAGTAGGATATATATGTAACAATATCAGGTAAGTAAAATCTGTAGTGCCCTATGACTCAAAATAGAAGCCTCATTTTTAGTTGTTGTCTGAAATTACCCTTTGAAGTTACTCCAACCTTGTTCACATGGCAGTATTTCACTTCAGTATTTTGTAAGGATGCTTTCACACTGCGGTCAGGCACCCGTTGAGTGGTGGTAGTAGACTGCGCCTAAGTGTCCGCCTCCAGTAGGCATACACTCCCGAAAATGATGTGCGACAGAGCTGACGTTCGCTCTGCCGAGCCTGAGTGCAGTGCGAGAGCACCCAAAGCTAAAACCAGGAGTGGGTCAGAAATACCGAAATTGTGCAGATATTTGTGTTACACTTTTTCTCTACAGTTTGGCTTATAAATACTGATGTAAAATGCTGACCAAACTGATGTGTGAATGTGTGCTGATTCTCATCTTATTTGCACAGTTATTTGCTCTATAGCCAATCCATTTGATAGAATTGGTCCCTCTTGTTTTCCACGGATTCCAGAGATAATAAAATGTAACAATATTATTATGAGTTAGAATAAGTTAGAATGCAATTATCAATCAGATTCATCTTTTTTTAATATCTGTCAGTTTATTCAAAAATCTATTGTAATTGAGGCTTAGGGTCAAAAAAACATTTTTTTTATGGGGATACAGCACATTATCTACTTTTGATCAGTAGGAAATGTGCGATAACTGACTTGAACAATGCTTGTCCACAAGCGCAGACGTTATCGGCCGACTGCAGTCCACAGTCTGTAGGAGATGTTACTGCTAAATTCCTGCACTCGATGTATAAAGATAGCCCAGGTTCTTATATTAGACAATTCTTCCAAAAAAATGATTCCTAAAATATAGTGAAACTTTTTGCTTATATTAAGCAACTACCAAGCACTACCAACATTCCAGCACTCCCAATATTCGTTTACTATAAAGTCCCATTCATAAGCTTTGATAACTCATCCTGTTTTATTGCTCTAGCTTGTGTCTCTGTTTGAAGTATCAAAAATTGAATGCATAATAGAGTGCATGGCAAGGCTTAAATATATATATATATATATATATATATATATATATATATATATATATATATATTAAATTTGGAAACAGAGAAGTGGTTGCGCTTGTTCGGTTGTAAGTTGCTTTAAAGAGGTATATAATATTGATTAACCATCCTTAGATTTGGTCATCAATATCAGGTCTTTGGGGGCCCCAATACTTGACACCCCGGTCGATACCTTGGTTTTAGCTCCATTTTGCGGCCAAATGTAACCATTAATCACAGCTGAACAGTACCACTCTGCTGATTTTGCAGAAGCTGCTGCCGAAAACTGCAGATCAGCTACTATTTTCTTCTGCTCTGCAGTACCATGCAGCAACCTCTACACATTGAACAAAACTGTGCTGCTCAGGTCTGTTCAATGTTTCCATCCAGTGGAGCTATCAGTAGGTGTTCTGGGTTTCGGACCCCAATCTATCTGATATTAATCACCTGTCCTGAGGATGGATAGGTCATCAATATTTTATACCTAGACAACCACTTTAGATATATCAACCAAACATCTGATTCTAGCGGGAGCAGCGAGCTTCTAAAATGCATGAGGGTGTACCAACTGTACCACAGGAACATCTGTCACGGGAAATGATGCTTGGTTACGTTGACGGTGTCATGCTGGAATCATTTGTTTTCAGGTTATCAGCCGGTTGGAGGAAAATAGTAAAACTTAACTTTTAATCAATAGGTTAAAATCTAGAAAGTGCCGGAAAATAGTGCAAAAAAGTGCTTGTGCTTCAACCATAAGTGCAAATAAAAACCAAACAAATAGCAATTGTACATACCACGTATCTCAATTTTTAGAGACAGTAATTAGGGCTATTGTGTCAAAAAATCCTTTAGCGCCCCTAAATATCATGAAAGATTAATATATCTGTCTCTTGCAAATAAAAGACTCTTCTCTTTCAGATCTCTTATGCAGTCAGTTATATCACCATAGACAAACCACTTCATATATACCCACCTTAAATATACAGCAAGACCACAGAAGACGCATCTCTGTATATAGGTATCAGTGCAGTCAATATCTGACCCTCAATTGCACTTATATTATGTGGTCAATTGTTCACCGCCAATATGCAAGTGTCTCTTATGGAAACATTTAGTGGTAGTACAACATTTAAGAAAGCTCAGAGATTACAGACTCTCCATATTGTAGTATATTACCCAAAGACATCACCAGAATACATAAGTACCTCCCACCTGGGGCAGGCATGTTCGATACATGACTCAAATGGGTATATTTCTCAAAGAAAAGGGTTTTATACTCATCTGCTCGTTTACCGTAGGTTTGATGTCGCTACCCCCCCTGATGAGTCAAAAGATGAAACGCGTAGGGAGACACCAATCGCTAAAAGGATAAGGCGGCATGGCAAACACAGACCAATGCCGGACATGAGATCCTGGATACTCAGATAAGGCACCGGTTGAATATCTGGTCGCGCAGATGAGTATAAAACCCTTTTCTTTGAGAAATATACCCAATTGAGTCATGTATCGAACATGCCTGCTCAGCCTGATCTTCTTCATAGCCTGCTATTTTCACTACATAATGCAATACTGTATTGCTGTGGAGTCGTAGTGGAGATGAATCTGTGCTACACTTTCTGTAAATGCTCAGTAGTGAGACAGTGCTGTGGAGTCGTAGTGGAGATGAATCTGTGCTACACTTTCTGTAAATGCTCAGTAGTGAGGCAGTGCTGTGGAGTCGTAGTGGAGGTGAATCTGTGCTACACTTTCTGTAAATGCTCAGTAGTGAGGCAGTGCTGTGGAGTCGTAGTGGAGGTGAATCTGTGCTACACTTTCTGTAAATGCTCAGTAGTGAGGCAGTGCTGTGGAGTCGTAGTGGAGGTGAATCTGTGCTACACTTTCTGTAAATGCTCAGTAGTGAGGCAGTGCTGTGGAGTCGTAGTGGAGGTGAATCTGTGCTACACTTTCTGTAAATGCTCAGTAGTGAGGCAGTGCTGTGGAGTCGTAGTGGAGGTGAATCTGTGCTACACTTTCTGTAAATGCTCAGTAGTGAGGCAGTGCTGTGGAGTCGTAGTGGAGGTGAATCTGTGCTACACTTTCTGTAAATGCTCAGTAGTGAGGCAGTGCTGTGGAGTCGTAGTGGAGGTGAATCTGTGCTACACTTTCTGTAAATGCTCAGTAGTGAGGCAGTGCTGTGGAGTCGTAGTGGAGGTGAATCTGTGCTACACTTTCTGTAAATGCTCAGTAGTGAGGCAGTGCTGTGGAGTCGTAGTGGAGGTGAATCTGTGCTACACTTTCTGTAAATGCTCAGTAGTGAGGCAGTGCTGTGGAGTCGTAGTGGAGGTGAATCTGTGCTACACTTTCTGTAAATGCTCAGTAGTGAGGCAGTGCTGTGGAGTCGTAGTGGAGATGAATCTGTGCTACACTTTCTGTAAATGCTCAGTAGTGAGGCAGTGCTGTGGAGTCGTAGTGGAGGTGAATCTGTGCTACACTTTCTGTAAATGCTCAGTAGTGAGGCAGTGCTGTGGAGTCGTAGTGGAGATGAATCTGTGCTACACTTTCTGTAAATGCTCAGTAGTGAGGCAGCGCTGTGGAGTCGTAGTGGAGATGAATCTGTGCTACACTTTCTGTAAATGCTCAGTAGTGAGGCAGCGCTGTGGAGTCGTAGTGAAGATGAATCTGTGCTACACTTTCTGTAAATGCTCAGTAGTGAGGCAGCGCTGTGGAGTCGTAGTGAAGATGAATCTGTACTACACTTTCTGTAAATGCTCAGTAGTGAGGCAGCGCTGTGGAGTCGTAGTGAAGATGAATCTGTGCTACACTCTCTGTAAATGCTCAGTAGTGAGGCAGCGCTGTGGAGTCGTAGTGAAGATGAATCTGTGCTACACTTTCTGTAAATGCTCAGTAGTGAGGCAGTGCTGTGGAGTCGTAGTGAAGATGAATCTGTGCTACACTTTCTGTAAATGCTCAGTAGTGAGGCAGTGCTGTGGAGTCGTAGTGAAGATGAATCTGTGCTACACTTTATGAACATTCTCAGTAGGGGGCAAAAGAAGCCACATTTTTTTAAACTTCTGAATGTTTTTAGCACATTCAAATAATGAGAAAAAAGCATAAGCAAATAAGGGACCCCTAATTGTACTAACCTGGACAATCATGTAGACAGGTGACTTTTACCATACTGTCAACACCGTACAAACATAACCTAAAAAATAATGGTGGAATTGCATATTTTCACCATTTCATCTCACATGGATTCAAACCCCCCCCCCTCCAATATTTTTCAGTTTTTCAGAACATTGATTAAATGGATAGTGTTATACAGGCGAGTATCTACACAGCCAACTGCATGGATCTCAGCTGCAGATCCTTCATATGTGCTATACTTCTGCTTCTCCTTTGTTTGTTGGCCCCTTGTGGCTGTCAGACCAATGCTTGAGAGTGGCTGTCATTCACTAATTAGGACAACGGGTATATATTAAGCAATAATCCAAACAAAATTGCTTGTTGTGACTGATAAAAAAGTTAATGTTATGACCTGTCACTGTCATGATAGCATGTCCTTCGTTAAGAGGTTGTCTGATGAAATTGCAGTGATGACGTACCTGTAGGATATATCATTAATATCAGATTTGTGGTTGTCCGGGCAACACATTGTTTAGCTGTTACAAACTCCATCGGCTGTCTGATGTAAACACTTAAAACGGAGCCGGAAAGCACTGCTTTACTCAATGTGTAGCCGCTGTTGCTTGGTTCTGCACAACATCTGCTATCAAAAGAAAAGGAGCTGTTCTTCAGCACCCAACAGCGGCTGCTATATGTTAAATGGCCCCTTCAAACTGTTTACCATCTGTTCTCTATCAGAGCAAATATCAACTGATCAGGATAGGTCATCAATATTATTTTACCACCCCATATAATTGTATGACTTGGGTATCTGCTCTTAGCTCTTCATGCGTGGTATGAGTCGCCCGCCATGGGGTACTCGGTACCGGGTCCTGCGTTCACAGGGGGATGTCACGGTGGCGACCTGGTCTGTGCCCCTGGGCGCCCATGTAAAAGGGAAAGGTCTTTAAAGGAAATAAAGTTTATGTTCGTGACGCCACCTGCGGTATTCGGTCTGCTTTAAGGGGTCCTCTGGGGTGATGTTATGGCAGCTAGATGGTATAACTTCCCACAGGTGAAGTATATCCCCAGGGCTCCCGGTGTGTAGATGGAAGATGGTGAATGGCGCAGTAAAGAACGAGGACACAGGTTTGCAGTCTCTTTACCTGGTTTACTGAAGACTTCAGGCAGCCACAGTCCAGGGTACCAGATCACAGGGCAGGCAGGGTCCGGCTGGCTTGGAGGCAAGTTAGGAGTCCCCTTATCCAGGTGGAAATCAAAGCTTTCCTCTAGCGCCGTGGTGTTGTAGTCCTTTACTGCCTATGGCTTCAGATAAGGTCCTCACGGATGTTCTCTCTCTCTCTGTCCCCCGTATAGGATAGGACACAACCCGTATGACTGGTGACTTGAGCCTGTTTATAGGGAATCTAACACGCCCTGGACTCTCTAGGTGTCACCATGTCTCCTGGGTTTTAGGGCGGACAGGTAACTTGAAGTTCAGCTGTCCTGCCTGTCTCTGATGTAAGTCGTGGAGTCTCTTACAACCTCGGTGTTCCGGCTACCGGTCTCTGCGCCTCAGAAGGAGTCAGCCTGGTCGTGTCTGATCTCCCACTGATATCTTCTCCTGTGCTTCGCTCTCCTACATGCTCACTGTAATATATTCAGCTTTCTGTGTGTCTCTTTTCAGGAGCTGCAGCACTGTGGCTACACAGCTCCGTAAACCCTCTTCTGCCTCAGACTGATCCAGTCTGTTTCCTGGCAAGAACTGACTAACTTTCCCTACAAACTACCATATATATGGGGAATCACTTAGTAAATAGGATCAAAAGCTCCCCCTGGTGGCCTGGAGTGTGAATGTGTTACATGCTTGTGTTTACCTGGTTACAATTATCCCTTCTTGCCTCCAAACGTAACATCACTCTCCCCATGAGGAAAGCAATGCTACAGTGACGACCAGGACCTTGGGGCGTCACAGGTACATTTATTGAGTTTGTCTTTGAAGTTCAGCATTTTGTCCAACAGACTAAAAGATGTCAATGTCTGCAGTGCTGCAACTCCAGTCACTGTATCTTCAGGCTGACATTATGCTTTCCATTACCTGTTGTTAAACTCTTTCACTCTGTATGAACCAATGCCAAGGCTTCTTTAATGACCAAAGCCATTGTTGTGGCCTTTCTGTCCTATGTGTTTTTCTAATTTGGGTATCTCCATTAACCTAAGATTTGGGGTACAGGTCTCTCCCTGCTTGTGTGTACCGGCAGAGACCTGTTAATCCAGTGCAGCGAGCGGGCAGAAGCCACCGGGGACCTGCCTGTCTGACTAGTCTCCAGCAGCTATTAAAGTATGTTTTTCTCTTAAGCTTTTCAGAGTCAAATATACCTGGGTGAGATCATACAGCCACTGCATGATACATGTTGACCGTGGATTGGACAGCTTGTTTCAGCTGACAGGTTCCCTTTAACCAGATATTATAGTGGCTAGTGTGACCTAGGCACCATAGAATACAAGGATAGATGCCAAAACCAGAGATATTTGGATTTCACCCAATATTTTCATGTAAAAGGCAGCCAAAGCCTATAGCAAATGCCCACAAAGAGTGATGGACTGTTTTCTGTGTGGGGTTGGAATGGCTGTTTTGTTGATGGCTCTGAGGTGGTTGGGGAGAAGGACTAGTTTGTATTCTTTGCCAACAATGAAAGCACATAGAGAAAATATTTCATGCAAATAATAATATATTCCATTGCGCTGCATATGTCCCTCTGTCTTCTGCTCCCACCATATAGGATCGCAGTGGAGAGCTGGTATACAAAGGTTCAGCATGTACAGTTATTCTCTGACATGTGTTTTTGGCAGGATGCAGAAGTCATAAGAGAAGCCTGTATTTTGTTGAAAATGCTCGTGAGAGCATCCGCAGGGAATCTGATGTTCCTCTACCCGTTAGCTCTATTACTCCCACTTGTAAAGGAGTGATTCACCTAATAGGTATATATTAGAGAATTGCTGTAAATCGAATTTCCCAATCTATAAGTGGAACGGGTGACATGGAGTCTTGGATTGGGTTGCACAACCTGTTCACATAGTCCTCTTCTCTACAGCAGATTGCATCTGTTTGCAGGTGTCACATCAATGACATTATGCCATTACTAATGACAGCTCTTTAGCACACTGCTGTACTTCTCAGAACAAGGTTGGTCCAGGGGCTGGTGACTTGTGTTAAAGGAGCTCTGGAACAGAAAGCTGCTTGTGTAATTCTCATCTGTGTATGGTAATGCTGCTGGGGCTTCTTAGAAATGGAGAAATGTCATAAAGTAGTGATCATAGGGAACAAATGTTTGTAATAAAACCTATTGAAGAAACTACAGAAAGCTTCTCCTAAGCCTGGAATAATGGAGCAATAGATTTATGAAGCAGCCTAACGTCACTATGAAATTACAGGCGCATAGGTTTATGCAGTTACTGTAAAGTCCATACTTGGCACCCACCAGCTCTACTTACCAGGTAGGCACATGCCCGGCTGCTTATTCCACTCTTTCTGTAACTCCCATAGACTTTGACGTCAGTGTTATTCTATTTTGGGGGTTCAGAAAGTTTAAGTTATTTAATTTACTTGTGTATATAGCGGCATTAATTTCCACAATGCTTTAAGGACATCGTCATCATTGTCCACTTGGAGCTCACAATCTAAATTCCCTATCAGTATGTCTTTGGAGTGTGGGAGACAATCATAGACCTTGGAAAAAACCTATGCAAACATGGGGAGAACATACAAACTCCTTGCAGATGTTCTTCTTGGTGGGATTTGAACCCAGGACCCCAGCAATGAAACGCAACAGAGCTAACCATTGAGCCACTGTGCTGCCCGTCTCTTTCCAGGCTTTCCTATAGGAAAGCTTGAGTTTGATGTAGTGTCCATGCATGTACGATAAATGCCCTAGCAAAAGCAAGTGTTGTTTATCAGTATTATAGAATTGCCAAAAACATGAATGTAGCACTAAATAGTTGTGGTCCATTTTGATGGTAGATGAAGAATAACTTTGCATTGAAATATCTAAAATATAAAGCTGAATGTGTATGTGTGTGTATGTATGTGTGTAGGTCCGGGAGTAGCGTCTGCACCGTCACAGCTACAGCCACAAAATTTTGCACAGTCACACGTCTGGACCCCCAAAGCGTCATAGGCTATGTTGTGAGGTGAAATTTTAACCCCGCGTGTTCCAATTCACCAAACAATTTTGCCCCTACTGCATAATGGGGGAAAAAGTGAAAGGAAAAGTGTTGGAGGCAAATTGACAGCTGCCAGATGTGAACAAGGGGGACTTAAAGAATAAGAGCGATGGCGCCAAAGAGTATATACCGTACAGTTGCTAAGGTGGGGCCCCGACATGGGATACTCGCCACACACGGGGATATGAGAACACACACACAAAATGCGCCACACACTACCACGTGCTTGAACACATTTACCACCCTCAGCACACATTTCACCACACATACACCAACCTCGCCACATAAAAGTCAAAACACGCCACGTGCAAAACTAGGCTCACGCAAAACTCGCCACACGTGCAAAACTCACCTCATGGAAAACTCGCCACACGCAAAACTTGCACACGTGGAAAAATTGCTACATGTACAAAAGTTGCAACACATGCATAAGTTGCCTCACACAAAACTTGCACCTACTCAAAATGCTCCACACATAAAACTCGCCACACGCAAAACTTGCCATGCGCAAAACTTGCTGCACACAACTTGCTAAACTAACCTGTCACACGCAACTCGACACACAAAAAGTTGCTACACACATGTCGCCACCCAAAGCTCATCTCACAAGTCGCTACATGCATGTCGCCACATGCAACTCAACACACAACTTGACACATGAAACTCGCCCTAAAACACACACAAGTCTGGTATTATCCTTCAAAAATAAAAATCTGATTAATAAGCAGACAAACTACAAGAGCAACAAATGTACCATATAGGAAATACGGCAGCTGTCAGTCACATGACCTGTCTATTATGTGTATGCGCAAGCTAATATATACTTCCAGAGGGGAGGGCTTCCTGTTGGCTGGGGATTTATCAGGCTGCCAATTTAGCTTACAAATACTGAGGTAAAAATACTGACCAAATAATGTGTGAACAAGGTCTAATACAGGAGGAGATGACCTACAGGTACATACTATATACAGGGGAGATGACACACAGGTATATATTATATACAGTAGCAGATGACACACAGGTATATACTATATACAGGAGGAGATGACATACAGGTACATATATATACAGGAGGAGATGACTTACAGGTATATACTACATACCTGAAGGAGATGACATACAGGTATATACTATATATGAGGAGATGACACACAGGTATATACTATATACAGGAGGAGATGACATACAGGTATATACTATTTACAAGAGGAGATGACATACAGGTATATACTATATAAAAGAGGAGATGACACACAGGTATATACAGAGGAGATGACATACAGGTATATACTATATACAGGAGATGACATACAGGTATATACTATATATAGGAGGAGATGGCATACAGGTATATACTATATACAGAAGAGATGGCATACAGGTATATACTATATACAGGACGAGTTGACACAGGTATATGCAATATACAGGAGGAGATAACATACAGCAGGTATATACTATATACAGGAGGAGATGACATACAGGTATATATTATATACAGGAGGAGATGACATACAGGTATATACTATATAAAAGAGATGACACACAGGTATATACAGGGGAGATGACATACAGGTATATACTATATACAGGAGATGACATACAGGTATATACTATATATAGGAGGAGATGGCATACAGGTATATACTATATACAGAAGAGATGACATACAGGTATATACTATATACAGGAGGAGTTGACACATAGGTATATGCAATATACAGGAGGAGATGACATACAGCAGGTATATACTATTTACAGGGGAGATGACATACAGGTGTATACTATATATAAGGGAGATGAGAAACATGTATATACCTAGGGGAAAATGAGAGGTGTGAGGTGAAAATGAAAAGGTGTGAGTGCAAAATGAGAGGAATGAGGGAAAATAGTGGAGTGATTGGAAAATGACAGATGTGAGGTCGAAATGACAAGTGTTAGGGGGGAATGAGAGGAGCGAGGGGGAAAATGAGAGATGTGAGGGGGAAAATCAGAGGCGTGATGGGAAAATAAGAGAAGTGAGGTGCTATCACTAACCACAGATATTTACTATGCCCAGGCAACGCCGGGCTCTTCAGCTGGTACTTCTATAATATTGCTTTGATGAATTTTGTCGATAAATCCAGCATCCTGTTCCTAACCTCTCTACTCCCATTAGTTTCTAATGACAGTAAAATATCTTACGTCTCCGTGTTACTAATCAAATATTTTATACATTTAAAATGTTCCATGCCACAGAGTTTAAAGCGCAGCCTAGAGCAGGCCCGGATGGAGGTCTCCCAGGAGGATGACAAGGCTCTGCAGCTTCTTCATGATATCCGAGAACAGAGTCGGAAGCTGCAAGATATTAAGGAGCAGGTAAGCTCTGTCCTCTCAGCTAATTAGTTTGGAAGCCTTCTAGGTAAGGGTTCCTAAATCTGCCTTGATGTCTGAATCCTTCTCTAACTTGTTCTTTAGCTTAACTTTGCATTTTTATGATATTCTCAGTAACTTCCAATGAGAGTGTTTCTAGCCGGATTCACCATACTTTTAAGACCTATAAGACGCACACTGGTCCATAAGACGCTCGTCTAGAGGAGGAAATTAGAAAAAAAATTGAAGCAAAAAAATTGGTCAATTCTGTACTAATATCTCTTATCCTGGTATACATGTTCCCCTCATCCCCATCCTGGTGTGCATGGCCCCCTCATCCCTATCCAGGTATGCATGGCCTCCTCATCCCTATCCTGGTATGCATGCCCCCTTATCCTTATCCCTATCCTGGTATTCATGGCCCCCTCATCCCTATCCTGGTAGGCATGTCCCTTTTATCCAGGGCCATATTTAGAGTTTATGCTGCCCTAGGCACTTTTCGTGCTGCCTCCCCCATTGGTGAGTATGACACTGTCGGCAGTGACTTAGGCTACTTTCACTTCAGCGATTTTTGCCATTTGCGGCAGACCCGGCAGTTTTTCCGTATCTGCCGCGCAACAGATCACTTACAGCAACAGTGCATTCGGCCTCATTCATTCCCTTCTGCTATAAGGACACGTGCATCTTTTGCGGTTTTGCCGCGATCCAGCAAATGTGGTACTTGCAGCAACGGGAAAAAAAAAAGCTGCTACCAGTGTTTTTTTTTGTCTCTTTGTAAGTGCAAAACCGCAAGTGCCGCACATGTCCGCAAGTCCCATAGGGAATGAATGAGGCCAAATTTATGTATATACCCATGTAGCTCTTTCAAAGACAATTCCAGCAATATTTTTACATGTTCGGTCAATTCATCTGAAATCAATTTGCATACATATGCAAATGAGGGAGTAGATCTGTTACTCCAGCTCTATACCCGCTCAGTGCCACCTCTTCCTGATCGACTTATATCTCTTTTTTCCAGAAAGAAACACAGCATAGAGGCTGTCAGTGAACCAAAAGGAGGTGGCACTCTGTGGGAAATAGAGCTGGAAATAGAGCTGGAGTGATAGAGGGTTAAGATCCACCATAGTCGTTTGGCATTATTTATATATCAATTGAAATGCTGATTTCTGAATAAGGGAGAAAGGGACTGACCATATAAAGGTATTTATGGAGTTTGTCTTTGAAAGAGCTACATGCACATATAAAAGGTTTGGAGGGGTGAAATCCGCAGATAGACTGCCTTTAAATAAATATACTGTCACTTTCCCTGTGTTTGTACGGCTAAGTAATGAAGAGAAAATGAGTGGCAGCCATAGATCTCACTTCCAGTTAATGTCCCATGAACCCGAGAGTCGACACTGGTGGACTAGAGCCAACACAAGTGGTCAGTCTTCACAGAACTGCGGTGACAGTGCGGGCAAGGCTTTCACTAGGATTTTTGGGGCCCCACATTGGCAACATTTTTGGGCCCCCTTATGACTCCGCCCAGATTCCACCCCAGTTCCGCCTGCACACCCTTAAGCCTTCCACAGTCCCAATGCCCGCTCTTGGAAAAACTCATCTTCTGCACCACGTCCTCACCAATCTGATATTAAAGGGAACCTGTCACCCCTGCGCACTGCAGTACTTTGCTCTGCCCTCAACAGGGTAGATAAGCCCCCGATGTTACCTGAAAGAGAAGAAAAAGACGTTAGATTATACTCACCCAGGGGCGGTCCCGCTGCTGGTCCGGTCGGATGGGTGTCTCTGGTCCGCTGCGGTGCCTCCCATCTTCATTCCAAGACGTCCTCTTCTGATCTTCAGCCACGGCTCCGGCGCAGGCGTACTTTGTCTGCCCTGTTGAGGGCAGAGCAAAGTACTGCAGTGCGCAGGCGCCGGGCCTCTGACCTTTCCGGCGCCTGCGCACTGCAGTACTGCAATGCTGTAGATAAGCCCCTGATGCCGGTGGGCTTACCTTACCCGCGATTTTCGGGGTGACAGGTTCCCTTTAACAGTTCTCAGCAGACAGCAGATCACATACATAGCTAGCAGCTTTTGTTTTGGCCAAAATAATTTTTAAGCCGCCACCACAACAAGATAGACTCTTTTGGTCGGGCCTTAAGCTACTCTAACCTAATAAACATTTCTTAAAATATCCAATACTCTTTTTAGGTATATTTTTATTTATTTTTAAGGGATTGAGTCACATATATTTTTTAGAATGACAATTAATACTACATACAAGAGAGGAATACTATCACACCATGACCAGATGACTTATTACCACCACATAGTGATGGAATAATACCACATACAAGGAACAAATACCTCCATACCGTGACGAGATCACATATTACCATCACATAGTGACCAGATAATACCATATACAGGGAGAAATACCGCCACACCATAACCAGATCACATACTACCACCACATAGTGACCGAATACTACAATACTGATCATTAATAAGAAAAACACAACACTAATGCCATTATATACAGGAGCTCTGTATATAATGTCAGTGTATAGGTAATACAGTGATCACCAGTGACATTGACCTGCCTAGGTTGACTGGACCTGCCTAGGTTGAGTAAAGAAGACTGTGAGTTGTTGGAGGAGCCGATTGGGGAGGAAGAATTGGGGGCCGCTTTGGCGGGGGTTGCTGGGGGTAGGGCTCCGGGGGCGGATGGTATTCCAGCTGAGATGTACAAGGTATTGAAAGAAACTTTGTTGGCCAAACTGTCGGAGGTGTATAATAGGTCATTGGAAAGAGGGGAGTTACCTGTTTCAATGAGAGAGGCTATCGTGGTCGTTATCCCTAAGGCCGACAAGGACCCACAATTACCAGAATCCTATAGACCATTCTCACTTTTGACGGCTGACATTAAGATACTGGCAAAAGCTCTGGCAAACAGGTTATCTAGGGTGATTGACAGACTGGTTCACCCGGATCAGTCAGGCTTTATGCCCAATAAATCAACGGCACTTAATCTGAGAAGGTTATTTTTAAATTTGCAAATCCCTTCTGACAATGTTGGCAAACGGGTTGTGGTATCCTTGGACGCTCATAAGGCTTTTGATTGCGTGGAGTGGAGTTATTTGTGGTCAGTACTGGAACGAATGGGGTTTGGACCTAAATTTATCTCATGGGTGCGGCTGTTGTACTCTTCTCCGGTGGCCAAAATTAGAGTGAATGACGCTCTCTCTGAGACTTTCTCTTTATCTAGAGGTACTAGACAGGGCTGCCCTCTGTCCCCGCTGCTCTTCGCCTTGGCGGTGGAACCCCTTGCCGCAAAGATCAGAGGGTCCCGGGAGGTGAAGGGTTTTATGTACGGGGAGGCGGAAGAAAAAGTAGCGTTATACGCTGATGATATCCTGCTCTTCTTGGAGGATTCCGAGGGGACCTTGGTAAAGACGGAGGCCATTATTGAGGAATTCGGGAGTTATTCGGGCTTAAGGATCAATTGGGACAAATCGAATATGATGTTGATAGATGGGGATAGTGGGGACGGTGATGGGGGGGACTCTGTCACAAGGTTGAGGCTAGTTGAGAAATTTAAGTACTTGGGGATTCAGATCGCACTCCCTCTGACTAGCTTTGAGGAACTGAATTTGGCACCTCTTCTGCGTAAGATACGTACCAAGGTCCAGGCGTGGAAAAAGCTACACTTATCGGTAATTGGTAGGATAAACCTGATAAAGATGATTGTGATGCCGCAGTTACTCTATGTGTTGCACAATTCCCCTATATGGATATCGCAGAATAGGTTTCGGAGGATTAGATCTTTGTTTGGTGAGCTGATCTGGGGTGGGAAGAGCCCCAGATTTAAACAGGAAACCCTACAGAGACCAAAGACGGAGGGAGGGGTGGCATTGCCCAATCCGTGGTTGTATTTTTTGGCCTCACAGTGTCAGCATTTCAAGGGATGGGGAGATGGGTCAGGTGGGATGCGGGCACCTTGCAGCCTGAGATCATTGATTGGGACAAAGGTGTTGAGTGAGGGCCTAGAGGGGGGACATTTCCGTGAGAAAGGTTCTAAATTTTGCACTGTAAGGCTCATTCACAAGGTGTGGGATAAAGTTAAAGGAATTAGGGGTGTACGGGCACTCACTAGATTCTCACCCATTTGGAACAACTGTGTCCTACAGGAGTTTAGACAGATGGAGGGATTTCATATTGGGAGGGAGGCAGGCATCTCTCGGATGGGCCAGATTTTACATCAGGGTAGAATTAGAGACTTTGAGATACTGCAGGAAGAATTTTTACTCCCGGAGTCTGAGATGTACCAATACCGTCGTCTTTCTCATGCGTACCGGGCACAGTGTAAGAGAGGGCCTGTTGAAATCCAGGTGGATCTTATGCTGGATTTTATCCTTGAAGGGGGAGGCACGAAGGAGGTGATTTCGGGTATATATGAATTCCTTCTATTTTCTTTTCTGGCGGAGCACCCTATTAGAGCAAGGGCGAAATGGGAGGCTGACCTGGGGGCGATTGATGATGACCGATGGGAATCAGTATTGGATTATGTGCCCAAGATATCAATGAGTGAGCCTGGTAGGCTGTCACAATTATTTGTCATTCATAGGGCTTACAGAACCCCAGACATGTTATTTAAAGCCGGATTAAGGCCTAATTCAGAATGCCCTAGATGCTCGCAGTCCGAAGCGGGCATCCTTCATATGTTGTGGCAGTGCCCCAGGCTGTCCTCCTTTTGGGTGGTGGTGTTGAATAAAGTGGGTTTGGCATATAGTTGTAATGTGCCTCGGGATCCTCTGGTATGTGTTTTTTTGGCTATGTGGAGGAGGTAATAACTGATAAGCTGTATAAAACGGTTATAGCTAGACTGTTATTTATTGCGCGAAAGTTGATCGCCAAATTCTGGATTAGGGAAGAGCCACCAACAAGGAGAGACTTTATGAAGCAAGTGGACCATATCATTGCTTTGGAGAAGAGTATCTACGTTAGGAGGAACAAGATGGACCTCTTTGACAGGTTGTGGAGCCCGTGGCTTGAATCAATGTGACCTGAAGACCTTTTGCCCCTATGGAAATATTTTTTGACAAGTCATCTTCCTCTTCTTGTACTTTTGTATGTGATAATTTAGTGGGGGATGACTCTTGACAGGTCTCTAGTGGGTGGGGGGAAGGGGGGTGGGAGTTTGGTTTGGGACTAAATAAGTTTTCTAACAAAAAAAAGTATTGTGTATTTGTATATTGCTGAAAACAAACTATTCCTTTTATTGTTTATGCACAATTTTGATGGTTTAATAAAAATATCTGATTCAAAAAAAACCAGTGACATTATACACAAGAGCTCTGTATATACTGTCAGTGAACAGGTAATAAAGTGTATAGTGTCAGTGTACAGGTAACACACTGACTCACCAATAACATCTCTAGGTGAAGTCCTTCATCTTTGCTGTTCTTTTTCATGCAGTTCAGACCACCATAATTTTTTCCAGCCAGGACTTGTCTCTGCATAAAATAACACATAGTTACCTAGAGCCTCGCTTCCTGAGCACATTCCCCACTTTTTTCCTTTCTTCTACTACACTACACATCTGAATACTGACGTGCACCCACCATTAATATATAATTAGTTATTATTTATCCACCAATATGCCTCCACCAACTATAAAAAGCCATTTTCCCCACTTAATAAACATATACATTAATTAGCCCCTGTACTCTTTCCCACAATTCGTTACCAGCCACTGCATCCTCAGCGCCCCCCACTATGTGCCTCCAGCTCCCCCGATTCATTATATTTACATGCCCCTTCCGACCCAATTCATTGTCATGTGTTCTCTCTCCCCCACCCCCACCCTCTATTCATTATCAACTGCTCTCCCCCCACATTCAGTACATCATTTACTCCCACCACCCTCAAAATTAATCATTATTTGCTCTCCCCACCTTCAATTCAATTGCTGTCCGCTGTCCCTCACTTCATCATTTGCAGTCCCCCTCACGTCATCATTTGCAGTCCCCCTTCCCCTCACTTCATCATTCGCAGTTCCCCATTTTCCCCTCACTTCATAATGTTCAGTCCCCTTCCATTCATGTGCAGTCCCCCGTCCCCTCCCTCACATAATTTGCAGCCCCCCGCCATCATTTGCAGCCATCCCCCTCTCCATCATGTCCAGATCCCCCCTCCATCCTTCATGTGCAGATCCCCCCACCATCCATCATGTGCATACCCCACTCCATTCATCATGTGCAGATCCCCCCTCCATCCATCATGTGCAGATCCCCTCTCCATCCATCATGTGCAGATCCCCCTTCCATCCATCATGTGCAGACCTCCCTCCATCCATCATGTGCAGATTCCCCCCCCCCTCCATCCATCATGTGCAGATCCCCCTCCATCAATCATGTGCAGATCCCCCTCCATCATGTGCAGACCCCCTCCATCCATCAAGTGCAAACCCCCTCCATCCATCATGTGCGGACCCCCCTCCATCCATCATGTTCAGACCCCCCTCCATCCATCATGTGCAGACCTCCCTCCATCCATCATGTGCAGACCCCCCTCCATCCATCATGGGCAGATCCCCCTCCAACCATCATGTGCAAATCCCCCCTCCATCCATCATGTGCAGATCCCCCTCCATCCATCCTGTGCAGACCCCTCCATCCATCAAGTGCAGACCTCCCTCCATCATGTGCAGATCTCCTTCCATCCATCATGTGCAGATCTCCTTCCCTCCATCATGTGCAGCTCCCCCCTCCATCCATCATGTGCAGATCCCCCCTCCATCCATCATGTGCAGATCCCCCCTTCATCCATCATGTGCAGATCCCCCCTTCATCCATCATGTGCAGATCCCCCCTCCATCCATCATGTGCAGATCCTCCATCCATCATGTGCAGACCCCCCTTCATCCATCATGTGCTGATCCCCCTCCATCCATCATGTGCTGATCCCCCTCCATCATGTGCAGATCTCCCTCCATCCATCATGTGCAGATCCCCCCTCCATCCATCATGTGCAGATCCCCCCTCCATCCATCATGTGCAGATCCCCCCTCCATCCATCATGTGCAGATCCCCCCTCCATCCATCATGTGCAGATCTCCCTCCATCCATCATGTGCAGATCCCCCTCCATCATGTGCCGATCTCCCTCCATCCACCATGTGCAGACCCCCCTCCATCCATCAAGTTCAGACCACCCTCCATCCATCATGTGCAGATTCCCCCTTAATCCATCATGTGCAGATCCCCGTAATGTCCAGACCAGACCACAGGCAGATATTTATTACACCCCCCACCCCACTTTCTGGGACTGGGTGCAAACAATGCCAGTGCTGCTGCTGTGCCCCAGCTTCCAGACAGAAACGAGCCTGAGGAGTCTGAGGGAAGTGGTGAGTCACTGACAGAGCCATGCAGCAGGCAGCGCGTGGGCAGGAGGGAGATCATGTTTACTTACTGTGTACTGCTCTGCCGCTGCAAGTCCCAGGCCAGCAATGTGTGTCCCAGCCAGGTCGGGAGACACGGAACCGCCATTCCACCTCAGCCCCACCCCTGGTAAGTGGAATGTGTGTCAGCAGGGAGTAGGGAGAGTCGACACCAACACCACATGTACTGACTGCCGCTCTGCCGCCCCCTGTCTTCAGGGATGCAGCGACATCCTCTCCTCACTCACTCCTCAGCAGTGACTCGCCAGAGACCCAATCCCCCCGCAGCAGCTGGAAGACTGAGGTGGGTGGGCGGGGCGACCCCGGACTTTACAAAAAAAAAAAAAATAATAACTTGCTCACGTGCCACCCCCCTCGAATTGTCCCGCCCTAGGCAGGTGCCCTCAAGTGCCTTGTTGCAAATACGGCCCTGCCCTTATCCCTAGCCTGGTAGGCATGTCTCCCTCATCCCTAACCTGGTAGGAATATCCCTCCTATCCCTAGCCTGGTAGGCATGTCCCCCTTATCCCTAGCCTGATAGACATGGCCCCCTCATCCCTATCCTAGTAGGCATGGTCCCACTCATCCCTATCCTGGTAGGCATGGTCCCCATCTCCGTCCTGGTATGCACGGCCCCATCCTTATCCTGGCATGATTGGCCTCCATCCCTATCCCGGTATGCATGGCCCTAATCAGAAAAAGATTAAAAAAACCATAAACCATTATACTTACCTTCCTGCACTCCCTCGCAGAGTCTTGTTCCGATGCCAGCAGCTGATTTATGCTTGTAAGCAGCGCTTGGCAGGGACACCATGCGCTACTTACAAGCCGAGGACAGCTGCCAGAATACTCGCTGCTCTCCACTTCAGGACTATGTGCGTGGAGAGCAGTTAATATTCATTGCTCTTTAATAGCGGGCACAATGTTAGACACGGGCTTCCTGCAGCTGCCGGGCATTCACGTGTGGCTGTTACTAAAGGGAATGAATATTCACTGCATTCCACGCCTATGGGATTGGAGAGCAGTGAATATTCATTGCCTTAAGTAGCGGGCACACGCGAATGCCAGTCAGCTGCAAGAAGCTGGCGGCTGCGACTAACAGCGCTTCCGCTATTAAAGAGAAATTAATATTCACTGTTCTCCACACCCATGGGCGTGGGATGAAGTGAATATTAATTTCTTTAGCAGCGGGCACAGGAGTTGGCTGCAGCCGCTGGCTCCTGCCTCCTGTGACCCGCTGCTCTGCCATTGCCGCTCTCCCACCTCAGCCAGAGCAGGTACATCCGGACTAAAAGATGCACCCCCCATTTTCCTCCACACTTTTGGAGGAAAAAGGTGCGTTTTATAGTCCGAAAAATACGGTAATATTGAAACAGCAATATTGTGAAAGGGTATGGTTAATTCGTGCTGAGAAGTGATTAGTATTTACTGGTTGATGTCGCTCCCTTCAGGAGTTTCAAGCCCAACTGGAAGAGATGAAGTTGATGATGCAGCAGTTAGAAGAAGACCTCTTAGCTGCTCGAAATCGTAGTGACCTGTATGAGACAGAATTAAGGGAGTCAAGATCAGCAGCAGAAGAATTTAAACGCAAAGCTACAGATTGTCAGCAGAAACTTCTGAAGGTAATCCAGCTTTTCAGCTTAGCATATTATACAAATTTGAATTTATATTTTAATATTTTTTTTTTTGCTATAACCTTTGACCCTAATGTCATGATAAAAACTGAAGACATGACTATAGATGATATCATAATTTTTATTTATATGGTACCAATGTATTCTGCACCAGTTTACAATTAAGCCTGTAAACATAGGGATGAATGACCTTATATGACCATATAATCAAAACATCCAACACCGCGGAGACACCATCACGTGTTTCTCAAAAGGGAAAACCACCTATGCCATGTTTTGATCTCCCCGAGGTCATTCATCCTTATGTTTATAGTCCTTTTACTAGGCACTGCTCCTAATAGCCAGTTTCCTACTCCACACTAATGAGGGGCAAATACCCCGAAACAGCTGTCTGTGGATGGATACCATGTTTTGGCATAGGTGGTTTTCCCTTTTGGGATGCCACCCTTCCTGTGGTTGTTCCTTCCCGGTGAAAGACCTGGCTATTTATTGCTTGCGTTGAGAAACACGTGATGGTGTCTCCGCGGCTTTTCTCCATGCATTTGCATATTTCCCATAAGGGATGGGGGCAGTGTTCTGGATCACTGCGTTGAGAAATACGTGATGGTGTCTCCGCGGTGTTGGATGTTTTGATCTCCCCAAGGTCTTTTCTACATGCTTTTCTGCGGCTTTTCTACATGCATTTACAATTAAGCCTGGACATGTGCAGACAATACAAAGTAACAAAAAGTTCAACAGTTACAGGGGGAGTGAGGGCCCTGCTCGCCAGCTTACCATGTATAAGGAAATGGGGGGACACAATAGGCAGAATATGCTTTTCATATATAGTGCAGCCTTCATTATAATAAATAAGGGTTTTACTTTCATATAAAGCTGCATGATCCAGTCATCAGCCAGTATCTGTCTAAGTGCAGTTACCGTTACTGGGTGCATAGTGGGTGAATAGGAGGGAGCAGATAATAATTAACATTCAGAAGGAGAGAACAGTGGAGAGTTAGGTTGTTGAGCTGAAGTGAGAGACCTGTCTAAAGAGATGTGTTTTGACAACACTCTTAAAAACATGTGGGCTAGATATGTCAGATCATTTGGAGTAGTGCATTCCAGAACACTGGCGCAGCACAAGAGAAGTCTTGGAGACGGAGGTGCGAGGTTCGGATTATGGAGGATATTAGTCTTGGATCAGTTGCAGAACGGAGGGCACTGGTAGGGTGATGGAGATGAGGGATGAGATATAGGGTGGTGCAGAACTATGAAGAGATTTGTGGGTGAGAGAGATAAGATTGTATTATATTCTGTAGTAGATGGGCAACCAGTGTAATGACTGGCACAAGATGGAGGCATCGGTGAAGCGGCTGGACAGAAATACGTCTCTGGATGCTGCATCCAGGACGGATTGGAGAGGAGAAAGTTTGGTTAGAGGGAGAGCTATCAGTAAAGAGTTGCAGTTGTCCAGACAAGAATGAATACAAGTCAGTAAGAGTTTTTGCAGTTTCAAAGGTGAGAAAAGGACGGATTCTGGAGATGTTTTTAAGATGCTGGTAACATGAGCGAGTGATTGGAATAAAGGAAAGTTCTGTGTAAAATATGACCTCATGACAGCGAGTGTGCTGCTTGGAAATTCATGGTTGAACCACCCAAGGTGCTTGCAGTATCGAGTATAGGTAGGATAGTAGAGGAAGAAACCTGAGAAGTTCAGTTTTGGAGAGATTCAGTTTTAGATAGACGGAGGAAATGATATTAGAGACAGTGGACAGACAATCCCTGATATTTTGTATTAAGGGGGTGGGGGGTATCGGGAGAAGAGCTGTATAATTGGGTGTCATCAGCGTAGAAATGGTACTGGAAACCAAATCTGCTGATGGTTTGTCCAATAGAAGCTATATATATAAGGGGCCTAGGACTGAGCATCGAGGAACCCCGTTAGTAAAGGGGAGAGGAATAAGAGCTGGCAAAAGATGCAGTGAAGGAGGAGAACCAGGAGAGGGAGAACAATAGATTCTTGTTTCTTTTCATTTAACTCTTTGCTGTTATCAATGCTTCCATCGTTGTGAATACAGAAAGAGCACAAATGTCTCTTAAATACTAACCTTCCTAATTTATTTATTTTTAAAGCACCACTCCAGCATGTTTTTTTCTTGTTTGTTTTTAAATTGTAGCCCTGGAGTGGTTCTACTAATATAAGCTCGCTGCCCATAAGGTTTTACTTATCAGTCGCCTCTTCTCTTCTTGGTGCCACTCTGGTTGGTCTCTGGCAGTTTGTGACCTGCCATAACGCTCCATTGTTTCCTGAGTGGATTGGAAGTCACAACTCAATGTAAATCTATGAGAGCCAGAACGAGTCTCTCATACACTTACATTGAGACTGACTTCCGGTCAATTAGCCATTGCGGTCACAAGATGGCGGCGCGGGACCGAAGCAGCCCTGGGAAACGCAGAAGACGTCAACTAGTAAGTATAAGACTGGGGTCAGGGAACTTGGATTAGGGGCACCAATCCAGCGCTACAATTAAAGCAAACAAACAAAAACCACTGGAGTGGTTTCTTAGGGTACGTTCCCACAATCCGCTTTTTGATGAGTTTTTGATGTTGCAGATTTTCTGCACCCATTAAGTAAAATGGGATTCTTGCATTTTTTTCAAAAATACACAGCGTAAAAAACTCAACAAAAAGTCATAGTGGGAATGTAGATTAAAAGGAAATCTATTATCAGATTTTTGCTACCACATTTGAGAGCAGCCTGATGTAGGCAAAGAGACCCTGACCCACACCAGGCTCTCCATAGACAGTAAGCTGCTTATCACAGAAGGGGGCTGAGGTGGGCCAGGGCTCACAGGACCAGCTAGCCACAGTATTGTTACTCACAAGGTGTAAGTAATCAACACCACACAGCTGGAGATTTGACACATCATTGAGTTCAGTGTTTTAACCCCTACATCATTCTGTCCTCAGGTTACATACAAAAACCTGCTGACAAATTCACTTCAATTAATCAATAGTACAAGTGAAAATAAACTTTGTAATGCAGATATGTCTCTCTCTCATTCTGGACTGATAATTCATTTTTAATTAATGGGTAAAATCTGTCTTCAGTGAATACAGATTTCCCCATTATTGAGTTGGACATGATTAATGCTGCTCATAAGATTCTATGGAGAAAGGAATGGAGGAGAAAGTGGCAGACATTCTGCTGCAAGATCTCCTGAAAGTACACAATTATATTTTGTATTCTGTTCTGCTTTCCTTTCATTGGTGTGTCACCCACTTCAAAAGACCGGATGTGATATTTTTCACCCCTACTTAATACTTAACTAGAACTAATGGCAGTTTTAGTAGATTAATCGTGTAAATTATAGAAAACAATATTTACAAAGTGTTTTTTTTGTGCAGGCTAAAGATCATGGCAAGACTGAAGTTGGAGAACTGCATACTAAATTGGAGAAGGTAATAATAAATAATAATAATTTTATTTATATAGCGCCAACATATTCCGCAGCGCTTTACAAATTATAGAGGGGACTTGTACAGACAATAGACATTACAGCATAACCGAAATCACAGTTCAAAATAGATATCAAGAGGAATGAGGGCCCTGCTCGCAAGCTTACAAACTATGAGCAAAAGGGGAGACACGAGAGGTGGATGGTAACAATTGCTTTAGTTATTCGGACCAGCCATAGTGTAAGGTTCAGGTGTTCATGTAAAGCTGCATGAACTAGTTAACTGCCTAAGTATGTAACAGTACAGACACAGAGGGCTATTAACTGCATAAAGTGTGTTGCGAGAAACCTGATTGTTTTTTTTTTTTTTAATGGGCCACACAGGGATAGTTAGGTTAATGCGCTGATGTGGTAGGCCAATCTGAACAAATGAGTTTTTAGGGCATGCTTAAAACTGTGGGGATTGGGGATTAATCGTATTAACCTAGGTAGTGCATTCCAAAGAATCGGCGCAGCACGTGTAAAGTCTTGGAGACGGGAATGGGAGGTTCTGATTATTGAGGACGCTAACCTGAGGTCATTAGCGGAGCGGAGGGCACGGGTAGGGTGGTAGACTGAGACCAGGGAGGAGATGTAGGGTGGTGCTGAGCCATGGAGTGCTTTGTGGATGAGGGTAGTAGTTCTGTACTGGACTGGCACAAGGTAGAGGCATCGGTGTAACGGTTGGTGAGGAATATGATCCTGGCTGCAGCATTCAGGACAGATTGGAGCGGGGAGAGTTTTGTTAGAGGGAGGCCGATTAATAGAGAGTTACAATAGTCCAGACGAGAATGAGTAAGTGAAACAGTAACAGTTTTTGCAGAGTCGAAAGTAAGAAAAGGGCGAATTCTAAAACTGTTTTTGAGATGCAGATAAGAAGAGCGAGTCAGTGATCGGATGTGGGGGGTGAATGAAAGCTCGGAATCAAGTATGACCCCAAGGCAGCGGGCATGTTGCTTTGGAGCCGCACACGGAGATGACAATGTCAGGCAAAGGTAGGTTAATAGAGGGAGAAAACACGAGGAGTTCAGTTTTTGACAGGTTCAGTTTCAGATAGTGGGAGGACATGATGTTAGAGATAGCGGTAAGACAATCACTGGTGTTTACTAAAAAGGTCGGCGTCATAACAGGAGAAGAAGTGTATAATTGGATGTCATCAGCATAGAGATGGTACTGGAAACCAAATCTACTGATTGTTTGTCCAATAGGGGCAGTATACAAAGAGAAAAGGAGGGGGCCTAGTACTGATCCTTGAGGAACCCCAACAGTAAGGAAAAGGTGAGAGGAGGAGGAACCAGCAAAAGATACAGTGAAGGATCGGTCAGAGAGATAGGAGGAGAACCAGGAGAGAACGGTGTCCTTGAGGCCGATGGAGCGGAGCATATTGAGGAGGAGCTGATGATCCACAGTATCGAATGCTGCAGAGAGATCCAAGAGAATTAGCATGGAGTAGTGACCATTAGATTTAGCTGTTAGTAGGTCATTAGAGACTTTAGTGAGGGCAGTTTCAGTAGAGTGTAAAGAGCGGAAACCAGATTGAAGAGGGTCGAGAAGAGAGTTATCTGAGAGATAGCGGGTAAGACGGGAGTGGACCAGGCGTTCAAGGAGTTTAGAGATGAAGGGAAGATTAGAGACAGGTCTATAATTAGCGGCACAGTTTTGATCGAGGGATGGTTTTTTAAGTAATGGATATATGATGGCATGCTTAAATGAGGATGGAAAAATACCGGAAGTGAGAGAAAAGTTGAATATTTTTGTTAGGTGAGAGGTGACAGCTGGGGAAAGGGACTGGAGGAGATGTGACGGAATGGGGTCACTGGTGCAAGTGGTTGGGCGAGAAGATGCAAGGAGCCTGATTACTTCTTCTTCTGTAACTGGTTCAAAATCAGAGAGTGAACTAGATGCAGTAGGGGAGGGAGGACAGTGCATGGTATGAAGAGATTGGGAGATGATTTCCTGTCGAATGTGGTCAATTTTTTCTTTGAAGTAATTGGCCAGATCGTCAGCGCGGAGATCCGTGGTTAGGGCCTGCACTCTTGGGTTGAGTAGGGACTGGAAAGTGTCAAAGAGACGTTTAGGGTTATTGGACAGTGAGGTGATGAGGGTGTTGAAATAGGTTTGTTTGGAGAGATGAAGGGCAGAGTTGTATGTTTTTAGCATGAACTTATAATGGATGAAATCTTCGGGTAGATTAGATTTTCTCCACAGATGTTCGGCGCACCTGGAGCACCGCTGCAGGAAATGTGTTTGTAGTGTGTGCCACGGTTGTTGCCGTCTGTGCCGAGTTGTTTTATGTATAGGAGGTGCAGCTTCATCCAGAGCTCTTTGCAGGGTTTCATTGTAATGTTTCAGAGCAGAATCAGGACATGAGATGGAGGAGATTGGGGCCAATGAGAACTGCAAGTTCTTCATAAGTTTCTGGGTGTTAATGGCCTGTATGTTTCTATAAGTGTGGAAAGTGGGGGTCATTTGAGCGGGATGACAGTTCTTGATAGAGAATGAAAGAAAATTGTGGTCAGAGAGCGGGAGAGAGAAGTTTGTGAAATCATCCACTGAGCAAAGCCAGGAGAAGACTAAGTCGAGGGAGTTTTCATCTTCATGCGTTGGAGAGTTAGTAAGCTGTGAGAGGCCGAAAGAGGAGGTTAGAGATAAAAGGTGAGAAGCAGATGGGGAGAGGGGAGAAGCAATGGGGATGTTGAAATCACCCATGATGAGGGTGGGGATGTCACAGGAAAGTGTCGAAGTCAGGTGGCAAAGGTAAATATTTTGTCGTCTTTTTATTTGTCTCCATCTATTTGATGTGAAAGCAGATTTGTCACCAAGATTGTGCATTACTAACTGATTGAGTTGTAAGACAAAAAAAATCTCATATGTGTTGAGGCTCGTTTGTTTAGATAGAAAGTTATTTAGAATGGCTTTATATTATTATAAAGTGTTCCTACCTGAGAATGTTATGAGCCCTTTTTTAGCTAAAGGGAACCAGTCAGCAGGATTGTGCTCAGTAACCTACAGACACTGTCAGGTTGGGGCCGTTATACTGATTAAGATGATACCTTGGTTGATGAAATCCATCTTGTGGTTGTTGTTTAATCTTTTTCAGTTAATGAGATTCTCGTGCTGTGGGGTGGCCTGTGGGGGGTCTTTATGTGGTGCTCTGCTTAGCTATTCATATTGATGACTTATGACAGGTCACTGATCGCTCAGTGACCTGTCTATTTTACATACTGAATATTATATGTATTGAAAAATTGAAAAAAAAAATCACATTCAGCAGGCAGGCACCTGTGCTACAGTGTGATCACATGTATAATATGCATTAAATTGCTTTATTTGCGGATATAAATTTATTCAGAAAAAAAATAATTCTTCTCGAATGGCGCCGGCCGATAGTAGCATCTATCGGATCACCGGGACGGCTACTGCGCCGACGCGTCTGGCTCCATTTTGAGATTTTTTTTTCAGAATCAATGTATGTGACGAAATAAAACAATTTAATGCACATTATATATGTGATCATGCTGCATTGCAGGCGCTACCACTTGGGCCTGCCTGCTGAAGGTGATTTTTTTTCCCCCATTAATAATCAGTATGTACACCAGTGGGCCGGTCACTAAGGGATCAATGACCTGCCATAAGCCGTCAGTATGAATACCTAAGCAGAGCACCACATAAAGACCCCCCACAGGCCACCCCCGAGCACAATAATCTCAATAATTGAAAACTGACGTCATAACCTTGGAACGCTTCAATGGATGGCACTGATTCTGTTTTCTCATGACATATTGGACGTCACGATAGTGGTAAAATCTATTTGCTGTTACTTGCGTTTATTTGTGAAAAAATCGGAAAGTTGGTGAAAATTTAGCAATTTTCAAACTTTTAATTTTATTTACTGAAATCAGAGAGTCATGTCACAGAAAATAATTAATAAAGAAAATTTCCCACATGTCTAATTTTTGAAACATAATATTTTACATTTGACCAGTGATTTCTCATTTTTACAACAAAATTTACAAAACTATTTTTTTTAGGGACCACCTGAAATTCGAGGTGCCTTTGAGGGGTCTATATTACAGAAAATACCCCAAAGTGATGCAAGTGTAACTGGAGAAATTGCACCATACGATTTCTCCAGTTACAATTTGTTGTGCAATTTCTCCTGAGTTCACTGATACTCTATATGTGGTCGAAAATATTTTTGAGGCACAGAGCAAAGCTCAGACTAGAAGTAGCGTCATATTGTAGTGCAGATCTTGCTGCACTGGTTTGAGGGTGCCATGTCACATTGGCAGAGCCCTTGAGATGCCAGAACAGCAGAACCCCCCCATAAGTGACCCTATTTTACAAACTAAAGGTACCTTCACACTGAGCAACTTTACATCGAGAACAACAACGATCCGTGACGTTGCAGCGTCCTAGATAGCGATCTCGTTGTGTTTGACACGCAGCAGCGATCCGGATCCTGCTGTGACATCGCTGGTCGGAGCTAGAAGTCCAGAACTTTATTTGGTCGTCAGGTCGGCGTGATTCGTCATGTTTGACAGCAAAAGCAACGATGCCAGCAATGTTTTTTCACGGAGCTAACAACCAGCGAGAACGATAAGTACGTCACTGGATCGCTCCTGCATCGTTCTGGAGTTGCTGTGTTTGACGTCTCTACAGCAACCTAACAGCGACGCTCCAGCGATCTAGTTTAGGTCGGATTGTTGTCTATATCGCTGGAGCGTCGCTAAATGTGACGGTACCTTAACCCCTTCATGACCATGGGATTTTTCATTTTTCCGTGTTCGTTTTTCACTCCCCTCCTTCCCAGAGCCATAACTTTTTTATTTTTCCGTCAATTTGGCCATGTGAGGGCTTATTTTTTGCGGGACGAGTTGTACTTTTGAACGACATCATTGGTTTTAGCATGTCGTGTACTAGAAAACGGGAAAAAAATTCCAAGTGCGGTGAAATTGCAAAAAAAGTGCAATCCCACACTTGTTTTTTGTTTGGCTTTTTTGCTAGGTTCACTAAATGCTAAAACTGACTTGACATTATGATTCTCCAGGTCAGACCTAAGGTCAGACACCTAACATGACTAGGTTATTTTTTAACTAAGTGGTGAAAAAAATTTCCAAACTTTGCTAAAAAAAAAAAAAATTGCGCCATTTTCCGATACTCTTAGTGTCTCCATTTTTTGTGATCTGGGGTCGGTTGAGGGCTTATTTTTTGTGTGCCGAGATGACGTTTTTAATGACAGCATTTCGGTGCAGATACGTTCTTTTGATCGCCCGTTATTGCATTTTAATGCAATGTCGCGGCGACCAAAAAAACGTAATTCTGGTGTTTCGAATTTGTTTCCCGCTACGCTGTTTAGCGATCAGGTTAATGCTTTTTTTTAATTGATAGATCGGGCGATTCTGAGCGTGGCGATACCAAATATGTGTAGATTTGATATTTTTTTTTATTGATTTATTTTGATTGGGGCGAAAGGGGGGTGATTTAAACTTTTATATTTTTTTTTATTTTTTTAACATTTTTTTCAACTTTTTTTTTTTTTTTTTACTTTTGCCATGCTTCAATAGCCTCCATGGGAGGCTAGAAGCAGGCACAACGCGATCGGCTCTGCTACATAGCAGGAGGTGTGCTGTGAGCGCCGACCACAGGGTGGTGCTCACAGCCACCGGCGATCAGTAACCATAGAGGTCTCAAGGACCTCTATGGTTACAATGGAGACGCATCGCCGACCCCCGATCATGTGACGGGGTCGGCGATGACGTCATTTCTGGCCGCCCGGCCGGAAGCGGTAGTTAAATGCCGCTGTCTGCGTTTGACAGCGGCATTTAACTAGTTAATAGGTGCAGGCAGATCGCGATTCTGCCCGCGCCTATTACGGGCACATGTCGGCTGTTCAAAACAGCTGACATGTCCCGGCTTTGGTGCGGGCTCACCGCGAAGCCCTGCATCAAAGCAGGGGATCTGACCTTGGACGTACTATCCCGTCCAAGGTCAGATAGGGGTTAAGCCTCTCAATGAATTCATCTAGGAGTGCAGTGATCATATTGACACTAGAGGTGTGTCACAGAATTTTATACCATTGGGCAGTGAAGAAAAAATAATTAAATTTTTACATCAAAATTGTGTGTTAGCCCCAAATTTAACATTTTCATACTGGGAAATGGGTAAAAATGGCACCAAAATTTGTCCCATAATTTCTGCTGAATTTAGAAATGCCCCATATGGGGCTGTACAGTACTGCTTAGACTCGGGAGGGTTGGAGCGCTATTTGCATCCTGGAGCACAGATTTTCCTAGAATAGTTTTCGGACTCCATATACAGAGCCCCACAGAGTGTTAGAAAAGCAGAATCCCCCCTCAAGTGACCCCATTTTGGAAATTATACCCCTTTGGGAATTTCTCTACCGGTGTAGTGATGATTTTTACTCCATGTATGTTTTCCAGAAACAAGCAGAAGTGGATGTTGCTGAGTGAAAATTGCAAAATGCCATTGTAGTGCCCAGTACGTAATGTCCAGCTCATGCTTCTGGGGACTTGCTTTTTTTGTGGATTGAACAGAAGCTTTTATTGGGAACATTTTACATAACATTTGGGATCACATTTATCCAGCGCTCTACGCTAAGCACTTAATTTGGGTTTTCCATCTAAATCTACAAGTGACGTGATTCAGATGAACACTCCGAGGGATCCACTCACTATGAGGCAGCAGAGTTGCTCTGGATTCCATCTGGCCTCTGTTCAGCATTGTCCTTCTTTTCGGAAGTGCACAAAACTGTGGCCAATCACAATTTTATGCTCACCTAAAAAAAGATGGACACTGCCGGATCACAGGTCAGACGACGTCCACAGTGCCTCCATCTGCCTCATTATAGCGAATCTTCCTCCAGGGGTTCTTTCTGAATGATGTATTTTTTAAATTTACACGGAAACCCCGATGTCAGCGCTCAGTACAGAACACAGGATAAATGTACGCCGAGCCTCACTGCGATCTTTGGGAGGCAGAATGTAAAAATCAACAGCTTGTGAAGAATTGGCTATATTTTTTATGCCGTGCCTCATGTGGTATAAGTAATTAGACGATTTTATTCTTAGAGTCCATGCGATTACAGCGATACCAGATTTATATTGCGTTTTTATGTTTGGCTGCTGTCACACACTAAAAGATACTTTTTATTGTGAAAACTAGTTTTTGCTTCGCCATATTTAGACAGCTATAATTTTTCAATATTTTAGCCGACAGAGTCATGTGAGGGCTTTTTTTTTGTGGGTCGAGCTGACGTTTTTTATTGGTACCATTTTTGGGCACATGACATCTTTTAATCGTTTTCTATTCCGATGTTTGTGAGGTAGAATGAGTAAAACCAGTATTTAATTTTTTTTTTTTTTTTAAATACCATTCCGCATGTGGTAAAATTGATAGGACAGCTTTAGGGTATATGCACACGCTGCTGTTTTTTTATGCATTTCCACGGCGTTTGTGGACGTGCGGAATTGCCTCAAATCCGCAGTGCGTTGTGCACACAATGTTTATCAATTGGAAATTCAAAAACGCTGTGCACATGCTGCGGAAAAAAGCACGCGGATTCGCAGCATGTTTTTTTTTCTGCAGCATGTCAATCCTTTGTGCAGAACTGCAGCGTTTCTGCACCCATTGACTTCCATTGTGTCAGGCCAATCCACAACAAAACTGCAGATGTAAAAAAAATCTGCAGTTTTGCTGCGGAAATGGGTGCGAGAAACGCTGCGGCCCGGGAGGAAGGAAGTGTGTGGGCAGTGACTGTGTGCGTGTCTCTGTGTGCGGGTCTGCTTGTGTCGGTCTGCGTGGCTGTGTGCGGGGTCGGCAGGGCTGTCAGGGGGTCTGCCGGGGCTTTGTGTGTGTGTGTGTGTGTGCAGGCATCGTCCGATGGGTCTACAAGTCTCATCCGGCTATGCATGCTACAGTGACAGTGATTGACACATTAGCCAATGATGGGACAGTAGAAGTCCCATCATCCGACTAATGTGTTGAATGTAAAAACAAAAAACATATACAGTACATATAGTTCATACTTACCATCTACACCTAATTCCGGAAGCTCTCACTCTCATGAAAAAAAATTTAAATAATAAACCAACAATATACTCCCTGTGTCCGACGTAATCCAATTAATACGATTGTCCCACGACGATCTCCCGTGGAGAGCTGTCACATCAGCTGATGCGACTGCTCTCCAGGGGCTTCGGTGATACAATGAGGGAGATAATTGTATCATTTCGCGGCCGACAGGTAACAGTAGTTCACCTGTCACTTTGCGTTAAAGGTGGACTACATCGGACAGGGAGTATGCTGTTGGTTTTTTTTTTTTTTTACATTTATTTTTGCAGGTGGTCGATGGCGTCGAATGGCTATAGGAGTACAATAAAAATTATGAAAAACTGTGTTGTTTTATTTCATTAAAATACTTTATTCTTATGTGTGTGTTTTTTTTTTTTTAACCCTTTTTTACTATAAGATTAATAATGGATAGGCGTCTTATTGACGCCTCTCCATTATTAACCGGGCTTAATGTCACCTTACAATAGCAAGGTGACATTAACCCCTTATTATCCCTGTGGTGAAATATGTATATATATATATGTGTGTAGTGACATATGTCTAGGGTTATATGTGTAACTAGCAGTAGTTGAACATCTGTCCTGAAGGCTGCATGTCTCACCCAAGTGTTAATATGTATTTTCCTGAGACAAACAGACTTCTGTCTCCAAATGTCACCAGGGGGTCTTGCAATTATGATATTAGCCTGAGGGGCTGGTCTAGAAATGTGACCTCCAGACTAAAGCTATAAATTAAACCCATATACCTAGAATCGTGTTCACATAATGGGGGCAATCGATCTGGTGTGATCCAATCTACATTCATCCTACCGTCAGAAAGCAGACTACCAAGTTAGATGATTTCTGTAAGTTTTCTCCTGATATTTTATACTGTTTTGCATAAATTGTATGTCTTTTTTATCATATTTTTTTTATAATTTTTTCTTACTGTAAGCACTGAACATTTTTGTATTAAAGTATAAAACTTTAACAAGTTGAACCTTGAATGTTCTAACGAATCCATAACCTAAGGTGTGTGAGCCTTATGAGTGGTAGACATTATTAGTATTAATATTTCCGGGACTCATCGCCCGTGTATGAGCGGGTGTGCGGCCTGGGTCGGTGTGTTATTTATGCTCCGATTACAGCATAGGACAGAGGTTGAATGCTGGACTGAGAGTGGGGAGATAGATTAACCCTTGCAGGCACATCCCCAAGTCACGTGCTGAGAACGGATGCGTGACGAATTAGTGACACCACGGAGTGGGGATCCGTGACAACCCCATATGGCTCCTCTACACCGCAGTGGGAAGGGATGGGCTAAGTACCAGAATTGCGACATGACGATGCGCCATTTCTCGGGCGATTGCAGGCTGGTGTTTGTAGCTATGAATATCAGCCCGCAGCTGTCTGTAGACTTTCTGGCGACCCTCTATTTTAATAGCCAGTAAAAGCTATGCAGACAGATGCGGGCTCATATTCATAGCCTGGGAAGGTGCCATGGATATTACGCCCTTCCCAGGCTACAAATATTGGCCCCCGACAGTCGTCTTTCCCCTTCTGGCGCAGAAAATTCCATCGGAGCCCACTCCATTTTATTCTCCCCTTTTTTTTTTCAAAATTAAACATATTGTTCATTAATAAACATTGGCCTTGCTATTATATATATATATGGATATAGCTATATCTATGGATATATTTATAGATATATCTATATACAGTGCCTTGCGAAAGTATTCGGCCCCCTGGAACTTTTCAACCTTTTCCCACATATCATGTTTCAAACATAAAGATACCAGATGTAAATTTTTGCTGAAGAATCAACAAGTGGAACACAATTGTGAAGGTGAACGAAATTTATTGTTTTTTTTTTTACATTTTTGTGGAAAATCGAAGAGTGGGACGTGCAATATTATTCGGCCCCTTTACTTTCAGTGCAGCAAACGCACTCCAGAACTTCATTGTGGATCTCTGAATGATCCAATGTTGTCCTAAATGCCTAATGATGATAAATATAATCCACCTGTGTGTAATCAAGTCTCCGTATAAATGCACCTGCTCTGTGATAGTCTCACGGTTCTGTTTGAAGCACAGAGAGCATCATGAAGACCAAGGAACACAACTGGCAGGTCCGTGATACTGTTGTGGAGAAGTTTAAAGCCGGATTTGGATACAAACTGATTGTACTACAACGTACTGGTTATTCCAACATACTGGACATTATAACGTCAGTTTGCAATTTTCACTCAGCAACATCCACTGCTGCTTGTTTCTGGAAAACACCCATGGAGTCAAAATAATCATTAAACCTGTAGATAAATTCCCAAAGGGGTATAATTTCAAAAATGGGGTCACTTGAGGGGGATTCTGCTTTTCTCGCACTTAGAGGCTCTGTATAATGAGTCCGTAAACTATTCTAGGAAAATCTGCGTTCCAGGAGGCAAATAGCGCTCTGTCCCTCCCTAGTCTCGCTGTATGGCAAAGTAGTACTGTACAGCCTCATATGGGATATTTCTACATTCAGCAGAAATTGTGGGACACATTTTGGTGCCATTTTACCCATTTCCCAGTATAAAAATGTAAAATTTGGGGCTAACACACAAACTGGGTGGTAAAAATGTAATTATTTTTTCTCTGATCGCCCATGACGGCACCACGGAGAGAGGGGATCCGCCCACCAAGGACAGGAAACCTACGGATAAAAAGGCGGTACCACTCTCCTGCATCAGTTAGTTTCCTGTCCTTGATGGGAGACCTACGGACTTACCGGTCAACGTTGGAATTCCGGGGCCAACCAGTCCGACTCAGGCAGCTGGGGTCCCTCTGCCTCGGCTGGGGTGGTGACCCGAAGCACCACCGCTGGGGGCTAGTGGGCCTCTAGGGTGAGTGGGGGAGGTGACAAGGAGTTCGCGGTCACCTCCCCAGGTAAGATGCAGCAGCGGCAACATCCAGCGGAGTCCCTCTGTGGTTGCGGGAGGTGCGGCGCGGCCCTCCCCTAGAACGCGTCAGCCTGCACACTGCACTGCCATCGGGCATGCAGAGCCGCGCGGTAGGGTCTGCATAGGACCGGGGGTGCCGGTCAGCAGCGCCATATCTGCACTCCGGGCGGCCGTCTTGAGAGTCCGGTGCATGCCCGGAGTTGCGCTGGTCTCGCGAGACGCTGTGGCTTGGATCTGTGCAGGCGCCTCTGAAACCCGACTGCGCAGGCGTCGGCGCTCCTCGCCGTTGTCTGGACGCCACTGCGCAGGCGACGCCGATCTGACGCTTGGGCGTTCCAAAAGGCGCCGCAGAAGCATCTGCGCAGGCGCCGGCGTTCAACGCTCCTCGCCGTCGGCTGAGCGCTACTGCGCAGGCGCCGAAAAAAAAAAAAAAAGCGGCGGGAGCTTTAAAAGTGAGAATTTACTTCCTCCCAGTGGCTCTGCAGTATATCGGCAAGAGCCTTGGGAGCTACTAGTTGTCGCAGCATCAGCGCAGCATGCGTTATTGGCAGTGACAGCAGTCCAGCAGCAGTATGAGCAACCCGGCATCTCCCTTGCCTGAATCACCTCCACCTATAGCATCGCCGCAGCAGCAGCAAAAGAGGCGACAGCAGAAAGGTCACCAGGACACCAGCAAAGAACGCCAAAGGTCTCAACACAGCAAGGAGTCCAGCACGGCGTCGGGGAAAAAGCCAGAAGCAGAGAATCCCCAACCGGTATTTATGGGTCCTGGAGGTGGTAAGTTGATCTTCGTGAAAGTTAGAGACAGTAAGATTATTATTTGTCTCTTTTAGGGGAGGAAAAGCGTAGGTAAAACAAAGCACAAAATCTGTGCCATCTGTAAAGAGGATCTTCCACCCGCATGGGAGAAGCAGCTATGTAATTCCTGCATACAGCAGACTGTATCCGAAAGCCTGCCTGGGTTTGCAACAGATCTTAAAAACCTGATTAAAGAACAGGTGGAAGACACCTTTAGATCCCTTAAAAGGGGAAAAAAACGGAGAAGGACCAGACACAGGTCCCCGTCCCCAGTCTCTAAATCTGACAGCGATAGTGCGAGTTCAGTATCCTCCTCCTCCTCCTCCTCATCTTCATCATCCACTTCTTCCTCAGGAGGTCACAATTGTTTCCCGCTAGAGGACACCGATGGCCTCATAAAGGCAGTGAGGAGTACTATGGGATTAGTAGACTCCCACCCTAAAAAGTCAGCACAAGACATCATGTTTGGGGGCTTAGAACAAAAAAAGAGAAGAGCTTTCCCGCTTAATGAAGCAATTGCAGCGTTCATTAAGAAGGAATGGAAAAAACCCATGAAAAAGACTCTCCTAACTCCAAAAAGGAAATACCCCTTCGAGGATGAATCCTGCTCCTTTTGGGAAAAAGCCCCCAAATTAGATGTAGCAATTGCTAAAGCATCAAAGAAATTCGCTCTCCCGTTTGAGGACATGGGGGTCCTAAAAGACCCTATGGACAAGAAGGCGGACGCCTTCCTCAAGGGCTCTTGGGAGTCAGCGGGAGGAGGCCTGAAACCGGCAGTGGCAGCAGCTTGCACATCCCGCTCCCTAATGATCTGGTTAAATCAACTAGAGGGTCAATTAAAGGGGAAGACTTCCCGAGACTCAATGCTGAAGACATTACCTGTAATAAGGGGAGCTGCGGCTTTTCTGGCTGACGCCTCGGCAGACTCTATCAGATTAGCTGCCAGGTCAGCAATGTTTGCCAATGCGGCCAGGCGTGCCCTCTGGCTTAAGAATTGGCCTGGCGATCTGCAAGCAAAAACAAAACTGTACTATCCCCTGCGAAGGAGAGTTTTTGTGCGGTTCCACATTAGACGACATCTTGGAAAAAGCAGGGGACAAGAAAAAGTCCTTTCCCTCTCTAGGTCTCCTCTCTTACCGGAAGCCCTTTCGGAACAAGAGATTTTTCCGCAAGAACCCTGGGAGAGGCCAGGGAAAGTGGGAGGATAAGAGGAACAAAAACAAGGGGTTCATCTTTAACAAAAACCCCAGCGATAACAAGAAACCTTCTCAATGAAGGTTCGCCCCAGGTGGGAGGGAGATTATCTCTCTTTCTCCCAGCCTGGAAAAAGATTACCTCCAGTCAATGGATTCTGAACATTATAGAATCAGGTCTGAGGCTGACATTCAAAAGATGCCCCCGTCCCTCTTTTACGATGACATCTATAAGATCTTCGGCAGAAGAACAGCTGGCACTGGAAAACGAGGTCATCGGGTTAATAAAAAAGGGAGTACTCCTGGAGATTCCCCTACAAGAAAGAGGGCAAGGGTACTATTCCCCTCTATTCCTGAGGAAGGAACCAGACGGTTCCTTCAGGACCATTATAAATCTAAAAAAACTAAACGATTACCTGGAGGTTCAAGCATTCAAGATGGAAACGATAAAATCTATCAAGATGTTGTTTCCCCAATGCTTCATGGCGGTCCTGGACCTAAAGGACGCATATTATCACGTCCCAATACACAAGGATCACCAGAGATTCCTCTGGATGGCAGTTCACATCAGGGGAGTCCTAAATCACTTCCAATTTTCAGCTCTACCATTTGGTCTTGCCATAGCCCCGAGGGTTTTCACAAAGCTGATAGCAGAGGTAATGGCTCACCTCAGGGAAGAAAATACCCTAATCGTTCCATATCTGGACGATTTCTTGGTGATAGGCTCCTCCCCGCAACATTGCGAGGATCAACTGGCAATAGTGATGCATTCTTTGAAGGAATTGGGTTCTCTAATAAACATAGGAAAATCCAGACTAATGCCTTCTCAGGTCCAGGAGTACCTGGGTCTCACTCTAGACTCCAAAAAGATGGAATGTCGGCTCCCGGAGAACAAGATACAAAAACTAAAAAGTTTAGTATCGAGAACCCAATCTCTCCCCTCCATAACACTCCGTCAGGCCATGTCCCTCTTAGGCTCCATGACCTCTTGCATCCCAGCAGTCCAGTGGGCCCAATTACATTCAAGAGATCTTCAATGGCAGATATTGTCGGAGCAAATCCATCTAGGAGGGCATTTAGACGGGCAGTTAACTCTATCTCATCGCACCAGTCACTCTCTGACATGGTGGAAATCGCAGGAAAATCTTTCCCGGAGAGTCCCGTGGGTAATTCAGATCTCGAAAGTCCTGACTACGGATGCAAGCCCTTCAGGGTGGGGGCTCATCTGGGCGACCTAGTAACCCAGGGCATTTGGTCTCCATCTACAGTAAACAAATCCTCCAACATGAAGGAGCTCCTTGCAGTAAAATATGCCCTTCAGGAATTCTTGGGGGTCCTTCACTCTCACCATGTAAGAGTAATGTCGGACAATCGGGTGGTAGTATCTTACCTAAATCACCAGGGGGGTACCCGTTCCAAAAATCTAATGGAAGTGACCAAATCAATCCTGCAAATAGCCGAGAGCAACCTCTTATCCCTAACAAGCCTACACATAAGGGGAGTAGACAACTACAAAGCAGACTTCCTCAGCCGGTCCAGTCTAAAACAGGGGGAATGGGAACTAAATCAGGTGATATTCACCCAGATCACAGAAAGATGGGGTGTTCCCAAAATAGATCTCTTTGCGAGTCATCTAAACAAAAAAGTAACCTCCTTCTGCTCCCTAGCTCCCCTGGGGAACCCAGTAGCTGTGGACGCTTTCCTGATATCTTGGGGTCACCATCTGGTCTATGCCTTCCCTCCTCTTATTCTGATTCCAGCAGTGCTGAGGAAGATTCGGGAGGACGGGGCGCTGGTCATCTTAATTGCCCCGTTCTGGCCGAAGAGACCTTGGTTCTCATGGATGAGGAAGATGTCAATATCCGACCCTTGGGTGTTGCCAGACCGCCAGGATCTATTGTCGCAGGGCCCAGTCTGTCATCCTCGAGTCAAGAACTTGCACTTGACAGCTTGGCTTTTGAAAGGAAATTATTAGAAAGCAGGGGGTTCTCTCCAGGATTAATCTCAACTCTGTTACAAAGTAGGAAGCCGGTTACAACAAAACAATACGGCAAAATAGGGAAAGAAATTCCCCTTGCTTCCATACTAGAATTCCTACAAAATGGGTTGGAGATGGGTTTAGCCACTAGCACCCTAAAAGTTCATGTGGCGGCATTAGGAGCCCTATTTAACTTTGACTTGGCTTCAAATAGGTGGGTCTCTAGATTCATCAGGGCGGCAGGAAGATCAAGGCCTCTTCCAGTAAAAGTTGTTCCTCAATGGGACTTAAACTTGGTCCTTAAAGCCTTGACTAGTCCGCCATTCGAACCATTACACGAATCTACAATAAAAAGCCTATCTCTCAAAACAGCTTTATTAGTCGCCCTTACTTCTGCCCGTAGGGTTAGCGATTTAAAGGCTCTTTCAGTTAACCCTCCTTACACACAGTTCTTAAAAGATAGGGTCATTTTAAAAACAGACCCAGCATATCTCCCAAAAGTGGCTTCAAAATTTCACAGGTCTCAAAAGATATCTCTCCCCTCCTTCTGTCCCAATCCTAAAAATAAGGAGGAACAAACACTACATACACTAGATGTAAGAAGATGTCTCTTACATTACCTAGAAGTCACTAGAGAGAGTAGGGAGGATTCCTCTCTGTTTGTGTGTTTCCAGGGTCCCCGGAAGGGGAAAAAAGCATCTAAAGCCACCATAGCAAGATGGATCACGGACGCCATCAGTTTCTCATACTCGGCAAGTGGGATGTCCGTTCCCGGGGAGGTTAAGGCTCACTCAACAAGGGCAGTAGCGACTTCCTGGGCCGAGAAGGCCGGAGCTTCCATTGACCAGATATGTAGAGCTGCTACCTGGTCCTCACCATCCACATTCTATAGGCACTATAGATTGGACCTAATTTCCTCTTCAGACCTTACTTTCGGTAAAAGGGTTCTGGAGGCGGTGGTCCCTCCCTGAATGTACTATCTATGCAATTCTCTCCGTGGTGCCGTCATGGGCGATCAGAGAAAAATATAGTTCTTACCGATAACGGTATTTCTCTGAGCCCATGACGGCACCCGTACATTCCCTCCCTTCACTTGTGGGTGCTCACATCAAAATAGTGCCATAGTCTACTCATAGTTTTAAAGTCACGCGGTATCTAGTTATGATAAACAGTTAAAATTAACAAATGTTTAGTAGTCTCCCATCGTTCTCTATGTAAAACAACTGATGCAGGAGAGTGGTACCGCCTTTTTATCCGTAGGTTTCCTGTCCTTGGTGGGCGGATCCCCTCTCTCCGTGGTGCCGTCATGGGCTCAGAGAAATACCGTTATCGGTAAGAACTATATTTTTCTTCACTGCCAAGTGGTATAAAATTCAGTGACACACCTGTGGTGCCAATATAATCACTGCACCCCTAGATGAATTCATTGAGAGGTTTACAAATAGAGAACAAGACCAGCACATCCAAGCTAGTGTGAACAGGCGCCAACAAAAAAAAACAAAAAAACAAGTTGAGAAACGATAAAGGTTGCACCATTATTTACCAAGAATGATTACTCTAGAACATTGAAAATGCATTACTGCCATAGAAAATAGGAAAAAATCGATATATAATGTACATTTTTCCTATTTTCTTTGGCATTGAGAAGTTTAGATTGTAAAATGGGGTCATTTATGCTATTCTGGCACCTCAGGGCCTCTGCCAATGTAACATGGCAGCGACAAACAATTGCAGCAGTATCTGCACTGTAATATGACGCTTCTTCCCTTTTGAGTTTTGCACTGTGCCTCGAAAGTAATTTTCAACCACATATGGAGTATCAGTGAATTCAGGAGAAATTGCACATTTTCTCATGTTACCCTTGTGAAAATACGAAATTTGGAGCTGAAAAGGATTTTTGTGGGAAAAATGTGATTTGACTGAAGCCTGTCTCCCCTGACTTCTCCCCAGCTTCTAGAAATTCCAAAAGTCGCAACATTTTTAGTGCAAAATTTTTACAAGTCTTCAGAGTGTTGTTTTTTTGGTGTGTGTATGTATGTATATGTGTGTGTGTGTGTGTGTATATATATATATATATATATATATATAATTATACTAGATGGTGGCCCGATTCTAACGCATCGGGTATTCTAGAATATGTATTTGTGTATGTATATAGCAGCCACATAGTATATAGCACAGGCCACGTAGTATATAGGAGCCATTTAGTATATAGCAGACAAATACTACATGGTCTGTGCTATATACTATGTGGCTGCTATATACATACATATTGTAGAATACCCGATGCGTTAATACAGGCCACGCAATATATAACAGTGGCCATGCAGTATATAACACAGCCACATACTATATAACACAGCCCACGCAGTATATACACTGGCCACGTAATATATAGCACAGCCCACGCAGTATATAGCAGTCATGTAGTATATAACACTGCCCACGCAGTATATAGCAGCCACGTAGTATATAACACTTCCCACGCAGTATATCAGTGGCCACGGAATATATAGCACAGCTCGCGCAGTACATAACAGAGCCCACATAGTATATAACAGTGCCTATGTAGTATATAACACAGCCCACGCAGTATATAGCAGCCAGGCAGTATATAATACTGGCCACATAATATATAGCACAGCCCACGCAGTATATAGCAGTCATGTAGTATATAACACTGCCCACGCAGTATATAGCAGCCACGTAGTATATAACACTGCCCACGCAGTATATAACAGTGGCCACGTAATATATAGCACAGCTCACGCAGTACATAACACAGCCCACATAGTATATAACACTGCCTATGTAGTATATAACACAGCTGCGTACTATATAACACAGCCCAGAGGGACACAGGGCAGAGGGACGCCGAGGTTTATCCACATGTGGCTGACTACAAGGTACACTCTTTAATATATGTATATTTAAGCTCATTTGTGAGGGTGCACGGGTTACAGGGATATTGAGAGGATTAGTGTTTAGCTACCCAGTTATGGTAATGTTATAACAGTCAGGCAGGCACATGCATCCTTGGCTTATCATCTTGTATGGATTTTACTATATCTTCGTGACACACGACATGTATATATTCTGATGAGTCAGTCCATTGTTTAGGGTTAACCTATGGCAGAGTTGTCCCTTTTCTTGTGGTTCCAGTACCCTTGTCTGTCAATAATTATATGTTGTTTTTATGAAGATTATTTCAATAAAATATTGTTTTTAAATATAGTACCATGGTGAGGTCAGTCTATATTTTTTGGTCACACCTTTAGTGATATATTTAACTGTTTATCGTACAGTGTTCCCCATTATGGAGGGGCGTTGAGAAATAGTATTGAGCAAATTTTGTGGATATATAACACAGCCCACGCAGTATATAGCAGCCACGCAGTATATAACACAGGTGACGTAGTATATAACACAGGCCACGCAGTATATAGCAGCCACGTAGTATATAACCCTGCCCACGCAGTATATAGCAGCCACGTAGTATATAACACTGCCCACGCAGTATATAACAGTGGGCATGTAATATATAGCACAGCCCACGCAGTACATAACACAGCCCACATAGTATATAACACTGCCCATGTAGTATATAGCAGCCACGCGGTATCTAACACAGCCCACGTGGTATACAGCAGTGTGGGAACCATATCCCTGGTAAAAAAAAATAATTAAAATAAAAAATAGTTATGTACTCACACCCTGGGATCCACCGAAGCTCCGGCGATACGCGCGCGGCTGCTGCCATCTTCCGTTCCCAGGATGCATTGCGAAATTACCCAGATGACTTAGCGAGTCTCGCGAGACCGCTAAGTCTTCTGGATAATTTCGCAATGCATCGCCGGGAACGGAAGATGGTGGCAGGCGCGAGCGTATCTTCGGACGACGGAGGGTGAGAATAGCAGGTTTTTTGTTTTTTTATTATTTTTAACATTACATTTTTTTACTATTGATGCCGCATAGGCAGCATCAATAGTAAAAAGTTATGGACACACAGGGTTAATAGCAGCGGTTACGGAGTGCGTTACCCGCGGCATAACGCGGTCCGTTACCGCTGGCATTAACCCTGTGTGAGCGGTGACTGGAGGAGAGTATGCGGGCGCCGGGCGCTGATTGCGGGGAGTAAGGAGTGGCCATTTTCTTCCGGACTCTGCCCGTCGCTGATTGGTCGTGGATGTTTTGCCGCGACCAATCAGCAACTTGGATTTCCATGACAGACAGAGGCCGTGACCAATGAATATCCGTGACAGACAGAAGGACAGACAGAAAGACGGAAGTGACCCTTAGACAATTATATAGTGGATGTAGACACATATACTAACTGGATATAATATTTAAACTGACTGTCTAAGGTGTAGATCAACTTCTTTGCTCCCAAAATAGCAATCACAAGTGTAAGTGTGGACTTCACAACACCTCTGAAGAATCCTGAGGTATCTAACACCAACGTCGTTTTTTGATGGACAAGGGCAAAGAAGAGCCCTGGTTGTTTTTGTTTTTTTTTGAGGGGGGGTTTTGCCTGGAATTTCTGGACTGTTGGCCCTGATTCAGGTCTTTACGTCTAGGTCATGCTACGCTGAGGAAGGTGGATTTTCATATAAACTTTATTGAAAGCATGAAATACTTGGTTTTGATTACTACAGATGAGAACACGTTTCAAGAAGTTCCATTGTAACATTGCTTCTAGCACGTTCTCTAATCACTAATTTTTAACAATTATTTGCTATGTTAATATCTTGCATTTTAGAGTTTATTTTGCACATTTAAAAATTAAATTTCTGATATTGGCAATGGAAACTGTCTCCACTGTATAGCATGCAATGTCTGATGCTCCTCCACAGTTCAGCTGTTAATTTGCGGTTCTCATTTATATCACCAGATCAATGCCGACCAACTGATTAAAATCCAGGAGCTGCAGGAGAAGCTTACTAAAGTAAGTGGTGGGTTTGATATCCGGTGAATGATACTGCTAGCCGTCACAGAAATTTTGTGGTTTCTAACTGATAGGAGGAGTATTAGCAGGAACTTTAGACATATTTTCTTTTAAACAGCCACATATGTAGGTAGAAGGAGATATGGGCTTTGGTTCATTAAGACCATTGTTTCCCACCACACCAGTCTTAGGCTACGTTCACATTTGCTATATTAAGAAAAAAGGAGCGCACTCAGCTATCTTAGGTTGGTGCTGGCTGTACTTGGGAAAAACCCAACAACAAGTCCAATATAGAAAAATCAGCCGCACTCTTATGGTATATCTTTGCAAAAATGTGATGTATTTATTCACATGTGTTGAGACAAAATTTTCATATATATATACACACACACAGCAGGGAGTATAAACGAAGTAGTAACGTTTCGACCCTGCCTCGGGTCTTTCTCAAACTGCGTTTTCTAGATAGTGTGAAAAATAAGAAGTGTGGTCCCTTTAAGGGCTCCTATTGTTGTGGTGTCAGGCCGTCCTGCTTCTGTGGGCGTGTGTGGGCCCACAGAAGCAGGACGACCTGACACCACAACAATAGGAGCCCTTAAAGGGACCACACTTCTTATTTTTCACACTATCTAGAAAAGCAGTTTGAGAAAGACCCGAGGCAGGGTCGAAACGTTACTACTTCGTTTATACTCCCTGCTGTGTGTGTGTATATATATGAACATTTTGTCTCAACACATGTGAATAAATACATCACATTTTTGCAAAGATATACGTTCACATTTGCGTTGTTGGGCGCAGCGTCGGCGACGCAACCAACAACGCATGTACACAACGCAGCGTTTTGCGACGCATGCGTTGTCATAAGATCGTACAGAGCAGGAATTTCGGCACAGGGAAAACGCTACAAGTAGCGTCCTCTGCGCCCTGTCTGTGTGTCAATATGACGCATGCGTCGTAAAACGCATACCGACGCATGCGCCCATCAACGCAAATGTGAACGTAGCCTTAAAGATTTTATGCAGGGCTACGTTTTTAGGCCCATAGCCTAAGTGCAGAGAGCCGGTTGTCAATCAGCATGATTTTGGCAGTCACGCTACATCTATAGATCAAAGCAGAAGAGAAACCGCTGCTCTGTTGACTTGACATCCATTGAAGTCAATGAATGACCGCTCTGTGCCAGCAGAGATCGGCACTAGACACAACAGGAAGTTAGGTGGCAACTACCGGCTTGTAGTAAACAAAAAAATTAGTCCTGAATAAACCCCTTAACTACTTTCCGACATGTGCCGTAATAGTATGCACATATTGGAATTCCCCATGTTTGGTGCTGGCTCCGGCACTGAGCACCAAACAGAGAGACAGCGATATTTAACTTGTGCTTACAGGAAGCGTGTCACTGACTTCACCCATCGGTGACCCGCGATCATGTGACGGCATGACAACCCGTGTTACAAAAAAAAAATCTGATAACTGAGAAAATGACATGCAACATATAAAAGAGTACAATTCTGAAACTATACAGATGCCAAAGGAAAGAAGGGAAGGGGATGCATGGGACCATTGAGAAAATCTGAAGAAATATTATGAATCTTGTTGAGCCCAGTAAAAGTTCCCTAAACTGAATTGAAATAATCAATTTAGTCATTAAGTGTATTTGTCACATTCAAACCTTTGAATTTCACTGATATGGTCTACTAGATATGTATGTGAAGGTGGTGTAGTTTGTTTCCAGAAACAAGCGATTAAACATCTCATAGCAGTTAAGTAATGGAAAGGCAATCTAGAGGATTTAGTGCCCATGTCTTTAGGTGCTACATTAAGCCCTTTACGACCTTGGACATATAGGTAAGTCCAAGGTCCTCTCCCTGCACATGGCAAGCTGATCTGATCAGCTGTCATGTACTTCTCACAGTCACGGGTGGATCTGTGATCCACCCTCGGCTGTTAACATGTTAAATGCAGCTGTCAATCAATTCTTGCGAGCCGGAAGAGCGTAAGACATATGCCCATCGGCGTCCCGTCACTTGATCACGGGGATGGTGAGGTGAGTGGAGAGTCATTCATCATTGTGTATATTTCTGAAGTTAGCCCTTTAGTAGGTGGGGATCACCTACACTTCCTCTCAAAGACAGTAGGAGAGACTTGAGTAGATAATAAGAGAAAAAGCCGTATGTATTTTCTGTGAATAGTGGTACTGCTCACATTTAGGAAGATTAAATGTGGCTTTTTTAGATTCAAAAGAGAGAATGTCCTTTGTATTGGCATTGTTTTGGTCTGAAAATCTGAAAAGACCTTTCTGGGGAATGGGGATAAGATTAAAAAAAAATACTGCAGATTTACTTGAGGACAGAAAATAAACAAAAGTCTTTGTTTTTTTGCAATATACCCACACATCCCTTGTCAATAAACCCAGTAAATTAGGTGTGGGGATGGGTGTGGTACTTGACATAGGAGGCAGTTAGGGTGAATAGGTGCAATGCTCAGTTTTTCTCTTTCAGTTAATTTATTGAATTCCACCTCTGAAACCCACAAAGTGAATTAGAAAAGCTGAACAACCCAATAATAATGAATTACCAGGTACTGCTAAGCCTCCTTGCTTTTTAAAACAATAGAGGTATTAAATAGCAACATTCCAACGCTCACAATAAATATAAATATATATGTTGCTGTATAGTGGATAAATTTGTAACCCAGTCGTACACAACGAAGTAGATAGGGAGTGTGGGAACCACAGAAAAAAGACCAATAGGGGTAATATACGTATAGAAAACTTTATTCATAACAAATACATTACAATCATAAAAACGTCATAGTAGACTAAGGACAACAGAGCTACAAGGTGAAATACTGGTGGTGATTGCGCCAACCAGTCACCACCATACAAAAAACACGTGTGGATAGGAAAAACTCCGGCTATCGCAGGGGATATGTATAATAGTGTGATATGTGTACCGGTACCTCAGGTCGCTACATACATCATAAGATGACAGAGTCCATATACATACAAAGATATATCTATATATATGCCACAGTGGGATAGTAGTATAGAACAATGTAGCAACCTTAATGATAGTACAGCGATGTGTGGCCAACAACATCGCATTAGATGTATATAAGGGCCGTCACATCTGTCTATCCCTCCCCCTTGGTCATATACGACCATAAGACCCGCAATAAGACTGCCCGGTAAATACCAGGACTAGCCACCGTGGATACATCCGGCAAATTACCTGTAACAGGGGGGAATCTGAGATAGCCAGGTCCGGTCCAACACGTGCGCCCGACGCGCGTTTCGGAGCGGATGCTCCTTCGTCAGGGGGCGTCTAGCTTTTTACTAGATACTAAAACTTTTTTAGAAATACGGTATGTTTTTAAACCGCCCAACCTCCCCCCAGATAAATCTAAAAAAGGCTGCTAGTCTGTCTGTTAGTTCACAGAGAGAACTGCAACTTAGAGGGCTCCTAGTACATAGAGCAGTTTTGGTAGTCGTGTGATGGCTCCAAGGCTGATATTCAGCTAAAAGTATGAAATAAGGAGTGTTTTCCATTTATTTAATAATGCCTTTAATTCACAGAAGAGTTTTATGGAAGTTTTTTTGTGTTTTCTCAAGACCATGAGTAAGGCAGAAAGTTGAAACGCTTTGTTCTGGTTACCAGTACCCTACTTTTGAATTGCCATTGGAGCCTGTTTTAATCTGAATATTATTAAACATTAACTTTTGCTTACATAGAATGCAGCCTTATTCGCTGGATCATTACTCCTCTATTTCATGTACAGTAAAACATCATCTTCACACAAGCATACCTGAAAGATGCTATTTCTCAATTTGACCCTGGCTATGTCAGTATTTTGGATTTTCTTGACCACTAGCTGTTCAGTGCATCATACAACTGATAAAAGGGACAGCAGACAGCCCTTGCTTATACCATTATCAATACAGAATCTGTATAAAGTACTAACGATGCAGCTTTATAGCATCTGTGGGAGATGACTAAAGAGCATGGAGGGCTGATAAAAGCGGGCTTGAGAACCCAAACCTCTTCATGATGGTGAATAAGAAATGCTAGCTCAGGTGGTCAAATGCCTTTTCAGCATTAAGACTAAGCGGTATTGCTGTCTGTCTTCTCTTATTGACTATGTCCACTAAATCTAGGACTCATCCAGTAATGTCACAGCCTTTAAAGAATAGTACGGAACCTGCTTTATCTTTGTTCATGAAATATGGTAGCCAGGGATTTAGCCGTTTTTCAAAAATGTGTGTGAAATTTAAAAAATCCGAGTTTATGGGGGTTATAGGCAGGAAGAGACTACTATCTTTGGAATTTCTGCCTGGCTTAGGGATCAGAATAATGAAAGAATGTGGCAGTGGAGTTGGAATAGGAGATCCCTCCCAAACAATATTGAACATGTATGTCATATGGGGAATGAGTACTTCTGCAAAGGTTTTATAATATTTGTGGGGGGGCGTGACCGGATGTGGAGCTGAGCGGACGTGCGAGGCTCGAGCTCCCTAACCACCAGCTATCATAAGCGGCCCAAAGCACAGTGAGGTGACCGGAGGAGGTCAGATCTGAAGATAAGATAAGCCAGGCGGTGGTGTACTCCAGGAATGAAGCGAGGGAGAAGGAGGGGGCAGGCGCCCAGCAGGGTCCAGGTCTTTGAAGCGATGGGTAGTTGGATCCAAGATGGCGACCGCAACTCTCACCACGCGGCCGCCGGCAGCAGCAGGAGTGATGGCAGTGTGAAGCAAAGGTCAGAGCTGCACAGTGAATCACTCCACCAGCCCCAAACTCCCAGCAAAACTGAAAGATCCCTGAGCACACAGAGCTATTCACCAACGCTGCAGTCCCTGCTTTTCCCCCCTGCTAGGAATGCTGAAGGTTCAGAGCCTGAAGATTTACAGCCACTAAACACAGCCCTGACCGTCTCCTCAGACTCTCCTATTACAGACTCCAATTCTGCCCCTGTCACTGTAGCCACACTCAAATCCCTGCTGGGAGACCTGAAGCAAGCCATTCATACTGATATCACAACGGCTTTCACTGAGCTACATAAAGAAATAACGCAGATTGGCGACAGAACCTCACACATAGAGGGGAAACTGGAGGAATATACTACGGCGCACAACCAACTAGTAGACGCGCATAATGAAGCGGACGAAGAAATCATGGCCCTAAAACTGAAGCTTGCAGACCTAGAAGACCGATCCAGGCGCAATAACCTACGTTTCAGAGGAATCCCTGAGAGTGTGTCAGCGGATACACTAAAGGAGTTTCTAATGGACTTCTTCACAATTCTGGTGCCGTCAGCAGAACACAGGGACCTGCTGATTGACAGGGCACATCGGATCCCCAAACCAAAGTCTGCTCCCAGCTCCGCACCGCGAGACGTGATAGCCAGGCTGCACTTCTACCATTTCAAGGAGGCAGTGACCAAGTCAGCGTCAGCAAAGCAAGAACTTCCAGAAAGATTCCGGAACATTCTGGTGTTCACCGACTTGTCTGCGACAACCCTGAACAGGAGGCGAGAATTCTCATCCGCAACCAAGATTCTACGGGACAACAGTATTGTCTACAAGTGGGGATATCCAGTAAAGCTCATCGTGACGAAAAACGGAACTTCACACGTCCTTGCGTCTCCCAGAGAGGCCATGACCCTGCTCCAGGAATGGTCCCTGACATCAGTGGATGAAGATACCAGCTCCCCACTAAAGAAAAGACCCCCGACACTGAACAAAGAATGGACCTGATTCTCACGCAAGTACTCTGTTACCATATGTATCCCCTGTGTGCCTATGCCAGGACACCACACTGTTATTTTTTTGCCTGGCTGGCAGGTTGAAGGGGCATGAGAATATTGCTTTCGTTTTTTCTATTCTCTCCCCCCCTTTAATACTGGATAGGAACGACTATCCAGTTGGTTCACATAGAACCGGACTCTGAGTTGTACAAGTTGTACTTGTTCTGGTTGTTGTTAATTACTTTAACCCCTTTGCTTCCCTTATTATTATCCTGTATCTGGTGACTGATTGAATTTTTTTTTCTTTTTTGTAACTGATGGTATTTCAAATATCTAGCATTAATGTGAAAGGCCTAAACAGCCCTTTCAAGAGATCGTTATTATGGAAGGAAGCCCAGGCACTCAAAGCGGACATACTATGTGTCCAAGAAACTCATTTAAATCGTGATGATACACATAGACTACAACATAAAAATTACCCCCATATCTATGTGTCATATGCGGCGAAAAAGAAGAGAGGGGTAGCGATTGCAATAAAAGACACTGTAGCGTTCCAGCTTGTTGATAGCGTTCTGGATGATGAAGGCAGATATGTAATATTGATATGTAGCATCAATAACAAGGTGTATACAATTGCATCTATATATGCACCCAATACAGGTCAAATCACTTTTATTAAAGACCTCATAACTAAATTATCCAAAATAAAACAAGGATCCCTGCTAATCTGTGGAGATTTTAACCTCGTCCCGATCCCCAACATAGACAAATCTTGGTGCTCAAAGAAAAAGTCCCAATCCCATGCGCTGTCCCAGTGTCTTATATCAGAAGAATTGTATGACACGTGGAGGGTCCTTCATGCTTCTGAAAGGGATTATACATATTACTCCCACCCACATAAAGTATATTCAAGAATAGATCTAATAGTAGTGGATAAATGGCTCCTACAAAATATACAATCAGCAAAAATTGGGAACATAACCTGGTCGGACCACGCTCCTGTAACATGCCAAATTAAAGAGACGTACAATAATTTAACTTATTCTCCGTGGAGAATTAATAACTTCTTAATAGCCTCAGATAATATTAAATCCCAACTTAACGACCTTCTCCAGGAATTTTTTGATATCAATAGTACCCCTGACATATCCCCGACCACAGTGTGGTGCGCCCACAAGGCCTATATAAGAGGGCGGCTAATACAGATAGCAGCGCAACACAAAAAATTGAGAATGCGACAAATAGAAGAGCTCAATAAAAATATAGCAACAATGGAAAACATCCATAAACATAGCCCATCACCCACGGTATATAGGAAACTACAAAAGGCAAGATACGAACTATATCAGCTATTCCAATATAAATATGAGCATAATTTGAGGAGGAATAAAGCTAAATATTATTGGCAGGGGAATAAGGCGAGTAAAATACTTGCCAATAAGATTAAAGCGAGATTAACAAAGCAAAAAATAGCTCACATACAAGATGATCAAAAGAACAAAATATACAACCCTAAAGAAATTGCGAATACTTTCGCAAGATATTACTCCTCACTCTATAATCTCAAGACCGACAACCTTATCCCACAACCCAACGCTGAGCTAATTAATAATTTCCTGAATAGCATATCTTTACCCCAAATCCCAGAGGATAAATTGATGGCAATAAATCAACCTATAAGCCAAAAAGAAATCCAACAAACCATTCAGGCAACAAAAAATAATAAATCCCCAGGACCGGATGGTATAACTAATGAATACTTGAAGTTACTCAACCAAATATTGTCCCCACATCTATTATTAGTCTTCCAAAATATATTTGAAACAGGCAAAATACGAGAAGAAATGTTACAAGCGACTATAGTCCCTCTTCCCAAGCCAGGAAAAACTCCCGATCATCCAAGTAATTTCAGGCCAATATCCCTACTAAATACTGACCTCAAGCTGTACTCCAAAATCTTAGCAAATAGACTCTCCGATGTAATCCCTTCCCTGGTGCACAGAGACCAGGTTGGATTTATCAAATCTAGACAGACATTGGACGGCACCAGACGAATGATTGACCTCATCCATGTGGCGGGGAGCGACCGGACGCCTTCTCTGCTCCTATCCCTGGACGCGGAGAAGGCGTTCGATCGGGTGCATTGGGGATACCTGTTTGAGGTTCTGGCCAGATTCGGATTTACGGGTAATATTGCTAAAGCAATCACTCTGCTATATTCTCACCCATCAGCATCGGTTTCTGTCTCTGGAATGATGTCGGACAGGTTTACTATTACTAACGGGACGAGACAGGGGTGTCCGCTATCACCCCTTATATTCGCTTTGGTGATTGAGCCTCTAGCGCAGAAAATTAGATCACACTCGATGATATCAGGAATTCAGGTGAATAAAACGGAACACAAAATAGGCTTATTTGCTGACGACATCATTCTAGCGTTAACAAACCCGACAGAATCATTACCGGCAGCAATGCAAGTAATCGATTCATATACTAAAATATCATATTATAAGCTGAACGTGTCTAAATGCCAGGTATTAAACCTGACCCCTCTCACAAAACACCCCAAAAGCTTTGAGAATAAGTACCCTTTTAAGTGGGAAAATGACCACATTGAGTATTTGGGTATTCGGCTGACACTCTCGGCAGATAAAATGCTATCACTGAATTATGAGTCTCTAAGGAAGAAAATCCAAACTGACATGTTACGTATGAAGAAACACGAACTATCATGGCTGGGCAGGATTGCATCGGTAAAAATGTTCATTCTCCCACAAATACTGTATTTGTTCCGCAATCTCCCCATCATATTCCCAATGAAAATATTAAAAGAGATTCAAGCAATGATTTTAAAATACATTTGGCAAGAGAGAAAACCCAGAATCCAAGCGGACACGCTTTACATCCCTATGAGTAAGGGTGGCCTGGGGTGCCCCTCAGTGGTCCGGTGCTACAGGGCCGCATTATTCGAACAGTTACGATTCATGTGGAATAATGATGATGATCGGCACTGGATAGCAATTGAAAAACATTTGATGAGAACCTCCAATGTCTCAGCTTTTTACCATGCACATCAAACTAAAGTCCCTAATAGAAACCTAAAAATGTCCCCAACAATAGACGCGGCTCTGGAGCTATGGAGTGTGTTGACTAATAAATTAGGCCTTATACAAACCGCATTCCTCAAAGCTCCTATAGAGACACTGGAGCATTGTATCCCGGACCTCAAACTTAAAAATTGGAATTTACCCAAAACCACCTCAATTGGGAACTTGTATGAGGGGGAGGAATTAATTACTTTTACATCATTGAGAGATAAATACAATGTTCCTCAAAGGGATTTTTACAAATATTTGCAGATCCGGCATTTCCTAACTGAAAGGAAAAAACAGATGCCTGCACCGCCATCTAAACTTTACTCTATGCTGATGAACCCGACATCACAGATTAGAGCGCTGTCCACAAGCTACGACTGTATGTTGGAGAATACTCTGCCCTCTCTAACTACATACCTGCAAAAGTGGGAAAAAGACCTAAACTGCACATTCACACCGGATCAGTGGAGGGCAGCCTTCTTAGTTATTGGAAGCCAATCTAAATGTACTAACCACATAGAAAACGCCAGGAAATTGTTATATAGGTGGTATTTCACTCCCAGTAGATTGTCCAGGATGTTCTGCAGTTCCCCAGACACGTGCTGGAGGTGTGGAGACCCCTGTGCAGACATGCTACATATATGGTGGAGTTGTGACAGAATTAGACGTCTGTGGGCAGCCATAGATCATCTGATGTTCCAGATTTGTGGTATACCGGTGACTCTTAATGCACAGCAGGCGTTACTCGCTATTGATTTGGACTCGTTTCCCTATGAGTTCCGTACAGTGATTGTGCATATTATTGTAGCAACAAGACTCAAAATTGCTAGTTACTGGAAAAACTCCAGGTGCCCCTCACTGCCCGAGGTCGTATCACTGATCAACGAAAATTGCCTATCAGAAAAAATAATCGCTACATCTAATAATAATATAGCTCAATTTCAGAAAAAATGGAACAATTGGTTATCTTTCCGTTTAAATACCGTTCTTAAATGACTTTGCAGATTTGCATATAGAGAATGTGATTGGATAGTTATTGTAATGTCACCATTTCCCCTATCCTCTTCCCTTCCCTAATCCCCATAACGTTGTGTTAATTATTAAGAATTTAATGTCAATAAGATGTAATGCTTGACACAATTTGTAAATAAAAATTTATGTTTAAAAAAAAAAAAAAAAAAAAAAAAAAAAAAAAAATATTTGTTTGTTTGGACCAGGGTTTTTCCATTATGGAAGGTCCTTTAGAGTAGTTAAGACCTCATCTCTAGTGATGGACTGTTCAGGAAGCCAAAGCTTCTTAGGCAATTTAGGGAGATCACTTGAGGACAGATGCTTAAATTTCAGTGTATCCCTTTTACAGGCATCTTTTGGTAAAGTACCTGACAGATAGTCCAATCTACTATATAAAGCTGAATGTGTGTGTGTGTATGTCCGGGATTGGCATCTGCACCGTTGCAGCTACAGCCACAAAATTTTGCACAGTCACACGTCTGGACCCCGAGAGCGTCATAGGCTATGTTGTGAGGCGAAATTTTAACCCCGCGCGTTCCAATTCACCAAACAATTTTGCCCCTATCTACATAATGGGGAAAAAAGTGAAAGGAAAAGTGTTGGAGGCGTCGCAGTTACAGAAACAAAATTTTGCACAGTCACACGTCTGGACCCTGAGAGCGTCATTGGCTACGTTGTGAGGTGAAATTTTAACCCCGCGCTTTCCAATTCACCAAACAATTTTGCCCCTATCTACATAATGGGGAAAAAAGTGAAAGGAAAAGTGTTGGAGGCGTCGCAGCTACAGAAACATAATTTTGCACAGTCACACGTCTGGACCCTGAGAGCGTCATAGGCTATGTTGTGAGGTGAAATTTTAACTCCGCGCTTTCCAATTCACCAAACTATTTTTCCCCTATCTACATAATGGGGAAAAGTGAAAGGAAAAGTGTTGGAGGCAAATTGACAGCTGCCACATGTGAACAAGGGGGACTTAAAGAATGAGAGCGATGGCACAAAAGAGTATAAACTGTACAGTTGCTAAGTTGGGGCCCCGACATGGGATACTCACCACACACGGGGATATGAACACACACACAAAATGCGCCACACACTACCACGTGCTTGAACACATATACCACCCTCAGCACACATTTCACCACACATACACTAACCTCGCCACATAAAAGTCGAAACACAAAAGTCGCCGCTCAAAACTCGCCACGCGCAAAACTCGCCACATGCAAAAACTAGGCTCACGCAAAACTCGCCACAAGTGCAAAACTCACCTCATGGAAAACTCGCCACACGCAAAACTTGCACACGCGGAAAAATTGCCACATGCACAAAATTTGCAACACATGCAAAAGTTGCCTCACACAAAACTTGCACATACTCAAAAGGCACCAGACATAAAACTCACCACGCGCAAAACTCGCCATGCGCAAAACTTGCCGCACACAACTTGCTACACTAACCTGTCACATGCAACTCGACACACAAAAAGTTGCTACACGCATGTTGCCACACAAAACTCAACACACACAACTTGACAAACGAAACTCGCCCTAAAACACACACAAGTCTGGTATTAGCCTTCAAAAATAAAAATCTGATTAATAAGCAGACAAAACTACAAGAGCAACAAATGTACCATATAGGAAATACAGCAGCTGTCAGTCACACCTGTCTATTATGTGTATGTGTGAGCTAATATATACTGCCAGGGGGAGGGCTTCCTGTTGGCTGGGGATTTATCAGGCTGCCAATTTATCTTACAAATACTGAGGTAAAAATACTGAGCAAATAACGTATGAACGAGGTCTAATACAGGAGGAGATGACACAGAGGTATATACTATATACAGGGGAGATGACACACAGATATATACTATATACAGGAGAGATGACACACAGGTATATACTATATACAGGAGCAGATTACCTACAGGTATATACTATATACAGGAGGAGATGACATACAGGTATATGCTATATATAGAAGATGACATACAGGTATATACTATATACAGGAGGAGATGACACAGATATATACTATATACAGGGGAGATGACACACAGGTATATACTATATACAGGAGGAGATGACATACAGGTATATACTATATATAAGGAGATGACATACAGGTATATACTATATATAGGAAGAGATGACATACACGTATATACTATATATAGGAGGAGTTGACATACAGGTATATACTATATATAGGAGGAGATGACATGCAGGTATATACTATATACAGGGGAGATGACACACAACAGGTATATACTATATACAGGAGATGACATACAGGTGTATACTATATATGGGAGATGACAAACATGTATATACTGAGGTGAAAATGAGAGGTGTGAGGTGAAAATGAAAAGGTGTGAGTGCAAAATGAGAGGAGTGAGGGAAAATAGTGTAGTGATCGGAAAATGACAGATGTGAGGTCGAAATGACAAGTGTTAGGGAGGAATGAGAGGAGTGAGGGAGAAAATAAGAGGTGTGAGGGAGAAAATGAGAGATGTGAGGGGGAAAATTAAAGATGTGATTGGGAAAATGAGAGGCGTGATGGGAAAATAAGAGAAGTGACGTGCTATAACTAACCACAGATATTTACTATGCCCAGGCAACGCCGGGCTCTTCAGCTAGTCTATAATATTTGTGAAAAAGAGCAGATATCTCAGGGGTGGTAGATTCATTAACCAGATATTGAAGTTTTGTGGAGTGTTGCTTAGAATTTGATCTTGGAATAGTTGAGCTAATAGGGTATGAGTTCTGTGGAGACACAGGGTCAGTGGGTGTTTTTGTCCGCTGACTCGGCTGTCTATAAAAAGACTGCATGGTCAAGGGATCATACCACTGAATACCTGCTTTCTCTTTTCATGGGTATAAAACTACTCGGACAACACAGGGTGAGGGTAAAACAGTTTGGCAATAATTTATTGAACCTCCAACACACAATAGCATATAGAAACGTCCTAGCAAATATGCAAGATGGTACAAATTACAGAATCTCACCCTTCCGCTGACTCGGCTGGTTCAGAGCTGCTTCCAAGGCCGACTACCGCTTTTGGCGGGCCCCCACAGAGAGGAGTAATGATAAGTTTAGGGATATCGATAAGTTTAGGAATCTAAGGCTGGGTTCACACTTTGCGGTTTTTACCGCGGAACTGCCACGATTTTGATTCTGTGGGTCCACAGCAGTTTCCATAGCGTTTCCATTTACATGTAAACCCTATGGAAACCGCAAACCGCTGTGCACATGCTGCGGGAAAAACCGAGCAGAAACGCAGCGGTTTAAAACCCGCAGCATGTCACTTCTTTGGGCAGAATCGCTGCGATTCTGCACCCATAGGAATGCATTGAACCGCTTACTTCCCGCATGGGGCTGTGCCCACGTTGAGGGAAGTAAGCGGCTAATGTGCGGTTCCTACCCGGGGTGGAGGAGAGGAGACTCATACTTGGGGTGAAAAAAAAGAATAAAAATAAAAAATCATGTTATACTCACCCTCTGAAGTCTCAGCGCTGCACGCGGCCGTCCGGTCAGAGTTGCTGTGCGACCAGGACCTGCGGTGACGTCGCGGTCACATGACCGTGACGTCACGAAGGGTCCTTCTCGCACAGCATCTTTGGAACCGGACCGCCGGGTGCAGCGTCGAGGAGATCCGGACATCAGAGGGTGAGTATAACCAATTTTTATTATTTTTAACATTACTATTGATGCTGCATATTGCTGCATATGCAGCATCAATAGTATAGGCGGAAACCCGCAGCGGAAACCGCGGAACAAACAGCGATAAATCTGCAGGGAGAACCGCAGTTGTTTTGCCCTGCAGATTTATCAAATCCGCTGCGGGAAAACCCGCAGAGGGACGCCGCAAAGTGTGAACATGGCCTAACTGAGAGCAGTGAGGTATGTGGCCAGGTGACCTGATTGTCCCAACCTGGATTCTTTAAGACGTCTCTGGGGTTTCAGTGATTGATGGTCAATGAAGCAGTCCTGTGTTCTTCCGGCTGGGGCTGTGGTCCCTTCAGCTGACATCTTGTAGAGTCTGTTGACACAGAGGAAAAAGTCTCCTTATATAGTTCACAACTGTCCTTCAACCAGCATCCAGTGGTCAATAGAAAGATGTGATGAGGTTAACTCACATTGCTAGATTATGTTATCTATTGTATTAATCACCAAGGTGTCCCAAAATGCAAAGATATTGGTACTTCTCAATACATCTAACACTAGAATAACCATTAATAAGTAGTCAACTCAATGAAGCTCACCAATCATGAAGTCATTTAAAATTTAACATGTATTAGAAATATATAAAAGATCCAAATAACCACTTGAAGAATACTTAAACACAGACAATATCCCCAAATCTGAGGGGAACATCCACCCACAGGCCAGCACATATGGATTAATCAAAAAATCAATGAAAATTAATAACCACTGGATAATAACATGGTGACAGCCCTATCCGGTGAAATAAACAGCCAACACCTTACCAAATGAGTGCCCGTATAGTGGATGTCCTCCTCCGGCGCCCCGACGCGTGTTTCGCCCTCTGCTTTTTCCGGGGGCGTGACTACAGAGGTGAGGAGGGTTTATTTAAATAAGGTGGTGGCCAATGAGAGTGCCGATAGTGTGAGGAGGGTTCGTAAGGCGGAAGTCCAGTGAAGGTTCAACGGCGCATGCGTCTGTCACAAACATGGCTGTCACCATGTTATTATCTTGGCACTCGTAGCGGTTCTCATCAGTTCATAGTCGTTTGAGATGCTGTTTTGCACTTATTATATATAGATCTGATGGGTACTATAGGTGTGTGCCTATGTGATTTAGGTGTTCCAGTCTTGGCTAACTGTATGGTACAGCTTTCCTTGCCAATGGTTATTAATTTTCATTGATTTTTTGATTAATCCATATGTGCTGGCCTGTGGGTCGATGTTCCTCTCAGATTTGGGGCTATTGTCTGTGTTTAAGTATTCTTCAAGTGGTTATTTGGATCTTTTATATATTTCTAATAAATGTTAAATTTTAAATGACTTCATGATTGGTGAGCTTTATTGAGTTGACTACTTATTAGTGGTTACTCTAGTGTTATATGTTATCTATTGGCATAGTTTTTCTTACTCTGTTTTGCACAACAACAAACTGGCTGGCCTGGACAATATATAATCGACATATCAGCAACCATTAATGTTCAATAACCCTGTATCACTGTCTTGCAAAGATAGCAGACAACAAGTTGTAGCAGCTGATATAAGATGCAAAACATACCATTCATCCATTTAGAAATATCAGTTTAAAGGGAACCTGTCACCCCCCAGGCGTTTTTAACTAAAAAAGCCATCTTGTGCAGCACTTAAGGTACCGTCACACTGAACGATATCGCTAGCGATCCGTGACGTTGCAGCGTCCTGGCTAGCGATATCGTTCAGTTTGACACGCAGCAGCTATCAGGATCCTGCTGTGCCATCGTTGGTCGCTGTAGAAAGTCCAGAACTTTATTTCGTCGCTGGACTCCCTGCAGACATCGCTGAATCGGCGTGTGTGACGCCGATTCAGCGATGTCTTCACTGGTAACCAGGGTAAACATTGGGTTACTAAGCGCAGGGCCGCGCTTAGTAACCCGATGTTTACCCTGGTTACCAGCGTAAAAGTAAAAAAACAAACACTACATACTTACCTTCCGCTGTCTGTCCCCGGCGCTGTGCTTCTATGCACTGTGAGCTCCGGCCAGCCGGAAAGCAGAGCACAGCGGTGACGTCACCGCTGTGCTTTCCGGCCGCTGTGCTTACACAGTGCAGAGGAAAGCAGAGCGCCGGAGGACAGACAGCGGAAGGTAAGTATGTAGTGTTTGTTTTTTTACTTTTACGCTGGTAACCAGGGTAAACATCGGGTTACTAAGCGCGGCCCTGCGCTTAGTAACCTGATGTTTGCCCTGGTTACCAGGGAACCGGCATCGTTGGTCGCTGGAGAGCTGTCTGTGTAACAGCTCTCCAGCGACCAAACAGCGCCGCTGCAGCGATCGACATCGTTGTCAGTATCGCTGCCACGTCGCTTAGTGTGACGGTACCTTAATGCTGCATTTCGTCAAGGTGGCTCTTTTAGTTGGGGTCCTTGCCAACGCTGAACTATTCGTTTTTAGAATTTGCTTTTCCTACCTGTAGTTTGTCAGGGGGGCATGTCTTTTCCCCCCTGACACAAACGCCTCCCAGCCATTACTCAGGTTCTCCGGGCGCCGCCTCCACTTCCTTCATTAACGTCCCCGGCGCCTGCACTGTTTTTTTTTCGGGCATGCGCAGTTTGCGCTGCCCTTTGACTCCCATCACATCATGGAAACTTACAGCGCATTTTTTTCTGTGTTTTTTTTCTTTTCTGTGATGTGTTGTGCTTAAATTTGTGATTCTCCAGAATTTCTTTTAGTCTATGCCTGATGAAGAGACCTGAGTAGTCTCGAAAGCTTGCAATTTGTTACCATCTTTTCAGTTAGCCATTAAAAGGTATCTATCCACTGGCTAACATGGTACCAAGATACAGTGCCGGCAAAAAAAATCTTTACAAGACTGCCAAATAGCAAAACTGGCTGAGCTGCACATAGCAACCAATCAGAGGGCAGCTTTCGCTTTACCAGAGAAGTGAAAACTGAGCGTTGATTGGTTGATATTTGCAGCAAAGCCAGCTTTAATATTAGACAGTTTTTTATTATCTCCCCCATTGTGTACACTTTTAAAAAGTGAAATTATGATGTGGATTTTATATGTAAATTTTTTTTTTGCTTCGCAAATGTAAAGATTTTTTTTGCCGGCACTGTATATATCTTTCCTGTATCTATAAAGCTGAAGCATTTAAGCTGGTTCCTCCTTTTACTAACTAACTGCCTTGATTGTGCTAAAAGTTAGTATCAATTTTGGTCTATTGCCTTCATTACGGTGCAGTCGGAATGTTGTATTACACTCGCACGAATATCGCATTACAGTTTTCAAACTTGCCTCTGGCTCTCCTGACCTGAGCGTGATGGCTGCATAGAATACATGCTGTCACGCTCAGGTCAGAAGAGCAAAAGGCCAGTCCGATGATTGCAATGCAATCTTCGTGCGAGTAATATGGCTGTCTGCTCTCTATCTGTGACAGTAGAATCGCCTTTCTCCTTTTTTAAGAGGAGAGCCCTCTGCAAATAGTGACCCAGCATAACCGCCTTATATATTTAAAAAAGCATACCCAGGGATGTATCTGAAAACTTATTTTAATCTAAGGGATTTAATTTTAAGGTAGTTATCCACAGAATCTCTCTGAAGAGGGTTTTTTTTTTTTTTTTTTTCAAATTAAAAACTCCTCGAGTCTTCAATGACAGGTTCGTATGGTAGGGTGATTTTTTTTTTTTTTTTTAAGTTCTGTAGTGACTCACGTGATCATACCATGTTATTGAGCAAATATAAGGTTAAGCAAGTAATTTAAAAAAAACAAAACAAAAAAAAAATACCCCTAAGGTTTTTGTGTCCAGGTGTTACTTCGTATTGAATGCCTGTGTTCAAATGGCACTACACTTGTATAATAAGGAGAAAAGTATTATTTAATCTTCGCATTGGCTTCTAATCAATAGTTTTTGCCTCTTTTTCAACAGCAGGACCAGAGACCATATTGCACAGTGGGTTTTGCGCACGTTCAAAGGCATGAAATGTTGTGTAGTTGTCTATATCTTCTCTGTCCTCAGGCAGTAAAGGCCAGTTCTGAAGCTACTGAACTACTCCAAAACATTCGACAGGCTAAAGAGCGAGCAGAGAAGGAGCTGGAGAAGCTTAAAAATCGCGAGGATTCGAATGATGGCATAAAGCAAAAATTGTTTGAGGCTGAGGTGGGTCCTTTGTCCATTGATTTAGTTTTACTTTCTCTTTCTCATGTTTGTTAAAGAACATGGACATCTTCTATGGTCTTTTATTTGAAAGCATAGCCTTCAGGATCTATAGAATATGCCATAAATGTAAATCTAAGAAATACACTTTCAAATATTACACATTGCACTGTTATTGGCTAATAATTATTATAATATATACCATTTTTATTTGCAATTTTAGGGACATTGTTTATGTGCAAGATCTGCTTCCCAACTTGTAATTGTGTTTGGATTTTAGGAGAGACGTCATTCCTTGGAAAACCAGGTTAGAAGACTGGAGAACGTTGAGCGAAGAGAAAACAAGTTAAAGGAAGACATTCAGACCAAATCTCAACAAATTCAACAGATGGCTGATAAAATAATGGTATAGTCAGAGCCTTAAGGTAGCCATAAACATTGGTGCACAGTTGATAGATAATTTCAACCAGAGTGATTGATCACTAACAGAAATGTATCAATATAAAACATTATATCCAACGGACGATATGTTGGCCATGTTTAAAATCTCCTTCTTATAGTCGCTTGTACATGAAAGTTCTTTCCATAAAAAAAACATTCCCAAAACATTCCCAGAAAGATTGTTCATCCATCATAAGTCCTAGAACCTACTATGTTCACCAGTTGTAATCTCAGTCTGTGACTGGCCAGCTTTAGGCTATGTGCACACGTTGTGGTTTTTACAGCGGATCCGCAGCGTTTTTGATGCTGCGGATCCGCAGCAGTTTTCCATGTGGTGTACAGTACCATGTTAACCTATGGAAAACATAAACCGCTGTGCACATGCTGCGGAAAGAAACACAGCAGTTTATTTTCCGCAGCATGTCAATTCTTTGTGCGGAATCCGCAGTGGTTTTCCATCTGTTCCAATAGAAAACTGCAGATGGAAAACCGCAGCAGAATCCGCATTAAAAACCGCGTTAAATCCGCAGTAAAAACCGCAGCGGGTTTTCACTGCAGATTTTGCAAATCCGCTGCGGAAAATTCCGCAATGGAATCCGCAACGTGTGCACATAGCCTTAGTGTATGCATTTTTATTTATTTTGTAGATTTTGTTTGATCCGTTTGTGTATGTATTCTTGCCTAGGAACTTGAAGAAAAATACCGAGAGGCTCAAATGGGAGCCCAGCATTTGGATGTCCATCTGAAGCAAAACGAGCAAGTGTATGAGGAGAAAGTCCGAGTAAATAAATCTTTTTACAACTTTTTGCCCTCACAATATTTGTGTTTGTAGAACTTTGATAACTTATTCATAGTTAACCACAATTGGATGTGTTTAAAAAAATACATGTGCCCCTGCTGTGTACTGTGTAATGGCCGTGTCTGACAAAGCAGGAACATGGTCTGATCATACCACAGCTCCTGGGCAGGGGAGGAAGCAAAAGACAATATACTAACAGGACAGCAGGGGATGGGATGGCAGCTGATTCTTTCTGAGGTAAAACATGTTTTATACAGGTGAGGAAATGTTTTTTCTCACAGAAAGAAGCAGCTGTGATCCCCTGCTGTCCTATCTTTATACTCCTCTTCCTCCTTCCCTGCCCAGGAGCTGTGGTATGATCAGACCATGTCCCTGCACGGTCAGACACGGCCATTACACAGTACACAGCAGGAGCACATGTATAAGATTATCTCAGCACAGGAACATTTTTTAACTCATCCAGTTGTGGAAAATAATTTTATTCTAAGGTTTATTAATTAAAATGTACTTTGTTTGAGGCACCATCCCTTAACCCCTTCCCGAAATGTACCGTATATGGACAACATTGTGGGATCTGCCTCATAATGAATGGATCCATGGGGGGTTTCCTCTGTCATGTCACTCGCATATTTAGATGGAAACCCCAAAGTAACTGGTCAGCGTAGAGCGCCGGATAAATGTGATCCTAAATGTTATGTTAAATATACCCAATAAAAGTTTCAACTCAATCCACAAAAAAGCAATTCCACACTCAAATCCATCATCTGTTAGCAGAAATATAGGGGACTTCAACGTTATTGGTAGTACAAAGGCTCTGGAAAAGCGAAATGGCTCTTCATCCCGCAAAAGAAATTCAGCAAATTCGGCAATCCCAAATCCAAATGTCCCCCTCCATTCTGAGCCCCAGTGTGCATAAACATCATTTAGTGCCCACATTTTTGGCATTTCTGCAGCGATGAGAGCTCGCCTAATTTACTGGTGCATGTCTCAAGAAGCATGAGCTGGGCATAATGTAATGGTCACTACAGCGTACTGGTCACTACAATGGCAGTTTGCAATTTTCACTTGGAATCATTTACTACTGCTTGTTTCTGGAAAACACCCATGGAGTCAAAGTTGTCATTACACCTGTAGATAAATTCCCAAAGGGGTATAATTTCCCAAATGAGGTAACTCGAGGGGGGATTCTGCTTTTTTAGCACTTAGGGGCTCTGTACATGGAGTCCACAAACTATTCTAGGATAATCTGCGCTCCAGGAGGCAAATAGCGCTCCATCCCTCACGAGTCACTCCATATGGCTAAGCAGTACTGTATAGCCACACATGGGGTATTTCTACATTCAGCAGAAATTGTGGGACATATTTTGATGCCATTTATTACCCACTAGCTGAAGAGCCCGGCGTTGCCTGGGCATAGTAAATATCTTTCATTTTCCCCCTCACATCTCTCATTTTCTCCCTCACACCTCTCATTTTCTCCCTCACTCCTCTCATTCCCCCCTAACACTTGTCATTTCAACCTCACATCTGTCATTTTCTGATCACTCCACTATTTTTCCTCACTCCTCTCATTTTGCACTCACACCTTTTCATTTTCACCTCACACCTCTCATTTTCACCTCATCACCTCAGTATATACATGTTTGTCATCTCCCTTATATATAGTATACATCTGTATGTCATCTCCTGTATATAGTATATACCTGCATGTCATCTCCCCTGTATATAGTATATACCTGCTGTGTGTCATCTCCCCTGTATATAGTATATACCTGAATGTCATCTCCTCGTGTATATAGTATATACCTGTGTGTCATCTCCCCTGTATATAGTATATATCTGTTTGTCATCTCCTCCTGTATATAGTATATACCTGCATGTCATCTTCTATATATAGAATATACCTGTATGTCATATCCTCCTGTATATAGTATATACCTGTAGGTCATCTGCTCCTGTATATAGTATATACCTGTGTTTCATCTCCTCCTGTATATAGTATATACCTGTATGTCATCTCCTCCTGTATATATATGTACCTGTATGTCATCTCCTCCTCTATATAGTATATACCTGTGTGTCATCTCTCCTGTATATAGTATATATCTGTGTGTCATCTCCCCTGTATATAGTATATACCTGTGTGTCATCTCCTCCTGTATTAGACCTCGTCCACACGTTATTTGCTCAGTATTTTTACCTCAGTATTTGTAAGCTAAATTGGCAGCCTGATAAATCCCCAGCCAACAGGAAGCCCTCCCCCTGGCAGTATATATTAGCTCACACATACACATAATAGACAGGTCATGTGACTGACAGCTGCCGTATTTCCTATATGGTACATTTGTTGTAGTTTGTCTGCTTATTAATCAGATTCTTATTTTTGAAGGATAATACCAGACTTGTGTGTGTTTTAGGGCGAGTTTCGTTTGTCAAGTTGTGTGTGTTGAGTTGCGTGTGGCGACATGCATGTAGCGACTTTTGTGAGATGAGTTTTGTGTGGCGACATGCGTGTAGCAACTTTTTGTGTGTCGAGTTGCATGTGACAGGTTAGTGTAGCAAGTTGTGTGCAGCAAGTTTTGCGCATGGCGAGTTTTGCGCGTGGCGAGTTTTATGTGTGGTGCCTTTTGAGTATGTGCAAGTTTTGTGTGAGGCAACTTTTGCATGTGTTGCAACTTTTGTGCATGTGGCAATTTTTCCGCGTGTGCAAGTTTTGCGTGTGGCGAGTTTTCCATGAGGTGAGTTTTGCACTTGTGGCGAGTTTTGCAAGAGCCTAGTTTTTGCATGTGGCGAGTTCTGCGCGTGGCGAGTTTTGAGTGGCGACTTTTGTGTTTCGACTTTTATGTGGCGAGGTTGGTGTATTTGTGGTGAAATGTGTGCTGAGGGTAATATGTGTTCAAGCACGTGGTAGTGTGTGGCGCATTTTGTGTGTGTTCATATCCCCGTGTGTGGTGAGTATCCCATGTCGGGGCCCCACTTTAGCAACTGTACGGTATATACTCTTTGGCGCCATCGCTCTCATTCTTTAAGTCCCCCTTGTTCACATCTGGCAGCTGTCAATTTGCCTCCTACACTTTTCCTTTCATTTTTTCCCATTATGTAGATAGGGGCAAAATTGTTTGGTGAATTGGAAAGCGCGGGGTTAACATTTCACCTCACAACATAGCCTATGACGCTCTCGGGGTCCAGATGTGTGACTGTGCAAAATTTTGTGGCTGTAGCTGCGACTGTGCAGATGCCAATCCCGGACATACACACACACACACACACACATACACACACACATTCAGCTTTATATATTAGATTTTCCAGTATTAAAATGTAAAATCTGGAGCTAACAAATCTTGGTGGTAAAAATGTAATCATTTTTTCTTCACTGCCCAATGGTATAATATTCTGTGACACACATATGGTCTCAATATGATCCCTGAACCCCTAGATGAATTCATTGAGAGGTGTAGTTTTTAAAATGGGGTCACTTATGCGGGGTTCTGCTGTTCTGGCACCTTAGGGGCTCTTCCAATGTGATATGGCACTCTAAAACCAGTCCAGCAAAATATGAACTGTAATATGGCGCTACTTCCCTTTTCTCTGTGCCTCAAAAGTAATTTTCGACCACATATGGGGGTATCTATGTTCTCAGGAGAAATTTCACAACAAATTTTGGAGTCTGTTCTCTCCCATTACCCTTGTGAAAATGCAAAATTTGTAGCTAAAAAATATTTTTCTGGGTAAAATGTGATTTTTCTCATTTTCACAGCTCAACATTATAAACTTCTGTGAAACACCTGTGGTTTCAAAGTGCTCTCTATACATCTCGATAAGTTTCCTGAGGGGGTCTAGTTTCCAAAATGGAAATTACGTGTGTGGGTCTTCCACTGTTTAGGCACATCAGAGGCTCTCCAAACACGTCATGGGGTCCGTTAATTGTGACTGTAAATTTTACATTCAAAAAGTAAAATGGCGCTCCTTCACTTCCTAGCTCTGCCGTGTGCCCAAACAGTGGTTTTCCTTCACATATGTGGTATTTGTGTGCTCAGGAGAAATTGCACAACAAATTTTGGGGTCCTTTTTCTCCTGTTACCTTTGTGAAAGAAAAAAAATAGGCCTAAAATCACTGTAAATGTGATGTGGTCCCTAAAAAAAAAAAAAAAAAAGGTTTAGAAAATTTTGTTGCAGAACTGAGAAATCAATGATCAAACCTTCTAACTTCCTAACAAACAAAATTGTTTCAAAAATTGTGCTAATGTAAAGTAGACTTTTGGAAAACGTTATTTATTAACTATTTTGTGTGAGCTGACTCTGACTTAAGAGCATAAAAATTAAGTTTAAAAATTGCCAAATTTCTGATTTTTTTTTCCACGAATAAGCGTATGTCATATAACACAAATGTTACCACTATCATAAAGTACAGAATGTCATGACAGAACATTCTCAGAATCAGTGGGATCGGTTGAAGGATTCCAGAGTTTTTACCTCGTAAAATGACAGTGGTCAGAATTGAAAATTGGCTTGGTCAGGAAGGTGAAAACGGGGTGAAGGGGTTAAAAGAGCTTACCAATATACCTTTATTGACAGCTTTATTTAGTTTTATACTTATTATTAGCCACCTTTATGTTTTTTCTTTCTAAATTCATAGAGTCTTGAAGCACAAATTAAGAGGGATTTGGAGGAAAATGAATCTCTGGAGCAGCTGCGCCTCAAAAATGAGGAAGAAGTGTGCGAGAAGAACAGAATCCTAAGTGAACAGAAAGCAGTATGTGCTAAAAAAAACATTTTTTGGTTCTACTTATGTTAAAATATTTTAAAAAAAAAAGCTAAATGTAGGAGTTAAGCTATGTGCACACGGTGTCTTTTAGAAGCCAGTTCCACCACTGAGTTTTGCTAGGAAAAGCCGCTTCATAAAACCACCAGCTGTTGTTTTCCTTAGCCAGCTATGCTGTTGTACTTGCAGTGGCTCCGCCATCGGTGTAAGTGGCCTGAAGAATGAGCATATCGCTTCTTTTAACCACTCAAGGATTTCTGAACTGACGTAAGACGGAACACAGCAATTGCGTTGTTTGGAACACTTTTGTGGCATGCGGAATCTTCCAGAAAAAGCCACCGTCTGCACATAGTTTTAAATGGCTTTTTTTTTTCCCAAGAAACCATTCAGCTAATGCTAAAAGGGTAATTTATGATGCGATATATCTTGCAGATGATCAATGCTTTGGAGTCAAAGATCAAGTCTTTAGAACAAAGATTAGCAGAACTTTCTGAAGCCAATAAACTAGCAGCAAATAGCAGCTTATTCACGCAGAGGAATATGTGAGTATCCGATATAAAAGACACAAAAGCATATTGCTTGTTCAATTCTTAAAATGTTTTGTTGTATTTCCCAAATTGCATAATTATTTCTGTTCTTAGGAAAGCCCAAGAGGAGATGATATCGGAACTAAGACAGCAAAAATTTTACCTAGAGACTCAGGCGGGAAAAATAGAGGCCCAGAATCAGAAGCTTGAAGAACAGTTAGAGCGAATTAATAACCAGGACCACACTGATAAGAACCGGCTCCTGGAATTAGAGACAAGATTACGAGAGGTAAAGCAAATATTGCGGAAGGAACTTATGTCTTGTGGTTAAATGGAAATCTCAGTTTAATGGTTTTAGCAGGTTGTCACCAGCTTTCTAATAGAGGTTTCTTTTTTTCCGGTAAACAGTGCGATCCTTTGTAATTTAGCTTTTTAGCGTTACCATTGTTGAATAGGAATAGTGAATTGTATTGTATATACAGCATTTATACATTACACATTATTGGAATTTAGTTGAGTGATCTGATTCCGTTTTCTGAGTTTGTTTTCTGTCACGAGTATCCGCAGCCTGCATGCTGGCAGCATAGCATCAAGACATAGTTGCTGAGCTGATCCTTTATATGAAAGTGGATAGCAGCCGGAAGAGTATAACCCAATAGAATTAAAACATAACTTTTACTAACACTGTTTAAAACATGGACAAAAAATACACAACACAAACACAAAAAAAAGGAAGGTGCTCACGCCGAAAACTGTGCTCTAATAAAAAATTGGTTTGGTCCCACCAATTGTGGATGAGGGTACCCATGCCAATAGTAGAGGGTCCCAGGGAGGGTCCATTAGTTGTAGGATCAGACAGAGGGGACGGGGACCTTATCACTAAACCCCTGTCGTGCCCCAGCAATAACTCCTGTCCTCACAAGGACAGGCCCAAATGAACCCTACTACGGACACCCCCCACCATGTGTAGATGTAGTCAACGCCTCCCAAGGCGTGAGCACCTTCCTTTTTTTTGTGTTTGTGTTGTGTATTTTTTGTCCATGTTTTAAACAGTGTTAGTAAAAGTTATGTTTTAATTCTATTGGGTTATACTCTTCCGGCTGCTATCTACTATTTACCCTGAGAGTTGTGCAACAGCTTGGTTTATCCAAGCTGCAGCTGTTTTGTTTATATGAAAGTGCTTAAAATATTATTGTGCCTTTGGACACTAGCTAAGAGAGACTAATGCAAATTCACAGTTATGAGTCCCCCGTATTCATGAGGTAACATACACCATCTCTCTCGCATCTGATGTGTATAGCGGCCTCCCGACTCTCCTCCTACAAAAGATGTCAGGGGAGAGAAGCATTGGGCACGTGGTATTTCAATGACTGATCCTTTTGTTTTTAGAGGAGATAAGCCACTTGTCCTTGGCTTTCACTTCTCTCTCCATTGAAAATACATGCATGGTCAGCTGAGCTGAGCACGTATATACAGTACATGAGTGTTACGCACGATAGCTGTCTGCCAAACAAACTCTCGGCCAGCAGGTACCTTGTGTATGACCAGCTTTAGTGAATATTATACAGATGGCACAATAATTTGACACTCCATTTGATAAAATAATTGAGCAGATTTGTTATTATTATATACTGCCCTTAACCACTTCCCGAAATATGATTTACATGTACATCAAGCATCAGGTTCCATTCTTTGAATTGAGCCCAGTAGCTGAGTATGAATCATTGCCGGCAGATGCAACCTCAATATCGGATAGGCGCATCTAGTGCAGACAAACTGGGGAGTGCGATTTTCCACAAGCCCATCAGACTCCCCCGCAACTCGTTTGTGAGTTGCCAATCCGTTCCAATGCCAGCCAGGGCTCCATTGAACACCCCTGCTATAACGGTGCTCCTTTGAAGACCAGCCTGTTATACAAGACCATGATTTCCCTATCGCCTCTCATTGGGGGACACAGGAACCATCGGTGTATGCTGCTGCCACTAGGAGGCTCACACTATGCAAATAAACAAGTTAGCACCTCCTCTGCAGTGTACACCCCACCGACAGGAAGTAGGATATTCAGTTTAGCTTAGTGTCAGTAGGAGGTGGACACGGGTCTTTCATTAGACCCTTATCTACCTCAATGTGCATCGTTTCTTTTCAGGTTTTCCATAGGGATACAGGGTGAACAGTCACACATTATGGACTATGAGTACGGCATGTACTGCCACCCGATATTCTCATAGATCCGACAGCATGACCATGATCCTAGCACACAAGCGTGCTCAGAAGTCCGGTCCTAGCTCCGTCCCCCACCCACTCGCCCACCAGAGCCTGTCGGTAGGAGAAGATGAGAACGTCCACCAGCAAGTTCTGGACGTCTTTTTTTTGCATTCCGGAATAATAAGGTATATTTCTCATTTTCCTCAAGTCTTTCCGGAAGAAGATATACAGATGAAGGTGGTGAGTATTTTGTCATGATCCCAATGGCAGGGGATCACAAAAGGACAAGCACACAAAAAACAGAACAAGCTCTAGGGTGATGGAAACTGAGCTGACTGCGATCCTGAACCTAATTCACAACACTAGCAGTAGCCGGGGAACGTGCCTACGATGATTCTAGACGTCTCGCGCCAGCCGAAGGACTAGCTTCCCCTATTAGAAGAAACAAAGACCTCTCTTGCCTCCAGAGAAACACCCCACAGAAATAGCAGCCCCCCACAGGTAATGACGGTGAAATGAGAGGAAAGCACATACGTAGTAATGAAAACAGATTCAGCAAAATGAGGCCCGCTAAAACTAGATAGCAGAGGATACAAAAGTGAACTGCGCGGTCAGCGAAAAACCCTACAAAAAACCATCCTGAAATTACCTGAACTCATGTGCCAACTCATGGAACATGAGGAGTAATATCAGCCCACTAGAGCAACCAGCAACAAGGAATCACATAACTGCAAGCTGGACTAAAACAAAAATAAAGCAAAACGTGGAACAGGAAAATCAAAAACTTAGCTTGTCCTGATGATTACAGAAGCGGAAAGCAGAGGTAACAAGACACACTGATTACATTGATCGCCGGCGAGGAAATGACAAGAAAGCCAGGTTAAATAGGAAACTCCCATATCCTGATAGAACAGGTGGACACCAGAGACCGCAGAGAACACAAGTCACCCAGTACCATCTGTAACCACCAGAGGGAGCCCAAAAACAGAATCCACAACAGTACCCCCCCCTTGAGGAGGGGTCACCGAACCCTCACGAGAACCACCAGGGCGACCAGGATGAGCCCTATGAAATGCACGGACCAAATCAGCAGCATGAACATCAGAGGCAACCACCCAAGAATTATCCTCCTGACCATAACCCTTCCACTTGACCAAATACTGAAGTTTCCGTCTGGAAACACGAGAATCCAAGATCTTCTCCACAACATACTCCAATTCTCCCTCCACCAGCACCGGAGCAGGAGGCTCAAGCGAAGGAACAACAGGTACCTCATACTTCCGCAACAACGACCGATGGAACACATTATGAATAGCAAACGATGCCGGGAGATCCAAACGAAACGACACAGGGTTAAGAATTTTCAAGATCCTATAGGGACCGATAAACCGAGGCTTGAACTTAGGAGAAGAGACCTTCATAGGAACAAAACGAGAAGACAACCACACCAAGTCCCCAACACGAAGTCGAGGACCCACGCGGCGACGGCGATTAGCAAACTGCTGAGCCCTCTCCTGGGACAACCTCAAATTGTCCACCACATGACTCCAAATCTGATGCAACCTATCCACCACCATGTCCACTCCAGGACAATCAGAAGGCTCCACCTGACCAGAGGAAAAACGAGGATGAAACCCCGAATTACAAAAGAAAGGAGAAACCAAGGTAGCAGAACTAGCCCGATTATTAAGGGCAAATTCGGCAAGCGGCAAAAAGGTAACCCAGTCATCTTGATCAGCAGAAACAAAACACCTTAAATAAGTTTCCAAGGTCTGATTAGTTCGTTCCGTCTGGCCATTCGTCTGAGGATGGAATGCAGACGAAAAGGACAAATCAATGCCCATCTTAGCACAGAACGTCCGCCAAAATCTAGACACAAACTGGGATCCCCTGTCAGAAACAATGTTCTCCGGAATCCCATGCAAACGAACCACATTCTGAAAAAACAGAGGGACCAACTCAGAGGAGGAAGGCAACTTAGGCAAGGGGACCAGATGAACCATCTTAGAAAAGCGGTCACACACAACCCAGATGACGGACATTTTTTGAGAGACAGGGAGATCCGAAATAAAATCCATGGAAATGTGCGTCCAAGGCCTCTTCGGGATAGGCAAAGGTGACAGCAATCCACTGGCCCGAGAACAGCAAGGCTTAGCCCGAGCGCAAACTTCACAAGACTGCACAAAAGAACGCACATCCCTCGACAAGGAAGGCCACCAAAAAGACCTGGCCACCAAGTCTCTAGTACCAAATATTCCAGGATGACCTGCCAACGCAGAAGAATGGACCTCGGAGATGACTCTACTGGTCCAATTATCCGGAACAAACAGTCTTTCAGGCGGACAACGATCAGGTTTATCCGCCTGAAACTCCTGCAAAGCACGTCGCAAGTCTGGGGAGACAGCCGACAAAAGCACCCCATCCCTAAGGATACCAGTGGGCTCAGAATTTCCAGGGGAATCAGGCACAAAACTCCTAGAGAGAGCATCCGCCTTCACATTCTTTGAACCCGGCAGATATGAAACCACAAAATTAAAACGGGAGAAAAACAGTGACCAACGAGCCTGTCTAGGATTCAGACGCTTGGCAGACTCAAGGTAAATCAGATTTTTGTGATCAGTCAAGACCACCACACGATGTCTAGCACCCTCAAGCCAATGACGCCACTCCTCAAATGCCCACTTCATGGCCAAAAGCTCCCGATTACCAACATCATAATTCCGCTCAGTGGGCGAAAACTTTCTAGAAAAGAACGCACATGGCTTTATCACCGAGCAATCGGAGCTTCTCTGTGACAAAACCGCCCCCGCTCCAATCTCAGAAGCATCAACCTCAACCTGAAAAGGAAGCGAAACATCTGGCTGACGCAACACAGGAGCAGAAGAAAACCGGCGCTTAAGTTCCTAAAAGGCCTCCACAGCCGCAGGAGACCAATCAGCAACATCAGCACCCTTCTTAGTCAGAACCGTCAAAGGCTTAACAACACTAGAAAAATTAGTTATGAAACGACGATAAAAATTAGCAAAGCCCAAGAACTTCTGCAGACTCTTAAGAGATGTAGGCTGCTGTTATGGCTGGCAATCAGGCAACACAGCGTGCAGTAATCAGCGCACATACAGAGATCTGGCAATAACCCAAAACAATAGGACGAGCTCTGAGACGTGGAATCTCTGTAGACTGCAGTACCTGATCTATCCTCACACAACTGGAAGCAGCAGTGGATTGCGCCTATCACTACCTATGCAACTCGGCACTGCCTGAGGAGCTGACTAGCCTGAAGATAGAAATACAAGCCTGACTTACCTCAGAGAAATACCCCAAAGGAATAGGCAGCCCCCCACATATAATGACTGTTAGCAAGATGAAAAGACAAACGTAGGAATGAAATAGATTCAGCAAAGTGAGGCCCGATATTCTAGACAGAGCGAGGATAGCAAAGAGAACTATGCAGTCTACAAAAAACCCTAAAACGAAAACCACGCAAAAGGGCAAAAAGACCCACCGTGCCGAACTAACAGCACGGCGGTGCACCCCTTTGCTTCTCAGAGCTTCCAGCAAAAGATAATAACAAGCTGGACAGAAAAAACAGAAAACAAACTAGAAGCACTTATCTAGCAGAGCAGCAGGCCCAAGGAAAGATGCAGTAGCTCAGATCCAACACTGGAACATTGACAAGGAGCAAGGAAGACAGACTCAGGTGGAGCTAAATAGCAAGGCAGCCAACGAGCTCACCAAAACACCTGAGGGAGGAAGCCCAGAGACTGCAATACCACTTGTGACCACAGAAGTGAACTCAGCCACAGAATTCACAACAGTACCCCCCCCTTGAGGAGGGGTCACCGAACCCTCACCAGAACCCCCAGGCCGACCAGGATGAGCCACATGAAAGGCACGAACAAGATCTGGGGCATGGACATCAGAGGCAAAAACCCAGGAATTATCTTCCTGAGCATAACCCTTCCATTTGACCAGATACTGGAGTTTCCGTCTAGAGACACGAGAATCCAAAATCTTCTCCACAATATACTCCAATTCCCCCTCCACCAAAACAGGGGCAGGAGGCTCCACAGATGGAACCATAGGTGCCACGTATCTCCTCAACAACGACCTATGGAATACATTATGTATGGAAAAGGAGTCTGGGAGGGTCAGACGAAAAGACACCGGATTGAGAATCTCAGAAATCCTATACGGACCAATAAAACGAGGTTTAAATTTAGGAGAGGAAACCTTCATAGGTATATGACGAGAAGATAACCAAACCAGATCCCCAACACGAAGTCGGGGTCCCACACGGCGTCTGCGATTAGCGAAAAGCTGAGCCTTCTCCTGGGACAAGGTCAAATTGTCCACTACCTGAGTCCAGATCTGCTGCAACCTGTCCACCACATAATCCACACCAGGACAGTCCGAAGACTCAACCTGTCCTGAAGAGAAACGAGGATGGAACCCAGAATTGCAGAAAAATGGAGAGACCAAGGTAGCCGAGCTGGCCCGATTATTAAGGGCGAACTCAGCCAACGGCAAAAATGACACCCAATCATCCTGGTCAGCGGAAACAAAACATCTCAGATATGTTTCCAAGGTCTGATTGGTTCGTTCGGTCTGGCCATTAGTCTGAGGATGGAAGGCCGAGGAAAAAGATAGGTCAATGCCCATCCTACCACAAAAGGCTCGCCAGAACCTCGAGACAAACTGGGAACCTCTGTCAGAAACAATATTCTCAGGAATGCCATGTAAACGAACCACATGCTGGAAGAACAAAGGCACCAAATCAGAGGAGGAAGGCAATTTAACCAAGGGCACCAGATGGACCATTTTAGAAAAGCGATCACAGACCACCCAAATGACAGACATCTTTTGAGAAACGGGAAGGTCAGAAATGAAATCCATCGAAATATGTGTCCAAGGCCTCTTCGGGACCGGCAAGGGCAAAAGCAACCCACTGGCACGTGAACAGCAGGGCTTAGCCCTAGCACAAATTCCACAGGACTGCACAAAAGCACGCACATCCCGTGACAGAGATGGCCACCAGAAGGATCTAGCAACCAACTCCCTGGTACCAAAGATTCCTGGATGACCGGCCAGCACCGAACAATGAAGTTCAGAGATAACTTTACTAGTCCACCTATCAGGGACGAACAGTTTCTCGGCCGGACAACGATCAGGTTTATTAGCCTGAAATTTCTGCAACACTCTCCGCAAATCAGGGGAGATGGCAGACACAATGACTCCTTCCTTGAGGATACTCGCCGGCTCAGATAACCCCGGAGAGTCGGGCACAAAACTCCTAGACAGAGCATCCGCCTTCACATTTTTAGAGCCCGGAAGGTATGAAATCACAAAATCAAAACGAGCAAAAAATAACGACCAACGGGCCTGTCTAGGATTCAAGCGCTTGGCAGACTCAAGATAAGTAAGGTTCTTATGATCAGTCAAAACCACCACGCGATGCTTAGCACCCTCAAGCCAATGACGCCACTCCTCGAATGCCCACTTCATGGCCAGCAACTCTCGGTTGCCCACATCATAATTACGCTCAGCAGCAGAAAATTTCCTGGAAAAGAAAGCACATGGTTTGAACACTGAGCAACCAGAACCTCTCTGTGACAAAACCGCCCCTGCACCAATCTCAGAAGCATCAACCTCGACCTGGAACGGAAGAGAAACATCAGGTTGACACAACACAGGGGCACAGCAAAAACGACGCTTCAACTCCTGAAAAGCTTCCACGGCAGCAGAAGACCAATTAACCAAATCAGCACCCTTCTTGGTCAAATCGGTCAATGGTCTGGCAATGCTAGAAAAATTACAGATGAAGCGACGATAAAAATTAGCAAAGCCCAGGAATTTCTGCAAACTCTTTAGAGATGTCGGCTGAGTCCAATCCTGGATGGCCTGAACCTTAACCGGATCCATCTCGATAGTAGAAGGGGAAAAGATGAACCCCAAAAATGAAACTTTCTGCACACCGAAGAGACACTTTGATCCCTTCACGAACAAGGAATTAGCACGCAGTACCTGGAAAACCATTCTGACTTGCTTCACATGAGACTCCCAATCATCTGAGAAGATCAAAATGTCATCCAAGTAAACAATCAAGAATTTATCCAGATACTCACGGAAAATGTCATGCATAAAAGACTGAAAAACAGATGGAGCATTGGCAAGTCCGAACGGCATCACCAGATACTCAAAATGACCCTCGGGCGTATTAAATGCCGTTTTCCATTCATCTCCCTGCCTGATTCTCACCAGATTATACGCACCACGAAGATCAATCTTAGTAAACCAACTAGCCCCCTTAATCCGAGCAAACAAGTCAGAAATCAATGGCAAGGGATACTGAAACTTAACAGTGATCTTATTAAGAAGGCGGTAATCAATACACGGTCTTAGCGAACCATCCTTCTTGGCTACAAAAAAGAACCCTGCTCCCAATGGTGACGACGATGGGCGAATATGTCCCTTCTCCAGGGACTCCTTCACATAACTGCGCATAGCGGTGTGTTCAGGTACGGACAAATTAAATAAACGACCCTTAGGGAATTTACTACCAGGAATCAAATCGATAGCACAATCACAATTCCTATGCGGAGGAAGGGCATCAGACTTGGACTCTTCAAATACATCCTGAAAGTCCGACAAGAACTCTGGGATGTCAGAAGGAATGGATGACGAAATAGACAAAAATGGAACATCACCATGTACTCCCTGACAACCCCAGCTGGTTACCGACATAGAGTTCCAATCCAATATTGGATTATGGGTTTGTAGCCATGGCAACCCCAACACGACCACATCATGCAAATTATGCAGTACCAAAAAGCGAATAACTTCCTGATGTGCAGGAGCCATGCACATGGTCAGCTGGGCCCAGTACTGAGGCTTATTCTTGGCCAGAGGTGTAGCATCAATTCCTCTCAACGGAATAGGACACCGCAAAGGCTCCAAGAAAAATCCACAACGTTTAGCATAATCCAAATCCATCAGATTCAGGGCAGCGCCTGAATCCACAAACGCCATGACAGAATATGATGACAAAGAGCACATTAAGGTAATGGACAAAAGGAATTTGGACTGTACAGTACCAATAACGGCAGAGCTATCGAACCGCCTAGTGCGTTTAGGACAATTAGAAATAGCATGAGTAGAATCACCACAATAGAAACACAGTCTGTTCAGACGTCTGTGTTCGTGCCGTTCTACTTTAGTCATAGTCCTGTCGCACTGCATAGGCTCAGGCTTACTCTCAGACAATACCGCCAGATGGTGCACAGATTTACGCTCGCGCAAGCGACGACCGATCTGAATGGCCAAGGACATAGACTCATTCAAACCAGCAGGCATAGGAAATCCCACCATTACATCCTTAAGAGCTTCAGAGAGACCCTTTCTGAACAAAGCCGCTAGTGCAGATTCATTCCACAGAGTGAGTACTGACCATTTTCTAAATTTCAGACAATATACTTCTACATCATCCTGACCCTGGCATAAAGCCAGCAGATTTTTCTCAGCTTGATCCACTGAATTAGGCTCATCGTAAAGCAATCCCAGCGCCTGGAAAAATGCATCAACATTACTCAATGCAGAATCTCCTGGTGCAAGAGAAAACGCCCAGTCCTGTGGGTCGCCGCGCAAAAAAGAAATAATAATCAAAACCTGTTGAATAGGATTACCAGAAGAATGAGGTTTCAAGGCCAAAAATAGCTTACAATTATTTCTGAAGCTCAGAAACTTAGTTCTGTCACCAAAAAACAAATCAGGAATCGGAATTCTTGGTTCTAGCATCGATTTCTGATCAATAGTATCTTGAATCTTTTGTACATTTACAACGAGATTATCCATTGAGGAGCACAGAGCCTGAATATCCATGTCCACAGCTGTGTCCTGAAGCACTCTAATGTCTAGGGGAAAAAAAAGACTGAAGACAGAGCTAAGAAAAAAAAATGATGTCAGGATTTCTTTTTTCCCTCTATTGGAAATCATTGAATGGCTCCTTGTACTGTTATGGCTGGCAATCAGGCAACACAGCGTGCAGTAATCAGCGCACATACAGAGATCTGGCAATAACCCAAAACAATAGGACGAGCTCTGAGACGTGGAATCTCTGTAGACTGCAGTACCTGATCTATCCTCACACAACTGGAAGCAGCAGTGGATTGCGCCTATCACTACCTATGCAACTCGGCACTGCCTGAGGAGCTGACTAGCCTGAAGATAGAAATACAAGCCTGACTTACCTCAGAGAAATACCCCAAAGGAATAGGCAGCCCCCCACATATAATGACTGTTAGCAAGATGAAAAGACAAACGTAGGAATGAAATAGATTCAGCAAAGTGAGGCCCGATATTCTAGACAGAGCGAGGATAGCAAAGAGAACTATGCAGTCTACAAAAAACCCTAAAACGAAAACCACGCAAAGGGGCAAAAAGACCCACCGTGCCGAACTAACAGCACGGCGGTGCACCCCTTTGCTTCTCAGAGCTTCCAGCAAAAGATAATAACAAGCTGGACAGAAAAAACAGAAAACAAACTAGAAGCACTTATCTAGCAGAGCAGCAGGCCCAAGGAAAGATGCAGTAGCTCAGATCCAACACTGGAACATTGACAAGGAGCAAGGAAGACAGACTCAGGTGGAGCTAAATAGCAAGGCAGCCAACGAGCTCACCAAAACACCTGAGGGAGGAAGCCCAGAGACTGCAATACCACTTGTGACCACAGAAGTGAACTCAGCCACAGAATTCACAACAGGCTGCGTCCAGTCACAAATAGCTTGAACCTTGACGGGATCCATCTCAATAGTAGAAGGGGAAAAAATATACCCCAAAAAAGAAATCTTCTGGACTCCAAAGAGACACTTTGAACCTTTTACAAACAAAGAATTGGCCCGCAGGACCTGAAACACCTTCCTGACCTGCTGAACATGGGACTCCCAGTCATCAGAAAAAACCAAAACATCATCCAAATACACAATCATAAATTTATCCAGATATTCACGGAAAATATCGTGCATAAAGGACTGGAAGACAGAAGGAGCATTAGAAAGTCCAAAAGGCATCACCAAATACTCAAAATGGCCCTCAGGCGTATTAAATGCGGTTTTCCACTCATCACCCTGCTTAATCCGCACAAGATTATACGCACCCCGAAGATCAATCTTAGTGAACCATTTAGCCCCCTTAATGCGAGCGAACAAATCAGTCAACAATGGCAAAGGATACTGATATTTGACCGTAATCTTATTCAAAAGACGGTAATCTATACAAGGCCTCAAGGAACCATCTTTTTTGGCCACGAAAAAAAAACCTGCTCCCAAAGGAGATGAAGATGGACGGATATGTCCCTTTTCCAAGGACTCCTTAACATAATCCCGCATAGCAGTATGCTCTGGCACTGACAGATTGAACAAACGACCTTTTGGAAATTTACTGCCAGGAATCAAATCTATAGCACAATCGCAATCCCTGTGAGGAGGAAGCGAATTGAGCTTAGGCTCCTCAAAAACATCCCGATAATCAGACAAAAATACAGGAACCTCAGAAGGAGTAGATGAAGCGATAGAAATCGGAGGTGCATCATCATGAACCCCCTGACATCCCCAGCTTAACACAGACATCGTTTTCCAGTCCAAGACTGGGTTATGAGTTTGTAACCATGGCAGACCAAGCACTAAGACATCATGTAAATTATACAGTACCAGGAAGCGAATCACCTCCTGATGAACGGGAGTCATACGCATGGTCACGTGTGTCCAGTACTGAGGTTTATTCATAGCCAAAGGTGTAGAAGTCAATTCCTTTCAAAGGAATAGGGACTTCCAGAGGCTCCAGACTAAACCCACAGCGGTTGGCAAATGACCAATCCATAAGACTCAGGGCAGCGCCTGAATCCACATAGGCATCGACGGAAATGGCTGATAATGAGCAAATCAGAGTCACAGACAGAATGAACTTAGACTGTAAAGTACTAGTGGCAACAGACTTATCAACCTTTTTTGTGCGTTTAGAGCATGCTGATATAACATGAGCTGAATCACCACAATAAAAACACAACCCATTTTTCCGCCTATAGTTTTGCCGTTCACTTCTGGACTGAATTCTATCACATTGCATTGTCTCAGGTGCCTGTTCAGAAGACACCGCCAAATGGTGCACAGGTTTGCGCTCCCGTAAACGCCGATCAATCTGAATAGCCATAGTCATAGACTCATTCAGACCTGTAGGCGCCGGGAACCCCACCATAACATCTTTAATGGCCTCAGAAAGGCCATCTCTGAATTTTGCAGCCAGAGCGCACTCATTCCACTGAGTAAGCACCGACCATTTCCGAAATTTCTGACAATATATTTCTGCTTCATCTTGCCCCTGAGAGAGAGCCAATAAAGCTTTTTCAGCCTGAATCTCTAGGTTAGGTTCCTCATAGAGCAAACCCAATGCCAGAAAAAACGCATCCACATTGAGCAACGCAGGATCCCCTGGTGCCAATGCAAATGCCCAATTCTGAGGGTCACCCCGCAGGAAAGATATTACAATTTTGACTTGCTGAGCAGGGTCTCCAGAGGAGCGAGATTTCAAAGAAAGAAACAACTTGCAATTGTTCCTAAAATTCAGAAAACTAGATCTATCTCCAGAAAAAAACTCTGGGATAGGAATTCTAGGTTCAGACATAGGAGCATGTACAACAAAATCTTGTATATTTTGAACCTTAGCAGCAAGATTATTCAGGCTGGAAGCCAAACTCTGGACGTCCATGATAAACAGCTGAGGTCAGAGCCATTCAAGGATTAAGAGGAGGTAAGACGCAGCCAGGCTGCCATTAAGGCTAGGCAGCAAACTCTGAGGGAAAAAAAAAAAAAAAAACTTCCTCAGACTACTTTTCCTCCTACTTCAGCCAATACGATTACCACTTTTCGGGCCGGCGATACTGTCATGATCCCAATGGCAGGGGATCACAAAAGGACAAGCACACAAAAAACAGAACAAGCTCTAGGATGATGGAAACTGAGCTGACCGCGATCCTGAACCTAATTCACAACACTAGCAGTAGCCGGGGAACGTGCCTACGATGATTCTAGACGTCTCGCGCCAGCCGAAGGACTAGCTTCCCCTATTAGAAGAAACAAAGACCTCTCTTGCCTCCAGAGAAACACCCCACAGAAATAGCAGCCCCCCACATGTAATGACGGTGAAATGAGAGGAAAGCACATACGTAGTAATGAAAACAGATTCAGCAAAATGAGGCCCGCTAAAACTAGATAGCAGAGGATACAAAAGTGAACTGCGCGGTCAGCGAAAAACCCTACAAAAAACCATCCTGAAATTACCTGAACTCATGTGCCAACTCATGGAACATGAGGAGTAATATCAGCCCACTAGAGCAACCAGCAACAAGGAATCACATAACTGCAAGCTGGACTAAAACAAAAATAAAGCAAAACGTGGAACAGGAAAATAAAAAACTTAGCTTGTCCTGATGATTACAGAAGCGGAAAGCAGAGGTAACAAGACACACTGATTACATTGATCGCCGGCGAGGAAATGACAAGAAAGCCAGGTTAAATAGGAAACTCCCATATCCTGATAGAACAGGTGGACACCAGAGACCGCAGAGAACACAAGTCACCCAGTACCATCTGTAACCACCAGAGGGAGCCCAAAAACAGAATCCACAACAGTATTTAGAAAGTGCCCCATCTGTTTGCCTCAGGACATTTAGGTTAGGGTTTCCCTTTAGGGAGGCGGGGGGCCTTTTCCTAGGGGAAATACCAGGGCTTTCTGCAGGACTTTTAGCCCAGCTCAGGCCCCCTCTCTTGTCCCCCTCCCCCCCAGTCTGGATGCGGGCATCGGCGCTTGAGGGGCTACCTTTTCAGAGGCACAGGGGTGACGTTCGCTGCGGGAAGGCTTATTCGCCTCCTCCTCTCATCCAGGCGGTCGCCGGTTTCTAATTTAGGCCCCGGCTTCTCGGGCCTACTGACGGCCGCCGGGTTCCTATCTAGGCCCCATCTTCTCGGGCCTACTTAGTTGTGGCGGTCGCCGGTTTTTAATTTAGGCCCCGGCTCCTCGGGCCTACTCCGGCGCAGTAACTCCGCCCCCCATTTACTGAACTCCTTCGTGCAGGCTTTCTCCGGCCCGTACCTTCTTCCTGCAGCGGCGCTTAGCTCCGCCCCCATAGCAGTGCCCCCATCTGGCGCCATATTGTTCCCCTGGTGTGCGCGCTTGTCTCTGCCCACTTCTTCCTAGCCACCGCTCTCTCTACAGCCGGCACCATCATCCTGCCCGAGGCTTGCGCTGTCGGCCCCTCTCCTCTTCCGGCTTTAATGAGTGGGCCTTTTGCCCTCCCGCCCTTTTCCCTGCAGCATGCCTTTTCTGTTTCCTCTGGCGTTGCCATGGGTCGTCGCATCCAGCAATGCATCTGTCTGCAGGACCGGCTCCTCTACAGCCTGGAAGCTACAGGACATCTGCTGTGAGTATATCTGCACAGCAGACTGACACTCCCCTCTGCTTCTGTCCCCTAACCCTCTGGCACCATGTCTAATTCTAAGGGAGAACGCTCCCGTCCTGCTTCTTCTGCTATCTTGGTCCGTCACTTTGTACGTTCGCCCTACATAGCAGACTTCCCTCCCTCTGTCAGGACTGCAACAGCGCCACGGTGTCCACCGCCTTGGACATCCCTGCTGTCCGAGGGAGTGAGTTCCCTTTCCCAGGGTGGGTCTCCTCTCTGTCCCAATCCCTGCGATCTCACCCGAGTGTCTCAGACCCTAGTGTCTGTGCTTGATAGTTTGCCCCTGACAACTTCCGCTGTGGCCAGCGGGTCACAGGAAGCTCTGTCCGAGCCTACCAATATTGGCCGCAAAGGATCTAGACAGGAACGCCGGTCTGAGTTGTTTTTTTCCAGTTTTCCTCCCCCGTGTCAGATGAAGCGTTCTCTGATGCGCCTTCGGTAGAGGTTTTGATGCTGGATTCTTACCAAATCGCTAGCATGGGGGATATGGTTCAGAACCTCATTGCTGCAGTTAACCAGACCTGTGGCATCAAAGACTCTGCTACGGAACCCGCAGGTCAGGCGGTTTAGTTTAGACGGTCCAAGCCACCTTTCAAAGTTTTCGCCCCTTATTCTGAATATGAGGAGCTAATGGTCAGAGAAAGAGAGAATCCGACCAGATGCTTTCAGAGGACAGCGCCTCGGCGTGTTATAACTTTTTTTCCCCGGAGCACCGCCAACTGGACAGCTCCCTCCGTGAACCCGCCAGTCTCCAGACTATCTACCTACACAGTCCGGCCCTCTTCCTGGTGCAGCATCTTTGAAGGAATCTAATGGTAGCCTTTAGAATCCTTTGCGAAGTCAGCCTTCGAAGAGTCCACTTTTTGCCCGGCTTTTGCCTCCTCATGGGTTTCAAAGTCTGTGGCCAAATGGGCAAAGCAACTCCGTCAAGGCATTCTGGCGGGGCCCAACCAGAACAGCTAGCTGAGCTTGCCAACCAGATTTCTCATGTAGTGAGTATTTGGTCTCTGCCTTCCTGGATGCCGCGTCTCGTGCAGCTCAGGCATCCAGCAATGTCGTTGCCATCCGCCGGACAGTTTGGCTTAAGGCCTGGCAAGCGGACCTGTTTCGAAGAAGTCCCTTACCACCTTGCCCTTTCAGGGATCGCGGCCTTTGGTTCCAGACCGGACCAAATTATTAAGGACGCGACCGGGGGGGACAAGTTCCCCTTTCCCCCAATCCAAACCTCGCCGACCTCTTCCTCTACAGCAGAGGTCGCAAGCGCGCCAAGATAGGAAGAAGTTTTCCTTTAGGCCCACTTCTTCCTGGCTCTCCTGCTATTCCCAAGGAAGATCCACCAGGTCTAGACCTGGAAGATGTACCTCAGCATGATTTTCACTGGGATCCCGGCGCATCTCCGAAGCTGAGCAGTTGTCTTCCTTTCTTCAAAGGGGTTTGGCTTACGGCGATGGAGGATACATGGGTCAGGGAAGTGGTATCCTCGGGATACAAAATCGATTTAGTTTCTTAGCCCTGGGATCGCTTTCTTCGAATCTCGCCCTCCAAAAGACCCGACTTTGGTTCCGGGTTTCCTTGCAGCCATCGTCTCTCTCCTCAGCACGGGGGTAATCGTTCCCGTTCCAGAAAGAGAAGGATTCACAGGCTTCTACTCGGACCAATTCTGGATCTCAAGTTACTGAATAAAAGGGTTCGCCCGCGACTTTCAGAATGGTATCCCTTCGTTCGGTAATCACTTCCATGGAGGCATAGGAATTTCTGTACTCCATAGACATTCTGGACGCCTATTTTCATGTCCCTATATTTCCAGCACATCACAGATTCCTGCGTTTTGCGGTACATCAGGAGCATTCCCAGTTTGTAGCCCTGCCTTTTGGTCTCACAACCGCTCCCAGGGTCTTTACAAAGATCAGGGCAGCCTCGCTGGCCATCTGGAGGGTCAGATGTCTGGTACTCATTCCGTACCTCGATGATATTCTCTTCAAGACTCCATCCTTTTCTCAGGTCCAGGAAAGCTTGTCCATCGTTCTCGACACCCTGTCCCGTTTCGGGCGGCTTGTCAACAAGAAGTCCTGCCTTATTCCGACTCAGCGCCTCGTGTTCCTAGGCCTGCGGTCCGACACCTGTCGAACCAGGATTTTTCTTTCCGAGGAGAAGTGAGCTTCGCTCCGTCGGAAAATTCGCTTGTTTTAGGGTACCCAGCTTACATCCTTCAGAACGGCCATGAAGACCCTGGGAAGAATGGTGGCAACATCACAGCGATCCCCTTTGCTCAATTCCACTCACGACCTCTTCAGCAAGCGAACCTTTGGCAGTGGGACAAGTCTGTCCTTTCTCTGGATCGTCCAACTCGTCTTTCGCCCTGAGTCAAGCGGTCCCTCAATTGGTGTCTGACGTCTCCTCTCATCTTCCTAGGTCGGTCCTTCATTCCGTTCCTGGCAAGTTGTGACGACGGATTCCAGCCTTCTCGGCTGGGGGGTGGGTTTTTGTCCCCAGACTGTCCGGGGACGTTGGTCGGCGCTGGAGTCTTCGCTACCTGTCAACGTCCTCGGAATACGGGCCTTTTTACCTTTCCCTCCTTCACTGGGAGAGACTTCTCATGGGTCTACCAGTCTGAATTCAGACGGACAATGCCACGGCTGTGGCATATGTCAAACACCAAGGAGGGATTCGGAGTTCCTTGGCGTTTTCCGAGGTCTCCAAGATCCTCCTTGGGTGAGGTGACTATTTTCCAGCGACATCCGCGGTGCATATCCCCGGTGTAGACAATTGGGCCGCAGACTTCCTCAGCCGCGAGGGCCTTGCGGCAGGGAAATGGTCCCTGGGTCAGGTGGTCTTCCACCAAATTTGCCTTCTATGGGGGACGCCGGATTTGGACCTCATGGCGTCCCGCCTGTATAGGAAGGTCCCTCGTTTTCGTCTCCAGATCCCGCGATCCTCTCGCGGTGGGTGCCGACGCTCTGGCCATTCTTTGGTCTCAGTTCGTGCTTCCCTATCTGTTCCCCCTCTTCCTCTGGTTCCCAAACTATTGAAGATCAAAGCGGAGGGGGTAATAGTCATCCTTATCGTTCCGGATTGGCCCAGGAGGTCTTGGTTCGCGGAGATCGTCAACCTTCTCGCGGACGCTCCCGGGAGGCTTCCAGACAGATCCGGTCTGCTGTCTCGAGATCGAGTGATTCACACCATGATCCAGGCTCGGAAGCCTTCGTCTTCCAGGATCTACTATCGTACCTGGAAGGCTTACTTCCGTTGGTACGAGTCCAACCGCGTTTCACCCATGTACTTTTCCCTGCCTTCCACCTTGACCTTCCTTCAGGCAGGACTGGGTTCGGGCCTTGCTCTTAGTTCCCTAAAGGGCCAGGTTTCTGCGCGCTCTATCCTTTTTCAGAAGACGTTATCTTCTCGGCCACAGGTTAAGACCTTCCTTCAAGGAGTGGCCCATGCTGTTCCTCTGTACAGGTCCCCTGTGGACTCTTGGGATTTAAATTTGGTGCTGGACGTTCTGAAGGTTTTCCCCTTTGTGCCTCAGGGAGTTTCCTCTGTCAGTTCTATCTTGGAAGGTGGCCTTTTCTTGTGGCCATCATTCCTATCCGCCGCATTTTCCGAGTTGGCGGCACTTTCTTGCCAACCTCCTTTCTTGGTTATCCACCAGGACAAGGTGGTCCTCAGGCCTCCGCCTTCCTTCCTTCCTGCGGTGGTTTCCACCTCAACGAGGACATTGTTCTGCCTTCCTTTTGTCCAGCTCCGACTCATCCCCTGGAGTGATCGTTGAACAAGCTGGACCTCGTCAGGGCAGTGAGGATCTACCTGGCTAGAACGGCCGCTTTCCAGAAGACGGATTCTCTTTTCGTCATTCCTGATGGCACGCGTAGAGGCCTGCCGGATTTCAAGGTGACTATTGCTCGCTGGATTAGAACGGCAATTTTTGTGGCTTACCGGGTCAAGAACAGAGTGCCCCCTCCTGGGATAAAGGCTCACTCTACCCGAGCAGTCGGCGCTTCCTGTGTGGTACGCCACAGGGCTTTGTTTTGCAAAGCAGCAACCTGGTTTTCCATCCACACGTTCTCCAAATCTTACGAGGTCCATACCTATGCTTCAGCGGACGCCAGCCTGGTCAGAAGGATCCTGTAGGCGGCAGCGGTGGGTCCTCTGACTTGATGGAAGTCTGTTTTTCCCACCCCAGGGATTGCTTTGGGATGTCCCATGGTTCCTGTGTCCCCCAATGAGAGGCGATAGAGAAAACAGGATTTTTGGTTACCGTAAAATCTGTTTCTCGGATCCTTCATTGGGGGACTTAGCACCCTCCCAAGTTGAACAGCTCTGTTTATTGTGTTATACTGTTAATGTTTGAGTTCTTTGAACACTCTTTGAGTGTTTGAAACTGTTAATCTGTGGAGCGCTGCGGAATTTGTTGGCGCTATATGAATAAAGATTATTATTATATTATTATTATTCTCTTTTACACGTTGCTTCTCCTACTGCTTTCTCACTAACTGAATATCCTACTTCCTGTCGGTGGGGTGTACACTGCAGAGGAGGAGCTAACTTGTTTATTTGCATAGTGTGAGCCTCCTAGTGGCAGCAGCATACACCCATGGTTCCTGTGTCCCCCAATGAAGGCTCCGAGAAACAGATTTTATGGTAAGCAACCAAAAAAATTTTTTTGGGCATATACTGCAATACTATAGTATTGCTTTATACAGTGTACTAAGCTAAAGAAAATAAATACAGGATGAAAGGAATTAAAAAGATAAAGATAAAAATGAATACAAAAGAAATAGTAAAAAAACATACTATATATTTGGTATTGCCTCACTTGTAAAAGTATAACCTATCAAAATATAAAATTAAGAGGGGAGGCTACTGGCATTATGCTGATTGACAGCTGGCCTCCCCAAATTAGGCAGCAGAGAGATGCCTGTCAATCAGCATTACACCAGTAGTCCCGCCCTGTCAACAGGAAAATAAACTGCTGCTGTGTTGATGCGATGTCAACAGAAGTCTCTGATCTCCCTGTGCTGGCAGAGAACTGTGTTGGGCACAACAGGCAGGTGGGTAGCAACTACCTGCCTATTAGTGCTTATGTAGATTTTTTTTTTAAAGTTCTAGATATCTCCTTTAAATAAAACTATACTTTTAGTGTCACCCTGATTGTACTGACATGGAGAATCATGTTGATAAGTATTTTTTACTAAACATCTAGAACCCTGGTACAAATAGACCCATGGTAATAATAATAATTTTTATTTATATAGCGCCAACATATTCCGCAGCGCTTTATGCTTTAAGGTAAAATATATAATTTTTATTTAAACAATGTTAAAAAATCACAATACATGAACTGTAAAACAGCAGAGTGTCTCAAAAGGAGACGCTACTAAAAGACTCAGAAACACCAAATCAGTATGGCTATATCATCAGCTGTCCAAATGGACTATATAATGTTTTAGGAAAAAGAAGAAAGAATAGTCAAAGATAATAATAATTAATATATACCTTGGAAGTATGGGTATGAGTAGAATAATGGCCACTTCAGATAAAATGGCTCACAGGCAAGGACAAATATAGTAGCTGTCCATTCATGATAAATAAGGTGCTTAGTGCTTGTACAATAATTGCCTCATAACAATACCATCCTAATACTCTCTAGCACTATCCCATAGGACAAAATGGTATCTACAAAAGGTATATGTGGAACACTTTGTATGTCTGGAAGCAATATTATATAAGTCTTGTATAGCCCTATGGCATAAACGCCAGAACACAGCAGTGTTGAGGAAACATATAGCAAAGATCATCAATACATATTGTGCACAAAGAATAATAGAGAACCAGATTCACCTGGAGAGTTAATTGTGGCGTTTCCTCACCCCGACGCGCGTTTCGCCACTGGCTTCTTCCGGAATGGATCTCTTAATGCACTTGAGTCCATTTGTACCAGGGTTATAGATATTTAGTTGATGTGAAGTGCCATTATTTGATTATATTTTGGACTCTCTTGATAATTTAAGTAATTTTTACTGGACAATTAGCACAGTAAATTGCGAAATTGTAGGCCTTTTTGCACAATTTTATATCTCCTAGAATTTTTTTTTCTCCCATTTTCCAAACACACTGATTGTAAAATAAAAAAATAAATTGTCAAAACTACAGCTCGTCCAGTAAAAAAAACAAGCCCCCCATGTAAAATAAAAGTTACAAAAGCGCAAAAATGTAAAACTGACTGATCAGGAAGTCGAAGTCTTGTGCCAGAATCACTTTGAGGAAGTCCTTAGAGTTCATTATTATACTGATGCTAATTTTCACTATTGCAATCAACAAATTCCGAACTATTCAACCAGTACTGTTTTTAAAAAATATGTTCTATCTTACTCTTTTGATGGGTTTCCTATTTTTATCATGTAGATTAGCCTGGAACATGAGGAGCAGAAGCTTGAGTTGAAGAGGCAGTTAACAGAGCTGCAGCTGACTTTACAGGAGAGGGAATCCCAAATCGCCTCTTTACAGTCAGCACGTTCTGCTCTAGAAAGCCAGCTGCACCAAGCGAAAACTGAATTAGAAGACACCACTGCAGAAGCTGAGGAGGAAATACAAGCCTTAAGGGTATATTAAACCCCCAGACGTGATGTGTTTTAATTTACTATAAAACTCAATATGACTTTGGAAATCTTTTTTTTTTTCCTCATTTTTATTTTTCAGTCGCACAGAGATGAGATCCAGCGTAAATTTGATACCTTACGGGACAGCTGTTCAGTGAGTTGTGACCATTTTTAATGATTTGTTCTATTAATGTCTAAATTTTGTCATGATGGCTCCCTACAACACATTCTTTTTTAAATTGCAGCCTTATTTACCTATTAATCCAAACACTGAACTTAGTGGAGGAATATATAATCATTGCTATGCCAGCACACACGTTTTGTAACTTCCCTGCCCTTTTTCTGATTCTATGAATTTTCTTAAAATGGGAGCAACTTAGTTAAAGAGATTGTGGCCAATTGCCCTTCTGCAAATCTATTATAATATTTCCCAGATTTTATTTTCTGGCTGGCACAAACAGTTCAGTGGTTCTAGATAAGTCCCACCAGTGTGTTTTTTCGTTTGAGAACCTATCACTAGATTAATGATGCCCAAACCACAAGCAACTTGAATCAAATCCTGGCTTCAGCTAAGTATATTTTATTGTAAAATACTGCGGCATCCCAGAGAAAACATAGTTTGAAAAGTAGGCTTGGAAAGAAAGGAAAAGATGTTACTAGTTCGGCGCTTCACCTGGCTGGCTCCAGTTGATTGACACAGCTCTCCGATGTGTGTACATGGGATACCTGTCAATCACCTGAAACACGGCTGAGAGTGGACAACTGGGGGCTGCGCCAAACTAGTCACATCTCTTTCGATTGCACCTGGCTAGCTTTTCAAACTATGATTTCTCTGAACAGCCGCGGCTTATCAGAGTTAGGCCCCTTCACACGTCAGTGTCTCCAGTACATCTGGTGACAGTTTTCACACGTAAATGATACGCTAACACACATAGACTCATTCAAGTTTATAGGTCTGCGCACATGTCTATGTTTCCACGGACCATGGGAAAAACATGCTGACGTGTCAGTGGTACTGCTTTCATTAATTCCTGACGCCGGCTGCTGGAGGCAGCTCTCACCAATGTTCAATGCTTGCGCTGATCTCACAGGACAATGGTGAGTGTTGTATTCAGCCCCCACTGTCTACATCAAGTGTAAAAGGAAGAATAAAATTAAAAAAAAAAACATTATACTCACCTTAACACCTAATCCCCTGAAGCCATTGTCCACTGTAATAAAAAAAAGACCCCACAAAAATAAATCTCTGATTTATATCTGTAATTTTATTGATCGCTGTAATCCATCTGTGCGACATTTGCTGAAGAGCGGGAGAGAATGACTCACTGCTGTGAGAGTGGGCTCATGAACTGTGCTGACCTCCATGAAGTCATGGCAGTTCACCTTGAGAACTCTCTCGGTGAACTGAGATGATCTCATGGAGGTCAGCGCAGAGTATGGGCTCGCTGTAGCAAGTAATTCTCCCCGCTCTTCAGCATGAGCAGTCGCCTCAGGCCACCGCTCATGCTGATGGGCAAATGTCTCACAGATGGATAATGGTGTGGGACATTATGGATTCTTTCAACTTCGGACAGGTGAGGGATATTGTTGTTTTTTATTTTTTATTTTTTTACAGGGAACAATGGCTTCAGGGTATTAGGTTTTAACCCCTATCTGACCTCGGACGGGATAGTACGTCCGAGGTCAGATCCCCTGCTTTGATGCAGGGCTCCGCGGTGAGCCCGCACCAAAGCCGGGACGTCAGCTGTTTTGAACAGCTGACATGTGCCCGTAATAGGCGCGGGCAGAATCGCGATCTGCCCGCACCTATTAACTAGTTAAATGCCGCTGTCAAACGCAGACAGCGGCATTTAACTACCGCATCCGGCCGGGCGGCCGGAAATGACGTCATCGCCGACCCCCGTCACATGATCGGGGGTCGGCGATTCGTCTCCATTGTAACCATAGAGGTCCTTGAGACCTCTATGGTTACTGATCGCCGGTGGCTGTGAGCGCCACCCTGTGGTCGGCGCACACAGCACACATCCATTTCTGCTACATAGCAGCGATCAGCAGATCGCTGCTATGTAGCAGAGCCGATCGCGTTGTGCCTGCTTCTAGCCTCCCATGAGCTATTGAAGCATGGCAAAAGTAAAAAAAAAAAAAGCTGAAAAAAATGTTAAAAAAATAAAAAAAATATATAAAAGTTTAAATCACCCCCCTTTCGCCCCAATCAAAATAAATCAATAAAAAAAATATAAAATCTACGCATATTTGGTATCGCCGCGCTCAGAATCGCCCGATATATCAACTAAAAAAAAAAAACATTAACCTGATCGCTAAACAGCGTAGCGGGAAAAAAATTCAAAACGCCAGAATTACGTTTTTTTGGTCGACGCGACATTGCATTAAAATGCAATAACGGGCGATCAAAAGAACGTATCTGCACCGAAATGCTATCATTAAAAACGTCATCTCGGCACGCAAAAAATAAGCCCTCAACTGACCCCAGATCACGAAAAATGGAGACGCTACGGGTATCGGAAAATGGCGCAATTTTTTTTTTTTTTTAAAGCAAAGTTTGGAATTTTTTTTCACCACTTAGATAAAAAATAACCTAGTCATGTTTGGTGTCTATGAACTCGTCCTGACCTGGAGAATCATAATGGCAGGTCAGTTTTAGCATTTAGTGAACCTAGCAAGAAAGCCAAACAAAAAACAAGTGTGGGATTGCACTTTTTTTGCAATTTCACCGCACTTGGAATTTTTTTCCCGTTTTCTAGTACACGACATGCTAAAACCAATGATGTCATTCAAAAGTACAACTCGTCCCGCAAAAAATAAGCCCTCACATGGCCAAATTGACGGAAAAATAAAAAAGTTATGGCTCTGGGAAGGAGGGGAGTGAAAAACGAACACAGAAAAACGAAAAATCCCAAGGTCATGAAGGGGTTAAAGTGAATATAATGTGTTTTTTTTAAAAAAAATTTGTTCTTCATTTTACACTCGATGTAGACAGTGGGGGCTGAATACAACTCTCAACGTTGTGCGCTGATTGCAAGAACAGGTGACAATGATGTGAGCTGTCTTTAGCACCTGGTGCCTGAGAACAGTGCGGAATGTGTCGGCTTTTCTCAGGCTCGTGTACATGTGATACTGATGCGGAACACGTATGCCACACAGACACAGTTATCCCTGGTACAGGTTTTACCAGTACCGGAAATATCAGGATGAGTGAAGGAGGCCTAAGACATACCTGCTGCCTGAAGCAGGGGGACAGATTTTTCACTCTGAAGTTTTATTACCTATTCACAGCTGATATCCCAACTGATCACAAAAATAAAAGTCCCTATCCCAGTACCTCCTGATGTTTGCTATAATCATGTGATACCCCTGTTTTAGTGATTGGGTCCCTCGGTAAACATTTATATATCAGCATTGCTAGAAATACATAAAGAGGGCAGTTTATTACAATCAAAGAAGCACAGTGTGAATGAAGCCTGGAAGTCGCGGTTCATCTTTGCTGGGCTGTAGTTTTCTGCTTTGGGAAATTATGGTTTGTTATGTATGTCATTTCACATATCTGATATTTTTTTTTTAAACGTTTTAGCAATTGCACTGAAAAAAATGTTCCAAAGCACACGTGAAATGACTTCTGTCGTTCTTTCTATTATGATGCCACTTTTCACATATGTACTAAACAAGTTACCTGTGAAGAACAGGGCATTTCCATTGCATTTTTTTTTTTGCAACAGTTCTAAAAATTGCTGCAAAATATTTAACAGTTTCTATAAACATGTTTCTGCTGCACAAAGATGTGACAAATGGAAAAATGCACCCAAATTCTCGTTAGATGGACACAATAAGATACAGCCTGAATACTCTGTCTGCAGGTTCTTACAGACCTAGAAGATCAGCTGAACCGTATGAGTGAAGAAAATGCAGAGCTGAACAATCAAAACTTCTACTTAACCAAACAGCTGAATGAGGTCTCGGGAGCTGCAGAAGAAATAGTACAACTGCGAAGCGAAGTGGACCACCTACGGAGAGAAATTACTGAGCGGGAGATGCAGCTTACTAGTCAGAAACAGGTAGCGTTCTGTCACTTCTTCAGTACATGTACAGTGCAGTAACACATACCAACTTTACATGCTTTGCCTTATATTCATTTTTGCCATAGAAAAGGGTCTAGGTTATTACTTAAACAGCGAGGTGGTATGCCACAAAAATGGCAATTCTGTATCAGTTTTGCATTAGACTACATTTCTAGCAGTTGTCCTCATACACTTATTCGGTCTGCACAAACTGGGAGAGTACTAGTGAAGAAACTGCTTAGGACTAATGTTTCTGCCTAGCATTACTGCTTTTGAATGGAGTGACGCAGCCCAAAAATATAGTTGTGGATTTTATTTGAAGAAAAATATGTCTCCTTGTTTTTAAAGGGGTTCTCCACCTTACACAATCTCTACGTGCTAGAAAGGTGTGTTGATGGTAATTATAAAGTGTTTTGTTGACTGGGACCCAATGGTCAGCTGTAATCTAGGGGGAATCCTAGCCACTAGACCAGCTAAATATTAGTGTTGGGGCTCATTCATACGTCTTTTTCACGTAAGGGTTCTATACATGTTTTTTACTGGTAGCCCTTGTACCTAGTATAGTCTATGACGTTGTTTACATGTGCAATTTTTTTTCACGGACTGAGTGCTCCTCGCAAAATCGCAGATACGTGTTCGAATTTGATCCAAGTGTCCTATCATAATCGGCAATACAAGTCTGTGTCCGTGAAAAATCATACAGATGGCATCCGTGTTCTGTCTGTTTTTCAGAGTGCTAGGTAGGAGAAGGTAGAGACATTATTTTATTTTAGTTTCTCATCCAAGAAAAACTGATGAAACTCTGAACAAATTCACAGTTGAAACTGGGAAAAATTTTTTGTACGTGAAAAAAAACATGTATGTTTGAATGAGCTTTTAGACAAAGGACATCTGTGTAACACAGGATCTGCTCACTAGTATGGCCAAGAGATGAGGGTTCCAATGAAGTCCCCCTCCCTACATTAACTCCACCTCTTGCGACAACTTTTATTTTAAGTTTTTACACCATATGCATAGACAGTAAAGCCTTAACTTTATAAAAGGATTTGTGAAAAATAATTGTAAAAGGTGTGCTGTGATAATTACAGACCATGGAAGCTCTTAAAACCACATGCACAATGCTGGAGGAGCAGGTAATGGATTTAGAGGCACTGAACGATGAGCTCTTAGAAAAGGAACGTCAGTGGGAAAGCTGGAGAAGTTCACTAGAAGACGAGAAGGCACAGTTTGAGTGTAGACTCCGAGAAGTGCAACGACTTCTGGATACTGAAAAGCAGGGCAGGTAAAGACCTGGTATTTTTCTTTTAAACCTTTCTATTTGTGCTGTGCATAGACTTTGTATCACTGGACATTCAGCTTATTTGAAGCTCAACAAACTGTAAAAACATGCTGATCCTTGTTTGCATTATTGTAGACCTGCTGCTCCTGTTCATCATAGGCTATTATAATACGAAGCATCTTTCATACACCTCAAAGGGTTATCTGGCCACCCAAACATCTCCCTCAAAAATGCTCGAGAGTGGCATAAAATCATAAAGGAAGTAATACTTAATCGCCACTCCGCTAACTTTATTTTCCACTGCTTTCTGGGACACCTGGGCAATATCCTTCCGGCTTTGCAGCTGGACAACCCCTTTAACATGAGCATATGTTATACAATGCTTTCCTGTAGTCAAAGAGACTGTGGTTTATTTTTCTAAAACACCCTGACCAAGGAGTCTTTTCTACTATTCACTATAGTCTGGAGTTGTAACTTTGAGTCTACACTGAGCACTGGCCACTCTCCACAAAGAGAGATGTTACCCCTTAGACCCCAATCCTAGGACTCTCATAAAGCCAAATCAAATCTCTTGCTTTACACTGGGGAGGGGCAACACCCCGAAACACATTTCTGCATATTTTGGTTGACTTTTATCTCAAGTCATCTGGCAATTCTCGTTATAGGGCCAATATTGACTTTTAGAATTGCTGCTTCCCATAGGTGGCACTAGAGTTCAAGTCCGCTTCCTCTCTGAATAGGCAATTTTCATATTTAATTTCCAAGAGGAGCACTGCATGGCCTATAAGTCTCTTTACACTGCCATGTCAGGCATGTCACTCTCCACATGTTGCCCATTAGACACAGGGCACTGAAGCATTTTTCATGCATGCTTGGTTTCTTTGCTCCTTTTATCCTTTGAAATAAGTGGATTAGGTGGTAGGGATTTACATCTGTCTATGTCTAGACCAGTGACTCTTGTTCGTGGTCTTCTGTGATTTATTAGCAGTCACAACTCAGTAGCAGACGGGAGTGAAAGTGATGTGTATTCAGACTGTAAAAGCAGGAAGATTATAATTCTGTGAGGTTATTATTGGCTCATAACGTTCAGTGTCTCCTGCTCTGTACCGCAGTTGGCGCCAAGCGGAGAGACAGCATCTTACAGGCTCTGGGCTAAATAGGTACTTGTCTTTTTTCCTTTTTCTATAAAAAAAAAATGGACACAAGAATTTATATTATTATTTATGATTCCAACACTGCTTTACCTGGAGCAAACCTTTTCATACATACCATTAGACTTGCTGTCTTTTTACTTTACCATTTTAACATTGACATCATCATCAAATGCATAAATTGCTATTCCAAAGTATCATGTAGGTGATACTAGCAAAAAATCCAACCCAGGTCATGCGAACTGATTCTGTAGGTTTTTCCATTGCTACTAATCTTTTTCTACTGGTCCAAACAAGATAAAACACTATTCAGAGGATGTTTGGCCCTTACAATTGAGATATATTTTGGCTTTTTTTTCACACTCTCTCTCTCTCTCTCTCTCTCTCCTTTCATCTTGTTCTTAGAGAATCTAGCTCTCTTTCCTTTTTTTTAACTGTTTTCTTTAAACATAGACACAATGTGGCCTTAATTGAGCTTTATTCATACATAAAGGTACAATAAACAGAGCAAAATAAAAATAGAATTGAACGAGGACACTACTAGAGAGCAAACATGGTATGACAGGCCATAACTAGTGGGCCGTCCCTGATAAAAGCCCAAATTGTTATTAAATATGTCACTTAAAACTAAATTTTAGATTTTGTGCAAGAACTTTAATGCCCAAAAATGATAAAAATATTCTAGGAGTGATACCTTTATTGGCTAACCAGAAAAATATATATTTGCCAGCTTTCAGAGCACAAAGGCTCCTTCTTCAGGCAGGTCTACAAAGGAATTATTGAAACAAGAGCACAACATTTAAGAGATATCACAAGACTGTTGTGCATAGGGTGGATGGGGTGATGCCTCCTAATGATAAGCCAAGGAAATCAAATTAAGGTTTTTGTTCTTGCATATGTTTTATGCTCGTACTTGCTACAAGGTACTGCTATTATGTGTTGGGCATCAAATGTGGCACTGTTAGACTAGGCATGAAATGTGGCACTTTTAGACTAGGGATCAAATGTGGCACTATTGCATTAGTCGACCAGTCTTAAAGGGAACCTGTCACCCCCAAAATAGAAGGTGAGCTAAACCCCCCAGCATCAGGGGCTTATCTACAGCATTCTGGAATACTGTAGATAAGCCCCCGATATATCCTGAAAGATGACAAAAAGAGGTTAGATTATACTTACCCAGGGACGTTCCCGCTGCGGTCCAGTCCGGGGCCTCCCATCTTCTTACGATGACGTCCTCTTCTTGTCTTCACGCTGTGGCTCCGGCAAAGGCGTGCTTTGCCCTGTTGAGCGCAGAGCAAAGTACTGCAGGCGCCGGGAAAGGTCGGAGAGGCCCGACTCCTGCGCACTGCAGTACTTTGCTCTGCCCTCAACAGGGCAAAGTACGCCTGTGCCAGAGCCGCAGCGTCAATGTAAGAAGATGGGAGGCCCCGGACCGCGACGCCCATCATATCGGGACCACCCCTGAATGAGTATAATCTAACCTCTTTTTCTCATCTTTTAGGATACATCGGGGGCTTAATTACAGCATTCAAGAATGCTGTAGCTAAGCCCCTGATGCTGGTGGGCTTAGCTCACCTTCGATTTTGGGGGTGACATGTTCCCTTTAACTTCTTGTAGTTTGTAGGATATAGCTCCCCCTGTTATTAGTTCTATTTTCTCCTAGAACGTCCACCTTATGTGTCCAGTAGCTCAGTCATATCATTTGAATTATCACACACACACTTCAAATTTTAACACCAAAAAGGAAAGGTCGAGCAATTCTGGAACTCACAGAATCAATAGACATGTTAATGATAGGCAAATGATGAAAAAGTGGAAACAAAATTTTAAAAACATCTCAACGGCATGAAGAGGCCTTCACGAGGGAATGTGACACTGGTTCTACCAGGATTATGGTGTAGTGTGGCATAATATTACGGTCGCTGGACCCCTGTAGTCTTAATTTCAGATAAAATAACAGCTTGGCATTACATTGATTTGGTGTCCAACGAGCCATTTTTCAACACAACAATACCAGTTATCATGTTGCTTGTTCTACTGTGAGCTACTTTTGTGGCTTAAACATGATTCCATGGCATGCAGGGTCTCCAAACTTGTCTCCAATCAAGCACATCTGGAATGTTGTGGTTCAGCAAGTGTAAAAGGAGCTGCCGGCAGTGGATCTTGATGATTTGTTTGTCAAAAGCCCATTCAGTGTGTCAGAACATTCCTCAGACAACGATTAATAACCGGTTTGATAACATGCCAAGGCGTGTGTTTTTGCTCTTGTTGCTCATATTCTATACTGTATAAATCGAGGTGCTTTGAACATTTTGATTCCATTTTTTCATCATTTGCATATCATTAACATGTTTCTAGATTGTGTGGATAAATATCTCCACGACTTTTCCACCTTGGTGTTGCAATTATGCAAGCTAAATGTTGTGTGTGCATGTGTGTATACAGTGAGAAAAATAAATATTTCATACACTGCCGATTTTGCATGCTTTCCCACCTACAAAGAATTGGAGAGATCTGTAATTTTATCTTAGGTACTCTTCAACTGAGAGGGACAGAATCTTAAAAAGAAAAAAAATCCAGAAAATCACATTGTATTATTTTTACATAATTAACGGAAACCTGTCAGCAGGACTGTGTTGAATAACCTACTGACAGTTTCAGGTCGGCGCCGTTATACTGATTAAAATGATATCTGGGTTGATGAAAACCATCTTGTGGTTGTTATTTACTCTTTATTTTCAGTCAAGGCTATGCTCTTGTTCTGGGGCGGCCTGTGGGGGGTCTTCATGTGGTGCTCTTATTAGGTATTCATTAGTATGGCTTCTGACAGGTCATTGATCCCTAAGTGAACTGCCCCCTAATACCTAATCAGAGAACCACATGAAGACCCCCCCCCCCCCCCCCCACAGGCCGCCCCGGAGCACGAGCATATCATTAACTCAAAACTGAAAGTAAAGATTAAACAACAACCACAAGACGGATTTCATCAACCAAGGTATCATTTTAATCAGTATTACGGCGCCGACCTGACACCTTCTATTGTTTATTGTGCATGATCCTGCTGACAGGTTCCCTTTAATTTGCATTTTATTACATGATATTAATATTTGACACAATAGTACAACATAACTTAATGTTTGAAAAATAATCCCAAAGATATTCTTCCTACAAAAATACCATGCATGAAGTAGCATTAATGCTAAATTGCATATTATAAAGGGCAGAGCGACTCAAATATATATAATAATACAGGAGAAAAAACGAGTCAGAAGCTCATAATATACAAACGTACACAAAACTTTTATTAAATATCCATATACATAAAACTAGAACTGTTAGTATGCAAGTCCATACAGTTCTTGGAGCAATCAGTAATGTTTATAACAATATGAGGTACATGACAAAAATTCCTGTATTATTATAACTTAATGTTTGGTACATAAACCTTTGTTTGCAATTACGGAGGTCAGACGTTTCTGATCTGGAGACTGGCTAGTCCACTCCAGGACCTTGAAATACTTCTAAGGCCGGCTTCACACTCAGCGTATGAAAATACGGTCCGTATATTACGGCCGTAATACGCTGAAATGTCCCGAAAATAGTGGTCCGTAGCTCCTCCGTAGGCAGGGTGTGTCAGCGTTTTTTGCGCATGGCATCCTCCGTATGTAATCCGTATGGCATCCGTACTGCGTGGTTTTCTCGCAGGCTTGCAAAACCAACATACCGCTATAGAAATGATCCATGTGTCCCAAAAAGAAAAAAATATATATATATATACTGTCTATATATATATATATATATATATATATATATATATATATATATATATATATATATATATATATATATATATATAATATATATGTCATTAGACACATATATGTATATATATTATTTTTTCCAGCGCTATACAGCTTGAAAGCCGGTAATTCAATTACCGGCTTTTTCTTTCTCCTTCCTAAAACCCGACATGATTTGAGACATGGTTTACATACAGTAAACCATGTCTTCTCTCCATTTTTTTTGCAGATTCCACACTACTAATGTCAGTAGAGTGTATCTGCAAAATTTGGCCGTTCTAGCTCTTAAAATAAAGGGTTAAATGGCGGAAAAAATTGGCGTGGGCTCCCGCGCAATTTTCTCCGCCAGAGTAGTAAAGCCAGTGACTGAGGGCAGATATTAATAGCCTGGAGAGGGTCCATGGTTATTGGCCCCCCCCCCCCTGGCTAAAAATATCTGCCCCCAGCCACCCCAGAAAAGGCACATCTGGAAGATGCGCCTATTCTGGCACTTGGCCACTCTCTTCCCATTCCCGTGTAGCGGTGGGATATGGGGTAATGAAGGGTTAATGCCACCTTGCTATTGTAAGGTGACATTAAGCCTAATTAATAATGGAGAGGCGTCAATTATGACACCTATCCATTATTAATCCAATTGTAGTAAAGGGTTAAATAAAACACAAACACATTATTTAAAATTATTTTAATGAAATAAAAACAATGGTTGTTGGAGTATTTTATTCTACGCCCAATCCAGTCACTGAAGACCCTCGTTCTGTGAAAGAAAAAACATAATAAACCAACAATATACAACAATAACCAACAATATAGCCAATTTTTTCCGCCATTTAACCCTTTATTTTAAGAGCTAGAACGGCCAAATTTTGCAGATACACTCTACTGACATTAGTAGTGTGGAATCTGCAAAAAAAATGGAGAGAAGACATGGTTTACTGTATGTAAACCATGTCTCAAATCATGTCGGCTTTTAGGAAGGAGAAAGAAAAAGCCGGTAATTGAATTACCGGCTTTCAAGCTGTATAGCGCTGGAATAAATATTAATATATATACATATATGTGTCTCACTGACATATATATATATATATATATATATATATATATATATATATATATACCTATTCTATGTGTACACATTTATTCTACCTATTCTACTGTAAGCTGTCAGTGTGATTTTACTGTACACCGCACTGAATTACCGGCTTTTCTCTCTAACAGCGCTGCGTATTTCTCGCAAGTCACACTGCTTGTCCGTGTGTAATCCGTATTTTTCACGCTTCCATAGACTTTCATTGGCGTATTTCTTGCGCAGTACGGTGACAAACGCAGCATGCTGCGATTTTGTACGGCCGTAGAAAGCCGTATAATACTGATCAGTAAAATACGGCAGATAGGAGCAGGGGCATAGAGAATAATTGTGCCGTATTTTTTGCGAGTTTTACGGACGTAGTTTCTGCGCTCTTACGTCCGTAAAACTCGCAAGTGTGAAGCCGGCCTAACAGAGCTACTCCTTAGTTGCCTTGGCTGTGTGTTTTGGGTCATTGTCATGCTGGAAGACCCAGCCACGACCCATCTTCAATGATTTTATTGAGGGAAGGAGATTGTTGGCCAAAATCTTGTGATACAAGACCCCATCTGTCTTTCCTTCAATGCTCTGCAGTCATCCTGTCCCCTTTGCAGAAAGGCACCCCCCCTGTATGATGTTTCCCCACCATGCTTCACAGTTGGGATAGTGTTCTTGGGGTTGCACTCATACTTCTTCCTTCAAACACGGCGAGTGGCATTGATACCAAGTTCTATTACTCTGTCGCCTCATTGGGGGACACAGGACCATGGGTGTTATGCTGCTGTCCATTAGGAGGCGACACTATGCATAATCTGAAAAAGATTAACCGTGACTCCTCCTTTGCAGTATACACCCCTGGACGGCGTCAGCCTTCTCCAGTTTTTGCTTAGTGTCGCATAGGAGGCACACCTAAAAATTTTTTCTTTACTCTGTTTTTCCGACGGGATTACAGATGAAGAACATCCCTTTGTCCGGCCCCGGGTTCATAGAGTGGAAAAGGCTCTGCATACGCTTGACCTTGTCAGGGCATTGCGTATATTATGTCTAGGACTGCGTCCTTCCGGAGGTCTGATTCTCTTTTCCTTCCGGAAGGCGGCCGCAAGGGTCTGCCAGCTTCCAAAGCTACCCTTGCCAGGTGGATCAAATCCACCATACAAGAGGCCTACCGCCTTAAGAATTCTCCTCTTCCAGCCGGTATTACGGCACACTCTACACGGGCGGTAGGGGCCTCCTGGGCCAATTCGGCACCAGGCTTCGGCACAACAAGTGTGTAAGGCGGCCACTTGGACTAGCCTACACACGTTTACAAAACACTACAGGGTTCATACCCAGTCCTCAGCGGACGCGAGCCTGAGTAGATGTGTTCTGCAGGCGGCGGTGCCCCAAGTGTAGGGGCCTGTCTGCACAATATTCGTCCATTGCTTTCCACCCAGGGACTGCTTAGGGACATCCCATGGTCCTGTGTTCCCCAGTGAGGCAACAGAGTAAAGTAGATTTTTGTGTACTCACCGTAAAATCTCTTTCTCTTAGCCTCTAATTGGGGGACACAGCTCCCACCCTGTTGCCCTTTCCGGGCCATTGTTACTGTTGAGTTCTCATATTGTTTTCTTGAGCTTGTCCATAGTTGCCTTCTTATAGGCATGGTAATGTTATTCATGTTACGTTCCTCCTACTGCTTTTGCACAAAACTGGAGAAGGCTGACGCCGTCCAGGGGTGTATACTGCAGAGGAGGAGCCACGGTTAATCTTTTTCAGATTATGCATAGTGTCGCCTCCTAGTGGACAGCAGCATAACACCCATGGTCCTGTGTCCCCCAATTAGAGGCTAAGAGAAGAGATTTTACGGTGAGAACACAAAAATCTCCTTTTTGTTCTCATCTGACCACATGACATTCTCTCATGCCTCCTCTGGATCATCCGGATGGTCATTGGTGAACTTCAAACGGGCCTGGATATGTGCTAGTGTGAGCAGATGGACCTTGCGTGCCCTGCAGGATTTTAATCCATGACAGCGTAGTGTGTTACTAATGGTAATGTTTGAGACTGTGGTCCCAGTTCTCTACAGTCATTGATCAGGTCCTCCCATGAAGTTCTGGGTTGATTCCTGAATTTTCTCAGAATTTTCCTTACCCCAAGAGGCGAGATGTTGCATGGAACCCCAGATTGAGAAAGATTGACAGTCATCTTGTGTTTGTTTCATCTTCTAATAATTGTGCCAACATATGTTGCCTTCTCACCAAGCTGCTTGCCTATTGTCCTGTAGCCCATCCCAGCGTTGTGCAGGTCTACTGGTCCCTGTCCCTGGTGTCCTTAGACTGCTCTGGTTTTGGCCATAGAAGAGCGGTTGGAGTGTGAGTGATTGAGTGTGTGGACAAATATCTTTTATACAACTAACGAGTTCAAACCGGTGCAATGAATACAAGTAATAAGTGTAGAGTAGAAGGGCTTCTTAAAGAAAAACTAACAGGTTTGTGAGAGCCAGAATTCTTGCTGGTTGTTAGGTGATCAAATACTTAAAAATCATACAATGTAATGTTCTGTTTTTTTATTTTTAGATTCTTTGTCTAACAGTTGAAGTGTACCTACGATATAAAATACAGACCTCTCCATTCTTTGTAGGTGGGAAAGCTTACAAAATCGGCAGTGTATCAAATACTTATTTTCCCCACTCTATGTATATTTGTGTGTGTAAGCATGTATATATGCTAACAGTACTGTACAAAAATGTTATGCAGATGTGGTTTCAAAAATTAAAGTGTTAGTAGATTATTTTTATCAATTGCTTAAAATAAACTGTTAACACTTCTGTTTTTGAAAGAATTTAAAAATGTTGCAATGTACTGTCTGTATGTACATATACGAGGGGTGTTCATTAAAGATTTCCCCTGACCCACTTCCTCTGGACTGAGAGCAATGAAACTTGGCACAGTTATTAGTCCTTCTCTACATAGGTGTCACCTAGGGACACACACTTCTCCCATCTCTTTAACCCCTTTCTGCCAGCTGACGTACTATTCCGTCAGCTGGCAGATCCCCCGCTTTGAGGTGGGCTCCGGCGATGAGCCCACCTCAAAGCCGCGACATGTCAGCTGTTTTGTACAGCTGACATGTGCTCGCAATGAGCGCGAGCGGAATCCCGATCCGCTCACGCCCATTAACTAGTTAAATGCCGCCGTCAAGCGCTGACAGCGGCATTTAACTAGCGCTCCCGGCCGCGAGGCCGGAAGTGCTCTCACTGCTGACCCCGTCACATGATCGGGGGTCAGCGGTGCATTGCCATAACAACCAGAGGTCTCCTTGAGACCTCTATGGTTGTTGATGGCCGATTGCTTTGATCGCCACCCTTTGGTCGGCGTTCAAAGTACACCTGCCTTTCTGCTACATAGAGGTGATCTGTACTTCACCTCTATGTAGCAGAGCCGATCGTGTAGTGCATGCTTCTAGCCTCCTATGGAGGCTATTGAAGCATGCCAAAATTTAAAAAAAAAAAAAAAGTGTTTAAAAATATAAAAAAAATAAAATATATAAAAGTTCAAGTCACCCCCCTTTCGCCCCAATCAAAAAAAAAATAAAAAATCACAAATACACATATTTGGTATCGCCGCGTTCAGGATCGCCCGATCTATCAATAAAAACAAAAGATGAACCTGATCGCTAAATGGCGTAGCAAAAAAAAAAAATCAAAACGCCAAAATTAAGTTTTTTTGGTCGCCGCAGCATTGCATTAAAATGCAATAACGGGCGATCAAAAGAACGTATCTGCACCAAAATGATATCATTAAAAACGTCAGCTCGGCACACAAAAAATAAGCCCTCACCTGACCCCAGATCACGAAAATTGGAGACGCTATGGGTATCAGAAAATAGCGCAATTTTTTATTTTTATTTTTATTTTTTTTTTTTTTTTAGCAAACTTTGGAATTTTTTTTCACAACTTAGATAAAAAATAACCTAGACATGTTAGGTGTCTATGAACTCGTAATGACCTGGAGAATCATAATGGCAAGTCAGTTTTAGCATTTGGTGAACCTAGCAAAAAAAGCCAAACAAAAAACAAGTGTGATATTGCACTTTTTTTTTGCAATTTCATCACACTTGGAATTTCTTTCCTGTTTTCTGTTACACGGCATGGTAAAACCAATGATGTCGTTCAAAAGTACATCTCGTCCTGCAAAAAATAAGCCCTCACATGGCCATATTGACGGAAAAATAAAAAAGTTATGGCTCTGGGAAGGAGGGGAGCGAAAAACAAAAAAACGGAAAAAGCTCTGGGGTGAAGGGGTTAAGCTACTGTAAACACCTCGCTTGTGCAAGTTAAGAGGTTGCTCCAAAAGCCACATTGTGACTTTGGAAATCAGAGTCTCATCATCTGGAAAATGCTTCCCCTTCAAAAATAACTTCATTGTTGGAAACAGGTGGAAGTCCGATGCTGCAAGATCGGGTGAATAAGGGGGATGCGGTAGAATTACGTACAAAGCCTCAGGAGCATGCTTCCATTTAGGCAACTTGTGAGTTTTGAATTGGTGCATTGTCTTGTATGCCCCAGTGATCATATTACCCTTTGCTAGGAAATCCATCAGTACTACTCTGTGCTGATCCCAAAATACTGTGAGCATGACCTTGCCTGCCGCGGGTTGGGCACGGGCCTTCTTTGGAGGTGGTGAGTCATGATTCTTCCATTGCATCGACTGGACTTTAGTCACAGGATCATAGTGATGGACCCAGCTTTCATCCTCTGTGATCAGTCTGTTGAACAAGTCCTCCTGGTTTCCATGGCACATCGTCTATAGAGCCTGAGAGCGTTTGACTCTTTCCTGCTAGTGGAAAGGTGTGACCACCTGAGGGAACCCAGCGAGCGCATACCTTATGCATGTGAAGATGGTCTTGGATGATTTTTTTCCACGGCCCTCACAGATTTGACATTTTGGCCTAGATGGCGATTTTCCAAAATGGCGACCTCCACTTGCTGGATGGTGTGTTTATCAATAGCAGAGTTGGGTTGCCCTGGAATTGGAGCTTTGTGCACCGAAGTCCGACCACATTTGAATTGACGTTGCCAGTTCTTGACTACATCATATGATGGGGAATCATCACCATCAACCTCTTACATCTCATCGAACGTCTCCTTTGGTGTGCGGCCTTTCAAGTAAAGGAACTTGATGACTGCTCTGTATTCCACTGTTTCCATTATCAAACCACACAAAACTTCAGCACCTTTAAAATCAAGACCGATATCAGTTGCAAATTGGCAAGTAATCTATAGAGACTTATAATAATAATAATAATAATAATTTTTATTTATATAGCGCCAACATATTCCGCAGCGCTTTACAAATTATAGAGGGGACTTGTACATACAATAGACATTACAGCATAACAGAAATACAGTTCAAAACAGATACCAAGAGGAGTGAGGGCCCTGCTCGTAAGCTTACAAACTATGAGGAAAAGGGGAGACACGAGAGGTGGATGGTAACAATTGCTATAGTTATTCGGACCAGCCATAGTGTAAGGCTTGGGTGTTCATGTAAAGCTGCATGAACCAGTTAATTAATTTTTTTTTTTTTTTTTTAATATAGGCCACACAGGGATCGTTAGGTTAATGCATTGAGGCGGTAGGCCAGTCTGAACAAATGAGTTTTTAGGGCACGCTTAAAACTGTGGGGATTGGGGATTAATCGTATTATCCTAGGTAGTGCATTCCAAAGAATCGGCGCAGCACGTGTAAAGTCTTGGAGACGGGAGTGGGAGGTTCTGATTATTGAGGATGCTAACCTGAGGTCATCAGCGGAGCGGAGGGCACGGGTAGGGTGGTAGACTGAGACCAGAGAGGAGATGTAGGGTGGTGCTGAGCCATGGAGTGCTTTGTGGATGAGGGTAGTAGTTTTGTACTGGATTCTTGAGTGGATGGGTAACCAGTGTAATGACTTATGTCATTACACATGTGTAGATTCAGCGTCCGGTGATAAATAGAAGTGGGTTTGGGGAAATCTTTAATGAACGCTCCGTGTGTGTATATACATATCTTAATATATACTTACATTGTAATGTCTTCACATCCTGTTCCATCCAGATGTGTCAGAATTCCAAGAGGCGGAACTTCACCGACCACCATATTGGGACACCCAAGTGATGGGTGTCTCAATATGGAAACTGCTGGTTGTACCAGCCTCCTGCGCAGTACCACCAGTGGAACACCGTCGGAACACACACACACACACACACACACACACACACACACACTGTATACGCCGTACGCACCACGCGCACAAACTTTATACGGCTTCCGCAACACACACTGTATACGCCGTACGCAGCCTCTTGCGTGGTACTACCAGCAGAAACCGCCGTGAACACGCTGCCGCCGGGTTCAGCCGAATGATTCACTGACCACCGCCATCTTTATACAGGAGGAGCGCATGCGCAGTTTTAATATGACCGCCGCTATCTGCACAAAGATGGTGGCGGCCTGATTTACTGCGCCTGTCGAATTCCGCACAGGCGCAGTGAATCATTCGGCTGATCCCGGCGGCTCGAAGTGTCTACAGGCAGAGGAAGCCAGTCACATTAAAGGGGTTTTCCCACGAACAAAAGTTCATTTTAAAAATTGTCTGTGTCTCACCGTGTACGGAGCACACCACATCTCCTGGGCAGGGGAGGAAGCAAAAGACAATACTGACATTACAGCAGGGGATCACAGTGGATTTCTTTTGTCAGGTAAAATATTTCACTGACTGTTTTTAAACAATATTTTACCTCACAAAAAGTATCCTCTGTAATCTCCTGCTGGAGATCAGTATTGTCTTTTGCTTCCTCCCCTGCCCAGGAGCTGTGGTATGTTCTGTACACGGTGAGGCACAGACAATTTTTAAAATGAACTTTCGTTTGTGGGGAAAACCCCTTTAAAAAGCAAATATCAATGCCAACGTGGCTTCTTCTAAAAAGTACGCCAATGACAATGAAAGGAAAGCAGCAAAGGCGCAACGTCGAAGACAACAACAGGCAAATGAGACTCCTGAAGAGCAACAGCATCGCTGGGACAAAAACAATGCATATAAGCGTAGGCGTCAAGCACATGAGTCCCCTGATGCAAAAGTCATTAGATAAGCACAGGATGCCGTTAGGCAACAACAGCACCGCAAACAGAAATCTGCAGTCTTAACAAGAGACAGATCACAAGGGAGAGACAGCTCAAATGGGATGGCACATGAGGGGAAAACATAGCACAGGACGGAGAGAGACCGCAGTCAAGGGGGATAGCACATGGCGTAGACAGGTCAAAGAAGAGAGCACAGACGGGAGAAGTCAGCACATGGGGAAAGAGAGAGTGGATAGGTGGGTGAGCACATGGGGGGGAGAGATTCTCAACGCTGCAAAAACCTGCCCCCATCATGACATTACCGCCCTCTTGATGGGATTGAATCGGGCCTCCATCTAGTGTGTGTATATATATATGTATATATATATATATACATATATATATATATATATATATATATATATATATATATATATATATATATATATATATATATATTAATAATAATTTTATTTATATAGCGCCAACATATTCCGCAGCGCTTTACAAATTATAGAGGGGACTTGTACAGACAATAAACATTACATCATAACAGAAATACAGTTCAAAACAGATACCAGGAGGAGTGAGGGCCCTGCTCGCAAGCTTACAAACTATATATATATACATATACAACCTCATTTTCAAAAAGTTGGGACGCCGTCTAAAATGAGAATGTAAAGAATGCAATGACTTGCGAATCTTATAGCCACATTTTATTCACAACAGACTATAGAACACATAAGGTTAACCCCTTCACGACATTTGCTGTACATGTACGGCACAACCATTATTGTGGAATGATTCTAACATTTCTAATGATAATAATAATGATCTAAAGGAGAAGTGTAATATTTAATTGTTGGATATCTCCTTTAAAAAGGTTATCCAGGACTATATTTAATTTTTTTCCTATGGGCTTAAAGGGGTATACCCATCTCCAAGATCCTATCCCAATATATAGTAGGTGTAATAATAATATTAGCAAATGCCTCCAATTAGAAATGTAGAATAGGTTTTTCTGATTCGCTGTCTTTACTCTTTACACTTTCCTTTACACATGAGTGTCTTTACTCATGACTAGGACTTTAGGTATCCTTGGTTATGACCATTGATATAGTGATAGTAGTGATGAGCGAATATGTTTGGAATAGGGCGTTATCCGAATATGCTCATGTGCTCACCAAGTATGTCTTCGGCGTGATCGAAAAATGTTTAAGTCCTCGCAGCTTGGCTGTTAGACAGCCGCAACACTTGCAAGAATTATAAAAACTTGATTCCAGCTCACCAAGTTGCTCTATGCTCAGACACCGGCCTTGCATCAAGGAAGATAGAAAAAATTGTCCAGTCCTGTTGACCCAAACTCCAGTTTTTTCTATTTTACTTACAGGGATTGGCTGTTTATTAAAGGGAACCTGTCACCCCGAAAATCGCGGGTGAGGTAATCCCACCGGCATCAGGGGCTTATCTGCAGCATTCTGTAATGCTGTAGATAAGCCCCCGAGGTTACCTGAAAAAGGAGAAAAAGACGTTAGATTATACTCACCCAGGGGCGGTCCCGCTGCTGGTCAGGTCGGATGGGCGTCTCCGGTCCGCTTTGGCGCCTCCTATCTTCTTTCCATGACGTCCTCTTCTGATCTTCAGCCACGGCTCCGGCGCAGGCGTACTTCGCTCTGCCCTCTTGAGGGCAGAGGATAGTACTGCATTGCGCAGGCGCCGGAAAGGTCAGAGGCCTGGCGCCTGCGCACTGCAGTACTTTGTCTGCCCTCAACAGGGCAGAGCAAAGTACGCCTGCGCCGGAGCCGTGGCTGAAGATCAGAAGAGGACGTCATGGAAAGAAGATAGGCGCCGGAGCGGACCGGAGACGCCCATCCGACCTGACCAGCAGCGGGACCGCCCCTGGGTGAGTATAATCTAACGTCTTTTTCTCCTTTTTCAGGTAACATCGGGGGCTTATCTACAGCATTACAGAATGCTGCAGATAAGCCCCTGATGCCGGTGGGATTACCTCACCAGCGATTTTCGGGGAGACAGGTTCCCTTTAAGCATTCGCTGCATGTGTTGCGGCTGTCTGAGTAGAGTAGCTTCTTCTCATCTGCTCTGCTCTGTTGACGGGGCATTAATACCAATGTCCTGCTGATTGAGAACTGGCTCTCCACTACCTAACGGGAAGTTGGCTGTCAATTTGTATGACATCGGGAGTTACGCCCCATCGACAGAGCAACTCGGGAGTGGAAGAGCTGCTCTGTTGACGCAAGGTCAATTGCCGACAGGAACGGTCCATGATCACTCTGAGCCAGCACTGGCAAGGATAGGCAGGTAGTTAACTAGCTGGCTGTCAGTTCTTAGCTCCTTGAGAATAAAATATTCTCAGATAACTCCTTTAATATTAGTCATTTCTAGAACTCTGCCATCGGTGATTTCTTAAATTGAAGGACGTAGGTCACTGGTTTATTACAAGACCTAATTGCTGTAAACCAACCAGGCATGTGCCATCTGGGCAGGGAGATTTATTGTTCTTCATCTTTTAAGAAGCTTTTGCACTTCCTTCTGAGTAAGACACATACTTTGTAATAGTGTGCCTTGCTAATTACCAATTACCTCTTTGTATCTTCCCTCCTTTATGAGGATCTTAAAGTGAAATGTATCCTAAAAGACAGATCTTTCCATCCTTCCATTTCTTGTTTTAATGCACCATTAATCCTTTCTGTTTTCAGCAAATGTTACCATTTTTTTTAAGCCATGTTCTCCAATAACTTGTCATGTTTTCACACCATTGTCATCTATTTACATTAATGTTAATTATCTTATTCTGGTAGGTTTTATGTACAGTATTTCATAACCTTCTATTTAGAGGAAAGATTTATGGAGATTTATTTACAATTGACTTACAAGATGTATCTTTACAAATAGCGTTTCTCTGCTTTCACTTGCAGCTAAAGTTTCCATAAAATTTGTAAGAACCCCCTTATCTAATCATGTCCTCTTATTTAAGCAGATCCCCTGCATTTTGCTGGTCACATGAGTCCTTCTGCTGGGAATTCTTGCAGCTAGCTTTATGGCCAAAAAATCCCTTATGCCACGGCTGCTTACACTTTTATACTTTCATATTTTTCTTAGAAATCAATTCTTTGTCTCAGACAAAAAACGTAATACTCTTAACAGGATACTCTATAAATTATATTCATGTGCAGAGTGATATTTTGAACCATTGCCCCAATTGAGTCAATCATTCGGACCATGTATACACTGCTTAGAAAAGGTCTCAAGTAGTATCTTTAGATATGCAAGTAATGATTGTGATCAGACAATGAAAAGGCCAGATCATTGCAGTGCTGGCACTTATGTCACTTGGCCCTAGATGTTAATACGACGTATAATTATGTAAGGCTGAGTAAGATTTTACTTTGAAAAAATTATTGACATGTATTTCCAGTAATTCCAGCAACATTAGCAATTGTCCCCGTATGTGTATAAAGACTTTGGTATCTAAAGGGAATCAGTTTTTAAGATCATTGGGGGAGACGATACCTGCAGTGTTTTAGAGAAAAAGGAGCGCTTGCTGTAAAATACAGTATCAAGTATGGAGCGAATGATACCAATTATCTTTGCGCTATTTTGATGTTCATAACATTTAGGGTCTGATTAATCAAGGTGTTTTCACCAGTTTTCTGGAGTAAAATGCCTTCACATGTCTCAGAATTTTTCTCAAAACAAAGTTGCATAAAAATGTTGTGACTTTTTCATTTTACACCAGTCCAATCCATCTCCGCCAAAGTGAGACATATCTATACACTCCAGTGGGGCCTTCATTAAGACTGGCATGCAAAACGCCTGTTTTATTGAATCTATCCAAATATGTTTTTCATTAATATTATTGAAAGTAAAGTGTTATAACTCTCAATGGGTCTCCAGTTTTAGTAATGATGCATTGAAAGTTTGATCTACTTATTTGTAGTTCTTATTTATCTGTATTTCCAGAGCTCGGGCAGACCAACGCAGCACAGAATCTCGCCAAATGGTGGAACTGGCAGTTAAAGAACATAAGGCAGAGATTTTGGCTCTTCAGCAAGCTCTTAAGGATCAGAAACTCAAGACTGAAAGTCTGTCCGATAAGGTTAGTGTATTAGCTTGCAAATAATTTATGTATGATTATGGCATTGGCAGCATTTTTTTATTACGGTACTTAAATCTATTTTTGGCTAAAAATTATTTTTGTTATAGGGTTTAATGAAATGTATTGCTTCTGCTGCTAGGTGTATCACAGTAAATAGTAGATTGAATTAACAATGAATCAATCAGTGAGCGAGCTCCTCGGGCTTTGGAACCATTATGACCTCATTAAAGTCCATTTAAAAGATAGTATAGGAGAGGACTGATGCTGTCATTATTCACCAGTATGGCTAATGTGAGCGTGCAGTCATGTGACTGCAAGTAAACGATTTGCATACATGCAGTCACATGCCAACTAGATGTGCTCTTCTACCTCAATTTATTTGTATTAAAAGAAGCCAGGCACGTCTAGTTGGTGTGACCGGAAGTATGCAAATCGCATACTTGTGTTCATGTGATCACATGCTGTCACCGGCAATTCCGGTAAATCTTTCACCAAATTTTCCATGCAGAATTTGTCTAACCTTCTGCATTCGTTAGTATGAGGGGAGAAGCAGTGCTGAGTTGAGCTGTGTCACATCACAAACCATTCAATCAGCACTCTTCCTTTTATAGCACAGTTAAAGGGACTCTGTCACCTGAATTTGGAGGGAACAATCTTCAGCTATAGGGGCGGGGTTTCCGGGTGTTTGATTCACCCTTTCCTTACCCGCTGGCTGCATGCTGGCTGCAATATTGGATTGAAGTTCATTCTCTGTCCTCCATAGTACATGCCTGCACAAGACCCTAAGTGATACAAAGAAAGTTAGCTCCTCCCCTGCAGTATACACCCTCCTGCTGGCTCTCAGCTAACCAGTTCGGTGCAAAAGCAGTAGAAGATCAATAACAATATATGAGCGTATAGCATGTCATATTATATATGAGAGTTTAGCATGTCAGATTATAAAACAAGCATAAGCTAATAACAGTGTGGGAGCTGTGTCCCCCAATGAATGGCTCGGAGAAAAGGATTTTACGGTGAGTACACAAAAATCCCTATTTCTCCTTCGCCTCATTGGGGGACACAGACCGTGGGACGTCCCAAAGCAGTCCCTGGGTGGGGACAACATCAGATCAGGCCCTGTGTAACCGCTACTTACAAGTGCGCCACCGCGGCCTGCAGAGTCCGCCTGCCCAGACTCACATCTGTGGAAGTGTGGAAATTATAGTGCTTCAAGAATGCATGCAGATTGGACGAATCTTCAGGCTTGAAAGGCGTGCTTTGCCGACGCCTGGTGCCTAGCACCCTCGATAGACAGGGAGATAGGCTGAATCCAACACGGAAGGACTCCTGGATGGTGAAATGAATCCACCAGGCTAACATGGCCGATGAAACTGCTTAACCCTTCCTGTAAACGTCAGGAAGCCTTCCTCTTACCGTCAGGAAGCCCAAATAAAGCGTCCACCTTCGAAAGGACACCGTCCTCGAGACGTCCCTACTCAGAGCACTCACTTCGTCCAGAATATGGGGAACTCATTCCATTTTGTGGACTGGTGCCGAAAGAGACGAGGGAAAAAACGATGCCTTCAGAACAGTGGTAATACAATACCACCTTGGTAACAAGGGACGAGGATGGCCTGAGGACAACCTTGCCTTGAAGGTAATAAGGGAAAAAAGTCTGAAAAGAAAAGAGCAGCTAGCTCCCAAGACTCTTCAGGATGAGGAAATCGCAGAGAAAAAAGGGCGACCTTCCCTGATAATAAAGTATGTCCGGATCAAAAGGAGTCTACTGTAAAACTCCCAGGACCATTAAGGTCCCAATGATCTAACGGTATGCGATAGGGAAGAACTCCCTGCGAGAAAGTCCCTACTTGCAGTTTTGTTGCAATAAGTCAGAAAGATACTAGCTCCACAAACAAAAAACTGACATGGTCAGTGCGGATCTCCGAGGATCACTGGGGCCCTTTCTGCTTTCGGAAGTAGTGGAAGGGTAGTTATGGAAACTGGTACCACGGAAGAACAAGAGCATGCAGTGTGAAGACTCTTGGATCTCGAGGCCGAACCACAAACTCGAGTACATTGGCGTTCCGTCTGGACGCCATCCGATCTACAACTGGAGAGCTCCAGTAAAGGGAGATCTGATGGAAGACTTCCGGGTGAAGTTCCCACTCACTTGAGATGGAACCCTGACGGCTGAATATGTTTGCCGCCCAGAGTTCTACTCCTGGGATATGTACTTCCGAGATCACCGAATGATAGATCTCGGCCCATCACAGAATCTGAGGTACCTCGGCCATGGCGCCTGACCGTGGGTACCTGCTAGATGATTGACATATGGCACAGCCGTGGCATTATCCAATTGAATTCGGATGGGGTGACCCGCCAGAAGGCAGTGGACCTGCTGTAGGACTACCGTTCGGATCTCCAGAGCAATGATCGGGAGAAGACGACTGGCATTGGTAGTTACTAATAACCAATGAACCGGGAGAAAGGCCCTGGATGAAGAAGCTCAGAGACTACCGTATGAAAGTCTGTTTGACTTGCTGAAAACGAGCGGAGCAAAGGAAACTGCTTCCATTGTCGTCACCATTTTTCCTCAGAACCCTCCTAGCAAATCGAATGAAATGAGGGGATGAGTGATCAAGTGTGCGAGCTCCCTGTTGAAGGGCGATGACCTTGTCTCGAGGGAGAATTACCATCCTTCTGGAAGTGTGCAGGATCATCCTCAAAAAGGATATCTGCTGGGCTGGAAATGAGGAAAACTTGTCTAAGTTTAGCTGCCAGCCCAAGTGAGAGGGTATCGCAAGTGATATAGACGACTCAGAGTAGTGCTGGAAAAGCGGCTAGACAGTCGACCAAACAGGGCAGGACGACCACGCCTCTAGGGTGCAAGAGGAACATGACAGCCGCCATGACCCTTGCGAACACTCTGGGTGCGGTAGCAAGGCCGAAGGACAAGGTCGTGACTTGAAAATGCTGTTCACGAATGGAAAGCGAAGGAATTTTGAAAGAGGAGAAAAATAGGAATGTGAGGGTAAGCATCCCGAAAGTTGATGGATGCCAGAAACTCCGCCTTTTTATGTTGAAGTATTGGCTGAGCGGAGGAACTCCATCTGAAGAAGGGAGGACCTTATCAAAGGTTGTTAGAAGTTTGAGGTCCAGGATCGGTCTTACTTTTCGCTCCACTTTTTTGGAGCCAAGATCCCTCAGATCTAGACTGTCCTGGACAACCCTTCCACTGCTGGTTGGGTCTGTAGGAAACATACGATCCTCTGTAAAGGTACCGTCACACTTAGCGACGCTGCAGCGATACCGACAACGATCCGGATCGCTGCAGCGTCGCTGTTTGGTCGCTGGAGAGCTGTCACACAGACCGCTCTCCAGCGACCAACAATGCCGGTAACCAGGGTAAACATCGGGTAACTAAGCGCAGGGCCGCGCTTAGTAACCCGATGTTTACCCTGGTTACCATCCTAAAAGTAAAAAAAAACAAACAGTACATACTTGCCTACAGCCGTCTGTCCTCCAGCGCTGTGCTCTGCACTCCTCCTGTACTGTCTGTGTGAGCACAGCGGCCGGAAAGCAGAGCGGTGACGTCACCGCTCTGCTTTCCGGCTGACCGACGCTCACAGCCAGTACAGGAGGAGAGCAGAGCACAGCGCTGGAGGACAGACGGCTGTAGGTAAGTATGTACTGTTTGTTTTTTTTTACTTTTAGGATGGTAACCAGGGTAAACATCGGGTTACTAAGCGCGGCCCTGCGCTTAGTTACCCGATGTTTACCCTGGTTACCAGTGAAGACATCGCTGAATCGGTGCCACACACGCCGATTCAGCGATGTCTACGGGGAGTCCAGCGACCAAATAAAGTTCTGGACTTTCTTCCCCGACCAGCGACAGCACAGCAGGGGCCTGATCGCTGCTGCCTGTCACACTGAACGATATCGCTAGCGAGGACGCTGCAACGTCACGGATCGCTAGCGATATCGTCTAGTGTGACGGTACCTTTAGTCTCCCGCACAAAAGATTTGATTGGCCAGTTGTACTGTCTTCGGGAGAAGGTTACTGGTGTGAATCGAAGTAGTTAAGGTCTCCAGCCAGGAGACCATTGCTCTAGCAATCCATGCGGCGGCTAGGGAGTGTAGAGTGCTGAACCCGAAGCCGCAAGATGGAACAAATCAGATTTGCTATGTTCGGGTCCGTGGTATTTTTATTTGATGATACATCGGGCAGGGATACTGGTAGGTATACCACAGGAGAATCTGCCAAGTCGCAGACTGTGCGGCTGCATCCAGCAGGTCATCGTCTCTTGCCATCGCCGCTCTGTTTTGACGGTGCAGAGTTAAAAATTAGGAACCCTCGATCCACCAATCTCTTAACAGGGAAGTGAAGAGGGATCGTCCGCATTCTTGCATCATCTGCTAAATAGTGGAGATGCAGAGGGGGGTGCTCGGACGCCAAAAAGGGTGCCTCTGTACATCCACAGAGTTCAGGTCTCCAGGTGGACAGGACAGGATGTCTGGCGTTGGGCCTGGATGCAGAAGAGGATACATGGAGGCGACACTCCGTGTGCTCGTCTGTTGATGGTGTGGGGAGATCGGTGCCCTTTAAAGGACCCGTCACCCTTAAAAATCAGACCAGGCATGGCATCCCACGTAGAGGCTTCTGTCCAGTGAATTCTTATCCGGACTGAATGGCAAATGCACTATGAGGGAGTTTAGTCTCCTTATGAGGGACACTGCGTAGTCTAGAGCAGAACCGGAGTCCTCGTCAATGTACAGAGATTGGTTGTTACTGAAGCTCTGGCAAGTCCAGGTCCAAGGCAATATCCGATCTATATTCATAGTCTTGTTCTCAGCAAATCCTTGGGGAGAGAGATCAGGAAATGAAAACTTCTGTTTTCTAGATGCCTGTACGTTTCTAGACGCCTGTATGTTTCTAGAATACTCGCGGCCCCTGCTAGCCGGCGGCTCCCATGTAGAAGAGGGACCATGTATATCGGTCCTGCTAGCACTCCGAGCCACAGAGGGATCACGGAGGGATTCAATGTCTTGGTCAGAGAAACCATGGATTGCGGTCAGTGACGATGTCCACTGAGGGAATTAGGTACTCTGGGATAAGCTGGGATCAGCAGCGGAGGGCTCCTGAGCTCATTTAGGGTGACCGGCTTCAGATTGGTCATGTGCCTTTAAGACCAGGGAATACTGGTCATGTGCCTTTAAGACCAGCGAATACTGGTCATGTGCCTTTTAGACCAGGGAATACTGGTCATGTGCCTGTAAGACTAGGGAATAGTGGTCATGTGCTTTTAGGACCAGGGAATACTGGTCATGTGCCTTTAAGACCAGGGAATACTGGTCATGTGCCTTTTAGACCAGGGAATACTGGTCATGTGCTTTTAGGACCAGGGAATACTGGTCAGGTGCCTTTAAGACCAGTCATGTTGCAGAGTCGTTGTACCCCTTTAATGCAAAGTCGTCGCCCTTGTGTGAGCCGGCCAGGTGGACCAAGATGGCCACTGGGAGTTGCAGAGGTGATAAAATCTTGCAGAGAGCGAGAAGTGCCAATTCCGGGGGCGGAGCCTCAGGCACGATGTGGGCGGAGCCTCGAGACTTCCATGAATAGGTCCAAGCAGGGGCCTATATTTCTGCAGCCGGCGGGAGCAATACCAGCGGTAAAAGTAAGGGGCGTTGTAGTGGCCGAAAAAACTGAGGGCTTCCGTGCCAGGCGAGAAGCGCCAGAAAAGTGGGCAGAGCCACCTTAGGGCGCCATAGTGTGCTTCCGGGGTGCGGCCTACACATCGACCGAAGCCGTGGGCTAAATTTTTGCAGCCGGCCGGAGCGTTACCTCAGGGAGGTGGGCCACAAGGAAGCTGCCTGTGAGCAAAGGGCCCACCACTGACAGGATCCACTCACCATCGGTGCGCGTCCCGGCATGGAGCTGCCGCGGATGACTGCAGGTCAGGTATTGCAGCGTGGATGGTGCAGGGATAGAGGGATAAGCCTCAATCCATCATCCCTTTGTTAGGGAGGTGGAGAGGAACCGTCCGCCTCCTTGTGCCATCCGCTTTAACAGTGGTGGGACAGTGGGGGCTGCTCGGACGCCAAAGAGAGGGGCCTCTGTGCTTGCCTGTTGATGGTTCGAGGAGATCGGAACCTTGTAAGAATCCGTCGCCCCATTCGTCCGTGGAAAAAATAAAATAAAAAATGTAAAAGGTGAAAATAAAATAAGAAAGAGTTTTGGGTCTGAATAGCAGACCCGTCCGTGTGCCTCCTACGGACATTAAGCAAGAACTGGTTAGCTGAGAGCCAGCAGGAGGGTGTATACTGCAGGGGAGGAGATCACTTTTTTTGTATCACTTAGTGTCAGCCTCCTAGTGGCAGCAGCAAACACCCACGGTCTGTGTCCCCACTGAGGCGAAGGAGAAATATCAATTTCAAGATATTTCCTTAACATTAGAGAATAAAACACTAATGATTTCATCAATCACACAGCTAAATGATCTGGAGAAGAAACACGCCATGTTGGAAATGAATGCACGCAGCTTGCAGCAGAAACTGGAGACTGAGCGTGAATTGAAGCAGCGACTCCTTGAAGAGGTATAAGGGCTATCTCCATATATATCTCAGAGCCTTTTGGTTTTCAGACCACTGAAATGTCCTGTTTTATGTGAGCAGCAAGCTAAACTTCAGCAGCAAATGGACCTTCAAAAGAATCACATCTTTCGTTTGACTCAAGGACTTCAGGAAGCTTTGGATCGCGCAGACTTGCTGAAGACAGAAAGAAGTGACTTAGAATATCAGCTGGAGAACATGCAGGTAAGGATTTTGTGGCATAGTTTGAAGGTATCATTGGTCAGTTCCCTGGTGGAAGACGTGGTATTTCATCCCTTAGGCTCTCTACTCTCATGAAAAAGTAAAGATGGAGGGGACCATTTCTCAACAAACTAAACTCATTGACTTCTTGCAAGCAAAAATGGATCAACCATCCAAGAAGAAAAAGGTGAGCGTTTGTGTACAAAAGCATTCAATAAACATATATGCTTTTAGTATGTTTTATTTCTTCACCAGCTTGAAGCAGTTTTACAAAAATAGTAGCCTGTGTTGCAGGGTTTATTTGGCAGGCGCAGGGATGACCCCAATCAAACATCACAAATACCTGTGCAGTACAATGAGTTAAAGGTGGCACTGGAGAAGGAGAAGTTACGGACAGCGGAACTTGAGGAAGCGCTACAAAAGACAAGAGTAGAGCTGCGATCTGCCAGGGAGGAAGGTAAGATGGTCATTATTATTATACATTTTTATAGCGCCATTTATTCCATGGCGCTTTACATGTGAATACGGGGTAAATATAGACAAATACATTAAACATGAGCAGATAGCAAGGCACGCGGGTACATAAGGAGGGAGGACCCTGCCCGCGTTGGGCTCACAGTCTGCAGGGGATGGGCGATGAAACACTAGGAGAGGGTAGGGCAGGTTGGGCGGCGGTTCAGTAACTTCAGGATCACTGCAGGCTGTAGGCTTGTCGGAAGAGGTGAGTCTTCAGGTTCTTTTTGAAGGTTTCTATGGTAGGCGAGAGTCTGATGTGTTGGGGTAGAGAGTTCCAGAGTATGGGGAAAGCACGGGAGAAGTCTTGGATGCGGTTGTGGAAGAAGAGATGAGAGGGGAGTAGAGAAGGAGGTCTTGAGAGGATCGGAGGTTGCGTGTAGGTAGGTACCGGGAGAACATGTCACAGATGTATGGAGGAGACAGGTTGTGGATGTCTTTGTATGTCAGTGTGAGGGTTTTGAACTGGAGTCTCTGGGCGATAGGAAGCCAGTGAAGGGCTTGACACAGGGGTGAGGCTGTGGAATAGCGGGGAGACAGGGAGATTAGTCGGGCAGCAGAGTGTAGGATGGATTGGAGTGGTGCCAGAGTGCTAGAGGGGAGTCCAGAGAGTAGGAGGTTGCAGTAGTCGAGGTGGGAGATAAGGGCATGCACTAGTGTTTTTGCAGTGTTGCGATCAAGGAAAGCACGGATCCGGGAAATATTTTTGAGTTTGAGACGACAGGAGGAGGCAAGGGCTTGGATATGTGGCTTGAAAGAGAGGGCAGAGTCGAGGATCACCCCGAGGCACCGTGCGTGTGGGACTGGGGAAAGTGAGCAGCCATTGACATTGATGGATAGGTCTGGTGGAGGGGTAGAGTGAGATGGGGGAAAGATGATGAATTCTGTTTTGTCCATGTTCAGTTGTAGAAAGCGAGCAGAAAAAAAGGCTGAAATAGCAGACAGACAGTGCGGGATTTTGGTAAGTAAGGAGGTGAGGTCAGGTCCGGATAGGTAGATCTGCATGTCATCAGCGTAGAGATGGTACTGCAAACCGTGGGATTCTATGAGCTGTCCCAGGCCGCAAGTGTAGATGGAGAAGAGTAGGGGTCCTAGAACAGAGCCTTGAGGAACACCGACAGACAAGGGGCGAAGTGAGGAGGTGGTGTGGGGGAGGGAGACACTGAATGTTCGGTCTGTCAGATATCACAAGATCCAGAAAAGGGCCAAGTCTGTGATGCCAAGAGATGAGAGGATTTGTAGCAAAAGGGAGTTGTCCACAGTGTCAAAGGCAGAAGACAGGTCCAGGAGAAGGAGGACAGAGTAGTGTCGCTTGCTCCTGGCAGTTAGTAGGTCATTGGTGACTTTAGTTAGGGCAGTTTCATTTGAGTGATGGGAACGGAAGCCTGATTGTAACCGATGAAAGAGGGAGCAGAAGGAGAAGTGGGAGGACAGTTCAAGATGGACGTGTTGCTCCAGCAATTTGGAGGCATAAGGGAGAAGAGATATCGGGCGATAGCTAGACACAGAGGATGGGTCGAGGGAGTGCTTTTTGAGGATGGGTGTGATCTTTGCATGCTTGAAGGATGAGGGGAAGACACCTGTTGAGTGAGAGGTTGAAGAGGTGCGTTAGGGTTGGGATGAAGACCGTGGAAAGGTTAGGGATGAGGTGTGATGGGAGCGGGTAAAGCGTGCAGGTGGTGAGGTGTGATCTTGACAGGAGGGTGGAGAGCTGATCTTCCGTCATGGTGGAGAAGCTGGTTTTGGAGGAGCAGGGTTGAGCAGCTAAGAGGGACAGTGGGCGCTGTGGGCCAAAGCTTTCTCTGATCGTATCGATCTTCTGTTTAACCCCTTCATGACCTTGTGATTTTTTGTTTCTTTATCGCCTCTCATTGGGGGACACAGGAACCATGGGGTGTATGCTGCTGCCACTAGGAGGCTGACACTATGCAAATAAAAAAAGTTAGCTCCTCCTCTGCAGTGTACACCCCACCGACTGGCATTATACTCTTCAGTTTAGCTTAGTGTCAGTAGGAGGTGGACACGGGTCTTTCATTAGACCCTTATCTACCTCAATGTGCGTCGTTTCTTTTCAGGTTTCCGGAGGGATACAGGGTGAGCAGTCACACCTGTAGTCCCACAATGCGGACTATGAGTACGGCGTGTACTGCCACCCCGTATCCTCATAGATCCCTCTCCAGGACCAAGAGCCTAGCACACAAGCGTGCTTAGAAGTCCGGTCCTGCCTCCGTCCCCCACCCACTCGCCTTCCAGAGCCTGTCGGTTGGAGGAGACGAGGACGTCCGTCTCCACCACGGACGTCTAATACTTTCCACGCTTTAAGGTTAGTACCGGACGGCGTGGGATTTTAGGTGAGTATTTTTTTCCCCTAATCAGCTCTCCCACGGCGCCTTACAAGCGGATTCCTTCCTTTCCTGCGGCTGCATCTTTACTGTGCGGTGCGGTGCCTTACAGGCAGCCGCGCTGCTATTTCTGCGGCCGCACTTCTATTACTGCGGGCACTTTTCCTGGCATATCGTTTGCCCTGATGTCCGGCAGCTTCCCCTCGGTGGCCGCACTTTTACAGGCAGTCACACTGCCTTGTCTGCGGCCGCACCCTTTCACCCTGCGGCGCGGCTATCTGGGGGGGCCGTACCTTTTAGGAGCCTGCTCGCTGCCCGCCGTTCTCTCCAGCGGCCGCCGCCTTCTAATATAGACCCCGGCGGCAGCGCTCCCCTTTCTATGCGGCGGCTGCCGTGCATCTTAGCCGGGCAGCGCCCGCCCCGCTGTTTACCTCCAGCGGCCGCCGGCTTCTAATCTAGGCCCCGGCTTTTCCGGGGCCTGCTTCCGGCGTCGGCGGCAGCGCTCCCCTTTCCATGCGGCGGCTGCCGCGCCTCTTAGCCGGGCTGCGCCCGCACCGCTGATTACTTCCGGCGGTCGCCGGCTTATAATTTAGGCCCCGGCGCTTCCCGGGGCCTACCTCCGGTGCCGCGCTCCGCCCACTCCCGTTTTAATTGGGCGGGCTTTCTCCCGCCCGACAATCTGTCCGGCGCCATCTCAGCTGACTCCTCCCCTTCCTCTACGCCGCTGCTCGGCATCTGGATTTTAACTCATCGCGCTCCGCACCTTCCTGAGCGCACATCATGCTTGTCCTTCCAGCGGTCACCATCTGCGCGAATTGCAGCAGGGGCTCGTCTTCTCTCTGGAGATCCACCGCAGCTGGACAGCTTCCTCTACCTGGTATCCGTTTTCTCATCTGCCGTGAGTATCTGCACTGCAGACTGACACCCCCCTCTGCTCCGCTGTCCCCTAACCCTCTGGCTTTTCTTCAGATCTCCGCTCTGTCAGGCCTGCAGCAACACAATTATTCCTACCGTCCGAGAGTGATATGCCTCCTCTCTGTCACAATCGGTGGCCGATCTAACACGGGTGTCTCAAATTTTGGTGTCCGTGCTGGATTGATTACCTCTGCAGACCCCCGCAGTAGCCAGCGGGTCACAGGAGCCTCCGTCCGAGCCCTTCTTGATAAGCCACAAAAGGTCCAGACAGGAACGTCGGTCTGAGTCCTCTTCTCGCTCCATCTCGCCACACGGTTCTCCTCTGCGGTAGGCGTCCTCCTCCCCTGAGTCAGGCAAGGCGTTCTCTGGGAAGGTGCCCTTTCTTATGCCCCCTCGGATGATATTTCGGAGCTGGATTCTAACCAAATCGCCACTATGAGGGATATGGTTCAGAATCATTGGAGCTATAAACCAAACCTGTGGCATCAAGGATCCCTCTACGGAACCCGCAGATCCGGCGGTTTCGTTTAGACGGGCTAAACCACCTTCCAAGTTTTTTTTTTGCTCCTCATCCTGAATTCGAGAAAATCATGAACAGAGAAAGAGCAAACCCGACCAGTCGTTTTCAGAGTGGAAAACGCCTTGGTGTTTTGTATCCTTTTTCTCCAGAACCTACCGCCAATTGGACGGTCTCGGTGGATCCCCCGGTTTCCAGGGTGTTCACAAACACGGTGCCTCCACTGTCCGGCGGAGCATCTCTGAAGGATTCTAACGACAGAGTTATAGAATCCTTCGCGAAATCTGCCTTGGAAGCGGCTTCAGCGGCTCTATGTCCAGCTTTTGCTTCCACTTGGGCCTCAAAATCCATCTCAAAATGGGCCAAGGATCTACGGCGAGGTATCCTGGACGGGGCGCCTCCCGCGCAATTAGCGGAACTTGCCAACCAGATTTCCCACGCCGGTGAATACCTGGTCTCCGCCTCCCCGGATGTCGCGTCTTGTGCGGCTCAGGCTTCCAGCAATGCCGTTGCCATCCGCCGGACTGTTTGGCTCAGGGCCTCGCAGGCGGACTTGTCTTCCAAAAGTCCCTCACTAGTCTGCCCTTCCAGGGCTCTCGTCTCTTTGGTTCCCAGCTGGACCAAATCATTAAGGACGCCACCGGGGGTACAAGTTCTCTTCTCCCCCAGGCTAAGCCTCGTCGCCCTCCTCCTAGATGGCACTTTTGCTCTTTTCGGCCTTTTCGTCGCTTCGCTGCGTCAAGCTCCCATTCCCAGCAGCAACAGAGGCCACAGGCACGTCAAGAGAAGAATGCGGTGGCCTTTAGGCCCACTCCGTCCTGGCGTCCTCGCTACTCCCAGGGTAGATCCTCCAGACCCAGGACTGGAAGATCCACCTCCGCATGGCTCTTGGCAAGACTCCAGCCCAACTCTCAGGTTGGGCGGCCGTCTTCTCCTTTTCAGGGACGTCTGGTTTTCCGCAGTAGAGGACGCAGGGGTCATTGAAGTTGTATCCTCGGGATACAAGATAGAGTTCACCTCCCGACCCAGGGATCGTTTCTTCCAATCCCGTCCTCCAAGAGATCCCGCTCTAGTTCCGGGCTTCTTCGCAGCCATCGCTTCTCTGCTCAAATCCGGGGTAATCGTTCCCGTCCCAGAGAAAGAACGGTTCACGGGTTTCTACTCGAACCTTTTTGTGGTACCGAAAAAAGACGGCAAGGTTCGCCCCATTCTGGACCTCAAATTGCTGAACAGGAGAGTTCGCCTGAGACACTTCAAGATGGAATCCCTTCGTTCGATAATTGCTTCCATGGAGGCCCAGGAATTTCTAGGCTCAATAGATATCCAGGACGCCTACCTCCATGTCCCGATATTTCCCGGACATCACCGTCTCCTGCGCTTCGCAGTGCAACGAGAACACTTTCAATTCCTCGCCCTGCCGTTCGGTCTCGCAACAGCGCCAAGGGTGTTCACGAAGATCATGGCGGCGCTGATGGCCATCTTGAGAGTCAGAGGCTTGGTCCTATGTCCATACCTCGACGACATCCTCCTCAAGGCTCCGTCCTTTGCTCAGGCTCACGAAAGCCTGTCTATTGTTCTCGACACCTTAGCCCGTTTCGGGTGGCTGGTCAACCGGAAGAAGTCCTGCCTTATTCCTTCTCAGCGCATCATCTTTCTGGGCATGCTTTTCGACACTCGTCAGACCAGAGTCTTCCTTCCCAAAGACAAGAGATCCACTCTTTGTCGGGACATACGCTTGCTCCAGGGTCCTCGGCCTCCCTCCCTCCGATCGGCCATGAAGGTTCTGGGGAGGATGGTAGCTACATTGGAAGCGATTTCTTCGCCCAATTTCATTCGCGACCTTTTCAGCAAGCCATTCTGTCTCAGTGGGACAGGTCTGTCTTCTCCCTGGATCGGCCGATCAGACTCTTTTCTCGGGTCAAACGGTCCCTCAACTGGTGGCTGACGTCACCTCTCATCTCCCAGGGCAGGTCCTTCCTTCCAGTTCACTGGCAGGTGGTGACAACGGACGCCAGCCTGTTCGGCTGGGGTGCAGTTTTTCGCCACCTGACGGTTCAGGGCCGTTGGTCGTCGCAGGAGTCATCTCTGCCAATCAATGTCATCGAAATTCGGACCATCTTTCTGTCCCTCCGCCACTGGGAAAGGATCCTCAGTGGCCTTCCAGTCCGGATCCAGACGGACAACGCCACGGCTGTGGCATATGTCAACCATCAGGGGGGGACCCGGAGCTCCTTGGCCCTTGCCGAGGTATCCAAGATCCTCCTCTGGGCAGAGGCAACGGTTCCGGTGATATCCGCGGTGCATATCCCCGGCGTGGACAACTGGGCCGCCGACTTCCTCAGCCACAAGAGCCTCGCGGCAGGGGAATGGTCCTTGCATCCGGAGGTCTTCCATCAGATTTGTCTTTGATGGGGCACTCCGGACGTGGATCTCACGGCGTCTCGAATCAACAGGAAGGTTCCGCAGTTCGTCTCCAGGTCCTGTGATCCTCTCGCAGTGGGCGTCGATGCTCTGGCCATTCCTTGGTCTCAGTTCGAGCTGCCCTACCTGTTCCCACCCCTTCCATTTCTTCCCAAACGGTTGAAGATCAAAGCGGAAGGGGTGTCGGTCATCCTGATCGCCCCGGATTGGCCCAGGAGAGCTTGGTTCGCGGAGCTCGTCAACCTTCTCGCGGACACTCCCTGGCGCCTTCCAGACAGGCTCGATCTGCTGTCCCAGGGTCCGATCTGCCACCCGAATTCTCGGTCGCTCAGTTTAACGGCGTGGCTGTTGAGACCGCAGTTCTAAGAGCGTCCGGCCTTTCAGTCCGGGTGATTCACACCATGATTTAGGCTCGGAAGCCTTCGTCTTCCTGGATCTACTACCGTACCTGGAAGGCTTACTTCCGTTGGTGCGAATCCAACCGCGTTCCGCCTATGGTTTTTTCCCTGCCTTCTCTTTTGGCCTTCCTTCAGGCAGGACTGGATTCGGGCCTGGCTCTTAGCTCTCTAAAGGGCCAGGTTTCTGCGCTTGCCATACGCTTTCAGAAGAACTTGGCCTCTCGGCCACAGGTTAAGACCTTCTTTCCAGGAGTAGCCCACGCTGTCCCGCCGTACAGAGCCCTTGTGGACGCAGAGGACTTAAACCTGGTACTGGACGTTCTGAGGGTTTCCCCCTTTGAACCTCTTAGGGAGATTCCTCTATCGGTTTTATCTTGGAAGGTGCCCTTTCTTGTGGCCATCACGTCTATTCACGGCGTTTCCGAGCTGGCGGCCCTGTCTTGCCGTCCTCCGTTTTTGGTCATTCGCCAGGACAAGGTGGTCTTCCGGCCTCCACCTTTTCTTCCTAAGGTGGTTTCCACCTTCCACCTCAACGAGGACATCGTTCTACCTTCCTTTTGTCCAGCTCCGACTCATCCTCTGGAGCGATCGTTGAACAAGCTGGACCTCGTCAGGGCAGTGAGGATCTATCTGGACAGAACGTCCACTTTCCGGAAGACGGATTCTTTTTTTCGTCATTCCTGATGGCACGCGCAGAGGCCAACCGGCTTCTAAAGCGACTATTGCTCGCTGGATCAGAATGGCAAATTTGGAGGCTTACCGGGTCAAGAACAGAGTGCCCCCTCCTGGGATTAAGGCTCACTCTACCCGGGCAGTCGGCGCCTCCTGGGCGGTGCACCACAGGGCTTCCGCCCTACAGCTTTGCAAAGCGGCAACTTGGTGTTCCATCCACACGTTCGCCAAATTTTACAAGGGCCATACCTATGCTTCGGCGGACGCCGGCCTAGGCAGAAGGATCCTGCAGGCAGCAGGGGTGAGTCCTCTGGCCTGATGGAAGTCTGTTTTTCCCGCCCTAGGGACTGCTTTGGGACGTCCCATGGTTCCTGTGTCCCCCAATGAGAGGCGATAAAGAAAACAGGATTTTTGGTTGCTTACCGTAAAATCTGTTTCTTGGAGCCTCCATTGGGGAACACAGCTCCCTCCCAATGTTTCTCAATTTCTATGTTCTATGACTGTTCTCACGTTTACAGTTCTCAAGTTTCTGGTTATGGTTTTCAACCTTGTTATTTATCTCCTACTGCTTTCTCACTAACTGAAGAGTATAATGCCAGTCGGTGGGGTGTACACTGCAGAAGAGGAGCTAACTTTTTTTATTTGCATAGTGTCAGCCTCCTAGTGGCAGCAGCATACACCCCATGGTTCCTGTGTCCCCCAATGGAGGCTCCAAGAAACAGATTTTACGGTAAGCAACCAAAAATCCTGTTTTTTCCGTGTTCGTTTTTCACTCCCCTCCTTCCCAGAGCCATAACTTTTTTATTTTTCCTTCAATTTGGCCATGTGAGGTCTTATTTTTTGCGGGACGAGTTGTAGTTTTGAACGACTTCATTGGTTTTAGCATGTCGTGTACTCGAAAACGGGGAAAAAAATTCCAAGCGCGGTGAAATAGCAAAAAAAGTGCAATCCCACACTTGTTTTTTGTTTGGCTTTTTTGCTAGGTTCACTAAATGCTAAAACTGACCTGCCATTATGATTCTCCAGGTCAGTATGAGTTCATAGACACCTAACATGACTAGGTTATTTTTTATCTAAGTGGTGAAAAAAAATTCCAAACTTTGCTAAAAAAAAAAAATTGCGCCATTTTCCGATACTTGTAGCGTCTCCATTTTTCGTAATCTGGGGTCAGTTGAGGGCTTATTTTTTGCATGCCGAGATGACGATTTTAATGATAGCATTTTGGTGCAGATACGTTCTTTTGATCGCCCGTTATTGCATTTTAATGCAATGTCGCAGCGACCTAAAAAACGTAATTCTGGCGTTTCGAATTTTTTTCTCGCTACGCCATTTAGCGATCAGATAATGCTTTTTTTTATTTGATAGATCGGGCGATTCTGAGCGCGGCGATACCAAATATGTGTAGATTTGAATTTTTTTTAATTGATTTATTTTGATTGGGGCGAAAGGGGGGTGATTTAAACTTTTATATTTTTTTTATTTTTTTCACATTTTTTTAACTTTTTTTTTTACTTTTGCCACGCTTCAATAGCCTCCATGGGAGGCTAGAAGCTGGCACAACTCGATCGCCTCTGCTACATAGCAGCGATCTGCTGATCGCTGCTATGTAGCAGAAATGGAGGTGTGCTGTGAGCGCCGACCACAGGGTGGCGCTCACAGCCACCGGTGATCAGTAACTATAGAGGTCTCTAGGACCTCTATGGTTACCATCCTGACGCATCGCCGACCCCCGATCATGTGACTGGGGTCGGCGATGACGTCATTTCCGGCCGCCCGGCCGGAAGCGGTAGTTAAATGCCGCTGTCTGCGTTTGACAGCGGCATTTAACTAGTTAATAGGTGCGGGCAGATCGCGATTCTGCCCGCGCCTATTACGGGCACATGTCAGCTGTTCAAAACAGCTGACATGTCCCGGCTTTGATGCGAGCTCGCCGCCAGAGCCCGCATCAAAGCAGGGGATCTGACCTCGGACGTACTATCCCGTCCGAGGTCAGAAAGGGGTTAAAGAAAGAGGCGAAGTCTTCAGCAGAAATGAGGGGGGAGGTGCTGGGGGACGGAGTAGAGAATTGAAAGTGTTGAAAAGCTGTTCAGGGTTGTGAGACAGGGAGGATATGAGAGGTGAGAAGTAAGTTTGTTTTGCGGCAGTGAGCGCAGACTTGAAGCTGGCGAGGGACTGCTTGTATGCAGTGAAGTGGTCGGCAGAGCGGGATTGCTTCCATCTCCGCTCAGCAATCCTGGATGCCCGTCTCAATTCTTTGGTCAGGCTGGTCAGCCAGGGCTGCCTGTTAATTGTACGAGTTTTACTATGCATGAGCGGGGCGGCCGAATTGAGTGTTGCTGTTATTGTGGTGTTATAAAAAGTGGCAGCAGCATTTGTGTCATGAAGGGAAGCTATGTCTATGAGAGGGAGAAGGGACTCTGAGAGTTTTTGTAAGTTTTTGTGTCATTCCTCATTGATTAGTGGGTGCTCCCTTGGCTTCTATAATGTTTAGTCAAAGCCAATAGCAAATGGAATAGAAACCATTGTCTCACAATGCTCAATGTGAAAAATGAAAAATTGAGAAAGTTTAGCTCATAAATTGGCCAAGTTGTGTATATTGAAGCCACGTTAAGGCATTTCTCGTTTCCAGGACCTAGCAATGCCTTTCCTCTCTTAGATTAAAGTCTTCATCTGTATGGGAACATGAATCCTCTGTTAGACTAAAATCTATATCTCGGTGGAGGGGTAGTGTTCCTGCTGTGTTTTAATCAATTTTAATTACTGAACGGTCTCTAGTACCTACAGAGGTTTACCTATTGATATGTATGATGAATGCATCTTGTAATCACTCTGCATATATTTTTATGCTTGTGAATGGGCTTTTTAGTGTGCATTTTTCCCTATTATGCAGCGGCACATCTGAAAGTGGCTGATCATCCACTTCCATCTACACCGGGAACAGCAAGGCAGCAGATTATAATGTCTGCACTGGTCAGGTCTCCAGAGCATCAGCCAAATGCGGTCAGCTTGCTGGCCCCTCAGTCCAGTCGTAGAAAAGAATCCTCTGCTCCTGAAGGTGAGAACGTGTGGAGCAAATGTGCCAGTAACTATTTATGGTGACAGTCTAGTCTCTTATTTTGGAATTATCTGAACTACTGACTTGATGTATATCATGAAAGAAACCAACTCTCTTATTTTGATTTCTGCAGAATTTAGTCGTCGCCTTAAAGAACGAATGCATCATAATATTCCGCACAGATTTAATGTTGGTCTTACTATGCGGGCAGCCAAATGTTCTGTATGCTTAGACACTGTGCACTTTGGGCGCCAAGGAGCTAAGTGTTTAGGTAAGAAAAATTGTAATATTTCACATGACCATAACACATGAGACATTAGTAAGGGCTTATAGACACACTCGTCACTTCCCAAGCAGAATTTTTAATATCCATTTCTATTTGTTTTTCTATAAGAATGTCAGGTCATGTGTCACCCAAAGTGTTCCTCCTGCCTCCCAGCTACATGTGGCCTCCCTGCAGAATATGCTACACACTTCACCGAAGCCTTTTGTAGAGAGAAGATGAATTCCCCTGGAATGCAAATGAAGGACGTGACTGGCTCTCTGCGCCTGGAAGGCTGGATGAAGATCCCACGGTATGTCACACGCATGCCTGGGAAGCTAGTCAGACAAATGGGTTCCCGGTAGCAGCATACCACCACCCTTTCCCCATTAATGACAGGTCCCTCTCTGTATGCATGTATAAGGAGAGACCAGTCAGTCATGGCAGCGGGCGGGGACAAGCCACCGTAGACTGGCCCCTTGGACTAGTCGTCTTTGCGTCTTTGTCCACTGAGGCTTTTAAAACATTTTTTTTTCTGTAATGACACAGCGTTTCAGAGTCAAATATACATTGCTGTGATTATACAGCCGGGGCCTCATACATACTGCCTGTGGTTTGGGCAATATATTCCTTGCTGTAAGGCTTCTTTTAAGGCCAGCTCATTTTGTGACTCACATAGAAGTGAATAGTCAAAGGTGAAGAAATGTGCAGCCATATTTCCATTCATTTTATATCCACATGCAATAGTAGGTGGCTGTCTCGCTACGTGGCATGGGAGATTCCCAATCTGGAGATAAGGGAAGTTCACACTAGGCGTTTTTTCAGCATTTTTTTTTTCCGACAGCAAAACCTGATCTCTTGGCAGGAAAGAAGCTGCAGAAAAAAAGCATGTTTTCCTTGTTTTTTCTTGTATTTTTTTCCTGCGACTTTGGCATGCTAGATTTGTTTCTTGTGCATGCTGATAAAGTTTAGTGTTGAAACAAAAGTCCTATTCTATAGAATCCGATTTTGGCACAAAAAACACAGCAAAACCTGATACCTGGGTTTTTGGTGTGTTTTTTTCACATGCTCCATTGTGCAAAAAACCAAGCAAAGCACAAAATCCCGATGACAAAAAAAACAACTGTGTGCATGGGATTTCTGATACCTTATAGACTTTGCTGTTACTGTAAGGGTATGTGCACACGTCAGGATTTTTTCCTGACAAAATCCTGAGAATTCTGCCAGAAATCCGCGTGCTTTTTTTGCGCGGATTTCTCGCGGAATTTGCGCGGATTTTTTGCGGATTTTTTTTTCTTTCCGGAATGTCCTTTTTGATAGGAAATCCACAAAAAATCCGCAAAAAGATAGAGCATGTCCGGATTTTTAGCGGCATGCGTTTTTTTTTTGCGGAAAAAACGCTAATATATGCACAAAAAATGCGGAATGCATTCTAAAAGATAGGATGCATAATGTTAGCATTTTTTGACCGGATTTATAGCGTTTTTATAGCGAAATTCCGCAAAAAAAACCGCTAAAAATCCTGACGTGTGCACATACCCTAAAACGCAGCTGACAATTTGCATTAAAAAACACTTAAAAAAAAATGCAAAAATGCCTAGTGTGAACTTAGCTCTAAATAGGTCCCAGAAGTGGGCTCTCCATCCATCAGACATGCAATATATGGAATAAGTTTTGTACTTGTGAATGTCTTCTTCTTTTACTATACTGTGTTTCAAAGCACAGCATTTTTTTGGGTGCTGTATGAGGGCATGTTTTTGTTTCCTTTTGCTGGACTACTCAGTACATACAATTTATTGACTACTATTGCGTTTTTTGGCAACAGAGGCTGAATAAATAAAAAAGCAGTAATACTGGAATTAGGTTTTTATCTTTTGTATTTATGTTTATTTTCATTTGGTATGTCAGTGTAAAACTGATTGGCAGCCTGTTAGATTCTGCTTTTGTCCGGAGCCTAATAGACATCTGTGCGTTGGTTGTGTTTTTCTCTGATTTTGTCCTCATTGTGCTATACTGAGATAAATTATTATGGATGCTATCATTTCTTATTCTTAATATCTAAGCATTTACTTTATCTACAATTTAATTTTTTAGAAACAACAAACGAGGTCAGCAAGGTTGGGACCGAAAATACATTGTTCTGGAGGGATCGAAGATACTAATCTACGATAATGAAGTAAAAGAAGGTATTCATTGCATCACTTAAAAAAAAAAAAGAATGCTGAGCTTTTTGTCTTATACATGTAAGTCACTGCCTTTTATACCAAGTGGCTGTTTCTTTACACTTGCTAGTTACACTGGTTAGTCTTATTCACTACTGATATTTCTATTTAACTTACTAATTAGTTTGAATCTTTGGATTGTTGTCCGCAGGAGGACAGCGACCTATGGAGGAGTTTGAGCTTTGTCTTCCTGATGGTGATGTAACTGTTCATGGAGCTGTGGGATCCACAGAACTTGTAAATACTGCAAAATCAGGTGAGAAACTAAAACCTAAGGGCAGAATTGCAGAAGATCAAGTATAACATACAGTAGATCATATATAAATAAATTCGTGGAATTATTAAAATCACATGATCAAAAGACATGTTTCCGATATACAAATGATGAAAAACTGGAAACCAAATTTTCAAAACATTTGATATATTCAGTATTAAGTATGAGCGTCACAAGCAAAAATACAAGCACTTTCAAATCTTGGCTGCAAGCAGTGAGGTTAAAAGTGTTGTCCACTACTCTTCCCAACAGTAAAATAATAATACCTTTATTCACCTTTTGGCACTGTTCTACCAGGGCTCGCTTGACATTAGTTAGTGAGCCTAAAGGTACCGTCACACTAAGCGACGCTGCAGCGATACCGACAACGATCCGGATCGCTGCAGCGTCGCTGTTTGGTCGCTGGAGAGCTGTCACACAGACAGCTCTCCAGCGACCAACGATGCCGGTAACCAGGGTAAACATCGGGTTACTAAGCGCAGGGCCGCGCTTAGTAACCCGATGTTTACCCTGGTTACCATCGTTAAAGTAAAAAAAAACACTACATACTTACCTTCGGCTGTCTGTCCCCGGCGCTTTGCTTCTCTGCTCTGGCTGTGAGCACAGCGGCCGGAAAGCAGAGCGGTGACGTCACCGCTGTGCTTTCTGGCGCTCACAGCCAGAGCAGAGAAGCAGAGCGCCGGGGACAGACAGCGGTAGGTAAGTATGTAGTGGTTGTTTTTTTTTACTTTAACGATGGTAACCAGGGTAAACATCGGGTTACTAAGCGCGGCCCTGCGCTTAGTAACCCGATGTTTACCCTGGTTACCAGCGAAGACATCGCTGAATTGGCGTCACACACGCCGATTCAGCGATGTCAGCGGGACGTCCAGCGACGAAACAAAGTTCTGGACTTTCTGCCCTGACCAGCGATATCACAGCAGGGGCCTGATCGCTGCTGCCTGTCACACTGGACGATATCGCTAGCCAGGACGCTGCAACGTCACGGATCGCTAGCGATATCGTCTAGTGTGACGGTACCTTAACAGTGGACACCGTGTCTGACACATACAAAATCCATACATTATAATTGGGTATTCAGTGAAACTCACCTGGTATTAACCAGAGCCAGGTCCTCTGCACATACTGAGCCTTTTGTGTAACTGTGGGTGGAACCCCACAGTCCTTTTCCTATAAACCTTTAGCACATTGATGAAGGTCTAGATGACCGAAACATTTGTGTATGTATTAATTTTTGGATCACATTAAACCACAATTTCTCAACTACCCATTGTGTGCGAAGTTATCTACACAAGATTATACGGTTTGGGAACCTACTTATGCATCGGTCTTCATAGTTGTGCTAACGCTTTATTATTACTAGTTTTCCGTACACTGTCCAGCTGTAGCCAAAGATGAATTGGCGATATTTGTAGAAAGAATATTATGCTGCCCTGTAATCACTGGTCATGCCCAGCCTGTGTACTTTAACAGTTGTCTTACAATGCTCTAACAGATGTGCCATACGTGATGAAGGTGGAGTCTCACCCGCATACTACTTGCTGGCCGGGACGCACTCTTTACTTGTTAGCACCTACTTTTCCTGATAAGCAGCGTTGGGTCAATGCCTTGGAGTCGGTGGTTGCTGGTGGAAGAGTATCTAGAGAGAAAGCAGAAGCTGATGCTGTAAGTAGAAGAATAACAATTAAAACATATTTATTTTTGCTTTTACCACTTTGATGTTACATGTTCGTCATATTTATATTTGTCACTTCATCAACCAGCTAAAACATAGTTATGAAAACCTGCCCATAAGTCTAAAGAAATGTCCCTTCCATCAGTGACAGGGAACCATCCGGTAGACTGATGCAACACCAAATGACTGAGAAATTCTCAAGACAAAATTTAACATGTATTTACCTTTTCAATAAAATTAGTCTTTGGATCACTTAAACGTTTTCAACATGGAGAAAATAACCCTGTTTTTCCTGTGATAAAAATATGCAAACACTTTTTAGGCAACCTTTTGAACAACAGTAGATATTTGTTACCTCTCTGTGATAGACATTTTCTCCCTTGGAAATCTATTCGGGGCTTTTCAATCCAATACGAACCATGATCAGTAGTAATTGGAACATAACTATTGGTACTTAGCCGTCCACATTTATTTCTATCATATAAGCAAGCAGTGTGTGACCGTTACATGTGTCTAAAGCTGTTGGCTGCTTTATTTTCGATCATATTTTAAAGTTACCCAAAGTAGACTAGCTCCTGGGCCGATGCTTACAATTCTTCTCCGTGTGCACTATAAAGCACGACTGATGAGACATACTTACCTACCGCTGTCTGTCCCCGGCGCTCTGCTTCTCTGGTCTGGCTGTGAGCGCCGGGCAGCCGGAAAGCAGAGCGGTGACGTCACCGCTCTGCTTTCCGGCCGCTGTGCTCACAGCCAGACCAGAGAAGCAGAGCGCCGGGGACAGACACGGAAGGTAAGTATGTAGTGGTTGTTTTTTTTACTTTAACGATGGTAACCAGGGTAAACATCGGGTTACTAAGCGCGGCCCTGCGCTTAGTAACCCGATGTTTACCCTGGTTACCGGCATCGTTGGTCGCTGGAGAGCGGTCTGTGTAACAGCTCTCCAGCGACCAAACAGCGACGCTGCAGCGATCTGGATCGTTGTCAGTATTGCTGCAGCGTCGCTTAGTGTGACGGTACCTTTAGATCAGGCTTTCCTCTTTTTGTTGTTCAGACTGAAACAAAAAGAAAAAAGAAGTTTTTACAGCTCGCTTTTTTTTATTTGCCCCTTTAAAATGTAACTGCAATTGTCAACCTGAGGTCTTGCCTGTATTGCAATTCTTAGAGAAATGAAAATTTCCTTTAAATTAGGCTGTGTTATCAGATCTCGCTACACTTTCTGTAGCACCGCATTGTGCGTGTCTTTGTGGCTTAGACGTGTATCGAAAATAAAAAAAAAAATATATGCAATTCATATCAGCATAAACAAGTTTGTTATATATTCCTCAATATTTTACCTAGGTGTAACCTGTGGAACCGTAAAAATAAATGAGATGTCATTATTATTATGGTGTCATTTTCCAGTAGTCTAGTGTTTGTGTGTTGCACGTTTTGTTAGCTCCAGTGGTATTAGCAGTATGTGGGTATGGGGTTGGCCACTTTGTGTTAACATTTCAGTAAATATGTTGGAGACCTGATTATGTGCGGCATACTTAGAGATGGTTCCTTACTTTGTGAAGCCATGCCCTCTTGTATCTGCTTTACAGACTGCCCACCCTGAGCAAAGCCACCGATGAAGAGAATTGTGACCAGACACTTTCATCAGTGGCCGCCACTGAAGAACACTGTGCATGCGCTATTCTCCCATTTTCCCATTTTTTAATGCAGGTTGCTTTTGGATATGTCAGGATACATTCCCCTTCATCCGTGGCCATGTCCGACATAGGAGTGCCCTATAGTGCATGCCGTAGGAGAGATCAGCGCTAATAGGGTCTTATCCGAGGAATACAGTGAGCTTTATACTCAGATTATAAACTCACCTGTTCAATCTGTTAAAAACACATATAATGTAGAAAGATCAGCTGCAGCGGATCCACGGGTCAGCGAGCGACCATCAGACTGTAAAGGGAGTTAGTGGACAAATTCCGCTCTGCCAACAGTATGCGAAGTAAAGGTGGTGGTTTATTTCAACGCGGTTTGAAGTATATCATTACCACATGGTGGTTTCTCATGAAGAGGAAGTAATATACTTGGAAACACATTGAAATAAACCACCACCTTGTACCACACTGGGATATACGTCTCCATTCTGTCAGCAGAGTAAAGTTTGTCCACTAACTCCTTTTACAGTCTGACATAGTGCGTGGAGGGAGTTGTATTAAGAAGGGGGCCTGGATTACCAAAGTAAAAAACTGGTGATGACATAATATAACGAAGTGCACTCATGTCTCCAACCTATTTGTTAAAATAATCATTGAGTGGCCCACCCCTTTAATAATACAGGTAAGCACATTTAAGGTTGCTTGATAAGTCTTTGTAAATTAAAAAGGTTTAAAGGCATGACATTTAATAATAAAAAAAATACAAAATAAGTCACCATAGATAATCTGCTTGATTGTAAAGGTCCGTTTTAGTTATATACTGCTTGCTTTTAGATCAATCAATATGGCCGATATTTCAGGTCCTGACTACTAAATGTGTCTAGTAATGTGTCTAGCATGCTGAAACTGCTGAACCGCGTCTAGAATGTATAACATTAGAAACAGTCAGCAGCGCAGAGTGAATGATTACAAGAGACGTCTCATCTCATAACACCCCTTTAACATAGCGGAAAAACAACTTATGTGAAAGCTGTAATAATGGCCATATTAATTTTCACTTTGCTTCCGCAGAAATGGCTGAAAGGAGTCTTGTGTTTAGCAGAAACCATTCCTTTACTCCGTGTGATGTGTCTAGTATGGCAGCTATTCCAATAAGTGGGACTGGGGTATAATGCCAAATTCATCCCATCAACAAGTGGGAACATGTACGGCTGTTGAACAAGTCCCGATCATCCAACAATTCTAGCAATAAAGCTTCTGAGAGCTAATGATATGACTATATACCGGTATATGGCGGCACAAAGGCTGACCGCAGGAGTCCTATACAGCGGCAATTATTTGAATGGCTGCCACAAGTGTACAGTCTCTGCATATCTAGACAGTATAGACTTGTGATTGCTTCTAACTGCTGCCCCCCTTGTATAAGTTTAGTATGTAACTGTATGTTGCTCTTTTCATGACATCAGGATGAGTATTTTGGAGGTGACATGTGTTGTAGAAAAGGTAATTATCACACAGATGGTCTTGACACAAGTCTGTTGTGTTTGTTACCTCTTGTTACACTAGCGGCTGCGTTACTCGCTCTCCTTATGTGTCACTGTCACTTTGTGTCCCACCCTATTGGTGAAATATCAATGTGAAAGTAGCATGGCAGTTTTTTTTTTCTTTAAATCTCATTCTTGAATGATGTTCTTTGCATTACACAGGCGCAGTACATATGTAAGCTTAGATCATGGCATTCTGTGGACTTATGGTATTTTGTTTCCCTTTACGATCACAGAAATTGCTTGGAAATTCCCTTTTAAAACTGGAAGGGGAGGATCGGCTGGACATAAACTGCACTATACCTCTAACAGAGCAGGTAGGCATGAATGCAGAGTACACGGAGCCAGGCAAAATCTGCACTGGGAAGTAAGGAGCCCCCAAAATACATTATAGCCTCATTGTATTATGTATGATCTTACCTTTATGTATCTAATGCATTGCTTGCGCACATTACACCAAATCAGAGACCACGTGAAACCTCTCATGTGGAGAGTACATCATACTGCTCATTCCTTTTTTCTAAATAAATAGATTATATCTGTCCTTGCATTGTACATCACAGCGTGCGTTTTTCTTTGCAGATTGTTCTGGTCGGAGCCGAGGAAGGCCTCTATGCTCTGAATGTGTTAAAGAATTCTCTCACTCACATTCCTGGAGTCGGGGCAGTGTTCCAAGTTCATATCGTGAAAGAGCTAGAGAAACTCCTACTTATAGCAGGTAACTGCATGGTTAAAAAAATATAATATAGAAAGATTTCAGATTCTTCTTATTACAGTCAAATTTATAAGGACATATATCACAGCTTGGTTTGAAATCTTTTTAGGTTCACAATACAAACTGCATACATAACATAAAGCTCAAATGACCGGTTGAGGCTGGTGTACTTACGTTGAAAAATTACTGTCAGTTTTCCAGCCTGTTACTAAAATACTCACCTTAACATCAGGATTGTTTTTTAGCCATGTAGACATGGACTTTCAAAGTTAATCCACCAGCCTTATAAGGTTCAAGATTTATTGAGTAATGTAAGCAGCTTGTATTCTGAACTCTTTAGCCTCAATATACAGGGTTAAGAGAAAAGCTAAGGCAACAGCGTTACTTTGAACATCACATCTATTTAAGATCAATATGATTATTGTGACAAAACTGCTAAAATAATCTGCACCCGCTGGATTATAGGTTGTAAATGGCATGTGACTTTTCCATCATAGTCCACAATATAAGTAGCATGTTACTTGCTTGCGATTGGCTGCCTCCACCGATTGCTAAGCTGAATGAGCAGCTAAAATCAAACTTCAACAACTTTCTGTTGAGTCCATCTTCAGTCTTGGCTGTTACAAGCTCCCAGGTGATTTCTTCTGTTCATTCAATTTAGTGGTTCCTAGGGGTCTCAGCTTGTCACTATGACATGCCAAAGAAGGTATAGTTACATCGAGCTGATGGCCATTTTGAGGGATAGTTAACTAATCAAGGTGAAATGCATTAATTAGCCTTGTCTATGCAAAACCCTAATAGAGGGTTAAGTCAGGTATTTTGTGGGCATCTTTTATCCATGCATACAAGTCGTGAAAGAGTGGCACACTCAACCAGCTAAGCTGTAATAGCATCAAATGTATTCTATGTGTTAGCAAGTGAACGCCTGAAAAGTAGGATATTGTATTGTTCTGTTATGGGACCGGCTCTCTGATTTGAAATGATTTGGCACAAAGCCAGATTAACCCCTTAACGACATGTGCCGTACATGTACACTGCATGTTGTGTCTCTCCCTTTGATATCGGCTTCGGCACTGAGCCCACATGTTTACTGGCACATGTTAGCTGTTTTGAGCAGCTGACATGTGCTCCTAACAGCTGCGTGTGGAATCGCGATCCATCCGCTGCTGTTAACCTGTTAAATGCCGCTGTCAATCTCAGAAGTACGTTACTAATCCCGCCCATCGATGCCCATGTCACATGACTGCAGGTCACCAATGGGGTTGGCATGACAACCTGGGGTCTGCAGCAGAACCCTGTGGTTCTCATTGCCGGATTGCTATGAGCACCGCCCAGCTGTTTGCGCTTATAGCAAGTGAGCATTTCTGCTACATAGAGCAGGACTGCAGCCCTGCTCTATGTAGCACAAGCGATCGTATGATCGTGTCTTCTAGTCTCCCATGGAGAATATTGAAGCAAGTAAAAGAGGAAAATAAAAAGTTTCTATAAAAAGAATTAAAGCGATCGGTAAACGGCGTAGCAGAAAGAAAAAGTAAAAATGCCAGAATTACGGTTTTTTGGTCCCACAACATTGCATTAAAATGCAATAACGGGCGATCAAAAGATTGTATCTGCACCAAAATGGTATCATTAAAAACGTCAGCTCGGCACGCAAAATATAAGCCCTCACCCGACCCGAGATCACGAAGAACGGAGACGCTACATGTCTTGGAATATGGCACTTTTTTTTTTTTTTTTATAAACTTTTCCACTTAAATAAAAAAAAAAAAAACAACCAATACATGTTTGGTTTCTACGAACTCTTAATGACCTGGAGAATCATACTGGCAGGTCACTTTTAGCATTTGGTGAACATGGTTAAAAAAAAAAAAAAAATCAATTGTTGAATTGCACTTTTTTTTCACAATTTCACCACATTAGGGTTTTTTCCCCCCCTTTTTCCAGTACACGACAGGGAAAAACAAACAGTGTCGTTCAAAAGTACAACTCGTCCCACAAAATACAAGCCCTCATCTGGCCATATTGACTGAAAAATAAAAAAAGTTATGGCTCTAGGAAGGAGAGCAAAAAAAAAAAAAACACACGCAAAACTGAAAATGGGCTGCGGCGCGAAGGGGTTAAAAGGGTTTTCCACCACTTTGATAACGAAGACCTGTCCTTGGGATAAGTCATCAATATCCGCTTGATCGTGGTCTGACACATGGTATCACCATCCATCAGAGGTTATTAGCTCTGGCAGGCGGATGTAAACGGGCAGAGGCCGGAGCAGGAAGCTTCGCTCTATACACTGCCTCGTGGCCACTGCCGGTTGCCACCGATTGGCTTCTATTATATAGTCGGCAGTGGCCACCAATTAGTGTATGGAGCTAGGCTGTTCTACTCCATACACTGTTTCTTCCAGCTTCTGCCTGATCAAACAGCGGATCACTGGGGGTGCTTGGTGGCAGATCCCTAGTGATCTGACATTGATGACCTATCCAAAAGATAGGTCATCAATATCAACATGGTGGACAACCCCTTTAAGGCTCCCACTACTTGTTCCATGCTGCACGTAGGGATACCCAGCAGCCTCCTTATTTACCTCCTGAATGTTCCTTATGTTTGTAGGAGAAGAGCGTGCATTGTGCTTAGTTGATGTGAAGAAAGTGAAGCAGTCCCTGGCCCAGGCCCACCTGCCAGCACAGCCGGAGGTTGCTCTCTCCGTGTTTGAGGCCGTTAAAGGCTGCCATCTATTTGCTGCTGGAAAGGTAAGTGACAGTATTATGGGACTGCAGATCTTGTATGTGTTTCCATAAATTGGCCTTGTAATCCTGTGTGTACAAGCTTGGCGTAACAACATGTAGGGGAGAAGACTGAAGGAATGCCTTTACAACATTAGGAAAGTGGGTAACACTGCACTTCGCTTCCTGAAGGATCGGGTGGTTAGTGAGGTGATTGCTTTCACATATATTAGCCCCTAGGTATGATGCTTGAATAATTTTCCTTATATAGATACATTCCGTGAACTCCGTATCCTGCATTACTACCCTTCTATAAATGTTTGCTGCAGTAATCTCACATCTACTTGCAAACATCTCCTGCTGAAAAAGTTGTTTCCATTGCTTTAATTAAAGGAAACTTTTGCTAGATTTTTATTTTTTTTTACCTACAAATCTTCATACTGGTGAACTTTAGGTAACTACCCATGCTACTGTCGAAACAGTCATTTTGTAGGAAGGAAGTTTCCATACAGTATGCAAATGACTGGAGCAAAGGCAGGTGGTATGGACATTGATGAGCCGATATTGATCTGTGAGGTTCTAGGGCAGGGAGAAGCTGGTGTCGTATGGAGGCAGCATACAGCGAGCGTCTGCTGGTCTGTAGAGGCGTAATGGGCTTCCAAGACGCCTTATTGAGGATTTGGCACCTTTAGGGCTTGATCACTGTAGCATTGTGCTGTGTTTTCCTTTTATGGAAAATTGCAGCCTTTTACATTCGCAGCAAAATAAATGAGATTTCCAAAATAAGTTTGTTTAGCTTTTTTAAGCTTCAGTACATTTTTACAAAACCACAGACTGTAGATTATGTTAGCGTTTTTGCTGCATTTTTTTCTACCCATTCTGTTGACTGCCTAAAAAAACCAAGTCAACACGTGTAATGTATGCAGTATTTTTCCTGCCACCATTCATTGTGTGAATACAACCCTTACTAGGCTTTTGTCATTTTCAATCAGTATTCAACATGTGTAACTTACTAGAAATATAGGATACAGCTTTTATGCCAAAAACATGGAGTAAAAACTTTGATAAATTGGAAAATGTTGGCACTACTCGGAGTTGCTCCAAAATGTTCAGATTTTTGGTATTTTAATGCCAATTTCTCCTAGTTCCTCCAAAATAGGTGAAGCTGGGGTGGAATGTGAGCGTGGTGGGGCGGTGACACCATAGCCTGCCTAATTCATGGTGAGCTCTAGGAGGGCAGTGTTTCCTACATTCAAATTCTCCCTCCAGTACCTGACCGGTGTGAGACTTCTGGTCTAGATGCTCCAGATTTATGGAGAGGCATGCACCACTACATGAATAAGGGGCTTCTGACTCCACCACACCACCTCATTAAGACCAGCGACAAAATCGATGGCCTTGATGAATCGTTGCCATGATTGTTTTTGTGGTTTTGTAAAAGTGTGACCGCATTTGTAGTACTACTTGTAATTGGGTGTGTTGATAATGCCCCTATAATTATACCATCAGTCTCCTATTACATAACCGAGAAGAAACTGACCCAGTGCATTGTTGTTGGAAAACTGAGAAAGAAATGTATGTAGGAGCACAAATGTGGTATTTGTAACACTTCTGTGTTGTTGTAGATTGAGAATGGATTATGCATTTGCGCTGCCATGATAAATAAGGTGGTGATATTGCGATACAATGAAAACCTCAGCAAATTCTGCATAAGAAAGGTACGTGCCCAATTTGTTAATCTCTCCCTAAATGTTGTCTTCCCACTTTTCGGTTATTGTCCCATATTTGGATATAGTCATTTTTAATCATGAACCAGTCACTTTAAAAAGAGATGTAATGATCCCTTGAATAAAATTTATAACATGGCACTTTTGAAGTTAGCGTAAGCTCACATTTTTGTGTGCACATTCTGTTTCGGTGGTCCCTTTAGACCTGGGCAAAGCGCGGCCTGCGGATGACATCCGGCCCTCAGGCCATATGCTGTATATTGGGGGGGGCATTGTAGGCTCATACTGTATGTAAGAGGCTATTTGGGGCTCATACTGTATATAGGGGACTATGTGGGTCGCATTCTATAAGAGGCTATTTGGGACTCATGAAGCATATAACCAACTATGTGAGGCTCATGCTGTACATGGTAGGCTATGTGGGGACTCACGCTGTATATATGAAGGCTCTGTGTGGTTAATGCTGCATACAGAAGGCTATATGGGTCTTATACTGTATATAGGAGATTATATGGGGCTCACAATGTATATATGGAGGCTATGTGGGGCTCATGCTGTATATAGGAGGCTAAGTGGGGGCTCACACAGTATATAGGAGTCTATGCAAGGGCTCATACTGTATATAGGAGGCTATGTGGGGACTTATGCTGTATACAGGAGGTTATGTAGGGGCTCAAATGGTAAATGGGCTATCTGTGCATACTTAAAAGCTCAATAATAAGTGATACAAATAATATTAATATAAATGAATGTAAATATTAATAATGAGCAGAATTTCAGCCTATTGGTTTGGGCCTCCACAACAGTCATGGTCTTTCGGGAAAAATACTTGCCCACCCCTGCAGAGGAACAGGCAAACTGAATTCATGTCAAAAATGGATATCATTACTGATGCCAAAAGACGCATTGATTATAGGGGCAGTCGGGGTACTTTTTGTGTCAGTCTTTAGAAAGGAAGGCAAATCATGCACATGAATTTAATCCAATATGTGAACAGAAATGTGAACTAAACTGATTAATATAGAGAATAAATATGTAAAGAATAATCCACATCATGTTTTTATTTTTTGAGCAGCCTCCAAAAAAGGCGATTAAGGTAATCTGTTACCAGGTTTTTGCTACCTCATCTGAGAGCAGCATGATGTATGGGCAGAGACCCTGACTCCAGCAATGTATCATTTACTGGACTGTTTGCTTTAGTTTTCATAAAATGCTTGAATGCCTGGCTACAGGTTTCCTAGTCCTCTAGTGATAATCTCCTGATGATAAAACTGCAGCGAACATCCCAGTAAGTGAAACGTCTGTCTACACTATACTGATTTCAGATTAGGTGGCAAAAACCTTCTGACAGATTCCCTTGAAGTTGCAGTATTGTAAGTGACAAATGAAATACAATAAATAGGTTTTTGAATGGACTAATAAATGAATGAGGAAGGATAAGAACTAGTGATGAGCGAGTGTACTCGTTGCTCGGGTTTTCCAGAGCACGCTCGGGTGGTCGCCGAGTATTTTTTAGTGCTCGGAGATTTAGTTTTCGTTGCCTCAGCTGCATGATTTACAGCTTATAGACAGCTTGAATACATGTGGGAATTCCATAGCAACCAGGCAACCCCCACATGTACTCAAGCTGTCTAGCAGCCGTAAATCATTCAGCTGCGTCAACAAAAACTAAATCACAGTCACAAATAGTCGGAGACCAACCGAGCGTTCTCTGGAAAACCCGAGCAACGAGTACACTCGCTCATCAATAATAAGAACATAATCAAAACATATATAATATTTGAAAAAGTAATATTTGACATTGTGTGAGTCTCTTTCTAAAAGATACCCTCCTGCCTAAATTTACCCTAAAACAAAGAGGTAACCTTAATTAGGAAATATTACTATGGCAGGACCAAGGAGTAATAAATCTATGGGATTAGGTAAATTTTCAAGCCTTTTTAACCCTTATGTGGGAATGTGATAAGTTAATTAGACCAGTGCTTTTGTTTTAGTTTGAGAACCACATTCAAATCTGAGAGATGGTCAAGAATCATAGAATGAAGGCGTTGGAAGGGACCTCAAGGGTCATTGTGTCCAACTCTCTGCTCGATGCAGGATTCACTAAAGCACAAGTGCCAAGCAACCCCACAGAGAAAACTAGATACAGTAGTTCCCAAAACAATATGACTCACAGAAAGTTGAAAAGAACGCTGAGGAGGCGGCTCCAGGCGCCAAGAGGGCATGAGTGACGGCGGCGCTGCGTCTGCATTAGGGGGGGAAAGACCTGCCCCCAGGACTATTTCAGGGTATTTTGGACAAATTGCAAAATCGATTATTTCTGCAGTTACAGCACCAAGAACTAAAAGAGCCACCTTGTCAGAATGCAGCATTAGTGCTGCAAAAGGTGGCTCTTTTAGTTGCAAACGCCTGAGGGGGTGACAGGTTCCCTTTAAGATCTTTGCAAAAATGATGTCTAAAGGATTACAGGAATTTGATATCTGCCAATATTCAAGTCATTCAGTATCAAACTTATATACAGTTGTGCTCAAAAGTTTACATACCCCATCAGAATTTTTGCTTTCTTGGTCTTTTTTCAGAGAATATGAATGAGAACACCAAAACATTTTCTCCACTCATGGTTAGTGGTTGGGTGAAGCCATTTATTGTCAAACTACTGTGTTTTCTCTTTTTTAAATCCAAATGACCCTGATCAAAAGTTCACATACCCTGTTGATTATCGCCTGATATCATGCACAGAAGTTGACACAAATGGGTTTGAATGGCTACTACAGGTAACATCCTCACCTGTGACAAATGCCAGGAAAATTGGGATGCAAAGAAAAACCCACAAATAACATCAGCTGAAATACAGGACTGTCTGAAAACTAGCAATGTGGCTGTTTCAAGATGCACAATAAGGAGGCACTTAAAGGGAACCTGTCAACCCCCCAGGCGTTTGAAACTAAAAGAACCACCTTGTGCAGCAGTAATGCTTCATTCTGACAAGGTGGCTCTTTTAGTTATTGGTGCTGTAAATGCAGAAATAATCCGTTTTGTAATTTGTCCGAAATACCTGTCTTCAGTCCTGGAGGCAGGCCTTTCTCCCCCTGCTGCAGACATCACACAGCCGTCACTCAAGTCTTCTTGGCGACGGGTGCCGCCTCCTCAGCGCTGTTTTGAAATCTGCCGGCGCCTGCGCTCTTTTGTCTTGCCTGGGGCAGGCGCAGTGAGCGCTGCCCGTCTGACCTCATATGCAGTCTCGCTGACTGCGCCTGTGCGGACGCCCTGCTTGTGATCCCAACCCCTCAGTGTCTTATAATTTATTCACACTGCGGGGCTGGGATTCCTGGGCATGCGCACTGCATGTCTAAGCCACTCACCCAGGTCGCAGTGCGCATGCCCAGGAATCCCAGCCCCGCAGTGTGAATAAATCGTAAGACACTGAGGGGTTGGGATTACAAGCAGGGCGTCCGCACAGGCGTAGTCAGCGAGACTGCATATGAGGACAGACGGGCAGCGCTCACTGCGCCTGCCCCAGGCAAGACAAAAGAGCGCAGGCGCCGGCAGATTTCAAAACAGCGCTGAGGAGGCGGCGCCCGTCGCCAAGAAGACTTGAGTGACGGCTGTGTGGTGTCTGCAGCAGGGGGAGAAAGGCCTGCCTCCAGGACTGAAGACAGGTATTTCGGACAAATTACAAAACTGATTATTTCTGCATTTACAGCACCAATGACTAAAAGAGCCACCTTGTCAGAATGCAGCATTACTGCTGCACAAGGTGGCTCTTTTAGTTTCAAACGTCTGGGGGGGGGGGGGGGGCAGGAGGGGGGGTGACAGGTTCCCTTTAAGGAAAAATGGGCTGCATGGTTTTGGTGGTGTTCATATTCTCTGAAAAAGGCCAAGAAAGCAAAAATTATGCCAGGGTTTGTAAACTTTTGAGCACAACTGTATAGTTTGTACAGTTGCATAACTAAACAATATTGATGCCTTGTCCAGGCGCTAACTGAACAGTATTGACCCTGGCTACTTCAGGCACGGCTAAGCTATTCTCAGTTTGGTCACACAAAACCGGTATTGTCCAAAGCAACCAGTGATACTTGCAGATTAGTGCATGCGGTCTGTGCAGTCTTCTGAAACAGAGATTCTGGCTCTTCTTGCTCCAGCCCTTGCGGTATGTGCGCACACAGGTGGGATGTCTGTGGATTTTACTGCACCTGTTTTTGTAAATCCGCAGGTAAACCGCACTGCGGAATTACCGCGGTTTTTGTGCGGATTCCACCTGGGATTCCTATTGTGGAGCAGGTGTAAACCGCAGTGGAATCTGCACAAAGAATTGACATGCTGCAGGAATGTAAACTGCTGCGTTTCCGCGCGTTTTTTTCCACAGCACGTGCACAGCGGCTTTTGTTTTCCATAAGTTTACATGGTACTGTAAACTCATGGAACACAGCTGCAGATCCGCAGCAAAATCTGCACCGTGTGCACATAGCCTTACACAGCCCACTCTGCTCCGCTCCCCCAGCTGACTGACCAGTGAGCAAATGGCCTGGTTCCAGTCCTAGCTATTTAGGTGCACCTAATCAGGACCTGGAGTTCTAGGAGTTCAACCTTCGACTATCTGGCTTTCCTGCAAAATATATATATTTATCTATCTCTGAGTTCACTAGAAGAAGTGTTACACAGCTGCAGGAACAGAAGTAGATTTACAGAAAGGAACAAGAACATGTTTTGAAATAATCCTTTGATATTCTCAGCAGGACAGTGATGGGTGTAAGCATAGGAAACAGTTCAGAGCTTAATCTGAATTATTGGGGGTTTTACCATTTGAGGTAAATCGCACATTTCCAGCAGAGTGGCACACAATTAAAGATTAATCGGGTGCTTTTCTATGGAATGTAAATTTCACCCTATATAAAATGAACCAAACAAATGGATAAAATCTTTGAAAGCAAATAATATGGTCTGATTAATGCAAAAATGTGTCAAATTTTAGAGACCGTGCTAAGATAAGGAGTGTATGCTGAGGTTAAGTAGACGCATCGAGTTGTGACCTAATCAAAAGTAAAGCTATGAGATATTGCTAGGAAGCTTGGAAAGATGGCGTCCGAATCATCATTTGGGGCTTTTTCAGATCTTATTACTTTGTCTTGTGGTATTCGTTGACATTTTTTGTTTTCTTGCTCTTTATTTTCATCTTTAACTGTTTTAGCATGTTCTGGTAAAATGTTGCCAATTTTGCACCAAAAATTTCAGGCATAACATAAAAAACACCCTACGGGGGAAAGGACTAGAGGACATTCGCAAAAAAAAAATAAAAAAAAAGTTGCAACTTTTTTTAAAAAAAGTCTTAATGGTTGAATTAGTCATAAACATCTAGAAACTGAAACACAAGTAACATAGACTTAAAAAAGGCACAAATTAAAAACACTTGCAAAACACCAAAATCTAGACAAAAGAGGTAAATATGCAATATAAATCAGGACTTTAATATTTTGTATAACTGTTAGGAGAAAATAATAAAGAGATAGTAAGCAAACCAAAAATGATTGTATTATGTTTTCTAATGTTCCACTATGTAATTGTTGAATTCTCCACCACTCCGGTGGTCCTGGACTGTCGTGGTTTACTCTGCTGCAGCAATGCTGTGCCCGTAGACCATCGTGACTGATGCCGCCAGTTATTGCCCTCGGTGGTGATGCTACGATGTACGGCACAACAATTAGAGGGGTGTTCAGACATATCTTCACTGTAGCAAAGTAAACCAGTATCAGTTATGTTTTTATTTTAGCATATTTCCTGCCTTGTAGACTTCTTTAGAAATGTTTGAACCTTTTAACAATTCTTGTCTGAAATGTCAAATTTTGTTGTAATGTAGGAGATTGAGACCTCGGAGCCCTGCAGTTGTATCTATTTTACCGGCTACAGCATCATTATTGGAACCAACAAATTCTATGAGATTGAGATGAAACAATACACTCTGGAGGGTGAGGAATTACATGGTGACTAATTCAGACTAAATCAACTCAATCAATGCTGAAAAATATTATCTCCAACCGTATTATTGAGGGGGACGTCCTGAACAATTCTGTTTCCTTCTAGGGAAGCCTCTAGCTCCATACCAACCACAAGAAAACTTGGTGTAGGGAGGCGGTAACTCATTTTCTAATCCTTGCCAAGCACTGCATTGAGTCTCACAAGTCCTGACTCTCTTGCTCTGCATTCTTGAGCAGGTATAGGCTATGTGCACACGTTCAGGATTTCTCGCAGAAAATTCCTGAGAGAAACCGGACATTTTCTGCAAGAAACCGCATGCGTTTTTGACGCGTTTTTGCCGCGGTTTTTTCTGGACACTTCCCAATGCATTTTGTAGTGGGAAATCCGCAAAAAAACCCGCAAAATTAATGAACATGCTGCGGTTTTTACCGCGATGCGTTTTTTTCGTGGAAAAAAACGCATCATGTGCACAAAACATGCGGAATTCATTCTAAATGATGGGATGCTTATTGTATGCGTTTTTTTTGCGGTTTTATAGCGTTTTTATCGGGAAAAAACGCGAAAAAACCACAACGTGTGCACACAGCCTTAGCCTTTGGCTATCCCTGCTGTAAAAGGTTTGCTGCTGCTGTGTTCTGGGGAACCATTGTTCGGAAACACTGGCCAAGGGTTTCGTATGTTGCCTTACTAGTTGACCATATTAGTATGCATGTACCTAGGTATCGTTTTTCATGTAGAGTTTATGGAGCAAAACTCGAACTGTGATTGATATTTGTGCGCTATAAGGCAATATTTCCTCTGCGAATTAAAAAAATAAACGCTCGGAAATGTGTGACACTAATGAAGGATTGGGAACAAGCTGTTTTTAGAATATTGAGTGATTCATAGTAACATCTTGCATAAAATCTCATCTATAGAGGATATTGAGGTACCTTACAGCACCTCTCTTGGATTTTTTTTTAAGTTCTTGCTGGAGTGATCTCTCTAATGTCTGCTCCCTGCCCTAGTACCAGCCGCCATCATCTGCTCTTCCTGGCGCCACTTCAGTCCTGTTTCTGAAGCTCTCATAGACCCATTGAGAGCTTTTGACTGCAGCTTCTGACTGGCTGAAAGTCAGAGGTAACAGTCACAAGCTCGTAATGTAAGTGCGTGAGCGCCTCGTTCTGGCTCTCATAGACTCACCTTGAGTAATGACCTCTGATTCGCCCAGCAAACTCTGGAGTGATCTGGAAGGTCACAACTCCTAAGTATATTAGAAGGGGCAAGGAACATGATTAAATCACTTCAACGGTAGTGTTTTAAGATACAATTATAGAGGCCTAGTCATTTAAAGGGTGAGTTTCTATTATGTCAAAATATCTGAGAGGCCTACAAGGTGCACCATTTATATAGCACCAACATATTCAGCAGCACCGTGAACTGAACTGATGAGGAACAAAAATGTAAATAATAATTCACCGTTTTTTGTTTTTCTAGAATTTCTGGATAAAAATGACCATTCCTTGGCTTCTGCTGTGTTTGCCTCCTCATCCAATAGTTTCCCTATTGCTATAATGCAGGTGAACAGCACAGGACAGAGGGAAGAGTACTTGCTGTGTTTCCATGGTAACAGCCTGATTTTAATATTTTTTTATTACATTGGACTTCTAATGCAGTCGGTATTCTCGAATGGAGGAAACACAGTCTGTAATTTTATCTTCTAGAGTTCGGAGTGTTTGTTGACTCGTACGGAAGACGCAGTAGAACTGATGATCTAAAATGGAGCCGGCTGCCTCTTGCTTTTGGTAAGTTTACTAGTTCACAGCTTTTTTGTAGGCTTGTAGGTTTCTTTATAATTTCTCACATTAGAAATCTTGTCTGGAGCCTGTGAAAGAAAAAAAAGATACATTTTTGAAGCATTAAATTTTTGTCTTGTTTGCTTTTTAGCATACCGGGAACCATACTTATTTGTGACTCATTTTAACTCCTTGGAAGTTGTTGAGATTCAGGGACGTGCTGCTCTGGGGTAAGTCCTTTCTCATATACAGGACATTATTTCAATTATTATGTGTCTTTGTCAATTGTCATTATTTCACATTGCAGAGCTCCAGCCAGGGCTCATTTGGATATTCCAAACCCACGTTATTTGGGACCAGCCATCTCTTCCGGAGCCATTTATTTGGCATCAGTGTACCAGGACAAGCTCCGAGTGATCTGCTGCAAGGGCAATCTGGTGAAAGACAATGCAAGCGATCTCCACCGAGCCCCTTCCACTACACGGAGGTGGGTTGTTTGCACAAGTACATACCTAAAGGCTCATGGGACTGGGTGTAAAAATTCACTTTGCTTTACCCCCAGTTTGAGTCCAGTGGCTTACGGTTATCAGCCTGCGGTAGCTAGATGAGTGGCTTCATGAGTCAAAAGGGAATAAAGGGGCACATGTGGGAGGGTGACTAAGAAGTTGCCAAGGATTTCATCTGACCAATAGAGGCTATAAGCTCATTTTTTACAAAAGTCTTTCCAAGGTTGTTGCCTAAACTGAAAATGGGTATGTAATTTTAAGTGGGATAACTTCTCCATCCTAGTCAGCTGTGCAAAGTAGAGGTACAGAACAGTGGGATTGGTGATTTTGCCATTGTCAAGAGGTCTGTCTATTTTGGGTTCTGGGGAATGATCTTGTTAGGAGGGCCATATGTTTAGGAAATTAATACTACCATGGCCTGACTAATGTCATACAAGAACTCCTGAATGGGGGACTAAGATGTTTTTATTTCTTCACTCTCAACCAAATGTGTTGGTATGTTCCAGTGGTTTTATTACACCATCAGAAAGTGGGTGAACTTTCAGAGCAGAAGAGCGTATGAGATTTTATGGTAATAGCCCATGTAAAGGTTGACTCCTGGAGTCTGACACATGCTCTCTATACCCTCTCTGATGTATTTGTATCAGGAATACTTAGGGTATGTTCACATGCAGGGTTTTTGCTCCAGATTTTTTTTTTTGCATACAGTACACACATTTTTACATGCATTTTTGGTTGTGTGTTTTTTTTTTTTTTTTTTTTTTACATTCATTGGGTATGACATTTTCAGGGCTGGAGGAGTTTTTCAAGTGGTGTTGGTAAGGGGTTCTGTAAATGCGGTATTTAAAGGTATTTAAAGTAAATCTACAATGTTCTCTTGTGTGGCAGTCCGAATAAGAGAGGCCCTCCTTCATACAATGATCATATAACTAAAAGAATAGCAGCCAGTCCAGTACCAGGAGAAGTCCAAGGTCTGGTTCGTGAACCCAGTACACCACATCGTTTTCGAGAGGGAAGGACAGAGATACGCAGGGACAAGTCTCCTGGGCGACCCCTAGAAAGAGAAAAGTCTCCTGGAAGGTTATTGAGCACCAGAAGAGAAAGGTCACCTGGACGATTATTTGAAGATAGCAGTAGAGGTCGTGTACCTGCAGGAGCTGTAAGAACTCCTCTTTCTCAAGTCAATAAGGTATTATAATAAAGCACATACTTCTGTACTTGTTGTTGAAATGGTATTCTAATATATATAGATGAAAATAAATGACATTTGTAGCCAGTTTTCTTCTATTAAATAATTGAGGCGGTTGGATAGTACATTCAATATTTTTTACTGATGCGGAAGCATACCATGCATTTGAGCCTTATTGGTTGGATTGCTGGGTATGTGTTTTATTTTGCTACAGGCCAAAAGATACCACATCAGTAGTATCGTGCAAGTCTGTCTGTTCTGTAGTTTTTGCGGAGAATAATTTTCACTTAATGTAAGGCTATGGACACCTTTTGGAGCCCTTCTTGTTAACTGAAATGGATGTTTTTCACTAAAAATCATTTTTGCAATTGGGTTCTGATGATGAGCGTCGGCTGCATGTATTCTTATACACTGCAGGCTGCTCAGTCCTATTCAGTGTGACTCTGACGACTGAGAATCTCTCTGCTCTCCTGAATGTCAGCTGACATCTATTACAAACAAATAGGATATAAAAATGAAGTCCATTAGTGAGAGCAGTGAGGAGGGGTCAGAGATTTCACACTTAACAGGACTCCTCCGTATGCAGTAGTTGAATATATAAGACAAATACGTGACCATTTTTAATAAAACACAATGACAAAAAATGTTTTTTAGCCAATAAAGAATCCATCATTCTAGTAAAATATGCCCCCAAATTCTCCATAGCCTTAAAAGTACCGTATTTTTTGGACTATAAGATGCACCGGACTATAAGACGCACCCAGGTTTTAGAGGTGGAAAATAGGGGAAAAAAATATTTGAAGCAAAAAAGGTGGTAAAATATTTAATAACATAAACATACTATTATATGTGTTGTTATTATATATAATAGTATGTTATGTTGGAAGCTGCGGGTAGAAGATGGTGCTGCGGGACCAGTGTGGTGTCTGTGAAGTATGAAGATGCTGGAGGGTGAATATAAGAATGGGGGCACAGGGCTTATATTTAAAGCACCACCTTAGCACTGAAAAATGACACTGGAGTGCTGCTTTGAGATCCCATTGGGAGAACTATAACTCCCAGCATGTCCTGCAGAACCTATGGCATGCTGGGAGTTATAGTTCACCACAGAAGTGGCAGAGTGCTTTATTGTGTGTTGTAGTGACTAACCTTTTAATTGTGGCAGCCAGCCACACTGTGGTGAGGTAAAATGCTGGAGCATCCCATCCCATGACACCACAGAGCGCTCCCTCTTGTTGCCTCTCCACAGCACAGGAGTAAGCTTGCAGATTGTAGTGTGGTGTCTGCAGGACCTGTGATGACATCAGAAGAAGGAGGGCTCTTTGCTGCCATTTGATGCTCCAGCCCGTCCTCTTCATGACATCACACAGGTCCTTGTGCTGGAGCACTCAGCATCCAGCACAGCCCTGGCAGGCAGGTACACAGCGATCTTGTCCCCTCTGGCCCCAGCTGCTGCTGCCTCCTCCACCAGACACACAGATCTCCCCAGCTGCTGCAGGAATCCAGCGCTGGGGAAACCATGTGTGTCCCTGTGAAGGAGTATTCATTTGCAGTTTCAGACTCACTGCTCAGCTGACAGGTGGGCGGGGAAGCAGCTAATGAATATTCACTGCACTTTAATGATCGGGACCATGTGGTTTCCCCAGCACTGATTCCTGAAGCCCTGCAGGGAGATTTTTCTGCCTCCTGCCTCCCAGTGCAATCCCACTCGCTGCTGCCCCCTCCCCACATTACATCCCTACCATAAGAAGCACCCACACTTTCCTCTCAAATTTGGAGGAAAAAAGTGCATCTTATGGTCAGAAAAATACGGTACATGCCATTCTGGTACATTGTCATCTGGTGAACTAGATTGGTAAACAGCTAAAATACCCCTCTTTGTTAAACAGTGCTACATTACTTACACATAACTTTCTATCAATATATGAAAAAAGCAATTCTATAATATTATCATAATGTATTTTGATATAATATTGCACACATGTGGTAACGTAGTCAAAAACTTAAAAATTTTCAAAGTCCCCTTCACTGTGACCTGACAGTTTATAAGGCTCTAGTCATGTGGAAATCTGATACATTGCATAATAAATGCAAACTAAGGGTACTGTCACACTATACGATTTACCTACGATCACGACCAGCGATATGACCTGGCCGTGATCGTAGGTAAATCGTAGTGTGGTCGCAGGGGAGCTGTCACACAGACAGCTCTCCAGCGACCAACGATGCCGAGGTACCCGGGTAACCAGGGTAAACATCGGGTTACTAAGCGCAGGACCGCGCTTAGTAACCCGATGTTTACCAGCGTAAAAAAAAACAAACAGCACATACTTACATTCTGGTGTCCGTCAGGTCCCTTGCCGTCTGCTTCCCGCATTCACTGACTGCCGGCCGTAAAGTGAAAGCACGTCACCGCTGTGCTCTGCTTTTACTTTACGGCCGGCAGTCACTGAGTGCGGGAAGCAGACGGCAAGGGACCTGACGGACACCAGAATGTAAGTATGTGCTGTTTGTTTTTTTTCAGTTTTACGCTTGTAACCAGGGTAAACATCGGGTTACTAAGCGCGGTCCTGCGCTTAGTAACCCGATGTTTACCCTGGTTACAAGCGAACGCATCGCTAGATCGGTGTCACACACACCGATCTAGCGATGCCAGCGGGAGATCCAGCGACAAAAGAAAGTTCTAAACGATCTGCTACGACGTACGATTCTCAGCAGGATCCCTGATCGCTGCTGCGTGTCAGACACAGCGATATCGTAACGATATCGCTGGAACGTCACGAATCGTACCGTCGTAGCGATCGAAATGGCACTGTGTGACGGTACCCTAAGGGTAAGCTCACACAGGGCGTTTTTGCTGCTTTGTTTTCTGCAGCAAAGAAGCTGCATCAAAAATGCAGTTTTTGGTTCGTTTTTTCTTGCGTATTTAGTACGTTTTTTCTCTTTGTCCAGGCTAATGTCCTTGGAATTTCAGCAGCAAAAACGCAGCAAATAATGATACCTGCATTTTTGCTGCGTTTTTTTTCAACACCCATTCAAGTCAATGGGTGAAAAAAGAAGTGACATGCTCTATGTCCAAAAAACTTAGCAAAGCACAAAATCCTGATCACACAAAAAACCAATGTGTGTGCATGAGATTTCTGAAATCTCATAGGCTTTGCTGTTACTGTAAAAAGCAGCTGAAAATTAGCATAAAAAGTAGCAAAAAAAACGCCCTGTGTGAACTTACCCTAAAGCGTCCATTGACTATAATGTTCTGTCCGGTTTTGTTTGCACGGCGTGCAGCACAGGTTCATTTCCACTGTATGTCTTCCACAGGTTGCACATGACATTTCTTAAGAGTAAGTTCTAAAGCCTAGCAGATTTTCTGTCCAGATGAAAATCTACTGTTTGCTAAGATTTTTCTCCTTGAGAAACGAAGTTTGGCATACTCTACAATAGTTCCTAAGGTTGTAGGGTTACTGAACTTGGTGATTGGCTGCAGCAATGATGCATGATTTTGGCATGACATCACTGCTGCAGTCAAAACACAGAGTCTCAAGCAGAGGCAGGGAGCCAGCTCTGGACCCAGTGAGGTTGAATGTGTGCGCTTTTTTTTATATTATTTTAGAGTCTTTGGGGTCCACTTTTCTGCGTGTGAAAACCCTGTCTACTTCTCAAATTTCATAAATGCACGTACTGATGTGTAATGGGACAAGAAATGCCTAAATTCTTTAGGGCTTAGAATAGGGCTTGCCTTCCCCCAACATGCCCATTAGGCTTAGCTTAGGGCTTATCTTCCCCAACCGGTGACGCGATACCACCATGCCCAATAGGCTTAATATCCGAAATTTGAGCAGATAGGAGACCATCCGTTTACCCAGGTTTACAGTAAGTGACAGTATAATGGTGGGCAGGGCTTTATTGGGATCATGAGTACAATATAAGTATATATTATGCTGTACAATTTTAAAAGCGGTTCTATGGGACAATAAAGGGGTCCTCCAGGCTGAAATGAAACTTCTGCAGTGACTCTGTGTGATAGCAGAAGGTTCTGTCACAGTTCACCTGTTTTCCCTGTGCAGGTGGGTGGTAACATAACCATTGCCGTCACATATGCCGTCACATATGCCCTAGTCTCATCCAGCTTCTGTCAGTAGAAGAGAACTGAGAGAAGCGTAGAAGTCTAGCCAACATGTGACGGCAAGCATGCGAATGCCATTCATAAGGTCTAGTGATGAGTATACTCGTTGCTCGGATCTCCCAGAGCACGCTCGGGTGGTCTCAGAGTATTTGTAGTGCTCGAGATTTCGTTTTCCTGGCCTCAGCTGCATGATTTACGCCTGCTGGACAGCCTGAAGACATGTTGGAATTCCTTAACAAACAGGCATTCCTCGCAGGTATTCAGCCTGTCTAGCAGCTGTAAATCATGCAGCTGAGGCAATGAAAACTAAATCTCTGAGCACTAAGGGAATGTTTCTACATTCAGGAAACGCTGCATAGAGACGCAGCGTCAAACACGCAGCATCCAGATGTTACAGCATAGTGGAGGGGATTTCATGAAATCCCGTCTCCACTATGTGTGGTAACACGCATCTGGCAGCCCTGCGATTCCGGACATGCTGCGTGTCTTTTTAGATCGCAGCATGTCCGTTTACCTTGCGGCGACGCTGCACCGCCGCAAAGCATAACACAGGGCCCTATGTGTGGGGTGCGATGAGTCCAGATGTGTGCAATGAACACATCCAGCATCATCGCATCTCCAGAAGGGGGTGGAGCTTTGGGCGGAGCGAGTTTGCCGCTCTGTCAAAACCGCCGGCCATCCTGAACGTGGACACGTACCCTAACAAATACTCGGAGATCACCCGAGCGTGTTCGAGTATACTCGCTCATCACTAGTAAGGTCACATTATCACCCACTTACATGGGGAATACTGAGGGAAGGGTGACAGTATGTGCGTCGCACACAGCCACAAGACCGGCACTGACTGCAGACTTTTAATTTCAGCCTGGACAACCCCTTTTAAAGGGATTACGTCACCCATTAATGTAATTAGGAACTAGTTTAGATTTTTGTTTTTAATACACTTTTACCATATACAGACTTGTCATTTTACATTTCCTACTATTTGCCAGCAGAGGGAGTTAATATGAAAATGTACTAAAGCAATCAATAAAACTGGCTATAAATGTGCTCTGACTCTTTCCCTGCTGCTCATCTGACACTTCCCTTACCCATGTGGTTATCCAGGGGTTAAAACTATTTATGTAGTAGTAACGCTGTAAGAAATGGTGTACAAACAGCAGACATTTAAACTGTATATCTGCATTTCCAGATATTTTACAACATAGGAGTGGTAACTGTCATGCTGGACCCCCAACAGGTTCACCATGGACCGCAGTAGATTAGTGGACAGATTTTTGTCCTCTCCTCTTTAGTTTGGAGGTGTCTAATCTCTGCGCAGCTGCCAGGTCTAAACTAGGCTTGGCTCCTTCTATAGCTCCAGTCAGTCTGTGTATGTGATGGCGTATGCTTACCTCACAGCTGATATATCTCCAGCATAGGAGATACAATTAACAACTGTCCCCACTGTCCTATGCCCTGAGTGTACCATACATAATCAGTGTAGGTGTCACATTATTGTAGGTGCTATAATATGAGCGAGCACCCTTGTGGAAGAAAAATGTTTTGTTCTTTTATAGAGAATCTGTCAGGCAGTTTGTGCTGCCTAACCCATGAGCAGCATGAATCAATCAGAGCCTGGCTGCATGACTGCACCAACTTGCATTATTCACTGAAACGCTCTGGGGTTTCTGAGAAAATATACTTTGAAGATCTGGATCGTGACCATTGCCAAATATCAGCCTAGACAAGCACCACCCCCAGCCGGGTCTTCCTAATGTTTGAGATGATTGATTGACAGGTCTCTCCCTATGTACATTCGAGAGTGATGCCTGTCAAGAGCTGGTCAGGGTTAATGCTGGACTGATCTCCAGCTATGTTCTCTGGCTGGATCTTCAAAGTATATTGTTTCTGAATAGCAGGCGCGTTTCAAGTAATAATATACAGCTGCTTCTCACAAAATTAGAATATCATCAAAAAGTTAATTTATTTCAGTTCTTCAACACAAAAAGTGAAACCCATATATTAAGAGTCAGTACAAACCGTGATCTATTTCAAGTGTTTATTAATGTTGATATTTATGGCTTACAGCCAATGAAAACCCAAAAGTTATTATCTCAGTAAATTAGAATAATTATCAAAAAACACCTGCAAAGGCTTCCTAAGCATTTAAAAATGTCCCTTAGCTCCACAATCATGGGGAAGACTGCTGACTTGACAAATGTCCAGAAGGCAGTCATTAACACACTGCACAAGGAGGGTAAGCTACAAAAGGTCATTGCTAAAGGAGCTGGCTTTTCAGAGTGCTGTATCCAAGCATATTAACGGAAAGTTGAGTGGTAGGAAAAAGTGTGGTAGAAAAAGGTGCAGAAGCAACCGGGATAACTGCAGTCTTGAAAGGATTGTTAAAAGGCCATTCAGAAATTTGGGGGAGAATCACTAGGAGTGGACTGCTGCTGGAGTCATTGCTTCAAGAGCCACCACACACAGACGCATCCAGGACATGGACTACAAGTGTCGCATTTCTTGTGTCAAGCCACTCATGACAAATAGACAACACCAGAAGTATCTTACCTGGGCCAAGGAGAAAAAGAACTGGACTGTTGCTCAGTGGTCCAAGGTGTTGTTTTGATTTGGAAATGAAGGTCCCAGAGTCTGGAGGAAGAGTGGAGAGGCACACAATCTGAGCTGCTTGAGGTCTAGTGTGAAGTTTCCACAATCAGTGATGGTTTGGGGAGCCATGTCATCTGCTGGTGTAGGTCCATTGTACAGCAGTCTACCAGGAAAGTTTAGTGCACTTCATGCTTCCCTCTGCCGACAAGCTTTTTGGAGATGGAAATTTCATTGTCGAGCAGGACTTGGCACCTGTTCACATTGCCAAAAGTACCAATACCTTATTTAAAAACAACAGTATCACTGTGCTTGATTGGCCAGCAAATTCGCCTGACCTTAACCCCCCTATGGGGTATTGTCAAGAGGAAGATGAGACACCAGATCCAACAATGCAGATGAGCTGAACGCTGCTATCAAAGCAACTTGGGCTTCCATAACACCTCAGCAGTGCCACAGGCTGATCTCCTCCATGCCAGGCCCCATTGATGCAGTAATTGATGCAAAAAGAGCCCCAACCAAGTATTGAGCGCATTTACTGAACATACATTTCAGTAGGCCAACATTTCAAATTTTAATATCATTTTTCAAGCTGGTGTTATAAAGTATTCTAATTTACTGAGATAATGAATTTTGGGTTTTCATTTGCTGAAAGCCATAATCATCAACATTAACAGAAATAAACACTTGAAATAGATCACTCTGTTTGTAATGACTCTATATAATGTATGAGTTTCACTTTTTGTATTGAAGACCTGAAATAAATTAACTTTTTGATAATATTCTAATTTTGTGAGAAGCAGCTGTATGTGGCTGCAGTCGTGGAGCCAGGCTGAGATTCATGCTGCAGGTGGTGTGAGCAGGATGATTCGAGTGTCTGGTTCTCTATTATACAAATAGTCTAAAACGTGTCCTATTTCCTTTAGTAGTAATAGCCTAGAGCAGGCCATTGATGTGTTATCATTGGGGGCTTATCACACATTTTAAAGGTAATCTGCCCACGGGATTTCACCCTTAAACTACTTATAAGCACATATAGTTCTTTCAAAGAATAGGGTAGCAATACCGTTACATGGACAGTCCATTCCTCCATCACTGACAGCCTATGTGCTATGTGACTTCAGAAAAAGGAGGCAGCGGGGAATCGAGCTGGAGTGACAGACTTCAGATCTACAGCTTCAAATCAATTCAAACGCCAATTTCTAAGTAATGGAGGAACGGATTGGCCATGTAAAGGTATTTCTGGACTTGTCTTTGGAAGAGCTACATGCACGTATACATTGTTTGGGGGTGAAATCCTGCTGACAGGATCCCCTTTATGCTCAGGCATGGGTCAGGGTGTCTGTTTAGTTGGAATATATGTGAGGGGCCCATATACGTTATTGTCCAATCTTACATACTTATTTCTTGTGTGTATGGTTGGCCTGAGTCTATGGTGAAAAACACATGCTATATTAGATAAGACAAATAAGTCGGATTTTATCTTTTTTTTGTTTTGTGTTTTTTAGGTTTGGGACCAGTCTTCAGTGTAAATGAACAGGACTCTCCAGCAACAGATAAATGACACAACACGGGGGAATATCTTTATGTCTGCTTTCCACAGGCATATGCTTTTTCTATTCTGATTGTTTGTAGCAGACCAGAACTCTTGTGCTATGTGAAGACCACCAACCATCTGCAGCTCTGCCTCTCATCACTTGTTTCGGTTTTCTTCCTCCATTCTGTGGGCGACATTCTTATTTTTGTTACAGTAATAGGTCATTTTGCCTCTCTGCAATATACAACTGATGTCGAAGGTTTGGTTACATTTGCTAAATGATAAATTAATATTTTAATAGTAAATTGAAGATTTTAGACAATAACTCCTTTCTGCTAAGAATTCTTTATGGAGCTTTGCATTAATTCTAACATCATGGGTAAAGGCACAGCAAAGCCAATGCTTTCACATAAAGGCACTATACAAACACGTATTTATTCACCGGTTACTATGTGATGTTTCTGTTCTGCTAACTTCCTAATGCTTTTGCTACCTCACTTACAAGTCAAAACTTGCTTTATAAAACCATCACATTAATGTGCCAGGAGTAACATGTCTGAAAAGGTGCTAAATATTTTCTAGGTGTCAATGATCAAGATCTTATATTGGATTCTCATTTTTCAATTGAGAAAGTTTGTAACCTGCCCACTTCTGATAACATGTGTATATGTGGTAAGCTGGACTTTGACTATGTACATATATATGTATCTATATATTTCTGTTTCTCTATTATGCATAACTGCATGAAAGATCGATCACCCTGGAAGCCTCCTGATTTACGTAAACGTAACAATCAATATGTTTTAATAGGGCAACGCTAATTGAATTAATTGGGTACTGCTAATGCCCAGTCGAAATTTCCTGGAGATGTCTGTCCCTTCCAATGCTTCCTTCCCTATAAATGAGGATTGTACATACTTTACCACAAAGTTTATATTCATAAAATTGAATATGTTTCTACTTTTTTAAGGTAAATTGTGCATTTTTGAATTTTGCCTTTTGTGAAATGTGTGGAGGGCACGAACAGGCGAGGACCGCAGTCCTATCCACTGATGTATGAGCGTCAAGGGTGATTGTAAAGTGTGGATTGCTTGATTTTTATTATGCTTTGCTGCTCTTTGCTCAGAAAAGAATAAATGCACTAACTTAAATTAACATTTGGCCTTGGGGAAAAATATTCTAGGTTGCTGAAAGGCTTCACACGTGGGTTTTACATTTATTTACATAAGAATGCCTAAAAATGGAAAATCTCTTTCCCATGAATCAGGAACACAAAGTAGACATCTTCTGTTTGGCTTGTAAACTGTACGTCTCTGCCAGTTCTACGGGATGAAACATTCAGTTGACAAAATAAGAGATTTTTGTCATACCGTGGAAATTTAGCTTTAGAAGAGCCTAGTCAGTACATCAAACCTCAATTTCCCAAACTACACAGCACTGTCTCACTACTGAGCATGTACATAAAGTGCAGCACAGATTTATCTCACCTAAAAGCCCAGACCCTTAGATCAGGAACAGAATAGACATTTCTAGGACATTTCATAACTTTCCCAAATTCTTATGAAAACATTTACAGCTCATCCTGCATTACGTACTACTGGACCCAATTTATTATATATTTTAGGAGTTTGTCCTATTTATACCGACTCCACAGCCCTGGTCCCTACAAAAACATTCAGGGACCAAGATTAATACTGAAGCAAAAAAATATTAAAGTGCAGTGTGGTTAATTGGTTCACAAACACGATATGCCTTTTCACAAACTAACTCTGCCAAGATATGGAGAAGTCATCCTCAACAAACGTAAAGTGAGGGATGGATAGTGATTATGCAGCTATAACACTTGTCTTCAAGTCTACACAAATTGGAGGACACCCAACTCTACACTCATGTCATCAAACTGGATCTGATTACCTTGCACCCATACATCAACTAGGGGAGATCTTTGTTCTTGAACATTATTGCAGCAATAGACGTTAAACACAATAATTTATACCAAGAAGAACAAGGATTATTACTTTTACATGGATTGACACCCTTCCCCCGTCCTTTATTTCTCTATATGAAACTTATATACCACATAATGGTATATAATATGTTATAATAAAAATATATATTCACTCTGAGAATGTATTATTCCAGAAAGTGAAAGTTTGCCGTGGACATTTAGGCTTTTGAGTCTGGGTTATGGGTGCTAGTATTTACCTCATCACTGAATACTTGTATACTTTTGCCAACACAGCGCTTAGTTAGTCTTTCTTCATATAATTGTGTGAATGCTGTATATTTTGTGCAAAAACACGATTGACTCTCAGAGTTTTCTTTTTTTTTTTAAATAAAATAGCTAGCATTCACAAGAGCTGGACATACAGTATAATTGTATGAATAAAACCTTAGGAGTACCTCTCAACCCCTGGGAAACACTGTGAAGTAACTGAAAACCTATAGAATTGGGAAAAGTAAAATAAATGACTGTATAAGTTAGTGATGAAATGCTAGCCCTGTAAATGGGTATTTTGGCGTTGCTCCCTTCTGCGCATTGGGAGGTGAGCATTGTCGTCTTATCCCCACAAAGCCGATAGGCCGATTCTTCAGCAACATGTTTGCTGCACATGGCCAATTGTAATGAAGCTGATCGAAACGATGCCGATCATGCACGTATCCTGGCAGGTATGTAGAGGACAGCACATAATCACTCACCTCCCAATGCAGAAGTGAGTACTGCCAGAATATCTTTGTAAAAGTTCACAATCACACTTGCGTTTGGCTGGTCTGCCTATGGCTGCGTACGTCCTCCCTTAAGCTCCGCCTACTTTTGCATGTGGAAGTAGGTGGAGCTTAAGGGAGGAAGTACGCAGACCAGCCAAACGCAAGTGTGAACCCAGTCTTCGCCAAAGAAAGGAAGCTTGGAATGGGTGAACTCTTGCTCTCCGCTGTCTCACTGCTCTAACACATTGTGAGACTTCCCACCTCTGAGCTGAGAGATACCAGTGAGTAGCAAGAAAACACAGGTGACATCGGATTAACTGTCTTCATGCTGGATTTAGTTACATAAGTAGTAATGTAAGATTGATTGCAGTGTATTATGGAGCAGCAGATAGAGGATAAGCATAGGTGAATCATGGCAGTCTTCCCTTCATTGTGGCTGCTCTGGGCATTGTGTTTACATATTGAGACACTCAGAATAACCGTAAAAGCAGCTCTTTACTTTTGCAGACTTCCTTTTTTTATATGCACCTATGCCCTCTTGTGGATAAAAGCAACTAAATCTGCCCTCCTTTATCTTGGCTTTAACCCCTTTACCCCTCAAGGTGGTTTGCACATTAATGACCGGGCCAATTTGTTACAATTCTGACCACTGTCACATTATGTGGTAATAACTCTGGAACGCTTCAACGGATCCCACTGAGTGTTTTTTCGTGACATATTGTACTTCATGATTGTGGTAACATTTCTTCTATATAACTTGCGTTTATTTGTGGAAAAAAAAACGAAGTTTGGCAAAAATTTGGAAAATGTAGCAATTTTAAAACTTTGAATTCTTATGCCTTTAAATCACAGAGATATGTCGCACAAATTAGTTAATAACATTTCCCACATGTCTTCTTTACATCAGCACAAAACAGATTTTTTTTTTTTCGGTTAGGAAGTTAGGATTAAAAATTGACCAGCGATTTCTCCTTTCTAACAAAATCTACAAAACCATCTTTTTAGGGACCACCTCACATTTGAAGTGACTTTGAGGGGTCTATATGAGAGAAATACCCCAAAGTGACACCATTCTAAAAACTGCACCCCTCAAGGTGCTAAATACTACATTCAAGAAGTTTATTAACCCTTCTGGTACTTCATAGGAATCTTTGGAATGTGGAAAAAAAATTTAACATTTAACTTTTTTCCACAAAAAATGTTTACCGTACTTTAGCCCCTTAATTTTTTTTATTTTCACAAGAGTAACAAGAAAACAAATTGACACCAAAATTTGTTGTGCAATTTCTCCTGAGCATGCCAATACCTCATATGTGAGGGAAAACCACTGTTTGGGCACACAGCAGGGCAGCAGGGCTCGGATTGGAAGGAGCGCCATTTGACTTTTTGAATGCAACATTTGCTAGAAAATTAGCAGACACCATGTTGCATTTGGAAAGCTCCTGATGTGTCTAAACAGTGGAAATCAACCAAAAGTGACACCATTTTGGAAACTAGACCCCTCAAGGAATGAATGTATTTAGATGTATGGTGAGCACATTCAACCCTCGGGTGCTTCACAGAAATTTATAACCTTGAGCCATGAAAATAAAATTAATAATCACTTTCCCCACAAAAATTTTATTTTATGCCGTTTTTTTTTTTTTTCTATTTTCACAAGGGTAACAGGAGAAATTGCACCATAAAATTTGTAATACAATTTCTCCTGAGCGCGCAGATACCCCATATGTGAGGGGAATATTACTTTTGATGCACACTGCAAAGCTCAGAAGGTGAGATGCGCCATATTGGCGTTCAGATTTTGCTGGAATGGTTTGAGGGTGCCATGTCACATGTGGCAGAGCCCCTGACATGCCAGAACAACAGAAACCACCCATATGTGAACTCATTTTACAAACTACACTGCCCAATGAATTCATCTAGGGGGTGCAGTGATCATATTGACACCAGATGTGCCTTACAGAATTTTATACCATTGAGCGGTGAAGAAAGAATAAATTACATTTTTACTACTGAAATGTTGTTTCAGCCCCAATTTTTTTTTTTTTTGTAGGGGCTAATAGAAAAAATGTACTGTACCAATACCCTACATGTAAATCGGGAAATATTTTTCAGGAACAGTGCAAAGCTCAGAAGGGAAGCAGTGTAATACTATAGTGCAGATTTTACTGTTAGACCACGGTCACACATTCAGTATTTGGTCAGTATTTTACCTCAGTATTTGTAAGCCAAAACCAGGAGTGGAACAATTAGAGGAAAAGTATAATAGAAACATATGCACCACTTCTGCATTTATCACCCACTCCTGGTTTTGGCTACAAATACTGAGGTAAAATACTGACCAAATACTGAATGTGTGACCGTAGCCTTATGGTTTGCAGGTGCGATGACCCACTGGGAGAACCTCTGAATTGCCAGAACAGCAGAACCCCCCTATTAAGAGACCCCATTTTACAAACTACATCTCAACAAATGTATCTAGGGGTGTAGTGATCATATTGATGACATGGGTGTCAGAATTTTATACCATTGGGCAGTGAAGAAAAAACTACATTTTTTATCACCAAAATGTTGTTTCAAGCCCAGCTTTTACTTTCGCACAAGAAGCGGGTAAAAATTGCACCATAATTTGTCCCACAATTTCTACTGAACATGGCAATGCCCCATATGAGGCTGTACAGGACTAAGCCATACAGAGGGACTCGGGAGGGATGGAGCGCTATTTGCCTCCTGGAGTGCAGATTTTCCTAGAATAGTTTGCTGACTACATATACAGAGCCCCTAATTGCTAGAAGAGCAGAATCCTTCCTCAAGTGACCCCATTTTGGAAATGTTACTTCTTTTCGAATGTATAGGTGTAGTGACTATTTTACACCATGGGTCCAAGCAGCAGTGGATGTTGCCGAGTGAAAATTGCAAACTGCCGTTGTAGTGACCAGTACGCTGTAGTGACCACTATATTATGCCCAGCTCATGCTTCTGGAGGCATGCACCCATAAACTATGTTGGCTCTCATCGCTTCAGAAATGCCAAACATGTGGACGCTAAATGTGATTTCGACACACTGGAGCTCACAAGGGAGGGGTGAATTTGGGTTTGGGAGCACGGAGTTTCTTTTGAGGAGCCATATCGCTTTTCCAGAGCGTTTGTACTACTAGTAACGTGCAAGCCTTCAATATTTCCGTTACCAGATGACAGACCTGAGTGGGGGCTTGCTATTTTTGTGGATTGAGTTGAAGCTTTTATTGGGAACATTTTACATGACATTTAGGATCACATTTATTTGGCGCTCTATGTTAAGTACTTACTTTGGGTTTTCTATGTAAATCTCTGAGTGACATGACAGATGAAAACCCCTGAGCGATCCATTCACTATGACTTCAGCGATGTCCTTTTCAGAAGTGCACAAAACTGTGGCTGACGGTACTTTTATGCACGCCTAAAAAGACCGACACCGCCGTATCACAGGTTCTATGGCATCCACAGTGCCTCCATCTTCCTCATTATAGGGAATCTTCTGCCAGGGGTTCTGTTTGAATCACGTATTTCAGAGGTTTACAGAGACCCCGGTGTAAGTGGGTAAGGATCTTTAGGAAGCAAAATGTAAAAAAAAAAAAAAAAAGCAGGTGAAAAATAGTTTTTTATTTTTTACGCCGTTCCTCATGCAACTTTTTATTCTTCAAGTCGGTGCGATTACAGCGATACCAGATTTATCGGGTTTTTATGTTTGGCTGCTGTCACACACTAAAAGACGCTTTTTATTGCAGAAACTAGATCACCATATTTTCAGAGGTATCATTTTTTCACTTTGAGTCATGTAAGGGCCTGTTTTTTGTGTGACGAATTGATGTTTTTTGCTGTACTATTTTCAGACATTACATTTTTTGATTGCTTTCTATTCTGTTTTTGGAAGGCGGAATCAACAAGGACCAGAAATTCAGGAATTGTTATTTTTATGTCTTTCCACGTGTGCCAAAATTGATAAGGCAGTTTTATTCTTCAGCTCAGCACGATTACAGTGATACCCCATTTATATATATTTTTTAATAGCGCTTTTAAACAATAAATACTATTATAGAAAAAAAACTTTTTTTTGCATTGCTTTATTCTGAGAGCTATAACTTTATTTTTCAGCTGATGGAGCTGTATAACTGCTTGTTTTTTTGCGGAACAAGATGATGTTTTTAGCAATACCATGTTTGTCTTTTTGATTGCTTTTTATACCACTTTTTATTTGGCGGTATAATAAAAAAAACGCTAAAAACAATGTTTTATGTTCACTAAAGTGATTAGCAGAACATTTTTATAGGTCGGGTCGTTGCGGATGCGGCAATACCAAATATGTGTACTTTTATTGTTTATTTTTTTCATTATTTATGGGTCCAATATATTTGATTTTTTATTTTTGTATTTTATTTTTAGTTTGTTCCACTAAGGGACTTTTTTGCAGGCTGATTGCTTATATGCATCACTATGCTACGTACGCTGTCAGCGCTGCACTGACAAAGTTGATCCATCATGCTGTGAGCATGATCAAGCAACTTTTCTAGCTCTGATGACCAGGATGTCACCATGGCAACAATCTGGACCCTACGATGACGTTGCAGTGTCTCCTATCCAAGGGCAGAGGGGCCTTCTTCCCTCTTCCTGCTCCCGGTATGTTGCGATTGAGTTACATCGCAGTATTTAGGGGATTAAAGTGCCGGGAACGGCGCAGGACTGCTCCTGGCACTAAGTGCAGTTGTCAGAATCCGGTGGCGATCACGCGTGCACAGCCTCTGGTTGCAGGATCATATTCATACGGCACAGATCATTAATCCCACGGATGTGTGGATATGTCTTGGGTGAGAAAGGGGTTAAAATACACAGAAGCATTTTTATATATGGCACATGGTGATAAGTAACAATATTTTGCAATAAAGTTCAAGCTCCTGCCATGAGATGTGAAAAATTACTTCCCGATTTACGTTTTGCTGCCCATTGGGATGCATTGATGAATTAGTTATAAATATTCCAAAAGCACCAACACTGTTCACCGTACATTAGCAGTGAATCCTTTTTAAATTGCTGTGGATGCCGTTCCTAGGACTGCTGACCAGTAGTAAGTTTGTATGCAAGGGGGAAAAAAAAAAAAAAAGCTAGATCGGCATATCCAAGAACAGGTAAAATTTGTAAACTTTATTCTATAATGATTAGAAATGTAAAATTTTCATATCCTGATGGTTTAAAAAAAACAAAAAAAAAAACACCGCCATGTTTCTGGCACCCTTTGTCAGAGTATAACCAAGTACCATGGCAGCACAAATTGAAAAGAAGCATCCATCAATCATGTCAGACATCCATTACTATTATTGCAAATGAACGACGTAGCCAACTGTCTAACATACAAATAAAACAATATATCAGTGCATATTGTGCCATTAATGTAGAATATAGTTTAATGGCCACATTCCTATAGTTCAGTTCACAGTTTTGTATTTAATTTGATAATCCAAAAAGATTTCTGCTGCCAACAACCACCTCAATTGGTGTTTCTATCGTGTTTGTCTTAAAGGGAACCTGTCACCCCCAAAATCGAAGATGAGGTAAGCCCACCGGCATCAGGGGCTTATCTACAGCATTCTGTAATACTGTAGATAAGCCCCCGATGTATCCTGAAAGATAAGAAAAAGAGGTTAGATTATACTCACCCAGGGGCGGTCCGGTCCGATGGGCGTCGCGGTCCGGGGCCTCCCATCTTCTTACGATCACGTCCTCTTCTGGTCTTCACGCTGCGGCTCCAGCGCAGGCGTACTTTGTCTGCCCTGTTGAGAGCAGAGCAAAGTACTGCAGTTAGCAGGCGCCTGGAAAGGTCAGAGATGCCCAGCGCCTACGCACTGCAGTACTTTGCTCTCGCCATCGCAGCGGGACCGCCCCTGGGTGACTATAATCAAACCTCTTTTTCTTACCTTTCAGGATACATCAGGATAAGCTCCTGATGCCGGTGGGCTTACCTCATCTTCGATTTTGGGGTTACAGGTTCCCTTTAGAACAAAACACTGATAATGCCCCCTTTCATTTACAGTAAGCTGTGGAGGCAGATTCTCAGGGAGACTAGTGCATGAACCAAAAATCGTAACTGCTCATTTACATATTGCAGAGAAATCCATGTTTTTCCTAAGTGTATTTTAAGCATCATCATGTGGACATATTAATTTTCAAATGATTATGGAATAAAGTTTAAAAATGTACAAAACTGGTTACGGTAATTTCTCTGCTCATATCGTAGCCATATTGGAGTACAAGGATCCATTCAGATCTTATATAGCATCAGCTCCCTATTGCCATTGGTATCACTTTTGCTCCTCTGGTAAAGTGAGTAACACCCATGTCACTGTCATACGGAGATAAATAATCTGCTCTGCTAATGATATCATTGCATTCTTAACATTGCATATTTTGTTCCCCTTCACCCGGTTTTTATGGGTTCGAGGACAGTAACCATCACTTTGTTCGGTAGGTGACCCATTGGTAGAGTCCCCTTGGTGATTTGTCAGTCATTACACCATGACATCCGCAGTTGGGACTTGCCAGCTTTTACTTGGCTGCTGTCCAGGACAGAATTCATCAGTAAGGGACAGCAGTCACTCATCTGCGATTGCTACAATTCATCTCAGCACAGAACCATCATAGGAGTTCAGACACCCACCATATTAAGCTCATGATCCAACTCTGTCCCCCTCACTTCCTTCTGTTGTCAAGGTGAGCATCTACCATCCTCAAGTGTCTTTTGCCAGGTTGTTTTATACAACATAACTAAAAAAAAAAAACTAGCAGTTTAGTGTGATGATATCAAGCCCTTCTTTGTTCTTTTCAAACAATAAAAAAGCTCCGTTTGTTTAGACTTCAATTCTGCATGTGTCAGTACGATTGGTGACCACTGTCACCTATTGCTAATCAGGTCTTTACTCCAGGTTTTCATTGGATCTTTGTGTTTTGTTTTTTTGTTCTTAACCCCTTTACCCCCAAGGGTGGTTTGCACGTTAATGACCGGGCCAATTTTTACAATTCTGACCACTGTCCCTTTATGAGGTTATAACTCTGGAACGCTTCAATGGATCCTGGTGATTCTGACATTGTTTTCTCGTGACATATTGTACTTCATGACAATGGTAAAAATTCTTTGATAGTACCTGCGTTCATTTGTGAAAAAAACGGAAATTTGGCGAAAATTATGAAAATTTCGCAATTTTCCAACTTTGAATTTTTATGCAATTAAATCACAGAGATATGTCACACAAAATACTTAATAAGTAACATTTCCCACATGTCTACTTTACATCAGCACAATTTTGGAACCAAAATTTTTTTTTGTTAGGGAGTTATAAGGGTTAAAAGTTGACCAGCAATTTCTCATTTCTACAACACCATTTTATTTTAGGGACCACATCTCATTTGAAGTCATTTTGAGGGGTCTATATGATAGAAAATACCCAAGTGTGACACCATTCTAAAAACTACACCCCTCAAGGTGCTCAAAACCATATTCAAGAAGTTTATTAACCCTTCTGGTGCTTCACAGGAATTTTTTGAATGTTTAAATAAAAATGAAGATTTAACTTTTTTTCACTAAAAATTTAATTCAGCTCCAATTTGTTTTATTTTACCAAGGGTAACAGGAGAAAATGTACCCCAAACATTGTTGTACAATTTGTCCTGAGTATGCCAATACCCCACATGTGGGGGTAAACCACTGTTTGGGCGCATGGCAGAGCTCGGAAGCGAAGGAGTGCCATTTGGCTTTTCAATGCAAAATTGACTGGAATTGAGATGGGACGCCATGTTTCGTTTGGAGAGCCCCTGATGTGGCTAAACATTGAAACCCCCCACAAGTGACACCATTTTGGAAAGTAGACCCCCTAAGGAACTTATCTAGCGGTGTGGTGAGCACTTTGACCCACCAAGTGCTTCACAGAAGTTTATAATGTAGAACCGTAAAAATAAAAAATCATATTTTTTCACAAAAATTCTTTTCGCCCCCAATTTTTTATTTTCCCAAGGGTAAGAGAAGAAATTGGACCCCAAAAGTTGTTGTCCAATTTGTCCTGAGTACGCTGATACCCCGTATGTTGGGGGAAACCACCGTTTGAGCGCATGGCAGAGCTCGGAAGGGAAGGAGCGCCATTTGGAATGCAGACTTCGATGGAATGGTCTGCAGACGTCACATTGTGTTTGCAGAACCCCTAATGTACCTAAACAGTAGAAACCCCCCACAAGTGACCCCATATTGGAAACTAGACCCCCAGGGAACTAATCTAGATGTGTTGTGAGAACTTTGAACCCCCAAGTGTTTCACTACAGTTTATAACGCAGAGCCGTGAAAATAAAAAATCTTTTTTTTTCCCACAAAAAATATGTTTTAGCCCCGAGTTTTGTATTTTCCCAAGGGTAACAGGAGAAATTGGACCCCAAAAGTTGTTGTCCTATTTGTCCTGAGTACGCTGATACCCCATATGTTGGGGTAAACCCCTGTTTGGGCACACGGGAGAGCTCGGAAGGGAAGAAGCACTGTTTTACTTTTTCAACGCAGAATTGGCTGGAATTGAGATCGGACGCCATGTCGCGTTTGGAGAGCCCCTGATGTGCCTAAACAGTGGAAACCCCACAATTATAACTGAAACCCTAATCCAAACACACCCCTAACCCTAATCCCAACAGTAACCCTAACCACACCTCTAACCCAGACACACCCCTAACCCTAATCCCAACCCTATTCCTAACCGTAAATGTAATCTAAACCCTAACTGTAACTTTAGCCCCAACCCAAACTGTAGCCCTAACCCTAGCCCTAATCCTAACCCTAGCCCTAACCCTAGCCCTAATGGGAAAATGGAAATAAATACATTTTTTTAATTTTTCCCTAACTAAGGGGGTGATGAAGGGGGGTTTGATTTACTTTCATAGTGGGTTTTTTAGCGGATTTTTATGATTGGCAGCCGCCACACACTGAAAGACGCTTTTTATTGCAAAAAATATTTTTTGCGTTACCACATTTTGAGAGCTATAATTTTTCTATATTTTGGTCCACAGAGTCATGTGAGGTCTTGTTTTTTGCGGGACGAGTTGACGTTTTTATTGGCAACATTTTCGGGCACGTGACATTTTTTAATCGCTTTTTATTCCGATTTTTGTGAGGCAGAATGACCAAAAACCAGCTATTCATGAATTTCTTTTGGGGGAGGCGTTTATACCGTTCCGCGTTTGGTAAAATTGATAAAGCAGTTTTATTCTTCGGTTCAGTACGATTACAGCGACACCTCATTTATATAATTTTTTTATATTTTGGCGCTTTTATACGATAAAAACTATTTTATAGAAAAAATAATTATTTTGGCATCGCTTTATTCTCAGGACTATAACTTTTTTATTTTTTTGCTGATGATGCTGTATGGCGGCTCGTTTTTTGCGGGACAAGATGACGTTTTCAGCGGTATCAGGGTTATTTATATCTGTCTTTTTGATCGCGTGTTATTCCACTTTTTGTTCGGCGGTATGATAATAAAGCGTTGTTTTTTGCCTCGTTTTTTTTTTTTTTCTTACGGTGTTTACTGAAGGGGTTAACTAGTGGGCCAGTTTTATAGGTCGGGCCGTTACGGACGCGGCGATACTAAATATGTGTACTTATTGTTTTTTTTATTTAGATAAAGAAATGTATTTATGGGAATAATATTTTTTTTTCATTATTTTGGAATATTTTTTTTTATTTTTTTTTACACATTTGAAAATTTTTTTTTTTACTTTGTCCCAGGGGGGGACATCACAGATCAGTGATCTGACAGTGTGCACAGCACTCTGTCAGATCACTGATCTGACATGCAGCACTGCAGGCTTCACAGTGCCTGCTCTGAGCAGGCTCTGTGAAGCCACCTCCCTCCCTGCAGGACCCGGATCCGCGGCCATCTTGGATCCGGGGCTCGAGCAGGGAGGGAGGGAGGTGAGACCCTCGCAGCAACGCGATCACATCGCGTTGCTGCGGGGGGCTCAGGGAAGCCCGCAGGGAGCCCCCTCCCTGCGCGGTGCTTCCCTGCACCGCCGGCACATTGCGATCATCTTCGATCGCGGTGTGCCAGGGGTTAATGTGCCGGGGGCGGTCCGTGACCACTCCCTGCACATAGTGCCGGATGTCAGCTGCGATAGGCAGCTGACACCCGGCCGCGATCGGCGGCGCTCCCCCCGTGAGCGCCGCCGATCGCGCTGGACGTACTATCCCGTCCATGGTCATAGGGGCCCACCCCACATGGACGGGATAGTACGTCCGATGTCAGAAAGGGGTTAAAGGGAACCTGTCACCCCGTTTTTTCAGATTGAGATAAAAATACTGTTAAATAGGGCCTGCGCTGTGCGTTACAATAGTGTATGTAGTGTACCCTGATTCCCCACCTATGCTGCGAAATACATTACCAAAGTCGCCGTTTTCGCCTGTCAATCAGGCTGGTCAGGTCAGGTGGGCGTGGTGACATCGCTCTTTTCTTCCCCAGCTTTCCGTTGGTGGCGTAGTGGTGTGCGCATGTCCAAGTGACGAATCCACTGCGCGCACGTGAAGAAACAGCGCGCGATCTGCGCTACTAGCCCTGTCATCGGTGGGGGCGGCCATCTTCCTGGGGCCGCGCGTGCGCAGATGGAGTGCTCTGCTGCACGGGGCTTCAGGAAAATGGCCGCGGGATGCCGCGCGTGCGCAGAAGAGATCGCGGCGGCCATTTTCCCAAAGCCGAGTTTGCATCTCGGCTTTGGGAAAATGGCTGCCGCGATCTCTTCTGCGCACGCGCGGCATCCCGCGACCATTTTCCTGAAGCCCCGTGCAGCAGAGCACTCCATCTGCGCACGCGCGGCCCCAGGAAGATGGCCGCACCCACCGATGACAGGGCTAGTAGCGCAGATCGCGCGGTTTCTTCACGTGCGCGCAGTGGATTTGTCACTTGGACATGCGAACACCACTACGCCACCAACGGAATGCTGGGGAAGAAAAGAGCGATGTCACCACGCCCACCTGACCTGACCAGCCTGATTGACAGGCGAAAACGGCGACTTTGGTAATGTATTTCGCAGCATAGGTAGGGAATCAGGGTACACTACATACACTATTGTAACGCACAGCGCAGGCCCTATTTAACAGTATTTTTATCTCAATCTGAAAAAACGGGGTGACAGGTTCCCTTTAAATAAAAAAATAAAAAATCTATATACAGTGCCTTGCGAAAGTATTCGCCCCCTGGTACTATTCATCCTTTTCCCACATATCATGTTTCAAACAAAGATACCAAATGTAAATTTTTGTTGAAGAATCAACAACAAGTGGAACACAATTGTGAAGTTGAATGAAATTTATTGGTTATTTTAAAAAATTTTTTGGAAATTCACAAACTGAAAAGTGGGGCGTGCAATATTATTTGGCCCCTTTACTTTCAGTGCAGCAAACTCACTCCAGAAGTTCATTGTGGATCTCTGAGTGATCCAATGTTGTCCTAAATGCCTAATGATGATAAATATAATCTAAATGTGTGTAATCAAGTCTCTATAAATGCACCTGCTCTGTGATAGCCTCATGGTTCTGTTTGAAGCACAGAGAGCATCATGAAGACCAAGGAACACAACAGACAGGTCTGTGATACTGTTGTGGAGAAGTTTAAAGCCGAATTTGGATACAAAATTATTTCCAAAACTTTAAACATCCCAAGGAGCACTGTGCAAGCAATCATATTGAAATGGAAGGAATATCATACCACTGCAAATCTACCAAGATCCGGCCATCCCTCTAAACTTTCATCTCAAACAAGGAGAAGACTGATCAGGGATTCAGCCAAAAGGCCCGTGATCACTCTAGATGAACTGCAGAGATCTACAGCTGAGGTGGGACAGTCTGTCCATAGGACAACAAATCAGTCGTACACTGCACAAATCTGGCCTTTATGGAAGGGTGGCAAGAAGAAAGCCATTTCTGAATGATATCCATAAAAAATGTCATTTAACCCCTTTCTGACGTACTATCCCGTCGAGGTGGGGTGGGCCCGTATGATCACCGACGGGATAGTACATCATACGCGATTGGCCGCGCTCACGGGGGGAGCGCGGCCGGGTATCAGCTGCCTATCGCAGCTGACATCTGGCACTATGTGCCAGGAGCGGTCACAAACCGCCCCATAACCCCCGGCACACCGCGATCATACATAATCAAATATATATTATTCCCATAAATACATTTCTTTAAATAAAAAAAAAAAAACAATAAGTACACACATTTAGTATCGCCGCGTCCGTAACGACCTGACCTATAAAACTGGCCCACTAGTTAACCCCTTCAGTAAATACCGTAAGAAAAAAAGGCAAAAAACAACGCTTTATTATCATACCGCCGAACAAAAAGTGGAATAACGCAATCAAAAAGACAGATATAAATAACAATGGTACCGCTGAAAACGTCATCTTGTCCCGCAAAAAACGAGCCGCTATACAGCATCATCAGCAAAAAAATAAAAAAGTCCTCAGAATAAAGGGATGCAAAAATAATTATTTTTTCTATAAAATAGTTTTTATCGTATAAAAGCGCCAAAACATAAAAAAATGATATAAATGTGGTGAAGCTTTAATCGTACTGACCCGAAGAATAAAACTGCTTTATCAATTTTACCAAACACGGAACGGTATAAACGCCTCCCCCAAAAGAAATTCATGAATAGCTGGTTTTTGGTCATTCTGCCTCACAAAAATCGGAATAAAAAGTGATCAAAAAATGTCACGTGCCCGAAAATGTTACCAATAAAAACGTCAACTCGTCCCGCAAAAAACAAGACCTCACATGACTCTGTGGACTCAAATATGGAAAAATTATAGCTCTCAAAATGTGGTAACGCAAAAAATATTTTTTGCATTAAAAAACGTCTTTCAGTGTGTGACGGCTGCCAATCATAAAAATCCGCTAAATAACCCGCTATAAAAGTAAATCAAACCCCCCTTCATCACTCCCTTAGTTAGGGAAAAATTAAAAAAAATGTATTTATTTCCATTTTCCCATTAGGGTTAGGGGTGGGGTTAACACTACAGTTAGGGTTGGGGCTAAAATTATGGTTAGGGTTTAGATTACATTTACGGTTGGGATTAGGGTTAGGGGTGTGGTTAGGGTTACTGTTGGGATTAGGGTTAGGGGTGTGTTTGGATTAGGGTTTCAGTTATAATTGGGGGGTTTCCGCTGTTTAGGCACATCAGGGGCTCTCCAAACGCGACATGGCGTCCGATCTCAATTCCAGCCAATTCTGCGTTGAAAAAGTAAAACAATGCTCCTTCCCTTCCGAGCTCTCCCGTATGCCCAAACAAGGGTTTACCCCCACATATGGGGTATCGGTGTACTCAGGACAAATTGTACAACAACTTTTGGGGTCCATTTTCTCCTGTTACCCTTGGTAAAATAAAACAAATTGGAGCTGAAGTAAATTTTTTGTGAAAAAAAGTTAAATGTTCATTTTTATTTAAACATTCCAAAAATTCCTGTGAAGCACCAGAAGGGTTAATAAACTTCTTGAATATGGTTTTGAGCACTTTGAGGGGTGCAGTTTTTAGAATGGTGTCACACTTGGGTATTTTCTATCATATAGACCCCTCAAAATGACTTCAAATGAGATGTAGTCCCTAAAAAAAATGGTGTTGTAAAAATGAGAAATTGCTGGTCAACTTTTAACCCTTATAACTCCCTAACAAAAAAAAATTTTGGTTCCAAAATTGTGCTGATGTAAAGTAGACATGTGGGAAATGTTACTTATTAAGTATTTTGTGTGACATATCTCTGTGATTTAATTGCATAAAAATTCAAAGTTGGAAAATTGCGAAATTTTCAAAATTTTTGCCAAATTTCCATTTTTTTCACAAATAAACGCAGGTAATATCAAATAAATTTTACCACTACCATGAAGTACAATATGTCACGAGAAAACTGTCAGAATCACTGGGATCCGTTCAAGCGTTCCAGAGTTATAACCTCATAAAGGGACAGTGGTCAGAATTGTAAAAACTGGCCCGGTCATTAACGTGCAAACCACCCTTGGGGGTAAAGCGGTTAAAGTTTGCAACAAGCCACTTGGGAGACGCCCAAAAACATGTGGAAGAATGCACTCTGGTCAGATGAAACCAAAATCGAACATTTTGACAACAATGCCAAACGATGTTTGGTTTTAAAGGCAACACAGCTCATTACCCTGAACACACCATCCCCACTGTCAAACATGGTGGTGGCAGCATCATGGTTTGGGCCTGCTTTGCTTAAACAGGGACGATGGTTAAAATTAATGGGAAGATGGATGGAGCCAAATACAGGACCATTTTTGAAGAAAACCTGTTGGAATCTTTAAAAGACCTGAGACTGGGACGGAGATTTGTCTTCCAACAAGACCATGATCCCAAGCATAAAACAAAATCTACAATGGAATGGTTCACAAATAAACGTATCCAGGTGTTAAAATGGCCAAGTCAAAGTCCAGACCTCATTCCAATCGAGAATCTGTGGAAAGAGCTGAAACTGCTGTTCACAAACGATCTCTATCAAACCTCACTGAGCTAGAGCTGTTTGCCAAGGAAGAATGGGCAAGAATTTCAGTCTCTCGATGTACAAAACTGATAGAGACTTACCCCAAGCGACTTGCAGCTGTAAGTGCAGCAAAAGGTGGCGCAACAAAGTATTAAGTTAAAGGGGCCAAATATTGCACGCCCCACTTTTCATTTTAACCCCTTAGTGACAGCCATATTTTTTAAATCTGACCAGTGTCACTTTATGTGGTAATAACTCCGCAATGCTTCAACAAATCCCAGTGATTTTGAGATTGTTTTTTCCTGACAAATTATACTTTATGATAATGGTAAACTTAGGTCAATATGTTTTGTGTTTATTTATAAAAAATATCAAAAATTTGAGAAAAACGTTAAAAAATTAGCAATTTTCCAAATTTGAATGATTATCCCTTTAATCCCGATAGTCATACCACAACAAACCATTAATAAATAACATTTCCCTCATGTCGGCTTTACATCAGCACCATTTGTAAAATGTTATTTTATTTTGTTAGCATTTTAGGAGGTTTAAAAATGTAGCAGTATTTTTTCAAGGAAATTTACAAAATTTATTTCTTTAGGGACTTATCTATGTTTGAAGTCACTTTAGGGATCTCATATATTGGGAAAACCCCAAAAGTGATACCATTTTAAAAACAGCACCCCCTGACATATTGAAAACTGCTGTCAGGTAGTTTATTAACCCTTCAGATGCTTTACAGGAATTAATGCAAAGTGGTATGACAGAAATGAAAATGTGTATTTTTACCACCTAAATGTCTCTAACTTCTGAACAGATTACTACAGCAATCAGACTCTAAGGCCGCTATTTGTTCATGAACTGCCATGGCAAATATCAGGACCACAAAATCATGATCTGAGGGCACCAATTTAGGTAAAGAGGAAGCCCTCACACTCTGTTAACCATTTATAATGATGTAGTCACTATTGACAGCAGCATCTAAGGGGTTAAACAGAGTTGGACGGTGTAAACACTGATCGTGGCTGATGCAGCAAGTTGTCAGCTATAGTGTCCAGCCGACAGCTTCTGGATTGTCACCTGTATGGGGAGGCTATTCTCTTATACAGGTCCTTCTCAAAAAATTAGCATATAGTGTTAAATTTCATTATTTACCATAATGTAATGATTACAATTAAACTTTCATATATTATAGATTCATTATCCACCAACTGAAATTTGTCAGGTCTTTTATTGTTTTAATACTGATGATTTTGGCATACAACTCCTGATAACCCAAAAAACCTGTCTCAATAAATTAGCATATTTCACCCATCCAATCAAATAAAAGTGTTTTTTAATAACAAACAAAAAAACCAACAAATAATAATGTTCAGTTATGCACTCAATACTTGGTCGGGAATCCTTTGGCAGAAATGACTGCTTCAATGCGGCGTGGCATGGAGGCAATCAGCCTGTGACACTGCTGAGATGTTATGGAGGCCCAGGATGCTTCAATAGCGGCCTTAAGCTCATCCAGAGTGTTGGGTCTTGCGTCTCTCAACTTTCTCTTCACAATATCCCACAGATTCTCTATGGGGTTCAGGTCAGGAGAGTTGGCAGGCCAATTGAGCACAGTAATACCATGGTCAGTAAACCATTTACCAGTGGTTTTGGCACTGTGAGCAGGTGCCAGGTCGTGCTGAAAAATGAAATCTTCATCTCCATAAAGCATTTCAGCCGATGGAAGCATGAAGTGCTCCAAAATCTCCTGATAGCTAGCTACATTGACCCTGCCCTTGATGAAACACAGTGGACCAACACCAGCAGCTGACATGGCACCCCACACCATCACTGACTGTGGGTACTTGACACTGGACTTCAGGCATTTTGGCATTTCCTTCTCCCCAGTCTTCCTCCAGACTCTGGCACCTTGATTTCCGAATGACATGCAAAATTTGCTTTCATCAGAAAAAAGTACTTGGGACCACTTAGCAACAGTCCAGTGCTGCTTCTCTGTAGCCCAGGTCAGGCGCCTCTGCCGCTGTTTATGGTTCAAAAGTGGCTTTACCTGGGGAATGCGGCACCTGTAGCCCATTTCCTGCACACGCCTGTGCACGGTGGCTCTGGATGTTTCCACACCAGACTCAGTCCACTGCTTCCTCAGGTTCCCCAAGGTCTGGAATCGGTCCTTCTCCACAATCTTCCTCAGGGTCCGGTCTCCTCTTCTCGTTGTACAGCGTTTTCTGCCACATTGTTTCCTTCCAACAGACTTACCATTGAGGTGCCTTGATACAGCACTCTGGGAACAGCCTATTTGTTGAGAAATTTCTTTCTGGGTCTTACCCTCTTGCTTGAGGGTGTCAATGATGGCCTTCTTGACATCTGTCAGGTCGCGAGTCTTACCCATGATGGGGGTTTTGAGTAATGAACCAGGCAGGGAGTTTATAAAAGCCTCAGGTATCTTTTGCATGTGTTTAGAGTTAATTAGTTGATTCAGAAGATTAGGGTAATAGGTCGTTTAGAGAACCTTTTCTTGATATGCTAATTTATTGAGACAGGTTTTTTGGGTTATCAGGAGTTGTATGCCAAAATCATCAGTATTAAAACAATAAAAGACCTGACAAATTTCAGTTGGTGGATAATGAATCTATAATATATGAAAGTTTAATTGTAATCATTACATTATGGTAAATAATGAAATTTAACACTATATGCTAATTTTTTGAGAAGGACCTGTATCTCAGGTCAGTTAAAAGACGTATTGGCTGTCATTAAGGGGTTAAATAACCAATACATTTCGTTCAACTTCACAATTGTGTTCCACTTGTTGATTCTTCACCAAAAATTTTCATTTGGTATCTTTATTTTTGAAGCATGATATGTGGGAAAAGGTTGAAAAGTTCCAGTTGACCGAATAGTTTCGTAAGGCACTGTGTATATTATGAAAATTTTGTCCAGTTTAATTAGTGATCAAAATTTCAGTTCTGCATCCTTGAAGCTGGTTAATGACATCACCAATCAATAGTCAGGTTTGCATAATTTTTTTTCCTTTTTTTTCATAAAGAATTTTTAAGCACCATTCTAATGGCTTGGTTAGTGCAGCCCAGGAGTGGTGCTACCAATGTGAGAGCCCTGAACCTAATATACTCACCCCCTGCTGTCCTCAGCTCCCTCGCGGGGAGTCTTGTGGCCGTAACTTCTGACTTACCAAAATCAGATAATGGTCATAAGCTCAGAATACATCAATGAGAGCCAGAATGAAGTTCTCAGAGACTTGCATTGAAAAGCGACTTCCAGCTCAGCAAACATTTCAGCGATCCAACGGGTCACAAACTACTGGAGCCCAAACAGAGTAGTGCTGAGAACAGATGAAACCAGTGGCTGGAATGCAACCTTACAGTAGTTGCACCACTCTAGCACTGCAAAATGTAACAAAAGACACACTGGAATGGTGCTTTAAAAAATATATACGGTAATTGTATTGTAGTTTAGTTATATTGAACTAGATTGCCGTTCTGTATTGGTCTTCAGTTATCGATTCCATCGATTTTTTTTTTTTGGAGTACTTTGTGGCGGAGTTGTAATCATGATTAAATTATTTTTGGAGCAAAACTGATAAGTTTCACCTAAAAATGTTATCTACATACATTTGATATCTGTGTAATAAAACTAGATTTATGTTGCCAGACTGATGAGGCATATGCTATATTAGTACTTACACAAAGTGCCAATGATATTCCTTATGTTGACATCATCCCTATTTTACCTTAAAACCCATAAAAAAACCCAGTGTAAATAAACCCTAAGTTGGTTTCTCAAGATATCATTGTGTCATCCCCAGCGATGAAGAAATTATCATCATCAGATCCCTGACATTTTTGGGAATGCCAGGGATCCAACAACACTGGGTTCTAAGACACTTCTCAAATCAGTTTAACAGGTGAACTAATATGTGCGCAGAGTACCAGTAATTTTTATCCCAAAATCTCACATCTACACATGCCAAACCCCATAGGAAGACCTGTTACACTTGTAAAGATATGGACATTTCAGGTCATTTTGCTCAGAGTAGAGCTGGTTAAAAATACACACACATACACAAACCTTCACAACACCAAAACAAGGACACAGAAATGTATACGTCCATTTAAAAAAAAAAGGCTGGGCCCAGCTGAGTGGGGGGATGAGAAAAAAGTTGCTTCTGATTACTCGGGCTACGAGTCGGAAGATTTTTCTCCGAACGCAAGCCCATTGAGAAGAAGGACAAAAAATGCATAATCTGGTTTAGAGGACTCTACTTCACATTTCCTGAGCATGATGGATGCTCATATGAAAATAATAACCAAACAAATCAGAGAGGAAATGCACCTCAACTTTGAAAAACACTCTAGCCAGATACATAAGTCAATGGAGATGTTTACTGAAAAATTAGGAAAGCAGGAGGAAAAAATTAAGGGGTTGGACCACAGCCGAAAATAAAGATCTCAGGTCAGAAGTAGACCGTCTCAGATTAAAAATGGCTGACCTGGAGGACAGAAACAGACGTAACAACATAAAAATTCGTGGTATCCCCGAAAACGTCACTCCAGAAAAACTCCTCAACTACGCACAAAATTATCCCATCCATATCAGCCCAAGAGCTCACAATAGATAGGATCCACAGATTGCCTAAACCCACAAGCGTTGCTGCAGACCTCCCTAGGGACACAATACTCAGGAACAGCTGCAAAACTTCATTAAAGTGGAGAAAAGGTTCCCTGAGCCCTTTGAGAATTTAAAATTATATGCGGATCTTTCAAGAGAGACTCTGGAGGGCAGGAGAGCTTTCAAAAAGGTGACAAACTCTTTAAGAGATATGGGTCTCTCATACAAATGGGGGTTTCCGCTGAAGCTTCTGGTAGAATACAAAAGTAAAATAATCCCCATTAGCACTCCTGAAGATGGAGAAAGGTTCATTTCCTCCATCACTTAGTTTGATTTAAAGGTTATTTTTTCCCTGACTATTTTATATGACTTTAGCCTGTTGCCTATACATGGGTTTTTGTATGAGGTTCCAAGGTTCAAGACTTTACAAATGTTATATTGTTCATATTAAAATTTGTATTCCTTTGTCCACTTTTTCTATATCTTGGAGGATGCCTCAAGTTCCATCCTGAGCTCTTTCACGAACTTTCCCCCGGTCAGAGAAGAACCCACTGGAGGGTTTCTCCAGAGAGGACAAGTTAAGTTTCAAGTGTGTGTTGTTCTAATTTGTATCTTTGTTTTACTGCACACTAAAAGTAATTTCTAAGTCGTTATTTAGGTTATTTCTGTTATATAGTTCCTAATTCTACTTACAGGTATCCACAGGTGAATAACCTCTCCACTTCCCCCTATCCTTAACCAAACATGTCTCTTAAGATAATGTCATATAACGTTAGGGGTCTTAATAGTCCGAGAAAAAGGTTCTCTATCAAAAATGAACTGGTTAGATCAAAGTCCGACATCATGTGCATACAAGAAACCAAATTCAAATCCAGTGATCACCCAAAATTTACAGATAGAAAGTTCTCACAGGTTTTTGAATCTTGTGGTAACAAAAAGAAAGCCGGTGTTATAACTATAATTAGTCACAAGGTATCATTTGAACTCATCAAAGAATGTAAGGACTCAAATGGCAATTTTCATATCCTAATCGGTAACATAGATAACCATCCTTTCACCATTGTCAACATATACGTCCCGAATAAAGGCCAAATTAGATTTCTGAATAGGCTCATGAGAAGAGTGTTGGAGATCAAGAAGGGAGATTTAATAGTGGTGGGAGATTTCAACGTAGTGCCTGATGGCCACCTTGACTCCTCATCCCAGAACAGGCATAAATCTTTGACCCTAAACAAATGGCTCCACCAAAATGAAATGTATGACATTTTCAGATGTCTCAACACCACTTCTATTGAGTACACTCATTTTTCTGACGTGCATCATTCCGCCTCGAGGATCGACCTGATAATCTCCAACATTTTTTCATTACCAAAATTCAGAAAAATTTCAATCCTTCCAAAAACAATCTCAGACCACTCCCCTGTCATTGCAGAACTAACATACGGTCCAGCATCAAAATCTCACATTTCATGGAGGTGCAACTCTTCTATTCTTTGTAACCCAGTCCATAAAAACGCGATAAACCAAACTATTAAAAACTACTTCAGAGAGAATGATTCAGACTCAACTGACCCATTTACCCTTTGGAATGCCCACAAGGCTGTGATCAGAGGGGCCTTAATCCAAATTTCTGCTAGGGAAAAAAAACAGAGAAGGGCCAAAATAAAGGAGTTACAGTCAAAAATAAAAATCAAGGAATCAGAACTTGTTAATTCAACCATCCACTCTCACAACTCACATACCGAACTGATATCCCTCAGGCAAGAGTTGAGGACCCTAATCTCCTCCTTTTACGACGCGTCAATCGGGTCTTTAAAATTCAAACAGTTTGCCTCCCTAAACAAGCCTAACAGGTTCATGCTAAACAGATTGAAAAAGCAAAGGATCCAAAACAGGATCATAAAAATAACACCCCCAGGTGGTCGTATGCTCACGCACCCGCAGGACATAGTGGATGCGTTTGCTGCCTTTTATTCAGAATTATACAATCTCAACTCAAACCCCCATCTAGTACAACAATTGGACACTGATATTAAAAAATTCCTATCAAACCTTAATCTACCTAGACTCACGCCCGAAAACATAGATGTACTCACCGCCCCGTTCTCCCCTGAGGAGATCTCCGAAAACATTAAAAAATTAAAATCTCTGAAAGCCCCAGGGCCAGACGGCTTTACCAACGAATATTTCAAATTTTTCAGTGAAATCCTAGCCCCACACATGTCTAAAATCTTTAATTCTGCTGCAACTTTGGGCAAGTTCCCAAAAGAAATGTTGCAGGCCTCAATTATCTTAATCCCCAAAGCTAAAGGTGACCCTGTTCAACTTCCAAACTACAGGCCAATATCCCTAGTCAATTCAGACATCAAACTATATTCCAAAATCCTTGCAAATAGAATCAATAATTTCCTTCCAAATTTGATAATTAATGATCAGATAGGGTTTGTCAGGGGCAGACAGTCGAGTGATGGAACTAGAAGAATCATAAACCTGGCGAAACTTATCAATTCAAAAAAAATCCCCTCAATTTTTGCCTCATTGGATGCAGAAAAGGCGTTTGACCGCCTGAACTGTTCATACTTAAAACTCACTCTGCAGCAATTCGGTTTTAACCCAAATTCCATCTCTGCAATTATGGCTCTGTACTCGGGTCCCACCGCCAGAGTTTCTTCCAACAACCACCTTTCATCTCCTTTTTCAATCACAAACGGTACATGTCAGGGCTGCCCCCTGTCCCCCTTACTGTTCGCTTTGGCGATGGAGCCTTTGGCTCAGTCAATAAGAAAAGATAACAACATAACTGGCATTCAAACAAAAAATAGAGAATTCAAAATAGGCCTTTTCGCCGACGATGTCATCCTGACCCTGACGAACCCTCCAGTATCTGTTCCTACTACCCAAAAATTATTAGATACTTTCTCCCAGCTCTCATACTTTAAAATCAACAAAACCAAATCCCAAATTATGCAATTTAACCTCGATCCCATTCAAATTAAAGAATTATCAAAAGCAACTTCGTGGAGCTGGGCAACTAGCGATTTCACCTACCTGGGGATCAAAATCACTAAAAATATAGATTCTCTCATTCCTACCAATCTTGACTGCCTAATCAAAACCATCTCAACTGATCTGAACCACTTTGTAGGGAGAGAGCTCTCCTGGTGGGGAAAGAACTTATCAGTAAAAACATTTATAATCCCTAAAATCCTATATATATTTAGGTCCATCCCCGTCCCTATCCCAACCTCTTACGTAACTAATATCCAAACTCTGATCAACAAGTTCCTATGGAACAATAAAAAAGCGAGAGTAGCTGTCAGTACTCTCTATAGAAATAAAGCGTCAGGGGGAATGGGCCTTCCCAATATTCTGGCTCATTACCATACAAACCTGATTAAACAAAGTTGCTCCTGGTGGTCTAAATCAGAACCCCCAGCCTGGCTGGAGATCGAATCATCCTTGAACCTGGACAGAGCTCCTAGAGAATTGATCCTAAACCGGCTTATGAACATAAAAAATTCCAGTAATAAATCCCACCCAATTTTTATTGCAATAAGTAATGCATGGTCCAAATTTGCTAGGCCCAAAAGAGGAACAGATAGATTCAAATCTTTGAAAAATCTGGCTATTTCCTATATATTCGAGCTGTATAATAAATTGATCAATCCCAAATGGTCCGATTACAAAATCACAAAACTTTCCCATATATTCGACGGAAAAAATTTTGCACCTTTTAATTCTCTCAAAAACACTTATAATATCCCCTCTTCTATGTTTTGCGAGTACGTGATCATCAAGGATCAATGTCAGGAATTCTTATCAAAAAAGCCCAGTTTCTCTGAAGCGGCTCTAAATCTGACCTGTAACCCCGACCATAAAATTTTCTGGAGCTACAGATATATCTATAGCTGGTTTAACCATGATTCAGACTTCGCGAAATCTCCTTCCATGCTGAAATGGGAGCAAGATCTCCAGACAATAATTGACCCAGATGAATGGGAAAATGCCTTGGTCCACTCATACTCAGCTTCCATTTCTATGTCATTACAAGAGTCCTATTTCAAACTAGTCACGCGCTGGTACCTCACCCCAGCAAGACTGTCCATGATAGGGGATCATACCTCCCCAGACTGTTGGAGGGCGTGCGGACACAGGGGCAATTTGCTCCATATTTTCTGGAGCTGTCACTTAAATCACTTTGGTCTAAAATCTCTGGTTTGATTGGAGTACTTCTGAATAAAAATTTCACCTTGACTCCTCAGATGGCATTGCTCTCTGTGGGATTAAGCGACACACACTTTCCTCTCAAAGCGTTGGTCATTCATATTCTTTTGGTCACTAAAAATGCCATCGCATACAATTGGAAAAAGCTTAAACCTCCATCATTCCAAGAGATCAAAGAGCGTATTGACCTCCATAGAACATACGAGCAAAAATTCGCCCTAAATAATGACAGCCTCAAAAAATGCTCAAAAAAATGGGCTCGTTGGGAAGAAGCTTTCCCGTAGCAATTTTCAGTTGAAATAGGCACAAAGTGAACCGGACTTTGATTTAACGTGTCTGTAATTCAGGACTGGCCAGTGAGTCCACCCTTCTATCGTGATCAAATGTATTCTAATTATTCACCTTCCAAACGTTGTTTTATTATTTGACAAATACGGCTACCTGTTGTCGCTTACTTCAAGTGTCTTCTCTCCCCTTTCTCTTCCCATGTTCTCCCCCCCCCCTCCTTCCAGCCCCCCTCCACTCTCCCTCCCCTCTACCCTCATCCCCCCTTTCCCTTTTCCCTTCCTGCCCAGTTAATGGTTAAAATCCAATAAAGATTATTTGGAAAAAAAAAATACACACACATACATCCAAGACTTGCCTTTTGGAGCATGTATTTACTATTGTCAGCAGCATATCTAGTCAGCGACATGCGCCACCTTGGAATAACATTTCTGGCTCTGTGCAGTCAGAAAATAGACTAATATTTCTGGAGTAAGAAATGCTGGCACCAGTGATAAATATGATGGATGGGTATAGCCATGCCCCAGCTATGCCAATTTTGGTTGCACCTTTAACCCCTTCATGACCTTGGGATTTTCCGTGTTCGTTTTTCGCTCCCCTCCTTCCCTGAGCCATAACTTTTTTATTTTTCTGTCAATTTGGCCATGTGAGGGCTTATTTTTTGCGAAACAAATTGTACTTTTGAACGACATCATTGGTTTTAGCATGTCGTGTACTAGAAAACGGGAAAAAAATACCAAGTGCGGTGAAATTGCAAAAAAAGTGCAATCCCACACTTGTTTTTTGTTTGGCTTTTTTTGCTAGGTTCAATAAATGCTAAAACTGACCTGCCATTATGATTCTCCAGGTCATTACGAGTTCATAGACACCTAACATGACTAGGTTATTTTTTATCAAACTGGTGAAAAAAAAATCTTTGCTTAAAAAAAAAAAAAAATTCCACCATTTTCCGATACCCGTAGCCACTCCATTTTTCATGATCTGGGGTCGGTTGAGGGCTTATTTTTTGCGTGCCGAGCTGGCGTTTTTAATGATACCATTTTGGTGCAGATACTTTCTTTTGATAGCCCGTTATTGCATTTTAATGCAATGTCGCGATGACCAAAAAACGTCATTCTGGCGTTTCTAATTTTTTCTCGCTACGCTGTTTAGCAATCAGGTTAATGCTTTTTTTTTAATTGATAGATCGGGCGATTCTCAACGCGGCTATACCAAATCTGTGTAGGTTTGATTTTTTTTAATTGATTCATTTTGAATGGGGCGAAAGGGGGGTGATTTAAAGTTATATTTATTTTTTCTTTTTCACTTTTTTTTTTTACTTTTTTTTTTTACTTTTGCCATGCTTCAATAGCCTCCATAGGCTACATAGCAGCGATCTTTAGCAATGCAGGTGTGCTATGAGTGCCGACCACAGGGTGGCGCTCACAGCTAGCCGGGATCAGTAACCATAACCATAGAGGTCTCAAGGACCTCTATGGTTACTATACAGAAGCATCGCTGACCCCCGATCATGTGACGGGGGTCGGCGATGACATCATTTCCGGCCGCCTGGCCGGAAGCGCCAGTTAAATGCCGCTGTCAACGTTTGACGGCGGCATTTAACTAGTTAATAGCGGGGGGTGAATCGCGATTTCACCCGCCGCTATTGCGGGCACATGTCAGCTGTTCAAAACAGCTGACATGTCCCGGCTTTGATGCGGGCTTACCGCCGGAGCCCGCAGCAAAGCGGGGGTTCTGACCTCGAACGTACTATCCCGTCCGAGGTCAGAAAGGGGTTAAAGAATTTTATGCCAAAAGAAACACATAGATGAATCATATTCAATATTTTGGTTCATACATTACAAAGATAATGCCCACTCAAAAGTGAACCCATGTTTGACTGATTATTTAAGATTATGCCCATGATTGGTCATTTCAGTATCACATTTGTTGAGAAATATATACCTTATCAAAACATTTACAAGTCTATGGTTCACTTTAAAAGGGGTTATCCAGTCTTGGGTTACAAGTCTGCAGTCCCTGTTACTTCAGACTTGTGAATCCACACAGTACATTTATGAATTGCTGTTAGAATTGTCTGGTGCTGGGAGCTTTACCAAAAGAATGCAATTTGCAAATGTGGTCACTTGCTGACTAGACATGCACAGCTACGCTCAGTACAGTGTATTGAACATGGCAGAACAAGTCTAGGTTGTATTCAGAATTAATTCACATTTATACTCTAAGGGTATGTGCACACGTTGCGGATCCTCTTCCGCAGCGATTTTTTGCAGTGCAGAAATGCTGCAGATCCGCAATTGATTTACAGTAGAATGTAAATCAATGAGAAAAAAATTGCTGTGCACACTTTGCGGAAAATCTCCTGCGGTTTAAAAGAAGTAGCATGTCACTTCTTTTTTTGTGAATCTGCAGCGTTTTTGTACCCATTCCATTATAGAAAACCGCAGGGGTAAAAAACGCAGCAAATCCCCCCCCCCCAAAAAAAAAAAAAAAAAAAACGCAGGAAAAATGCACAAAAACGCTGCTGAACTGCACAAAAATGTGACAAGTCCACAGGTGCGTTTTCTGTCAGGAGAGGCAGAATCCGCACCAGAAATTCCTAAGGCTGATCAGCAACGTATGCACATAGCCTAAGTGATTCCGATTAACCATATACAGTTTAGCTGTTCTAGGATTTTCCTACAGGAAAGAAATATATCTTGGTACCGTGTTAGCCAGTAGATAGAAAAATATTTAGAATTGAGAGTCCTCAGTGGTTGATACCTTTTAATGGCTAACTGAAAAGATGGTAACAGATTGCAAGCTTTCGAGACTACACAGGTCTCTTCATCAGGCAAAGACTAAAACAAATTCTGAAGAATCACATATTTATGCACAACATAGTATAGAAAAAAAAAAAACAGTGTGAAAAACCATGGATAAGCCAGGTGACATGAAGCAGAATTACCATGGGTGATAAACAGTTACGTCCATAAATATTGGGCCAATTCTTAGATAAGGATTGTTTTATTGTCCTGTGATTAGGGTCTCTGTTGTGATGACCCCACATGGTCTGAGGGGCAAGTTCCTTAGTTGATGTAAAAAGACATAAATCCGTGTGACACATTTATTCCTGCAGTATGAAAAGTCGTCATCGGTTTATATTCCCAGACTCTTCTGTCTCTCTGCGATTTGAAGCTACCTTTTAGCACAAGTAATTTCATGTCCATAATGTTGTGATTTGGGAGACAGAAATGTATTGCCACAGGTATATCCATTCTTTTTTCTCTTGTGTGGCGATGAGAGTTCATCCTTGTTCTCCGTTTCTGCCCTGTCTCCCCCACATACAGACCCCCAGTTGGACATTTAGTACAAATAATTAGGTACACCACATTAGAAGCGACACAGCTGAAAGTACCTGGTATCTTGTAGTCCTGATGTGAATTGGAGATCTTTATCTTGTCCGTGGTCATTATAAATGGACAGGTTTTACATTTTTTCTGGTTGCAAGGAAAGGTACCTGCAGCTGTTGGAGAGGACAGGGAGCTCTTGACAATGATGCTTCTTAGATTTGGGGGCTGCCTAAAACACAGTAGTGGGGGGGGGGGGGGCCTGGAAAAATGGATTGTAAGCGGGCATCTTTTTGCAGTAAAGGTTGTAATTTCCGTGCAGCTCCCCTTAGCACCTCCAGATTTGGATTGTAGGTAACCACTAGAGGTATCCAGTTATTTTCTTCTTTAGCTTTGTAATGTAGCAGGTGATTCCTTGATATTCTGGTGGCTCTTGTGATCTGGTTATCAATTGTTCATGGATGGTAGCCCTGATTTCAAAAAGGTCTTTCTGAGGCGACCAAGGTGTTCATCCCTATCCATTGGGTTGGAACATATACGATTGTATCTGATGGCTTGGCTGTAGACAGAGTTTTTTATGTGTTTTGGATGGAAACTGTCCCATTTAACCCCTTTACCCCCAAGGGTGGTTTGCACGTTAATGACCGGGCCAATTTTTACAATTCTGACCACTGTCCCTTTATGAGGTTATAACTCTGGAACGCTTCAACGGATCCCAGTGATTCTGACATTGTTTTCTCGTGACATATTGTACTTCATGGTAGTGGTAAAATTTCTTTGATAGTACCTGCGTTTATTTGCGGAAAAAAAAAACGGAAATTTGGCGAAAATTTCGCAAATTTTCCAACTTTGAATTTTTATGCAATTAAATCACAGAAATATGTCACACAAAATACTTAATAAGTAACATTTCCCACGTCTACTTTACATCAGCACAATTTTGGAACCAAAATTTTTTTTGTTAGGGAGTTATAAGGGTTAAAAGTTGACCAGCAATTTCTCATTTCTACAACACCATTTTTTTTTAGGGACCACATCTCATTTGAAGTCATTTTGAGGGGTCTATATGATAGAAAATACCCAAGTGTGACACCATTCTAAAAACTGCACCCCTCAAGGTGCTCAAAACCACATTCAGGAAGTTTATTAACCCTTCTGGTGCTTCACAGGAATTTTTGAAATGTTTAAATAAAAATGAACATTTAACTTTTTTCACAAAAAATTTACTTCAGCTCCAATTTGTTTTATTTTACCAAGGGTAACAGGAGAAAATGGACCCCAAAAGTTGTTTTACAATTTGTCCTGAGTACACCGATACCCCATATGTGGGGGTAAACCACTGTTTGGGCGCATGACAGAGCTCGGAAGGGAAGGAGCGCCATTTGACTTTTCAATGCAAAATTGACAGGAATGGAGATGGGACGCCATGTTGCGTTTGGAGAGCCACTGATGTGCCTAAACATTGAAACCCCCCACAAGTGACACCATTTTGGAAAGTAGACCCCCTAAGAAACTTATCTAGATGTGTTTTGAGCGCTTTGACCCACCAAGGGCTTCACAGAAGTTTATAATGCAGAGCCGTAAAAATAAAACAAAAATTTTTTCCCACAAAAATTATTTTTTTAGTCCCCAGTTTTGTATTTTCCCAAGGGTAACAGGAGAAATTGGACCCCAAAATTTGTTGTCCAATTTGTCCTGAGTGCGATGATACACCATATGTGGGGGGAACCACTGTTTGGGCGCATGGGAGGGCTCGGAAGGGAAGAAGCACCATTTTGAATGCAGACTTAGATGGAATGGTCTGCAGGTGTCACATTGCATTTGCAGAGCGCCTAATGTACCTAAACAGTAGAAACCCCCCACAAGTGACACCATTTTGGAAACTAGACCCCCTAAGGAACTTATCTAGATGTGTTGTGAGAACTTTGAACCTCCAAGTGTTTCACTACAGTTTATAACGCATAGCCATGAAAATAAAAAATTTTCCCACAAAAATTATTTTTTAGCCCCCAGTTTTGTATTTTCCCAAGGGTAACAGGAGAAATTGGACCCCAAAAGTTGTCCTATTTGTCCTGAGTACGCTGATACCCCATATGTTGGGGTAAACCCCTGTTTGGGCACACGGGAGAGCTCGGAAGGGAAGGAGCACTGTTTTACTTTTTCAACGCAGAATTGGCTGGAATTGAGATCGGACGCCATATCGCGTTTGGAGAGCCCCTGATGTGCCTAAACAATGGAAACCCCCCAATTATAACTGAAACCCTAATCCAAACACACCCCTAACCCTAATCCCAACAGTAACCCTAACCACACCTCTAACCCTGACACACCCCTAACCCCATTCCCAACTGTAAATGTAATCTAAACCCTAACCGTAACTTTACCCCTAACCCTAACTTTAGCCCCAACCCTAACTGTAGCCTTAACCCTAGCCCCAACCCTAGCCCTAACGGGAAAATGGAAATAAATACATTTTTTTAATTTTTCCCTAACTAAGGGGGTGATGAAGGGGGGGTTTGATTTATTTTTATAGTGGGTTTTTTAGCGGATTTTTATGATTGGCAGCCGTCACACACTGAAAGACGCTTTTTATTGCAAAAAATATTTTTTGCGTTACCACATTTTGAGAGCTATAATTTTTCCATATTTTGGTCCACAGAGTTATGTGAGGTCTTGTTTTTTGCGGGACGAGTTGTCGTTTTTATTGGTAACATTTTCGGGCACGTGACATTTTTTGATCGCATTTTATTCCGATTTTTGTGAGGCAGAATGACCAAAAACCAGCTACTCGTGAATTTCTTTTAGGGGAGGCGTTTATACCGTTCCGCGTTTGGTAAAATTGATAAAGCAGTTTTATTCTTCGGGTCAGTACGATTACAGCGACACCTCATTTATATCATTTTTTTATGTTTTGGTGCTTTTATACGATAAAAACTATTTTATAGAAAAAAATAATTATTTTTGCATCGCTTTATTCTCAGGACTATAACTTTTTTATTTTTTTGCTGATGATGCTGTATGGCAGCTCATTTTTTGCGGGACAAGATGACGTTTTCAGCGGTACCATGGTCATTTAGATCTGTCTTTTTGATCGCGTGTTATTCCACTTTTTGTTCGGCGGTATGATAAAGCGTTGTTTTTTGCCTTTTTTTTCTTACGGTGTTTACTGAAGGGGTTAACTAGTGGGCCAGTTTTATAGGTCGGGCCATTACGGACGCGGCGATACTAAATATGTGTACTTTTATTTATTTAGATAAAGAAATGTATTTATGGGAATATTTTTTTTTTTTTACACATTTGGAAAAAATTTTTTTAACTTTTTTACTTTGTCCCGGGGGTAGACATCACAGATCGGTGATCTGACAGCTTGCACAGCACTCTGTCAGATCACCGATATGTCTCAGAGCACTGCAGGCTTACCAAGCGCCTGCTGAGCAGGCACTTGGTAAGCCACCTCCCTCCCTGCAGGACCCGCATGCCGCGGCCATCTAGGATCCGGGCCTGCTACAGGGAGGGAGGTAGGGAGACCCTCGCAGCAACGCGATCACATCGCGTTGCTGCTGGGGTCTCAGGGAAGCCCGCAGGGAGCCCCCTTCCTGCGCAATGCTTCCCTGTACCGCCGGCACATCGCGATCATGTTTGATCGCGGTGTGCTGGGGGTTAATGTGCCGGGAGCGGTCCGTGACCACTCCTGGCACATAGTGCCAGATGTCAGCTGCGATAGGCGGCTGACACCCGGCCGCGCTCCCCCCGTGAGCGCGGCCGATTGTGTATGACGTACTATCCCGTCGGTGGTCATAGGGGCCCACCCCTCCTCGACGGGATAGTACGTCTAATGTCAGAAAGGGGTTAAGATATATTGGACGGTCAATTGGCTTCTGATACAGGGATGTCTCTATTTTATTGTTCTGCAGCGTAATGATGGTGTCCAAAAAGTTGATTTCAGTGCAGGAGTAGTTGAGTGTCAAGTTGATGGTAGAATGAAATTGATTAAACTGCTCATGGAACATCTTTAGCTGTGGCTCAGACTCCGTTCAGATGATTAAAATGTCATCAATGTAGCGGTAGTACGCCAGAGGCCTGATGGGACATGAGGACAAAAAGTCGTTTTCAAGCTTGGCCATGAAAAGATTTGCATACTGTGGGGCCATTTTACTTCCCATTCCTGTGCTAGTCTCCTGTAGATAGATCTTCTTGTCAAACTCAAAGTAATTGTGGGTGAGGATGAATTTTATAAGTTTCACCACAGAATTTGCATCAGTCCCTGCGTTTTCCAGGAAGAATTTGCAGGCATTTAATCCATCCTGGTGTGGGATATTGGAGTACAAAGATTCCACATCCATGGTGACCAGGATGGTTCCTTCTGGTAGAAGACCTATTGCTGATAGTTTATTCAATAGGTCAGTTGTGTCCTGAATGAAGCTGGGTGTATCTTTTACCAGGGGTTTAAGAATACCCTCTACCCATCCAGATACCTGTATCAGGTCAATGGTTCTTATGGATTCGTCGGCAAGACAAGATACCAACTTGTTAGTGCCTTTTAATAATCCTGTGTAGGATCCGACTCCAATTTTTTGTAGTAGTGTGTGTCCATAAGTTGTCTGTTTGCTTCCCTCATATAGTCTGAGGTGTTCATCATGACTATTGCACCACCCTTGTCAGCAGGTTTGATGATTTCTTGGTGGTTTTCAGAGACTGTATGGCCTTTCTCTCCTGGGCACTGATGTTAGATGCTTGTCTCTTGTATCTATGATGGTGGATTTTATCAAATGTCTGAAGGAGTCTATATAGTTATCCAAATGAGGGTTGCGTCCAGGTGGAGGTGTCCAGTTTGACCTCTTCTTTGTTGTTAGGATCCCTTTTCCTTCAGTCCAGGTGGGTTCTGAATCTTCTGTATCATTGAAATATTCCCTCAGATGCAGTCTCCTGAAAAAATGTTCCATATCACTGTAGAGTTCAGTTTTATCCAGGGCCTTAGGACAAAAAGAGTCCTCTAGAAAGCACAGCCAGCTCCACATTATTGGGTTTATAATCTGAGAGATTAATGACACAGTTATTTGTGCCTGGGTAATTTTTGCGCTGTGTCTTCTGTAAGTGTTTTCCTCAGGGTTTCAAATTGCCCTTGCACTGTACTCTTTATGCTGTAGCAGACATGCAAAAGATGATTCCTTAATCTCTCAGCAGTCCTGTCACACAGGTTTTGTGCATAATGGGTATTGTAGGTACCGTATATACTCGAGTATAAGCCGAGATTTTCAGCCCAAATTTTTGGGCTGAAAGTGCCCCTCTCGGCTTATACTCGAGTCACGGTAGCGGTGGGGTCGGCGGGTGAGGGGGAGAGGGCGCTGAGGTATACTTACCTAGTCCCAGCGATCCTGGCGCTCCCCCTGCCGTCCCACGGTCTTTTGTGCTGCAGCTTATTCCCCTCTTCAGCGGTCACGTGGGACTGCTCATTAGAAAAATGAATAGGCGGCTCCACCTCCCATAGGGGTGGAGCCGCGTATTCATTTCTCTAATCAGCGGTGCCGGTGACCGCTGATAGAGAAAGGGGCTGCGGCACCGAAGACAGCTGTGACAGGCAGAGGGAGCGTCAGGAGCAGGTAAGTATGTAATATTCACCTGTCCGCGTTCCAGCCGCCGGGCGCTGCTCCATCTTCCCGGCGTCGCTCCGCTCCGACTGTTCAGGTCAGAGGGCGCGATGACGCATATAGTGTGCGCGCCGCCCTCTGCCTGATCAGTGAGAGCGGGGAGACGCCGGGACCGGACGCTGGGAGCTGCAAGCAAGAGAGGTATGTGTTTTGTTTTTTTTTTATTGCAGCAGCGGCACAGATTTATGTGGAGCATCTATGGGACAAAATGAACGGTGCAGAGCACTGTATGGGGCACATCTATGAGGATATATGAACGGTGCAGAGCACTGTATGGGGCACAGCTATGAGGATATATGAACGGTGCAGAGCACTGTATGGGGCACAGCTATGAGGATATATGAACGGTGCAGAGCACTATATGGCACAGCTATGGGGAAATATGAACGGTGCAGAGCACTGTATGGGGCACAGCTATGAGGATATAAGAACGGTGCAGAGCACTATATGGGGCACAGCTATGGGGAAATATGAACGGTGCAGAGCACTATATGGCACAGCTATGGGGAAATAATGATCTATTTTTATTTTTGAAATTCACCGGTAAATGCTGCATTTCCACCCTAGGCTTATACTCGAGTCAATAAGTTTTCCCAGTTTTTTGTGGCAAAATTAGGGGGGGGGGTCGGCTTATACTCGAGTATATACGGTATGAAGAATTGGGTTTGTAATCCAGAGTCCTTTTGGAATTCATTTAATGTCCATAATGTTGTGATTTGGGAGACAGAAATGTATTGCCACAGGTATATCCATTATTTTTTTCTCTTATTGTATGGCGATGAGAGTTCATCCTTGTTCTCAGTTTCTGCCCTGTCTCCCCCACATACAGACCCCCAGTTGGACATTTAGTACAAATAATTAGGTACACCACATTAGAAGTGACGCAGCTGAAAGTACCTGTTATCTTGTAGTCCTGACATTATGGACATGAAATTACTTGTGCTAAAAGGTAGCTTCAAATTGCAGAGAGACAGAAGAGTCTGGGAATATAAACTGATGACGACCTTTGACACTCACACTGCAGGAATGAATGTGTCACACGGATTTATGTCTTTTAAATCAACTAAAGAACTTGCCCCTCAGACCATGTGGGGTCATCACAACAGAGACCCTAATCACAAGACAATAAAACAATCCTTATCTAAGAATTGGCCCAATATTTATGGACGTAACTGTTTATCACCCATGGTAATTCTGCTTCATGTCACCTGGCTTATCCATGATTTTTCGGTTTTTTTTTTTCTTCTCTTTACTATGTTGTGCATAAATATGTGATTCTTCAGAATTTGTTTTAGTCTTTGCCTGATGAAGAGATGTATGTAGTCTCGAAAGCTTGCAATTTGTTACCATTTTTTCAGTTAGCCATTAAAAGGTATCAACCACTGAGGACTCTCAATTCTAAATATTTTTCTAGGATTTTCCTGACATTTTTAGTTGCATTTAACATTGAAAGCTATGGTCCAGAAACAGCTTAAAACACAGCATTGTTGAGAGTGATCAATCAGGAGAACACAAAAAAATAAATTTCCACGGTATTAGACACACCATGGAATACTGAAGATGGTCATCAAGAAGGGGTTTACATTTGACACAATGACATTAACTAGAACAGGACTTACCTCAAAATTGAAGTAAAGTCAAGAAAATTGGTCCCAGAGGCTGCCAAGAGGCCAAAAGCAACATTAAAGGTGCTGCAGGAATTTCGGGCAAGTATTTGTTGTGTACTTTGTGAAAACCTCCCTAATTCATCTGTCTGACTTGTGGGATAAGGTGGGAAGATAAGCCTTTTCCTTCAAAGAAAACCAGCCAATCTTGGCTGTGTATTGCCAAAACCTACATCAAGTATGCAAAAAAAAAAAATTCACAACAAGTAGGAACACGTGCAGTCATTCATTTTTTCTTTAACGGACAGCACTCAGTGAAAAATACAGTCGCATGAACAACCCTAAAAAAGGTGGAAAAAGTTTTGAAATAATTGTTTGAAATGTTTATCTTTTTCACATGGCAAAAATCTGGCATTTCAACGGGTGTGTATACTTTAAAGGGAACCTGTCACCGGAAAAAAAAAAAAAAAAAGCTATTATCCTGTAGATGTGGGGTTAATCTGCAGGTTAAACGCCTGCCTGCACTTAGCCCAATGCTGTGGGGAGAAAATAGAGATTTTTGTATACTCACCGTAAAATCCTTTTCTCCGAGCCATTCATTGGGGACATTGGGTGTATGCTGCTGCCACTAGGAGGCTGACACTAAGTGATACAAAGAAAGTTATCTCCTCCCCTGCAGTATACGCCCTCCTGCTGACTGTCAGCTAACCAGTTTGGTGCAAAAGCAGTAGGAAATCAATAACATATGAGCGTATAGCATGTCAGATTATAAAACCAGCATAAGCTAATAACAGTGTGGGAGCTGTGTCCCCCAATGAATGGCTTGGAGAAAAGGATTTTACGGTGAGTACACAAAAATCCTTATTTCTCCTTCGCCTCATTGGGTGACAAAGACTGTGGGATGTCCCAAAGCAGTCCCTGGGTGGGGACAACATTAGAGCAGGCCCTGTCTATCCGCCACTTACAAGTATGCCACCGCGGCCTGCAGAGTCCGCCTACCCAAACTCACATCTGTGGAAGTGTGGGAATTATAGTGCTTCAAGAATGCATGAGGACTGGATGAATCCGCAAGCTTGCAGCCGTGCTTGCCGGCGTCTGGTGCCTAGAGCCCTCAGACAGGCTGACATCCAACACGGAAGGACTCCTGGATGGTGAAACGAATCCACCAGGCTAACATGGCCGATGAAACGGCTAAACCCTTCCCGTGACCATCAGGAAGCCTTCTTCTTACTGTCAGGAAGCCCAAATAAAGTGTCCAACCTTCGGAAGGATGCTGTCCTCGATACCTACTTGGAGCATTCACTTCGTCCAGATTATGGAGAACCCATTCCGTTTTGTGGACTGGAGCCGAGAGATGAGTGAAGGACGATGCCCCTGTAATAGTGGGAATACAATACCACCTTGTTAACAAGGGAAGGGGATGGCCTGAGGACGACCTTGCCTTGATGGTAATAAGGAAAAAAGTCTGAAAGAACAGAGTGGCAAGCTCTGAAGACTCATCAGCAGGGGTGTCAAACTGCATTCCTCGAGGGCCTCAAACCATGCGTGTTTTCAAGATTTCCTTAGCATTACACAAGATGCTGGAATCATTCTCTGCAGGTGATTAAATTGTCACCTGTGCAATGCAAGGAAATTCTGAAAACTTGACCTGTTTGCAGCCCTCGAGGAATGCAGTTTGACACCTCTGCTCATCAGGATGACAAGATCGCAGAGGGAAAAAAAAGGGAGCAACCTTCCCTGATAGTAAAGTCTGTCCGGATCAAAAAAAGGAGTCTACTGTAAGACCCCTAGGACCATTAAGGACCCAAAGATCTAACAGTATGCGATAGGGAAGAACCACAGGTGAAGACTCCCTGTGAGGAAGTCCATATTTGCAGTTTTGTTGCAGTAAGTCGGAAAAATACTAGTACCGCAAACTAGAAATTCTGACATGGTCAGTGCAGATCTCCCAGGATCACTGGGGCCCTTCCTGCTTCCAAAAAGATCTCGTAAGTAGTGGAAGAGGGGTTATGGAAATTGGTACCATGGAAGAACAGAGCATGTACTGCGATGGCTATTGGATCTCGAGGCCGAACCATGAACTCGAGTACATTGGCGTTCAGTCTGGACGCCATCCGACCCACATCTGGAGTACTCCAGTGGAGGCAGATATGATGGAAGACTTCCGGGTGAAGTTCCCACTCTCTTGAGGAAAAACCCTGACGGCTGAATATGTCTGCCGCCCAGTGTTCTACTCCAGGGATATATACTGCCGAGATCATGGAATGATAGATCTCGGCCCATCAGAGAATGTGAGGTACCTCGGCCATGGCGCTCGACTGTAGGTAACTGCTAGATTATTGACGTATGGCACAGCCGTGGCATTATCCAATTGAAGTCGTATGAGGTGACCGGCCTGAAGGCAGTGGACCTGCTGTAGGATTGGCCGTACCGTTCGGATTCCCAGAGCAATGATCGGGAGACGAAGACTTGCATTGGTAATCACTAATAACCATTGGACCAGGAGAAGGCCCTGGATGAGGAAGGAGCTCAGAGACTACCCTTTGAAAGCCTGATTGACTTGCTGAAAACGAGCGGAGCAAAGAAAAGTGCTTCCATTGTCACCATTTTTTCCTCAGAACCCTCCTAGCGAATCGAATGAACTGAGGGGGATGAGTGATCAAGTGCCCGAGCTCCCTTTTGAAGGGCCATGGCCTTGACTTGACTTCTGGAAGTGTGCAGGATCATCCTCAAAAAGGATCTGCTGGGCTGGAAATAATGAAAACTTGTCTAAGTTTAGCTGCCAGCCCAGGTGAGAGGGTATCGCAAGTGATATAGACGACTCAGCGTAGTCCTGAAAAAACGGGCCAGAAAGTCGACCAAATAGGGCAGGACGACCACGCTACTAGGGTGCCATAGGAACAAGACAACCGCCATGACCCTTGCAAACACTCTGGGTGCGGTAGCCAGGCCGAAGGGCAAGGTCGTGACTTGAAAATGCTGTTCGCGAATGGAAAGGTGAAGGAATTTTTGTAGGAGGGAAAAATAGGAATGCGAGGGTAAGAATCCCAAATGTCGATGGATGCGAGAAACTTCACCTTTTTCTGTTGAAGTAATGGCTGAGCGGAGGAACTCCATCTGAAAAAGGAGGACCTTGTCAAATGTTGTTAGAAGTTTGAGGTCGAGGATCGGTCTTACTTTTCATTCCCCCTTTTTGGAACCAAGATCCCTTAGATCTAGACTGTCCTGGACAACCCTTCCACTGCTGGTTGAGTCTGTAGAAAAAATACGATCCCTTGTTAGTCTCCCGCTCTGAAGATTTGATTGGCCAGCTGTACTGTCTTTGGGGAAAGGTTACTTGTGTGAATTGAAGTAGTTAAGGTCTCCACCAGGAGACCATTGCTCAAGCAACCCATGTGGCGGCTAAGGAAGGGTAGAGCGCTGAACCCGAAACTAACCAGATTTGCTATCTGACAGTCCGTTGTATTTTTAAATGATGACCCATCGGGCAGGGATACTGGTAGGTATATCACAAGAGATTCTACCCGGTAAGGCTACTTTCACACTTCCGTCTTTTCAGATCCGTTGCAATGCGTCGTTTTGGGAAAAAAAAAAAAAAAAAAATGGATCCTGCAAATGTGCCCGCAGGATCCGTTTTTTTCCCATAGACTTGTATTAGCGTCGGATCGCGACGGATGGCCACACGCCGCATCCGTCATGTGACGGATCAGTCGTGTTTTGGCGGAACGTTGTCTGGAAAAAACGTTCAATGTAACATTTTTTTGTCTGCGTCGCAAAAACGTACAGCGACGGATCCTGCGGCGTCTGTCGTTGGCTAGAATGGAAGCCTATGGGCGCAGGATCCGTTGCTGTCCGTCAAATGACGGAATTCAGCAACAGATTCCGTTTTTTTTTTTGTTTTTTTTACACTGAGCATGCCTTTAATTTAATCCTTAATTAGCTGCTGCATCGACGGATCCGTCAAAAAACAGGATCCAGTGCATCGTTTTTTTACAATCTGCACAGGATTCGTCTTTTCAACACTGTGACTGATTCTACAAGACGGAAGTGTGAAAGTAGTGTCTGCCAAGTGGCAGAATGCAGGGCTGCATCCAGCAGGTCAGAAACAAGCCATCTCTTGCCATCGTCGCTCTTTTGACGGTGCAGAGTAGAAAATTAGGAGCCCTCGATCCACCATCCTCTTAACAGGGAAATGGAGAGGAATCGTCCGCCTTCTTCCATCATCCGCTAAATAGTGGTGATGCAAAGGGGGGTGCTCGGACGCCAAAGAGGGGTGCCTCTGTACATCCCCAGAGTTCAGGTCCCCGGGTGGACAGGGCAGGTTGTCTGCCATTACGTCTGGATTCAGTAGAGGATACATGGAGGCGACACTCCATGTGCTCGTCTGTTGATGGTGTGGGGAGATCGGTGCCCTTTAAAGGACCCGTCGCCCTTAAAAATCTGACCAGGCATGGCATCCCACATAGAGGCTTCTGTACCAAGATTGGTTGATGGTATAAATAGGCGAGTCCATCCTTTTCTGAAGCTCTGGCAAGTCCAGGTCCTAGGCAATATCCAATCCATATTCAGAGCCTTGTCATCAAATCATTGGTGAGGGATCAGGAAATGAAAACTTCCGTTTTCTAGATGCCTGTACGTTTCTAGAATACTTGCAGCCCCTGCTAGCCGACGGCTCCCAGGTAGGATAGGGACCATATACACTGTGTTCGAAATTATGCAAATTGGATTTAAGTGTCATAAAGATTTAATTGTTTTTCAAATAAACTTGTGAATGGTATTGTCTCAGGGCTCAATAGATAACTGAAATCAATCTTAAACACATGTGATAATTAGTTTTCCAGGTGAAAACTTATTAGACTGTCATTTGCACCGACCATTTAGGAAAATCAGAGAAAAATGTCATCTGCATAATAATTTGGAACATAGTGTATATCGGTCCTGCGAGCACTCCGAGCCACAGAGGGTACACGGAGGGATTCAGTCTCTTGGTCAGAGAACCATGGATTGCGGTCAGTGATGAAGTCCACTGAGGTGAACTAGGTACTCTGGGATCAGCGGCGGAGGGCTCCTGAGCTCATTTAGGTGACCGGCTTCGGATTGATCATGTGCCCTTAAGACCAGGGACTACTGGTCGTGCACCTTTGGTACTGATGTAGAGTCGTTGTGCCCCTTTAATGCAAAAACGCCCCTGTGTGAGCCGGCCGGGTGGACCAAGATGGCCACCGGGAGTTGCAGAGTTGATAAAATCTCACAGAGAGCGAGGAGTGCCAATTCAGGGGGACGGAGCCACAGACACGATGTGGGCGGAGCCTCGTGATTTCCATGAATAGGCCCAAGCCGGGGCCTAAATTTCTGTAGCCGGCAGGCGACACCAGCGGTAGAAGTGAGAGGTATTGTTGCCAGGCAAGAAGCGCCAGAAAAGCTGGCGGAGCCATCTTAGGCTACTTTCACACTTCCGTCGGTACGGGGCTGTCGCAAACTGTCGGCCCGACGGATATTGTGCTAAATTTAGCACAACATGCGCAGCGGATGCAGTTTTACAATGCATCCACTGCCCATTGTGATGAGCGGGGAGGAGGGGGCGGAGTTTCTGCCGCGCATGTGCGGTCGAAAATGGTGGACACGTCGCAGAAAGTTACATTGAATTTTTATGCCGACAGTCCGCCAAAACATGACGCATCCGTCACACGACGGATGCAACGTGTGGCCATACGTTGCAATGCAAGTCTATGGAGAAAACACATCCTGCGGGTAACTTTGCAGGATGCGTTTTTTCTCCAAAACGATGCATTGCAACGTAGCCCAAACGACGGAAGTGTGAAAGTATCCTTAGCACTTCCGGGATGCGGCCTACACATCGGCCGAAGCCGGGGGCTAAATTTTTGCAGCCGGCCAGAGTATTACCTCAGGGAGGTGGGGCACAGGGAAGTGGCTGAGGCTGCCTGTCAGCATGTGGAAATCCCGCTGCAGATGGATCCACTCACCATCAGTGCACGTCCCGGCATGGTGCCGCCGCGGATGTGGGTTTCAGCGCTGTTCTGCTGCAGGTCAGGTATTGCAGTGTGGACGGTGCAGGGATAGAGGAGTAAACCTCAATCCACTTTGTTAGGGAGGTGGAGAGGAACTGTCCGCCTACTTGTGCCATCCGCTTTCACAGTGGGGGCTGCTCGGACGCCAAAGCGAGGAGCCTCTGTACATCCACGGAGTTCAAGCCCCTGGGTGGTCAGGGCCAGTTATCGGGCATTAGGTCTGATGAGGAAGAGGATACGTGGAGGCGACACTCCATGTGCTCGTCCGTTCAGGGTGCGGGGAGATCGGTGCCCTTGAAGGGACACGTCGCCCCCTAAGAATCAGCCCAGGCTTGGCAGCCCACGTCGTAGGAGAGGATACGGAGAGGCGACACTGCGTTCTCGCCTGTTGATTGTTTGGGGAGATCGGAACCTTGAAAGGATCCGTCGCCCCATTCGTCCGTGGAAAAAATAAAATAAAAAATGTAAGAGGTTGAAAATAAAGTAAAGCGCTTTGGGTCTGAATAGCAGACCCGTCCGTGTGCCTCCTACGGACACTAAGCAAGAACTGGTTCAGGCTAGAGCCAGCAGAGGGTGTATACTGCAGGGGAGGAGCTAATCTTTTCTATGTTTACTTAGTGTCAGCATCCTAGTGGCAGCAGCATACACCCACGGTCTGTGTCACCCAATGAGGCGAAGGAGAAATAAACTTTATTCCCCCTTGCAGGTCATGTTGCAGTCAGGGGGGCGGCAACCGTTCAGTCAACGCGCTGAGTATACAGAGTTGTGGCTTAACCCCACCCCCAATGGAGAATAAATGTCAGTCAGGGCCGGGGACGCGGTTACAGCTGCCATTCTGTATCCTCAAAGCAGTGTATGAACCGGAGCCACGCCCCTGACAAACCCAAAAGCTGCCGAGGGAATAAAGTTTATTTTCTCCACAGCATTTGGCTAAGAGGGAAGAGGGGGCACCAGGCAGGATAGTAACATTATAAACCAGTAGATGAACCACATATCTGCAAGTTAATAGCGTTCTTTTTCTGGTCACAGGTTCCCTTTACATCCACCGTAGTAACCAAAATGGAATAATTCTGGGAATTTTAGCACCTCCAGAACGAGCTAACTGGTGCCTGGAAAGTGTCCTAATAGAAATGAAGGGGATACTATGTGGAGTCTCCTTTTTAAGTTATGCACACTATGGCCACATATGGGAACATTTTTAAAAACCTGCATAATCAGCATTAAATATGATCTGCTGTGTTACAGAAAAACAAGGATTAAATATTGAAAGTGGTCTTAAAAAAAATAAAATAAATAATATGAAAATGTTTCAATATCATGTCAAGTTTGTGTCAATTCCTGTGGACCAGATGAAGCAGACTTGGACACCCACATCCAGGTTTCTGGCTGTTACAGTCTGGCCCGCAGCAGCCGAAGAAACACTGACTGCCCACTCCCTACCTGAAGTCCCAATTTCCTGAAGACGCAGAGAGCTTTCAGTACAATAGTGGAGGAGGGAGTAGCTGGCCCCTTCTTCCACCATTCAGCGTGTGTGACAGACTTCACCAAGAGCATAAGCCATACAAATATCCTAACCGTTTAGGAGTATCTTTTGTGTACATACATAACATACCACACAAAACTACAAACATGACGGTGGGTTTTATATGTTTATATACTTTTTTTAAAAGGAAAATCCTAAATATAGATAAATACACTGTACAGCAAAAAAAAAAAAAGTATGAAGGAGAAAGAACAAAAAAAAAAAAAAAAAAAAAAAAAAATTCAGTTCTATCCTATACTTTCTAGTCTTGGGGCACTTAATCATGGATACACATGCATGGGTCTGGACATGTCATGTAAGGAAATCAGCAGGTTTTGGCTTTTTCATCCAAGGTTAGCATGAGGCTGAGACACTGATTTCTGCAATATGTCACTTATTCGGCTGTGTACAGTTTCAGTACAATGAGTGTTTTATCAGCAGGAGATTATCACTGCTTGACTAGGTGCCCATGTGCACCCTGGCCACCACCGATTAGCAGCTTACTGCCAATATACACAGAGATGCTAGTCAAGGGCATGAGTGTGGTTAGCTTTCAGAGCTCTGCTACATCGTAAAACTCTGTATCACAACTGCTGCCTAAGTTATACAAGTGACACATTGCTCAAATTAGTGTATTTTTCTACATTATGCTGCTCTCAGATGAGGTAGCAAAAAACCTGGTGACATTACGTTTAAGTGTATCCTACGTGAAATTTTAAGCTATGTGCACACACTGCGGATTCGCAGCGGATCTGCAGCAGTTTTCCATGAGTTTACAGTACCATGTAAACCTATGGAAAACAAAATCCGCAGTGCACATGCTGTGGAAAAAAAAAAACCATGTGAAAACGCAGCGGTTTATATTCCGCAGCGTGTCAATTCTTTGTGCGGATCCCGCAGCATTTTACACCTGCTCCATAATAGGAATCTGCATAAAAACCGCAGTAAATCCGCACTGCGGTTTACCTAAATCAGTGTGGAAAAATCCACACACCATTCCGCAGCGTGTGCACATACCCTTATTCTTGTGAAATAAGAGTACAGACAAATCTAAAATAGAACCCAACATCTTTGAATTTCTAGTCTGCAGAGCTACCTAAAGACAGCAGCGATCTACATGGCCATTATTCCAGTAAGAGCCCTACATGCCAGGCTTCAATTGTCTACCATTTGGATACACAATTTCTCAATCGCTCTCACTTCATAGTGGGCAAAGTTTCCATTTTCCTCAATGGTCTGTGGATCTGGATTGTGGACCATTGTAATGCTCAATACAATAGTGACAGATATAACGGAGTTTGAAAAAATTTAATATTTAAAAAAATGTCGGAAAAGGGTGTAAATAGAAGAAAAGTCTATTGATGCAGCTCATATTGGCTTGTACAGCAATGTGGTGACGTATTTCTTCTTGTAACGGTGAGTAGCACTTAAGACCATCACGCCATCCTGGAAGAAGAGAACGAAGATGTGAAGTTGTATTGTCAATGTGTTTTAAACACACTGGTATTAATGTGCTTACCTTGATGGAAAGGGCATACAGGTGATTTAACATAACATGGTTTGGTTCTGGAAGCAAGGCTGGGTCACACTGAAAAACAGACAAAGTCAGCACTGCGAGCTGCTAAAATTAAGAACTTATTTGGGGTATGCGATTGAGCCACGAGTTTAAAGGGAACCTGTCACCCCCAAATCAAGGGTGTGGTAAGCCCACCAGCATCAGGGGCTTATCTACAGCATTCTGGAATGCCCCGATGTATCCTGAAAGAAAAGAAAGAGGTTATATTATACTCCCGATCTGGTCCGATGGGTGTCGCGGTCCGGCGCCTCCCATCTTCATCAGATGACGTCCTCTTCTGGTCTTCACGCTTCGGCGTACTGATTTGCCCTGTTGAGGGCAGAGCAAAGTACTGCAGTGCGCAGGTGCTGGGCCTCTCTGACCTTTCCCGGCGCCTGCATACTGCAGTACTTTGCTCTGCCCTCAACAGGGCAGACAAAGTATGCCTGCACCGGAGCGTGAAGACCAGAAGAGGACGTCATCCTATGAAGCTAGGAGGCCCCGGACCAGACCACGACGCCCATCGGACCGGACCGCGACGACCATCGGATCGGACCGCCCGCATGAGTATAATATAACCTCTTTTTCTCATCTTTCAGGTTACATCGGGGGCTTATCTACAGCATTACAGAATGCTGTAAATAAGCCCCTGATGCCGGTGGGCTTACCTCACCCTCGATTTTGGGGGTGACAGGTTCCCTTTAAAACCACTGATCCTACCCCACTTGCTTCCCAGAAATACAAGATTATTCACTTACTTTATGAAATGTGCTGGCAAACCAGGCTTTCCTCATTCTTCCAATAATTTAAAAGTACAGCCCAGTGTCGGACTGGGGTGCCAAAGGCCCACAAGTAACCAACTCCAGGGCCCACTTAACTACATGCAAATATGATATTTTCCTCAATCACAAATTTATACAACAATGAACTGGGGGGATTTAAGTGAATTAAGATGCTGCCTTTGTCTGTACATTGTGATGCAAGTATATTGTGCCAAGTACTGCTCATATAAGAGTGATGGTCCACTCTTGCACCGGGGTCCACCGGAGGATTCTCCTATGGGCCAGTCCAAGCCTGAGCCCATGCATTTCTGGTTGTACCCTGAACACCCACTAGGTTAGCCCTTGTAGCCAGTTTTATGGCAACTGTCCCACAAATGTAGTGATGCTGAAAACAGCATGTGATGAGTGAGTAAACCATACGATGTTTAGTGGTTAAAGAAGGGGAGAAAAAAAAAAAAAGGGTCAGAAAATTGTCACAAGCAAAACTGGGTTGAATTTATCAAAAACAGTGCAGTTGCCCTAGGCACTTTAAATCAGTTTTCCAAAGGATCATTGGAGGAAAAATTGAAATTTGATTGACTCCTAAAGGCAACTGCTTTATTTTCCTTTGCTTACGGAATGTTGGAGATTTACCAAAATGGGTGCAATGTCCAATTTCCCTATGGAACAGAAGCAAAAATCTGCTTGCCATCACCTGACTGCTCTTAGGTTGGAGTACAAAAAAAATAACACAGCAGACAGCCAATTACTTTGCTCATGATTTTTTGTTTGTTTACAAACCATGCTATTAAATACCTCATAAAAAGTCAAAATTTACCTAAAAAGCTGAATACTTACAGAAATGCCAGTGTCTTTGTTAAGGATAACTTGAAGTAGATGAGGTGGAAGGATAGGAGGGGATTTGTTACGTTCTTCTAACTTACAGCTGTATGGATCTTGCAGGTATGGACCAGGCGGGGAGCTAGACAATTCTGGGTAAGCAGAAGCAAGTTACTCGAAAAAGGCAAATTCTCTTCTGGGGCATTACAATTTATATATTAAAAAAAGGAATTTGTTAATCACAAGTTACAGAACAGTGCTCAGTTCAATTTTGCTAAAATCAAAACAGCACTTTAGAACACTGGACTTCATACAGTCATCATTTACAGGTCCACGTGTACAATTTTATATTAAAAGTGGAATGTGAAAGATTATGACAGAAGAGACCTACCTGACACATCGGAGCCTTTTTGAGAATCTACCATTAAGGCATCAAATACTTCAAAATCGGTTTTCTTCACAGTAATAACATTGTTTATAGTGCCGAGCTGGCTGGTTGTTACCGGCTACAGAAAGGTAAAAACAAAAGGAAACATCACGGAGGATTTACTACATCTGTCTTAGGATTAGATGCACGTTTTAAGACCATTAAAGTGGCTCATATGAATGATAAATTTGGCATGTTAAAAAACCAAAATAAAACACAGTCTAGTTTAATTTTACACAACATAGTTGGCTCAATCTACTCCAGAAAGGTTCATCAAATAGCCATAGCATTCCATGGCAGCCAAGTCAAAAGTCACGACCCCTTTTCAAGCAAATAGGAGGGGAAAAAAAAAGTGTCTAAAATACACAGCAAATATGGAGAGCTCTCCATGGGATATACATTTAGCATAAATAAGGTACCTGCCATGCAGGACAGTTTTTGCTTTCAAAGAGGTGGTCCACTAATTTTACATTGATGGCCTATCTTTAGGATAGTCAATATCTGATCAGCCAGGGTCTAACACTCGGCACCCCCACGGTTCAGCATCGGTGTTGGCAGCGGCCGGATGTACTCACTTGCCGAGCTGCTCTGTCTACTTGTAATGGCCATGGTTGGGTACTGCACATCCACCTACTATTGATTTGAATAAGAAGCGGATGTGCAGTACATACAGAGCAGCTCGCTAAGTGAGTAAATCTGGCCGGCGGATGCCGATGACCGCTGATTGGTGGGGGTGTCGGACCCTGGCTGATCAATCATTGATGACCCATCCTAACTCCATCAATATAGAAGTAGTGGACAACCTCTTTGGCCACAAATTGAAGTATAATCTAACTTGTTTTTCTTATCTTTCAGGTTACATTGGGGGCTTATCTACAGCATTACAGAATGCAATACAGAGTACTGTAGATAAGTCCCTGATGGCGGTGGCTGCAGCTTATACGAAAAAGTAGGTGACAGATTCCCTTTAAGCATACGAGATGAAAAGGTTTCTTTAAAAGCAGCATCCATATTCAATCTGTCTATTTACTCAGCAGTTATTAATCTTTTACAGGACTGTTTACAGTTTCCCATAATGCGGCTATTAAAATCGGATGCCATACTGATGGTCCATAACCATTTGATTTTTTACCCCTTGCACTATACAGATTTCATAGTCAAATCGCAGAGCGCTGAATACAGCCAAGAAAAAAAGACCCAGATCTGCACCGCCTCGAGTATCATTGGTCTGCGTGCAATGTGATTTTTTATCAGATTGCTCACACAAATGTATAACTATCGGATGAGTGCTATCACTCACTGATTAAACTTAATGAATTTGGCCAAAAGAAAAGGTCTTTACTCAGTTACCTCAGCAGGGTCATGTGTCCACTGGCCGTCAACAAAAAACTTGTACTGGTGGTCACCTTCTGGCAGGTCCAATATTGCTACAAAGTTGTTATGGCTGGAACATAATGAAAGGGGAATTAGGTGCAATGACACATTGTATAGCAGCTAGTCCTAAGTACAAGGATAGAAAGAAGAGATTGTATAACTATTATCTATTGGTTAGTGCTCAGCCAAGCACTAATGGAGCAGTGTACGACGAGCATTTCTGAAACCTATTTGAATAGGGAAGGCAAAGGTTTATTTTACCACACGTTCTTTAATCTCTACTCAAGTGAAAAACAATTTTTTAAACTCTTAGGGTACGTTCACATTTGCGTCGTTGTGTGTTGAGTCGGCGACGCAACGCACAACGCATGCAAAAAACGCATGGTTTTGTGATGCATGCGTTCATTTTTGGCTTGCTTTTGGACGCAAAAAAAAAAAAATGCAACTTGCTGCGTCCTCTGCACCTGACGCTTGCGCCAAAAATGACGCATGCGTCACAAAACGTAAGTCAACACATGTCCATGCGCCCCCATGTTAAATATAGGGGCGCATGACGCATGCGTCACCGTGGCTGCGCCCGACGCAACGCTAATGTGAACGTAGCCTTATACATACAAGAAAAAAAGAGCAGGTACTTGCCATCTTGGGGTCCTGCACAGACTCTCCTGCATGTTGGCTACAGGCGTGAAGTAGTCTACATCTGACAAGCCTCCGAGCACAGCGACTGGCTGTAGTGGTGAAGTGTGCTATAGTCCCATCACTACTGCAGCCACAAGGTAGAGCAATGGCAGAGAGCTGGCGCTGGACTATTAAGGCCAGGATAGAAAGACCACTTTGTGTTGCCATCATGCAACCCCTAGGTATGGAATATACAGTGGGTACGGAAAGTATTTAGACCCCTTTACATTTTACAATTTGTTTCATTGCAGCCATTTGGTAAATTTAAAAAAAAAAAGGCATTTTTATTTTCTCATTCATGTACACTTTGCACCCCATCTTGACTAATAAATTTGCAAAAATGTCTACATTTCCTTTTTTTGTTTTTTCTTTTCAAAGAAAAACTATTAGTGACACCCATACTCTTAGATCAGCCAGGCTGCCCAGTGCTAACCAAAAGCATCCTGTGTGAACAGAGGCCACAATTTACAGAGGAATCTGGGCCCACCTGCACTCTGAAGTGTAAAGTGCAAAAAACACATAGCAATATGTGTGAGGTATTAGTTGATATTCTGGCCAAAAATATGGAAGCGCGAAAATGTGGGCACCCTTGGCGTGGGTTGCGCGCTTCCATGTTTTGGCCAAAATATCAACTAATACCTCACATATACCTCACTATGTGTTTTTTTGCACTTTACCCTTCAGGGTGCAGTTGGGCCCAGATTCCTCTGTAAACTGTGGCCTCTGTTCACACCGGATGCTTTTGGTTAGCACTGGGCAGCCCACCTGATCTAAGAATATGGGCATCACTAATAGGCTGTAAGCCAGATGCTCTGTATCACCTGTATGTGAATAACACCGAATACAGCTTAGTATCTTTTGTGCACTAATATACCAAGCAGCCGCCCCTCCTCCACAGATTGATGGCTGAGAGCGGCTGTTTCATCGGTATTGCTGCACCTGTGTTGCCTCCATCTTTAATCAGGTCCACTGCACCCTGATACTGCAATTGTTTGGAGGCCTGGGCAGGTGAGCGTTGTTGCCTTTTTTTCTGGTGTTTTTGTTTTTTTTTTTTTTTTTAATTTTGGAGAATTTTTAAGTCCTCTTTTTGTGTCGGTGAGCTACTTATTGACTGACACATTGGATTGCAAATAAATATCACCTCAATTTGACTGTAGAGCCCAGGTCTTCATATAAGACACACATACAGAAGTATCCCATTGTAGTATGGTAATGATCAGAACAAAGTCATTTCAAGAAGGTTTTTAGGAGAAAAAAAAAAAAAACCAAAAACCCACACAACCACCATCCTTCCCTCAAACAAGTAAACCATTGTGCGGCAATACAGACAGAAGAATATTATAAAAATAAATAAAGATGTAGGCTTTTGAACTTAGGGTGACAGCATTATTTTTTCTCTCAAAAAAGGCCCAACGTAGTCAATGTATGCTCTGGACATTTTTTTTTTTTTTTAGTAATTTAATCCTATATTTTCCACCATAAATTATTGGACTTAAATGTAAACTTTCTTTATTTGGTCTCTGCAGAGTCACCTATATATGCTGCATAGTTAGCGGGAGAATTCTTCCCAGTGGTAGATCCATCAGGCTAGCTTGCCGACAGCTCGGCTCTACACAAACTTCTCCTCTAATACAAAACACATGCAATTGTAGAAAAAATTAATAAAATAAAATGCAAGGAGTCTAGGCCTATCCAAATGTTTGCAATGCCCAGAATAGAAAAAAAAAGGTAGCACTCACCCGCCGACTGAAGTTTTCCTTTATTCAAATCATTGGCATAGCGTGTTCAGCTGGTGAACTTCTGGAAATGACAGCTGTTTCGCGCATTGTGCGCAAAACGGCCGTCGTTTCCACAAGTCCTCCACTATCCTCCTGCTGAACCCACTATTCCAATGATTGAATAAAGGGATCTTTTAAATCGGAGGGCGAGTGCTACCTTTTCTTCCATTTTGGACATTGTAATCACAAATGCGTTTTTCTGGTATGCACCTGTACTCCGACGGTTGATGGTGTTTTGCCGACAGGCTGAATAGGTTGGACATAGCAACTTCAGCCACGGATTTAGTGCTGGGAACGTTTTTATTTAAATGTGCCCACAGACAGAACAATTCTCATTTTTTTAATATATTTTCACACCGGCTATTCTCCAATAGAACAACGTTACTAATAGTGAACGACGTACCTCCTTATGAGTGGAATCTTCCCCCAGTTATTAAATGACCCAGATAGGTAAATTTCCTTCCCACCGCCAGTCCAGCGAAACACAGTTGGCCGAGCCTGTGTCGGAGCTTTATCATTTACTTCTAAGTCATGCTGCCATGCTAGAAATTCATCCTTCTCCAGCGGTGCCTGTGACAAGAACATCAGTTTTAACAAAATATCTGACAGATGGGTATTACTTGCAGGTAGAACTTTGTTCATTGCTTTCCTTTAAACATAAACAGCTCCATAATAAAGTCATAGCCTAAAAGCCATCATCAAATACATATGATCTGCAGGCAGATTTATGACCACTGATATTCACATGGAAGCACATCTGAAATTGTGATGTTGGTGGGAATAATCATGAAGGGCAGTAAGTGATGATTCTGGAGAGCCAAGATCGGAGATTACAGGGGAATGTTATGTTACACAAAAGGGTTTTTCTAAGTTATAACCGTACAGCTATGAAAAAATAAAGTTAATTTTGATCCTTTCCTATACTACATTTTATAAGAGGAAAATACTGTAGGCATCCAAAGTAACATTATGTGGCGGACAACTGTACAGCAGGGCATAGGCCAGCACACTCACATGAAATGACTGCACTATGGACACAATAGCCTCACAATTGAGAACAGTGACCGTAAATGACATGTAATATACTTGCCTTAATTACTTTGCACGGTTAAATTTAAGCTATGTGCACAAGTCAGGAATTCTTGCAGAAATTTCCTGAACAAAACCGGACATTTTCTGCAAGAAATCTGCATACGTTTTTTTTTTTTAACGTTTTTTGCGCGTTTGTGCTTTTTTTTGTGGAGGTTCCCAATGCAATAATATAGTGGGAAATCCTCAAAAAAAAAAAAAAAAAAAAAACGCAAAATTAATCAACATGCTGCGTTTTTTACCGCGATGAGTTTTTTTTTTGCAGAAAAAAAAGGTAACGTGAGCAAAAGAGAAGGACCATGGCTACATCTACGCCTAAAAAGAAGGGGAAGAAATGTGCCATGTGTAACGGAAAACTACCTGACGCATATGGGAAGCAATTATGCCCAGAGTGCATCGCGAAGGTGGTCAAAGATGAACGCTCCTCATTTATGACTGACATCAGGACGGAGGTTCAAAGTACCGTTTCAGAATTTGTTGCTCCGTATTCCGCCCGGGTGGGCCCTAGACCAAAAAGACCACAGTGGGAGATGGAGTCCATTTCTGAAGGGGGAGGAGGTTTCAATCACTGACGCAGAACAGGATGAAAGGGAGGGATTTGTATTAGGCCTCCCAGAATAAAGGACAAAATAAATAAATATGTATGTCTTTACTTGGGAAGATACGGACGCTTTATTGTCTGCTGTCAGAAATACTATGGGAGTAGGTGATACTTGTCAACCTCCTTCCATCCATACAGCATGAAATGTTTGGCAGCCTGAGACGCCGTATGAATAAAGTATTTCCTGTCAATATACACATTAAAGCCATGTGTATTAAACCCATGTGTATTAAACCCATGGGAGTGGGAGGAGGTAGAGAGAAAAAAAAAAAACCCTCACTATCCCAAGAAGTTTTAGGACACGTCTCCCATTTGAAACGGAGGACATTAATTTATGGGAAGAAACCCTGAAAGTTGATATCCCAATAGCCAAGGTAGCAAAGAAAATGGAGATCCCCTTTGAAGACTCCTCATGCCTTAATGATCCTATGGATAGAAAGGCAGAGGGTCTTCTAAAGAAGTCATGGGAGTCCTCAGCTGCTGTAATTAAAGCAAATATGGCCTCAACCTTGGTAGCCAGGTCCATGAATATAGTTGGCAGACTTAGAGGCCCATTTAAAGAATAAGACCCCAGAAAAGAGATCATGGAATCTATGCCGTTGCTCAAAATGGCACCAGCTTTAATGGCGGATGCCTCAGCGGAATCCATTAGATTCGCCGCAAGGAATGAAGCCCTAACAAATACAGCAAGACGAGCAATATGGCTAAACCTGGTCAGGGGATTGTAACTAAGAATAAATTATGCTCCATCCCCTTTTTCAGGCCTTCGAGTTTTTGGTCCAGAAAAACCCTAAGAAAGTGGTGTCCTTTCGTAGACCATACTCCCATCAGAAACCAGAGTACAAAGGAAAGGAAAGACGGGTAGATGGAGCTACACAAAAGGCGGTAAGGGAAGAAGTACCCTTTCTGGTTCGTCAAGTAGTTCTCGCAGACAATGATGCCAGGCTGGGGGGGGGGGGGGGTTAGGGGAGGCTTTAGAAGTTTCTCCCAGCTTGTTTAACCCTGCTGTTCTGTTCGGTCTGGGGAGACCTATTTTGAACTTTGGTATTTTTTGGGGTGTTCAAGATGCGGTTCTGAAACTTGTGGTTGATTGACTTAAATGAGGATGGGTCGGTCGGCCACGGGTTTCAGAGCCGCATCTTGAATATTTTAAAGAATATTGAAGTTCAAAGTCGGTCATTTTTGACCAACAGAACAGCAGGGTTAAAAAAAATATCTAAAAAAAAAATCCATGGATGCTATAGTAGGTAGCAGAAGGCTACAGAATCGAATTCATAAAGTTACCCCAAGGAAGATTCCATCTATCAGCGGTCCAGTCTCCCCAAGTTACCAAAAGACTGCTATCAGACGGTAGAGAAATTAATACGTTCTGGAGCAGTGGTTCCGGAAGCAGAGAGGTCTGGGGTACTATTCGGGCCTTTTCTCAATCAAAAAACCAGGGTGAGATTATCGCACGATACTAAACTTAAAATCTCTAAACAGATGGGTTGCATACAAAAGATTCAAGATGGAATCTATAAAATCTACAACCCCACTAATTAAAACAGAATATGGTAATAAGCACGCTAGATTTGAAAGAAGCATACTATACGTACAAATTCATCCCCACAGCCAGCGATATCTAAGATTCACGCTGATAAAAGGAAAAGAAGTGCGTCATTACCAGTTCAGATGTCTCCCCTTTGGTCTTTCCTCCGCACCACACATTTTTTCCAAACGGATGGCAGAAGTGATGGCTTTTCTCAGGGAGCAGGAAATGGTGATTGTCCAGTATTTGGACGATTTCCTATTGATGACAGAATCCCCCCAGCTGCTCAGAGACAGATTAACATCAACCGTCTTATTAATAAACAACCTAGGTTGGATAATAAACTGGGAGATTTCAGACCTAGTGCCAGGGAAACAAGAAAGTTTTCCTAGGAATTCTCCCGGATTCCGAGAGACAGATGCCCTTACGCCTACCAAAGAAAAAGCAGGAAGAACTAGAGTCAAAGTCTTAGCCTTTAAAAAGAAATATCAGGTGTCAGACGCTATGAGAATACTGGGACTGATGACAGCTTCTATTCCAGGAGTCCGGTGGTGTCAATTCCACTCAAGGCAACTGCAACATTAAATCCTGCCAACTTGGAACAGAAGGACGGATGGTCTGAACAAAAAAAATAAATAAAAATAAAATAATTAAAACTATCAACATTGACACAAAAATCTTTGACCTGGTGGACGTCCAGAACAAACCTGAAGGGGTTTATGTGGACAGTCCCCATTTGTATTAATTACCACAGACACAAGCGGCAGAGGGGCACAGGTGCAGGATCAGTACATACATAGCATCTGGCAAAGTTCATATCCTCCCGGATCATCCAACCTTTGAGAATTGCAGGTGGTCTGGGAGACGCTAAGCCGGAGCAGACCAAAGCTAAAAAACAAGCACATCCGTATTTTATCAGACAATGTTACTACAGTGTCCTTCCTCAGGCAACAAGGGGGCCCAAGACACCACTGTCTACAATCAGTCGCACAAAAGATCTTCCTTTGGGGGAGAGAAAATGGTGCCCTCAGTGAAAGCAATACATTTGAAGGGTTCCCAATATGTAGTGGCAGATTTCCTCAGCCAGGAGAAAATCCAGCAGTCGGAGTGGGAGCTGAACTGGGAAGAATACGGTCATGTAATACGACAATGGGGTACTCCCCGAATGGACCTGTTCGCCACAAGGAAAAATTCAAACACAAGAAAATGTATTTCTCTAAATCAGGGAGACAGACCAACAGGGGTGGATGCACCATCTCAGAAGTGGGACATGGGTCTGGCATATGCTCCCCCCCCCCCCCCCCCTTTACTCTAATCCCAGCAATTCTGAGGAAAGTATGAGAAGATCAGGCCACAGTCATTATGATAGTACCCTTTTGGCCCAGAAGAAGTTGGTTTCCCCTTCTCAGGAAGATGGCCATAGACGACCCCCGTCAGAGACACGATCTACTGTTCCAGGGACTGATTCACCTTCCCAAAGTGAAGAGCTCCTACAGCTGTCAGCCTGGATCCTGAGCGGGAAATGTTGAGGTCGAGGGGTCTCAGATGTCATCATAACGACTATTCAGAGTAGTAGGAAACCAGTGACTTTGGACATATACGAAAATATGGAAAAAATTTGGTTCAGAGTTTCCTGAAGCGGCGACAGAATCTTCTAATCCCGACGTTCCCAAAATTCTAGAGTTTCTACAGGCAGGATTTTAAAAAGGCCTGAGGCCTAGTACTCTTAAAGTACAGATCCCAGCCTTAAGTGTTTTTATGGACTACCCACTGTCATCCCATCCCTGGATTGAGAGTTTTGTAAAAGCCACAGGCAGATTAAGACCCACAGTTAGGGCCTATGTCCCACCATGGGATTTGAACATTGTCCTAAACAGTCTGTAAACCTCCATATGAACCATTGGAGGACTCAAAACAAGATCTCTCTCCCTTAAAGCTGCATTCCTTGTGGCCATAACTACAGCCAGATGGATTGGGGAAATGCAGGCATTTTCCATAAAAAGTCCATACCTAAAAATTCTAGAGGACTGCATTATCCTTAGATCAGACCTCGCTTTTCTGCCAAAAGTTGGCATCCTCTTTTCACATGAGTCAGGAAGTAGTTTTGCCTTCCGTCAAAATTATAAGGATGATCGGGAGCAGTCTTTTCACTCTCTAGATGTCAAGAGGATAGTCCTCTGATACTTGGAGGCCACAAAGGACTGGCGAATAGATTGCAATCGGTTTGCACAATTTTTGGGGGAAAAAAAAATAAGGGAAAAAAAGCATCAAAGGCAACACTGGCTCGATGGGTCAGATCAGCAATACACCTGACCTACACAGCTGAAGGAAAATCACCCCCAGTCAATGTTAGAGCTCACTCCACGAGAGCAGTAGCCACATCTTGGGAAGAGCAAGCGCGTGCCTCGGTGGCCAGATCTGCAGGGTCACAACCTGGTCAAATCTAAGTACCTTTTGCAAACACAATAAATTGGATGTGTTAGCAGGCAAAAAAAAAAAAAAAAAATTGACCTTTGGGAGGAAGATCCTCCAGGCAGTAGTCCCACCCTAAATGTATCCTCTGGCACTCTCCTGATGCTGCCGACAGGAGGGACGTCCTGGAAAGTAGGCATTAGACCTACCAGTAATAGGCTTTCCAGGAGTCCATCATGACAGCACCAATTATGTTCCCTCCCTTTAAATAATTCCTGATATGTGATGATAACGTATGTAGAAGGAATGTGAAATAAAATAGAGTTGCATTCATCCTGGTGTGGTACTTGGAATATCACTGAGAGGGTGGTGGAGGGAGAGGCCTTTTAACCTCGTGTGTTCCCGTCCCTATCAAGGATAAGAAGAACAACCTCCCGATGGTGCAGTCATGATGGACTCCAGGAAAACCTATTACCGGTAGGTCTAATCCCTTCTCAAGCAAAAAAAAAAAAAAAATATGATAATTACTTACCGGTAATTTGATTTTCCAGAACCATGACAGCACTGTACGTGAGATGGCAACCGCCCCCAGGAACAGGAAACCTGCAGCAGAGATAAAAGGGGGCAGCACCTCTCTCCTCAGTTTGTGTCAGAGTATGGAAGATGACCGCCTTGTTAGTACATACACGTATGTCACATTCATTTTGTATAGTCACTTGTCTCTATATATGTATATTCCTTTTTTTCTTTTTTGTACATCACACAACCATCACCAAGATAGGGCAGGAATTAATGCGGTGCCGTCATGGTTCTGGAAAATCAATTTACCTGTAAGTAATTATTTTTTTCCCATTCACCATGACAGCACCGTACACGAGAGGAAGAAATAGAAAGACTCCTAGGGTGGGACAACAGCAGATAGTACTTTTCTCCCAAAAGAAAGGTTTGACAGACCTAAGACTAGCCTATAATGTCAGTAGAAGGTGGAGGGTGAAGACCATACCGCCGCTCTACAAATTGTTCTACGGAAGCATTTGCCCTTTCTGCCCAGGATGTGGCGATAGCACGCATGGAGTGAGCAGTAACACCTAGTGGGGGAACTTGACCAGAGGAATATGAAAGTGAAATAGCCGCACGCAACCACAGGGCAATAGTTGACCTTGAGGCCTTTTTTTACCCCCGTTTGTCCCCTGGAAGGAGACAAAGGGCTGGTGACTGACGCCAAGTTTTTGTGGCTTCTATGTATTGAAGCAGGCAGCGTCTGACATCAAGACAATGGAAGGTTTGTTCTCCCTGGGATTTTGGTTGAGGACAAAATGAGGGCAAAGTTATTTCTTGGTCTCTATGGAATTTTGAGCTGACCTTTGGAAGGAAGGCCGGGTCAGTTTTCATAGTCACTTTGTCATCCTGAAAGGTAGTGTAAGGGGGGTTTACCAAGATAGCTCGCAGGTACGTCGACCTGACGTTAGGGCAACCAGGACAGTTTAAGGTTAAGGCCTTTATTGAAATGGAAGAGAGAGGCTCAAAAGGGGGGGGCGGGGGGGGAGGTGTTTTTGCATTTAAACTAAATTTAGATCCCAGGGAGCGACCTTGGGTAGTAATTTTGAGGGTCTGGCTGCAAAGAAGGCCCGGATGAACCTATAGACCCAAGGGTAGTCAGCAAGTTTTTGATCAAACAATGCACTCAGGGCAGAGACTTGCACTTTTAAAGGTGCTAGTAGATAGCCCTGTTTCTAACCCTTTCTGAAGAAATTCTAGAATTTCTTTTACCGGAATTTCTTGGTTCATTTCTGACAATTGTAGCCCCGAGGATTCCAGGAATTTCTGCCAAATTTTATGGCATTTGTCTGACGTGACCTTTTTCCTGCTGGCGAGCAACGTGGTCACCAAAGGGTTCGAGAATCCCTTTGCTAGTAGGAGCCCCCTCTCAAGTTCCAGGCGGTGAGATGGAGCCTGTGTACTTGAGGGTGTTGTACTGGTCCCTGGTGTAGGAGGTTCGGAGTATCCGGATGGATCCATGGGTCCAAGATAGACAGGCGTCTGAGCCACGTTGTGAACCATGCCCTTTTTGGCCAAAAGGGAGCGATAAGGATTACTCGTGCCTTGTCTTCCCGAATCAAGATTAATGGTATCGGGGGAAATGCATATGCTTGATGAAAGTTCCATCGTTACAGAAGCGCATCCACTCCCTCCGGGTATTCTCTTGGGTTCAGAGAATAGAACTTCCTCACCTTTCCGATTTTCTTTTGTGGAAAACAAGTCTATTTCTTGAGTGCCCCAGCTGGCACAGATTTTCCCAAATATTTCCTGCTTAAGAAATCGGTTACCAGATTCTCTGACCCTTTTAAATATGTCCCTGCTAAGGAAACACCAGGGTTACTTACTGGTAACAGGTTTTTCCGGAACCCATGACGGCACACCTGAGAGAGGGGATCCGCCCAGCCAGGACAGGAAACCCTACTGAAAATAAAAGGGCGGTACCTCTCCCTCGCTTCAGTTGGTTTTCAGAGCATGAGAGGCCCCCCTGGTTAGTACACATGGCAATCCAACACCACATCATATTAACTAAAAAAGCACCCAAAACAATAGTGCACACCGAAAAGGTGATAAAGGGGGGGAATATACAGGTGCCGTCATGGGTTCCAGAAAAACCTGTTACCAGTAAGTAACCCTGGTGTTTTCCCTTCCCCCATGACGGCACACCTGAGAGACTTTTGTAGAATGAAACCTTAGGGAGGGACCACCGCTTGGAGTACCCTTCTACCAAAGGTTAGGTCAGCAGAGGAGGAAAGGTCTAGCCGGTAGTGCTTGAAAAAAGTTGAGGGTGAGGACCAGGTAGCAGCCTTGCAAATTTGATCAATTGATACCTCAGCCTTTTCCGCCCAGGAGGTAGCCATGGCTCTGGTAGAGTGAGCCTTGATGCCTTCAGGAACCGGAGTGCCACCCGCAGAGTAGGATAAACTAATGGCCTCCCTAATCCATCTAGCAATAGTACTTTTAGCTACCCCACACCCTCTTTTGCTACCCTGAAAGGCTATGAATAGGGTTTGGTCTTTCCTCCACTGACTAGTCATAGATATGTACTGTAACATAGATCTTCTCACATCTAGCATGTGGAACTTTCGTTCCCCTGGATTTTTGGGATTACTACAGAAAGATGGTAAGGTAATCTCTTGAGTCCTATGGAACTTTTGAACCACCTTGGGGAGATAAGCCGGGTCTGGTCTTAGAACGATCCTGTCATCAAAAACCTGAGTATAAGGAGGGGATATTGACAGGGCTTGCAAATCACTTACCCTACGTGCCGATGTTAGGGCTACTAGAAGAACTGTTTTGAGGGTAAGTAACTTAGGTGATAACTCCTGTAAGGGCTCGAAAGGGTGTTTAGTTAGGTGCTGGTTGCTAACCCAAGATGTAATCCTGCTTGCAGAAATTCTAGGATAGGACCCACTGGAGCCACCTCCCCCAATGGTTCACCCAGGAAGTCAAGAAATTTTTTCCATGTCCTACCATAGATTCTAGAAGTTATGGGTTTTCTGCTTTTCAACAGGGTGGAGATTAAACCTGGTGAGAATCCATGGCGACTTAGTAACGCCCTCTCAAATTCCAGGCTGCCAGATGGAAGCCCTTCACCTGAGAGTGGGTTACTGGGCCCTGGGTTAGTAGGTCCGGAATTTCTGGCAAAATCCATGGATCTGTTACCGACATCTGTCTTAGAAGGGAGAACCATGGTCTCCTTGGCCAAAATGGAGCTATGAGGATAATCCTCGCCTGATCCTCTCTGATCTTCCGGATCACAGCTGGGATCATCACTATCGGGGGGAATGCGTAGGCCAGAGAAAACTTCCAAGGTATTAGTAGGGCATCTACTGCGAAGGGATGTTCTCTTGGATTCAAGGAGCAGAATTTTCTGACTTTTTTGTTGTGAGAATTGGCAAACAAGTCTATTTCTGGTGAGCCCCAGGCTTGGACTATTTGTTGAAATATCTGGGGGTTTAAGGACCATTCCCCCTGTCTTAAGCCTCTGCGACTCAGGAAGTCTGCTTGAGTGTTTTCTATGCCCCTGATGTGTAGTGCCGACAGAGATAACAGGTGTTGTTCCGCCAGTTGGAAGAGGAGTTTTGACGCATTCATGAGGCCTTTGGACCTCGTTCCCCCCTGATGATTGACATACGCCACCACTGCTCGATTGTCTGTTAGGATTCGAGTATGGCGACCCTGGAGTAAAGGGAGAAAATGTCTTAGGGCTTTCTCCACTGCCCATAGCTCTTTCGTTTGATCCATAGTTTTTTTCTCGTATGGACCAGGTACCTTGTACAGAGTGAGATCTCAGATGAGCTCCCCAACCTGTACCGCTTGCGTCGGTCGTGATGATGTCTATGACCGGATTTTTCCACCGGACCCCCTTTGTCAGGTGGTGTTCTACAGTCCACCAAGCTAGGGAATCCCTTACGCTCAGGGAGAGACATAGATTTCCTTCTAAATGCCTTCTTAACAGTCTTTGAGCTGAGAGAACTTCCCACTGTAGATGTCTTAGGTGGAATTGTGCCCATTCTACTGCCGGTATACACGATGTTAACGAGCCTAGAAGGGACATCGCTTTTCTGAGAGTCATTGCGGGTTGACGTATTGCTGTACTGGTCAGGTTTATTATCTTGTCCACTTTGTTTTGTGGAAGGAGGCAGAGCTGACGCTCGGAGTCCAGTATTAACCCCAGGAAGGACTGTATTTTTACTGGCAATAGTCTGGATTTGGGGATGTTTATTATCCAACCCAGCTCCATTAGAGTTGATGTTACCACTGATATTTGATGAGTGCAGTGGGACTCTGACCTCCCTATTACCAGGAAATCGTCCAGATATGGGACAATTACTACATCCCGGGACCGGAGGTAAGACATCACTTCCACCATCACTTTGGTGAAAACTCTGGGGGCTGTAGACAGGCCGAATGGAAGAGCTGTATATTGAAAATGCTTTACCTGATTTTGAATATAGAGAGCTACCCTCAAGTATTTCCGATATTCCTGATGTATTGGTATATGGTAGTAAGCATCCTTTAAGTCTATTACTGCCATGAAGCAGTGTTGGAAGAGAAGTTTTATGGTCGTGTTTATAGACTCCATCTTGAAAGTGTAGTTCTCTATGGATTGGTTGAGCTTCCTTAGATTTATAATAGTTCTCCAAGAACCATCCGGTTTTTGGATCAAGAAGAGGGGGGAGTAAAACCCCTCTCCTTCCTCCTGAACTGGGACTTCCTGAAGAACCTTTTTGTGGACAAGTCCCAAGATCTCGGTTTCTAGGGCAGATTGTTCCTGCTGAGACTTCCGTCGGGGAGTTATTATGAAGTTTCGTCTGGGAGGACAGACGAATTTTATTTTTAGGCCGTCTCTGATGATGTTCGTGACCCAGATACTGGGGGAGATATTTACCCAGGCCGGAAAGAAGAGGGAGAGTCTTCCTCCCACTTATGGCGTAATGTCATTGGGGGGATTTTTTTGCCAATGTGGAGGGGCCTTTAAACATATAGCCCGATCCTCTTTTATCTCTAAAATCCAAATTTTTCCTCTCCCCTGGGGGGCGACCTCTATTATATCTTCTCCTCCGAAAAAAAGGTTTTTTAGGATCTTTAGGGATGTTGGGAAAACCTTTCTTCTTATCTCCTGCATGTTCCAGGATGTCTTCAAGTTTTTTCCCGAAGAGAAGTTGGCCGTCACATGGAGTAGAACACAGTTTGTGTTTAGATGGCAAATCCCCCGGGCAACCTTTGAGCCAGAGGGCTCTTCTTGCCGCGTTGGACAAACCCGCGGCTCTAGCTGTTAGTCTTGCGGAATCCGCAGAAGAGTCTGCCAAAAAAGCTGCTGCTCCTTGTAGCAAAGAAATATTTGCAAGGATGTCAGTTCTGGGTACTTTGTTTTTCAGCTGATCTTCTACCTGATGTAGCCAGACCATTAGGGCACGGGCCGTACATGTTCCCGCAATCGCCGGCTTAAGGCCCCCCGCTGAGGCTTCCCAGATGTGTCTCAGGAAACTATCTGCTTTCTTATCAAGCGGGTCTTTGAGAACACCAGAGTCCTCTAACGGAAGGGATGATCTTTTTAAACATTTGGCTACTGCCCTGTCAATCTTAGGGATTTTTTCCCAGGACTCAGTCTTTATCCTCAAAAGGATATCTCCTTTTGGATGAAGAGGGCAAGGAACCCATTTTTTCGGGCTTTTTCCACTCTGTCAATTAATGCTTTTATTTTTGCATTAACCGGAAACGTGCGTTTCCTTTTCTCTTCTAGGCCACCAAACATGACATCTTCTAGTGACCTAGGTGTCTCCTCTTTAAGCCCCATTGCAGATCTAACTGCTTTGACCAGTTTATCTACGTCCTCAGTTGGGAAACATGGACGACCTCCTGAATCACTGTCCGAGGAGGAATCTGAAGACTGGACAGAGGCCGAGGAGGTAGAGGGAGACCGGGATGTTTTATGACTCCCCTGTCTCTGAGAGGCATCTGAGTCTGTGGACACCTTACGGCTTCTCCTTCTTGGTTCGCTAAGGGCCAATTTTAAGGAGTCTTTTATTTCAGCCTGTATTATGGCTTTTAGACTAGTGGCAAAATTAGGGGTCTCTTCTTGTATGGTTTTAGTAATGCAGTCAGCACAGAGATCCTTCTGCCACTGAACTGCAAGCGGGTTTCTACAAAGGGCACACTCTCGGTTCTTTGTTTTACCAACCGCTTTCCTGGACCCCTAGTGATCAAAACAGACAAAAATGGACCCTGTTACCATAAGGGTGACATTCACGTAGATCACTCACCACTACCGACAATCAAGGGTACCGATTTTGGAGGCTGGACAGATGCACGTGAAGCGTCCCTCCTGGACGCCGACGAATCCTGCCGGACAGAACGACTGCTGTTCCTACCACTTATGCGGCTGCTCTTGGTATGCTGGTGGCTCGGCAAGGCATCTGGTGAGAGCTCCATTTGCTGCTGCTGCTGTGAAGGCGGCTGCTGCTGCTGCTCCTGTTGTCCTACTTCCATGGTGAAGTTTATGGACATGAGCGCGTCTTCTGTGGTCTAACCCCCTTTTATGGGGGGACCACTGCACTCCCCGCCTCCTTCGGTGCCCAAATTAACCCCCTCCCACTCTGCCGTGCCGCCGGAGTTCCCTTTCACCGGCCGGCGTTCTCATCATGGGCGCCGCCATCTTGGATCCGGCGCCCGCCCCCGACGTCACGCAGGCACGCCCATTCCCAGCGCGCCTTGCGCGTGACGTCAGACGAGCAACCCGGAAGCGGCCACCGCACCTGGACGCCGGCAGAGAGGGGAGGGCGGCGTGGCAGCCATGGAAGGGAACACAGCCCTCTGACCATGCTGCTCAACGCCCGCTCGGACGCAGAGACCCGGGGGACCTGCGGACGGCGCTTCCAGACTCCCGAACCCGACGCACAGTCGCTGCCTGATTCTTCCATGCCGGGACGGGACCTGGGTAAGTGAACCGCCGTGTTCAGTAAGAGGGTCCCTGTCAGGACAGGAAACCCAACTGAAGCGAGGGAGAGGTACCGCCCTTTTATTTTCAGTAGGGTTTCCTGTCCTGGCTGGGCGGATCCCCTCTCTCAGGTGTGCCGTCATGGGGGAAGGGAAAAGGTTTTTTGCTCATATAAACAGTTCTTTGGCCTCTGTCATAAGGGATGCTGATCTTGTGCCCCCCTTATCGATTTATGTAGGCTATCATTGTGTTGTTATCGGACAACACATGTTTTCCCTGTATTTTTTCCCCTACATGAAGAAGTGCTTGCCTCACTGCTGACAGTTCTTTTAGATTGGAAGATGCTGCTCTCATTGAGGCCCCTCATTGGCCCTGTAGGACTGAGGAGAGAGGTGCTGTCCCCTTTTATCTCTGCTGCAGGTTTCCTGTTCCTGGGGGCAGATGCCATCTCATGTACGGTGCTGTCATGGTGAAGGGAAAAAAAATAAATAAACTACACTGATCAGTACTGCCCAATAGTTTAACACTGGTCCTCGTGCTATACGATCAGACATTGGATAGCACTCGTCTGATTTATACGTGAGTGAGCTCTAACAGTTTAAGGCTAAGTGCACACGATGCGGATTTTGCTGCGGGTCCGCAGCAGTTTCCCACGAGTTTACAGTACAATGTAAATCTATGGAAAACCGAAAACGCTGTGCCCATGCTGCGAAAAATGCGTGGAAATGCAGCAGTTTACATTCCGCAAGCATGTCAATTCTTTGCGCGGAATCCACAGCGGTTTTACACCTGCTCCATAATAGAAAACCGCAGTGGAATCCGCACAAAAACCGCGGTAAATCCGCAGAGGACCATTCTACGTGTGCACATACCCCAACAGAGTCCCTATATTGCTCTGTGGCAGTATGGATTAAATCGTTCCTTCATTAGTAAGTCATGTAACAACCCTTGAAGGATATGTGGATGGGGTTCAAGAGCTACACTTTCCATATGCAGCAGATACAAGCTATATCAAATAGTCGGCAGCTGGAGCAGAGTTCCGGCCTAGGCTTTTATCCGCTTAAAAGATCCTGTTAAAGGAGTTTCCCCACAAACAAAAATTAATTTTAATCAATAGCTCTTGGAATAATTTCCCCAATTGGATGTGTTTAAATAAACTGTTCCTGTGCTGAGATAATCTTATACATGTGCCCCTGCTGTGTGCTGTGTAATGGTTGTGTCCGACCGTGTAGGGACATGGTCTGATCACACCACATACTACTCTTTTTGCATCGTCCTCTGCCCAGGAGCTGTGCTATGATCAGACCATGTCCTTGTACTGTCAGACACGGCCATTACACAGTACAGAGCAGGGGCAGATTCATAAGATTATCTCAGCACAGGAACAATTTATTTAAACACATCCAGTTGGGGAAATTATTATTCCAAGATCTATTGATTAAAATGAATATTTGTTAAACATCCAATTGTGCAATTATTTTAAGATCTATTGATTAAAATAATGTTTGTGAGGAAAACCCCTTTAATTTCTGAAAGCAGCGTACACACACAGCTCTCATCAGGTCCCTGCATCGCATTGCGGGGAGCCAATGGGTTACTATGACAGCCGGGGGATTGCTTAAGACCTCCAGCATGGTCATCTTGCTACTACTCAGCCACAGCTTTTAATAGGGGAGTGTAGGCTTTTTATAGGCACTGTACAGCAATACTGTGGTATTGCAATATAAAAGCGATCAGACAATCGGTACATAATGCATTTATATTGTCAAAGAGGTCTTCATATAATGGCCATGAATGAACGGTATGATGAAATTACAGTATTTTCTACCTGGACAGATTTTTCTGGATTGTATGGGTATATAGTGCCATTTTCAAGAAAAGTCACCAGAAAATTGTTGTTTATAGTTTAGGTTTTTGAATGAATAAAGATACGACAGTTTATTAAATCTAGTGTGTACTTTACACCACTTTGGTTCCCCCTTTTCCCCTTTTATAAAAAGGACTACTCAATTTTGATGTACCGTATATTACTTTATGTAAATTTGATCATAAAGGTAAACCGTTTTAAAGAGTAAAAAAATTGATTTAATGGAGTATCCTATGGGACTTCGCCATATGATGTAATATAGCAGGACAGAATTGCCTTCTGCGCTGCCTACAAGTGTGGCACCATTCCAAAGTGCAAATCCAACACCTTCTAAGAAGCCTGATGCTCCAGCGTCCAGTCTCCTCAACTGCCTCTCCGATCACTGAAGAAAGACTAAGGTAAAGTGCACTCAGCCTAAGGACTTATTCAGCAATTGTTATTGAACGCAAAGAAAATGGTCCACGTTTCAGAAGAGTTTGGTCAGTATTTACATCAGAGTTTGGTCAGAGTTTCATCAGTTTTTCTCTGAAGAAAGATACAAAAATGGGAGATTCCTGGCAAGTTATAATAAGCAACATCCAGAACCTGGAGTCTATAGATTGACCTCTCCCAACATGTTCCCCAGTTCATGCATCTTTCTAAGCAGGAACTACACATGTGAGACTTTGGGCACGGCCACATTCACATGATCAGTATTTTACATTACTATTTGTTAACCAAAATCAGAAGTGGGACAATCAAAGGAAAAGTATAATAGAAACACGCCACCACTTCTGTATTTATCACCCACTCCTGGTTTTGGATTACAAATACTGATGTAAAATACTGAATGAGTGAACGCGGCCTAAGGGGTTGGCCATTACACTCAAGACAAAGCAGTGTCACCTTATAGCACCACTCCAGCAGTTTTTTGTTTTTTTTTATTTCAGTGCTGCAGTGTTGCCATGAACACAAGTTCCCTGCCCGTAGTAATATACTCAGCAGCCGCCGTCTTCTGCTCTTGCGCCATCTTGTTCCCGCAGCTTCGGACTGACTGGGAGTCAGACGTAACAGACACAAGCGCTCAGTGTAAGTCTATGAGACTCGTTCTTGCTCTCATACAATGACATTGAGAAGTGACCTCCGTATCACAAACACTACAGCGATCCGGCAGGTCACATCCTGCAGAAGACGACCGAAGCGGCACCGACAACGACAACAGGCGAAGACGGCGGCTGGCAAGTGTAACAACATTAGTGCCAACATTCTTACTCTGAAATAAAAAACAAAAACAATAGGAATAGTACCTTAATGTCTTAAGCACACATTAGAAATCATGGCGCAAGTGTGAACATACCAAGTAGAATATTAAAATTGGTGATCATCATTACCCTAGAAATGAAACTACAGTGGGTATGGAAAGTATTCAGACCCTTTTAAATTTTTCACTCCGCACCCCATCTTGACTAAAAAAAAAACTAACAAAAAAAAACAAAACACGAATGTAGAAATGTTTGCAAATTTATAAAAAAAAAAAAAGAAACACTGAAATATCACATGGTCATAAGTAATCAGAACCTTTGCTCAGTATGGAGTAGAAGCACCTTTTGAGCTAGTACAGCCATGAGTCTTCTTGGGAATGATGCAACAAGTTTTTCACACCTGGATTTGGGGATCCTCTGCCGTTCTTCCTTGCAGTTACTCTCCAGTTCCGTCAGGTTGGATGGTGAACAGCCATTTTCAGGTCTCTCCAGAGATGCTCAACTGGGTTTAGGTCAGGGCTCTGGCTGGGACAGTCAAGAATGGTCACAGAGTTGTTCTGAAACCACTCCTTTGTTATTTTAGCTGTGTACTTAGGGTCATTGTCTTGTTGGAAAGTGAACCTTCACCCAAGTCTAAGGTCCAGAGCACTCTGGAAGAGGTTTTCATCCAGGATATCTCTGTACTTGGACACATTCATGTTTCCTTCACTGGCAACCAGTCGTCCTGTCAGTGCAGTTGAAAAATACCCCCCGTAGCATGATGCTGCCACCACCATGTTTCACTGTTGGGATTGTATTGGGCAGCTGATGAGCACATACCGCTTAGAATGATCACCAAAAAGTTCTATCTTCGTCTCATCAGACCAGAGAATCTCATTTCTCATAGTCTGGGAGTCATTCATGTGTTTTTTTTTTTAGCAAATTCTATGCAGGCTTTCATATGTCTTGCACTGAGGCTTCCGTCATGCCACTCAGCCATCAAGCCAGACTGGCAGAGGGCTGCAGTGATGGTTGACTTTGTGGAACTTTCTCCCATCTCCCTACTGCATCTCTGGAGCTCAGACATTGATCTTGGGGTTCTTTACCTCTCTCACCAAGGCTCTTCTCCCACGATTGCTCAGTTTGGCTGGACGGCCAGGTCTAGGAAGATTTCTGGTGGTCCCAAACTTCTTCCATTTAAGGATTATGGAGGCCACTGTGCTCTTAGGAACCTTGGCTACTGCAGAAATTCTGTTGTAACCTTGGCCAGATCTGTGCCTTTCCACAATTCTGTCCAGTTCCTTTGACCTCATGATTCTTATTTGGTCTGACATGCACTGTGAGCCCTTATATAGACAGGTGTGTGCCTTTCCAAATCAAGTTCTATCAGTTTCATTAAAAACAGCTGGACTCCAATCAAGGAGTAGAATCATCTCAAGGAGGATCACAAGGAAATGGACAGCATGTGACATAATACATACAATTTTTCTTTTGACATAGCACCATTAATTCCATGGTGCTGTACTTGAGAAGGGATTACATACAACGCTATAGCTATCGTTTACAGCAAACAAATTTACGATGACAGACTGGTACAGAGGGGAGAGGATATGAGTGTCTGAGAAAAAGGTCTGAATACTTAAGACCAGGCGATATTTCAGTTTCTTTTTTAATAAATTTGCAAACATTTTTACATTTCTGTTTTTTTTTTTCCAGTCAAGATGAGGTGCAGAGTGTACATTAATGAGGAAAAAAAATGAACTTTTTAGAATTTACCAAATGGCTGCAATGAAACAGAGTGAAAAAATTAAAGGGGTCTGAATACTTTCTGTACCCACTGTACACCAGGGAAGCTCCCAACATGCTAAACAGCTCCATTGAGGACCATTAAAATATTACCATATCGGTGCTAGTAATTGAATTATGAAAAAAAAAAAAAAATATTAGAACATTAATCATGCAGGTAACAAATCTGTCAAGTGATGAACACAAACTAATCTCCCAAAAAAAGATTTTTGGAATTCCATCATCGGCTATCATTTTACAAGATAAAATAGCAATGTCAAATCTGTATGAGAGCCTCTGATGCAGATGTGAACAGAGCTGACAAAAGCCGAAAGACCATCCTTTTCTGTAATAGATTTCATTACAGGGAGTGTATTTTATTGAAAATATATTAAAGGGGTTGTCCAAGCTTGGGACAAAAGTCTGCCATTACCCCATGTTTACGATTCCCTGGCATTCCTGGTGCGACTAGGCGATCATGTGACCTTAGGCATGCGATTTGCATACTTGTGTCAGCTCAGCTTCTCTCATTACAACAGAATTGAGAAAAGTCAGGTCATACTAGTCACCACCATGTCAAGTGAACGCCGGGTCACTCCTGGAATAGTTACTGCACGGTGGCCCAATTCTGGAATCTAAAGTGAAAGTAATTGCACTTGTCCCAGAGGAATTGGTTGAAAGGATGCCAGGGATGGCTGTCAGATGGAAAGCGTGGGGTCAGCATGCCTCCATTCCATGCTTTGAAGCAGATGTGCATGTTTTTTGGTAAGTTGTGCCAGTTTTGAGTTTGGTTAAACTTAAAAGTTCATGTCTTACCATGTGTTTTATCCTTTTGATTTATGGAGCACCAATACTGAGATGGGGACTTACCACTGGGATTAGAGTAAAGGTACCTTCACACATAACGATATCGTTAACGATATCGTTGCTTTTTGTGACGTAGCAACAATATCGTTAAGGAAATCGTTATGTGTGACAGCGACCAACGATCAGGCCCCTGCTGGGAGATCGTTGGTCGCTGAACAAAGTCCAGAACTTTATTTGGTCGCTGGATCTCCCGCTGACATCGCTGGATCGGCGTGTGTGACACCGATCCAGCGATGTCTTCACTGGTAACCAGGGTAAACATCGGGTTACTAAGCGCAGGGCCGCGCTTAGTAACCCGATGTTTACCCTGGTTACCAGCGTAAAAGTAAAAAAAAAAAAACAAACACTACATACTTACCTACCGCTGTCTGTCCCCGGCGCTGTGCTCTGCACTCCTCCTGTACTGGCTGTGAGCGTCGGTCAGCCGGAAAGCAGAGCGGTGATGTCACCGCTCTGCTTTCCGGCCGCTGTGCTCACAGCCAGTACAGGAGGAGTGCAGAGCACAGCGCCGGGGACAGACAGCGGCAGGTAAGTATGTAGTGTTTGTTTTTTTTTTACTTTTACGCTGGTAACCAGGGTAAACATCGGGTTACTAAGCGCAGCCCTGCGCTTAGTAACCCGATGTTTACCCTGGTTACCGGCATCGTTGGTCGCTGGAGAGCGGTCTGTGTGACAGCTCTCCAGCGACGCTGCAGCGATCCGGATCGTTGTCGGTATCGCTGCAGCGTCGCTTAATGTGAAGGGGCCTTTAGTTATGGTGCTTGGGGTCTATTCTATACCATGTTCTATTTTACTTTTGTTATTTTCATGGCTCTGTCTTACTTGGACAGAATAAACTTTGTATACAGTACAGACCAAAAGTTTGGACACACCTCACTTAAAGATTTTTCTGTATTTTTATGACTATGAAAATTGTAAATTCACACTGAAGGCATCAAAACTATTAACACAAGTGGAATTATATACTGAACAAAAAAAAAGTGTGAAACAACTGAAAAATAAGTCTTCTACTCTAGGTTCTTCAAAGTAGCCACCTTTTGCTTTGATGACTGCTTTGCACACTCTTGGTATTCTCTTGAGCTTCAAGAGGTAGTCACCAGGAATGTCTTCCAACAATCTTGAAGGAGTTCCCAGAGGTGCTTCGCACTTGTTGGCCCTTTTGCCTTCACTCTGCGGTCCACCTCACCCCACACCATCTCGATTGGGTTCAGGTCTGGTGACTGGGGGCCAGATCATCTGGCGTAGCACCCCATCACTCTCCTTCTTGGTCAAAATAGCCCTTACACAGCCTGGAGGTGTGTTTGGGGTCATTGTCCTGTTGAAAAATAAATGATGGTCCAAATAAACACAAACCGGATGCGGTGGTAGCCATGCTGGTTCAGTATGCCTTCAATTTTGAATAAGTCCCAGTGTCACCAGCAAAGCACCCCCACACCATCACACCTCCTTCTCCATGCTTCATGGTGGGAACCAGGCATGTAGAGTCCATCCGTTCACCTTTTCTGCGTCGCACAAAGACACGGTGGTTGGAACCAAAGATCTCAAATTTGGACTCATCAGACCAAAGCACAGATTTCCAGTGGTCTAGTGTCCATTCCTTGTGTTCTTTAGCCCAAACAAGTCTCTGATGCTTGTGGCCTGTCCTTAGCAGTGGTTTCCTAGCTGCTATTTTACCATGAAGGCCTGCTGCACAAAGTCTCCTCTTTACAGTTGTAGAGATGTGTCTGCTGCTAGAACTTGTGTGGCATTGACCTGGTCTCTAATCTGAGCCGGTGTTAACCTGTGATTTCTGAGGCTGGTGACTCGGATAAACTTATCCTCAGAAGCAGAGGTGACTCTTGGTCTTCCTTTCCCGGGGCGGTCCTCATGTGAGTCAGTTTCTTTGTAGCACTTGATTGTTTTTGCCACTGCACTTTGGAACACTTTCAAAGTTTGCCCAATTTTTCAGACTGACTGACCTTCATTTCTTAAAGTAATGACGGCCACTCATTTTTCTTTACTTAGCTGCTTTTTTCTTGCAATAATACAAATTCTACCCGTCTATTTAGTAGGACTATCAGCGGTGTATCCACCAGACTTCTGCACAACACAACTGATGGTCCCAACCCCATTTATAAGGCCAGAAATCTCACTTATTAAACCTGACAGGGCACACCTGTGAAGTGAAAACCATTCCCGGTGACTACCTCTTGAAGCTCATCAAGAGAATGCCAAGAGTGTGCAAAGCAGTAATCAAAGCAAAAGGTGGCTACTTTGAAGAACCTAGAATATAAGACAATTTCAGTTGTTTCACCCTTTTTAAGTATATAATTCAACATGTGTTAATTCATAGTTTTGATGCCTTCAGTGTGAATGGACAATTTTCATAGTCGTAAAAAAACAGAAAAATCTTTAAATGAGAAGGTGTGTCCAAACTTTTGGTCTGTACTGTATATCTTTTGCAGCCTAGTTATCTGCTGTTGTAATCATGAGCAGTATACAAATCTTGTCTTCAGCTGTCGTCCACTGCTGATATATTGTGCCACCCACATCCTTTGCTTGGCGTCCATCGCCCACAGACCATTATAGTATATTGTTATCAGATGTTTTCTACAGGATCCTGTATATAGGATATAGTGCGCTATTACGCTGTTCCATACGTCATTCTTTGACGTATGGTGATGTAAATTGGCCTGACGGAATGCAAAGGCCAATTTCACATGGCATTGGCACAGTGCATTATGTAAGCTCTCAGAACACACGTCACACACATCCCTATACCCGCATTCACCCTGTAGACGCCAGCTTGGTCTCAGCACATGTCACACACATCCCTATACCCACATTCACCCTGTAGACTCCAGCTTGGTCTCAGAACACACACATCCCTATACCCACATTGACCCTGTAGATGCCAGCTTGGTCTCAGCACACGTCACACACACATCCCTATACCCACATTCACCCAGCAGACGCCAGCTTGGTCTCAGCACACATCACACACATCCCTATACCCACATTCACCCTGTAGATGCCAGCTTGGTCTCAGCACACATCCCTATACCCACATTCACCCAGCAGACGCCAGCTTGGTCTCAGCACACGTCACACACATCCCTATACCCACATTCACCCAGCAGACGCCAGCTTGGTCTCAGCACACGTCACACACATCCCTATTCCCACATTCACCCTGTAGACGCCAGCTTGGTCTCAGCACACGTCACACACAGCCCTATTCCCACATTCACCCTGTAGACGCCAGCTTGGTCTCAGCACACGTCACACACATCCCTATACCCACATTCACCCAGCAGACGCCAGCTTGGTCTCAGCACACGTCACACACAGCCCTATTCCCACATTCACCCTGTAGACGCCAGCTTGGTCTCAGCACACGTCACACACATCCCTATACCCACATTCACCCAGCAGACGCCAGCTTGGTCTCAGCACACGTCACACACATCCCTATACCCACATTCACCCAGCAGACGCCAGCTTGGTCTCAGCACACGTCACACACATCCCTATACCCACATTCACCCAGCAGACGCCAGCTTGGTCTCAGCACACGTCACACATCCCTATACCCACATTCACCCAGCAGACGACAGCTTGGTCTCAGCACACGTCACACACATCCCTATACCCACATTCACCCAGCAGACGCCAGCTTGGTCTCAGCACACGTCACACACATCCCTATACCCACATTCACCCAGCAGACGCCAGCTTGGTCTCAGCACACGTCACACATCCCTATACCCACATTCACCCAGCAGATGACAGCTTGGTCTCAGCACACGTCACACACAGCCCTATACCCACATTCACCCAGCAGACGCCAGCTTGGTCTCAGCACACATCCCTATACCCACATTCACCCAGCAGACGCCAGCTTGGTCTCAGCACACGTCACACACATCCCTATACCCACATTCACCCAGCAGATGCCAGCTTGGTCTCAGAGCACACGTCACACACAGCCCTATTCCCACATTCACCCAGCAGACGCCAGCTTGGTCTCAGCACACATCCCTATACCCACATTCACCCAGCAGACGCCAGCTTGGTCTCAGAGCACACGTCACACACATCCCTATTCCCACATTCACCCAGCAGATGCCAGCTTGGTCTCAGAGCACACGTCACACACATCCCTATTCCCACATTCACCCTGTAGATGCCAGCTTGGCTGAAGGTCAGGTTTTGTCTTTTTAGTGTACAGTGCGGGCATTGGGCTGTGCTGTTCCATATGGCGGCATAGCAGAGCTCACAGGTACAGTGTACATTGTACTGACCCCATTTCCTGATGCCTGGCTACTAGGAGGACCAAGCAGTCCACAGTAGGTGCCTGCCAGCCAGAGTGCTGTTGTAGAGCCAGCTAGTGCCCCGTGTGCTGTCGGGACAGCAGCTCCCTCACTGCCAGGTGCCTGTGCCAATCACTGTCAGCAGGAGCCAGCTGCCTCCCTGCTGCCCACACAGCTTTCACCTTGCTCTCCTCTGCCGGGTACATGTCCGCGTCCTCAGGACTGTCCATTAGTATTTTGGCTCGGTCCTCTCCCTTTGTGGCGCTCCCGCCGCTGTCCCTTCGCCCCTTTAGGGGTCCAGGTCGCTCGCTGCTAGTGTTCCCCATGTTCTCTGCAGGACAAACTACGCCGAGGACTTTGTTTATGGTCCTGCCGGCTTCCGCTTCCTGTTTCCGGCCGCGGCGGTGGTACGCAGTGCGGTTCACGCCTCTCTGTCGCCAGATAACTAGCTGTGCTGGGACAGTGAGGCAGTGGGGCCGACTTATATGAGCGCGGTGACGTCACCACACGCCTGCTCTACAGTGACCATGCTCCGACCTGTGTGTCTATCGGTAGTCACCCAGGGCTGGCATTGCACTGTGTCCAGGCAACCAGCATAATATCTACAGAATTGTGCCAAACTCCATATTTTATGTCATGTATGCCTGCTATGGAGTCTCTGCATCTGAAGATTTTTCTCTTTAAAATCAGTGACTGATGGTTGAGAGCCCGGAGAATGTCACATGTCACATCAGAGCAGTGATGCAAATAACTCATAAACATTGGCATAGATTTATCAAAACTGGTGCAAACAGAGCATGGTGCTCATAGCAAGTGCTTGGATGCTAGCGCTCAGAATTCTCAGGCCGTTTAACCCCGTTTTCACCTTCCTGACCGGGCCAATTTTTACAATTCTGACCACTGTCCCTTTATGAGGTTATAACTCTGGAACGCTTCAACGGATCCCGGTGATTCTGAGATTGTTTTTTCGTGACATATTGTACTTCATGATAGTGGTAACATTTCTTCGCTATAACTTGTGTTTATTTGTGAAAAAAAAACAGAAATTTTGTAAAAAATTTAGCAATTTTCAAACTTTTGATTTTTAGTCCCTGTAAATCAGAGTCATATCACACAAATAGTTAATAAATAACATTTCCCACATGTCTACATCAGCACAATTATGGAAACAATTTTTTTATAGGAAGTTATAAGGGTTAAAAGTTGACCAGCGATGTCTCAATTTTACACAAAAATTTACAAAACCATTTTTTTAGGGACCACCTCACATTTGAAGTGACTTTGAGGGGTCTATGTGACAGAAAATACCCCAAAATGACACCATTATAAAAACCGCACCCCTCAAGGTGCTCAAAACCACATTCGAGAAGTTTACTAACCCTTCAGGAGCCTCACAGGAATTTTGGGAATGTGGAAGGAAAAAATAAACATTTACTTTTCTTTCACAACAATTTTCCTTTAGACCTATTTTTTTTTTACTTTCACAAAAGTAACAGGAGAAAATGGAGCATACATTTTGTTGTGCAATTTCTCCTCAGCATGCCATTACCCCATTATGTGGGGGAAATCTACTGTTTGGGCACACGGCAGGGCTCGGAAGAGATGGAGCGCCATTTCATTTTTTGAATGTAAAATTTGCTGTCATATTTAGCAGATGCCATGTCATGTTTGGAGAGCCCCTGATGTGTCTAAACAGTGTAAACCCCCCAACAAGTGACACCATTTTGGAAACTAGACCCCTTACGGAACTTATCTAGATGTGTATTGAGCACCTTGAACCCACAGATGCTTCACAGAAAGAGCCGTGAAAATTTTAAAACACTTTTTTCCCAAATTATTTTTTTTTTAGCTCCATATTTTGCATTTTCATAAGGTTAGTAGGAGAAATTGCTCCATAGAATTTGTTGTGCCTTTTCTCCTGAGTACGCCGATACCCCATATGTGGGGGAAAACCACTGTTTGGGCGCACGGCAGGGCTTGGGAAGGGGCGCCATATGACTTTTTGAATGCAAAATTTGATGGAATAATTAGCTGACACCATGTCCCATTTGGAGAGTCCCTGATGTACCGAAACAGTGGAAATCCCCACAAGTGACACCATTTTGGAAACTAGACCCCTTTGGGACCTTAAATAGATGTGTATTGAACACCTTGAACCCCGAGGTGATTCACAGAAGTTTATAACGTTAAGCTGTGAAAATAAAAAAAATTACATTTTTCCCACAAAAATCTTTTTTAGCTACAAATTTTGTATTTTCACAAGGGTAAAGGAGAATAGGGACTGCAAAGTTTGTTGTGCAATTTCTCCTGAGTTCACCGAAACCCCATATGTGTTCGAAAACTACTTTTGAGGCACACTGCAAAGCTGAGAAAGGAAGTGGCACCATATTACAGTGCAGATGTAACCCCCATAAGGGACCCCATTTTTAAGTCATACCCCTTTGGGAATTTATCTACAGTTTTAGTGATGATTTTGACTCCATGGGTGTTTTCCAGAAACAGGCAGCAGTGGATGTTGCCGAGTTAAAATTGCAAACTGCTGTTGTAGTTACCAGTACGCTGTAGTGACCAGTACCTTACACCCAGCTTCTGGAGACACGCACCTATAAATTAGGTAGGTGCATTGCATTAGAAAGGAAGGAGGGCACTCACCGATCTGAAGCTTGACTTGACTTTATTGAATGCTCATAAAAACATCATGGCCGGGAGAGTGAACAAGGAGCTCCTGTGAGCAGTGTGGAGACGATGGCCGTTTCGCGCTCTCACTGTGCTTCCACGGGTCTCTATAAATCAGGTAGGCTCTCATCACTACAGAAATGCCAAACATGGGGCTAAATGTTGTTTAGGCATACTGGGGCTCAGAAGGGAGGGCGGGCATTTGAATTTGGTAGTGGAGAATTTGCTGAATTTTTTTTGTCGGGTGAGGAGCCATTTCGCTTTTCCAGATCCTTTGTACTACCGGTTACGTGGAAGCCTCCTATATTTCCGTTAACAGATGACAGATCTGAGCGGGGACTTGCTTTTTTTGTGGACTGAGTGGAAGCTTTTATTGGGAACATTTTACATAACGTTAGGGATCACATTTATCCGGCGCTCTACGCTGAGCACTTCGCGGTTCCATCTAAATCTCTGAGTGACGTGATTCAGATGAAACCCCCGAGGGATCTACTCACTATAATGAGGCAGCAGATTTACTCTGGACTCCGTCTGGCCTCTGTTCTGCGGTTTCCATTTTTTTCAGAAGTGCACAAAACTGTGGCCTACGGCACTTTTATGCAATCCTAAACAGATGGACACCACTGGATCACAGGTCCTATGGCGCCTACAGTGCCTCCATCTGCCTCATTATAGGGAATCTTCCGCCAGAGGTCTGAATCACGTATTTCAGAGATTCGCACGGAAACCCCGGTTTAAGCGCTCAGCGTAGAGTCCAGGATAAATATGCACTGAGTCTTACTGCGATCTTTGGGAGGCAAAATGAAAAATCAACAGCTTGTGAAGAATTGGTTTTATTTATTTTTTATGCCATTCCTCATGCGGTATAAGTGATTAGGCAATGTTATTCTTCAGGTCGGTGCAATTACAGCAATACCAAATTTATATTGGGTTTTTATGTTTGGCTGCTGTCACACACTAAAAGACGCTTTTTATTGCAAAAAATAGTTTTTGCATCACCATATTTTGAGAGCTATAATTTTTTCATATTTCGGCGAACAGAGTCATGTTATGGCTTGTTTTTTGCAGGGCGAGCTGACGTTTTTATTGGTACCAATTTCGGGCACATAACATTTTTTGATCGCTTTCTATTCTAATTTTTGAGAGACAGAATGAACAAAAACCAGCAATTGCTTTTTTTATACTGTTCCGCGTGTGGTAAAATTGGTAAGACTGCTTTATTTTTCAGGTCAGTACGATTACAGCGATACCTCATTTACATCTTTTTTTATGTTTTGGTGCTTTTACACAAAAACTAATTTATAAAAAAAATTATTATTTTTGCATTGCTTTATTCTGAGAGCTATACCTTTTTTATTTTTCTGCTGATGGAGCTGTATGGTGGCTTGTTTTTTGCGGGACAAGATGACGTTTTCAGCTGTACCTTTTTTTTTACATCCGTCTTTTTGATAGCGTTTTATTGCACTTTTTATTCGGCGGTATGATGATAAAGCATTGTTTTTTGCCTCGTTTTTTATTAATGTTTTTGCGGTGTTCACTGAAGGGATTAACTAGTGTGACAGTTTTATAGAGCGGGTCGTTACGGACCAAATATGTCTACTTTTATTTTTTATTCACATAAATGTATTTATTGGAAAAATATTTATTTTTTCTTTATTTGGGGATTTAAAAAAAATATATTTTTACACATTATAATATTTTTTTTCAACTTTATTACATCGTCCCAGTATGGGACATGACTATATAATGTCAGGTCGCTGATCTGACACTTTGCACAGCACAAGGTCAGATCAGCAATCTGACAGGCAGGGATGGAGGCATGCCAGTGCCTGCTCTCAGAGGGCGCTCACAAGCCACCTCCCTGCAGGACCCAGAAGGACACCACAGCCATCTTGGTGCCTGGGTCTCCATGGAGACCATCAGAATAATGCGATCACATTGTGTTATTCTGATGGAAGCACGCAGGGAGCCCCCTCCCTGCGCGATGCTTCTCTATGCCGCTGTCACTACTGACAGCAGCATCAAAGGGGTTAAATGCCCACGATTGCTGCTAGCACCGATCGTGGGCGTTGCTGCGGGGTGTCAGCTGTGACATACAACTGACACCCGCACGCGATCACCGACTCATGTCGTGAAGGGGTTAATTACATAGTTAATACAGTTGAAAAAAGAGAAATTTCTGTCAAGAAAGTTCAACCGAAGGATGGGGAGGGATAAAGAGAATTTTGAGACAAGCGGTCTGACTGGTTACTGTGTACAGAGCCTCCATTTTTCTTTAATCTACAAGTTATGAATCTCCCTGTTGCTTCGACAATTCCTTCTCAATCTGTCTGTTTCACTCCCCCTGTAAAATAATAACTTATACTCATCTCCGGTGTCCGCGTCGTTTCAGCCGTGTCAGCACTAGCTCTCCTGAGGCTTGTGTGACATTGTTATGTCACGTGATCCCTGCAGCCAATCAACGCTGGACTCCCTTTAAATGACGTGACTTCTTCCCTTTGACGTGACATCTTCTCTGATTGAAGTCGTTCCCCCTCCTTTTGTCATCAACTCTTTTGTCATAGTACAGATGCCATGATGAGATTTCACGGCCAGAGTTTATCTCTCCACATTTCTATCTTCTACAGCCTTCTGCAGCACTTCCCGACACGGTGCCCTTAAAAATATAAGTATATTTATTAGTGATGAGCGAATATACTCGGTTCTCGAGATTTCCCGAGCATGCTCGGGTGTCCTCCGAGCATTTGTAAGTACTTGGAGATTTTGTTTTCTTTGCCGCAGCTGAATGATTTACATCTGTTAGACAGCTTGATTACATGTGGGGATTCCCTAGCAACCAGCCAACCCCCACATGCACTTATGCTGGCTAACAGATGTAAATCATTCAGCTGTGGCACTGAAAACTAAATCTTCGAGACCTTACAAATACTCGGAGGACACCGGAGCGTGCTCGGGAAATCTCGAGTAACAAGTATATTCGCTCATCACTAATCTTTATAATTCTCCATGAATAAAAATATCTGCCTGCATACTTTGCCACTGAATAAATAATTGCCTCTGACACAAAATTTCCCCCACACTGCCTTTCTACGTAGTGTCCCCCCACATTGCCCCCTCCATAAAGTCCACCACCACATTGCCTCTTTCTGTAATGTCCTACCCATACTGCACTTCTCCATAATATCCCCCACACAGTGCCCCTCTCCATAATATCTCCCACACACTGCCCCTCTCCATAATATCTCCACACTGCCCCTCTCCATTATGTCCTCCCACACACTGCCCCTCTCCATAATGTCCTTCCCCACACTGCTACTCTCCATAATGTCCTACCCACACTGCCCCTCTCCATGATATCCCCAACAAACTGCATTTCTCTATATCTCCCCCACACATTGCCCCTGCCCCTCTGAATAATGTTTCCCACACATTGCCAATCTCCGTAATATCCCCCATACTTGCCCCTCTCCATAATATCCCAGTCACACTGCTCCTCTCCATAATGGGGGCTGACAAGCGCTGCTCAGCCATTGTCCTGGTCATAAAGTGTTCAAATATATTTGCATCTGAAAGACACAAATACAATTAAATATAGGAAGATGAGAACTGGAGTCTCCCTGTTCTCTGCAGAAAGCAAATATTCCCTTGGTGGGCTGAATGCAGCCTGCAGGCTGTATGTTGTGCAGGCCTGATGTAGTGGCTGCAGAGCGGAATAAAACTGTAGCTTAAAACAGGTTTCTCAGTGTGTGAGATGTAATGGTACAGCAGCCCAGATCTCCTGGTCTAAATTTCTATATGAGTGCAGCTGTGTTTAGCTGTGTCACATTATAAACCTTTCTGTCAGCTCTCTTGATTACTAAGTATGTGAGCAACACACTTGTGTCTGCTGTTCTAAAGCTCTCCAGTGAGATCAGGTCTGTCATTACATCTCACATAGGACTTGCCTGTGATAGGCAGATTTACAGTAGCTGTGATTTTTTCAGTGTGGCTGGCTGAGTTAATTGAAGCATGTTTTCTTCATGTAATGTGGGATGTTCTGAGACATTGTGCTTGTTCCAAATTAAATTGTAATATCCAAATACGTATAGCAGAGAGACACACAGACACACTTACGTATGTGAACAGAACTCTGTTTATTACATCATCTGTCAGGGTTTATATAGGTTTTCATTGGACACACATTGTAGCAATATAATTGGCTCAGCCAGTCAAATGGCGCTCCTTCCCTTCCATGCCCTGCCTTGCACCCAAAAAGTAGTTTTCCTCCACATATTGGGTATTAGCATACTAAGGAGAAATTGCACAATTGTCCTGTTTCCCTTGCAAAAGTAAAACAAAATTAAGTCTAAAGGAAATGTTTGTGAAAAAAACTTAAAATGTTTATTTTTTTCTTCCGCATTCCATTAATTCCTGTGATGCACCTGAAGGGTTAATAAACTTTTTGAATGTGGTTTTGAGCACCTTAAGGGGTGCAGTTTTTGAATGGTGTCACTTTTGGGTATTTTCTGTCATTTAGGCTCCTCAAAGTCACTTCAAATGTGAGGTGGTTTTGTAAATTTTGTTGTAAAAATGAGAAATCGCTGGTCAATTTTTAACCCTTTAACTTCTTAAGAAAAAAAAATTATGTTGCACAGATTGTGCTGATGTTAAGTAGACATGTGGGAAATGTTATTTATTAACTATTTTGTGTGATACCACTCTCTGATTTAAGGGCACAAAAATTAAAAGTTTGAAAATTGCAAAATGTCCAAAATGTTTGCCAAAATTTCAGTTTTTTAAATAAACTAAAGTCATATCGAAAACAGTCTCAGAATCAATGGGATATGTTGAAGCGTTCCAGAGCTATCACCTCATAAAGTGATAGTGGTCAGAAATGTAAAAATTGGCTCGGTCAGAAAGGTCAAAATTGGCTCGGTCGCTAAGGGGTTAATTCATGTAATACATGTTGTTTATACACTGCTCAGCCATTTGCCTCATGTATTTCTGTGTTACCTGTATACATGTACTGATTCCTTGTTATTTCATTGCACCTAGTTTCACCGAATGTTTTTACTAATGTTCAATAAACTGCATAGACTTCAAGATACAGTCTTCTTATTGGACTATAGTAGATCGGTTTAGCTGCCTGTCAGACTACGCACACACCTCAGGGTAACATGTAGTGAGGACAGAACATCCACACATGAGTGATTTTTCTCATATGTAAAAACATGGACCTTTGTTCATCAGTGTTTGGGATCCGAGTATTATTGTGTTTGGTCTGTGCGTCAGATTTTATCATCAGTGTAAAAAATAAATAAATGACAATGTTAATCACAGACAGCACACTGGTACCATCCATGTGCTGTCCGTGATTTTTACAGACCTTTGGCTAATTTTGGTCAATGACGCGGATGTAAAAAGAGATTAGAATGGGTCTGTGTTGTATCTGTGAAAACACAGCTAGTACACGTACTTGAGAAACAGACATCTGAATGAGGCCTAAAAAAAGATGACTATACAGTTTGCAACATATTTATCACCTGATCTGTCCAACACACTTCCTCCAATAGTGGCTTTAGGGAACAGCACGGTATTCCACATAAACACGATTATTTGTACCGAAAGTTCAAATATCTGTTTGTTTGTTTTCTATACTGAGCACATAATTTTGGAGGGATTTCATATCAGTCAAATAATGGAGAACATCATCATCTGTTGATTCTTGTATTATTGTACAAGCACCGTATCTTTAGGCACTATAATGATCGTCACCAGGTTTTTTGATGCAGCAGGAGATACGTCAGAAATGCTTGAATAGATGAGACTGATTTCTAGTTTGTTTTGTTTCAATGGAGGCAATTATTTGTAAGTTTTTTATTTTACATATGGGTAAACTCTTTCTATTTCAGGATTCTATTATCTTCAAATATATTCCGGAGAGAGCTGGTATTACTACGCGTCAGTCCAAAAACCTTCGCGACCTCCTTGTGCAAAGCCACTATGTTGGTGACTCTAAGGCTGCCGTCACACTAGCAGTATTTGGTCAGTATTTTACATCAGTATTTGCAAGCCAAAACCAGGAGTGGGTGATAAATGCAGAAGTGGTGCATATGTTTCTGTGAAGGGTTCCTTATGAAATATAAATTGTAATATGTGTAACAAATATAAGGGCACCTTATGAAAGGTTCTCCATTTTGTGCTTTGACTCCATTTTCTTGTTGGTTAAAGATACATTCTGTTATTTAATTAGGTAAAAGGTTACAGCTGCCATGAAGTAATTTTATCTTGTTTTTCATAAGCCTGTTATTCAACTAGGCTATGGTTCATAATTGGCATAAAGACCTTGAGTGTTCTAACTCGAGCCAGGGAGGGGACTCAGGGGTGTCTCGCTATACAAGACTGAGGCACCTGTTAGTATGTCTTTTTTTATGCCAAGAAGACATGACCATATCTGTAGTTTCCGTTTTTTCTGTATCCTCATGGGTTAAGTTTTTCCTGCATTCTTATAGCTTAAGAACTGTGAGGATGTTCTTATGCTGATTGGTTGAAGTATAATTTCTATGACTATAAAGAGTGATACACAATAAACGGGGGCCCAGAGATCTGCTCGATCCCCCATACAGAGACATACGTCTCCGTCTGGTCATTTTCAGTTGCCGGCAATGCCCTGTAGATTAATTTGTAAATCACTGAGTTAACTGTGAAGGATCACTTTAGATCCTCCCTCAACAGTTGGCACCCAACGTGGAGCCCCAAACAGGAACGCCTGTGCCCCCCGGAGGACAACAAGACGAAGGACCCTCAGACTGGACACAGGCACTGGAAAATTGGGACTGATCATCCCCCACAACAACCACGGTAAGTTGGCAGTTATACTGTCCAGACTGACCGTTTGGTGTGGTTTTCCTGTGTTTGTGCTGCAAAGAGGATCTGTCGTTTGTCCCTGATGATGGGGTGATTCTTGGGTGGAATCATATAGAGGTGTAGTTCCGTTGGGAGCCCAGTGCTCGAACCGTACCTCATAAGGGACGGACACCCCGGATTGACCAGTGATGTAATTCTCTTTATAGTCAAAATATCCTGAATTCCTGATCACTGTTAGAATCGGGCACGGTGAGGTGATCGAAGATTGGGTAGGATACGTAACTCAGGTATATATTGATATAAATATATCCAGAGGTATCCGGAGGGAAAGTCTGAGACGCCCTCCTCCTTTCACTGAGTACTGCATTTTTGGGTTGTCCCAGCGGGGGACAGGTAGACCCAGTGGAATAGACTATACGGCCGCTCTAGTACTATGCACGACTAAAGTAAGGAATCAGTTTCCGTGGAAGTAAAAGAAAACTTTGAATTTGTGTGATGAATCTGATATTGTTAGCCCAAAGACGGGGAAATAAATCTGTCAGGAATGCAGGAAAGATATTCTCAATCATGGGTTTTCTAAGGTGGTCTGGCCCATGAATTGTGTGATTAATTTTTTGTAGAAATTAATTAAGTCTGAGAACTGCTGTATTCTGTTTCTGTGTAAATTTCTAAGATACCTGATGGGAGGGGTAAGTCAAACATCTGCGCTATTGCTTTCTTTTGTGTTGAGGAATGCTGTGATTTTCTTATCTCTTCTGTGTCTCTGGTATAGAGGGGGCACGTAGCTGCGTTCTCTCTGAAATTTCTATCCTTGTGTAGTATGTGCTGGGAGATCTGTGTTTTGTTTAAAGCAACAATATTGTTTTGCAGTAGAAGGAAATATTGTAAATTGAAAAAGGAAAGTTGTCTATTACTATGATAAAAAATGGATGTTTTGTGGTGTAAGAAGAAACTGAGAAAGTGACTGAGATTAATGTGTTGAAAAAGCAAACAATTAAAAATTTGGGACAGGGGGTCTCCCTGCTAGATAATATGGTCCCTCCCCAGGAAATTAAGTCTCTTCTCCTGACTGTAAGCCCTATGCCCCTTAACCCCAAGGCACCAATATATCCTATACTGCCGAGAAGTTCTATGGGCGTCTTATGGTAGTATTTAAAGATCTGGGATTCTCATTGTAAAATAAAGCCCATACACACTTTTTTGTAGTAGCTTTAATGTCCGGCCTTAAATCTGAATTTAAAGAGGCAATAATGTCAGTCAGATCCGATATCGAGACTTCCACTCCGAATGATGCATTAAAAGTAGTACAAAGTTTTCAGAACAACTTAACCCATTCTGCATCAGCAGGGAAATTAAAGGTTAAATCAGTAGCCGCAGCGATTCTTGCTCGCTCTCTAGCCCCCACCGCAGCTACAAGGACACAGCTCCGTTCCTTATCAGTGGCCCACGCAACAGACTTTAGCTCCTGCCCTCCCCACCTTACACAAATCCAGTCCCATAACTCCAATATCCCTTTTAACCCTATGTCTGGGAATCTCGCTCCCCAGCCCTGCCATGTCAATTCTCAGATCAAGAGCTTGTTTTAATTAGAGTAGATGGCAGACCCAATAAATATACTCTTACAAAACCCATCCCTGTCTGAAGTCACGGCCCAGTTCGTAATCTCTGACACATGTCCGGTAAATTTACTAGGGGCAGATTTATTATCACAGTTCCGCTCCAGAATACAATTCCAAGATGATGGTCAGATGGTACTTACGTTATATAACCCCTATGCAGATGAACACAATGAGATCTGGATCCTACACGCCCTTTCTACAGTTATGATGGCCCTTATAGGCCCAGATTCACCCCCAATAATGCCTGTAGAACCAGTAAAAGTGTTTCTCAAACCTGGTGCCCCTTTTCCCAAAGTCCATCAGTACCCTTTGAAATATGATCAGGAGTGGGCCTCAAGGGTCAAATACAAACGTTACTCGATAATGGTGCCTGGCCCCTGGCACCCTGTGTTTCCCCATGTAACACGCCCTTGTTTCCCGTTAAGAAAAAGACCCCACGGGCAGTTAATGCAGCTACTGTTCTAGAAACTCCGGTGGTGCCTAATCCACATACTCTCTTGTCCCAGATACCTCAGGATGCTGCTTGGTTCACAGTCATCAACCTTGCCAATGCCTTCTTCAGCATTCCATTACACCCAGATTGCCAGTTTCTGTTTGCATTCACTTATCACGGACGACAATTGACGTTGACAGTTATGCCACAAGGGGCCCAAAACAGTCCCAATCAGTTTGCAAAAAATATGGGCGAGTGTCTTTTATCCTGGCAGTTAAATCACCCCTATGTCACGCTGCTTCAGTATGTGGCTGATCTTTTGTTGTGTGCACGGACAGAGCAGGAAGCCATTGTTGCCACTCTTAGCCTCCTCAAGTATCTGACGGATCTGAACTGTCGGGTTTCGGCCTCTCAGCGTAAACAGTTACAAGAAACACTGACTCTACAGGAACCTGATGATCCACGACAGACTGAAGTTTTCTGCCGGACCCCACGAGACCGCTTACTGACGATGCAGAGAATGTCTCCAAAGGAAGAGGTGAAGCAGTGGAAGGCTGATGGAGCATGTATGGACAATGGTCTCTGAAAAAAGGACCAATTTGTGTGTCTCCCTAAGTGGATGTACCCTGCTATTGCCACATGGGCACATGGGCCCACACATCGAGGAAAAAACCAGGCCCTTGACATGGTACAAAAATTCTACTGGGCTCTAGGTATTTCTACAGTCCTGACAGCACTCAACCGTGCATGTAATATCTGTCAGACCTGCAATCTCAGTCAACTTCAACGTGTACCCCCGAAGCATCTTGCTAAGCCCGACTATCCTTTTCAAAGGCTCCAGGTGGACCACATCACGTTGCCTAAGTCTGGAAGGTATGAATATTGTCTGGTGGTTGTCGACATGTTCTCCAATTGGCCGGAAGCATTCCCCGTTACCAACATGACTGCAAAAACCACAGCAAAGAAACTGGTGATGGAAGTTATATGCAGATATGGTGTTCCAGAAGTTGTTGAAAGTGACCAAGGTCTGGCCTTCTCTTCTTGTGTGTATCAGGAGATTCTGACAATGCTTGGATCCACTGTAGCCCTCCATACTCTGTACTCTCCACAATCTAGTGGGAAAGTTGGGAGGCTGAACGGCACACTGAAGGGACAATTGACCAAAATGATGCAGGAGACTACGGCTCCATGGCCAGAGCTCCTACCCATTGTACTGTACCACATTTGTACTACCCCTATTGCAAAACATGGTCTGTCCCCTAATGAGATATTGTTTGGTGCTAGGCCCTCAGTTGCAAATTTCCAGCCTCAGTAGTTATCAGAAGAAACTGACTGTTCAATATGTTATTCAGCTTAGTAAAAATGTTGCTAACACCCATGTTTTAGTTTCTTCTTCCCTTCCAGATTCAGCAGAAACCAACACTTGTCACAATTTGAAGCCTGGTGGTTTTATGGTCGTGAAAAGCCATGTCAGAAAACACGGGCTAGAACCCTTGTATGACGGTCCCTACCAAGTCCTCCTCATCACTCCTATGTCAGCAAAGCTGGAAGGAAGGCCGACATGGATCCACGCATCGCACTGCAAGCTGGTCAAACAAACTAGTAGCAAATAAGGGAACATAATGTTTTAGTTTTTCGTATTTCCATTTAATTATATTGGTAACCGTATGGGACAGCCTAAATTCTCCAACATCCTTGAATAATAAGTTTGTACAATATCATGAAAGATTAATAGTACAGATGGATATAGCCAATAAAATTGTCAGTTCTATTTTCATTTACCCTATGATTACACAAATGTGGGATAAATTGCTTAGGGCCACAGATTATCTAGATGATCAAATTTGGGATATATTGGATATACTTAATACTACTGTTGCTGTCCAAAACCAACTTATCATAGTAGTCACTAATCAACACACTGTAGTACTGGACTACTTAACAGCAGCACAGGGTAGCATGTGTCAGATTATTGGACCCGCTTTCTGTCATTATACAGATCCCAATAGTACTCTAAAGTTAAAGCTAGAAGACATTCAAAAACTCAGAGATCAATATGATAAAGACAATGACCGTAATAAGGACAGTTGGTGGGCAGATATCTTCTCTTTTCTTAATCCAGCCAATTGGTTTGAGGGACTTGCGGGCTGGATAGCTGGAATCTTGCAAAGTTTGTTAAACATCGCTGCCTTTATCCTTGTCATGTACAGTCATGGCCAAAAGTATTGACACCCCTGCAATTCTGTCAGATAATACTCAGTCTCTTCCTGAAAATGATTGCAAACACAAATTCTTTGGTATTATTTTCTTCATTTAATTTGTCTTAAATTATAAAACACAAAAGAGAATGAAGCAAAAAGCAAAACATTGATCATTTCACACAAAACTCCAAAAATGGGCCAGACAAAAGTATTGGCACCCTCCGCCTAATACTTGGTTGCACAACCTTTAGCCAAAATAACTGCAACCAACCTCTTCCGGTAAACATCAATGAGTTTCTTACAATGCTCTGCTGGAATTTTAGACCATTCTTCTTTGGCAAACTGCTCCAGGTCCCTGATATTTGAAGGGTGCCTTCTCCAAACTGCCATTTTTAGATCTCTCCACAGGTGTTCTATGGGATTCAGGTCTGGACTCATTGCTGGCCACCTTAGAAGTCTCCAGTGCTTTCTCTTAAACCATTTTCTAGTGCTTTTTGAAGTGTGTTTTGGGTCATTGTCCTGCTGGAAGACCCATGACCTCTGAGGGAGACCCAGCTTTCTCACACTGGACCCTACATTATGTTGCAAAATTTGTTGGTAGTCTTCAGACTTCATAATGCCATGCACACGGTCAAGCAGTCCAGTACCAGAGGCAGCAAAGCAACCCCAAAACATCAGGGAACCTCCGCCATGTTTGACTGTAGGGACCATGTTCTTTTCTTTGAATGCCTCTTTTTTTCTCCTGTAAACTCTATGTTGATGCCTTTGCCCAAAAAGCTCTACTTTTGTCTCATCTGACCAGAGAACATTATTCCAAAACGTTTTAGGTTTTTTCAGGTAAGTTTTGGCAAACTCCAGCCTGTTTTGTGCACATGTCAGGGTCTAGTGTAGGCTTCAATAGTCAGAACACGGCAGCCGTGAGGCCTGTTTAGTAAAGGCCAGGGAGGTTATACGTAGAGTAGCATCATTCTTTGTTTATTGTTTGCATTTACTTGTGTAACATATATTGAGTCTGTAACAGTTGGAGCATCGTGCTATTTTACGGACAAGCTAAAGAATATAACTCTTGTAAATTATCTTTTGCCATTGCATACCCGTTTTCATCTTCCTCATCCACTTCATTCCTTGCCTTCCAATAAATCTACCCTTTGTTATTTGCACCTCATCTTGTGTACAGTAGTCTTCCTGCACCGTGGTGGTCCCCCGGCCATCGCTTCATGATCATTACATCACTGCAGGTCCTCAAACACTTGCAGGTCCTGCAAGGGTATGGTGAGCACCCTCCCATCTGCACTGCTGTGCTCACATAAAACCAGCCTATTAAACTCTGTACCAACCTCTCAGCACCTAGTGTGCTGGAAACACAAAAACATTCCGGTTTCACATCACTGACCGCTGCATGCTCTGTGACACGTACCTCCTTTCCTCCACAAAGCCAATGACTCTGTCACACTATAAAGAAGAGATACATATGCACAGATATCAAAGTTGTAATATAGCATATAAAATGCATCAGGAATGTATCAGGTGCAGATGTTAGATGGTCATAAAGAACAAAAGTCAGTCTAGTACGGTAGTGCGCACAGCTTTCTGTCAGCTCCATGAAACGTGGTCTTCTCCTTGCTTCATGGTCCTGGAGGTGCTCCTGGAAACTGTAAATCCCTTTCTCGGTATCTTTGTGGCTCCTTGAACTAACACAGGACAGCCACCCTCACTGCACCCAGAAAAGTCTGTCAAATTTCACAAGTCCACTCCTTTACAGGCTGGGGGTCCTCTCTTGCAGCTCTATCAGGACACAGTTCTCTCTTCCAGCTATCAGCACAAAGTTCTCTCTGCAGCAGCCTCAGCTCACACACGCTGTTTAGGCTCCACCCCTGCCATCTGCACAGTCTAATGCAGGGGAGAAGCAGAACATTCCATCCTGCCAGACAAGGGGGTGCAGTCTCTTAAAGTAACAGCGTGTTCCTTACTGTCCATAACAGCACCACCCTCCTACAATCACATGACTACTACATGTGATATATGCCTAGACCTGTGGTTCAGTCGGGGGTGTGTTGGGAGAGAAGTGGAACTCCTACATGGCTCCCACAGGAGCTAAGGATGCTGTGTGCGTGACCTGCAGTGCAACCTACAGGACAAGGACTCTGAGAGACTTTACCTTTATTTTACCTTTTTGTCATAAAGGCTTTATTTGTTTTCATGAACCATGTGAAGGTTTATGCTGTCTAAAATAAACCAGCAGGTGAATTTCTACTAGAACTGTTCCTGTTCTTTGTGATGCAGTGCAGCGAGTCAACTCCTCAAACGTACGGATAGAGGCTGTGGACGACTGCATTGCACAGATGAAATCCGCCATCCAGCACAAGACGTCCGGCAACATGGAGGAGCTGTGAAACATCTCGTTCAGGCACAGGAACAACATCAGCTCGCCAGTCAACAGGCACAGCTAGCACAACAGGAAAGAATAAGCTGTTGGTACAGCATCTTCAGCAATTTCTGCAGCAGCAGCAACAGCAGCAGGAGGCGCTGATGCTGCAAATGGAGCTCCTCACAGAGGCGGTTCAGGTAAGGCTGGCGGTCTCCTCTTCATCTCCGAAAGGTGATGCATACACTTGGAAAACGGTAAGACGAGCTATGCAGAAAATGACTACGGGGGATAATGTGGAAGCCTTCTTGACAGTTTTTGAGCAGGTGGCTGAGCAGGAGAGACTTCTGCCGTAGCAATGGGCAGAGGTACTGGCATCATCTCAGATGGGGGAGCCCCAGAAGGCATATTATGACTTAGCCCTCTAGGATGCCAAGGAGTATGGGAAGTTAAAAACTGAGATACTGGCCCGCCTGGGGATGACAATGTCTGTAAGGGCTCAGCGAGTCCACCGCTGGGCATATGCTGGTGATAAACCAACTTGCTCGCAGATGTTTGACTTGCTACACCTCCCTTAGTGCCATTGCCGGTGATAGAAATTCCCTTCGAGAGAATCGCTATGGACCTGGTGGGTCATCTTGTTAAGTCGGCACGCGGCCACGAATACATCTTGGTTGTGATGGATTATGGGACCCGATACCCCGAAGCAGTGCCACTGAGGAACTCATCAGCTAAGGATATTGCCCCTGAGCTGATACATATCTTTGCCAGTATCGGTTTGCCTAAAGAAATCTTGATGGATCAGGGAATGCCGTTTATGAGCAAGGTGATGCGGGAGCTGTGTAGAGTCCTCTAGATCGCTCAGCTGTGAACCTCCGTGTACCATCCGCAGACCGATGGCCTGGTTGAGCACTTCAACAAGACCTTGAAGTCTATGCGCAAGAGGGTTGTTGAGCACGATGGTCAAGGCTGGGACTATCTGCTCCCTTTCTTGCTTTTCTCCATTAGAGAAGTTCCACGGGGTTCTCGCAGTTTGAGCTTCTGTACGGCCGACATCCACGAAAGCTCCTGGATATCGCCAAAGAAACCTAGGAAGCCGAGGTCATTCCACACCAAAGCGTGACAGAGCATGTCACCCAGCTGCAAGAGAGGATGGCTCACGTAATGCCTATAGTGAAGGAACATCTGCTCCAGGCACAGGAGGCCCAAGCCAGGGTGTACAACCGATCAGCCAGGCTGAGGCAGTTCCAGCCCGGTGCCCGCATGCTAGTACTCATACCAACGGTGGAGAACAAATTCCTGGCCAAGTGGCAAGGCCTGTATGAGGTCGTGGACAAACTTGGGGACGTGAATTTATAAGGTACACCGGCCTGGTCGCAGGAAGCAGTACAGGTGTACCATGTGAACCTGCTCAAACCCTGGTGGGCCATGAAACACTGGAAGCTCCTTGCCTGGGAGCCCATCCTGAAGCCAAGGTCGAGGAGATCGTGATTGCGGAGACGTTAACGCAGACCCAGAAGCTGCAAAGTCTAGAGCTGCCACAGCAGAACCGTGATCTATTCTTGGAACTGCCAGGGCGCACACAGGTCGTTGAAGACGACATTTTAAGCAATACATTTTGTATTTTTTTTATGACAACAAAAAATGGCCAACATAAAAAAAAATTCAATGCTTTCCGACCTCAAAGAATGAAAACAAAACAAGTTTATAATCATTTAGAAACAACAATACTAATGTTTTAACTCAGGAAGAATTCAGATATCAATATTTTGTGGAATAACCATGATTTTTAATCACAGCTTTCATGAGTCTTGGCATGCTTTCCACTAGTCTTACACAATGCTTCTGGTGCAAAAAATTTAAGCAGTTCTTTGTTTGATGGCTTATGACTATCCATCATCCTCTTGATTATATTCCAGAGGTTTTCAATGGGGTTCAGGCCTGGAGATTAGGCTGCCCATGACAGGGTTTTGATGTGCTGGTCTCTTAATTTTTGCCAGAGCTGTATATTTTATATATATGTTTGTTTTCCTTTTGTTCTTGACATGCTGACATCTACTTATATACAGTATATTGAAGTGATGCACTATTTGAACATTATAGTGTCTTGCGAAAGTGTTCGTCCCCCTTGAACTTTTCAACCTTTTCCTACATATCATGCTTCAAACATAAAGATACCAAATGTAAATTTTTGTTGAAGAATCAACAACAAGTGGAACACAATTGTGAAGTTGAACGAAATTTATTGGTTATTTTAAATTTTTGTGGAAATTCAAAAACTGAAAAGTGGGGCGTGCAATATTATTCGGCCCCTTTACTTTCAGTGCAGCAAGCTCACTCCAGAAGTTCATTGTGGATCTCTGAATGATCCAATGATATCCTAAATGCCTAATGATGATAAATATAATCCACCTGCATGTAATCAAGTCTCCGTATAAATGCACCTGCTCTGTGATAGTCTCAGGGTTCTGTTAGAAGCACAGAGAGCATCATGAAGACCAAGAAACAACAGGCAGGTTCGTGATACTGTTGTGGAGAAGTTTAAAGCCTGATTTGGATACAAAATGATTTCCAAAACTTTAAACATCCCAAGGAGCACTGTGCAAGCGATCATATTGAAATGAAAGGAGTATCATACCACTGCAAATCTACCAAGACCCAATCGTCCCTCTAAACTTTCATCTCAAAGAAGGAGAAGACTGATCAGAGATGCAGCCAAGAGGCCCATGATCACTCTGGATGAACTGCAGAGATCTACAGCTGAGGTGGGACAGTCTGTCCGTAGAGCAACAATCATTCGTGCACTGCACAAATCTGGCCTTTACGGAAGAGTGGCAAGAAGAAAGACATTTCTCAAAGATATTCACAAAAAGTGTCGTTTAAAGTTTGCAACAAGCCACCTGGAAGAAACACCAAACATGTGGAAGAAGGTGCTCTGGTCAAATTAAACCAAAATCGAACTTTTTGGCAACAATGCCAAACGATATGTTTGGCGTAAAGGCAATACAGTTCATCACCCTGAACACATCATCCCCACTGTCAAACGTGGTGGCAGCATCATGATTTGAGCCTGCTTTTCTTTAATAGGGGCAGGGAAGATGGTTAAAATTGATGGGAAGATGGATGGAGCCAAATACAGGACCATTCTTGAAGAAAACCTGTTGCAAAAGACCTGAGACTGGGACGGAGATTTGTCTTCCAACAAGACAATGATCCCAAACATAAAGCAAAATCTACAATGGAATGGCTCACAAATAAACGTATCCAGGTGTTAGAATGGCCAAGTCAAAGTCCAGACCTCAATCTAATTGAGAATCTGTGGAAAGAGCTGAAAACTGCTGTTCACAAACGATCTCCATCAAACCTCACTGAGCTCTAGCTGTTTGCCAATGAAGAATGGGTAAAAATTTCAGTATCTCGATGTACAAAACTGATAGAGACATACCCCAAGCAACATGCAGCTGTAATCACAGAAAAAAGGGGCGCAACAAAGTATTAAGTTAAAGGGGCTAAATAATATTGCATGCCCCACTTTTCAGTTTTTGAATTTCCATAAAAATTTAAAATAACCAATAAATTTAGTTCAACTTCATAATTGTGTTCCACTTGTTGTTGATTCTTCACCTAAAATGTACATTTGGTATCTTTATGTTTGAAGCATGATATGTGGGAAAAAGTTGAAAAGTTCAAGGGGGCCGAACACTTTCTTGAGGCACTGTATGCCTCTTGTTCTGCTCTAGCCTGTTATCTGATATATTATATAGAGTGAAACCCTGATAGGTTTCCCATAGAGGTAGAGGTCGAAAAGACCCCACCGATCCCTGAGCTGGAAGTGTCTTCTGTTAAATTCAGGAGAGATCAGCTCCAGGATCCCACTCTGGCCCGGGCACGAGAAAGGGTGATAGAAATAAATGTAGTGGCTCAGCAACCGGGTGCCGAGGCAGTTTTCCCCCGCATGGCTATCCACCAGAATTTGTTTACAGGGTGGATAAAATCCATCAGGCGGTTCTTTAAATGGCTCACATCGACATGCTGGGAGGGCACTTGGGGGCCAAAAAGACCCAGTAGCGCATACTGCAGTATTTTTTTTTGTCATAGGGTCTACTCGGAGGTCCAGAGGTACTGTGATACATGTCCAGAACGCCAACTGTTATGACCTGGTGGTTAGGAGCACCCGGCACGACCTGATAGTTAAACTCACGCAGGACAAGCTCTGGGATGTGGGAGCTCTGCTGATCGCAGGCCCTAATCCTATCACACACACTAGAAATAGCCGTGGAGCGTTCCTGACTCTCCCTAGACGCCTCTTCACAGCCTAAGAGTTAGCTAGCCCTAGAGATAGAAAATAAAGCCTACCTTGCCTCAGAGAAATTCCCCAAAGGAAAAGGCAGCCCCCACATATATTGACTGTGAGTAAAGATGAAAGTCACAAACGCAGAAATAAAACAGGTTTCAGCAAAGGGAGGCCAGACTTACTAAACAGACAGAGGATAGGAAAGGTATCTTTGCGGTCAGCACAAAAAACTACAAAAGACCACGCAGAGTGTGCAAAAAAACCTCCGCACCGACTCACGGTGCGGAGGTGCCACTCTGCATCCCAGAGCTTCCAGCTAGCAACACAAAATCATGACAACCAGCTGGACAAGGAAACAATGAACAAACAATAACTATCAGGAACTTAGCTTCTGCTGGAGAAGACAGGTCACCAGAAAGATCCAAGTGCGAACTGAACCAATGCAGGAACATTGACAGCTGGCATGGAGTAACGATCTGAGTGGAGTTAAATAGAGCAGCCAACCAAAGGATAAACCACGTCACCTGTGTAAGGAACCTCAGAAGCAGCAGCTTCACTCATAGCCACCAGAGGGAGCCCATAGACAGAACTCGCCGAAGTACCATTCACGACCACAGGAGTGAGTTCGACAACAGAATTCACAACAGTACCCCCCCTTGAGGAGGGGTCACCGAACCCTCACCAGGGCCCCCAGGCCGATCAGGATGAGCCAAATGAAAGGCACGAACAAGATCGGCAGCATGAACATCACAGGCAAAAACCCAGGAATTATCTTCCTGACCATAACCCTTCCACATGACCAGGTACTGGAGTTTCCGTCTCGAAACACGAGAATCCAAAATCTTCTCCACCACATACTCCAACTCCCCCTCAACCAACACCGGGGCAGGAGGATCAACGGAGGGAAGCATAGGCGCCACGTGTCTCCGCAACAATGACCTATGGAACACTGTTGTGAATTCTGTTGTCAGGCTCCCTCCTGTGGTCATGAATGGTACTTCAGCTGGTTCTGTCCATGGACTTTCTCTGGTGCCTGTGGGTGTTTCTGAGTTTCCTTCCACAGGTGACGAGGCTAATTCGTTAGTGGGCTGCTCTATTTAACTCCACTTAGATCTTTGCCCCATGCCAGCTGTCAATGTTGTACTATGGCTCTAGTTCGCTCCTGGATCGTTCTTAGTTCCTGTTGCTCAAGCAGAAGCTAAGTTCCTCTGTGCTATTTTGCTTGTTTGCTATTTTTTCTGTCCAGCTTGCTGTTGTCAATATTGCCTTGCTTGCTGGAAGCTCTGGGACGCAGAGGGGCGCCTCCCGCACCGTGAGTCGATGCGGAAGGTATTTTTCCCTGCACTCTCTGCGTGGTCTTTTGTAGGTTTTTGTGCTGACCGCAAAGTAACCTTTTCTATCCTCGGTCTGTTCAGTAAGTCGGGCCTCACTTTGCTAAATCTATTTCATCTCTGTGTTTGTATTTTCATCTTTACTCACAGTCATTATATGTGGGGGGCTACTTTTTCCTTTGGGAATTTCTCTGAGGCAAGGTAGGCTTTATTTTTCTATCTTCAGGGCTAGCTAGTTTCTTAGGCTGTGCCGAGATGCATAGGGAGCGTTAGGCGCAATCCACGGCTATTTCTAGTGTGTTTTGATAGGTTTAGGGATTGCGGTCAGCAGAGTTCCCACGTCCCAGAGCTCGTCCTTATTATCAGTAACTATCAGGTCCATTATTTGTCCAAACCACCGGATCATAACAGTACAGCTGGCCCAAAGTATTGATGCATCTCAATAGAGGGATAAGTGAAGCTCTGAGACCATTTTTTTTCTTTGCAGCGTGTTCTGTCTCACTTTTCCCCTTTACCTCTGGGTGGTTCAGAACCCAGGTGTAGACATGGACATTCAAGGTCTGTCCTCTTGGATGGATAATCTCACTACAAGGGTACAAAACATTCAAGATTCAAGATCTTTGGTACCAGAGATTTGGTGGCTAGATCCTTTTGGTGGCCGTCTTTGTCACAGGATGTGCGTTCTTTTGTGCAGTCCTGTGGGACTTGTGCTCCGGCTAAGCCCTGCTGTTCTCGTGCTAGTGGGTTGCTTTTGCCCTTGCCGGTCCCGAAGAGGCCCTGGACGCATATTTCTATGGATTTTATTTCGGATCTCCCCATCTCTCAAAAGATGTCAGTCATTTGGGTGGTTTGTGATCGCTTTTCTAAGATGGTCCATTTGGTACCCTTGTCTAAATTGCCTTCCTCCTCTGATTTGGTGCCATTGTTTTTCCAGCATGTGGTTCGTTTGCATGGCATCCCGGAGAACATCGTTTCGGACAGAGGTTCCCAGTTTGTTTTGAGGTTTTGGCGATCCTTTTGTGCTAGGATGGGCATTGATTTGTCTTTTTCCTCGGCTTTCCATCCTCAGACAAATGGCCAAACCGAACGAACTAATCAGACGTTGGAAACATATCTGAGATGCTTTGTTTCTGCTGATCAGGATGATTGGGTGTCCTTTTTGCCGTTGGCTGAGTTTGCCCTTAATAATCGGGCCAGCTCGGCTACTTTGGTTTCGCCGTTTTTCTGCAATTCTGGTTTCCATCCTCGTTTCTCTTCAGGGCAGGTTGAGTCTTCGGACTGTCCTGGTGTAGATACTGTGGTGGATAGGTTGCAGCAGATTTGGACTCATGTGGTGGACAATTTGACATTGTCCCAGGAGAAGGCTCAACGTTTCGCTAACCGCCGGCGCTGTGTGGGTCCCCGACTTCGTGTTGGGGATTTAGTTTGGTTATCGTCTCGTTATGTTCCTATGAAGGTTTCCTCTCCTAAGTTTAAGCCTCGTTTCATTGGTCCGTATAAAATTTCTGAGGTTATCAATCCTGTGTCATTTCGTTTGGCCCTTCCAGATTCTTTTGCCATCCATAATGTGTTCCATAGGTCGTTATTGCGGAGATACGTGGCGCCTGTGGTTCCATCCGTTGACCCTCCCGCTCCGGTGTTGGTTGAGGGGGAGTTGGAGTATGTGGTGGAGAAGATTTTGGATTCTCGTATTTCGAGACGGAAACTCCAGTACTTGGTCAAGTGGAAGGGTTATGGTCAGGAGGATAATTCCTGGGTTTTTGCCTCTGATGTTCATGCGGCCGATCTGGTTCGTGCCTTTCATTTGGCTCATCCTGGTCGGCCTGGGGGCTCTCGTGAGGGTTCGGTGACCCCTCCTCAAGGGGGGGGGGTACTGTTGTGAATTCTGTTGTCAGGCTCCCTCCTGTGGTCATGAATGGTACTTCGGCTGGTTCTGCCAATGGACTTTCTCTGGTGCCTGTGGGTGTTTCTGAGTTTCCTTCCACAGGTGACGAGGCTAATTCGTTAGTGGGCTGCTCTATTTAACTCCACTTAGATCTTTGCCCCATGCCAGCTGTCAATGTTGTACTATGGCTCTAGTTCGCTCCTGGATCGTTCTGAGTTCCTGTTGCTCCAGCAGAAGCTAAGTTCCTCTGTGCTATTTTGCTTGTTTGCTATTTTTTCTGTCCAGCTTGCTGTTGTCAATATTGCCTTGCTTGCTGGAAGCTCTGGGACGCAGAGGGGCGCCTCCCGCACCGTGAGTCAGTGCGGAAGGTATTTTTCCCTGCACTCTCTGCGTGGTCTTTTGTAGGTTTTTGTGCTGACCGCAAAGTAACCTTTTCTATCCTCGGTCTGTTCAGTAAGTCGGGCCTCACTTTGCTAAATCTATTTCATCTCTGTGTTTGTATTTTCATCTTTACTCACAGTCATTATATGTGGGGGGCTGCCTTTTCCTTTGGGGAATTTCTCTGAGGCAAGGTAGGCTTTATTTTTCTATCTTCAGGGCTAGCTAGTTTCTTAGGCTGTTCCGAGTTGCATAGGGAGCGTTAGGCGCAATCCACGGCTATTTCTAGTGTGTTTTGATAGGTTTAGGGATTGCGGTCAGCAGAGTTCCCACGTCCCAGAGCTCGTCCTTATTATCAGTAACTATCAGGTCCATTATTTGTCCAAACCACTGGATCATAACAGAACACATTATGGATGGCAAAAGAAGCTGGAAGGTCCAAACGAAATGACACAGGATTAAGAACTTCAGAAATCTTATATGGCCCAATGAAACGAGGCTTAAACTTAGGAGAGGAAACCTTCATAGGAACAAGACGAGATGACAACCAAACCAAATCCCCAACACGAAGTCGGGGACCAACACAGTGCCGACGGTTAGCGAAATGTTGAGCCTTCTCCTGGGACAATGTCAAATTGTCCACCACATGAGTCCAAATCTGCTGCAACCTGTCCACCACCGTATCCACACCAGGACAGTCCGAAGGCTCAACCTGCCCTGAAGAGAAACGAGGATGGAAACTAGAATTACAGAAAAAAAGAGAAACTAAAGTAGCCGAACTGGCCCGATTATTAAGGGCGAACTCAGCCAAAGGCAAGAAGGACACCCAATCATCCTGATCAGCAGAAACAAAGCATCCCAGACACGTCCCCAAAGTCTGATTAGCTCGTTCGGTTTGGCCATTAGTCTGAGGATGGAAAGCCGAAGAAAAAGACAAATCAATGCCCATCTTAGCACAAAAGGACCGCCAAAGCCTCGAAACAAACTGGAAACCTCTGTCCGAGATGATGTTCTCTGGAATACCATGCAAACGAACCACATGCTGGAAAAACAATGGCACCAAATCAAAGGAGGAAGGCAATTTAGACAAGGGTACCAAATGGACCATCTTAGAGAAGCGATCACAAACCACCCAAATGACCGACATCCTTTGAGAAACAGGGAGATCAGAAATAAAATCCATGGAAATATGCGTCCAGGGCCTCTTCGGGACCGGCAAGGGCAAAAGCATCCCACTGGCACGAGAACAGCAGGGCTTAGCCCGAGCACAAGTCCCACAGGACTGCACAAAAGAACGCACATCCCGTGACAAAGAAGGCCACCAAAAGGATCTAGCCACCAAATCTCTGGTACCAAAGATTCCAGGATGACCAGCCAACACCGAACAATGAACCTCAGAGATAACTCTACTAGTCCATCTATCAGGGACAAACAGTTTCTCCGTAGGACAACGGTCAGGTCTATCAGCCTGAAACTTCTGCAGCACACGCCGCAAATCAGGGGAGATGGCAGACAAAATTACCCCCTCTTTAAGAATACCCGCTGGCTCCGGAACACCCGGAGAGTCAGGCACAAAACTCCTTGACAGGGCATCAGCCTTCACATTCTTAGATCCCGGAAGGTATGAAACCACAAAATCAAATCGGGATAAAGTTTGAGTGCTTCAACAAAAACCCTCAAGTCCATGCTCAAAAAGGTGATCTCCAAGGACGGGAAGGATTGGGACATGTTATTGCAATATCTTATGTTCGCCATTTGCAAGGTACCGTGGACTTCCATGGGATTTTCACCCTTTTAGCTACAGTATGGCAGGCATCCTAGGGGTCTGCTGGTTATAGCCAAAGAGACATGGGAGCAGGTACCTATGCCACATAAGAGTGCCATTGAGCACTTCGCCAATATGCAGGGCCGAACGTCATGTCTATAGTAAAAGAGCATTTGGTGGATGCTCAGGCAGCGCAGGGCCGTGTATGTAACAAAAAGGCCTCGGTATGTTGCTTTAAAGCAGGAGATCTGATTTTAGTCTTGGTACCCCCCGCCAACAGCAAGCTTATGGCCAAGTGGCAAGGGCCATATAAAGTTGGGAAAAGGTGGGGGAAGTAAACTACAGAGTTTACCACCCCGGGAAAAGAAAACCCAAACAGTTGTATCGTGTCAATCTGTTGAAAGTGTGGAAGGACCAGAAGTGAATGCATTGCGAATGAGGTAAAACAAATGCTCCAGCTAGAAGTATTTGAGGAGTCCCAGAGTCACTGGTCTAGCCCCATTGTGCTAATCCCAAAGCCGGATGGATCATTATGGTTCTGTAATGACTTCCGTAAATTGAATGAAGTGTCAAAGTTTGACCTTCATCCAATGCCCCGGGTGGACGACCTGATTGAGCGACTGGGACAGGTCCAGTACTTTACCACGCTCGATCTGACCAAGGGTTAATGGTAGGTACCTCTCACAGAGTCAGCAAAAGAGAAGACCGCCTTCATAACACCGCAGGGTCTGTACTGCTATGCCGTCCTGCCCTTTGGACTACATGGGGCCCTAGCCATGTTTCAGAGGTTGATAGACATACAGTATTGCTGGAACCCCATTGGAAGTATGCTTCAGCGTACTTGGATGACATCATCATCTTTAGTACTGCCTGGCATACCCACTTGTCCTAAGTGCAAGCGGTGGTAGATTTGCACAGAGCCGCGGGCTTGACAGCGAATCCCAAGCAATGTGCGATGTGGTTCGAGGAAGCCCGATACTTAGGATACGTGATCGGTCATGGGGTTATCAAACCCCAAATAAAGTCGAGGCCATTCAGAAAAGTCCCCGACCTATTACCACCAAACAGATGAGAATATTTCTCGGAATCATCGGGTATTGCCGGAGATTTATTCTTAATTTTTAGTGGAGAACAACACCCCTAACTGTTCTCCTTAAGGGGAAGAAGACGGTCATGGTTCGGTAGAACCCCCAGGCGGAGGAAGCGTACCATTCTATGAAGGTGGTGCTGTGCAGACAGCCCATCCTCATTAGCCCCAACTTCCAGAAACGCTTCATTGTGCAGACCGATGCCTCTAGCGTGGGCATAGGAGCAGTCCTGTCGGTGGAGGTGAATGGAGAGGAACATCCGGTGATCTACCTAAATAGGAAACTCACCCTGGCTGAGGAAAATTATAGCATAGTGGAGAAGGAGTGCCTCGCCTTTAAGTGGGCCTTGGAGTCCCTACGCTATTATTTACATCGGGCTGGTTAGTCGCAGGGAAATGCGAATGCCCTGTCATGGGCCCCCTGTATGGTGACAAATGTTCATCCCCACAAGTTTGAACAGAGGGTGGATATGTGAGGCAGTGACAGGTGCTATATGCGAGGGTCGCTATGTGTCCCCCATGATGCCCATAGAAGGGTATTGAGGCCGCTGGAGTGCATTGCAGTCACAGGCATAGCTGTGATTGCAGTGCAAAATGAAAGTAAGTTTGGTCTTGAGCAAGCTATTATTGGTCTTGAGCAAGGTAGATTTAAGAAAACCCAGCATGGGCTTTTATTTTTGGAGCGAACTACAGCATGGTAGAGGGGCAGTTAGCTCCCTCCAGGTCAGGTCTTACAAGTGGCCCATGGCCACAGAGCCCAGTTAAAAACCCTGCAGTAAGGGTTTGGATGTGTCAATCTTGGTTTGCAAACTTACAGACCAGGTGGCTATGCAAAACTCAGTCTGTGTGAGGTAACACGGAGCCAAGCAGAGCCAAAAGACCTAGCACCCCTCAACGTGACACGGTGGTGCAATTGTCAATGGCAACCAGTCTCAGATTAGGTCTGTTTTGATGCCTGGCTGCGGTCCAGAGGATTCAGTGTGTCCTGAGTATGCTTATACCCTATATGTGGGCTAAACCACTGTTTGGGCACATGGCAGAGCTTAGAAAGGAAGGAGCGCCGTTTGACTTTTCAATGCAAAATTGGCTGGAATTGAGGTCAGACACCATGTTGCATTTCGAGAGCCTCTGAAGTGCCTAAACAGTGGAAACCCCCCAATTCTAACTCCAACCCTAACCCCAACACACCCCTAACCCTAATCCCAGCCCTAACCATAACCCTAACCACACCCCTAACCCCAACACACCCCTAACCCTAATCCCAACCATAACCCTAACCACAAACCTAACGAAACACACCCCTAATCCCAACCCTAACCATAACCCTAACCACAAACCTAACCCAAATTCCAACCCTAACCCTAATCCCAACACTAACCCTAATCCCAACATTAACCTACCCTAATCCCAACCCTAACCCTAACTTTAGCCCCAACCCTAACCCTAACCCTAATGGGAAAATGGAAATAAATACATTTTTTTAATTGTATTTTCCCAAACTAAGGGGGTCATAAATGGGGGGTTTGATTTACTATTTGTAGCTGGTTTTTATAGCGGGTTTTTATGTTTGACAGCTGCTACACACTAAAAGATGCTTTTTATTGCAAAAAAATAGTTTTTGCATCACCACATTTTGAGAGCTATAATTTATCCATATTTTAGCCCACAGAGTCATGTGAGAAGAGGTGCGAAACCGGCTAAATAAGATTAAAATAGATAAATCTCCGGGTCCGGATGGCATATACCCACGAGTACTAAGAGAACTAAGTAATGTAATAGATAAACCATTATTTCTTATTTTTAGTGACTCTATAGCGACAGGGTCTGTTCCGCAGGACTGGCGCATAGCAAATGTGGTGCCAATATTCAAAAAGGGCTCTAAAAGTGAACCTGGAAATTATAGGCCAGTAAGTCTAACCTCTATTGTTGGTAAAATATTTGAAGGGTTTCTGAGGGATGTTATTCTGGATTATCTCAATGAGAATAACTGTTTAACTCCATATCAGCATGGGTTTATGAGAAATCGCTCCTGTCAAACCAATCTAATCAGTTTTTATGAAGAGGTAAGCTATAGACTGGACCACGGTGAGTCATTGGACGTGGTATATCTCGATTTTTCCAAAGCGTTTGATACCGTGCCGCACAAGAGGTTGGTACACAAAATGAGAATGCTTGGTCTGGGGGAAAATGTGTGTAAATGGGTTAGTAACTGGCTTAGTGATAGAAAGCAGAGGGTGGTTATAAATGGTATAGTCTCTAACTGGGTCGCTGTGACCAGTGGGGTACCGCAGGGGTCAGTATTGGGACCTGTTCTCTTCAACATATTCATTAATGATCTGGTAGAAGGTTTACACAGTAAAATATCGATATTTGCAGATGATACAAAACTATGTAAAGCAGTTAATACAAGAGAAGATAGTATTCTGCTACAGATGGATCTGGATAAGTTGGAAACTTGGGCTGAAAGGTGGCAGATGAGGTTTAACAATGATAAATGTAAGGTTATACACATGGGAAGAGGGAATCAATATCACCATTACACACTGAACGGGAAACCACTGGGTAAATCTGACAGGGAGAAGGACTTGGGGATCCTAGTTAATGATAAACTTACCTGGAGCAGCCAGTGCCAGGCAGCAGCTGCCAAGGCAAACAGGATCATGGGGTGCATTAAAAGAGGTCTGGATACACATGATGAGAGCATTATACTGCCTCTGTACAAATCCCTAGTTAGACCGCACATGGAGTACTGTGTCCAGTTTTGGGCACCGGTGCTCAGGAAGGATATAATGGAACTAGAGAGAGTACAAAGGAGGGCAACAAAATTAATAAAGGGGATGGGAGAACTACAATACCCAGATAGATTAGCGAAATTAGGACTATTTAGTCTAGAAAAAAGACGACTGAGGGGCGATCTAATAACCATGTATAAGTATATAAGGGGACAATACAAATATCTCGCTGAGGATCTGTTTATACCAAGGAAGGTGACGGGCACAAGGGGGCATTCTTTGCGTCTGGAGGAGAGAAGGTTTTTCCACCAACATAGAAGAGGATTCTTTACTGTTAGGGCAGTGAGAATCTGGAATTGCTTGCCTGAGGAGGTGGTGATGGCGAACTCAGTCGAGGGGTTCAAGAGAGGCCTGGATGTCTTCCTGGAGCAGAACAATATTGTATCATACAATTATTAGGTTCTGTAGAAGGACGTAGATCTGGGTATTTATTATGATGGAATATAGGCTGAACTGGATGGACAAATGTCTTTTTTCGGCCTTACTAACTATGTTACTATGTTACTATGTCTTCCATTTTCTAATTATTGCTCCCACTATTGATTTTTTCACTCCAAGCTGGTTGGCTATTGCAGATTCAGTCTTCCCAGCCTGGTGCAGGGCTACAATTTTGTTTCTGGTGTCCTTTGACAGCTCTTTGGTCTTCACCATAGTGGAGTTTGGAGTCAGACTGTTTGAGGGTGTGCACAGGTGTCTTTTTATACTGATAACAAGTTTAAACAGGTGCCATTACTACAGGTAATGAGTGGAGGAAAGAGGAGACTCTTAAAGAAGAAGTTACAGGTCTGTGAGAGCCTGAAATCTTGATTGTTTGTTTCTGACCAAATACTTATTTTCCACCATAATATGCAAATAAAATGTTAAAAAAACCGACAATGTGATTTTCTGGATTTTTTTTTCTCAGTTTGTCTCCCATAGTTGAGGTCTACCTATGATGTAAATTACAGACGCCTCTCATCTTTTTAAGTGGTGGAACTTGCACTATTGCTGACTGACTAAATACTTTTTTGCCCCACTGTACCTCAAGCGGGATGCCAGTTCCAGGGGAGGTTAAAGCTCATTCAACTAGAGCAATGGCGGCTTCCTGGGCAGAAAGAGCCGACGCTTCAATTGACCAGATATGTAGAGCGGCTATTTGGTCTTCACCCTCAACCTTCTTTAAGCACTATCGGTTGGACTTAACTTCTTCTTCAGACCTTACCTTTGGTAAAAGGGTTCTGGAAGCGGTAGTCCCTCCCTAATGTACAGTCTCTGCAATTCTCTCCATGGTGTCATCATGGGGGACAGAGAAAATGGTAGTTACTCACCGATAGCGGTGTTTCTCTGAGCCCAGGACGGCACCCGTACATTCCCTCCCCTCACGTGTGGGTGTGCACACTATTATAATGTTTAGTTAAGTAACTAAGCGATAAACACGCGGTATCTCTATTAAGGCTTAGTAATGTTGAAACATTTTAACTATTAACCTGATATTACCTTCATGCTCTGTAAACAACTGATGCGGGAGAGAGGTACCGCCTTTTTATCTGTAGGTTTCCTGTCCTTGGTGGGCGGATCCCCTCTCTCCATGGTGCCGTCATGGACTCAGAGATACACCGTTATCGGTGAGTAACTACCATTTTCGTGGCCGATGTTATATGCGATCCAGTAAATGTATACTGAGATAACAAGTTATAATGTGTGGTTAGATGTATGTGAAATATATAACCACAGTCTAACATTGCTGGATAGTTAATGACCAGACATGGGAATGAACACGTACTAATTCATACATTGTTGCTTCTAATTTTGTAAACCAGTGTAATACAAAGCGAACTCCTGTTTATGCACATGGGAAATGTGTTTGTTCCTATGTATATTTTCAATAAACTTAGTTAATAGAAAATGTTTATAATAATTAATAATTGAGACAATTGAAGTTTATACTGTTGGATTGGTCCTCGGAGCAGTCAAGGCTGCCCACTCTAGATCAACTGTACTACAGATGTATTCATCCTTAGAAGCAGTGCCTCACAGAGCCACCGTATGGCGATGCAGGCAGTGCTTGGGGCCGAGACTTCAAGCACACAGCACCATATGCATGAGACCGGAATGAATTTACGCTAATGTACATTATAGAGCTTCAAATACATTGCCTTAAAAATGTCTTACCTTTTAAAAAAAAAATATATATATATATATATAAGAGATTTGATAAAATTGTGTGTGTACTCCTTACACATAAAGGGTTATTGTGATCGTAAAATTGTTACATTTTAATTTACCCAACAGCAACTGAAGCAGGTTTGTCCATAACTGTATATTAAGAAAGTGTTATTTAAGCACTTCACCAATTTTTTCTAAAAAGATAATGGCTCTATTTTATTTTTAGATATGGGCTGTACACACTATGCGCATTTTTCATCCTTTGTATATATGTCTTCACTTATGTATTCATTCACTTTGTGTGTATGTTTTCACCCTCCTCAGCGCTTTCGTATGTAGAGACGTTGGCTGGGTGACTCATCTTTCTCAAGCACATCCTCATCTTCAGTTTAATTCAGTGAGACAATGGCATTCACATATATTGAAGCTAATGGCATAAGTGTCCTATTCAGGTCATTTGTAAGGGTTGCCGAATTGAGCTGGATCAGGAAATGCTGCAATGAATAGTCTTGAATGCATCGAACAGAACACTAGGTAGACATCTAACAAAGTTCCCTGTTCTATACATCTTTACAGTCCTCCTCCAGATTTTACGTCATAAGCGATTGTAACATCATGGCAGTTCAGTTTGTCTATACAGCTTGTTTTTCCTGTAAGCGTCATCATCGTTAACTGTGTATTTTAAAATGAAAATACTTTTACAAGTGAGAAATTAAAAACCATATATTTAGAAGTCCCCGATCTAGAGTTACAGATCCAAATACAGAAACACTGCGGTCTTGCAAAATGCAGCTGTCTGAACCAAGTGGCAGCTGCTAATCTAAGTATGAGCTGAGACCAGCACTTTAACCTGACCATCTGTCCATGTTCATAACAAGTGGGAAAACTTTCAAGAACATCTCACGCTCCTCCGTAAGACATTCATATAAAGTTATTCTGTCTTAGGCAGATTTTTCAAAATTTTCAAATACATTCTGTTCAGTGGGTTCTTTGATGTCATAATGGGGCTCCTTGTGTCCCAACTGTCATCTTGTCTAATTAGATGTGGTTGATTTGAAACATGATTCTTATGTAAAATCTAGATCTTGTACAATCCAGGAATCTCTTATGCATGCAGAAATATACACAGATCTTAGGTTATGTTGATGTATTTATTTTCCATTAAAAATTCACCTCTTAAATAACTTTGGATGCCATGCCTTCTTTTTTTACAGGAAACTTTCTATTTTATATGACTTGGCTGAGTGCGCTTGTAAATCTTATACTGGAGAGTCCCTTTTTATGAGGCCAAAAATAAATCTTATATTGGTTTTGGATTATAGGATAAAGATGATAATTTAAATGAATGTGAGTATATGTAAGGATAACTCCCCACATTGCTACTATATAAAACGTATGGGGTATATGCACATTTTAAAAGTATTTGCTGCATCAAAAATGTATCTTTTGCATGAAAAATGATACATAAAAAAGCGTTTTTTATGTGTTTTTTTCCCCATTAATTAGAATGAGTGTAGAACACTGTAAAAAGGCTGAAAGAATTTCAAACAGATATGATACAGATCTGAAACTGCTTCTAGTCTGCAAGGAAAAAAATGAGTAACATGTTGATTAGATTTCAGAAACTCAATGACTTTTCTGGGACAGTAAAATGTTATGTTTTTAGCATAAAAAAAGCCCGAAATACATGAACTGTGACTGTCAAGGTGAAAATATATGTCTTTATACACTTTTGTACTTTTATATATTCTTATGCTGTGAAACAATAAGTTTTTCCCCTTCATGCTTATTAATGCATATGTAATTGTATTTAAGATGGCTGCCAGTATTCACCTTTGCCTTAGTTTTTGTTCTTGCCAAGAATCTACTTTCGTTTCTGAAGCTAAAGTATCGTTTCTGGAGAAATGGAAACTTAAAGTGACGTGGAGGAAGGAGGATCCATCATATGACGTCAGACTAACCAGAAGGACTGAATACTAGATACATTGCTTAAACCCCGCCTAACCCCGCCCTCTGCACACCTTCCCCCAATAGATCATATAGTGTTGTGTATTAGAAAAATAAAGTAGTTGCTGTGACGTTCCCACTACGTGTGGACACACGAGCATGCAATGAGATTGAACCAGCATTGTGTCTGACTCATTCTTATCCGGTACCAACATGCTCTTAATCTGATTTGGAATGACTGGTGGATGAAGGGTATTGTCGTGATGACCCCGACAATTTGGCGCAACCAACCTGGGGCGTGGCCGGCGATCCGAGACCCCCTGGACCCATGCCTGGACGTCCGTGGACGACACCCGTAGTGGCTGACCTCGAGGACTGATCACCCTCTAAACACGGTAAGTGGAGATCACATACTATGTATGTGTCACACTTGCTAGTGTTTCAGCCATTATTGGTTAGTCTGTGGTCTCCTTGGGTCTGGGGAGTGACCGGTCGAGTGGTGAGACCGAGCACGATCTCGTGCCACGCTTCGAACCAGCAACTGAGAGACGTTGCATTCTGCGCGTCCTCGTGTACACCACACCTCCTCCACCGGTCATTGTACTCCATTCAACCACCCTACCCGTGACTATTGTCTAGTAGTGATAGAGTGAAAGATTGAAGAAGTTGTGGATTGGGGGCGGCTGAGAGAAAGGGATAGAGAGACGCAGCCTCTGTGATATTGTACACGTTGGTAATTAAGACGTCCCAAGTGGGGGGACCACCAGAATCACATTGGTAATTAAGACGTCCCAAGTGGGGGGACCACCAGAATCACATTGGTAATTAAGACGTCCCAAGTGGGGGGACCACCAGAATCACATTGGTAATTAAGACGTCCCAAGTGGGGGGACCACCAGAATCACATTGGTAATTAAGACGTCCCAAGTGGGGGGACTGTCATGATCCCAATGGCAGGGGATCACAAAAGGACAAGCACAAAAACAAAACAAGCTCTAGGGTGATGGAACCTGAGCTGACCGCGATCCTGAACCTAAACACACAACTAGCAGTAGCCGGGGAACGTGCCTACGATGATTCCTAGACGTCTCGCGCCAGCCGAAGGATTAACTTCCCCTATAAGAAGAAACACAGACCTCACTTGCCTCCAGAGAAACACCCCACAGAAATAGCAGCCCCCCACATGTAATAACGGTGAAATGAGAGGAAAGCACATACGTAGTTATGAAAATAGAATCAGCAAAAATTAGGCCCGCTAAAGCTAGATAGCAGAGGATACAAAAGTGAACTGCGCGGTCAGCGAAAAACCCTTCAAAAAACCATCCTGAAATTACTTGAACTCATGTGCCAACTCATGGAACATGAGGAGTAATTTCAGCCCACTAGAGCAGAGGTCCCCAACCTTTTTTGCACCAGGGACCGGCTTTAAGCAAGACCAGTTTTCCATGGCCCGGTGGGGTGGGGGTGGGGCAGGGGTGGGGCTCTGGTCATATGGGGGTGGGGTTATGGAGGGGTGGAGCTTAGTGCATACTTATCATGTAATTATGACATTTATAATGAGAATGTGATTCACACATTCTCACACACACATTCACACACACACACATTCACACACACACACATTCACACACACATTCTCACACACACACATTCTCACACACACATTCACACACCCCTCTCACCTCTCCTCGCACTCTACCACAGCATCTCATTGCCTTCCTCTGACACAGCCGGCCGCTGAATGATGACGTCATCCAGCGGCGCGTCTGTGTGAGAGGAAGCAGGAAGACAGATCGCTGGGCAGCGGAGCTGCGGGGATTTCTCCCTGCCCGTCGCAGCCACCCTGCAGGGGCTCCCCTCCACCTCTGCACACGTTGGGAGCCGGCGCTCTGCAGCTTCTCTGTGCCGGCTGTCAGCTTGACAGTCGGCACAGAGAACAGCTGACTCCCTGACCGGGGGCGGCAGAATGCAGCCGCCGGGGGAGACACTGCGGACCGCCGAATGAGGCGGCCCGACTGCGCCCCTCCCTGCCGGCTGCACCCGGGGCAAATGCCCTGGCTGCCCCCCCCCTAGATACGCCACTGGGCGTGTCAGTGAGGAGAGCCTGCCGCCCCACCCCATCAGGAACACACCATGCTGCGCAGGAGGGCTGCGTCAGTAAGACCCGCCTGATGCCCCGCCCCGTCCTGCATGATGTTCTCTGCCGGGAGCTGCGAGCTGTCACAGAGCGTGCTCTGACCAGGCGCAGGGCCGCGAAGCTAGCTGTCAGCGGTGCCGCGGACCGGCTGAAAAACCTCAACGGCCCGGTCCTGGTCCGCGGACCGGCGGTTGGGGACCTCTGCACTAGAGCAACCAGCAGCAAGGAATCACATCTCTGCAAGCTGGACTAAGACAAAAATTAAGCAAAACGTGGAACAGGAAAATCAAAACTTAGCTTGTCCTGAAGATAACAGACGCGGGGAGCAGAGGTAAAAAGACACGCTGATTACATTGATAGCCGGCGAGGAAATGACAAAAAAGCCAGGTTAAATAGGAAACTCCCATAACCTGATGGAACAGGTGGACACCAGAGACCGCAGAGAACACAAGTCACCCAGTACCATCAGTAACCACCAGAGGGAGCCCAAAAACAGAACTCACAACAGTACCCCCCCTTGAGGAGGGGTCACCGAACCCTCACGAGAACCACCAGGGCGACCAGGATGAGCCCTATGAAAAGCACGGACCAAATCGGCAGCATGAACATCAGAGGCAATCACCCAAGAATTATCCTCCTGACCATAACCCTTCCACTTGACCAAATACTGGAGTTTCCGTCTGGAAACACGAGAATCCAAGATCTTCTCCACAACATACTCCAATTCACCCTCCACCAGCACCGGAGCAGGAGGCTCAAGCGAAGGAACGACAGGTACCTCATACTTCCGCAACAACGACCGATGGAACACATTATGAATAGCAAACGATGCCGGGAGATCCAAACGAAACGACACAGGGTTAAGAATTTCCAAGATCCTATAGGGACCGATGAACCGAGGCTTGAACTTAGGAGAAGAGACCTTCATAGGAACAAAACGAGAAGACAACCACACCAAGTCCCCAACAAGAAGTCGAGGACCCACGCGGCGACGGCGATTAGCAAACTGCTGAGCCCTCTCCTGGGACAACTTCAAATTGTCCACCACATGACTCCAAATCCGATGCAACCTATCCACCACCATGTCCACTCCAGGACAATCAGAAGGCTCCACCTGACCAGAGGAAAAACGAGGATGAAACCCCGAATTACAAAAGAAAGGAGACACCAAGGTAGCAGAACTAACCCGATTATTAAGGGCAAACTCGGCAAGCGGCAAAAAGGAAACCCAGTCATCTTGATCAGCAGAAACAAAACACCTTAAATAAGTTTCTAAAGTCTGATTAGTTCGTTCCGTCTGGCCATTCGTCTGAGGATGGAATGCAGACGAAAAGGACAAATCAATGCCCATCTTAGCACAGAACGTCCGCCAAAACCTAGACACAAACTGGGATCCCCTGTCAGAAACGATGTTCTCCGGAATGCCATGCAGACGGACCACGTTTTGAAAAAACAGAGGGACCAACTCAGAGGAGGAAGGTAACTTAGGCAAGGGTACCAGATGAACCATCTTAGAAAAGCAGTCACACACAACCCATATGATGGACATTTTTTGAGAGACAGGGAGATCCGAAATAAAGTCCATGGAAATGTGCGTCCAAGGCCTCTTTGGGATAGGCAAAGGTAACAACAATCCACTGGCCCGAGAACAGCAAGGCTTAGCCCGAGCGCAAACTCCACAAGACTGCACGAAAGAACGCACATCCCTCGACAAGGAAGGCCACCAAAAAGACCTGGCCACCAAGTCTCTAGTACCAAATATTCCAGGATGACCTGCCAACACAGAAGAATGGACCTCGGAGATGACTCTACTGGTCCAATTATCCGGAACAAACAGTCTTTCCGGCGGAAAACGATCAGGTTTATCCGCCTGAAACTCCTGCAAAGCACGTCACAAGTCTGGGGAGACAGCCGACAAAATCACCCCATCCCTAAGGATACCAGTGGGCTCAGAATTTCCAGGGGAGTCAGGCACAAAACTCCTAGAAAGAGCATCCGCCTTCACATTCTTTGAACCTGGCAGGTATGAAACCACAAAATTGAAACGGGAGAAAAACAGTGACCAACGAGCCTGTCTAGGATTCAGACGCTTGGCAGACTCAAGGTACATCAGATTTTTGTGATCAGTCAAGACCACCACACGATGTCTAGCACCCTCAAGCCAATGACGCCACTCCTCAAATGCCCACTTCATGGCCAAAAGCTCCCGATTACCAACATCATAATTCCGTTCAGCGGGCGAAAATTTTCTAGAAAAGAACGCACATGGCTTCATCACTGAGCCATCGGAGCTTCTCTGTGACAAAACCGCCCCCGCTCCGATCTCGGAAGCATCGACCTCAACCTGAAAAGGAAGCGACGTATCTGGCTGACGCAACACAGGAGCAGAAGAAAACCGGCGCTTAAGTTCCTGAAAGGCCTCCACAGCTGCAGGAGACCAATCAGTAACATCAGCACCCTTTTTAGTCAAATCCGTCAAAGGCTTAACAACACTAGAAAAATTAGTTATGAAGCGACGATAAAAATTAGCAAAGCCCAAGAACTTCTGTAGACTCTTAAGAGATGTAGGCTGCATCCAGTCACAAATAGCCTGAACCTTGACGGGATCCATCTCAATAGTAGAAGGGGAAAAAATATACCCCAAAAAAGAAATCTTCTGGACTCCAAAGAGACATTTAGAACCCTTTACAAACAAAGAATTGGCCCGCAGGACCTGAAACACCTTCCTGACCTGCTGAACATGAGACTCCCAGTCATCAGAAAAAACCAAAACATCATCCAAATACACGATAATAAATTTATCCAGATATTCACGGAAAATATCGTGCATAAAAGACTGGAAGACAGAAGGAGCATTAGAAAGTCCAAAAGGCATCACCAAATACTCGAAATGCCCCTCAGGCGTATTAAATGCGGTTTTCCACTCATCACCCTGCCTTATCCGCACAAGATTATACGCACCCCGAAGATCAATCTTAGTGAACCATTTAGCCCCCTTAATGCGAGCGAACAAATCAGTCAACAATGGCAAAGGATACTGATATTTGACTGTAATCTTATTCAAAAGACGATAATCTATGCAAGGCCTCAAGGAACCATCTTTTTTGGCCACAAAAAAAAACATGCTCCCAAAGGGGACGAAGATGGACGGATATGTCCCTTTTCCAAGGACTCCTTAACATAATTCCGCATAGCAGTATGCTCTGGCACTGACAGATTGAACAAACGACCTTTAGGGAATTTACTGCCGGGAATCAAATCTATAGCACAATCGCAATCCCTGTGAGGAGGAAGCGAACTGAGCTTAGGCTCCTCAAAAACCTCCCGATAATCAGACAAAAATACCGGAACCTCAGAAGGAGTAGATGAAGCGATAGAAATCGGAGATGCATCATCATGAACCCCCTGACATCCCCAGCTTAACACAGACATTGTTTTCCAGTCCAGGACTGGGTTATGAGTTTGTAACCATGGCAGACCAAGCACTAAGACATCATGTAAATTATACAGTACCAGGAAGCGAATCACCTCCTGATGAACGGGAGTCATACGCATGGTCACTTGTGTCCAGTACTGAGGTTTATTCATAGCCAAAGGTGTAGAGTCAATTCCTTTCAAAGGAATAGGAACTTCCAGAGGCTCCAGACTAAACCCACAGCGATTGGCAAATGACCAATCCATAAGACTCAGGGCAGCGCCTGAATCTACATAGGCATCGACGGAAATGGATGATAATGAACAAATCAGTGTCACAGACAGAATGAACTTAGACTGTAAAGTACCAATGGCAACAGACTTATCAACCTTTTTTGTGCGTTTAGAGCATGCTGATATAACATGAGCTGAATCACCACAATAAAAACACAATCCATTTTTCCGCCTATAATTTTGCCGTTCACTTCTGGACTGAATTCTATCACATTGCATTATCTCAGGTGCCTGTTCAGAAGACACCGCCAAATGGTGCACAGGTTTGCGCTCCCGTAAACGCCGATCAATCTGAATAGCCATAGTCATGGACTCATTCAGACCTGTAGGCGCCGGGAACCCCACCATAACATCTTTAATGGCCTCAGAAAGGCCATCTCTGAATTTTGCAGCCAGAGCGCACTCATTCCACTGAGTAAGCACCGACCACTTCCGAAATTTCTGACAATATATTTCTGCTTCATCTTGCCCCTGAGAGAGAGCCAATAAAGCTTTTTCAGCCTGAATCTCTAGGTTAGGTTCCTCATAGAGCAAACCCAATGCCAGAAAAAACGCATCCACATTGAGCAACGCAGGATCCCCTGGTGCCAATGCAAATGCCCAATTCTGAGGGTCACCCCGCAGGAAAGATATAACAATCTTGACCTGCTGAGCAGGGTCTCCAGAGGAGCGAGATTTCAAGGAAAGAAACAACTTGCAATTGTTCCTAAAATTCAGAAAACTAGATCTATCTCCAGACAAAAACTCTGGGACAGGAATTCTAGGTTCAGACATAGGCGTATGTACAACAAAATCTTGTATATTTTGAACCTTAGCAGCAAGATTATTCAGGCTGGAAGCCAAACTCTGGACGTCCATGATAAACAGCTGAGGTCAGAGCCATTCAAGGATTAAGAGGAGGAAAGAAGCAGTCAAGCTGCAAAAAAAAAAAACTTCCTCAGACTACTTTTCCTCCTACTTCAGCCAAAACGATGACCAATTCTTTCAGGCTGGCTATACTGTCATGATCCCAATGGCAGGGGATCACAAAAGGACAAGCACAAAAACAAAACAAGCTCTAGAGTGATGGAACCTGAGCTGACCGCGATCCTGAACCTAAACACACAACTAGCAGTAGCCGGGGAACGTGCCTACGATGATTCCTAGATGTCTCGCGCCAGCCGAAGGATTAACTTCCCCTATAAGAAGAAACACAGACCTCACTTGCCTCCAGAGAAACACCCCACAGAAATAGCAGCCCCCCACATGTAATAACGGTGAAATGAGAGGAAAGCACATACGTAGTTATGAAAATAGAATCAGCAAAAATGAGGCCCGCTAAAGCTAGATAGCAGAGGATACAAAAGTGAACTGCGCGGTCAGCGAAAAACCCTTCAAAAAACCATCCTGAAATTACTTGAACTCATGTGCCAACTCATGGAACATGAGGAGTAATTTCAGCCCACTAGAGCAACCAGCAGCAAGGAATCACATCTCTGCAAGCTGGACTAAGACAAAAATTAAGCAAAACGTGGAACAGGAAAATCAAAACTTAGCTTGTCCTGAAGATAACAGACGCGGGGAGCAGAGGTAAAAAGACACGCTGATTACATTGATAGCCGGCGAAGAAATGACAAAAAAGCCAGTTTAAATAGGAAACTCCCATAACCTGATGGAACAGGTGGACACCAGAGACCGCAGAGAACACAAGTCACCCAGTACCATCAGTAACCACCAGAGGGAGCCCAAAAACAGAACTCACAACAGGGGACCACCAGAATCACATTGGTAATTAAGACATCCCAAGTGGGGGGACCACCAGAATCTCAGTGGAGGGGTCTCACTAGGAGACTGCCTCCCAATGTTTAGAATATCGTGACAGGGCAGACTGTAATCACTGGTGTTCAGGTTAGGGAAAAATATTGAGCGCGAGGCTCTTTATTCATAACACGTTGAGCGCGAGGCTCCGTGTTAGGACACAAGTGTTGCTGTCGCTGTCAGCGGCCTGCTGCAGAAGGGCGTAGTATTCTGTGAGTCATGTTGCGTCTCTTATAGCAGAAGAAGTCCGTGCCCCACGAGTTAAGTGAGGATGCTGTGGAAGTCAAGACAATAGTAGAGTCACGGGAGGGCAAGAAGGCAGTCAAGAATGTTGAAAGATAAAGGACTGTTAGAACAAGCGCAAGCTCATCTGCGAGTTGCGCGAGATTTAAAGAATGAGGAATGGAAAAAGGTTGATGGAGAGGAAAGATGAAAGGATGCAGAGCCCGTGTTTGGTTATAAAATACCTCAATCATTAGTTTTTCTAGGGTGTACTGGCTTATGAGTTGTGTGAAGGTTTTGTAGAAATTAATTAAGTCTGAGAACTGCTGTATTTCGTTACTCTGTGTGGTTTTCCGAGACACCCGATGGGAGGGGTCAAACAGCTGCACTGTGCCTTTCTTCTTTGTGTTGAGGAATGCTGTCATGTTCTTATCTGTTCCGTGTTTCTGGTATGGAGGGGTTCGAGTCGCTGCGTCCTCTCCTTGTGTAGTAAGAATTATTGTAAGTTTAAAATGAAATATGGTGTCCGGACGATGCATTAAAAGTAGTACAAAGTTTCCAGAAGAACTTAACCCATTCTGTATCAGCAGCTGCGCTCTGTAGCCCCCACCGTAGCTTCAAGGAGCAGGAATGGCAGCTTCAAGGACGCAGCTGGTTCCTTATCAGTGGCCCACTAGACTCCAGCTCCAGCCCGCCTCCCTTACACAAATCCAGTGTCATATTCCAATATTAATTTTAAACCTGTGTCTGGAAATCTCTCTTGCCATGTTAATACTCAGACCAAGACAAGACAGATGGATTTGTAAACATTGCGGTCAGACAAACCCAGACTGGAGAAATGCTTGTATATTCTGTGCTGCAACCCAACCTAAGTGAATTACGCTGAATCCTGTCCAGATAAGATCACATGTAGTGATATAAGAAGCTGACACAGGATTGTGGTTAGTGGGGACATTAACTTTGGGAGTAAGCTGACAGTAATCCTTTTGGGAAGGAGCTGTAGACCAGCATGTCATGTCACCCCCAACCGGTCATCTAGTCACCCCCACCACCAGAGAACCAACCACATCAGGTAGTGTAAGACCGATACAGGAGTATTATCCCTGGAAGCCCTCTGACTAGCTAGCTACGCTAAAATAATTGGCTGACCCTGAGAACAAACCTTTCCCATTATACAGACAAAGACAATATGATGGACGTATAAGTGCACCTGAGCAGACCTAGAGAGTTGGTGAGCCAAGATGATGGTCAGATGGTCCTTACGTTATATAACCCTTATGTAGATGAGTATAATGAGATGTGTATCTTACATGCCCTTTCCCGATCAGTTTGCAAAAAAAAAAAAAAAGGGGGGGGATAGTGTGTTTAACCCTGTCAGTTAGAATATCCTTATGTTATGCTGCTTCAGTATGTGGGTAATTTTTTGTTTTTTTGTTGTGTGCACAGACAGAGCAGGAAGCCATTGTTGCCACTGTTAGTTTTCGCAAGTATCTGGCAGATCTGTCGGGTTTCGGCCTCGAAACTTCGGTTCTGCCTTGGTCAAGTGATATTTTTGGGTCACTGTCTCCTTCAGGGTGCCAGACACCTCACAGAAGAAAGGAAAAATAGCCGTCAGCTACAAAGGATGAGACTGAGCTCCAGCGTTTCCTTGGACTATGTACTTATTGTTGTCCGTGGATACCGGACGCATCCCGCATAATGCAACCTCTCTACAATGCCCTGAAAGACGGTTCCAGATATGGTGATGATTTTGGCAGATTCCACACTGGATACGCTGTTACTACAGAAGACACTGTATTGCACGCAGCTGCACTCCCTCCCTCCCTGTCGGCACAAGAAGCAGAACGTCAGGATCTGTCTACTGCATGTGTTCTGGCCAAAGACAGGCGGGCTAATATATACGGACTCACAGTATGCATTTGGTATTGCTCATGATTTCGGAGCCCTATGGACCAATCGAGGGTTTGTTACTACTGCCGGGACTCAGTGAAGAATGCTGAAGCTGTTAAAGCCCTCATGGACTCAATCGAATTACCTACTCAGGTGGCCATTATCAAAGTTAAGGAGCACGGTACTATGGAACAGACCACAGACTGATGGTAACGCCTTTGCGGATATGCAAGCAAAAGCTGCTGCTCTCCTGCCTGTTGAACAGCCCATACCAGCTATGGTGACCACACGCTCTCAGCGTAAACAGTTACAAGAAACACTGACTCTACAGGAACCTGATGATCTACGACAGACTAAGGTTTTCTGCCGGACCCCGCAAGACCGCTTAATGACGATGCAGAGAATGTCTCCAAAGGAAGAAATGAAGCAGTGGAAGCTGATGGAGCACGTATGGACAATGGTCGCTGGAAAAAGGACCAACTTGTGTGTCTCCCTAAGCAGATGTACCCTGCTATTGCCACGTGGGCGCATGGGCCCACACATCGAGGTATCTGTCAGACCTGCAATCCCGGTCAACTTCAACGTGTAACCCCGAAGCACCTTGCTAAGCCTGACTATCCTTTCCAAAAGCTCCAGGTGGACCACATCACGTTGCCTAAGTCTGGAAGGTATGAATATTGTCTGGTGGTTGTCGATATGTTCTCCAGTTGGCCAGAAGTATTCCCCGTTACCAACGTGACTGCAAAGACCACAGCAAAGAAACTGATGATAGAAGTTATATGCAGATATGGTGTTTCAGAAGTTGCTGAAAGTGACCAAGGCCCGGACTTTCCTTCTCATGTGTATCAGGAGGTTCTGACAATGCTTGGATCCACTGTAGCCCTCCATACTCTCCACAATCCAGTGGGAAAGTTAAGAGGCTGATCGGCACGCTGAAGGGACAATTGACCAAAATGATGCAGGAGACTACGGCTCCATGGCCAGGGCTCTTATATATTCGTACTACCCCTATTGTAAAATATGGCCTGTCCCCATATAAGATATTGTTTGGTGCTAGGTTCTCAGTTGTAAATTTTCAGTCTCAGTAGTTGTCAGAAGAAACTTACCATGCTGTTCAATATGTTATTCAGCTTAGTAAAAATGTTGCTAACACCCATGTTTTAGTTTCTTTTTCCCTTCCAGATTCAGCAGAAACCGATATTGGTCACAATTTGAAGCCTGGTGGTTTTATGGTCGTGAAAAGCTATGTCAGTAAAACTTGAAGGAAAGAGCACCTGGATCTACGCTTCACACTGCAAAAGAGACCGAACCAGCGCTTAGTCACAGTGGTGATCGAAGGAAAATGTTGCTGTTGTTTTTGGTCCTGAGGCTGGGGGCCATCTTCGCCCCTACCTTTCCAGCCCCTATTGTAAATAAGAATTCCGGTGCCACTATTCTCTGGGTAAATCTAACGGCCCCGGTAAATATCTGGTGATTTGATTTCTGCAATGTAGTCAAGTGCCCCGAGACTCAACGGGTGGTAGAGGGAATCATCCAGTATTATATATGTGTTAGAAGTTTTCTCCATAGAAACACAAACAGCCCCGAGGAAAAATTTATGGTTAGAATGGGTAAGATACAATGTACGAGTCCAGAATATCTCTGTAGGATGTATTGCTTGTGCTGCAGCGAATACACATCTATACACACATGCATTGTTTTTTCCTGATGACAATACCACTGCCTGTGTTATGAATCTGTTGAAGGGTTTAAAGCCCACTGATTGCTCAGATTATGTTCCACTAATTCATGAAGAACCTAAACTAAAGGTCCCAGGGGGAATAACCGTATTAGCTGACAATTATACCTGCTATAATTCCCATGACACTACAGGTACACCAGTAGGGGTCTTCGAGACAGGTTTCTGCAAAGAGAACAGTTCTCTAGATACTGACTTGCTAGCTAATCATACACAGTATATGTACGACATTTATTGGTTATGTGGAGATGGTAAGCTCCATCCTAGGTTGCCTAATGCCTGGATAGGTCAATGTACCCTTGTTAAACTAGCTATGCAGTTCAAGATTTTACCTTGGGATCCGGAGACACCTGATGAATATACCAGAAAGAGGAAAAGTCTCGATCAGCTCCACATGAGTTATGAAGAAGATCCATTAGTATATGTCGATGGCATTGGAGTGCCAAGGGGGGTGCCTGACCAATTTAAAGCCCAGAACCAGATCTATGCTGGCTTTGTTTCTTTAATCCACAAGTGCAGATTAATAAAAATGTTGATGGGATCAATTATACATATATTACAGTGAACAAAGGTTTGTCAATTTTATCTGTGATGCCTTCCAGGGTATAGTTGAGGAGTTGGGCCCTAACACTAGAATGACCCTCCAAAACCGACTAGCCCTTGATATGATCTTAGCTGAGAAAGGAGGAGTCTGTGGGATGGTGGGAGAGGAATGTTGTACCTATATCCCTCAGAACTCTGGGGTAAATGGAAAGACCATGATAGCCCTTAAAAAGATAAATGGGTTAGCAGCAGAATTAAAATCTAATGCTGGAGTAGACACATCTTTCTTTTCCGGCTGGTTGGGTGGGCTCAAAGGATTCCTTCAACAAGCTTGTCTAGTACTGATTGCTCTTCTTGTAGTTGGATCGATAATTTTCTGTTGTGTTATTCCCCTGTATAAAAAGGTTATCACTGAGGCAACTCCGACTGGCACCTTCCTCAACCAAGAAGTAGACCCACCAGAGTACGACGGCACTGATCCAGGGGAAATCCCCAAGTACGTCCCCCTCAAGAAGTTAGACAAAACCCCCAATTCTCAGATGATGCTAAGAGATTTAGTTTAGGGACAGCGGGAGAACTCCATGTGAAGCTAGTGAAGGGTTCAGCTGCCTGGAGGCCTCTCACAAGAGGAGAGCTTCTGAGGTGTCTGGATGAAGAAATCCACCTCCCCTTTCCCCATCACATGGACAGTCTCGAAGGATCTTTCTTTTTAGGGAAAAACTTAGTGTTTAGGGGGGATTGTCAAGGTGAAAATATATGTCTTTATACACTTTTGTACTTTTATATATTCTTATGCTGTGAAACAATAAGTTTTTCCCCTTCATGCTTATTAATGCATATGTAATTGTATTTAAGATGGCTGCCAGTATTCACCTTTGCCTTAGTTTTTGTTCTTGCCAAGAATCTACTTTCGTTTCTGAAGCTAAAGTATCGTTTCTGGAGAAATGGAAACTTAAAGTGACGTGGAGGAAGGAGGATCCATCATATGACGTCAGACCAACCAGAAGGACTGAATACTAGATACATTGCTTAAACCCAGCCTAACCCCGCCCTCTGCACACCTTCCCCCAATAGATCATATAGTGTTGTGTATTAGAAAAATAAAGTAGTTGCTGTGACGTTCCCACTACGTGTGGATACACGAGCATGCAATGAGATTGAACCAGCATTGTGTCTGACTCATTCTTATCCGGTACCAACATGCTCTTAATCTGATTTGGAATGACTGGTGGATGAAGGGTATTGTCGTGACGACCCTGACATGACCATACCCTAAAAGGTTCTTCTCCTGATCCCGTTAGTGATCCCTTCCTCACAGACTGCACAGCTCTCCTTTCTACACAATGGCTGCTGGTGGAGGAGCATGTGACTATTCCTGTTCACCAGCCTTGTCCAATAGAAAAACACTTCACATGAGGAAGCAGTTAGAATTGGAGGAGGCTGATGGGCAGGACTGGTCACATGCTCCTCCACCAGCAGCCATTGTGTGAAAAGGAGAGCTGTGCAGTCTGTGAGGAAGGCGTCACTAACAGAAACATTAACCCCTTCATGACCTTGGGATTTTTCGTTTTTCCGTGTTCGTTTTTCACTCCCCTCCTTCCCAGAGCGATAACTTTTTTATTTTTCCGTCAATTTGGCCATGTGAGGGCTTATTTTTTGCGGGACGAGTTGTACTTTTGAACGACATCATTGGTTTTAGCATGTCGTGTACTAGAAAACAGGAAAAAAATTCCAAGTGCGGTGAAATTGCAAAAAAAGTGCAATCCCACACTTGTTTTTTGTTTGGCTTTTTTGCTAGGTTCACTACATGCTAAAACTGACCTGCCATTATGATTCTCCAGGTCAGTACGAGTTCATAGACACCTAACATGACTAGGTTATTTTTTATCTAAGTGGTGAAAAAAAATTCCAAACTTTGCTAAAAAAAATAAATAAATAATTGCGCCATTTTCCGATACCCGTAGCGTCTCCATTTTTCGTGACCTGGGGTCGGTTGAGGGCTTATTTTTTGCGTGCCGAGATGACGTTTTTAATGATAGCATTTCGGTGCAGAAACGTTCTTTTGATCGCCCGTTATTGCATTCTGTAATGCTGTAGATAAGCCCCCGATGTTACCTAAAAGAGGAGAAAAAGAGGTTAGATTATACTCACCCAGGGGCGGTCCCGCTGCTGGTCAGGTCAAACGGGCGTCTCCGGTCCGCTGCGGCACCTCCCATCCTCATTACAAGATGTCCTCTTCTGATCTTCAGCCACGGCTCCGGCGCAGGCGTACTTTGCTCTGCCAAAGTACTGCAGTGCACAGGCCCCGGGCCTCTGACCTTTCCGGCACCTGCGCACTGCAGTACTATCCTCTGCCCTCAACAGGGCAGAGCAAAGTACGCCTGCGCCGGAGCCCATATGATGATGTCATGTGTTTGGAAGCTTCTGACAGGAGGAAACCCACACAAACACAGGGAGAAGATACAAACTCCTTGCGGGTGTTGTCCTTGGTAGGATTTGAACCCAGGACCTCAGCGCAGTGCTAACCACTGAGCGACAATGCTGCCCTGCCAGTTTCAGCTATACCGCCACATCCACCTCCTCCTCCTCTTGGACCTGTTCCTCCTGGTTCAAGATTCTTATTCTTTATTTCAGCACTGCTTAGCGTAGAGACAGGATGCAGCTGTAGTGAGGGACAGTATTAGGTTTTACGTGTGTGTAGTTTTAAAAAAACACTCAATGTGTACTTTGCAACAGTGTCTGTGATATTACCGTGCGTAACCAAATGTTTTTAAAATGTTTAACAGTGTCGGTGCCTGTACGAGTAGTGTGCCTAAAAAATAATTTTACTCTACCTTTGTGGGCGGGCCTAATGCTCATTAAAGGATGTAACTACTCATTCCAATTACAGAGCCTTTAAATTGTCATTTTGTCTCGCAATATCAACTGCTGAGAAGTGGTTAATTTGCTTGACTGCCACCTTGCTTGGATGTGTTACATGTTCCTCAAACTCCCTTTCCAGAATAGAACCCCAATTCTCCATTACCCGTGTGTACTCTGCAACCTCGCCTGTGAGCCGTTTGAGATTGGATTCCAGTTCCTTCACTTTTTGTTCCACCGGGTCTCCTCTTAATCATGGCCCCAGTTCGAACAAACATAAAAATAGAAACGGAGTACAATTCCATTATCCCTAGCTGAAGTATTCTGGCATGGTTGCCTGTTTTGAACACTCATTTTTCCAAGGGATACACTTCGGGCCCCCGGGCAAAGACATCACAAGACAAAGGTGCTGGGACTGGCAGTAGCAAGCCTCATGGCAGACACCAGCTATATTCAGAATCAAACCATAAGATTTTTATCTTCGACTGCTCTACTATACTCTACTAAAGATAAAAGTTTGGCTCTGTGGGTGAAATTTGTAGGCTACTTTTGTTAGGGTAATCTGTCCAATGCTCTGTGGTAACATTTTTAACTAGACTGTTGGTACCGTAGCAAGCCTCGCTGCAGACCGCCAGCTCGATCCAAGATCGTACTAACAGCTTTTCATCTGTGGCATTTGTAACATACTTGAATATAAGCCAACCCGAGTATAAGCCGAGACCCCTAATTTTGCCACAAAAAACTGGGAAAACTTATTGGCTCGAGTATAAGCCTAGGGTGGGAAATGCAGCAGCTACTGGTAAATTTCAAAAATAAAAATAGATACCAATAAAAGTAAAACTAATTGAGACATCAGTAGGTTAAGTGTTTTGAATATCCATATTGAATCAGGAGCCCCATATAATGCTCTATAAAGTTCATGATGGGCCCCATAATATGCTCCATATTAAAATATGTCCCATATAATGCTGCATAAAAGGTTAATGATGGCCCCATAAGATGCTCCATAGAATATTATGCCCCATATAATGCCTCACAAAGGTTGATGGCCCCATAAGATGCTCCATAGAATATTATGCCCCATATAATGCTGCACAAAGGTTGATGGCGCCATAAGATGCGCCATAGAATATTATGCCCCATATAATGCTGCACAAAGGTTGATGGCCCCATAAGGTGCTCCATACAATATGCCCCATATAATGCTGCACAAAGGTTGATGGCCCCATAAGATGCTCCATAGAATATTATGCCCCATATACAGTAATGCTGCACAAAGGTTGATGGCCCCATAAGATGCTCCACAGAATATTATTGTCAGGCTGCTGCAGTGCAGTACAGCGCAACCTTCACCAGGAGGAGCTTGAGAGGAAAGTGAGACTGCACACACAGGGCAGCAGAACAGACGCCACCAAGTGGCGAGAGAGTGGCCAGACAAGCCGAGTCAAAAGCACGAGATAACACGACTGTATAATAGGATTAGACAGACGGATAGTCAGGACATGATCCATCCAAAAAAGGGCAGACACTAATAAACACTGGAACGGATCATGACTGTACCCTCCTCTCAAAGGGGGCTACCGGACCCCAGGTTTCCCAGGATAACGTGCATGAAATGCCCGGATCAATTGATCAGCATGGACAGATCGTGCCGGTACCCAAGATCGATCCTCGAGACCATAACCCCTCCAATGGACCAAATACTGAAGTGAACTACGGACCATACGAGAATCCATGATCCGTTCAACTTCAGATTCGGTCTGACCATCCACAGAGACAGGAGGCGGAGCTGATGCAGGTCCAGCGGAAGATGGTACAAAGGACTTAAGAAGGGATTTATGGAACACATTGGGGATCCGAAGTGACTGAGGAAGGCGTAAACGAAAGTCAACTGGATTGACCACCTCAATGATCTCGTAAGGACCGATAAACCTAGGACCAAGCTTAGTAGAAGGAATCTTTAGACAAATGTTCTTGGTAGACAACCACACTTTATCTCCTACCAGAAATATAGGTCCATCAGACCGTCGCTTATCAGCAAAAAGTTTATGTTTGCACTGAGCTGTCATGATCCCAATGGCAGGGGATCACTAAAGGACAAGCACAGATACAAACAAGCTCTAGGGCGATGGAACCTGAGCTGACCGCGACCCTGAACCTAACACACAAATAAAAGTAGCCGGGGAACGTGCCTACGATGATCCTAGACGTCTCGCTCCAGCCGAAGATCTAACTACCCCTATTAGAAGAAACACAGACCTCTCTTGCCTCCAGAGAAATACCCCACAGAAATAGCAGCCCCCCACATATAATGACGGTGAAATGAGAGGAAAGCACATACGCAGTATGAAAACAGTTTCAGCAAAATGAGGCCCGCTAAAGCTAGATAGCAGAGGATACAAAAGTGAACTGCGCGGTCAGCGAAAAACCCTTCAAAAAACCATCCTGAAATTACTTGAACTCATGTGCCAACTCATGGTACATGAGGAGCAATTTCAGCCCACTAGAGCAACCAGCAGCAGAGAATCACATATCTGCAGGCTGGACTAAAAACCAAATAAAGCAAAACACCAAAACAGGAAAATCCAAACTTAGCTTGACCAGAAGGTTCTAGGAGCAGGGAGCAGAGGTAACAAGACACACTGGATACATTGATAACCGGCGAGGAAATGCCAGCAAAGCCAGGTTAAATAGGAAACTCCCATATCCTGATGGAACAGGTGGAACCCAGAGACCCAGGAAAGACAAGTCACCCAGTACCATCAGTAACCACCAGAGGGAGCCCAAAAACAGAACTCACAACAGTACCCCCCCCCTTGAGGAGGGGTCACCGAACCCTCACGAGAACCACCAGGGCGACCAGGATGAGCCCTATGAAAAGCGCGAACCAAATCATCAGCATGAACATCAGAGGCAACCACCCAAGAATTATCCTCCTGACCATAACCCTTCCACTTGACCAAATACTGGAGTTTCCGTCTGCAAACACGAGAATCCAAGATCTTCTCCACAACATACTCCAATTCTCCCTCCACCAGCACTGGAGCAGGAGGCTCAATCGAAGGAACAACAGGTACCTCATACCTCCGCAACAACGACCGATGGAACACATTATGAATAGCAAACGATGCCGGGAGATCCAAACGAAACGACACAGGGTTAAGAATTTCCAAGATCCTATAGGGACCGATGAACCGAGGCTTGAACTTAGGAGAAGAGACCTTCATAGGAACAAAACGAGAAGACAACCACACCAAGTCCCCAACAAGAAGTCGAGGACCCACGCGGCGACGGTGATTAGCAAACTGCTGAGCCTTCTCCTGGGACAACTTCAAATTGTCCACCACATGACTCCAAATCCGATGCAACCTATCCACCACCATGTCCACTCCAGGACAATCAGAAGGTTCCACCTGACCAGAGGAAAAACGAGGATGAAACCCCGAATTACAAAAGAAAGGAGAAACCAAGGTAGCAGAACTAGCCCGATTATTAAGGGCAAACTCGGCCAGCGGCAAAAAGGTAGCCCAGTCATCCTGATCAGCAGAAACAAAACACCTTAAATAAGTTTCCAAGGTCTGATTAGTTCGTTCAGTCTGGCCATTCGTCTGAGGATGGAATGCAGACGAAAAGGACAAATCAATGCCCATCTTAGCACAGAACGTCCGCCAAAATCTAGACACAAACTGGGATCCCCTGTCAGAAACGATGTTCTCAGGAATCCCATGCAAACGAACCACGTTCTGAAAAAACAGAGGGACCAACTCAGAGGAGGAAGGTAACTTAGGCAAGGGTACCAGATGAACCATTTTAGAAAAGCGATCACACACAACCCAGATGACGGACATTTTTTGAGAGACAGGGAGATCCGAAATAAAGTCCATGGAAATGTGCGTCCAAGGCCTCTTCGGGATAGGCAAAGGTGACAACAATCCACTGGCCCGAGAACAGCAAGGCTTAGCCCGAGCACAAACCTCACAAGACTGCACAAAAGAACGCACATCCCTCGACAAGGAAGGCCACCAAAAAGACCTGGCCACCAAGTCTCTAGTACCAAATATTCCAGGATGACCTGCCAACGCAGAAGAATGGACCTCGGAGATGACTCTACTGGTCCAATTATCCGGAACAAACAGTCTCTCAGGCGGACAACGATCAGGTTTACCCGTCTGAAACTCCTGCAAAGCACGTCGCAAGTCTGGGGAGACAGCAGACAAAATCACCCCATCCCTAAGGATACCAGTGGGTTCAGAATTTCCAAGGGAGTCAGGCACAAAACTCCTAGAAAGAGCATCCGCTTTCACATTCTTTGAACCTGGCAGGTATGAAACCACAAAATTGAAACGAGAGAAAAACAGTGACCAACGAGCCTGTCTAGGATTCAGACGCCTGGCAGACTCAAGGTAAATCAAATTTTTGTGATCAGTCAAGACCACCACACGATGTCTAGCACCCTCTAGCCAATGACGCCACTCCTCAAATGCCCACTTCATGGCCAAAAGTTCCCGATTACCAACATCATAATTCCGCTCAGCCGGCGAAAACTTTCTAGAAAAAAAACGCGCATGGCTTCATCACTGAGCAATCGGAGCTTCTCTGTGACAAAACCGCCCCCGCTCCAATCTCGGAAGCATCAACCTCAACCTGAAAAGGGAGCGAAACATCTGGCTGACGCAACACAGGAGCAGAAGAAAACCGGCGCTTAAGTTCCTGAAAGGCCTCCACAGCCGCAGGAGACCAATCAGCAACATCAGCACCCTTCTTAGTCAAATCCGTCAAAGGCTTAACAACACTAGAAAAATTAGTTATAAAACGACGATAGAAATTAGCAAAGCCCAAGAACTTCTGTAGACTCTTAAGAGATGTAGGCTGCGTCCAGTCACAAATAGCCTGAACCTTGACGGGATCCATCTCAATAGTAGAAGGGGAAAAAATATACCCCAAGAAAGAAATCTTCTGGACTCCAAAGAGACACTTTGAGCCTTTTACAAACAAGGAATTGGCCCGCAGGACCTGAAACACCTTCCTGACCTGCTGAACATGGGACTCCCAGTCATCAGAAAAAACCAAAATATCATCCAAATACACAATCATAAATTTATCCAGATATTCACGGAAAATATCGTGCATAAAGGACTGGAAGACTGAAGGAGCATTAGAAAGTCCGAAAGGCATTACCAAATACTCAAAATGACCCTCAGGCGTATTAAATGCGGTTTTCCACTCATCACCTTGCTTTATTCGTATAAGATTATACGCACCCCGAAGATCAATCTTAGTGAACCATTTAGCCCCCTTAATGCGAGCAAACAAATCAGTCAACAATGGCAAAGGATACTGATATTTTACGGTAATCTTATTCAAAAGACGATAATCTATACAAGGCCTCAAGGAACCATCTTTTTTGGCCACGAAAAAAAAACCTGCTCCCAAAGGGGACAAAGATGGACGGATATGTCCCTTTTCCAAGGACTCCTTAACATAATCCCGCATAGCAGTATGCTCTGGCACTGACAGATTGAACAAACGACCTTTAGGAAATTTACTGCCTGGAATTAAATTTATAGCACAATCGCAATCCCTGTGAGGAGGAAGCGAACTGAGCTTAGGCTCCTCAAAAACATCCCGATAATCAGACAAAAACACAGGAATCTCAGAAGGAGTAGATGAAGCGATAGAAATTGGAGGTGCATCATCATGAACCCCCTGACAACCCCAGCTTAACACAGACATTGATTTCCAGTCAAGGACTGGATTATGAGTTTGTAACCATGGCAGACCAAGCACTAGGACATCATGCAAATTATACAGTACCAGGAAGCGAATCACCTCCTGATGAACGGGAGTCATACGCATGGTCACTTGTGTCCAGTACTGAGGTTTATTCATAGCCAAAGGTGTAGAGTCAATTCCCTTCAAAGGAATAGGGACTTCCAGAGGCTCCAGACTAAACCCACAGCGATTGGCAAATGACCAATCCATAAGACTCAGGGCAGCGCCTGAATCCACATAGGCATCGACGGAAATGGATGATAATGAACAAATCAGAGTCACAGACAGAATGAACTTAGACTGTAAAGTACTAATGGCAACAGACTTATCAACCTTTTTTGTGCGTTTAGAGCATGCTGATATAACATGAGCTGAATCACCACAATAAAAGCACAACCCTTTTTTCCGCCTATACTTTTGCCGTTCACTTCTGGACTGAATTCTATCACATTGCATTATGTCAGGTGACGGTTCAGACGACACCGCCAAATGATGCACAGGTTTGCGCTCCCGTAAACGCCGATCAATCTGAATAGCCATAGTCATAGACTCATTCAGACCAGTAGGCGCAGGGAACCCCACCATAACATCTTTAATGGCCTCAGAAAGGCCATCTCTGAACTTTGCAGCCAGAGCGCACTCATTCCACTGAGTAAGCACCGACCAGTTCCGAAATTTTTGACAATAAATTTCTGCTTCATCTTGCCCCTGAGAGAGGGCCAACAAAGCTTTTTCAGCCTGAATCTCTTGGTTAGGTTCCTCATAGAGCAAACCCAATGCCAGAAAAAACGCATCCGCATTAAGCAACGCAGGGTCCCCTGGTGCCAATGCAAATGCCCAATCCTGAGGGTCACCCCGCAGGAAAGATATAATAATCTTGACTTGCTGAGCAGGGTCTCCAGAGGAGCGAGATTTCAAAGAAAGAAACAACTTGCAATTGTTCCTAAAATTCAGAAAACGAGATCTATCTCCAGAAAAAAACTCTGGGACAGGAATTCTAGGTTCAGACATAGGAGCATGTACAACAAAATCCTGTATATTTTGAACCTTAGCGGCAAGATTATTCAGGCTGGAAGCCAAACTCTGGACGTCCATGATAAACAGCTGAGATCAGAGCCATTCAAAGATTAAGAGGAGGAGGAAGTAGCCAGGCTGCAATAAGGCTAGGCAGCAAACTCTGAGGGAAAGAGGGAAAAAAAAAAAAAAAAAAACTTCCTCAGACTACTTATCCTCCTACTTCAGCCAATACAATTAACACTTTGTGGGCCGGTTATACTGTCATGATCCCAATGGCAGGGGATCACTAAAGGACAAGCACAGATACAAACAAGCTCTAGGGCGATGGAACCTGAGCTGACAGCGACCCTGAACCTAACACACAAATAAAAGTAGCCGGGGAACGTGCCTACGATGATCCTAGACGTCTCGCTCCAGCCGAAGATCTAACTACCCCTATTAGAAGAAACACAGACCTCTCTTGCCTCCAGAGAAATACCCCACAGAAATAGCAGCCCCCCACATATAATGACGGTGAAATGAGAGGAAAGCACATACGCAGTATGAAAACAGTTTCAGCAAAATGAGGCCCGCTAAAGCTAGATAGCAGAGGATACAAAAGTGAACTGCGCGGTCAGCGAAAAACCCTTCAAAAAACCATCCTGAAATTACTTGAACTCATGTGCCAACTCATGGTACATGAGGAGCAATTTCAGCCCACTAGAGCAACCAGCAGCAGAGAATCACATATCTGCAGGCTGGACTAAAAACCAAATAAAGCAAAACACCAAAACAGGAAAATCCAAACTTAGCTTGACCAGAAGGTTCTAGGAGCAGGGAGCAGAGGTAACAAGACACACTGGATACATTGATAACCGGCGAGGAAATGCCAGCAAAGCCAGGTTAAATAGGAAACTCCCATATCCTGATGGAACAGGTGGAACCCAGAGACCCAGGAAAGACAAGTCACCCAGTACCATCAGTAACCACCAGAGGGAGCCCAAAAACAGAACTCACAACACTGAGCTTTCCCAATGTCCTTCTGGACCTCCCTCCACACCTCCCCCAACCGTTGCACTGCCGTATAAGCCCCTGGACATCCTAAATCCAGCCTAGAAAATTCACCAAAATGGGGGTGAAAACCGTAGTTACAGAAGAATGGAGAGGTGCCTGTGGACTGGTTAATCTAATTATTAAATGCAAATTCAGCCACGGGCAACGAAGAACACCAATCATCCTGCTGAGATGTAGCAAGACACCTCAAAATCTGTTCAAGTGACTGATTGGTCCTCTCTGTCTGCCCATTGGTCTCAGGATGCTAAGCAGAGGAGAAGGTCAAACAAATACCCTATCTTTTACAAAATGCCCTCCAAAATTTGGACATAAATTGTACCCCTCTATCAGAAACCACACTCAAAGGCACGCCATGCAGCCGTATCACGTGCTCAACAAACAATCTAGATAGTGTCTCAGCTTTAGGCAATCCTGCCAGAGGTACAAAATGCGCTTGCTTACTGAATCTGTCAACCACTACCCAGATTACAGTTTTGCCATTGGAGGGAGGGAGATCAGTGATAAAATCCATAGAACTTGGACTCATTTGCCATCCGGAATTGGCAATGGCACCAATTCCCCGGCCGGCCGGTTATGGGAGCTCTTAGCACGGGCACAGGTATCACAAGCAGACACAAACACAATGATATCAGAGTTCATAGAGGGCCACCAAAACAGCCTAGCAATAGCTTTCCGGGTGGCAGAGATCCCCGGGTGACCACTAAGAGCAGAATCATGGGACTCCCGGAGAATCCTCAATCTGTACTGAACTGGGACAAAAAGCTTATTGTCAGGCAAAGAGGGAGGAGCAAGAGACTGAGCCTCTCGAATCTCCTGCTCCAATTCAGAGGATACCCCCGCAGCAACCACCCCGTGCTGAAGAATGGAGGAAGGAGGTTCGGGGGATGATATCGGATCAAAACTGCAAGATAAGGCATCAGCCTTGACATTCTTGGAACCAGGCCGAAAAGTGATTGAAAAATGAAAACGAAAGAAAAAAAGCGACCACCTAGCCTGTCTAGGAGTTAATCATTTGGCAGTTTCAATATAAGACAAGTTCTTGTGATCAGTAATCACAGTGATCCGATGAACCGCCCCCTCCAAAAAATGCCTCCATTCTTCAAAAGCCAATTTTATAGCCAATAACTCCTTGTTCCCAACATCATAGTTCCTCTCAGCAGAAGAAAACTTCCGGGAGATAAAGGCACATGGTCTTAAGTTGGTCAAAGTAATGGGTCCCTGAGACAACACCGCCCCTACTCCCACCTCTGATGCGTCCACCTCTACAATGAATGGTTTAGATGGATCGGGCTGAACTAATAGAGGATCAGACATAAAACACTTTTGTAATGTAATAAATGCTTCAACTGCCAAGGATGACCAAACTTTGAGATCAGCCCCCTTGCGAGTGAGATCAGTGAGTGGCTTGACTACCTGAGAAAACCCCCCGATGAATTTCCGGTAATAATTGGCAAAACCCAAAAAACGCTGCAACCCCTTGAGGTCTCTGGGTTGCACCCAATCAACAATGGCCTGTACCTTTCCGGGATCCATCCGAAACCCATTCGCAGAAACGATGATCCCCAGAAAAGAAAGCTCCTGGACACAAAACAAACATTTCTCTGGTTTAGCGAACAAAGAATTTCCCCGTAACCTGTGAAGAACAACACGTAAATGACCAATGTGAGATTCCTTGTCAGGCGAGAAAACAAGGATATCATCCAGGTATACAACCATAAAGCGCCCGATAAAATCAGAAAAAGCATCATTTATGAAGTTCTGAAACTATTATGAACAGGTGATTCAGAACCACAATGGACCTAGTGGTTAAGAGCACACAAAGTGACCTGATAGTTACTAACATAGGACGAGCTCTGAGACGTGGGAACTCTGCTGACCACAATCCCTAATCCTATCATACCACACTAGAGGTAGCCGTGGATTGCGCCTAACGCTCCCTATGCAACTCGGCACAGCCTGAGAAACTAGCTAGCTGTTATGAAGGCAATCCAGTAACACAGTGTGCAGTAATCAGAGCACATACAGTGATCTGACAATAACCCAAAAACAATAGAACGAGCTCTGAGACGTGGAATCTCTGTAGACCGCAATACCTGAACCTATCCTAAACACAACTAAAGGCAGCTGTGGATTGCGCCTGACACTACCTATGCAACTCGGCACAGCCTGAGGAACTGACTAGCCTGAAGATAGAAATACAAGCCTGACTTGCCTCAGAGAAATACCCCAAAGGAAAAGGCAGCCCCCCACATATAATGACTGTTAGCAAGATGAAAAGACAAAACGTAGGGATGAAATAGATTCAGCAAAGTGAGGCCCGATATTCTAGATAGAGCGAGGATAGCAAAGAGAACTTTGCAGTCTCCAAAAAACCCTAAAGCAAAAAACCACACAAAGGCGGCAAAAAGACCCACCGTGCCGAACTAACGGCATGGCGGTACACCCTTTGCGTCTCAGAGCTTCCAGCAAAAACGAATAGACAAGCTGGACAGAAAAAACAGCAACAAAAGCAAAGAAGCACTTATCTAAGCAGAGCAGCAGGCCACAGGAAAGATCCAGAAGCTCAGATCCAACACTGGAACATTGACAAGGAGCAAGGAAGACAGAATCAGGTGGAGTTAAATAACAAGGCAGCCAACGAGCTCACCAGAACACCTGAGGGAGGAAGCCCAGAAGCTGCAGTACCACTTGTGACCACAGGAGTGAATTCAGCCACAGAATTCACAACAGTACCCCCCCCTTGAGGAGGGGTCACCGAACCCTCACCAGAGCCCCCAGGCCGACCAGGATGAGCCACATGAAAGGCACGAACAAGATCTGGAGCATGGACATCAGAGGCAAAAACCCAGAAATTATCTTCCTGAGCATAACCCTTCCATTTAACCAGATACTGGAGTTTCCGTCTAGAGACACGAGAATCCAAAATTTTCTCCACAATATACTCCAATTCCCCCTCCACCAAAACAGGGGCAGGAGGCTCAACAGATGGAACCATAGGTGCCACGTATCTCCGCAACAACGACCTATGGAATACATTATGTATGGAAAAGGAGTCCGGGAGGGTCAGACGAAAGGACACAGGATTGAGAATCTCAGAAATCCTATACGGACCAATAAAACGAGGTTTAAATTTAGGAGAGGAAACCTTCATAGGAATATGACGAGAAGATAACCAAACCAGATCCCCAACACGAAGTCGGGGACCCACACGGCGTCTGCGATTAGCGAAAAGTTGAACCTTCTCCTGGGACAAGGTCAAATTGTCCACTACCTGAGTCCAGATCTGCTGCAACCTGTCCACCACAGAATCCACACCAGGACAGTCCGAAGACTCAACCTGTCCTGAAGAGAAACGAGGATGGAACCCAGAATTGCAGAAAAATGGAGAGACCAAGGTAGCCGAGCTGGCCCGATTATTAAGGGCGAACTCAGCCAACGGCAAAAAGGACACCCAATCATCCTGGTCTGCAGAAACAAAACATCTCAGATATGTTTCCAAGGTCTGATTGGTTCGTTCGGTCTGGCCATTAGTCTGAGGATGGAAAGCCGAGGAAAAAGATAGGTCAATGCCCATCCTACCACAAAAGGCTCGCCAGAACCTTGAAACAAACTGGGAACCTCTGTCAGAAACAATATTCTCAGGAATGCCATGCAAACGAACCACATGCTGGAAGAACAAAGGCACCAAATCAGAGGAGGAAGGCAATTTAACCAAGGGCACCAGATGGACCATTTTAGAAAAGCGATCACAGACCACCCAAATGACTGACATCTTTTGAGAAACGGGAAGGTCAGAAATGAAATCCATCGAAATATGTGTCCAAGGCCTCTTCGGGACCGGCAAGGGCAAAAGCAACCCACTGGCACGTGAACAGCAGGGCTTAGCCCTAGCACAAATCCCACAGGACTGCACAAAAGTACGTACATCCCGTGACAGAGATGGCCACCAGAAGGATCTAGCCACTAACTCTCTGGTACCAAAGATTCCTGGATGACCAGCCAACACCGAACAATGAAGTTCAGAGATAACTTTACTAGTCCACCTATCAGGGACGAACAGTTTATCGGCCGGACAACGATCAGGTTTATTAGCCTGAAATTTTTGCAACACTCGCCGCAAATCAGGGGAGATGGCAGACACAATGACTCCTTCCTTGAGGATACTCGCCGGCTCAGATAAACCCGGAGAGTCGGGCACAAAACTCCTAGACAGAGCATCCGCCTTCACATTTTTAGAGCCCGGAAGGTACGAAATCACAAAATCGAAGCGAGCAAAAAATAACGACCAACGGGCCTGTCTAGGATTCAAGCGCTTGGCAGACTCGAGATAAGTAAGGTTCTTATGATCAGTCAATACCACCACGCGATGCTTAGCTCCTTCAAGCCAATGACGCCACTCCTCGAATGCCCACTTCATGGCCAGCAACTCTCGGTTGCCCACATCGTAATTACGCTCAGCAGCAGAAAACTTCCTGGAAAAGAAAGCACATGGTTTCAACACTGAGCAACCAGAACCTCTCTGTGACAAAACCGCCCCTGCTCCAATCTCAGAAGCATCAACCTCGACCTGGAACGGAAGAGAAACATCTGGTTGACACAACACAGGGGCAGAACAAAAAAGACGCTTCAGCTCCTGAAAAGCTTCCACGGCAGCAGAAGACCAATTAACCAAATCAGCACCCTTCTTGGTCAAATCGGTCAATGGTTTGGCAATGCTAGAAAAATTACAGATGAAGCGACGATAAAAATTAGCAAAGCCCAGGAACTTTTGCAGACTTTTCAGAGATGTCGGCTGAGTCCAATCCTGGATGGCTTGGACCTTAACCGGATCCATCTCGATAGTAGAAGGGGTAAGATGAACCCCAAAAATGAAACTTTCTGCACACCGAAGAGACACTTTGATCCCTTCACGAACAAAGAATTAGCACGCAGGACCTGGAAAACCATTCTGACCTGCTTCACATGAGACTCCCAATCATCTGAGAAGATCAAAATGTCATCCAAGTAAACAATCAGGAATTTATCCAGATACTCACGGAAGATGTCATGCATAAAAGACTGAAAAACAGATGGAGCATTGGCAAGTCCGAACTGCATCACTAGATACTCAAAATGACCCTCGGGCGTATTAAATGCCATTTTCCATTCATCTCCTTGCCTGATTCTCACCAGATTATACGCACCACGAAGATCTATCTTAGTGAACCAACTAGCCCCCTTAATCCGAGCAAACAAGTCAGATAACAATGGCAAGGGATACTGAAACTTAACAGTGATCATATTAAGAAGGCGGTAATCAATACACGGTCTCAGCGAACCATCCTTCTTGGCTACAAAAAAGAACCCTGCTCCCAGTGGTGATGACGATGGGCGAATATGTCCCTTCTCCAGGGATTCCTTCACATAACTGCGCATAGCGGTGTGTTCAGGCACGGATAAATTAAATAAACGACCTTTAGGGAATTTACTACCAGGAATCAAATTGATAGCACAATCACAATCCCTATGCGGAGGTAGGGCATCGGACTTGGGCTCTTCAAATACATCCTGATAATCAGACAAGAACTCTGGGACCTCAGAAGGAGTGGATGACGAAATAGACAAAAATGGAACATCACCATGTACCCCCTGACAACCCCAGCTGGATACCGACATAGAGTTCCAATCCAATACTGGATTATGGGTTTGTAGCCATGGCAACCCCAACACGACCACATCATGCAGATTATGTAGCACCAGAAAGCGAATAACTTCCTGATGTGCAGGAGCCATGCACATGGTCAGCTGGGCCCAGTACTGAGGTTTATTCTTGGCCAAAGGTGTAGCATCAATTCCTCTCAACGGAATAGGACACCGCAAAGGCTCCAAGAAAAACCCACAACGTTTAGCATAATCCAAATCCATCAGATTCAGGGCAGTGCCTGAATCCACAAACGCCATGACAGAATACGATGACAAAGAGCATATCAAGGTAATGGACAGAAGGAATTTGGACTGTACAGTACCAATGACGGCAGACCTATCGAACCGCTTAGTGCGCTTAGGACAATCAGAAATAGCATGAGTGGAATCACCACAGTAGAAACACAGCCCATTCAGACGTCTGTGTTCTTGCCGTTCAACTCTGGTCATAGTCCTATCGCACTGCATAGGCTCAGGTTTAATCTCAGACAATACCGCCAGATGGTGCACAGATTTACGCTCGCGCAAGCGACGACCGATCTGAATGGCCAAAGACATAGACTCATTCAAACCAGCAGTCATAGGAAAACCCACCATGACATCCTTAAGAGCCTCAGAGAGACCCTTTCTGAACAAAGCTGCCAGCGCAGATTCATTCCACAGAGTGAGTACTGATCATTTCCTAAATTTCTGACAATATACTTCTATATCATCCTGACCCTGGCACAAAGCCAGCAAATTTTTCTCAGCCTGATCCACTGAATTAGGCTCATCGTACAGCAATCCGAGCGCCAGGAAAAACGCATCGACACCACTCAATGCAGGGTCTCCTGGCGCAAGAGAAAATGCCCAGTCCTGAGGGTCGCCGCGCAAAAAAGAAATAATAATCAAAACCTGTTGAACTGAATTACCAGAAGAATGAGGTTTCAAGGCCAGAAATAGCTTACAATTATTTTTGAAGCTCAGAAACTTAGTTCTATCACCAAAAAACAAATCAGGAATAGGAATTCTTGGTTCTAGCATAGATTTCTGATCAATTGTATCTTGAATCTTTTGTACATTTATAACGAGATTATCCATTGAAGAGCACAGAGCCTGAATATCCATGTCCACAGCTGTGTCCTGAAGCACCCTAATGTCTAGGGGAAAAAAAAGACTGAACACAGAGCTGAGAAAAAAAAATGATGTCAGAACTTCTTTTTTCCCTCTATTGAGAATCATTAGTTTGGCTCCTTGTACTGTTATGAAGGCAATCCAGTAACACAGTGTGCAGTAATCAGAGCACATACAGTGATCTGACAATAACCCAAAAACAATAGAACGAGCTCTGAGACGTGGAATCTCTGTAGACCGCAATACCTGAACCTATCCTAAACACAACTAAAGGCAGCTGTGGATTGCGCCTGACACTACCTATGCAACTCGGCACAGCCTGAGGAACTGACTAGCCTGAAGATAGAAATACAAGCCTGACTTGCCTCAGAGAAATACCCCAAAGGAAAAGGCAGCCCCCCACATATAATGACTGTTAGCAAGATGAAAAGACAAAACGTAGGGATGAAATAGATTCAGCAAAGTGAGGCCCGATATTCTAGATAGAGCGAGGATAGCAAAGAGAACTTTGCAGTCTACAAAAAACCCTAAAGCAAAAAACCAAAGGGGGCAAAAAGACCCACCGTGCCGAACTAACGGCACGGCGGTACACCCTTTGCGTCTCAGAGCTTCCAGCAAAAACGAATAGACAAGCTGGACAGAAAAAACAGCAACAAAAGCAAAGAAGCACTTATCTAAGCAGAGCAGCAGGCCACAGGAAAGATCCAGAAGCTCAGATCCAACACTGGAACATTGACAAGGAGCAAGGAAGACAGAATCAGGTGGAGTTAAATAACAAGGCAGCCAACGAGCTCACCAGAACACCTGAGGGAGGAAGCCCAGAAGCTGCAGTACCACTTGTGACCACAGGAGTGAATTCAGCCACAGAATTCACAACAGCTAGCCCTGAAGATAGAAAAATAAGCCTACCTTGCCTCAGAGAAATTCCCCAAAGGAAAAGGCAGCCCCCCACATATAATGACTGTGAGTTAAGAAGAAAATACAAACACAGAGATGAAATAGACTCTAGCAAAGCGAGGCCCGACTTACTGAATAGACCGAGGATAGAAAAGATAGCTTTGCGGTCAGTACAAAAACCTACAAACAACCACGCAGAGGGGCAAAAAGACCCTCCGCACCGACTAACGGTACGGAGGTGCTCCCTCTGCGTCTCAGAGCTTCCAGCAAGCAAGAAAAACCAATATAGCAAGCTGGACAGAAAATATAGCAAACAAAAAGCAACACAAGCAAAACTTAGCTTATGCAGGGCAGACAGGCCACAAGAACGATCCAGGAGAAAGCAAGACCAATACTGGAACATTGACTGGAGGCCAGGAACAAAGAACTAGGTGGAGTTAAATAGAGCAGCACCTAACGACTTAACCTCGTCACCTGAGGAAGGAAACTCAGAAGCCGCAGCCCCACTCACATCCACCAGAACCAGCCGAAGTACCACTCATGACCACAGGAGGGAGCTTGACCACAGAATTCACAACAGTACCCCCCCTTGAGGAGGGGTCACCGAACCCTCACCAGAGCCCCCAGGCCGACCAGGATGAGCCAAATGAAAGGCACGAACCAGATCGGCAGCATGGACATCAGAGGCAAAGACCCAGGAATTATCTTCCTGACCATAACCCTTCCACTTAACCAGGTACTGGAGTTTCCGTCTCGAAATACGAGAATCCAAAATCTTCTCCACTATATACTCCAACTCCCCCTCAACCAAAACCGGGGCAGGAGGATCAACGGATGGAACCACAGGTGCCACGTATCTCCGCAACAATGACCTATGGAATACGTTATGGATGGAAAAAGAAGCTGGAAGGGTCAAACGAAAAGACACAGGATTAAGAACCTCAGAAATCCTATACGGACCAATAAAACGAGGCTTAAACTTAGGAGAGGAAACTTTCATAGGAATATAACGAGATGACAACCAAACCAAATCCCCAACACGAAGTCGGGGACCCACACAGCGCCTGCGGTTAGCGAAACATTGAGCCTTCTCCTGAGACAATGTCAAATTGTCCACCACATGAGTCCAAATCTGCTGCAACCTATCCACCACAGTATCCACACCAGGACAGTCAGAAGACTCAACCTGCCCTGAAGAGAAACGAGGATGGAAACCAGAATTGCAGAAAAACGGCGAAACCAAAGTAGCCGAGCTGGCCCGATTATTAAGGGCGAACTCAGCCAAAGGCAAGAAGGACACCCAATCATCCTGATCGGCAGAAACAAAACATCTCAGATATGTTTCCAAGGTCTGATTGGTTCGTTCAGTCTGGCCATTTGTCTGAGGATGGAAAGCCGAGGAAAAAGACAAATCAATGCCCATCCTAGCACAAAAGGCTCGCCAAAACCTCGAAACAAACTGGGAACCTCTGTCAGAAATAATGTTCTCCGGAATGCCATGTAAACAAACCACATGCTGGAAGAACAATGGCACCAAATCAGAGGAGGAAGGCAATTTAGACAAGGGTACCAAATGGACCATCTTAGAGAAGCGATCACAAACAACCCAAATGACCGACATTCTTTGAGAGACGGGGAGGTCTGAAATAAAATCCATAGAGATATGTGTCCAGGGCCTCTTCGGGACTGGCAAGGGCAAAAACAACCCACTGGCACGAGAACAGCAGGGCTTAGCCCGAGCACAAATCCCACAGGACTGCACAAACGAACGCACATCCCGCGACAGAGATGGCCACCAAAAGGATCTAGCCACCAAATCTCTGGTACCAAAGATTCCAGGATGACCAGCCAACACCGAACAATGAACCTCAGAGATAACTCTACTCGTCCATTTATCAGGGACAAACAGTTTCCCCGCTGGGCAACGGTCAGGTCTATTAGCCTGAAATTTTTGCAGCACCCGCTGCAAATCAGGGGAGATGGCAGACAAAATTACCCCCTCTTTGAGAATACCCGCCGGCTCAGACAAACCCGGAGAATCGGGCACAAAACTCCTAGACAGGGTATCCGCCTTCACATTTTTAGAACCCGGAAGGTACGAAACCACAAAGTCAAAACGGGAGAAAAACAGCGACCAACGAGCCTGTCTAGGATTCAACCGTTTGGCAGACTCGAGATAAGTCAAGTTCTTGTGATCAGTCAAGACCACCACGCGATGCTTAGCTCCTTCAAGCCAATGACGCCACTCCTCGAATGCCCACTTCATGGCCAGCAACTCTCGATTGCCTACATCATAATTACGCTCAGCAGGCGAAAACTTCCTGGAAAAGAAGGCGCATGGTTTCATCACCGAGCCATCAGAACTTCTTTGCGACAAAACAGCCCCTGCTCCAATCTCAGAAGCATCAACCTCGACCTGGAACGGGAGCGAAACATCTGGTTGGCACAACCAGGGCCGCCATCAGGGCATTACAGCCGTGACTGGCGTATGGGGCCCGGTGAGCAGAGGGGGCAGTAAAGCTGGACACAGGGTGGGGGCCGGGGGGCAGTAAAGCTGGACACAGGGTGGGGGCCCAGGGCAGTAAAGCTGGACACAGGGTGGGGGCCGTAAAGCTGGACACAGGGTGGGGGCCCAGGGCAGTAAAGCTGGACACAGGGTGGGGGCCGGGGGGCAGTAAAGCTGGACACAGGGTGGGGGCCCAGGGCAGTAAAGCTGGACACAGGGTGGGGGCCGGGGGGCAGTAAAGCTGGACACAGGGTGGGGGTCCAGGGCAGTAAAGCTGGACACAGGGTGGGGGCCGGGGGGCAGTAAAGCTGGACACAGGGTGGGGGCCCAGGGCAGTAAAGCTGGACACAGGGTGGGGGCCGGGGGGCAGTAAAGCTGGACACAGGGTGGGGGCCGGGGGGCAGTAAAGCTGGACACAGGGTGGGGGCCCGGGGGCAGTAAAGCTGGACACAGGGTGGGGGCCGGGGGGCAGTAAAGCTGGACACAGGGTGGGGGCCCAGGGCAGTAAAGCTGGACACAGGGTGGGGGCCGGGGGGCAGTAAAGCTGGACACAGGGTGGGGGCCGGGGGGCAGTAAAGCTGGACACAGGGTGGGGGCCGGGGGGCAGTAAAGCTGGACACAGGGTGGGGGCCGGGGGGCAGTAAAGCTGGACACAGGATGGGGGCCGGGGGGCAGTAAAGCTGGACACAGGGTGGGGGCCGGGGGGCAGTAAAGCTGGACACAGGGTGGGGGCCGGGGGGCAGTAAAGCTGGACACAGAGTGGGGGCCGGGGGGCAGTAAAGCTGGACACGGGGGGGCAGAGTGCTGGGCAGAGTGCTGGACAGAGATGGGGCAGAGTGCTGGACAGAGATGGGGCAGAGTGCTGGACAGAGATGGGGCAGAGTGCTGAACAGAGATGGGGCAGAGTGCTGAACAGAGATGGGGCAGAGTGCTGAACAGAGATGGGGCAGAGTGCTGGACAGAGATGGGGCAGAGTGCTGGACAGAGATGGGGCAGAGTGCTGGACAGAGATGGGGCAGAGTGCTGGACAGAGATGGGGCAGAGTGCTGGACAGAGATGGGGCAGAGTGCTGGACAGAGATGGGGCAGAGTGCTGGACACAGATGGGGCAGAGTGCTGGACACAGATGGGGCAGAGTGCTGGACACAGATGGGGCAGAGTGCTGGACACAGATGGGGCAGAGTGCTGGACACAGATGGGGCAGAGTGCTGGACAGAGATGGGGCAGAGTGCTGGACAGAGATGGGGCAGAGTGCTGGACAGAGATGGGGCAGAGTGCTGGACAGAGATGGGGCAGAGTGCTGGACACAGATGGGGCATGATTGCACACAGACTGGGCAGAGTGCTGGACACAGATGGGGCAGGATTGGACACAGATGGGACAGAGTGCTGGACACAGATGGGGCAGGATTGGAAACAGATGGGGCAGAATGGAGACAGATGGGGCAAGATTGGAGACAGATGGGGCAGGATGGATACGATGGAGACAGATGGGGCAGGATGGGGAGATCATATGGGGCAGAATGGATACCCATGAGGGCAGGATGGGAGAACATATGGCTGGAGCCTGGAATGAGACACACGGGGGCTAGGATGGTGAATATTACCATAGGGGCTAATTAAGGGATATTATTATTGCAGTGATGTATTTATTTTATTTTTTGAGTATACTGTTTTAAATGGGGGGGAGGTCCTGTTACTGTGTAGAGTGATACTATGTTGCCTTCTTCATGTGGTGTAATGTAGAAGTTGGGAAAATTAAGTAATGTGTTCTACAAGCGTAACTCGAGATAACTGTTTAATTTCCTGCAGAGACGAGTCCTGGCTGGATGAAGTGATGGCGGTCTGTGCTGGATGAAAGATGAAGGACTTCACCTAGAGACGTCACTGGTGAGTCAGTGTTACCTATACACTGACACCATACACTGTATACTATATACAGAGGTCCTGTGTACAATGTCACCAGTGATCACTGTATTACCTATACATTATATACAGAGCTCCTGTGTATAATGTCACTGGTGATCACTGTATTACCTGTACACAGACACTGCTTACTAATTACAGATCTCCTGTGTATAATGGCACTGATGGTGATAGTATTGTGGGTTTTTTTTTATTACTGATCAGTATTGTAGTATTCAGTCATTTGTGGTTATATGCGGTCTGGTCATAGTGCGGTGGTATTTGTTCCTTGTATGTAGTATTATAGGTCATTTTAAAAATTGAAAAATAAATAAAAATATACCTAAATTGTATTGCATATTTTAACAAATATTTAGTAGGTTACAGTAGAGTAGGGCCCGGCCAAAAGTGTCTACCGTGTTATGGTGGCGGCTTAAAAAATCTTTTGGCCAAAACAAAAGCTGCCGGCTATATGTGTGATCTGGTGATGGGAACTGTCAATGTGTGATAGGTGAGAAGAGGAGATTTTCCAAGAGAGAGTGGTGGGACTGTGGACAGTTCGTGGGGTGGAGCCTGGAGGCGGGGCTGGGGTGGAGCCTGGGCGGAGTTTCAAGGGGGCCCCGAAAATTTTGCCAGTATGGGGCCCCGAAATTTCTAGTGGCAGCTCTGGGCACAACACAGGGGCAGAAGAAAAATGACGCTTCAACTCTTGAAAAGCTTCCACAGCAGAAGAAGACCAATTGACCACATCAGCACCCTTCTTGGTTAACTCAGTCAACGGTTTAGCAACACTAGAAAAATTATTGATGAAGCGACGATAAAAATTAGCAAAGCCCATGAACTTTTGCAGACTCTTCAGAGATGTCGGCTGAGTCCAATCATAAATGGCCTGAACTTTAACAGGGTCCATCTCGATAGTAGAAGGGGAAAAAATGAACCCCAAAAATGAAACCTTCTGAACACCAAAGAGACACTTTGACCCCTTCACAAACAAAGAATTCGCACGCAGAACCTGGAACACCATTCTGACCTGCTTCACGTGAGACTCCCAATCATCCGAGAAGACGAAAATATCATCCAAGTATACAATCAGGAATTTATCCAGGTACTCTCAGAAGATGTCATGCATAAAGGACTGAAACACTGATGGAGCATTAGAAAGCCCGAATGGCATAACCAGGTACTCAAAATGGCCCTCGGGCGTATTAAATGCTGTTTTCCATTCATCGCCCTGTTTAATACGCACAAGATTATACGCACCACGAAGATCTATCTTGTGGAACCAACTAGCCCCCTTAATCCGAGAAAACAAATCAGAAAGCAGCGGCAAGGGGTACTGAAATTTGACCGTGATTTTATTTAGAAGGCGGTAATCAATACAAGGTCTCAGCGAACCATCCTTCTTAGCCACAAAAAAGAACCCTGCTCCCAATGGCGACGACGACGGGCGAATATGACCCTTCTCCAAGGATTCCTTCACGTAACTCCGCATAGCGGCGTGCTCAGGCACAGACAAATTAAACAGTCGACCTTTAGGAAACTTACTACCAGGAATCAAATCGATAGCACAATCACAATCCCTATGCGGAGGTAGGGCACTGGACTTGGGCTCATCAAATACATCCCGGTAATCCGACAAGAACTCTGGGACCTCAGAAGGGGTGGATGATGAAATAGACAGAAAAGGAACATCACCATGTACCCCCTGACAACCCCAGCTGGACACAGACATTGATTTCCAATCCAATACTGGTTTATGGACTTTTAGCCATAGCAACCCCAACACGACCACATCATGCAGATTGTGCAACACCAAAAAGCGAATATCCTCCTGATGCGCAGGAGCCATGCACATAGTCAGCTGGGTCCAATACTGAGGCTTATTCTTGGCCAAAGGCGTAGCATCAATTCCTCTCAATGGAATAGGATACTGCAAGGGCTCCAAGAAAAACCCACAGCGCCTAGCATACTCCAAGTCCATCAAATTCAGGGCAGCGCCTGAATCCACAAATGCCATGACAGAATAGGATGACAAAGAGCAGATCAAAATAACAGACAAAAGAAATTTCGACTGTACCGTACCAATGGTGGCAGACCTAGTGAACCGCTTAGTGCGTTTAGGACAATCGGAGATAGCATGAGTGGAATCACCACAGTAAAAACACAGCCCATTCTGACGTCTGTGTTCTTGCCGTTCAGCTCTGGTCAAAGTCCTATCGCACTGCATAGGCTCAGGTCCATGCTCAGATAATACCGCCAAATGGTGCACAGTTTTACGCTCACGCAAGCGTCGACCGATCTGAATGGCCAAAGACATAGACTCACTCAGACCAGCAGGCATAGGAAATCCCACCATGACATCCTTAAGGGCTTCAGAGAGACCTTTTCTGAAAATTGCTGCCAGTGCACATTCATTCCATTGCGTGAGCACAGACCACTTCCTAAACTTCTGACAATATATCTCTACCTCATCCTGACCCTGAGACAGAGCCAGCAAATTTTTCTCTGCCTTATCCACTGAATTAGGTTCATCATACAGCAATCCGAGCGCCAGAAAAAACGCATCAATATTACATAATGCAGGATCTCCTGGCGCAAGGGAAAATGCCCAGTCTTGAGGGTCACCACGTAATAAAGAAATAATGATCTTAACTTGTTGAACTGGGTCACCAGAGGAGCGGGGTTTCAAAGCCAGAACCAGTTTACAATTATTCTTAAAACTCAGAAACTTAGCTCTATCTCCAGAAAACAAATCAGGAATAGGAATTCTTGGCTCTAACATAGAATTCTGAACCACAAAGTCTTGAATATTTTGTACTCTTGCAGTGAGATGATCCACACAAGAAGACAGATCTTTAATGTCCATCACTACACCTATGTCCTGAACCACCCAAATGTCTAGGGGAAAAGAAAGACAAAACACAGTGCAAAGAAAAAAAAATGGTCTCAGAACTTCTCTTTTCCCTCTATTGAGAAGCATTAGTACTTTGGGCCTCCAGTACTGTTATGAACAGGTGATTCAGAACCACAATGGACCTAGTGGTTAAGAGCACACAAGGTGACCGGATAGTTACTAACATAGGACGAGCTCTGAGACGTTGGAACTCTGCTGACCGCAATCCCTAATCCTATCATACCACACTAGAGGTAGCCGTGGATTGCGCCTAACGCTCCCTATGCAACTCGGCACAGCCTGAGAAACTAGCTAGCCCTGAAGATAGAAAAATAAGCCTACCTTGCCTCAGAGAAATTCCCCAAAGGAAAAGGCAGCCCCCCACATATAATGACTGTGAGTTAAGAAGAAAATACAAACACAGAGATGAAATAGACTCTAGCAAAGCGAGGCCCGACTTACTGAATAGAACGAGGATAGAAAAGATAGCTTTGCAGTCAGCACAAAAACCTACAAACAACCACGCAGAGGGGCAAAAAGACCCTCCGCACCGACTAACGGTACGGAGGTGCTCCCTCTGCGTCTCAGAGCTTCCAGCAAGCAAGAAAAACCAATATAGCAAGCTGGACAGAAAATATAGCAAACAAAAAGCAACACAAGCAAAACTTAGCTTATGCAGGGCAGACAGGCCACAAGAACGATCCAGGAGAAAGCAAGACCAATACTGGAACATTGACTGGAGGCCAGGAACAAAGAACTAGGTGGAGTTAAATAGAGCAGCACCTAACGACTTAACCTCGTCACCTGAGGAAGGAAACTCAGAAGCCGCAGCCCCACTCACATCCACCAGAGGAAGCTCATAGACAGAACCAGCCGAAGTACCACTCATGACCACAGGAGGGAGCTTGACCACAGAATTCACAACATGAAACACTGCGGGCGCGTTCGTGAGACCAAAGGGCATGACCAAATTTTCAAACAGGCCCTCAGAGGTGAGAAATGCCATTTTCCACTCATCCCCTTCCTGAATGCGGATAAGGTTATATGCTCCCCTAAGATCGAGTTTGGAAAACCACTTAGCCCCAGACAATTGGTTGTAGAGATCAGGAATGAGTGGGAGAGGGTAGATATCTCTCACCGTAATTTTATTTAGTTTCCGGAAATCGAGGCATGGACGTAGACCACCATCTTTTTTCTTGACAAAAAAAAATCCCGCGGCCACAGGTGAGACAGAGGGACGGATGTGACCTTTGCGTAGACTATCCGAGATATAGTTTTTCATAGCAGTACGTTCCGAGCCAGAAAGATTGTACAAACAGGCTTTGGGCAATTTAGAACCCGGAATAAGATTGATAGTACAATCATAAGGATGATGGGGTGGTAAGACCTCAGCCTCTTTTCCGGAGAACACATCACCAAAGTCCTTTAGGTCAGGGGTGTCAAACTGCATTCCTCGAGGGCTGCAAACAGGTCATGTTTTCAGGATTTCCTTGCATTGCACAGGTGATAATTTAATCACCTGCAGAGAATGATTCCAGCACCTTGTGCGACGCTAAGGAAATCTTGAAAACACGCATGGTTTGAGGCCCTCGAGGAATGCAGTTTGACACCCCTGCTTTAGGTACTCCGGAATTCCTTCCGGACTAATGGCGGACACACACACAGCAGAAAGACAACCATTGGAACAATTAGGACCCCATTTAACAATATCACGAGATCCCCAGTCTATAACAGGATTATGCCTCTGCAACCAGGGGAACCCCAACACCAGTCCCGCAGAAAGATTATTCTTAACATAACATGAAATTCGTTCCTGGTGCAAGGAACCCACCTTGAGGAGGAACTCCTCAGAGACAAATTTAAGGACATTTTGAGCCAACGGTGTCTTATCAATGGCAACGATATGGATGGGAGTCTCTAGCCTAACTGTCCCTAACTTTAACTTGGACACCAGACTATAGTCAATGAATTTCATGGAAGATCCACAGTCCACAAATGCTGAAGTGGATGCAAAAACACCTCCATAACACAGTTCCACCTCTAGCAAAACTTTTTGAAATGACAAAAGTGGTACCTGAGAGTCTGGATGACCTCCTAGACCATCACCCAGACTCGGCAGCTTGTTACTTGATGGACAAGAGGGGCAGTCTTTCTTCCAATATCCCGGATCTCCACAATAAAAACATGATTCCCCATCACGTCGCCGTTTCCTCTCCTTCTCCTTGAAATTGATGGCACCAACTTCCATAGTCTCCTCAGACTTGACAGGCAAAATAGGAATCTCACGCTGGATAATTCTTCTCTCCCGTAATCTCCGGTCCATACGAATGGCCTGAGTCATGACCTCCACCACGGAACTGGCGTATGAAGGGCCAGCGTGTCCTTGCAATGATCAGAAAGTCCTCTCTCAAACAGGCATCTCAGAGCAGAGTCACCCCAGGACACCTCAACGGACCACCGCCTAAACTCAGAACAATACTGTTCAGCAGTGAGTTCATTCTGGGAGAGACTCATGATCATGTCCTCTGCAACCCTGACCCTGTCCGGTTCATCATAATTAAGTCCCAAAGCCTCAAAGAATCTATCCACAGACACACGTTCAGGGGCAGAAGCAGGTAAAGAGAAAGCCCATGATTGAGATCCCTCCCACAGTAAGGAAATAATTATCCCCACCCACTGACTCTCCAGAAGAGCGAGGTCTCAGAGAAAAAAAAAGCTTGCAACTCTCCTTAAAAGTATGAAATCTCTCCCTCTCCCCAGAGAAGGTATCTCGGAGTTTGACAGTAGGTTCAGGAGAGTGCAAAGAGACATCCACTGAGTCACCAGGTAGACTAACAACATGAGAGGTGTCTCCCTGTATGGTCATAACAGTCTCAATCAGTTTTTTCTGTAAATGAGTATGAGACGTGACAAGGGACTGATGTTTCAGAGAAAAATCCAGCACCATCTGTGTCAGACTCGACACTTGATCCGCCAAGTTATGCAGCGGATCCATGACCAGAGAAAAAAAAAAAGCAAAATCCCGTTTAAATGTATGGTCAGCTATAATGTCAGGCTGCTGCAGTGCAGTACAGCCAGGAGGAGCTTGAGAGGAAAGTGAGACTGCACACACAGGGCAGCAGAACAGATGCCACCAAGTGGCGAGAGAGTGGTCAGACAAGCCGAGTCAAAAGCACAAGATAGCACAACAATATAATAGGATTAGACAGACGGATAGTCAGGACGTAGCAAGGGATAAGTAAACCAGGTCGAGCAAAATACGGTACAATAGGGACAAATCAAGACAGAGTCAACAGCCAAGCCAGGAGGTCAGAATCAGAGAATCAAGCAGAACAGACAAACGCAGGGTAAGGGCAGACAGAGGAGGATAACAGACACAGGACAAGTCAGGGTTCACAGCAGGACAAACCAAGGGTTTCCAGAATCAGGTTCACAAGCCGAAGACAGAACTATAGCTGACACTGCCAGCAAGATTCATGGGAGCTAAATAGCAAACCTGAACCCAGAATGAGGCAGAGTAAAGTTAACCCTTGACATGATCTATCCAAAAAAGGGCAGACACTAATAAACCCTGGAACGGATCATGACAATTATGCCCCATATAATGCTGCACAAAGGTTGATGATGGCCCCATAAGATTCTCCATAGAATAATATGCCCCGTATGCTGCACAAAGGTTGATGGCCCCATAAGATGCTCCATAGATTATTATGCCCCATATAATGCTGCACAAAGGTTGATGGCCCCATAAGATGCTCCATAAAATAATATGCCCCGTATGCTGCTGCGATTAAAATAAAATAGAAATACTCACCTCTCATCGCTGGGGACCTAGTGCCGGAGTCGCCGCTGGCTCAGGCCCCGGGCACTTGCGATATTCACCTGTCCCTATTCCACCACCATGTGCTGCTGTTTCTTCTGGCTCTCTGCAGTGACTGTTTAGGCAGAGGGTGTGCACTAACCACGTCATCACGCCCTCTGTCCTGAACGTCACAGCCAGAGAAGACAGAGCCTGGAGGTGGAACGGGGACAGGTGAATACCGCATGGCTCACCCTCCCCCGTCATACTCATCCCCTCCTAGCGCATTCTCTCTGTATGTCCCTGCTTCTCCGATGGTCTCTGGCATATGCCGGCAGCTGGTTCCTGTGTTCAGCGGTCACGTGGTACCGCTCATTAAAGTAATGAATATGCGCGCCACGCCTATGGGAGTGCAGTTGCGTCCATATTCATTACTTTAATGAGTGGTACTGCGTGACCGCTGAACACAGGAAGAGCTGCGGGCGGACACCATCTGAGAAGCAGGGAAGTGCAGAGACTGCACGGTGAGCAGGTGAGTATGATGTGACAGCCGCCACTCCTGCAGCCCCCTCTCCCCTGCCGACCCCCTGGGACAATGACTCGAGTACAAGCCGAGAGGCACTTTTAGCCTAAAAAAATGGGCTGAAAATCTCGGCTTATATTAGAGTATATACGGTATGCTACTGTGCTGTTGGTATACTGTACCCCATTGTGTAAGTGTGAAATATTTAATCAACTTTCTCAGAGAACTGGGAAAACATACACTGTGGGTGAAATTTGTTATCCTCTTCTGTGAGATACAAGTGGAAACCTGCTCTGTGGGTGAAATTTTTAACAGGACTTGCAGTAGTAGTCTCTGTGAGGAAACTGTTAAAATTGTTATGTTATTCATTTACTTCATATTTTACATTGATTTCTATGGTGACAGAACACCTTTAAGTTATTTTCCTATCCACATTTGTTTGAAGGGCAATTGTCATGCTCTTACCCCCATTTAACTTCCCCTAATCCTTATTATGACCATTTAAGAGCCATGTTAAAGCACCGAAGTTGACTTCTATTGGCTTGGGGGCCAAGTTCGAACCTCAACCGAACTTTTTTACTGGATGTTGGGCGAACATCCAAGGGTACACTAAGACATCTGTCTGAGATTGTTTAGTGAATCCGGCATTGAGCATGGGGTTGGACATGATGACCCTTGAAGGTCCCTTCCAACTCTAACATTCTATGATTTTATGATTCATCACTATTAAACACACATTTTCAGATCATTAAAAATAATGTACAGATCACTGTCAATTTATAGAATAAACATTTAATCCTCTCAAGTACAAAGTTAAGAAAATCTACAAACCAACAGTTACAATATAAATACAGCAAATATATCAAAATAAATACATGGATACAGAGGACATTGCACTATCGTCATTTCCAATTTCATTTGACTTGAAAAAGCATACACATATATCACTCCTGTAGGATACTTTATATATCAGAGATTACACCATGAAGGATGTATTGGAAATTTTAGCAAAGTGGTGTTAAACTTTATTGCTGTCTTCCGAAATCCTGAAGTCAGTCTCTTGGGTGCAGAATGAAGTTGGCAGATCATCATTTAAGGGACACAATACTACGACAAATATTTGGCTGCCCTTGAAAGCTTTCTCCTACTTTTAAAATGCAGAAAACATCATAAAATATGATTACAGAGAATATTATTTTACATTATAGATGTAAAGCTCACGCCTCCTGTAACTGTTGAACTTTGTGTTATTTTGTATTGTCTTTATTGTCTGCACATGTCCCCGCTTAATTGTAAAGAGCTGCGGAATATGTTGGTGCTATATAGGGAAAATTATTATTATTACAGTGAGCTGATAAGATTAACAAATATTTTATCATCCAGGAAACATTTTGCGCTCTGGACCTAGGAAAGTGTCATGTTTTTCATGATGTAAATTACAAGTTGTGTCTGTGTAATTTAATTTTAAAGTTTCTCATCAACAGGGTCTTCCTTTTGGATATGGTAAAATGCTAAACAAAAAACTAGACAAATACTTCTTGAGTTTTAGACATTATCATATAGATGGATGATGATGTAAAAAATGTTTTTTTTTTTTAGTGGCTGGAACCACAAATACAGTATATATGCAAACACACACGCTGATAGATAATTTGCCTCCTCCATATGGTTGTCTTGGTGTTGAAGTGAAAAGTTGCTTCTCTCCTTTTGCAACCGCAAAGAGCCTGAGTGACGTTTAGTCAAATATAATCTTCATGCTTCTGTGTCGCCTTCAAACTGCATGCTGGAAAAAAAAAGAAATATTAATAAATCATGAGATAGTAAAACCGATCATTCGTATGCTCCCAAAAAATCTTATATTTAAAGGGGTTGCCTCTTAATAGGCCATAAAAATGTCAGGAAGTGGGCCCCCTACTGGAGAACTCCCTTCTATGAGCTGTGAGTCAGAACGACTCTTGCAAACCAACTAATGGTCTGGAAAACCTGAGATACCCATGTATTACATTGGAATGGCCATCTTGTAATCCTACATTTCCAATTTTGTCACCTCTACAGGGAAAATATCTGTGTGGCTATCATTTGCATAATTAGTAAATTATAGAGGATGTTGGCACTACACCATTAAGTTTAGGTAATCATTTTTTTTTCTCAATCATAAGTGGAAATCAACATTTTTTTAGAGAATGAGGTGACCATTGCTAAATATTTTTTCCCCTTGCTTTTGGGAGATTCATTCCCATCTTTAGAGAAAAAAAATATGCACAATGAAAACTGATTAATTATGAATAAAGATGATGGCCATTTGAATGTGGCTGAATTTTATATTAGATCTGGAATACGTGACTGAACGCGAATACTTACAGTAGATTAGAGTCCTATCATGATTTAAGTTTGGTTAGAATGAAACCGTTTTGGTCTAAATGTTACAGTTGTAATACATAAGATAAAATACAACTGTATCTCAGGAATGAAAAGTCTCAGTGATAGTCCTGTGGTCTATTGCAGTCATAAATACAAACTACAACCTTGTCCATGCTTCTTAAAATCTATAACTGCTCTTAGAGGCAGCATTTTAATAATAGGCATGTTAATATATAAGTGGTTTTAAAGGTTGCACAAAGCCATAGTGTTATTCTAGGATTTGACGTAACATAAAGTGATGGCATATTGTGTGGCAGGGGTGAAGTTTTGAGCTGTGCCTTTTGTGTGCCGTGGAGGGTGTCCAATGGGCCCAGCAGAGCACAAAAAGGCATCATTATTATAAATGGCATGGTGTAGGCAGGACTCTGTTACAAACTTGGCATTAGGTGTTGGGGCATCAAGTTAACCATCTTTTGCTAAGACTTCATCATCTTCCATCTGCAAGGACCATACAGGTACAGCTGATGAGTCACAAAGCAAAAACGCACTGCTACAGATACACACCCATTCACTTTGACTCCACTATTTAACTGAGAGCTGCCATTCAGACCACAACCTTGAAAAAAATACAGGTAAGAAAAAGTCCATGGGCAAGGGAGATATTCTACACTTCCAACACTTTAGTGTTATATTCACAACATAAAAAGTCGAAAATGTAAGCATAAGAGAATAAAGAGTTAAAACAAGTTAAAGGGAACCTGTCACCTGAATTTGGCGGGACTGGTTTTGGGTCATATGGGCGGAGTTTTCTGGTGTTTGATTCACCCTTTCCTTACCCGCTGGCTGCATGCTGGCTGCAATATTGGATTGAAGTTCATTCTCTGTCCTCCATAGTACACGCCTGCACAAGGCAAGATTGCTTTGCGCAGGCGTGTACTATGGAGGACAGAGAATGAACTTCAATCCAATATTGCGGCCAGCATGCAGCCAGCGGGTAAGGAAAGGGTGAATCAAACACCCGGAAACTCCGCCCATATGACCCAAAACCAGTCCCGCCAAATTCAGGTGACAGAGTCCCTTTAATTGGTGTACACCAGGAATGCACATTTTTTGGTCCAAGGGCCGCAATGCCAAACTGATTCAATCACAACAACCACAAAAAAATTAAAGGGATACTTACATGAATACATCACCAGAACCACCATCAATACTTTAATACATCACCAAAACCAAGTGCTGATTGTTTGAGGAAGATAGAGAGATTCTGCTCAGTTTCTAATAATAAGTGTGAACATATGCTAACTTACACTGATTTTTTTGAAGCAGAGACTGAGGAGAATCTTGCCAAATCCTTCTCATAATCTGAAAACTCAAAACAAACCAGTGTAACTGGGTAAAAGAAGAATTTGCTGGTAGAGATTTACTGTTTTCTCTTGATAATCTGATTTTTCTTGTCACCCCAGTAGACTTACGTTTTAAAAAGAGGTCAAGTGTAAAACTCAAGCAGTAGTTCTTTCACAAAAATCTTCTGAATTTAGAATTTAGAAATTATCCCTGTGATAAATTCTCTAGGAAATGATTTCCGGCAGAACGGAACTATCCCATTGGAGATCAAGAACATTTTAACCCAAAATGTTAGCCCAAGTAGAGAGGGTGACATGTTCTCTCATCTCTAAAGCACTTCAGTGCTTGGTTGTTATTTACATCTTCTACTTTCTACTCAAAAACCTTGGGCTGAAATTTCCATGGGCTTTGTTATAATTCTTCCTAAGGTGCAAGGGTTTACTACCATCTTGGTAGTGGTTACCATTTTTCCAAGATGTATTGTTTTATTACATTAGGCTACTTTCACACATCAGCTTTTTGCCTTCAGGCATAATCCGTCTATTTTTGAGAAAAACGGATCCGCTGCAAATTGTGAAAAACTGATGCGCCAGATCCGTTTTTTTGCTGGATCCATTTTGGTTTAACGGGCATACAATTCTGACGTCCTGTTCCGGGGATGAGAGAGAGAGAGACTTTCAAGAATTGAAAATGCAGGAACAGGGCATGCTCAGTGCGAAAAAAAACAGAATCGATAGCTGGATCCAGTCAATACACCACACGTTTCATCCGTTTATCGCTGGAACCGTCGCTGGGCGTTTTTTCGCCGGATGCTTTCTCCGTCCGCCGGAAAATACATTTTGGACGGATCCGGCAAAAAATGGATGAAACGTGTGGCCATCGGGCACAATCCGGCGCTAATACAACTCTATGAGAAAAAAACGGATCCGGTGGAAAAAAAAAACAGATCTCTTTTTTTCTAAACTCGCCAGATTGTGCCTGATGGCAAAAACCTGATGTGTGTAAGTAGCCTTACCTGGACTTACATCTGCTCTACAACTGGCCCAAGTGTTTTTAGAGAAATTTTCTTCTAGTTCCAAAGTTTTCCAATTAGTATAGTTTCTGACTGTGCAATTTATTTCCAGTTCTGGAGAATGCTCTGCAAGAACCTAAACATTTCGTTAAATATCTCCTTTGCCTATCACCTCCAAAGTAATGGGAAACTGAGAACATCAAATCATTTTATGGAACAATACTTTCAGATTTTCTCTCATTTAAAAAAATTTGGACTTATTTGCTCCTTTGGGCTGAATTTGCCCACTGCAATTCCATTTATGAGTCTTAATGGACACCTTCCTTTATCATAGTCTATGATCATGAACCTTATTTTCCTTTGTCTATTGCATCCAAAAGTAAACATCCTGCTGTGAACAGTGTCTCTCAGGACATGTATGACATCTGGACTAAGGTGCAATCCAGTTTGACATCAGCTAATGTGAAAAAGTAATGATAAACACCGTTGGCCTGTTACCGACATTTGTACTCATGATAAGGTTTGGCTTTCCCTCAAAAACATTTGATTAAAGACTCTATGCAAGAAGCTGGCCCCTTAGTTTTTAACTTTATTCCAAATTAGTAAACAAATCAATCTGTTCACCTTTAAAACTTACCTTCAACTTTGAAGATAATTAATGCATTTTATATTGCCTTACTTGGTCCTTTGGTTTGCAATAATCTCTCCTCTACTGTAAAGTAAGCTCCTGATTCAACCACTGATCCTGATTAACTGAATTCTGAATTGTAAAAATGCTTGTGGACTGACTACAGTATTGAAAAAAGTATTAAATAAGACATTAATGCTCCAATTTTACCCAAGGTTTTGACCAAGCATCCTCTTTTTTTGTTTGTTGGACTCTTAGTGGCCCCTAAAAGGAAAGTATTATGCCTCACTTGTTCTACCTCCAACACTGGGCTTTGCTTCTTCCTTCTTCCTACATTCAACTCCCTCTGTGGTAAACCGTGCACCTCTTATTTCGTCATCCATGGTCTTATATGGCTCAAATGGCTGTGTACGTCCTGCGAGCATAAGTTGTAGCACACAACGCTATTATTTGGTTCCCGTGACTTTGGTCACACTCCCCACTTGGCTCTACTGTAGCTAGACATATAAGTATCTTGTCAGCTGGTCCTGGCTGCTGTATAACAAGACTATGGAAACCTGGGTGTCGTAACCAGTGCCTTCCCCCCTCCCATCATTCCCGTAATGAAACACACACAGTCTGAGGTGGGTTGAACAGGTCGGTCACAGTTTATTAATTACATAAGCAGAGAAAGGCAATTACATTTTGTAACGGGTGGCTCGTGCCGAGCTCCTGTCCACTATGGACAGGTGAATTGGCCCAACGAGCGGTTACAACCTTTGCCCTCCTCCGCTTCTTCTGCTGTGACTTAATAAAGTTAACAAAGGTTAGTTATAATTACATCCGTATATATACAAAATTTGTTTTTTTTTTTTTTTTAAATAATTAAATATTACAATAAGATTTACAAATTTACATTATTACTCCAGTTAGTATGACCATTAGCCACTAAAAGGGAGGGAGGAAGGGTGGGACAAAAGCTTCCAGGTGTCCACCGGGAGGAAAAGAGGAAGCTCCCGGCTGGACACCTTGATTTAACCCCTGTAGAAGTGTCCGTAGGACCCCTCCCCTCCAGCGACCACTGGCCGGCTGGGGGTCTCCTAATTAGTACATCACCAAGGGGAGTGATGCTAGGGGGGAACTGGGCTCTGACATCATTTTAATGTTGCTCTCTCTGTGTGCTCCCCAGTCAGAGGCGCGCACCTTATACAGTACCGCACCTGCCATCAGCTTCTACTTCTTCAGCTTCTACCATCAGCTAAATCCTGCTATTCCTGGTGATGTCACACTGTCTCATCTCTGCTGAATCAATATACCTGATAATTAATTTCTCTTATTCCTGGTGTTGTCTGCACTCACATCCCCACTGTTTTTTTATGATATGACATTCCTGAAACAAGGTGCCAGATTTCTTACACAATTATGCTGCTCCTGTGTTGTTAGTGCGTTCCTGCAACAAGGTTCCAGATTGCCTACACAGCTCTGCGGTTTCTTGGTGTTACCGCAATCCTGCAATAAGATACCAGATTACTTACAAAACTCTGATGTTCTTGTATGTTACCGCTCTCCAGCAATAAATTGCCTGATTGACTAAACTCTGCTGTTACTGCACTCTTGCTGCAAGATACCAGATGGCCTACACTACTCTGCTGCTCCTATGTTGTCCGCAAGTGCTCCTTATTCTGATCTACAGCTTAGCGAATACACCTCACCAGGTGAGCCCTTAACCATTTTCCACCAGAAGTGGGATTGAATAGCCATACTCAAGTGAACAAAGGAAAAAGCTAGTGTGTGCTTGTTGCTGCTGCCTTGAGACCCCTCAGCTGTACCTGTAGAGGGCAGAGGATTTGAATTCATTGTGAACGAGCAGTGAGCCTGCATAAGATCGGACCTGTGGCTAGATTGGTTCTGCTTCATACATTGGAGAACTGGGACTATCTGTTGTTTATTATGGTCTAACTGTACCAGTTGCTGGCAGGATGCCATTATTCCATTTTAAACCCCAGACAGCTCCCAATAATTTTGTAACCTTATTTAAAGTCAGTCTAATTAAACCAATTATGCATTCAGAATTGAGGGGCACAAGATCACACAATATCATCTGTCTGATGATGACAGGAGAGGGAGATAAGAATGTACCCACTCTGACACTACCGGTGCCGAGAACAGGCACAAATCTACAGACTCCATCTTGTCCCAATCTTCTTGGACTTGCTGAGAAGGGGCACGATTTGCCAGAAAGAAAGTGTGGTCTAATATGCGGCATTGTGCTCCAAAAATGCACCAAAATTTTAGCGTAAATTTCTGACTCCAAGCATAACGACTATTAGGTTGTGTAAAATTTTGCACAAGGTTTAGTAAACAGCTGTTTGATTAATCTGGCGTATTTAAAGACTGTCTAGTCTGTTTATTATTTGATTATTGATTAATATCTTGGCGCTATAGAAATAATAATAATTTTATATGTCCAAGTTCAAGCAGAGCATGTATTCAAATGCTGAAATATACTTGATTGATTCTCCTGATTAGTAATATTGTAATAGTAATGTAAAGTATGGTGAGAAAAATGTGCTTACTGCAAAGACCTTGGTGTTCAGAATAAGTGTCCGATCATATCGTATACACTCAGTGTTGTTGTGTCATCTTAAAGGTCATGTTTGATTTATGTTCCTGTAATAGCTTTTTTAACTGAGTGACGAAGGCAATGTAAAAGTGTGAAGCAACAATAGAAAACCCTATGATTACTGTTTGCTATACAGTTTATCTTTAGTATGTTCTATTATTATAATTCTTTATTAATTTAGCCAACATTTTGTTTTTATTGCTGCTGAGAAATCCAGTGTGTGTGGGGGTACTCTATAAGAAATCACATTGTGAGTGTGGCTCTGTGAGAGACATCATGGGTGAGGGGACACGGTGGGGAATCAAAATCTAGGAAGGGTGATGTGGAGGCCTAAAATTGTGGGGGTCACTGTGGGGGGATAATGCACTGTGGGGACATCATACTATGTGTGGGGAAGCTTCTCTGGGTCATCAATCTGTGTGGGTGGGCACGATTGGGGCTTTATACCGCATTATGGGGGCATTATATTGTGTGGCGAAACCATTTAAAAGGGATTTTGTACTATATGGGAAGAACAGGGGTCTTTATTGGGGCTCAAACTCATCTGTGTGAAAAATGGACAAGTGCAATCCAATAAAAAAATTGGATTGCACTCTGACTAATGTTATTCTATGATTCCCTGCTCATCTGCGATTTTTTTTTCTCCGCTCAGATTGGACTGAGAAAAAAAAAATCACAGGATGCTGCAATTGGCCATGTATATCAGACGAGACTCACCAATTCAAGTCAATGGGTGTGAGTAGAAAAAAAAGATCGTATGGCACACGGACCACTTCCTCAGTCGAGTACAGTAAATTCTCAGCGTAACCCGTCAAAATAAAATAGATAGATAGAAGGTGTGGAGATCCCCAAAATTTTAACCAGCTGAGGAGAAGCCGAAAGCTGGGGTCTGATGTGTATAGCCTGGGAAGGAGCTAATAAACCTCAAGCTTCCCAGGCTATTAATATCAGCTCACAGCTGTATACTTAGCCTTTACTGGTTATTAAAATGGGGGACCCCCCCAAAAATGATGTGGGCCCCCACTATAATTAATAGCCAGCAAAGGCTAGGTAGACATCTGCGGGCTGATATTAATAGGCTAGGAAGGGGCCATGGATACTGGCCCCCTCCCAGACTAAAAACATAATCTCTCAGCCACCAAAGACATGGCGCATTCATATGATGTGACAATTATGGCACTTATCCTCCACTCTTCCCAATTGCCCTGGTGCGGTGGCAAATGGGGTAATGTGGCTGAAGTTGATGTCAGCTTTGAATTGACAGCTGACATCAAACCCAGGGGTTAGTAATGGAGAAGCATCTATAAGACGCCCCCATTACTAACCCCATAGTCAAATTGGCTATGAACTCTGCTCAACTTATTCATGGCACCACGAGACACTAATGTTGTGCTATTATGCCACCCCACTTGCCCCCGCACCAGGGCAAGTGGAAAGAGTAGAGGCTAAGGGCCAGACTTGGCTCATCTTATGGATGTGCCATTTTTGGGGCAGCTGTGTTGGCCGAAATATGGAAAAATTATAGCTCTCAAAATAATAAAACTTGTTTTTGTAATAAAAAACAGCAGTCATACATAAAAAACCTGTGTGATGCAGTGACCCCTGTTTCAGGTAGGGGGCACTGCATGGTCTCCTCAGAATATGCACAGAGGCGTATTAAGGCCATAGAAATGCATGGTAGTCACAGGCATAACTGTGGTGATGGGACAACATCTGGCATTAACGTAAATGGCTGGTATGTGTCGCAGAGGAAGATACCTGTGCTGTAAGCCTGAGGTAAGGTTGCTCTGGGACCTTTAGTCCCACAAGTGTTGGTGTAGTTTTAAAGGGAGGCTTGCATGGTTGGTCGGAGTGCTGGGTGGGTCTGACTAACTACACACATCTCCCACCTATGGGAGTGGTTACAGCTTCATAATGTGACCAGGGTGGGGTTACATGGTTCTGAGTGTATAGACCTCAATGGTTCTTGGCTGTAAGGTCCTGTGAGAGGAAGGCCTGGGTATTGGGAGGTCCAGAGTGGGGACCGGATCCCTGAAGAGCACCTGGTGAGGCCATGGTCCTGAGTGGCCTCTCTGTTGGGAGGTCCTGTGTGTGGACTGTATCCCTGAAGAGCACGAGGTGAGGCCAAGATCCTGAGTGGCCTCTTTGTTGGGAGGTCATGTGTGTGGACCGGTTCCATGAAGAGCACAAGGTGAGGCCATGGATCTGCAAAGCCGGTGATGGCTACTGTGTGGGGAAAGCTACCGACCTTCATTGGGTCTGGAACTGACTGGTATGTGTCTGTCAGGCAAGTTGGTGATCCCCGTAAGGCAGCTTCTCCGGAGGATATAATGAACTGTTCGGTGTACGGTCACCCATGATAACTGGATGAAGTGAGAACTCTAACATGTTTAGTGTCTCTTAGATGACGTTATATATGAAGTGATGTAATGAACTATTCGTGGTTGCGGTTTATGATACCTGAATATACCAGATTGACTGTTTTATGTGCAAAAAATGTTCCTGTGTGCATTTATCCTGTTGCCAAGCAAGTATTCCCCAACCCATCAGTAATCCGTGCATCACACCTGTAAGTACTCGGGCAGAAATCCGAGAGTGGACCCTCTGGGTCGTGACTCTAGAGCCCCCGGGGTCGAGCGGACCAGATGGAATCACCCCCTATACAGGGAGTGTTAGGAGCAGGACCTCGGGGGAATGGAGACACAACAGCTAGAGCCAATGGGGCGACCCAAGATAAAGAAGGAAACCAAAGGCTATAAGGATGGCAGGGAATAATAGGAAAACAAGACTTAACTGAAAATGACTGGAACACGGAACGGCAGAACACAGCTGGAACACGGACTGGCAGGACTCAGCAGGAACACGGACCGGAAGGACTCAACAGGAACACGGGCTGGCAGAACACTGCAGGAACACGGACTGGCAGGATACAGCAGGAACACGGACTGGCAGGATACAGCAGGAACACGGACTGGCAGTATACAACAGGAACACGGACTGGCAGGATACAGCAGGAACACGGACTGGCAGGATACAGCAGGAACACGGACAGGCAGGACACAGCAGGAACACGGACTGGCAGGATACAGCAGGAACACGGACAGGCAGAACACAGCAGGAACACGGGCTGGCAGGACACTAAGACAAAGTAAAGACTGGGCTGAGAGAAGACACTGGTGCAGGGGAGCCTAGGGCATAGGGACACTGACGGTAGACAGTGCACCTACAAAGCAAAGGCGTCTTACCTAGGGAGACGCCGGGAAGAAATACCCGATGGGCGCCGCCATGTTGGGGCGGAGCCACCGGGTCGCGACCTCCCAGAAGGCTTTGCGATGGAGGAGACGCGACCGCGCATGCGCAGAGGGACCGGACGCCGTGAGCCGGCGAAGGGGGAAGCAGAGCGGCGCTGGACAGGATCGCGAGTGCGCCGAGGGACGGGAGAAGCCGGGTAAGTATGCGCAGCGTGCGCAGCATACGTAACAACACCTGATAGAAATCTGGTATCGCTGTAATCGCATGGATCCGAACAATAAAGTCGTCTAACCACTTATAAGCCCCAAAATGGTATAAAAAAACTTCAACTTGTCCTGCAAAAAATCAAGCAGTCACATGTCTTTGTCAGCAAAAGAATTGAGAAAAGCATCTTTTACTGTGTGACAGCAGCCAAACATAAAAACCAGATATAAATCTGGAATCCCTGTAATCGCACTGACCTAAAGACTAAAGTCGTCTAATAACTTTTAACACACCAGGAACGGCGTAAAAAAATAAATAAAACCAATTCTTCACCTGCTGTGGATTTGTTCATTCTGCCTCCCAAAGATTGCAGTAAGACTCAGCGCACATTTATCCTACAGTCTATGCTCAGTGCTTACACTGGAGTTTCTGTGTAAATTTCTGACATACGTGATTCAGAGCCAGATGAATCCCCTGGTGGAAGATTCCCTATAACGAGGCAGATGGAGACACTGTAGATGCTGTCTGGCCTATGATCCAGTAGTCTCCGTCTTTTTAGGTGTGCATAAAAGCACTGCAACCACAGTTTTGCGCACTTCTGAAAAAAAGGCATCTCTGAACAGAGGTAACTATCCTGTCTCATTATAGTGAATGGATCATTTGAGGGTTTCATCTGAATCACACCACTTGGAGATTTGATGGAAAACCCAAAGTAATTGCATAGCTTAAAGCTCCGGATAAATGTGATCCCAACTGTTATGTAAAATGTTTCCAATAAAGCTTCAACTCAATCCACAAACAAAGTCCCCACTCAGGTCTGTCATCTGTCAATGTAAATATAGGGGACTTCCACGTTCCTGGTAGCACAAAGGCTCTGAAAAAGCAAAATGACTCCTTACTCCCCAAAAGAAATGCAGCAAATTCTGAACCCTCAAATCCAAATGTCCCCCTCCCTTTTGAGCCCCACAGTGTGCCTAAACCACATTTAGCATCCACATATTTGGTATTTCTATAACAATGAGAGCCCATTTAATTTATGGTAGTGTGACACCAGAAGTATGAGCTGAGCGCAAGGTACTGAACACTACAACGTACTGGTCACTACAACGGCAGTTTCTGATTTTCACTAAGCAACATCCACTCTTGCGTGTTTCTGAAAAACACCCATGGAGTCAAAATCATCACTACATCTGTAGATGAATTACCAAAGGAGTATAATTTCCATAATGGGGTCACTTGAGGGGGGATTCTGCTCTTTTAGCAATTAAGAACTCTGGTATAGCGCTCTGTGTATCCCTCCTGAGTCTTGTTGTGTGGCTAAGCAATACTGTACAGCCATGTAGCATATTTCTACTTTCATAAACAAAAAGGTGCCATTTTGGTGCCATTTTTACCCATTTTCCGATGTGAAAATGTAAAATCTTGGGCTAAAACAAAATTTTGGTGGTAAAAATGTAATTATTTTTTTCTTCACTGTCCAATGGTATAAAATTATGTTACCCACCTGTGGTATCAATATGATAACTGCATCATTAGATTAATTCAATAATAGGTGTAGTTTGTAAAATGGTGTCTCTTATGGTGGGTTCTGCTGTTCTGGCACCTCAGGGGGCTCTGTAAATGTGACATGGCACTTTAAACCAGACCAGCAAAACCTAAACTCGAATATGGCGCTTCTTCCTTTCTGAGCTTTACACTGTGCCTCAAAAGTAGTTTTTGACCACATATGGGGTACTGCTGTACTAAGGAGAAAAAGCACAACAAATTTGGGGTTCCTTTTTCTCCCCGATTACCCTTGTGAAAATAAAAAAATTGTGCTAAAATATCATTTTTGTGGGAAAAATGTGATTATTTTATTTTCACAGCTCTACATTATAAACTTCTGTGAAGCACCTGGGAGTTCAAGGTGCTGTTGGGAGTCGAGTTTCCTCTGCTGCACAGGGGGAATCTCGATCCGTGTCTGCTGCGGTTTCCCATTCGGTATCAGCCGCAGTGGGCTCTGCTCAGCGGAGACGTCGCTCCCAGCGTCTCGCTGAGGCTGATTCGGTGCATAGGGTCACTACTGCCTTTTCTGACTTTCCTATGGTACCCTGCACTGATCTGCGGCGAGCAAGCCTCTCTGGGACTAAGTCCTTATTTACTCACACTGAGCATGCCCAGGGCAGGGTCTCCCATTGGAGGTCGAGGGCCACATGTTCGGTCACATGCTCAGGTACTGCAGTACATTCCATTGGTCCTCCTGGACGGTCCTGAAAGGGCAAAACATGCTCAGGTACTGCAGCACTTTCCATTGGTCCTCCTGGAAGGTCCTGAAAGGGCAAAAACTTCAGTAGCAGCTTCCTGTGCTGCAACTATATAAACTGCGCATGACCGCACGGCCATGCGCTAGTATTGTCTTGTAAATATGTGTGTGTGTTGTGAGTGAAAGTCGCTCTTTAAATAACCCTCCCTATTGAATGTCTGTTCGCGGAAGGTGTATGTTTGCTATCTAGCGCCCGACTTATCCAACAGCACGTAACACACATCACAGCGTCCAGTTGCTGTGTCCGCCAGTACGGCGCCGTGCGCTTCCTCTGCGCTTTCCTTACCCAAGCCTGGGTGGTTAGTGGCATCCGTCAGTGTGGCACCGCACGCACTCTCGTGCCTTTATTTACTATTTCAATAGTTTCCTTACACACCCAGTTGCGGTGTTGTGCCAGCAGTGGTCTAATCGGACTTCAATCCTAGTTGGGGTTGTGTTCGCTGACTTATTGCTCGCGCTCTATGTGCGGTACTGCGGTCCTGTGACGCAACAGGATCGCTTCCTTCACGCAGGGTGAAGTTAACCCTAGTATGTATACTTATAGTACCGCCATATAGTCCGTCTTACTTAGCAGCAGGTACTTTCCTGCATGGTGGATCCCGGGTTCCGAACGCACCAATTCCATTTAATAAACTATATATTTGGTGCGTTCCGCCAACCCTAACAGAATACTAGCGCCAGGATCTGGCTAAGTAATGGCGGATGAACAGCGATTGCAGGGGTACATCCAGCTGCTGGAGGGCCGGTTGGCGTCTCTTGAGCGTGCAACCTCGGCGGTGGATGTTACCGCAATAGCTGTTCAGGCTGCTAGCGTGGCTGCAGCAGCTTTACCCACTGCCACCTCTGTTCCGACCCTATCTCACCTTCCTTTGCCTGAGAGATACTCTGGGGACAGTAAGTCCTGTAGGGGTTTCGTGAGCCAATGTGGTATACACCTCGAGCTCCTGGCTGCACGTTTCCCTACTGAGCGGGCAAAGGTGGGATTCATAATCTCCCTCTTGTCGGACAGAGCGTTGGAGTGGGCTACGCCGCTGTGGGAGTGCAACGATCATGTGGTGCGGAGTGTTCCTCGGTTTCTGGACTCTCTGAAACAGGTCTTTTTAGGACCTCAAGTCACCCATGATACAGCGCTCCAGCTGCTGGCTTTGACTCAGGGTTCAACCATGGTCAGCCATTTTGCTGTTCTCTTCCGGACATTAGCGTCTGAGTTGGAATGGTCAGATAAAACCCTCATTCCCGTATTTTGGAGGGGGCTGGCTGACCATGTGAAAGACGCTTTGGCCACTAGGGAGATTCCCGCCACACTGGAGGAGCTCATAGCCATATCTACTCGCATAGACCTTCGTTTTCACGAGCGAAGGTTGGAGCGAGCCCAGTGTAGGCAGAGGTTTCGGCTGGCTCCCACCTTCGCCAAACCTTTGGAATCTCCAGTCCAGGCGTCCGAGTCACATGAGGCCTTAGAGGTGACACGAGCGGGATCCAAGTCTCAGTCCGCCCGTGCACATAAGGTCCGTCATGTTTACCGGCAGTCAGGACATCTTGCCTCCAAGGGTCCTCAGCGGTCGGAGAAACGTCAGCGTTTAGTGGCAGTTGGAGGAGGTACACTAGACACGGCGACGTTTGCCTCAAAGTTGTCCTTCAAGGGGACAATTACCATAGGCCCATCCACTCTTATGGTCGAGCTATGCGTGGATTCTGGGGCAGAGGGTAATTTTAGGTCTTCCTCTTTTGCCCAGCGTCACGCAATACCCTTGGTGATGCTCGCCAAGCCTGTGACCGTTCGAGTGGTAAATGGGTCAACACTACCCTCACAGATTACCCACCAAACCATTCCTTTCACGCTTTCTGTGTCTCCATGACATCAGGAGATAATCTCCCTATTAGTCATTCCTGAGGGAATTGATGAGGTTCTGTTGGGGATACCATGGCTTCGCTACCATTCTCCTCATATTGAGTGGTCCTCTGGGAGAATTTTGGGATGGAGTAAATCCTGCGAGGGTAGATGTCAGAGGGAGTGCGTTCAGGTTGCTACTACACAGGTACCCGCAGATCTTTCCTCTCTCCCCAAGCACTATTGGCCCTATGCAGACGTGTTCTCCAAAAGAGCTGCGGAGACCCTTCCGCCTCACCGCCCCTATGACTGTCCTATTGACCTCTTGCCTGGTGCTGAGCCTCCCCGGGGTCGAGTCTATCCGTTATCTCTCCCGGAGACGAAGGCAATGTCTCAGTACATCCAAGAGAATTTGGCAAGAGGATTCATTAGGAAGTCAGTGTCACCGGCAGGGGCTGGGTTCTTCTTCGTACAGAAGAAGACTGGAGACTTACGTCCATGCATAGACTACAGGGGTCTTAACGCCATCACCGTTAAGAACAAGTACCCATTACCCCTGATATCTGAGCTGTTTGATAGGCTACGGGGAGCGAGGGTATTTACGAAGTTAGATCTGCGGGGTGCCTACAACCTGATTTGCATCCGTGAGGGGGATGAATGGAAGACGGCTTTTAACACCAGGGATGGGCACTATGAATATCTGGTGATGCCCTTTGGGCTCTGTAATGCCCCAGCCGTTTTCCAAGACTTTGTGAACGACATCTTCCGGGATATGCTCACCACCTCGGTCGTAGTCTATCTGGATGATATTCTCATTTTCTCTCCAGATATTGACTCCCATCGGAGAGATGTTCGCAAAGTCTTCGACCTCTTACGGGCAAACTCCCTCTACGCCAAGTTGGAGAAGTGTGTGTTTGAGCAGGAGTCCTTGCCTTTCCTTGGTTATATCATCTCTGCCCAGGGTTTGGCTATGGATCCTGACAAGCTACAGGCTGTAATGGACTGGCAGGAACCCCATTCTCTTAAAGCGGTGCAGCGCTTTATGGGGTTCATTAATTATTATCGCCAGTTCATTCCGCACTTCTCAACTTTGGTAGCTCCCTTGGTTGCCCTCAACAAGAAGGGAGCAAATCCCAAGTTGTGGTCAGAGGAGGTCTCCAAAGCCTTTCTCTCGATCAAGTCACACTTCGCTAGCGCTCCCATCCTACATCGCCCCGATGTTGATAAGCCATTTATCTTGGAGGTGGATGCCTCATCCGTTGGTGCTGGAGCAGTCCTTTTCCAAAAGGATGCTCAAGGTTGGAAGCATCCTTGCTTCTTCTTCTCCAAGACCTTCACACCAGCGGAGAGGAATTATTCCATCGGGGACAGGGAGTTGCTGGCCATGAAGTTGGCTTTTTCGGAGTGGAGACATCTCTTGGAGGGAGCTCGCTTTCCCTTCCAAGTCTTCACTGACCACAAGAACTTGGTGTATCTGCAAACGGCCCAGCGGCTGAATTCTCGCCAGGCTAGATGGTCCCTGTTCTTCTCCCGGTTCCATTTTACTCTCCATTTCCTCTCCGGGGAGAAGAACGTTCATGCTGACGCTCTCTCCCGCTCCGTAGTGTCATCGGAGGAGGAGGAGCCTCGGCTTATTGTCCCTTCTGAGAGCCTGAGAACTGTAGCTCCGGTTTCGCTAGAGTCTGTGCCCCCGGGCAAGACTTTCGTACCAGCTAACTTGCGACCGGAGGTTCTCTCTTGGGCTCACTCCTTCAGAGTGGGTGGGCATTTTGGGACCAAGAGGACATCTGAGCTTTTGGCGAGAACATACTGGTGGCCGCATATGGCCCGAGATGTCAGGGACTATATTCAGGCGTGCGTTTCTTGCGCCCAGAATCGGTCTCCTCGGCAACGGCCTGCTGGGTTGCTTTACCCTCTACCGGTGGCAGACAGGCCCTGGGAGATGGTCGGGATGGACTTTGTGGTGGGCCTACCCAAGTCACGTGGCTGCTCCATTATTTGGGTTGTCACCGACCATTTCTCTAAAATGGTGCATTTGGTGCCGCTTCCTCGGTTACCCTCAGCACGGGCCTTGGCGGTGTTGTTCATTAAGCACATTTTCCGATTGCATGGTATGCCTGATAAGATTGTCAGTGATCGGGGTCCCCAGTTCGCGTCTCGGTTTTGGAGAGAGCTCTGCCGTTTACTCAGCATAGAGTTAAACCTCTCCTCTGCATACCATCCCGAGACGAATGGGTTGGTGGAGAGAACCAACCAGACTCTGGTGACATATTTGTGACACTTCGTCACTGCTAGGCAGGATGACTGGGCATCTTTGCTACCTTGGGCGGAATTTGCCTTGAACAACGCCGTAGCTGATTCCACTGGTCAAACTCCTTTTCTCCTTAATTACGGCCAGCATCCGCGTGTCCCTGTGCCCATGCCCGTGTCATCCACCGATTCTAGGGTGGCAGACTGGGCGGTGGAGGCACGTGACATCTGGAACCGCACACAGGATGCCATCCGGGCCTCCAAGGAGAGAATGAGGGTTTCGGCTGATACACACCGGCGCCCCGCTCCGGTCTTTGCTCCTGGCGACTTAGTGTGGCTCTCCGCCCGTAACATCAGGCTGCGAGTTGAGTCCACTAAGTTTGCTCCTCGCTACATTGGCCCGTTTAAGGTTCTGGAACAGGTCAACCCTGTGGTCTACCGTTTGGCTATTCCTCCACGCCTTGGTATCACCGATACTTTTCACGTTTCCCTCTTAAAGCCCGTTCATTTGTCCCGGTTTTCTGAGTCATCTGCTGGGACATCGGGTTCATCCACGGATGAGTTTGAGGTGAATGCTATTGTGGGGTGCAAGGTGGTACGTGGCAAGAAATTTTATCTGGGGGACTGGAAGGGTCACGGCCCAGAGGATAGAACCTGGGAGCCTGTGGAGCACATTCGGGCTCCGCTGCTTATCGCAGCTTTTGAGCGTAGTGAGGCTCAAGGAGGGGGGGGCCCTAGGGGGGGGGGTAATGTTAGGAGTTGAGTTTCCTCTGCTGCACGGGGGGAATCTCGATCCGTGTCTGCTGCAGTCTCCCATTCGGTATCGGCCGCAGTGGGCTCTGCTCAGCGGAGACGTCGCTCCCAGCGTCTCACTGAGGCTGATTCGGTGCATAGGGTCACTACTGCCTTTTCTGGCTTTCCTATGGTACCCTGCACTGATCTGCGGCGAGCAAGCCTCTCTGGGACTAAGTCCTTATTTACTCACACTGAGCATGCCCAGGGCAGGGTCTCCCATTGGAGGTCGAGGGCCACATGTTCGGTCACATGCTCAGGTACTGCAGTACATTCCATTGGTCCTCCTGGAAGGTCCTGAAAGGGCAAAACATGCTCAGGTACTGCAGCACTTTTCATTGGTCCTCCTGGAAGGTCCTGAAAGGGCAAAAACTTCAGTAGCAGCTTCCTGTGCTGCAACTATATAAACTGCGCATGACTGCACGGCCATGCGCTAGTATTGTCTTGTAAATATGTGTGTGTGTTGTGAGTGAAAGTCGCTCTTTAAATAACCCTCCCTATTGAATGTCTGTTCGCGGAAGGTGTATGTTTGCTATCTAGCGCCCGACTTATCCAACAGCACGTAACACACATCACAGCGTCCAGTTGCTGTGTCCGCCAGTACGGCGCCGTGCGTTTCCTCTGCGCTTTCCTTACCCAAGCCTGGGTGGTTAGTGGCATCCGTCAGTGCGGCACCGCACGCACTCTCGTGCCTTTATTTACTATTTCAATAGTTTCCTTACACACCCAGTTGCAGTGTTGTGCCAGCAGTGGTCTAATCGGACTTCAATCCTAGTTGGGGTTGTGTTCGCTGACTTATTGCTCGCGCTCTATGTGCGGTACCGCGGTCCTGTGACGCAACAGGATCGCTTCCTTCACGCAGGGTGAAGTTAACCCTAGTATGTATACTTATAGTACCGCCATATAGTCCGTCTTACTTAGCAGCAGGTACTTTCCTGCACGGTGGATCCCGGGTTGCGAACGCACCAATTCCATTTAATAAACTATATATTTGGTGCGTTCCGCCAACCCTAACAGGTGCTCACCAGACATCTAGATACATTACTTGAGGAGTCTAGTTTCCAAAATGGGTTCACTTGTTGTGGGGGGTTCCTCTATTTAGACACATCAGGGGGTCTTCAAACGCACCATGACACCTGCAGACCAGTTCATCTGCATTCCAAAAGTTTTTCACCAAATGTGGGGCACCTGCACATTCAGGAGAAATTGCATAAAAAATTGTATGGTGCAATTTGTCCTCGTACCCCTGTGAAAATGCAACATTTGTGGCTAAAAAAATATTTTTGTGGGAAAAATTAGATTTTTTTAAATTTTCATATTCAGTGTTATAAACTTCTGTGAAGCACCTGGGGGTTCAATGTGTTCACCAAACATCTAGATAAGTTCCCTAGGGGGGTATAGTTTCCAAAATGGTGCCACTTGTGGGGGGTTTCCACTGTTTAGGCACATCAAGGGCTCTCCAAATGCGACATTGCATCCGCTAATTATTCCAACAAATGTTGAATTCCCATCCGAGTCTTGCCATGCACCCAAACAGTGGTTTTCATCCACATATCGGAAATCTGCATGCTCCGGAGAAATTGCAAAGCACATTTTGTGGTCCATTTCTTCCTGGGATCAACAGTAAACTTTTTGTGAAAAAGAGTTAAATGTTAATTTTTTTTCCTTCCGCATTCGAAAAATACCTGTGAAGCACCTGAAGGGTTAATAAACTTCTTGAATGTGGTTTTTAGTACCTTGAGGGATATAGTTTATAGAATTGTGTCACTTTGGGGCGATCCTGCCGTCCCTGGGCTGGTACCTGGAAGTGTCCTGGCAATGTGAGGCTGTGGGCCCTGGGCATCAAGTTAATATAAAGACACAATATTAGTGCAGTGCCCCAGAGACCTGGTCGTTGCAGTAATGTCGCTCTGCCACTAAGGGGAGTGATGGTACGTCTGATGGCACTAAAGGAGTTCACCTGACCAGGTATCACCAGCACACAGTACACTTCACACTCCGGCCACTAGGGGGAGCAAAAGGTTTTATTTATTAGGCCACTCCTCACACTGGTAAAACTAGGGGTTGGATAGGAAGTTAGTCAGAAGCTGACTGGGTTTTATCCAGGCAACATCCCGTGGCAGGGGGTGTTGCAGGGAAGATTCAGGGGGGTCCCTGTCAGGCATGGGAACCTGGCAGGTACCTAGCGACAAGGCAGAACATTACGGAACTGCGCCTGCACTACCTTGCGGCGGTATCCTAAGAAAGGACACGAAGCAAAGGATATTGTAGACAGTGAGAAACGAGCTCAAGCATAAAGGAGAGCCAGTAGGAGTCATGCCCAGAGAACGGCAACATCCTACTGAGGCGCGTAGCCGTTGCCCGGAACACCGAGGAAGTAACTGACTTTATGCCTTACTTCAAATACCGCAGGACAGTTAATTATAGGTTGGCTGTCTACCTTACATCACCTAAGCAGACATAGGGGGCAACCGTGGAGAGGGGCATCTCTAGGGTCCCGGAAGAGCTCCGAGCCTACCCGTCAAACGGGTGCGTCCTAGCCATAACAAACCTGGGGGACGGAGAATAGAAAGAACTAGAAAGAACTGGAACGAACGAGAATAGAAGTTGTGAGGACTATCCCGAATGCTCAGCAGGGAAGCACTACAACACACAGGCGCTAGTGGTAGGCAACGATTTCCACCTGCAAAGGGAACTCTGGATGTGCCTTCAGACCGGCCGGTCTCAGACAGCCCTGTTAAGTGTCCTCTGGATTGAGGATCCTGAAGTCACCAGTAAAGAGGTAAAGAGACTGCAACCCTATGTCCTCGTTATTGTCTGCACCTCACATCATCACCACCTACACTACAGGGAAGCCCTGGGGACTGACTTCACCTGTGGTAAGGTAAACCATCTAGCTGCCATCACATCACCCCAGTGGACCCCAAGCAGCATCGGTCACCCTGACCGAATACCACAGGTGGCGTCACAAAACCTTGACAGACTCGTATCACCTTTCATTGGACGCCCCTTAGCAGGGTCACGGACCAGGTCCAGCCACCGGGACATCCCCAGAACTGAGCCAGTAGAGGACCGGTACCGAGTAACCCGCAGCCCTGCATCTGGGGGCGCTCCAACTTGGCGTCACGAACAGGATCTACTTAAGCCTGAGAAGCAGGTCATGTGTGCCTTGGAACTGTGATTGCATTGTGCTTGAACTGTGATTTGTTGCAAAGGCTGTGCATTGCTGATTGCCGCAAAGATTCCCGCCAAAACCGCCACCATTATAGCGCCACGAGGAGCGCAGGAGAAGAAGAAGGGTGTGGAGTTGTGGGCGTGAAAGAACTGAGAAGCGCGGAAAGCCATGACCGCCCAGTCTAAATATTTCTGTACCTTGAGGACGTGTCCGTCAGCGGCCGAGATCCGCCTCCTGATTCTCAATGGAGGGCAGAGACAAAGAAAACGGAACCGCCCACGAAGGAGAGAGCAGGAAAGAGACCAGGAAGTGACCCACGTGGAGGACGACATGGCCAGTCGCTCAGACCCAGAATGCGGGGTTCAAGCAGAGGGCTCCCCCAGCTACCCAGACGAGCACAGCAGCCAGATCTCCACGGTTGGGACTGGTCTCCTGCAGGTTGAGATGGGGGACCTGATGGAGCAGCTCCTCCAGTTGCGGCTGGAGACCAAGGCCTCGTGCCAGGAGGCGCTGGCAGAGGACCTCCCGACATCGGTTCCTTTGCCGCCACCGGAGCCAGCTGCGATGGAGGAAGCCGTACCGGCTGGTGAGTCCTCCGACCCCATCCTGCTGGCGGAGGACCTGTTGATAGGCCTCGTCGCAGCACCCCCTCCCCCTGGGACCCATACGCTCCAGCGCCTTCCGCACTGGGATCGGGCCACGGGCATGGAGCACTTCCTGAAGGCCCCGATCTCGCTGATCACCATGCCAGGCGAGGTCTATGCGGAGCGCACAGTGTGCCGCTGGGTGAACCTGGGATCTGACTTCATGGGGTTCCCGGGGTGAAGACACAGGAAGGGGAGATGGTGGAGGCCCTCAGCTGGGAAGAATATCAGGCCCAGCTAGACCGACAGTGGGAGAAGGAGAGGGAGTACCAGGCCGGGCGAGAGGCCCACTACCAGCGGGACCTCGCGGTGAAGGATCGGGCCCGCAAAGATCGCACCACCCACCGGGCCCCACGCAGGCAGGGCACCGTCGTTGACTTCAGACTCCATAGGGGATGGGGCTTTATTAAAGAGCCGGACCTGTATGCGGAGGTCTTTGTGAACCGGAGGGATGTGGAGTCCCATCTCAGAGATGGCCACCCGGACCGGGATCTCTACTCGGGGGACGAGGTCACCTACACTCGGCACTTTGGGGAAAGGGGGTGGTTCACCCTGAACGTCCACAAGCGGCGAGGCCCCGTGACATACCCGACTAAAGCGTCCGGGGTCCTTTTAAGGTCTAAAAATGTCAGAAAATGATGGAAACACTGCTCAAATGACACAGGAACATCATGGGGATCACCCCTCAGAGCAGGTACATCCTTTCCAGGCTAATGACTTGTTTAGAAGGCAAAATAATTAACCCCAGACCAAAATGTTCCTCCAGCACTTTGGCTATGTTCACACGGAGCGTTTTTGATGCGTTTTTCAACTTTAATATTGCTTTCAACCAATACAAATGCATTCCCTTGGAAATGTCATTGTAACATTTATCAACCCTAGCTAGCCATGTGGTGTGTGACATATACACATCTTGTTTCATTTATGAAGGAGGGACTCTTAAAGTCACAAAGCCTATATTTAGAGGGGGATCAGTAGGCATTAATATTCTTAAAGGGCCATTATTAAACAGTGGGTCTCCTATGCTGTTATTGCGTATGCAGTGAGTGACTGGCCTGCCAAGAATTACAACGCTCCCCAATCCCCTTTCACAAGAGGTACAGGAGGGCCTCCTGAAAAAATGTTGCATTGAATGCAAGGCCTGCCCTGCTATCAAGTCATATTCACCCCAATAAGCATTTGAACCCAGGTACTGGATGGCCACAGGAAAACCCACTTCACAGTCTTCAATGGGTCCTGCCATACAGTTTCCTTATGCATTGAATGCAAGGGCCACCTTGACCTAAATTTGCACACACCCCAATCTTCCCTTGGAAGAAACATGAAGGAGGGCCCCACAAAAAAACTGTCCCATTACAACGGAGCGGGTCTCCTAGACTCGTAATGCCCATTTGCTAAGTGTATGGGCTGATAAACATTTCCCCATGGGGGGTACATTTTTTAAACAATTTTTTATTTGGATCATAGACACCCTTGCCAAAAAATTGACTGGCTGTAGCAGCACGGAACACGTTAACCCTGGTGATCTAGTGGCAGTGGATTATGAGATGTGGAGGATGGCCTCATTAATAACTAGGCCCAACTTAAAAGAGCTGGTCTCCTAGACTTGAAATTCCTATACACTAAGTGTATGGGCTGACAAATATTTCCCCATGGGGGAAAAAAAATAAAAAATTCAGCACAAAATTGTGTTTACTGCTTAGAGCTAGGGTAACACACAGCCTGAAAAGCACGCTTTGTAGACCAAAGATACATGAGGGGTGTCACGGAGATACCACACTGTAAAATATGTGGCCTGTGTTTTTATTTTTGCCCCAAAAATAGTGTATAGAAATCAGGTCAAAGACAGCAAATACAGTGGAATGTAGCCCTGAAATACCACAATTTGTAGGCCACAGATACTGTACATCATACACCTGGCGCTTGACTGAGACACCAGACTCTTCAATATGTGGCCTGTATATTTATTTTTTACTGCTAAATAGTGTTTAGATCTAGCGTGACACACCACAAAAATAGGAGAATAAAAGCCTCAAAAGCACACATTGTAGCCCACAGATAGATGAGGCGTGTCACGGAACTGCCACACTCTAATATATGTTTTTTTTGTTTGTTTTTTACCAGGATAGTGTATAGACCTAGGGTATTAGACAGACCAAAAATTGGAATTTATGCATTAAAATTAACTATTTTTAGACCACACATAGAACGGGGTCAGACAGAGATAAGACTGTTTCAATATGTGGCCTGTATTTTTAAAAAAAATTTAAAACCACAAAATACTGTATACACTAAGGGTAGCAGATCAAAAACTGGAATGTATGCCTGAAAAGCCAAGATTTGAAGACCACAGATAGACCAGATGTGTGACTGAGATAACAGACTTTCATATGTGGCCTGTATTTTGTAAAAAAAATGTTTAAAAAAATTCTGTATACAACAAGGGTAGCAGACCAAAAAATGCAATGTATGCCTGCAAAACAAGGATATGGACAACACAGACACACCGTGCATCTGATTGAGATAACAGAGTGATCAAAATGTGTCCTTGATTTTTTTGGGACCACCAAAATTGTGTCAATAAGTAGACTATGACACTAAAATAAAACATTTGGAGCACTAAAATTGTACAATATTTAGCGCAATGATATGAGATGTGTGTGGCCTACAAATCACAGTGCTAAATATAAGAACTGTGCTAAATATTTTTTTGCCAGCTAAAGATTTTTTGGTCACCAAAATGTTGTCCAAAAATGTTGTAAGACACTCCCAAAAAAACTATAGTACACAAAAGGGGTTTTGAAAAAGCTGTACAGCGAAACGCATGTCAGGGGCTGCCGGGTGAGGTGGGGTTACCCCCTAATAATCTAATGGGTAACCATGCATCATTGAAAGCACTTTAGGGTTTATTGGGCTAATCCATATTTATGTATTGTGACATTTACCTTTGGAGGACTGTGGGATTATTTATTAGTCTGTATACTTGATGCTTGCATCCTAGGGATGAATTCGGTTGCCCTTCCCTAACCCGGTGTACCGGCATGTTTCCTCTGTTTTATCTCCTGATTTTCATACATTGCTTAAAGCATGTATATTTGAATATTTTTTATGTGTATTGTCATTAAATAAATTTTGCATTATATATATCTAAATATGTTGAATGGGACATTTTTGCTCCATTTTTTCTTGGTTATATACTTGTAATGCCCATTCATGAACCTTTCCCCATGGGGGTACATTTTTTAAAACTATTTTATGGGCATCATAGACACCCTTGCACAAAAAATGAGTGACTTTTGCATCACGGAATACGTGATAACACCAAACACCAAACAGACCAAATCAGGAAGCGTATATTCATGTGTGGTTGTGAAGAGGTGCATGAGAATACACCTCCACAAAAAATACAATGTATTTGAGGTTATGTTTCGCTGCTTTCACTTGGTGGTGTATGTTACCTCGGCTCCTGTTCCTGGCGCTCCCCCTGCTGCCGCCGAGTCCAGGTCAGCTGATGTCCTTGCTGCGTCCTCCTCACTCCGGGGCTCAGTGCTTGCATCCCGGCGCGCGTCCTCCCTGCACTCAGCTGCGCGCACCTGTGGGTTGCGCAGGCGCAGTAGGTTCTGACCGCGCGCGCTCCATCTGCTCTTCTATCCCTTCATGACCTGACCCGGAAGTACTTCCTGCCAATCAGTGTCTGGCCTCAGGTATTTTTGGTCCTCCTCCCTTTGTGGAGGTGCCTGATTATTGTGTTTTTCCTGCTTTAGTTAGGCCGCATAGTTTTCTGTGCTTTACCAGTCCTGTGCATTCCCAGTCTTGTTCCTTGCCAGCCCTGTGTTGTTTAACCTCTTGTTCTCCTTTTTTCCCTTTCAGTTCCTGCTCCCGTGTTCCGCAGTTCCTGTGTTTTCCCTTTCCTCAGTCCGATCCTCAGCTCCTTTACTTCTCATCCAGGTTTTCCTCTGTCACCTTCTTCCTTTTCTGTTTTTCCCCGTTTTTCTCCCCGTTTCCTTTTCCTAGAGCCGATCCCTGATCCTGGCCTCCGTGGTACTAGTTTTCCCTGTGCTTGCCTTCTAACAGTCCCTGTATAGGGGTTGGTTCCACTCTGGAGTGCTCGCTCAGGGGAGGTTTGGTGCCACGGTCCAGTGGGTCCACTCTTTGTTCCCGTCGCCTTTGGCGTAACAGACTGCACTCGGACGACATCTGAGTGCAGCCTGATTCTAACAGTATAATTAGGCCATGGACCCTGCTGGGGCCTCAGCCCCGAAGGAGTTGGTTTTCTTGCGTGAAAACCAGACTCGCATCATGTCTTTTATGAAGACAATGGATTCCCGCCTGTGCTTTACAAGCCGCGGATCCTGGGAATGCTACTCAGTTGGCCAGCCTCCAGCAAGAGCTGGTACAGCAGCGTGATACCCAGGCGCACATCCAGTCTTATATGGCGTCCGTGGATGATCACTTACATTCCTTGCAATCGGCTTCTTCGCAGAGTTCTTCCCGGCCTCCTGATACTGCCACAGCGCCTACTCCTCGTTTGGGTAAACCACCTCGCTACAGCGGCGATCCCAAACTGTGTCAGGTTTCCTCAACCAGTATCGCTTACACTTCGAATTGTTGCCCCAACAGTACCCTACCGACCGGGCTAAGGTCGCCTTTATTGTGTCTCATTTGGAGGGTGAGGCCCTTTCCTGGGTGAATCCCCTCTGGGAACGAGATGACCCTATTGTGACCAGTATAGTCATCTTTTTGGACACTTTCATAAGGGTTTTTGATGAGCCCGGAAGGCTCGCTTCCACGACTGAGGCTCTTTTTAATCTTCATCAGGGTTCCCTCTCTGTGGGGCAGTATGCCATACACTTTCGTACCCTATCTTCTGAACTAGGGTGGAACAACGAGGCGTTGGTAGGTACCTTTTGGCGTGGTTTGTCGGGAAAGATTAAAGATGAGCTCGCAGGACGGGATACTCCTACTACCTTGGAGGAGCTCATTTCACTTGCTACATGCATTGATTTGCGCCTCCAAGAGCGCTCTAGAGAGACTGCTAGGGAGAGGAGGCCTATGCGCCCTTCCTCTTTATCTGTTCAGTGTCCTTTCACTCTTTGGCCTTCGGTTTCTTCCGGTAGTGCTGCTCCTGAACCCATGCAGGTTGATCGGGTCAAGATGGCAGACCAACGCAGAAAAGAGAGGCTGGCACAAGGTCTCTGCTTGTACTGTGGTGGAGCATCTCATTTCCTGCATTCATGTCCTGAGAGGCCGGGAAACGCCTCCACTTAGGACAGGTAAGAGAGGCCTCCCTAAGTGTGTTTGAACCCTCTCCACCTCTTACTCTTTCTGTTCTTATAATTCAGGGTCAGAGACATGGCTCGGAACTAGCATATTTGGATTCGGGTGCGGCAGGTAACTTTATCCGGCTTAAGGAGGTGAAGAAATACCAGATTCCGGGGGTCGCCCAGAGATCTCTACGAATGATTGCTTCCATTGATGGCAAGCCTCTGCAGGAGACCGTCTCTATGGTTACCGAGGAGGTAACTCTGCAAGTGGGAGCTCTGCACCAAGAGAAGATTGCGCTCTACGTTTTGCCCAATTTGTCTCATCCCCTTTTGCTCGGTCTTCCTTGGCTTCGGACTCACGAACCTGTCCTGGATTGGCGTTCTGGTGAGATTCTTCAGTGGGGACATCCGTCTCAAGAGAGGTGCTTGGCTTCTGTCCATCCAGTTACGGTCTCTCAATCCTCGTCTGGCCCCGTGGGCTTGCCTCCTGCCTATTGGTCCTTTTCTGACGTTTTCAACAAGAAAGAAGCCGAGACTCTTCCGCCTAATCGGCCCTATGATTGTCCTGTCGAATTACGTTCCGGAACCACACCGCCCAGAGGTCGGATCAATCCTTTATCCCCTGCTGAGACGTCTGCCATGTCTGGGTACATCCAAGAAAATCTTGCTAAAGGTTTTATAAGGAAATCCTCCTCACCTGCTGGTGCCGGTTTTTTCTTTGTGAAAAAGGACGGCTCTTTACGTCCCTGCATTGACTATCGAGGTTTGAATGACATCACGGTAAAAAATAAATACCCTCTGCCGTTAATTCCAGAGCTCTTTGATCGCTTGAGAGGGGCGCGGATTTTCTCGAAGTTGGACCTACGCGGAGCCTACAATCTCGTTCGTATTCGCCCAGGGGATGAGTGGAAGACTGCCTTCAACACCCGGGATGGACATTACGAGTATCTTGTCATGCCCTTTCGTTTGTGTAACGCTCCCGCAGTCTTTCAAGAATTTGTAAACAACATCTTTTGGGATCTGCTTTTCTCCTGCGTTGTGGTCTACCTTGATGATATCATCTTCTCCCCGGATCTGTCTTCCCACAGAAGAAGCGTTCGTCTGGTCCTGCAGTGCCTCCGGGAGAATCGCCTTTATGCTAAGATGGAAAAGTGTCTCTTCGAACGATCTTGTTTGCCCTTTCTGGGGTATATTGTCTCTGAGAATGGATTGGAGATGGATCCAGAGAAGTTGTCCGCTATCCTACAGTGGCCTCGTCCGGTTGGGGTGAAAGCTATCCAACGCTTCCTCGGTTTTGCTAACTACTACCGACAATTTATTCCGCATTTCTCGTCCATCATCAAGCCTATCTCCAACCTCACTCGGAAGGGATCCAGTTCTATTGTTTGGCCTCCAGAGGCCGAAGAGGCTTTCTCTAGTCTTAAACAGGCTTTCTCTACCGCACCAGTATTGCATCGGCCTGAGGCTAATAAGCCGTTCATCCTGGAAGTGGACGCCTCTTCCACTGGAGCTGGCGCAGTGCTATCCCAAAAGTCTTCTTCCGGTCGATTGGTTTCCTGCAAATTCTTTTCTAAAGCCTTCTCTCCTGCGGAGTGCAACTATTCTATTGGGGATAGAGAGTTGCTAGCCATCAAGATGGCCCTTGAAGAGTGGCGCCATTTGCTGGAGGGAGCTGTTCATCCATTTATCATCTTCACTGACCACAAGAATCTGGCCTACATCCAGTCAGCCCGGAGGCTCAATCCCCGACAGGCCAGATGGTCCTTGTTCTTCGCCCGCTTTGATTTCGAATTGCATTTTCATCCTGGTCTGAAGAATGTCAAAGCAGATACCTTATCCCGGTCTTTTCAACCTCAAGGTGTGGAAGAGGATCTCTCTCACATCATTGATCCTCTCAAGGTCATCTCTGTGGCTCCCGTGAGGTTGATTACTCCACCACCTGGCAAGACCTTTGTTCCTGAGACCAAGAGAATTCAAGTGTTGCGGTGGGGCCACTCCTCCAAAATCTCTGGTCATGTCGGGGTTAAAAAGACTTTGGAGCTCATCTCTCGGTTTTACTGGTAGCCCTCTCTCCGCCAAGATGTGATTGACTTCTCTGCTTCTTGCTCCTCTTGCGCCAAGGTTAAAGTTCCTAGAAGATTACCTTCTGGATTTTTGCTTCCGTTACCTGTTCCTTCTATGCCTTGGCAACACATTGCCTTGGATTTCATCACGGATCTACCCTGCTCTTCCGGTTTCACTACCATCCTGGTAGTAGTAGACCGCTTCTCCAAGATGGCGCACTTTGTTCCGTTACAGCAACTACCTTCAGCTCATGAACTGGCAAAAGTTTTTGTCCAGCATGTTTTCCGACTTCATGGTTTCCCGTCACACATGGTGTCAGATCGAGGTGTGCAATTTACTTCTCGATTTTGGAGGGCTCTCTGTGGTCTCCTGGAGGTCAAATTGAATTTCTCTTCCGCATATCACCCTCAAACCAACGGGCAAGTGGAACGTGTCAATCAGGTGTTGGCGACCTATCTTCGCCATTTCTCTAATGCACATCACGATAATTGGTCAAGTCTTCTTCCATGGGCTGAGTTTGCCTACAATAACCACCCTGGCGAGTCTTCAGGCAAGTCTCCTTTCTTTGTGGTCTATGGCATGCATCCCAGGGTTCCATTGCCCATCTCTGCCTCCGCCGGGGTTCCAGCAGCTGACTCCGTGACTGTGGATTTCTCCAAGATCTGGCTGGAGGATAAAGAAGCCCTGAAGTGGTCAGGTGAACGCATGAAGAGACATGCTGACAAGAGGCGTCTGGAGGCTCCATCTTTTCTTCCTGGCGAAAAGGTTTGGCTATCTTCAAAATATATTAGATTGAAGATTCCTTCTTACAAGCTTGGACCTCGTTATATTGGTCCATTTGAAGTCCTCTGGCGCATTAACAATGTTGCTTACAAGCTCAGTTTACCTATCTCACTCCGTATTCCTAATGTCTTCCACGTCTCTCTCCTAAAACCGGTCATTGTTAATCGTTTTCATTCTGTTCCTAGTCCTTCTCCTCCTCCAATCTCTGCAGATAACGTTTTTGAGGTGGAGGATATCTTAGCTTCCAAAAGAGTCAGGGGCAAGACATTCTTTTTGGTTGATTGGAAGGGTTTTGGTCCTGAGGAGAGGTCTTGGGAACCTAGGGAGAACATTAATGCTCCTTGCATTCTTAAGAAGTTTTTGTCTAAGAGTAGTAGGAGGGGGTGTAAGAGAGGGGATACTGTTACCTCGGCTCCTGTTCCTGGCGCTCCCCCTGCTGCCGCCGAGTCCAGGTCAGCTGATGTCCTTGCTGCGTCCTCCTCACTACGGGGCTCGGTGCTTGCATCCGGGCGCGCGTCCGCCCTGCACTCAGCTGCGCGCACCTGGGGGTTGTGCAGGCGCAGTAGGTTCTGACCACGTGCGCTCCCTCTGCTCTTCTATCCCTCCATGACCTGACCCGGAAGTACTTCCTGCCAATCAGTGTCTGGCCTCAGGTATTTCTGGTCCTCCTCCCTTTGTGGAGGCGCCTGATTATTGTGTTTTTCCTGCTTTAGTTAGGCCGCATAGTTTTCTGTGCTTTACCAGTCCTGTGCATTCCCAGTCTTGTTCCTTGCCAGCCCTGTGTTGTTTAACCTCTTGTTCTCCTTTTTTCCCTTTCAGTTCCTGCTCCCGTGTTCCGCAGTTCCTGTGTTTTCCCTTTCCTCAGTCCGATCCTCAGCTCCTTTACTTCTCACCCAGGTTTTCCTCCGTCACCTTCTTCCTTTTCTGTTTTTCCCCGTTTTTCTCCGTTTCCTTTTCCTAGAGCCGATCCCTGGTCCTGGCCTCCGTGGTACTAGTTTTCCCTGTGCTTGCCTTCTAACAGTCCCTGTACAGGGGTTGGTTCCACTCTGGAGTGCTCGCTCAGGGGAGGTTCGGTGCCATGGTCCAGTGGGTCCACTCTTTGTTCCCGCCGCCTTTGGCGTAACAGACTGCACTCGGACGACATCTGAGTGCAGCCTGATTCTAACAGTGTACAGATGTCTTGCCCAATCCAGCCCTTGTTCATTTTTATAACAGTCAGCCTGTCAGCATTTTCAGTTGACAGGCGGATGCGCTTATTTGTTATAATTCCACCATTGGCACTAAAAACCCGCTCTGACAGAAGGCTAGCAGCAGGGCAGGCCAGGACCTCCAAGGGGTGGAGAACCAGTTCATGCCACGTGTCCAGCTTGGATACCCAACAATTAAAAGGCACAGAGGAATCCCGAAGGACGTTTGTACGATCTGCAAGGTACTCCCTCAGCATCTTCCCAAACAATGCACTTCTTGTGAATGCACCCCTAGCCTCTGTGCCGGAATGATGGGAGGGTCTGAGAAAACTGTCCCAGAACTTTGTTATTGTTCCCCTTAAATTTTTTTTGTAATTTTTGAAAGCACTAAATACAGAAGACAGAACAAAGCAACGTATGAATGCGAAGCAAAGATTTTGACACCACAGATACACCAGGTGTCTGACGGAGACAGCAGACTGTATAAATTTTTTTAATTTTTTTTTCTAATTTTTGAAAACACTAAATACTGAGTAGACCAAGGCTAGCAGACAGAACAATGCAACCTATGCCTGCAAAGCGAACATTTTGACACCACAGATACAACAGGCATCTGACGGAGATAACAGACTGTATACATTTTTTTTTTAAATTTCTGAAAGCAATAAATACTGAGTAGACCAAGGCTAGCAGACAGAATATAATGTATGCCTGTGAAGCAACAATTTTGACACCACAGATACACCAGGCATCTGATGGAGATAACAGACTGTATACATTTTTTTCTTTTTTTTTCATTTTTGAAAACACTAAATACTGAGTAGACCAAGGCTAGCAGACAGAACAATGCATTGTGTGCCTGCGAAGCAAAGATTTTGACAATACAGATACACCAGGCATCTGACGGAGATAACAGACTATAAAAATTTTTATTGTTTTTTGGTAATTTTTGAAAATGCTAAATACTGAGTAGATCAAGGATAGCAGACAGAACAATGTAACGTATGCCTGCGAAGTGAAGATTTTGACAATACAGATACACCAGGCGTCTGACGGACATAACAGACTGTATACATTTTTTTAAATGTTTTTTGGTAATTTTTGAAAACACTAAATACTGAGTAGACCAAGGCTAGCAGACAGAACAATGCATTGTATGCCTGCGAAGCAAACATTTTGACACCACAGATACACCAGGTGTCTGACGGAGCTAGCAGACTGTCTAAATTTTTATTAAATGTTTTTTTGTAATTTTTGAAAACACTAAATACTGAGTAGACCTAGGCTAACAGACACAACAATGCAATGTATGCCTGCGAAGCAAAGATTTTGACACCACACATACACCAGGCGTCTGACGGAGATAACAGACAGTATCATTTTTTTTATTTTTTTTTATTTTTGAAAGCAATAAATACTGAGTAGACCAAGGCTAGCAGACAGAACAATGCAATGTATGCCTGTGAAGCGACAATTTTGACACCACAGATACACCAGGCGTCTGACGAACATAACAGACTGTATAGTTTTTTAAATGTTTTTTGGTAATTTTTGAACACACTAAATATTGAGTAGACCAAGACTAGCTGACAGAACAATGCATTGTATGCCTGTGAAGTGAAGATTTTGACACCACAGATACAACAGGCATCTGACAGAAATAACAGACTGTATACATTTTTTTTAATTTTTTTTGTAATTTTTGAAAACACTAAATACTGAGTAGACCAAGGCTAGCATACAGAACAATGCAACGTATGCCTGCGAAATGAAGATTTTGACACCACAGGTACCCCAGGCGTCTGACAGAGATAACAGACTGTATAAATTTTTTAAATGTTTTTTTTTAATTTTTGAAAGCAATAAATACTGAGTAGACCAAGGCTAGCAGATGGAACAATGCGAGGTATGCCTGCAAAGCAAGGACTTTGACACCACAGATACACCAGGTGTCAGCCAGAGATAACAGACTGATCAAAATGTGGCCTTGATTTTTTTGGGGCACACCAAAATTGTGTCAATAAGTTGACTATGACACAAAAAAATTGGAGTACTAAAATTGTAAGATATTTAGCGCAATGATATGCGATGCGTGTGGCGTACAACTCACAGTGATAAATATAAGAACTGTAGCTAAATATTTTTGAGCCAGTTACAGATTTTTGGGGCAGTAAAATGTTGTAAGACACTACAAAATATTAGATAGTACCAACAAAAAAAGGACAGATTTTTTTGGCGCACTCACATTTGATGCCTGGGACGAAAAAAAATTAAATTCTTAGATTAGCACACTCTTGTATTGCAATGACCTGGCTGTAGTCTGCAGCGTGACCAAGCAAATAAATGTAGAAAAAAGAGGGCTATGGGTTGCTTTATAATAAAATGAGGAGGTATAAGCTGCAAAAAAAAAATTGCCATGGATAACTGCAGCTAGGTATATATAAAATAAGCAGCAGCAGACAGTAATGGAGCTTTTTGAGGTATGCAGTGAGATCTGTGCACTCACATACAGTGCCTGCATGCCTTGCACTGATGTGGATATGTGCACATAGACTCTCCTGCCTACCTAGCGCTGCAGTCTATGTGCCCCCAAATTAGCCCTAAAAAGGACTGTTGGTTTATCAGGATTTGTGGACTGAACACTAGCAGACCCACACTAACTATTAAAAGAACAATTCTGACCCTATCTCAGCAGCAGCTCTCCCTACACTATCTAAGCAGAATACGGCGAGCAGGGTGGCGCCATGTCTCTTATAGACCTGATGACGCTGTGCAGCCAGCCAATCACTGTAATACCACAACAAAGATGGCTGTGGCATTACAGTGCATTGCAGACAATCCATGCATGGTCATTGGCATGGTCTAAAGAGCGCCAAAATTGCAGGGTGGAGACCCGAGCTCCCGCTGAATAATCCCGGAAATACGCGGTGCTCGCCGAGTACACCGAGCATAGTGATACTCGGGCAAGTACCAAGTAGTGACGAGCACGTTCACTCACCACTAATGTTTAGTCACCATTCTTTATTCATGGCAGTGAACCCACTCCCTAGGAAGAAAAGTGAACCGCTCTCATAAAAGGTCTAAGAATGCTTCACCATTAGTATTACCCTGGATTTATGGTAGCAAGACTTTTGCAAGTGTCAAGAAGGGCTGCAAAGAATACACTCCTTTCTAGAATAAAGCATTACAGACAGGCTGACATTCTACAGAAAGTACAGGAATTGAACTTTCAGAGGACTAGGTTAGAGTTATCCCCCCCAGAGCCCCCTTCAGACTGCTTTGGACATCTGGAAGAATGATTGTATGGAGAAGAAAAGGTCATCGCTACTGTGAGTTCTGTGTCATACCAACAGTAAAGTATCCTGAGAACATTTATGTGTAGAATTGCTTTTTGTCGGAGGGAATGGGCTTACACACAGTATTACTTAAGTATTACTTAAGAATACTGCTTTTAACCCCTTTACTACCTTGGACATATAGGTATGTCTAAAGTTGGCTCACTGCATTTGATGTACAGTTAACGCCAGAAGTTCACATTTACTCTATATAAAAAGATATGTATGCATGTTTTTCTCAATATCTGACATGAAATCAGAATAAAGCTTTCCCATTTTAGGTCAATTAGGATTACCATAAATATTAATGTTTGCAAAATGCCAGAATAATGAAAGCGAGAATGTTTTAAGGCATTTTTATTACTTACTGCAAAGTCAAAAGTTTACATACACTAAGATTACTATGTCTTTAAACAATTCTGGACTGTCCATATGATGATATGTGTTTGGAAGCTTCTGATTTTTCTGTTTTTTTTTTTGCAACATCTGAGTTATCTAGAGACACATATGTGAATGTATTTTAATGCACATCTGAAACACAGTGCTTCTTTGTGTAGCATCATGGGAAAGTCTGAAAAAATCAGCCAAGATATCAGCAAAAGAATGATGGACTTGTACAAGTCAGGCTCATCCTTGGGTACAACTTCAAGGTACCTGAAGTTGCCTCGGTCATCTGTACAAAATATTACACGCATGTAGAAACAAGATGTCCAGCCATCATACTGCTCAGGAAGGAGACGGTTTCTGTGTCCCAGAGATAAACGTGCTTTGGTCCTATATGTGCATCAATCCAAGGACAAAAGCAAAAGACCTTGTGAAGATGGTGTTGGAAGCTGGTAAGTTTGTGTCAATATTCACAGTGAAACAAGAACTATATCAACATGGGCTGAACTGCCACTCTGATAGGAAGAAGCCATTACTTCAGAAGAGGCATAAAAAAAATCCAGATTAATGTTTGGAAATGCACACATGAATAAAGACCTTAATTTTTGGAGACATGTCCTGTTGTCTGATGAAACTAAAATGGAACTTTTTGGGCTTAATGACCATCGTTACGTTTGAAGGAAAAAGGGAGAAGCTTGGAAGCCTAAGAACACCATCCCAACTGTGAAACACAGGGGTGGCAGCATAATCTTGTGGGGTTGTTTTGCTGCAGGAGGGGCTGGGGCACTTCACAAAATAGATGGCATCATGAGAAAATAAGATTATGTGCAATACTGAAGCAACATCTCAAGACATCAGCCAGGAAGTTAATGCTTGGGTGGAAATGGGTCTTCCAAATGGACACTGACCTAAAGCATACTGCCAAAATGGTAACAAAGTGGCTTAAGAATAACAAAGTCAATGTTTTGGAGTGGCCATCACAAAGCCCTAATCTCAATCCTATTGAAAATTTATGGGCAAACCTGAAAAGGCAGGTGCGAGCAAGGTGACCTACAAACCTGGATTAGTTACACCAGTTTTGAAGTAATGGGCCCAAATTCCAAGCAACTAATGTGAGAAACTTGTGGAAGGATATGCCAAATGTTTGACCCAAGTCATTCAGTTTAAGTGTAATGGTACCAAATACTAATGAAATGTATGTAAACTTTTGACTTTGCAGTAAGTAATACAAATGCCTTAAAACATTCTCTCTTTTTCATTATTCTGGCATTTGGCAAATATTAATAATTATGGTAATCCTATTTTACCTAAACCGGAAAATGTTTATTCTGACTTCATTTCAGATATTGAGAAAAACATAGATATGTGTCTTTTATATAGTGTATGTAAACTTCTGGTTTCAACTGTAGGCTCTAGTGCTGAGCCTGCATTTATCCCTGCACATGACAGCTGATCTGATCAGTTGTTATGTACCTATAACAGTTGGCTGTTAAAATGTTACATGCTGTCATCAATCTCTGACAGCGACATTTGATTCACTCTATCTGGAAGCGTGTTATAAGACACTCCCATCTGCGCCCCTGTCACATAATTGTGGGGCACCGATGAGTTGTCATGACAGCTGAGGGTTTCCAGAAGACCCTTGTGCCTGTCATTGTAAATGTGCTATGAACGCCGGGCGGAGGCTGCCATTGCCATGTACTGCAGATGAGCTCCTATTCAAAAGAATAGGAACGCATATGCAGTACCTGGTAGCATCACTACACGTTATATAGAGCTATGCAGTATAGCTCACGTCAGAGTTTACACCCAGCTACTGATGGAGCTAATGACAGCTCATCAGTGGGAGTGCAATGTGTCAGGTTCCCACCTGATCACACATTGATGTCCTAATATCAATATAATTTACCCAGAGAATCCATTTAAATTGAGTTAAAATGGCTCTAGAACTGGTGCTTTACTTATTTGTATTTACCTATTACAAACATTTTGTAGCAAATGCTTGTGGGAATTAGAATTCATATTTTTAGAAAAAAGTTTGATTTTTATTGTATGTAGTGCTGAAAAAAATTGTCAAAAAATATAAGAACAATGCTATATAAATCACAGAATAAGTATCTATAATATGTTAAAAACGCAGGCAGACATAAACTTGATTTTTCTGTATTTGAAAATTCAGTGGAATAACTTGAAGCTCCTTGTCTCCTGTCCCCACGTAAACTCTCAGGAGCAAGAGCGAGATTGCTACCTCTGCACCCCCTATAGTTATGCCACTGTAGAAACTTGATCCGAAGCTGCATATTTTTAGTTGATAATTATGATTGAAAGGATCTATTCCTCATCATCAGTTCTCGAGACTCTTAAATCTGTTCCTTAAGTGTAACGTAATACCATATTCCAGAGTGACCTGCAGTAACTGATCTTGTCATTGGATAACCTGGCCTTTGCATTGAACTCTCATAAAATAATACCAGGTACTAAGGCAAAAGTAAAATTCAATGATGAAGATTCTTAGGTTTTTCTATCTACCTTACATTAAATGCATAATGCAAAGTTTGACCTTTTTCTGTTTCATACAATATTTTTTATTTGTGGTTCTGTTCCTTTTTAATTCTTCAGTGTAATCTAATGAGCCTGTATCTAGAAGTGGAACATCTATTTTAAGACTCAAAACTTTTTTCAGAAGACCTTAAGGCCACTGTCCCCATAGAAAACACATGAATATTTGGTTGATCCAAATATTTCTGTGTATGTAAGAATCAGGAGAGATAGCTATCGGGATTTGGGACAGATGGCTAATGTTTCGTTGTCAACTTTCAAAACGAACTATCATGTTAGCTGTCCAATCACAGTCCGTCATTTTCTAATATAAAGTCAGCCATGTTTGATCTCTTTTGACTGATATCCAGACAAAAGGTCTTTCTTTGTATGAAAGGAAAGAACTTTAGTCCATGAATGATCTGATTTTGAGGTAAGGTAAGGTTTTTCATTCATTGCCTGGTACCATTGAACATATATGGTCACTTTAACAGCCAATATGGATTTAAATGTGTATTAATTGTGTATGGCTGTATGATTGTAATGATCATTCACCAGACAATCGTTCAATCAAAAGTTGTTCAACGATCAAACTGGTCTATTTATGTTCATAGCCATCAGTTGGCCAATCTGGATTTTTTTCTGGATGACTTAAAATCATAGACAGCAAAAAAAGCATGGAAACCTTGGAAAACCTTAATAAATCCTAAAGATTTTCAGTGATATGTGTCCAAAGTCATTGTCCATTTATTTACAACAATACCACATCATGTACTCAAGAATAACAAATCGATCTGTTGACATCAATGTTTTCAATAAGGGCCTTGTTTTGCCAATATAAGATCAATTAAGTTAACGGTAGTAACAGATCCCAGATATGTGGGGTCTGTCAGGTTCCCATTGCGGTTTCTGGCATTTTAATGGACAAAATATATTTTGTCTAGTATTTTCAGCAGATTCTACAAGGGTGTCTTCAACACAGATGTGATTAAAATAGTAATTACGGTACTCCGGAGGATGGTGCCCAAATAGGATCCTACCCCATGTAAATCTTGCAAAAAAACTTGGCACTCATGTAAAAGTTGTAAGAAGATAATTTCATTGTGTGCAGGCAATCCAAAAATAAAAGAAGACGTTTCGATCTTATAATTACCTTCATCAATCAGACAAATTGCAGCACACAAAAGGATTCCTGTAATAAAGAAAGCTCTGGATCAGCAGCATGTTGGAATGCCGCACTTCCTCAGCACATGCTGCTGATCCACAGCATTTGTTATTATCTGGATCCTTTTTCCTGCACACAATAAAATTATTTTCTTACAACATTTACATGAGTGCCAAGTTTTCTGCAAGAAGTCCAACACAGATGTGAACAAAGCATTCTGTGTGTTTCCGAAATTGAAAATTTGAATGCAGCAAGATTTAACATTAGCTCACTGTATAGTAAATGGTGGAGCTTCCATTTTGTAAAGCAAGACAGTAAAAAAGAGCAAGTAGTAGTGACGGTGTTTGTTGTTTGTGGTGCCAGAAAGTATCATTTACATCAATATGGTAGGATTTCTGTGAACAATATTATCATTACCTGTAGGAATGAATTGTATCTAAGGCCATGTTCACACTGCTCTTCTGCAATGTGTTCTGGGGATTCAGATAAACCCTAGACGAGACCATAGACTACAATGATATGAATGGAGCGTGAGTGAACTGTTTATTTTGTTTTTTTTACAGCAAGTAGTCTGTTATGTTTCTATGTTTGTCTGATATGATGGACATTTTCAGAAAAAAATGCAAATGGTGTTCACTTGAATTTCACGTATAGGGTTCATTCTCACTTGCGATTAAATCGTACGAATGCAATCCAAATGAAAATCAGATTGCATTTGGACCAATGTTATTTTATTGTGTGTTAGTCTGCGATTTTTTTTTCCAGCTCGGAACGTATCACAATCGGACTGGAAAAAAAATTGCAGCATACTGAGATTGTAATCGGAAATTGGACTGCATTCAGCAATAAAAGTCAAAGAATGCGAGAGAAAAAAAAAAATCATCGCACAGCACTCGGACCATGCGATTTTTAAACACAGATGTCCTTGGAAAAGCCCCCAATTCAGCAGCTGCAGTAAAAACACAGCATGACAGGTTACAATAGAACAGATAGAATAGATATATTCACATAGAATAGATAGATATATAGATGTTAGTGACACACACACGTGTACATATCTACTATATAATTGTCTAAGGGTCACTTCCGTCTGTCCTTCTGTCTTTCTGTCTGTCGCGGATATTCATTGGTCGCGGCCTCTGTCTGTCATGGAAATCCAAGTCGCTGATTGGTCGTGGCAAAACGCCCAAGACTATTGCCACGACCAATCAGCGACGGGTACAGTTCGGTGGCAAAATGGCCGCTCCTTCCTCCCCGTAGTCAGTGCCCGCTCCATACTCCCCTCCAGTCAGCCCTCACACAGGGTTAATGCCAGCGTTAATGGACCGCGGTGTAACGCACTCCATTAACGCAGCTATTAACCCTGCGTATGCAGCATCAATAGTAAAAATATCTAATGTTACAAATAATAATAATAAAACAAAAACGTTATTCTCACCCTCCGACGTCGCGCCCTCTCCTCGGCAGTGCAAGCGGCAGGTTCCGGTGGCAAGAATGCTATGAGAGAAGGACCTGCCATGACGTCACGGTCAAGTGACCGCAACTTCATCACAGGTCCTGCGCTCACACCAACCCTGGGACCGGAAGCTGCCGCGTGCATCGCACACAAGCACCAGGACTACAAGGGGCCCTCGGAAGGTGAGTATATGTTTATTCTTTATTTTAAGTCTTTTTTAACCTGTTACATACATGACTGGGCAATATACTACGTTACTGGGCAGTATACTATGTGTCTGTGCTGTATACTACATGGCTCTGTGCTGTATACTACGTCGCTGTGCAATATACTACGTGACTGGGCAATATACTACGTGGCTGGGCAATATACTACGTGGCTGGGCAATATACTACGTGACTGGGCAATATACTACGTGACTGGGCAATATATTACGTGACTGGGCAATATACTACGTGACTGGGCCCACGTAGCATATAGTATATAGTATATATAGTCACGTAGTATATTGCCCAGTCACGTAATATATTGCCCAGTCACGTAGTATATTGCCCAGCCACGTAGTATATTGCCCAGCCACGTAGTATATTGCCCAGCCACGTAGTATATTGCCCAGCCACGTAGTATATTGCCCAGCCACGTAGTATATTGTGGCCGGGCAATATACTATGTGGCTGGGCAATATACTATGTGGGCTGTGCAATATACTATGTGGACATGCATATTCAAGAATACCCGATGCGTTAGAATCGGGCCACCATCTAGTATATAATATATATGTATATATATATGTGTGTGTCCAGTAGATACAGAAAGTATTCAGACCTCTTTATATTTATATTTATTTATATTTATATTTATATTTTTCACTCTTTGCTTCATTGCAGCCATTTGGTAAATTCAAAAAAAAGTTCAATTTTTTCACATTAATGTGCACTCCGCACCCCATCTTGACTGAAAAAAACGGAAATGTACAATTTTTTGCAAATTTTATAAAAAAGAAAAGCTGATATATGACATGGTAATAAGTATTCAGACCCTTTGCTCAAACACTCATATTTAAGTCACATGCTGTCCATTTCCTTGTGATCCTACTGAGGATGGTTCTACTCCTTCATTGGAGTCCAGCCGTGTTTAATTAAACTGATAGCACTTGATTTGGAAAGGCACACACCTGTCTATATAAGGCCTCACAGCTCACAGTGTATGTCAGACCAAATGAGAATCATGAGGTCAAAGGAACTGACCAAGGAGCTCAGAGACAGAATTGTGGCAAAGCACAGATCTGACCAAACAGGAAGAAAATAGCAGCACCACACAAGTCTTCCAGTAAAAAAAAACCTTTGTCCTTTATTTTAACAACGTGCTGTGGACATGGTTACAGAGGGCAGGATAATTGCAAGCCGAACTGGTTAGGTTAATGGACTATGGCCGTTTCGCATGGTATACGCTTCAATGGGTCCATCATCTGGCAGAGCTCGGAAGGGAAGGAGCGCCATATGACTTTTCAATGCAAAATTGGCTGGAATTGAGATGGGACGCCATGTAGCATTTGGAGAGCCACTAATGTGCCTAAACATTGAAACCCCCCATAAGTGACACCATTTTGGAAAGTAGACCCCCTAAAGAACTTATCTAGATGTGTGATGAGCACTTTGACCCAAAAAATGCTTCACAGAAGTTTATAATGTAGAGCCATAAAAATAAAAAATATTTTCACACAAAAATGAACTTTCCGCCCCAAATTTTTTATTTTCCCAAGGGTACTAGAAGAAATTGTACCCCAAAAGTTGTTGTACAATTTGCCCTGAGTACGAAGATACCCCATATATGGGGGTTAACCACTGTTTGGGTGTATGGCAGAGCTCAGAAGGGAAGGAGCGCCATTTGACTTTTCAATGTAAAATTAGCTGGAATTGCATTTGGAGAGCCACTAATTGTTAGGGCTAGCGGAACGCACCAAATAATAAGAGTATGGTGCGTTCGCAGCCCGGCGTCCAACGTGCAGAGATTGAACCTGCTGCCAAGTAATGACGGACTATATGGCGGTACTCATAAGTATACACACGTGGGTTAAACTTCACCCAGCGTGAAAGAAGCGATCCTGTTGCGTCACAGGACCGCGGTACCGCACATAGAGCGCGAGCAAGTAGTCAGCGAACTCAACCCCAACTAGGATTGAAGTCCGATTAGACCCTTGCTGGCACAACACCGCAACTGGGTGTGTAAGGAAACCAAATAACAATTTTAAGGCACAAGAGTGCATGCGGTGCCGCACTGACGAACGCCACTAACCACCCAGGCTTGGGTAAGGAAAGCACAGAGGAAGTGCACGGCGCCGTACTGGCGGTCACAGCAACTGGACATTGTAATGTGTGATTAGTGCTGTAGGCTAAGTCGGGTGCTAGATAGCAACCATACACCTTCCGCGAACAGACATTCAATAGGGTAGGGGTATCCAAGGACGACTTGCACTCACAACATACACACATTAACAATTGTACACTAGCGCATGGCCGTGCGGTCATGTGCAGTTTATATAGTTGCAGCACAGGAAGTGGCCACAGAAACTTTGCCCTTCCAAGACCTGCCAAGAGGACCAATGGAATGTGCTGCAGAGCCTGAGCACATGACCCTCGATCTCCAACGGGAGATCTTGCCCTGAGCATGCTCAGTGTGTGCAGACAGGGACTTAGTCCCAGAGAAGTCCGCTCGCTGCTGACCAGCATTGGCTTTAATGGCAGAAGCTGAAGAAGCAGCAGTAACTCTCTGAACAGAGTGAGAGTGAGCAAGACGCTGGGACCGACGTCCCTGCTGAGCAGACTCCACTGCGGCTGGATAAGAATGGGAGACCGCAGCGGAGATGGCTCGAGATTCCCCCTGTGCAGAAGCGGGAACTCGAGACCTAACATTACCCCCCCTCCTAGGGCCCCCCCCCTCCTTGGGCCTCGCTACGCTCGAAGGCAGCAATGAGCTGTGGGGCCCAAATGTTTTCAGCAGGCTCCCATGACCTGTCCTCTGGGCCATAACCCTTCCAATCCACCAGATAGAACTTTTTGCCGCGTACCACCTTGCACCCCAAAATAGCGTTCACCTCGTAATCGTTCGTAGACGAACCCGATGTCCCGGCAGATGACTCGGAAAACCGGGACATGTATACGGGTTTCAAGAGGGACACATGAAAGGTGTCGGTGATACCCAAGTGTGGAGGAAGAGCCAAACGGTAGACCACAGGATTAACCCGTTCGAGAACCTTGAAGGGACCCAAGTAGGGAGGAGCAAACTTAGTGGACTCAACTCGCAGCATGATGTTACGGGCGGAGAGCCACACCAAGTCGCCAGGAGCAAAGGTCAGAGCGGGGCGCCGATGAACATCGGCGGAGGACCTCATTCTCTCCTTGGAGGCCCGAATGGCATCCTGCGTGCGGTCCCAAATGTCCCGTGCCTCCACAGCCCAGTCAGCAGAAGACACAGGCATGGGCACAGGAACACGCGGATGCTGGCCGTAATTTAGGAGGAATTGAGTCTGACCGGTGGAGTCGGCTACGGCATTGTTAAGTGCAAACTCTGCCCACGGTAGCAAGGATGCCCAGTCATCCTGCCTGGCAGAAACAAAATGTCGTAAATATGTGACCAAGGTCTGGTTGGCCCTCTCTACCAACCCATTCGTCTCGGGATGATATGCCAAAGAGAGATTCAACTCAATACTGAGTAGACGACAAAGCTCTCTCCAGAATCGAGACGCAAACTGGGGACCCCGGTCACTAACAATTTTGTCTGGCATACAGTGTAGGCGAAAGATATGCTTGACGAACAAGACAGCCAACGCCCGTGCAGAAGGTAGCCGTGGAAGAGGCACCAAGTGCACCATTTTGGAAAAATGGTCAGTGATCACCTAGATAATGGTGCAGTTACGAGACTTGGGTAAGCCCACCACAAAGTCCATCCCGACCATCTCCCAGGGCCTGTCCGCCACCGGCAGAGGATAAAGCAAACCAGCTGGCCGTTGCCGAGGAGTCTTGTTCTTGGCGCAAGAGACACACGCCCGAACATACTCTGCGACATCACGAGCCATATGCGGCCACAAGTACGTCCTCGCCAGTAACTCAGATGTCCTTTTGGTACCAAAATGTCCACCCACCCTGGACGAGTGTGCCCAAGAGAGAACCTCCGGTCGCAAATTAGATGGAACAAAAGTCTTGCCCGGGGGCACAGACTCTAGCGAAACCGGGGCCACAGTTCTCAAGCTCTTGGTGGGGACAATAAGCCGAGGCTCCTCCTCCTCCTCCGCAGATGACACAACAGAGCGAGAGAGAGCGTCGGCCCGAATGTTCTTCTCCCCAGAAAGAAAATGGAGGGTGAAATGAAACCGGGAGAAGAATAAGGACCATCTGGCCTGGCGAGAATTCAACCGCTGGGCTGTCTGCAGGTACACCAAATTTTTATGGTCTGTGAAGACTTGGAAGGGAAAACGTGCTCCCTCCAAGAGATGTCTCCACTCTGAGAAAGCCAACTTCATGGCTAGCAACTCCCTGTCCCCGATGGAATAATTCCTCTCTGCTGGTGAGAAGGTCTTGGAGAAAAAGAAGCAAGGATGCTTCCGACCTTGAGCATCCTTTTGGAAGAGGACTGCTCCAGCACCAACAGAAGAGGCATCCACCTCCATGATAAATGGCTTATCAACATCGGGGCGATGTAGGATGGGAGCGCTAGCGAAGTGTGACTTTATAGAGTTAAAGGCCTTGGAGACCTCCTCAGACCACAATTTGGGATTCGCCCCCTTCTTGGTGAGGGCAACCAAGGGAGCTACCAAAGTTGAGAAGTGCGAAATGAACTGGCAATAATAATTAATGAACCCCATAAAGCGCTGCACCGCTTTAAGAGAATGGGGTTCCTGCCAGTCCATCACAGCCTGTAGTTTGGCAGGATCCATAGCCAATCCCTGGGCAGAGATGATGTAGCCTAGGAAAGGTAAGGACTCCTGCTCAAACATACACTTCTCCAACTTGGCATAGAGGGAGTTTGCCCGTAGGAGGTCGAAGACTTTGCAAACATCTCTCCGGTGGGAGTCAATATCTGGAGAGTAGATGAGAATATCATCCAGATAGACTACGACCCAGGTGGAAAGCATATCCCGGAAGATATCGTTCACAAAGTCTTGGAAAACGGCTGGGGCATTACAGAGCCCGAAGGGCATCACCAGATATTCATAGTGCCCATCCCTGGTGTTAAAAGCCGTCTTCCATTCGTCCCCCTCACGGATGCGAATCAGGTTGTAAGCACCCCGCAGATCTAGTTTAGTAAATACCCTTGCTCCCCGAAGCCTATCGAAGAGCTCAGATATCAAGGGCAAAGGATACTTATTTTTAACGGTGATGGCGTTAAGACCCCTGTAGTCTATGCATGGACGTAGTTCCCCATTCTTCTTCTGCACGAAGAAGAACCCTGCCCCAGCAGGTGACACTGACTTCCTAATTAATCCTCTTGCCAGATTTTCCTGGATGTACTGTGACATTGCCTCCGTCTCCGGGAGAGATAGCGGATAGACTCGACCCCGGGGAGGCTCAGCACCAGGCAAGAGATCAATAGGACAGTCATAGGGGCGATGGGGCGGAAGGATCTCCGCCGCCTTTTTGGAGAACATGTCTGCATAAGACCAATACTGCTTGGGGAGAGAGGAAAGATCTGCGGGTACCTCAGTAGTAGCAACCTGAACGCACTCCCTCTGACACCTACCCCCACAAGATTCGCCCCATCCCAGGATTCTGCCAGAGGACCACTCGATATGAGGAGAGTGGTACCGTAGCCAAGGTATTCCCAACAGGACCTCATCAATTCCCTCAGGAATGACGAGCAGAGATATAATCTCCTGATGAGATGGCGACATGGACAGAGTAAAAGGGATGGTCTGGTGTGTTATCTGTGAGGGCAGTGTTGACCCATTCACCACTCGTACCGTTACTGGTTGAGCTAGCATAACCAGGGGTATTGCGTGACGTTGGGCGAAGGCAGAAGACATAAAATTGCCCTCCGCCCCAGAATCCACGCAGAGCTCTACCGAGTGGGAGAATGAGCCTATAGTAATTGTCCCCTTAAAGGACAATTTAGAGGCAAACGTCGCCGTGTCTAGTGCACCTCCACCTACTACCACTAGACGCTGACGTTTCCTCGACCGCTGAGAACATCTGGTGGCTAGATGTCCCGACTGCTGGCATACATGACAGACCTTGAGTGCACCAGCGGTCCGGGACTTAGATCCCGCTTGTGACACTTCCCTGGCCTCATGTGACTCAGGCACCAGAACCGGAGATTCCAGAGGTTTGGCGAAGGTAGGAGCCAGCCGAAACCTCTGCCTACACTGGGCTCGCTCTAACCTCCGCTCGTTAAAACGGAGGTCAATTCGAGTGGAGACAGTTATTAACTCCTCCAGTGTGGCAGGAATCTCCCTAGTGGCCAGAGCGTCCTTACTGTGGTCAGCCAGGCCCCTCCAAAATATGGGGATAAGAGCTTTATCCGACCAATCCAGCTTAGAAGTTAAAGTGCGGAATTGGACGGCAAAATGACTGACCAAGGACTCACCCTGAGTTAATGCCAGCAGTTGGAGCGCAGTATCATGGGTGACTTGAGGTCCTAAAAAGACCTGTTTCAGAGTGCTCCACATGATCACCACGCTCCCACAGCGGCGTAGCCCATTCCAACGCCCTGTCCGACAAGAGAGACACTATAAATCCCACCTTAGCCCGCTCTGTGGGAAAACGTGCAGCCAGGAGCTCGAGGTGAATAGAGCACTGACTCACAAATCCCCTACAAAATTTGCTATCACCAGAAAATTTTTCTGGCAGCGGGAGGCGAGAAAATGTCGGAGCAGGGGTGGCAATGGACAGGGTTGCTGCAGCCATGCTAGCAGCCTGTACAGAAACTGCGGTAACATCCACAGCTGAGGTTGCGCTCTCAAGAGCCGCCAACCTACCCTCCAGCTGCTGGATATACCGCAAGGATTGCTGTTTGTCCGTCATTACTAGCCAGACCCTGGCGCTAGTGTAATGTTAGGGCTAGCGGAACGCACCAAATAATAAGACAGATAGAGTATGGTGCGTTCGCAGCCCGGGGTCCACCGTGCAGAGATGGAACCTGCTGCCAAGTAATGACGGACTATATGGCGGTACTCATAAGTATACACACGTGGGTTAAACTTCACCCAGCGTGAAAGAAGCGATCCTGTTGCATCACAGGACCGCGGTACTGCACATAGAGCGCGAGCAAGTAGTCAGCGAACTCAACCCCAACTAGGATTGAAGTCCGATTAGACCCTTGCTAGCACAACACCGCAACTGGGTGTGTAAGGAAACCAAATAACAATTTTGAGGCATAAGAGTGCATGCGGTGCCGCACTGACGAACGCCACTAACCACCCAGGCTTGGGTAAGGAAAGCACAGAGGAAGTGCACGGCGCCGTACTGGCGGTCACAGCAACTGGACGCTGTAATGTGTGATTAGTGCTGTAGGCTAAGTCGGGCGCTAGATAGCAACCATACACCTTCCGCGAACAGACATTCAATAGGGTAGGGGTATCCAAGGACGACTTGCACTCACAACATACACACATTAACAATTGTACACTAGCGCATGGCCGTGCGGTCATGCGCAGTTTATATAGTTGCAGCACAGGAAGTGGCCACAGAAACTTTGCCCTTCCAAGACCTGCCAAGAGGACCAATGGAATGTGCTGCAGAGCCTGAGCACATGACCCTCGATCTCCAACGGGAGATCTTGCCCTGGGCATGCTCAGTGTGTGCAGACAAGGACTTAGTCCCAGAGAAGTCCGCTCGCTGCTGACCAGCATTGGCTTTAATGGCAGAAGCTGAAGAAGCAGCAGTAACTCTCTGAACAGAGTGAGAGTGAGCAAGACGCTGGGACCGACGTCCCTGCTGAGCAGACTCCACTGCGGCTGGATAAGAATGGGAGACCGCAGCGGAGATGGCTCGAGATTCCCCCTGTGCAGAAGCGGGAACTCGAGACCTAACACTAATGTGCCTAAACATTGAAACCCCCAACAAGTGACACCATTTTGGAAAGTAGACCCCCTAAGGATCTTATCTAGATGTGTTGTGAGAGCTTTGAACCCCCAAGTGTTTCACTACAGTTTATGAGGCAGAGCCGTGAAAATAAAAATTCTTTTTTTTCCACAAAAATTATATTTTAGCCCCCAGATTTGTATTTTCTCAGGGGTAGTAGGAGAAATTGGACCCCCAAAAGTTGTTGTCCAATGTGTCCTGAGTACGCTGATACCCCATATGTGGGAAGGGGGAGGGGGAATCACCGTTTGGGCGCATGGCAGAGCTCGGAAGGGAAGGAGCGCCATTTGGAATGCAGACTTAGATGGATTGGTCTGCAGGCGTCACGTTGCATTTGCAGAGCTCCTGATGTACCTAAACAGTAGAAACCCCCCCAAAAGTGACCCCACAAGGAACTTATCTAGATGTGTTGTGAGAACTTTGAACCCCCCAAGTATTTCACTACGGTTTATAACGCAAGGGTAACAAGAGAAATTGGACCCCAAAAGTTGTTGTCCAATTTGTCCTGAGTACGCTGATACCCCATGTGTTGGGGTAAACCCCTGTTTGGGTGCACGGGAGAGCTTGGAAGGGAAGGAGCACTGTTTTACTTTTTCAACGCAGAATTGGCTGGAATTGGCAGGGAGCCCCCTCCCTGCGCGATGCTTCCCTATACCGCCGGAACACTGCAATCATGTTTGATCGCAGTGTGCCGGGGGTTAATGTGTCGGGGGCGGTCCGTGAGCGCTCCTGGCACATAGTGCGGGATGTCAGCTGCGATAGTCAGCTGACACCCCCCGTGAGCGCAGCTGATCGCGCTGGACGTACTATCCCATCACTGGGAACTAAGTCCCAGGTCACCTTGACGGGATAGTACGTCCAATGGGATTAAGGGGTTAATGAAAAAAAATAACTTTTTTGAATTTACTAAATAGCTGCAATGAAACAAAGAGTGAAAAATTTAAAGAGGTATGAATACTTTCCGTACCCACTGTATATATATTACATAGATAGAAGAAAAGCTGGCAATTCAGCAGCCATGTAGAATAAAATAATAGCAGCAGCCGACAGGATAAAATTGATAGATTATATACAGTATCGTCTAAGGGGCACTTCCGTCTGTTTGTCTGTCTGTCTGTCTATCTGTCTGTCTGTTTGTCACAGAAATCCTGCGTCGCTGGCCGCGACCAATCAGCGATGAGCACAGTCCGGCCACGAATTTGTCCCTTCCTACTCTCTGTCAGTGCCCCCTCCAGTCAGCGTTTACACAGGGTTAATGGCTACATTACACCGCGTTATGCCGCGGTGTAATGCAGTCCGCTAACGCTGCTATTAACCCTGTGTGACTAACTTTTTACTATTGATGCTGCCTATGCAGCTATAGTTCTGTTCGACGAGTGAACCTGACTCTGGTAACTCTTAATTTGTCCTGCTGTGATCCCTGACTTGTCCCGTGTCTGTTGACTCCCTCTGTCTGCCCTTTTCCCAGCATGTCTCTATTTGTCTGTTTGATTCTCTGGTTCCTGACTTGGCTCGTATTCGGACTCGCTCCTGCCTTCTGACTTTGTCTTATCTGCTACTGACTGCTGCTGAACCTCCTGGCTTGTTATCTGACCACATTTACTGCTTATTCCTTTTTGGTACTTCAGCCTCTGATTGTATTTTGACTCGGCTTTTCTGAATACTCTCTCACCACTTTATGGTGCCTGTGCTGCTGCTCTGCGGTGCTTCTCTATGTACGCAGTCTAACTTCCCTCTCAAGCTCCCTCTGGTGGAGGTTGCGTTATACTGCACTGCAGCAGCATGACAACTGGCTATTAAAATGGGGGACACCCCAAAAAAAATTACGTAAGGTCCCCCTATAATTTATAACCAGCAAAGGCTATGCAGTCAGCTGTGGGATGATATTAATAGCCTAGGAAGTGGCTATGGATACTGCCCCCCGGCTAATAATTAAATAGATGAACAGTAAGCTGCACACACTGTACTAATTGTATATGTCACTGACATCTATATATCTATCTATTCTATGTGTATTTACTGTATGTAATCCATTTATTCTATCTTGTCGGGTCCTGCTGTATTTTACTGTACACTGCTGAATTGCTGGCTTTTATTCTATCTAATTATATATATATATATATATATATATATATATATATATATATATATATATATATATATATATATATATATATATACCGTATATACTCGAGTATAAGCCGACCCGAGTATAAGCCGACCCCCCTAATTTTGCCACAAAAAACTGGGAAAACTTATTGACTCGAGTATAAGCCTAGGGTAGAAAATGCAGCATTTACCGGTGAATTTCAAAAATAAAAATAGATGCTCCATACCGTTCATTATTGCCCCATAGATGCTCCATATACAACTGTGCTATATAGAATGCTCTGCACCGTTGATTATGGCCCCATAGATGCCCCTTATAATGTTGTGCCATATATGCTCTGCACCTTTGATTATGGCCCCATAGATGCTCCTTATAATGCTGTGCCATATATGCTCTGTACCTTTGATTATGGCCCCATAGGTGCTCCTTATAATGCTGTGCCCCATATATGCTCTGCACCTTTATGGCCCCATAGGTGCTCCTTATAATGCTGTGCCCCTTATATGCTCTGCACCTTTATGGCCCCATAGGTGCTCCTTATAATGCTGTGCCCCATATATGCTCTGCACCTTTATGGCCCCATAGGTGCTCCTTATAATGCTGTGCCCCTTATATGCTCTGCACCTTTATGGCCCCATAGGTGCTCCTTATAATGCTGTGCCCCTTATATGCTCTGCACCTTTATGGCCCCATAGGTGCTCCTTATAATGCTGTGCCCCATATATGCTCTGCACCTTTATGGCCCCATAGGTGCTCCTTATAATGCTGTGCCCCTTATATGCTCTGCACCTTTATGGCCCCATAGGTGCTCCTTATAATGCTGTGCCCCTTATATGCTCTGCACCTTTATGGCCCCATAGGTGCTCCTTATAATGCTGTGCCCCATATATGCTCTGCACCTTTATGGCCCCATAGGTGCTCCTTATAATGCTGTGCCCCTTATATGCTCTGCACCTTTATGGCCCCATAGGTGCTCCTTAGAATGCTGTGCCCCATATATGCTCTGCACCTTTATGGCCCCATAGGTGCTCCTTATAATGCTGTGCCCCTTATATGCTCTGCACCTTTATGGCCCCATAGGTGCTCCTTATAATGCTGTGCCCCATATATGCTCTGCACCTTTATGGCCCCATAGGTGCTCCTTAGAATGCTGCTGGTGCTGCCATAAAAAAAAAAAAAAAATCACATACTCACCTCTCTTCTCAGGACGCCGGCGCTTTCAATAATTACCTGCTCCTCTGCGGCTCCGTCTCCAGCACTGACGCTCAGCAGAGGGCGCGCACTGACTACGTCACAGCGCCCTCTAACCTGAGCGTCATTGCTAGAGGACGCTGCAGACGGAGCCGGAGCGAGGAGCAGGTAATTATAGCGCTGCGCTCCCCTTACCTGCTGCGGCGCGGTCCCTGCAGTCCCTGGCTTCTCCGGCGCTGCAGCTTCTTCCTGTAATTGAGCGGTCACATGGCTCCGATCATTTACAGCAATGAATATGCGGCTCCTCCCCTATGGGGGTGGAGCTGCCTATTCATTTCTGTAATGAGCGGTGCCATGTGACCGCTCAGTGCAGGAAGAATCTGCAGCGCCGGAGAAGCCAGGGACTGCAGGGACCGCGCCGGGAGCAGGTAAGTATCACTACACAGCCCCCGCTCCCCCTCCCCTGCTGACACCCGGGTACATGACTCGAGTATAAGCCGAGAGGGGGACTTTCAGCCCAAAAAAATGGGCTGAAAATCTCGGCTTATACTCGAGTATATACAGTATATACGGTATATATATATATATATATATATATATACACAGTATATATATATATATATATATATATATATATATATATATATATATATATATATACGCATACAGTGTATATATATATATATATTCTTTATATCTATCTATTCTATTTGTATATATCTATTCTGAAACTGTTTAACTGTAAAGCGCCGTGGAATATGTTGGCGCTATATAAATAAAGATTATTGTTATTATTATTATTCTACTCTAACCTGTCACGCTGTGATCTTACTTTATGCGGCAGATGAATTTCTGGCCTTTCATCTCTCTCTCTAATATATGTGTGTGTTTTGAAGAATATTTCCTTTGAAAACAATATGTAAATGACATAGAGAATTGCTCTATGCAAAAGCTCATGTTAAAATTGCATTGCAATCAGATAGCAATCGCACTGCATTCGGTTGTAAATCGGATGTTAGGTGTGAAAAAATAGGATTGTGCTCGCATGAAAAACACATGACACTTGCATTACAATCATCCAACTTTGCAGGAACAAAATCGGATAGATTTTAAAATCGCTGCAGCCATATCATTGCAGTCTATGTGCCCATGGGGAGTTAGTCTAAATCCTGTTTCAGGGAAATTCGGGCTGAATCACCTAAACTCACAGTGGAAACGCAGAGTGAACAGAATCTATGTTTATTTACATTGGGTTGTATTATTGTTATTAAAATCTTTGAAAAAATAATTTTTAACATACCGTTGAAAAATGAACAAAACAGTATGTTGCAATAACCAGTAGACCAATGATTATAGATGCAACCGATACGTATAAGGCATTTCGTCCCAACCTTCTTGATCCTTCGACATCGCCATCATTATAGCTGTTTAAGGCCTGTGGTATTGAAGACAAAATAATTGAATTATTAAAATGATGCATAGAAAGATAAAAGATTAGGTAAATCAGGAGCAAAACACAGACAGAAGAGGCCCCTGTGTGAGAATAATATATGGGTCCTTTGCAATCCAACAGCTTATCATACTGCACAATCTCACCTGCTTTGGAGGCAGAACTGGACTCCATTACCCCTTGGGCCCCTATGTGGCTGTCAAGGTTGTACCTATTGTGTATCCACCCCTGAGATAAATGTTAGATAGATAGATAATGCTGAAACAGTTACAGAGGTTTCTTAAATCTAGCAATCTAGAATTATAAGAAAATGATTTGCATTTACCTACATTTCTGCATTGATTATTTATAAAATGAGTTTTAATTGCACTCCAAGTTTTAATTATTGATGAACACAATCTAACTAAGCTAATCATTCACATACAGCGTCATGTCTTTAATTGAGTACATTAAGTAATCATCCACAATGCACGTACAAGTGCTTCTCACTAAATTAGAATATCATCAAAAAGTTAATTTATGTCAATTCTACAATACAAAAAGTAGAGTCTTTACAAGCAGAATGATCTATTTCAAGTGTTTATTTCTGTTAATGTTGATGGTTATGGCTTACAGTCAAAGAAAACTCAAAGTCATTATTTAAGTAAATTACAATAGTTAACAAAAACACCTGTAAAGTCTTCCTAAGCGTTTAAAAAGGGGTCCCGTAGTCTGTCTCAGTAGGCTCATGGAGAAGCCTGCCGACTTGACATATGTCCAGAAGGCAGTCATTGACACACTCCACAAGTTTGCAGGAAGAGTGAAGAGGCACACAATCCAACCTGATTGAGGTCTAGTGTGAAGTTCCACAATCAGTGATGGTTTTATAGCCTGGGAAAGAGGAAGAGGAAAGAGCAAAGCATTTGACTATTCTGAAGTGGCCTTCTATGAGCCCTGACCTAAATCCTATTGAACATCTTTGGAAAGAGCTGAAACATGCCATCTGGAAAAGGCGACCTTCAAACATGAGACAACTAGAGCAGTTTGCTCTTGAGGAGTGGGCCAAAATACCTGTCAAGAGGTGCAGAAGTCTCATTGACAGTTACAGGAATCGTTTGATTGCAGTGATTGCCTCAAAAGGTTGTGCAACAAAATATTAAATTAAGGGTACCATCATTTCTGTCCAGGCCTATTTCATGTGTTTATTTTATACAATTTTTTGTGGTTGAAAAGCAACGTCTGACTTTCATTTGTTCATTTTCATGATTATTTTCATTTATTATTACTTTTGTCAAATTCAAGTTATTTCTGTTACCATTGTGGGTTTTTCTGTCATTAAACAAGGGGTACCAACAATTTGGACCACGGGTGTGTCACTGACATCTACAGTATATGTGTCTATCTATTCTATGTGTATATATCTATTCTATTCTAACCTGTCAAACTGTGATTTTATTGTACGCGGCAGATGCTATGGTGCTATGAAAGCCCGGGATGCTTTGATAGCAGCCTTCAGCACGTCTGCATTGTTGGGTCTGGTGTCTCTCATCTTCCTCTTGACAATACCCATTAGATTCTCTATGGGATTAAAAGGAACCTGTCACCTGAATTTGGCGGGACCGGTTTTCGGTCATATGGGCGGAGTTTTCGAGTGTTTGATTCACCCTTTCCTTACCACAATATTGGATTGAAGTTCATTCTCTGGCCTCCGTAGTACATGCCTGCGCAAGGCAATCTTGCCTTGCGCATGCGCAGTATGCTTTGCCCAACTGCGGGCAAAGCTGAAAAGCATTAGTGCGCATGCGCCGGCGCACTATGTCCCGGAACACAGCGAAATAGTTCTGGGACATAGTGCGCCAGTGCATGCACACTAATGCTTTTCAGCTTTGCCCGCAGGTGGGCAAAGCATACTGCGCGTGCGCAAGGCAAGATTGCCTTGCACAGGTGTGTACTACGGAGGACAGAGAATGAACTTCAATCCAATATTGCAGCCAGCGTGCAGCCAGTGGGTAAGGAAAGGGTGAATCAAACACCTGAAAACTCCGCCCATATGACCGAAAACCGGTCCCGCCAAATTCAGGTGACAGGTTCCCTTTAAGATCAGGCCAGTTTGCTGGCCAATCAAGCACAGTTATACTGTTGTTTTTAAACCAGGTATTGGTACTTTTGGCAGCGTGAACAGGTGAAAAGTTCGGCTGGAGATGGAAATTTCTATTTCCAAAAAGCTTGTCTTCAGGGGGAAGCATGAAGTGCTCTAAAATACTTGGTAGACGGCTGTGCTGACTTTGGTCTTGTTAAAAACACAGTGGACCTACAGCAGCAGATGACATGGCTCCCCAAACCATCACTGATTGTGGAAACTTCACACTAGACCTCAAACAGCTTGGATTGTGTGCCTCTCCACTCTTCCTCCAGACTCTGAGACCTTAATTTCCAAATTAAATGCAAAATTTACTTTCATCTGAAAACAACACCTTGGACCACTGAGCAACAGTCCAGTTTTGTTTCTCCTTGGCCCAGGTAAGACACTTCTGGCGATGTCTATTGGTCATGAGTGGCTTGACAGAAGGAATGCAATGACAGCAGCAGCAGTCCACTCCTTGTGAATCTCCCCCAAATTTTTGAATGGCCTTTTCTTAACAATCCATTCAAGGCTGCGGTTATCCCGATTGCTTGTGGACCTTTTTCTACCAGACTTTTTCCTTCCTTTCAACTTTCCATTAATATGCTTAGATTCAGCACTCTGTGAACAGCCACTTTCTTTAGTAATGACCTTTTGTGGCTTACCCTCCTTGTGGAATGTGTCAATGACTGCCTTCTGGATATCTGTCAAACCAGCAGTCCTCCCATGATTGTGGAGCCTACTGAAACAGACTAACTGACCTTTTAATAAAGCTTAGGAAGCCTTTCCAGGTTTTTTTAATTATTCTAATTTACTGAGATAATGACTTTTGGGTTTTCATTGGCTGTAAGCCATAATCATCAACATTAACATAAATAAACACTTGAAATAGATCACTCTGTAATGACTCTATATAATATGAGTTTAATTTTTTGTATTAAAGAACTGAAGTAGAATATCAACAAAAAGTTAACTTAATTGTATGAGAAGTACCCGTACGTGTTTTGAAGAATATTTCCTTTGAAAACGATGTTTAAATGACATAGAGAATTTCTCTATGTAAAAGCTCATGTTAAAATTGCATAGCAATCACACTGGTTTTGGATGTATATCGGATATTAGGTGTGAAAAATCGAATTGTACTCGCATGAAAAACACATGAAACCTGCTGTTAGGAGTAGAGTTTCCGCCTCTGCACAGGGGGAATCTCGAGCTGTGTCTGCTGCTGTCTCCCATTCTGCATCGGCCACAGTGGAGCCTGCTCAGCGGAGACGTCGGTCCCAGCGTCTCATTGAATCTGATACTGTGCAAAGGGTTACTGCTGCCTCTCCAGGCTCTGCTATTGTACCCTGCACTGGTCTGCGACGAGCAGGCTTTTCTGGGACTAAGTCCTGCTTTGCACACACTGTGCATGCCCAGGGTAAGATCTCTCAGTGGAGGTGTAGGGTCACATGCTCAGGTACTGCAGCAACTTCCATTGGTCCTCCAGGAAGGCCCTGTACCTGATCAAGTTCTGTGGCAGCCTTCCATTGGTCCTTCTAGGAAGGTCCTGAAGTTGCTGCAGCTATAAAAGGTTCTCATGACCGCAGCAGGTTCTTTCCTGCACGGTGGATCCCAGGTTGCGAACGCACCTATCTCATCTAATAAATATATTTGGTGCTTTCTGCCAACCCTAACAGTATACAAGCACCAGGATCTGGCTAAGTAATGGTGGATGAACACCGATTGCAGGGGTACTTCCAGCTGCTGGAGGGCCGGTTGGCATCTGTCGAGCATGCAACCGCAGCGGTGGATGTTACCGCAATAGCTGTTCAGGCTGCTAGCGTGGCTGCAGCAGCTTTACCCACTGCCATCTCTGTTCCGACTTTATCTCACCTCCTGTTGCCTGAAAAATACTCTGGGGACAGTAAGTCCTGTAGGGGTTTCGTGAGCCAGTGTGGTATACATCTCGAGCTCCTGGCTGAACGTTTTCCACAGAGCGGGCAAAGGTGGGATTCATAATCTCTCTCCTGTCCGGCAGAGCTTTGGAGTGGGCTATGCCGCTGTGGGAACGCAAAGATCATGTGGTGAGGAGTGTTCCTCAGTTTCTGGGCACGCTGAAACAGGTCTTTGTAGGACCTCAAGTCACCCATGATACGGTGCTTCAACTGCTGGCATTGACTCACGGTTCGACCATGGTCAGCCATTTTGCCGTCCACTTCCAGCCATTAGCGTCTGAGTTGGAGTGGCCAGATAAAGCCCTCATTCCTGTATTTTGGAGGGGGCTGGCTGACCATGTGAAGGACGCTTTGGCCACTAGGGAGATTCCCGCCACACTGGAGGAGCTCATAGCTGTATCAACTCGCATAGACCTTCGTTTTCACAAGCGAGGGTTGGAGCGAGCCCAGTGTAGGCAGAGGTTTCGGCTGGCTCCCACCTTCGCCAGAGCTTTTGAATCTCCGGTCCAGGCGCCCGAGTCACATGAGGCCATAGAGGTGTCACGAGCGGGGTCCAAGTCCCCGTCCGCTCGTGCACTTAAGGACTGTCATGTTTGCCAGCAGTCAGGACATCTTGCCTCCAAGTGTCCTCAGCGGTCGGGGAAACATCAGTGTCTAGTGGCAGTTGGAAGAGGTACACTAGACACGGAGACGTTTGCCTCCAAGTTGTCCTTCAAGGGGACAATTACCATTGGCCCATCCACTCTTATGGTTGAGCTATGCTTGGACTCTGGGGCGGAGGGTAATTTTATGTCATCCGCTTTTGCCCAGCGATACGCAATACCCCTGGTCATGCTCGCCAAACCAGTAACCAGTCGAGTGGTAAATGCAGGGCCGCCATCAGGGCATTACAGCCGTGACTGGCGTATGGGGCCCGGTGAGCAGAGGGGGCCCGCATCGGGCCCCGTCTCATCTGCTCACTGGGCCCCCCCCTGCAGGCGCTGCGGCACACTATTGACGTGCGGGCCCGCGCCCGCACATCAATAGTTAACAGCCGCCAGCCAGTCTGAGGCTGGCGGCTGAATAGGGCCGCAGTGCGCACTCGCCGGCGTCTGACGTCATTGTCAGCTGCCGGGCCCGGCGAGTGCGTCTGTGTGGAGCCTGGAGGGAGCTTCACCCGGCGCAGGAGCTTGGCCAGGTAAGAACTCTTGTTTTTTTTTCTTTGCGAGCTGCGATCCAGGGGGGCCCGGGGGGGGGGGGGTTAGAAATGCTGGACTCAGTGGGGCATAAATGCTGGACTCAGTGGGGCATAAATGCTGGACTCAGTGGGGCAGAAATGCTGGACACAGTGGGGCAGAATGCTATAGACACTGGGGCAGAATGCTATGGACACAGTGGGGCAGAAATGCTGGACACAGTGGGGCAGAAATGCTGGACACAGTGGGGCAGACATGCTGGACACAGTGGGGCAGACATGCTGGACACAGTGGGGCAGACATGCTGGACACAGTGGGGCAGACATGCTGGACACATTGGGGCAGAAATGCTGGACACAGTGGGGCAGAAATGCTATGGACACAGTGGGGCAGAAATGCTGGACACAGTGGGGCAGAAATGCTGGACACAGTGGGGCAGAAATGCTGGACACAGTGGGGCAGAAATGCTGGACACAGTGGGGCAGACATGCTGGACACAGTGGGGCAGACATGCTGGACACAGTGGGGCAGACATGCTGGACACAGTGGGGCAGACATGCTGGACACAGTGGGGCAGACATGCTGGACACAGTGGGGCAGACATGCTGGACACAGTGGGGCAGACATGCTGGACACAGTGGGGCAGACATGCTGGACACAGTGGGGCAGACATGCTGGACACAGTGGGGCAGAAATGCTATGGACACAGTGGGGCAGAAATGCTGGACACAGTGGGGCAGAAATGCTGGACACAGTGGGGCATAAATGCTGGACACAGTGGGGCATAAATGCTGGACACAGTGGGGCATAAATGCTGGACACAGTGGGGCAGAAATGCTATGGACACAGTGGGGCAGAAATGCTATGGACACAGTGGAGCAGAATGCTGGACACACTGGGGCAGAATGCTGGACACAGTGACAGGGGCAGAATGCTGGACACAGTGACAGGGGCAGAATGCTGGACACAGTGACAGGGGCAGACTGTGAGACCCGGGGGCAGAATGCTGGAAATTGGGGCAGAATGCGAGACACGGGGCAGAATGGAGATACAGGGCATGATTGGAGACATGGGGCAGGATGAAAGACATGGGGGCATGACTGGAGACAGATGGGGAGGATTGGAGACAGATGGGGCAGAATGGAGACACAGGGGGCATGATTGGAGACAAGTGGCTGGATTTCAGACATGAGGGCATGGTTGGAGACATAGGGGGCAGAATGGAGACATGGGGCATGATTGGAGACAGATCGTGCAGGATCATGGGGCAGGATGGATATGATGGAGAAAGATGGGGCAGGATGGAGAGATCACATGGGGTGATCATATGGGGCAGGATGGGGAGATCATATGGGGCAGAATGGATACTCATGAGGGCAGGATGGGAGAACATGTGGCTGACGCCAGGAATGAGACACACGGTGGCCAGGATGGGGAATATTATTACCATAGGGGCTAATTTAGGGATATTATTACTGCAGTGATGTATTTATTTTATTTTTTGAGGACACGGTTTTAAATGGGGGGGCGGTCCTGTTACTGTGTAGAGTGACACTATGTCGCCTCTTTTTCTTCATGTGGTGTAATGTAGAAGGTGGGAAAAATTAAGTAATGTATTCTACAAGCGGAGCTCGAGATAACTGTTATTTCCTGCAGAGAGAAGTCCTCGCTGGATTAAATGATGGCGGTCTGTGCTGGATGAAAGATGAAGGACTTCACCTAGAGACGTCACTGGTGAGTCAGTGTGTTACCTATACACTGACACTATACACTGTATACTGTATACAGAGCTGCTGTGTATAATTTCACTAGTGATCACTGTATTATCTGTACACAGACACTGCATACCAAGTACAGATCTCTTGTGTATAATGGCACTTATGGTGATAGTATGGTGCTTTTTTTTAATTACTGATCAGAATTGTAGTATTCAGTCACTATGTGGTGGTAATATGTGGTCTGGACATGGTGTTGCGGTATTTGTTCCTTGTATGTGATATTATTCGATCACTGTGGTGGTAATATGTCATCTGGTCATGGTGTAGCGGTATTTGTTCCTTGTATGTGATATTATTGGTCATTTTAAAAATTGAAAAATAAATAAAAATATACCTAAATTGTATTGCATATTTTAACAAATATTTAGTAGGTTACAGTAGAGTAGGGCCCGGCCAAAAGTGTCTACCATGTTATGGTGGCGGCTTAAAAAATCTTTTGGCCAAAACAAAAGCTGCTGGCTATATTTATGATCTGGTGATGGGAACTGTTGATGTGTGATAGGTGAGAAGTGGAGATTTTCCAAGAGAGAGCGGTGCGTCTGTGGACAGTTCGAGGGGTGGAGCGTGGAGGCGGGGCTGGGGTGGAGCCTGGGCGGAGTCTCAAGGGGGCCCCGAAAATTTTGCCAGTATGGGGCCCCGAAATTTCTAGTGGCAGCCCTGGGTAAATGGGTCAACACTACCCTCACAGATTACACACCAAACCATTCCTTTCACTCTTTCTGTGTCTCCATCACATCAGGAGATTATCTGTCTATTAGTCATTCCTGAGGGAATTGATGAGGTCCTGTTGGGGATACCATGGCTACGCTATCATTCTCCTCATATGGAGTGGTCCTCAGGGAGAATTTTGGGATGGAGTAAATCCTGTGAGGGTAGATGTCATAGGGAGTGCATTCAGGTTGCTACAACAGAGGTACCTGCAGATCTTTCCTCTCTCCCCAAGCACTATTGGCCCTATGCGGACGTGTTCTCTAAAAGGGCTGCGGAGACCCTTCCGCCTCACCGCCCCTATGATTGTCCTATTGACCTCTTGCCTGGTGCTGAGCCTCCCCGGGGTCGAGTCTATCCGTTATCTCTCCCGGAGATGGAGGCAATGTCTCAGTACATCCAAGAGAATCTGGCAAGAGTATTAATTAGGAAGTCAGTGTCACCTGCAGGGGCTGGGTTCTTCTTCATGCAGAAGAAAAGTGGAGACTTACGTCCATGCATAGACTACAGGGGTCTTAACACCATCACCGTTAAGAACAAGTACCCACTACCCCTGATATCTGAGCTTTTTGATAGGCTACGGGGAGCAAGGGTATTTACTAAATTAGATCTGCGGAGTGCTTACAACCTGATTCGCATCCGTGAAGTGGACGAATGGAAGACGGCTTTTAACACCAGGGATGGGCACTATGAATATCTGGTGATGCCCTTCGGGCTCTGTAATGCCCCAGCCGTTTTCCAAGACTTTGCGAACGTCATCTTCCAGGATATGCTCACCACCTCGGTCGTAGTCTATCTGGATGATATTCTCATCTACTCTCCAGATATTGACTCCCATCGGAGAGATGCTCGCAAAGTCTTTGACCTCTTACAGGCAAACTCCCTCTACGCCAAGTTGGAGAAGTGTGTGTTTGAGCAGGAGTCCTTGCCTTTCCTTGGTTATATCATTTCTGCCCATGGTTTGGCTATGGATCCTGCCAAGCTACAGGCTGTGATGGACTGGCAGGAACCCCATTCACTTAAAGCGGTGCAGCGCTTTATGGGGTTCATTAATTACTATTGCCAGTTCATTCCACACTTCTCAACTTTGGTAGCTCCCTTGGTTGCCCTCACCAAGAAGGGAGCAAATCCCAAGTTGTGGTCGGAGGATGTCTCCAAGCTCTCTCTCTCAAATAAGTCACACTTCGCTAGCGCTCCCATCCTACATCGCCCCGATGTAGATAAACCATTTATAATGGAGGTGGATGCCTCATCCGTTGGAGCTGGAACAGTCCTTTTCCAAAAGGATGCTCAAGGTCGGAAGCATCCTTGCTTCTTCTTCTCCAAGACCTTCACACCAGCGGAGAGGAATTATTCCATCGGGGACAGGGAGTTGCTAGCCATGAAGTTGGCTTTCTCAGAGTGGAGACACCTCTTGGAGGGAGCTCGCTTTCCCTTCCAAGTGTTCACGGACCACAAGAACTTGGTGTACCTACAGAAGGCCCAGCGGCTAAATTCTCGCCAGGTCCCTGTTCTTTTCCCGGTTTCATTTTACTCTCCATTTTCTCTCCGGGGAGAAGAACACTCGTGCTGATGCTCTCTCCCGCTCCGTAGTGTCATCTGAGGAGGAGGAGCCTCGGCTTATTGTCCCTTCTGAGAGCCTGAGAACTGTGGCTCTGGTTTCACTACAGTCCGTGCCCCAGGCAAGACTTTTGTACCAGCAAATTTGCGACTGGAGGTTCTCTCTTGGGCTCACTCGTCCAGTGTGGGTGGGCATTTTGGGACCAAGAGGACATCTGAGCTGTTGGTGAGGACGTACTGGTGGCCGCATATGGCTCGTGACGTCGGGGACTATATTAGGGCGTGTGTCTCCTGCGCCAAGAATCGGTCTCCTCGGCAACGGCCTGCTGGGCTACTTTACCCCCTGCCAGTGGCAGACAAGCACTGGGAGATGGTCGGGATGGACTTCATGGTGGGCTTACCCAAGTCTCGTAACTGCACCATTATCTGGGTAGTCACCGATCATTTCTCTAAGATGGTGCACTTGGTGCCGCTTCCGCGGTTACCTTCTGCACGCGCCTTGGCGGCATTGTTCGTAAAACATATTTTCCGTTTACATGGAATGCCTGATAAAATTGTCAGCGACTGGGGTCCCCAGTTCATGTCTCGGTTTTGGAGAGAGCTCTGTCGTTTACTCAGTACAGAGCTAAATCTCTCCTCTGCATATCATCCCGAGACGAATGGGTTGGTAGAGAGGGCCAACCAGACTCTGGTGACATACCTGCGACATTTTGTCTCTGCTAGGCAGGATGACTGGGCATCTTTGCTACTAAAGTACTGTGGATTGACTCCTTCTGCCTGCGGTGTGTCCCCCTGCATAATCAGGGAATCCCCATAAGAAAACGACCAAACGCTGACATCAAGGGGTTTTGTCATATTTAGGGGGGAAATAACTGAGGAGAATCAACACCCTTCATATATAAACTTGTTGCCCCCTAATGCTCAAGGACACACAGAAGAGGTATAGTATTTAAAGTGACAGTACCTACTTTGCCAATGGGTTCTACTTAAAGTGACAGCAGCTGTCTAATCTCTGGGCCTTATTTAAAGTGACAGCAACCAATTTGCCACTGGGTCCTATTTAAGGTGAAAGTACTCTACTTAAACTGACGGAACCTTTTATCCCACCAGTTTCTATTTAAAGCAATAATACCAATACACATAACTAATATCTGGGATTAATCTAAAGTGCTAATTCCCATTCAATTGCTGGGCTCTATTTAAAGTGACAGCACTTAATTAACATCTGGGTCCAATTGAAATTAGAAGCAGCAATAGAACTTCTGACTCTATTTAAAGTGACAGTACTTATTTTCTACCAAGTTATACCAATGAGTTCAATCAGGAAATCATCCTCTAAGTCATACGTAGACATTCCTAATTTACTAAGTCCTGGCAAGTTCACCTCTCCTCAAAAGGGGAAGTACCTAAAACAAACGAAACAACAATGTCATTAACCCAAAGGAATAATCCAACACAACGCTCTAGTGGTAAAATGAATCCAGACTCTAAAAATAAAGACTCCCCCTCCCCAACCAAAAAAGATTCAACAGAAGATCTAACAATGGACTCCTCTGTTTCCGGTAAAAGGAGCGCTCCAGAGGAAAACTCGGTCGCAGAATTCGACCCCAGATACAAAAGAGAGCGCTCAGATTTAGAATGGATAACTATAAAAAAGAGCCCTGAGGAAGTATTCTACCAAAAAATTATCTCTTTGATTGACAGCAAACTAGATGAGGGGTTTACAAAACACAACACACATTTTGAGGAGATGTGCGCAGGCATAGCTCAAAAACTGGAGATAAGTGAAAAAAAGTTTGCAGAACTAACACAAAAAACTGAAATAGCACATATATACGAAAAGCGGCTTAGAAAGCCTTAGCCAGCTCACCAACCAGACCAGCAGTAATGGAGCACGAGAGTCCGTCTTGATCCAAACGTCCAGCAACAGCAAATCCAACATGCCTGGCATGAGTAAGACCGATTTAGGTCGAAACGCGTAGCCTTATTTATTACAAACACCTGTTTGGTCCACCACATGTAAGGATTATCTATTTTAACCATTTGGATTATTAAAGATTTCAAGTTTTTATCGGAGCTGGAGTATCTATTTTCTACAAAAAACTGATGCCTTGGCTTCCCAGAACATTACCCTTAAACAGGAAATTAACGAACTTTGATCCAAAGTAGCAGACCTGGAGGATAGAAGCCGTCACAATAACCTAAAAATCAGAGGCATCCCAGAGGAGGTTAAACAAGAGGACCTATCAGACTTTGTGAAAACCATTTTCAAAAAAACACTACCAAACTCTAACAACCTGGAGTTGTGCATTGTTATTATACACAGACTACCCAAACCTAACGGAATACACGCTGACAAGCCGAGAGACACAATCTTGCGTCTCCATTTCTACAATACCAAAGAGAGGATCCAAAATTATGTTAAGGAAAAAGGCTCACTACCAGACCCTTACCACCACCTTAAAATCTTTATGGATCTATCCAAACATACTTTGGACTCACGTAGAGCGTTTAAGCCCATCACGGATATCCTGAAGGATAAACACATTCGCTACAAATGGGGATTTCCGACCAAACTAATGTTTTACTACAAGGATAAATTCATCGTGCTCAATTCGGTGGAGGAGGGAAGATCATTCTTCGAATCCGATATTTGAATATTTGAAGGTTGTGGTCATGTTATGCATATTGTTTCATCCCTTTGATCCTCTCTCCTAATGTGGGACGGCTGCAGAAATAAAATTTAGTCGCCTCACAGCTTCTGGGGTTAATGGGAGAGTTGAAACATACACGAACTTTCCCCAAAGGTCAAGAATCCCACTCGGATCAAAACCCGAAACTGAACATTTGCATATATTGTATTGCAGTTTGTTGTATTTTGTTAATCTTGTTCATTTTCTTGTTCATTATTTTCTTTATCTTGTTTCTTGGTGTTCCAATAGATCTAGCAACTTCATAGTAATGCTGATTAAGTTTCTGTCCTACAACGTCAGGGGGCTTAATAGCCCTTGTAAGAGATATAACCTGCTGAAAGAACTAAAACAACAACAAGTGGATGTCGCCTGCATACAGGAGACGAAATTCCCAAACAGTAACTATCCAAATTTATCACACAGGGACTTCCCACATTCATATAGCTCATCAGCAACAAAAAAAAAGGCAGGGGTAATTACCTTAATAAAAAACACAGTCCCTTTTAAATTAGTTGAGGAATTCACTGACCCGGGGGTAGATACCATATCTTAATATGCAAAATAAACTCAATTCTAAGTACGATAGTGAATATATATTGCCCCAATATCAAGCACATGAACTTTCTTGATAAGATCTCCAAAAACATACAAGCAAAAAAAAAAAAAGGGAAATCTATATATCTTAGGAGACTTCAACATGGTACCCGATGGGAAACTAGACTCCTCATCTCTAACTAGACATCTCACACTGATGCGTCTCCGCTTTGTTGGAGAGGTTGCGGATGCAAAGGTGATATAGTGCATGTCTTTTGGACGTGCCCAAAACTTGGGAGTTTGTGGAACGAGATTTCTGAATATATTAGCAACCTTATCAGTAGAGACTTCGCTCTCTCATCGCAGAATTTATTGTTCTCCTTGGATCTGGAAGATATCCACCCCTCCACTAGACATGTTGTTATCCACCTCCTGCTGATAGTAAAGAATCTGATCGCTACATTTTGGAAAAGACCCGAACCTCCAAGGCTCTCTGACGTTTTGGACAGGTTACAAATACATAATGCACTTGATTTTAAATTTGCTGTAATGAATGATTGCATGCATAAGTACGACAGAAAGTGGAACACCTGGAACACCATCCATCAAAGTTCTGTTTAGCGGACAACGTTGTCTGGAGTTATAGATGGAGAGTATATTCTTATGTATATAGTTAACTTTTGAACATAGGAATATAGAGATTAGTGACAATAAGACAGATATGGAGACAAATATTTTCATAACTAATAATAGATCTGTCTACACTCTGGTTACTTATTCCCCTTTCCTTCTCCCCCTCCCCTTCCCCTTCCTCCCCTCCCCCTTTCCTCCCCCTCTCTACTTTCCCTACATGTTAGTTTTGACGAAGCATATAACAATATTACACAAAGTATGGTTGTCATGTTTAAAAGTTCAATAAAAACACTTAAACAAGAATTGTAAAATTCGGCCAGGTCAGGAAGGTAAAAACAGGCTTTGTGGTCAATAGGTTAAGGGAGAGGGGTACAGTAGGGTCCATCATACTGTGCGTGTGGAGGGTACTGTGGAGGAATTCACTGTGGGGGTATCATACTGTGTTTGAAGGCACTTTTCTTTGCATCCCACTTTATTATCTGTTTTATTCAAGGTTTTAAATTAGGCCACAGGCTTTTTCGTGCTTTTACATAACATATTATAATATAATTCGAAAAGTTAATAATTTTATTTGATAAGGAAACGCTCCTCAATTGTAGACATTTTTTTAACAATTATCAAGGTTGGCATGTGACTTTGTTCAAGCTTTTAATTTTGGCCCTCTATGTATCTGAATTTGACATCCCTGGCTTAAAGGGTTATCCTTATCCGAGAAAGTGTTACAATTGAAAAGAGGTTGTAAAAACAAACAACTTTGCAAATGTAATAATATACCTAATTTGGATGTTTCCATGTGTCTGTGCGCAATGAGTCATCCACAGCTAACTTAGATATCCATAGTTACTACCACTAGCAGCTAACTGCGTGGGCGTAACCATGGATACCTAAGGAGAGGAGCTCTCCCTGGTGGCAAGTTAAGGCATAAGCCTTTTTTGAATGTTAGCCTGTGAGGCAACACTGTGAGGCAACACTGTGAGGCAACACTGTGAGGCAACACTGTGAGGCAACACTGAGGCAAGAGTGTGAGGTAACATTGCAAAGATGGATCAAATTGAGCGTGCTGCTTCACGTAGAGAAGCGAATTGCATACGGATGCTTAACCTACATCTTAATGAAACAGAAGAGAAACTAAATTGTAGAAGAACTGCTGATGCAGCCCGACAGAGGGCGGCCAAAGCAAGAGAAAGAATGAAGTAACTGAATCAAGTAGAGCACCTAATGCTGCACGACAACTAGCAACATGCAATGCACAAAGTGATACACATATTTCACTAAAAAGACAACAAGATAGAATACGTGTCCAAAATGCAAGAGCCACTCGACGACGGCAAGTTACATTTGCTGGTAGAGGACTTCTCAATTTAATTGATGAGACACGTATTGAAAAGCACTATGCTGGCGAACTGACATTTCAATGTCAGTTCTGCCAATCTAAAAATTTCAAAGACAAAATGGCGCAGGACAAAACATTCCCTTTCTGCTGCAATAGAGGGCGCATCGAATTACGTCCCATTCGTATGGATGAGCAATTAGTCAAGTTGATGAAAGGAGAGCATCAGCACTCCAATAACTTTATGCCTAATACAAGGCAATACAATAGCTCACTTGCTTTGGCATCAATGGGAGCACAAGTAGCGCCACCTCCTGGGCATGGCCCATACTGTTTTCGAATTCATGGACAAATTTACCACAGAACTGCCCCATTGCATCCTGTTGTGGGTAGTACTCCCAAGTTTGCCCAGATTTATATCTTGGACAGTGAAGAAACATTAACAACAAGAAGTCAAGCAAATAAAAAGTGCCTCCCAGCACTGCTATCATCTCATGGAGAGAAAATGAAAGCAATTAACCCACTCGCAAGAGCCTTCACAATGATGAGGGAATTTGAAATAGAGGAAGAGAGGATTGCTGAATTAGAAAATCGTGATCCACTTGAAATAACAATGTCAATTATAAATGACTACAATGATGACCTGTGGATCAAGATCGACAAGAAAAAATCACGCTGTTGCAGTACTATACATACAGGCTTGCAATTCGTGAAAAGTTCAATCACCTTTTAAATACTGGGAAGTTGACGCAACAATTTATTGTTGACAGTTACGTCAAAATTTAATCCGACAGGATCAAATATATAAAACAAACTCAAAAGGCATGACACGTCGACAGTTATGCCGGCGTTATGGATCACATCCATAATGCTGCGTTACACCAAGGGCTAAGAGCTGGGACACCAGTAATTTTACCATCCACTTTCATTGGAAGCCCAAGAGCTATGCAGCAAAATTATCAAGACGCCATGACAATTGTCCGAAAATTCGGAAAGCCAGATCTTTTTGTTACGATGACCTGTAACCCAAAGTGGAAAGAATTTACTGAAAACTTAGAACCATGGCAAAGGCCAGAGTTCAGACCAGATTTGGTTGCACGAGTATTTAAAATCAAACTCCAAGCCGTACTTAACGAGATTTTGAAAGAACACATTTTTGGCCGTGTAGTTGCCTATGTGCATGTAATAGAATTTCAAAAGCGTGGACTACCACACGCTCACATGCTCTTAATCCTCAGAGAGGAAGATAAACCGAGGGACAAAGAAATAATTGACGAATTGGTCTCTGCTGAAATCCCAAATGAGACAGCAAATCCAAAACTGCATGAGGCCTGTCCCACACGTCCAGATAATTCCGGTACTGGAAAAATCGGTACCGGAATTATCCGTGTCCGTGTGCTTACGGAGCACATCAGTGTGGCACACGTGCGGCAGCCGTGTGCCGACTGAGGACCACACGGACCGTGCAGGAGACAGCACTACAGTTAAGCGCTGTCCCCTGCGTGCGGTGCTGAAGCCGGTATTCATCCCTTCTTCCCAGCAGCGTTCGCTGGGAAGAAGGAATGAATAATCTTTTTTTTTTCCCGCTTTTGTTCTGGGCCCGCTACATAGATGACATCCTTATGGTGTGGCAGGGCTCAGAGCAGGATCTCCTTGAGTTCATTGATATACTGAATGACAACAGGTACAACATTAGACTGACACATAAGCATAGCCAAACCACTATCGATTTCCTAGATATCCAGATACTAGGCTCCCCAGGTGGATGCCTAGAGACCAGTATATACCGCAAAGATACGGCGGTAAACTCACTTCTGCATGCTACCTCCTCTCACCCCCGGCCTCTCATTTCTAGTATTCCTATGGGGCAATTTCTCAGGGCAAGGCGCATATGCTCAGATGACAGGCACTTTAATGAACAGGCAGCTGCCCTAACCACTCGGTTTCAAGATAGGGGATATTCAAATAGGAGCATAAAGAGGGGCCTAAAAAGAGCTGAAAGGGCTAACCGCATGGACTTACTGAAACCCCGTAACAAACCCGCGTTTGACACGCAAATTCGTTTCATTACTACATACAATCACAGTTGCAGGGATATGAAAGGAGCTCTAACAAAATATTGGCCACTATTAAAGATTGACCACACCCTCTCCAAACACCTCCCGGATTGGCCCTCTGTCACCTACAAGAAATCTCCAAGCCTCAAGGACCAACTGGTTCGGAGCTATTACCCTGGCTCCACTCCAGACAAAGCATTTTCGTCGAAAGGACCCAAATGGGGCTTTTACCCCTGTGGCAACTGCATCACTTGTCCCAATATGTTACGGTCTACCACCTTCAAATCTTCGGACGGTAAAACCACGTTCTCCATTACGCAGCACATCACATGTGATACCTTTGGGGTGGTCTATTACATTTTCTGTCCATGTCAAAAAATATATGTGGGCCTCACATCAAGACCACTGAAAACAAGGATTAGGGAGCACTATCGGGATATTGTAAATGCCCCTGAAATTGAGGACCTTGCTCTCCTAAAACTCGTACCTAAACACTTTAAAATGGCGCATGGCTGTGACGCATCCCTCTTAAAGGCAATGGGCATAGACAAAATTCATATAGATGCCAGAGGAGGTAACTGGAGGAAATCCCTTGCCCAATTAGAGGCCCGGTGGATTCACAGGATAGGTTCGGTCCAGCCTTCCGGGTTAAATCAAATTCTCAGCTTCGCCCCATTTCTCTAACACATTTTACTATCTTTTTTAGCTGTTTTATCATGATTTTAATGCTTGTACTTTCTTTTCTCTAACAGATTTATACTCCAATACCCATATCCTAATCATGCTCTTCTTCCCATTTGCTGAATACTGCGGACACACTGGGCATCCGTTGCTGGCACCTAAGGACTGTATCGAACTCTAATGGCACAATTCACTCCTATTGGGGACCACATTTCGCTACCATGGAATTTTGGAAACGCCTATGTTATGTTGTTTTTATATGTTTTTACCTACGCCTTTCTAGACACTTTGCATATGTCTTGCATATATTGGAATTTACTTATATATACAAAAATCTCTTTATGTAATGCAATATGGCATATTGGCCACTTCTTTTTTTTCTTTTTTTACCTCCTTTACTTCCTCACACTCCCCTTAATGTCGGCAGGCAGCTCTCCTTTTGTAGCTCTGCCCTTTCCATAATACACAGATTTTTCACTATTGTACTTTAATCCTAATTGTAGGCCACTTTTGGACCCTTATTTAATATGGTCACACGATCCGGCCTTCTCTGATAGAACTTTTCCCCTTAGACAGCATCACACTCTCCTCTTTCAATATGTTCACATTATCTGGCCTTCCCTGATAGAATTATCCCCCTCAGACAGCAACACGCTCTCCTTCCTCACTAGCCCCATGGATACCGCTTGCTGTGCATACCTCACATCTAGAAGCCGCTCCTGCAGCGGTGTGCGCTCCCGCTTGGCTTCCAGCTCCGATGTTGCCGGGGCAATGCGTCTGCTGTGGGGCGGTGCAGCCTCCCCGCTCTGACGCGTCGAGCGGGGAGGAGCGCCGCTGCCACATGACGCCAAGGCCCGATGACGTCTGTGGATTCCCCCGGCGGGAGCGCCGCCTCAGCCGCTGCCCATTGTGTCCGCACATGATATAAGCTGCTAACACGCCATCCCTGCACCTCACCCCTCGTAAAAGCTACACGCGAAACGCGCGTCGGGGAATCGCTCCACGGCTCACAGGTAATGTGTCTCTGCCACTGTGCCTTACTTTTCAGGGTCATTATTTATGGTAGTTGAAATAGGACTTGCTCACTTCTTTGGAGCCTAGCTAGGCCACATATCATACTAAGATCATTCTCATTCATGTGAAGTCCCATAGTCCCTATTCTTATCAGCCTTCTCTTGCTGCTTAGATTCTTTTGCACTAAAGCACATCAGCACTTTCATTAAAAATATCAGAAGCGTCTTCACGCTCTTGGTTGCAATCTGCACCTTATATGCGTTATATTTAATGACCCCTGACACTGCCTGTTTTGAGTCTGGATCGATTATATCTGTTGCACTTTGTATCCGCAAAAACATTTTTTTTATCTCTATTATACTGTTTCCTCTTGTTTATTAATTGATTGAAATAAAGTATGTTAATTATTTTAAGGCCATAGCTTTCTCTTGTTCTCTTTTCGGATGTATTTACCCTTAAAAATAAAGTTTGTGCGTCCCCTCCCGCCTCCCATCCCCTGTGCAACCCCCCCTCTCCCCCGCTTGCCAGGAAATACTCACCGACACCGAGCTCCAGCGATGTCTCCTCTCAGCGCCGGCAGCAGGCCCTGCGTGAGCGGTCACGTGGTCCCGCTAATTACAGTGAGGAATATGTGCATATTCCTTACTTTAATGAGCGGGACCACGTGACCGCACACACAGCACAGGCTGCAGCTGCTGAGAGGAGACATCGCTGGAGCAGGGTGTCGGTGAGTATTTCCTGGCAAGTGGGGGGTTGGGGGGTGGAGCGCACAGGGGATGGGAGGCGGGAGGGGATGCACAAACTTTATTTTTAAGGGGAAAGAAAAAAAAAGATTATTCATTCCTTCTTTCCAGCGAACGCTGCTGGGAAGAAGGGATGAATACCGGCTTCAGCACCACACGCAGGGGGGACAGCGCTTACAGTAGCGCTGTCTCCTGCACGGCACACGGACTGCACATGGACAGCATCCGTGTGCGGTACGTGTTTTACACGGACCCATTGACTTTAATGGGTCCGTGTGATCCGTGCGCTCCCACGAACACTGACATTTCTCCGTGTTTTCCAAACGGACACACGGTCCGTGAAAACAAGCTGACATGTGCAGAGACACATTGATTTTAATGTGTCTATGTGAGTCTGTGTCTCCGGTACGTGAGGAAACTGTCACCTCACGTACCGGAGCCACTGACGTGTGAAACCAGCCTGAGGCAGTGATGAAGCACATGATTCATGGCCCACATGGCGAAGATCATCCTGGTGCTATATGCATAACAGATGGTCAATGTGCAAAAAAATTCTCAAAGGAATTTAATATAGAGACAAACCCCAATGTTGATGTTACCCACAGTACAGTCGATGCAATACTGGGAAAACCAGACGAGGAACGCGAGAAATCGACAATAGATGGGTAGTTCCATACAACATATATACGAAAAGCGGCTTAAAAAGCCTAAGCCAGCTCACCAACCAGACCAGCAGTAATGGAGCACGAGAGTCCGTCTTGATCCAAACGTCCAGCAACAGCAAATCCAACAGAAAATAGATACTCCAGCTCCGATAAAAACTTGAAATCTTTAATAATCCAAATGGTTAAAATAGACAATACTTACATGTGGTGGACCAAACAGGTGTTTGTAATAGATAAGGCTACGCGTTTCAACCTGAATCGGTCTTACTCATGCCTGTGTTACATTGCAAGTGAAAGTTACACATATAGTGTTCCTAGACAGAAGGTTCCGCCCTCTCCACATCACGAAAATGTTTTGCAGCCATTGAAATATATGCAAAACATTTTCGTACGATGCATAATGGTGATACTTCATCCTTTAACCCCTTTACCCCCAAGGGTGCTTTGCACGTCAATGACCAGGCCAATTTTTACAATTCTGACCACTGTCCCTTTATGAGGTTATAACTCCGAAACGCTTCAACGGATCTTAGCGATTCTGAGATTGTTTTCTTGTAACATATTGTACTTCACGATAGTGCTAAAATTTCTTCGATATAACTTGCGTTTATTTGTGAAAAAAACGGAAATTTGGCGAAAATTTAGAAAATTTCACAATTTTCCAACTTTGAATTTTTATTCTGTTAAACCAGAGAGTTATGTGACACAATATAGTTAATAAATAACATTTCCCACATGTCTACTTTACATCAGCACAATTTTTGAAACAAACTTTTTTTTTTCAAGGAAGTTATAAGGGTTAAAATTTGACCAGCAATTTCTCATTTTTACAACCAAATTTACAAAACCATTTTTTTTTAGGGACCACCTCACATTTGAAGTCATTTTGAAGGGTCTATATGGCAGAAAATACCCAAAAGCGACACCATTCTAAAAACTGCACCCCTCAAGGTGCTCAAAACCACATTCAAGAAGTTTATTAACCCTTCAGGTGATTCACAGCAGCAGAAGCAACATGGAAGGAAAAAATTAACATTTTACTTTTTAGTCACAAAAATGATCTTTCAGCAATAATCTTTTTAATTTCCCAAGGGTAAAAAGAGAAAATGGACCTCAAAAGTTGTTGTCCAATTTATCCTGAGTACGCTGATACCCCACATGTGAGGGGGAACCACTTTTTGGGCGCATGGCAGGGCTCAGAAGGAAAGGAGCGCCGTTTGACTTTTTCAAGCTAAATTTGGCTGGAATTGAGATCGGACGCCATGTCGCGTTTGGCGACCCCCTGATGTGCCTAAACAGTGGAAACCCCGCACAAGTGACCCTATTTTGGAAACTAGACCCCCTAAGGAACTTATCTAGATGTGTCATGAGCACTTTTATTCCCCAAGTGCTTCACGAAAGTTTATAACGCCCGGGCGTGAAAAAAAAAAATTCTTATTTTTTCCACAAACATGATCGTTTAGTCCCCAATTTTTTATTTTCTCAAGGGTAAAAGGAGAAATTGGACCCCAAAAGTTGTTGTCCAATTTGTCCTGAGTACGCTGATACCCCATATGTGGGGGGGGACCACCGTTTGGGCGCATGGCAGGGCTCAGAAGGAAAGGAGCGCCGTTTGACTTTTTCAAGCTAACTTTGGCTGGAATTGAGATCGGACGCCATGTCGCGTTTGGCGACCCCCTGATGTGCCTAAACAGTGGAAACCCCCCACAAGTGACCCCATTTTGGAAACTAGACCCCCTAAGGAACTTATCTAGATGTGTCATGAGCACTTTTATCCCCCAAGTGCTTCACGAAAGTTTATAACGCCCGGGCGTGAAAAAAAAAAATTCCTATTTTTTTCCACAAACATGATCGTTTAGTCCCCAATTTTTTATTTTCTCAAGGGTAAAAGGAGAAATTGGACCCCAAAAGTTGTTGTCCAATTTGTCCTGAGTACGCTGATACCCCATATTTGGGGGGAACCACTGTTTGGGCGCATGGCAGGGCTCAGAAGGAAAGGAGCGCCGTTTGACTTTTTCAAGCTAAATTTGGCTGGAATTGAGATCGGACTCCATGTCGCGTTTGGCGACCCCCTGATGTGCCTAAACAGTGGAAACCCCCCACAAATGACCCCATTTTGGAAACTAGACCCCCTAAGGAACTTATCTAGATGTGTCATGAGCACTTTTATCCCCCAAGTGCTTCACGAAAGTTTATAACGCCCGGGCGTGAAAAAAAAAATTCCTATTTTTTCCACAAACATGATCGTTTAGTCCCCAATTTTTTATTTTCTCAAGGGTAAAAGGAGAAATTGGACCCCAAAAGTTGTTGTCCAATTTGTCCTGAGTACGCTGATACCCCATATTTGGGGGGAACCACTGTTTGGGCGCATGGCAGGGCTCAGAAGGAAAGGAGCGCCGTTTGACTTTTTCAAGCTAACTTTGGCTGGAATTGAGATCGGACGCCATGTCGCGTTTGGAGAGCCCATGATGTGCCTAAACAGTGGAAACCCCCCACAAGTGACCCCATTTTGGAAACTAGACCCTCTAAGGAACTTATCTAGTTGTGTGGTGAGAATTTTGAACCCCCACGTGCTTCACTAAAGTATATAATGCCCAGGCGTGAAAATAAAAAATCCTATTTTTTCCTACAAAAATGATATTTTAGTCCCCAATTTTTAATTTTCCCAAGGGTACCAGGAGAAATTGGACCCCAAAAGTTGTTGTCCAATTTGTCCTGAGTACGCTGATACCCCATATGTGGGGAGGAACTACTGTTTGGACACACGTTGGGGCTCGAAAGGGAAGTAGTGACGTTTTGGAATGCAGACTTTGATGGAATGTTCTGCTGGCATCATGTTCCATTTGCAGAGCCCCTGATGTGACTAAACAGTAGAAACCCCCCACAAGTGACCCCATTTTGGAAACTGTACCCCCTAAGGAACTTATCTAGGTGTTTGGTGAGAAATTTGAACCCCCACGTGCTTCACTAAAGTTTATAATGCCCAGGCGTGAAAATAAAAAATCCTATTTTTTCCCACAAAAATGATATTTTAGTCCCCAATTTTTAATTTTCCCAAAGGTAACAGGAGAAATTGGACATCAAAAGTTGTTGTCCAAATTGTCCTGATTACGCTGGTACGCCATATGTGGGAAAAAACTGTTTAGGCACACGTTGGGGCTCGAAAGGGAAGTTGTGACGTTTTGGAATGCAGAAATTGTCTGCGGTCGTCATGTTCCGTTTGCAGAGCCCCTGATGTGCCTAAACAGTAAAAAAAAAAACACAAGTGACATCATTTTGGAACCTAGACCCCCCCCAAGGAACTTATCTAGATGTGCCCCCTTTTTGGAACTAATGTACGCTTTCTTGTAAAGTAAATTAGTAGTGCATGGAGGTGTGGTACAATCTGAAGCAATCCTTCATACACAGGCCAGGTTTTTCGGGGCAGGTGTCGCATTGATAAATGGTGTCCTTGCGTATTCCCCTTTTGTAACACACTCGGCACCTTTTTTGCGGCTTACCTTTTCTGCCGGTTGGCGGGACCACCCCCGGAAAATGCTGGCCTGGTACGATACGAGCACCTTCAGTTCCGGAAGTACTGGGGCCCTCTCCTTCCGGAGTACCAAATATCAGGGCCTTAACCACTACCTCCTGGAACTGAAGGTACGACGTATCGGTGTGGCGTGCACATCGTAACAGCAGGAAAGCGTTGAGCATTGCCATTTGTACGATGTGGACGGCCAACTTTTTGTACCACACCTTGGCCTTTCTCAAAGCACTGTATGGTTGGAGGAGTTGATCAGAGAGATCAACCCCCCCCATGCTTTTGTTGTAGCCCAGTACACAGTCCGGTTTGCAGACCTGTGTAGAGGTACCCCGTACAGTGCTGAGGGCTCTGCCATCACCATGTATGGTGGTCAAGAGAAGGACATCCCTCTTGTCCTTGTACTTGACCACCAGCAGGTGGTCGCTACATTGGGCCTTGCTCTCACCTTTTCTGAGCATCTGCCGAAGTAGCGTCTTTGGGAGGCCTCTCTGATTTTTGCGCACAGTACCGCAGGCTGCGGTACCTCGCGCAGAGAGGGATTTGTAGAGTGGGATGCTGGTATAAAAGTTATCAGTATAGAGGTGATAACCTTTATCCAGCAGTGGGTGCACCAAATCCCACACGATCTTCCCACTCACTCCCAGGACAGGAGGACACTCAGGGGGTTCAATCCTGCTGTCCTTCCCTTCATACACTCTAAACCTGTGGATGTACCCTGAGGCACTCTCACACAGCTTGTAGAGTTTGATTCCGTACCTGGCCCTTTTGTTGGGCAGGTATTGACGGAATCCGAGCCGCCCCTTAAAATGGACCAAGGACTCATCCACGCAGATGTCCCTTTTGGGCACGTACACTTCAGAAAACTTTTTGTTGAAGTGTTCGATGACCGGCCGAACTTTGAACAGACGGTCAAAGTTGGGGTCATCTCGTGCGGGACACTGTGCATTATCGGAATAATGCAGGAATTTATGGATGGCCTCAAACGTCTCCGAACCATGGCCATTCGGAATACTGGAGTGTTATATAAAACATCTACACTCCAATATTGCCGCATTTCTGGCTTCTTCACGATCCCCATGTGGAGGACCAGGCCCCAAAACTGCATCATTTCAACTGCGTCTACAGGAGACCAGTTGGAAAATGATGTACCGGGGTTTTGCTCCAAAAATTGACGAGCATACAAATTAGTTTGCTCCACCATGAGGTTAATAAAATCCTCAGAGAAAAAGACTTTGAAAAAGTCTGTTTCTGTGAGGCCCGTGGTGTCAAACTTGATTCCTGATTCTGCCACAAAATCAGGAATCAGTGGCTCGTAATTTTCGGGGGGCGAGGTCCATGTGGGTTCCGCAGTGGGGAGCGCTGGTTCAGGAGTGGTGGGGGCTGCCTCATCTTCTGTCCTGGGGCGTCTGCGTGGTGGTTCCGCAGGACCCGAGGAGGAAGATGAGGAGGAAGAGGAGGAGGAGGAGGAAGAGGATGAAGAATCAGAAAAGTGAAGAAAAGTGGGATCCTCTCCCTCGCTATCAGTGTCGGAGGCAAGGAAAGCATATGCCTCCTCCAATGAATAGCGCTGTTGGGACGAACGGGACGAGCGGGACATTTTTGTGTGAATATGGTGATTGGGTGCACTTTATTGATAACTGTATGTGTATGTGTGGGGGGATAGTGATTTGTGCAAACTTATCTGAAAAGAAAATGCTAAAAGGAGAAGAAAAACCTGTAAAAAAAAAAAAAAGGCAGGCACAAACTCTGATAAGAGAACTGCGTCACTTATCAAAGTTTGGCGGCTGCGGGATGTGTGTACGGAGGTTGCGCAAAAAGGCTGAAGGGAAAAAAGCGAGCGCGAGCGTTGATCGGTGAACTGCGTCACCAATCAACGTTCGGCGGCTGTTAAATGGGCGCACGGAAGGAGGTGCAAAGGGGGGTAAAAAGAGGGGGAAGGGAGATGGGGGTGGAAGTGGGGATTGGGCAGGGATCAGTGATCAAAACGTACGGTTGTAGTCAGGTGGCGCAAAAGGGGGGTGAAAAAAAAAAAAGGAAAACGGCAGGCACAAACTCTGATAAGTGAACTGCGTCACTTATCAAACTTTGGCGGCTGCGGAATGTGTGTACGGAGTTGGCGCAACGGGGGTGAGGGAAAAAAAGCGAGCGCGAGCGTTGATCGGTGAACTGCGTCACCAATCAACGTTCGGCGGCTGTTAAATGGGCGCACGGAAGGAGGTGCAAAGGGGGGTAAAAAGAGGGGGAAGGGAGATGGGGGTGGAAGTGGGGATTGGGCAGGGATCAGTGATCAAAACGTACGGTTGTAGTCAGGTGGCGCAAAAGGGGGGTGAAAAAAAAAAAAAGGAAAACGGCAGGCACAAACTCTGATAAGTGAACTGCGTCACTTATCAAACTTTGGCGGCTGCGGAATGTGTGTACGGAGTTGGCGCAACGGGGGCGAGGGAAAAAAAGCGAGCGCGAGCGTTGATCGGTGAACTGCGTCACCAATCAACGCTCGGCGGCTACTAAATGTGCGCACGGAGGCGGCACAAATGGGGGTGGAGGGGGTAAAAAGAGGGGGAAGGGGGGATTGGGGTGGATGAACGGGGATTGGGGTGGATGAACGGGGATTGGGGTGGATGAACGGGGATTGGGGTGGATGAACGGGGATTGGGCAGGGATCAGGGATAAAACTTACGTTTAGTTGTCTTCTTTCTTTAGCAGGGATTGTGGTGCTACAGGCTGCTGTGGCACCACAATACCCAGCACGGCAGGGAGATCCAGGCACAAAATCCAGCAGGGAGATCCAGCAGTATGACCGCTCTGTAGGAATCCTCAGCTAGAATGAGGACCCTGCAGAGCGGTCATACACAGGTCAGGCAGGTGACACAGACAGGTCACAGAGCGGTCATGCTGCTGCTGTGACCTGTCATTGGTGGGATCGACCATAACATCGATCCCACCAATCAGAGCTTTCCTGGTGACCTGGCTGTGACCTGCCTAGGATCGGATCTGTTCGCGCCATCCTAGGCAGGTCACAGCCAGGTCACCTGCAGGGCACAGAGCGGTCACAGCGTGATCGCCGCTGCGCCCTGTGATTGGCGCGATCGACGATGACATCGATCGCGCCAATCGGCTCCTGCAGGCCCTGCTGGGCCTGCACTGTGTCCTATCCTAGGATCGGTGCTATTAGAGCACCGATCCACGCAGGTTCCGGCAGGGCACAGCGCGGTAATACCGCGCGGTGCCCTGCGATTGGCGCGATCGATGCGATCGGCGATCGCGCCAATCCGGGGTGTTCTTGCCGGTGCCTGGCGTTGCCAGGCACCGGACCTAGGATCGAGTACATCGGTACTCGATCCTAGCCTGTGACCTCATTGTTTCAGCCGCTCCGATTGGCTGAAACAATGAGAATGGCTGTGATTGGCTGTTCAGAATTGAACAGCCAATCACAGCGATCGAGAGGGCGGGTGGGCGGCGACAATGCCCTGGATGCCGAGGCCATCTCCCCCCAGGTGAGATGGCGTCGGAATTTTAATGCGATCACCGCGACTTAAGTCGCGGTATCGCATTAAAGGGCAGGACGTACTATCCCGTCAAGGGTCAGATAGGCCCAGGGCACCTCGACGGGATAGTACGTCCAAGGTCACAGAGGGGTTAAGGTGCATGGCATAGAAAAAATCTATCCGCCTAATCGAGGAGGAGACATAAAAAGACGTCTACTCACAAGAGAGCCGTTCTGGATTTTTAATCTCAACACTCGATTTCCATCAGGGTTAAACAAAAGAAACGAATTATTATACTACTATTGATAATTGTTTAGTGTTATTGTTTTAAATTGTATATTATACTCACATATGTGTTTGTAGGACCTTGTAGGACCTTTCACTAGAGATCATGTGATGTGGAGAGGGCGGAACCTTCTGTCTAGGAACACTATATGTGTAACTTTCACTTGCAATGTAACACAGGCATGAGTAAGACCGATTCAGGTCGAAACGCGTAGCCTTATCTATTACAAACACCTGTCTGGTCCACCACATGTAAGGATTGTCTATTTTAACCATTTGGATTATTAAAGATTTCAAGTTTTTATCGGAGCTGGAGTATCCATTTTCTGTTGGATTTGCAGTTCCATACAACCCCTATTTATTACTTAACCCCTTACCGACCTCCGCCGTACTATTACGGCAGAGGTCGGATCCCCTGCTTTGATGTGGGCTCCGGCGCTGAGCCCACCTCAAAGCCGGGACATGTCAGCTGTTTTGAACAGCTGACATGTGCTCGCAATAGCGGCGGATGAAATCACGATTCATCTGCCGCTATTAACTAGTTAAATGCTGCTGTCAAATGCTGACAGTGGCATTTAACGGGCGCTTCCTGCCGCGCAGCCGGAAATGAGCGCATCGCCGACCCCCGTCACATGATCGGGGGTCAGCGATGCATCGGCATAGCAACCAGAGGTCTCCTTGAGACCTCTATGGTTGCTGATGCCGGCTTGCTGTGAGCGCCAACCTGTGGTCGGCGCTCATAGCAAGCCTGTAATTCAGCTACATAGGAGCGATCTGATGATCGCTGCTATGTAGCAGAGCCGATCAGGCTATGCCAGCTTCTAGCCTCCCATGGAGGCTATTGAAGCATGGCAAAAGTTAAAAAAAGTTTAAAAAAATATGAAAAAAAATAAAAAAAATATAAAAGTTTAAATCACCCCCCTTCGCCCCATTCAAAATAAAGCAATAAAAAAAAATCAAACCTACACATATTTGGTATCGCCGCATTCAGAAACACCGGATCTATCAATAAAAAAAGGATTAACCTGATTGCTAAACAGCCTAGCGAGAAAAAAATTTGAAACGCCAGAATTGTTTTTTGGTCGCAGCGACATTGCATTAAAATATAATAATGGGCGATCAAATGAACGTATCTGCCCCATAATGATATCATTAAAAATGCCAGCTCGGCACTCAAAAAATAATTCCTCACCTGACCCCAGATCACGAAAAATGGAGACGCTATGGGTATTGGAAAATTGCGCAATTTTTTTTTTTTTTGCCAAGTTTGTAATTTTTTTTACCACTTAGATAAAACGTAACCGAGACATGTTTGGTGTCTATGAACTCATAATGACCTGGAGTAAATAGCAAAGCCACTAGAGACTCAAGGTCTACAAAAATTCAATTTTCAACAGCAGAAAAAAAAAAGGCAGCAACACTTACCTGCCCAGATCTTAGAACAGATGCACTGCAGGGTGCAGCCAGCCCATAAAGCAAGATGTTAGCAACACAGGTGCAAAATATCAGATCAACAGCCACTCTCCACATACCCACTCCTGTAGGGCGTTGTTCACAAAATGGTACTGCATAGTCTCTGGTTCACAGCCTATTAATCACGCCCCTACTTTTCGATTAGGCGGGCTGGCCAGTACACTCTCAATGCATCCCAGTGCGAACACCCCTCATGCGAGACCGAACGTGTTTGGGCTTGGCTGCACCCCGAAAAATATAGTGCAAAAAATATTCAAAAATAGTGAGGTATTGGTTGATATTTTGGCCAAAATATGCAAGCTTGTAACCCACGCCAAGGGTCCCCACGCTTACGAGTCCTACACTAAACTAAATAGCAAAGCCACCAGAGACTCAAGGGCTACAAAAATTCAATTTTCAACAGCAGAAAAGGCAGCAACACTTACCTGCCCAGATCTTAGAACAAATGCACTGCAGGGTGCAGCCAGCCCATAAAGCAAGATGTTAGCAACACAGGTGCAAAATACCAGATCAACAGCCACTCTCCACATACCCACTCCTCACCTCACTATTTTTGAATATTTTTTGCACTATATTTTTAGGGGTGCAGCCAAGCCCAAACACGTTCGGTCTCGCATGAGGGGTGTTCGCACTGGGATGCATTGAGAGTGTACTGGCCAGCCCGCCTAATCGAAAAGTAGGGGCGTGACTAATAGGCTGTGAACCAGACACTATGCAGTACCATTGTGTGAACAACGCCTTATGTGGGCCTTTATTGTGCAATTGTATACTGGGCAGTCACCACCTCCTGGAGTGGGTATGTGGAGAGAGGCTGTTGATCTGGTATTTTGCACCTGTGTTGCTAACATCTTGCTTTAGGGCAGTCCCACACGTCCAGATAATTCCGGTACCGGAAAAATCGGTACCGGAATTATCCGTGTCCGTGTGCCCATGCGTTTCTGTGGCACATCAGTGTGGCACACGTGTGCCGCCCGTGTGCCCACTGGGTACCATACGCACCATGCAGGAGACAGCGCTAAAGTTTAGCGCTGTCCCCTGCATCGTGCTGAAGCCACGATTCATATCTTCTGTGCCGCAGCGTTTGCTGTAAAGAAGATATGAATAATCCATTTTTTTTTGTTGTTTCTCGTGTTTAAAATAAAGGTCCATGTCCCCACCCCCCTCCCACCCCCTGTGCGCCCCCCCCGCTGTTCTTAAAATACTCACCCGGCTCCCTCGCTGGCTGGCGCTGCTTCCTGTCCTGGCCGCACCATCTACTGTATGAGCGGTCACGTGGGGCCGCTCATTTACAGTAATTAATATGAGGCTTCACCCCCATGGGAGGTGGAGCTGCATATTCATGACTGTAATCGGCGGCCCCACGTGACCGAACATACAGTAGAAGGTGCGGCCGGGACAGGAAGCAGTGCCAGCCAGCGAGGGAGCCGGGTGAGTATTTTAAGAACAGCGGGGGGGGGGGGGGGTGCACAGGGGGTGGGAGGGTGGTGGGGACATGGACCTTTATTTTAAACACGAGAAACAACAAAAAAAATGGATTATTCATATCTTCTCTACAGCAAACGCTGCTGCACAGAAGATATGAATCGCGGCTTCAGCACCATGTGGGGGGGACAGCGCTTACTGGAGCGCTGTCTCCTGCACGGCACACGGACTGCACTTGGACAACGTCCGTGTGTGGTACGTGTTTTACCCGGACCCATTGACTTTAATGGGTCCGTGTAATCCGTCCGCTCCCACGAACACTGACATGTCTCCGTGTTTGGCACACGGAGACACGGTCCGCAAAAAAACAATGACATCTGCACAGATGCATTGATTTGAATGTGTCTACGTGTGTCAGTGGCTCCGGTACGTGAGGAAACTGTCACCTCACGTACCGGAGCCACTGACGTGTGAAACCGGCCTTATGGGCTGGCTGCACCCTGCAGTGCATTTGTTCTAAGATCTGGGCAGGTAAGTGTACATAATGACCTGGAGAATAAAAATGGCAGGTCAGTTTTAGCATTTAGTGAACCTAGCAAAAAAGACAAACAAAAAACAAGTGTGGGATTGCACTTTTTTTGCTATTTCACCGCACTTGGATTTTTTCCCCCTTTTTCTAGTACACGACATGCTAAAATCAATGATGTCGTTCAAAAGTACAACTTGTCCCGCAAAAAATAAGCCCTCACATGGCCATATTGACAAAAAAATAAAAAAGTTATGGCTCTGGGAAGGAGGGGAGCAAAAAACGAGAACGCAAAAACGGAAAAGGGCAAGGTCGTGAATGGGGTTAAGTACAATTGTCATATCAATGTTGAGATATGTACTTCAATAAAAAGTGTTAAATATCTTTTCAAATATGTATACAAAGGACATGACTGTGCCAATATCAAGTTTGATACATTAAACTGGAATGAACCAGCCATGTACCTAGATTCTCGGTATGTAAGTGCCCCAGAGGGCATGTATAGAATCAGAAAAAATAAAATGTATGATGCTTCACATACCATTAAAAGGCTTGATGTTCACCTTGAAAACATGCAGCAAGTGTTTTTCAAAGATGGAAATGTGGATATGATTATTTCGGACTCAAAAGGCTCTACTGTGCAGGCTTATTTTGAGCTAAACAGAGTTGACGCTTCCGCCTATCAGTATTTGTGCTGTGAAATCCCTGAACACAATGTCTGGGATAGAAAAGCTGTACCAGAAGGATAGAAAAAACAAAGGGCTCAATTTGGGAAAACAATTGCCCGAATGTATACAGTCTCTTCAACAGATTGTGAGCTGTATTACCTAACACTCCTTTTAATTCACGTAAGAGGAGCAAAGTCTTATGCTGACTTAAGGACTGTCAATGGAGTCGTACATGACACGTATAAAAATGCGTGAATTGTTCTTCATCTTTTGGAGACGATTCCCAATGGGAAGTCGGTATAACGGATGCAATCGATTTCCAAATGCCCTACCAACTTTGCAAATTATTTGCTAGAATTTGTGTATATGGGGAGCCAGCTAAACCATTGGCATCATGGCAAAAATATAAAACCAAATTTATGGAGGATTACACCAGGCGGCATACTCCAGAAATTGCTGAGCAACTGGCTCTTTGTGATATTAATGAAGTGCTCTTAAGCAATAAAAAGTCCTGTGCTGACTACGGATTGCCAACTTCAGTAAATATTCCAGATGAAATACTGGACCAACTGAATTATGCTTTAATAATTCAGGAGGCTGAGCAATTGAAAGCTATGCTTAACGAAGCTCAGAAATCAGCTTTCGATGCAATTATGCAAGCAGTCAATGCTGCATCACAGCCAGACGACACTAGCTCACAATGTTTTTTCTGCACTGCCCAGGAGGCAGTGGGAAGACATTTTTGTACAAACTGCTTGCACAAGACACTACAAGCAGAAAAGAAGTCTATTTTCTCAGTAGCCTCCACTGGATTGGCGGCTACATTACTACAAAACGGTAGCACCTACCATTTCAAGTTTGGCCTTGAAATTACAACAAATGAGACCACAGTGTCAAAAATTAACCCAACCTCACTTCAAGCAAAGGAGCTTAGGGGGTCATCTGTCATTATTTGGGACGAAGTAACAATAACTCCCTGTTTTAATATGAATGCTGTGGATAATTTGTTCCAAAAATATGTGAAAAAAAAAGACCATTTGGTGGCAAAGTTTTCATAAATGGTGGTGACTTTCGTCAAACCCTACCAATAGTGGAAGGTGGAAAAAGAGCCCAAATTGTACAGTCCACCATTAAATACTCAAAATCCTAGAATCAGTTTTCACAATTCCATTTACAACAGAATATGAGAACGTCTCAGAACGAAGTTGAGTACAACTCATGGTTACTGAAACTTGTCAATGGAGAGTTGTCAAATGTATATGGTCTGCCAGAAGACACAATTGAAATCCCGAATTCATTTATTGAAGAGGGTAATTTAATTACAGCTATTTTTGGCGACTCAATTGAGATTACCGATGCAACGGTAGAAGCAATTGCCAATACAGCAATTCTTACGCCATTGAATGATGACGTTCACGCCTTGAACGACAAAATTCTTAGTCAAGTTCAAGCTGAACATTCAACATATCGCTCCGTCGACACATTTCCAGAAGAGGAGGGTGTGATTCTCACAGATTACCCTGTAGAGTTTCTTTACTCTTTGAATCCCACTGGGATGCCTCCTCGTGAACTAAAGCTGAAACCAGGAGCTGTAATTATGCTCCTGTGTAATCTTAACAGAAAGCGTGGCCTTTGTAATGGCACAAGGCTTTATGTGAAAAGCTTAAAAGCAAACGTTATTCATGCCGTTGCTTTAACCCCTTAGTGACAGAGCCAATTTGGTACTTAATGACCGAGCCAATTTTTGCAATTCTGACCACTGTCACTTTATGAGGTTATAACTCTGGAACGCTTCAACGGATCCCGCTGATTCTGAGAATGTTTTTTCGTGACATATTGTACTTCATGTTAGTGGTAACATTTCTTCGATATTACTTGCGATTATTTATGAAAAAAACGGAAATATGGCGAAAATTTTTAAAATTTTGCAATTTTCAAACTTTGTATTTTTATGCCCTTAAATCAGAGAGATATGTCACGAAAAATAGTTAATAAATAACATTTCCCACATGTCTACTTTACATCAGCACAATTTTGGAAACAAAATTTTTTTTTGTTAGGGAGTTATAAGGGTTAAAAGTTGACCAGCAATTTATCATTTTTACAACACCATTTTTTTTTAGGGCCCACATCACATTTGAAGTCATTTTGAGGGGTCTATATGATAGAAAATAATGAAGTGTGACAACATTCTAAAAACTACACCCCTCAAGGTTCTCAAAACCACATTCAAGAAGTTTATTAACCCTTTACGTGCTTCACAGGAACTGAAAAAATGTGGAAGGAAAAAATGAACATTTAACTTTTTTTTGCAAACATCTTAATTCAGAACCATTTTTTTTATTTTCACAAGTGTAAAAACAGAAATGTAACCATAAATTTTGTTATTCAATTTCTCCTGAATAGGCCAATACCCCATATGTGGGGGTAAACCACTTTTTGGGCGCACCGCAGAACTTAGAAGTGAAGGAGCGCCGTTTGACTTTTTCAATGCAGAATTGGCTGGAATTGAGATCGGACGCCATGTCACGTTTAGAGAGCCCCTGATGTGCCTAAACAGTGGAAACTCCCCACAAGTGACACCATTTTGGAAACTAGACCCCTTAAGGAACTTATCTAGATGTGTGGTGAGCACTTTGAACCCCCAAGTGCTTCACAGAAGTTTATAACGTAGAGCCGTGAAAATAAAAAATCGCTTTTGTTTACACAAAAATGATATTTTCGCCCACAAATTCTTATTTTCACAAGGGTAACAGGAGATATTAGACCACAAAAGTTGTTGTGCGAATTCTCTTGAATACGTCGATACCCCATATGTGAGGGTAAACCACTGTTTGGGCGCACCGCAGAGCTTGGAAGAGAAGGAGTGCCGTTTTTTACGTTTTCAATGTAGAATTGGCTGGAATTGAGATTGGACACCATGTCGTGTTTGGAGAGCCCCTAATGTGCCTAAACAGTGGAAACCCCCTACAAGTGACCCCATTTTGGAAACTAGACCCCTTAAGGAACCTATCTAGATGTGTGGTGAGCACTTTGAACCCCCATGTGCTTCACAGAAGTTTATAATGTAGAGCCGTGAAAAAAAAAATCGCATTTTTTCTACAAAAATGATCTTTTTGCCTACAAATTTTTATTTTCACAAGGGTAACAGGAGAAATTAGGCCACAAAAGTTGTTGTGCAATTTCTCCTGAGTACGCTGATACCCAATATATGGGGGTAAACCACTGTTAGGGCGCACCGCAGAGCTTGGAAGAGAAGGAGTGCCGTTTTACTTTTTCAATGTAGAATTGGCTGGAATTGAGATTGGACGCCATGTCACGTTTGGGAGCCCCTGATGTGCCTTAACAGTTGAAACCCCCCACAAGTGACACCATTTTGGAAACTAGACCCCTTAAGGACCTTATCTAGATGTGTGGTGAGCACTTTGAACCCCCATGTGCTTCACAGAAGTTCATAACGTAGAGCCGTGAAAAAAAAAATCGCATTTTTTCTACAAAAATGATCTTTTTGCCCACAAATTTTTATTTTCACAAGGGTAACAGGAGAAATTAGACCACTAAAGTTGTTGTGCAATTTCTACTGAGTACGTCGATACCCAATATGTGGGGGTAAACCACTGTTTGGGCGCACCGCAGAGCTTGGAAGAGAAAGAATGCCGTTTTACTTTTTCAATGTAGAATTGGCTGGAATTGAGATCGGACGCCATGTCGCGTTTGGAGAGCCCCTGATGTGCCTAAACAGTAGAAATCCCCCACAAGTGACCCCATTTTGGAAACTAGACCCCCCATGGAACTTATCTAGATGTGTGGTGAGAACTTTGAATGCCCAAGTGCTTCACAGAAGTTTATAATGCAGAGTCGTGAAAATAACAAATATTTTTTTTTCCACAAAAAAGATTTTTTAGCCCCCAAGTTTTTATTTTCACAAGGGTAACAAGAGAAATTGGACCCCAAAAGTTGTTGTCCAATTTGTCCTGAGTATGCTGGTACCCCATATGTGGGGGTAAACCACTGTTTGGGCGCACGGCAGAGCTTGGAAGGAAGGAGCGCCATTTTGGAATGCAGACTTTGATAGAATGGTCTGCAGGCATTATGTTGCGTTTGCAGAGCCCCTGATGTGCCTAACTAGTAGAAACCCTCCACAAGTGACCCCATTTTGGAAACTAGACCCCCCAAGGAACTTATCTAGATGTGTGTTGAGAACTTTGAATGCCCAAGTGCTTCACAGAAGTTCAGAATGCAGAGTCATAAAAAAATATATATATATATTTTTCCACAAAAAGGATTTTGTAGCCCCCAAGTTTTTATTTTCACAAGGGTAACAAGAGAAATTGGACCCCAGAAGTTGTTGTCCAATTTATCCCGAGTATGCTGATGCCCCATATGTGGGGGTAACCCACTGTTTGGGCACACAGCAGAGCTCAGAAGGGAGGGAGCACCATTTGACTTTTTGAGCGCAAAATTGGCTGTCGTGTTTGGAGACTCCCTGATGTACCTAAACAGTGGAACCCCCCCAATTCTAGCTCCAACCCTAACCCCAACACACCCCTAACCCTAATCCCAACCTGATCTATAATCCTAATCACTAACCCTAACCATAATCACAACCCTTACTCCAAAACAACCCTAATGTCAACCCTAACCATAACCCTAATCAAAACCCTAAATCCAACACACCCCTAATCCTAATCTCAACCCTAACCTCAAACCTAACCCTAATCCCAATACACCCCTAATCACAACCCTAACCTTAACCCTAAACCCAAACCTAACCCTAATCCCAAGCGTAACCCTAATGCCAACCCTAACCCTAATACCAACCCTAATCCAAACCATAACCCTAATCCCAACTCTAACCCTAACTTTAGCCCCAACCCTAGCCCTAACTTTAGCCCCAACCCTAACCCTAGCCCTAAGGCTACTTTCACACTTGCGTCGTTTGGCATCCGTCGCAATCCGTCGTTTTGGACAAGAAATGGATCCTGCAAATGTGCTCGCAGGATGCATTTTTTGCCCATAGACTTGTATTGCCGACGGATCATGACGGATGGCCACACGTCGCGTCCGTCGTGCACTGGATCAGTGTTTTGGCGGACCGTCAGCACAAAAAAATGTTCAATGTAACGTTTTTTTGTACGCCGCATCCACCATTTCTGACCGCACATGCGTGGCCGTATCTCCGCCCCCTCCTCCCCAGGACATAGATTGGGCAGCGGATGCGTTGAAAAACTACATCCGCTGCCCACGTTGTGCACAATTTTCACAACGTGCGTCGGTATGTCTGGCCGATGCATTGCGACGGCCCTGTACCGACGTAAGTGTGAAAGAAGCCTAACCCTAAATTTAGCGCCAACCCTAACTCTAAATTTAGCCCCAACCCTAACCCTAAATTTAGCCCCAACCCTAACCCTAAATTGAGCCCTAACCCTAACCCTAATCCTAGCCCTAACCCTACCCCTAACCCTACCCCTAGCCCTAACCCTAGCCCTAACCCTACCCCTAGCCCTAACCCTAACCCTACCCCTAACCCTACCCCTACCCCTAGCCCTACCCCTAACCCTACCCCTAACCCTACCCCTACCCCTAGCCCTAACCCTAACCCTAGCCCTAACCCTAACCCTACCCCTAACCCTACCCCTAACCCTAACCCTACCCCTAACCCTACCCCTAGCCCTAACCCTAATTTTAGCCCCAACTGCTCTTCTCCTGCCGGCCGGCAGATGGAGACAGATGGCGGGCGCACTGCGCATGCGCCCGCCATTTTCTTTTCCCCAGAAGATGCCGGCGGCCAGTAGGAGCAGCAGGAGGACCCAGGGACACCGGTAAGTATAATAGGGTCCCCGAATCCCCCTATTTCTCTGTCCTCTGATGTGCGATCACATCAGAGGACAGAGAATTACACTTAGCTTTTTTTTTCTTTTTTTTTTGCGGTCGCCGGTAAACAGTTAATTACCGGCGATCGCAAAACAGGAGTCGGTAAAACCAACCCCGATCATGCTCTTTGGGGCCTTAGCCAAGACCCCAAAGATTCTCCCGGGGCCGGCCGGCGGGCGCACTGCGCATGCGCCCGCCATTTTGAAGATGGCGGCGCCCACCGGGAGCCACGAGGAGCATCGGGGGAGACAGGTGAGTATCAGGGGGCTATCTGGGACCCTTTTTCTCCCCTTTTCTCTGTCCTCTGATGTGCGATCACATCGGAGGACAGAGAAATTAAAAAGAAATCGCATTTTTTTTTTGCGATCGCCGGTAAACGGTTAATTACCGGCGATCGCAAAAGCGGGGTGGGTAAAAACCCCCCCGAATCATGTTCTCTGGGGTCTCGGCTACCCCCGGCAGCCGAGACCCCGGAGAAAATCCGACTCTGGGGGGCGCTATTTACTTTTTCCACAGCGCCGTTAATTAACGGCGCTGTGGTTTAAGTACCCTTAGCGGCCGCCGTTAAAAGGCGTATCGGCGGTCGCTAAGGGGTTAAATGAAAAAGCAATGGGTCAGACAGTTCTTATTCCAAGAACTGGCCTGATTTCTAAAGATAAAAACTTGCCAGTCCAGATGCAACGGCATCAGTTTCCTGTCATGTTGGCTTTTGCAATGACCATCAATAAATCTCAGGGACAGTCCTTGGATATTGTAGGAACGTATTTGCCTCTCCCAGTGTTTTCACACAGGCAGTTATATGTGGCTTTCTCCAGGGGAAGGAAAAGCCAACAAATAAGGGTAAAAAAAAAAAAATATTTTGTTCACAAAAGCTGGACTAACTCCTAGCCGTGGTCTACAGACCAAACATTGGGCATGGACAGGGCCTTGGGGGCAGATCCCAAGTGCGATCAACCATGTAAAATAGCTTACACTTAGGAACATTGAGGAATAGCGCTATCGGATAGCTCTACCCGTTCATTTCCTTTGGGAGTAGGGCTATGGGATAGCTCTACCCATTCACTTTCTTCATGGATAATGCTATCGGATAGCTCTACCCGAACAGTATTAACTACAGAGCTTTTACATACACAAGGTCGGAGTAGCAGGAGAAGTACACCAGGTATTTATGTTTGCTATTAGTCTGCACATACGCCAATCTGGACCTTAATCACAGCGCGTGCCCAAAGGGCGCGCAATCACTCGTTTTGATTAAAATCCTCTCCATTCTCAAGAACAGACCTTCACTGCAGTCGATTTCTAGTATCTGAGGCTGGGAGTGCAGTGCTTACAAATGCTTTGCTATTATAGACTCTATAGCGCACTAATGTACAAGTTGTTTTTCTAAATTAAAACCTAAGCATTCAGGTTAAATCATGGCGATAAATAAGTGGGTTTTGGATTACAGTTTGGGCACTAGGTCTTTAAAAGGTTTGCCATCACTGCCTTGTATCAACTATTATGGTGTGCCACCGTAGTTGTAAACATGGTTACCTGGTTAGGGATCCAGTCAGAAGTTTTGTTCCCCATGAGCTGAGCCCCTAGTTATGCCTCTCCCACATCTTGTTTGACAAATAAAAATGTGCAGGGAAAGCAGGGAGGAGAAGGAGGAAAAATTCCCCTTCTCCGCTCTGCCTATGTACATAGATGGAATTCATACATGCATAAATGAAATTCGAGATGATCAAAGTATATGCTACATGACGAAAATAACATTTTTATCTCATTCTAACATTAAAGGGGTAAATCCACTTGACAGGTTCCCTTAAATCATAGTATCTGCCCATTGATATGCATTAGAAAATATAATTAAATACCGTCCTCAATATAATCAATATACATAATTGTCTAAGGGGTACTTCCATCTGTCTGTCTGTCCTTCTGTCACGGTTATTCGTTCGCTGATTGGTCTCGGCAGCTACCTGTCATGGCTGCTGCGACCAATCAGCGACGGGCACAGTCCGATTAGTCCCTCCCCTACTTCCCTGCACTCACTGCCCGGCGCCCGCTCCAGAATCCCCTCCACTCACCACTCACACAGGGTTAATGGCAGCGGTAACGGCCCGCGGTGTACCGCACTCCGTTACCGCTGCTATTAACCCTGTGTGCCCCCAACTATTTACTATTGATGCTGCCTATGCAGCATCAATAGTAAAAATATGTCATGTTACAAATAATAATAAAAAAGTGAGGTCCCGTCCCAGGGCTGGTGTGTGACAAGGACCTGCCGTGACGTCATGGTCATGTGACCGCGATGTCATCATATGTCCTGCTCACACCAGATCTGGGACCGCACGCTGCCGTTTGCAATGGAGCGGTCCCGGGAGCGTGGCGAGTAGCGGGAAAGGCGGCGGATGGTAAGTATAGCAGGACTTCAACGGGCTATAGGTGAGTATATGTTTATTTTGTTTTTTTAAGTCTCTATACTACGTGGCTCTGTGCTGGCCAATATACTGCGTGACTGCGCAAGATACTACGTGTCTCTGCTATATACTATGTGACTGGGCAATATACTGTACTACGTGGCTGGGCAATATACTACGTGGCTGGGCAATATACTACGTGGCTCTGCTATATACTATGTGGCTGGGCAATATGCTACATGACTGGGCAATATACCGTACTACGTGGCTGGGCAATATACTACGTGGCTGGGAAATATACTACGTGGCTGGGCAATATACTACGTGGCTGGGCAATATAGTACGTGACTGGGCAATATAGTACGTGACTGGACAATATACTACGTGACTGGGCAATATACTACGTGGCTGGGCAATATACTACGTGACTGGACAATATACTACGTGGCTGGGCAATATACTACGTGGCTGGGCAATATACTATGTGGCTGGGCAATATACTACGTGGCTGGGCAATATACTACGTGACTGGACAATATACTACGTGGCTGGGCAATATACTACGTGGCTGGGCAATATACTATGTGGCTGGGCAATATACTACATGGCTGGGCAATATAGTACGTGGCTGCCCAATATAGTACGTGGCTGGGCAATATACTACGTGGCTGGGCAATATACTACGTGGCTGCCCAATATACTACGTGGCTGGGCAATATACTATGTGACTAGGCAATATACTACATGGCTGGGCAATATACTACGTGGACATGCATATTCTAGAATACCCGATGCGTTAGAATCGGGCCACCATCTAGTAATAAATAATTTCCCTTTAAAAACACAAAATTTGATTTGTTGAAGGCCTCACTGATGCTCCAGTAGCCAAGAGACATCTGGTATTTATACTGAAAGAAACACCACCAATGGCTTGGTATCCAAGGCTTGTGAACACCGTGAATCATTTCTTTTGAAGGGCAGTATTTCTTGTGTAGCACTATTATTAGCTGTTACTTGTTCATTTCTTGGTATGATGTAATCACGTAATGGTGATATTTTTTGTATTGCATGACGTTGATACCTAGGGACTCTGTAGCATATTACGTTTTCAGTTTTTGATGCTGTATAACATTAATATTTACAGTGGCGTACATAGAAATCATGGGGCCACATGGCAGAAGTTTTAATTGCCAGAAAAAAAAAAATTGTCAGGGTCACAAAAGGACATATCTCACAACTTTGCAACCTTACAGTAATTTTCCTCCTACTTAAGTACTAGGTTCCCCTTTCATTGCACCCATAAATTATGATGCCTACAAAGGTGCCCCACATATTCTACGTATATGATACTCTCACAGTGAATTCCTCCACAATACACTCCACATACACAGTATAACGACACTACTGTACCTGACCTCATATCCCCTGGCAAAGTATGGTTGCCCCAACACAGTATAATTCCCCAAAAGTGACACCTATACAGCCCTCAATTCAGCACAATTGGCTTACATAAAGTATAATTGCTCCACACCTCTCCATATTGTATAATGGCCTTCACTATCCTTTCAAACAGTATAATCGCCCCCACACAGCCCTCAACACAATAGGATGAACCCCACACAAGCCTTCACACTGTATAACTGCTTGCATACAGTATAATTGCCCCCACATAGCCCTCCATAAAGCATAAAGGCTTCCATATAGCCCTCCAAATATTATAATGGCCCCACATAGCCTTCTATATAGTATAATGGGCCACACATAGCCTTCTGTATAGTATGACGCTCCTCATAGTCATCCATAAAGTGTAATGCATCCTATAGTTCTTCATATCATATAATGCACCTCTAGTCCTCCATATAGTATTATGCACATCCCATAGTCCTCATTACAGTATAATGCACTTCCCATAGCCCGCAACACAGTATAATGCACTCCCCATGGTCCTCCATACAGTATAATGCTCTCCCTATAGTCCTCCATACATTATAATACATTCCCATAGTCCTCCATACAGTATATGGCACTTCCCATAATCTTCCATACTGCACTCACCATAGTACTCCATAAACTATACTACATTCCCCATAATCTTCCATACAGTATACTGCACTCCCCATAGTCCTCTATACAGTATACTGCCCTAGTGGAAAATACAGAGAATAGAAGCTGGCAGCAGAACAGTGGCAAAGCCAATAAAAATTAAGCAGCTCACTCAGCTCATTAATCATACACGTAGTGTTCTGTTATAACAGGGTTTTTTCCAGATTTTAATGGATAAATAAATTCAGAACCTTGACAGAAAATGTACTGGTGATATCACTTTCTGAGACTTGTAACCTTTCCATTTTTCCATCCATGGAGATGAGATTTTTTGAGTGCTGAGCTATACTTTTTGTTAATATCATTTTGGAGTACATGTGTCATTTTGATCGCTTTTTATCCTATTTTTTTAAGGAAGTGTTTTTCGACTGATAAACTACAAGTTTTGATTTTCTCTTTTTTTTCAGTGATGAAAATTTTGTTTACATCATTTTATGATATAATCATTTTGATAGATCAGATGTTTTAAAACATGATGATAGCAGTATATTTATTTTATTTACAGTACATTTTTTAATTTCTTTATTTTTGCAGGGGGAAATGGAGGACAATTTAAACTTTTATTCAGTTGTGCTCAAAAGTTTACATACCCTGGCCGAATTTTTGCTTTCTTGGCCTTTTTTCAGAGAATATGAATGATAACACCAAAACTTGTAAAGCGCCATGGAATAAATGGCGCTGTAACAATAAATAATAATAATAATAATAACTTTTTCTCCACTCATGGTTAGTAAATGAGTGAAGCCATTTATTGTCAAACTACAGTATTTTCTCTTTTAAAATCATATTAACAACCCAAAACATCCTGACCCCAATCAAAAGTTCACATACCCCATTTCTTAATACCGTGTATTGCCCTCTCTAACATCAATGACAGCTTGAAGTCTTTTGTGGTAGTTGTGATTGAGGTTCTTTATTTTCTCACATGGTAAAGCTGCCCACTCTTTTTGGCAATAGGCCTCCAGTTCTTGTAAATTCCTGGGCTGTCTAGCATGTACTGCGTGCTTAAGATCTCCCCAGAGTGGCACAATGATATTGAGGTCAGGAGACTGAGGCTATGTGCACACGTATGTTTGAGGTCTGCGGATTTTTCGGCAGCGGATTTGAGAAATCCACAGGTTAAAGGTACTACGTTTTATCTGCGGATTTACTGCGGATTTACTGCAGATTTTATGCGGATTTTGTGCGGATTCCACTTGCGGTTTTACACTCGTGGATTCCTATTATGGAGCAGGTGTAAAACGCTGCGGAATCCGCACAAAGTATTGACATGCTGCGGACACATGGTACTGTAAACTCATGGAAAACTGCTGCGGACCCAGAGCTGCGGATCTGCTGTGGATCCGCAGCAAAATCCGCAACATGTGCACTTAGCCTGAGATGCCCACTCCAGAACCTTCGCTTTGTTCTGCTGTATCCAATGTCGGCGCGTTTCGACTGCACTAGGCAGTCTTACTCATTCTTTTGTATGCACTATAATTTCGTTTGAAAAATAAAAAGAAAAGGAAAATCCAGTACTGTTGAGCCAGACTCCAATTTTTATTTTTTTCCTTGATGTGAGGCCAGGGCAAGGCCGGTGTCTGAGTCCCAGGTGGATGAGCATAGAGCAACTGGGTGAGCTGGAATCAAGTTTCTATAATTGATGACATATCCTAGGGTTAAGTCATCAATGCTAAAGTAGTGGACATCATCTTTACATATAGAAAATTGGTGACATGTTCAATAATAATTTCACACACCATACACCATATACGATGCACGAAGCAGATAAATATGTTAGGCATGTAACGGTAAATGTAGGCAGTTGCTCAATGGTAGATTAGCTCCTTAGATAGTGAGATACCATGACACTTCCAATTTCCAGAAAAAAAATATTTTTATTGCATGTCAGCAAGTCTGTGCATATAGGCCAATGTTCAAGTTTTGGTTTATGGATCTTGGTCATGGCCAAAGGGAGGGACATAGGTGCATGTCGGAGAAATGTGTGACACGTGTTACTGAAAAATCAGCATTTGAATTGATATGTAAAACAGGCAAAAGGATTTATTACAGATCTGAAGCCTTTGTCACTCCAAGTCTATTCTCTGCCCAGTGCCACTTCATCAACCTTAAAGCCTCTGTGTTGTGTGACTTCGGGCAAAGGAGCCGTCGGTCAAACAAGAGGCAGTGGGGCTGGCGGGGAATAGAATTGGAGTGACAGGGGCATCAGATCTTCAAATTGCTCTTCAGCTTCATTTGCATTTGAATACTAATTTCTCAGTAAGGGTACCGTCACACAGTGCAATTTTCATCGCTACAACGGTACGATCCGTGACGCTCCAGCATCGTAACAATATCGCTCCAGCGTCGTAGACTGCTGTCACACTTTGCAATCTACGATGCTGGAGCGATAATTTCATGACGTATGTGCGATGTAGAAGCCGTTGGTTACTATGCGCACATCGTATACGATATATGTTACACCATGCGATCATGCCGCCACAGCGGGACACTAGACGACGAAAGAAAGTTTCAAACGATCTGCTACGACATACGATTCTCAGCGGGGTCCCTGATCGCAGGAGCGTGTCAGACACTGCGATATCGTAACTATATCGCTCGAACGTCACGAATCGTGCCGTCGTAGCGATCAAAATTGCACTGTGTGACGGTACCCTTATAAAGGAACTGACTTGCCATGTAAAAGTATTGCTGGACTAGTCTTTGAAGGGTTAAATGCACAAATTAATAATCATGCCGACAGATTCCCATTAAAAGAAATCTGTCAGTAAGATCGACCCTCCTAACCCATCTGCATGACACACTTCATAAGAAGCTGAATAGAATGATTCCCTGATATCTTGAATCCGATGTCTTATTCCAGAGAAATCCACACTTTTTCTTATACGAGGGTTACCAATGTGATATTTAATGGCAGCTCTACTGATCTCACTGCAGAGCTGTGTGGTGTTATAACTGCAGGTTCCTTATAACTGCATGTCTTCAGGTTCCTCTCAGCTCCAGCTTCCATCTCAGGAGCAGACAGGGTTGCAATATATTTATAGTTATATTCCTTTTAATACTGTACTTTATGCTACTTTTTTATTTCTTTATTGCATTCACATTTTTTTGTATTTCTGATACAAAAAATTCTCTACTTAAAGGGGTTGTCCGAAACTAACATTTATTTTAATTATAAATGTCTGTATATTTAATACATAGTGGATGCTTTCCTGAAACGGAAAGTACTTGCAAGCAGCATAATACAAAGAATAGCAGGTTTACCCAGAATCCTTTGCAGTAGGCGGAGCTATGCAAATCATCTCTTTCCACCCCAGTCTAATCCACAGCGCTTGGAACCGCCAAGCGTGCAATGCTGCGGATTAGTTTCTAAATTTACACAGCCAACCAATTCCTACCTGTGGACACGTGTTTCGGGCTTTAGGCCCTCATCAGCACAGGGCTGGAATTGGTTGGCTGTATGGAGTGGGGCTCGGTGAGCAAGCGATACATATATGCTAGCCACCTTAGGGAGAGACCCAAGTTGCGCTAAATGTAGACAGTGTAAACCTGCTATTCTTTGTATTATGCTGCTTGCAAGTACTTTCCGTTTCAGGAAAGCATCCACTATGTATTTCCTTTAAGTAGAGGGCTTTTCGGTCTCTTTCGTCCCGCTACATTTAGCCCAACTTGGGTCTCTCCCTAAGGTGGCTAGCATATATGTATCGCTTGCTCACCGAGCCCCACTCCATACAGCCAACCAATTCCAGCCACGTGTCCACAGGTAGGAATTGGTTGGCTGTGTAAATTTAGAAACTAATCCGCAGCATTGCATGCTTGGCGGTTCCAAGCGCTGTGGATTAGACTGGGGTGGAAAGAGATGATTTGTATAGCTCCGCCTACTGCAAAGGATTCTGGGTAAACCTGCTATTCTTTGTATTATGCTGCTTGCAAGTACTTTCCGTTTCAGGAAAGCATCCACTATGTATTTCCTTTAAGTAGAGGGCTTTTCGTTCTCTTTTGTCCCGCTACATTTAGCCCAACTTGCGTCTCTCCCTAAGGTGGCTAGCATATATGTATCGCTTGCTCACCGAGCCCCACTCCATACAGCCAACCAATTCCAGCCCTGTGCTGATGAGGGCCTAAAGCCCGAAACACGTGTCCACAGGTAGGAATTGGTTGGCTGTGTAAATTTAGAAACTAATCCGCAGCATTGCACGCTTGGTGGTTCCAAGCGCTGTGGATTAGACTGGGGTGGAAAGAGATGATTTGCATAGCTCCGCCTACTGCAAAGGATTCTGGGTAAACCTGCTATTCTTTGTATTATGCTGCTTGCAAGTACTTTCCGTTTCAGGAAAGCATCCACTATGTATTTCCTTTAAGTAGAGGGCTTTTCGGTCTCTTTCGTCCCGCTACATTTAGCCCAACTTGGGTCTCTCCCTAAGGTGGCTAGCATATATGTATCGCTTGCTCACCGAGCCCCACTCCATACAGCCAACCAATTCCAGCCCTGTGCTGATGAGGGCCTAAAGCCCAAAACACGTGTCCACAGGTAGGAATTGGTTGGCTGTGTAAATTTAGAAACTAATCCGCAGCATTGCACGCTTGGCGGTTCCAAGCGCTGTGGATTAGACTGGGGTGGAAAGAGATGATTTGCATAGCTCCGCCTACTGCAAAGGATTCTGGGTAAACCTGCTATTCTTTGTATTATGCTGCTTGCAAGTACTTTCCGTTTCAGGAAAGCATCCACTATGTATTTCCTTTAAGTAGAGGACTTTTCGGTCTCTTTCGTCCCGCTACATTTAGCCCAACTTGGGTCTCTCCCTAAGGTGGCTAGCATATATGTATCGCTTACTCACCGAGCCCCACTCCATACAGCCAACCAATTCCAGCCCTATGCTGATGAGGGCCTAAAGCCCGAAACACGTGTCCACAGGTAGGAATTGGTTGGCTGTGTAAATTTAGAAACTAATCCGCAGCATTGCACGCTTGGCGGTTCCAAGCGCTGTGGATTAGACTGGGGTGGAAAGAGATGATTTGCATAGCTCCGCCTACTGCAAAGGATTCTGGGTAAACCTGCTATTCTTTGTATTATGCTGCTTGCAAGTACTTTCCGTTTCAGGAAAGCATCCACTATGTATTTCCTTTAAGTAGAGGGCTTTTCGGTCTCTTTTGTCCCGCTACATTTAGCCCAACTTGCGTCTCTCCCTAAGGTGGCTAGCATATATGTATCGCTTGCTCACCGAGCCCCACTCCATACAGCCAACCAATTCCAGCCCTGTGCTGATGAGGGCCTAAAGCCCGAAACACGTGTCCACAGGTAGGAATTGGTTGGCTGTGTAAATTTAGAAACTAATCCGCAGCATTGCACGCTTGGCGGTTCCAAGCGCTGTGGATTAGACTGGGGTGGAAAGAGATGATTTGCATAGCTCCGCCTACTGCAAAGGATTCTGGGTAAACCTGCTATTCTTTGTATTATGCTGCTTGCAAGTACTTTCCGTTTCAGGAAAGCATCCACTATGTATTTCCTTTAAGTAGAGGGCTTTTCGGTCTCTTTCGTCCCGCTACATTTAGCCCAACTTGGGTCTCTCCCTAAGGTGGCTAGCATATATGTATATTTAATGTCATAATCTAATATCCTTTCTTATACAGTTTAGTTAAAAAGTTCCTATCAGTCCCTCTTTACGCTATGAAACTGCTTTATTTTTTTTGCCTACTTCCTTTTTGATGATGTTTAATTTCACAGTCCCCAGTGCATGCTGTGATAATCAGGGTCAGAGGCTGTGGTCAATTCTGCAACCTCTGCACCATCCCTGAAAGAAAGCATCATCAGTGATGCTGATTCAAGATGACTCCTTCTCGGGTGTCACCTTACTGCGCAGAAAGTAACCTCACCCTCAAGCCAGCAAGAAATCTGGCTCTCACAGACGTGTTCGTTTTTCTTTAAGAAGCCCTCCTACTCTACCCTCATCACCTGTATAAAAGACACCTATCCACACACTCAATCGAGCACACTCCAACCTCTTCACCATGAACAAGCCAAAGAGCTGTCTAAGAATACCAGAGTCAAAATTGTAGAGCTGTACAATGCTGGGATGGGCTACAGGACAATAGACAATCCATTTGGTGAGAATGCAACAACTGTTGCCACAATTATTATAAAATGGAAGAAACACAAGATGATTGTCAACCTTCCTCACTCTGGGGTCCCTTGCAAGATCTCGCCTTATTAGGTAAGAATTCTGAGAAAGGCCTGGAATCAGCCCAGCACTACACGGGAGGACCCGGTCAATGACCTGAATGGAGCTGGGACCACAATCTCAAACATTATTGTTAGTAACACACTACCCACTCATGGATTAAAAATACTGCAGGGGACGCATGGTCCTCCTTCTCACACCAGAACATGTCCAGGCCAATTTGAACTTTCCTAATGACATTCTTCATAATCCAGAGGAAACATGGGAGAAGGTCATGTGGTCAGAGTGGTCAAGTGAGACCAAAATACTTTTTGGTATCAACTCCACTTGCCGTATTTGGAGGAAGAAGAAGGATGCAAAGTCAAAAGGTAACAAGCAAGCCATAGACAAAAAAAAGTAAAAGACTAAAGAAAGCCATTCCAGCAGACAAACAAACTTTATTGCCAAAAGATATGTACAGAGATAGAAAGCAAACATCTGAGGGGCATGACCAATAAAGTTTACATAAAGATCAAATATATACGACAAGCATGTCAACCAAAAGTGGGCATGTTGAAAGATGTGAACAGGAAAAAACTAAGTGAACCAGAACACATAAAGAAAAGAAAGAAAGAATATATGGAGCACCTCTACAAAAACAACTCAGTGATACGATAAGAAACAGACTGGAAATGATAAAGAGATGAACATTTTGAAAGACCCTGAAGTCTTAGCTGTGACAAAGCTTCTGTTAAACAACAAAGCACCTGGATGTGACAATATTCTAATATGGCTAATAAAGTCTTCTGAAGCAGCAGTTTATGTCATCACACGCCTATGTCAACGGATGTGAACAACTGCTAAATGGCCTAAGGACATAGACAAGATTGGTGTCTATTCCTATTCCAAAGAAGGGAGATGCTAAAGACTGTGGAAACTACCGTACTATTGCGTTCATACCCCATGCCAACAAAATACTAGTGAAGATCCTATAAAGACGATTACAGCCTTTCTTTGATAAAGAGCTGCAAGAGGAAAAAGCAGGATTCAGAAAAGGCAGAGGAGCAAGAGATGTGCTAACATTATATGGATAATGGAAAAGGTAAAAAATGCAACAAGTAGATGTATTTTTGCTTCATTGACTGCAACAGAGCCTTTGACTGCGTTGATTACCTGAAACTTTGGAAAACCATGAAATGTATGTTTACGTCAAACCACCTGATCAGCCTCATTATCAACCTCTACAACAACCAAGAAGCAACAGTCTGAACGGAACCATTTCTGTTCAATTTATATGCAGAAGTTATTAACAGGAAGGCTGGAGATTCCAAAAAAGAAAAAGGAATCAAAATTGCTGGATGAATCATCAATAGTGTTTAGCATTCCGATACTGCAAATATCGGGTATCGGCCGATATTCGCTGTATCGGAATTCCGATACCGAGTTCCGATACTTTTGCGATATTGGATACCGAAATCAGAAGTTCCCATAGTGCAATGATGCACTATAATGGAGTGTGGGCGGTGCATAGGCGGAGACTGTGCACGCGTGCGGGGTCGTGCGTGACCGTGGGGGGTCGGTGCGTGCCTACCGGGGGTCTGTGCGGGCTGCTGGGGGTCTGTGCGGGCTGCCAGGGGTCTGTGCGGGCCTGCCGGGGGTCTGTACAGTCCTGCCAGGGCTCTGTATTGGCTGTTGGGGGTCTGTGCTGGCTGCCGGGGGTCTGTGCGGGCCTGCCGAGGTCTGTGCAGGCTGCCGGGGGTCTGTGCGGGCCTGGCGGGGCTCTGTGCAGGCTGCTAGGGGTCTGTGCGGGCCTGCCGGGGCTCTGTGTGGGCTACCGGGGCACTGTGCGGCCTGCCGTGGCTCTGTGCGGGCTGCCAGGGGTCTGTGCGGGCTGCCGGGGGACTGTGCGTGTGTGCAGGCATCGTCCGATGGGACTACAAGAAAAAAATGTATCCGGTGGATATGGATAGATACATCTATGTATCTATAGATATATCTATCTATATATAAATATTTTCTACCGCGCATGCGCGGCCGAAACTCCGCTCCCTCCTCTTCGGACTTCAGAATGGGAAGCGGATGCGTTGAAAAACTGCATCCGCTGCCCACGTCGTGCACAAATTTCACAACGTGCGTCGGTACGTCGTCCCAACGCATAGCAACGGACCCGTACCGCTGCAAGTGTGAAAGATTCCTTAATGAGCGTTGAATTTTTTTTAAAAAATGGAAAAAAACGTCGTGGACTCCCGCGCAATTTTCTGCGCCAGAGGGTGAAAGCTGGGGGCCAATATTTGTAGCCTGCTATGAAAATCAGCCCGCAGCTGTCTGCGTAGCCTTTACTGGCTATTAAAATAGGGCGACGCCCCCAAAAAATGACGTGGGGTCCCCCTATATTTTATAGCCAGAAAGGCTACGCAGACAGCTGTGGGCTAATATTCATAGCCTAGAGAGGGGCCATGGATATTGGCCCCCCGGCTACAAATACCAGTCCAGAAATGGCGCATCTGTAAGATGTGCCAATTCCGCCACTTAGCCTCTCTCTTCCCACTCCCGTGTAGCAGTGGGATATGGGGTAATAAGGGGTTAATGTCACCTTGCAATTGTAAGGTGACATTAAGCCGGGTTAATAACATAGAGGCGTCAATAAGACGCCTATCCATTGTTAATCCAATAATAATAAAGGGTTAATAAAACACACACACATTAGGAAAAAAGAATTTTAATATTCTTCATTTAACCATACTTACCATACTTCAGCGCCTGCAAAAAAACTTAAATAATAAACCGTATACTACCTGTCCGCCATTGTCCAATTAATAACGAGTGTCCCACGACAATCTCCCCTATAGAACAGTGACATTTGGTGATGTCACTGCTCTATAGGACCCTCAGTGATACACTGACAGGAGACCATGGCTCCTGCAGTGCATCACTGAGGTTACTATAGTTCAAAGTCTCACTTTATGGCAATTGCTGCGTGGGGAAATTTCTCACACAGCAATGCCAAAAGTGAGACTAGGGACTATTTTTTTTACAGTGGTGGAGGGATTCATTGTGGAAGGATACCTTCCTCCCGTCATTGGATTCCTGGAGCCCCTGGAGAGCGGTCGCATCATCTGATGCTGCCATTCTCCACGGGAGATCGTCATGGGACACTCGTGGATTTCTGCGGATCAGGGAGTATATTGGTTGTTTGTTATTTTAATATTTTTTACAGATGACACTGGCTTCGGGGATCAAAATGAAAAGTAATGGTGAGTATGTACTCTGTTATATGTACTGTATGTCTGTATGTATGTATTATATGTAATGTATTAATGTAATGTATGTAGTATGTATGTATGTATGTATGTAGTATGCATGTAGTATGTATGTAGTATGTATGTTTTTTTTGTTTTTTTTTTACATTCAACACATTAGCCGGATGATGGGACTACTACTGTCCCATCATTGGCTAATAAGTCAATCACTATCACTGTTGCAGGCATCGTCCGATGGGACTTGTAGTCCCATTGGACGATGCATGCACACACGCACAGACCCCCGGCAGCCCGCACAGACCCCCGGCAGCCCGCACAGAGCCCCGGCAGCCAGAACAGAGCCCCGGCAGCCCGCACATTGCCCCGGCAGGCTCGCACAGACCCCAGGCAGCCCGCACAGAGCCCAGGCAGCCCGAACAGAGCACCCGCAGCCTGCACAGACCCCTGGCAGCCCGCACTGAGCCACAGCAGGCCCGCACAGACCCCCAGCAGCCCGCACAGACCCCTGGCAGCCCGCATAGAGCCCCAGCAGGCCCGCACAGACCCCTGGCAGCCTGCACAGAGCCCCGGCAGCCCGCACAGAAGACCCCCGGCAGCCCGCACAGACCCCGGCAGCCCGCACAGAGCACCGGCAGGCCCATACAGACCCCCGGCAGCCCGCACAGACCCCCGGCAGGCCCGCACAGACCCCCGGCAGGCACGCACAGACTCCCAGCAGCCCGCACAGACCCCGGCAGCCTGCACAGACCCCCGGCAGCCCGCACAGAGCCCCGACAGGCACGCACAGACCCCCGGCAGCCCGCACAGAGCCCCGGCAGCCAGCACAGAGCCCAGGCAGCCCGCACATTGCCCCGGCAGGCCCGCACAGACCCCAGGCAGCCCGCACAGAGCCCAGGCAGCCCGAACAGAGCACCCGCAGCCTGCACAGACCCCTGGCAGCCCGCACTGAGCCACAGCAGGCCCGCACAGACCCCCAGCAGCCCACACAGACCCCCGGCAGCCCGCATAGAGCCCCAGCAGGCCCGCACAGACCCCTGGCAGCCTGCAAAGAGCCCCGGCAGCCCGCACAGAAGACCCCCGGCAGCCCGCACAGACCCCCGGCAGCCCGCACAGAGCCCAGGCAGGCCCGCACAGACCCCGGCAGCCCGCACAGAGCACCGGCAGGCCCATACAGACCCCCGGCAGCCCGCACAGACCCCCGGCAGGCCCGCACAGACCCCCGGCAGGCACGCACAGACTCCCAGCAGCCCGCACAGACCCCCGGCAGCCCGCACAGACCCCCGGCAGCCCGCACAGAGCCCCGGCAGGCACGCACAGACCCCCGGCAGCCCGCACAGAGCCCCGGCAGCCAGCACAGAGCCCCGGCAGCCCGCACATTGCCCCGGCAGGCCCGCACAGACCCCAGGCAGCCCGCACAGAGCCCAGGCAGCCCGAACAGAGCACCCGCAGCTTGCACAGACCCCTGGCAGCCCGCACTGAGCCACAGCAGGCCCGCACAGACCCCCGGCAGCCCGCATAGAGCCCCAGCAGGCCCGCACAGACCCCTGGCAGCCCGCACAGAGCCCCGGCAGCCCGCACAGAAGACCCCTGGCAGCCCGCACAGACCCCCGGCAGCACGCACAGAGCCCAGGCAGGCCCGCACAGACCCCGGCAGCCCGCACAGAGCACCGGCAGGCCCATACAGACCCCCGGCAGCCCGCACAGACCCCCGGCAGGCCCGCAGAGACCCCCGGCAGGCACGCACAGACTCCCATCAGCCCGCACAGACCCCCGGCAGCCCGCACAGACCCCCGGCAGGCCCGCACAGACCCCCGGCAGGCACGCACAGACTCCCAGCAGCCCGCACAGACCCCCGGCAGCCCGCACAGACCCTCGGCAGCCCGCACAGAGCCCCGGCAGGCACGCACAGACCCCCGGCAGCCCGCACAGAGCCCCAAGAGGCCTGTACAGATCCCCGGCAGACCCGCACAGACTCCGACCGCACACACAGACACGCACAGTGTCCGCCCATGTACCGCCCACACTCTTCCCCCTCTCTGGAACAGGATGTAGAAGGACAGAAAGGGCTTATTTACATTCCGATATTTGTGTCCCATTGACTTGCATTGGTATTGGGTATCGGTATCGGTGATATCCGATATTTTTTGGATATCGGCCGATCCAATCCGATACCGATACTTCTGGATATCGGAAGATATCGCTCAACACTAATCATCAACAATCTAATAAGCACTGACAAAAGAACATTGATAGCAACAAGCATAGATGAAATTAATGACTTATTATGGAGTGGCGAGATAGAAAGCTCCAACATGGGACTGTTAATCAACACAAAGAAGACAAAGATATTGACTACTGTTAGGTATGACCAGGACACATTTGAGATTGACGGCGACGAAATGGAAGTTGTAAAGAACTTCAACTTACTCTGATCGATCGATGATCACTTAAGATGCAGCGACGATACCACAAGGCAATAGAAGAATAGCTATGGGCAAATAAACAATGAAGTCACTAGACAACATTTACAAATCGAGGAACATTTCAGTGGCAAAGAAGATAATGCTCATACATAGTTTAGTCTTTTCTGTGGAAACATTCGGATGTGAAACCAGGACAATAAAGAAACAAAACAGAAGAAGAATCAACATAATTGAAATTAAGTGCTGGAGTAGGATGCTATCAATACCATGGATGGCAAGAAGAACAAATAAATCAATTTTGCAACAAATCAAGCCAGACATGTCACTCAAAGCAAGGATCTACAAGCTATGACTTGCCTACTTTAGACACATCATATGAAGCAATAGCTAGATAAGAACATCATGGTCAGAAGAATAGAAGGAGCAAGGCAAAGAGGAAGACCAGCAACCCGATAGCTTGATACTATCAAAACAACAGTGGAGAAGACCCTATTGGAAATATCTAGGCTTGCACAAAATCAGTCTTCCTACAGATCGTTCATCCATCAATTTGACATGGTTCGAGCTTGAGCCAAAGGCCACATAAAAGAAAAGAAAAAAAGGTAGGGAGGGAATGATAGGGACTTTTTAGTTAAACTATTTTAGTAAAGGTTATGAGATTAAATAGACATTTAGGATTACAATAAAAGTTAGTTTCAGACCACCCTTTTAAATATTGTGATTCAAGGTCTCTGTAACAACTAGAAGAATGATCTTAGGTCCAAAAATAAGGCCAGCACTTTTAAGAACTACAAGTAGTTGAGTATACATTGAGCTATGGAGCATATGTGACCAATAAATCTTATTGAGTATTTGTGTCTGATGGTGATGTATGGATGAGAGACTAGTAATACATGTATGAGTCATAGAGTTAAAAATGTTGTCTGGTCTCGAACTATGTGTCTGCAGTCAATCCATGTGGTTGCAGACTTCTGAATTCTCACAGGTTTCTCTGCTGCCATGTGATCACAAGCAATATGCATACTCCCGGCTACATTCTGGCTAGATGGGCATGGCCATGCTCAATGCAAGATAGATTGAGTTACTCCGGAAACAGTCTAGTTGGAATTTGGATGGAAATATGCATATCACATACTTACTGTCGCATGACCGCTCTCTCTCTGCGCAGTCATTGGAGAATCCTCATAGCATGCAAAGGGGGCAAAGTGATGATTCAAAAGTCAGCAGTTAAATAAAATGACTGCAGACTTGTAGTTTAAAACCAGACATTCCCTTTAACAATTGGAAGTTGTTGCATAGACTGATTTACACATATAGAATGCTAATTTTGGCATTTTCAAAAACTGTTTGGTATAGGGGTATTAAATCGGTTTTAACAGGGTACATGTGAGAAGTCTTAAGCCAAAGTTCTCAATTCTTTAGACAGAACTATAAAAGGGAAGAGAAAAAGTGTGAATTCCTTGCGAAATGGTTGAAACAATTGGGAACAATCCCTTCATGTATTCTTTTATACTTTATTTTTCATTTGTACTTTTATATTGGTCATTTCATGTACTTTGATTATCTTTGAATATTGTTCAGAGTTTCTGGCAAAATTTGATGCAGATAAAAAGTAATAGAGTTTATGAAGTAATGAGGAGGAAAGATGAAAGAAATCTGAAATCAGTGATTCTGGGCATTAATTTATTAACTCTCAGATGAGCAAAGAAATTTTAGAGAATATTGAATGTTAAAGAACACTATGTAAGAAAGGCTGGTTAAACACTTGTTATATAAGTGGAAAGACCATGTTATTGATGGATGATGCAGAATATTCGGGACTAGGAAATAGTACAAATGAATAAGGTGATAGTATTGGTGGGTATATAGTATAATTTTGTAATCTGACCTTTAAGGGTGTTATAAAGGATTTCAAATTAAATGAGCAGCATAGATAGATGACCAATTTGAACGATAACACGATATCAGGCTGCGCTGCAGTAACTGCTGTAATAAAGACTCCTTAGGACCAAGATAAGTTGAGCGTTTTTTATTTCCAAAACACGTTTCAACACTGGACTAGTGTCTTCTTCAAGTGAAAAAAAAATTGCATACTGTAACATCCCTGCCGGCATCTCTGCATGGCTTCCCATCTCCCCTTTTACTCACCACTCCGGGCCATGCTGTTAGTTCTTTCCTCTGCTGGCTCCATGCCCTGGGCCTCATGTCCTTGCTTGTTGCATACTTCCTGGCTGTATGCTCAGGGTGGCGACCCTGGCACTTCCTGTTTTTTATAGTGACTGTGTGCACCTTACTAAGGTGTCCCCAACCAATTTTCACGAGGCCTCAGGTACTTAAGGCTTCCCCACCCTTAGGGGGATGCCTGAGCAACCTACTTACTCAGTGCCTTGCTGTAGAGTTGCCAGGTCCTGGCTTGCTGTGTCTCTCGTTTCAGTCACCCAGGGGGGCTTCGTACCCTGGTCTGTACCCAGGGGCTGGCTGGCAAATTTTGGCCTGGGGGGCAAGCACACTGTAGTAGCCCATTACCGGCAGCAGCCCATCCTTATTGTGTTTACCTGTGGCTTATTCATAAAAAGAGTAGAGGTAACAAGGTTATAAGAAGAGAAAGCTGGAATAATGATGGGATACTTGTGGTGAAATGCCAACTAAATTCTCATCCACTTCTATCAGTCAGCTACTCAGAGAGATGTCTGAGACTCTAGTCGGCACCAGGGCTGGCGTTAGGGGCATGCAGACCAGTTGGCTGCCTAGGGCCCCCGCTCCTCCAGGGGTCCGAGTAAGAGGAGCTCAGTGTCTTCCACTTATCGGCTGATACGGTTGAAAGCAGTGATGGATGAGAGTGCGTCAGGTGACACTACCTCTCCCATCACTCCCCCTCTGCCTCTGACTCAGAGTGTGCCAGCAGTAGAGCTGATGAGACGCTAAGACGCCCTGTATTGTGTGTGCATTATAGTGTGTGAGTGTGTGTGTCTGCTGCATTATACTGTGTGTGCATTATTGTGTGTGTATGAGTGTCTGCTGCATTATACTGTGTGTGTCTGCTGCACTATACTGTGTGTGGGTGGACTGCACTATACTGTCTGTGTCTGCTGCATTATACTGTGTGTGCATTATAGTGTGTGAGTATGTGTGTGTCTGCTGCATTATACTGTGTGTGGGATGACTGCACTATAATGTGTGTATCTGCTGCATTATACTGTGTGTGTCTGCTGCACTATGCTGTGTAGGGGGGACTGCACTATACTGTGTGTGTCTGCTGCATTATACTGTGTGTTTGCTGCATTATACTGTGTGTGCATTATATTGTGTGTGCTACATTTTACTGTGTCTGCTGCATTATACTGTGTGTGTGCCTGCTGCACTATACTGTGTGGGGGGACTGCACTATGCTGTGTATGTGGGGAGCTGCATTATACTCTGACGGGGGCTGCACTATACTGTTTGTGTGGGGGGGCTACATTATACTGTGTATGGGGGGACTGCATTATACTGTGTTGGGGGCTGCATTATACTGTGAGGGGGCTGCATTATACTGTGAGGGGGCTGCATTATACTCTATCAAGAACCATGGAGAGTGCATTCTACTATATCTACTATATGGGACCTGCATCATACTGTATCGAGGACTATCTGTAGCCATCATTCTTCCTCAGCCGAAGTAAGGGTATGTTCCCAAGATCAGTAAAAACTGCGGGTTGGACGCTGTGTAGTTGTTCAGCGTCTAATCCGCAACGTCCTGATGTTACAGCACAGTGGAAATCCCATGCCCACTATGCGTGCACAGATGCCCGTGGATCACTCGCCGAGACGGACATGTAGTGCGTCTCTCAAGACTGCAGCATGTCTATTTATCTTGAGGAGACGCGAGGCTCTGCAAGATACATATCACCAGTGCAATGTATTGGCCGTGGTGATTCTGCACGGTTCAATGAACACATGCGGATTCCCCTGCATTCAATAGTGAGGAGCGCTTTGGACGGAGCGGACATGTGCTGTGTCCAAAGTGCAGCCAGCCACTGAACGTGTGCACATACCCTAAGGAGGCTGGGAAACAAGTGTCGAATGACTTCAATATTGTCGATCACACTCGTTTAGCGGCCTGAACTGAGCGCAAGTAAATACATCTGGAATGTTTCTATCTGATGGTGCAATATGTTAGCATTTGGGGACCCCCTTTAAACTTTTGCCCAGGGCCCTGCTTTGTCTAAAACTGGTCCTAGTTGACACGTGACGATAACTATGCAAACTCATACTTGCAATCACTACGCTGGGAACATAGAGGAATCGTGACAGTGTGTGCACAGCGCTCTATCACGATTCAGTAACCTGCCGTAACACACAGACTGACTGCAGAAATTTGTCTTGAGTCCAGAAATCAGTGTTGGAAAAAAAAAGTGTGAGGCTTGGCAATTTCTTATTGTCCTTATAGAATTAATTCAAATATACTCACCTCCATTGTGAAACAGACAACAGTCCAGCTAAAGAAGCCGCCATTAACTTGTTTTCTCCAAACCTGTGTAGAGTTTAGTTTAGCGTAGTTTCAGTGTGTTAGTATACTCACTGATAGCAGCGTGTCAGTGTGGTAATATACTCACTGATAGCAGCGTGTCAGTGTGATAATATACTCACTGATAGCAGGGTGTCAGTGTGTTAGTATACTCACTGATAGCAGCGTGTCAGTGTGGTAATATACTCAGTGATTGCAGGGTGTCAGTGTGTTAGTATACTCACTGATAGCAGCGTGCCAGTGTGGTAATATACTCACTGATTGCAGCGTGTCAGTGTGGTAATATACTCACTGATTGCAGCGTGTCAGTGTGGTAATATACTCACTGATTGCAGCGTGTCAGTGTGGTAATATACTCACTGATAGCAGCGTGTCAGTGTGATAATATACTCACTGATAGCAGCGTGTCAGTGTGGTAATATACTCAGTGATTGCAGCGTGTCAGTGTGGTAATATACTCACTGATTGCAGCGTGTCAGTGTGGTAATATACTCACTGATAGCAGCGTGTCAGTGTGATAATATACTCACTGATAGCAGCGTGTCAGTGTGGTAATATACTCAGTGATTGCAGGGTGTCAGTGTGTTAGTATACTCACTGATTGCAGCGTGTCAGTGTGGTAATATACTCAGTGATTGCAGCGTGTCAGTGTGGTAATATACTCACTGATTGCAGCGTGTCAGTGTGGTAATATACTCACTGATAGCAGCGTGTCAGTGTGGTAATATACTCAGTGATAGCAGCGTGTCAGTGTGGTAATATACTCAGTGATTGCAGGGTGTCAGTGTGTTAGTATACTCACTGATAGCAGCGTGTCAGTGTGGTAATATACTCAGTGATTGCAGGGTGTCAGTGTGTTAGTATACTCACTGATAGCAGCGTGCCAGTGTGGTAATATACTCACTGATTGCAGCGTGTCAGTGTGGTAATATACTCAGTGATTGCAGCGTGTCAGTGTGGTAATATACTCACTGATTGCAGCGTGTCAGTGTGGTAATATACTCACTGATAGCAGCGTGTCAGTGTGGTAATATACTCACTAATCGCAGCGTGTCAGTGTGGTAATATACTCACTGATAGCAGCGTGTCAGTGTGGTAATATACTCAGTGATTGCAGGGTGTCAGTGTGGTAATATACTCAGTGATTGCAGCGTGTCAGTGTGGTAATATACTCACTGATTGCAGCGTGTCAGTGTGGTAATATACTCACTAATTGCAGCGTGTCAGTGTGGTAATATACTCACTGATAGCAGCGTGTCAGTGTGGTAATATACTCAGTGATTGCAGGGTGTCAGTGTGGTAATATACTCAGTGATTGCAGCGTGTCAGTGTGGTAATATACTCACTGATAGCAGCGTGTCAGTGTGGTAATATACTCAGTGATAGCAGCGTGTCAGTGTGGTAATATACTCACTGATAGCAGCGTGTCAGTGTGGTAATATACTCACTGATTGCAGCATGTCAGTGTGGTAATATACTCACTGATAGCAGCGTGTCAGTGTGGTAATATACTCACTGATTGCAGGGTGTCAGTGTGGTAATATACTCAGTGATTGCAGGGTGTCAGTGTGGTAATATACTCACTGATAGCAGGGTGTCAGTGTGGTAATATACTCAGTGATTGCAGGGTGTCAGTGTGGTAATATACTCACTGATAGCAGCGTGTCAGTGTGGTAATATACTCACTGATTGCAGCATGTCAGTGTGGTAATATACTCACTGATAGCAGCGTGTCAGTGTGGTAATATACTCACTGATTGCAGCATGTCAGTGTGGTAATATACTCACTGATAGCAGCGTGTCAGTGTGGTAATATACTCACTGATAGCAGCGTGTCAGTGTGGTAATATACTCAGTGATTGCAGGGTGTCAGTGTGTTAGTATACTCACTGATAGCAGCGTGCCAGTGTGGTAATATACTCACTGATTGCAGCGTGTCAGTGTGGTAATATACTCAGTGATTGCAGCGTGTCAGTGTGGTAATATACTCACTGATTGCAGCGTGTCAGTGTGGTAATATACTCACTGATAGCAGCGTGTCAGTGTGATAATATACTCACTGATAGCAGCGTGTCAGTGTGGTAATATACTCACTGATTGCAGCGTGTCAGTGTGGTAATATACTCAGTGATTGCAGCGTGTCAGTGTGGTAATATACTCACTGATAGCAGCGTGTCAGTGTGGTAATATACTCAGTGATAGCAGCGTGTCAGTGTGGTAATATACTCAGTGATTGCAGGGTGTCAGTGTGTTAGTATACTCACTGATAGCAGCGTGTCAGTGTGGTAATATACTCAGTGATTGCAGGGTGTCAGTGTGTTAGTATACTCACTGATAGCAGCGTGCCAGTGTGGTAATATACTCACTGATTGCAGCGTGTCAGTGTGGTAATATACTCAGTGATTGCAGCGTGTCAGTGTGGTAATATACTCACTGATTGCAGCGTGTCAGTGTGGTAATATACTCACTGATAGCAGCGTGTCAGTGTGGTAATATACTCACTAATCGCAGCGTGTCAGTGTGGTAATATACTCACTGATAGCAGCGTGTCAGTGTGGTAATATACTCAGTGATTGCAGGGTGTCAGTGTGGTAATATACTCAGTGATTGCAGCGTGTCAGTGTGGTAATATACTCACTGATTGCAGCGTGTCAGTGTGGTAATATACTCACTAATTGCAGCGTGTCAGTGTGGTAATATACTCACTGATAGCAGCGTGTCAGTGTGGTAATATACTCAGTGATTGCAGGGTGTCAGTGTGGTAATATACTCAGTGATTGCAGCGTGTCAGTGTGGTAATATACTCACTGATAGCAGCGTGTCAGTGTGGTAATATACTCAGTGATAGCAGCGTGTCAGTGTGGTAATATACTCACTGATAGCAGCGTGTCAGTGTGGTAATATACTCACTGATTGCAGCATGTCAGTGTGGTAATATACTCACTGATAGCAGCGTGTCAGTGTGGTAATATACTCACTGATTGCAGGGTGTCAGTGTGGTAATATACTCAGTGATTGCAGGGTGTCAGTGTGGTAATATACTCACTGATAGCAGGGTGTCAGTGTGGTAATATACTCAGTGATTGCAGGGTGTCAGTGTGGTAATATACTCACTGATAGCAGCGTGTCAGTGTGGTAATATACTCACTGATTGCAGCATGTCAGTGTGGTAATATACTCACTGATAGCAGCGTGTCAGTGTGGTAATATACTCACTGATTGCAGGGTGTCAGTGTGGTAATATACTCAGTGATTGCAGGGTGTCAGTGTGGTAAGGCTACGTTCACACTAGCGTTGCGCCGCCCTGCGTCGGCGACGCAACGCGCGACGCACGAAAAAACGCGCACAAACGCACGCAAAAACGCGCGCGTTTTGTGACGCGTGCGTCGTTTTTTGATGAGAATCGGACGCACAGAAAATGCAACTTGTTGCATTTTCTTGCGTCCGACGCTAGCGTCGTAAACGACGCAAGTGTCAAAAAACGCCACCCAAAAAACGCACGCGTCCCCTATGTTAAACATAGGGGCGCGTCGCCGCTGCATCGCCGCTGCGTCGCCGGCGCAACAGCGATGCACATTGGCGGAACGCCAATGTGAACGTAGCCTAATATACTCAGTGATTGCAGGGTGTCAGTGTGGTAATATACTCACTGATAGCAGCGTGTCAGTGTGGTAATATACTCACTGATAGCAGCGTGTCAGTGAGGTAATGTACTCATTGACTGCAGCGTGTCAGTGTGGTAGTATACTCACTGATAGCAGCGTGTCAGTGTGGTAATATACTCAGTGATTGCAGCGTGTCAGTGTGGTAATATACTCAGTGATTGCAGCGTGTCAGTATGGTAATATACTCACTGATTGCAGCGTGTCAGTGTGGTAATATACTCAGTGATTGCAGCGTGTCAGTGTGGTAATATACTCAGTGATTGCAGCGTGTCAGTGTGGTAATATACTCAGTGATTGCAGGGGGTCAGTGTGGTAATATACTCAGTGATTGCAGGGGGTCAGTGTGGTAATATACTCAGTGATTGCAGGGGGTCAGTGTGGTAATATACTCACTGATAGCAGCGTGTCAGTGTGGTAATATACTCACTGATAGCAGCGTGTCAGTGTGGTAATATACTCACTGACTGCAGCGTGTCAGTGTGGTAGTATACTCACTGATAGCAGCGTGTCAGTGTGGTAATATACTCAGTGATTGCAGCGTGTCAGTGTGGTAATATACTCAGTGATTGCAGCGTGTCAGTATGGTAATATACTCACTGATTGCAGCGTGTCAGTGTGGTAATATACTCAGTGATTGCAGCGTGTCAGTGTGGTAATATACTCAGTGATTGCAGCGTGTCAGTGTGGTAATATACTCAGTGATTGCAGCGTGTCAGTGTGGTAATATACTCAGTGATTGCAGGGTGTCAGTGTGGTAATATACTCAGTGATTGCAGGGGGTCAGTGTGGTAATATACTCAGTGATTGCAGGGGGTCAGTGTGGTAATATACTCAGTGATTGCAGGGGGTCAGTGTGGTAATATACTCAGTGATTGCAGGGGGTCAGTGTGGTAATATACTCAGTGATTGCAGGGGGTCAGTGTGGTAATATACTCAGTGATTGCAGGGTGTCAGTGTGGTAATATACTCAGTGATTGCAGGGGGTCAGTGTGGTAATATACTCAGTGATTGCAGGGGGTCAGTGTGGTAATATACTCAGTGATTGCAGGGGGTCAGTGTGGTAATATACTCAGTGATTGCAGGGTGTCAGTGTGGTAATATACTCAGTGATTGCAGGGGGTCAGTGTGGTAATATACTCAGTGATTGCAGGGGGTCAGTGTGGTAATATACTCAGTGATTGCAGGGGGTCAGTGTGGTAATATACTCAGTGATTGCAGGGTGTCAGTGTGGTAATATACTCACTGATAGCAGGGTGTCAGTGTGGTAATATACTCACTGATTGCAGCGTGTCAGTGTGGTAATATACTCAGTGATTGCAGGGGGTCAGTGTGGTAATATACTCAGTGATTGCAGGGGGTCAGTGTGGTAATATACTCAGTGATTGCAGGGGGTCAGTGTGGTAATATACTCAGTGATTGCAGGGTGTCAGTGTGGTAATATACTCACTGATAGCAGGGTGTCAGTGTGGTAATATACTCACTGATAGCAGGGTGTCAGTGTGGTAATATACTCAGTGATTGCAGGGGGTCAGTGTGGTAATACAGGTCCTTCTCAAAAAATTAGCATATAGTGTTAAATTTCATTATTTACCATAATGTAATGATTACAATTAAACTTTCATATATTATAGATTCATTATCCACCAACTGAAATTTGTCAGGTCTTTTATTGTTTTAATACTGATGATTTTGGCATACAACTCCTGATAACCCAAAAAACCTGTCTCAATAAATTAGCATATCAAGAAAAGGTTCTCTAAACGACCTATTACCCTAATCTTCTGAATCAACTAATTAACTCTAAACACATGCAAAAGATACCTGAGGCTTTTATAAACTCCCTGCCTGGTTCATTACTCAAAACCCCCATCATGGGTAAGACTAGCGACCTGACAGATGTCAAGAAGGCCATCATTGACACCCTCAAGCAAGAGTGTAAGACCCAGAAAGAAATTTCTCAACAAATAGGCTGTTCCCAGAGTGCTGTATCAAGGCACCTCAATGGTAAGTCTGTTGGAAGGAAACAATGTGGCAGAAAACGCTGTACAACGAGAAGAGGAGACCGGACCCTGAGGAAGATTGTGGAGAAGGACCGATTCCAGACCTTGGGGAACCTGAGGAAGCAGTGGACTGAGTCTGGTGTGGAAACATCCAGAGCCACCGTGCACAGGCGTGTGCAGGAAATGGGCTACAGGTGCCGCATTCCCCAGGTAAAGCCACTTTTGAGCTACAGAGAAGCAGCACTGGACTGTTGCTAAGTGGTCCCAAGTACTTTTTCTGATGAAAGCAAATTTTGCATGTCATTCGGAAATCAAGGTGCCAGAGTCTGGAGGAAGACTGGGGAGAAGGAAATGCCAAAATGCCTGAAGTCCAGTGTCAAGTACCCACAGTCAGTGATGGTGTGGGGTGCCATGTCAGCTGCTGGTGTTGGTCCACTGTGTTTCATCAAGGGCAGGGTCAATGCAGCTAGCTATCAGGAGATTTTGGAGCACTTCATGCTTCCATCGGCTGAAATGCTTTATGGAGATGAAGATTTCATTTTTCAGCACGACCTGGCACCTGCTCACAGTGCCAAAACCACTGGTAAATGGTTTACTGACCATGGTATTACTGTGCTCAATTGGCCTGCCAACTCTCCTGACCTGAACCCCATAGAGAATCTGTGGGATATTGTGAAGAGAAAGTTGAGAGATGCAAGACCCAACACTCTGGATGAGCTTAAGGCCGCTATTGAAGCATCCTGGGCCTCCATAACATCTCAGCAGTGTCACAGGCTGATTGCCTCCATGCCACGCCGCATTGAAGCAGTCATTTCTGCCAAAGGATTCCCGACCAAGTATTGAGTGCATAACTGAACATTATTATTTGTTGGTTTTTTTGTTTGTTATTAAAAAACACTTTTATTTGATTGGATGGGTGAAATATGCTAATTTATTGAGACAGGTTTTTTGGGTTATCAGGAGTTGTATGCCAAAATCATCAGTATTAAAACAATAAAAGACCTGACAAATTTCAGTTGGTGGATAATGAATCTATAATATATGAAAGTTTAATTGTAATCATTACATTATGGTAAATAATGAAATTTAACACTATATGCTAATTTTTTGAGAAGGACCTGTATACTCACTGATAGCAGCGTGTCAGTGTGGTAATATATGTGCTGTTCCATGTATATTCCTCAGTTTCCATGTATGTTGTTATATTTTACTCTGCTGCCACCCAATGGCCTTTTTCTGTATGGCAGCTTGTTTTTCATGTATTTCTTGTGGGCATGTCTTACATCCGGTTCAGGGGTCAAATCTTCTCTTCCTCTGGCAGCCATTTCCAGTTTACTTTCTGTTGTGAGAGGACATGCTTTTGAACTGGGCTTAGGAAGGCATCAGTCTTTCGACCACTCTCTCATGCTGCTCACACTTGCAGACACACTTGGTGCTACATCTTACTGTACCCTGTCTACCCTGCATTTCTGGAGAAGTTCTGTATTACCAGTTATACGCTGTATGTCCAGATCTACAAAATAAACAAGTCTGGATTGCACAATCCCTGGAGTGCATCATCTCTCTGGACGCTGAGCAGCATTGGTCCTGTCTGCCTCACATCGAAGAAATACGGAGGTACGTTTCTCTCTCACAACACTTATTAATCAACCACACCTCCATTCGCCTCATGTGGGGACAGAACAGTCGAAAGACTGCCTTGAAGCCCGGCCAGAATCACCCTTATACCACTATTCACGTGCCCGCTCTCTGCCCGCTCACATACTGCAGCCCTGCTCTGCTAAGAAATCTCCTGCAGCATCACCTCAGACTGCATTGTACATAAAGACTCTCTGTGTATTATACCGCACTGCTGCAGATCGTCGGACCGCAGAACCCCACAATTCTCCAACAACACCTTGGGAATCTTATCAGGGGGTCGCAACTAAGCTGCACCGCAATTTCCAGCCCCCAATTTAAAGGTTCAGTTACTTAAAGGGACAGCGCACCTTAAATCAAAATGGCCGAAAAGGACCTTCCACAGTTCCCCAATGCTGAAACAGAGCAAATACAACCTGATACTGTCCATTAAGAAGACCAGGAAGCAGAGCCCGCTTCCACAGCAGACCCAGATGCACGACCAGTACGTTCCATCAAGCCAACATTAAAGGTCCTCGAGAATTACTGTTCCACAAGGGATGAGTTCAATGACAACTTGGACGACCTATGGGAACGAGTCGCCTCCCTTATGTCAAGCGTCCAACGCCATAAAAATGATGCAGCGGGTTTACAGGACACTATAAGACAGCTAGACGTGGCCCATGGCAGATACAAGAGACTGTCCACAAAGTATGCTGCCTTCCTTAAAGAATCTAAAATCGACGAAGCCCTATCAGAGTTAAGCAAGGCAGATTCCACAGACAGAGAAAGGGACGCCGCCGTGCAAGACGCCAAAGATAAAGCGGAGCTTCGTATCACCCATCTGCAAGAAACTAGATCGCACAGGTCAGCCTCGTCTAAACACTCTGCTCGGTCATACAAATCATCCTGCTCAAGAACTTCAGCAGTCAGCGACAGAATCCTAGAGGCCCGTTTAAATGCAGAGCGGTCCAAACTAAGACGTTCATACACCGAAAAGAAAGCAGAAGCAGAGGCTCGAGCAAAGATTCTTCAAACAGAAGCAGAAGCGAAGAGAGCAGAAGCAGAGGCTCAAGCAAGGATTCTTCAAACAGAAATGGAGGAAGAAATTGCATTAGCCGAAGTAAAAATACTCGAGCAAGCATTGAAGCAAAACCTCGACCCAATTTGCCTGCCACCACAGGAAGAAGACGACCCAGCTGTTCGTACCAGAGACTACGTGCAGAAACAGATACCTGCAGCGCACACCTTCTCCAGTGACGTTCAACCCAACATTGCGGAAACGTCCAAGTCAGCCCAACCTATGGTGCCAGTATCGCCCACAGCCCCTACAGAGACCCAAGACCAACGCCGTGATGTACCCCCTCAGGAGCAATCATCATCGCAAGACGACCACAAGGCACACTCCAGCCCGCCTCCACAGTTCAAGCAGCAGTCATCGGAATCTCTAGAGGTTAAACCACAGCTCAACCCTGCAGCGACATCATTCTACCCGGGAACAATTCACCCTTCCACGCCACACAGCTTATACGCCTGAGGGGCACCACAAGCTAATATGGTAACAAGGAGTGAAGGATCAGACATGTCCGAGTTTGCCAGGTTCATGGTGAGCAGGGAGCTAATCAGCACTAGCCTCTCAAAATTCGACGACCGTGCAGAGAACTACAGAGCCTGGAAAGCAACCTTCAAGGCCGCCATTGCTGATCTCAACCTATCCGCGGAGCAGGAGCTCGACCTCATGGTAAAATGGTTGGGTCCTGAATCCACAAACCGTATCAAGAGTCTTAGGACCGTCTATGTGGGGCAAGCTGAAGCAGGTCTCGCTGCGGCCTGGCAGAGACTTGAAAGAACCTACGGCAGCGCTGAAGCCATAGAAAAGTCCCTATTCAAGAGACTGCAGAACGTTCCAAGGATCAACCTTAAGGAAGCCCACAAGCTTCTGGATTTAAGTGACCTGCTTATGGAGCTGGAACTTGCTAAAAGAGACCCTCGTCTGTCTGGACTGTGCTACCTGGACACTGCCCACGGGGTGAACCCGATCATCTCAAAGCTGCCACACAGTCTGCAAGAGAAGTGGGCAGTGTGCGTCTCCAGGTATAAAAGGTCACATGACGTCACCTTTCCTCCGTTCATTCAGTTCTGCAAGTTCATTGACGAACAAGCCCAAATGAGGAACGACCCTAGCCTCGACTTCCTGGAGTCTAACACTGCAGCTCCAGCAACACCTTCATCAAGGTATGAAAGCGTCGCACATAGACGCAAGGACTCAAGGAACAGTGTAAGCGTCAGAAAGACTAACCTGCCATCACCTGCAGTACCTGCCGACAAGCAGTACACTATTCCGTCGAGGGATAAGTCTTTCAATCGTGAGTGTCCCATTCACAAAAAACCACACTCACTGAACAAATGTAGAGGCTTCAGGTCCAAAACCATGCAGGAGCGCAAGAAAATCCTCAACGAACTTGGGGTATGTTTCAAGTGCTGCGCTTCATCAGAACACATGGCCAAGGACTGTAAATCTGCCATTAAGTGTGAAGAGTGTCATAGCGACAGACACCCATCAGCCTTGCACCCAGGCTCAGCCACCAGCGATCCAGCAGTCGCAGTTACCTCTGGTCCCGCTACAAACCATGGCGGGGAGCCACAGAATCACGCCAAGTCCACCACAGCTGTGTCCTGCTCATTCTCAGAGGTATGTGGGGAGAATCAAAGTGCTAAATGCTGTGCCAGGATATGCCTAATCAGAGTCTATCCAGAAGGGCAACCAGAGAAGGCTGTAAAAATGTATGCCATCATTGACGATCAGAGCAATCGATCCCTAGCTGGACCTAAGTTCTTTGAAGCCTTTAGAATCAAGGGACCAGCAACGCCCTACACTCTGAATACTTGCTCGGGGCGCATAGAGACTAGCGGCAGAAGAGCACAAGGTTTCATCGCTTCTCCTGTCAATGAAGACGTAGAAATACCCCTACCTATGCTAATTGAATGCGATCAAATACCAGACCAAAGGGATGAGATCCCTACCCCGGAAGCTGCTTTACACCAACCACACTTAAGGCACCTAGCCAGCGTTATCCCACCTTTGGACACAGATGCTGAAATCCTACTTCTGCTCGGCAGAGACAATTTGAGGATACATAAGGTCCGCCAACAGTGTAATGGTCCTGACTACGCCCCCTACGCCCAGAGACTTGACTTGGGGTGGGTAGTCATAGGAAATGTATGCTTGGACCAAACAGGAGTCCACTCCTTTAAGACGTACGTACGCCGAGACGGGCGTACTACCTTCTGCAAACCATGTCCTCATCACTATGAGGTGAAGGAAAAGCTTCCAGATTCCGTAGAGCTGCCTGATGTTATCCCTTCTCCCTATGCAGACGACTTGGGAAAATTGGTGTTTCATACCACTAAGGATGACAACAAAGTAGCCCCATCTATGGAAAACAAGGAATTTGTCAGGATAATGGACAATGAGTTCCTTAAGGACGAAACCAATCACTGGGTTTTCCCCTTACCCTTCCGAGCTACCAGGGTAAGGCTCCCGAACAATCGTGAACAAGCCTTGTCCAGATTTAACTCTCTCCAGCGCACGCTAAGCAATAAACCGGAGATGAAAGAACACATTGTCACCTTTATGGGCAAAATATTCCATAACAACCATGCGGAGCCAGCGTCTCCCTTAAAGGAAAATGAGGAGTGCTGGTACCTACCCTCATTTGGAGTATATCACCCGAAGAAACCTAAACAAATTAGAGTTGTCTTTGATTCAAGCGCCAAACATCAAGGCGTATCTCTCAATGATGTCCTCCTCACAGGTCCTAATCTGACAAACAACTTAGTAGGAGTGTTGATGAGGTTCAGGAAAGAGCCCATTGCCATCACCGCCGACATTGAACAGATGTTCCACTGTTTCATAGTCCGAGAGGACCACAGGAATTTCCTCAGGTTCCTGTGGTACAAGGACAATGACCCCAGCAAAGAGATGGTGGAGTATCGCATGCGGGTGCACGTATTCGGGAACAGCCCTTCACCCGCTGTGGCAACATATGGCCTGCGGAGAACCGCACAAGAAGGAGAGTCCGAGTATGGAACAGACGCCAGAGACTTTGTAGAGAAAGACTTCTACGTAGATGATGGACTAAAATCTCTACCTACAGAAGAAGCTGCAATCGACCTACTCAAAAGGACCCAACATATGCTGTACCGAGCTAAGCTTAGACTGCACAAAATTGCTTCAAACAGCCCGGCTGTCATGAGAGCCTTTGAGTCAAGCGACCACGCACCTGGATTCAAGGACATAGACCTGGGACCAGACCGTCCGCCTGTGCAGAGAAGCTTAGGCCTGAGGTGGAACCTGTCAGCCGACACCTTCGGATTCCAAATCAACTGTGCAGACAAACCATTCACTAAACGTGGTGTCCTGTCAGTGGTAAATAGCCTGTATGACCCACTGGGATTCGTAGCACCAATTACCATACAAGGTAAATCCCTTCTGAGACAGCTGTCCGAAACTGTCAAGGACTGGGATACCCCTCTACCTCCTGATAAGGAACCAAAATGGGAAACCTGGAAGCAGTCTTTGTGTGCCTTGGATAAAATCCATATAACGAGTCTACCTGAAGGTAACGGGATCTGACAATCAAGATCATGTTGGGTTCGTTTTCGGCAAAGCTAAGTTGGCTCCCAAGCCTGACCACACTATTCCCAGGCTGGAACTCTGGGGCTGTGCTTGCAGTAGAACTCGCAGACTTTATTCAGCATGAGCTGGACACTCACATAGATGATGTACAATACTACAGTGACAGTAAAGTTGTCTTAGGTTACATCTACAACCAAACAAGGCGCTTCTACGTGTACGTCAGTAACCGCATTGAGAGAATAAGAAGGTCTTCCAAACCTGAACAGTGGCACTATATCCCATCTGAACTTAATCCAGCCGACCATGCCACTAGACCTATGTCTATAAATTCCTTTGCTAACTCTTCTTGGCTTTCAGGTCCAAAGTTTCTGCTGGAACAGAAGGGAAGTGAATGTGTTCAGGAAGTCTTCAGCATCCAGGATCCGGACGATGATCCAGAAGTCCGCTCCGAGGTCAGTGCTCTGGCCACGAACGCTAAACGAACCTCCACCCTCAGTTGTCAGCGCTTCAAATGCTTCTCCAATTGGATGAAACTCATTAAGACTATTGCAAGGTTAGTCCACATTGCGAGATCTTATCACAAGCCACATGGAGACAAAGACTGTCATGGTTGGCACGTCTGCCAAAAAATACTCACTATCGAGGACATTCTGGTAGGATAAACTATGAACAGAACACTGCACTACTATTTGTCCATTGGATTACAGTGGGTCAGAGATAGTTTGGCCTAGTGCGGCTTCTCTGATCCGAAGATGGGTTTTCCTTTGGATTATCTCAGAAACTGGCTTAATGTTTATCTTGTTTAAAGTTGTTGTTGCATTGCATGCATGTTTGGTTTCATTTTCTAGGTTGTTGGACTTTATTTCACGGACATTAATATAGTGAAATCCCTTTTGGAATTTCAGACGGGGAGTGTGCTGTTCCATGTATATTCCTCAGTTTCCATATATGTTGTTATATTTTACTCTGCTGCCACCCAATGGCCTTTTTCTGTATGGCAGCTTGTTTTTCATGTATTTCTTGTGGGCATGTCTTACATCCGGTTCAGGGGTCAAATCTTCTCTTCCTCTGGCAGCCATTTCCAGTTTACTTTCTGTTGTGAGAGGACGTGCTTTTGAACTGGGCTTAGGAAGGCATCAGTCTTTCGACCACTCTCTCATGCTGTTCACACTTGCAGACACACTTGGTGCTACATCTTACTGTACCCTGTCTACCCTGCATTTCTGGAGAAGTTCTGTATTACCAGTTATACACTGTATGTCCAGATCTACAAAATAAACAAGTCTGGATTGCACAATCCCTGGAGTGCATCATCTCTCTGGACGCTGAGCAGCATTGGTCCTGTCTGCCTCACATCGAAGAAATACGGAGGTACGTTTCTCTCTCACAACACTTATTAATCACCAACACCTCCATTCGCCTCATGTGGGGACAGAACAATATACTCACTGATAGCAGCGTGTCAGTGTGGTAATATACTCACTAATCGCAGCGTGTCAGTGTAGTAACATACTCAGGGATTGCAGGGTGTCAGTGTGGTAATATACTCACTCATAGCAGCGTGTCAGTGTGGTAATATACTCACTGATTGCAGGGTGTCAGTGTGGTAATATACTCACTAATCGCAGCGTGTCAGTGTGGTAATATACTCACTGATAGCAGCGTGTCAGTGTGGTAATATACTCACTGATAGCAGCGTGTCAGTGTGGTAATATACTCAGTGATTGCAGGGTGTCAGTGTGGCAACATACTCAGTGATTGCAGGGTGTCAGTGTGGTAATATACTCACTCATAGCAGCGTGTCAGTGTGGTAATATACTCACTGATTGCAGGGTGTCAGTGTGGTAATATACTCACTAATCGCAGCGTGTCAGTGTGGTAATATACTCAGTGATTGCAGGGTGTCAGTGTGGTAATATACCCACTAATCGCAGCGTGTCAGTGTGGTAATATACTCACTGATAGCAGCGTGTCAGTGAGGTAATATACTCACTGATTGCAGCGTGTCAGTGTGGTAATATACTCACTGACTGCAGCGTGTCAGTGTGGTAATATACTCACTGATAGCAGCGTGTCAGTGTGGAAATATGCTCACTGATTGCAGCGTGTCAGTGTGGTAATATACTCACTGACTGCAGCGTGTCAGTGTGGTAATATACTCACTGATAGCAGCGTGTCAGTGTGGTAATATACTCAGTGATTGCAGCGTGTCAGTGTGGTAATATACTCAGTGATTGCAGCGTGTCAGTGTGGTAATATACTCAGTGATTGCAGCGTGTCAGTGTGGTAATATACTCACTGATTGCAGCGTGTCAGTGTGGTAATATACTCACTGATTGCAGCGTGTCAGTGTGGTAATATACTCACTGATAGCAGCGTGTCAGTGTAGTAATATACTCAGTGATTGCAGGGGGTCAGTGTGGTAATATACTCACTGATAGCAGCGTGTCAGTGTGGTAATATACTCACTAATCGCAGCGTGTCAGTGTGGTAATATACTCACTGATAGGAGCCTGTCAGTGTGGTAATATACTCACTGACTGCAGGGTGTCAGTGTGGTAATATACTCACTGACTGCAGCGTGTCAGTGTGGTAATATACTCACTGATTGCAGCGTGTCAGTGTCGTAATATACTCACTAATAGCAGCGTGTCAGTGTGGTAATATACTCACTGATAGCAGCGTGTCAGTGTGGTAATATACTCAGTGATTGCAGCGTGTCAGTGTGGTAATATACTCAGTGATTGCAGCTTGTCAGTGTGGTAATATACTCACTGATTGCAGCGTGTCAGTGTGGTAATATACTCACTGATTGCAGCGTGTCAGTGTGGTAATATACTCAGTGATTGCAGGGGGTCAGTGGTAATATATTCAGTGATTGCAGGGGGGTCAGTGTGGTAATATACTCAGTGATTGCAGGGGGTCAGTGTGGTAATATACTCACTGATTGCAGCGTGTCAGTGTGGTAATATACTCACTGATTGCAGCGTGTCAGTGTGGTAATATACTCACTAATCGCAGCGTGTCAGTGTGGTAATATACTCACTGATAGGAGCCTGTCAGTGTGGTAATATACTCACTGACTGCAGGGTGTCAGTGTGGTAATATACTCACTGACTGCAGCGTGTCAGTGTGGTAATATACTCACTGATAGCAGCGTGTCAGTGTGGTAATATACTCACTAATAGCAGCGTGTCAGTGTGGTAATATACTCACTGATAGCAGCGTGTCAGTGTGGTAATATACTCAGTGATTGCAGCGTGTCAGTGTGGTAATATACTCACTGATTGCAGGGTGTCAGTGTGGTAATATACTCAGTGATTGCAGCGTGTCAGTGTGGTAATATACTCACTGATTGCAGCGTGTCAGTGTGGTAATATACTCAGTGATTGCAGGGGGTCAGTGGTAATATATTCAGTGATTGCAGGGGGGTCAGTGTGGTAATATACTCAGTGATTGCAGGGGGTCAGTGTGGTAATATACTCACTGATTGCAGCGTGTCAGTGTGGTAATATACTCACTGATTGCAGCGTGTCAGTGTGGTAATATACTCACTAATCGCAGCGTGTCAGTGTGGTAATATACTCACTGATAGGAGCCTGTCAGTGTGGTAATATACTCACTGACTGCAGGGTGTCAGTGTGGTAATATACTCACTGACTGCAGCGTGTCAGTGTGGTAATATACTCACTGATAGCAGCGTGTCAGTGTGGTAATATACTCACTAATAGCAGCGTGTCAGTGTGGTAATATACTCACTGATAGCAGCGTGTCAGTGTGGTAATATACTCAGTGATTGCAGCGTGTCAGTGTGGTAATATACTCACTGATTGCAGCGTGTCAGTGTGGTAATATACTCACTGATTGCAGCGTGTCAGTGTGGTAATATACTCAATGATGGCAGCGTGTCAGTGTGGTATTATACTCACTGATAGCAGCGTGTCAGTGTGGTAATATACTCACTGACTGCAGCGTGTCAGTGTGGTAATATACTCACTGATTGCAGCGTGTCAGTGTGGTAATATACTCACTGATTGCAGCGTGTCAGTGTGGTAATATACTCACTGATGGCAGCGTGTCAGCGTGGTAATATACTCACTGATGGCAGCGTGTCAGTGTGGTAATATACTCAGTGATTGCAGGGTGTCAGTGTGGTAATATACTCACTGATGGCAGCGTGTCAGTGTGGTAATATACTCACTGATGGCAGCGTGTCAGTGTGGTAATATACTCACTGATGGCAGCGTGTCAGTGTGGTAATATACTCACTGACTGCAGCGTGTCAGTGTGGTAATATACTCACTGATTGCAGGATGTCAGTGTGGTAATATATTCAGTGATAGCAGCGTGTCAGTGTGGTAATATACTCAGTGATTGCAGGGTGTCAGTTTGGTAATATACTGATTGCAGCGTGTCAGTGTGGTAATATACTCACTGATTGCAGCGTGTCAGTGTGGTAATATACTCACTGATAGCAGCGTGTCAGTGTGGTAATATACTCACTGCTATGTTGCCCAGCGATGTAGTATATTGCCCAGCGACGTAGTATATTGCCCAGCCACGCAGTATATTGCCCAGCCATGTAGTATATTGCCCAGCCACGTAGTATATTGCCCAGCCAGGTAGTATATTGCCCAGCCATGTAGTATATTGCCCAGCCACGTAGTATATTGCCCAGCCACGTAGTATATTGCCCAGCCACGTAGTATATTGCCCAGCCACGTAGTATATTGCCCAGCCACATAGTATATTGCCCAGCCACGTAGTATATTGCCCAGCGACGTAGTATATTGCCCAGCGACGTAGTATATTGCCCAGCCACGTAGTATATTGCCCAGCCACGTAGTATATTGCCCAGCCACATAGTATATTGCCCAGCCACGTAGTATATTGCCCAGCCACGTAGTATATAGCAGAGCCACGTAGTATATTGCACAGTTACGTAGTATATTGCCCAGCACAGCACAGAGCCACATAGTATAGAGACTTAAAAAAAAAACCATATACTCACCTATAGCCCGTTGAAGTCCTGCTATACTCACCATCCGCCGCCTTTCTCGCTCCTCTCCACACTCCCGGGACCGCTCCACTGCAAGAGGCAGCTTCCGCTCCTATCCCAGGGCTGTTATGAGCAGGACCTATGATGACGTCGCGGTCACATGACCGACTGTGACGTCACGGCAGGTCCTTGTCGCACACCAGCCCTGGGACGGGAGCGGAAGCTGCCGTTTGCAATGGAGCGGTCCCGGGAGTGTGGCGAGGAGCGAAAAAGGCGGCGGAGGGTGAGTATAGCAGGTTTTTTTTTATTATTATTATTTTTAACATGACCTATTTTTACTATTGATGCTGCATAGGCAGCATCAATAGTAAATAGTTGGGGACACACAGGGTTAATAGCAGCGGTAACGGCGCGCGTTCGTGACAGAAAGACAGACAGACGGAAAAACCCCTTAGACAATTATGTATATAGATAGATACTACAGTATGTGCACATGCCTCAGTGTTATATGCACTGATCATACCTGGACCTCACATTATAATGGATGGAATTATATATGCTATATGGTGTCCTGGAGCCAGGCTCAGGAGCAGTCAGGATTAGTGTTGAGCATTCCGATACCGCAAGTATCGGGTATCGGCCGATATTTGCGGTATCGGAATTCCGATACCGAATTCCGATACTTCCCGCGTATCGGATACCGGAATCGGAAGTTCCCAGAATTCAAACAGAACGCAGCCGCCAATGAGGAATGATTGGAAGTGTGGGCACATCCTGTTTAGCATGGTGGGCATGTAAGTACTGGCAAGGCTGTGATTGGCTGCTGAAATGATGTCACTCTGCACTATAAAAAACGCTGCCGCCATTTTGCGCTCACTCTGCTGTGATTTCAGTTAGGGACAGGACGCTGTGTTCTAACTGAGGGCCAGTTGAGCTAGCTAATTGCTTTATTTTCCTTTCCAAAGGCTAATTTAGCAAAACGCTGTGTGGTCTTCACTGTTCACCTTGCTCTTGCCTTGCAGCGCTGTTTTAACAGCGTTCTGCAAGGTCTCTGTGTGTGTGTATGTGTGTGCAGCTCACTCTGTAGTCTGTGTGCAGCCATATACCCGGTTGTATTCAGCTCAGGGGGGGTTCACACTGCCTCACACAGTTGTCCTTTTTTGCTCATAGTTCAGCCTGCTGCACATTTTTTCTCAAATTTCCTATTAGTGTTTTTCCACCCGTCTCCAGCTAAATTGTGGAAAAACACTACATAGGATAACCTAGAGGGGGGTTTTTGGGCCTTGCAGCGCCGTTTACGGCTGTCTGCACGGTCTCCGTGTGAGCCCAGCTCGCCCTGTAGTCTGTGTGCAGCCATAGCCGGTTGGATTCAGCTCAGGGTTCGTTACTGGCTCATACCTTGAGAAAAATTTTCCTTTCTTTCAAATAGTGCAGCCTGTTTAAAAATTTAAAAAAAAATTCCCTATTAGTGTTTTTCCACCCGTCTCCAGCTAAGTTGTGGAAAAACACTATATAGGATAACCTAGAGGGGGGTTTTTGGGCCTTGCAGCGCCGTTTACGGCTGTCTGCACGGTCTCCGTGTGAGCCCAGCTCGCCCTGTAGTCTGTGTGCAGCCATAGCCGGTTGGATTCAGCTCAGGGTTCGTTACTGGCTCATACCTTGAGAAAAATTTTCCTTTCTTTCAAATAGTGCAGCCTGTTTAAAAATTTAAAAAAAAATTCCCTATTAGTGTTTTTCCACCCGTCTCCAGCTAAATTGTGGAAAAACACTACATAGGATAACCTAGAGGGGGGTTTTTGGGCCTTGCAGCGCCGTTTACGGCTGTCTGCACGGTCTCCGTGTGAGCCCAGCTCGCCCTGTAGTCTGTGTGCAGCCATAGCCGGTTGGATTCAGCTCAGGGTTCGTTACTGGCTCATACCTTGAGAAAAATTTTCCTTTCTTTCAAATAGTGCAGCCTGTTTAAAAATTTTAAAAAAAATTCCCTATTAGTGTTTTTCCACCCGTCTCCAGCTAAATTGTGGAAAAACACTACATAGGATAACCTAGAGGGGGGTTTTTGGGCCTTGCAGCGCCGTTTACGGCTGTCTGCACGGTCTCCGTGTGAGCCCAGCTCGCCCTGTAGTCTGTGTGCAGCCATAGCCGGTTGGATTCAGCTCAGGGTGCGTTACTGCCTCATACCTTGAAAAACAATTTCCTTTTTTTCAAATAGTGCAGCCTGTTTAAAATTTAAAAAAAAAAAATCCTATTAGTGTCTTTCCACCCGTCTCCAGCTAAATAGTGGAAAAACACTACATAGGATAACCTAGAGGAGGGTTTTTTGGCCTTGCAGCGCCGTTTACGGCTGTCTGCACGGTCTCTGTGTGAGCGCAGCTCGCCCTGTAGTCTGTGTGCAGCTATAGCCGGTTGGATTCAGCTCAGGGTGCGTTACTGCCTCATACCTTGAAAAACAATTTCCTTTTTTTCAAATAGTGCAGCCTGTTTAAAATTTTTAAAAAAAATTCCTATTAGTGTCTTTCCACCCGTCTCCAGCTAAATAGTGGAAAAACACTACATAGGATAACCTAGAGGAGGGTTTTTTGGCCTTGCAGCGCCGTTTACGGCTGTCTGCACGGTCTCCGTGTGATTTAAACTAGCTCTGTAGCCCGATCTGCACAAAAAAAAAAGTAAAGTTCACCAAACACAACTTAACACTTGTGTAGGCCACATTTGAAAAATAATAAAGTTTAGTCCACACTTTACAACATTAGTGTTTCTTACACCTGTTAGGAGGAGCATTTCAGGAATAAGCACGCTAAGGCCTTAGTACTTTTCTGCTTATCTTTATCTGTCAACCAAGATGAAGAGGGCAGGGAGTAAGGCACGTGGGCGTGGGCGCGGAGCAGGGAGAGGAGCAGGGAGAGGACGTGGTGATTCTGTGCCTGCTGCGGGCGCCGGTGACTCGTCGTCACTCAGTTTCAGCAGGGAACAGTCCTTCATGCGCAGCTTTGTCGGAGAGCGCCGTGCACCGCTGCTGCGTGAAGACCAAATTGAAGCCGTTGTCGGGTGGATGGCAGCTAACGCCTCGGCATCGACTTCAGTTAGTGCCACATCCTCTCAGGCACAGAGCACTGGAGAGCAGCCATCTGTCTCTTCACCACCTGCCAAATTGGCCAGGCAGTCAGAGAGCCCAGGACAGGAGCCGTCTCTACTTCTGTTCTCTGAATCTCTTGGCTTGGAAACAGGGGGCCAGCCAAGCAGCATTGGAGAAATGGAAGAAGAGGCAGTGTGCAGTGATGCCCAACAGCTTTTTCTCTCTGACTCTGAAGAGGCAGGTGGGCCAGTGCCTCCGGTGACCACAGCGCAGTACGCATCTGATGATGAAACTCAGGTGCCGCTTTCTGATGCGTACTGTGCTGCCGAGACTACCCAGGAGGAGCAGTTGGTGGCAGAGGGTAGTGGAGATGATGAGGTCCTTGACCCATCGTGGCGTGAGGAACAGGAAGGTGGTGGGAGCAGCTCTGAGGAAGAGCTTCCCCTTACGGGCCAAAGAGGGAGAGGGAGGGGGAAGACTGCGGAGCCTGTAGCCTCCACTTTGGCACCCGTTAGGAGCCTGTCTCTTTCCAAAGCCAAAAAGGGCGCTCCCAAGACTTGCAGTGCCTGATCCTTTTTTGACACAGTTGCAGATGACATTTGTTTTGTCAAATGCAAGCTGTGTCATCAGAAAGTAAAAAGAGGTAAAAGTGTCAGCAACCTCAATACCACAAATATGTGGAAACATGTGCGGACCAGGCACGCAGTGGAGTCACAGAAACACAGTGAAGACGTAGGCCAACCAACAGCGGCAGCTACCACCTCTTCATCTCGTGTTGCCTCTTCCTCCACTGTTGTCCAGAGACCTAGTGTAATTCCACCCACAGCACCACCTTCCCAGTCATCCTCACACTCCCAGTCTACTCTACAGCCATCGGTAGTACAGGCATGGGAGAAAAGGCGGGCATTCTCGGCCAACCACCCCCGAGCACAGGCTCTGAATGCAGGCATTGCCAAACTGTTGTCCCTGGAAATGCTCTCGTTCAGGCTGGTGGAGACTGACAGCTTCCGTGACTTGATGGCATTGGCAGTCCCACAGTACAAGGTGCCCAGCCGCTTTTACTTCAGCAGGCAGGCTGTCCCTGCCCTGCACAGGCATGTTGAGGCAAACATAAAACATGCGCTACTGAACGCCGTCAGTAGCAAGGTCCACCTTACCACCGATGCGTGGACTAGTCAGCATGGACAGGGGCGATATGTTTCCCTCACTGCCCATTGGGTTAATGTTGTTGAGCCAGGTACAGATCGTGCGAGTGGCGCAGGACGTGTCCTGCCCACTCCAAGGATTGCAGGAATCCAGTCTGTACGCATCGACTCCTCCTCTTACACCAGTTCCTCAGATTCCTCTCTGCAGGATCCGTCACAGTCCACCTCCACATGGACCCGTGAACGTTTACCTATGACCGACATGAGCACAGCCGTGGCCAAACGTCAGCAGGCCGTCTTGAAACTAGTTTCATTGGGGCATCGAAGCCACACAGCGCAGGAGCTCTGGAATGCCATCAAGCAGGAGAGCGATGTGTGGTTACTGCCAGCGAATCTCCAGCCAGGCATGGTAGTGTGTGACAATGGCCGAAATCTGGTGGCAGCTTTGGCCCTTGGCAACCTCACTCACATCCCATGTCTGGCACATGTGCTCAATTTGGTTGTGCAGAGTTTTCTGAGGGACTATCCGGATCTTGATGCCCTGCTGCACAAGGTCCGCCTAGAGTGTGCTCACTTGCGGCGTTCCAGCTTGGCCAGATCCCGCATTGCTGCTCTGCAGCGCCGATTCCGCCTTCCGGAACACCGCATCATATGTGACCTACCTACCTGGTGGAATTCCACGTTACATATGTTGGAGCGGTTGTGTGAGCAGCAGCAAGCAGTTATGGAGTACCAGCTGCATCAGGCGCAAAGAAGTCGCAGTCAGGGCCGATCAGACTTCACAACCACAGAGTGGGCCACTATGAAGGACGTCTGCCAGGTTTTGCGTCCTTTTGATTATTCCACGCGGATGGCAAGTGCAGATGATGCACTAGTCAGCATGACTGTCCCCCTTATCTGCCTGCTTCAGCAAACTTTGCAAGGGTTAAGGGATGATGTTGTGGAAGAGGTGGAGGATGAGGAGTCACCTTTTCCATCAGCTTCTAGAGAGTCAGCGCCATGTGGTTCCTCACAAAGGGGTACGCAGGGGCCAATTTGTGAGGAGGATGAGGAGGAGTCAATGGAGGAGGAAGAGCTCCGTCCAGAGGAGGGAGCGACACAATTGTCCAGTGGTCAGTGTGTACAGCGAGGGTGGGGTGATGACGAGCGGGCAGAGATCATGTCTCAAGCAGGGGACAGCGTTTCTGGGCCAGTTGGCACTCTGCAGCACATGGTGGATTTCATGCTGCAGTGCCTGAGAAACGACCGCCGCATCGACCACATTCTCAACATGCCTGATTATTGGGTGTTCACCCTCCTCGATCCTCGCTACCGGGACAACGTCCAAAACCTCATCCCTGCGTTGACCCGGGAGCGTAAATTGCGGGAGTACCACGACACACTGGTGAATTCCATCATCTTCTCCAGTCCAACTGAGAGGAGTGCTGCTAGTGCTTTACAAAGCAGCTCAGTGCGTCGAGGCAGTGGGGGAGGCTCTGCCCAAAGAGGGAGCAGAAGCAGTGCCTCTGCCCAAGGCATGCCCAGTATGGCACAACTCTGGCACACTTTTGTGTGCCCGCCCCAAATGTCTACACCATCACCGGCGGCTCCAGTCAGCAGGAGGCAACGGTTCCGTCAGATGGTGACAGACTACATGGCTTGCCCTCTTACTGTACTCCCAGACGGCTCTTCCCCGTTCAAGTTTTGGGTCTCTAAGCTGGATACATGGCCAGAGCTAAGCCAGTATGCATTGGAGGTGCTGGCTTGCCCTGCGGCTAGTGTCTTATCGGAACGTGTCTTTAGTGCCGCAGGTGGTGTACTAACAGACCGTCGCATGTGACTATCCTCCGATAACGTTGACCGGCTTACTTTCCTGAAAATGAACCAGGCCTGGATCTCGCAGGAATTTGCCACTCCTCTGCCTGATTAAGTAATTGGGTGTCATCCAGGTCTCCTGCTGTGTTCATCTTTCTACCACCTGAACTGCTATTCCTGGGCTCCAACACCGCCAGTTGTGGCTCAGAAGTGCAGGCTGCACAGTAAAAACATACGACCCAGTGTTATTGGGTTTCAGTAACGTCAGCTGATCCCCAGCTGTGTAGCCGGCAATGTGTCCTGCGACCGCCACGCTGGCACAACAACCTAAATGTAAGGGAACCTGCCCCCCCCCCTTCCCGTCGTTTGTTACTGAAAGAGCCATCTTGTGCAGCAGTAATGCTGCACAAGGAAAAGGTAGCTCTTTTTTTTTAGCTCCTTGCACACGCAGAACTTAACACTTATAAAATGTGTTCACTGATACCGTTATACTGTCCCGGAGCTGGGACTTTCCTTCGCAATGTGACGCAGCACAGCCGTCATTCCTACCCCCTTGGTGCCATGCGCTGCCTCCTCAGCGTTGTTTTAAGCGGTCACGGAGCCTGCGCTGTTCTGTTATCCCTTGGGCATGCCCTATTTGCGCTGCCTGTCTTCTGACATAATTTGGTGTCAGGCTGGCTGCGCCTGTGCGGCCGCGCTGCCCGAGATCCCGCCTCGCTGTGTCTTCTGATTGAGTCACACTGCGGGCCTGGGATCCATGGGCATGCGCAGTGCATATCTTCCCCTCGGGCTCTCGCTCATTTCCCTCCGCCTTCTTTAGACTGTGCGCCGTCAGCTGATCCCTAATAGCATGCCACGGCCGTGACACCGCACAGTCTGAAGAAGAGGGAAGAAGGGGAGTGAGAGTCGAGGATATGCACTGTGCATGTCCATGGTTCCAAGGCCCGCAGTGGGATTACGTTGGATGAGACTGCGAGGTGGGATCTGGAGCAGCGTGGACGCACAGGCAGTGACAGCCTGACACCAAATTATGTCAGAAGACAGGCAGCGCTAATTGGGCATGGCCAAGGGCTAACAGAACAGCGCAGGCTCCGTGACAGCTTAAAACAACGCTGAGGAGGCAGCGCACGGCACCAAGGGGATAGGAATGACAGCTGTGCTGTGTCCCATTACGAAGGAAATTCGCACCTCCGGGACGGTTTAACGGTATAAGGGGACACATTTTTAATGTTTACTTCGGTGTTTGCAAGGAGCATAATTAAAAGAACCACCTTTTCCTTTTGCATCGTTAGTGCTGCACAAGATGGCTCTTTCAGCTACGAACGTCTTGGGGGGGGGGGTTAAAGGTTCCCTTTCAACTTGCTCCAATCAGGCTTCGGCCTAGACTCTGTTCCTCTGCTCCTCCTGCTGTCCCTGGGCTCTAACACCGCCAGTTGGTGCCTGGAAGTGCTGTGTGCACAGTCAACAGTCGCTCCTCTGTTATTGGGGTTCAGTAACGTCAGCTGATCCCCAGCTGTGTGTGCGGCAATACCTCCAATCTGCTCCTCCTGCTGTCCCTGAGCTCTAACACCGCCATTTGGTGCCTGGAAGTGCTGTGTGCACAGTCAACAGTCGCTCCTCTGTTATTGGGGTTCAGTAACGTCAGCTGATCCCCAGCTGTGTGTGCGGCAATACCTCCAATCTGCTCCTCCTGCTGTCCCTGGGCTCTAACACCGCCAGTTGGTGCCTGGAAGTGCTGTGTGCACAGTCAACAGTCGCTCCTCTGTTATTGGGGTTCAGTAACGTCAGCTGATCCCCAGCTGTGTGTGTGGCAATACCTCCAATCTGCTCCTCTCGCTGTCCCTGGGCTCTAACACCGCCAGTTGGTGCCTGGAAGTGCTGTGTGCACAGTCAACAGTCGCTCCTCTGTTATTGGGGTTCAGTAACGTCAGCTGATCCCCAGCTGTGTGTGCGGCAATACCTCCAATCTGCTCCTCCTGCTGTCCCTGGGCTCTAACACCGCCAGTTGGTGCCTGGAAGTGCTGTGTGCACAGTCAACAGTCGCTCCTCTGTTATTGGGGTTCAGTAACGTCAGCTGATCCCCAGCTGTGTGTGCGGCAATACCTCCAATCTGCTCCTCCTGCTGTCCCTGGGCTCTAACACCGCCAGTTGGTGCCTGGAAGTGCTGTGTGCACAGTCAACAGTCGCTCCTCTGTTATTGGGGTTCAGTAATGTCAGCTGATCCCCAGCTGTGTGTCCGGCAACGTGTCATGCGACCGCCACGCTGGCACAACTAAAATGTAAGGGGACCTGTCCCCCCCCCTAGGCGTTTGTTACTGAAAGAGCCACCATGTGCAGCACTAATACTGCACAAGGGAAAGGTCGCTCTTGAAATTATGCTCCTTGCAAACGCTGAACTACACACTCATGTAATGTGTCCCCTCACACCGTCCAACCGTCCCGGAGGTGGGACTTTCCTTTGTAATGTGACGCAGCACAGCCGTCATTGCTACCCCCTTGGCACCGTGCGCTGCCTCCTTAGCGTTGTTTGATTCCGTCATGGACCCTGCGCTGTTATGTTATCCCTTGGCCATGCACAGTTTGCGCTGCCCGTCCTCTGACATCATTTGTTGTCATCCTGGCTGCGCCTGTGCGTCCACGCTGCCCGAAATCACACCTCGCAGTGTCGTCTAATGTGATCCCACAGTGGGCCTGGTATCCATGGCCATGCGCAGTGCATATACTAGCCTCTCACTCCCCTTCTTCACGCTTCTTCAGACTAGGCGGCGTCAGCTGATCCCTAATAGCATGCCACGGCCGTGACGCCGCACAGTCTGAAGAAGCAGGAAGGAGGTGAGTGAGAGGCGATGATATGCACTGCGCATGCCCATGGATCCCTGGCCCGCAGTGGGACTACATTAGATGACACTGCAAGGTTGGATCTCGGGCAGCTTGGACGCACAGGCACTGCCAGCCTGACACCTACATGATGTCAGAAGACGGGCACCGCTAACTGTGCATGGTCAAGGGATAACATTACAGCGCGGGCTCCGTGACAGAACCAAACAACGTTGAGGAGGTGGCGCCCGGCACCAAGGGGGTTGGAATGACGGCTGTGCTGTGTCACATTACAAAGGAAAGTCCCACTTCCGGGATGGTTTGACGGTGTGAGGGGACACATTATATGAGTGTGTACTTCAGCGTTTGCAAGGAGCATAATTTTCGGAGCCACCATTTTCCATGTGCAGTATTACTGCTGTACAAGATGGCTCTTTCAGCAACAAATGCCTGGGGGGGGGGGGTTAAAGGTTCCCTTTCAACTTGCTCCACTGCAGGCTTCGGCCTACACTCTGCTCCTCTTTGATTCCCTGGGTTTCAACACTGTCAGTTGCCACCTGGAAGTGTTGTCTACACAGAAAAAACACTAGCTGATGTGTCAGTGGGGTTCAGCACCGCCAGCTGTTCCCCTGCTGTTTAGTCGGCAACGTGTCCAGCACAAGCCACGCTGGCACAACAGAACAAAAGCTGCCACCAGTGCAGGCTTCGGCCTACACTCTGCTCCTCTCCTCCTCCTGCTGACCCTGGGCTCAAACACCGCTAGTTTTTGCCCGGAAGTGCTAGCTGCACAGAGAAAAACACCAGCCAATGTGTTAGTGGGGTTCAGCACCGCCAGCTGTTCCCCTGCTGTGTAGCCAGCAACGTGACCTGCAAACGCCACGCAGGCACATGAACTAAAATTAAAGGGAAACTGGCCCCACCCCCCCAGGTGTTTCTATGTATAACAGCCACCTAGTACAGCAGTACTGCTGCATTTGTACAAGGTGGCTGACTTTTTCTCCTTGCCCACGTGGAACTCAACACGTACAAAATGTGTCTCATTGAGACCATTCCACTGTCCCTGAGGTGTGACTTTCCTTTCTAATGATACGCAGCACCCCCCTTGGTAGCATTTCCCGTCTTTTGTCATCATGGTTAGCTGGCTGCGCCTGTGCATCCGCCCTGCTAGAAACAACGCCCCTCGTTGTCATATATATTTTGTCAGCGAGGGTGTGGTTTATGGGCACGAGCAGTGCATATGTTCGCCTGTCTTAACTCATCTCCTTCCGCCTTCTTCAGACTGTGCGGCCTCCTGGCCGTGGTAGGCGATAAGGGATCAGCTGAGGCCGCCCAGTCTGAAGCAGGTGTAAGGACATGTGTGAGCGGCAAACCTATTTACTGCACAAGGCCACGAATCCCAGCCACGCAGTGTGATTTTTTGAAAACACACTGTGGGTCTGGGATTCATGTCCATCGCTAACCGCAACGGCCGACATGAAATGAGGTCAGAAGACAGGAAGCGCTCACAGCGCATGGCCAAGGGATCACAATAGCGCAGACTCCTGTACAGCAAATAACAACGCTCAGGAATCTGCGCCCAGTACCTAGGTGCAAATTTTGACACCTGTGCTGCGTCTCCTTAAAAAGACAAGTCACGCCTCCACAACTGTTTGACAGTATAATGGGCTAAATAGTGTACGTGTTTTATTCAGCGTGTGCAAGGAGCAAACTAAATAGAGCAACCTTTTACTTGTGCAGCATTAATGCTGCACAAGGTGTGGCTCTTGTACCTTGCAACACCTGAGGGGGGGTTAAAGGTAACCTTTGAAATTGGTTCAACTAGGCTTCGGCCTACACTCTGCTCCTCTCCTCCTCCTGCTGACCCTGGGATCTAACACCGCCAGTTTTTGCCCGGACATGCGAGCTGCACAGAGAAAAACACCAGTCAATGTGTCAGTGGGGTTCAGCAACGCCAGCTGTTCCCCTGCTGTGTAGCTTGCATCGTGTCCAGCACAAGCACGCTGGCACAACCGACCAAAAGCTGCCACCAGTGCAGGCTTCGGCCTACACATTGCTCCTCTCCTCCTCCTGCTGACCCTGGGCTCTAACACCGCCAGTTTTTGCCCGGACATGCGAGCTGCACAGAGAAAAACACCAGTCAATGTGTCAGTGGGGTTCAGCAACGCCAGCTGTTCCCCTGCTGTGTAGCTTGCATCGTGTCCAGCACAAGCCACGCTGGCACAACCGACCAAAAGCTGCCACCAGTGCAGGCTTCGGCCTACACATTGCTCCTCTCCTCCTCCTGCCGACCCTGGGCTCTAACACCGCCAGTTTTTGCCCGGACATGCGAGCTGCACAGAGAAAAACACCAGTCAATGTGTCAGTGGGGTTCAGCAACGCCAGCTGTTCCCCTGCTGTGTAGCTTGCAACGTGACCTGCAAACGCCACGCAGGCACATGAACTGAAATTGAAGGGAGCTTGCCCCCCACCCCCAGGTGTTTCTATGTATAACAGCCACCTTGTACAGCAGTACTGCTGCATTTGTACAAGGTGGCTGACTTTTTCTCCTTGCCCACGTGGAACTCAACACGTACAAAATGTGTCTCATTGAGACCATTCCACTGTCCCTGAGGTGTGACTTTCCTTTCTAATGATACGCAGCACGACCCTTGTTAGCGCTGCCCGTCTTTTGACATCATTGGTTAGCTGGCTGCGCCTGTGCGTCTGCCCTGCTCGAAACAACGCCCCTCGGTGTCTTATTTTTTTGGACAGCGAGGGTGTGATTGATGGGCATGTGCAGTGCATATGTTTGCCTGTGTTCACTCATCTCCTTCCGCCTTCTTCAGACTGGGTGTCCTCATGGCCGCGGCAGGCGATAAGGGATCAGATGAGGCCGCCCAGTCTGAAGCTGGTGTAAGGACATGTGTGAGTGTCAAACATATTTACTGCACAAGGCCACGAATCCCAGCCACGCAGTGTGATTTTTTGAAAACACACTGTGGGTCTGGGATTCATGTCCATCGCTAACCGCAACGGCCGACATGAAATGAGGTCAGAAGACAGGAAGCGCTCACAGCGCATGACCAAGGGATCACAATAGCGCAGACTCCTGTACAGCAAATAACAACGCTCAGGAATCTGCGCCCAGCAGCTAGGTGTAAATTTGTACACCTGTGCTGCATCTCTTTAAAAAGACAAATCACGCCTCCACTACTGTTTGACAGTATAGTGGGCTAAATAGTGTACGTGTTTTATTCAGCGTGTGCAAGGAGCAAATTAAATAGAGCAACCTTTTACTTGTGCAGCATTAATGCTGCACAAGGTGTGGCTCTTGTACCTTGCAACACCTGAGGGGGGGTTAAAGGTAACCTTTGAAATTGGTTCAACTAGGCTTCGGCCTACACTCTGCTCCTCTCCTGCTGACCCTGGGCTCAAACACCGCTAGTTTTTGCCCGGAACTGCTAGCTGCACAGAGAAAAACACCAGTCAATGTGTTAGTGGGGTTCAGCACCGCCAGCTGTTCCCCTGCTGTGTAGTCGGCATCGTGTCCAGCACAAGCCACGCTGGCACAACTGACCAAAAGCTGCCACCAGTGCAGGCTTCGGCCCACACTCTGCTCCTCTCCTCCTCCTGCTGACCCTGGGCTCAAACACCTCCAGTTTCTGCCCGGAAGTGCTAGCTGCACAGAGACAAAACACCAGCCAATGTGTTAGTGGGGTTCAGCACCGCCAGCTGTTCCCCTGCTGTGTAGCTTGCAACGTGACCTGCAAACGCCACGCAGGCATATGAACTGAAATTAAAGGGAACCTGGCCCCACCCCCCAGGTGTTTCTATGTATAACAGCCACCTTGTACAGCAGTACTGCTGCATTTGTACAAGGTGGCTGACTTTTTCTCCTTGCCCACGTGGAACTCAACACATACAAAATGTGTCTCATTAGAGACCATTCCACTGTCCCTGAGGTGTGACTTTCCTTTCTAATGACACGCAGCACCCCCATTGTTAGCGCTGCCCGTCTTCTGACATCATTGGTTGGCTGGCTGTGCCTGTGCGTCCGCCCTGCCCGACACAACGCCCCTCGTTGTCTCATATATTTTGACTGCGAGGGTGTGATTGATGGGCACGAGCAGTGCATATGTTCCCCTGTCTTCACTCCCCTCCTTCCGCCTTCTTCTGACTGTGCGGCCTCATGGCCGCGGCATGCGATAAGGGATCAGCTGAGGCCGCCCAGTCTGAAGCAGGTGTAAGGACATGTGTGAGCGGCGAACATATTTACTGCACAAGGCCACGAATCCCAGCACCGCAGTGTGACTTTAGGAAAAGGCACTGTGGGTCTGGGATTTATGGCCATCGTTAACCGCACCGGCCAACATGAAATGAGGTCATGAGACGGCCTGCACTAACAGGGTATTGCCAAGGGATAACACAAGAGCGCAGTTTCCTGTACTGCAAATAACAACGGTAAGGAATCTGCGCCCAGCACCTAGGTGTAAATTTGTACACCTGTGCTGCGTCTCCTTAAAAAGACAAGTCACGCCTCCACTACTGTTTGACAGTATAATGGGCTAAATAGTGTACGTGTTTTATTCAGCGTGTGCAAGGAGCAAAATTAAGAGAGCAACCTTTGACTTGTGCATCATTAATGCAGTTCAAGGTGTGGCTCTTGTACCTTGCAACACCTGAGGGGGGGTTAAAGGTTACCTTTGAAATTGGTTCAACTAGGCTTCGGCCTACACTCTGCTCCTCTCCTCCTCCTGCTGACCCTGGGCTATAACACCGCCAGTTGTAGCCTGGAAGTGCTAGCTGCACAGAGAAAAACACCAGCCAATGTGTTAGTGGGGTTCAGCACCGCCAGCTGTTCCCCTGCTGTGTAGCCGGCATCGTGTCCAGCACAAGCCACGCTGGCACAACCGACCAAAAGCTGCCACCAGTGCAGGCTTCGGCCTACACTCTGCTCCTCTCCTCCTCCTGCTGACCCTGGGCTCAAACACCGCCAGTTTCTGCCCGGACATGCTAGCTGCACAGAGAAAAACACCCACCATTGTGTCAGTGGGGTTCAGCACCGCCAGCTGTTCCCCCGCTGTGTAGCCGGCATCGTGTCCAGCACAAGCCACGCTGGCACAACTGACCAAAAGCTGCCACCAGTGCAGGCTTCGGCCTACACTCTGCTCCTCTCCTCCTCCTGCTGACCCTGGGCTCAAACACCTCCAGTTTCTGCCCGGAAGTGCTAGCTGCACAGAGAAAAACACCAGCCAATGTGTTAGTGGGGTTCAGCACCGCCAGCTGTTCCCCTGCTGTGTAGCCGGCAACGTGACCTGCAAACGCCACGCAGGCACATGAACTGAAATTAAAGGGAACCTGGCCCCACCCCCCCAGGTGATTCTATGTATAACAGCCACCTTGTACAGCAGTACTGCTGCATTTGTACAAGGTGGCTGACTTTTTCTCCTTGCCCACGTGGAACTCAACACGTACAAAATGTGTCTCATTAGAGACCATTCCACTGTCCCTGAGGTGTGACTTTCCTTTCTAATGATACGCAGCACCCCCCTTGGTAGTGCTGCCCGTCTTCTGACATCATTGGTTGGCTTGTTGCGCCTGTGCGTCCGCCCTGCCTGAAACAATGCTCCTCGTTGTCTTACTTATTTTGACTGCGAGGGTGTGATTGATGGGCACGAGCAGTGCATATCTTCGCCTGTCTTAACTCATCTCCTTCCGCCTTCTTCAGACTGTGCAGCCTCATGGCCGCGGCATGCGAGAAGGGATCAGCAGAGGCCGCCCAGTCTGAAGCAGGTGTAAGGACGTGTGTGAGCGGCCAAAATATTTACTGCTCAAGGCCACGAATCCCAGCACCGCAGTGTGACTTTAGGAAAAGGCACTGTGGGTCTGGGATTTATGGCCATCGTTAACCGCACCGGCCAACATGAAATGAGGTCATGAGACGGCCTGCACTAACAGGGTATTGCCAAGGGATAACACAAGAGCGCAGTTTCCTGTACTGCAAATAACAACGGTAAGGAATCTGCGCCCAGCACCTAGGTGTAAATTTGTACACCTGTGCTGCGTCTCCTTAAAAAGACAAGTCACGCCTCCACTACTGTTTGACAGTATAATGGGCTAAATAGTGTACGTGTTTTATTCAGCGTGTGCAAGGAGCAAAATTAAGAAAGCAACCTTTGACTTGTGCATCATTAATGCAGTTCAAGGTGTGGCTCTTGTACCTTGCAACACCTGAGGGGGGGTTAAAGGTTACCTTTGAAATTGGTTCAACTAGGCTTCGGCCTACACTCTGCTCCTCTCCTCCTCCTGCTGACCCTGGGCTATAACACCGCCAGTTGTAGCCTGGAAGTGCTAGCTGCACAGAGAAAAACACCAGCCAATGTGTTAGTGGGGTTCAGCACCGCCAGCTGTTCCCCCGCTGTGTAGCCGGCATCGTGTCCAGCAGAAGCCACGCTGGCACAACTGACCAAAAGCTGCCACCAGTGCAGGCTTCGGCCTACACTCTGCTCCTCTCCTCCTCCTGCTGACCCTGGGCTCAAACACCTCCAGTTTCTGCCCGGAAGTGCTAGCTGCACAGAGAAAAACACCCACCAATGTGTTAGTGGGGTTCAGCACCGCCAGCTGTTCCCCTGCTGTGTAGCCGGCAACGTGACCTGCAAACGCCACGCAGGCACATGAACTGAAATTAAAGGGAACCTGGCCCCACCCCCCCAGGTGATTCTATGTATAACAGCCACCTTGTACAGCAGTACTGCTGCATTTGTACAAGGTGGCTGACTTTTTCTCCTTGCCCACGTGGAACTCAACACGTACAAAATGTGTCTCATTAGAGACCATTCCACTGTCCCTGAGGTGTGACTTTCCTTTCTAATGATACGCAGCACCCCCCTTGGTAGTGCTGCCCGTCTTCTGACATCATTGGTTGGCTTGTTGCGCCTGTGCGTCCGCCCTGCCTGAAACAATGCTCCTCGTTGTCTTACTTATTTTGACTGCGAGGGTGTGATTGATGGGCACGAGCAGTGCATATCTTCGCCTGTCTTAACTCATCTCCTTCCGCCTTCTTCAGACTAGGCAGCCTCATGGCCGCGGCATGCGAGAAGGGATCAGCAGAGGCCGCCCAGTCTGAAGCAGGTGTAAGGACGTGTGTGAGCGGCCAAAATATTTACTGCTCAAGGCCACGAATCCCAGCACCGCAGTGTGACTTTAGGAAAAGGCACTGTGGGAATGGGATTTATGGCCATCGTTAACCGCACCGGCCAACATGAAATGAGGTCATAAGACGGGCAGCTCTAACAGGGCATTGCCAAGGGATAACACAAGAGTGCAGACTCCTGTACAGCAAATAACAACGCTCAGGAAGCTGCACCAAGGCGTTATTTGGGACACCTGTGCTGCGTCTCTTTAAAAAGCCAAGTCACGCATCCACTACAGTTTGACTGTAGAATGGGCTAAATTGTGTACGTCTTTCTTTCATCGTGTGCAAGTAGACAAATTAATAGGGCAACCTTTCACTTGTGCAGCATTAATACTGCACAAGGTGTGTCTCTTGTACTTTGTAACACCTGAGGGGGGGTTAAAGGTTTCCTTTGAAATTGGTTCAACTAGGCTTCGGCCTACACTCTGCTCCTCTCCTCCTCCTCCTGCTTCACCACGGGCTCTAACATCGCAAGTTTTTGCCTGCAAGTGCTAGCTGCACAGAGAAAAACACCCGCCATTGTGTTAGTGGGGTTCAGCAACGCCAGCTGTTCCCACACTGTGTAGCCGGCAAAGTGTCCTGCAAACGCAACGCTGACACAAAGCTGCCTCCAGTGCAGGCTTCGGCCTACACTCTGCTCCCCCTGTTTACCCTTTGCTCCAGCACCGCTAGTTGGGGCTCTAGGAAGACAATCTTTAATAGGCAACGCATCTGGGTTCCAGCACCGCCAGCTGGTTCTCGGCAGTGTTTTTGTCACTGGTACTCCCTCGTGCCAAACCTGGTTCCAGCACCGTCAGCTGTTTCCGGGTAGTGTCAAGCTCACTGAGACGCCTATGCTTGCCCCGTCGTGGTGCGGTCGGGTTAGCCAACTCCAGGGTGCCTCCAGTTTAGGAGCTTCCTATGTGGGCTGCGTGAAATGGTAGTCAAGGCTGGTTCTGTAGTGCCAGTAGGCCCAGCTCCCCCTGTAGGACTGTTGGGGTTCGGTAACTGCGGCTGCCTCGCGGCCTAGCTGTTCTCTCCTCTCCTGTGGGCCTTGGGGTCCACCACCTGGTTCCAGCACCGTCAGCTGGTTCCAGGCCGAGCCTTTGGCTTAGGTGCCTCCTCCTGGGTATCCGAGTTCCGCCAACGTCAGGCGGTCCTTGGTAGTGCTTTTAAGCGCGGGCACCTACAGCTTAGTAACCGGGTTCCAGCACCGCCAGCTGGTCCTCGGTCGTGCCATTGGCTCTTGCACACTGGGGCAACGCATCTGGGTTCCAGCACCGCCAGCTGGTTCTCGGCAGTGTTCTTGACACAGGTACTCCCTCGTGCCAAGCCTGGTTTCAGCACCGTCAGCTGTTTCCGGGTTGTGTCAAGCTCACTGAGACGCCTATGCTTGCCCCGTCGTGGTGCGGTCGGGTTAGCCAACTCCAGGGTGCCTCCAGTTTAGGAGCTTCCTATGTGGGCTGCGTGAACTGGTAGTCAAGGCTGGTTCTGTAGTGTCAGTAGGCCCAGCTCCCCCTGTAGGACTGTTGGGGTTCGGTAACTGTGGCTGCCTCGCGGCCTAGCTGTTCTCTCCTCTCCTGTGGGCCTTGGGGTCCACCACCTGGTTCCAGCACCGTCAGCTGGTTCCAGTCCGAGCCTTTGGCTTAGGTGCCTCCTCCTGGGTATCCGAGTTCCGCCAACGTCAGGCGGTCCTTGGTAGTGCTTTTAAGCGCGGCACCTACAGCTTAGTAACCGGGTTCCAGCACCGCCAGCTGGTCCTCGGTCGTGCCATTGGCTCTTGCACACTGGGGCAACGCATCTGGGTTCCAGCACCGCCAGCTGGTTCTCGGCAGTGTTTTTGACACAGGTACTCCCTCGTGCCAAGCCTGGTTTCAGCACCGTCAGCTGTTTCCGGGTTGTGTCAAGCTCACTGAGACGCCTATGCTTGCCCCGTCGTGGTGCGGTCGGGTTAGCCAACTCCAGGGTGCCTCCAGTTTAGGAGCTTCCTATGTGGGCTGCGTGAACTGGTAGTCAAGGCTGGTTCTGTAGTGCCAGTAGGCCCAGCTCCCCCTGTAGGACTGTTGGGGTTCGGTAACTGCGGCTGCCTCGCGGCCTAGCTGTTCTCTCCTCTCCTGTGGGCCTTGGGGTCCACCACCTGGTTCCAGCACCGTCAGCTGGTTCCAGGCCGAGCCTTTGGCTTAGGTGCCTCCTCCTGGGTATCCGAGTTCCGCCAACGTCAGGCGGTCCTTGGTAGTGCTTTTAAGCCCGGGCACCTACAGCTTAGTAACCGGGTTCCAGCACCGCCAGCTGGTCCTCGGTCGTGCCATTGGCTCTTGCACACTGGGGCAACGCATCTGGGTTCCAGCACCACCAGCTGGTTCTCGGCAGTGTTCTTGACACAGGTACTCCCTCGTGCCAAGCCTGGTTTCAGCACCGTCAGCTGTTTCCGGGTTGTGTCAAGCTCACTGAGACGCCTATGCTTGCCCCGTCGTGGTGCGGTCGGGTTAGCCAACTCCAGGGTGCCTCCAGTTTAGGAGCTTCCTATGTGGGCTGCGTGAACTGGTAGTCAAGGCTGGTTCTGTAGTGCCAGTAGGCCCAGCTCCCCCTGTAGGACTGTTGGGGTTCGGTAACTGCGGCTGCCTCGCGGCCTAGCTGTTCTCTCCTCTCCTGTGGGCCTTGGGGTCCACCACCTGGTTCCAGCACCGTCAGCTGGTTCCAGGCCGAGCCTTTGGCTTAGGTGCCTCCTCCTGGGTATCCGAGTTCCGCCAACGTCAGGCGGTCCTTGGTAGTGCTTTTAAGCGCGGGCACCTACAGCTTAGTAACCGGGTTCCAGCACCGCCAGCTGGTCCTCGGTCGTGCCATTGGCTCTTGCACACTGGGGCAACGCATCTGGGTTCCAGCACCGCCAGCTGGTTCTCGGCAGTGTTCTTGACACAGGTACTCCCTCGTGCCAAGCCTGGTTTCAGCACCGTCAGCTGTTTCCGGGTTGTGTCAAGCTCACTGAGACGCCTATGCTTGCCCCGTCGTGGTGCGGTCGGGTTAGCCAACTCCAGGGTGCCTCCAGTTTAGGAGCTTCCTATGTGGGCTGCGTGAATTGGTAGTCAAGGCTGGTTCTGTAGTGCTAGTAAGCCCAGCTCCCCCTGTAGGACTGTTGGGATTCGGTAACTGCGGCTGCCTCGCGGCCTAGCTGTTCTCTCCTCTCCTGTGGGCCTTGGGGTCCACCACCTGGTTCCAGCACCGTCAGCTGGTTCCAGGCCGAGCCTTTGGCTTAGGTGCCTCCTCCTGGGTATCCGAGTTCCGCCAACGTCAGGCGGTCCTTGGTAGTGCTTTTAAGCGCGGCACCTACAGCTTAGTAACCGGGTTCCAGCACCGCTAGCTGGTCCTCGGTCGTGCCATTGGCTCTTGCACACTGGGGCAACGCATCTGGGTTCCAGCACTGCCAGCTGGTTCTCGGCAGTGTTCTTGACACAGGTACTCCCTCGTGCCAAGCCTGGTTTCAGCACCGTCAGCTGTTTCCGTGTTGTGTCAAGCTCACTGAGACGCCTATGCTTGCCCCGTCGTGGTGCGGTCGGGTTAGCCAACTCCAGGGTGCCTCCAGTTTAGGAGCTTCCTATGTGGGCTGCGTGAATTGGTAGTCAAGGCTGGTTCTGTAGTGCCAGTAGGCCCAGCTCCCTCTGTAGGACTGTTGGGGTTCGGTAACTGCGGCTGCCTCGCGGCCTAGCTGTTCTCTCCTCTCCTGTGGGCCTTGGGGTCCACCACCTGGTTCCAGCACCGTCAGCTGGTTCCAGGCCGAGCCTTTGGCTTAGGTGCCTCCTCCTGGGTATCCGAGTTCCGCCAACGTCAGGCGGTCCTTGGTAGTGCTTTTAAGCGCGGCACCTACAGCTTAGTAACCAGGTTCCAGCACCGTCAGCTGGTCCTCGGTCGTGCCATTGGCTCTTGCACACTGGGGCAACGCATCTGGGTTCCAGCACCGCCAGCTGGTTCTCGGCAGTGTTTTTGTCACAGGTACTCCCTCGTGCCAAACCTGGTTTCAGCACCGTCAGCTGTTTCCGGGTTGTGTCAAACTCGCTGAGACGCCTATGCTTGCCCCGTCGTGTTGCGGTCGGGTTAGCCAACTCCAGGGTGCCTCCAGTTTAGGAGCTTCCTATGTGGGCTGCGTGAATTGGTAGTCAAGGCTGGTTCTGTAGTGCCAGTAAGCCCAGCTCCCCCTGTAGGACTGTTGGGGTTCGGTAACTGCGGCTGCCTCGCGGCCTAGCTGTTCTCTCCTCTCCTGTGGGCCTTGGGGTCCACCACCTGGTTCCAGCACCGTCAGCTGGTTCCAGGCCGAGCCTTTGGCTTAGGTGCCTCCTCCTGGGTATCCGAGTTCCGCCAACGTCAGGCGGTCCTTGGTAGTGCTTTTAAGCGCGGCACCTACAGCTTAGTAACCGGGTTCCAGCACCGCCAGCTGGTCCTCGGTCGTGCCATTGGCTCTTGCACACTGGGGCAACGCATCTGGGTTCCAGCACTGCCAGCTGGTTCTCGGCAGTGTTCTTGACACAGGTACTCCCTCGTGCCAAGCCTGGTTTCAGCACCGTCAGCTGTTTCCGGGTTGTGTCAAGCTCACTGAGACGCCTATGCTTGCCCCGTCGTGGTGCGGTCGGGTTAGCCAACTCCAGGGTGCCTCCAGTTTAGGAGCTTCCTATGTGGGCTGCGTGAATTGGTAGTCAAGGCTGGTTCTGTAGTGCCAGTAGGCCCAGCTCCCCCTGTAGGACTGTTGGGGTTCGGTAACTGCGGCTGCCTCGCGGCCTAGCTGTTCTCTCCTCTCCTGTGGGCCTTGGGGTCCACCACCTGGTTCCAGCACCGTCAGCTGGTTCCAGGCCGAGCCTTTGGCTTAGGTGCCTCCTCCTGGGTATCCGAGTTCCGCCAATGTCAGGCGGTCCTTGGTAGTGCTTTTAAGCGCGGCACCTACAGCTTAGTAACCGGGTTCCAGCACCGTCAGCTGGTCCTCGGTCGTGCCATTGGCTCTTGCACACTGGGGCAACGCATCTGGGTTCCAGCACCGCCAGCTGGTTCTCGGCAGTGTTTTTGTCACAGGTACTCCCTCGTGCCAAACCTGGTTTCAGCACCGTCAGCTGTTTCCGGGTTGTGTCAAACTCGCTGAGACGCCTATGCTTGCCCCGTCGTGTTGCGGTCGGGTTAGCCAACTCCAGGGTGCCTCCAGTTTAGGAGCTTCCTATGTGGGCTGCGTGAACTAGTAGTCAAGGCTGGTTCTGTAGTGCCAGTAGGCCCAGCTCCCCCTGTAAGACTGTTGGGGTTCGTTAACTGCGGCTGCCTCGCGGCCTAGCTTTTCTCTCCTCTCCTGTGGACCTTCATGTCCTCCACCTGGTTCCAGCACCGTCAGCTGGTTCTCGGCAGTGTCTTTTGCTCTTGTACCTTCTGCTCCCCATCCTGGTTCCAGTACCGTCAGCTGGTTCCGGGCAGAGCCTTTGGCTTAGGTGCCTCCTTCTGGGTATCCAAGTTCCACCAACGTCATGTGGTCCTTGGTAGTGCTTTCGGGCACGGGTACCTCCTGCTTAGTAACCGGGTTCCAGTAACGTCAGCTGGTCCTCGGTAGTTCCATTGGCTCTTGGACCTTCGGCTACCCATCCGGGTTCCAGTACCGTCAGCTGGTTCTCGGCAGTGTCTTTTGCTCTTGTACCTTCTGCTCCCCATCCTGGTTCCAGTACCGTCAGCTGGTTCCGGGCAGAGCCTTTGGCTTAGGTGCCTCCTTCTGGGTATCCGAGTTCCGCCAACGTCAGGCGGTCCTTGGTAGTGCTTTTTAGCACGGGTACCTCCTGCTTAGTAACCGGGTTCCAGTAACGTCAGCTGCTCCTCGGTAGTTCCATAGGCTCTTGAACCTTCGGGTAGCCATCCGAGTTCCAGTTCCATCAGCTGGTTCTTGGCATTTTCTCAGCCTTCTTGTACCTTCTGCTACATTTCCAAGTTGAAGACCCTAAAGTCGACGACCCGGAAGACCACCAAGATGACGACGACGACGACGACCCGGAAGACCACCCCGATGACGACGGCGGAGACGACGACGGCGGAGACGACGACGGCTGAGACGACGACGGCGGAGATGACGACACTGGAGACGACGACCCTGGAGACGACGACATGGAAGACCGAGAAGCAGAAGAACAAGAGGCTGCAGAACAAAGAGCAGAAGAACATTAAGCATAAGACTTAATATCAGAGCAAAAGATATTATCTAAATTATATGCAGAAGAAGACTAAGCAGTGTATGGGGGTGAGTCCGTTCCTCCTCGTGGTGCCCCTGGATAAAGCCTGATGCTGCAGGCCAAACTGAACGCGGACAAATGTAACTTTTGTGACTGGCAGAACGGAAGGTGTAATCTTCCAACTTTTATAGATAACAACTACGGGAATGCCTGTCACAAATGAGAATATGATGAAGAAGTAGAATAGGAAGAATAATAACAGTGGAATAAAAAGAATATGTAGAATAGGAAGAATAATAATAGTTGAATAAAATGAATATGAAGAATGTAATAAAAAAAAAAAAAAAGGTAAAGGATGAAGAAGAAGATGAATAAGGTGAAGAAGAAGTTGATGTCAAAGATGCTGATGATGATGAAGATGAAAGTGTGGGAAAAGAAAAAAAAAAAAGAAAAAAAAGAAGGGGAAGGGCGTGGAATAGTGAAACATCAATATCTGACAAAATAAAAAAAAAAATTTACATAGTCAATATCTTTGTCACTCCGAACGTCTTAAAAAAAAACAAAAAACATGCTATTCTATTTGATTGGGATAAACCTCTATGACTTTAATGTCTCCGCCACCTCCCCAAATACATCCGGCATTATTCTTAGTTGTTTTCCTTCATGTAGAATGAACCTACAATGCAAGAAAGGGTTTATTTTAATTCCGATATTTTGGTCCCATTGACTTGCATTGGGATCGGGTATCGGTATCGGCGATATCCGATATTTTTTGAATATCGGCCGATCCTATCCGATACCGATACTTTCCGATATCGGAAGGTATCGCTCAACACTAGTCAGGATGACTGTATACTTGTGTCTGACCCTGACTGGGAGTTATTGCTGCAGCTTGAACGGGTGACGCTGGAGCCGAAAACTCCACTGTTAGTGACCTGGGCTGCATGAAAGTTCAAATGGGTGCAATAAATCCTCACACTCACTGTGTCTCAGAGGGACTGCAGACACAAGAGGCAGGATTCGGCCGGGTCCTTGATCTCCTGACCCCTGCAGACCTCCTCTCTCTCAGACTGCTCTCCAGTCCTCCACGAGGAAGCATCCCGGCCAGCGCGCTGCTGAGGTGAGAGATCAGAAGACACGGCCGCACATTGTGCAGTGTGGGCGTGTCTACAATTCAGGGACAGACTGCCACCACTTCCAGGATTAAAGTAGCACAGTGCACTGCCAAAAGCCATCTTCTAAGCAGCAGGAAGCTGGGTGGCCCGCATCTGCTGCTGAGGAGACAGGCCCGGGGGGGGGGGGCACTTGCCCTTTTGCCACCCGGCCCAGCCCGCCTCTGTCTGTACCTGTGTCTCTTGTTTCAGCCACCCAGGGGGCTTCGTACCCTTGCCTGTACCTGTGTCTCTCATTTCTGCCTTCCCAGGGGGGCTGCATGCAGTGTGGGCGTGTCTACAATTCAGGGACAGACGGCCACCACTTCCAGGATTAAAGTAGCACAGTGCACTGCCAAAAGCCATCTTCTAAGCAGCAGGAAGCTGGGTGGCCCGCATCTGCTGCTGAGGAGACTGGCCTGGGGGGGCACTTGCCCTTTTGCCACCCGGCCCAGCCCGCCTCTGTCTGTACCTGTGTCTCTTGTTTCAGCCACCCAGGGGGCTTCGTACCCTTGCCTGTACCTGTGTCTCTCATTTCTGCCTTCCCAGGGGGGCTGCATACCCTGGTCTGAATCCTTGTTCCTGTACCTTATGCCGTACCTGTCCCTGTCTGCACTAAGTCCTATACCTGTGTCTGTTTGTATCCCTGACTGTAGCCTTTCCTATCCCGCTGTGTGCTTCCTTGTGTTCACTCCTTCTGCTCTTTGCTCCACAACCTGCAACTCTGCTCTTTGCTCCGCACCTTGCGGCTTGGCTCGGCTGCGTACCTTGTGGCTCTGCTCAGCTGTGTTCCTTGCGGCTCTGCTCGGCTGTGCGCCTTGCAGCTCTGCTCAGCTGTGCGCCTTGCAGATCTGCTCTGCTGCGTGCCTTGAAGCTCTGCTCTGCTGCATGCCTTGCAGCTCTGTTCTGGGCCTTGTGGCTCTGCTGCATGCCTTGTGGCTCTGCTTTGCTGTGCGCTTTGCGGCTCTGCTTCGCTCCGCCTCCTGTGGCTCTGCTCTGCTCCGCCTTCTGCGGTTATGCTCTGCTCCTCCTCTTGCAGTTCTGCTCTGCTCCACCACCTGTGGTCCTGCTCTGCCCCACCTCCTGCGGTTCTGCTCTGCATCCCGCTGTTCTGCTCATTTAGTCTGAACTGGTTCCTAACAGTTCCTGTCCTTCCAGTCAGAACTGGTTATCTGTTCTCTACTTGTTCCTGCCTGTGTTCCTGCTCTACCCGTTACCATCCTGATTCCTTTAGTATGTTCCATGACCACCTGCCTGCCAATAGTGCCAGCCGTGTCCGCCTGCCTGCCAAGAGTGCTGCCTGCCTGCCAGAGTGCCAGCTGTGCCCGCCACAGTACCAGTTATGCCTATCCGTACTTGCTTGCACCTGTCACTTGTGTTTTCTCCCTCAGTGGGATCAGCTGCTACAGCCAGACACCACCCTGGAGTGGTACCTGGCAGCTACCTGCCCAAACCTGCCCTCACCATCAGAGGCTCCAGTGAACACCAAGGTAGCTGCTTAGTCATGCACCTTCCAGGGTAGTCTGGTTTGTGGTCCAGTGGGGCCACAATCCCTCGCTTGCAGCACCCAGTCAGGGCGTGAGCGTGACACATACTATGAAGAGCAGCCCGATATCGTGTTATAATCCAAATTGTATATAGAAATTTGCGCTATGAATACCTTCCCTTAAGGGAGACAGGTCAGAAAATTGCAAAACGATAAAAAGATCCACTGCTTTAGTAGCGTACCTGCAAGCGTATCTGGAGTCACAATCCAGTAGTGGAAGTAGCTGTATTATAGCAACTATATCCTGCATAAATAAATCAATGAGGTATAGATTAAGATTCACTGTCTAATAGCCCCCCGCTTGGGCAGGTGGAAAGGAAGACTTGATAGGTAAATAGGATCCGTGGACACAATAATAATAATAGTCACATTTTTCCTAAAAGTTTGCATAAATTCCAGAAACACTATTACCTTTCAGATGGCAGACTGTGTCACTGATTTTATGTTGAGGCTGGTCTAAGAACAAGTAACTTCCGTAGCATCCAGTGGGTTCCTGTGGACAGCTAGTTGAAAGATGGAATCGGACCGCTGTTCTGACCGGTGACAGATGCTCCATGCGGCTTCTCCAGTGATGTGCGAGTGCCGCCGCTGCATCCTATGTGCTGTCAGTGTTCGGCTGGAAAAAGGACCTGCGTGACAAAGGCGGTCACGTAGGGTACATGTGAAGTAGACCGGTAAGAGGCGCTGAGAGGACCAAGAAGTTCCTATGCATTTGGAAATTGAGCTATTTCCTTCATCAGGGATGGTCCTACTCATAGCGGGACTGCTTTAAAGGGAACCTGTCACATCATTTTGCCGCTATAAGATACGGCCACAGCCTTTCGGATCTTATCTACAGCATTCTATAATGCTGTAAAAAAGCCCCCAGTCCGACCTGAAAGAGAAGAAAAACAAGTTTTATTATACTTACCCAGGGGTGGTCCGGTCCGATGGGTGTCGCAGTTCCTGGTCCGGTGCCTCCCATCTTCATGCGATGTTGTCATCCTGCTTTCTTTGTGCTGCGCGCCTGCACAGGCGTACTGATCTGCCCTGTTGAGGACAGAGCAAAGTACTGCAGTGCACAGGCGCTAAGAAAGGTCAGAGAGGCCCAGCTCTCACATTGTGAGAAACCCCTGGATGCGTTTTTTCCCATCCAACCAGGTCAGTGGCAGTCTCTTGCAATAAAACCCATACCAAAATGGGAGTTGTGCCTCAGATTGCACAACCTCATCAGGTGAGCAAATTTCCTTTACACCTCAGAGACTCAGAGACTAATTAGAAGCACTTCACCTTCATATTAAACTGTGTAAATTTCTTTTAGCAGTGCAGGGGTTACTCGGCTCAGTTGAGAGCTCCTGGATTGTTAAGGCTCTCAGCTGTTCACTGTTAGCCACTCCCATCTCCTATATAATTAGGGCTTTGACTGGCACTCTTTGTCAGAGATAGATAATGCTGCACGGCTGGAGGTTGTTGTTGGTTATTATTGATTATTACTGGAGAAGACGTTTGATGGATTTATCTGTGACTGTTGATAGGTTTTGAGTGTGTGATAATTCCCTTTCTTCTCCTACGTTGGTTTAACGATATCCTCCACTCCCTGGTGCATTCCTCTGCTATATGTGTGAGTATATTTGGTATTTTATGTTACCCCGTTCATATTACCTTGTTAGTCTGGTTAGTGTACTACGGTACATTACTACTCCCCTCTTCCCTGGGTGAGGGAAGGGTACAGATTGGGGGGACTCAGGAACTAAGGCAAGGTACATGGTCCCGTCGTCTTCACCATCAGAAGTAATCCAGGGAGCAGGGCAAGCCAAGTCACCCCTAGCGTTAGGGACAGGGAAGGAGCCCATGGTCTCGTGACACCCGACGAGAGCCGTGACAGCTCCATTTTTTCTCCTTTAAGATCATTTTACCATTTATACATTATGGTTTGGTAGCTTTATTGCTTCTACTTGAAATGTAGCCCCTCGTATAGGGTAAATGATGGATTGCTGCCTATATTAGGTAACAGACCTATGCATGCATGCCATGTTAAGCTTGCCACAAAATTTTCTTGTGAGTAGAGAAAACTGGAAAAAGAGAGTGCAATAGGGTCCTAACCGATAAGCAATGAGGTGTAAAGGAAGGGAATCCACTTACCTAGTATGGTTGCTACAAAGCAACGTATATCTCGCATATATAATTATCACACAGCTGCTGCAAGGACACCGATTTTGAAAGGACCAAATTGGATGAAGACAATGTGACAAATATGCCACTCATACGCTGCCAATGATGAATCCACAGTATATCCAACGGGATATGTTGATTTATTGAATAGAGTTACAGAGTCACCGTGTTTCGAGCCACACAGTACCTCTTCATCAGGACAGAAACCTAGTGAGACATTTTATGAAAGCCCAGAGCCCCCGCACTTACATGGTTTACTATGTGGTGGACTCTAGGAAAATGGCTGCTGGGGGCGGCGCATGCGCAGATGGAGTTCTTGGCACCAAGATCTTGGGAAATGAGATCTCAGCGATCTTAGGCTTGGTGTTCGAGGTGTATGTGGGGTAGGTGTTAATGCTTCTGAAAGCACTAGTGAACCACTAACGTGACGTCCTATCCAAAGACAACTGAGAACTTCTTTTACTGGATGTTGTAGTTTTTAGTGTGCTGTATTGTTCTCGCGTAATTTCTGCTGCTGCTGGAGATGTTAACATTCATTTGTGGAAATGTGAACAGTCATGCTTGGGTGTCCATCTGCTGGGTTGGTGGTGTAGTGGAAGACCTGTCGGTCCCTATTATAATATTTCTGCTATGGTGAATGATATTGATGCCACTTTGTTGGTGTGTGCAAATAAATTTTTGTGAATGTGTAGATTCACCATTGGGTCTCCTTCATGTGTGTTGCCTGTAGCAGTAGGCCTCCGATACGGCAGTTCTCCACTGTCTTTGAGTCAACTACCCGTGTTACTATCCTTACATTTTTATGACCATAGTTATCTATGAAACAGATAGGTGTGCCACCTGAGTGTGGCTGAGCATCACTTTCAATTTTTTTGTTGTAATATCACTTATATAGTGCCAATAATTCAATATTCGCTTTACAGACATTTACAGACATTACTGGCACTGTCACCATTGGGACTCACAATCTAAATTTATTATCTGTATGCCTTTGTAGCGTGGGTAGAAAAATAATTACTGGGAGTAAACCCTCGCAAACAGGGGTAGGACATGCAAACTCTGCAAGCCTGCTAATGTTTTTGCGTTGACAACTGAATGTTTCTGTGGTTGGAAGGCTATCACTGCGATGCATGCAGTGTGCCTCACTTCTGTTTTGGAGAAAACCATTGTCATGATTGTCTTCCAGCATGTTTGGATACTGCAGCATGGGCACGTCCCTTTCCAGGGGGGGAAGCAACTGGCAAAATTTACTTTTGTATTGTGATTAGAGCACACTGGCAATACAGTAGTCAGAACTATTTGGAATCCTAACTATACGGGTAGCAATCATGTTTCAGATAGTGCTGCAAGAAGGCCTTCATGGGTCGGTCTCTTTCATAAAGCCAACTCCATAGTGTGTTGGTGGCAGGATAACACTCAAACTTTCTTCCTCCATCCCCTCCTGACAACCGTGGACAACACAGAGGGAATTATTATAGTCTTCATCTACTAACTGTTACGCGTCCATCACCTTGTGCTTTTCATGGTCCTTCTCTATTTGTTCCTCCCATGGCAAATATCTGTGAGACGACAGACCTGAACTTATTATTGTTAACCTAAAAGTATCCTCCTCCGCTTCCTCCTCTTCCCCCTGGACCACCACCACCACTTCCTCACCCACACTATTTAAAGTGTGCTCCAGTATGTAGATGACAGTAATAAGGATGCTGATGATGACATCATCACCGCTCACCATCTTAGTAGCCATTAAGACAATGTGCAGAAGGGTGCAGAGGTCCTTCATCTGTAATGACTACGCAAGTGTAAATTGCATCAGGTCCATACTGTGTTGTGCCAGGCTATGAAAAATGTCATACTGCACCAGGTCTTGGCGTTGCTGCCATTGTCACTGCAACATGTGCAACGTTTAATTCCATGGTGTGGTCTTATCGCATATCAATCGGTTAACCGGTAGTCCGAAAGATCTCTATACCAACTGAAGTGGAATGGTGGAAGTCAGCATGACAGTGGTTTCTGCAGCAGCACATCCAGGCTGGGACAGTGGTGGAGGAATTGCTGTACCATCAGATTGAGGATACAAGCCATGCAAGGCGCATGTGTAAAGTTGGGCCGTCGTAGGGCCGCCACCAGGTTTGCACTGTTATCGCATATGGCCTTCCCTGGCTCCAGGTTGAGTGTAGATAGCCATTGCTCAAACTTGGCATGGATAGCTGTCCACAACTGTTGATCTGTATGATTGCAGTCTCCAAGGCATATTAATGTAAACACTGCTTGATTACGGTGAGCTCTGGCTGCGCAGTACATAGGTGGGGGAGATTCTCTCTGCAGTGTTGGAATGTGTGTTTAATTAAGGCAGAAGGTGAGGGTGCAGGTGGAGGCCCTAGAAGAAGTGGAGGAGGCAGAAGCAATGCAGGAACTGTTACATACAGAGGTTTGTTCCGCAAGCCCTGGGGATTCCAAGACTTGTTGTCTAGTGACACCTTGCTTTAGTTCTCGATCCCCTGGTGTGTACTAGTTTAGTTCTTCAACCCAAGCTGTTTAGTAGTTTAGTTCTCCAACCCCTGTTGTCTACTAGTTAAGTTCTCCATGTTCTGGTGTTAATTTGTTTCGTTCTGCAATCATAGCTGTATAGTAGTTTAGTTTAGGGTTGAGCGAAACGGATCGGACAAATTCAAAAATCGCCGACTTTCGGCAGAGTCGGGATTCATGAAACCCGACCCGATCCTAGTGTGGGATCGGCCATGAGGTCGGCGATCTGCGCGCAAAAAAGTCACATTTCGTATGACGCTTTCAGTGCCATTTTTCAGCCAATGAAGGAGGACGCAGAGTGTGGGCAGCGTGATGACATAGGTCTTGGTCCCCACCATCTTAGGAAGGGCATGACAGTGATTGGCTTGCTTTCTGCGGCATCACAGGGGCTATAAAGGGGTGTGCACACCGGCCGCCATCTTACTTCTGCCAATCTTAGCATAGGGAGAGGTTGCTGCAGCTTCATCAGAAGAAGGGATATAGTTAGGGAGGGAAGATTAACCCCCAAACCGCTTGTGCTGTAGCGATTTCCACTGTCCAACACCACCATTTTTTTGCAGGGACAGTGGAGGCTATATTTTTGTGCATCAGCTCTGTAGCTTATTAGGCTGCCTTATAAGGCTCCCTGATAGCTGCATTGCTGTTTGCACGCTGCTGTGCAAACCAACTGCTTTTTTAAAAGCAAAAATCCTGTTGCTCCTTTTTCACAGTTATCTTGTTTATTTGTCCACACTTTTGTATGCAGCAGTCCTTTTTATTGCTGCCATACTTTTCCTGAGATCATTGTAGGGAGATTGAAATTGTACTACAGTCCTTGTATTTTTTCATATATCTTCCAGCCACTTTCTGCCACTTAGATTTCGTTGTTATATACACTGGGCCTGAGTTTTGTTTCAGTCTCCCCCCAAAAAAGTGAGATTCAAATTCTCACAAAGTGGATATACTGCAGTCCTGTTAGTTTGTAGTATATCAGCCAGCCACTTTCTGCCACTTACATTGTGTTGTTTTATGCACAGGCCCTGAGGTTTGGTTCAGTCTCCCAAAAAAATAAGTGAGATTCAAATTCTCACAAAGTGGATATACTGCAGTCCTGTTAGTTTGTAGTATATCAGCCAGCCACTTTCTGCCACTTACATTGTGTTGTTTTATGCACAGGCCCTGACGTTTGGTTCAGTCTCCCAAAAAAATAAGTGAGATTCAAATTCTCACAAAGTGGATATACTTCAGTCCTGTTAGTTTGTAGTATATCAGCCAGCCACTTTCGGCCACTTACATTGTGTTGTTTTATGCACAGGGCCTGAGGTTTGGTTCAGTCTCCCAAAAAAATAAGTGAGATTCAAATTCTCACAAAGTGGATATATTTCAGTCCTGTTATTTTGTAGTATATCTGCCAGCCACTTTCTGCCACTTACATTGTGTTGTTTTGTGCACAGGGCCTGAGGTTTGGTTCAGTCTCCCCAAAAAATAAGTGAGATTCAAATTCTCACAAAGTGGATAAACTTCAGTCCTGTTAGATTGTAGTATATCAGCCAGCCACTTTCTGCCACATACATTGTGTTGTTTTATCCAAACAAAAAGAAATGCAAATGCACTCACTAACTGCAGTTGAAAGTGTTCTTTATTCAAACACAAGATGGTACATCTTCACGGCACGGGGGAGTAAAGGGTAGCCAGAAAGAGTGTGCGGCAGACGAGACGACGGCCGTTTCGCGCTAAACAAGAGCGCTTCTACGGGTCTAACATATGTTTAGCGCGAAACGGCCGTCGTCTCGTCTGCCACACACTCTTTCTGGCTACCCTTCACTCCCCCGTGCCGTGAAGATGTACCGTCTTGTGTTTGAATAAAGAACACTTTCAACTGCAGTTGGTGAGTGCATTTGCATTTCTTTTTGTTTGGATTTCGTATGGACTTTATTCACGCAAATAGCACCTCCTTCTATTTTTCGGACTGCTACATATTTTCCATGTGCCCTTTGATTATCTCTGCTTGGTGAAGCTGTGCTGCTCCTTTCCTCTATTGTGTTGTTTTATGCACAGGGCCTGAGGTTTGGTTCAGTCTCCCCAAAAAATAATTGAGATTCAAATTCTCACAAAGTGGATATATTTCAGTCCTATTAGTTTGTAGTATATCAGCCAGCCACTTTCTGCCACTTACATTGTGTTGTTTTATGCACAGGGCCTGAGGTTTGGTTCAGTCTTCCACAAAAATAAGTGAGATTCAAATTCTCACAAAGTGGATATACTTCAGTCCTGTTAGTTTGTAGTATATCAGCCAGCCACTTTCTGCCACTTACATTGTGTTGTTTTATGCACAGGGCCTGAGGTTTGGTTCAGTCTCCCCCAAAAATAATTGAGATTCAAATTCTCACAAAGTGGATATACTTCAGTCCTGCTAGATTGTAATATATCAGCCAGCCACTTTCTGCTACTTACATTGTGTTGTTTTATGCACGGGGCCTGAGTTTTGGTTCAGTCTCCCCCCCAAAAAAGGGAGATTTAAATTCTCAACAAGTTTATATACACCTTCTACCTTGTTTTACAGTACCATATAACGGTTGTTATTTTGGTTAGATTTTCCAATAAATGAAGAAGTCTGGTGGAAGAGCCCGTGGGCTGGTACTGATGGTGGTGGTGCATCTGGTGGTAGTGGCAAAAGCACAATAGCACCTAAGGCTGGAGGTGTTAAGCCAGCGTCATCGTCTGGCTACACAAGGCCTCGAAGGCTCCCTTATCTGGGAGTAGGAAAACAGCATTTAAAGCCGGAGCAGCAAGAAAAAGTTTTGGCTTTCCTTGCTAACTCAGCCTCTAGCTCTTTCGTCTCCTCTTCAGAAAGTTCCAAATATAAAAGTAGCGAGTCGTCAGTGGATGCTCCCGGTCAGGAACAAGACGTTTCCTTGTGTCCTTCACCCAAACCAAAAGTGAAGGATGCGTCAGGCGACACTACAAGTTACTCCATGGAGCTCTTCACACATACCGTGCCTGGGTTAGAAAGGGAAATTGTTAACTGCCAATTACAAGATGAATCGGACATGGAGTGCACTGATGCACAGCCACAGCTAGATTATTATGCTGTTCCATTGACTCAGATCACTACATTGCCCTCGCAGTGTACTGAGCCAGAATCTGACCCTGCTGAGACTATGGTGCCCCGTCCCGAACGCTATAGTACCTTACACGGTGACACAGGGTAAGGTGCACATGACATTGAAGAGGAGGTGATAGATCCGAAATTGGCAGCCATTGGGGGAAGAGGGTGCCACTGCCAGTAGCTCAGAAGCAGAGGAGGATGATCTGCAGTAGCCATCTACATCGCAACAGCTGTCATCTGGCAGGCCCGTATCAGGCCAAAAACGTGTGTCAAAAGCAAAAACAGTTTTAGGACAGCGTGGCCATCCGGTGAAAGTAGCACAGCATGCAATGCCTGAAAAGGTATTCCATAGTAGGAAGAGTGTAGTGTGCCAATTTTTTAACCAAGATCCGAATGATCAGTCAAAAGTTATCTGTAAGGAATGCTCAAAGACCTTTAACAGAGGGAAGAATCTTCAAAATTTAAATACAACGTGCATGCTTAGACATTTAACCAGCATGCACTTGCAAGCCTGGACTAACTACCAAACGTCCCATACCGTTGGTGCACCTGCTCAGAATGAAGGTAGTCAGCAACGCAACATTGTTTCCCTCACTGTAAGGCCACCGGTTAGGACACCACCAGCAGCAAATGTGGAGGTATCGTCGCAAGGCCAAAGCAGTCAGGGAATCACAAGGTTATTGGTAAGAAACACTGTATTTAGGCCAACATCAAGAATACCATCACCAACCCTCTCTCAATCCGCCATGTCCACCACCACCACCGCTAGTTCCACCATATGCAGCTCTCCAGTCCAGCTCACCCTACAAGAGACTCTCGTTAGGAAAAGAAAGTACTCATTCTTTCATCTGCGTACACAGGGTTTGAACGCCCACATTGCTATACTAATCTCGTTAGAAATGATGCCCTACCGGTTGGTTGAAAGCAAAGCTTTCAAAGACCTGATGTCCTACGCAGTACCACGCTATGACCTACCCAGTCGGCACTTCTTTGCGAGAAAAGCCATCTCAGCCCTCCACCAGCATGTCAAAGACCGCATGGTCCATGCACTGAGGCAATCAGTCAGTGGAAAGGTGCACCTCACAACAGATGCATGGACCAGCAGGCATGGCCAGGGACGTTATGTGTCCATCACGGCGCACTGGGTTAATGTGGTGGATGCAGGGTCCACAGGGGACAGCCATAGTGGGACAGTTCTGCCTAGCCCACGGTCTAGGAAACAGTTGGCTGTAGACTTTCGCCACCCCTCCTCCTCCTCCTCCAGAAGCGAAAGCACGTCCACAGAGCGCAGTCGCACGACCACTCCATCCGCAGCTGCCAGTGTTGCACACGAGGTGTCCCATTAAGGAACAGCTAGTGGGGGGCGTGGCCTAGCAGGAGATGTGAGAGGACGCTTGCCGGACCTCTCCCGCTGCCCGAATGGAGATTTAGATAAACTAGAGACGCTGCCAAACGCCAAATACCGGTGGAGGAGCTCCTGAGTAACCGGGGAGCGGGGAGAATCAGCCATAAGGTGCAGGAGCTGAAAGATGACGCGCAAGAGGCAGAAAGAAGTCGGGGTGGCGGACTGCACGCGCTGCCAAGATGGCGCCGACAGCGCAGTGGAAGAGGCGGCAAAGGCAAGCGCTGCCTATCAGAAGCGGCTGGAGATAATAGCAAAGCTGGAGCAATTTGCCAGGACAGAGGACGCAGGATGGATGATGCAGGGATCCGGGGGAGAGGTGACAGGAGAAGCGGTGGACTCAGTGGAGCAGGTGGGTGAGCAGGCTGGGGCACAGATAGAGGTGATGGAGAGTGAATCCCTTATGGCACCCACTATAGTATCAGCCATAAGTAATGCTCCATTGGATAAAATGCCTGGGCTGGCCCCGGATTATGCGGCACAACTGGGAACTGTGTGTACTGATGAGGCTGCGGAGCCGACCCTGAGGGATATTTTTTCTGCTATACTGTCTTGCAAGACTGCATTAACAACCCTAACTGTTCAGGTGGATGGCCTGAAGAGGGAGGTTTCCTCGTTCCGCTCATCTATGCATAAAATGGAGGGGAGAGTTGAACTGTTGGAGGAACGTGTAGGGGGTGCGGAAGACCAGATTGCCGAAATGGTTAAAAGGGAGAAAAAATATGTCCAATGCATTTCGGAGTTGGAGCTTAAAACTGACGATCTGGAAAACCGCTCACGTAGAAATAACTTGAGAATTATTGGTGTGCCTGAAAAGGCAGAAGGAAACAACCCCACTGATTTCATTGAGACTTGGCTGAAAACTAAGGTTGGAGGAGATAGTCTCACTAAACTATTCGCGGTGGAAAGAGCACATCGGGTGCCGTCCAGACCTCTGCCCCCTGGATCCGCTCCAAGGACCTTTCTGGCCAAAATCCTGAATTACAAGGATCGAGATATTCTGTTAAGAAAGGCCAGGAATATGGAGGAATTAACCATCGATGGCAATCGAGTATCTATCTACCCTGATTATTCCACAATTGTGCAGAGGCTCAGGATGAAGTTTGGAGAGGCTAAAAGACGTCTGCGTGAACTGGGCCTGGCTTATTCTATGCTGTATCCGGCTAAACTACGTGTGGTGGCCATGGACAAGGTCCACTTTTTTCAAAACCCTGAGGAAGTGTCACATTGGTTGGACCTGAACGCGAAACGTATTGGAGCTGAAAAGAACCGCTGAGGAAGACCATGAGTGGCTCTCTGACTAAAGTGTTAATTTAGCAGAATTAACTGAGTTAATGGTTCATTGTGATAGAATATTGGAGACATTTGTTATGAAGATCTTATGCGCTATGGTTGTGTTCGGCGGCGCAACTGTTTTTACATTATGTTTCTAATGGGCGGGGGGGAGGAACGACTGAAGGATAGCGGGGAATTTATTGGGGGTTAGAGTCAGCTTTTGAGTCACTGTTAGGAGTGCGATAGTACGTTCCCCTTTCTCATACAGAGAGGGAGTAGGAGTTTTTCAGGGAAGGAAGTTATTGAGGGAAGGAGAGGTAAGGTTTCGGTTATTTTGCAATAATGAGGGATTGAGGGGAGGTTTGGGGTGGGCGGGTTCAGTTCAGGGGGGGGAAAGGAGATCAAAGGATGGGAGAAGAGCATTTTCATTGTTTGGCAATATGATGGGAGGTAAAGTTAAAATTTTGAGCTGGAACATTAGGGGTCTATCGAACAATACAAAGCGTATGGCGATTTTGCAATATATTTTGAAACAGAGGCCCTCGCTGGTATGCCTTCAGGAAACCCATTTAGTTAAAGAAAAAGTGGATATACTGCATAAAAGATGGGTGAGGAAGGCGTATCATGCGACATTTTCGGCCTACGCTAGAGGGGTGTCAATTCTTGTGCACACGAGCGTACCGTTTGAAGAGGTGGAGGTGGTGATAGATAGTGATGGACAGTATGTATTCCTGGTGTGTAAAATATTTGCTAGATTGTTATGTGTCGTGTCGGTATATATTCCTCCACCATACTCGGGGAAAAAATTGCAGGAAATCCTAAATATATCTGGTAGATGGGGAGGAGTTCCTTTGCTCATAATAGGGGACGTCAACAATATTATTAATGATCACTGGGATAAGGGACAACACGCCTCGTTGAGGGCGGAAGGGAATGAGACAGCGTTTGGTAGTTATTTGAAAGAAGTGGCATGGAAAGATCTGTTGAGAGTCCGTAACATTGACACATACTGTTTTTCCTGTTATTCGGCGACATATGGCTCTTTATCTCGTATTGATTTGGCTCTGGGTAATGAAGGAATGGATGGGATGGTGTTGGAGGTGGAATATATGACTAGAGTAGTTTCGGACCATAGTCCGTTGGTAGTAACACTGCAAATTGAAAGCCCGGGGGAGATAGCTAAGCGGGGGTGGAAAATTAACCCCTTCTGGTTGCAAATTCTTGATATGGGAAAGATAGGGGAAGAGCTAAAGGAATTCTTCAAAATTAACAACGGTAGTGCAGCGAAACATGTGGTGTGGGATACCATGAAGGCATATTTGAGGGGGATATTATTTAAAGAGGTATCTAGGCACAAGACACAAACAAGGGAATCTGATAAAGCGATAATGGAAGAATTGAGGGTAGCGGAGGCTGCATTGAATGATTTGCGCTCACAAGACACCATAAAGCGTATGAAGATGGCTCAGGAGGAGGTAAATAAGTTACACTTACGCAGAGCAGAGAGGACAAGAAATTTTCAAAGAGAGGCATTTTACGCGGAAGGAGAGAAGGTGGGTCACCTGCTATCGGTGGTGGCATCTGTGCAGAGGGACTCGGCATATGTACATGCCTTAGAATTGGAGAATGGTAGTATTGTCACACAGGGGGCCCAAATTTTGGAAGGATTTAAGGGATTTTATAGCAAACTATATTCATCACGAATGGAACAGGGAGAAAAAGATATTGACAGGTTTCTAGAAGAGGCAAATTTGCCTAGAATAGAGGCAGAGGATAGAGACTGGTTGGATAGGCCGCTTACGGTGGAGGAATTGGAGGGTGCCTTGAGGTCCATGGCGGGGGGGAAGGCTCCGGGGGCGGACGGCATTCCTGTTGAACTTTATGGTATCCTTACTGAAGAGTTGCTAACTCAGTTATTGGGGGTCTTTGAGGAGTCGCTGGAGATGGGTATATTGCCTAATTCCACGAGGGAGGCCATTATTGTGGTCATCCCCAAACCAGACAAAAATCCACAGCTGCCGGAGTCATATAGACCAATATCACTCCTAACAACAGATGTCAAGATTCTGGCTAAGGCCCTGGCGAACAGGCTGACCCGGGTGATAGAAAAAGTGGTTCATTCGGACCAATCAGGCTTTATGCCTAATAAATCAACTGCCATCAACTTGAGAAGGCTATTTCTCAATATGCAAATACCGGCTGATAATGCTGGTAGGAGAGTGGTGGTTTCCCTCGATGCACATAAGGCCTTCGATAGTATAGAATGGCAATACCTGTGGTCGGTGCTGAGTCGCTGTGGGTTTGGGCCAGTCTTTGTGTCATGGGTGAGACTCCTATACTCCTCTCCGGTGGCCAAAATCAAAGTGAATAATGCGATGTCGGACAGCTTTCAACTCTTTAGAGGTACAAGGCAGGGGTGCCCGTTGTCCCCGCTGCTGTTTGCCTTAGCGGTGGAACCACTGGCAGCGGCTATTAGAAGGTCTCAGATAGTGAAGGGGTTTTTGTATGGGAAAATGGAGGAAAAAATTGCTCTGTATACAGATGACATATTGCTTTTTCTTGAGAGTCCTGGGGAACCTTTAGGGAATGTAATATCATTAATTGAGAGATTCTGGCAAATTTCAGGGTTAGTTATCAATTGGGATAAATCGAGTGTTTTGCAGGTGGATAGAGAAATGGATTGTACGAGGGAGGTGGAAGAAGGCACAAAATTAAGGGTGGTCACACAATTTAAATATTTGGGGATTCAGGTAGCTCTCCCCTTAACCAGATTTGAGGAACTCAATCTTGAGCCATTAATAACTAAATTACGCACCAAGATCTCAGTTTGGAGTAAGCTGAATTTGTCGGTAGTGGGTAGAGTGAATCTCCTCTAGATGGTAGTGATGCCTCAGATTTTGTATATTTTGCATAATTCTCCGGTATGGATCCCACTGAGTAGATTTCGTAGATTAAGATCGTTATTCGGAGAGTTGGTGTGGGGAAGGAAGAGCCCAAGGATTAGGCAGGAGACACTGCAGAGACCAAAAGACGAGGGGGGGCTAGCATTGCCTAACCCCTGGTTATACTTTTTGTCTGCACAGAGCCAGCATCTTAAGGGATGGGGGAAAGGGCTAGAGAAGGAACAGGGTCATAGTAGTCTGGTGCATATCAGCGGAATATGGCCCTTGAGTCAGGGTCTGGAAGCAGGACTCTTTAAGAAATTGGGGACTTGTTTTCACACCATGAATTTAATTCATAGGGTATGGCAGATGCTTAAACGAATTAGGGGAGTTGGGGGATTCACGGAGTTTTCACCTATCTGGGATAACTCCTCTTTTTAAGAATTTAACCATATGGAAGGAATGGGAGAATGGAGGGAAAAAGGCATTGGGTTGATAGGTCAATTGATTCACAATGGGAGTCTTAAATCTTATGATACGCTACAGCAGGAATTCCAGTTCCCGGGGTTAAAATGGTATCAATATAGACGGGTTCAACACGCTTTTCAGGCACAAAAGAGGAGAGGGCCCATAGTGATTCAGAAAGATCTCATGTTAGACTTTATACTAAATAATAATGGAACAAAGGGGGCAATATCAGAAGTATATGGGGATTTACTGCACACATTTTTAGCAGATCACCCTATTAAGGCTAGAGAGAAGTGGGAGGCTGAACTGGGGGAAATAGACGATGACAAATGGGAATCTATTCTAGAATATGTACCCAAATTGTCGATGAGTGAACCTGGGAGACTGTCACAACTGTATGTGGTAAATAGGGCCTATAGGACACCTGATATGTTGTTTAGAGCTGGATTGAGATCTGATTCTGGGTGCCCTAGGTGCTCTCAGTCTCGGGCGGGTATACTGCACATGTTGTGGCTCTGTCCCAGACTCTTTTCGCATTGGGTTGTAGTGTTGAACCAAATTGGGGTCCTTTATGGGTGTGCGATTCCCAGGGATCCAGTGGTTTGTGTACTTGGGTATGTGGAGGAAATCTCGGCCGACGAAACTGCAAAAATGGCAATAGCTAGATTACTCTTCATTGCAAGGAAAGTAATTGCAAGATACTGGATTAGGGAGGAACCTCCAACCAAACGAGAGTTTGTTGCGCAAGCGAATCATATTGTCCAGCTCGAAAAAAGCATTTATACCAAGAGGAATAGGATGGTTTTTTTTCAAAAGCTATGTCAGCCATGGCTAGATGGGAATAATTGAGGGGTTGTGGTAAACAATGTTAATGATATAATATGTCTGTAATAGGGAAGATCTTCTCTTTGAGAGTTTGGTATGGTTGGGGTTGGTTCTCTGAGGGGGGGGAGGGGTATATTTTCTTGTTAATCAAAAAAGACGAATGTAATTTCTTATATAAGTGGATATCATTTATTATGCTCAATAAAAATCTATCTGATTTAAAAAAAAAAAGGAACAGCTAGTGGTAAGCGTCAGCTGGCTGTGTTACAAATGAAGTGTTTGGGCGACAACAGACACACCGCGGAAGTACTGGCTGAGTACTTGCAGCAACAAACTCAGTCATGGCTGGGCAGTGTACATTTTGAGGCAGGGAAGGTAGTCAGTAATAACGGAAGGAATTTTATAGCTGTCATACCCCTTTCAGAACTGAAACACATACCTTGCCTGGCTCACACCTTGAACCTGGTGGTGCAGTGCTTCCTCAAAAATTATCCGGAGTTACCAGCCCTGCCCCTGAAGGTGCGAAGACTTTGCTCGCACATCCGCCGGTCGCCCGTACACTCCAGCCGTATGCAGAACCATCAGCGATCGCTGAATCTTCCCCAGCACCGCCTAATAATCGACGTTGCAACAAGGTGGAACTCCACACTGCACATGGTTCAGAGGCTGTGCGAACAGAGGCGTGCTGTAATTAATCACGCCAAGGAAAGCTAAATTCGGACTGCAAGACAGACGCCCATTTGACACATTATTTTTTTCCCTATTTTTCCTTCTGAAAATTTGGGGTGTGTCTTATAGTCCGAAAAATATGGCACGTTTCACTATTGTTCACTCTAGTTTTATCAATTATGAAAATGCAAACTATTTACACTGCTGTTTTTTAAACCATTCTAACTTTGTAGTATTTTTCCATACCTGCATAAAACCTTTGCACAGAACTATACTGTATATTTAATAGCAATGCTGGTATATGTAGAGAGAATTCAATAAAAAGGCAATGCATTAGGCTTCAGAATGAAGCCATGTGTTTACTTTTGTGTTGGCATGTAGTATGATATCTCATCTTAGCGTGTAACATCTGCTAATGCCATCATGTTCTTTACAAACATATGCATGTGCACAAAAATCCATCTTCATTGTAGAAGAAATATATTTTTATTTTCTTAAACACCTGCCAATCATTGCTGAGGTCATTTAAGAGGATGACTGAAATAATTCATATTTATGTCACATCCCCAGCTGAAGAAAGATCACTGATGTATACTCAGCTCATGTTTCCACTGCTGGAAATGTTATTAAGAGGAAAGATAATCCATTATCATTGTGTCACATTATTTTCTATTTTCAGCACTATTTTTAGTTGTGTTGTAGAAACTACGGTGGCATAAATGGAATCGGCACTAGTTTTAATTGTTCCATGTGCCGATTCAAAACAAAATTTAAGCCTATTTTTGTTATGGTTATGATTTTGCCTGAGACTGGTTACATTTTTGTAATTTCAATATCCAACAGATATTGTGTATTTATAGGTAGCACAATGGATCCTTCCTGATGATTGTGGGGGCATATAGCTCTCTCTGCTAAACATACCAGTAAAATAAATAGCCCATGCTAAGTTAGTGGCCTGGTTCTTACTTTGAGCTCAAGTTAGTTAACGCTTTTTTCTCCCATTTTTCAATGGAAATGTAGTGCTTTATATCAATTGTTATTAGAATCTTTCAATCTTTCTGCAGTAGCACTGATGATTTTTCATTATTGTAGTGTTTGCAATTCTGTTATCATTGGCCCTGAGATGAAAATAAGGCGAATACTGACAGAAGGCTATATCTCTCAAGGTAAGAGCATTCTGTTAGAAATCATAAATTCTCTTCTAGGTCTGCCTACGGGCTGTATGCACCCTACAAATGATTCATTTAATGATGAGTTTGTGTAATGTATTAGATTGTCAAAATGTTTGTGTGAGTACATGTACAAATGTGTAATATACAGCACTGTGCAAATGTTTTTTAGCAGGTGTGGGAAAAATTCTGCAAAGTATGAATGCTTTCAAAAATCAAAGTGTTAATAGTATATTGTTAACAATTAAGAAAATGAAAAATGAATGAACAAAATAAAAATAAAAAAACCAAATCAATATTTAATATGACTATCCTTGCCTTCAGTGTAGCATCAAATCATCAATTTTTCTAGTTACACTTGCATACAGTTTTTGAAGGATAGTAGGAAGGAAGTTGTTCCAAACATCTTGGAGAACTGACTAGAAATGTGTGGATTTGGCATGCATCAATCCTTCTGTCTCTTCATATAATCCCAGAGAGATTCGATTATTTTGAGATCAGGACCATTTAATGACTTCCAGGAGTCCTTATTCTTCTTCATAGTTCTTAATCATTTTGAATGTATCCTTGTGGATGTTTGGGATCTTTGTTAAATTTGAAGCCAATCAGAAACATACCTGATGGTATTGTATGGTGAATAAGAATCTGCCTGTATTTCTCAGCATTAATCATGATCAAATCATCATCTCCACGTGGTGAATTTTAGCCAGCAAATATTTTGAATTTTGACTCATCAGTCCAGAGAACCTGCTGGCAAAGATCCCAAACATTCAGCCATTGTCAATAAGAACTATTTTCAGGATAAAGAAGTAGGAGTCTTGTCTCGGATTACAGATGGTGACGGGGATTTGCCCAAGCCTACACACACACACAGAAGATATGCAAATAGTCCACAAGATGTGTGGAACAACTTCACTACTGAGTTCCTTTAAAAACTGTTTGCAAGTGTACCTAAAAGAATTGATGCCTTGATATAGTTTTGAAGGCAAGAGTTTCTTGGTGCTAGGGTGAATCAAAATCCTGAAGTCTCATGCACAGGTTGCTTATTTTTGACTTGCACATTTGGTGAAGATTTAAATCTTCAGTATGTCAGTTCTTTCAGTTCTTGCTGCAGGTTTCACCCAAACTAATAAGCGAGGAAAATGCTATCCCAAAAAGGTAAGCAAAAAACTGTACAAAAATGCATCTACCGTATTGTACACTGCTTTTTTCCTTCCAAGAGATGCAGAAACGTGTGCACATGAATCTATCACCAGGTTTTTCCTATGTAATGCAAGAGCACTATAATGTCAGGGAAAAGAGTCTGATGACTCAGATAGCCATGGAAACCCATCATCACCCCACAATTGTGCTCTGAGGCTGGCAATGTGCTGACAGAGGGACTGATCTCCCTCTGTCCAACTCCTCACATGCCACTGTCACTATTGGGACTTAAGTATGCTCCCAATTGTGAGAAACCACTTGCCATTTGGATGCACAGTTATGTCTATTTGAGGAAAGGGGTAAATAAGAAAATTGTAGACCAGTGAAATTCTGCCGCCCATCTTTACTGTCCACAATTGAAGATGCATTGTCAAAAGTATATTTTTGGTTACTGTCACTCAGATGAGATGCATAATCTTAGTTTGAATGCACACAAGGTGGTACTGTCACTTAACATTGCAAACTTAACCAGATAAAACACTCCACAATTGTATAATCCTGCAGCCATGTCTCTGTCCTTAATACTATACAGCTCATCCAGCCCGTGCCATTACATCTAGTTTTTATTGATCTGGCTTAAATCCCACTATCTACGGACTTGTTTCTTTCAATGCTGTTTTCACTAAAGGACCCAAGTTACTTCTCTCTAGTCTAGACCATAATTTCAAGGGTCCTAGCAAGGAGCAGGCCCTAATATTAGAGGTCCTTATTTCCTCCACCCAGTCCTTGTCTTTAAGAGACTTTTTAGATCCTACACTTCCAGGGCCCAATCACTTTTACTGGCTCTGCTTTTTTAGTCTCCCAGCCACACTATCCCCTCAGGCAGTAATGTAGATACTCAGGCAGTAATGTAGCTACTTGCAGGCAGAGGGGGTGGTCGCAGTGGGCCCTGTGCTCAGAGGGGCTCACCAGGAGCTACCCTACTCTTAACTGTATTGACGTGATAAGTTGGCTGTGCGTTAGAGTAGGGAAACGTAATCTCTCTTCACTACTGCTCTCCTTTCTGTAGTGGGGCAACACTTTAAGCCTGTGGTCTAAAAAATTGCAATAGCACCGACATACGCACAGTATGTCAGTGTCCTGACGCGTTGATGTCATAAAGATGTACTGGCACTCTGATATCCAGTGCATGCTTCGGCGCTTTGCAGAAGGACTCGTTAGGATCCTGGATTAGGTGAGTATATGATGTTTTTTTTTTCTATTTAAATAAAGCTTAGGCAGGCATCAAAGTGTGCTGGAATCAAAGTGTGGCAGCATCATAAAGTACATTGTAGGGGTACTGTGGGGGCTTCCATAAAGTGTGGGGGTCATTATATAGCATAACGCTAATGTGGGTGCCATTATAAAATTTGGGTCATGATACTGAGACTATCATATGGTGTGGAGAATACTGTGGGAGCCCTCAAACCGTGTGGGGCTACTGTGGGGGGACTTCATACAGTGTAGTGGCAACTGTGGGAGAACCTCAAACAGTGGGGAGGCTATTGTGGGATGACCTCATACAGTATGGGGGCTACTGTGTGGGGAACTTCATATATTGTGGGGGTCACTATGGGGGGACCTCATATAAAGTGAGGGGACCTCATATGATGTAGGACTACTGTCGGGCCCTCACACACTGTAGGTACGATGGTTTGGGAAAAATCTCACAAAAAAGAAAATACCTTACCTATATCAGGTCAATAGGCTGTAAGTCAGACACTGTGCAATAAACGTAACTATGTGACTGGCACGTTATACAAGCCTCATCTGTGTGCATTTTTTAAAACTAGACAACCACATCGTCCATGAATGAAGGTGTGCGAATGGTTGTTTCATTAGTATTTTGCTCCTGTGCCGCCCCCACTTTTATCATGGGGTGCAGTGCATCTGAGACCTCATATGGTGTGGGGACTACTGTAGGGGCAAATATACAGTGTAAGACTTAATGCTGGAGCCATTATACAGTGTGGAGGCTACTGTGTAGGCCCTTATACAGTGTGAAGGCCATTATAAAGTGTGAGAACTACTGTGGAGTTCATTATACTGTTCATAGGGGAGCTGTTGGCCCATCATACTGTGTATAGCGGAGCTGTGGGTCCATTGTAGTGTGTATAAGGGAGATGTGGGTCCACCATACTTTGTATAGGGGAGCTGTGGGCACATCATACTTTGTAAATAGGAGATATGGGCCCACCATACTGTGTACAGGGGAGCTGTGGTCCTATCTTACTATGTAAGTGTATTGTTACTGTCAAAGGTGCACATGGGGCATTATCAATTTCTTGGGGCAAAATGTGGACACTGTTTTCGAGGTTCATTTGCACAGGTTTTAATATTCATTCAAAAACTTCATGCCTAATTCTCTAACATGCCAAGTGTAGCACAAATTGGCACCGCACATGGCATGAGGATTGGTAGATGCCCCACACATCCCCCTGTTTTTAAAACAGCTTCCTTTATTTTAACTCTTGTTTACTCCTCCCAGCAGCCCATATTACAGTACGATAGCGCAGCACATCAGCATGGCACAGTACATCTCTCACTAGATGCTTTTTTGCCCTACACCACTATCTACAGTATAAGGGTATGTGTCCACAGTCCAGAATCCCAGCGCTTTGGACGCAGCGGATACCCCGCTCTGCCCAAAGTGCTGCTCCCTGTTGTACGCGTGGTGATTCCGGATGTGTTCATTGAACACAGGCGGAATCACCGCATCCTATACATAGACTGTGTTATTTATCTTGCAGAGACTGAGCGTCTCCGCAAGATAAATAGATATGCTGCGGTCTAGAAAGACGCACCGCTTGTTTGTACGCATAGTGGAGATGGGATTTCATAAAATCCCCTCCACTATGCTGTAACATCTGGATGCTGCGGATTGGACGCTGCGGCTGTACGTACGCAGCATCCAATAAGCAGCAAATAATGAAGGAATACGCCCTGTGGAAACATATCCTAACCCCTCTGCAGCCTTCAGCCAACAGCTGGCCTACACCATCCTTACCAGGTGGCACCAAGGTGTCACATCTTGCCATTTAGGCAACCTGTAAAAAACATTATGTACACAGCATAACATAAACCAGAATAATTACATACAGGCCATGACAAATAAACCACCGATCAGCCTCGTGGATAGCTTAATTTATAACCCTATCAAGGGGATTGGATGGCTTTGTTACCATCCTTACATAACAGTGAGTGCCAGCACAAGCAGGGGTCTCATTTGCTCCATGTACACCACAAAAATAAATCTAGGATTACCTTAATACCTCAATCAATTCACCAGAGACTCTTTATAATGGAGCTTTATAGATGTTTCACAACAGAGATTTCAGTTAATTGTATCCATCTTTACGTACCAGGCTACCGTTATCCATGCTATATTACATTTCTCCATGTTTCATACAGGACATTCTCTTCTAGACATTTGTTTGCTCCAAATATACAACAAGCAGATATATTTTCCAAGCAATTGGACGTATATACCTTTATTTTTTGCTCACAGTTCTATCTCTACTTGTATCTTGAGCTCAATACTGGCACATAGTGAGATGGCTATATTTATAAAGTGAGTCAACAAGCATAAACTAGAGCACAGTATGTTCTGCTGAATTATCACTTTCTTTTACCCATAAGTAATTATAATAATTACAACGATAATAATAATAATATTTATAATAGTAATATGATTGATGATAATATTTTATTTCTGATAAAATAATAAAACATATTAGAAAACTACAATACTCTTGCTAATGAGAAGTGAAATGATATTTATCTGGCTACATATATGTATCGATAACAATTAGTACTTACCATTATAGAAAAAACAAATGCGACAATGTTTATTGGGTAAGCTGGACAAAAGCAGGAAAATATTGAAAGGATCAGGTAATTGCTGGGCATAGGACCATGAGGAGATCCATCTTCTGTGTTAGTTTCCGGGCTTTCTTCTAAAGACCTTTTGATTTCTGGATTGCATGGAGTTTGAGACATGGAAAATTTCAGTGTTCAGAAATTGGTCTATCCAGAAAAGTTCAGCTGTGCAGTTTGAGGCTTAGGGGCGGCTGTGTAACCCAAGTTAAGAGTTCAAGGAAGAAGTGATCTCATTTCGGCTGATGCCTGATCAGCAAAGGAGCAGAAGCCTGGCTATAAGTACATGAAGTCAAAGACATGCACATAGGCGTGAGTGAGTGAAATGCAGATCAGGCCTGTTAGGGTTGAATTATTAGTGATGCTTGATGCCTCGTACAAATAAAATAATATAACTGAAGTTTTCAATAAAGGTTATTACAAATAGATTTTCATTGTAATTAAGTACGCTTCACGTTAAATCTTTACCTTTAGTTGTACAATAACATTAGATTAGGAATATCAAGCTCAAGTAAACAGAGGGCTGAAATTTAGGGTGAAGTTTCTCTTGCGGATTCTCGTGTCAGGGCCGGCTCCAGGTTTTCGTTGGCAACGGGCAAAAGAGTCTCAGTGGGCCCCTTTAGTACATACCACAATTCATGATGCACAGATACGAGAAATATCAGTATAGTACAGTGCCATAGATTTCACTTGTTTATGACATTACATGAGTGATATCTTCTGTAAATTCTACAATAGGTCGGAAACCAGACAATTTAGTCCTCCATACAGTATTATGGGCACTACATAGCGCTTCATACAGAATAATGAGCCCCATTCATTCCTCCATACAGTATTATGGGCACCACATAGTGCTCCATGCAGAATAATGAGCCCCATACATTGCTCCATACAGTATAATGAGCCCCATATATTTATCCATACAGTATAATGGGCGATATACTGTATAATGCTCCATAAAGAATAATGTGCCCCATATATTGCACCATACAGTATCATGAGCCCCATATAATGCTCCAAACAGTATAATGAGCGCCATATAATGTTCCATGCAGTATAATGAGCCCCATATATTGCTCCATACATAATGGGTCCAATATAATGTTCAATGCAGTATATGATGAGCCCCATGTAATGCCTCATACAGAATGGGCTCAGTGTAATGCTCCAGTATATGATAAGTCCCATATATTGCTCCAAATATATTGGGCCCCATATATTGCTCCATACAGAATGGGCCCCATATAATGCTCCACACAGAATAGGCCCCATATAATGCTCCATATATAATGGGGCCCATATAATGCTCCATATATAGTGGGCCCCATATGATGCTCCATTAATAATGGGCCCCGTATGATACTCCATATATAATGTACCCCATATAATGCTCCAGTATATGATGGGCCCCATATATGATGGGCCCCATTTATGATGCTGCAGTGTATGGTGAGCCAAATATAGTGTTCCCTATATAATGGGCCTCATATTTGATGCTCCAGTGTATGATGGGCCCATATACACTACTGTTGAAAAGTTTTAGGGTCGCTTAGAAATTTCCTTATTTTTGAAAGAAAAGTACATTTTTTTCCAATGAAGCTAACATTAAATGATTCAGAAATACACTCTATACATTGTTAATGTGGTAAATGACTTTTCTAGCTGCAAACGTCTGGTTTGTAATGCAATATCTTCATTGGTGTATAGAGGCCCATTTCCAAACAAACAACGGTGTGTACTAGTTCCTTCAGAGGAGAGCACAAACAGGCTCTAACCAGAGTAGAAAGAGAAGTGGGCCACGATGACCATCATGATGATGTTTTGCCCTCTTTATGCACTGAAGATGGCACGCTCCCTGAGTTTCTCCAGCAAGATGGTGCACCACCACATTATGGGTGTCAGTTCCGAGAATTCCAACATGAATGGTTTCCTGGAAAGTGAATTGGTCGTCATGGGCCAGTTGAATGGCCACTAAGGTCTTCCGATCTGACCCCATTAGACTTTTATCTTTGGGGTCATCTGAAGGCAATTGTCTATGCTGTGAAGATATGAGATGTGCAGCATCTGAAACAACGGATACTGGAAGCCTGTGCTAGCATTTCTTCTGTAGTGTTGCTATCAGTGTGTCAAGAGTGGGAGAAGAGGGTTGCTTTTAATTGTGGGAGAAAAGGGTTGCATTGAGAATCCAACACAATGGGCAGCACTTTGAACACATTTTATAAGTGGTCATAAACTTGTAGATAACTCATGAAAGCATAGAGCTATGTTAAAACCAAACACACCATTGATTTTCTTGTGAAATTCTCAATAAGTTTGATGTGTCACATGACCCTCTTCCGATTGGAAAGAATAAAGTTGGATCCAAAATTGCCAACTTCAAAATGGCCGCCATGGTCACCACCCATCTTGAAAAGTTTCCCCCTCCCATGTAGTAATGTGCCACAAACAGGAAGTTGATATCATCAACCATTCCCTTTTTATTTAGGTGTATCCATATAAATGGGCCACCCTGTATACTCTAAGCTATTATAAATTTCTTAAAATATCCAACACTCGTTTTAGGTATATAGGTGCTTCTCGCAAAATTAGAACATCATCAAAAAGTTAATTTATTTCAGTTCTTTAATACAAAAAGTGAAACTCATATATTATATGGAGTTATTACAAACAGAGTGATCTATTTCAAGTGTTGTTTTCTGTTAATGTTGATGATTATGGCTTACAGCCAGTGAAAACCCAAAAGTCATTATCTCAATAAATTAGAATACTTTATAACACCAGCTTGAAAAATGATTTTAAAATCTGAAATGTTGGCCTACTTAAATGTATGTTCAGTAAATGCACTCAATACTTGGTCAGGGTTCCTTTTGCATCAATTACTGCATCAATGCGGCATGGCATGGATGCAATCAGCCTGTGGCATTGCTGAGGTGTTATTGAAGCCCAGCCTTCAGCTCGTCTGCATTGTTGGGTCTGGTGTCTCTCATCGTTCTTTTGACAATACCCCATGTATTGTCTATGGGGTTAAGTCCAGGCGAGTTTTCTGGCGAAGCAAGCACAGTGATACTGTTGTTTTTAAACCAGATATTGGTACTTTTGGCAGTGCTGACAGGTGCTGCTGGAGAATGAAATTTCCATCTCCAAAAAGCTTGTTGGCAGAGGGAATCATGAAGTGCTCTAAAATTTCCTGGTAGACGTCTGTGCTGACTTTCGTCTTGATAAAACACAGTGGACCTACACCAGCAGATGACATGGCTCCCCAAACTATCACTGATTGTGGAAACTTGACACTAGACCTCAAGCAGCTTGGATTGTGTGCCTCTCCACTCTTCATCCAGACTCTGAAACCTTGATATCCAAATGAAAAGCAAAATTTATTTTCGTCTGAACACCTTGGACCACTGAGCAACAGTCCAGTTCTTTTCTCCTTGGCCCAGGTAAGATGCTGCTGGCGCTGTCTATTGTTCATGAGTGGCTTGACACAAGGAATGTGACACTTGTAGCCCATGTCCTGGATACATCTTTGTGTGGTGGCTCTAGAAGCAATGACTCCATATGATTGATTTGTATTCACTTATCTTTCAGCATTGTTTGAAAAAGACTCTTCAAAGAGTCGAAACGTCACGCTTCATGATTCTGTGCCTTCTATGTGAAAAATCGTTCTTTATGGTGTCACTACTTTGCTTATTAAATATTCACTAGCACCACAAACTGAGAGTGCAGCTGTTTGACTCTTCATCCAAAGTGTATTGTGGACAGGTAATACGGGGATCACCGGTAACATTATACACAGGAGCTCTGCATGTAGTATGTAGTGTACAGGCAATTGTGATCACCAGTGACATTATACACAGGATCTCTGTATTTAGTATATCATGTACAGATAATTCAGTGACTCACCAGTGACAATATACATAGAAGCCCTGTATATAGTATGTAAGGTATAGTGTAAGTGTACAGGAACACTCTGAGGGTGTGTGCACATGTTGTGATTTTTCCTGCGGATACGCAGCGTTTTTGACACTGCGGATCTGGAGCTGTTTTCCATGCATTTACAGTAGCATGTAAACCTATGGAAAACCAAATCCGCTGTGCACATGCTGCGGAAAATATCACGCGGAAACACAGCGTTGTTTTTTCTGCAGCATGTTAATTCTTTGTGCGGATCTGCAGCGTTTCTGCACCCATTGACTTGCATTGAGTCGGGCACATCCGCAGCAAAACCGCAGATGTAAAAAAGTTCAGCTGAAGCGCTGCAGATTGGGAGGAGGAAGTGTGTGGGCGGAGTGTGAGTGGAGTGTGGGCGGTGACTGTGTGCGTGTATGTGTGTACAAGCAGGGTCTGCTGGTGCATCTGCGGGGCTGTCTGGGGTCTGTGAGGGGCTGCTGGGGGTCTGTGTGGGGCTGCTGGGGGTCTGTGCGGGGCTGTCGGGGTCTGTGCAGGGCTGACGGGGGTCTGTGCGGGGCTGTCAGTTGTCTGTGTGGGGCTGTCAGGGGGTCTGTGCGGGGCTGTCGGGGGTCTGTGCAGGCTGTCGGGGGGGGTCTTTTGGGGGTTGTGTGCATGCAGGCATCATCCGATGGGACTACAAGTCCCAACGGGTTATGCCTGCTACAGTGACAGTGATTGACACATTAGCCAATGATGGGACAGTAGTAGTCCCATCATCTGGCTAATGTGTTGAGTGTAAAAAAAAACCCACACATACAGTACATACAACATATAACATACAACAGCACATACAACATACAATAGTACATACAACATGCAACATACATACAACATACAACAGTACATACAACATACGACATACATACAACAGTACATACAACATACGACATACATACAACATACAACAGTACATATAACATACAACATACATACAACAGTACATACAACATACAACAGTGCATGCAACATACGACATACATACAACATACAACATACATGCAACATACAACAGTACATACAACATACGACATACATACAACATACAACAGAACATACAGCATACATCATACAACAGTACATATGACATACATACAACATACAACAGTACATGCAACATACATATAACAGTACATACAACATACAACAGTACATACAACATACTGTACATACAACATACAACAGTACATACAACATACAACGGTACATACAACATACAACATACATACAACATGCAACAGCATATACAACATACAAACATACAACAGTACATACAACATGCAAACAACAGTACATACAATATGCATACAACATACAACATGCAACTGTACATACAACAGTACATACAACATACAACATACATACAACATATGACATACATATAACATACAACAGTACATACAACATACAACATACATACAACATACATCATACAACAGTACATACAACATACAACATATAACATACAGTACATACAACATACATATAGACATACAGTACATACATATAGACATACAGTACATACAACATGGAGTACATACTCACCATCACCTTGTTCCCTGAAGCCATTGGTCACCTGTAAAAAATATTAAAATAATAAACAAACAATATACTGCCTGATCCGCAGATATCCAATTAATACGAGTTTCCCATGACGATCTCCCGTGGAGAGCAGCCACATCAGCCGATGTGACCACTCTCCAGGGGCTCTGACAATACAATGATGGAAGGTATCCTTCCGCAATGTATTCCTCTGCCACTGTGAAAAATAGTCCCTATTCTCACTTGTGGCAGTGCTGTGTGGGAAAATTCCCACGCAGCTTTGCCATAAAGTGAGACCCTAAACTCAGGTAACCTCTTCAGTGATGCACTGCAGGAGCCATTGTCTCCTGTCAGTGTGTCACTGGAGGCCTATAGAGTGGTGACATCACCTAATGTCACTGTTCTATAGGGTAGATCGTTGTGGGACACTCATTATTAATTGGACTACAGCGGGCATGGAGTATATGGTTGGTTTATTATTTTTCATTTTTTACAAGCGATAGAGTATGGTAAGTGCGGTGAAATTAAGAATATTAAAATACTTTTTTCTGGCTGTGTCTTCTTTTTTAACTCTTTCATTACTATAGGATTAGTAATGGATAGGCATCTTATTGACGCCTCTCAATTATTAACCGGGCTTAATGTCACCTTACATTAGCAAGGTGACATTAGCCCCTTATTATCACATATCCCACCGCTACAGGGGAGTGGGAAGAGAGGGGCTAGGTGCTGGAATTGGCGCATCTTACAGATGCGCCATTTCTGGGGCGGCTGCGTGCTACTATTTCTAGCCGGGGGGGGAGGGGGGCAAATATCCATGGCCCCTCTTGAGGCTATGAATATCAGCCTGCCTTTCTGGCTATAAAATATAGGGGACCCCACATAATTATTTGGGGGGGTCCCCTATTTTAATAGCCAATAAAGGCTAGGCAGACAGCTGCTGGCTGATATTCTTAGCCTGGGAAGGGGCCATGAGTATTACCTCCTTCCCAGGCTACAAATATTGGCCCCCAGCTGTCATCTTTCCCCCTCTGGTGCAGAAAATTGCGCGGGAGCCCACGTAATTTTTTTCCGCTTTTTTTTTAATTAAACGTTCATTAATCAACATCGGTCTTGCTATTATATATCTATGGATATATCTATCTATAGATATATTTATAGATAGATATATCTATATATACATAGATATATCTATCCATATATCTATCTTTCACACATCAGGTTTTTGCCATCAGGCATAATCCAGCGAGTTTTGAAAAAAAACATCCGTTTTTTTCGCCGGATCCGTTTTTTTCCTCATAGAGATGTATTAGTGCCGGATTGTGCCTGATGGCCACACGTTTCATCTGTTTCTTGCCGGATCTGTCAAAAAAAGCTGTTTCTGGCGGATGGAGAAAACATACAGAGGAACAGATAGATAGAAAGAATGAGCTAGATAGATGACAGATAGATCTATAGATAGATAATATCTATCGATCTATGTATAGATCTATCTATCTATCTATCTATCTATCTATCTATCTATCTATCTATCTATCTATCTATCTACCTATCTATCTAACTAGCTCATTCCTTCTATCTATCTATTCTATCTATCATCTACGTATCTATTTATCTATCTATTTATTTATCTCATTCCTTCTATCTATCTATTATATCTATCTATCTATCTATCTGTGTGTAATGGAGTGTGGGTTGGACAAATGTAAGAGGAGGTTGGACAAGAAATTACATTACAAATCTTTTTTTTGTTCAATAATACATCTTTATTTAGCTTTCAAAAACGCATCAAAAAACGCATCTGCGTTTTCTGCCAAGAGCTGCGGATTTAGTACAGAAAAATCCGCAGCCAAATCTGCAACGTGTGCACATACACTGATTCACCAGTGACGTCCTTAGTTGAATATACTCATCTTCACTTTACTTCTTCAATCCGCGCAGACCACCATCACTTCTTTCAGCCAGGACTCGTCTCTGCAGAAAACAATGCACAGTTATCTAGAGCACCGCTTATAGAGCATATACCCCAATTTTTTCCCAACTTCTATACTAGCCAGAAGAAGAAAAATGCAAAATAGTGACGCCATGCACATTAACAAGACCCCTCCCCACCAAAAACAGTATCTTCAAAATAAAATACATCACAGCAGTAATAATGTCACTTAAATAGCCCCTACAGTAATATGATCTCCCATCCTGGCCCCATGTGTCTTTATCCTGCCAAAAATGATCTCCAATCTTGCCCTCAAGCCCCATATTTTCTCCCATCCTGCTCCAAGCATGAAACTAGAGAAGATGTCAAATATAAGGTACCTTGATGTAATTGTTCATTTGTGATCCTTCCTGCATCGCATCAGTACTGTGGTTCATGTATAGACCACAGTCTGATGATAACAGCTAACAACAACTCCCAGTATCTCCTTACCATTGTTAAAGAAATACTGAAAGTTGTAGGTTCATGCAATACAATTGTATATCGTGCTGACCTGACATTGCAATTGATCGCTGTACTAAGCTTGGTGCTTTATTTATGCACTGACGGTGGTTCTGGCTCTGCATTCATGTACTGGTGATGGTTCTGGCACTGCATTCATGTGCTGATGGTGGGTCTAATATTGTACACATGTTGCAATCAAAAACGTGTTTGAAAGGTATGTTGAAACGTAAAAATCCTTATTTTGAAAATTTAGAGTTTTGAAATTATGAGGAGGATTTGGCGAGATTCTGCACAGTTTCTCCTCCAAACATTCAGTGTAAGTTAGCGTATGTTCACAATTATTTTTTTGAAGCAGAAACTTAGCAGAATCTCTACAAATCCTCCTGAAATACTCAAAACTTCGTTCTGATGACTCATTAATGTACTGATGGTGATTTTGGTGATGCATTTATGTAAGAAGCCCTTTAATTTTTTTGCGGCTCTTGGGATACGTTCAGTAAGGCATTGTCGCCCTTGGAACAAAAAATGTTGTTCACCCCTGATTAATACTATAACAATTCCAAAACTAGCAACATTAATAATAATACAGCAATTCTATAACTAGCAACGATAACAATACTACAGTAATACTATAGCTAGTAACACTAACAATACAACTATACTATAGCAGCTCTAAAATACCTAAAATACTAAAATTCTAAGACTAGCAGCAATAACAGTACTACAACTAACAGCAATAATAAAATTAGAAACAGTAACAATACTAAAGCAATATTTTAATATATACAATAGTATAATGCTATAGCAACACTAACAATACTGCACTAAAACAACTAGCAACACTAACAATACTACAACTAACTTTAAATATTGTAGTATTGTTAGTCTTGCTAGTTCTAATATTGTAGTATTGGTAGTTTTGCTATTTCTAGTATTACTGTAGTGTTAGTAGTTAATGCTACAGTAATACTAGAACTAGCAAAACTAACACTACAGTAATACTAGAACTAGCTTTATTTATAATACTGCAATATTAGAACCAGCAGCACTAACAATACTACAATATGTAAACTAGCAGCACTGCAACTAGCAACACTTATAATACTACAATGATACATCAACTAAGAACACTAAGGGTACCGTCACACAGTGGCATTTTGATCGCTACGACGGCACGATTCGTGACGTTCCAGCGATATAGTTACGATCTCGCAGTGTCTGACACGCTCCTGCGATCAGGGACCCCGCTGAGAATCGTACGTCGTAGCAGATCGTTTGAAACTTTCTTTCGTCGTCTAGTGTCCCGCTGTGGCGGCATGATCGCATGGTGTAACAAAGGTGTGCACGATATTATATACGATGTGCGCATAGTAACCAACGGCTTTTACATCGCACATACGTCATGAAATTATTGCTCCAGCGTCGTACATTGCAAAGTGTGACAGCAGTCTACGACACTGGAGCGATATTGTTACGATGCTGGAGCGTCACAGATCGTGCCGTCGTAGCGATCAAAATGCCACTGTGTGACGGTACCCTAAGAATACTACAATGCTAAAATAGCAACACTAACAATACTTCAGCAACAATAAAGCTAGCAACACTATAGCAATACTATAACTAACAACACTAACAATACTACAGTAATACTACAACTAGCCTTAATAACAATACTAAAACTAGCTACACTGACAATGTTACAGTAGTACTACAATTACCAACACTAACAAAACAACTGGAAACACTAACAATAGAACAATACTAAAACTATCAATACTAACAATACTACAACTAGCAACACTAGTGATAGTAAATCTAACAAAACTAACAATAGTTCAGTAACACTAGAACTAGTAAAAGTAACAATTTTACAGCAATACAACAACTAACAACACTAACATTACTACAGCAGTTTTAAAGCTGGAAATACTAGTAACACTACAACAATACTATAACTAGCAACACTAACAATTCCACAGTAAACTACAAATACACAGTAACGGTGGAGACACGGGTGCCCCGAATCACTAGCTGAAGTAACCACATGGACCAGAGATCGTCCCACTGAACGCACGGTCTCCTTTTAACGTGGGCGTAACGCTATTCAGACAACACGGGGTCAGACAACACGGGAAAATAGCAGCTGTTACTTCAAATCTTCCAGGGCTGATTACCACCTGTGGTACGCACATACACAAAGAGGAGGTAACAACAAGCGTACAAAGATGACATTCAGGTACAAGGGCCAGTTGACCGGAGGATCACAACCTGGCTACATCTTCCAGGGCCGACTACCCCATCTGTGGTATGCACACAGATAGGAGATAACAACAAGCTTAGGAAAATGACAGCCCATTCAGGAACAAGGCCAGTTGACTGGAGGGTTGCAATCGGGCTTCTCCGAACATCTCCATGAAACAAGGTGACCAGCGGGTCCCAATCCTGTCTTTCTCCAAACATATCCATGGATTCGCAATCGTTAGTGGAGCAGATATGTATTCTTCCAACCGGGGCCAAGGTCTCCTAAGCTGGCATCCTGTATAATGACAAATCTGTGTCCTTTGTGATGGAGCCATGATGTCTTGGCTGTTGTCCTGTCCAGACTCTCTGGATGTTTTGGTTGAATCTCTGGCCCTTTCTACAGAGGCATATAACCTCTTTTTATAATTGTCACGATATGGTATGAAATATCATAAGTAGTTCTTTTGCTAGCCTGAGTGGGCTAAGCCCCCTTCTTGGAGTAACAGTTGTAGCTGCAAATTCCTGGCTTTCCTTCTCAGAGAGTGTGGGGGTTAGAAGTTTTATGGCCGAACGGAATTTACGACTGGCATTTCCTGTGTAAGCTCTTGTCCAGCTAGAACAGGAAAAATGGCTCCAAAAATCCATGAAAGATTCTTTGTTTAGTTTTTGTTAGATATTAGGCAAACGATTTAAGCTAGAAATACGAAAATATATATTCGTAGTCCCACTCGGTGTAGCTACACATCTCATGACACTCGGGTTTCTAACTCCATCTGGTAAAGAAGTAGAGTTTTCTCTGTAAATATGTATCCCAGATAGGACATATTTGATCTCATTAGAATGCTCACGTTAATCTGAGATGAATGATGAGCTTTTTAGGACGCTGACATGTTTTGTAGTGAAGTTATGGAAATCAGAGAGAATAGTTTAAAGTTTAGGCAGAATGTAGAGAGAGGAGGGTCTGGATAAGCCAGCCTTTCTGTGATGTCACAGCCTTAATGTTTTAAGTGTCTGGCAGGCTCTGAGGAGTCACTTTTTGCTGATTTCTCCTTCTGGACTGCTTTGTCCTATTGTCCTGGAAGAGCTGAGTACATCCCATGGACTGGGATGTATGGAAACTGCACTAGCCTGGATGCCTGCAATGCTTTTAATATGTGAGTGTTATCTTTTCTCATTTATTCCCTTTATGTTATAATTACCCTTGTACATATTTGCAATTGTCTCATGTATAACATCTTTATAAACTATTTTTAATAACGCACTGCCTAGTTATTTTGAATGGGATATACTATTATATATTAGTTCGTTCTCCTGCTCTAAACCGTACCCTAAGTCTCTTGAAGGGAAAATACGCTACTGTTACTGTTGTGTTGGGTTAGCTTCGGACCCGTTTAATCGAAGCTGGTGGCAGCGAAAGTGTGCTGACGGTTGGATTATGCTGAAGCAACTGCGGGTTTGATAATTATTGTTCCTGCCTGTGTGGGAGTAGTTATCCCACCGCTGCCACCAATTGTCACGATTCCCCTGACCGCTGTCACCACTGGGTCAGGATTCACACCGTGACCGTCACCTCTACGTCACGGATCAGGGGGACTTTAGGCCAACAGACGGCTATCACATGTGCAGGGGGGCTTATCTTAGTTATCCCGCCACTGCTAACAATGTGATGAAAAACCACACACAAGGCTATTGACCTCTTAGTTTACAGCAGGGGCTTATTCTAGGTATCCCACTGCTTTTCTATATACCACGAACTGCAGGGATTTATGTATATCCCGCTTACAGTTCCACTTAACACTTGCAGCTCTCTGGCGCCCCCATTACTCTCAGGTCAGATTAGGTACTGCACCCTGGATAATTAGTCGCCAGAAAGGCTGCCTGCTATGTACTGGCTATTGGGCACGCTGCAGCGACGCGATAACTACTCCCACACAGGCAGGAACAATAATTATCAAACCCGCAGTTGCTTCAGCATAATCCAACCGTCAGCACACTTTCGCTGCCACCAGCTTCGATTAAACGGGTCCGAAGCTAACCCAACACAACAGTAACAGTAGCGTATTTTCCCTTCAAGAGACTTAGGGTACGGTTTAGAGCAGGAGAACGAACTAATATATAATAGTATATCCCATTCAAAATAACTAGGCAGTGCGTTATTAAAAATAGTTTATAAAGATGTTATACATGAGACAATTGCAAATATGTACAAGGGTAATTATAACATAAAGGGAATAAATGAGAAAAGATAACACTCACATATTAAAAGCATTGCAGGCATCCAGGCTAGTGCAGTTTCCATACATCCCAGTCCATGGGATGTACTCAGCTCTTCCAGGACAATAGGACAAAGCAGTCCAGAAGGAGAAATCAGCAAAAAGTGACTCCTCAGAGCCTGCCAGACACTTAAAACATTAAGGCTGTGACATCACAGAAAGGCTGGCTTATCCAGACCCTCCTCTCTCTACATTCTGCCTAAACTTTAAACTATTCTCTCTGATTTCCATAACTTCACTACAAAACATGTCAGCGTCCTAAAAAGCTCATCATTCATCTCAGATTAACGTGAGCATTCTAATGAGATCAAATATGTCCTATCTGGGATACATATTTACAGAGAAAACTCTACTTCTTTACCAGATGGAGTTAGAAACCCGAGTGTCATGAGATGTGTAGCTACACCGAGTGGGACTACGAATATATATTTTCGTATTTCTAGCTTAAATCGTTTGCCTAATATCTAACAAAAACTAAACAAAGAATCTTTCATGGATTTTTGGAGCCATTTTTCCTGTTCTAGCTGGACAAGAGCTTACACAGGAAATGCCAGTCGTAAATTCCGTTCGGCCATAAAACTTCTAACCCCCACACTCTCTGAGAAGGAAAGCCAGGAATTTGCAGCTACAACTGTTACTCCAAGAAGGGGGCTTAGCCCACTCAGGCTAGCAAAAGAACTACTTATGATATTTCATACCATATCGTGACAATAATTAACAAGTGTCCTTCATTCGGCATTTACAGGTAATGCTGATAAGATCAGCTTGAACAGTTTTATTATGTAATCTATTTGCATAGATTTTCTTCCTCTGTTCTGAATGCGAACAAACTGGCTGGCATGGACAATGTAATATTAGCATTAGCATCAGCAAACATCCCTAGTCATCATGGATAAGAGCACAGTATGTCACATCAACTTACAAGTCAATATTACACGGTTACACAAGTAATAGTCTGTTTTCTTGACCAACCAGAAAGAAACACATAAGTTCAAAAATTAACACATAGATAAAAGTCTATTCTTTCTGGCTTGCTAAAAGTAGACATCTGGTTAAGTAAGACATGGAGTGCCCCCATGCGGCCGTGGGGTACTCAGTACTGGGTCCTTCGGTTCATAGGGGTATGTCACGGTGGCTGACCCGGTCCATGGCCCTGGGACATCTGTGTAAAAGAGAAAGGTCTTTAAAGGGGAAATGTTTGTGACGCCACCTGAGGTATTCGGTCAGGGTGACCAACACTGCTTTAAGGGGTCCACTGGGGTGATGTTATGGCAGCTAGATTGTATACCTTCCCACAGGTGAAGTATGTTCCCAGGGCTTCCTGGTGTGTATATGGTGGATGGTGAGAGGCGCAGAGAAGAACGAGGACACAAGGTTGCAGTCTCTTTACCTTTACTGAAGACTTCAGCATCCACAGTCCAGGGCACCAGATCACAGGGCAGGCAGAGTCCGGCCGGTTTGTTGGCAAGTCCAGAGTCCCCTTGTCCAGGTAGAAATCAGTAGCCTTCCTCTAGCGCCGTGGTGTTGTAGTTCCTTACTGCCTAAGGCTTCACATAATATCCTCACAGATGTAATGTCTCTCTCTCTGTCCCCCATATAGGATAGGACAAACCCGTATGACTGGTGGCTTGAGGCGGTTTATAGGGACTCTATCATGCCCCAGCCTCTAAGGGGTGCCACCGTGCCTCCTGGTTGTAGGGCGGACAGGTAACGTGAAATTAGCTGTCCTGCCGGTCCCTGGAGCAAGGTATAAAGGTCGTTACTCCCTCGGTGTTCTGGCTACCAGGATTCTGCGCCTCAGAAGGAGGCAGCCTGTGTAGGGCTGGTCCCCTTCTGGTATCCACTCCTTTGTTACGACTTCCTTGCACGCTCGCTGCAATACAGTTCTGCCTTCAATGTCTCTTTCTAGGAGCTGCAGCTCTGAGGGCATGCACAGCTCTGTGTCGTTCTCCCTCATTCTCTGACAGGATCCCACCCCTGTCATGGACCAACTACCTAAGCGGAGCTCCCTACAGGCGACCAGTTTTTACCAATGTGGGGAGTGACCTAATAAATAGGAGCAAGAGCTCCCCCTGGTGGCCTGGAGTGTGAAATGTGTTGCATGTTTGTGGTACCTGGATGCAGTTATCCTTCTTTGCCTCCAAACGCAGCATCACTCTCCCCGAGAGGAAAGCAATACCACTGCAACGACAGGACCCTGGGGCGCCGCAAGACACAATGCTGTGTCTCCACAGTAACCTTTTTACAACTAGTAACAATAATATTACAGCAATACTAAAACTAGCAGCACTAAAAATACCGCAATACTAAAACAAACAACACTAACAATACTTCAATAATACTAGTACTATCAACAGTAACAACACTACAACTACCAACAGTAACAGTGCTACAATCAGTAACACTAACAATACTTCAGTACTTCTAAAACTAGCAAAATTAACATTATTACAGTAATACTAGCACTCGCAACATTAATAATTCTACAGCAATACAAAAACTAACATCAATAGCAATAAAGCAGCAATTCCACAATTAGCACCAATATAGCAATTCTGCTGTACAAGTAGCATAATTATAATATTAATCTTATAATATCTGAGTAACACTAAAACTCAAAACACTAATAATGCTAGAACATTTCTGTTAAAATAAAAATTACAAGCTACTACACACTTACTTACTTACCCACCCTTTCTTATCAATTCAGCCTCTTCATATATGTGTTTTTTTCATTATATCCTTTTTGTCTTATTGATCCATGCATTTATAAAGGAGTAGAGAAGCTTGATGCCCCATGAACATATTATGGTGATATAATGTATTGCCTTGTTTTGAATGTTGTGTTATATATTTTGTGGACTGCAGCCCATAGCTATCCAATGGATAAGGTTAAGTATTGGGGCCAACAAATTAAGGGAGGAGTTAAATGGACATAGAAAATTCAGTTTCTTCTTTCTGAGGCAATTAGTGGAAAGTACTGAAAAGGAAAGGACCTATGGTCCAACAGACCTGCATCGTAAAGGGTGCTGTGTGTGAAGAAGGCAGACCATACTCGGATTGCTAATCTCAGGCAAGTGGGGGTGTATGGCAAGCATTAGATAAGATAAAAAGTGAAATTGTATTTAGACCTAAGGGTCATAAAGAAGATGGTCAGGCTGGGACAGATCTTCTCTCCCAAGGAGAATTGAAAATGCAGTGGTACATCAATGAGCGTGTGGCCCAGATCAATTGGAAGTTGCAAAGAGTCATGAGAGGTCATAGTGACGCACCTCAAGGTGTGCGGACTACTCAGAGAAAGATTAAGGCTCACATTGTGATCTGTTTGTTGACTGTAACATTTTGTGATAAAACAGCGCAGAAAAAAATGCAATGTGTGCCCAGACCCTTACACATCCTCTCCATTCTAAGAACAGAGAGATTTTTAATTCTACTTTGTATTGCTTGTTGCCTAGTTACCAGCCACCTCAGCAGTCTATCAGAGGAAGCTGGTTTCCTATGGCAGATGCAAGTGCTGCTTTGAAGAAGGCAGAATTGCTAAATCTGACGAACTTCAATACCTCGTCGGTCCTCTGATGCTGCAGAGGTAAAGCTGCCGCTAAGTGCACAGTTTAGACCAACAGGTCAGCCATGCACTGGTCTAAATTGTCAATCATCAGGAGAACACCATTTTTCTGGCAAGCAGGAAGTGGGAAGGGGAGATGTGTGCTACTGAACGCCAATATTGAAAATAACCCTATATTGAGTTTTGAGTGTCACAATAAGACCTGCATAGGAAAAATGGCTGCTGTATGTGACCTTATAAGGAAAAATTGTACAAAAAAATAAATAAAATGAAAACTAAACATACTGTGGTAGATCAGCTCACTCAGCTGTACATTGTATCTTTTAAGATCTTCATTGATTTATTACAGATGTGGCATAAATCATGATAAAGTAAAAAACAAACACAGCCCATTGGGGCAAAAACAGGAAAAAAACAAAACAAAGTAGTAACACAAAGCACAGTCCTTGTGGTAGCAGAGATCTGCCTGCTCATGGTTAGCAAAACACATGGTTCAGGTTAGCACAAATACAAACACTTCTCCAGAGTTGGCCTCTTCAAACACACTGAACACTGAATGCCTCAAGAGGCGGATCTAAACCCCAAACCACACCCTGGGGTGGAGATAAGATGGACAACTTCCCACCTGATCTATGGTTGTCCACAAAAACCCAGCCCCTAAAATGGCTGATTAACCCCTCTCACATAGTGTGCTGGTGCAAACTTCTGCGTTTTAAATCACTGAAGCTAATAGCCTCAGTAAAACGTATCTCTCTTCCAGCACTTTGCCAGTGACTTTGTCACAATACATATAGCCCTCCCCCAAATTGTTTGTTAAATGGGTTACTCAAGTATAGAAAAACATTGCTGCCTTCTTCCATAAACACTGCCAACCATGTCTGCAGTTTGTGTGCAGTATTGCAGCTCTGCACTACTCACTGCAATAGAATTGAGATGCAACACCTGACATGATCTGAGGACAGGGTGGATGCAGTTTTGCATAAAAAAACAGTCATCTTCTTATAAACCTTGACAACTGCCTCAAACTCAAGCCTCTTTTCAATTACCCTGTTAAAATAAATGGTAGATTATAGTGAACTCAAGTATAGAGTCTAATTTCAGATTTTTCTATGTAGTTATAAAACATAAGGTAGATATTCCAACATATAATCAAACAACACAAGAAGAAAATCACTAAAAAGTATCAGGTAACAGTAAAAGTATTTTATTAAGGGCTTAAAAGTTCTAGGGACTTGCTTCACTTTCATAAGGAGAGCACTGAATTGATGGATCAGATCACATTCAGACAACAGCAATAATTTCACTTTAATCTGCATCCTTCTTACAATGTACGATTTTGAAGTGGTTTTCCTGTAATCGTAAATTATTTTACTAGATTGTGGCCCGATTCTAACGCATCGGGTATTCTAGAATATGCATGTCCCCGTAGTATATGGACAATGATGATTCCAGAATTCGCGGAAGACTGTGCCCGTCGCTGATTGGTTGAGGCGACCTTTATGACATCATCGTCGCCATGGCAACCATTATGACATCGTCATCGCTGTGCCCGTCACTGATTGGTCGAGGCAACCTTTATGACATCATCGTCGCCATGGCAACCATTATGACATCTACGTCGATTCTGTGCCCATCGCTGAATCAGAAACGTGGGATTTCCAAGTCCTTTATGACATCATCGTCGCTGTGCCCGTTGCTGTGCCCTGTGCCCGTTGCTGATTGGTCGAAGCCTGGCGGCCTCGACCAATCAGAGACCCGGGATATCTACGTCCTTTATGACATCATCGTCGCTGTACTCGTCGCTGATTGGTCGAGGCCTGGCGGCCTCGACCAATCAGAGAGGCGGGATTTCCAGGACAGACAGACAGACAGAAAGACAGACAGACAGACAGACAGACGGAAAAACCCTTAGACAATTATATATATAGACTAGATTGTGGCCCGATTCTAACGCATCGGGTATTCTAGAATATGCATGTCCCCGTAGTATATGGACAATGATGATTCCAGAATTCGCGGCAGACTGTGCCCGTCGCTGATTGGTCGAGGCAACCTTCATGACATCATCGTCGCCATGGCAACCATTATGACATCATCGTCGCTGTGCCCGTCGCTGATTGGTCGAGGCAACCTTTATGACATCATCATCGCCATGGCAACCATTATGACATCTACGTCGATACTGTGCCCGTCGCTGAATCAGAAACGTGGGATTTCCAAGTCCTTTATGACATCATCGTCGCTGTGCCGGTCGCTGGCGGCCTCGACCAATCAGAGACGCGGGATTTCCAGGACAGACAGACAGACAGACAGACAGAAAGACAGACGGAAAAACCCTTAGACAATTATATATATATATATATATATATATATATATATATATATCAAGCAAAAAAAGAAGGCAGCACTCCAACATCAGATAAAGGTGAAAAAAGGCTGTGAAGTTTATTTCAGACCCACATCTCGCGACGTTTCGGCTCGCACTGAGCCTTTCTCAAGGCTTGAGAAAGGCTCAGTGCGAGCCGAAACGTCGCGAGATGTGGGTCTGAAATAAACTTCACAGCCTTTTTTCACCTTTATCTGATGTTGGAGTGCTGCCTTCTTTTTTTGCTTGATATATTACGTGGTTGGACTAGTGGATGGTCCTATCCAGGAGGCTTGGCACCCACCGGTGAGGATTGTGCTGCTCTCGTTTTTTCCTATCTATATATATATATATATACATATATATATATTGTGATGCAGTGACCAATGTTGCAGCCAGGGGGCGCTGCATGTGCACTTCGGGATGCACATGGAGACATAATTGTGTTGAAGGACCTGTGGTGATGTCACGCTCACCTGACTGGCCATATGACAGGTACCTGGGTGTGGTTACACCTATGAAAAGTAGGTGTGTGTAGCACATGGAGGGAGTGTTTGGGAGACTGCAACTGTGGACAGACTTCCATGTGTCCTGGCTGGACACTACAGACTGGCCTGTGTGCTGTAAGTCTTGGACGGTCGGTGTTGGAGACTCCTAGGAGTGGGGTCACCCTGGAAACAACTAGTGACCGTAGACCTGGACAGTCTGTGTTGAGGACCTGGGTCTGACATGAAGTCAGCCTGAGCAATGGACTCCTGAAAGGTAACCCCGAACGGGGAGAATTGCAATATACAACAGAGAAGCCTTTTGGCTGTATGAACTGACCGGGGGTCGTGATAAGTTCTTGAAATGTAACACAATGGACTGTACGTCATGTGGTTTATGATGTGTAATAAACCAGACTCATGTGAGGTACCGTGCCTGAGTGCTTGAATCTTATGCCAAGCGAGTGTCCCCCAACACACTCAGGTAGCGTAATCCTCACAATATATATATATATATATATATATATATATATATATATATATATATATATATATACTAGATGGTTGCCCGATTCTAACGCATTGGGTATTCTAGAGTATGTATGCATAGTGTATAGCACAGCCCACGAAGTATATTGCACAGCCCACGCAGTACATTGCACGGCCCACGCAGTACATTGCGCAGCCCACGCAGTACATTGCGCAGCCCACGCAGTACATTGCGCAGCCCACGCAATACATTGCACAGCCCACGTAATACATTGCGCAGCCCACGCAGTACATTGTGCAGCCCAGGTAGTACATTGTGCAGCCCACGTAGTACATTGCGCAGCCCACGTAGTACATTGCCCAGCCCACGTAGTACATTGCGCAGCCCACGTAGTACATTGCCCAGCCCACGTAGTATATTGCGCAGCCCACGTAGTGTATTGCGCAGCCCATGTAGTATATTGCGCAGCCCACGTTGTATATTGCGCAGCCCACTTAGTATATTGCGCAGGCCACATAGTATATTGCGCAGCCCACGTTGTATATTGCACAGCCCACGTTGTATATTGCGCAGCCCACGTGGTATATTGCGCAGCCCACGTAGTATATTGCACAGCCCACATTGTATATTGCGCAGCCCATGTAGTATATTGCGCAGCCCACGTAGTATATTGCCCAGCCCACGTAGTACACTGCGCAGCCCACATTGTATATTGCGCAGCCCACATAGTAGATTGCGCAGCCCACGTTGTATATTGCGCAGCCCACGTAGTATATTGCGCAGCCCACGCTGTATATTGCCCAGCCCACGTAGTACATTGCGCAGCCCACGTTGTATATTGCGCAGCCCACGTAGTATATTGCACAGTCCACATTGTATATTGCACAGCCCACATTGTATATTGCGCAGCCCACGTTGTATATTGCGCAGCCCACGTTGTATATTGCGCAGCCCACGTTGTATATTGCACAGCCAACGTAGTATATTGCCCAGCCCACGTAATATATTGCACAGCCCACGCAGTCTATAGCAATGTGGGCACCATATCCCTGTTAAAAAAAAGAATTAAAATAAAAAATAGTTATATACTCACCCTCCGTGTGCCCCCGGATCGAAGCGGTTACCGACGCTTCTCGCACGCTCCGGTTTGAAGAGTGCATTGCGGTCTCGCGAGATCGCACGTCATCATCTCGCGAGACCGCAATGCATGGAGCGGTCACCGGGGCGTCGCGAGGAGCGGGAAAGGCCGGTTCCTGATCCGGGGGGCCACCAGAGGGTGAGTATATAACTATTTTTTATTTTTTTAAATTATTTTTAACATTAGATCTTTTTACTATTCATGCTGCATAGGCAGCATGAATAGTAAAAAGTTGGTCGCACAGGGTTAATAGCAGCGTTAACCAAGTGCGTTACACCACGTTCAACGCTGCCATTAACCCTGTGTGAGCGCTGACCGGAGGGGAGTATGTGGGTGCCGGGCAGTTACTGCGGGGAGGAAGGAGCGGCCATTTTCTTCCAGACTGTGCCCGTCGCTGATTGGTCGTGGCTGTTTTGCCGCGACCAATCAGCGACTTGGATTTCCATTACAGACAGAGGCCGCGACCAATGAATATCCGTGACAGACAGACAGAAAGACAGACAGACGGAAGTGACCCTTAGACAATTATATAGTAGATATACAGCTCTGGCAAAAATGAAGAGACGGCTGCACAGTTCTATGAAAATCTGCTTTTCTACCCGTCTGATAGCCATCCTATTCCAGTGTCAGTTGAATTCCAACCAGAGTACACCTCATTCTACTTAATGTGCTTCTGATTAGGTGGTCACCTGAACCAAATTTTATTTAATGAAGGAAAGTATAAAAAACACTGCTGTGGTGTTCACAATCCTCTCGCAGTAGGACAAGCTGGATGGCAAAACAAGTGCTAGTAATAACTCAAAAGTAATAGGAATGAAAAAATAACTTTTAACCGTGCCAAAGGAGTTGAAAATAAAAGTCTTGAGGGAGGAAAAGAAGGGCTCAATTCTGGCTTTACTAGCAGAGGGCCACAGTGAGTGTCATGTTGCCTCCATCCTTAAAATTTCTAAGGCGGCAGTCCATTACAACAAGGTCAAGCAGCAGACATTAGGGACAGCAAAGCTACAGACCGGCAGAGGAGGAATACGATTCTCCACTGACCAGGATGACCGACATCTTATTCGGATGTCACTCAGCAACCGCAAGATGACCTACAAAAGGCATGGCAAATGGCAGCTGGGGTGAAGTGCACAGCAAGAACAGTTTGTAACAGGCTCCTAGAGGCAGGACTCAAGTCATGTAAAGCTAGAAATAAGCCTTTCATCATTGAGAAGCAAAGGAGAGCCAGGCTGAAGTTTGCCAAAGACCATAAGGATTGGACCATAAAGGACTGGAGAAAGGTAATCTTCTCTGATAAGTCTAATTTTCAGCTTTGTCCAACACCTGGTCATCTAATGGTTAGACGGAGACCTGGAGATGCATACAAGCCACAGTGTCTTGCACTCAGGATGGAGGATCGGTGGTGATCTGGGGATGCTTCAGCAAGGCTGGAATTAAACAGGTTGTTCTTTGCGAAAGACGTATTGATCAAGCTGTATACAAGGTTTGTGTCACGCTTGCACCCTGACTGGGTGGTGTGAGCGAGGGGATGGTGGCCGCACTGTGCCACAAACCAGACTACCCTGGAAGAGGCGTGACTAAGCAGCTACCTTGGTGTTCACTGTAGCCTCTGATGGTGAGGTCAGGCTTGTGCGGCAGGCAGCTGCCAGGTACCACTCTGTGGCAGCTAATCCCACTGAGGGAGGAAACACTAGTGACAGGTGCAAACAAGTACGGATGGGCACGACTGGTACTCTGGCGGGCACAGCTGTCACTCTGGCAGGCAGGCGGGCATGGCTGGTACTCTAGTCAGGCAAACGGGCACGGCTGGCACTCTAGGCAGGCAGGCGGGCATGGCTGGTGGGACTGAAACTGGTTTGGGTAGGACAGGAACATAGTCAGGTACGAGTAGGAACAGTGAATATCAACCCAACCAAAAGAACATGTATGACACCGAGTTTCATACTGATTGTAGTTGGACCAGAACAAAAGTGGACACTCTACTAAACCTTCAACCTATAAGAACCATAGAGTACAAAAGTCCCATTTAAATTTGTTCACACTTATTCCATGTTTGCATGTGATGGTCAGTTTTTTGAAATTTGTATTCTTTAGCCTTCTGACTGAGCACTCCGCCTCTTAGCTGCAGGTGTTTTATTCGCAACAGGTCCATTACCCCTCCACAGAGAAAGAGAATTTTAGTCTAAGAAGAGGTTTCACAGGTACCCATTCAGATGAAGACATTTATTCTCAGCGAGGAAAGGAAAGTTTTAGGACCTGGTATACGAGAGATGCCCTAATGTGGCTACCAGGTACACATGAATTGGCCAATTTATGCGCTAAACGCTCTAATTTTTTAATATTTCTAGTGCAGTAATGCAGTTCAATTTTCATGTTTGCATGTTTTAGCACCGCAGTGTGCTGCCTTATTTATTTGACTATATATGAGTTGGTGACTCTAGGTTCAGCACCTGTTCACACTTATTCTATGTTTGGATGTGACGGTCAGCTTTTTGAAATTTGTATTCTTTAGCCTTCTGACTGAGCACTCCGCCTCTTAGCTGCAGGTGTTTTAATCGCAACAGGTCCATTACCTCTCCACAGAGAGAGAGAGAGAATTTTAGTCTAAGAGGTTTCACAGGTACCCTGTTATGATCTGGTGGCCTTGGAGCAGCATGAGACGTACTCTGGAGAAGGTGGCACCTGTACTGACCGCAAACCCTGAACTTAGCAGCGCAACTAGAAGTAGCCATGGGGGGTACCTAACGCTCCCTAGACCTATCGACACAGCCTAAGAATTAACTGTTATGATCTGGTGGCCTTGGAGCAGCATGAGACGTACTCTGGAGAAGGTGGCACCTGTACTGACCGCAAACCCTGAACTTAGCAGCGCAACTAGAAGTAGCCGTGGGGGTACCTAACACTCCCTAGACCCCTTGACACAGCCTAAGAATTAACTACCCCTAAAGACAGAAACAGGAAACCTATCTTGCCTCAGAGAAAATCCCCAAAGGATAGACAGCCCCCCACAAATATTGACTGTGAGAGGAAAGGGAAATAACATGCGCAGAAATGAAATCAGGACTTAGCATAGGAGGCCAGGAGAGACCAGAAGGGAAGTGAATCCTCCAAAAACAATGGACAACTGGCACTGACTAAAGGAACAAGCAAGGCTATATAGCCCAGCCCAAATTGCAAAAAATAGATATACCTGATAAATGCTGCGATCCAACTACCGCAGCACTACCACTCATAACCACTGGAGGGAGCCCAAGAGCAGAATTCACAACAGTACCCCCCCTTGAGGAGGGGTCACCGAACCCTCACCAGAGCCCCCAGGCCGATCAGGATGAGCCAAATGAAAGGCACGAACCAAATCGTCAGCATGAACATCGGAGGCAACAACCCAAGAATTATCCTCCTGGCCATAACCCTTCCATTTGACCAGATACTGAAGCTTCCGCCTCGAAAAACGAGAATCCAAAATCTTCTCAACCACATTCTCCAACTCCCCATCAATCAACACTGGGGCCGGAGGATCAACAGAGGGAACAACGGGCACCACATACTTCCGCAACAAAGATCTATGAAACACATTATGGATGGAAAAAGAGGCTGGAAGGGCCAAAAGAAAAGACACTGGATTGATAATCTCAGAAATCCTATAAGGACCAATAAACCGAGGCTTGAACTTAGGGGAAGAAACCTTCATAGGAACATGACGGGAAGACAACCAAACCAAATCCCCAACCCGAAGTCGGGAAGCAACACACCGACGACGGTTAGCAAAACGCTGAGCCTCCTCCTGAGACAACACCAAGTTGTCCACCACATGAGCCCAAATCCGCTGCAGCCTGTCAACCACAGAGTCCACACCAGGACAATCAGAAGGCTCAACCTGCCCTGAAGGAAAACGAGGATGAAAACCAAAATTACAAAAAAAAGGCGAAACCAAGGTAGCAGAACTAGCCCGATTATTAAGGGCAAACTCGGCCAATGGCAAGAAAGCCACCCAATCATCCTAATCAGCAGACACAAAGCATCTCAAATAAGTTTCCAAAGTCTGATTAGTTCGCTCTGTCTGGCCATTTGTCTGAGGATGAAATGCGGAAGAAAAAGACAAATCAATGCCCAGCCTAGCACAAAAGGCCCGCCAAAACCTAGAAACAAACTGGGAACCTCTATCGGACACAATATTCTCTGGAATGCCATGCAAACGAACCACATGCTGAAAAAACAACGGAACCAAATCAGAAGAGGAAGGCAATTTAGGCAAAGGTACCAAATGAACCATCTTAGAAAACCGGTCACAAACCACCCAGATAACCAACATCATCTGGGAAACCGGAAGATCTGAAATAAAATCCATAGAAATATGCGTCCAAGGTCTCTCAGGGACCGGCAAAGGCAGAAGCAACCCACTAGCGCGGGAACAGCAAGGCTTAGCCCGCGCGCAAATCCCACAGGACTGCACAAAAGAACGTACATCCCGCGACAAAGAAGGCCACCAAAAGGACCTACCAACCAAATCTCTGGTACAAAAAATCCCAGGATGGCCAGCCAACACAGTACAATGAACCTCAGAAATCACTTTACGAGTCCATCTATCAGGAACAAACAGTTTCCCCACTGGACAGCGGTCAGGTTTATCAGCCTGAAATTCCTGAAGAACCCGTCGTAAATCAGGGGAGATGGCAGAAAGAACCACCCCTTCCTTCAGAATGCCGACCGGCTCAAGAACCCCAGGGGAATCAGGAAAAAAACTCCTAGAGAGGGCATCCGCCTTAACATTCTTAGTACCAGGAATGTACGAGACCACAAAATCAAAACGGGAGAAAAACAGGGACCATCGAGCCTGTCTAGGATTCAGCCGTTTGGCAGGCTCGAGGTAAATCAAATTCTTATGATCGGTAAGGACCACAATACGGTGCTTGGCCCCCTCAAGCCAATGTCGCCACTCCTCAAATGCCCACTTCATAGCCAACAACTCCCGATTGCCGACATCATAATTGCGTTCTGCAGGCGAAAACTTCCGAGAAAAGAAGGCACACGGTTTCATCAAGGAACCATCAGAATTCCTCTGAGACAAAACGGCCCCTGCCCCAATCTCAGACGCGTCAACCTCAACCTGAAATGGAAGAGATACATCTGGCTGACGCAACACAGGGGCAGAAGTAAATCGGCGTTTAAGCTCCTGAAAGGCAGAAACAGCCGCAGAGGACCAATTCGTCACATCAGCGCCTTTCTTCGTCAAATCGGTCAGAGGTTTAACCACACTGGAGAAGTTGGCAATGAAACGACGATAAAAATTAGCAAAGCCCAAGAATTTCTGAAGGCTCTTCACAGATGTGGGCTGAATCCAATCATGAATGGCCTGAACCTTAACCGGATCCATTTCTATAGATGCGGGAGAAAAAATGAAGCCCAAAAAAGAAACCTTCTGCACTCCAAAGAGGCACTTTGACCCCTTTACAAATAAAGCATTATTGCGGAGGATCTGAAATACCATCCTGACCTGTTTCACATGAGACTCCCAATCATCGGAAAAAATCAAAATATCATCCAAATATACAACCATGAATTTATCAAGATAACGCCGAAAGATATCATGCATGAAGGATTGGAACGCAGATGGGGCATTAGAGAGTCCGAATGGCATCACAAGGTATTCAAAATGGCCTTCGGGCGTATTAAATGCAGTTTTCCATTCGTCACCCTGCTTAATACGAATAAGATTATATGCCCCTCGAAGGTCAATCTTAGTAAACCAGCTAGCCCCCTTAATCCTAGCAAACAAATCAGTAAGCAAAGGCAGAGGGTATTGAAATTTGACCGTGATCTTATTCAAGAGGCGATAATCAATACAGGGTCTCAAGGAGCCATCCTTCTTGGCAACAAAAAAAAAACCTGCTCCCAATGGTGAAGAAGATGGCCGAATATGCCCCTTCTCCAAAGACTCCTTAATATAGCTCCGCATGGCGGCATGTTCTGGCACTGACAGGTTGAAAAGTCGGCCCTTAGGGAACTTACAACCTGGAATCAAGTCAATAGCACAATCACAGTCCCTATGCGGTAGAAGGGAACTGGATTTGGGCTCATCGAATACATCTTGGAAGTCTGACAAAAACTCAGGAATTTCAGAAGAGGGGGAAGAGGAAATTGACATTAAAGGAACGTGACCATGAACCCCCTGACAACCCCAACTAGTCACAGACATAGATCTCCAATCTAACACCGGATTATGTACCTGTAACCATGGAAAACCCAGCACAATATCATCATGCAAATTATGCAACACCAGAAAACGACAATCTTCCTGATGGGCTGGCGCCATGCGCATGGTCAACTGTGTCCAAAACTGAGGTTTATTTTTAGCCAACGGTGTAGCATCAATGCCCCTTAAAGGAATAGGGTTCTGCAAAGGCTGCAAGGGGAAACCACAATGTCTGGCAAATTCTAAGTCCATTAAGTTCAGAGCGGCGCCTGAATCCACAAATGCCATGACAGAAAATGATGATAATGAGCAGATCAAGGTCACAGATAACAGAAATTTAGGTTGCACAGTACTGATGGTAACAGAACTAGCGATATTCTTTGTACGCTTAGGGCAATCAGAAATAATATGAGCAGAATCGCCGCAGTAAAAACACAACCTATTCTGACGCCTGAATCTTTGACATTCAGCTTTAGACAAAATCCTATCACACTGCATAGGCTCAGGGCTCCGCTCAGAGGACAACGCCATAGTGTGCACAACTCTGCGCTTGCGCAAGCGCCGATCAATCTGAATGGCCAGAGACATAGAATCACTCAGACCAGCAGGCGTGGGGAAACCCACCATAACATCTTTAACGGATTCAGAAAGACCCTTTCTGAAAATTGCCGCCAAGGCATCCTCATTCCATTTAGTCAGTACAGACCATTTTCTAAATTTCTGGCAATACGATTCTGCCGCTTCTTGACCTTGACACAGGTCCAGCAAGATTTTCTCAGCTTGATCCACAGAATTAGGCTCATCATACAATAACCCCAATGCTTGAAAGAAAGAATCAACATTAAGCAAAGCAGGATTGCCAGATTCCAGGGAAAATGCCCAATCCTGTGGGTCACCACGCAGCAGGGATATGATGATTTTAACCTGCTGAATGGGATCACCAGAAGACCGGGGTCTCAATGCAAAAAACAGTTTACAGTTATTTTTGAAACTCAAAAATTTGGATCTGTCACCAAAGAATAAATCAGGAGTGGGAATCCTAGGTTCTAAGGCAGGAGTCTGAACAATATAATCTGAAATACCCTGTACCCTAGCAGCAAGCTGATCCACACGAGAAACTAACTCCTGAACACTCATGTTATTACTAGGTTCCGCAGCCACCCAGAGATTAAGAGGGAGGAACAGGCTAAGGAAAAAAAAATGGCTCAAAACCTTTCCTCCCTTCTTTTGAGATGCAATTAACTCATTGTCGGCCAGTTGTACTGTTATGATCTGGTGGCCTTGGAGCAGCATGAGACGTACTCTGGAGAAGGTGGCACCTGTACTGACCGCAAACCCTGAACTTAGCAGCGCAACTAGAAATAGCCGTGGGGGGTACCTAACGCTCCCTAGACCCCTCGACACAGCCCAAGAATTAACTACCCCTAAAGACAGAAACCGGAAACCTATCTTGCCTCAGAGAAAATCCCCAAAGGATAGACAGCCCCCCACAAATATTGACTGTGAGAGGTGAGGGAAATAACATACGCAGAAATGAAATCAGGACTTAGCATAGGAGGCCATACTAGCTAAAAAGAAAGGATAGAACAGAGTACTATGTGGTCAGTATTAAAACACTAAAAAATATCCACCACAGAAAATACAAAACACCACATCTGACTAAAGACATGGAGGGTATATCTGCATCTCCAGAGAAATACCGTATATACTCGAGTATAAGCCGAGATTTTCAGCCCAAATTTTTGGGCTGAAAGTGCCCCTCTCGGCTTATACTCGAGTCACGGTAGCGATGTGGTCGGCGGGTGAGGGGGAGAGGGCGCTGAGGAATACTTACTTAGTCCCAGCGATCCTTGCGCTGTCCCTGCCGTCCCACGGGCTTCTGTGCTGCAGCTTCTTCCCCTCTTCAGCGGTCACGTGGGACCGCTCATTAGAGATATGAATAGGCGGCTCCACCTCCCATAGGGGCAGAGCCGCCTATTCATTTCTCTAATCAGCGGTGCCGGTGACCGCTGATAGAGAAAGAATCTGCGGCACCGAAGACCAGCTGTGACAGGAGGGGACAGCACGAGGATCGCCAGGACTAGGTGAGTATGTTATATTCACCTGTCCACGTTCCAGCCGCCGGGCGCCGCTCCATCTTCCCGGCGTCTGCGCTCTGACTGTTCAGGTCAGAGGGCGCGATGACGCATATAGTGTGCGCGGCGCCCTCTGCCTGATCAGTCAGAGCGGAGAGACGCCGGGACCGGACGCTGGGAGCTGCAATCAAGAGAGGTGAGTATGTGTGTTTTTTTTTTATTGCAGCAGCAGCGGCCATGGCACAGATTTATGTGGAGCTCTATGGGGAGACATGAACGGTGCAGAGCACAGTATGGGGCAGAGCTATGGGAGACATGAATGCTGCAGAGCACTATATGGGGCAGAGCTATGGGAGACATGAACGCTGCAGAGCACTATATGGGGCAGAGCTATGGGAGACATGAACGGTGCAGAGCACTATATGGGGCAGAGCTATGGGAGACATGAACGCTGCAGAGCACAGTATGGGGCAGAGCTATGGGAGACATGAACGCAGCAGAGCACTATATGGGGCAGAGCTATGGGAGACATGAACGCAGCAGAGCACAGTATGGGGCAGAGCTATGGGAGACATGAACGGTGCAGAGCACAGTATGGGGCAGAGCTATGGGAGACATGAACGCAGCAGAGCACTATATGGGGCAGAGCTATGGGAGACATGAACGCTGCAGGGCACTATATGGGGCAGAGCTATGGGAGACATGAACGCTGCAGAGCACTATATGGGGCAGAGCTATGGGAGACATGAACGCTGCAGAGCACTATATGGGGCAGAGCTATGGGAGACATGAACGGTGCAGAGCACTATATGGGGCAGAGCTATGGGAGACATGAACGCAGCAGAGCACTATATGGGGCAGAGCTATGGGAGACATGAACGCTGCAGGGCACTATATGGGGCAGAGCTATGGGAGACATGAACGCTGCAGAGCACTATATGGGGCAGAGCTATGGGAGACATGAACGCTGCAGAGCACTATATGGGGCAGAGCTATGGGAGACATGAACGGTGCAGAGCACTATATGGGGCAGAGCTATGGGAGACATGAACGCTGCAGAGCACAGTATGGGGCAGAGCTATGGGAGACATGAACGCTGCAGAGCACTATATGGGGCAGAGCTATGGGAGACATGAACGGTGCAGAGCACTATATGGGGCAGAGCTATGGGAGACATGAACGCTGCAGAGCACAGTATGGGGCAGAGCTATGGGAGACATGAACGCAGCAGAGCACTATATGGGGCAGAGCTATGGGAGACATGAACGCAGCAGAGCACAGTATGGGGCAGAGCTATGGGAGACATGAACGCTGCAGAGCACTATATGGGGCAGAGCTATGGGAGACATGAACGCTGCAGAGCACAGTATGGGGCAGAGCTATGGGAGACATGAACGCTGCAGAGCACAGTATGGGGCAGAGCTATGGGAGACATGAACGCTGCAGAGCACTATATGGGGCAGAGCTATGGGGAGACATGAACGCTGCAGAGCACAGTATGGGGCAGAGCTATGGGAGACATGAACGCTGCAGAGCACAGTATGGGGCAGAGCTATGGGAGACATGAACGCTGCAGAGCACTATATGGGGCAGAGCTATGGGAGACATGAACGCTGCAGAGCACTATATGGGGCAGAGCTATGGGAGACATGAACGGTGCAGAGCACTATATGGGGCAGAGCTATGGGAGACATGAACGCTGCAGAGCACAGTATGGGGCAGAGCTATGGGAGACATGAACGCAGCAGAGCACTATATGGGGCAGAGCTATGGGAGACATGAATACTGCAGAGCACTATATGGGGCAGAACTATGGGAGACATGAACGCTGCAGAGCACAGTATGGGGCAGAGCTATGGGAGACATGAACGCTGCAGAGCACAGTATGGGGCAGAGCTATGGGAGACATGAACGCTGCAGAGCAATATATGGGGCAGAGCTATGGGAGACATGAACGCTGCAGAGCACTATATGGGGCAGAGCTATGGGAGACATGAACGGTGCAGAGCACTATATGGGGCAGAGCTATGGGAGACATGAACGGTGCAGAGCACTATATGGGGCAGAGCTATGGGAGACATGAACGCTGCAGAGCACAGTATGGGGCAGAGCTATGGGAGACATGAACGCAGCAGAGCACTATATGGGGCAGAGCTATGGGAGACATGAACGCTGCAGAGCGCAGTATGGGGCAGAGCTATGGGAGACATGAACGCTGCAGAGCACAGTATGGGGCAGAGCTATGGGAGACATGAACGCTGCAGAGCACAGTACGGCACAGCTATGGGGCAATATGAACAGTGCAGAGCACTATATGGCACAGCTATGGGGAAATAATGATCTATTTTTGTTTTTGAAATTCACCGGTAAATGCTGCATTTCCACCCTAGGCTTATACTCGAGTCAATAGGTTTTCCCAGTTTTTTGTGGCAAAATTAGGGGGGTCGGCTTATACTCGGGTCGGCTTATACTCGAGTATATACGGTAGCTAGGCTGCAAAAAATCCTTCACAACAAAGCTGGACAAGGCAAAACATGAAAAATGCACAGAACTATAAGGTCAACAGCAGGTGGACAGCAAAAAACAAAGCCAGGACTTATCTTTGAAGAAAAGCACAGCGAACAGGAGAGACCAGAAGGGATGTGAATCCTCCAAAAACAATGGACAACTGGCACTGACTAAAGGAACAAGCAAGGCTATATAGCCCAGCCCAAATTGCAAAAAATAGATACACCTGATAAATGCTTCGATCCAACTACCGCAGCACTACCACTCATAACCAAGCCCAAGAGCAGAATTCACAACAGTACCCATTCAAGGGTCCGCTAGGGTAATGTTATGGCAGCTAGATGGTATACCTTCCTACAGGTGAAGTGTATCCCCAGGGCTTCCCGGTGTGTAGTTGGTGGTATGGTGAGAGGCGCAGAGAAGAACAAGGACACAAGGTTGCAGTCTCTTTACCTTTTCTGACAGCATCCACAGTCCAGGGCACCAGATCACAGGGCAGGCAGAGTCCTGCCGGTTTGGAGGCAAATCCAGAGTCCCCTTATCCAGGTGGAAATCAATAGCCTTCCTATGCACTGTAATGGTGTAGTCCCTTACTGCATTAGCTTTATATAAGGTCCTCACAGATGTAATGTCTCTCTCTCTCTGTCCCCTGTGGTCGGATAGGACAAAACCTGTATGACTGGTGGCTTGAGGCGTTTTATAGGGACTCTAGCATGCCCCAGCCTCTGAGAGTTGCCACCGTGCCTCCTGGGTATAGGTCAGACAGGTAACGTGGAAATAGCTGTCCTGCCGGTCTCTGAAGTAAAGCGTAGAGATCCTTACTCCCTCAGTATTCCGGCTACCAGATTTCTGCGCCTCAGAAGGAGGCAGCCTGTGCAGGGCTGGTCCCCTTCTGGTATCCTCTCCTTTGTTCTGACTTCCTTCACGCTCGCTGCAATGTGTTCTGCTTTCTATCCGTCTGTTTCATAGGAGCTGCAGCACTTCAGGCCACATGGCTCCTCTGCTTCCTTTCCCTCTGTCTTCCTGACAGCAACTCAACTCTTTCCCTCCAGATCAGGATGTTCTTATAGGGGAGTTCACCTCAAACAGGCTTAGAGCTCCCCCTTCTGGTCTGGAGTGTGAACATGTTGCATGCATTGTTTTACCTGACAAAGAGTTCTCCTTCATTGCCTCCAAACGTAGCATCACTCTCCTTGAGAGGAAAGCAATACCACTGCGACGACCAGGACCCTGGGGCGCCGCACATACAAGTCATCATACAGGAAAGAATGTTTCCTAACATTTTTTCCTGTAAAATTAATTTTATCTTTTCATCAGTTTTGTATGTTTTTTGTCAGTCCATAAAAGTTGAGTAATACTCTGACAACATTGTTCCCAGCAGTGACCTGGGAGCCAGACACGTGTCCAGGAGTCTTCTTCATGCTGTTCCCATTCCATTTGAATATTGTTTCCATCCATTTCAGCTATTTTTCTGCTTCTTCGGCTCTCATTTTATGATCTTCCAGAAAAATGGTCAAGTTTCCCATCGACTTCTTTTATATTCGGTACTCGAGTCAAGCTCGTCCGAGCATCCAACCTGCTCAATTCAAGTACCAAGCACTTGAACATTTTAATGCTTTATTTCCTAAATGGGTACTCTGTATGGATTATATACAAGAGATAGCGGTTACACAGTCTTATGAACGTTTCCTTTAGAACTTGAAGCATTTTCCACACATTTTCTTTCCTCCTCTTTTGCCCTCACACTGCGCTTTTCTTCTTTTCCTCATTATCTTGGTCCTCTGCTTCCACTGTTTCTCACTACTTCACCACAACCCAGTTTTAACTTTACAGTCCTGCTTAACAAGAGTCCTTAGCTTGCCCGTTTAGGTTGCCAATATGGTCAATCTTAACTTCAAGGTTTCTCACACTCTGGAACACCCGCCCGGGACAATCTATTCATCTCTTGTACTCAGTTCTGTCTAGGCCTGTTACTTTCTCAGCTGTAAACTCTCTGCCTTTCTGTTAGGAGTCCTCTCCCAAGACCCGTCTCCGTAAGGTCACTCCATCTCTTATCCACTTCTCTGCAACTTGCTATCCCTATACTTCGGACTCCTCTCACTTAGGGACACCCCAGAATGCAGCACTGTTCATCTTGGACCTACAGTAAGTGGATCTAAGTCCACTTGCTATGCACTCCAGGACCTATCTGACTCTCTTCAACTAACTTACTCCCACCCTGGGCTAGTCCCAAACATTAAACCTAACTCTCCCTATGGTCAAACTACACACTATTTGTTTTGTGGTTTTTGTGTGCAGAATAAATTTTTGTTAACACATTCTATTTTGCTGACGGCAGTTATTAACCTGGGCGAAGCCGGGTAGCACAGCTAGTGATGAATAAATCAGGGGCCAAGCATGTACTCCTCCGCTCCACTCAAGACAGATTGCTGTATAGCATCATTCTTGGGTTACAGAGTCCTGTTCTCTGGATTTCTAGGGATCCTATCGATCTCTAGTTATCACTTATTCTAAATATAGACGATAACTTTTGATTATTGGGAAAACTCTCTAAACATTTACCTCCTGTGAACAGGAGAAGACAGCGATTGGTAATTATTTAATGCAACTACATACATACTGCTAGGGGATTAGGAAATATATTTTTTCTGGAGTGCCTCCTTAACGTATCTCTGGCTGATGATTAACTTTAAGGCCAAAATTAATCATTTTTTTTTTAAGAAACGTCTCTTCTTTGCATTTGGTTCTGTTTTTGCTGCAATTCTTGAAAATAATGCAAAAGGCAACTTTTCGTATAGAGAAATCGAATGTTTCATAAAATCACTTCAGGCGACACAAATTTTGTGACTTTTCAAAGAGTCGCAAATGAGGAATCAGGTAAAAACATCTGGAAACCATAAACTCTGCCCACAATAGTCAACATGAAAAAAAAAAATACAAATAAATATAAATTAGACTTCAAAAGGGGTAAAGTTAAAAGAATAAGGTGCAAATGAAAAACTGGCAAATAACATCAAAAACTGCAATGTATCTCATATATACACACTGGCTAAAAGTAAATAGAAGGAAAAGGATAGAGATCTACTGCCACCTAGTGGTGACAGTGTAGTATGTGTTTTTCTTGCTTTTTAACCCCTTCAAGACCCAGCCTATTTTGACCTTAAAGACCTTGCCGTTTTTTGCAATTCTGACCAGTGTCCCTTTATGAGGTAATAACTCAGGAACGCTTCAACGGATCCTAGCGGTTCTGAGATTGTTTTTTCGTGACATATTGGGCTTCATGTTAGTGGTAAATTTAGGTCAATAAATTCTGCGTTTATTTGTGATAAACACGGAAATTTGGCGAAAATTTTGAAAATTTCGCAATTTTCACATTTTGAATTTTTATTCTGTTAAACCAGAGAGATATGTGACACAAAATAGTTAATAAATAACATTTCCCACATGTTTACTTTACATCAGCACAATTTTGGAAACAAAATTTTTTTTGTTAGGAAGTTATAAGGGTTAAAATTTGACCAGCGATTTGTCATTTTTACAACGAAATTTACAAAACCATTTTTTTTAGGGACCACCTCACATTTGAAGTCAGTTTGAGGGGTCTATATGGCTGAAAATACCCAAAAGTGACACCATTCTAAAAACTGCACCCCTCAAGGTACTCAAAACCACATTCAAGAAGTTTATTAACCCTTCAGGTGCTTCACAGCAGCAGAAGCAACATGGAAGGAAAAAATGAACATTTAACTTTTTAGTCACAAAAATTATCTTTTAGCAACAATTTTTTTATTTTCCCAATGGTAAAAGGAGAAACTGAACCACGAAAGTTGTTGTCCAATTTGTCCTGAGTACGCTGATACCTCATATGTGGGGGTAAACCACTGTTTGGGCGCACGGCAGGGCTTGGAAGGGAAGGAGCGCCATTTGACTTTTTGAATCAAAAATTGGCTCCACTCTTTAGCGGACACCATGTCACGTTTGGAGAGCCCCCGTGTGCCTAAAAATTGGAGCTCCCCCACAAGTGACCCCATTTTGGAAACTAGACGCCCCAAGGAACTTATCTAGATGCATAGTGAGCACTTTGAACCCCCAGGTGCTTCACAAATTGATCCGTAAAAATGAAAAAGTACTTTTTTTTCACAAAAAAATTCTTTTAGCCTCAATTTTTTCATTTTCACATGGGCAACAGGATAAAATGGATCCTAAAATGTGTTGGGCAATTTCTCCTGAGTACACCAATACCTCACATGTGGGGGTAAACCACTGTTTGGGCACATGGTAAGGCTCGGAAGGGAAGGAGCGGCATTTGACTTTTTGAATGAAAAATTATTTCCATCGTTAGCGGACACCATGTCGCGTTTGGATAGCTCCTGTGTGCCTAAACATTGGCGCTCCCCCACAAGTGACCCCATTTTGGAAACTAGACCCCCCAAGGAACTTATTTAGATGCCTAGTGAGCACTTTAAACCCTCAGGTGCTTCACAAATTGATCTGTAAAAATGAAAAAGTACTTTTTTTTCACAAAAAAATTATTTTCGCCTCAATTTTTTCATTTTCACATGGGCAGTAGGATAAAATGGATCATAAAATTTGTTGGGCAATTTCTCCCGAGTACGCCGATACCTCATATGTGGGGGTAAACCACTGTTTGGGCACACGGCAGGGCTCGGAAGGGAAGGCGCGCCATTTGACTTTTTGAATGGAAAATTAGCTCCAATTGTTAGCGGACACCATGTCGCGTTTGGAGAGCCCCCTGTGTGCCTAAACATTGGAGCTCCCCCACAAGTGACCCCATTTTGGAAACTAGACCCCCCAAGGAACTTATCTAGATGCATATTGAGCACTTTAAACCCCCAGGTGCTTCACAGAAGTTTATAACGCAGAGCCATGAAAATAAAAAATAATTTTTCTTTCCTCAAAAATGATTTTTTAGCCTGGAATTTCCTATTTTGCCAAGGATAATGGGAGAAATTGGACCCCAAATATTGTTGTCCAGTTTGTCCTGAGTACGCTGATACCCCATATGTGGGGGTAAACCACTGTTTGGGCGCACGGCAGGGCTCGGAAGGGATGGCACGCCATTTGGCTTTTTAAATGGAAAATTAGCTCCAATCATTAGCGGACACCATGTCACGTTTGGAGAGCCCCTGTGTGCTTAAACATTGGAGATCCCCCGAAATGACACCATTTTGGAAACTAGACCCCCAAAGGAACTAATCTAGATGTGTGGTGAGGACTTTGAACCCCCAAGTGCTTCACAGAAGTTTATAACGCAGAGCCATGAAAATAAAAAAAAAAATTATTTTCTCAAAAATGATCTTTTAGCCTGCAATTTTTTATTTTCCCAAGGGTAACAGGAGAAATTTGACCCCAAAAGTTGTTGTCCAGTTTCTCCTGAGTACGCTGATACCCCAAATGTGGGGGTCAATCACTGTTTGGGCACATGCCGGGGCTCGGAAGTGAAGTAGTGACGTTTTGAAATGCAGACTTTGATGGAATGCTCTGTGGGCGTCACGTTGCGTTTGCAGAGCCCCTGATGTGGCTTAACAGTAGAAACCCCCCACAAGTGACCCCATTTTGGAAACTAGACCCCCAAAGGAACTTATCTAGATGTGTGGTGAGCACTTTGAACCCCCAAGTGCTTCATAGAAGTTTATAATGCAGAGCCGTGAAAATAATAAATACGTTTTCTTTCCTCAAAAATAATTATTTAGCCCACAATTTTTTAATTTTCCCAAGGGTAACAGGAGAAATTTGACCCCAAAAGTTGTTGTCCAGTTTCTCCTGGGTACGGTGATACCCCATATGTGGGGGTAAACTACTGTTTGGGCACATGCCGGGGCTTGGAATTGAAGTAGTGACGTTTTGAAATGCAGACTTTGATGGAATGCTCTGCGGGCGTCACGTTGCGTTTGCAGAGCCCCTGATGTGCCTAAACAGTAGAAACCCCCCACAAGTGACCCCATTTTGGAAACTAGACCCTGAAAGGAACTTATCTAGATGTGTGGTGAGCACTTTGAACCCCCAAGTGCTTCATAGAAGTTTATAATGCAGAGCCGTGAAAATAATAAATACGTTTTCTTTCCTCAAAAATAATTATTTAGCCCAGAATTTTTTATTTTCCCAAGGGTTACAGGAGAAATTGGACCCCAAAAGTTGTTGTCCAGTTTCTCCTGAGTACGCTGATACCCCATGTGTGGGGGTAAACCACTGTTTGGGCACACGTCGGGGCTCAGAAGGGAAGTAGTGACTTTTGAAATGCAGACTTTGATGGAATGGTCTGCGGGTGTCACGTTGCGTTTGCAGAGCCCCTGGTGTGCCTAAACAGTAGAGACCCCCCACAAGTGACCCCATTTTAGAAACTAGACCCCCCAAGGAACTTATCTAGATATGTGGTGAGCACTTTGAACCCCCAAGTGCTTCACAGACGTTTACAACGCAGAGCCGTGAAAATAAAAAATCATTTTTCTTTCCTCAAAAATTATGTTTTAGCAAGCATTTTTTTAGATTCACAAGGGTAACAGGAGAAATTGGACCCCAGTAATTGTTGCGCAGTTTGTCCTGAGTATGCTGGTACCCCATATGTGGGGGTAAACCACTGTTTGGGCACACGTCAGGGCTCGGAAGTGAGGGAGCACCATTTGACTTTTTGAATACGAGATTGGCTGGAATCAATGGTGGCGCCATGTTGCGTTTGGAGACCCCTGATGTGCCTAAACAGTGGTAACCCCTCAATTCTAACTCCAACACTAACCCCAACACACCCCTAACCCTAATCCCAACTGTAGCCATAACCCTAATCACAACCCTAACCCCAACACACCCCTAACCACAACCCTAACCCCAACACACCCCTAACCCTAATCCCAACTGTAGCCATAATCCTAATCACAACCCTAACCCCAACACACCCCTAACCACAACACTAACCCCAACACACCCCTAACCCTAACCACAACCCTAATTCCAACCCTAACCCTAAGGCTATGTGCCCACGTTGCGGATTCGTGTGAGATATTTCCGCACCATTTTTGAAAAATCCGCGGGTAAAAGGCACTGTGTTTTACCTGCGGATTTTCCGCGGATTTCCAGTGTTTTTTGTGCGGATTTCACCTGCGGATTCCTATTGAGGAACAGGTGTAAAACGCTGCGGAATCCGCACAAAGAATTGACATGCTGCGGAAAATACAACGCAGCGTTTCCGCACGGTATTTTCCGCACCATGGGCACAGCGGATTTGGTTTTTCATATGTTTACATGGTACTGTAAACCTGATGGAACACTGCTGCGGATCCTCAGCCAAATCCGCACCGTGTGCACATAGCCTAATTCTAAAGGTATGTGCACACGCTGCGGATCCGCAGCAGTTTCCCATGAGTGTACAGTTCAATGTAAACCTATGGGAAACAAAAATCGCTGTACACATGCTGCGGAAAAACTGCACGGAAACGCAGCGGTTTACATTCCGCAGCATGTCACTTCTTTGTGCGGATTCCGCAGCGGTTTTACAACTGCTCCAATAGAAAATCGCAATTGTAAAACCGCAGTGAAATGCGCAGAAAAAAACGCGGTAAATCCGCCATAAATCCGCAGCGGTTTAGCACTGCGGATTTATCAAATCCGCAGCGGAAAAATCCGCAGAGGACCAGAATACGTGTGCACATTCCTAACCCTAACCCTAGCCCTAACCCTAGCCCTAACCCTAGCCCTACCCCTACCCCTAACCCTACCCCTAACCCTACCCCTAACCCTAACCCTACCCCTACCCCTAACCTTAACCCTAACCCTACCCCTAACCCTAACCCTACCCCTAACCCTAACCCTATTCTAACATTAGTGGAAAAAAAAAAATTTCTTTATTTTTTTATTGTCCCTACCTATGGGGGTGACAAAGGGGGGGGGGTCATTTATTATTTTTTTTATTTTGATCACTGAGATAGATTATATCTCAGTGATCAAAATGCACTTTGGAACGAATCTGCCGGCCGCCAGATTCGGCGGGCGCACTGCGCATGCGCCCGCCATTTTGGAAGATGGCGGCGCCCGGGAGAAGACGGACGGGACCACGGCTGGATCGGTAAGTATGATAGGGTGGGGGGGGACCACGGGGGGGGGGATCGGAGCACGGGGGAGGGAATCGTAGCGCGGGAGGGGTGGAACGGAGCGCGGGGGCGTGGAACGGAGCACGGGGGGGCTGGAATGGAGCACGGGGGGGTGGAACGGAGCACGGGGGGGGTGGATCGGAGTGCAGGGGGGGTGATTGGAGCACGGGGGGGTGATTGGAGCACGGGGGGAGCGGACACGAGCACGGGGGGGAGCGGAGCACTGGACGGAGGGGAGCCGGAGCAGTGTACCGGCCAGATCGGGGGGGTGGGGGGGCGATCGGAGGGGTGGGGTGGGGGCACACTAGTATTTCCAGCCATGGCCGATGATATTTCAGCATCGGCCATGGCTGGATTGTAATATTTCACCCGTTATAATGGGTGAAATATTACAAATCGCTCTGATTGGCAGTTTCACTTTCAACAGCCAATCAGAGCGATCGTAGCCACGAGGGGGTGAAGCCACCCCCCCTGGGCTAAACTACCACTCCCCCTGTCCCTGCAGATCGGGTGAAATGGGAGTTAACCCTTTCACCCGATCTGCAGGGACGCGATCTTTCCATGACGCCGCATAGGCGTCATGGGTCGGATTGGCACCGACTTTCATGACGCCTACGTGGCGTCAAAGGTCGGGAAGGGGTTAATAAATACTTAACTCCTGTATCAAGTATTCAATTTTAAAAAGAGACCGTGGATTTTGTTAATAGAAATAATTCTATGAAAAAACTACCTCCCAATTTAAAATTTCTATTCCAAAAATAATGAGATGGATGTGATGTTTGCCCATAACTGTGATTCAAGAGTCTTTCCTACTAAGGCTGTGATCAATGAACATTAAAATATTTGTCATATCACCATATTGTAAATGTGACTGGGTTTATGCAGGAGCTATCTTACAGTGATCCAGATGCAGCAAGGGGTAAACCGAGCTTTGCTACGTGTTAGTGAATGACTACTTACAGTGCGGCAATTCATTAGCGTGCAACTAACCATTGTTTTAGCTTTTGCTACTTATGTACAGCCTCAGGTAGTATTGTCATGACCATACCTCATACATACCAATTATCCTGATTTTTGCCAGGACTGTCCTAATTATTCAGAAACAGTCCCAACAATTTTGCAGCTTCCCAGGCTAAAATAAGGTGAGGTTTACACAAAAATGGGCATTTCTGAGCAAGAATGGGACTAAAACCACCCTACATTGCCAAGTATACTGTCGGTAACTATGTTATTCACAGCCTGCTCCAACCCCTCTCAAATGAGAAAAAGATCTCAAAACCTTTCTTGGTAAATCCTGGAGATTCTGAGGACTTTTTCATGCTAGGTGACCTTTTTCCAGTTGACCATGTCCCGCCGGTGGCTATGTGCTCCATGCAGCCCCATTTTCTTGTTTAACTACATTGTTGGCACAGTAGATACTGTCTAGATCCTGATTGTCTCTTCAGAGAGGAAGAGGACTAGATCTCTAGTGCCACCTATTGGAAGTAGCAATCCTAACAGTCAATGTCGACCCTTTAACGAGCCTTGTCACATGACTTAGGATAAAAGCCAAAACCAGAATCTCAATTTGCAGAAACGATACTTCTTGGATCCCTGTCTAGATCCTGACACCTGGCATCCTGCCAAGCTCTATTTCTTTTTCTGCAGCATCCACAATATATATATAATATTGTTGCACCCTCGCCACAATGACCATATTGTCACAATTCACCTTAGAAAAATGAAACAATCTACTTATTTCTGCAGGTACGATTTTGAGGTTGTGCTATAGTGTCCAGCCAGTAGATGGTAGTGTCACCATATGCATTGAGCCTACCTGGAACTACTTCGAAGATGATGATATAACGTCTGTGCCATTACAAATACCTTACCGTGCCATTAATTTTTGGCTGAAATGATATATTTTCTTTTACAGGTCAAACAAACTGCGGAGGTATTATAGAAAAATACAAATGTAAAACCAGCATAGCTTTCGAAAAGCTGTGGGAGACTTAATGAAATGAGAGGAATAAAACTGAATAGAAGGTCTGCAGACTGATTTCTCATGTGTTACTGATGGTTATTCAAAAGTTTTTCTGCAAGTATCAAACATTTGAAAAGGCTGCACATATTTTAGATTTAATGAATTGTTATTGTTTGCTATAAATTGAGGTGTTAAAAATTAATCCGCGTCCACCTTGACAATTTTTTCCTCATCATTTGTGGACGAACGTTCGTTCCCTTTTGCATGCACTTTACATGATTGTTGGCAGCACGTCCCCTGTTTACATCTGTTGCTGACAAATTTTTATGTGCACATAGAGGGCGTGGAGGGTTCTCTTGTTTATCATTGTCGAAGGATCTGCTGACATTAATCAATGATCAGGACCGAGCGTTTGGCTCTTTGGACTAGCTCTGGGAATGGCAGTCTGACTCACAGAGACATCTGTAGCCATAACTGCTGGCAGGATCACTGCAGCGTCTGATAAGATGCCAACAAGTTTTTATTAGTGGGGTCTGACTTCTTGGCAGCCAGACACTTACACCTACCACCGGCTGTTTGTCATAGGAAAATCCAAATTCGAAGAGTAACGTATATTAAACTTTGTGCTGTTAATTGTCAAGGTAAGAGCTTTAATGCTGTTGTCCAGTTAGACAGAAAAAGCTTTGGTTGTCAAAATCTAAACTAAAATTTGCTAAAATACTTTATAGGGGTCTTACAGGCAGAAAAAACCATTACTGCTAACAAATTCTTAAATCTGCAGTTACTCTACGTGTGCCTACGTATGTCTAGAAATAGTTAAACCAATAGGATGCTAGCTAGTGAGAGGAGCTAGAGAGGGGTGAGGAGAAAGTTGTTCTAGAAGCGGGTAGTGTAGTTGTGAGGAGAAAAAAGAACAGTGAGGTGATTGACCGGAGCTGTGTTATGACAGAGGCTCATGAATCCAGGCCCTACGGGTGAACTGACACACGGGCAGGAGCAGAATTGGGCAGCATGAGAGAAACAGCGGCTATGCTTATGGGACATTTCCGTGACGTCCAAGGCCTACGATCTGACAAGGATTGGCAGCGACATCCTTTACTTTCACCCAGGATGGGGAAAATGGACGGGGAGCACCAGGAACAAGCTAGTCCGGCTACTCAGTGAGCTGCGGTACCGAAGGATATGGTACGGAAACAAATGGTGACAGGAAGAAACATGGACAGTTGAGGGGAAAAGAATGTCCATCCTGTTTGAAGATTGCTGCGCGGTGTCTGTATCTAAACTGGATGAGCTCAGTAAAGTTGTTATGTTTGAACTAGATGGAGGCCCGATGCTATCACATTGGGAGGGCGGTGATGTCACGATGGGGCAGGTTTTTGCAGCGCTGAGAATCCCCCCCCATGTGCTCACCCACCTATCCACTCTCTCTTTCCCCATGTGCTGACTTCTCCCGTCTGTGCTCTCTTCTTTGACCTGTCTACCCCATGTGCTATCCCCCTTGTCTGCTGTCTTTCGCCTTCCTGTGCTGTGTTCTCCCCTCATGTGCTGTCCCAATTGAACTGTCTCCCCCTGTGCTCTGTCTCTCTCACCCCTGTCTTCTCCTCTCATGTCATCTCTTCTTTGACCTGTGTACCCGCATCCTGTGATAATCTAGTGACTTTTGCATCAGGGGACTCGTGCGGAGTTTTGCATTGCAAACGTCAGAGAGAAGAGTTGTGGCTGAATGAAGGTCTAAAGACACTACTGGTAAGTCTCGGAAAGCAAATCTTTATTCTGTATCTATACTGTATGGCCTACAAAGAGATGATGGTAATAACAGTCTTATATGCAGAATAACCTATTTTATTTTGTCTTCTATTACATTCTGTTACTCTCTATCAAATAGTCTCATCCCTCGTTATGTATAGCAAAGTCCATTATACGATGCTGTCTCTCCCTATTATTTATAGCACTGTCAGTTATTTCATAATATCCTCCCTTGTTATGTACAGTGCCATATATTATTACTATGCCCTCCTTTATTATGTATAGTGCTTTCCATTATTACATTACATAATATCCTCCTTTATTAATATATACACTGTCATCCCTTACCATTCACCAGTGATACCTCTGGGTGTGGTTTGTAATAATCTTGGGTGTCATCTTGTATTCTTCTTGAGGAGTCAAAAGCTATGAATAAAGCAATGCATAAGGAAAAATATTTGAATGGATCGTTGTTTATTTCTCCATGCTTTAATCCTCTCCCAAATATGCATCTGTTGTAATGTGACCCATCATGTAACATTTCACATGGCATGTTACTCCTGCTCCCTCACATAACGTTAGGAGACATGGAAAGGGGAACTTGTTCTTATTAGTCCAAGGCCGTGGGTACACTTACCCTGCCTCTGATAAAATGGTCTGTTTTCAGCTGCATTAAATGCCAGGAACAGAGGCTAAGGCAATGAATATCTCTGTTGATGAAATATAATGTACCCACCTCAGTTAATAATTAGACTATTAGGCCAAAGATAGATACTCTTTACTGGCAATCCAGCCATCCTCCCGAGAAACTGCTGTATTTCAGCTCTTCACATAATGATGGCTAATTAAGTACCACAGATGATATATAATTATTATAGCACAGAGTCACTTTCTTTTATAATGAACATTAACATTTTTTCCAGATCACATCTGTTTTGAAAAATAACACTATAGGTCTAATAATATTGGCGTAATAGCATTGTGAAGGACATATTGCTCTTAAACTCTTATCTTGCGTCATAGCTTTACACTAGTTTTTTTACCATCAAAAAGTTGCAACATTTTGTGCCTTCCATCACTTTTTGAAAAAGTGTTTAGGGGCTTAGCTAAAGTGGACATGTCCGACAATCGTACGGGAAAATTTACTATAGTACAATTACTGTAACTTTTGTAAATTGGAGTTAAAATCTACACTCACTCATACTATAGTTGTGTCACGGGTGTGTCAGAGGCTGCAGACAGTCGCACTACATCTGGCTACAGAAGGTCTCAGCGGTTGGCCTTGCAGACTAGTGGCCACCTCCCCCAGCCGTAATGGTGTCACCTGGATCTGGGTGTTTATAACTCCCAACTTCCTGTTGGAAGTTGAAGGTGTTATTTTCTATTTGTACTTTTCTGTTGAGGATTGGAGCTGTAGCTGTCTGCTAGCGTCTTATTTGGAGTTTGAAGGACGACGGTGTTTCTCTGAGTCTACTGAAGCTAATTTCCCCTTGTTTTGTGTATCCTAGGTGTCTTTACTTTTAGTGAGGTTCGACCAGCATTCACCCCTACCTTCCCTAAGCAGGGCTTACCGCTAGGGTCTGACAGGGACTAGGTATCCTACTCGGCGATAGGTGCAAAACCTCTTTAGGGTCTCTTAGGGCAGACAGGGTGATGTTAGATCTGCCTAGGGGTCTCCACTCCCCACTTCCCTAGTGTTGGGCACCACTTCCCCTTATCCCTTTGTGTTGCACTTAGCTTGTCCTACACTGTGTGTGACAAGTCCATGATCTCATTCACTGGTGCTGGAACACTAATGCAACAATATGATGCATGGTCAAAAATGTGATACATTTATTAATAGTTGTGCGTGTTCAGACTTTTGGTTCCAGAATGACAATGAAATATTCTAACTAACACACTCGATGTTCATTCAGTAATTATATTGGGTATACATGACTGTGTTTTGCCTCATCTACATGATAGTTTCTAGGGAATTCCATTTGACATGGATGCTGATATGGGTCATTCTACACCTTAGAAGAACCATTGTTGCATTATAAAATATGGTGCAGAATGTAGGATTTTTTAATGTAGACTATGCATAAAAAATATTGAGGCATGTGGCAAAAACCAAGAGAAATATGCATATTTCGAGTCTAGAGACCTTATTAAAATATAAGCTAGTACTTTACACAGTTGACAAAAAAAGAATATTAGTTGACCTCCAACATAATGAATGTCATCAACGGAGAATATATGGATGTCTTGCCATTGAACAGCAAGTATAAGTGCAAATGCGAAATAACAAAGAAACAAAATGTATATTCTATTTAGCATATATTCAATATTTGCATACATCTTGGCGCACACAGTGTGCTGCTACACTCATTGGTATGTATACAAATGCGAATTAACATCCATCATTGCCGTGACCATGGGAGACTAGATATTGGCTTTCATCTCAGCATCCTGAGTTGTAATATTAAGAATTTATTTTGGAGTGGAATAGACCAAATCTTAGAAAACATCTTTTAAAATGAGCGATGCAGCAATGATTTAATTTGTTAACATTGCAGAATATTGGAAGTTAGTTCCTAATTTTTAAAATAACCTTTTAAGTAAATCCTATTATACAATTTTACATGTGGTTTAAGGAAATTTGTGGCCCCAGCCAAATGCCTAATGTGACCACCGAACATAAGAGGAGAATTGTGAACATCATTACAGTTTAGTACATCCTTATCAGAGAGGAAGAGGACAGTAACTTTAGTGCCACCTATAGAAAGTAATAATCCTCAAAGTCAATTTAAATTTTTTTAAGGGCCTTGCACATGACTCTCTGAAGAGGCTAATTTGCATATTTAAATTCCAACAGGAGCATTGAACCATTCACATGGTGTGATTTTGACTTTTGTGGTGCTTTTTAGAAATATGATCACAGACTCATAAAGAGATTATGACCTTCTCCAGAACTACGAAGACATGATCCAAGATCCTGTGTGTATGACTCTAGAAATCGCACGTATACCAGTCTGTACTGCTTTATTTGTCATAGGCACTCTGTGGCGGGGTTTATATACTGCCATTATCCACTCCAGCTGGTAACTCACAAGTGTAATGTTTTAGCTCGGCTGGGAAATGAATTGCTTTCATTTCTCTCCCATTTATGAAGCAATGGCTTTAATGAATGCTGCTTGATGCTAGCTGGAAAATCACTATGATGACATGCTGCTGGGTGAAATGAATAGCCTGCAGAGGGATCTTGTGTTTTCAGACACTTGCAGTCTCCAAAATAAGCAGAAGTAGCTTGGACAATCAGTCTTCAAGTTATTTCATGATTTAATCGGGTGTAATATTGGAATGGATTTATGAAGATGAAGATTCATTTTGTCACCGCATGACTCTGTATTTTTCTTAAGCCTCTCATCAATGGTGCATAGTAAAATATGAAGACATACTCTGCTTGTAAGGCTACTTTCACACTAGCGTTTTCTGCAATCCGTCACAATGCGTCGTTCTGCAGAAAAAACGCATCCTGCAAAAGTGCTTGCAGGATGCGTTTTTTCCCCATAGACTTGTATTGACGACGCATTTGCAACGGATTGCCACATGTCGCACCCGTCGAGCTACATGTAACGTTTTTTGCTCCTGACGGACCGCTTTTTCCGACCGCGCATGCACGTCCGGAACTCCGCCCCCACCTCCCCACACCTTACAATGGGGCAGCGGATGCGCCAGAGAAATGCATCCGCTGCCTCCATTGTGCAATGCGCTAAACGCTAGCGTCGGAATCTCTCCCCGACGCATTGCGACGGGGAGATTCCGACGCTAGTGTGAAAGTAGCCTTAGAGGGTTGAAATTAGGTTTGCCACCCTCTTACAAATATGACAGACTGTTGCTATGTAAATCTCCACTGTTACATACTGAACTGTTCACTGTTAAACACGACAAGTTGCTATGTATTATCGTAAGGCCGAGTTCACTTTACACAAGCTCTTTTCATGGTCCCTATACGGACCTCAATTCTTGGTTTGGAAGCTGTTCTATGGACCCAAGCTTACAACCTTAAATGTGTCTTTGAGGCTTTAAATTCCAATCAGGAGTCCAGTATACATCCCAGTCCAGTATACAGTCTCTATATGGACCTTAAAATATTCTTGTGCGAACCTGAAAATATTTAAACAGTCAAACTTTTACTTGGCAGCTTACAGTCATTACAATCAGGCATATAGGATAAGGTCTGTTGTGAATTCTGTGGCAGAGCTCCCTCCTGTGGTCACAAGTGGTACTTCGGCTGATTCTCTCTGTGAGCTTCTGTTGGTGGAGGGAAGTGGTACTGCGGCTTCTGAGTTTCCTCCCTCAGGTGATCTGGTGAGGTCGTTAGGTGCTTCTCTACTTAACTCCACCTAATGCTTTGATCCTGGCTTCCTGTCAATGTTCCAGTGTTGGACTTGCTTTTCCCTGGATCATTCCTGTGGCCTGCTGCTCTGCATAGCTAAGTTCTTCTTTGCTATTTGTTTGCTATTTTTTCTGTCCAGCTTGTCTAATTTGTTGCTGGAAGCTCTGGGACGCAGAGGGTGTACCTCCGTGCCGTTAGTTCGGTACGGAGGGTCTTTTTGCCCCCTTTGCGTGGTTTTCTTTAGGGTTTTGTGTAGACCGCAAAGTTACCTTTTCTATCCTCGATCTGTTAAGAAAGTCGGGCCTCACTTTGCTGAATCTATTTCATCTCTACGTTTGTCTTTTCATCTTAACTCACAGTCATTATATGTGGGGGGCTGCCTTTTCCTTTGGGGTATTTCTCTGAGGCAAGGTAGGCTTATTTTCTATCTTCAGGCTAGTTAGTTTCTCAGGCTGTGCCGAGTTGCATAGGCAGAGTTAGGCGCAATCCACGGCTGCCTCTAGTGTTGTTTGGAGAGGATTAGGGATTGCGGTCTGCAGAGTTCCCACGTCTCAGAGCTCGTTCTATGATTTTGGGTTATTGTCAGATCACTGTATGTGCTCTGACCGCTATGTCCATTGTAGTACTGAATTGCCTTTCATAACAGTACAGGAAGCCCAAAGTACTAATGATTCTCAATAGAGGGAAAAAAGAAGTTCTGAGACCATTTTTTTTTTCTTTGCACTGTGTTTTGCCTTTTTTTCCCCCTAGACATTTGGGTGGTTCAGTACACAGGTGTAGCGATGGACATTAGAAGTCTGTCTTCATCTGTGGATCAGCTCTCGGCAAGAGTACAAAAGATTCAAGACACTATTGATCAGAAAGCTATGTTGGAACCAAGAATTCCTATTCCTGATTTGTTTTTTGGAGATAGAACTAAGTTTCTGAGTTTCAAAAATAATTGTAAATTATTTCTGGCCTTGAAACCTCGCTCCTCTGGTGATCCAGTTCAACAGGTTTTGATTGTTATTTCTTTTTTGCGCGGCGACCCTCAGGACTGGGCATTTTCTCTTGCGCCAGGAGATCCTGCATTGAGTAATATCGATGCGTTTTTCCTGGCGCTCGGATTGCTGTACGAGGAACCTAATTCAGTGGATCAGGCAGAGAAAAATTTGCTGGCTCTTTGTCAGGGTCAGGATGAGATAGAGGTATATTGTCAGAAATTTAGAAAGTGGTCCGTGCTCACTCAATGGAATGAATCTGCGCTGGCAGCTATGTTCAGAAAGGGTCTCTCTGAAGCCCTTAAGGATGTCATGGTGGGATTTCCTATGCCTGCTGGTCTGAATGAGTCTATGTCTTTGGCCATTCAGATCGGTCGACGCTTGCGTGAGCGTAAATCTGTGCACCATTTGGCGGTATTACCTGAGCTTAAACCTGAGCCTATGCAGTGCGATAGGACTTTGACCAGAGTTAAACGGCAAGAACACAGACGTCTGAATGGGCTGTGTTTCTACTGTGGTGATTCCACTCATGCTATCTCTGATTGTCCTAAGCGCACTAAGCGGTTCGCTAGGTCTGCCACCATTGGTACGGTACAGTCAAAATTTCTTCTGTCCGTTACCTTGATCTGCTCTTTGTCATCGTATTCTGTCATGGCATTTGTGGATTCAGGCGCTGCCCTGAATTTGATGGACTTGGAGTATGCTAAGCGTTGTGGGTTTCTCTTAGAGCCCTTTCAGTGTCCTATTCCATTGAGAGGAATTGATGCCACGCCTTTGGCCAAGAATAAGCCTCAATACTGGACCCAGCTGACCATGTGCATGGCTCCTGCACATCAGGAGGTTATTCGCTTTCTGGTGTTGCATAATCTGCATGATGTGGTCGTGTTGGGGTTGCCATGGCTACAAGCCCATAATCCAGTATTAGATTGGAAATCCATGTCGGTGTCCAGCTGGGGTTGTCAGGGGGTACATGGTGATGTTCTATTTCTGTCAATTTCGTCATCCACCCCTTCTGAGGTTCCAGAGTTCTTGTCTGATTACCGGGATGTATTTGATGAGCCTAAGTCCGATGCCCTACCTCCGCATAGGGATTGTGATTGTGCTATCAATTTGATTCCTGGTAGTAAATTCCCAAAAGGTCGACTGTTTAATTTATCCGTGCTTGAGCACGCCGCTATGCGCAGTTATGTGAAGGAATCCCTGGAGAAGGGGTATATTCACCCGTCATCGTCACCATTAGGAGCAGGGTTCTTTTTTGTAGCCAAGAAGGATGGTTCGCTGAGACCTTGTATAGATTACCACCTTCTAAATAAGATCACGGTTAAATTTCAGTACCCCTTGCCATTGTTATCTGATTTGTTTGCTCGGATTAAGGGGGCTAGTTGGTTCACCAAGATAGATCTTCGTGGTGCGTATAATCTGGTGCGAATCAGGCGAGGAGATGAATGGAAAACTGCATTTAATACGCCTGAGGGTCATTTTGAGTATCTAGTGATGCCATTCGGACTTGCCAATGCTCCATCAGTGTTTCAGTCCTTTATGCATGACATCTTCCGAGAGTACCTGGATAAATTCCTGATTGTGTACTTGGATGACATTTTGATCTTCTCGGATGATTGGGAGTCTCATGTGAAGCAGGTCATCACAGTTTTTCAGGTCCTGCGGGCTAATTCTTTGTTTGTGAAGGGATCAAAGTGTCTCTTTGGTGTGCAGAAGGTTTCATTTTTGGGGTTCATCTTTTCCCCTTCTACTATCGAGATGGATCCTGTTAAGGTCCAAGCCATCCATGATTGGACTCAGCCGACATCTCTGAAAAGTCTGCAAAAGTTCCTGGGCTTTGCTAATTTTTATCGTCGCTTCATCTGCAATTTTTCTAGTATTGCCAAACCATTGACCGATTTGACCAAGAAGGGTGCTGATTTGGTCAATTGGTCTTCTGCTGCTGTGGAAGCTTTTCAAGACTTGAAGCGTCGTTTTTCTTCTGCCCCTGTGTTGTGTCAACCAGATGTTTCTCTTCCGTTCCAGGTCGAGGTTGATGCTTCTGAGATTGGAGCAGGGGCTGTTTTGTCGCAGAGAGGTTCTGATTGCTCAGTGATGAAACCATGTGCTTTTTTTTCCAGGAAGTTTTCGCCTGCTGAGCGAAATTATGATGTGGGCAACCGAGAGTTGCTGGCCATGAAGTGGGCATTCGAGGAGTGGCGTCATTGGCTTGAAGGAGCTAAGCATCGCGTGGTGGTATTGACTGATCATAAGAACTTGACTTATCTTGAGTCTGCTAAGCGGTTGAATCCTAGACAGGCTCGTTGGTCGCTGTTTTTTGCCCGTTTTGACTTTGTGATTTCGTACCTTCCGGGCTCTAAAAATGTGAAGGCGGATGCTCTGTCTAGGAGTTTTGTGCCCGACTCTCCGGGTTTGTCTGAGCCGGCGGGTATCCTCAAGGAAGGAGTAATTGTGTCTGCCATCTCCCCTGATTTGCGGCGGGTGCTGCAAAAATTTCAGGCTAATAAACCTGATCGTTGTCCAGCGGAGAGACTGTTTGTCCCTGATAGGTGGACCAATAAAGTTATCTCTGAGGTTCATTGTTCGGTGTTGGCTGGTCATCCTGGAATCTTTGGTACCAGAGAGTTGGTGGCTAGATCCTTTTGGTGGCCGTCTCTGTCGCGGGATGTGCGTGTTTTTGTGCAGTCCTGTGGGATTTGTGCTTGGGCTAAGCCCTGCTGTTCTCGTGCCAGTGGGTTGCTTTTGCCCTTGCCGGTCCCGAAGAGGCCTTGGACACATATCTCTATGGATTTTATTTCTGATCTTCCCGTTTCTCAAAAGATGTCAGTCATTTGGGTGGTCTGTGATCGCTTTTCTAAGATGGTCCATCTGGTACCCTTGTCTAAATTGCCTTCCTCCTCTGATTTGGTGCCATTGTTCTTCCAGCATGTGGTTCGTTTACATGGCATTCCAGAGAATATCGTTTCTGACAGGTTCCCAGTTTGTTTCAAGGTTTTGGCGAGCCTTTTGTGCTAGGATGGGCATTGACTTGTCTTTTTCCTCGGCTTTCCATCCTCAGACTAATGGCCAGACCGAACGAACCAATCAGACCTTGGAAACATATCTGAGATGCTTTGTTTCTGCCGATCAGGATGACTGGGTGTCCTTTTTGCCTTTGGCTGAGTTCGCCCTTAATAATCGGGCCAGCTCGGCTACCTTGGTTTCGCCATTTTTCTGCAATTCTGGGTTCCATCCTCGTTTCTCTTCAGGACAGGTTGAGTCTTCGGACTGTCCTGGTGTGGATACTGTGGTGGACAGGTTGCAGCAGATTTGGACTCATGTAGTGGACAATTTGACCTTGTCCCAGGAGAAGGCTCAACGTTTCGCTAATCGCAAACGCCGTGTGGGTCCCCGACTTCGTGTTGGGGATCTGGTTTGGTTATCTTCTCGTCATATTCCTATGAAGGTGTCCTCTCCTAAGTTTAAACCTCGTTTCATTGGTCCGTATAGGATTTCTGAGGTTCTTAATCCTGTGTCTTTTCGTCTGACCCTTCCAGATTCTTTTTCCATACATAACGTATTCCATAGGTCATTGTTGCGGAGATACGTGGCACCTATGGTTCCATCTGTTGATCCTCCTGCCCCGGTGTTGGTGGAGGGGGAATTGGAGTATATTGTGGAGAAGATTTTGGATTCTCGTGTTTCTAGACGGAAACTCCAGTATCTGGTTAAATGGAAGGGTTATGCTCAGGAAGATAATTCCTGGGTTTTTGCCTCTGATGTCCATGCTCCCGATCTTGTTCGTGCCTTTCATGTGGCTCATCCTGGTCGGCCTGGGGGCTCTGGTGAGGGTTCGGTGACCCCTCCTCAAGGGGGGGGGGGTACTGTTTTGAATTCTGTGGCAGAGCTCCCTCCTGTGGTCACAAGTGGTACTTCGGCTGATTCTCTCTGTGAGCTTCTGTTGGTGGAAGGAAGTGGTACTGCGGCTTCTGAATTTCCTCCCTCAGGTGATCTGGTGAGGTCGTTAGGTGCTTCTCTACTTAACTCCACCTAATGCTTTGATCCTGGCTTCCTGTCAATGTTCCAGTGTTGGACTTGCTTTTCCCTGGATCATTCCTGTGGCCTGCTGCTCTGCATAGCTAAGTTCTTCTTTGCTATTTGTTTGCTATTTTTTCTGTCCAGCTTGTCTAATTTGTTGCTGGAAGCTCTGGGACGCAAAGGGTGTACCTCTGTGCCGTTAGTTCGGTACGGAGGGTCTTTTTGCCCCCTTTGCATGGTTTTCTTTAGGGTTTTGTGTAGACCGCAAAGTTACCTTTTCTATCCTCGATCTGTTAAGAAAGTCGGGCCTCACTTTGCTGAATCTATTTCATCTCTACGTTTGTCTTTTCATCTTAACTCACAGTCATTATATGTGGGGGGCTGCCTTTTTCTTTGGGGTATTTCTCTGAGGCAAGGTAGGCTTATTTTCTATCTTCAGGCTAGTTAGTTTCTCAGGCTGTGCCGAGTTGCATAGGCAGAGTTAGGCGCAATCCACGGCTGCCTCTAGTGTTGTTTGGAGAGGATTAGGGATTGCGGTCTGCAGAGTTCCCACGTCTCAGAGCTCGTTCTATGATTTTGGGTTATTGTCAGATCACTGTATGTGCTCTGACCGCTATGTCCATTGTAGTACTGAATTGCCTTTCATAACAAAGGTCCAGCTGGTTACAGTCTTTCCCACCGGTACCAGACTTAACTTCAGCCCCAGTTCTCAGTATGGGTATAACATTCCTGTTGCTCCTCTGGCACTAGGAATTCTTCTCCACCACAAGCAGTGCACCCAGGTTCCATCACCTCTCACCTCTGAGGGTTTGAGTCCATCTTTCGCTGCAGCTCCACAGCCTTAGTGCTTCAGGCTCTGATATCCATCTCTAGGTTCCCAGGCCAACAGACAGACTCACACAGAGGGTGTTTTGGCAATCCACTGCCCCTAGTAACAGGTTCATGCTGTCCCTAGCAGCCTATTGCTTTTGACCATTTATGTCACTTCACAACACTTCCTCTAATTAACTTGCCATTTCCTGAACTTGGCACTTCCTGAACTCTTAGCTCCCCCTCCCTAAACTGTGCCAGCCATTACAGTTAACCCTGTCTAGGCTAAAATGCAGCCCCAGGGGTTTTTACCTATTAGATAACATACATTACTATGAAACACATTTAATAAACAAAAAAGTTGCACTCTGTAGTGCTAAAGTATATCAATATAAAATATATGAAATATGAATAGCAATACTGCTCCTGGATTCTAGGAAAAATATGAGACGCTTAGCACTTAATTTGGCCAATTCATGCATGCCCAGCAACCAACGACAAGGTTTTCTCAAAACTGCTGGGTCCTAATGTGTCTACTATCTGGAACGCTAAGCTGGGCTGGCTGTAATCATTCATACAGTAGTACTAAGGTTGTTGAGTCTTGCTGTCAGTGTGCTACTGGTGTTTGTGTGTCTTGTTATGTCATACTGGCGGCAGTGCTTAAATGGGAATGTAACAATGAGGTGCAGCCAAGCTTTGGATTTTTTGGGATGGGTAGTATGGTGATTGATTTTGGTTCACTGTGTGGGATGTTATTATAATCTAGTTGGGGAGTGATTAACTGTTTATTTCTATAAAATGTAATGATCTACTATTCATAGATTAGGCATACATTTCTGACTGGTGGGGTGTTCTGCAACGCTGCCATGAATGGAGCGGAGTTTTGTATGAGAGTTCTCAGCTACAGCTATTATCTATGTCACTAGCGGAAATAGCTGAGCACTGTATTAGGCATTCCCACAGATAAATATGTAGCAGAAGCCACGTGTAGGCACCTCCATTCTATTGAGAAAAAGGGGTTCCGGAGCCCCCTGTAGTTAGACCCCCAGCGATCAGCATGTTATCCTATTTTCTATAGATAAGTAAACACTTCATTTTTTTGTGAATAACCCTATAATTATTCCACTACAGGATGTGTGATTATAATCCCAATGGGAATGGAATAAATATTACAGAAGGGTATGTTACTGGAGCGCCCGGTCATCATTAAATGGGTGGTCACGGTGGCAGCGACCCGGTCCATGGCCATGAGTGTCCAATATAAAGGGAAGGTCTTTAAAGGGGTTATTAGAAATAAGAATGGTCGTGATGCCACCTGTGGTATTTGGTCAGGGGTGACCAATGCTGCTTAAAGGGGTCCTCTGGGGAGTGATGGCACTGCAGTAAGGATGGTATGGCTTCCCACAGGTGAAGCTCAGTACCCAGGGCTCCCGGTGTATTTGGAAAGGATAGTGTGGTGCCAGAAATAATCAGAGGACACAAGGTTGCAGTCTCTTTACTGTTTACTGGTGATTTACGGCCACAATCCAGGGTACTGGTAACAGGTGTTGGTGAGGTCCGGTCGGCCTGGAAGCTATTATGGATCCCCCTTTCAGGTGAGGTTGCAAGCCTTCCTTCTTGCGCTGTAAGGTGAGTCCCTTGCTGCTTATGGCTCCACACAAGGTCCTCTCTTTCCCTGTCCTAAGACAATACCTGCATGGTAGGCAACGCAAGCCTTTTTACAGGGGTCTCTAAGATGTCTAAGGGCTCTGTATGTTGCTGTACCTTCGGGTGTGGGTGCGGACAGACGACCTGAAGTCTTCTGCCCTCCGGTTATGCTATGGGATATACAGTTCCACACCGCCTCGGGCTCCTGGTACCCGGTTCCTGCGCTTCAGCATAGAAACAGCTCAGTCGCAGCTCCCTTCCAGCTCCTTAATTCTTCTGTGCTTCTTCCCTCTGGCATGTTCTACAGATGCAATGCTGTCTGATTCTCCTCTCTGGCCTGGAGCTGCAGCACCACGTGACTGCACGGCTCCAGCTTTTCTGCTCACTCTCCTCTCTCTCACTGTCTGCTATAGACTGCCTTCTCAGACTTCCTTCTCCTCTGATCCCTCTGGACCAACTCTCTAACTCCTCCTCCAAGCCAGAATATATATGGGGAGGCTTCCCTGAAACCAGGTTTAGAGCTCCTCCTTCTGGCCTGGAATCAGAAGATGTTGTGTGTATGTACCACCTGTTAATCCCTTTCTGACATATGACGTACTATCCCGTTGAGGTGGAGTGGGCCCGTATGACCACCGACGGGATAGTACGTCATACACGATCGTCCGCACTCACGGGGGGAGCACGGACGATCGTGGCCGGGTGTCAGCTGACTATCGCAGCTGACATCTGGCACTATGTGCCAGGAGCGGTCGCGGACCGCTCCCGGCACACTAACCCCCGGCACACCACGATCAAACATGATCGCAGTGTACCGGCGGTATAGGGAAGCATCGCCCAGGGAGGGGGCTCCCTGCGTGCTTCCCTGAGACGATCGGTACAAGGCGATGTGCTCACCTTGTACCAAGCGTCTCCTCCCTGCAGGCCCCGGATCCAAAATGGCCGCGGGGCTACTTCCGGGTCCTGCAGAGAGTACTTCCGGGTCCAGAGCAGGCTCTGTGAACAAGCAGCAGTGCTCTGCAAAGTGTCAGATCAGCGATCTGTCACTATACAGTGATGTCCCCCCTGGGACAAAGTAAAAAAAAATATTTTTTAGATGTGTAAAAAAAAAAATAAAAAAAAAATTCCTAAATAAAGAAAAAAAAATATATTGTTCCCATAAATACATTTCTTCATCTAAATAAAAAAAAAACAATAAAAGTACACATATTTAGTATCGCCACGTTGGTAGCGACCCGACCTATAAAACTGTCCCACTAGTTAACCCCTTCACTGAACACCGTAAAAAAAAAAAAATCGAGGCAAAAAACAACGCTTTATTATCATACCGCTGAACAAAAAGTGGAATAACATGCAATCAAAAAGACGGATATAAATAACCATGGTACCACTGAAAACATCATCTTGTCCCGCAAAAAACGAGCCACCATACAGCATCATCAGCGAAAAAATAAAAAAGTTACAGGCCTCAGAATAAAGTGATGCAAAAATAATTATTTTTTCTATAAAATAGTTTTTATCATATAAAAAGCGCCAAAACATAAAAAAAGATGTAAATGAGGTATCGCTGCAATCGTACTGACCCGAGGAATAAAACTGATATATACATTTTACCAAACACGGAACAGTATAAATGCCCCCCCCCCAAAGAAATTCATTAATAGCTGGTTTTTGGTCATTCTGCCTTACAAAAATCGGAATAAAAAGCGAACAAAAAATGTCACGTGCCCAAAAATGATACCAATAAAAACATCAACTCGTCCCGCAAAAAACAAGACCTCATATGACTCTGTGAACCAAAATATGGAAAAATTATAGCTCTCAAAATGTGGTAATGCAAAAAAATATTTTTTGCAATAAAAAGCGTCTTTTAGTGTGTGACGGCTGAAAATCATAAAAATCCGCTAGAAAACCCGCTATAAAAGTAAATCAACCCCCCCTTCATCACCCCCTTAGTTAGGGAAACATAAAAAAAATAAAAAAAATGTATTTATTTCCATTTTCCTATTAGGGTTAGAGCTAGGGTTATGGTTAGGGCTAGGATTAGGGCTAGGGTTAGGGCTAGAGTTAGGGCTAGGGTTAGGGCTAGGGTTAGGGTTGGGGCTAGGGTTGGGCTTAGGGTTGGGGCTAGGTTTGGGGTTAAAGTTAGGGTTAGGGTTGGGGCTAAAGTTAGGGTTGGGGCTAAAGTTAGGGTTAGGGTTGGGGCTAAAGTTAGGGTTGGGGCTCAAGTTAGGGTTAGGGTTGGGGTTAACGTTAGGGTTGGGGTTTCGATTACATTTACGGTTGGGATTAGGGTTAGGGGTGTCAGGGTTAGGGGTGTGGTTAGGGTTATGGTTGGGATTAGGGTTAGGGGTGTGTTTGGGATAGGGTTGCAGTTAGAATTGGGAGTTTCCACTGTTTAGGCACATCAGGGCTCTCCAAATGCGACATGGCGTCCAATCTCAATTTCAGTCAATTCTGCATTGAAAAAGTAAAACAGTGGTCCTTCCCTTCCGAGCTCTCCCGTGCGCCCAAACAGAGGTTTATCCCAACATATGGGGTATCAGCATACTCAGGACAAATTGGGCAACAACTATTTGGGTCCAATTTCTCTTGTTACCCTTGGGAAAATAAAAATTTGGGGGGCTAAAAAAACATTTTTGTGGGAAAAAAATAATTTTTATTTTAACGACTCTGCGTTATAAACTGTAGTGAAACACTTGGGGTATGTGTCCACGATCAGGATTGCATCAGGATTTGGTCAGGATTTTTCATCAGTATTTGTAAGCCAAAACCAGGAGTGGAACAATTAGAGGAAAAGTATAATATAAACATATGCTCCACTTTTTCATTTATCACCCACTCCTGGTTTTGGCTTACAAATACTGATGAAAAATCCTGACCAAATCCTGATGCAATCCTGAACGTGGACACATACCCTTGAGGGTTCAAAACTGTCAAAACACATCTAGATAAGTTCCTTGGGGGGTCTAGTTTCCAAAATGGTGTCACTTGTGGGGGGTTTCTACTGTTTAGGTGCATCAGGGGCTCTGCAAATGCAACGTGATGCCTGCAGACCAATCCATCTAAGTCTGCATTCCAAATGGCGCTTCTTCCCTTCCGAGCTCTGCAATGCGCCCAAACGGTGGTTCCCCCCCACATATGGGGTATCAGCGTACTCAGGACAAATTGATCAACAACTTTTGTGGTCTAATGTCTCCTGTTACCCTTGGAAAAATACAAAACTGGGGGCTAAAAAATAATTTTTGGGAAATTTTTTATTTTTATTTTCACGGCTCTGCATTATAAACGGTAGTGAAACACTTGGGGGTTCAAAGCTGTCAAAACACAGCTAGATAAGTTCCTTAGGGGGTCTACTTTCCAAAATGGTGTCACTTGTGGGAGGTTTCAATGTTTAGGCCCATCAGGGGCTCTCCGAACGGGACATGGTGTCCCATCTCAATTCTAGTTAATTTTGCATTGAAAAGTCAAACAGCACTCCTTCCCTTCCGAGCTCTGCCATGCGCTGAAACAGTGGTTTACCCCCACATGCGGGGTATCGGCGTACTCAGAACAAATGGCACAACTCTTGGGGTCCAATTTCTTCTCTTACCCTTGGGAAAATAAAAAATTGGGAGCAAAAAGATCATATTTGTGAAAAAATATGATTTTTTATTTTTACGGCTCTGCATTATAAACTTCTGTGAAGCACTTGGTGAATTAAAGTGCTCACCGCACATCTAGATAAGTTCCTTAGGGGGTCCCCTTTCCAAAAGGGTGTCACTTGTGGGGGGTTTCAATGTTTAGGCACATCAGGGGCTCTCCAAACGCAACATGGCGTCCCATCTCAATTCCAGCCAATTTTGCATTGAAAAGTCAAACAGCACTCCTTCCCGTCTGAGCTCTGCCGTGTGCCTAAACAGTGGTTTACCCCCACATGTGAGGTATCGGCATACTCAGTACAAATGGCACAACAACTTTTGGGGTCCAATTTCTTCTCTTACCCTTGGGAAAATAAAAAATTGGGGGTGAAAAGATCATATTTGTGAAAAAATATGATTTTTTTATTTTTACGGCTCTGCATTATAAACGTCTGTGAAGCACGTGGTGGGTTAAAGTGCTCACCGTACATCTAGTTAAGTTCCTTAGGGGTCTCCTTTCCAAAATGGTGTCACTTGTGGGGGGCTTCAATGTTTAGGCACATCAGGGGCTCTCCAAACGCAACATGGCGTCCCATCTCAATTCCAGTCAATTTTGCATTGAAAAGTCAAACGGCGCTCCTTCCCTTCCGAGCTCTGCCATGCGCCCAAACAGTGGTTTTCCCCCATATGTGGGGTATCGGCGTACTCAGAATAAATGGCACAGCAACTTTTGGGGTCCAATTTCTTCTTTTACCCTTGGGAAAATAAAACAAATTGGAGCTGAAGTAAATTTTTTGTGAAAAAAAGTTAAATGTTAATTTTTTTTTAAACATTCCAAAAATTCCTGTAAAACACCTGAATTGTTAATAAACTTCTTGAATGTGGTTTGGAGCACCTTGAGGGGTGCAGTTTTTAGAATGGTGTCACACTTGGTTATTTTCTATCATATAGACCCCTCAAAATGACTTCAAATGTGATGTGGTCCCTAAAAAATATTGGTGTTGTAAAAATGAGAAATTGCTGGTCAACTTTTAACCTTTATAACTGGTTCCAAAATTGTGCTGATGTAAAGTAGACATGTGGGAAATGTTACTTATTAATTATTTTACATGACATATCTCTGTGATTTAACTTCTTCATGACCCAGCCTATTTTGACCTTAAAGACCTTGCCGTTTTTGCAATTCTGACCAGTGTCCCTTTATGAGGTAATAACTCAGGAACGCTTCAACGTATCCTAGCGGTTCTGAGATTATTTTTTCGTGACATATTGGGCTTCATGTTAGTGGTAAATTTAGGTCAATAAATTCTGCGTTTATTTGTGATAAAAACGGAAATTTGGCGAAAATTTTGAAAATTTCGCAATTTTCACATTTTGAATTTTTATTCTGTTAAACCAGAGAGATATGTGACACAAAATGGTTAATAAATAACATTTCCCACATGTTTACTTTACATCAGCACAATTTTGGAAACAAAATTTTTTTTTTGTTAGGAAGTTATAAGGGTTAAAATTTGACCAGCGATTTGTCATTTTTACAACGAAATTTACAAAACCATTTTTTTAGGGACCACCTCACATTTGAAGTCAGTTTGAGGGATCTATATGGCTGAAAATACCCAAAAGTGACACCATTCTAAAAACTGCACCCCTCAAGGTGCACAAAACCACATTCAAGAAGTTTATTAACCCTTCAGGTGCTTCACAGCAGCAGAAGCAACATGGAAGGAAAAAATGAACATTTAACTTTTTAGTCACAAAAATTATCTTTTAGCAACAATTTTTTCATTTTCCCAATGGTAAAAGGAGAAACTGAACCACGAAAGTTGTTGTCCAATTTGTCCTGAGTACGCTGATACCTCATATGTGGGGGTAAACCACTGTTTGGGCGCACGGCAGGGCTTGGAAGAGAAGGAGCGCCATTTGACTTTTTGAATCAAAAATTGGCTCCACTCTTTAGCGGACACCATGTCACGTTTGGAGAGCACCCGTGTGCCTAAAAATTAGAGCTCCCCCACAAGTGACCCCATTTTGGAAACTAGACGCCCCAAGGAACTTATCTAGATGCATAGTGAGCACTTTGAACCCCCAGGTGCTTCACAAATTAATCCGTAAAAATGAAAAAGTACTTTTTTTTCACAAAAAAATTCTTTTAGCCTCAATTTTTTCATTTTCACATGGGCAACAGGATAAAATGGATCCTAAAATGTGTTGGGCAATTTCTCCTGAGTACACCAATACCTCACATGTGGGGGTAAACCACTGTTTGGGCACATGGTAAGGCTCGGAAGGGAAGGAGCGCCATTTGACTTTTTGAATGAAAAATTATTTCCATCGTTAGCGGACACCATGTCGCGTTTGGATAGCTCCTGTGTGCCTAAACATTGGCGCTCCCCCACAAGTGACCCCATTTTGGAAACTAGACCCCCCAAGGAACTTATTTAGATGCCTAGTGAGCACTTTAAACCCTCAGGTGCTTCACAAATTGATCTGTAAAAATGAAAAAGTACTTTTTTTTCACAAAAAAATTCTTTTCGCCTCAATTTTTTCATTTTCACATGGGCAGTAGGATAAAATGGATCATAAAATTTGTTGGGCAATTTCTCCCGAGTACGCCGATACCTCATATGTGGGGGTAAACCACTGTTTGGGCACTCGGCAGGGCTCGGAAGGGAAGGCGCGCCATTTGACTTTTTGAATGGAAAATTAGCTCCAATTGTTAGCGGACACCATGTCGCGTTTGGAGAGCCCCTGTGTGCCTAAACATTGGAGCTCCCCCACAAGTGACCCCATTTTGGAAACTAGACCCCCCAAGGAACTTATCTAGATGCATATTGAGCACTTTAAACCCCCAGGTGCTTCACAGAAGTTTATAACGCAGAGCCATGAAAATAAAAAATAATTTTTCTTTCCTCAAAAATGATTTTTTTAGGCTGGAATTTCCTATTTTTCCAAGGATAATAGGAGAAATTGGACCCCAAATATTGTTGTCCAGTTTGTCCTGAGTACGCTGATACCCCATATGTGGGGGTAAACCACTGTTTGGGCGCACGGCAGGGCTCGGAAGGGATGGCACGCCATTTGGCTTTTTAAATGGAAAATTAGCTCCAATCATTAGCGGACACCATGTCACGTTTGGAGAGCCCCTGTGTGCCTAAACATTGGAGATCCCCCAGAAATGACCCCATTTTGGAAACTAGACCCCCAAAGGAACTAATCTAGATGTGTGGTGAGGACTTTGAACCCCCAAGTGCTTCACAGAAGTTTATAACGCAGAGCCATGAAAATAAAAAAAAAAAATTATTTTCTCAAAAATGATCTTTTAGCCTGCAATTTTTTATTTTCCCAAGGGTAACAGGAGAAATTTGACCCCAAAAGTTGTCCAGTTTCTCCTGAGTACGCTGATACCCCATATGTGGGGGTAAATCACTGTTTGGGCACATGCCGGGGCTCGGAAGTGAAGTAGTGACGTTTTGAAATGCAGACTTTGATGGAATGCTCTGTGGGCGTCACGTTGCGTTTGCAGAGCCCCTGATGTGGCTTAACAGTAGAAACCCCCCACAAGTGACCCCATTTTGGAAACTAGACCCCCAAAGGAACTTATCTAGATGTGTGGTGAGTAGTGTTGAGCATTCCGATACCGCAAGTATCGGGTATCGGCCGATATTTGCGGTATCGGAATTCCGATACCGAATTCCGATACTTCCCGCATATCGGATACCGGAATCGGAAGTTCCCAGAATTCAAACTGCACGCAGCAGCCAATGAGGAATGATTGGAAGTGTGGGCACATCCTGTTTAGCATGGTGGGCATGTAAGTACTGGCAAGGCTGTGATTGGCTGCTGAAATGATGTCACTCTGCACTGTAAAAAACGCTGCCGCCATTTTGCGCTCACTCTGCTGTGATTTCAGTTAGGGACAGGACGCTGTGTTCTAACTGAGGGCCAATTGAGCTAGCTAATTGCTTTATTTTCCTTTCCAAAGGCTAATTTAGCAAAACGCTGTGTGTTCTTCACTGTTCACCTTGCTCTTGCCTTGCAGCGCTGTTTTAACAGCGTTCTGCAAGGTCTCTGTGTGTGTGTGTGTGTGCAGCTCACTCTGTAGTCTGTGTGCAGCCATATACCCGGTTGTATTCAGCTCAGGGGGGGTTCACACTGCCTCACACAGTTGTCCTTTTTTGCTCATAGTGCAGCCTGCTGCACATTTTTTCTCAAATTCCCTATTAGTGTTTTTCCACCCGTCTCCAGCTAAATTGTGGAAAAACACTACATAGGATAACCTAGAGGGGGTTTTTTGGGCCTTGCAGCGCCGTTTACGGCTGTCTGCACGGTCTCCGTGTGAGCCCAGCTCGCCCTGTAGTCTGTGTGCAGCCATAGCCGGTTGGATTCAGCTCAGGGTTCGTTACTGGCTCATACCTTGAGAAAAATTTTCCTTTCTTTCAAATAGTGCAGCCTGTTTAAAAATTTAAAAAAAAATTCCCTATTGACTCAATTATTAGGGGAACAGATAGGGCAATCTGTCACAAAGACAGGGATCGTCGAACGGTGTGCTGCCTACCTGGCGCTCGAGTCCGACACATCGCTGATCGGGTGGACAGATTATTGGGAGGGGCTGGTGAGGACCCAGCGGTCATGGTGCACATTGGCACTAATGACAAAGTTAGAGGTAGGTGGAAGGTCCTTAAAGATGATTTCAGGGAATTAGGCTGCAAGCTGAAAGCAAGGACCTCCAACGTGGTATTTTCCGAAATACTGCCGGTACCACGTGCCACGCCAGAGAGGCAACGGGAGATTAGGGAGGTTAATAAGTGGCTCAAGAATTGGTGTAGGAAGGAGGGGTTTGGGTTCCTGCAGAACTGGGCCGACTTCTCAGTTGGCTACAGGCTCTACGCTAAGGATGGGCTGCACCTCAATGGGGAGGGTGCAGCTGTGCTGGGGGAGAGAATGGCTAGAAGGTTGGAGGAGTGTTTAAACTAGGAATTGGGGGGGAGGGTATTCATTTTATAGGAGGGGAAGATAGTGCAGACAGAGACCTGGGCACAAATAAGGAAGTTGGGGGTGGCGGTGGCATGGGGGTTGGGGTCAGAACAGTTAATAATTTAAGAAATAGAAGTACAGAGAGGAACATAAAGTGCATGTATACTAATGCCAGAAGCCTCGCCAACAAAATGGATGAATTAGAACTAATGTTGTTGGAGCATAATTATGACATGGTGGGGATATCTGAAACGTGGCTGGATGAGAGCCATGACTGGGCTGTTAACTTGCAGGGCTACAGCCTGTTCAGAAATGACCGTACAGATAAGCGAGGGGGAGGGGTGTGTCTATATGTAAAATCATCCTTAAAACCCATCCTGTGCGATAATATAGGTGAATTTAATGAAAATGTAGAATCCCTGTGGGTGGAGATAAGGGGAGGGGGAAAAAATAATAAATTACTGATAGGGGTTTGTTATAAATCTCCAAAAATAATGGAAGCAATGGAGAATATCCTCGTAAAGCAAATAGATGAAGCTGCGACTCAAGGAGAAGTCATTATTATGGGGGACTTCAACTACCCTGAAATAGATTGGGGAATAGAAACCTGCAGTTCCAGCAAAGGTAATCAGTTTTTGACAATTATGAGAGACAATTACCTTTCACAACTGGTTCAGGACCCAACAAGAAGGGGGGCACTGCTAGACCTAATATTAACCAACAGGCCAGACCGCATATCAAATATAAGGGTTGGGGGTCACTTGGGAAATAGCGATCACAAAATAATAAGTTTTCAAGTATCCTTTAAAAAGATGTGTAGTAGAGGGGTTACAAGGACACTAAACTTCAGGAGGGCAAATTTCCAACGGATGAGAGAGGATCTTGGTGCAATTAACTGGGACGATATCCTGAGACACAAAAATACACAAAGAAAATGGGAGACGTTTATTAGCATCCTGGATAGGACCTGTGCACAGTATATACCGTATGGGAATAAACATACTAGAAATAGGAGGAAACCAATATGGCTAAATAGAGCTGTAAGGGGCGCAATAAGTGACAAAAAGAAAGCATTTAGAGAATTAAAGGAAGTAGGTAGTGAGGAGGCATTAAATAAATACAGAAAATTAAATAAATTCTGTAAAAAGCAAATCAAGGCAGCAAAGATTGAGACAGAGAGACTCATTGCCAGAGAGAGTAAAAATAATCCTAAAATATTCTTTAACTACATAAATAGTAAGAAACTAAAAAATGATAGTGTTGGCCCCCTTAAAAATAGTCTGGGTGAGATGGTGGATGAGGATGAGGAAAAAGCCAATATGCTAAATGACTTTTTTTCATCAGTATTTACACAAGAAAATCCCATGGCAGACAAAATGTCTAGTGATAAAAATTCCCAATTAAATGTCACCTGCTTAACCCAGCAGGAAGTGCGGCGGCGTCTAAAAATCACTAAAATTGACAAATCTCCGGGCCCGGATGGGATACACCCTCGAGTACTGCAGGAATTAAGTACAGTCATTGATAGACCATTATTTTTAATCTTTAAAGACTCCATAATAACAGGGTCTGTGCCACAGGACTGGCGTATAGCAAATGTGGTGCCAATATTCAAAAAGGGGACAAAAACTGAACTCGGAAATTATAGGCCAGTAAGCTTAACCTCTACTGTGGGTAAAATCCTGGAGGGCATTCTAAGGGATGTTATACTGGAGTATCTGAAGAGGAATAACCTCATGACCCAGTATCAGCATGGGTTTACTAGGGACCGTTCATGTCAGACTAATTTGATCAGTTTCTATGAAGAGGTAAGTTCCAGATTGGACCAAGGGAACCCAGTGGATGTAGTGTATATGGACTTTTCAAAAGCTTTTGATACGGTGCCACACAAAAGGTTGATACATAAAATGAGAATAATGGGGATAGGGGAAAATATGTGCAAGTGGGTTGAGAGCTGGCTCAGGGATAGGAAACAAAGGGTGGTTATTAATGGAGCACACTCGGACTGGGTAGCGGTTAGCAGTGGGGTACCACAGGGGTCAGTATTGGGCCCTCTTCTTTTTAACATATTTATTAATGACCTTGTAGGGGGCATTCAGAGTAGAATTTCAATATTTGCAGATGACACTAAACTCTGCAGGGTAATCAATACAGAGGAGGACAATTTTATATTACAGGATGATTTATGTAAACTAGAAGCTTGGGCTGATAAATGGCAAATGAGCTTTAATGGGGATAAATGTAAGGTCATGCACTTGGGTAGAAGTAATAAGATGTATAATTATGTGCTTAATTCTAAAACTCTGGGCAAAACCGTCAATGAAAAAGACCTGGGTGTATGGGTGGATGACAAACTTAAATTCAGTGGCCAGTGTCAGGCAGCTGCTACAAAGGCAAATAAAATAATGGGATGCATTAAAAGAGGCATAGATGCTCATGAGGAGAACATAATTTTACCTCTATACAAGTCACTAGTTCGAGCACACTTAGAATACTGTGCACAGTTCTGGTCTCCGGTGTTTAAGAAAGACATAGCTGAACTGGAGCGGGTGCAGAGAAGAGCGACCAAGGTTATTAGAGGACTGGGGGGTCTGCAATACCAAGATAGGTTATTACACTTGGGGCTATTTAGTTTGGAAAAACGAAGACTAAGGGGTGATCTTATTTTAATGTATAAATATATGAGGGGACAGTACAAAGACCTTTCTGATGATCTTTTTAATCATAGACCTGAAACAGGGACAAGGGGGCATCCTCTGCGGTTGGAGGAAAAAAGGTTTAAGCATAATAACAGACGCGGATTCTTTACTGTAAGAGCAGTGAGACTATGGAACTCTCTGCCGTATGATGTTGTAATGAGTGATTCATTACTTAAATTTAAGAGGGGACTGGATACCTTTCTGGAAAAGTATAATGTTACAGGGTATATACACTAGATTCCTTGATAGGGCGTTGATCCAGGGAACTAGTCTGATTGCCGTATGTGGAGTCGGGAAGGAATTTTTTTCCCCAATGTGGAGCTTACTCTTTGCACATGGGTTTTTTTTGCCTTCCTCTGGATCAACATGTTAGGTTAGGCTATGGGTTGAACTAGATGGACATATAGTCTTCCTTCAACCTTAATAACTATGTAACTATGTAACTATGTATTAGTGTTTTTCCACCCGTCTCCAGCTAAATTGTGGAAAAACACTACATAGGATAACCTAGAGGGGGGTTTTGGGGCCTTGCAGCGCCATTTACGGCTGTCTGCACGGTCTCCGTGTGAGCCCAGCTCGCCCTGTAGTCTGTGTGCAGCCATAGCCGGTTGGATTCAGCTCAGGGTTCGTTACTGGCTCATACCTTGAGAAAAATTTTCCTTTCTTTCAAATAGTGCAGCCTGTTTAAAAATTTAAAAAAAAATTCCCTATTAGTGTTTTTCCACCCGTCTCCAGCTAAATTGTGGAAAAACACTACATAGGATAACCTAGAGGGGGGTTTTTGGGCCTTGCAGCGCCATTTACGGCTGTCTGCACGGTCTCCGTGTGAGCCCAGCTCGCCCTGTAGTCTGTGTGCAGCCATAGCCGGTTGGATTCAGCTCAGGGTTCGTTACTGGCTCATACCTTGAGAAAAATTTTCCTTTCTTTCAAATAGTGCAGCCTGTTAAAAAATTTTAAAAAAAATTCCCTATTAGTGTTTTTCCACCCGTCTCCAGCTAAATTGTGGAAAAACACTACATAGGATAACCTAGAGGGGGGTTTTTGGGCCTTGCAGCGCCGTTTACGGCTGTCTGCACGGTCTCCGTGTGAGCCCAGCTCGCCCTGTAGTCTGTGTGCAGCCATAGCCGGTTGGATTCAGCTCAGGGTTCGTTACTGGCTCATACCTTGAGAAAAATTTTCCTTTTTTTCAAATAGTGCAGCCTGTTTAAAAATTTAAAAAAAAATTCCCTATTAGTGTTTTTCCACCTGTCTCCAGCTAAATTGTGGAAAAACACTACATAGGATAACCTAGAGGGGGTTTATTGGGCCTTGCAGCGCCGTTTACGGCTGTCTGCACGGTCTCTGTGTGAGCGCAGCTCGCCCTGTAGTCTGTGTGCAGCTCTAGCCGGTTGGATTCAGCTCAGGGTGCGTTACTGTCTCATACCTTGAAAAACAATTTCCTTTTTTTTCAAATAGTGCAGCCTGTTTAAAATAAAAAAAAAAAATCCTATTAGTGTCTTTCCACCCGTCTCCAGCTAAATAGTGGAAAAATACTACATAGGATAACCTAGAGGAGGGTTTTTTGGCCTTGCAGCGCCGTTTACGGCTGTCTGCACGGTCTCTGTGTGAGCGCAGCTCGCCCTGTAGTCTGTGTGCAGCTATAGCCGGTTGGATTCAGCTCAGGGTGCGTTACTGCCTCATACCTTGAAAAACAATTTCCTTTTTTTCAAATAGTGCAGCCTGTTTAACATTTAAAAAAAAAATTCCACCCGTCTCCAGCTAAATAGTGGAAAAACACTACATAGGATAACCTAGAGGAGGGTTTTTTGGCCTTGCAGCGCCGTTTACGGCTGTCTGCATGGTCTCCGTGTGATTTAAACTAGCTCTGTAGCCCGATCTGCACAAAAAAAAAAGTAAAGTTCACCAAACACAACTTAACACTTGTGTAGGCCACATTTGAAAAATAATAAAGTTTAGTCCACACTTTACAACATTAGTGTTTCTTACACCTGTTAGGAGGAGCATTTCAGGAATAAGCACGCTAAGGCCTTAGTACTTTTCTGCTTATCTTTATCTGTCAACCAAGATGAAGAGGGCAGGGAGTAAGGCACGTGGGCGTGGGCGCGGAGCAGGGAGAGGAGCAGGGAGAGGACGTGGTGATTCTGTGCCTCCTGCGGGCGCCGGTGACTCGTCGTCACTCAGTTTCAGCATGGAACAGTCCTTCATGCGCAGCTTTGTCGGAGAGCGCCATGCACCGCTGCTGCGTGAAGACCAAATTGAAGCCGTTGTCGGGTGGATGGCAGCTAACGCCTCGGCATCGACTTCAGTTAGTGCCACATCATCTGGAGAGCAGCCATCTGTCTCTTCACCACCTGCCAAATTGGCCAGGCAGTCAGAGAGCCCAGGACAAGAGCCGTCTCTACTTCTGTTCTCTGAATCTCTTGGCTTGGAAACAGGGGGCCAGCCAAGCAGCATTGGAGAAATGGAAGAAGAGGCAGTGTGCAGTGATGCCCAACAGCTTTTTCTCTCTGACTCTGAAGAGGCAGGGGGGCCAGTGCCTCCGGTGACCACAGCGCAGTACGCATCTGATGATGAAACTCAGGTGCCGCTTTCTGATGCGTACTGTGCTGCCGAGCCTACCCAGGAGGAGCAGTTGGTGGCAGAGGGTAGTGGAGATGATGAGGTCCTTGACCCATCGTGGCGTGAGGAACAGGAAGGTGGTGGGAGCAGCTCTGAGGAAGAGCTTCCCCTTACGGGCCAAAGAGGGAGAGGGAGGGGGAAGACTGCGGAGCCTGTAGCCTCCACTTTGGCACCCGTTAGGAGCCTGTCTCTTTCCAAAGCCAAAAAGGGCGCTCCCAAGACTTGCAGTGCCTGGTCCTTTTTTGACACAGTTGCAGATGACATTTGTTTTGTCAAATGCAAGCTGTGTCATCAGAAAGTAAAAAGAGGTAAAAGTGTCAGCAACCTCAATACCACAAATATGTGGAAACATGTGCGGACCAGGCACGCGGTGGAGTTACAGAAACACAGTGAAGACGTAGGCCAACCAACAGCGGCAGCTACCACCTCTTCATCTCGTGTTGCCTCTTCCTCCACTGTTGTCCAGAGACCTAGTGTAATTCCACCCACAGCACCACCTTCCCAGTCATCCTCACACTCCCAGTCTACTCTACAGCCATCGGTAGTACAGGCATGGGAGAAAAGGCGGGCATTCTCGGCCAACCACCCCCGAGCACAGGCTCTGAATGCAGGCATTGCCAAACTGTTGTCCCTGGAAATGCTCTCGTTCAGGCTGGTGGAGACTGACAGCTTCCGTGACTTGATGGCATTGGCAGTCCCACAGTACAAGGTGCCCAGCCGCTTTTACTTCAGCAGGCAGGCTGTCCCTGCCCTGCACAGGCATGTTGAGGCAAACATAAAACATGCGCTACTGAACGCCGTCAGTAGCAAGGTCCACCTCACCACCGATGCGTGGACCAGTCAGCATGGACAGGGGCGATATGTTTCCCTCACTGCCCATTGGGTTAATGTTGTTGAGCCAGGTACAGATCGTGCGAGTGGCGCAGGACGTGTCCTGCCCACTCCAAGGATTGCAGGAATCCAGTCTGTACACATCGACTCCTCCTCTTACACCAGTTCCTCAGATTCCTCTCTGCAGGATCCGTCACAGTCCACCTCCACATGGACCCGTGAACGTTTACCTATGACCGACATGAGCACAGCCGTGGCCAAACGTCAGCAGGCCGTCTTGAAACTAGTTTCATTGGGGCATCGAAGCCACACAGCGCAGGAGCTCTGGAATGCCATCAAGCAGGAGAGCGATGTGTGGTTACTGCCAGCGAATCTCCAGCCAGGCATGGTAGTGTGTGACAATGGCCGAAATCTGGTGGCAGCTTTGGCCCTTGGCAACCTCACTCACATCCCATGTCTGGCACATGTGCTCAATTTGGTTGTGCAGAGTTTTCTGAGGGACTATCCGGATCTTGATGCCCTGCTGCACAAGGTCCGCCTAGAGTGTGCTCACTTGCGGCGTTCCAGCTTGGCCAGATCCCGCATTCCTGCTCTGCAGCGCCGATTCCGCCTTCCGGAACACCGCATCATATGTGAACTACCTACCCGGTGGAATTCCACGTTACATATGTTGGAGCGGTTGTGTGAGCAGCAGCAAGCAGTTATGGAGTACCAGCTGCATCAGGCGCAAAGAAGTCGCAGTCAGCGCCGATCAGACTTCACAACCACAGAGTGGGCCACTATGAAGGACGTCTGCCAGGTTTTGCGTCCTTTTGATTATTCCACGCGGATGGCAAGTGCAGATGATGCACTAGTCAGCATGACTGTCCCCCTTATCTGCCTGCTTCAGCAAACTTTGCAAGGGTTAAGGGATGATGTTGTGGAAGAGGTGGAGGATGAGGAGTCACCTTTTCCATCAGCTTCTGGAGAGTCAGCGCCACGTGGTTCCTCACAAAGGGGTACGCAGGGGCCAATTTGTGAGGAGGATGAGGAGGAGTCAATGGAGGAGGAAGAGCTCCGTCCAGAGGAGGGAGCGACACAATTGTCCAGTGGTCAGTGTGTACAGCGAGGGTGGGGTGATGACGAGCGGGCAGAGATCATGTCTCAAGCAGGGGACAGCGTTTCTGGGCCAGTTGGCACTCTGCAGCACATGGTGGATTTCATGCTGCAGTGCCTGAGAAATGACCGCCGCATCGACCACATTCTCAACATGCCTGATTATTGGGTGTTCACCCTCCTCGATCCTCGCTACCGGGACAACGTCCAAAACCTCATCCCTGCGTTGACCCGGGAGCGTAAATTGCGGGAGTACCACGACACACTGGTGAATTCCATCATCTTCTCCTGTCCAACTGAGAGGAGTGCTGCTAGTGCTTTACAAAGCAGCTCAGTGCGTCGAGGCAGTGGGGGAGGCTCTGCCCAAAGAGGGAGCAGAAGCAGTGCCTCTGCCCAAGGCAAGCCCAGTATGGCACAACTCTGGCACACTTTTGTGTGCCCGCCCCAAATGTCTACACCATCACCGGCGGCTCCAGTCAGCAGGAGGCAACGGTTCCGTCAGATGGTGACAGACTACATGGCTTGCCCTCTTACTGTACTCCCAGACGGCTCTTCCCCGTTCAAGTTTTGGGTCTCTAAGCTGGATACATGGCCAGAGCTAAGCCAGTATGCATTGGAGGTGCTGGCTTGCACTGCGGCTAGTGTCTTATCGGAACGTGTCTTTAGTGCCGCAGGTGGTGTACTAACAGACCGTCGCATGCGACTATCCTCCGATAACGTTGACCGGCTTACTTTCCTGAAAATGAACCAGGCCTGGATCTCGCAGGAATTTGCCACTCCTCTGCCTGATTAAGTAATTGGGTGTCATCCAGGTCTCCTGCTGTGTTCATCTTTCTACCACCTGAACTGCTATTCCTGGGCTCCAACACCGCCAGTTGCGGCTCAGAAGTGCAGGCTGCACAGTAAAAACATACGACCCAGTGTTATTGGGTTTCAGTAACGTCAGCTGATCCCCAGCTGTGTAGCCGGCAATGTGTCCTGCGACCGCCACGCTGGCACAACAACCTAAATGTAAGGGAACCTGTCCCCCCCCCCCCCGTCGTTTGTAACTGAAAGAGCCATCTTGTGCAGCAGTAATGCTGCACAAGGAAAAGGTAGCTCTTTTTTTTTAGCTCCTTGCCCACGCAGAACTTAACACTTATAAAATGTGTTCACTGATACCGTTATACTGTCCCGGAGCTGGGACTTTCCTTCGCAATGTGACGCAGCACAGCCATCATTCCTACCCCCTTGGTGCCATGCGCTGCCTCCTCAGCGTTGTTTTAAGCTGTCACGGAGCCTGCGCTGTTCTGTTATCCCTTGGGCATGCCCTATTTGCGCTGCCTGTCTTCTGACATAATTTGGTGTCAGGCTGGCTGCGCCTGTGCGGCCGCGCTGCCCGAGATCCCGCCTCGCTGTGTCTTCTGATTGAGTCACACTGCGGGCCTGGGATCCATGGGCATGCGCAGTGCATATCTTCCCCTCGGACTCTCGCTCATTTCCCTCCTCCTTCTTTAGACTGTGCGCCGTCAGCTGATCCCTAATAGCATGCCACGGCCGTGACACCGCACAGTCTGAAGAAGAGGGAAGGAGGGGAGTGAGAGTCGAGGATATGCACTGTGCATGTCCATGGTTCCAAGGCCCGCAGTGGGATTACGTTGGACGAGACTGCGAGGTGGGATCTGGAGCAGCGTGGACGCACAGGCAGTAACAGCCTGACACCAAATTATGTCAGAAGACAGGCAGCGCTAATTGGGCATGGCCAAGGGCTAACAGAACAGCGCAGGCTCCATGACAGCTTAAAACAACGCTGAGGAGGCAGCGCACGGCACCAAGGGGATAGGAATGTCAGCTGTGCTGTGTCCCATTACGAAGGAAATTCGCACCTCTGGGACGGTTTAACGGTATAAGGGGACACATTTTTAGTGTTTACTTCGGTGTTTGCAAGGAGCATAATTAAAAGAACCACCTTTTCCTTTTGCATCGTTAGTGATGCACAAGATGGCTCTTTCAGCTACAAACGTCTTGGGGGGGGTTAAAGGTTCCCTTTCAACTTGCTACAATCAGGCTTCGGCCTACACTCTGTTCCTCTGCTCCTCCTGCTGTCCCTGGGCTCTAACACCGCCAGTTGGTGCCTGGAAGTGCTGTGTGCACAGTCAACAGTCGCTCCTCTGTTATTGGGGTTCAGTAACGTCAGCTGATCCCCAGCTGTGTGTGCGGCAATACCTCCAATCTGCTCCTCCTGCTGTCCCTGGGCTCTAACACCGCCAGTTGGTGCCTGGAAGTGCTGTGTGCACAGTCAACAGTCGCTCCTCTGTTATTGGGGTTCAGTAACGTCAGCTGATCCCCAGCTGTGTATCCGGCAACGTGTCATGCGACCGCCACGCTGGCACAACTAAAATGTAAGGTGACCTGTCCCCCCCCCACCCTAGGCGTTTGTTACTGAAAGAGCCACCATGTGCAGCACTAATACTGCACAAGGGAAAGGTCGCTCTTGAAATTATGCTCCTTGCAAACGCTGAACTACACACTCATGTAATGTGTCCCCTCACACCGTCCAACCGTCCCGGAGGTGGGACTTTCCTTTGTAATGTGACGCAGCACAGCCGTCATTGCTACCCCCTTGGCACCGTGCGCTGCCTCCTTAGCGTTGTTTGATTCCGTCATGGACCCTGCGCTGTTATGTTATCCCTTGGCCATGCACAGTTTGCGCTGCCCGTCCTCTGACATCATTTGTTGTCGTCCTGGCTGCGCCTGTGCGTCCACGCTGCCCGAAATCACACCTCGCAGTGTCGTCTAATGTGATCCCACAGTGGGCCTGGTATCCATGGCCATGCGCAGTGCATCTACTAGCCTCTCACTCCCCTTCTTCACGCTTCTTCAGACTAGGCGGCGTCAGCTGATCCCTAATAGCATGCCACGGCCGTGACGCCGCACAGTCTGAAGAAGCAGGAAGGAGGTGAGTGAGAGGCGATGATATGCACTGCGCATGCCCATAGATCCCTGGCCCGCAGTGGGACTACATTAGATGACACTGCAAGGTTTGATCTCGGGCAGCTTGGACGCACAGGCACTGCCAGCCTGACACCTACATGATGTCAGAAGACGGCCACCGCTAACTGTGCATGGCCAAGGGATAACATTACAGCGCGGGCTCCGTGACAGAACCAAACAACGTTGAGGAGGTGGCGCCCGGCACCAAGGGGGTTGGAATGACGGCTGTGCTGTGTCACATTACAAAGGAAAGTCCCACTTCCGGGATGGTTTGACGGTGTGAGGGGACACATTATGAGTGTGTACTTCAGCGTTTGCAAGGAGCATAATTTTCGGAGCCACCATTTTCCATGTGCAGTATTACTGCTGTACAAGATGGCTCTTTCAGCAACAAATGCCTGGGGGGGGTTAAAGGTTTCCTTTCAACTTGCTCCACTGCAGGCTTCGGCCTACACTCTGCTCCTCTTTGATTCCCTGGGTTTCAACACTGTCAGTTGCCACCTGGAAGTGTTGTCTACACAGAAAAAACACTAGGTGATGTGTCAGTGGGGTTCAGCACCGCCAGCTGTTCCCCTGCTGTGTAGCCGGCATCGTGTCCAGCACAAGCCACGCTGGCACAACCGACCAAAAGCTGCCACCAGTGCAGGCTTCGGCCTACACTCTACTCCTCTCCTCCTCCTGCTGACCCTGGGCTCAAACACCGCTAGTTTTTGCCCGGAACTGCTAGCTGCACAGTGAAAAACACCAGCCAATGTGTTAGTGGGGTTCAGCACTGCCAGCTGTTCCCCTGCTGTGTAGCCGGCAACGTGTCCTGCAAACGCCACGCAGGCACATGAACTGAAATTGAAGGGAGCCTGCCCCCCACCCCCAGGTGTTTCTATGTATAACAGCCACCTTGTACAGCAGTACTGCTGCATTTGTACAAGGTGGCTGACTTTTTTCTCCTTGCCCACGTGGAACTCAACACGTACAAAATGTGTCTCATTAGAGACCATACCACTGTCCATGAGGTGTGACTTTCCTTTCTAATGACACGCAGCACCCCCATTGTTAGCGCTGCCCGTCTTCTGACATCATTGGTTGGCTGGCTGTGCCTGTGCGTCCGCCCTGCCCGACACAACGCCCCTCATTGTCTCATATATTTTGACTGCGAGGGTGTGATTGATGGGCACGAGCAGTGCATATGTTCCCCTGTCTTCACTCCCCTCCTTCCGCTTTCTTCTGACTGTGCTGCCTCATGGCCGCGGCATGCGATAAGGGATCAGCTGAGGCCGCCCAGTCTGAAGCAGGTGTAAGGACATGTGTGAGCGGCGAACATATTTACTGCACAAGGCCACGAATCCCAGCACCGCAGTGTGACTTTAGGAAAAGGCACTGTGGGTCTGGGATTTATGGCCATCGTTAACCGCACCGGCCAACATGAAATGAGGTCATGTGACGGCCTGCACTAACAGGGTATTGCCAAGGGATAACACAAGAGCGCAGTTTCCTGTACTGCAAATAACAACGGTAAGGAATCTGCGCTCAGCACCTAGGTGTAAATTTGTACACCTGTGCTGCGTCTCCTTAAAAAGACAAGTCACGCCTCCACTACTGTTTGACAGTATAATGGGCTAAATAGTGTACATGTTTTATTCAGCGTGTGCAAGGAGCAAAATTAAGAGAGCAACCTTTGACTTGTGCATCATTAATGCAGTTCAAGGTGTGGCTCTTGTACCTTGCAACACCTGAGGGGGGGTTAAAGGTTACCTTTGAAATTGGTTCAACTAGGCTTCGGCCTACACTCTGCTCCTCTCCTCCTCCTGCTGACCCTGGGCTCAAACACCGCCAGTTGTAGCCTGGAAGTGCTAGCTGCACAGAGAAAAACACCAGCCAATGTGTTAGTGGGGTTCAGCACCGCCAGCTGTTCCCCTGCTGTGTAGCCGGCATCGTGTCCAGCACAAGCCACGCTGGCACAACCGACCAAAAGCTGCCACCAGTGCAGGCTTCGGCCTACACTCTGCTCCTCTCCTCCTCCTGCTGACTCTGGGCTCAAACACCGCTAGTTTTTGCCCGGAACTGCTAGCTGCACAGAGAAAAACACCAGTCAATGTGTTAGTGGGGTTCAGAACCGCCAGCTGTTCCCCTGCTGTGTAGTCGGCATCGTGTCCAGCACAAGCCACGCTGGCACAACTGACCAAAAGCTGCCACCAGTGCAGGCTTCGGCCTACACTCTGCTCCTCTCCTCCTCCTGCTGACCCTGGGCTCAAACACCGCCAGTTTTTGCCCGGACATGCGAGCTGCACAGAGAAAAACACCAGTCAATGTGTCAGTGGGGTTCAGCAACGCCAGCTGTTCCCCTGCTGTGTAGCTTGCAACGTGACCTGCAAACGCCACGCAGGCACATGAACTGAAATTGAAGGGAGCCTGCCCCCTACCCCCAGGTGTTTCTATGTATAACAGCCACCTTGTACAGCAGTACTGCTGCATTTGTACAAGGTGGCTGACTTTTTTCTCCTTGCCCACGTGGAACTCAACACGTACAAAATGTGTCTCATTAGAGACCATACCACTGTCCATGAGGTGTGACTTTCCTTTCTAATGACACGCAGCACCCCCATTGTTAGCGCTGCCCGTCTTCTGACATCATTGGTTGGCTGGCTGTGCCTGTGCGTCCGCCCTGCCCGACACAACGCCCCTCATTGTCTCATATATTTTGACTGCGAGGGTGTGATTGATGGGCACGAGCAGTGCATATGTTGCCCTGTCTTCACTCCCCTCCTTCCGCCTTCTTCTGACTGTGCGGCCTCATGGCCGCGGCATGCGATAAGGGATCAGCTGAGGCCGCCCAGTCTGAAGCAGGTGTAAGGACATGTGTGAGCAGCGAACATACTTACTGCACAAGGCCACGAATCCCAGCACCGCAGTGTGACTTTAGGAAAAGGCACTGTGGGTCTGGGATTTATGGCCATCGTTAACCGCACCGGCCAACATGAAATGAGGTCATAAGACGGGCAGCTCTAACATGGCATTGCCAAGGGATAACACAAGAGTGCTGACTCCTGTACAGCAAATAACAACGCTCAGGAAGCTGCGCCAAGCACCAAGGCGTTATTTGGGACACCTGTGCTGCGTCTCCTTAAAAAGCCAAGTCACGCATCCACTACAGTTTGACTGTAGAATGGGCTAAATTGTGTACGTCTTTCATTCAGCGTGTGCAAGTAGACAAATTAATAGAGCAACCTTTCACTTGTGCAGCATTAATACTGCACAAGGTGTGTCTCTTGTACTTTGTAACACCTGAGGGGGGGTTAAAGGTTTCCTTTGAAATTGGTTCAACTAGGCTTCGGCCTACACTCTGCTCCTCTCCTCCTCCTCCTCCTCCTGCTTCACCACGGGCTCTAACATCGCTAGTTTTTGCCCGCAAGTGCTAGCTGCACAGAGAAAAACACCCGCCATTGTGTTAGTGGGGTTCAGCAACGCCAGCTGTTCCCACACTGTGTAGCCGGCAAAGTGTCCTGCAAACGCAACGCTGACACAAAGCTGCCTCCAGTGCAGGCTTCGGCCTACACTCTGCTCCCCCTGCTTACCCTTTGCTCCAGCACCGCTAGTTGGGGCTCTAGGAAGACAATCTTTAATAGGCAACGCATCTGGGTTCCAGCACCGCCAGCTGGTTCTCGGCAGTGTTTTTGTCACAGGTACTCCCTCGTGCCAAACCTGGTTTCAGCACCGTCAGCTGTTTCCGGGTTGTGTCAAACTCGCTAAGACGCCTATGCTTGCCCCGTCGTGTTGCGGTCGGGTTAGCCAACTCCAGGGTGCCTCCAGTTTAGGAGCTTCCTATGTGGGCTGCGTGAACTGGTAGTCAAGGCTGGTTCTGTAGTGCCAGTAGGCCCAGCTTCCCCTGTAGGACTGTTGGGGTTCGGTAACTGCGGCTGCCTCGCGGCCTAGCTGTTCTCTCCTCTCCTGTGGGCCTTCGGGTCCACCACCTGGTTCCAGCACCGTCAGCTGGTTCTAGGCCGAGCCTTTGGCTTAGGTGCCTCCTCCTGGGTATCCGAGTTCCGCCAACGTCAGGCGGTCCTTGGTAGTGCTTTTAAGCGCGGGCACCTACAGCTTAGTAACCGGGTTCCAGCACCGCCAGCTGGTCCTCGGTCGTGCCATTGGCTCTTGCACACTGGGGCAACGCATCTGGGTTCCAGCAACGCCAGCTGGTTCTCAGCAGTGTTTTTGACACAGGTACTCCCTCGTGCCAAGCCTGGTTTCAGCACCGTCAGCTGTTTCCGGGTTGTGTCAAGCTCACTGAGACGCCTATGCTTGCCCCGTCGTGGTGCGGTCGGGTTAGCCAACTCCAGGGTGCCTCCAGTTTAGGAGCTTCCTGTGTGGGCTGCGTGAACTGGTAGTCAAGGCTGGTTCTGTAGTGCCAGTAGGCCCAGCTCCCCCTGTAGGACTGTTGGGGTTCGGTAACTGCGGCTGCCTCGCGGCCTAGCTGTTCTCTCCTCTCCTGTGGGCCTTCGGGTCCACCACCTAGTTCCAGCACCGTCAGCTGGTTCCAGGCCGAGCCTTTGGCTTAGGTGCCTCCTCCTGGGTATCCGAGTTCCGCCAACGTCAGGCGGTCCTTGGTAGTGCTTTTAAGCGCGGGCACCTACAGCTTAGTAACCGGGTTCCAGCACCGCCAGCTGGTCCTCGGTCGTGCCATTGGCTCTTGCACACTGAGGCATGCATCTGGGTTCCAGCACCGCCAGCTGGTTCTCGGCAGTGTTCTTGACACAGGTACTCCCTCGTGCCAAGCCTGGTTTCAGCACCGTCAGCTGTTTCCGGGTTGTGTCAAGCTCACTGAGACGCCTATGCTTGCCCCGTCGTGGTGCGGTCGGGTTAGCCAACTCCAGGGTGCCTCCAGTTTAGGAGCTTCCTATGTGGGCTGCGTGAACTGGTAGTCAAGGCTGGTTCTGTAGTGCCAGTAGGCCCAGCTCCCCCTGTAGGACTGTTGGGTTCGGTAACTGCGGCTGCCTCGCGGCCTAGCTGTTCTCTCCTCTCCTGTGGGCCTTCGGGTCCACCTCCTGGTTCCAGCACCGTCAGCTGGTTCCAGGCCGAGCCTTTGGCTTAGGTGCCTCCTCCTGGGTATCCGAGTTCCGCCAACGTCAGGCGGTCCTTGGTAGTGCTTTTAAGCGCGGGCACCTACAGCTTAGTAACCGGGTTCCAGCACCGCCAGCTGGTCCTCGGTCGTGCCATTGGCTCTTGCACACTGGGGCAACGCATCTGGGTTCCAGCAACGCCAGCTGGTTCTCGGCAGTGTTTTTGACACAGGTACTCCCTCGTGCCAAGCCTGGTTTCAGCACCATCAGCTGTTTCCGGGTTGTGTCAAGCTCACTGAGACGCCTATGCTTGCCCCGTCGTGGTGCGGTCGGGTTAGCCAACTCCAGGGTGCCTCCAGTTTAGGAGCTTCCTATGTGGGCTGCGTGAACTGGTAGTCAAGGCTGGTTCTGTAGTGCCAGTAGGCCCAGCTCCCCCTGTAGGACTGTTGGAGTTCGGTAACTGCGGCTGCCTCGCGGCCTAGCTGTTCTCTCCTCTCCTGTGGGCCTTCGGGTCCACCACCTGGTTCCAGCACCGTCAGCTGGTTCCAGGCCGAGCCTTTGGCTTAGGTGCCTCCTCCTGGGTATCCGAGTTCCGCCAACGTCAGGCGGTCCTTGGTAGTGCTTTTAAGCGCGGGCACCTACAGCTTAGTAACCGGGTTCCAGCACCGCCAGCTGGTCCTCGGTCGTGCCATTGGCTCTTGCACACTGGGGCAACGCATCTGGGTTCCAGCACCGCCAGCTGGTTCTCGGCAGTGTTCTTGTCACAGGTACTCCCTCGTGCCAAGCCTGGTTTCAGCACCGTCAGCTGTTTCCGGGATGTGTCAAGTTCACTGAGACGCCTATGCTTGCCCCGTCGTGGTGCGGTCGGGTTAGCCAACTCCAGGGTGCCTCCAGTTTAGGAGCTTCCTATGTGGGCTGCGTGAACTGGTAGTCAAGGCAGGTTCTGTAGTGCCAGTAGGCCCAGCTCCCCCTGTAGGACTGTTGGGGTTCGGTAACTGCGGCTGCCTCGCGGCCTAGCTGTTCTCTCCTCTCCTGTGGGCCTTCGGGTCCACCACCTGGTTCCAGCACCGTCAGCTGGTTCCAGGCCGAGCCTTTGGCTTAGGTGCCTCCTCCTGGGTATCTGAGTTCCGCCAACGTCAGGCGGTCCTTGGTAGTGCTTTTAAGCGCGGGCACCTACAGCTTAGTAACCGGGTTCCAGCACCGCCAGCTGGTCCTCGGTCGTGCCATTGGCTCTTGCACACTGGGGCAACGCATCTGGGTTCCAGCACCGCCAGCTGGTTCTCGGCAGTGTTCTTGACACAGGTACTCCCTCGTGCCAAGCCTGGTTTCAGCACCGTCAGCTGTTTCCGGGTTGTGTCAAGCTCACTGAGACGCCTATGCTTGCCCCGTCATGGTGCGGTCGGGTTAGCCAACTCCAGGGTGCCTCCAGTTTAGGAGCTTCCTATGTGGGCTGCGTGAACTGGTAGTCAAGGCTGGTTCTGTAGTGCCAGTAGGCCCAGCTCCCCCTGTAGGACTGTTGGGGTTCGGTAACTGCGGCTGCCTCGCGGCCTAGCTGTTCTCTCCTCTCTTGTGGGCCTTCGGGTCCACCACCTGGTTCCAGCACCGTCAGCTGGTTCTCGGCAGTGTCTTTTGCTCTTGTACCTTCTGCTCCCCATCCTGGTTCCAGTACCGTCAGCTGGTTCCGGGCAGAGCCTTTGGCTTAGGTGCCTCCTTCTGGGTATCCAAGTTCCACCAACGTCAGGTGGTCCTTGGTAGTGCTTTCAGGCACGGGTACCTCCTGCTTAGTAACTGGGTTCCAGTAACGTCAGCTGGTCTTCGGTAGTTCCATTGGCTCTTGGACCTTCGGCTACCCATCCGGGTTCCAGTACCGTCAACTGGTTCTCGGCAGTGTCTTTTGCTCTTGTACCTTCTGCTCCCCATCCTGGTTCCAGTACCGTCAGCTGGTTCCGGGCAGAGCCTTTGGCTTAGGTGCCTCCTTCTGGGTATCCGAGTTCCGCCAACGTCAGGCGGTCCTTGGTAGTGCTTTTTAGCACGGGTACCTCCTGCTTAGTAACCGGGTTCCAGTAACGTCAGCTGGTCCTCGGTAGTTCCATAGGCTCTTGAACCTTCGGGTAGCCATCCGAGTTCCAGTTCCATCAGCTGGTTCTTGGCATTTTCTCAGCCTTCTTGTACCTTCTGCTACATTTCCAAGTTGAAGACCCTAAAGTCGACGACCCGGAAGACCACCCCGATGACGACGACGACCCGGAAGACCACCCCGATGACGACGACGACGACGACGGCGGAGACGACGACGGCGGAGACGACGACGGCGGAGACGACGACGGCTGAGATGACGACGGCGGAGATGACGACACTGGAGACGACGACCCTGGAGACGACGACATGGAAGACCGAGAAGCAGAAGAACAAGAGGCTGCAGAACAAAGAGCAGAAGAACATTAAGCATAAGACTTTATATCAGAGCAAAAGATATTATCTAAATTATATGCAGAAGAAGACTAAGCAGTGTATGGGGGTGAGTCCGTTCCTCCTCGTGGTGCCCCTGGATAAAGCCTGATGCTGCAGGCCAAACTGAACGCGGACAAATGTAACTTTTGTGACTGGCAGAACGGAAGGTGTAATCTTCCAACTTTTATAGATAACAACTACGGGAATGCCTGTCACAAATGAGAATATGATGAAGAAGTAGAATAGGAAGAATAATAACAGTGGAATAAAAAGAATATGTAGAATAGGAAGAATAATAATAGTTGAATAAAATGAATATGAAGAATGTAATCAAAAAAAAAAAAAAAAGGTAAAGGATGAAGAAGAAGATGAATAAGGTGAAGAAGAAGTTGATGTCAAAGATGATGATGATGATGAAGATGAAAGTGTGGGAAAAGAAAAAAAAAAAAAGAAAAAAAAGAAGGGGAAGGGCGTGGAATAGTGAAACATCAATATCTGACAAAATAAAAAAAAAAATTTACATAGTCAATATCTTTGTCACTCCGAACGTCTTAAAAAAAAACAAAAAACATGCTATTCTATTTGATTGGGATAAACTTCTATGACTTTAATGTCTCCGCCACCTCCCCAAATACATCCGGCATTATTCTTAGTTGTTTTCCTTCATGTAGAATGAACCTACAAGGCAAGAAAGGGTTTATTTTAATTCCGATATTTTGGTCCCATTGACTTGCATTGGGATCGGGTATCGGTATCGGCGATATCCGATATTTTTTGAATATCGGCCGATCCAATCCGATACCGATACTTTCCGATATCGGAAGGTATCGCTCAACACTAGTGGTGAGCACTTTGAACCCCCAAGTGCTTCATAGAAGTTTATAATGCAGAGCCGTGAAAATAATAAATACGTTTTCTTTCCTCAAAAATAATTATTTAGCCCAGAATTTTTTATTTTCCCAAGGGTAACAGGAGAAATTGGACCCCATAAGTTGTTGTCCAGTTTCTCCTGAGTACGCTGATACCCCATATGTGGGGGTAAACCACTGTTTGGGCACATGCCGAGGCTCGGAAGTGAAGTAGTGACGTTTTGAAATGCAGACTTTGATGGAATGGTCTGCGGGCGTCACATTGCGTTTGCAGAGCCCCTGATGTGCCTAAACAGTAGAAACCCCCCACAAGTGACCCCATTTTGGAATCTAGACCCCGAATGGAACTTATCTAGATGTGTGGTGAGCACTTTGAACCCCCAAGTGCTTCATAGAAGTTTATAATGCAGAGCCGTGAAAATAATAAATACGTTTTCTTTCCTCAAAAATAATTATTTAGCCCAGAATTTTTTATTTTCCCAAGGGTAACAGGAGAAATTGGACCCCAATAGTTGTTTTCCAGTTTCTCCTGAGTACGCTGATACCCCATGTGTGGGGGTAAACCACTGTTTGGGCACACGTCGGGGCTCAGAAGGGAAGTAGTGACTTTTGAAATGCAGACTTTGATGGAATGGTCTGCGGGCGTCACATTGCGTTTGCAGAGCCCCTGGTGTGCCTAAACAGTAGAAACCCCCCACAAGTGACCCCATTTTGGAATCTAGACCCCGAAAGGAACTTATCTAGATGTGTGGTGAGCACTTTGAACCCCCAAGTGCTTCATAGAAGTTTATAATGCAGAGCCGTGAAAATAATAAATACGTTTTCTTTCCTCAAAAATAATTATTTAGCCCAGAATTTTTTATTTTCCCAAGGGTAACAGGAGAAATTGGACCCCAATAGTTGTTTTCCAGTTTCTCCTGAGTACGCTGATACCCCATGTGTGGGGGTAAACCACTGTTTGGGCACACGTCGGGGCTCAGAAGGGAAGTAGTGACTTTTGAAATGCAGACTTTGATGGAATGGTCTGCGGGCGTCACATTGCGTTTGCAGAGCCCCTGGTGTGCCTAAACAGTAGAAACCCCCCACAAGTGACCACATTTTAGAAACTAGACCCCCCAAGGAACTTATCTAGATATGTGGTGAGCACTTTGAACCCCCAAGTGCTTCACAGACGTTTACAACGCAGAGCCGTGAAAATAAAAAATCATTTTTCTTTCCTCAAAAATGATGTTTTAGCAAGCATTTTTTTAGATTCACAAGGGTAACAGGAGAAATTGGACCCCAATAATTGTTGCGCAGTTTATCCTGAGTACACTGATACCCCATATGTGGGGGTAAACCACTGTTTGGGCACACGTCAGGGCTCGGAAGTGAGGGAGCACCATTTGACTTTTTGAATACGAGATTGACTGGAATCAATGGTGGCGCCATGTTGCGTTTGGAGACCCCTGATGTGCCTAAACAGTGGTAACCCCTCAATTCTACCTCCAACACTAACCCCAACACACCCCTAACCCTAATCCCAACTGTAGCCATAACCCTAATCACAACCCTAACCACAACCCTAATTCCAACCCTAACCCTAAGGCTATGTGCCCACGTTGCGGATTCGTGTGAGATATTTCCGCACCATTTTTGAAAAATCCGCGGGTAAAAGGCACTGCGTTTTACCTGCGGATTTTCCGCGGATTTCCAGTGTTTTTTGTGCGGATTTCACCTGCGGATTCCTATTGAGGAACAGGTGTAAAACGCCGCGGAATCCGCACAAAGAATTGACATGCTGCGGAAAATACAACGCAGCGTTTCCGCGCGGTATTTTCTGCACCATGGGCACAGCGGATTTGGTTTTTCATATGTTTACATGGTACTGTAAACCTGATGGAATACTGCTGCGAATCCGCAGCGGCCAATCCGCAGTGTGGGCACATGGCCTAATTCTAAAGGTATGTGCACACGCTGCGGAAAACACTGCGGATCCGCAGCAGTTTCCCATGAGTTTACAGTTCAATGTAAACCTATGGGAACCAAAAATCGCTGTACACATGCTGCGGAAAAACTGCACGGAAACGCAGCGGTTTACATTCCGCAGCATGTCACTTCTTTGTGCGGATTCCGCAGCGGTTTTACAACTGCTCAAATAGAAAATCGCAATTGTAAAACCGCAGTGAAATGCGCAGAAAAAAACGCGGTAAATCCGCCATAAATCCGCAGCGGTTTAGCACTGCGGATTTATCAAATCCGCAGCGGAAAAATCCGCAGAGGACCAGAATACGTGTGCACATACCGAAACCCTAACCCTAACCCTAGCCCTAACCCTACCCCTAGCCCTAACCCTAGCCCTACTCCTAACCCTACCCCTAACCCTAACCCTAGCCCTACCCCTAACCCTACCCCTAACCCTACCCCTAACCCTAACCCTACCCCTACCCCTAACCCTATTCTAACATTAGTGGAAAAAAAAAATTTCTTTATTTTTTTATTGTCCCTACCTATGGGGGTGACAAAGGGGGGGGGGTCATTTATTATTTTTTTTATTTTGGTCACTAAGATAGATTATATCTCAGTGATCAAAATGCACTTTGCACTTTGGAAGATGGCGGTGCCCAGGGAGAAGAGGACGGGACCCCGGCAGGATCGGTAAGTATGATGGGGTGGGGGGGACCACGGGGGGGTATCGGAGCACGGGGGGGGGGGAATCGGAGCGCGGCAGGCGTGGAACGGAGCACGGGGGGCGTGGAACAGAGCACGGGGGGGCTGGAACGGAGCACGGGGGGGTGGAACGGAGCACGGGGGGGGGGTGGATCGGAATGCAGGGGGGGTGATTGGAGCACGGGGGGGTGATTGGAGCACGGGGGGAGCGGACAAGAGCACGGGGGGGAGCGGAGCACTGAATGGAGGGGAGCCGGAGCAGTGTACCGGCCAGATCGGGGGGCTGGGGGGGCGATCGGTGGGGTGGGGGCACATTAGTATTTCCAGCCATGGCCGATGATATTGCAGCATCGGCCATGGCTGGATTGTAATATTTCACCCGTTATAATAGGTGAAATATTACAAATCGCTCTGATTGGCAGTTTCACTTTCAACAGCCAATCAGAGCGATCGTAGCCACGAGGGGGTGAAGCCACCCCCCCTGGGCTAAACTACCACTCCCCCTGTCCCTGCAGATCGGGTGAAATGGGAGTTAACCCTTTCATCGGATCTGCAGGGACGCGATCTTTCCATGACGCCACATAGGCGTCATGGGTCGGATTGGCACCGACTTTCATGACGCCTACGTGGCGTCATGGGTCGGGAAGGGGTTAAGGGCATAAAAATTCAAAGTTGGAAAATTGCAAAATTTTCGAAGTTTTCGCCAAATTTTCATTTTTTTCACAAATAAATACAAGTTAGGTTGGTTTCACACTTGCGTTTTTGAACGCATGCGTTTTTAAAAAAAACGCATGGTACAAAAACGCATGTAAACGCATGTAAACGCTGCGTTTTTTTGACGCACGCATTTAACGCGTGCGTTAAAAAAACGCAGCGTTTACACGCGTTTACATGCGTTTTTGCATGCGTTTTTTTGGGGATTTTCAACAAAAAAAAAAATTAAAAAAAAAGGTTACCAGACACAACCAATGGGAATAGAGAGGGCGTACATGATTGGCAATCAATATATAGACCCTAGGGGTACAGAAATTTTCAGAGCTTGCTACTGTTTCCGGTGTCATGATGGATCTTTCAATGGCGAACTTTTATTTCAAACTGGAGTTCAGCTTCAAGATTTTCCTTGCCTGTGTTTTTGCTTGGGAGCAAGACCGAAACCGCCAAAGATGGAGAAGGAGACAGCGTCGGCGTTTTTGGAGGCACCCCATCATTGAAGTGCGTGAGACCCGTGGAGCATATCACACGCTCTATGCGGAGCTGAATGCCAACCCGGAGAAATTCCAGGATTACACCAGAATGTCTCAAGATTCTTTCCGGGATTTACTGTCTCGTGTAGAAGGTTCCATACGGCGACAGGACACACGGCTCCGTAGAGCAATTCCACCCGAGGAACGTCTGTTAGTGACATTACGGTACGTTCCAAAACTAAACCAATGACAGTCCAAATTTTTGGTTATGACATGTATTTTTGGTTGTTTTTTTTTACCCTTTTCTTATTTAAAAACACCATTAAGAGCCGATTTTAAATTTTTTTTTGTTTCCTTTTCTTCTAGATTTCTGGCCACAGGAGAGAGTTTATCTTCCCTGCACTTCCAATACCGCCTTGGAATCTCAACCCTGTCCGGAATTGTTGTGGACACCTGTCGTGCATTATGGAATGTACTCCGTGAGGAGTTTATACCCGTACCCACCGTGGACATATGGCGGGAAATATCAAAAACATTTTTGAACGTGTGTGATTTTCCAAACTGTTTAGGGGCGGTGGACGGGAAGCACATCCGCATTGTTAAACCTGCCAGAACCGGATCTGAGTTTTTTAATTATAAAAAATATTTTTCGGTAGTGCTCATGGCAATAGCGGATGCGGAGTGTCGCTTCATCGCCGTCGACATTGGAGCTTTTGGCCGTGGCAATGATTCCCAGACCTTCAAGAGCTCGGATATGGGCCGTCGGGTATATGGCAACAATTTTAATTTTCCCCCTCCACAGCCTCTCCCCAACACTCAAGACCCACCGCTGCCATTTGTTATGGTTGGGGATGAGGCCTTCCAGATGTGTGAAAATCTCCTGAAGCCCTATTCTAGTAGGGACTTGGACCACACACGTAGAATATTCAACTACAGACTGACCAGGGCCAGAAGAACCGTAGAGTGCAGCTTTGGCATTCTGGTTGCTAAATGGCGCATTCTTGCAACAGCCATCAATCTAAAAGTGGAAACAGTGGACGAGGTGGTCAAAGCCTGTGTGGTTCTACACAATTATATAATGGCTAAGGAGCGACCCCACATTGAACTTGATGAACCAGTTTCACACCCATTGCCAGATTTTCAGCATCACCCGATGCGGTCAACTGCAGCCGTTGGTCTTATGCGGGACCAATTTGCGGCCTATTTTGTGTCCGATATTGGACGGGTTTCATGGCAGGACAATGTTGTTTAAATGTCCTGTTGTATGTTAATGTTTACCAATTATTAAATACTGATACAAATTTTTCTAATTAATAAACTTTTTTGTGTTCACCAGGTCTCCTGTCTTTTTCCTCTCTAAAAAAAGGTTGAACAAAGATGGGCAGTAGATATGTATATCATAATTTGTAATCCAAAACCAGGAGTGGGTGATAGTTGATGAGGTAATAATTAGATTTTTTTAATCATAATTGACCTCTGTTGCACTCCCTATTTTGGTTTACAAAGAATGATATAAACACGCATACTTATAATAATGTAACCAGATTTAAATTTATTTATTGGTAATCTTCTTGACGTCATTGCGTCAAGACTGGCACGCTCTCTATACCCGTCAAGTCAAGTGTAAGAAATAATGAATTCATGATGAACATATACATGATCATGAATTCAAAATTCTACACCTGCCCAGGTGAGGATAGATAGTTAGCGTGTGCCAACCCTTGTCCCATCAGTTTGACAAACATTTTCACATAATGTGCTATATAGAATATGGTGAATATACAAGTCAGTAATCAACTAAACAGGTCAGGTGTCTATTTTGACATCTGACCGGTTCAGTTGAGTTCTGAACTTGATTGCCACCATTTTCTCTTTGTACAGTGACACTACACTAGTTAAAAATTAAAAATAAGAGTATGGAAATAACTACTATTTTTTTGGCCAACTCATATCTGTATACTAAAGAAACACATATAGATGTTGTTTGGTATTTTATACTACTGGAGATATGTGTAGGCCAAAAGAATAAGTGTGTGACGAAGTTTATTGGTGTGTATTGAGAGCGGTGAAAGACACAATAAACCAAACATAATTGTTGCAAATAAACTTTTTTTTTATTGAGGAAAAACAAAACAAATTTATTTTTTGGTACCGCGCCGGGTTGAACCACGCCGGCTTGGGGTTGAGTGACGTAACTGGGGGGTATTCAGAACTGAAGCCTGGCTCACCGTGGAGGAGGCAGAAGTGGCAGGAGAATGGGCAAGAAAACTTGAAGGGTCTGGAAGTTCGGGGATGGGGCTTAAAACATGAGGGGCTTGAGACACACTGGAAGGTTGAGACACATCGGTAGGTGATGGGGGAGGAATAATCAAAGTTTTTTGTTTTTTATGCGTTTTGCCAGTTTTACGTTGGGTTTTCCGGGTTGGGGGAAGTCTTCTTGGGCTAGGTTGTAAAGTGTGGGCGGGAGACACGTCAGGACCCGGCTCCACAATTACACAGTCAGTCTCCATTGTGGAGCGCTCGGCAATGTCTGAGTCCAATGGGGGGAAAGATAAAGTCCCGCCTGGGTCCTGGTGCCTCGTTGGGGGGGGGGGGAAACAAAAACCCTCCCAGGATCCTGGTGCCTCGTTGGGGGGGGAACATAACACCCTCCCAGGGTCCTGGTGCATCGTTGGGGGGGGGGAACATAAAGCCATGGATGGGTCCTGCTGCATCGGGGTGGGTCCTGTCCGGAAAGGTATGGCTTGGTCGTGCTGCATCATGGGGGGCCCGGTGCGATACGCCATGGATGGGTCCTGCTGCATCGGGGGGTGTCCTGCCCGGAAAGCAACGCCTCGGTCCTGCTGCATCGGGGTGGGTCCTGTCCGGAAAGGTATGGCTTGGTCGTGCTGCATCATGGGGGGCCCGGTGCGATACGCCATGGATGGGTCCTGCTGCATCGGGGGGTGTCCTGCCCGGAAAGCAACGCCTCGGTCCTGCTGCATCGGGGGTGGGCCGGTCCGATATTGCATGGATGGGTCCTGCTGCATCGGGAGGGTGCCGGGCCGATAAGCCACGCCAGGGTCCTGCGTCATCGGGGTGTCAGCGGAGGAGGTCCAAGCCGGAGCAGCGGTCGTCACGGTGGTGGCGGTGGGATGTCCAACAGCACTCGTCATCGTGTTGGCGCTGTAGTGGAGTACACCTGTAGAGGGAATAGAGGTGGCCGTGCAGTGGTATGCAGCAGAGGTTGGAATAGTGTTTACTTGTGACAGTGACGGCACAGTTGGATATGCCGCCACATTACGACTCTGACTCTGCTGCATAGCCTGCACAAAAGCAACATTGCAGGCCTGCATCACACTCAGCTGGAGATCAGGGCTAAGGTGTTCCGACATGCCCTGTTCGATTTGATTAAAAAAATGATGAGCTGGCTTCTGGAGGTCGGCTTTCACTTGATCAACGCTTTTGGCGACATCCTGGATGCGGCACTCTAACAGGTTATGGGACACATCCATTCTGTCACCTAAAGCCTTGATAGCTTCGTGTAAAACCGAGCTCAAGTGCAAAAACTCGGGCATGAGGGACCTATCCGAAGCCCTCTGTCGCTGCCGGGATGAGCCCGCAAAAATGGGTGCAGCGAAAGAGGACTGCGAAAGGGGAAGACCTGACGGGCCAGCCCCCTGGTCTCCAGTGAGTGTGGAAGACCCACCTGGTGCTGCGCTGCTGGATGGCTGGGACGGGTCCGTGGCTGCCGGCTGAAGGACCGCTCCAGAACCTGTGGCGACAGTCGTGCAGTGTGTGCTGTGAAAAAAGAAAACAGAAAATTAATACCAAACTATAACAAGACGGTACATCCTGTGGAATTAAAAATGACAGATTATGTCAATGCAGTACAACCGGAGGCATGTGAGAAATACTTACGTTCTCATGAGAAGGACCGGTCTCAGGAAGGCCAACACACGGTGGTATTTGTAGAGCCGGTGCCTTGCTCCGGAACCACTAGCTGCACTCTTCTCTGCATGCAGGTCCTTGTTGAAGCGGTCCTTCATGGAACGCCAACGTGTCCTTACTTTGTCCACTGTGAAATAACAATAAAATATAATGGTCAGAATAAGGACTTTTGCCCGTGCTCTCGTGACTGTGTGTGATGACAGAAACTACGAAAAGTTTCTTTCATCACACACAGTCAAGAGAGCATGGCCAAGGTCTGTTGCTTCACACTACCGTGCAATACTTACCAAATGCATTACCGACCCGTGGCGGGGAATTCTCCCAGCCATCCCACAACGCTTGGGCCACCTCACTCCACAAACGACGGAGAACACTATTGATGGCGTGCTGTTGATCCCGGCTGTCCCACAACGGGACTCGCTCCTGGACCAGACTGATCAGCAGGTCATTATCAATCCGGTCGTCGTCCCGTTGTGAAACCTAAAATTAAAAGAAAATCATTTAAGTTTGCTCAACCACATTTGGAAAAAATAAGACACGAAGATGAGAAAGGGCAGGAATATGAAAGACAACTTTCAGAAAAGGATGATACAAGAAAAATGTAAAGAAAAACAAGGGAACAGAAAGGAAGTTAAAAGAATATTACAATAAGGACAGTCTGCCTGGTATACATACCCGCTGCCGTCTTCCACCTGGACCTTGACTCCGCTGCTCAGTACCTCTCTGTCCCTCAGTTAAAGTGCTCTATAAAATAAAAAAAAAAAATTGCCTCATGTGTCGATGTGACAGTCAATACTTACCAAGCTGACGGACAAAAAACTTACCTCGCTCACGTGATCCACTTCTGATTGACGTGGCTGGAACTCCTCATCAGACGAGGAAACCGGAGAAGACATTCTGATGCGTGTTGAAAGAAAAAAATAGAAGAAATTAGGACACGTAGATCCAAAAAATTGAAAATGAATGCATTGGCTAGGATATACTCACATTGCTCTGTGTCTTGTCCAACAATGCGTCCGGGCAGGGTGCTGTCTTCTTTGGAGTCTGATGAGAAGTGACCAGAAACTTCCCCCAACCTTCCTTTTATAACCCTGCTGCTATGGGGGAGGCTTATCAGTGTCTAGACATCCTTTTCTACAGTTAATTCAATGGTGCCCAAAAAAACGCATGCGTCAAAAAAACGCATGCAAACGCATGTCCAAAAAAACGCATGCGTCCCCATTGACTCCAATGCATTTTTTGTCCAAAAAAAAAACGCATGTAAACGCATGCGTTTTTTTGGTAAAAAAAACGCCCCTCAAAATACTACAAGTTGCATTTTATAAAATGAACGCATGCAGTTAAAAAACGCATGCGTTCACAAACGCGTGCAAACGCGTACACCTAAAAACGCATGCGTTTTCAATGTTAAATATAGGGGAAAAAAACGCATGCGTTTTTTTTGTAAAAAACGCTGCAGACAAAAACCCAAGTGTGAAACCACCCTTATATCAAAGAAATTTCACCACTATTATGAAGTACAATATGTCACGAGAAAACATTGTCAGAATCGCCAAGATCTGTTAAAGCGTTCCAGAGTTATAATCTCATAAAGGGACAGTGGTCAGAATTGTAAAAATTGGCCCGGTCATTAACGTGCAAACCACCCTTGGGGTAAAGGGGTTAAAGGGATCCTCCTCACTTCCAGGCATGGCATCACCCTCCCCGAAGGGAAGGCAACACCACTGTAACAACCGGCTTCCTGGGGTGTTACATTACAATTATGAGGGGTCGATTAACTATTATTCAACAGAGGGTGGCTGATTATAATCTGAGGGAAGAGATGACTGATTACTGCAGAGTGGGGGCATGTTATAACCTATGTGGGGGGATTAATTATTATGGTAGGGGTGATCACTGCAAGGGGGTATGATGTTATAATTGATTGATAATGGGTGGAATGATTTAATACTATAATATGGGTGTGTGATTATTTTTGCAATGGGCTATGCGATTATAATGAGAGGATGTTTCAAATAGAAGCATCCTTCCACTGAATAATCAGGAAAGAAGTGCAAATTGCTTGATAATTGTTAGTGGCTGCATAATTTTGCTGAAATTGGGCAGCAATTAACAATAAGTAAACCCTTTGTGATTCATTTCTAGCTGAGTGCTATGTGGGGCCCAAGCCTAAAGCTAGGCTGCAACACTCATGGGCCAATACGTTGGGCTTGCTCCCAAGGCTGAAATTTAGGAGCCAACCCCAGATGTGTATAGAGAGCTAGATTCTCCAGTCTAACTCTCTAGAGAGAGGACAGACTTACAGATGAATAGAAAGAAGCAGGATAGTTGCTAAACATGTCTGTAAGATTGAAATCTAGTGACTAAGAGGTGACACTTGCCAATTAGTGTGCCACCCCAAGGAACTATTTAGGATGGCAGATCAGTTAGTAACCCTATGCGTGTCATCCCATAAAGGGACTTTTTCAGGAAGGAAGCTTCTCCATGGCCCCTTGGTTGTCTGCAAATATCTGAAGGGATGTCAGTGTAGAGGGATCATCCTCATTTGCACATGGAAACATGAGAAGCAATGGAATGAAACTGAAAGGGAGGAGACACAGATTAGATATCAGAAAAAAACTTTTTGACGGTGTGATCAATGAGTGGAACAGGCTGCCAGGAGAGGTGGTGAGTTTTCTACAATGGAAGTCTTCAGAGGCAGGACAGACATTAGTCTGAGATGGTTTATACTGTATTGAGCAGTGGTTGGACACGATGAGCCTGGAGGTCCCTTCTAACTCTAACATTTTATGAATTTATGATTCTATAATGTATTGTAATTGCTGCATTTGCTTAGTCATTTATAGTCTTGTAACTAATACAGCAAATACTAATGATGAAGCCAGCTTACAAATGGAGAACGCCTTAGCTTAATAGAGGACCTATCATCTGTGAGTTCAGATCTCTGTATTATGTATTAGTATGCAGTTGTACAGACTTTGCATATTTTGGCATTCTGTTATGTGTGTAAATATTCTAAAGTATATTGATTTTACTGGATTGTATATTATTTATGTATGGGATTTCTTGGTAAAGTATTGTTTCTCTACAATCACATGTATTTACAGTATCTATGTGTTCTATACTTCCCACTAGCTGCTAGTGTTTAATGCTAGGCTATAATCCATCTGAGAGCTGAATATGGGTTTTGTAACAGATAATACTGTTTAGAAATTAATATGTAAACCGCTGTCATTCACGAGAAGATAACTTTAATATAGAAATAAATAAAAGGTCTTGGGCCAAAACCCATTAAAGCTCTCTACTTAAAAGATTAGTCTATCCATTGTATTGTAATTTTCTAGACATCCCTTGCACAACGCTATAAAGTGCTATGATCCCACATTTATTGAGAAGTCTCTTTTATTGAGTTTCTTTAATAACACGGCAATTGCTTTGCATTGTAAATCATTTTGACTATGTTGAGTTTGAGCGTGAATACATCAAACTCATGAATAGCTAAGATAACTTTTAAGGGAGACATTTTCTTTAAGTCAATTAAATATGTATCAGGAAACCTTAACAACTAAGAAAATGGCTATGCTAAACGCAAAATCATGGCAGTGGAGATGTTCTATTAATCCATTGTATAGTGAAATATGTACTCATGAACTCCTTGCCAAGAAGGTGCTTGTTCTGCAATCTTGGGCTTGTGTACTTGCATATTTTAGCTCACACATTTACATGCTTAGCCTGCTCATAGCAAGGAGTGTTAAAGTATTTTTTAAATTGCTTCTGATATATGCTATCAATATTATATAGTTTCTCTAAAATAGTACAACATGTATTTCTCTCTGTAAGGTAGTCTATAATCATGAAAAGCTATTAACACAAAGCTTATTAAATGTACTTATGAATTGGTACATTAAATATGGATATGTCACCAATGTCTGTTTGGCAGGGTCTGACCAAAGTGACCCCCAACAATGACTGCGACTTTGGTTATGAGTGCTGTGCCATTTTGTTCTCTAAGGATTGCCTGGACTTCTTTCTAGGATGTCACATTTTTGACTATTATGTAGCTCGGCTACAATATTAAACCTCCGTGTTTATGTATGGCAGGTAACGCCAACAAAATATCTATTATCTACCTGTAACTGATCTCTGAGCACATTATCCAAGCAATTAGCTTGATTGATCTGAGTCAGATAGACGTTACAGTACCACGAGAGGAATTTACAGTGAGCGTGGAGAGCACACCAATCTCTTTACACTTTGTCAGATAACTATGCTATCAGATCTGCATTCATAATTTTTTTTTTCTCCTCTCTGAGTACCACTATTACAGAATATTAGAGGTTTGTGGTGCCCAACATCTTGCACTACGCACTCTAAGAGGGTTCTGTGGTGTCTTATATTATTGACCACGTATTATTATACCTGCCAGAGTGTTTTGCCTATTTACTCTCTAGCTCACATTAGATGCCAGAGTTTATAAATTTTGCATTCTGTCTTTAGTGCATCCTTAGCCAGAATTTAGCAGCATTTTTAACTCAACACTTTTTTTCTTGTTTTGTTTTGGTGGTGTTATTGTTGGTGGTGGCTTTTTTTTTGAGGGATTCCTTTTTAGGGACTTTAGGGACAGTCTACGTTGAGCGGGGGCGCCATATCGTATCCCAGGGTGCCAACCTCCGCTGTCAGGAAGGGAATCTAGTAGGGATAGGCACATCTATCTTCCCTAGCCCTTTCCTATATATTTGCATTCATATATTTTTTCCCGTAGGATCCCTCCTATTGGTCTTTTTGATATTTTTGCCATTTTTCTCTTTTTAATTATTATATTAAAATATATTGTTTTAGGTCTTGCGTTAGTTTTTTGGTTTTTTCTTCAATTACTAGACCTTGGATATTGTGAATCTGGTTTTTTTCTGTTTCTTAGTTACTAGTTATGGCAAGTTTTTTGTCGGGACCAGTTAACACCAATAAATGGCTCAATGAAGTCAGAGAAGTATTCTCTGAACATAACTCCACTATCAACCCTACTGGTACACCGTCCCTTAAATCTACCTTCGTAGAACTCCTTGTGGCCTATAAAAACAACATCAAATCCTGGTGGGAGGTACAATCTTTGGAACATTACATTAAACAAAATATAGTTCCCAGAGGTCTGAGGATACTGATAACACCGGCTCTCCGTTCTAGGTCAGATACACTGATTGAAAAGTGGGAAAGAGAGTCTATTCAGTCCTCAGTGAGGTTTATGAACATTTTGTTAGAGGAAGAAAAGAGTACTCTGGAAAAAACATCTAAAATATTACAGGACCTGATTGAGGAGGCTTTAAAATATAAGACGGATCCCGACTTCCCTAACAGAGAAGCGACCCTCAAAACCTCAGTGGAGAAATTCCAGATGAATCTGAAGGATCGGAAACATAGACATTTTGTGCGAGATCTGGCAGATTTAAAAGAAAAAAGAGCGTTTGTCTTCACTAAGGACGCTCACCCTTTAGGGGATATTTCATCTTCAGACATTGAGATTTCTGATACAGAGGCCAGATCTCAAGGGGCCCGACCGAAGAGTAATTACAGAGGGGGGAGTAACCCTAGGAGGGGGTATAATAGGAGATGGCAAGACTACGGCTACAGGGGAAGACGAAATCAAAGAAATATGGGGGGGATGTCGCACGATATGGATGGGACACCTACATCACAACCCTCCTCCTTGCCTTCTTTTTTAGAGAACAGGGATCTTCCACCATACGACTTGAGAACCAGAACACAGATGGGCCAAATAAGATAGGCTTCTCTAGTGATAGGAAACATATCGTCAATCTTTCCTCTTATGCCCTGTCTGCAGCCGAGGAATCCGTTCTTGCCTCAGGTATGTCTTTTGTACCAACTACCAGGTTTGACTGTTTTTCATGGGCAAAAGATATTGACCTCTTTTTGAGAAAATTAAAATGGCGAAAATTTTTTATCAACAACGACGCTAATAGATGCTTACAGTTGGGCATCTCTCCAGACTCCCTACCAGATGTAAACCTCTTGGCAGAACTTTATGAGGAGGGGGCGAGAGGCATTGGAGAGGGTCCCTTCTCTGAATTAAAAAACAAGAGCACTCGGTTACCACCACTAGGGGATTATAAGAACATTGAGATTTTCTCGAAACTAGTGATGGACGAAATAAAAAAAATTAATCCGAGAAAGAGATGTACGGATCCGAATTTCACCTCTTCCGAGATGGCAGCCCTCAAAACCCTTGAAAAGAATACTAATATCACAATTAAGCAATCCGACAAGGGTGGAAACATTGTCATTTTGGATACTAACCAATATGTCACACTGTGTACATCTATCCTGTCGGATTCTACTACCTATGAGGTTCTGAGATATGACCCTACGGCCACCTACTCTGAGATACTGTTGGCTATGCTGACAGAGGCTCTAGATAGCCGTCTAATATCAAAAAATGAGTTTGATTTTATGTTCCCTAAGTTTCCCACTATTGCATCATTCTACTCACTCCCAAAGATCCCTAAAGGGTATACCCCTCTAAAAGGTCGCCCCATAGTTTCGGGCATTGATGCCCTCTGCCAGAATGTGAGTGTCTACCTGGATAATGTACTACGCCCTTTTGTCACAGCCCTACCTTCGTACCTTAGGGATACTACTGATCTACTGAATAAGATCGAGGGTATACGAATTGATGCTGATACCATTATTGTATCCATAGATGTTGAATCCCTATACAGTAGTATCCCCCATAATAAGGGCATTCAAGCTGTTGAATATTTTTTGAAAACCAGAGGTACCCATCTGAGGGCCCACAACAGGCTGATTGTTGACTTGTTACAATTTACTCTCGAACATAATTATTTTTTGTTCGGCGGTAAGTTCTACCACCAGCTCAGGGGCACAGCTATGGGGAGCCCTTGTGCCCCCACTTATGCTAATCTGCTCCTGGGCTGGTGGGAGGACACCGTCGTTTTCCAGGACGAGGATGTCACATGGTGCCCCAGGATTATTTTCTGGGGGCGCTATATCGATGACATCCTCGTCCTGTGGTCGGGGGATGGCCCCTCTTTCGAGAACTTTGTTTCACATCTAAATGTCAACAATTTTGGCCTGAAGTTTACCTGTGAGGTGGGGGGCGATAGGCTCTCGTTCCTAGATTTGTTTATTTCCAGATGTACGGATGGACATTTAGGCACCTCGATTTTTCGTAAATCTACAGCATCAAACAGCCTGTTACGCTGGGAGAGCTATCACCCCCTTAGCCTTAGAAAAGGGATCCCTAAGGGACAATTTTTGAGATTGAAAAGAAATTGTTCATCTCTGGGAGACTTCGAATCAAAGGCCAATAATCTGAAAAAAAGATTTAGAGAGCGTGGTTATCCATCACAGGTCATTGATGAGGGGTGTAGACAGGCAACTGCTTGCAATCGCACTGAACTCCTGATACCGAAGGCCCGTGATGAAACTAATCAGATGACACGGCTCATTGGAACTTTTGACGACCAAAATCAAAAGGTCATGGGGATCCTTAAACGGTTTTGGGGTATTCTAAAAGCGGACTCTGACATAGGCGGCATAATTTCACCACATCCTTCCGTGACATTTAGGAAGGGAAGATCCGTACGGGACTTTGTGTCTCATAGTCACTTCAGCACACCGAAACCAGTGGGTACCTGGCTGGATAGCCGGGACCAGGGAACGTTTAGATGCGGCTCATGTAAGTTTTGTAAATTTATTACAACAGGTAACACCTTTACCAGCGCCGCTACAGGTAGAACTTTCCATAATAGTTCTTTTGCAAACTGCAAAACTGCAGGTGTCGTCTATTTGTGTACGTGTTCTTGCCCCTTAGATTATATAGGGAAAACAAAAAGACCTTTTAAAGTGAGGATAGGGGAACACATCGGGGACATTTTACATCAACGTGATACCCCTGTGGCACGCCATATAAATGAGGTCCATGATGGCGATGTAGGATCTATCTCCTTTAAAACCAGAGACGGTCACTCAATCGGAAAGAAGGGGCAACTGGGACAGGAAGATAATCCAAAGGGAGACGAGATGGATCTTCCTTATGGAATCTGTCAGTCCGGGGGGGTTGAATGAGCAATTAAACTTCGGGTGTTTTATTTAAGCTGGGATATTCCGCATAGAATTGTTTTCTCTTTTCGACGTTATATTGGTCCATACAGACCATGACGCCCTTTATCTATTGGTCATCCATAGTTGGTGACTGTTGCAATTTTTTCCAAAAGTGTCTCTTGACTAGTTAGTCTTATGCGCGTACGCGACTACATTGTTATCTATATGCCGTCTATGTACTCTTTTTATACCCTTCTGGTGACTATAGTTGTCACCTTTTGTAGCGCTGGCATTTTTTGATCACTATTTACCATCTAAGGGCCCCTTCGCTTGATATTGTACAAACCTGGGCATGTGCACTAGGAGACTCCTTGATATGGCTGTGTGCATGTGCAATGATGTGCACCTTTACTAGCGCTCAATCTGCTCCCTTTGTGCACATATAATTGTCAGCCCTCGTCCATACTAGTCATGCGCACTGCTTCATCTGCGCAGTGTCCTTCTGTATTTCTCTGCATATGCGCAATAGCGCACCTTAGAGTTACCCCGGAAGTGGCTGTTCTACTTCCGGGTATTCGGCATATACTGCGGGAACGCTGTTTCCATTACAGCTTTCTCTGGACCGCGTGCAGCGCTCACATCGCCCGCTGCTTCTGTGCCTATTAATGGCAATCCCCTGATGAGCCCCTTTGGACTGTCCTATGGGGCGAAACGCGTAGGGATGAGACATCTGTCTCTTTGAGATAAGTGTTCTTTATTCACATGTTTATGCTGTCTGGCTGGCATTGATATGGGCTATTAGGCACAACCTGAATAACACCTGAATTCCACTTCACTGTGGCCTTTGTACCGGCCCTGACGTAGAGACTATTGATCTCGTCCAGAGCTCGACCTACTAAATATACCTTCATTTGAAGTAAATACGGTCTTTTGTGGGCATGATACCCATGGGTCTTTTTGAGTGGGTCACTATTTGCTTTCTCTAGGCATGAATACCTTACGAGTACGTTATCAGCAGAAACATTCTTTTCTTATTTTGGTGGGGATGTCTTCTATGTTCACCTAACAAAGCCCATATGACCAAGTGACTGATGTATATTTCAGGTGTTTATGCCATTGCCCATGTTTTATATATATATTTTGTACTCTGGCAAGGATACTCTTTTTCTATTTTTTTCTGTTTTTTGTTTGGTGGCGTTGCCACTAGGTTATTTAACCTGCACTGGTAAACTCATTGACTAATATCTTGGTATCTAACTACTCGGGCTAAATTGTGCTGAGTGTTAGAAGAGTTACTGGACGACAAGGTACGCTCATTAATGAGCCCTGAAAGCTCGGCTACAATATCAAACCTCCGTGTTTATGTATGGCAGGTAACGCCAACAAAATATCTATTATCTACCTGTAACTGATCTCTGAGCACATTATCCAAGCAATTAGCTTGATTGATCTGAGTCAGATAGACGTTACAGTACCACGAGAGGAATTTACAGTGAGCGTGGAGAGCACACCAATCTCTTTACACTTTGTCAGATAACTATGCTATCAGATCTGCATTTATAATTTTTTTTTTTTCTCCTCTCTGAGTACCACTATTACAGAATATTAGAGGTTTGTGGTGCCCAACATCTTGCACTACGCACTCTAAGAGGGTTCTGTGGTGTCTTATATTATTGACCACGTATTATTATACCTGCCAGAGTGTTTTGCCTATTTACTCTCTAGCTCACATTAGATGCCAGAGTTTATAAATTTTGCATTCTGTCTTTAGTGCATCCTTAGCCAGAATTTAGCAGCATTTTTAACTCAACACTTTTTTTCTTGTTTTGTTTTGGTGGTGTTATTGTTGGTGGTGGCTTTTTTTTGAGGGATTCCTTTTTAGGGACTTTAGGGACAGTCTACGTTGAGCGGGGGCGCCATATCGTATCCCAGGGTGCCAACCTCCGCTGTCAGGAAGGGAATCTAGTAGGGATAGGCACATCTATCTTCCCTAGCCCTTTCCTATATATTTGCATTCATATATTTTTTTCTGGCATTTTTTATACCAGAGTACCCTTTTTTCCCGTAGGATCCCTCCTATTGGTCTTTTTGATATTTTTGCCATTTTTCTCTTTTTAATTATTATATTAAAATATATTGTTTTAGGTCTTGCGTTAGTTTTTTGGTTTTTTCTTCAATTACTAGACCTTGGATATTGTGAATCTGGTTTTTTTCTTTTATGGAAGACTGGCCAAGACCATCCCAAAAAGTCAAGTTGATTGGGGGAGAAGTGGCACGATGCATTCTTACTTTGTCAGTGTAATAGTGATCAGAGTCACAGCTATTTAGTGGTATATATTAGTAAGATCTCAATGTCTGGGAGATGAGAATTCTTTTAAAAGGTTATTTTTTTCATAGTTGACAGGAATAACTATGTCAAGGCATCAGCCACAGGAGTTGGGGCTACAAAACCAACTGGGCATTGTTGAGGTGCACTGTTTTCAACTCCCACAGAAATGAATGCACTCCTGTTTCAGAGACTTCAACCAGAGCCCCTAACAGGGTGATATCCAAGTATTGGGTTGCCAAAAAAATGAATGACATGTATAAAGTACATGTTGAGCCAGCCGATGGATATTAGATATGGATATCTGTTCAAATTATTTTTGCAGTTCTTTTCAAGGGATAGAAATAGTAAAAGTACGGTATTTAAATGCAAAACACTTTCATGCTGGAAACCAGCAGGGCTCAATAGACACTATTAAACCCTTCCCGACATGCTCCATACATACAGTATATTGCTCCGCTGGAGCTGCATTTCCCCAAACAGTAGTATATGTATGGCCGACACGATCGCGCGGCCTCACACTGAGTGTCGCAGCGATCGGGTGCTGGTGTCAGGTCTGTGTGAGAGCTGATACCCTGCATGCAATGCCCATGATTGGTGCTAGCACCGATCACAGGCATTTAACCCCTCTGATGCCGCTGTCAGTAGTGACAGCGACATAGAGGAGTATCGCGCAGGGAAGGCGTTCCCTGCGAAGTTCCATCAGGACAATGCAATGCAATTGCGTTGTCCTGATGGTCTCCATGGAGACCCCCAGCCGCAAGATGGCTGCGGATCCTTTGGGGTCCTGGAAGGAAGGTGGTTTGTCAGCGCTTACTCTCAGCATGCGCTGACGTGCCTCATTCCCTGCCTGTCAGATGCTGATGTGATGCTCTGCACGTGTAAAAATATATTTTTTTAAATCCCCAAATAAAGAAAAAAAAGAAATATTTTTCCAATAAATAAATTTATGTAAATAAACAAAAAACAATAAAAGTACACATATTTGGTATTGCTGGGTCTGTAACAACCCACTCTATAAAACTGTCCTACTAGTTAACCCCTTCAGTGAATACCGTAAAAAAAAAACGAGGCAAAAAACAATGCTTTATCATTATACTGCCAAATAAAAAGTGCAATAAAACGCAATAAGAAAGACAAATGTAAATAAAAATGATACAACTGAAAACGTCATCTTTGTCCCCCCAAAAAACAAGTCACCATACAGCTCTATCAGCAGAAAAATAAAAAAGTTAGAGACCAGGTCAATGCCACACTGAGTTCTAGCAGCAGACACAGCTCTACAACAACTGTTAAGAGGAGACTTTGTGCAGCAGGCCTTCATGGTAAAATAGCTGCTAGGAAACCACTGCTAAGGACAGGCAACAAGCAGAAGAGACTTGTTTGGGCTAAAGAACACAAGGAATGGACATTAGACCAGTGGATATCTATGCTTTGGTCTGATGAGTTCAAATTTGAGATCTTTGGTTCCAACCATCGTGTCTTGTGCGACGCAGAAAAGGTGAACGGATGGACTCTACATGCCAGGTTCCCACCGTGAAGCACGGAGGAGGTGTGATGGTGTGGGGGTGGTTTGCTGGTGACACTGTTGGGGATTTATTCAAAATTGAAGGCATACTGAACCAGCATGGCTAACACAGCATCTTGTAGCGGCATGCTATTCCATCCGGTTTGCGTTTAGTTGGACCATAATTTATTTTTCAACAGGACAATGACCCCAAACACACCTCCAGGCTGTGTAAGGGCTATTTGACCAAGAAGGAGAGTGATGGGGTGCTACTCTAGATGACCTGGAATCCACAGTCACCAGACCTGAACCTAATCGAGATGGTTTGGGGTGAGCTGGACCGCAGAGTGAAGGCAATAGGGCCAACAAGTGCTAAGCATCTCTGGGAATTCCTTCAAGATTATTGGAAGACCATTCCCGGTGACTACCTCTTGAAGCTCATCAAGAGAATGCTAAGAGTGTGCAAAGCAGTCATCAAAGCAAAAGTTGACTACTTTGAAGAACCTAGAATATAAGACATATTTTCAGTTGTTTCACACTGTTTTGTGAAGTATATAATTCCACATGTGTTAATTCATAGTTTTGATGCCTGCAGTGTGAATGTACAAGTTTCATAGTCATGAAAATACATAAAAATCTTTGAATGAGAAGGTGTGTCCAAACTTTTGGTCTGTACTGTATATATGTCAGCAAGACACATATATGTATATATATTAATATTTCATACAGTGCTAGATAGCTTAAAATCCGGTAATTCAATTGCCTGCTTTTGCTATCTCCTTCTCAAACCCGACATGATATGAGTCATGGTTTACATACAGTAAACCATCTCATATCCCTTTTTTTTTGCATATTCCACACTACTAATGTTAGTAGTGTGTATGTGCAAAATTTGGGCGCTCTAGCTATTAAATTAAAGGGTTAAATCGCGGAAAAAATTGGCGTGGGCTCCCGTGCAATTTTCTCTGCCAGAATGGTAAAGCCAGTGACTGAGGGCAGATATTAATAGCCTGGAGAGGGTCCATGGTTATTGCCCCCCCCCGGCTAAAAATATCTGCCCCCAGCCACCCCAGAAAAGGCACATCTGGAAGATGCGCCCATTCTGGCACTTGGCCACTCTCTTCCCATTCCCGTGTATCGGTGGGATATGGGGTAATGAAGGGTTAATGTCACCTTGCTATTGTAAGGTGACATTAAGCCAGATTAATAATGGATAGGCGTCAATTATGACACCTATCCATTATTAATCCAATCGTAGGAAATGGTTAAAAAAACACACACATTCTTACAAAGTATTTTAATGAAATAAATACACAGGTTGTTGTAATATTTTATTATACTGGTAATCCACCTGAAGACCCTTGTCACCTTTAACAAATGTAAAAAAAAAAAAACAACCATATTCCATACCTTCCGATGATCCGTCTCGTCCCACGCTGTAAATCCATCTGAAGGGGTTAACTAATTTTTCAAGCAGGAGCTCTGCTAATGCAGCTGTGCTCCTTCCTGTAAAACCCCGGCGAATGAATGGAATGTAGGTGAATGACCTGTAGTTACCTCGAGTTGCAGGGGTGCGCCCTCTGCTGGATGTCCTCATATGAACTCGAGCCTGGGAACTTTTCAGAATTTTTCCCACGCTCGAGTTCATATGAGGACATCCAGCAGAGGGCGCATCACCGCAACTCGAGGTAACTACAGGTCATTCACCTACATTCCATTCATTCGCCGGGGTTTAACAGGCAGGAGCATAGCTGCATTAGCAGGCTTCTGCTTGTAAAATTAGTTAACCCCTTCAGATGGATTTACAGTGTGGGACGAGACTGATCATCGGAAGGTATGGAATATGGGTGTTTCTTTTTTTTACATTTGTTAAAGGTGACAAGGGTCTTCAGGTGGATTACCAGTATAATAAAATATTACAACAAACTGTGTATTTATTTCATTAAAATACTTTGTAAGAATGTGTGTGTGTGTGTTTTAAACCATTTCCTACGATTGGATTAATAATGGATAGGTGTCATAATTGACGCCTCTCCATTATTAATCTGGCTTAATGTCACCTTACAATAGCAAGGTGACATTAACCCTTTATTACCCCATATCCCACCGAGTCCACACGGGAATGGGAAGAGAGTGGCCAAGTGCCAGAATAGGCGCATCTTCCATATGTGCCTTTTCTGGGGTGGCTGGGGGCAGATGATTTTAGCCAGGGGGGGGGGGGGGGCAATAACCATGGACCCTCTCCAGGTTATTAATATCTGCCCTCAGTCCCTGACTTTACCATTCTGGCGGAGAAAATTGCGCGGGAGCCCACGCCAATTTTTTCCGCGATTTAACCCTTTAATTTAATAGCTAGAGCACCCAAATTTTGCACATACACACTACTAACATTAGTAGTGTGGAATATGCAAAAAAAGGGGATATGAGATGGTTTACTGTATGTAAACCATGTCTCATATCATGTCGGGTTTGAGAAGGAGATAGCAAAAGCCGGCAGTTGAATTACCGGCTTTTAAGCTATCTAGCGCTGTATGATATATTAATATATATATATATATATACATATATATATATATATATATATATATATAGGTGTCTCACTGACATATATATATATATATATATATATATAGACAGTATATATGTTTTTACGATTATTTGAGCACATGGATCCATTGTATGTCCGTATGTTGGTTTTGCAAGCCTGCGAGAAAATCTCGCAGTACGGATGCCATACGGATTACATACGGAGGATGCCAAGCGCAAAATACGCTGACACACCCTGCCTACGGATGACATACGGATCACTATTTTGGGGACTTTTCTGCGTATTACGGCCGTAAAATACGGACCGTATTTTCATACGCTGAGTGTGAGGCCGGCCTAAGGGTTCTGTTTGAAGCACAGAGAGTATCATGAAGACCAAGAAACACAACAGGCAGGTCCGTGATACTGTTGTAGAGAAGTTTAACCCCTTAGTGACGGAGCCAAATTTTTGAAATCTGACCAGTGTCACTTTATGTGGTAATAAATCTGGAACACTTCAACATATCCCAGTGATTTTGAGAATGTTTTTTCGTGACACATTATTACACATTATGATAATGGTAAATTTATGTCGATATGTTTTGTGTTTATTTATAAAAAATATCAGAAATTTGACAAAAATGTTAAAAAATTAGCAATTTTCAAACTTTGGATGATTATCGCTTTAATACAGATAGTCACACCACAGCAAAACATTAATAAATAAGATTTCCCACTTGTCTGTTTTACATCAACACCATTTGTAAAATTTTATTTTATTTTGCTAGCATTTTAGGAGGTTTAAAAATGTAGCAGTAATTTTTTCAAGGAAATGTACAAAATTTATTTTTTAGGGACATATCTAGGTTTGAAGAGCCTTTAGGGGTCCTGTAATAATAATAACCTTTTATTTTTATATAGTGCTAACATATTCCACAGCGCTTTACAGGTTGCACACATTATCATCACTGTCCCCATTGGGGCTCACAATCTAAATTCCCTATCATGTCTTTGGAATGTGGGAGGAAACTGGAGAACCCGGAGGAAACCCACGCAAACACGGAGAAAACATACAAACTCTTTGCAGATGTTGTCCTTGGTGGAGTGTGAACCCAGGACTCCATCACTGCAAGGCTGCTGTGCTAGCCACTGCGCCACCGTGCTGCCCAATATACACCGTGCTGTCCTATATACTGAGAAACCCCCCAAAGTTATAACATTTAAAAAACAGAACCCCCTGACATATTGAACACTGCAGTCAGGTAGTTTATTAACCCTTCAGGCGCTTTTCAGGAATTAATACAAAGTGGCATTACAGAAATGAAAATGTGTATTTTTGCAACCTAAATGCCGTTAACTTCTGAACAGGTTACAACAGCCGCCAGACTCTAATCTTGTTCGTATTAAACAGGGTGACGAATGGAAAACTGCATTTAATACGCCCGAAGGCCATTTTGAATACCTCGTGATGCCATTCGGGCTCTCTAATGCTCCATCTGTGTTCCAATCTTTCATGCATGATATTTTCCGCAATTATCTTGATAAATTCATGGTTGTATATTTGGATGATATTTTGATTTTTTCCGATGATTGGGAGTCTCATGTGAAGCAGGTCAGGATGGTATTCCAGATCCTTCGTGATAATGCTTTATTTGTGAAGGGGTCTAAGTGCCTATTCGGAGTTCAGAAGGTCTCTTTTTTGGGTTTTATTTTTTCTCCCTCGTCTATGGAAATGGATCCTGTTAAGGTCCAAGCTATTCATGACTGGATTCAACCCACATCTGTGAAGAGCCTTCAAAAATTTTTGGGCTTTGCTAATTTCTATCGCCGTTTCATTGCCAACTTTTCCAGTGTGGTTAAGCCCCTTACTGATTTGACGAAGAAAGGAGCTGATGTGACGAATTGGTCCTCTGCGGCTGTTGAGGCCTTTCGGGAGCTTAAACGCCGATTTACTTCTGCCCCTGTGTTGCGTCAGCCGGATGTTTCTCTTCCTTTTCAGGTTGAGGTTGACGCTTCTGAGATTGGGGCAGGGGCCGTTTTGTCTCAGAGGGATTCTGATGGTTCTTTGATGAAACCGTGTGCTGTTTTTTCCAGAAAGTTTTCGCCTGCGGAACGCAATTATGATGTCGGCAATCGGGAGTTGTTGGCTATGAAGTGGGCGTTTGAGGAGTGGCGACATTGGCTTGAGGGAGCTAAGCACCGCGTTGTGGTCTTGACTGATCATAAGAATCTGATTTACCTCAAGTCGGCCAAGCGGCTGAATCCTAGACAGGCTCGATGGTCCCTGTTTTTCTCCCGTTTTGATTTTGTGGTCTCGTATCTTCCGGGATCTAAGAATGTTAAGGCTGATGCCCTCTCTAGGAGTTTTTTGCCTGATTCTCCTGGAGTCCTTGAGCCGGTTGGCATTCTTAAGGAAGGGGTGATTCTTTCTGCCATCTCCCCTGATTTGCGGCGGGTGCTTCGGGAATTTCATGCTGATAAGCCTGACCGCTGTCCAGTGGGGAAGCTGTTTGTTCCTGATAGATGGACAAGTAAGGTAATTTCTGAGGTTCATTGTTCAGTGTTGGCTGGTCATCCTGGGATTTTTGGTACCAGAGATTTGGTTGCTAGGTCCTTTTGGTGACCTTCCTTGTCGCGCGATGTGCGTGCTTTTGTGCAGTCCTGTGGGACTTGCGCCCGAGCCAAGCCTTGCTGTTCCCGCGCTAGTGGGTTGCTTTTGCCTTTGCCGGTCCCTGAGAGGCCCTGGACGCATATTTCCATGGATTTTATTTCGGATCTTCCTGTTTCCCAGAAGATGTCTGTTATCTGGGTTGTTTGTGACCGCTTCTCTAAAATGGTCCATCTGGTACCTTTGCCTAAGTTGCCTTCCTCCTCAGATTTGTTTCCATTGTTTTTTCAGCATGTGGTTCGTTTGCATGGCATTCCGGAGAATATTGTGTCTGACAGAGGTTCTCAGTTTGTCTCTAGGTTTTGGCGGACCTTTTGTGCTAGGATGGGCATTGATTTGTCTTTTTCTTCAGCGTTTCATCCTCAGACTAATGGCCAAACTGAGCGAACTAATCAGACCTTGGAAACCTATTTGAGATGCTTTGTGTCTGCTGATCAGGATGATTGGGTGGCTTTCTTGCCGTTGGCCGAGTTTGCTTTTAATAATAGGGCTAGTTTGGCTACTTTGGTTTCACCTTTCTTTTGTAATTTTGGTTTTCATCCTCGTTTTTCTTCGGGGCAGGTTGAGCCTTCTGATTGTCCTGGTGTGGATTCTGTGGTGGACAGGCTGCAGCAGATTTGGACTCATGTGGTGGACAATTTGACGTTGTCTCAGGTAAAGGCTCAACGTTTTGCTAACCGCCGTCAGTGTGATGGTCCCCGGCTTCATGTGGGGGATTTGGTTTGGTTGTCTTCTCGTCATGTTCCTATGAAGGTTTCTTCTCCTAAGTTTAAGCCTCGGTTTATTGGTCCTTATAAAATTTCTGAAATTATCAATCCGGTGTCTTTTCGTTTGGCTCTTCCAGCCTCTTTTGCCATTCATAATGTTTTCCATAGATCTTTGTTGCGGAGATATGTGGTGCCCGTTGTTCCCTCGGTTGATCCTCCTGCCCCGCTGTTGGTTGAGGGAGAGTTGGAATATGAGGTTGAGAAAATTTTGGATTCTCGTTTTTCGAGGCGGAGGCTTCAGTATCTTGTCAAGTGGAAGGGTTATGGCCAGGAGGATAATTCTTGGGTTGTTGCCTCCGATGTCCATGCCGTCGATTTGGTTCGTGCTTTTCACTTGGCTCGTCCTGATCGGCCTGGGGGCTCTGGTGAGGGTTCGGTGACACCTCCTCAAGGGGGGGGGGTACTGTTGTGAATTCTGCTCTTTGGCTCCCTCCGGTGGTTGTAAGTGGCACTTTTGTGAGTTCTGCTCTTGGGCTCCCTCCAGTGATTTTAAGTGGTATGGCTGCTCCTTGGATTTAGCAGTCTGCAGCTGCTTCCACTGATTGTCTTTCTGCTCGGCTATTTATGTCTGGCTCTTCCCTTCAGCCAGTGCCACTTGTCAATGGTTCCTGGTTGGATTCACATCTCTCTTGGATTTCCCTGATATCCTGACCAGTTCAGCAAAGTTAAGTCCTTGCTTGCTCTTTTCTGTCCACAGGTTGTGGACTTATTCGTTCTGTGCTTTCTATGTTTTGTCCAGCTTGTCAGTATGGATTAATTCATTTAAGCTGGAAGCTCTGGGAAGCAGATTTACCCTCCACACCTTTAGTCAGATTTTTGTAAACGCTGTGTGGATTTTTGTAGTTTTTAATACTGACCGCACAGTATTCTATCCTGTCCTATCTATCTAGCTAGACTGGCCTCCTGTGCTACATCCTGGTTTCATTCTGTGTATGTCTTTTCCCTCTCCACTCACAGTCATTACTTGTGGGGGGCTATCTATCATAGTAACATAGTAACATAGTTAGTAAGGCCGAAAAAAGACATTTGTCCATCCAGTTCAGCCTATATTCCATTATAATAAATACCCAGATCTACGTCCTTCTACAGAACCTAATAATTGTATGATACAATATTGTTCTGCTCCAGGAAGACATCCAGGCCTCTCTTGAACCCCTCGACTGAGTTCGCCATCACCACCTCCTCAGGCAAGCAATTCCAGATTCTCACTGCCCTAACAGTAAAGAATCCTCTTCTATGTTGGTGGAAAAACCTTCTCTCCTCCAGACGCAAAGAATGCCCCCTTGTGCCCGTCACCTTCCTTGGTATAAACAGATCCTCAGCGAGATATTTGTATTGTCCCCTTATATACTTATACATGGTTATTAGATCGCCCCTCAGTCGTCTTTTTTCTAGACTAAATAATCCTAATTTCGCTAATCTATCTGGGTATTGTAGTTCTCCCATCCCCTTTATTAATTTTGTTGCCCTCCTTTGTACTCTCTCTAGTTCCATTATATCCTTCCTGAGCACCGGTGCCCAAAACTGGACACAGTACTCCATGTGCGGTCTAACTAGGGATTTGTACAGAGGCAGTATAATGCTCTCATCATGTGTATCCAGACCTCTTTTAATGCACCCCATGATCCTATCCTTTGGGGATTTTCTCTGAGGCAAGATAGTCTTCCTGTTTCTATCTTTAGGGGTAGTTAGTTCTCAGGCTGTGACGAGGTGCCTAGGGAGTGACAGGAGCATCCCACGGCTACTTCTAGTGTTGTGTTGAGCTTAGGGACTGCGGTCAGTACAGGTACCACCTCCTTCAGAGCTCGTCCCATGTTGCTCCTAAACCACCAGTTCATAACAGTCTAGGGAGTGTTAGGTACCCCCCACGGCTACTTCTAGTTGCACTGCTAGGTTCAGGGTTTGCGGTCAGTACAGGGATCACCTTCTCCAGAGTCCGTCTCATGCTGCTCCTAGGCCACCAGATCATAACAGATCTCCATCAAACCTCACTGAAATAGAGCTGTTGGCCAATGAAGAATGGGTAAGAATTTCAGTCTCTCGATGTACAAAACTGATAGACATACCCTAAGCGACTTGCAGCTGTAATCGCAGCAAAAGGTAGCGCAACAAAGTATTAAGTTAAAAAGGCCGAATAATATTGCACGGCCCACTTTTCAGTTTTTGAATTTCCACAAAAATTTAAAATAACCACTAGATTCCCTATCAGTATGTCTTTGGAATGTGGGAGGAAAGCCACTAAAAAACAGGGAGAACATACAAACTCCTTGCAGATGTTGTCCTTGGTGGTATTTGAACCCAGGACTCAAGTGCTGCAAGGCTGAAGTGCTATCCACTGAGCCACCGTGCTGTCCCTATAAAATAGCTATTGTGTAACAGTGCCAAAACATAAAAAAATATATAGAAATTGGGTATCACTGTAATCATACTGACCCGAAGTATAAAGCTGCCTTACCAATTTTACCACACGCGGAACAGTATAAAAAAAACACCCAAAAGCAATGCCTAAATTGATGGTTTTGTTCATTCTGTCTCCCAAATATCGGAATAGAAAGCTATCAAAAAATGTCATGTGCCCGAAAATGGTATCAATAAAAGGTCAGCTTGTCCTACAAAATACAAGCCATAACATGACTCTGTTGGCCGAGACATGGAAAAATTATAGCTCTCAAAATATGGTAATGCAAAAACTAGTTTTCGCAATAAAAGTGTCTTTTAGTGTGTGACAGCAGCCAAACATAAAAACCCGATATAAATCTGGTATGACTATAATCACACTAAGCTAAAGAAAAAAGTCACCTAATCACTAATACCAAACGAGGAATGGCGTAAAAAATAAATAACACCAATTCTTCACATGCTGTTCTGCCTCCCAAAGATCGCAGTAAGGCTCAGCGCACACTTATCTTGGGCTCTACGCTGAGTGCTTACACTGGGGTTTCTGTGTAAATCTCTGAAACATTTGATTCAGACAGTACCACAGGCAGAAGATTCCCTATACTGAGGAAGATGGAGGCACTGTGGATGCCATAAAACCTGTTATCTGGCGGTGTCCGTCTTTTTAGGATTGCATAAAATTGCCGTCGGCCACTGTTTTGTGCACTTCTGAAAAGGACAACGCTGAACAGAGGCCAGACAGAGTCCAGAGTAACTCTTTTGCTTCATTATAGTGATTGGATGTATCGGGGGTTTCATCTGTCACGTCACTCGGAGATTTAGATGGAAACCCTGATGCAAGTGCTCAGCTTAGAGCACTGGATAAGTGTGATCATAAATGTTGGACAAAGATGCATGTAATATGTAGTGGCGCTAGTGTAAGTGCATAGGGTCAGCTGCAAGTATAGCCCTAAACCACATAGGGAAGTAATGAAACTACAGACAAAAATATAATATAATACCCGCGCTATAAGACAATATGCATTTGTTAGACACCAATATGATGTTAATTACCTGTTGGATGGGAGAAGACTTAATGGCGTTGAACACTGAAGGGAAATCAGATAGGTATGTGCTGACTCAAACTAGAGTGAGAGGGGAAAGGGGTAATTAATATAAATACCACCTGTCCAGGTACTACATGATCACTTAGGAATACCAGAGCCTTTTAAAATATATATATATATATATATATGTGTGTGCTGTGGCGTACTGCCAAGGGGCAATATTAGAGGGCTTGGTACTGAAAAGAAATGACGTGTGCTAAAAACTAGAGATGAGTGGTGTTTGAGTCGAACTGTTCGCCAATTTCAAATTCGAGCTGTTTTGGGTGGTGTTCGAGTCGTTCGACGAACCCAAACCATTTTGATTAAAATTCGGCTGTTCGAGTTTCTGTTCGATAAATGTTCGTTCACCAAAAGCCTAGCTAAGCTAGCTTGATTTGCACATTAAAACTGTTTATCATTGTTAATAGACTGTTTCAATGTATAGTGGGTGGGGGATAGATCTGTGCTGAAATAACACCGAACTCCATTTTTTTTTCTTTCCCGCATTTACAGTGGGGCAGTGCAGTCTCTCAGCCTATCAGCAGTGCGCACACACACAGCAATGTGCATGTGATGCACACAAGCAAGGGCATGTGTCATTGGCTGTGTATGTCACATGTCCTTGCCCTATAAGAACCAGCCATTTGCCCCGCCGCCACCATTTCCTCACTGCTACAGCTTAGTGTTAGACGGCACCGCTGCTGCTGCGCTATACAGACTAATAGTGTTTTTTTCGAGCGAATTGTCAGAGAGATAGGTTTAGGGAGTCGGGACTAGTTGTAATATCAGCCCTTTTACAGCAGTTCATAGCACTGATTGCCAGGCAGGTCTGTGCCTGTGCTGTGCAAGTGTGTGTCACAGCATTTGGTGTAATCTAGCTCAGCCAATCCTTTTGGGCTAGTAGCATTGTCTGATAGTCATCTGAGTAGCCCACCTGTGAAGCTAGCTACACTGCCTGTGTATCTCAATTTCCACTGCATCTAATCCAGTTGATAGTTTAGGGCCTAGGAGCAGTGTCTGCACATCAGCAGAGTAGCCTGTCTGTGAAACAAACTATACCGGCTGTGTATCTCAATTTTCACTGCATCTAATCCAGTTGATAGTTTAGGGCCTAGGAGCAGTGTCTGCACGTCAGCAGAGTAGCCCGCCTGTGAAACAAACTATACCGGCTGTGTATCTCAATTTTCACTGCACCTAATCCAGTTGATAGTTTACGGCCTTGGAGCTGTGTCTGCACATCAGCAGAGTAGCCTGCCTGTGAAACAAACTATACCGCCTGTGTATCTCAATTTTCACTGCATCTAATCCAGTTGATAGTTTAGGGCCTAAGAGCAGTGTCTGCACGTCAGCAGAGTAGCCTGCCTGTGAAACAAACTATACCACCTGTGTATCTCAATTTTCACTGCATCTAATCCAGTTGATAGTTTAGGGCCTAGGAGCAGTGTCTGCACGTCTGCAGAGTAGCCTGCCTGTGAAACAAACTATACCGCCTGTGTATCTCAATTTTCGCTGCATCTAATCCAGTTATTAGTTTTGGGCCTAGTACCACAGTTTGGCCACTCAGTTCTGCTCGGTTTTCATCCATCGGTTGTTGTGCCAACAACTACAGATACAGAGTTGCCAATTAGTTAAGCACTAAAATGAGTGGAAAAAGGCCTGCTGCTGGTGGAAAGGGGATTAGGCGTGTTGGAAAGGGAAAAAAAGGTTGTGTCCGTGGGGTAGGTGGTAAAGCAACAGTAACATCTGCAGAAGAAAGACCATCTTCCAGCCAAAGTAAGATGTCTACTTCTTTTCATGGACAATCTGATATGATCCCTTTCTTACGACCATCGCTACAAGCATCACCAAAAATTCCAGATGAGGCACAAAAACAGCAGGTGCTTGAACAGATATCAAGTGCTCGTTCAAGTGGGTCTCCTCCATGTCAACTTCAACATTACAACTACTCCAATCCTCAGAGTTGTCACCCCAATCGCACTTGCTTCCTCACAGCTCCCAAGTCTCCAGCTGCCCATCTGAGCATGGGGTAGCACACATGGTTGAGTCTGTAGAGCTGTTTATGATGGAAGATGATGATGAGACTGAGATACCTGATTGGAACGAAAACTTGACTTTTCGGTCGGGGCAGGAAGAGGTTGGCTCTGAGGACGATGGGCGTGAGAACACACAGGATGATGATGAGTTTGTAGACCCCACTTACTGTCAACCCCCAGTCCGCCAGTCCATGAGGCCAGCAGAGGAGGTGGAGGAGGGTGCTAGTGATGAGTCTGATGACGAGGTAATGGTGCGCCTTCCTGGACAGAGACGGAGTACTGGAAGCATGTCAACAACTGCATCCTCAACCCCAACTGTGCCTCAGACCAGAAGTCGTGGTGGCTCTTCAGGTCGTACGGGCTCTAAGCCTTGCATAGCCTGGGCATTTTTTGACATCGCAAAGGATGACCCAACTCATGTTGTCTGTAAGATTTGTCAACAAAATCTCAGTAGAGGCCAAAAAATCACTAGCTTGAGTACTTCATGCATGAACCGTCACATGGATATGAGGCATAAGTTGCAGTGGGAAGCTCACTGTGCTACAATGCGACCTAGTGGGCCGGGTCAACCACCGTCTGCCCCATCAAGTGAATCCGCATCCTCTTCATCCTCTGTGACTGTAGGGACAGCAGTCGCACATGGTTTTGGATGCAGACTTTCCACCTCTTTACCCGCAACAGCCAGTGTGATTGGCAGGTCGTCAGGACATTTGCACGTGGAAGCACCTGCTGGTGTTGAGTGCTCTCCGACATTGACACCACATTTTGATCAAGGCAACATAACATCTCCGCCTGCACTTTCCTCACAGACCAGCAGTTTGCAGGGGACACCCTACTCAACTCCGTCTAAGCACGGCAGCCAGCCCTCTGTAAGGATTCTGGACTTTCCTGGTGTCTGTTCGCCCTGATCCAAGATGGAGTCTTGGATCTCGCACTGTCATGGAACTTCCTGTCTGTCTTGACTATTTAAGTCCGGGTCTTGTGTTCACCTGTGCTTAAGTATTTTGTGCTGCTGGCTCCTGAGCATCTGCCTGCTTGCTGACTAACTCCCTGCTTCTGCTACTTACTACTCGGTGGTCTGCTTCACCCCATTCAGCTACCTCTCGCCTCTGGAACTGCTGCGACGTGCAGTACACCAGTGGAAGGATTTCCTTAGTGTACCAAACTTTTCCCAGTGTTGTGCCTCTCTGCACAACCACACCAGGTGAGCAAGATTCAAGCTGTGCTTTTCTCTCCAAGAAAGATGTACTCATCTACTACGCTTAGATAGCGCTCTCCCTCTTTCCCCCCTCATCCTCTTTTTTCCAGGACGTCATTCACATGACGCATCATCTGTGAACAATTGGACTCCTACTAAAGTACTGTGCACACGTGTGAGCAAGTTTTGCTGGACTTCGTCATTTAAGTACTGTGTGCATTTGCACTATAACCTTATTGGACTTGTTTGCTTCCACATAATTTCCTTGCTGGACTGGTTCACATTAGCGGTCGCGTCCCGCTACTCAGTTTGCTGTGATTTTCTATATAGAGCTGAGGACCTCGTTACTATTGCAGGAATATCTGTACCATGTTTTGTTCGCTATTCTGTTTGCTGTGACTTTCTATATAGAGCTGAGGACCTCTTTACAATTGCAGAAATATCTGTTAGTTCTGTTTACATTTCTGTTTTTGAGTAAATACATCTTTTGTTGCAGCTTTGCTCTCAGACTGGCTTTATCGCATGCTATCAGATTCCGTAGTACCCATATAATTATTACACCCTCAGTCCCTCAGATGTGGACAAGTAAAAGACCATTTCCTCCTAGCCATGACAAAGCTAAGAGGTTGAATTTCTCCATCTGCAAGCGGTTGGCTACAGAAATGCTGCCTTTCTGCCTGGTGGACACAGAGGATTTTCGAGACCTTATGTCCGTCGCAGTGCCCCAGTACCAGATGCCCAGTCGCCACTACTTCTCAAAGAAAGCTGTGCCTGCGCTACACCAGCATGTCGCACACAACATCACCGCTTCCTTGAGAAACTCTGTGTGTGACAGGGTGCATTTCACCACAGACACTTGGACAAGTAGACATGGACAGGGGCTTTAAATGTCGGTGACTGGGCACTGGGTAACTATGTCGACATCAGGAGAAGGGGCTGCTGTCCGAGTCTTGCCGTCCCCACGAGTTGCTCGTCGATCCTCTGTATCTAGGTGTTCATCCACTGCTTCTGCCTCTTCAACCTCCTCTCGGTCCTCCACCTGCACCCAAAGCCTGTCTGGTAATGCCACCCGCATTGTAACTGGGCAGAAGGAATCCTGCTCACCTCCTCACTATGCTGTCACCAGGGCTCAACGGCATCAGGCAATGTTTACATTGAAATGTCTGGGAAATGTGAGTCACACAGCTGAGGAGTTGTGGTCAGCTCTGGAGACCGAGTTCCATCAATGGTTGTCTCCACTCAACCTGCAGCCAGGGAAGGCTGTGTGCGACAATGCTGCAAACCTGGGTACGGCCCTTCGCCGGGGCAATGTCACACATTTGCCTTGTATGGCTCATGTTTTGAACCTGGTTGTCCAGCAATTTTTATCCCACTATCCCGGACTAGATGGGCTTCTGCAGAGGGCACGGTCGCTGTGTGCTCACTTCCGCCGTTCGCATCCCGCAGCTTGATGACTTGCATCTCTACAGAAGTCGTTGGGCCTGCCAGTTCACCGGCTGAAATGCGATGTGCCCACACGGTGGAATTCAACTCTGCACATGTTGCAGCGACTGTGGCAGCACCAATGAGCCCTGGAGCAATACGTTATGACGTATAGCCTGGGCCAATGAGATCAAGAGGTGGGGCAAATCACGCTGCAGGAGTGGTCTCAGATCAGGCACCCTTCTGCACAGTTTTGAAATAGCAACGAAGATGTTTAGTGCTGATGATGCCATTATGCCATTATCAGCATGACCATTCCGGTGATTTACATGCTGGAGCACACCTTACACAGTGTTCGGAGTCAGGTGGTGGAACAAGAGGAGGAGGAGGAACAGGAGGAGTAGTATGTGGAAAGGATCATATCTCCAAGGTCAAGAAGGTTGGCAGCACCAAGGCGGCTGGCACTGGAGGCTGGAGAGAGGGATTACCGAGGGCGCATGGTAGCAGCCAAACTGTTGAGGAAGGTGCAGGAGATGAGGAAGAAGTGGAGGACGAACTGGTGCTGGGCATGGAAGACTCATCAGATGAGGGAGACCTTGATCAAATTTCTATTGTGCGAGGTTGGGGGGAGAGATCAGACGAAGGAAGCATGATTCTCACCTTGCCACCACCAAGACAACAAGGACTTGGTCCTCCTGGATGCGCAAGACACATGAGTGCCTTCTTGCTGCACTACCTGCAACATGACCCTCGGATTTTCAGAATCCGAAGTAATGCCGACTACTGGGTTACCACACTCTAAGATCCCCGGTACAAAAGCAAATTTGGCAAAATAATTCCTGCCATAGATAGGGATTCACGCATCCAGGAGTATCAGCAGAGACTGTTACAGAATTTAACATCTGCCTTTCCACAAAACACCAGTGGTGCATGAAGTGAATCTCTGAGTTCTAACTTGCCAACCGTGGGACTATCGAGTCATCACTCAAACCGTAACAGTAATATCGTATCTGGTGGTAACAGCAATTTTTTCCAATCGTTTCAAGATTTTTTTAGACGATCCTTTGCAAGGCCACAGGAGACAAGAAGTCTGATGCACAGCCAATGCCTAGAGAGGATGGTACAAGAGTATCTCCAAGTTAACATCGATGCCATGACTGTGGAACTGGACCCTTGCTCATTTTGGGCTTCCAATCTTGAAAAATGGCCTGAGCTCGCCACTCACGCCTTGGAGATCTTGTCGTGCCCCGCAGCCAGCGTTCTCTCTGAACGTGTGTTCAGCACTGCTGGTGGTGTGCTGACAGATAAGCGCACGCGGCTGTCCAGTGACAATGTAGACAGACTAACGTTCATCAAGATGAACAAATCCTGGATCCGAAAGACTTTTCTACCCCTGTGTCATCTTGGGGAGACTAAAAGCTTGATGATTTTTGAAAATCACCTCACCAATTGTTTTAAAAAACTCTGGCAAATTGATGCCACTTAAGTGGTGTCTGTGGCCGATTTTTTTGAAAAAATGGAGACTCTTTTTATTTAGTCCCCTTGCTGAGTTTTACATGACGTTGCCATCGTCAATTCCAGGTGGGTGGGGTCATCTGCAGAGTTGTTTACTCATACTATGGCCTGGGATTCAGAGGTCTGCTCCAAAGCTTCACTGTCTGCTAGTCAGCAGAGTAGCCCAGCCACCCACCGCCTGTTTACCTAAGTACTATTTTTAACGGCATCTGGCCCAGGAAATATCCTTTTGGGCCTAGTAGAATTTAGTGCTACTCAGCAGCGTACCCCACCCATGAAGCAAGCTACACCGCCTTTTTACCTAACTACTATTTTGTAACGGTATCTAACCCAAGAAATCCTTTTGGGCCTAGTAGAATTTAGTGCTACTCAGCAGCGTACCCCACCCATGAAGCAAGCTACACCGCCTGTTTACCTAAGTACTATTTTTTAACGGCATCTAGCCCAGGAAATCCTTTTGGGCCTAGTAGAATTTGGTGCAACTCAGCAGCGTACCCCACCCATGAAGCAAGCTACACCGCCTGTTTACCTAAGTACAATTTTTTTAACGGCATCTGGCCCAGGAAATCCTTTTGGGCCTAGTAGCAATTTCTTCTACTCAGCAGAGTACCCCACCCATGAAGCAAGCTACACCGCCTTCTTTCTTTCTCAATCTAACCCCTCGGCTCTGGGGTGTCCACTCTCCCTCCAGCTCTCTCCTTCTCACAGGTGGACTATCGCGTGTTTTCACACTGTGGCAAATCTTTTGGGCCCAGGCATAAGAAGTCGTCGAGGTAATGGATAATATGTGCCGCCTTACAAACGTCCATGATGACACATTCGAGGAAGCAACTAAACGCCTCAAATAGAGAGCAGGATATGGAGCACCCCATGGACAAACAGCGATCTTTGTAGCATGCTCCTTCACAGAAGCAGCCCAATGGGAGGACACTATTCGGAGGCACAGGTAGTAACCGGAACGCCCCCTGAATGTCTGTTTTGGCCATTAGGGTGCCCCTTACCAACTTCTTGACCTGCCTGATTGCCTCGTCAAAGGAGGTACAGTACATAGTACTGTACTTGGTTCCGCGTCAATGTTGTCGTTTATTGACCTGCCCCTTGGATATGACAAATGGTGGATTAGTCTGAATGTATTGGGTTCATTTTTTGGCACAACTCCCAACGGGGGTACCACTACGTCTTCTAAGGAAAGTGTTCTGAATGGACCCGCTGCCATTCTACCTAAAGATATTTATTTTATTTTTTTGTCAAGACGTCTGGGTGTTGGTATAGTGAGTTTAGATTTTTACTCCAGCCTTTCTTGATTTTAGAAGGGCATGACATGCCTATATCTGTGTCTCCTCCTCCATTTACTCCTCCAACTCTTTTCTTTTTGTATGACCACATGTAGTTGTGACTTTTCCATGTGTTTGTTGTGTCTTCTGAGCAGTTTGTCAGCTTTTGGACACCTTTTAAGGTGTTTTCTATGTGTTTTCTATGTGTTTGTATGTGTTTGTGTTTGCCTGCCATTGGTTTCAATGGGGTTCGATGGTGTTCGTCGAACACGTCCCTGTTCGACAAAACGAACCGAACCCGGACACTAGGGAGGTGGCTCAACACTACTAAAAACATAGGACATGTCCCCTGGTTATAGATGCAATAAAATGGCAGGACTTTTAAATTAAAAGTTCGATACCTGTATAGGAGGTACGACTTGTTTCCAGAGAAGGTACCCTTGCTGTTAGCAGTAGGATAATGAAATGATAATTAACTTCTTTTTCCTCAGCAGTCGGCTTATGAGTGAGTCCTGAGTGCACTGTCCCGGCCGGTGACAGGCGCTCATTCAATAGGAAGTGTGGCATTCGTTGCGTAGTGCAGTGTTGAGCCGCAGCTTGCAGGACCTGCGTGACTTTCGGGTCACGTGATTCACCCAGTCATGTGGTGCCCCTGTGTGCAGTTCGGGATGATGTAGGAGCCAATAACCAGCGCGTTTCGGAAAAACAACGAATTCCTTCATCAGGGTTGGCTCCCTCTGTGTCATAGGGCTTTAAATACCCGTAGCTCATCATGGAAATATTAGTCAAATTCAAAGAGTTCGACTTCATTGCTTAAACCCTTAGGTTTAAGAGTGTCCAGTTCAAAGATGTATTGGGTTTCTTCTCTGTTTTATATAGTCCCCATTGTGCCAGTCCTTCTTGACCACCCTAATGCCTGTTACTTTTACCCCCTGTAGGGACCCCCCATGGCAAGCTGAAAAATGTTTAGACAAAGGATGTTCATCATATTTATTTTTTATATTGCGTAGGTGTTCACTGATTCTTTTACATAGGGGGCGTTTGGTACATCCCACATACAATTTTCTACGGGGGCATTCGATCATGTATATTTCTCCCTGCGTGGTGCATGTAATAAAATCTGTAATTTGTATATGTATAACAGGTAGTTTTTTCTTCTATCCTTCCAGTAGACGGGCATGGCACCAGGAGATGGAACAGGATCCTTGATGCGAACAACTGGCTAAGACGATGGTGCAGACAACAAGGATTCGGATTCCTGGACCACGGTGTGAATTACTTGTACGATGGACTCCTCGCCAGAGACAGACTACACCTCAACAAACCTGGGAAACACACATTCGCCAGAAGACTTGCTACACTCATCAGGAGGGCGTTAAACTAGAAGATGAGGGGACGGGAAGAAAAACATTAGACTCAAACAAAGAAGACCCAGGAAAACATACTCAGAAGGGAGGTAAGAACATTTCTAAAACAATCCACAGCGAGGAGATTGGAACAAAACAAAATCCTCTAAACTGCATGCTCGCAAACGCCAAAAGCCTGACAAACAAGATGGAAGAACTAGAAGCAGAAATATCTACAGGTAACTTTGACATAGTGGGAATAACCGAGACATGGTTAGATGAAAGCTATGACTGGGCAGTTAACTTACAGGGCTACAGTCTGTTTAGAAAGGATCGTAAAAATCGGAGAGGAGGAGGGGTTTGTCTCTATGTAAAGTCTTGTCTAAAGTCCACTTTAAGGGAGGATATTAGCGAAGGGAATGAGGATGTCGAGTCCATATGGGTCGAAATTCATGGAGGGAAAAATGGTAACAAAATTCTTATTGGGGTCTGTTACAAACCCCCAAATATAACAGAAATCATGGAAAGTCTACTTCTAAAGCAGATAGATGAAGCTGCAACCGATAATGAAGTCCTGGTTATGGGGGACTTTAACTACCCGGATATTAACTGGGAAACAGAAACCTGTGAAACCCATAAAGGCAACAGGTTTCTGCTAATAACCAAGAAAAATTATCTTTCACAATTGCTGCAGAATCCAACCAGAGGAGCAGCACTTTTAGACCTAATACTATCTAATAGACCTGACAGAATAACAAATCTGCAGGTGGTCGGGCATCTAGGAAATAGCGACCACAATATTGTACAGTTTCACCTGTCTTTCACTAGGGGGACTTGTAAGGGAGTCACAAAAACACTGAACTTTAGGAAGGCAAAGTTTGACCAGCTTAGAGATGCCCTTAATCTGGTAGACTGGGACAATATCCTCAGAAATAAGAATACAGATATTAAATGGAAAATGTTTAAGAACATCCTAAATAGGCACTGTAAGCGGTTTATACCTTGTGGGAATAAAAGGACTAGAAATAGGAAAAACCCAATGTGGCTAAACAAAGAAGTAAGACAGGCAATTAACAGTAAAAAGAAAGCATTTGCATTACTAAAGCAGGATGGCACCATTGAAGCTCTAAACAACTATAGGGAGAAAAATACTTTATCTAAAAAACTAATTAAAGCTGCCAAAAAGGAAACAGAGAAGCACATTGCTAAGGAGAGTAAAACTAATCCCAAACTGTTCTTCAACTACAGGTCCTTCTCAAAAAATTAGCATATAGTGTTAAATTTCATTATTTACCATAATGTAATGATTACAATTAAACTTTCATATATTATAGATTCATTATCCACCAACTGAAATTTGTCAGGTCTTTTATTGTTTTAATACTGATGATTTTGGCATACAACTCCTGATAACCCAAAAAACCTGTCTCAATAAATTAGCATATTTCACCCATCCAATCAAATAAAAGTGTTTTTTAATAACAAACAAAAAAACCAACAAATAATAATGTTCAGTTATGCACTCAATACTTGGTCGGGAATCCTTTGGCAGAAATGACTGCTTCAATGCGGCGTGGCATGGAGGCAATCAGCCTGTGACACTGCTGAGATGTTATGGAGGCCCAGGATGCTTCAATAGCGGCCTTAAGCTCATCCAGAGTGTTGGGTCTTGCGTCTCTCAACTTTCTCTTCACAATATCCCACAGATTCTCTATGGGGTTCAGGTCAGGAGAGTTGGCAGGCCAATTGAGCACAGTAATACCATGGTCAGTAAACCATTTACCAGTGGTTTTGGCACTGTGAGCAGGTGCCAGGTCGTGCTGAAAAATGAAATCTTCATCTCCATAAAGCATTTCAGCCGATGGAACCATGAAGTGCTCCAAAATCTCCTGATAGCTAGCTGCATTGACCCTGCCCTTGATTAAAGACAGTGGACCAACACCAGCAGCTGACATGGCACCCCACACCATCACTGACTGTGGGTACTTGACACTGGACTTCAGGCATTTTGGCATTTCCTTCTCCCCAGTCTTCCTCCAGACTCTGGCACCTTGATTTCCGAATGACATGCAAAATTTGCTTTCATCAGAAAAAAGTACTTGGGACCACTTAGCAACAGTCCAGTGCTGCTTCTCTGTAGCCCAGGTCAGGCGCCTCTGCCGCTGTTTATGGTTCAAAAGTGGCTTTATCTGGGGAATGCGGCACCTGTAGCCCATTTCCTGCACACGCCTGTGCACGGTAGCTCTGGATGTTTCCACACCAGACTCAGTCCACTGCTTCCTCAGGTTCCCCAAGGTCTGGAATCGGTCCTTCTCCACAATCTTCCTCAGGGTCCGGTCTCCTCTTCTCGTTGTACAGCGTTTTCTGCCACATTGTTTCCTTCCAACAGACTTACCATTGAGGTGCCTTGATACAGCACTCTGGGAACAGCCTATTTGTTGAGAAATTTCTTTCTGGGTCTTACCCTCTTGCTTGAGGGTGTCAATGATGGCCTTCTTGACATCTGTCAGGTCGCTAGTCTTACCCATGATGGGGGTTTTGAGTAATGAACCAGGCAGGGAGTTTATAAAAGCCTCAGGTATCTTTTGCATGTGTTTAGAGTTAATTAGTTGATTCAGAAGATTAGGGTCATAGGTCGTTTAGAGAACCTTTTCTTGATATGCTAATTTATTGAGACAGGTTTTTTGGGTTATCAGGAGTTGTATGCCAAAATCATCAGTATTAAAACAATAAAAGACCTGACAAATTTCAGTTGGTGGATAATGAATCTATAATATATGAAAGTTTAATTGTAATCATTACATTATGGTAAATAATGAAATTTAACACTATATGCTAATTTTTTGAGAAGGACCTGTATATCAATAGTAAAAGAATAAAAACTGAAAATGTAGGCCCCTTAAAAAATAGTGAGGAAAGAATGGTTGTAGTTGACGAGGAAAAAGCTAACATATTAAACACCTTCTTCTCCACAGTATTCACGGTGGAAAATGAAATGCTAGGTGAAATCCCAAGAAACAATGAAAACCCTATATTAAGGGTCACCAATCTAACCCAAGAAGAGGTGCGAAACTGGCTAAATAAGATCAAAATAGATAAATCTCCGGGTCCGGATGACATACACCCACGAGTACTAAGAGAACTAAGTAATGTAATGGATAAACCATTATTTCTTATTTTTAGGGACTCTATAGCGAAGGGGTCTGTTCCGCAGGACTGGCGCATAGCAAATGTGGTGCCAATATTCAAAAAGGGCTCTAAAAGTGAACCTGGAAATTATAGGCCAGTAAGTCTAACCTCTATTGTTGGTAAAATATCTGAAGGGTTTCTGAGGGATGTTATTCTGGATTATCTCAATGAGAATAACTGTTTAACTCCATATCAGCATGGGTTTATGAGAAATCGCTCCTGTCAAACCAATCTAATCAGTTTTTATGAAGAGGTAAGCTATAGGCTGGACAACGGTGAGTCATTGGACGTGGTATATCTCGATTTTTCCAAAGCGTTTGATACCGTGCCGCACAAGATGTTGGTACACAAAATGAGAATGCTTGGTCTGGGGGAAAATGTGTGTAAATGGGTTAGTAACTGGCTTAGTGATAGAAAGCAGAGGGTGGTTATAAATGGTTTAGTCTCTAACTGGGTCGCTGTGACCAGTGGGGTACCGCAGGGGTCGGTATTGGGACCTGTTCTCTTCAACATATTCATTAATGATCTGGTAGAAGGTTTACACAGTAAAATATCGATATTTGCATATGATACAAAACTATGTAAAGCAGTTAATACAAGAGAAGATAGTATTCTGCTACAGATGGATCTGGATAGGTTGGAAACTTGGGCTGAAAGGTGGCAGATGAGGTTTAACAATGATAAATGTAAGGTTATACACATGGGAAGAAGGAATCAATATCACCATTACACACTGAACGGGAAACCACTGGGTAAATCTGACAGGGAGAATTTCTTGGGGATCCTAGTTAATGATAAACTTACCTGGAGCAGCCAGTGCCAGGCAGCAGCTGCCAAGGCAAACAGGATCATGGGGTGCATTAAAAGAGGTCTGGATACACATGATGAGAGCATTATACTGCCTCTGTACAAATCCCTAGTTAGACCGCACATAGAGTACTGTGTCCAGTTTTGGGCACCGGTGCTCAGGAAGGATATAATGGAACTAGAGAGAGTACAAAGGAGGGCAACAAAATTAATAAAGGGGATGGGAGAACTACAATACCTAGATAGATTAGCGAAATTAGGATTATTTAGTCTAAAAAAAAGACGACTGAGGGGCGATCTAATAACCATGTATAAGTATATAAGGGGACAATACAAATATCTCGCTGAGGATTTGTTTATACCAAGGAAGGTGACGGGCACAAGGGGGCATTCTTTGCGTCTGGAGGAGAGAAGGTTTTTCCACCAACATAGAAGAGGATTCTTTACTGTTAGGGCAGTGAGAATCTGGAATTGCTTGCCTGAGGAGGTGGTGATGGCGAACTCAGTTGAGGGGTTCAAGAGAGGCCTGGATGTCTTCCTGGAGCAGAACAATATTGTATCATACAATTATTAGGTTCTGTAGAAGGACGTAAATCTGGGGATTTATTATGATGGAATATAGGCTGAACTGGATGGACAAATGTCTTTTTTCGGCCTTACTAACTATGTTACTATGTTACTATGTTACATTCTGGGATAACACAGATTTCTGTTTTGTCAAAAGTAGTGACTTACACATTATGCATGTTGGACATGGAAAAAAACCTTTTATTAATTGTTTAAAAGGTCCTACATGCTCGTCTGGTGGAGCAAGGTTTTGTATTGTGGGGCGATGGTGCCCAAATTTCGTGCTTTCCTGAAGACAAAACTTGGGTGGTTATGTAATTTATCCCCAATCACTTTGTCATCTTTTAGGAGAACCCAGTATTTGTTTACTATTTTTTTGAGTAATTGGGTGTTTGAATTATACTGGGTGATAATTGGAATAGACACCAGATCTACTTTCTTTGCAGGATCCTTATCAACCCAGTCATGTGTACAATGCTTTTCGACAGTAAAAATGTCTTCCACTGAGGAAGACATTTATACTGTTGAAAAGCGTTGTATGTGCTTTTTCTTGAGAAATAATAAAAACCTCTTTTGGATAATAAGGAGCCTTGGATCCTACACCCACGGGAGCACAAATAGCCTGTTATAAAGTTTATTGGATAACACTCCTATGGTTACTTGGTCTGAGTGACGTACTAACTACCAGGGATTTGCAGCATACCGACCACAGAAGAAATCCACCTTTGAACACCTAATGGTCCTAAGTAACCTATATGCAAGATATCAATCGATATATAAAAGGTGAGTGCCACCTATATTCACCTACGACCTTATTATACATTTACATTTCCTCCCCTTTTACCAGAAACATTCAAAAAGTGAAATGGCACTCCTTCCCATCCCAGCCCTGCCGTGGGCCTAAACCAGGGGTCCCCAACTCCAGGCCTCGAGGGTCGCCAACAGTGCAGGTTTTCAGGATTTCTTTAGTATTGCATCGGTGGTAATGTGATCATCTGCACAGGTGATGATTCCAACCCCTGTGCAATACTAAGGAAATCCTGAAAACCTGCACTGTTGGCGGCCCTCGAGGCCTGGAGTTGGGGACCATTGGCATAAACAGTAGATTTCCCCCACATATGGGGTACCGGCATGCTCAATAGAAATTGCACAACAAATTGTATGGTCCATTTTTTTCCTGTTACGCTTGTGAAAGTAAAAAAAAAATTAGGTCTAAAAGAAAAAATTTTGTGAAAGAAAACTAAATCTTTATTTTTTAATTCCACATTCCAAAAATTCCTGTGAAGCACCTGAAGGGTTAATAAACTTCTTGAATGTGGTTTTGAGTACCTTGAGGGGTGCAGTTTTTAGAATGGTGTCCGTTTTGGGTATTCTCTGTAATATAGGCCCCCCAAAGTCACTTCAAATGTGAGGTGGTGCCTAAAAAAATGGTTTTGCAAATTTTGATGTAAAATTGAAAAATTGCTGGTCAACTTTTAACACTTCCTAAAAAAAATATTTTTCAAAAATTGTGCTGATGTAAAGTAGACATGTGGGAAATGTTATGTATTAACTATTCTGTGTGATATGACTCTCTGATAAGGCATAAAATTAAGTTTGAAAATTGTGAAATTTTCAAAATTTTTGCCAAATTTCCATTTTTTTCACAAAAAAGTGCAAGTTATATCGAAGAAATGTTATCACTATCATGAAGTACTATGTGTCAAAAGAAAACAATTTCAGAATCAGTGGGATCCATTTAAATGTTCCAGAGTTATGACTAGAGATGAGCAAATTTGATCGGATCAGGGCTTATTCCGCAAGCGTTAGTGCTTACCCAATAAGCTGCAGAGGGAACCTGTCTTCCTGGATTGCTCCGGCTGATCAGCTGTTTGGCTCCGTAGCTGCATGTGTCGCGGCTTTGTGACAGTCACGACACATGCATGGAGAGCCTAACAAACAGGCTCTCCATGCATCCATTGGAAGAAGCCAGTTAGGCGAAACGGCGCTATCGGGGTGTGACTGTGGCTTGGACTTACACTAATGTAAGTAGATTAGGAGACCATGGTTTATTTGGTAGCTTTATATGGATGCACGTGTGCACTTTAATTATTAATCCTTTTATACATGCGCTGTGCCATGATTGTTATTACTGTGTTGTTGGTGTTAGCATTCCTGGAATATACAGTATTGGCACTTTGAACTTTATTGGATTATATGGAATGCTATTCCCTTTAACATATTATTTGATTATTTGTTTATTATTTGGCTACCTTAAATTAACATTCTTGGCCATTGTCAGTCCACATCTGGCTATTCTTGAGAATATCCCTTTGTTTATATTTTAAATTATTTTAATGCTTTATGAATAAAATAGTATATTTTAGTATATTTTTGCCTATGCCTCTTTATGCCCTTTGGTTTTAAATGGGATTTTGTCGAGTGTTATTTATATGTGGTTGATTCTAAATTATAGGTGGACCTTTGGTATGTATAAATTTTGTGGATTCGTTACAGCTTTAGATTTTCCGCACATGTGGTTCCTTCAGGATTTCGTACTCAACGACCTGCGTACATCCTGGCAACTCTGAAAACAGGTCTTGGTTCCCCTAAAGTAGTTCTTGGCACTTTTGTTTCTGTGTTGGTGACGGTGTCTATGCCACTATGACATCTTTGACCTTAGCTTCGGGAATAACCCTCAGGCACGTAGCTTCCACTGGGTCACTGTATCGCCACAGCTTAAGAGTAGGTTGCCGTGGTACACCTGGTATGGTTCTCTTCTCCCTGGCTGGTAGACCTTGTAGTTGATGTTGCCAAACTTATTGACCACTTCGTAAGACCCCTGGCACTTGGCCAGAACTTTACTTTCAACAGTGGGAATCAACACTCGATCTCCAGTGTTATACTGTCTCAGAATCACCGACCAATTCCAGACTCTTGCCTGGGCCTCTTGTCCTGGAAGGAGGCTCTCTCTCACATTTGGCATCACCTTTGCAATCTTTTCCTGCATCTGGGCCACATGCTCGATGATGCTCCGGTGGGATGTAACCTCTGCTTCCCAGGTCTCCTTTCAATATCCAGAAGTCCACGAGGGTGCTTTACAACATTTCGATTGGAGAAAACCCCATAGAAGCCTCTATGACTTCCCTAATGGAAAACAGCGGATACGAAAGTATGCAATCCAAGTCTCAGCCATCCTTCTCCATGGCCTTCTTGAGATTTGACTTCAAGGTTTTGGTGAACCTCTCCACCAGGCCTTCCGTCTGTGGATGGTACACCGATCTCCTGAGTTGCATAATCTGGATGGCCTTACTCAACTCCCTCATCACTTTAGACATGAAAGAAGTTTGTGGGTCCATCATAATCTCCTTTGAAATTCCCATCTGCAAAAACATCTGGACTATCTCTAGGGCTATACCCCAGGTAGAGGAGTTTCTCAGTGATACAGCCTCCGAGTACCGTGTTGCTTAGTCTATGACCACCAGGATATATTGGTGCCCTCTGGTGGACTTAACTAGGGGTCCGACAAGATCCATAGCAATGCGGTCAAATGTGACCTCTATAATGGCTAAAGGCAGTAGGGGACTACGGAAGTGAGAGACAGGTGGTGCAGGTGGGACAGGACTACTTATGTTACCTTGAAAAAATAATCTGACCAGTCAACTGAAATACCGAGGCTGCAGATGTCAAAGAACATCAGAGGTCCACAGTGCGTTGGAGTTAGTCACTACATGAAGAACGTTATCCTCACTTCATTTCTGAATTGCGATTGTTCTCGATTGTATTTTCATTGGACAGGACCAGCAATAGTTAACAATCTCTTGGTGACATACAGGCCAGTAGAACCTCTGAAGGACCCACTCTTGGGTTTTGTCCTTGCCCAGATGCCCACCCAAGTCATGACAATGGGACAGGTTTAACACCCTACGCCTATAGGGTCCCGGTACTATCAGTTGCTCTATTAAGTCCTCCCTCAGTTTAGTAACTCGGACCTCATTTACTGCAAAATTTTGAAACCTGGTGTCGGCCTCCAGCCCTTTTAGAACAGAAACATTATCAAATGCCCCTTTTAATGTATGGTCCTTAATTTGAACAGTCCCTAAATTTTCACCGGTCACCACAAACTCAGGAATATCGGCCTCAGGTGACACTACCTCCTCATCCTCCACAAGGAAACAGAAGGGAAACCCATCGGATTCTCAGGGTGGTGACACTTCTTTAGGGGCAACCCATTCCAGAATATAATATCACCATCTGGGACCTTTGGCACTACCTTCCCTGCCCCTTTGTACCTTGGATGCCCCACCCCTTTTTGGTCCTCCGCCTCCTGTTGAGACCCCACTATGGAGTGGGTTGCCTCTCCAAGGAAACCTCGACCCCCTGATACCTTTCAACCAGTCCAACCAGGACATCAGCATTCTAGGGGTAACCCTGGGCAAGCCAAGTCTGTGTTGACCTCGAAAAGTAGTGCACCGGTCCATGACCACACGCTCTACTATCTGAGGATTCTGGCAGCAACTATTTTTGGACCAGGTGCAGCAGATCCACCTGGGTGTATGTCATGATGATATGTCCATTGGTGGATCTGTTATGTTCTCAGAGTCATTGTCACCCCGAAGCACGTAAAAATTTCAGCTTCACATATTCTTTATGTTGCCATAAGTATGGTGCCAGCACTTAAGCCCATTATTCTGACAAGAGTTTCTTCCTTTCATCGACCCTTTCAAAAACAGTTAAATAGGCTTTTGTCATCACCAAAGATAATTTTCTACAGTGCTCTCCATACTGCTTCTGGATGAAAGAAATCATCAGCTGACCTTAGAATCGGAGCTGCTGCTGTGCCACAATCCGCTGTTGTGAGCAACTCAATTTGTTGCTGCTGTTGTAGATGTTGGACTTGCTGCTGCTGTTGCTGGAGCTGCTGCTGCTGCTAGATCTGTTGCATAAGCAGCTTACTTTGTTATGATAAGGTAATTCAGTACCACAATGGACATAGAAGTCAGAGCACATACAGTGACCTGACAATAACCCAAAAACATAGAACGAGCTCTGAGACGTGGGAACTCTGCTGACCGCAATCCCTAATCCTCTCCAACCACACTAGAGGCAGCCGTGGATTGCGCCTAACGCTCCCTATGCAACTCGGCACAGCCTGAGAAACTAGCTAGCCTGAAGATAGAAAATAAGCCTACCTTGCCTCAGAGAAATACCCCAAAGGAAAAGGCAGCCCCCACATATAATGACTGTGAGTTAAGATGAAAAGACAAACGTAGAGATGAAATAGATTTAGCAAAGTGAGGCCCGACTTTCTGAACAGAGCGAGGATAGGAAAGGTAACTTTGCGGTCAACACAAAACCCTACAAAAAACCACGCAAAGGGGGCAAAAAGACCCTCCGTACCGAACTAACGGCACGGAGGTACACGCTCTGCGTCCCAGAGCTTCCAGCAAGCAAGAAAAAACAAATAAGCAAGCTGGACAGAAAAAACAGCAAACAAAATAGCAAAAGCGGAACTTAGCTATGCAGAGCAGCAGGCCACAGGAACGATCCAGGAGGAAACAGGTCCAATACTAGAACATTGACTGGAGGCCAGGATCACAGCACTAGGTGGAGTTAAATAGGGCAGCACCTAACGACTTCACCACATCACCTGAGGAAGGAAACTCAGAAGCCGCAGTACCACTCTCCTCCACCAACGGAAGCTCACAGAGAGAATCAGCCAAAGTACCACTTGTGACCACAGGAGGGAGCTCTGCCACAGAATTCACAACATTACTTGTCCCCTGTTGTGGCAGCTGTTGCTGTAGCTGTTGGTGCTGCTGCTGGGCTTGTACCAGATGTTTAATCAGGTCATCCATGCTGTCTGATGTTGCTTGCTGGCTTATGGCCGCCTTCGCCCAGGACATGCAGTACTTCTGTAGAAGTTACACTTGTTCCTTGGAATGCTACTGCATTCTCCACCAATTGTGATAGATCGACTCACTTCAGTCTGCAGTGTGATCCCTTAGAAGTGTGTCCTTAAAAGTGTGGATTACAGTAGAATTAAAACCTGAAAGATGTATACAGACTGTGCCCTGCTACCTGCCACCATCGCACTCTAACAAGCATCTCTATTCTTCCAACAGGTATGTTTATCCAGCCTGCTCCCCTGCTTTGTCTATGAAGTGCATATAATACATCACCCAACTTTCCACACAGACTTTCCTCTGCTCCTAGCATTCTCATGGTATGTTTATCCAGCCTGCTCCCCTGCTTTGTCTATGAAGTGCATATAATACATCACCCAACTTTCCACACAGACTTTCCTCTGCTCCTAGCATTCTCATGGTATGTTTATCCAGCCTGCTCCCCTGCTTTGTCTATGAAGTGCATATAATACATCACCCAACTTTCCACACAGACTTTCCTCTGCTCCTAGCATTCTCATGGTATGTTTATCCAGCCTGCTCCCCTGCTTTGTCTATGAAGTGCATATAATACATCACCCAACTTTCCACACAGACTTTCCTCTGCTCCTAGCATTCTCATGGTATGTTTATCCAGCCTGCTCCCCTGCTTTGTCTATGAAGTGCATATAATACATCACCCAACTTTCAACACAGACTTTCCTCTGCTCCTAGCATTCTCATGGTATGTTTATCCAGCCTGCTCCCCTGCTTTGTCTATGAAGTGCATATAATACATCACCCAACTTTCCACACAGACTTTCCTCTGCTCCTAGCATTCTCATGGTATGCTTTTCAGCTAACCCCAGCTTACCCCAGTGTTATTTATGATCTTGTTTACTCAGGCTTGATTGTATGCATCTGGTCCACCCTTAATTCTCTGACCAAGATGAGCAGAGACCACTCCTCTCTGCTTCACACCTGAACGCACTTAGTTGTACATATATTGCATAGGAAAAGTCTGCAAGGACTTCAGTCTGCAGTGTGATCCCTTAGAAGTGTGTCCTTAAAAGTGTGGATTACAGTAGAATTAAAACCTGAAAGATGTATACAGACTGTGCCCTGCTACCTGCCACCATCGCACTCTAACAAGCATCTCTATTCTTCCAACAGGTATGTTTATCCAGCCTGCTCCCCTGCTTTGTCTATGAAGTGCATATAATACACCACCCAACTTTCCACACAGACTTTCCTCTGCTCCTAGCATTCTCATGGTATGTTTATCCAGCCTGCTCCCCTGCTTTGTCTATGAAGTGCATATAATACATCACCCAACTTTCCACACAGACTTTCCTCTGCTCCTAGCATTCTCATGGTATGTTTATCCAGCCTGCTCCCCTGCTTTGTCTATGAAGTGCATATAATACATCACCCAACTTTCCACACAGACTTTCCTCTGCTCCTAGCATTCTCATGGTATGCTTTTCAGCTAACCCCAGCTTACCCCAGTGTTATTTATGACCTTGTTTACTAAGGCTTGATTGTATGCATCTGGTCCACTCTTAATTCTCTGACCAAGATGAGCAGAGACCACTCCTCTCTGCTTCACACCTGAACGCACTTAGTTTTCCATATATTGCATAGCAAAAGTCTGCAATGACTTTAGTCTGCTGTGTGATCCTTTAGAAGTGTGTCCTTAAAAGTGTGGATTACAGTAGAATGAAAACCTGAATTGAACCTGAATGGAACTGAAGGTAACTGGCCAGTCACTATATACAATGTTTCTGTTTGTTTTCACCCCTATAATCCTTCACTTTATGCTACCTCCACTAATCCCCACAACAAGTAAGGAACTGCTCATCTCCTCTTCTATCCTCCCCATCCACCTCACCTCCTCCACAGAACTGTTCCTTAACATACAATCTTCTGTCTCCAAGCACAGACAGCCACCTCATGCCCTCTCCTGCTCCCACTTGCTAACACTTTCTCTGCTCCTTCTTACTGCTGGTGATATCTCTCCAAATCCTGGTCCCCCTCACCATATTCCCACAATCATTTCTACCTCCCATCCACGCTCTATCACAAACTTCCGTAACCTCTCTAACCTTATACCCATTCGCCCAGCCCCCGCCTCCCCAGTCCCACTAACAGGAGCTCTGTGGAACGCTCACTCTGTCTGCAACAAGCTCTCCTTCATCCATGATCTTTTTGTTACTACCAAACTTTCCTTCCTCGCCATCACCGAAACCTGGCTCACCCCTTCTGACACAGCCTCCCCTGCTGCACTCTCTTACGGTGGCTTCCACCTTTCCCACACACCCTGCCCCAGCAGCAAGCATGGCGGAGGAGTTGGTTTTCTCCTGTCAGATAACTGCTGCTTCACCCCAATCCCACTGCCACCCTCTGTTACCCTCCCTTCCTTTGAGGTGCACTCTATGCGCATCTACTCCCCCACCAACCTCCAACTGGCTGTCATTTACCGCCCCCCAGGGCCAGCCACCACCTTCTTTGACCACTTCACCACCTGGCTACTTCATTTCCTTTCTGCCGACATTCCCACTATCATCATGGGCGACTTCAACATCCCCATTGACACTTCCCTCTCAGCTGCCACTAAACTTCTAACTCTCACTTCCTCCTTTGGCCTCACTCAATGGTCTTCTGCAGCCACTCACAAAGACGGTCACACACTGGACCTCATCTTCACCCGCCTCTGCTCTCTATCTAACCTCTCTAACTCACCTCTTCCACTCTCTGACCACAACCTTCTCACATTCTCATCTCTCTCCACTCCATGTTTACAATCCCCACCCCACAAACTTTCACACCCTCGCAGAAATCTTAAACATCTTGACCTACATTCATTCTCTGAATCCCTCCTCCCCCTCACAGGCATAAGTTCCTTACACAATGCGGATGACGCTGCTGCTCTATATTACACCACAATAGCTGCAGCTTTGGAATCTGCTGCCCCACTTACACATACCAAAGCTCGCAAAATCAACAGACAGCCCTGGCACACCAGCCTGACCAAAGAACTGAGGCAAGCTTCCAGGGCTGCTGAGCGCAGATGGAAAAGATCCCACTCCAACGAGCACTTCATCGCATTCAAACAGTCCCTCACTACTTTCAAGACCACACTCGCCACAGCTAAACAAACGTACTTCTCATCTCTCATATCCTCTCTCTCTCACAACCCTAAACAGTTATTCAACACCTTCAATTCTCTCCTCCGTCCCCCAGCACCTCCTCCCTCCCCACTTATCTCCGCTGAAGACTTTGCCTCATTTTTCAAGCAGAAGGTTGATAGCATTAGAGACAGTTTTGGTCAACAACCCCCAGAGCCCTTCCTCCCGATTTCCCAGCCCTCCACCTCCAAAACCAACTTCTCCACCATTACAGAAGATCGACTCTCCACTCTACTCTCAAGATCGCATCTCACCACCTGTGCACTTGACCCACTCCCATCCCACCTCATCCCAAACCTCACCACAGTCTTCATCCCAACCCTAACCCATCTCTTCAACCTATCACTAACAACTGGTGTTTTCCCCTCAAGCTTTAAACATGCCTCCATCACACCTATCCTCAAAAAGCCCTCTCTTGACCCATCCTCTGTATCTAGCTATCGCCCTATATCACTTCTCCCCTATGCCTCAAAACTACTGGAACAACACGTTTACCTTGAACTGTCCTCTCATCTCTCTTCTTGCTCCCTCTTTGACCGCCTACAATCTGGCTTCCGGTCACACCATTCCACTGAAACTGCCCTATCTAAAGTCACCAATGACCTCTTAACTGCCAAGAGCAAGCGACACTACTCTATCCTCCTCCTCCTCGACCTGTCAGCTGCCTTTGACACAGTGGACCATTCCCTATTATTACAGACCCTCTCATCCCTTGGCATCACAGACTTGGCCCTATCCTGGATCTCATCATACCTAACAGACAGGACATTCAGCGTCTCCCACTCACACACCACCTCCTCACCTCGCCCCTTATCTGTCGGAGTCCCACAAGGTTCAGTCCTAGGGCCCCTGCTCTTCTCCATTTACACCTTTGGCCTGGGACAGCTCATAGAATCTCACGGTTTTCAGTATCACCTCTATGCTGATGACACACAGATCTACATCTCTGGACCAGATATCACCTCCCTTCTAACCAGAATCCCTCAATGTCTGTCTGCTATTTCATCCTTCTTCTCCGCTAGATTTCTAAAACTTAACATGGACAAAACAGAATTCATCATCTTTCCCCCATCTCACGCGACCCCCCCAACAAACCTATCCATTACAGTAAATGGCTGCCCACTCTCCCCAGTCCCACAAGCTCGCTGCCTCGGGGTAATCCTTGACGCTGATCTCTCCTTCAAACCACATATCCAAGCCCTTTCCACTTCCTGCCGCTTTCAACTCAAAAATATTTCACGAATCCGTTCATTTCTCAACCATGAATCTGCAAAAACCCTAGTCCATGCCCTCATCATCTCTCGCCTTGACTACTGCAACCTCCTGCTCTGTGGCCTCCCCTCTAACACTCTCGCACCCCTCCAATCTATTCTAAACTCTGCTGCCCGACTAAACCACCTATCCCCCCGCTATTCCCCGGCCTCTCCCCTCTGTCAATCCCTTCACTGGCTCCCCATTGCCCAGAGACTCCACTACAAAACCCTTACCATGACGTACAAAGCCATCCACAACCTGTGTCCTCCATACATCTGTGACCTCGTCTCCCGGTACTTACCTACCCGCAACCTCTGATCCTCACAAGATCTCCATCTCTACTCCCCTCTTATCTCCTCTTCTCACAATCGTATACAAGATTTCTCTCGCGTATCACCCCTACTCTGGAACCCTCTACCACAACACATCAGACACTCGCCTACCATCGAAACCTTCAAAAAGAACCTGAAGACCCACCTCTTCCGACAAGCCTACAACCTGCAGTAACCACCGATCGACCAAACCGCTGCATGACCAGCTCTACCCTCACCTACTGTATTCTCACCCATCCCTTGTAGATTGTGAGCCTTCGCGGGCAGGGTCCTCATTCCTCCTGTACCAGTTATGACTTGTATTGTTTAAGATTATTGTACTTGTTTTTATTATGTATACCCCTCCTCACATGTAAAGCACCATGGAATAAATGGCGCTATAACAATAAATAATAATAATAATAATAATAATAATAGCTGTTCAAAGAGGTAGTCACAAGAACACTTTCCATTTTGGTTTTCAACAGGTTTATTAAAAGTGTACTGCATAAACCAGTGCAAAGTTAATTAAAAAAAAACACAGCTCTTCTGGCATAACGGAAAACAAGCTAGCATACACTACAGACTGTTTGGCTGTGGAGATTCGCCCACTCAGGGAAAAAAAAACACCGTTTAGTTCGGTGGTGCGGTGGCGCAGTGGATAGCACAGCAGCCTTGCGGCATTGGAGTCTTGGGTTCAAGCCCCACTAAGGACAACATCTGCAAAGAGTTTGTATGTTCTCTCCGTGTTTGCATGGGTTTCCTCCGTGTACTCTGGTTTCCTCCCACATTCCAAAGACATACTGATAGGGAATTTAGATTGTGAGCTGCAACGGGGATGGCAACGATAATGTGTGCAACCTGTAAAGCGCTGCAGAATATGTTAGCGCTATATAAAGATTATTATTATTTAACATGAGCACAGCTCTGGAGATCTCATCTACAGGCACACCCGCACTAAATGAGTCCAAGGACCCTGCATTTACCTTCTGGACCACACCCTAAGGTGGAGATATAGTGAAAGGCCTCCCACTCACTCATCAGCTGTTCATAAGAATCTAGCCCTTAAATGGCCGATCCAGTATGCTGGAGCATTTTTCCAGGTTCATATAATTGAATATAACATCCTGATTGACACATATCTCCCCTCCATTATTTTAGCAGTGACCTTCTCACACTAGATAGAGGAGAGGATCCCTGCTTTAACCCCTTCATGACCCAGCCTATTTTGACCTTAAAGACCTTGCCGTTTTTTGCAATTCTGACCAGTGTCCCTTCATGAGGTAATAACTCAGGAACGCTTCAATGGATCCTAGCGGTTCTGAGATTGTTTTTTCGTGACATATTGGGCTTCATGTTAGTGGTAAATTTAGGTCAATAAATTCTGTGTTTATTTGTGATAAAAACGGAAATTTGGCGAAAATTTTGAAAATTTCGCAATTTTCACATTTTGAATTTTTATTCTGTTAAACCAGAGAGTTATGTGACACAAAATAGTTAATAAATAACATTTCCCACACGTCTACTTTACATCAGCACAATTTTGGAAACAAAATTTTTTTTTGCTAGGAAGTTATAAGGGTTAAAATTTGACCAGCGATTTCTCATTTTTACAACGAAATTTACAAAACCATTTTTTTTAGGGACCACCTCACATTTGAAGTCAGTTTGAGGGGTCTATATGGCTGAAAATACCCAAAAGTGACACCATTCTAAAAACTGCACCCCTCAAGGTGCACAAAACCACATTCAAGAAGTTTATTAACCCTTCTGGTGCTTCACAGCAGCAGAAGCAACATGGAAGGAAAAAATGAACATTTAACTTTTTAGTCACAAAAATGATTTTTCAGCAACAATTTTTTTATTTTCCCAATGGTAAAAGGAGAAACTGAACCACGTACGTTGTTGTCCAATTTGTCCTGAGTACGCTGATACCTCATATGTGGGGGTAAACCACTGTTTGGGCGCACGGCAGGGCTTGGAAGGGAAGGAGCGCCATTTGACTTTTTGAATGAAAAATTGGCTGCACTCTTTAGCGGACACCATGTCACATTTGGAGAGCCCCCGTGTGCCTAAAAATTGGAGCTCCCCCACAAGTGACCCCATTTTGGAAACTAGACGCCCCAAGGAACTTATCTAGATGCATAGTGAGCCCTTTAAACCCCCAGGTGCTTCACAAATTGATCCGTAAAAATGAAAAAGTACTTTTTTTTTCACAAAAAAATTCTTTTAGCCTCAATTTTTTCATTTTCACATGGACAACAGGATAAAATGGATCCTAAAATTTGTTTGGCAATTTCTTCTGAGTACACCGATACTTCACATGTGGGGGTAAACCACTGTTTGGGCACATGGTAAGGCTCGGAAGGGAAGGAGCGCCATTTGACTTTTTGAATGAAAAATTATCTCCATCGTTAGCGGACACCATGTCGCGTTTGGAGAGACCCTGTGTGCTTAAACATTGGAGCTCCCCCACAAGTGACCCCATTTTGGAAACTGGACCCCCCAAGGAACTTATCTAGATGCCTAGTGAGCACTTTAAACCCTCAGGTGCTTCACAAATTGATCCGTAAAAATGAAAAAGTACTTTTTTTTCACAAAAAATTTATTTTCGCCTCAATTTTTTCATTTTCACATGGGCAATAGGATAAAATGGATCCTAAAATTTGTTGAGCAATTTCTCCCGAGTACGCCGATACCTCATATGTGGGGGTAAACCACTGTTTGGGCACACGGCAGGGCTCGGAAGGGAAGGCGCGCCTTTTAACTTTTTGAATGGAAAATTAGCTCCAATTGTTAGCGGACACCATGTCGCATTTGGAGAGCCCCTGTGTGCCTATGCAATGGAGCTCCCCCACAAGTGACCCCATTTTGGAAACTAGACCCCCCAAGGAACTTATCTAGATGCATACTGAGCACTTTAAACCCCCAGGTGCTTCACAGAAGTTTATAATGCAGAGCCATGAAAATAAAAAATAATTTTTCGTTTCTCAAAAATGATTTTTTAGCCTGGAATTTCCTATTTTGCCAATGGTAATAGGAGAAATTGGACCACATATGTTGTTGTCCAGTTTGTCCTGAGTATGCAGATACCCCATATGTGGGGGTAAACCACTGTTTGGGCGCATGGCAGGGCTCAGAAGGGAAGGCACGCCATTTGGCTTTTTAAATGGAAAATTATCTCCAATCATTAGCGGACACCATGTCGCGTTTGGAGAGCCCCTGTGTGCCTAAACATTGGAGATCCCCCACAAATTACCCCATTTTGGAAACTAGACCCCCAAAGGAACTAATCTAGATGTGTAGTGAGCACTTTGAACCCTCAAGTGCTTCACAGAAGTTTATAACGCAGAGCCATGAAAATAAAAAAAAAAAATTATTTTCTCAAAAATGAATTTTAGCCCGCAATTTTTTATTTTCCCAAGGGTAACAGGAGAAATTTGACCCCAAAAGTTGTTGTCCAGTTTCTCCTGAGTACGCTGATACCCCATATGTGGGGGTAAACCACTGTTTAGGCACATGCTGGGGCTCGGAAGTGAAGTAGTGACGTTTTGAAATGCAGACTTTGATGGAATGCTCTGTGGGCGTCACGTTGCGTTTGCAGAGCCCCTGATGTGGCTAAACAGTAGAAACCCCACACAAGTGACCCCATTTTGGAAACTAGACCCCGAAAGGAACTTATCTAGATGTGAGGTGAGCACTTTGAACCCCCAAGTGCTTCACAGAAGTTCATAACACAGAGCAGTGAAAATAATAAATACGTTTTCTTTCCTCAAAAATAATTTTTTAGCCCAGAATTTTTTATTTTCCCAAGGGTAACAGGAGAAATTGGACCACAAAAGTTGTTGTCCAGTTTCTCCTGAGTACGCTGATACCCCATGTGTGGGGGTAAACCACTGTTTGGGCACACGTGGGGGCTCAGAAGGGAAGTAGTGACTTTTGAAATGCAGACTTTGATGGAATGGTCTGCGGGCGTCACATTGCGTTTGCAGAGCCCCTGGTGTGCCTAAACAGTAGAAACCCCCCACAAGTGACCCCATTTTGGAAACTAGACCCCCAAAGGAACTTATCTAGATGTGTGGTGAGCACTTTCAACCCCCAAGTGCTTTACAGAAGTTTATAACGCAGAGCCGTGAAAATAATAAATACGTTTTCTTTCCTCAAAAATAATTTTTTAGCCCAGAATTTTTTATTTTCCCAAGGGTTACAGGAGAAATTGGACCACAAAAGTTGTTGTCCAGTTTCTCCTGAGTACGCTGATACCCCATGTGTGGAGGTAACCCACTGTTTGGGCACACGTGGGGGCTCAGAAGGGAAGTAGTGACTTTTGAAATGCAGACTTTGATGGAATGGTCTGCGGGCGTCACGTTGCGTTTGCAGAGCCCCTGGTGTGCCTAAACAGTAGAAACCCCCCACAAGTGACCCCATTTTGGAAACTAGACCCCCCAAGGAACTTATCTAGATATGTGGTGAGCACTTTGAACCCCCAAGTGCTTCACAGACGTTTACAACGCAGAGCCGTGAAAATAAAAAATCATTTTTCTTTCCTCAAAAATGATGTTTTAGCAAGCAATTTTTTATTTTCTCAAGGGTAACAGGAGAAATTGGACCCCAGTAATTGTTGTGCAGTTTGTCCTGAGTATGCTGGTACCCCATATGTGGGGGTAAACCACTGTTTGGGCACACGTCGGGGTTCGGAAGTGAGGGAGCACCATTTGAATTTTTGAATACAAGATTGGCTGGAATCAATGGTGGCGCCATGTTGCGTTTGGAGACCCCCTGAAGTGCCTAAACAGTGGAAACCCCTCAATTCTACCTCCAACACACCCCTAACCCTTATCCCAACTGTAGCCGTAACCCTAATCACAACCCTAACCCCAACACACCCCTAACCACAACCCTAACCCCAACACACCCCTAACCCTAACCACAACCCTAATTCCAACCCAACTCTAAGGCTATGTGCCAACGTTGCGGATTCGTATGAGATTTTTCAGCATCATTTTTGAAAAATCCGCGGGTAAAAGGCACTGCGTTTTACCTGTGGATTTACCGTGGATTTCCAGTGTTTTTTGTGCGGATTTCACCTGTGGATTCCTATTGAGGAACAGGTGTAAAACGCTGCGGAATCCGCACAAAGAATTGGCATGCTGCGGAAAATACAACGCAGCGTTCCCGCGCGGTATTTTCTGCACCATGGGCACAGCGGATTTGGTTTTCCATATGTTTACATGGTACTGTAAACCTGATGGAACACTGCTGCGGATCCTCAGCCAAATCCGCACCGTGTGCACATAGCCTAATTCTAAAGGTATGTGCACACGCTGCGGAAAACGCTGCGGATCCGCAGCAGTTTCCCATGAGTTTACAGTTCAATGTGAACCTATGGGAACCAAAAATCGCTGTACACATGCTGCAGAAAAACTGCACGGAAACGCAGCGGTTTACATTCCGCAGCATGTCACTTCTTTCTGCGGATTCCGCAGCGGTTTTACAACTGCTCCAATAGAAAATCGCAGTTGTAAAACCGCAGTGAAATGCGCAGAAAAACCGCGGTAAATCCACGATAAATCGGCAGCGGTTTAGCACTGTGGATTTTTCAAATCCGCTGCGGAAAAATCCGCATAGGACCATTATACGTGTGCACATACCGAAACCCTAACCCTAGCCCTAACCCTACCCCTAACCCTACCCCTAACCCTAACCCTAGCCCTAACCCTAGCCCTAACCCTACCCCTAACCCTACCCCTAACCCTACCCCTAGCCCTAACCCTACCCCTAACCCTACCCCTAACCCTAACCCTACCCCTAACCCTACCCCTAACCCTAACCCTAGTTCTTACCCCAACCTTAGTGAAAAAAAAAAAAATTCTTTATTTTTTTTATTGTCCCTATCTATGGGGGTGACAAAGGGGGGGGGGTCATTTACTATTTTTTTATTTTGATCACTGAGATAGGTTATATCTCAGTGATCAAAATTCACTCTGGAACGAATCTGCCGGCCGGCAGATTCGGCGGGCGCACTGCACATGCGCCCGCCATTTTGGAAGATGGCGGCGCCCAGGAAAGAAGACGGACGGACCTCGGGCGGCCAGGTAAGTATAAGGGGGGGGGAGATCAGGGCACGGGGGGGGCGTCGGAGCACGGGGGGGGTGGATCGGATCATGGGGGGGGTGGATCGGAACACGGGAGGGAGGATTGGAGCACGGGGAAGGATTGGAGCACGGGGTGAGGGATCGCTGTGCGGGGGGGGGTGGATCGGAGCACGGGGGGGTCGCTGTGTGCGGGGGGGGGGGATCGGAGTGCGGGGGGGTTTGATTGGAGCGCGGGGGGTGTGATTGGTGCACGGGGAAGCGGACAGGAGGACGGGGGAGCGGAGCACAGGACGGAGGGGAGCGGACCACAGATCGGGGGGCTGGGGGGGCGATCGGAGGAGTGGGGTGGGGGCACATTAGTATTTCCAGCCATGGCCGATGATATTGCAGCATCGGCCATGGCTGGATTGTAATATTTCACCAGTTTTTTAGGTGAAATATTACAAATCGCTCTGATTGGCAGTTTCACTTTCAACAGCCAATCAGAGCGATCGTAGCCACGAGGGGGTGAAGCCACCCCCCCTGGGCTAAACTACCACTCCCCCTGTCCCTGCAGATCGGGTGAAATGGGAGTTAACCCTTTCACCCGGCCTGCAGGGACGCGATCTTTCCATGACGCATATGCTGCGTCATGGGTCGGAATGGCACCGACTTTCATGAGCGTATGCGTCAAAGGTCGGGAAGGGGTTAAGAGCTGTATTGTGTTTGATATCAAATTTGTCAATATTGTATGCTGTAAATATTCTGTTTTTGCACTAACTACTCTTTATCTAAAACTTTTCATCCTTCATCATATTCGTGCTAAGGAAATAAATAGCTAAGTTGGTTACTTTCACCTTGCCCTTGTTTGCGTTTTGCATCCAAACAACCTGCTTACAGTGTCATCTAAAACTACAATTTGTCCTACAAAAACAATCTCTTATATAGCTAAGTGAATACAAAAATAAAAAACACTATTGCTCTTGGAAGAGGGATAAGAATAAAAAAAATACAAAAATCAGTCCCTGCAGGAAAGGGTAATCAGGTACATTCTTCTATGTATTATATTAAGAACAAATTCTATGTTATTTTAAGAATATGAGCACTTTGTACAATCCTACACAATTCTAAAGAGGAAAGAACAATTTTAGCTCTATAAAGCTATTGCGTTATGAATCAGCAAATGTCCTGGCTTCCTCCTGATTTTTCTGGCAACTGGCAAACATCATGAAATGTGCTCTATCCTCTTGCTATATCTGTGTCACCATTTGTATCTTCTTTGAGTGAATATTGGTACTGTGTGACGGTATTCAAATGTAAAAACTAAAAAAAAACTGCAAGATTCTGCAATGGAGTGTGTGGCACCCCAGGATTTCGGGTACCACAGTGATGTTGCCTTCCTCCCGGGGAGGGTAGTGCCATGCCTGGAGACAAGTGGGATCCCTTTGGCAGGTAAATCTTACACACAACATATTCTAACTCCAGGCCAGAAGGGGGGAGCTCAAAATCCTGTTTTAGGGGAACTTCCCTGATATCTATCCTGGTCTGGAGGAGGAGTTAGTTCAGTCTGGAGTAGACGGTGAAGGGAGAGGAGTGATTAGGAGCTCAGGGAGGCTGCGATTGGGTCTCTTGTGAGCCAGATCCATAGTAGAACCGGAGGGCATAGGACTGTATGCTAATTGCCCATACCATACCTGAGGTACAGCAGCAGATAGACTCTGGAGTCATCCTTCCAGAGACCCCCCAAGAGAACAGCTAAAGCTTCCTGCCATGCAGGTACTGTCCCAGGAAAGGAGAGAGAAAGTGGTACCTTGCCAGCAACCTACAGGTAGCAAGGGATCAGAAAACCAGAGCATAGAGGAAGGCTCCCAACCTGACCTGCCACGGGAGATTACTACTTGTTTTCAGGCTGCCTGGACTCCTTCTACATCTGTTGCCGGTGCCCTGGACTGAGGCCTGTTACCATCAGTAAACCAGGTAAAGACTGTAACTCTGTGTCATCCGTTATTTACCGGAAACCCACCATCCTTGCCATACACCTTGGGAGCCCTAGGGACCTCGCCTCACCTGTGGGAAGCATCACTATCTTGCTGAAACAACATCACCCCAGAGGACCCCTTTAAGCAGCGTCGGTCCCTCTGGCCGACAGCCACAGGTGGCGTCACAAATAAACTTTATTACCAAATTCCCTTTAAAGACTTTTCCCCTATTATTGAGTGCCCAGGGCCACGGACCGGTTCACAGCCACCGTGATATCCCCTTTAAGAGTGACCGGACCCGGTACCGAGTATCCCCATTGCCATGGTGGGCGACTCACTCATATGGCGTCACGAACAAGATTTCGTACTCTGGCATCACCAGGTACTGTGTGCCAGAGACTGTGACAGTTTGCTTGCAAAACCGCCAATGCCGCACCACATGGAGCGCGAGGGGAAGAAGGGGGCGTACCTTCATGGGCAGAGCGATCAAAAAGAGAGCGAAGAGGAAGTGGTTGCCGTGTTGCAAGAAAAGCTGGAAGTGAAGATGCCGTGCAGCAACACCGCAAGTGAGGACGCCGCAAAGCGCTGGACAGAGGACTGGGAGAAACGCCCGGCCGCGCAAAGGAGGAACCGTCGCAGACTGCGTGCAGGAGAGACACCGGGCCTCTACAAGGTTAGCAAGGGGACATGTCTGACCTGGGTGGAGAATTGGCGGCGGTCGCAGCCGCAGGCCCCATGATGCCCCAAGACCCTGCAGTGGTTGCAGCCACGGGTCCAGTAAAGCCACCAGGTTCCGCAGCCCCTGCAGCTCCTACAAGCCGGCCAGACCCCTCCACAGTAACCGCTCCCATAATGTCACTATCCATGCCCTATATACCAGGAGCGGTCTGCCTTCCACAATATTCTGGGGAGTCCCATACACGCAGGGACTTTAAGGAAAGGCTCTGCAGCCTATTTGAGGTCTATCCTCTGACAGAACATCAAAAGGTCAGCATTCTGACTGGCCAACTGATTGGCGCAGCCTTAAGAGAAGTCTGTTGAGGCTGACACACAGATCCTGGATGATGACCCCTCCAGAGGACTACGCCTCCAGGTGCAGGAACTGACTAAAAGTGTAGCTGCACTAGCCATGACCGTGCAGTCCCTACAGGAACCCCCAAAGGAGAAGATCAAGCTGGCTTCCAGACCAGAGGATGTCCCCTGGCGATGATAGAAGAGCATCCCTCCGACCAAAGGAAGAGACGACGACCTCTATTATCAAGACGGACGACCCATCTGCTGCCGCTGCAACCAGGCAGGACACATTGAAAGGTACAGCCATTTAAACGAGCAACCCCTGGGGCAGAGGGCCAACCCCCAGGAATAGGATGACCAGGCCCACAAAACTGGCAAGCCAAATACGTCGGAGGACGACCGGTCCTCATTGTGATCGACGGTATCCCGATGAACGTTTTACTGTTACTGGACACCAGCTCTCAGGTGACGACTATGCCTTACATTCTCTATAAACATTATTGAGCTGACTCAGACATTAGTGATTTGACAATAGTAGCCAGTAATGGTCGGCCTTTGCCACAGGTGGGGTACAGGGAGGTCACGATTAAGGTGGGGCGGGTAGAATTTAAGGCCCAAGGAATGGTGATTGTTGATATTGACCGACGTGAATGTAACCCAATTATGGCCTTAGGTACTAATGTCATTGAAAATTGTCTTGCTGAGGTTATTGTCTTGTTACAACAGGTAGCCGAGACTGATGTTACTAGTGAGCAACGTGTCCTGCAAAAAAGAAATCAGAGCTCTGGTGCAGAGGCAACAGGTAGAATTGTCTGGTGGAGAAGTTGGCCACGTCACAGTGAGTGATCCGATCCCCATTGCAATACTCCCCAGGAGTGAAATATTAATATGGTGTCGGGCAGCAATAGGCCTCAGCGGTAAAGATTACCAGGCCCTGGTAGAGCCTGTGTATTGAGACAGTTGGCCCACAATCCTGACAGCCAGAGGGGTGGTTGATGTTCGCAAGGGGAGAGTACCAGTACGCGTCCTTAACTGTGGAGAGAAAGAGGTCCACTTACCCAGATATGCCACGCTTGCTAAACTGTTTACTGTTAATAATAATGCAATATAGGCAACAGAAGCCTTGGTCACATCCAACCGGGGGAGGACAATTGTTCTGCAGGACAATTGGAGGATTGGTGTCAGAAATTATACATGGGCACTGATTCTACCCCATCACACCAAAAACAAGGGGCTTACCGGGTAGTCCATGAGTATGAGCGGGTATTCAGCAAACACCCACTAGATTTTGGTCAGTTAAAAGGGGTTCAACATCATATCCCCACGGGAAGTCATCCACCCATTAAAGAGAGGTACCGGCCTGTACCACCAGCTCACTACCAGTGTGCCAAGAGTGTGTTACGAGAGATGAAGGAGGCTGGGGTAATCAGAGATAGTTGTAGCCCCTGGGCAGCTCCATTAGTTCTCATCAGGAAAAGGGATGGTACAATGAGGATGTGTGTTGATTACAGGCAGATAAATGGCATTACACACAAGGATGCCTACCCGTTGCCAAGAATTGAAGAGTCATTAGCTGCTTTAAAATCTGCTAACTATTTCTCCACCTTGGATCTCACTAGTGGGTATTGGCAGAGGCGGATAAAGAAAAGACTGCCTTTATGACACAGATGGGTCTCTCTGAATTCAACTATATGCCGTTCGGACTGTGCAACGCATCAGGAACATTCCAGAGGATGATGGAGTGCTATCTCGGGCACAAGAATTTTGAAACTGTACTGTTGTACCTGGATGATGTCATCGTCTTCTCCAAGACCTATGAAAACCACCTGAAACACCTGGCCGAGGTGTTTGACGCTCTGTCTAACTTTGGCCCAAAGGTAAAGTCATCTAAGTGTCCCCTGTTAAAGCCCAAAGTGCAGTACATGTGGTAAGCTCTGAAGTGCCACTCGCACTAGACCCTGATCAGGGACTGGCCGAAGCCCAGCAACATCCACGAAGTCCGGCAGTTCCTTGGGTTGGTAGGCTACTACCGAAGGTTCATTAAGGACTTTCACTAAGATAGCTGCACCACTGCAAGACCTGTTAGTGGGCCAATCCAAGAAGACCAAGAGCAAGGGCCCTCCGTTTGAGTGGAATGACAGGCTGGATGGATCCTTCACTCGGTTGAAGTTGGCTCTCACAGGAGATGAGGTACTGACCTGCCCTGATTATGACCAACCATTTGTGCTATACACAGACACCAGCAACATGGGATTGGGAGCAGTGTTGTCCCAGGTGCAGAAAGGCAAAGAAAGAGTAATTGCCTAAGCCAGCAGGAAGCTTCCTCCCACTGAAAGGAACCCCGAAAACTACAGTTCCTTCAAGTTGGAGTTCCTCGCCATAGTCTGGGCGGTAACAGAGCATATCAAACACTATCTGGCCTCAGCAAGATTCACCATTTTCACGGACAACAATCCGCTGACAGAAAACTGGATGTCCCGGTTGTCCAACTATGAATTCACCATCAAGTACTCTGCAGGGCACAAGAATGCAAATGCTGATACGCTGTCTAAGATGCCCAACTTACCAGAGGTGGGGGAAGATCTGGAAGCACTTGAAGAGCACTTGAAGAGATTGAGTTACCAGCTTTCCATCACCCCGGGGTGACTCAGCACTCCCGTTATGTGAGGAACAAACATAATAACAAGCAAGAAGCCACGCTGGATGCCCCAGCATGGATGGGCAGAGACGTAGGACAGTGACCCCGCGGTCCGTCTGGAAAAAGAGCTGCTAACACAAGCAGATTCACACCCTGGTCCAGATGCTCCACAAGAGACTCAACAGCTGTGGAAGGAGAAGGGCAAATTGTTTATCTACGATGGTAAGCTGTGCCAGAGGAATGTCGACCAGCGCACTCACGAGTTGGTCTGGCAGGGGGTAGTCCCGAGACAATATGCGCCAATGGTCTTGGAAGCGTACCACGATGGAGCAGGACACTACAGATGGAAGAAGTTAGAGATCCTACTTAGTGGAAGATTATACTGGATTGGCATGAGAAGAGGCCTTGAAAAGTGGTGCCGAGAGTGTGGCCCATGCAACCTGTGCAGAAAGGACCGTGACAGCCAGAGGGCTCCCCTACAGCCCATAGTCACCAAACAGCCACCTGAACTGGTCGCTCTGGATCATGTGAAGCTACAGTACAGACCAAAAGTTTGGACACACCCTCTCATTTAAAGATTTTTCATGACTATGAAAACTGTACATTCACACTGAAGGCATCAAAACTATGAATTAACACGTGGAATTATATACTTAACAAAAAAGTGTGAAACAACTGAAATGATGTCTTAAGGTACCTTCACACATAATGATTTCGTTAACGATATCGTTGCTTTTTGTGACGTAACAACGATATCGTTAACGAAATTGTTATGCGTGACAGCGACCAACGATCAGACCCCTGCTGGGAGATCGTTGGTCGCTGGGAATGATCAGGACCTTTTTTTTGGTCGCTGATCACCCGCTGTCATCGCTGGATCGGCGTGTGTGACGCTGATCCAGCGATGTGTTCACTGGTAACCAGGGTAAATATCGGGTTACTAAGCGCAGGGCCGCGCTTAGTAACCCGATGTTTACCCTGATTACCATTGTAAAAGTTAAAAAAACAAACAGTACACACTCACATTCCGGTGTCTGTCACGTCCCCCGGCGTCAGCTTCCCGCATTGACTGTGTCAGCGCCGGCTGGCCGTAAAGCAGAGCACAGCGGTGACGTCACCGCTGTGCTCTGCATTACGGCCGGCCGGCGCTGACACAGTGCAGGGAAGCTGACGCCGGGGGACGTGACAGACACCGGAATGTGAGTGTGTACTGTTTGTTTTTTTAACTTTTACAATGGTAATCAGGGTAAACATCGGGTTACTAAGCGCGGCCCTGCGCTTAGTAACTCGATGTTTACCCTGGTTACCCGGGGACTTCGGCATCGTTGGCCGCTGGAGAGCTGTCTGTGTGACAGCTCTCCAGCGACCACACAATGACCTAAACAGCGACGCTGCAGCGATCGGCATCGTTGTCTATATCGCTGCAGCGTCGCTAAATGTGACGGTACCTTAACTGTATATTCTAGGTTCTTCAAAGTAGCCACCTTTTGCTTTGATGACTGCTTTGCACACTCTTGGAATTCTCTTGATGAGCTTTAAGAGGTAGTCACCGGGAATGGTTTTAAATTCACAGGTGTGCCCTGTCAGGTTTAATAAGTGGAGTTTCTTGCCTTATAAATGGGGTTGGGACCATCAGTTGTGTTGTGCAGAAGTCTGGTGGATACACAGCTGATAGTCCTACTGAATAGACTGTTAGAATTTGTATTATGGCAAGCAGCTAAGTAAAGAAAAACGAGTGGCGATCATTACTTTAAGAAATGAAGCCGGTCAGGCTATGTCCGTGCTTTGACCACAGTGGACCATTATTCCAGATTCCTGGTTTTCGTGACAGCGAAGACGGCAGCCAAGGCCTTCCAACAACACTTTTGTCGACCGCATGGTTACCCTGAGAAGGTACTTACCGACCAAGGCCTAGCCTTTGAAGCGGAAGTGTTCCATGAGTTCTGCAACCTGTACGGATACAGGAAGATAAGAACAACGCCGTATCACCCACAAACAAATGGCATGTGTGAAAAGATGAATCAAGTGGTAATTAACTTACTGAAAACCTTGCCTTTGGAAGAAAGAAACTTATGGACAGGGAAGTTACCAGATTTGGTAGATCTGTACAATCACATCCCAGTGAATTCCACCAACTGCACTTCAGCAAACCTGATGAGAGGGAGATCTAGCATGTTACGTGTTACGGAACCACTCAGCACCCAGAATATGTTGTGCAGTTATATGTATGTATAATAGGTTCCATGTGAGATGCATGTCCCTAATGCATCAGCCCACAGGCTGCGCCCCTGGGCAGAGAGGACACGATATTCCCCTTTTGTCCGCCCCCCACCTTTGTAATTCCCACAGTAAATATTGGCAGGCTCCGGCCACCTGTGGCTATTGTAATGTATGTCTGGTCTGCCGCTTTTCTATTGGCCGCCCTCTGTATCTGGTGTGATATATTCTGTGTCTTGTGAGTAAAGTGTTGTCAGACTGGAAATACGTGGAGAAGCAGTGATCTCTTATATGCGCCCATGTAACCAAGCAATTCCAGGCAGCATCCTTCATTCAGACTCCAGCCAAAGAAGAGTGGACCTCCTGAAACACGGGGTGGTACTGAAAGAGGTACCCCAGCTTGGTAGACCCAGTTACATAGCAAATTACCTGTTGATCTTGACATGGGAGTCTTAACCCCAGAAGCAACATCACCAGATGCAGATTGGGATACTAAGCGACAACAGAAATACTGTCAAGTACAAGTGTGTGTAGAAAGAAGCTTGTCCCAGGCGAGACAAAAAGAAGAGAGAAACTAGAATCAATGAGTCCCTGCAATTCCCTTGTCACCAGGTGAACAAGTGCTAAAGCGAAAAAGAAGAATACATAAACTTGATGACCAGTGGGAAGCAGAACCATATACCATCAGCTATCGGTGAATCTGTCAGACCCATAGTGAATCTAAGAAATCGCAGAGGCTTGCCCAATGACCAGTGACCAGGGCAGAATAAGCAGGGCAGTGTCACCGACCTGCAGGTCCTTGAACTCCCCCTCTCCACCATCATGTAAAGACACAGGTCAGAGATCACACCATGCCAGACTTCTAGAAACCAGATCCCTGTCCTGTCTACAGAACACAGGGAGGGGGGATAATATCATGAATATGAGGGAAGGAGCAGAAAATTTACACTAGGGCTCCAATTCTTGTGTGACACAGTCCCTTCCCCCTCTGTAGAGAAATTATGTTGTGATTCCTGAACCTCCTGCCCTCCCCTTCACACAAGGAGAGCACAGAAGGCAATGTGCAGATCTGCTGTACTCACATTGTGCTGATGCATCAGGCGATAACTGGAGGCTCAGAGCCTCCTCCTCCTCAGCACTCCCTTGGGTCTTCTATATGCACATTGTGGATGAAATCTTTCTTCTGATTGGTGGAGCATTGCACAGCAGCTGCTGCTGACTGCCATTCCACCAACGAGCAGGGAGCTTTTGTGGCACCCCAGGAGTCCGGTTGCCACAATGGCATTGCCTTCCTCAGGGGGGGGGAGGGAGGGCTGTGATGTCATGCCTGGAGGTAAGGTGGGATCCCTGTTGTGAATTCTGTGGCAGAGCTCCCTCCTGTGGTCACAAGTGGTACTTCGGCTGATTCTCTCTGTGAGCTTCCGTTGGTGGAGGAGAGTGGTACTGCGGCTTCTGGGTTTCCTTCCTCAGGTGATGTGGTGAAGTCGTTAGGTGCTGCTCTATTTAACTCCACCTAGTGCTTTGATCCTGGCCTCCAGTCAATGTTCTAGTATTGGACCTGTTTCCTCCTGTATCGTTCCTGTGGCCTGCTGCTCTGCATAGCTAAGTTCCGCTTTTGCTATTTTGTTTGCTGTTTTTTCTGTCCAGCTTGCTTATTTGTTTTTTCTTGCTTGCTGGAAGCTCTGGGACGCAGAGGGTGTACCTCCGTGCCGTTAGTTCGGTACGGAGGGTCTTTTTGCCCCCTTTGCGTGGTTTTTTGTAGGGTTTTGTGTTGACCGCAAAGTTACCTTTCCTATCCTCGCTCTGTTCAGAAAGTCGGGCCTCACTTTGCTAAATCTATTTCATCTCTACGTTTGTCTTTTCATCTTAACTCACAGTCATTATATGTGGGGGCTGCCTTTTCCTTTGGGGTATTTCTCTGAGGCAAGGTAGGCTTATTTTCTATCTTCAGGCTAGCTAGTTTCTCAGGCTGTGCCGAGTTGCATAGGGAGCGTTAGGCGCAATCCACGGCTGCCTCTAGTGTGGTTGGAGAGGATTAGGGATTGCGGTCAGCAGAGTTCCCACGTCTCAGAGCTCGTTCTATGTTTCTGGGTTATTGTCAGGTCACTGTTTGTGCTCTGACTTCTATGTCCATTGTGGTACTGAATTACCTTATGATAACAGTACTGGAGGCCCAAAGTACTAATGATTCTCAATAGAGGGAAAAAAGAAGTTCTGAGACCATTTTTTTTTTCTCTGCACTGTGTTTTGCCTTTTTTTCCCCCTAGACATTTGGGTGGTTCAGGACACAGGTGTAGCGATGGACATTAAAGGTCTGTCTTCATGTGTGGATCAGCTCACGGCAAGAGTACAAAATATTAAAGACTTTGTGGTTCAGAATTCTATGTTAGAACCAAGAATTCCTATTCCTGATTTGTTTTTTGGAGATAGAACTAAATTTCTGAGTTTCAAAAATAATTGTAAACTATTTCTGGCTTTGAAACCTCGCTCCTCTGGTGACCCAGTTCAACAGGTTAGGATCATTATTTCTTTTTTACGTGGCGACCCTCAGGACTGGGCATTTTCTCTTGCGTCAGGAGATCCTGCATTAAGTAATATCGATGCGTTTTTCCTGGCGCTCGGATTGCTGTACGATGAACCTAATTCAGTGGATCAGGCAGAGAAAAATTTGCTGGCTCTGTGTCAGGGTCAGGATGAGATAGAGGTATATTGTCAGAAATTTAGAAAGTGGTCCGTACTCACTCAATGGAATGAAGGTGCGCTCGCAGCTATTTTCAGAAAGGGTCTCTCTGAAGCCCTTAGGGATGTCATGGTGGGATTTCCTATGCCTGCTGGTCTGAATGAGTCTATGTCTTTGGCCATTCAGATCGGTCGACGCTTGCGTGAGCATAAATCTGTGCACCATTTGGCGGTATTATCTGAGCATAAACCTGAGCCTATGCAGTGCGATAGGACTTTGACCAGAGTTGAACGGCAAGAACACAGACGTCTGAATGGGCTGTGTTTCTACTGTGGTGATTCCACTCATGCTATCTCTGATTGTCCTAAGCGCACTAAGCGGTTCGCTAGGTCTGCCACCATTGGTACGGTACAGTCAAAATTTATTTTGTCCGTTACCTTGATCTGCTCTTTGTCATCTTATTCTGTCATGGCATTTGTGGATTCAGGCGCTGCCCTGAATTTGATGGACTTGGAGTATGCTAGGCGTTGTGGGTTTTTCTTGGAGCCCTTGCAGTGTCCTATTCCATTGAGAGGAATTGATGCTACGCCTTTGGCCAAGAATAAGCCTCAGTACTGGACCCAGCTGACCATGTGCATGGCTCCTGCACATCAGGAGGTTATTCGCTTTCTGGTGTTGCATAATCTGCATGATGTGGTCATGTTGGGGTTGCCATGGCTACAAGTCCATAATCCAGTATTAGATTGGAAATCCATGTCTGTGTCCAGCTGGGGTTGTCAGGGGGTACATGGTGATGTCTCATTTCTGTCTATTTTGTCATCCACCCCTTCTGAGGTTCCAGAGTTCTTGTCCGATTACCGGGATGTATTTGATGAGCCCAAGTCCGATACCCTACCTCCGCATAGGGATTGTGATTGTGCTATCGATTTGATTCCTGGTAGTAAATTCCCAAAAGGTCGACTGTTTAATTTATCTGTGCCTGAGCATGCCGCTATGCGGAGTTATGTGAAGGAGTCTTTGGAGAAGGGGCATATTCGCCCGTCATCGTCGCCATTGGGAGCAGGGTTCTTTTTTGTGGCCAAGAAGGATGGTTCGCTGAGACCTTGTATAGATTACCGCCTTCTAAATAAGATCACGGTTAAATTTCAGTACCCCTTGCCGTTGTTATCTGATTTGTTTGCTCGGATTAAGGGGGCTAGTTGGTTCACCAAGATAGATCTTCGTGGTGCGTATAATCTTGTGCATATTAAGCGAGGCGATGAATGGAAAACTGCATTTAATATGCCCGAGGGCCATTTTGAGTATCTAGTAATGCCATTCGGACTTGCCAATGCTCCATCAGTGTTTCAGTCCTTTATGCATGACATCTTCCGAGAGTACCTGGATAAATTCCTGATTGTGTACTTGGATGACATTTTGATCTTCTCGGATGATTGGGAGTCTCATGTGAAGCAGGTCAGAACGGTGTTTCAGGTCCTGCGTGCTAATTCTTTGTTTGTGAAGTGATCAAAGTGTCTCTTTGGTGTTCAGAAGGTTTCATTTTTGGGGTTCATCTTTTCCCCTTCTACTATCGAGATGGACCCTGTTAAGGTCCAAGCCATCCATGATTGGACTCAGCCGACATCTCTAAAAAGTCTGCAAAAGTTCCTGGGCTTTGCTAATTTTTATTGTCGCTTCATCTGCAACTTTTCTAGTATTGCTAAACCATTGACCGATTTGACCAAGAAGGGTGCTGATGTGGTCAATTGGTCTTCTGCTGCTGTGGAAGCTTTTCAAGAGTTGAAGCGTCGTTTTTCTTCTGTACCTGTGTTGTGTCAACCAGATGTTTCGCTTCCATTCCAGGTCGAGGTTGATGCTTCTGAGATTGGAGCAGGGGCTGTTTTGTCGCAGAGAAGTTCTGATTGCTCGGTGATGAAACCATGCGCCTTCTTTTCCAGGAAGTTTTCGCCTGCTGAGCGTAATTATGATGTTGGCAATCGAGAGTTGCTGGCCATGAAGTGGGCATTCGAGGAGTGGCGTCATTGGCTTGAAGGAGCTAAGCATCGCGTGGTGGTCTTGACTGATCATAAGAACTTGACTTATCTCGAGTCTGCCAAGCGGTTGAATCCTAGACAGGCTCGTTGGTCGCTGTTTTTTGCCCGTTTTGACTTTGTGATTTCGTACCTTCCGGGCTCTAAAAATGTGAAGGCGGATGCTCTGTCTAGGAGTTTTGTGCCCGACTCTCCGGGTTTATCTGAGCCGGCGGGTATTCTCAAAGAGGGAGTAATTGTGTCTGCCATCTGCCCTGATTTGCGGCGGGTGCTGCAAAAATTTCAGGCTAATAAACCTGATCGTTGCCCAGCGGAGAAACTGTTTGTCCCTGATAGGTGGACGAATAAAGTTATGTCTGAGGTTCATTGTTCGGTGTTGGCTGGTCATCCTGGAATCTTTGGTACCAGAGAGTTAGTGGCCAGATCCTTTTGGTGGCCATCTCTGTCGCGGGATGTGCGTTCTTTTGTGCAGTCCTGTGGGATTTGTGCTCGGGCTAAGCCCTGCTGTTCTCGTGCCAGTGGTTGCTTTTGCCCTTGCCGGTCCCGAAGAGGCCTTGGACACAAATCTCTATGGATTTTATTTCAGATCTTCCCGTCTCTCAAAAGATGTCAGTCATTTGGGTGGTCTGTGATCGCTTCTCTAAGATGGTCCATTTGGTACCCTTGTCTAAATTACCTTCCTCCTCTGATTTGGTGCCATTGTTCTTCCAGTATGTGGTTCGTTTACATGGCATTCCAGAGAATATCGTTTCTGACAGAGGTTCCCAGTTTGTTTCGAGGTTTTGGCGAGCCTTTTGTGCTAGGATGGGCATTGACTTGTCTTTTTCCTCGGCTTTCCATCCTCAGACTAATGGCCAGACCGAACGAACCAATCAGACCTTGGAAACATATCTGAGATGCTTTGTTTCTGCTGATCAGGATGACTGGGTGTCCTTTTTGCCTTTGGCTGAGTTCTCCCTTAATAATCGGGCCAGCTCGGCTACCTTGGTTTCGCCGTTTTTCTGCAACTCTGGGTTCCATCCTCGTTTCTCTTCAGGGCAGGTTGAGTCTTCGGACTGTCCTGGTGTGGATACTGTGGTGGACAGGTTGCAGCAGATTTGGACTCATGTAGTGGACAATTTGACCTTGTCCCAGGAGAAGGCTCAACGTTTCGCTAATCGCAGACGCTGTGTGGGTCCCCGACTTCGTGTTGGGGATTTGGTTTGGTTATCTTCTCGTCATATTCCTATGAAGGTTTCCTCTCCTAAGTTTAAACCTCGTTTCATTGGTCCGTATAGGATTTTTGAGGTTCTTAATCCTGTGTCTTTTCGTCTGACCCTTCCAGATTCTTTTTCCATACATAACGTATTCCATAGGTCATTGGACGTCCACCCATTTCTTCTGATACATGTTGGCACCAATGACACGGCAAGGAAGGACCTACCGACAATCTGCAAGGACTTTGAAGAGTTGGGGAAGAAAGTAAAGGAACTGGATGCACAGGTAGTTTTTTCTTCTATCCTTCCAGTAGATGGGCATGGCACCAGGAGATGGAACAGGATCCTTGATGCAAACAACTGGCTAAGACGATGGTGCAGACAACAAGAATTTGGATTCCTGGACCACGGTGTGAATTACTGGTATGATGGACTCCTCGCCAGAGACGGACTACACCTCAACAAACCTGGGAAACACACATTCGCCAGAAGACTCGCTACACTCATCAGAAGGGCGTTAAACTAGAAGAAGAGGGGACGGGAAGAAAAACATTAGACTCGAACAAAGACGACCCAGGAAAACATACTCAGAAGGGAGGTAAGAACATTTCTAAAACAATCCACAGTGAGGAGATTGGAACAAAACAAAATCCTCTAAACTGCATGCTCGCAAACGCCAGAAGCCTGACAAACAAGATGGAAGAACTAGAAGCAGAAATATCTACAGGTAACTTTGACATAGTGGGAATAACCGAGACATGGTTAGATGAAAGCTATGACTGGGCAGTTAACTTACAGGGTTACAGTCTGTTTAGAAAGGATCGTAAAAATCGGAGAGGAGGAGGGGTTTGTCTCTATGTAAAGTATTGTCTAAAGTCCACTTTAAGGGAGGATATTAGCGAAGGGAATGAGGATGTCGAGTCCATATGGGTTGAAATTCATGGAGGGAAAAATGGTAACAAAATTCTCATTGGGGTCTGTTACAAACCCCCAAATATAACAGAAAGCATGGAAAGTCTACTTCTAAAGCAGATAGATGAAGCTGCAACCCATAATGAGGTCCTGGTTATGGGGGACTTTAACTACCCGGATATTAACTGGGAAACAGAAACCTGTGAAACCCATAAAGGCAACAGGTTTCTGCTAATAACCAAGAAAAATTATCTTTCACAATTGGTGCAGAATCCAACCAGAGGAGCAGCACTTTTAGACCTAATACTATTTAATAGACCTGACAGAATAACAAATCTGCAGGTGGTTGGGCATTTAGGAAATAGCGACCACAATATTGTGCAGTTTCACCTGTCTTTCACTAGGGGGACTTGTCAGGGAGTCACAAAAACATTGAACTTTAGGAAGGCAAAGTTTGAACAGCTTAGAGATGCCCTTAATCTGGTAGACTGGGACAATATCCTCAGAAATGAGAATACAGATAATAAATGGGAAATGTTTAAGAACATCCTAAATAGGCAGTGTAAGCGGTTTATACCTTGTGGGAATAAAAGGACTAGAAATAGGAAAAACCCAATGTGGCTAAACAAAGAAGTAAGACAGGCAATTAACAGTAAAAAGAAAGCATTTGCACTACTAAAGCAGGATGGCACCATTGAAGCTCTAAAAAACTATAGGGAGAAAAATACTTTATCTAAAAAACTAATTAAAGCTGCCAAAAAGGAAACAGAGAAGCACATTGCTAAGGAGAGTAAAACTAATCCCAAACTGTTCTTCAACTATATCAATAGTAAAAGAATAAAAACTGAAAATGTAGGCCCCTTAAAAAATAGTGAGGAAAGAATGGTTGTAGATGACGAGGAAAAAGCTAACATATTAAACACCTTCTTCTCCACGGTATTCATGGTGGAAAATGAAATGCTAGGTGAAATCCCAAGAAACAATGAAAACCCTATATTAAGAGTCACCAATCTAACCCAAGAAGAGGTGCGAAACCGGCTAAATAAGATTAAAATAGATAAATCTCCGGGTCCGGATGGCATACACCCACGAGTACTAAGAGAACTAAGTAATGTAATAGATAAACCATTATTTCTTATTTTTAGTGACTCTATAGCGACAGGGTCTGTTCCGCAGGACTGGCGCATAGCAAATGTGGTGCCAATATTCAAAAAGGGCTCTAAAAGTGAACCTGGAAATTATAGGCCAGTAAGTCTAACCTCTATTGTTGGTAAAATATTTGAAGGGTTTCTGAGGGATGTTATTCTGGATTATCTCAATGAGAATAACTGTTTAACTCCATATCAGCATGGGTTTATGAGAAATCGCTCCTGTCAAACCAATCTAATCAGTTTTTATGAAGAGGTAAGCTATAGACTGGACCACGGTGAGTCATTGGACGTGGTATATCTCGATTTTTCCAAAGCGTTTGATACCGTGCCGCACAAGAGGTTGGTACACAAAATGAGAATGCTTGGTCTGGGGGAAAATGTGTGTAAATGGGTTAGTAACTGGCTTAGTGATAGAAAGCAGAGGGTGGTTATAAATGGTATAGTCTCTAACTGGGTCGCTGTGACCAGTGGGGTACCGCAGGGGTCAGTATTGGGACCTGTTCTCTTCAACATATTCATTAATGATCTGGTAGAAGGTTTACACAGTAAAATATCGATATTTGCAGATGATACAAAACTATGTAAAGCAGTTAATACAAGAGAAGATAGTATTCTGCTACAGATGGATCTGGATAAGTTGGAAACTTGGGCTGAAAGGTGGCAGATGAGGTTTAACAATGATAAATGTAAGGTTATACACATGGGAAGAGGGAATCAATATCACCATTACACACTGAACGGGAAACCACTGGGTAAATCTGACAGGGAGAAGGACTTGGGGATCCTAGTTAATGATAAACTTACCTGGAGCAGCCAGTGCCAGGCAGCAGCTGCCAAGGCAAACAGGATCATGGGGTGCATTAAAAGAGGTCTGGATACACAAGATGAGAGCATTATACTGCCTCTGTACAAATCCCTAGTTAGACCGCACATGGAGTACTGTGTCCAGTTTTGGGCACCGGTGCTCAGGAAGGATATAATGGAACTAGAGAGAGTACAAAGGAGGGCAACAAAATTAATAAAGGGGATGGGAGAACTACAATACCCAGATAGATTAGCGAAATTAGGATTATTTAGTCTAGAAAAAAGACGACTGAGGGGCGATCTAATAACCATGTATAAGTATATAAGGGGACAATACAAATATCTCGCTGAGGATCTGTTTATACCAAGGAAGGTGACGGGTACAAGGGGGCATTCTTTGCGTCTGGAGGAGAGAAGGTTTTTCCACCAACATAGAAGAGGATTCTTTACTGTTAGGGCAGTGAGAATCTGGAATTGCTTGCCTGAGGAGGTGGTGATGGCGAACTCAGTCGAAGGGTTCAAGAGAGGCCTGGATGTCTTTCTGGAGCAGAACAATATTGTATCATACAATTATTAGGTTCTGTAGAAGGACGTAGATCTGGGGATTTATTATGATGGAATATAGGCTGAACTGGATGGACAAATGTCTTTTTTCGGCCTTACTAACTATGTTACTATGTTACTATGTTACTATATTGTTGCGGAGATACGTGGCACCTATGGTTCCATCTGTTGATCCTCCTGCCCCGATTTTGGTGGAGGGGGAGTTGGAGTATATTGTGGAGAAGATTTTGGATTCTCGTGTTTCTAGACGTAAACTCCAGTATCTGGTTAAGTGGAAGGGTTATGCTCAGGAAGATAATTCCTGGGTCTTTGCCTCTGATGTCCATGCTCCCGATCTTGTTCATGCCTTTCATATGGCTCATCCTGGTCGTCCTGGGGGCTCTGGTGAGGGTTCGGTGACCCCTCCTCAAGGGGGGGTACTGTTGTGAATTCTGTGGCAGAGCTCCCTCCTGTGGTCACAAGTGGTACTTCGGCTGATTCTCTCTGTGAGCTTCTGTTGGTGGAGGAGAGTGGTACTGCGGCTTCTGGGTTTCCTTCCTCAGGTGATGTGGTGAAGTCGTTAGGTGCTGCTCTATTTAACTCCACCTAGTGCTTTGATCCTGGCCTCCAGTCAATGTTCTAGTATTGGACCTGTTTCCTCCTGGATCGTTCCTGTGGCCTGCTGCTCTGCATAGCTAAGTTCCGCTTTTGCTATTTTGTTTGCTGTTTTTTCTGTCCAGCTTGCTTATTTGTTTTTTCTTGCTTGCTGGAAGCTCTGGGACGCAGAGGGTGTACCTCCGTGCCGTTAGTTCGGTACGGAGGGTCTTTTTGCCCCCTTTGCGTGGTTTTTTGTTGGGTTTTGTGTTGACCGCAAAGTTACCTTTCCTATCCTCGCTCTGTTCAGAAAGTCGGGCCTCACTTTGCTAAATCTATTTCATCTCTACGTTTGTCTTTTCATCTTAACTCACAGTCATTATATGTGGGGGCTGCCTTTTCCTTTGGGGTATTTCTCTGAGGCAAGGTAGGCTTATTTTCTATCTTCAGGCTAGCTAGTTTCTCAGGCTGTGCCGAGTTGCATAGGGAGCGTTAGGCGCAATCCACGGCTGCCTCTAGTGTGGTTGGAGAGGATTAGGGATTGCGGTCAGCAGAGTTCCCACGTCTCAGAGCTCGTTCTATGTTTTTGGGTTATTGTCAGGTCACTGTTTGTGCTCTGACTTCTATGTCCATTGTGGTACTGAATTACCTTATCATAACAGTACTGGAGGCCCAAAGTACTAATGATTCTCAATAGAGGGAAAAAAGAAGTTCTGTGACCATTTTTTTTTTCTCTGCACTGTGTTTTGCCTTTTTTTCCCCCTAGACATTTGGGTGGTTCAGGACACAGGTGTAGCGATGGACATTAAAGGTCTGTCTTCATGTGTGGATCAGCTCACGGCAAGAGTACAAAATATTAACCCCTTCATGACCCAGCCTATTTTGACCTTAAAGACCTTGCCGTTTTTTGCAATTGTGACCAGTGTCCCTTTATGAGGTAATAACTCAGGAACGCTTCAATGGATCCTAGCGGTTCTAAGATTGTTTTTTCGTGACATATTGGGCTTCATGTTAGTCGTAAATTTAGGTCAATAAATTCTGTGTTTATTTGTGATAAAAACGGAAATTTGGCGAAAATTTTGTAAATTTCGCAATTTTCACATTTTGATTTTTTATTCTGTTAAACCAGAGAGGTATGTGACACAAAATAGTTAATAAATAACATTTCCCACACGTCTACTTTACATCAGCACAATTTTGGAAACAAAATTTTTTTTTGCTAGGAAGTTATAAGGGTTAAAATTTGACCAGCGATTTCTCATTTTTACAACGAAATTTACAAAACCATTTTTTTTAGGGACCACCTCACATTTGAAGTCAGTTTGAGGGGTCTATATGGCTGAAAATACCCAAAAGTGACACCATTCTAAAAACTGCACTCCTCAAGGTGCACAAAACCACATTCCAGAAGTTTATTAACCCTTCAGGTGCTTCACAGCAGCAGAAGCAACATGGAAGGAAAAAATGAACATTTAACTTTTTAGTCACAAAAATGATTTTTCAGCAACAATTTTTGTATTTTCCCAATGGTAAAAGGAGAAACTGAACAACGATTGTTGTTGTCCAATTTGTCCTGAGTACGCTGATACCTCATATGTGGGGGTAAACCACTGTTTGGGCGCACGGCAGGGCTTGGAAGGGAAGGAGCGCCATTTGACTTTTTGAATGAAAAATTGGCTGCACTCTTTAGCGGACACCATGTCAAGTTTGGAGAGCCCCCGTGTGCCTAAAAATTGGAGCTCCCCCACAAGTGACCCCATTTTGGAAAATAGACGCCCCAAGGAACTTATCTAGATGCATAGTGAGCCCTTTAAACCCCCAGGTGCTTCACAAATTGATCCGTAAAAATGAAAAAGTACTATTTTTTCACAAAAAAAATTCTTTTAGCCTCAATTTTTTCATTTTCACATGGACAACAGGATAAAATGGATCCTAAAATTTGTTTGGCAATTTCTCCTGAGTACAACGATACCTCACATGTGGGGGTAAACCACTGTTTGGGCACATGGTAAGGCTCGGAAGGGAAGGAGCGCCATTTGACTTTTTGAATGAAAAATTATCTCCATCGTTAGCGGACACCATGTCGCGTTTGGAGAGACCCTGTGTGCTTAAACATTGGAGCTCCCCCACAAGTGACCCCATTTTGGAAACTGGACCCCCCAAGGAACTTATCTAGATGCCTAGTGAGCACTTTAAACCTTCAGGTGCTTCACAAATTGATCCGTAAAAATGAAAAAGTACTTTTTTTTCACAAAAAAATTATTTTCGCCTCAATTTTTTCATTTTCACATGGGCAATAGGATAAAATCGATCCTAAAATTTGTTGAGCAATTTTTCCCGAGTACGCCGATACCTCATATGTGGGGGTAAACCACTGTTTGGGCACACGGCAGGGCTCGGAAGGGAAGGCGTGCCTTTTGACTTTTTGAATGGAAAATTAGCTCCAATTGTTAGCGGACACCATGTCGCATTTGGAGAGCCCCTGTGTGCCTATGCAATGGAGCTCCCCCACAAGTGACCCCATTTTGGAAGCTAGACCCCCCAAGGAACTTATCTAGATGCATACTGAGCACTTTAAACCCCCAGTTGCTTCACAGAAGTTTATAATGCAGGGCCATGAAAATAAAAAATAATTTTTCTTTTCTCAAAAATGATTTTTTAGCCTGGAATTTCCTATTTTGCCAATGGTAATAGGAGAAATTGGACCACATATGTTGTTGTCCAGTTTGTCTTGAGTACGCAGATACCCCATATGTGGCGGTAAACCACTGTTTGGGTGCACGGCAGGGCTCAGAAGGGAAGGCATGCCATTTGGCTTTTTAAATGGAAAATTAGCTCCAATCATTAGCGGACACCATGTCGCGTTTGGAGAGCCTCTGTGTGCCTAAACATTGGAGATCCCCCACAAATGACCCCATTTTGGAAACTAGACCCCCAAAGGAACTAATCTAGATGTGTGGTGAGCACTTTGAACCCTCAAGTGCTTCACAGAAGTTTATAACGCAGAGCCATGAAAATAAAGAAAAAAAATTATTTTCTCAAAAACGAATTTTTAGCCCGCAATTTTTTATTTTGCCAATGGTAACAGGAGAAATTTGACCGCAAAAGTTGTTGTCCAGTTTCTCCTGAGTACACTGATACCCCATATGTGGGGGTAAACCACTGTTTGGGCACATGCTGGGGCTCGGAAGTGAAGTAGTGACGTTTTGAAATGCAGACTTTGATGGAATGCTCTGCGGGCGTCACGTTGCGTTTGCAGAGCCCCTGGTGTGCCTAAACAGTAGAAACCCCCCACAAGTGACCCCATTTTGGAAACTAGACCCCGAAAGGAACTTATCTAGATGTGAGGTGAGCACTTTGAACCCCCAAGTGCTTCACAGAAGTTCATAACACAGAGCAGTGAAAATAATAAATACATTTTCTTTCCTCAAAAATAATTTTTTAGCCCAGAATTTTTTATTTTCCCAAGGGTTACAGGAGAAATTGGACCACAAAAGTTATTGTCCAGTTTCTCCTGAGTAAGCTGATACCCCATGTGTGGGGGTAAACCACTGTTTGGGCACACGTGGGGGCTCAGAAGGGAAGTAGTGACTTTTGAAATGCAGACTTTGATGGAATGGTCTGCGGGCATCACGTTGCGTTTGCAGAGCCCCTGGTGTGCCTAAACAGTAGAAACCCCCCACAAGTGACCCCATTTTGGAAACTAGACCCCCAAAGGAACTTATCTAGATATGTGGTGAGCACTTTCAACCCCCAAGTGCTCTACAGAAGTTTATAACGCAGAGCCGTGAAAATAATAAATACGTTTTCTTTCCTCAAAAATAATTTTTTAGCCCAGAATTTTTTATTTTCCCAAGGGTTACAGGAGAAATTGGACCTCAAAAGTTGTTGTCCAGTTTCTCCTGAGTACGCTGATACCCCATGTGTGGGGGTAAACCACTGTTTGGGCACACGTCGGGGCTCAGAAGGGAAGTAGTGACTTTTGAAATGCAGACTTTGATGGAATGGTCTGCGGACGTCATGTTGCGTTTGCAGAGCCCCTGGTGTGCCTAAACAGTAGAAACCCCCCACAAGTGACCCCATTTTGGACACTAGACCCTCCAAGGAACTTATCTAGATATGTGGTGAGCACTTTGAACCTCCAAGTGCTTCACAGACGTTTACAACGCAGAGCCGTGAAAATAAAAAATCATTTTTCTTTCCTCAAAAATGTTTTAGCAAGCAATTTTTTATTTTCTCAAGGGTAACAGGAGAAATTGGACCCCAGTAATTGTTGCGCAGTTTGTCCTGAGTACGCTGGTACCCCATATGTGGGGGTAAACCACTGTTTGGGCACACGTCGGGGCTCGGAAGTGAGGGAGCACCATTTGACTTTTTGAATACAAGATTGGCTGGAATCAATGGTGGCGCCATGTTGCGTTTGGAGACCCCCTGATGTGCCTAAACAGTGGAAACCCCTCAATTCTAACTCCAACACACCCCTAAACCTTATCCCAACTGTAGCCGTAACCCTAATCACAACCCTAACCCCAACACACCCGTAACCCCAACACACCCCTAACCCTAAGGCTATGTGCCCACGTTGCGGATTCGTATGAGATTTTTCAGCACCATTTTTGAAAAATCCGCGGGTAAAAGGCACTGCGTTTTACCTGCGGATTTACCGCGGATTGCCAGTGTTTTTTGCGCGGATTTCACCTGCGGATTCCTATTGAGGAACAGGTGTAAAACGCTGCGGAATCCGCACAAAGAATTGACATGCTGCGGAAAATACAACGCAGCGTTCCCGCGCGGTATTTTCCGCACCATGGGCACAGCGGATTTGGCTTTCCATATGTTTACATGGTACTGTAAACCTGATGGAACACTGCTGCGAATCCGCAGCCAAATCCGCACCGTGTGCACATAGCCTAATTCTAAAGGTATGTGCACACGCTGCGGAAAACGCTGCGGATCCGCAGCAGTTTCCCATGAGTTTACAGTTCAATGTAAACCTATGGGAAACAAAAATCGCTGTACACATGCTGCGGAAAAACTGCACGGAAACGCAGCGGTTTACATTCCGCAGCATGTCACTTCTTTCTGCGGATTCCGCAGCGGTTTTACAACTGCTCCAATAGAAAATCGCAGTTGTAAAACCGCAGTGAAATGCACAGAAAAAACATGGTAAATCCGCCATAAATCCGCAGTGGTTTAGCACTGCGGTTTATCAAATCCTCTGCGGAAAAATCCGCATAGGACCAGAATACGTGTGGACATCCCGAACCCTAAAGGTACCGTCACACTTAGTGACGCTGCAGCGATACCGACAACGATCCGGATCGCTGCAGCGTCGCTGTTTGGTCGCTGGAGAGCTGTCACACAGACCGCTCTCCAGCGACCAACGATGCTGGTAACCAGGGTAAACATCGGGTAACTAAGCGCAGGGCCGCGCTTAGTAACCCGATGTTTACCCTGGTTACCATCCTAAAAGTAAAAAAAACCAAACACTACATACTTACCTACAGCCGTCTGTCCTCCAGCGCTGTGCTCTGCACTCCTCCTGTACTGGCTGTGAGCACAGCGGCCGGAAAGCAGAGCGGTGACGTCACCGCTCTGCTTTCCGGCTGACTGACGCTCACAGCCAGAGCAGGAGGAGTGCAGAGCACAGCGCCGGGGACAGACAGCGGTAGGTAAGTATGTAGTGTTTGTTTTTTTTTACTTTTAGGATGGTAACCAGGGTAAACATCGGGTTACTAAGCGCGGCCCTGCGCTTAGTTACCCAATGTTTACCCTGGTTACCAGTGAAGACATCGCTGAGTCGGTGTCACACACGCCGATTCAGCGATGTCTGCGGGGAGTCCAGCGACCAAATAAAGTTCTGGACTTTCTTCCCCGACCAACGACAGCACAGCAGGGGCCTGATCGCTGCTGCCTGTCACACTGGACGATATCGCTAGCGAGGACGCTGCAACGTCACGGATCGCTAGCGATATCGTCTAGTGTGACGGTACCTTAACCCTACCCCTAACCCTACCCCTAACCCTAACCCTACCCCTAACCCTAACCCTACCCCTAACCCTACCCCTAACCCTACCCCTAACCCTACCCCTAGTTCTTACCCCAACCTTAGTGGAAAAAAAAAAATATTTTTTTTTATTGTCCCTACCTATGGGGGTGACAAAGCGGGGGGGGGGGGGGTCATTTACTTTTTTTTTTATTTTGATCACTGAGATAGGTTATATCTCAGTGATCAAAATTCACTCTGGAACGAATCTGCCGGCCGGCAGATTCGGCGGTCGCACTGCACATGCGCCCGCCATTTTGGAAGATGGCGGCGCCCAGGAAAGAAGACGGACGGACACCGGGAGGCCAGGTAAGTATAAGGGGGGGGAGATCAGGGCACGGGGGGGGGGGGCGTCGGAGCACGGGGGCGGTGGATCGGAACACGGAGGGGTGGATTGGAGCACGGGGTGGGGGATCGCTGTGCGGGCGGGTGGATCGGAGCACGTTGGGGGGATCGCTGTGCGGGGGGGTCGGAGTGCGGGGGGGTTTGATTGGAGCACGGGGGGTGTGATTGGAGCACGGGGGAGCGGACAGGAGGACGGGGGAGCGGAGCACAGGATGGAGGGGAGCGGACCACAGATCGGGGGGCTGGGGGGGCGATCGGTGGGGTGGGGTGGGGGCACATTAGTGTTTCCAGCCATGGCCGATGATATTGCAGCATCGGCCATGGCTGGATTGTAATATTTCACCATTTTTTAGGTGAAATATTACAAATCGCTCTGATTGGCAGTTTCACTTTCAACAGCCAATCAGAGCGATCGTAGCCACGGGGGGGTGAAGCCACCCCCCCCTGGGCTAAACTACCACTCCCCCTGTCCCTGCAGGCCGGGTGAAATGGGAGTTAACCCTTTCACCCGATCTGCAGGGACGCGATCTTTCCATGACGCATATGCTGCGTCATGTGTTATGGCTGGCAATCAGGCAACACAGCGTGCAGTAATCAGCGCACATACAGAGATCTGGCAATAACCCAAAACAATAGGACGAGCTCTGAGACGTGGAATCTCTGTAGACTGCAGTACCTGATCTATCCTCACACAACTGGAAGCAGCAGTGGATTGCGCCTATCAACTACCTATGCAACTCGGCACTGCCTGAGGAGCTGACTAGCCTGAAGATAGAAATACAAGCCTGACTTACCTCAGAGAAATACCCCAAAGGAATAGGCAGCCCCCACATATAATGACTGTTAGCAAGATGAAAAGACAAACGTAGGAATGAAATAGATTCAGCAAAGTGAGGCCCGATATTCTAGACAGAGCGAGGATAGCAAAGAGAACTATGCAGTCTACAAAAAAACCCTAAAACGAAAACCACGCAAAGGGGCAAAAAGACCCACCGTGCCGAACTAACAGCACGGCGGTGCACCCCTTTGCTTCTCAGAGCTTCCAGCAAAAGATAATAACAAGCTGGACAGAAAAAACAGAAAACAAACTAGAAGCACTTATCTAGCAGAGCAGCAGGCCCAAGGAAAGATGCAGTAGCTCAGATCCAACACTGGAACATTGACAAGGAGCAAGGAAGACAGACTCAGGTGGAGCTAAATAGCAAGGTAGCCAACGAGCTCACCAAAACACCTGAGGGAGGAAGCCCAGAGACTGCAATACCACTTGTGACCACAGAAGTGAACTCAGCCACAGAATTCACAACAGTACCCCCCCCTTGAGGAGGGGTCACCGAACCCTCACCAGAACCCCCAGGCCGACCAGGATGAGCCACATGAAAGGCACGAACAAGATCTGGGGCATGGACATCAGAGGCAAAAACCCAGGAATTATCTTCCTGAGCATAACCCTTCCATTTGACCAGATACTGGAGTTTCCGTCTAGAGACACGAGAATCCAAAATCTTCTCCACAATATACTCCAATTCCCCCTCCACCAAAACAGGGGCAGGAGGCTCCACAGATGGAACCATAGGTGCCACGTATCTCCTCAACAACGACCTATGGAATACATTATGTATGGAAAAGGAGTCTGGGAGGGTCAGACGAAAAGACACCGGATTGAGAATCTCAGAAATCCTATACGGACCAATAAAACGAGGTTTAAATTTAGGAGAGGAAACCTTCATAGGTATATGACGAGAAGATAACCAAACCAGATCCCCAACACGAAGTCGGGGTCCCACACGGCGTCTGCGATTAGCGAAAAGCTGAGCCTTCTCCTGGGACAAGGTCAAATTGTCCACTACCTGAGTCCAAATCTGCTGCAACCTGTCCACCACATAATCCACACCAGGACAGTCCGAAGACTCAACCTGTCCTGAAGAGAAACGAGGATGGAACCCAGAATTGCAGAAAAATGGAGAGACCAAGGTAGCCGAGCTGGCCCGATTATTAAGGGCGAACTCAGCCAACGGCAAAAATGACACCCAATCATCCTGGTCAGCGGAAACAAAACATCTCAGATATGTTTCCAAGGTCTGATTGGTTCGTTCGGTCTGGCCATTAGTCTGAGGATGGAAGGCCGAGGAAAAAGATAGGTCAATGCCCATCCTACCACAAAAGGCTCGCCAGAACCTCGAGACAAACTGGGAACCTCTGTCAGAAACAATATTCTCAGGAATGCCATGTAAACGAACCACATGCTGGAAGAACAAAGGCACCAAATCAGAGGAGGAAGGCAATTTAACCAAGGGCACCAGATGGACCATTTTAGAAAAGCGATCACAGACCACCCAAATGACAGACATCTTTTGAGAAACGGGAAGGTCAGAAATGAAATCCATCGAAATATGTGTCCAAGGCCTCTTCGGGACCGGCAAGGGCAAAAGCAACCCACTGGCACGTGAACAGCAGGGCTTAGCCCTAGCACAAATTCCACAGGACTGCACAAAAGCACGCACATCCCGTGACAGAGATGGCCACCAGAAGGATCTAGCAACCAACTCCCTGGTACCAAAGATTCCTGGATGACCGGCCAGCACCGAACAATGAAGTTCAGAGATAACTTTACTAGTCCACCTATCAGGGACGAACAGTTTCTCGGCCGGACAACGATCAGGTTTATTAGCCTGAAATTTCTGCAACACTCTCCGCAAATCAGGGGAGATGGCAGACACAATGACTCCTTCCTTGAGGATACTCGCCGGCTCAGATAACCCCGGAGAGTCGGGCACAAAACTCCTAGACAGAGCATCCGCCTTCACATTTTTAGAGCCCGGAAGGTATGAAATCACAAAATCAAAACGAGCAAAAAATAACGACCAACGGGCCTGTCTAGGATTCAAGCGCTTGGCAGACTCAAGATAAGTAAGGTTCTTATGATCAGTCAAAACCACCACGCGATGCTTAGCACCCTCAAGCCAATGACGCCACTCCTCGAATGCCCACTTCATGGCCAGCAACTCTCGGTTGCCCACATCATAATTACGCTCAGCAGCAGAAAATATCCTGGAAAAGAAAGCACATGGTTTGAACACTGAGCAACCAGAACCTCTCTGTGACAAAACCGCCCCTGCACCAATCTCAGAAGCATCAACCTCGACCTGGAACGGAAGAGAAACATCAGGTTGACACAACACAGGGGCACAGCAAAAACGACGCTTCAACTCCTGAAAAGCTTCCACGGCAGCAGAAGACCAATTAACCAAATCAGCACCCTTCTTGGTCAAATCGGTCAATGGTCTGGCAATGCTAGAAAAATTACAGATGAAGCGACGATAAAAATTAGCAAAGCCCAGGAATTTCTGCAAACTTTTTAGAGATGTCGGCTGAGTCCAATCCTGGATGGCCTGAACCTTAACCGGATCCATCTCGATAGTAGAAGGGGAAAAGATGAACCCCAAAAATGAAACTTTCTGCACACCGAAGAGACACTTTGATCCCTTCACGAACAAGGAATTAGCACGCAGTACCTGGAAAACCATTCTGACTTGCTTCACATGAGACTCCCAATCATCTGAGAAGATCAAAATGTCATCCAAGTAAACAATCAAGAATTTATCCAGATACTCACGGAAAATGTCATGCATAAAAGACTGAAAAACAGATGGAGCATTGGCAAGTCCGAACGGCATCACCAGATACTCAAAATGACCCTCGGGCGTATTAAATGCCGTTTTCCATTCATCTCCCTGCCTGATTCTCACCAGATTATACGCACCACGAAGATCAATCTTAGTAAACCAACTAGCCCCCTTAATCCGAGCAAACAAGTCAGAAATCAATGGCAAGGGATACTGAAACTTAACAGTGATCTTATTAAGAAGGCGGTAATCAATACACGGTCTTAGCGAACCATCCTTCTTGGCTACAAAAAAGAACCCTGCTCCCAATGGTGACGACGATGGGCGAATATGTCCCTTCTCCAGAGACTCCTTCACATAACTGCGCATAGCGGTGTGTTCAGGTACGGACAAATTAAATAAACGACCCTTAGGGAATTTACTACCAGGAATCAAATCGATAGCACAATCACAATTCCTATGCGGAGGAAGGGCATCAGACTTGGACTCTTCAAATACATCCTGAAAGTCCGACAAGAACTCTGGGATGTCAGAAGGAATGGATGACGAAATAGACAAAAATGGAACATCACCATGTACTCCCTGACAACCCCAGCTGGTTACCGACATAGAGTTCCAATCCAATACTGGATTATGGGTTTGTAGCCATGGCAACCCCAACACGACCACATCATGCAAATTATGCAGTACCAAAAAGCGAATAACTTCCTGATGTGCAGGAGCCATGCACATGGTCAGCTGGGCCCAGTACTGAGGCTTATTCTTGGCCAGAGGTGTAGCATCAATTCCTCTCAACGGAATAGGACACCGCAAAGGCTCCAAGAAAAATCCACAACGTTTAGCATAATCCAAATCCATCAGATTCAGGGCAGCGCCTGAATCCACAAACGCCATGACAGAATATGATGACAAAGAGCACATTAAGGTAATGGACAAAAGGAATTTGGACTGTACAGTACCAATAACGGCAGAGCTATCGAACCGCCTAGTGCGTTTAGGACAATTAGAAATAGCATGAGTAGAATCACCACAATAGAAACACAGTCTGTTCAGACGTCTGTGTTCGTGCCGTTCTACTTTAGTCATAGTCCTGTCGCACTGCATAGGCTCAGGCTTACTCTCAGACAATACCGCCAGATGGTGCACAGATTTACGCTCGCGCAAGCGACGACCGATCTGAATGGCCAAGGACATAGACTCATTCAAACCAGCAGGCATAGGAAATCCCACCATTACATCCTTAAGAGCTTCAGAGAGACCCTTTCTGAACAAAGCCGCTAGTGCAGATTCATTCCACAGAGTGAGTACTGACCATTTTCTAAATTTCTGACAATATACTTCTACATCATCCTGACCCTGGCATAAAGCCAGCAGATTTTTCTCAGCTTGATCCACTGAATTAGGCTCATCGTAAAGCAATCCCAGCGCCTGGAAAAATGCATCAACATTACTCAATGCAGAATCTCCTGGTGCAAGAGAAAACGCCCAGTCCTGTGGGTCGCCGCGCAAAAAAGAAATAATAATCAAAACCTGTTGAATAGGATTACCAGAAGAATGAGGTTTCAAGGCCAAAAATAGCTTACAATTGTTTCTGAAGCTCAGGAACTTAGTTCTGTCACCAAAAAACAAATCAGGAATCGGAATTCTTGGTTCTAGCATCGATTTCTGATCAATAGTATCTTGAATCTTTTGTACATTTACAACGAGATTATCCATTGAGGAGCACAGAGCCTGAATATCCATGTCCACAGCTGTGTCCTGAAGCACTCTAATGTCTAGGGGAAAAAAAAGACTGAAGACAGAGCTAAGAAAAAAAAATGATGTCAGGATTTCTTTTTTCCCTCTATTGGAAATCATTGAGGGGCTCCTTGTACTGTTATGGCTGGCAATCAGGCAACACAGCGTGCAGTAATCAGCGCACATACAGAGATCTGGCAATGACCCAAAACAATAGGACGAGCTCTGAGACGTGGAATCTCTGTAGACTGCAGTACCTGATCTATCCTCACACAACTGGAAGCAGCAGTGGATTGCGCCTATCAACTACCTATGCAACTCGGCACTGCCTGAGGAGCTGACTAGCCTGAAGATAGAAATACAAGCCTGACTTACCTCAGAGAAATACCCCAAAGGAATAGGCAGCCCCCACATATAATGACTGTTAGCAAGATGAAAAGACAAACGTAGGAATGAAATAGATTCAGCAAAGTGAGGCCCGATATTCTAGACAGAGCGAGGATAGCAAAGAGAACTATGCAGTCTACAAAAAAACCCTAAAACGAAAACCACGCAAAGGGGCAAAAAGACCCACCGTGCCGAACTAACAGCACGGCGGTGCACCCCTTTGCTTCTCAGAGCTTCCAGCAAAAGATAATAACAAGCTGGACAGAAAAAACAGAAAACAAACTAGAAGCACTTATCTAGCAGAGCAGCAGGCCCAAGGAAAGATGCAGTAGCTCAGATCCAACACTGGAACATTGACAAGGAGCAAGGAAGACAGACTCAGGTGGAGCTAAATAGCAAGGTAGCCAACGAGCTCACCAAAACACCTGAGGGAGGAAGCCCAGAGACTGCAATACCACTTGTGACCACAGAAGTGAACTCAGCCACAGAATTCACAACAGTCATGGGTCGGAATGGCACCGACTTTCATGACGCAGCGTATGCGTCAAAGGTCGGGAAGGGGTTAAAGACTTTGTGGTTCAGAATTCTATGTTAGAACCAAGAATTCCTATTCCTGATTTGTTTTTTGGAGATAGAACTAAATTTCTGAGTTTCAAAAATAATTGTAAACGATTTCTGGCTTTGAAACCTCGCTCCTCTGATGACCCAGTTCAACAGGTTAGGATCATTATTTCTTTTTTACGTGGCGACCCTCAGGACTGGGCATTTTCTCTTGCGTCAGGAGATCCTGCATTAAGTAATATCGATGCGTTTTTCCTGGCGCTCGGATTGCTGTACGATGAACCTAATTCAGTGGATCAGGCAGAGAAAAATTTGCTGGCTCTGTGTCAGGGTCAGGATGAGATAGAGGTATATTGTCAGAAATTTAGAAAGTGGTCCGTACTCACTCAATGGAATGAAGGTGCGCTCACAGCTATTTTCAGAAAGGGTCTCTCTGAAGCCCTTAGGGATGTCATGGTGGGATTTCCTATGCCTGCTGGTCTGAATGAGTCTATGTCTTTGGCCATTCAGATCGGTCGACGCTTGCGTGAGCATAAATCTGTGCACCATTTGGCGGTATTATCTGAGCATAAACCTGAGCCTATGCAGTGCGATAGGACTTTGACCAGAGTTGAACGGCAAGAACACAGACGTCTGAATGGGCTGTGTTTCTACTGTGGTGATTCCACTCATGCTATCTCTGATTGTCCTAAGCGCACTAAGCGGTTTGCTAGGTCTGCCACCATTGGTACGGTACAGTCAAAATTTCTTTTGTCCGTTACCTTGATCTGCTCTTTGTCATCTTATTCTGTCATGGCATTTGTAGATTCAGGCGCTGCCCTGAATTTGATGGACTTGGAGTATGCTAGGCGTTGTGGGTTTTTCTTGGAGCCCTTGCAGTGTCCTATTCCATTGAGAGGAATTGATTCTACGCCTTTGGCCAAGAATAAGCCTCAGTCCTGGACCCAGCTGACCATGTGCATGGCTCCTGCACATCAGGAGGTTATTCGCTTTCTGGTGTTGCATAATCTGCATGATGTGGTCATGTTGGGGTTGCCATGGCTACAAGTCCATAATCCAGTATTAGATTGGAAATCCATGTCTGTGTCCAGCTGGGGTTGTCAGGGGGTACATGGGGATGTCCCATTTCTGTCTATTTTGTCATCCACCCCTTCTGAGGTTCCAGAGTTCTTGTCTGATTACCGGGATGTATTTGATGAGCCCAAGTCCGATACCCTACCTCCGCATAGGGATTGTGATTGTGCTATCGATTTGATTCCTGGTAGTAAATTCCCAAAAGGTTGACTGTTTAATTTATCTGTGCCTGAGCACGCCGCTATGCGGAGTTATGTGAAGGAGTCTTTGGAGAAGGGGCATATTCGCCCGTCATCGTCGCCATTGGGAGCAGGGTTCTTTTTTGTGGCCAAGAAGGATGGTTCGCTGAGACCTTGTATAGATTACCGCCTTCTAAATAAGATCACGGTTAAATTTCAGTACCCCTTGCCGTTGTTATCTGATTTGTTTGCTCGGATTAAGGGGGCTAGTTGGTTCACCAAGATAGATCTTCGTGGTGCGTATAATCTTGTGCATATTAAGCGAGGCGATGAATGGAAAACTGCATTTAATACGCCCGAGGGCCATTTTGAGTATCTAGTAATGCCATTCGGACTTGCCAATGCTCCATCAGTGTTTCAGTCCTTTATGCATGACATCTTCCGAGAGTACCTGGATAAATTCCTGATTGTGTACTTGGATGACATTTTGATCTTCTCGGATGATTGGGAGTCTCATGTGAAGCAGGTCAGAACGGTGTTTCAGGTCCTGCGTGCTAATTCTTTGTTTGTGAAGTGATCAAAGTGTCTCTTTGGTGTTCAGAAGGTTTCATTTTTGGGGTTCATCTTTTCCCCTTCTACTATCGAGATGGACCCTGTTAAGGTCCAAGCCATCCATGATTGGACTCAGCCGACATCTCTGAAAAGTCTGCAAAAGTTCCTGGGCTTTGCTAATTTTTATTGTCGCTTCATCTGCAACTTTTCTAGTATTGCTAAACCATTGACCGATTTGACCAAGAAGGGTGCTGATGTGGTCAATTGGTCTTCTGCTGCTGTGGAAGCTTTTCAAGAGTTGAAGCGTCGTTTTTCTTCTGCCCCTGTGTTGTGTCAACCAGATGTTTCGCTTCCATTCCAGGTCGAGGTTGATGCTTCTGAGATTGGAGCAGGGGCTGTTTTGTCGCAGAGAAGTTCTGATTGCTCGGTGATGAAACCATGCGCCTTCTTTTCCAGGAAGTTTTCGCCTGCTGAGCGTAATTATGATGTTGGCAATCGAGAGTTGCTGGCCATGAAGTGGGCATTCGAGGAGTGGCGTCATTGGCTTGAAGGAGCTAAGCATCGCGTGGTGGTCTTGACTGATCATAAGAACTTGACTTATCTCGAGTCTGCCAAGCGGTTGAATCCTAGACAGGCTCGTTGGTCGCTGTTTTTTGCCCGTTTTGACTTTGTGATTTCGTACCTTCCGGGCTCTAAAAATGTGAAGGCGGATGCTCTGTCTAGGAGTTTTGTGCCCGACTCTCCGGGTTTATCTGAGCCGGCGGGTATTCTCAAAGAGGGAGTAATTGTGTCTGCCATCTGCCCTGATTTGCGGCGGGTGCTGCAAAAATTTCAGGCTAATAAACCTGATCGTTGCCCAGCGGAGAAACTGTTTGTCCCTGATAGGTGGACGAATAAAGTTATGTCTGAGGTTCATTGTTCGGTGTTGGCTGGTCATCCTGGAATCTTTGGTACCAGAGAGTTAGTGGCCAGATCCTTTTGGTGGCCATCTCTGTCGCGGGATGTGCGTTCTTTTGTGCAGTCCTGTGGGATTTGTGCTCGGGCTAAGCCCTGCTGTTCTCGTGCTAGTGGTTGCTTTTGCCCTTGCCGGTCCCGAAGAGGCCTTGGACACAAATCTCTATGGATTTTATTTCAGATCTTCCCGTCTCTCAAAAGATGTCAGTCATTTGGGTGGTCTGTGATCGCTTCTCTAAGATGGTCCATTTGGTACCCTTGTCTAAATTACCTTCCTCCTCTGATTTGGTGCCATTGTTCTTCCAGTATGTGGTTCGTTTACATGGCATTCCAGAGAATATCGTTTCTGACAGAGGTTCCCAGTTTGTTTCGAGGTTTTGGCGAGCCTTTTGTGCTAGGATGGGCATTGACTTGTCTTTTTCCTCGGCTTTCCATCCTCAGACTAATGGCCAGACCGAACGAACCAATCAGACCTTGGAAACATATCTGAGATGCTTTGTTTCTGCTGATCAGGATGACTGGGTGTCCTTTTTGCCTTTGGCTGAGTTCGCCCTTAATAATCGGGCCAGCTCGGCTACCTTGGTTTCGCCGTTTTTCTGCAACTCTGGGTTCCATCCTCGTTTCTCTTCAGGGCAGGTTGAGTCTTCGGACTGTCCTGGTGTGGATACTGTGGTGGACAGGTTGCAGCAGATTTGGACTTATGTAGTGGACAATTTGACCTTGTCCCAGGAGAAGGCTCAACATTTCGCTAATCGCAGACGCTGTGTGGGTCCCCGACTTCGTGTTGGGGATTTGGTTTGGTTATCTTCTCGTCATATTCCTATGAAGGTTTCCTCTCCTAAGTTTAAACCTCGTTTCATTGGTCCGTATAGGATTTCTGAGGTTCTTAATCCTGTGTCTTTTCGTCTGACCCTTCCAGATTCTTTTTCCATACATAACGTATTCCATAGGTCATTGTTGCGGAGATACGTGGCACCTATGGTTCCATCTGTTGATCCTCCTGCCCCGGTTTTGGTGGAGGGGGAGTTGGAGTATATTGTGGAGAAGATTTTGGATTCTCGTGTTTCTAGACGGAAACTCCAGTATCTGGTTAAGTGGAAGGGTTATGCTCAGGAAGATAATTCCTGGGTCTTTGCCTCTGATGTCCATGCTCCCGATCTTGTTCGTGCCTTTCATATGGCTCATCCTGGTCGTCCTGGGGGCTCTGGTGAGGTTTCGGTGACCCCTCCTCAAGGGGGGGTACTGTTGTGAATTCTGTGGCAGAGCTCCCTCCTGTGGTCACAAGTGGTACTTCGGCTGATTCTCTCTGTGAGCTTCTGTTGGTGGAGGAGAGTGGTACTGCGGCTTCTGGGTTTCCTTCCTCAGGTGATGTGGTGAAGTCGTTAGGTGCTGCTCTATTTAACTCCACCTAGTGCTTTGATCCTGGCCTCCAGTCAATGTTCTAGTATTGGACCTGTTTCCTCCTGGATCGTTCCTGTGGCCTGCTGCTCTGCATAGCTAAGTTCCGCTTTTGCTATTTTGTTTGCTGTTTTTTCTGTCCAGCTTGCTTATTTGTTTTTTCTTGCTTGCTGGAAGCTCTGGGACGCAGAGGGTGTACCTCCGTGCCGTTAGTTCGGTACGGAGGGTCTTTTTGCCCCCTTTGCGTGGTTTTTTGTTGGGTTTTGTGTTGACCGCAAAGTTACCTTTCCTATCCTCGCTCTGTTCAGAAAGTCGGGCCTCACTTTGCTAAATCTATTTCATCTCTACGTTTGTCTTTTCATCTTAACTCACAGTCATTATATGTGGGGGCTGCCTTTTCCTTTGGGGTATTTCTCTGAGGCAAGGTAGGCTTATTTTCTATCTTCAGGCTAGCTAGTTTCTCAGGCTGTGCCGAGTTGCATAGGGAGCGTTAGGCGCAATGCACGGCTGCCTCTAGTGTGGTTGGAGAGGATTAGGGATTGCGGTCAGCAGAGTTCCCACGTCTCAGAGCTCGTTCTATGTTTTTGGGTTATTGTCAGGTCACTGTTTGTGCTCTGACTTCTATGTCCATTGTGGTACTGAATTACCTTATCATAACAGTACTGGAGGCCCAAAGTACTAATGATTCTCAATAGAGGGAAAAAAGAAGTTCTGAGACCATTTTTTTTTTCTCTGCACTGTGTTTTGCCTTTTTTTCCCCCTAGACATTTGGGTGGTTCAGGACACAGGTGTAGCGATGGACATTAAAGGTCTGTCTTCATGTGTGGATCAGCTCACGGCAAGAGTACAAAATATTAAAGACTTTGTGGTTCAGAATTCTATGTTAGAACCAAGAATTCCTATTCCTGATTTGTTTTTTGGAGATAGAACTAAATTTCTGAGTTTCAAAAATAATTGTAAACTATTTCTGGCTTTGAAACCTCGCTCCTCTGGTGACCCAGTTCAACAGGTTAGGATCATTATTTCTTTTTTACGTGGCGACCCTCAGGACTGGGCATTTTCTCTTGCGTCAGGAGATCCTGCATTAAGTAATATCGATGCGTTTTTCCTGGCGCTTGGATTGCTGTACGATGAACCTAATTCAGTGGATCAGGCAGAGAAAAATTTGCTGGCTCTGTGTCAGGGTCAGGATGAGATAGAGGTATATTGTCAGAAATTTAGAAAGTGGTCCGTACTCACTCAATGGAATGAAGGTGCGCTCGCAGCTATTTTCAGAAAGGGTCTCTCTGAAGCCCTTAGGGATGTCATGGTGGGATTTCCTATGCCTGCTGGTCTGAATCAGTCTATGTCTTTGGCCATTCAGATCGGTCGACGCTTGCGTGAGCATAAATCTGTGCACCATTTGGCGGTATTATCTGAGCATAAACCTGAGCCTATGCAGTGCGATAGGACTTTGACCAGAGTTGAACGGCAAGAACACAGACGTCTGAATGGGCTGTGTTTCTACTGTGCTGATTCCACTCATGCTATCTCTGATTGTCCTAAGCGCACTAAGCGGTTCGCTAGGTCTGCCACCATTGGTACGGTACAGTCAAAATTTCTTTTGTCCGTTACCTTGATCTGCTCTTTGTCATCTTATTCTGTCATGGCATTTGTGGATTCAGGCGCTGCCCTGAATTTGATGGACTTGGAGTATGCTAGGCGTTGTGGGTTTTTCTTGGAGCCCTTGCAGTGTCCTATTCCATTGAGAGGAATTGATGCTACGCCTTTGGCCAAGAATAAGCCTCAGTACTGGACCCAGCTGACCATGTGCATGGCTCCTGCATATCAGGAGGTTATTCGCTTTCTGGTGTTGCATAATCTGCATGATGTGGTGATGTTGGGGTTGCCATGGCTACAAGTCCATAATCCAGTATTAGATTGGAAATCCATGTCTGTGTCCAGCTTAGGGGGTACATGGTGATGTCCCATTTCTGTCTATTTTGTCATCCACCCCTTCTGAGGTTCCAGAGTTCTTGTCTGATTACCGGGATGTATTTGATGAGCCCAAGTCCGATACCCTACCTCCGCATAGGGATTGTGATTGTGCTATCGATTTGATTCCTGGTAGTAAATTCCCAAAAGGTCGACTGTTTAATTTATCTGTGCCTGAGCACGCCGCTATGCGGAGTTATGTGAAGGAGTCTTTGGAGAAGGGGCATATTCGCCCGTCATCGTCGCCATTGGGAGCAGGGTTCTTTTTTGTGGCCAAGAAGGATGGTTCGCTGAGACCTTGTATAGATTACCGCCTTCTAAATAAGATCACGGTTAAATTTCAGTACCCCTTGCCGTTGTTATCTGATTTGTTTGCTCGGATTAAGGGGGCTAGTTGGTTCACCAAGATAGATCTTCGTGGTGCGTATAATCTTGTGCATATTAAGCGAGGCGATGAATGGAAAACTGCATTTAATACGCCCGAGGGCCATTTTGAGTATCTAGTAATGCCATTCGGACTTGCCAATGCTCCATCAGTGTTTCAGTCCTTTATGCATGACATCTTCCGAGAGTACCTGGATAAATTCCTGATTGTGTACTTGGATGACATTTTGATCTTCTCGGATGATTGGGAGTCTCATGTGAAGCAGGTCAGAACGGTGTTTCAGGTCCTGCGTGCTAATTCTTTGTTTGTGAAGTGATCAAAGTGTCTCTTTGGTGTTCAGAAGGTTTCATTTTTGGGGTTCATCTTTTCCCCTTCTACTATCGAGATGGACCCTGTTAAGGTCCAAGCCATCCATGATTGGACTCAGCCGACATCTCTGAAAAGTCTGCAAAAGTTCCTGGGCTTTGCTAATTTTTATTGTCGCTTCATCTGCAACTTTTCTAGTATTGCTAAACCATTGACCGATATGACAAAGAAGGGTGCTGATGTGGTCAATTGGTCTTCTGCTGCTGTGGAAGCTTTTCAAGAGTTGAAGCGTCGTTTTTCTTCTGCCCCTGTGTTGTGTCAACCAGATGTATCGCTTCCATTCCAGGTCGAGGTTGATGCTTCTGAGATTGGAGCAGGGGCTGTTTTGTCGCAGAGAAGTTCTGATTGCTCGGTGATGAAACCATGCGCCTTCTTTTCCAGGAAGTTTTCGCCTGCTGAGCGTAATTATGATGTTGGCAATCGAGAGTTGCTGGCCATGAAGTGGGCATTCGAGGAGTGGCGTCATTGGCTTGAAGGAGCTAAGCATCGCGTGGTGGTCTTGACTGATCATAAGAACTTGACTTATCTCGAGTCTGCCAAGCGGTTGAATCCTAGACAGGCTCGTTGGTCGCTGTTTTTTGCCCGTTTTGACTTTGTGATTTCGTACCTTCCGGGCTCTAAAAATGTGAAGGCGGATGCTCTGTCTAGGAGTTTTGTGCCCGACTCTCCGGGTTTATCTGAGCCGGCGGGTATTCTCAAAGAGGGAGTAATTGTGTCTGCCATCTGCCCTGATTTGCGGCGGGTGCTGCAAAAATTTCAGGCTAATAAACCTGATCGTTGCCCAGCGGAGAAACTGTTTGTCCCTGATAGGTGGACGAATAAAGTTATCTCTGAGGTTCATTGTTCGGTGTTGGCTGGTCATCCTGGAATCTTTGGTACCAGAGAGTTAGTGGCTAGATCCTTTTGGTGGCCATCTCTGTCGCGGGATGTGCGTTCTTTTGTGCAGTCCTGTGGGATTTGTGCTCGGGCTAAGCCCTGCTGTTCTCGTGCCAGTGGTTGCTTTTGCCCTTGCCGGTCCCGAAGAGGCCTTGGACACAAATCTCTATGGATTTTATTTCAGATCTTCCCGTCTCTCAAAAGATGTCAGTCATTTGGGTGGTCTGTGATCGCTTCTCTAAGATGGTCCATTTGGTACCCTTGTCTAAATTACCTTCCTCCTCTGATTTGGTGCCATTGTTCTTCCAGTATGTGGTTCGTTTACATGGCATTCCAGAGAATATCGTTTCTGACAGAGGTTCCCAGTTTGTTTCGAGGTTTTGGCGAGCCTTTTGTGCTAGGATGGGCATTGACTTGTCTTTTTCCTCGGCTTTCCATCCTCAGACTAATGGCCAGACCGAACGAACCAATCAGACCTTGGAAACATATCTGAGATGCTTTGTTTCTGCTGATCAGGATGACTGGGTGTCCTTTTTGCCTTTGGCTGAGTTCGCCCTTAATAATCGGGCCAGCTCGGCTACCTTGGTTTTGCCGTTTTTCTGCAACTCTGGGTTCCATCCTCGTTTCTCTTCAGGGCAGGTTGAGTCTTCGGACTGTCCTGGTGTGGATACTGTGGTGGACAGGTTGCAGCAGATTTGGACTCATGTAGTGGACAATTTGACCTCGTCCCAGGAGAAGGCTCAACGTTTCGCTAATCGCAGACGCTGTGTGGGTCCCCGACTTCGTGTTGGGGATTTGGTTTGGTTATCTTCTCGTCATATTCCTATGAAGGTTTCCTCTCCTAAGTTTAAACCTCGTTTCATTGGTCCGTATAGGATTTCTGAGGTTCTTAATCCTGTGTCTTTTCGTCTGACCCTTCCAGATTCTTTTTCCATACATAACGTATTCCATAGGTCATTGTTGCGGAGATACGTGGCACCTATGGTTCCATCTGTTGATCCTCCTGCCCCGGTTTTGGTGGAGGGGGAGTTGGAGTATATTGTGGAGAAGATTTTGGATTCTCGTGTTTCTAGACGGAAACTCCAGTATCTGGTTAAGTGGAAGGGTTATGCTCAGGAAGATAATTCCTGGGTCTTTGCCTCTGATGTCCTTGCTCCCGATCTTGTTCGTGCCTTTCATATGGCTCATCCTGGTCGTCCTGGGGGCTCTGGTGAGGGTTCGGTGACCCCTCCTCAAGGGGGGGGTACTGTTGTGAATTCTGTGGCAGAGCTCCCTCCTGTGGTCACAAGTGGTACTTCGGCTGATTCTCTCTGTGAGCTTCTGTTGGTGGAGGAGAGTGGTACTGCGGCTTCTGGGTTTCCTTCCTCAGGTGATGTGGTGAAGTCGTTAGGTGCTGCTCTATTTAACTCCACCTAGTGCTTTGATCCTGGCCTCCAGTCAATGTTCTAGTATTGGACCTGTTTCCTCCTGGATCGTTCCTGTGGCCTGCTGCTCTGCATAGCTAAGTTCCGCTTTTGCTATTTTGTTTGCTGTTTTTTCTGTCCAGCTTGCTTATTTGTTTTTTCTTGCTTGCTGGAAGCTCTGGGACGCAGAGGGTGTACCTCCGTGCCGTTAGTTCGGTACGGAGGGTCTTTTTGCCCCCTTTGCGTGGTTTTTTGTTGGGTTTTGTGTTGACCGCAAAGTTACCTTTCCTATCCTCGCTCTGTTCAGAAAGTCGGGCCTCACTTTGCTAAATCTATTTCATCTCTACGTTTGTCTTTTCATCTTAACTCACAGTCATTATATGTGGGGGCTGCCTTTTCCTTTGGGGTATTTCTCTGAGGCAAGGTAGGCTTATTTTCTATCTTCAGGCTAGCTAGTTTCTCAGGCTGTGCCGAGTTGCATAGGGAGCGTTAGGCGCAATCCACGGCTGCCTGTAGTGTGGTTGGAGAGGATTAGGGATTGCGGTCAGCAAAGTTCCCACGTCTCAGAGCTCGTTCTATGTTTTTGGGTTATTGTCAGGTCACTGTTTGTGCTCTGACTTCTATGTCCATTGTGGTACTGAATTATCTTATCATAACATATCCCCTTATCAGGTAATACAAACATACAACACCTTCCTGACTCCAGACCCGAAGGGGGGGCTCTAAACTCGGTTTCAGGGGAACTTCTCTATAATTTCTGGTCTGGAGGCGGGGTTAGTGAGTTCTGTGTGAGACAGTGAAGGGAAAGGAAGCATGTGAGGCGAGAGACTGGGAGAGGAGCTGTGACTGAGCTCTTCCCAGTATTAAGTGTAAAAATAATCAGACACCGGAGTCTGTGGTTGCACGGGTACTAAAGTCCCAGCAACTAGAACCGGAGAGCAGGAGATTGCAGGTTTCCTGGCCCATCTAACACCTGGAGGCAGCACAGCAAGTCAGGAACCTGGGGCTGCCAGTGACAAGACAGTGCCCATGAAAGGCTCATGCGGTGCTGTCAACCATATGGGTTAGGAGTAACAGACACTGAGAGGAACTTGTGTAAAGCTTCAGGCAGCTAGGGACAGAGAATTCAGCGCAGCAGGAATGCCTCCGAACCCACCTGCCTAGGTGGATCCCAAGTTACTCCCAGGCTGCCCGGACTCCATTAACACCTGTAACCTGTGCTCCAGACTGCACCTGCAATTCACCAGTAAAAGGTAAAGGAAATTTACCAATCCCTGTGTCCTCTAATTATTTCCTGCACCCCATCGTCTGTCATCCCTTACCAACTGCACCGGTAGCCCTGGGGCCCCGCTCCACCTGTGGGGAGAAGAACCATCCTCACTGCGTTACCATCTGCCCCATCAATCCCTTTAAGCAGCGTCGGCATCCACAGGTGGCGTCACGAATTGTCCACCATAGACTTCATTGTCCACTTCCCTTCACTTTTGTTGGACGCCCAGGGCCACGGACTGGGTCACCGCTTCCGTGACCACCCCTTTAAGTACCACCGGACTCAGCCTGAGTACCCCACGGTCCTAGCAGGCGCTTCACTTTCTTTTATTCACTGCCTCACTCTGCAGCTCATTCTGTCTGCCCTCAACTATGAATAAACACCCACCCCTCAGAAGAATGCCAGAATGATTTACAAGTCTGAATGGAAATAAATTAAGGTTTTTTTCACCACTAGGTGGCGCCACCTACTTCAATGTGCCCTAGGCACCTGCCCTCCAGTGCCTAATGGTAAATGTGGCCCTGCTCTCGACCCTCCCATCTGTGCACTCATTCATGCTCTGCGCACCACACAGGAGACTTGAATGAAGCCATCGCTGATTAGTCACATGAACCAGTCAGTGCCAGGTTTGATCTTAGCTGCTGCATCTAGTTACATGAGGAGGAAGTCTCAGTGAGGGACTTGTGCTGCACATGATATTACAGGCAGTGGCGTAGGAAGAGGGGTGCGGGGGGGGGCGGTCCGCCCCGGGCGGCACAATGCTGGGGGCGGCCGGCGCTGCAGGAGAAGAAGATGAAAAAAAAAAAAAAAAAAAAAGACGCCCCTTTAAATCTTCGGGCGGCGCCGTCCGCCGCCACGACCAGGGCCAGCTCCCCCCACCCCCGGGTCCCGCCCCCGCCCCCGCCCCCGCCCCCCGCTCTATACTCACCTCTCCTGGTTCCTGCGGCGCCGGCAGCTGCAGCGTCCTCTGACTCTGCGACGTCTCAGAGCAGAGGGCGCGATGACGTCACTACTGTGCGCGACGCTCTGCCTATCTGTCCTGAGCGTCGCAGAGCCGGAGAGACGCTGACTGCACCGGACCTGCTCTGGGAACGGGAGAGGTGAGGATTTTACTTTTTTTTTTTTTTTCTTTATGTCTGACTGTCTGGGGCTGGGGCAATGCTGGACACACTGGGGCAATACTGGAGACCATGGGGCAGATTGCTGGACACACTGGGGCAGTACTGGAGACCATGGGGCAGAATGCTGGACACACTGGGGCAATACAGGAGACCATGGGGCAGATTGCTGGACACACTGGGGCAATACAGGAGACTATGGGGCAGATTGCTGGACACACTGGGGCAATACAGGAGACCATGGGGCAGATTGCTGGACACACTGGGGCAATACAGGAGACCATGGGGCAGATTGCTGGACACACTGGGGCAATACAGGAGACTATGGGGCAGATTGCTGGTCACACTGGGGCAATACTGGAGACCATGGGGCAGAATGCTGGACACACTGGGGCAATACTGGAGACCATGGGGCAGAATGCTGGACACACTGGGGCAATACTGGAGACCATGGGGCAGAATGCTGGACACACTGGGGCAATACTGGAGACCATGGGGCAGAATGCTGGACATACTGGGGCAATACTGGAGACCATGGAGCAGATTGCTGGACACACCGGGGCAATACTGGAGACCATGGGGCAGAATGCTGGACACACTGGGGCAATACAGGAGACCATGGGGCAGATTGCTGGACACACTGGGGCAATACTGGAGACCATGGGGCAGAATGCTGGACACACTGGGGCAATACAGGAGACTATGGGGCAGAATGCTGGACACACTGAATACTGGAGACCATGGGGCAGATTTCAGGACACATTGAGGCAATGCTGGAGACCCTGGGGCAGACTTCTGGACATACTGGGGCAATACTGGAGACCATGGGGCAGATTGCTGGACACACCGGGGCAATACTGGAGACCATGGGGCAGAATGCTGGACACACTGGGGCAATACAGGAGACCATGGGGCAGATTGCTGGACACACTGGGGCAATACTGGAGACCCTGGGGCAGATTGCTGGACACACTGGGGCAATACTGGAGACCCTGGGGCAGATTTCTGGACATACTGGGGCAATACTGGAGACCATGGGGCAGATTGCTGGACACACCGGGGCAATACTGGAGACCATGGGGCAGAATGCTGGACACACTGGGGCAATACAGGAGACCATGGGGCAGATTGCTGGACACACTGGGGCAATACTGGAGACCATGGGGCAGAATGCTGGACACACTGGGGCAGTACAGGAGACTATGGGGCAGAATGCTGGACACACTGAATACTGGAGACCATGGGGCAGATTTCAGGACACATTAAGGCAATGCTGGAGACCCTGGGGCAGACTTCTGGACATACTGGGGCAATACTGGAGACCATGGGGCAGATTGCTGGACACACCGGAGCAATACTGGAGACCATGGGGCAGAATGCTGGACACACTGGGGCAATACAGGAGACCATGGGGCAGATTGCTGGACACACTGGGGCAATACTGGAGACCCTGGGGCAGATTGCTGGACACACTGGGGCAATACTGGAGACCCTGGGGCAGATTTCTGGACATACTGGGGCAATACTGGAGACCATGGGGCAGATTGCTGGACACACCGGGGCAATACTGGAGACCATGGGGCAGAATGCTGGACACACTGGGGCAATACAGGAGACCATGGGGCAGATTGCTGGACACACTGGGGCAATACTGGAGACCCTGGGGCAGATTGCTGGACACACTGGGGCAATACTGGAGACCCTGGGGCAGATTTCTGGACACATTGAGGCAATGCTGGAGACCCTGGGGCAGACTTCTGGACACACTGGGGCAATGCTGGACACTGGGGCAGATTGCTGGACACACTGGGGGTAATATACTGGACACACTGGGGCAATGCTGGACACTGGGGGTAATATGCTGGACACACTGGGGCAGACTGCTGGACACACTGGGGAAAGGCTGGACACTGGGGCAGATTGCTGGACACACTGAGGGCAGATTGCTGGACACACTGGGGGTAATATGCTGGACATACTGGGGCAGATTGCTGGACACACTGGGGGTAATATGCTGGACACACTGGGGCAGATTGCTGGACAACATGGGGGTAATATGCTGGACACACTGGGGCAGATTGCTGGACAACATGGGGGTAATATGCTGGACACACTGGGGGCAGGACTTGAGGCATGGGCAGAATGTAGATACGGGGCATGATTGGAGACACGGGGCAGGATTGGATCATGGGGCAGGACGGATACGATGGAGGCTGGTGGGGCAGGATGGGGAGATCATATGGGGTAGAATGGATACTCATGAGGGCAGGATACGACAACATATGGCTGGAGCCAGGAATGAGATAAACGGGGCCAGGGTGGGGAATATTATTACCATAGGGGATAATTAAGGGATATTATTACTGCAGTGATGTATTTATTTTATTTTTTGAGTATACTGTTTTAAATGGGGGGGCGGTCCTGTTACTGTGCAGAGTGACACTATATCACCTTTTTTTCTTCATGTGGTGTAATGTAGAAGTTGTGAAAAATTAAGTAATGTGTTCTGCAAGCGGAGCTCGAGATAACTGTGTTATTTCCTGCAGAAACGAGTCCTGGCTGGAAGGAATGATGGCGGTCTGTGCTGGATGAAAGATGAAGGACTTCACCTAGAGACGTCACTGGTGAGTCAGTGTTACCTATACACTGACACTATACACTGTATACTATATAGAGGTCCTGTGTATAATGTCACCAGTGATCTCTGTATTACCTCTACACAGACACTGCATACTAAGTACAGATCTCCTGTGAATACTGGCACTTATGGTGATAGTATTGTGGTTTTTTTTTTATTACTGATCAGTATTGTAGTATTCAGTCACTATGTGGTGGTAATATGTGGTCTGGAAATGGTGTGGTGGTATTTGTCCCTTGTATGTAGTATTATTCGGTCACTATGTGGCCTGGTCATGGTGTGGTGGTATTAAGTCACAGGTGTGGCATGTGGGGGTGACACCATTAGGCCCAGTTTAAGTTCTACAAAACAGGAAAACCATTTTTGGTAACCTTTGTGTGTATTGAGCTGGGGGGGGGGGAAGGGGGGCGCCAAACTCGGGATCAGCCCCGGGCGGCAAAAGCTCTAGCTACGCCTCTGATTACAGGGGCAGCTAAGCAGCAGATATTTATATCTAAGCTAAGTTTGTTTATATGTAACATATGTATTAGTGATGTCAATGTAAAATGTATGTGTTTCATGTACAGTATATGTCCCATGTGTGAGTGCTGTGTGCGGTGTATATCAATTGTGTGAATGCTGTATGCGTTTCATGGGTGTTTCATGGATGTGTGCGATATATGGCCAGTGTGTGAGGTCTGTGTGCGATATATGGCCAGTGTGTGAGGTCTGTGTGCGATTTATAGCCAATGTGTGAGGGTTTTGTGCAGTATTCCAGTGTTTCAGTGATGTGTGTGATATACAGCCAGTGTGTGAGGGCTGTGTGCGGTATGCGGTCAGTGTGTGAGGGCTGTGTGCGATTTTTGGCCAATGTGTGAGGGTTGTGTGCGGTATATAACCAGTGTTTCATGGATGTGTGTGATATACAGCCAGTGTGTGAGGGCTGTGTGCAATATATGGTCAGTGTGTGAGGGCTGTGTGCAATATATGGTCAGTGTGTGAGTGCTGTGTGCAATATATGGTCAGTGTGTGAGGGCTGTGTGCAATATATGGTCAGTGTGTGAGGGCTGTGTGCGATATATGGTCAGTGTGTGAGGGCTGTGTGCAATATATGGTCAGTGTGTGAGGGCTGTGTGCAATATATGGTCAGTGTGTGAGGGCTGTGTGCAATATATGGTCAGTGTGTGAGGGCTGTGTGCGATATATGGTCAGTGTGTGAGGGCTGTGTGCAATATATGGTCAGTGTGTGAGGGCTGTGTGCAATATATGGTCAGTGTGTGAGGGCTGTGTGCAATATATGGTCAGTGTGTGAGGGCAGTGTGCAATATATGGTCAGTGTGTGAGGGCTGTGTGCGATAAATGATCAGCGTGTGAGTGCTGTGTGCGATACATGGCAAGTGTGTGAGTGCTATGTTTGCATTGTTGGGTGAGTGAGGAGTGTTGAAGCCGACTGAGTAGGTTTGTCAAAATTTATGCCAAGGTGGGGTAAACTAGATCAGAAATGCACTGCAGCCTGCCATGACTTGAGTTTTATTACTGGAGGAGCAGTGCACCTTATTCATTAAGATGCACAAGCCTGTTATCATCCCTAGCACCCAGGGCTGGCTCCAGGTTTTTGAGGGCCCCGGGCGAAAGAGTCTCAGTGGGCCCCCCCTTTAACACATACCCCGATTCATGATTGCATATAAACACAGCCATGTAGTATATAACACTGCCCATGTAGTATATAGCAGCCCATGTAGTATATAGCAGCCAACGTAGCATATAGCAGCCCATGTAGTATATAGCAGCCCACGTAGCATATAGCAGCCCGTGTAGTATATAGCACAGCCCACGTAGTATATAGTAGCGCAGCCCACATAGTATATAGCAGCGCCACTCACTCATGCACTGGTAGGACTAGGAGCTCCTCCTGAATCTGCCTCATAACTTCAGCAGCATGGCAGCCAGCCAGGGGCGGAGATCAGAGCAGAGAACGTGCTCTCTCCCCCCACAAACAATGTCACACTGGCTGCCTTCTCTTAACCCCTATGTGTGCCTGCCTGGCTGCACTCACTGAGTGATAAGATGCTTGTGTCAGAGCTGGCACATAGGGGTTAAGAGAACGCAGCCAGCAGTGACTTTGTAGGCGGAGAGAGCATGTTATCTCCTGCTCTCCCAGCTGTATCTATGACAGCCTGAGTGGGCCCCCCTCTCTCCCCAGGGCCCCGGCATTTGCCCGCTGTGCCGGGTGCTGACGCCGGCCCTGCTAGCACCCCCAGGATCATCTGTTTGGATGTTAGCACTTGTGGTGTAGAACAGCACAACGTCATTAACTCTTTAGTGACTGCTGCTAGGTACTGCAGATCCACCCCTACTCAAGCAAATAGGCATAAATCTACAGTACTCGGCTATGGTCACTATGTAAAGGTGAAGATGATGGTGTAACACCCATCTGAAAACCCCTGTTTTTTAGTATGTGAAAAATTTACTGTTTTGGATGCTTTTATCCTCCTGGGGGCTGTAGTTTCTGTTAGGGGTGACAGGGTTAACTTTAAGGCCCGCACACAGTTGGGGAGGAATGATAGGGACCTTTGTGTTAGTTCCTGGCTGAGAGTCTGTTGGTAGTGAACTAAAGAAGATACAGGACTCTCATAGCTGTATCCGGGTGTATGCTGATGTTAGCCAGCATTGCAAAGAACTAAGGCTAGGTTCTCATTTCGTTTTCGGGTGAGCGCTAACAGACAGCGTTGCACGGCGAAATTAACGCCGTGCAACGTGTCTGTTAGCGCTCCCATTGCCAGCAATGTTAAAGCGCATTGCTAGTGCGTGCCATTTTCTTTTGTGGCGCGACTCGGACGCTGCTTGCAGCGTCCGAGGCGCGCCCGAGGTCCGTTCCCCGCTCTCGCAGATCGGGGATCTGCGCTAGCGGGGACGTTTAACGCGACTCCTAAAAAGACATTGCGTTAGTGCAATCCCCTAGCGCTTAGTGCTAAACGGATTGCCCTAACGCAATGAGAACCTAGCCTTACAAGCCTTACAACAGACAAGCAGCAGGGATCGCAGAATCACTTCTCAGCAAGACAGTTGGGGAAGCTAAGAGTCTCAGAGTGCAGTGAAGAAATACGGGTCAGCTAGATTGAAGCACGTCAGTACCTGCTACTATCTGTATGTACTTTCTGTACATACTGCAGTTCCAACACTTCTAAAACACTTTCTAAAACTGTCTGGCTTATTCTCCAAGAATGTGAAGGGTCCCCAGCTCCACCGTGAAACGTCAGAGTCCACCTTGAGAATGACGCTTACTGTAAAGAACATTAGCTCACACCCATAGACCCATCTGTTTAGAGCTTCCAAAGTAAACCTCAGGCAGGGAAGTTCCTTACAGTTGATGAAGTTGTGCTGTTTCACTCACTCCACAGCTGCTAACATCTGGCCTACGGCATTGACAACAGCTGATCGGTGGTGGTCCATGCGGTCGGAACCCCAGTTGTAAAAGTATTGCAGCAACACTTTTATGAATTAGGCACATCATACTCTAGTTATTTCTTATAGGGACCAATATGCGAAAAAAGGTTCAATATGTTTTTCTATTTCCTATTAAACACATGTAGGTGTCTTGGGCATACTGAGTTTAATAACATTGGCGTAGGGGGCATCAAAGGCAATTTTGCACAGATTACCATTAACCCCTTCAAGTCGCGGCCCTTTTTCGTTTTTGTGTTTTCGTTTTTCGCTTCCCTCCTTCCCAGAGCCATAACTTTTTTATTTTTCCTTCAATATGGTCATGTGAGTGCTTATTTTTTGCGGGACGAGTTGTACTTTTGAATGACATCATTGGTTTTGCCATGTCTTTTACTAGAAAACGGGAAAACCATTCCAAGTGCGGTGAAATTGCAAAAAAGTGCAATCCCACACTTGTTTTTTGTTTGGCTTTTTTGCTAGGTTCATTAAATGCTACGAGTTCCTAGACATCTAACATGTCTAGGTTATTTTTTATCCAAGTAGTGAAAAAAAATTCAAAACTTTGCTTAAAAAAAAAAAAAAGTGCCATTTTCCGATGCCCGAAGCGTCTCCATTTTTCGTGATCTGGGGTCGGGTGAGGGCTTATTTTTTGCGTGCCGAGCTGTCGTTTTTAATGATACCATTTTGGTGCAGATACGTTCTTTGATCGCCCGTTATTGCATTTTAATGCAATGTCGCGGCGACCAAAAAAATGTAATTCTGGCGTTTCGAATTTTTTTCTCGCTGCGCTGTTTAGCGATCAGGTTAATGCTTTTTTTTTATTGATAGATCGGGCGATTCTGAACGTGACGATACCAAATACGTGTAGGTTTTTTTTTTTTTATTGTTTTATTTAGGATGGGGCGAAAGGGGGGTGATTTAAACTTTTATATTTTTTATATTTTTTTCATATTTTTAAAAACATTTTTTTTTACTTGTGCCATGCTTCAATAGCCTCCATGGGAGGCTAGAAGCTGGCATAGCCTGATCGGCTCTGCTACATAGCAGCGATCATCAGATCGCTGCTAAGTAGCTGAAATGCAGGCTTGCTATGAGCGCCGACCACAGGGGGGCGCTCACAGCAGGCCGGCATCAGTAACCATAGAGGTCTCAAGGACCTCTATGGTTACCATCCTGATGCATCGCTGACCCCGGATCATGTCACGGGGGTCAGCGATGACATCATTTCCGGCCGCCCGGCCGGAAGCGCCGGTTAAATGCCGCTGTCTGCGTTTGACAGCGGCATTTAACAGGTTAATAGCGGCGGGTGAATATTGATTTCACCCGCCGCTATTGCGCGCACATGTCAGCTGTACAAAACAGCTGACATGTCGCGACTTTGATGTGGGCTCACCGCCGGAGCCCACATCAAAGGGGGTGACACGGCATGCGCTGTAATAGTACGGCGCATGTCGTGAAAGGGTTAAGGCTAAGGCCAGCCCTGGAGAAAGGTATTTGTCTTAGTAAATGTAGAGGCTTACTTTGGAATCCAATATGGTATGTATCTATTAACCTTTTTATGTAACTACACTAGTGCATTTAAACTTAAAAAAAATAGATTTCTTAGTAAAACTTAATAAAACATGTTTCAGACTAAAAGAACATATTTCAATTACTACTACTATTGGATTGTTACCAAGGATGCAGGGATGACTATCCTTATTGCCAGATAACAGCTGGACTGGAATAATCATCCTCATGTCTATAGCTAATTTTAACATGACTCATGTTTAGTATCAATCTTATTTTCCTGAAATAAGATCTATCTTTTCTTTCAATTTTACCCAAGTCCTGAAATGTTTCATCCTGCAGAGATGTTGAATTTTAAAGATGAGACTATATCCACCTGTGCAAACATTTTTGTGATATTGCTGCTATGCATAAAAAATGGAGACACTTTAGTGGATACATGGAAGGAGGGTATGAATGCAAATTTGGATTAAGTAGAATCTTTGTAGTCTGTTACCGTAGATATATAGGTACCAAATTTTCGGACATTTTTGTCATTTCAGATTTCATTTTAGATGCATTGGGGCAATAAGGAAAATGGTTGTGATGGTGGGTACAGGCTCTATAGAGAACCTGTCAAATCCCCTATCATTTTTAATCCGCTGTTCATTCACCTTAATAAAATCGTGGTTACTAGCTAAGTCTCATATGAATGCCGATTTGGCTTCCAGTACCATCTCTATGCTGACGACACCCAACTATACACTTCTTCTCCTGATCTCACGCCTGCCTTATTAGAAAACACCAGTGATTGTCTTACCGCTGTCTCTAGCATCATGTCCTCCCTCTATCTGAAACTAAACCTGTCAAAAACTGAACTCCTCGTGTTTTCTCCCTCTACTAACCTACCTTTGCCTGACATTGCCATCTCCGTTTGCGGTTCCACCATTACTCCAAAGCAACATGCCCGCTGCCTTGGGGTCATCCTTGATTCTGACCTTTCATTCACCCCCCACATCCGATCACTGGCTCGCTCTTCTTACCTGCATCTCAAAAACATTTCTAGAATTCGCCCTTTTCTTACTTTCGACTCTGCAAAAACTCTTACTGTTTCACTTATTCATTCTCGTCTGGACTATTGTAACTCTCTACTAATCGGCCTCCCTCTTACCAAACTCTCCCCGCTCCAATCTGTCCTGAATGCTGCAGCCAGGATCATATTCCTCACCAACCGTTACACCGATGCCTCTACCCTGTGCCAGTCATTACACTGGCTACCCATCCACTCCAGAATCCAGTACAAAACTACTACCCTCATCCACAAAGCACTCCATGGCTCAGCACCACCCTACATCTCCTCCCTGGTATCAGTCTACCACCCTACCCGTGCCCTCCGCTCCGCTGATGACCTCAGGTTAGCATCCTCAATAATCAGAACCTCCCACTCCCGTCTCCAAGACTTTACACGTGCTGCGCCGATTCTTTGGAATGCACTACCTAGGATAATACGATTAATCCCCAATCCCCACAGTTTTAAGCGTGCCCTAAAAACTCATTTGTTCAGACTGGCCTACCGCCTCAATGCATTAACCTAACGATCCCTGTGTGGCCTATATTAAAAAAAAAAAAAAAAAATTAATTAACTGGTTCATGCAGCTTTACATGAACACCCAAGCCTTACACTATGGCTGGTCCGAATAACTATAGCAATTGTTACCATCCACCTCTCGTGTCTCCCCTTTTCCTCATAGTTTGTAAGCTTACGAGCAGGGCCCTCACTCCTCTTGGTATCTGTTTTGAACTGTATTTCTGTTATGCTGTAATGTCTATTGTATGTACAAGTCCCCTCTATAATTTGTAAAGCGCTGCGGAATATGTTGGCGCTATATAAATAAAAATTATTATTATTATTATATATAATGCCCTCCATTTTATAATGTATACATTACAGATTTGATTAATACATTCAATTTCTTTCATATTTACTAGGAAACCTGTTATGTCCTCAAATACTTTTAACCTGCTTATATTATTATTATTATTTATTATTATAGCGCCATTTATTCCATGGCGCTTTACATGTGAGGAGGGGTATACATAATAAACAAGTACAATAATCTTAAACAATACAAGTCACAACTGGTACAGGAGGAGAAAGGACCCTGCCCGCGAGGGCTCACAATCTACAAGGGATGGGTGAGGATACAGTAGGTAGGGTAGAGCTGGCCGTGCAGCGGCTTGGTCGATCGGTGGTTACTGCAGGTTGTAGGCTTGTCGGAATAGGTGGGTCTTCAGGTTCTTTTTGAAGGTTTCGATGGTAGGCGAGAGTCTGATATGTTGTGGTAGAGAATTCCAGAGTAGGGGGGATGCACGAGAGAAATCTTGTATGCGATTGTGGGAAGAGGAGATAATAGGGGAGTAGAGAAGGAGATCTTGTGAGGATTGGAGATTGCGTGCAGGAGAGTACCGGGAGACGAGGTCGCAGATGTATGGAGGAGACAGGTTGTGGATGGCTTTGTATGTCATGGTTAGGCTTTTGTACTGGAGTCTCTGGGTGATGGGGAGCCAGTGCAGGGATTGACAGAGGGGAGAGGCCGGGGAATAGCGGGGGGACAGGTGGATTAGTCGGGCAGCAGAGTTTAGAATAGATTGGAGAGGTGCAAGAGTGTTAGAGGGGAGGCCACAGAGCAGGAGGTTACAGTAGTCAAGGCGGGAGATGATGAGGGCATGGACTAGGGTCTTTGTGGATTCTTGGTTTAGGAATGTGCGGATCCGTGAAATATTTTTGAGTTGGAGGCGAAAGGAAGTGGAAAGGGTTTGGATATGTGGTTTAAAAGAGAGATCAGTGTCAAGGATTACCCCAAGACAGCGGGCTTGTGGGACTGGGGAGAGTGGGCAGCCATTTACTGTAATGGATAGGTTCGTTGGGGAGGTCGTGTGAGATGGGGGAAAGATGATGAATTCTGTTTTGTCCATGTTACGTTTTTAGAAATCTAGTGGAGAAGAAGGATGAAAAAGCAGACAGACATTGAGGGATTCTGGTTAGTAGGGAGGTGATATCTGGTCCGGAGATGTAGATCTGTGTGTCGTCAGCATACAGATGATACTGAAAGCCGTGAGATTCTATGAGCTGTCCCAGGCCAAAGGTGTAAATGGAGAAGAGCAGGGGTCCTAGTACTGAACCTTGCGGGACTCCGACAGATAGGGGGCGAGGTGAGGAGGTGGTGTGTGAGTGGGAGACGCTGAATGTACGGTCAGTTAGGTATGACGAGATCCAGGATAGGGCCAAGTCTGTGATTCCAAGGGATGAGAGGGTCTGCAGCAGCAGGGAATGGTCCACTGTGTCAAAGGCAGAGGACAGGTCCAGGAGGAGGAGGATAGAGTAGTGTCGCTTGCTCTTGGCGGTTAATAGGTCATTGGTGACCTTAGTTAGGGCAGTTTCAGTGGAGTGGTGTGATCGGAAGCCTGATTGAAAGCGGTCGAAGAAGGAGCAGGAAGATAGATGAGAGGACAGTTCAAGATGGACATGTTGTTCCCGTAGTTTTGAGGCAAAGGGGAGAAGTGATATAGGGTGATAGCTAGATACAGAGGATGGGTCAAGAGAGGGCTTTTTGAGGATAGGTGTGATTGAGGCATGTTTAAAGCTTGAGGGGAAAATGCCAGTTGTTAGTGATAGGTTGAAGAGGTGGGTTAGGGTTGGGATGAAGACTGTGGTGAGGTTTGGGATGAAGTGGGATGGGAGTGGGTCAAGTGCACAGGTGATGAGATGCGATCTTGAGAGTAGAGTGGAGAGTCCGTCTTCTGTAATGGTGGAGAAGTTGGTTTTGGAGGTGGCGGGCTGGGTGGTTGGGAGGAAGGGTTCTGGGGGTTGTTTACTAAAACTGTCTCTGATGTTCTCAATTTTCTGCTTGAAAAATGAGGCAAAGTCTTCTGCTGAGATGAGTGGGGAGGGAGGAGGTGCTGGGGGACGGAGAAGAGAGTTGAAGGTGTTGAATAACTGTTTGGGGTTGTGAGACAGGGAGGATATGAGAGATGAGAAGTAGGTTTGTTTGGCTGTGGTGAGTGTGGTCTTGAAAGTAGTGAGGGACTGTTTGAATGCAATGAAGTGCTCGTTGGAGTGGGATCTTTTCCATCTGCGCTCAGCAGCTCTGGAAGCTCGCCTCAGTTCTTTGGTCATGCTGGTGTGCCAGGGTTGTCTGTTGATTTTGCGAGCTTTGGTATGTGTGAGAGGGGCAAGAGATTCCAAAGCTGCAGCTATTGTGGTGTTATATAGAGTGGCAGCATCATCCGCATTATGTAGGGAGCTTATGTCTGTGAGAGGGAGGAGGGATTCAGAGAGTGAGTGAAGATCAAGGTGTTTAAGATTTCTGCGAGGATGTGAGAGTTTGTGGGGTGGGGGTTGTAGACAAGGAGTGGAAAGGGAAGAGAATGTGAGTAGGTTGTGGTCAGAAAGAGGAAGAGGTGAGTTTGAGAGGTTAGATAGGGAGCAGAGGCGGGTGAAGATGAGGTCCAGTGTGTGACCATCTTTGTGGGTGGCTGTAGAAGACCATTGAGTGAGGCCAAAGGAGGACGTGAGAGATAGAAGTTTAGAGGCAGCTGAGAGGGAAGTGTCAATGGGGATGTTGAAGTCGCCCATGATGATAGTGGGGATGTCAGTGGCGAGGAAATGGAGTAGCCAGGTGGTGAAGTGGTCAAAGAAGGTGGTGGCTGGCCCTGGGGGACGGTAGATGACAGCCAGTTGGAGGTTGGAGGGTGAGTAGATGCATACAGAGTGCACCTCAAAGGAAGGGAGGGTAACAGAGGGTGGCAGTGGGATTGGGGTGAAGGAGCAGTTATCTGACAGGAGAAAACCAACTCCTCCGCCATGCTTGCTGCTGGGGCGGGGTGTGTGAGAAAGGTGGAAGCCACCGTAAGAGAGTGCAGCAGGGGAGGCTGTGTCAGAAGGGGTTAGCCAGGTTTCAGTGATGCCGAGGAAGGAGAGTTTGTTATTGATAAAGAGGTCATGGATAAATGAAAGTTTATTGCAGACAGAGCGTGCGTTCCATAGTGCTCCAGATAGGAAAATTGGGGGAGTGGGGGCAGGATGAATGGGTATGAGGTTACTATGGTTGTGAAGACGTGTAGAGGATCGTGGCAGGGGATTAGAAATGAGTGTGGGAATGTGATGAGGAGGGCCAGGATTTGGGGATATGTCGCCAGCAATGAGGAGCAGCAGACTGAGCGTTAGAAGGTGTGAGCTGGATAGGTCATGATGTGGCCGTGTGTGTCTGGAGAAAAAGGATTGTATGTGGAGGAACAGTTCTGTGGAGGAGGTGAGGTGACTGGGGAGGATTGAGGAAGAAATGACTAGTTCCTTACTAATGAGGTTAATGAGGTTAATCTGTAGGTTACTAGCACTGAAAGAGCGGCTATCAGGAGAAAATCAACTTTATTCCTCATATGAGCCGCCGGCTTTCAGTCATAGTGGCATTTGAGACAGCGTTATGAGTAGAAGCTGTAAGCACACCCCATCAGTATGGCTGACAGCTTACTCTGGACAGATGCGCTGCCGAGTGGTCTATCAATCAAACTACTGAGGTGTACATATAGCCACAGCTCACATTGCTATGACTTGTGGCTGTAGCTGCTCCAGCTACGCCTCTATGACTGAAAGTTGGCGACTCAAGGGAGGAAAAAAGATAATTTTATCCCAGTAGGCTCCACTCCTGTACGGCAGCAAGGCAGCATTGGAAGGCTATTAACCGGCAGATTAACACTACATCTGCATTTTAATACTGTTTAGAACATGACATATTGCCTACTAAATATGAAAGAAATTGAATGTTTAAATCCTGTAAATCTGTAATGTTCTAATGAGTATAGCACAAATGAGACTTCTTTAAAGCATTTGTGGCATACACTGTAGAGTACAGGAGGTGTTATGAAAATAAGCAAGTTCTGAAATACTGTGAAAATGTTAATAAAACTTTATATTTAAAGCGTTTGGTTTAGAATCTGCCTCTATTTCTATTGTAAAATGTGCATAACTACAAATGACTAATCATAATGAAAGATATGTTTGCAGCATGTGCAGCTCTAACATATCTGCTCCACTTTGACATTACTTTTAAGATTGCTATAAAATATTTTTATTTGCTGCTTTTTTTTATATCTCAGGGCTGAAAAGTTTCTTTTAAAGCTTATCAGCTTTGGCCTTGAACATATTTGTGTAAGATAGAAATATATCTACAGAAAACAATTTTCTATAGCTTTACCACATTGAACTGTCACATATTTCATCTCAAGAAGAACAGGTCTGCGTGGTTTGTAAATTCCTGGGGAAAAAAAAGTCCAATGATTTAAGAACATTTAACGGATAAGTTAGAAAACTCGAGACTAAAATAATTTATTTTGAATAACACACTGATGATATTTAGAGATTTTTTCAAAACCTTGTTTTTAGATCAATATAGGAACATAACATTAAAGGGAATCTGTCAGGTCCTCCATGACCCCAGAGCCACCAGAAATTGTGTCTGCATTGTGACAAAGTCACTGGCAAAGTGCTGGAGGGGAGATACTGTATGTTTCACTGAGGCTATTAACTTCAGTGATTTGAAACCCAGAAGTTTACTCCAACACACTATGTATTGAGAGTGGTTAATCGGCCATTTTAAGGGCTGGGTTTTTGTGGACAACCACAGAGCAGGTGGAAGGTTATTCACCTTATCTCCACCCCAGGATGTGGTCTGGCATTTAAACAGTCGGCCTTCTGAGGTATTCAGTGTTCGGTAGGCCTGGAGATAGGAACTTCAGGGCTGTGTGTCATAAGGAAGGCTGAACCATTGTGTTATTTTTCCTGAACGGGCAGATTCCTGTAAGGCTACGTTCAGACTAGCGTTGCGCGCCGCTGCGGCGACGCAACGCACGACGCACACAAAAACGCGGCAAAACGCACGCAAAAACGCTGCGTTTTGCGACGCGTGCGTCGTTTTTTGCCGAAAATCGGACGCAAGAAAAATGCAACTTGCTGCGTTTTCTTGGTCCGACGCTAGCGGCAAAAAAGACGCAAGTGTTGCAAAACGCAACACACAAAAACGCATGCGTCCCCCATGTTAAACATAGGGGCGCATGACGCGTGCGTCGCCGCTGCGTCGCCCGACGCTAAGGCGACGCACACTAGCAGAACGCTAGTGTGAACGTAGCCTAACAGCACAAACTGTGCAGTATGCTATGTTTTGTTTTTCCATAGGACATAAAATCCTTGTTTATTTTTGCTAACTCTGCACTGGGTATGGAGCACCCCTAATAAACCAGTGAAAGTCTTAAAGAGACAGTGTTCCTTTTTCTACGTCCGTGTGCAGCCAAGTGAGACAATCTACCACAGTATATACTGTATAAATACCCTGCCTAACAGTCCCTTTATTACATTACATACATAAAGAGATCTTTAGAAAAAGTATTCATAAAGTCTGTTTATGATATGAAATTTAGGGCTTTGACTAGTTGATGGGGTATTAGTTTCCCCAGACTAGTTGTCCCACTAAGCATGTTATCGTGCCCCTGTGGGTGTGATAAAATGGTTTACAAGTGCTGGCGTCATCACTAGTGCTATACTTACCTCACGCATGCATGCATCTTCTTTCCCTCACTGTATTCATCCCCTGAAGCCAGGTATACACATCCCAGATTCAGCGATGCACACTGTTTTTCGCTTAATAAAACTTTTGAGCTGGACAGTCTAGAACAAAACTGAACAAAATGCTGCCCATGGGCCACATCCGGCCCTTCGGCTGTTCCATTCTGGGCCACAACAGCTGAATGGCTGAAAACAGTGGCCCATGGGCTGCATTATACCCTCACCCGCTGATCGTCTGCTGCTACTGTCCGCTTCCCAATGTCACCTGTACCCACATCATCAGGATGCAGACATTGGTGAAAAAATTGGTGGAGGACGGAGCCGCTGGCTCATTCTTCCACCAATCAGCATATGAGACTGCAGATGTGATGATGTCATTATCCCCTTAATGACCGCCGATACCCCTTTTTGCGGTGGCAATTAAGGGTACTTAAACTACAGCGCCACTTTTAATGGCGCTATGGAAAAAGTGTATAGTGGCCCCTACAGTCAGAATTTCTCCAGGGTCTCAGCTGCTAGGGGTAGCCGAGACCCCAGAAAATATGATTCGGGTCAGTTTTTACCAACCCCGGGGTTGCGATCACCGTTAATAACTGTATAACGACGACCGCAAAAAAAGGTCAGATTTGCCATTTAATTTCTCTCTCCTCTGATGTGACCACACATCAGAGGAGAGAGAAATATGGTCCCCAATCCCCCCATACCTCTCGGTGTCCCTGGGTCCTCCTGCTTCCTCCCACGGCCATCAGTGTTTTCTTCCGGTAAGAAAATGGTGGGTGCATGCGCAGTGCGCCCGCCGAGATCTGCTGGCTGGCACCCGGCAACAATAGAAGATTTTTCCTATTGGTTCATTTTGATCACTGTGATAGACACTATCACAGTGATCAAAATAAAAAAAATAGTAAATAACCCCCCTTTATATCCCCCTTACTTAGGGAACAATAATGAAATTAAAATATATATTTTTTTCCATTTTTCCATTAGGGTTAGAGTTGAGCTAAAGTGAGTTGGGCTAAAGTTAGGGCTAGGGTTGGGGCTAAAGTTAGGCTTAGGGTTGAGGCTAAAGTTAGGATTAGGGTTGGTGTTATGATGCAGTGGTTTAGGAGCAACATGGAACGAGCTCTGAAGGAAGTGGTAACTGTACTGACCGCAGTCCCTAAGCTCAACACAAAACTAGAAGTAGCCGTGGGATGCTCCTAACTCTCCCTAGGCACCTCGTCACAGCCTAAGAGCTAACTACCCCTAAAGATAGAAGCAGGAAAACTATCTTGCCTCAGAGAAAATCCCCAAAGGATAGATTAGCCCCCCACAAATAATGACTGTGAGTGGAGAGGGAAAATACATACACAGAATGAAACCAGGATGAGCACAGGAGGCCAGTCTAGCTTGATAGATAGGACAGGATAGAATACTACAAAAATCCACACAAAGTTTACAAAAATCTCCACACCTGACTAAAGGTGTGGAGGGTAAATCTGCTTCCCAGAGCTTCCAGCTTAACTGAATTAATCCATACTGACAAGCTGGACAAAACATAGAATGCACAGAACGAATAAGTCCACAACATGTGGACAGAAAAGAGCAAAGCAAGGACTTATCTTTGCTGAACTGGTCAGGATATCAGGGAAATCCAAGCAAAGATGTGAATCCAACCAGGAACCATTGACAAGTGGCACTGGCTGAAGGGAAGAGCCAGGCATAAATAGCCGAGCAGAAAGACAATCAATGGAAGCAGCTGCAGACTGCTAAATCCAAGGAGCAGCCATTCCACTTAAAACCACCGGAGGGAGCACAAGAGCAGAACTCACAAAAGTGCCACTTACAACCACCGGAGGGAGCCCAAGAGTGGAATTCACAACACACTGATGTGCCTAAACATTGAAACCCCCAAAATTGACACAATTTTGGAAAGTAGACCCCCTAAGGAACTTATCTAGATGTGCAGCTTAGGGACTGCGGTCAGTACAGGTACCACCTCCTTCATAGCTCGTCCCATGTTGCTCCTAAACCACCAGTTCATAACAGTATAAGTGGCCAAAAATGAATTAAATGCATCTCAAAAGAAGGAAAAAAAAATTCTGAGCCATTTTTTTTCTGTGCTCTGTTTTGTCTTTTTTTTTCCTTTTTATCTCTGGGTGGTTCAGGATTTATGCTCTGACATGGATGTTCAGGGTTTGTTTTCTCGTGTGGATCAACTTGCTGCAAGAGAACAGAGTATCCAAGATTATGTTGTCCAGACTCCGGCTTTGGAGCCTAAAATTCCTACTCCTGATTTGTTTTTTGGGGACAGATCCAAGTTTTTGAACTTTAAAAATAACTGCAAATTGTTTTTTGCTTTGAAATCCCATTCTTCTGGTGATCCCATTCAGCAAGTTAAAATCATCATATCCTTGCTGCGTGGTGACCCTCAGGACTGGGCATTCTCCCTTGAATCAGGGGATCCGGCATTGCTGAATGTAGACGCATTTTTTCAAGCGCTCGGATTATTGTATGACGAACCTAATTCTGTGGATCATGCAGAAAAAACCCTGTTGGCCTTGTGTCAAGGTCAGGAAGCGGCAGAATTATACTGCCAGAAATTTAGGAAATGGTCTGTGCTCACTAAATGGAATGAGGATGCTCTGGCTGCAATTTTCAGAAAAGGTCTTTCTGAAGCCCTTAAAGATGTTATGGTGGGCTTCCCTACGCCTGCTGGTTTGAGCGAATCTATGTCTCTAGCCATTCAGATCGGCGTCTGCGTGAGCGCAAAGCTATGCACCATATGGCAGTGTCCTCTGAGCAGAGTCCTGAGCCTATGCAATGTGATAGGATTTTGACTAGAACAGAACGGCAGGAATTCAGACGTCAGAATAGGCTGTGTTTTTACTGTGGTGATTCTGCTCATGTTATTTCTGATTGCCCTAAGCGTACTAGGAGGGTCGCTAGGTCTGTTACCATCAGTACTGTACAGCCTAAATTTCTTTTATCTGTGACCCTGATTTGCTCATTGTCGTCCTTTTCTGTCATGGCATTTGTGGATTCAGGCGCTGCCCTGAACTTAATGGACTTAGAATTCGCCAGGCGCTGTGGTTTTTCCTTGCAGCCTTTGCAGAGCCCTATTCCTTTGAGGGGCATTGATGCTACACCATTGGCCAAGGATAAACCTCAGTACTGGACGCAGATGACCATATACATGGCTCCAGCACATCAGGAAGATTGCCGTTTTCTGGTGTTGCATAACCTGCATGATGTTGTTGTACTGGGTTTTCCATGGTTACAGGAACATAATCCGGTGCTGGATTGGAAAACTATGTCTGTGACTAGTTGGGGTTGTCAAGGGGTACATAGTGACGTTCCTTTGATGTCAATTTCCTCTTCCCCCTCTTCTGAGGTCCCTGAGTTTTTGTCGGATTTCCAGGATGTATTTGATGAGCCCAAGTCCAGTTCCCTTCCTCCACATAGGGACTGTCATTGTGCTATTAACTTGATTCCAGGTTGTAAGTTCCCTAAGGGCCGACTTTTCAATCTGTCTGTGCCAGAGCATGCCGCCATGCGGAGTTATGTTAAGGAATCTTTGGAGAAGGGGCATATTCGGCCCTCTTCGTCACCATTGGGAGCGGGTTTCTTTTTTGTTGCTAAGAAGGATGGCTCCTTGAGACCCTGTATAGATTATCGTCTTCTTAATAAGATCACGGTCACATTCAAATACCCCTTGCCTTTGCTTTCTGATTTGTTTGCTCAGATTAAGGGGGCTAGTTGGTTTACTAAGATTGACCTTCGAGGGGCATATAATCTTGTTCGTATTAAACAGGGTGACGAATGGAAAACTGCATTTAATACGCCCGAAGGCCATTTTGAATACCTCGTGATGCCATTCGGGCTCTCTAATGCTCCATCTGTGTTCCAATCTTTCATGCATGATATTTTCCGCAATTATCTTGATAAATTCATGGTTGTACATTTGGATGATATTTTGATTTTTTCCGATGATTGGAAGTCTCATGTGAAGCAGGTCAGGATGGTATTCCAGATCCTTCGTGATAATGCTTTATTTGTGAAGGGGTCTAAGTGCCTATTCGGAGTTCAGAAGGTCTCTTTTTTGGGTTTTATTTTTTCTCCCTCGTCTATGGAAATGGATCCTGTTAAGGTCCAAGCTATTCATGACTGAATTCAACCCACATCTGTGAAGAGCCTTCAAAAATTTTTGGGCTTTGCTAATTTCTATCGCCGTTTCATTGCCAACTTTTCCAGTGTGGTTAAGCCCCTTACTGATTTGACGAAGAAAGGCGCTGATGTGACGAATTGGTCCTCTGCGGCTGTTGAGGCCTTTCGGGAGCTTAAACGCCGATTTACTTCTGCCCCTGTGTTGCATCAGCCAGATGTTTCTCTTCCTTTTCAGGTTGAGGTTGACGCTTCTGAGATTGGGGCAGGGGCCGTTTTGTCTCAGAGGGATTCTGATGGTTCTTTGATGAAACCGTGTGCTTTTTTTTCCAGAAAGTTTTCGCCTGCGGAACGCAATTATGATGTCGGCAATCGGGAGTTGTTGGCTATGAAGTGGGCGTTTGAGGAGTGGCGACATTGGCTTGAGGGAGCTAAGCACCGCGTTGTGGTCTTGACCGATCATAAGAATCTGATTGACCTCGAGTCGGCCAAGCAGCTGAATCCTAGACAGGCTCGATGGTCCCTGTTTTTCTCCCATTTTGATTTTGTGGTCTCGTATCTTCCGGAATCTAAGAATGTTAAGGCTGATGCCCTCTCTAGGAGTTTTTTGCCTGATTCTCCTGGAGTCCTTGAGCCGGTTGGCATTCTTAAGGAAGGGGTGATTCTTTCTGCCATCTTCCCTGATTTGCGGCGAGTGTTTCGGGAATTTCAGGCTGATAAGCCTGACCGTTGTCCAGTGGGGAAGCTGTTTGTTCCTGATAGATGGACAAGTAAGCTAATTTCTGAGGTTCATTGTTCAGTGTTGGCTGGTCATCCTGAGATTTTTGGTACCAGAGATTTGGTTGCTAGGTCCTTTTGGTGGCCTTCCTTGTCGCGCGATGTGCGTGCTTTTGTGCAGTCCTGTGGGAGTTGCGCCCGGGCCAAGCCTTGCTGTTCCCGCGCTAGTGGGTTGCTTTTGCCTTTGCCGGTCCCTGAGAGGCCCTGGATGCATATTTCCATGGATTTTATTTCGGATCTTCCTGTTTCCCAGAAGATGTCTGTTATCTGGGTTGTTTGTGACAGGTTCTCTAAAATGGTCCATCTGGTTCCTTTGCCTAAGTTGCCTTCCTCCTCAGATTTGTTTCCATTGTTTTTTCAGCATGTGATTCGTTTGCATGGCATTCCGGAGAATATTGTGTCTGACAGAGGTTCCCAGTTTGTCTCTAGGTTTTGGCGGGCCTTTTGTGCTAGGATGGGCACTGATTTGTCTTTTTCTTCGGCGTTTCATCCTCAGACTAATGGCCAAACTGAGCGAACTAATCAGACCGTGGAAACCTATTTGAGATGCTTTGTGTCTGCTGATCAGGATGATTGGGTGGCTTTCTTGCCGTTGGCCGAGTTTGCCCTTAATAATAGGGCTAGTTCGGCTACTTTGGTTTCACCTTTCCTTTGTAATTTTGGTTTTCATCCTCGTTTTTCTTCGGGGCAGGTTGAGCCTTCTGATTGTCCTGGTGTGGATTCTGTGGTGGACAGGCTGCAGCAGATTTGGACTCATGTGGTGGACAATTTGACGTTGTCTCAGGAAAAGGCTCAACGTTTTGCTAACCGCCGTCGGTGTGTTGGTCCCCGGCTTCGTGTGGGGGATTTGGTTTGGTTGTCTTCTCGTCATGTTCCTATGAAGGTTTCTTCCCCTAAGTTTAAGCCTCGGTTTATTGGTCCTTATAAGATTTCTGAAATTATCAATCCGGTGTCTTTTCGTTTGGCTCTTCCAGCCTCTTTTGCCATTCATAATGTTTTCCATAGATCTTTGTTGCGGAGATATGTGGTGCCTGTTGTTCCCTCGGTTGATCCTCCTGCCCCGGTGTTGGTTGAGGGAGAGTTGGAATATGAGGTTGAGAAAATTTTGGATTCTCGTTTTTCGAGGCGGAGGCTTCAGTATCTTGTCAAGCGGAAGGGTTATGGCCAGGAGGATAATTCTTGGGATGTTGCCTCCGATGTCCATGCCGCCGATTTGGTTCGTGCTTTTCACTTGGCTCGTCCTGATCGGCCTGGGAGCTCTGGTGAGGGTTCGTGACCCCTCCTCAAGGGGGGGGGGTACTGTTGTGAATTCCGCTCTTGGGCTCCCTCCGGTGGTTGTAAGTGGCACTTTTGTGAGTTCTGTTCTTGGGCTCCCTCCGGTGGTTTTAAGTGGAATGGCTGCTCCTTGGATTTAGCAGTCTGCAGCTGCTTCCACTGATTGTCTTTCTGCTCGGCTATTTATGCCTGGCTCTTCCCTTCAGCCAGTGCCACTTGTCAATGGTTCCTGGTTGGATTCACATCTTTGCTTGGATTTCCCTGATATCCTGACCAGTTCAGCAAAGATAAGTCCTTGCTTTGCTCTTTTCTGTCCACATGTTGTGGACTTATTCGTTCTGTGCATTCTATGTTTTGTCCAGCTTGTCAGTATGGATTAATTCATTTAAGCTGGAAGCTCTGGGAAGCAGATTTACCCTCCACACCTTTAGTCAGGTGTGGAGATTTTTGTAAACTCTGTGTGGATTTTTGTAGTTTTTAATACTGACCACACAGTATTCTATCCTGTCCTATCTATCTAGCTAGACTGGCCTCCTGTGCTACATCCTGGTTTCATTCTGTGTATGTCTTTTCCCTCTCCACTCACAGTCATTACTTGTGGGGGGCTATCTATCCTTTGGGGATTTTCTCTGAGGCAAGATAGTTTTCCTGTTTCTATCTTTAGGGGTAGTTAGTTCTCAGGCTGTGACGAGGTGCCTAGGGAGTGACAGGAGCATCCCACGGCTACTTCTAGTGTTCTGTTGAGCTTAGGGACTGCGGTCAGTACAGGTACCACCTCCTTCATAGCTCGTCCCATGTTGCTCCTAAACCACCAGTTCATAACATCAGTGGCTCTCCAAACGTAACATGGCGTCCGATCTCAATTCCAGCCAATTTTGCATTGAAAAGGTCAAACGATGCTCCTTCCATTCCGAGCTGTGCCATGTGCCCAATCAGTGGTTTACCCCCACATATGGGGTATCGGCATATTCATGACAAATTGCACAAAAAATGTTGTTCATTTTCTCTTTTTACATTTGTGAAAATAAAAAAACTAGTTCTGAAATAAAATGTTTGTGAAAAAAAAGTTAAATGTTCATTTTTTCCTCCAACATTGCTTTAGTTTGTGAAGCACATAAAGGGTTAATTAATTTCTTGAATGTGGTTTTGAGCACCTTGAGGGGTGCAATTTTTAGAATGTTGTCACTTTTGGGTATTTTCTTTCATGTACACCCCTCAAAGTGACTTCAAATGTGGTGTGGTCCCTAAAAAGTGAGAAATCGCTGGTCAAACTTTAACCTTATAACATAGTAACAAAATAAAAATGGTTTACAAAATTGTGTTGATGTAAAGTAGACATGTTGGAAATGTTATTTATTAAGAATTTTTGTGTCATATCACTCTGATTTAAGAGCATAAAAATTCAAAGTTTGGAAATTGCAAAATTTTCAAAATTTTTGCCATATTTCCGTTTTTTCATAAATAAACGCAAGTCACATCGAATAAATTTTACCACTACCAGGAAGTAAAATATGTCACGTAAAAACAATCTCAGAATCAGCGGGATCTGTTCCAGAGTTATAAATTCATAAAGAGACAGTGGTCAGAATTGTAAAAATAGGCCTGGTCATTAAGTACAAAATTGGCTCTGTCACTAAGGTGTTATATTGCATTTGCTGTACAGAAAGTTGGTGCACAAGAGACAGGAGCAGAGCACCAGGGTTATGGTAATGAGGTGAGTATGTGTTTTTTTTTAAGGGGTATCGTTTCTCCTTATGGAGAGTGACATACCATCTCTGGCTTGTCAAGGTAAGGAGGCTTATTCGCCATGCAATGCTCCTCTGGGAAATATAATATGCAAATTGACTCTTCTGAGTAAAAGAGGACTTAAACTCTATAGCGCCACCTGTTGGAAGTAGCGATCCTACAAGTCACAATCAACCCTTTAACGAGTTCTGAGCAGGAGATTTTTGCTGCCTTCAAAAAGATTATTTCTGTCTGCAGCCTCGAGGATTCATTGCATGGATTGGAAGCTTTAACTGAAAAAGTAGTATCAGATCTTAATAAAAACTGAAACAGGATAAAATAAAACTGGTTTCAGCAGTGTACTGCATTCTTTAACCTGTTTAGTTTTTTTTACAACATTGCATTAGATAGGAGATTTTGAAATGGAGGGTTTAAATGCAAAAAGATGGTAGAAAGAGGAGTTACAAGAATAAGAAATGAGTGGACTGTAAGTCACCTCCTACTAGACCGTACACTGCACTGCTACGACAGCCACAATAGGTATTTGCGCTGATCGGTGATGTTTATCGTTTTATATTCTGCTGACAATAGTGACAGCAGTATTTAGATGGTCATTTGAAGAATGGTGCTCCCTCTTTAAGTCTGTATTCACTCCACAGTTGTGGGGTGCCAGGAGTTGCCATGGCAATATAAAGCTAAGTAAAACTGCACATGTAAAGCGCTATGGAATAAATGGCATTATAAAAATGTATAAAAATAATAAAAATAACTGGCAGATCTAATATCCTGTAGTAGAGAAGTATTGCTGGTTATTAGATGAGCGATCAGGGAAGTAACAGTTCCTTATAGAGACTAAGTAAGAAAGATTAAAAAAAATCAAAATAAAGCATTAAAAGGAAACAAAAATGTTTTTTCAAAACCATAAATGCTGCTCTAGGCCCCCTTTACATGTCCTGATATTTCCGGTACTCCAAAAAGTATTAACGATCCTATCTGTGTCCGTGTGCCCATGTGTATACTTCGTTTGTCATCCGTGTGTTTTCTGTGTGGATACGAACTGGAAATTTCTTGGTCTGGAATTAACATGATTGGCTGTAATTAAAGGCCTAGATGTGGAAAAAATGCGATAATTTATTCATCATCATTTGAAATGATGCTAAATACACTGATCTTGCCCATTTTGCCCTTAGCTTCTGTGTTAGTAATCATTTGGTTTGCTAAATATTTCTCTTTCCAGTGAGGCATTGTTGTGGTTGTCTTAACTTCTGGCACGTTGATTTGATATTCGGTGACAAAGCAATCAGATACGTAATTACTATATGTTTACCCCATAACGTACCGTATTTTTCGGATTATAAGGCACACTTTTTCCCGCCAAATTTTTGGGGAAAATGAGGGTGCGTCTTATAATGCGGATATTAGCATTGCAAGACTTAAACAGAGGGCACTGCTAATTCATAATTGAACTGAAGGGGTTCTCCTAAAGCATGCTGCATAGCAATGGAGAAAAAAGAGAAAAAAAGATGCATGCTAAAAAATAGGGAACTCCCAGGAAAATATATAAAATTTGAACTTTTTTAAAAGTTAAACAACAACAAATCACTTGCAACAAGACATTTCAAAAAACAAAAACAGGTTCAATAGCTGGTTATGCCCTTGATATGGCAATAACCTACCTCCACAGAAGTTCACAAAAATCTAAATGGCAGTATATTAGTATATAATACCAGCAGAAAAATTTCATATAGATATCTCCCGAGATCTTGATGCCGAGATCTCCATCTGCGCATGCGCCACCCCCTGCAGCCATTTTCCTGGAGACCATCGCATAGTAAACCATGTATGCGCAGGGGCTCTGGACTTTCACAAAATGTCGGCAGTGGTCCCGCGCCACTGAACACTGGCAGCTGCGCACATCCGAACCACCCTCATCCCAGCCTGCGGCCTGAAGCAAGGCTCCACTCGTGCCTCCTCCTGCAGCGACCCTGGGACCCCGCTTCATCGCAGCCACCACCCCCCGGTAAGCAATAAGACGCATGGATTATAAGAAGCACCACCATTTTATTTTCCTATTTTTCTCCTCAAAATTTGGGTGCGTCTTATAATCCAGTGTGTTTTATAATCTGTAAAGTACGGCAATTTGTGGCAGTTTAATGTTCTTAATAAAGTATGGTTTTTCTAGAAGTATTATGCTTGAGTAACAAATGTCTTCCCTTTGTTGTGTGCTTTTTTTTTTTTACAGAGTTTTGTTTTTCACATTTTCTGAGCACTTATGTGTTTTCTTTTTAAGCCACATTACTTTAGTGTCCATTTTGTATTGTAAATTAGATCACATGCTGCAAGCAAGCATAAAATATTTTGGTAATGGCGAGCAACAAAAGCCACCAGGGACCACCTATTATTTTGCTTGCAAACATTAAAATAAAACAGGGCGAGTTTGACCTTAACACGTGTTTGTTTTATTCTTCACACAACAAATGAAAAAAAACTAACGTTGTCTTCATGACATAGGTACATGCAAAACATTTGCAAACAAATGGATATAAATACATTTTTTAGAAATTTTAAAATTTGTCCTGATTGGATAACTCTTGGGTGGGGTTTTCTATGGCTACTCCTTCAGGGATGGAGGACTATGTGGGCAATTGAGCATGTGGGATTTGGTGCAGGAGAGGTGGATTTTCTACGGGTGTTTGCACATAGAGTACATTTGACGGAACCCAGAGGTAGCAGTGGGATAAGGTTGTTTTGGTTGCTGGGGGTAGTTTGAACTGATAGAGTATTGTTGAACCTGCACAACAGGTTGCGGTTGCCTTTGTGGCTGTGATATATGAGATGTGTTTGGCCAGCTGTTGTGTGTTGTGTTGGTGGCAGAGGGTTAGGATGCAGATATTTATTTGGGTAGGTGTCTGTTGTCTTGCTGCCAGAGTGTACAACTGTTGTTGGTGAAATGTACAAGGAGGATCACCCACAGACAAGAGGGCTCTATGTTGGTACTATTCGCTGGATGCATGGGATGGTTCATGGACATAAGAGGGTGCAGAAATTTGTGTGTATTGTTGGCAGGTTGTTGCTTGTTCCACCCCATAAGAGGGTGCATGCACCTCTTACAACTGTGTTGACGCTGGAGGTTCCAGTGGTGTCTGATGCTGGCTAGTTTGCCACTGTTATATTGGGGCAAGCATCTGGTTCGGCTCCTGCTCACCCTGGCTGACAGCAATGAGGGTGAGAATAACAGCCTGGACAAGTTCTTGATGTTATGTTGGTACTTTAGTGAGAAAGGGAGACAGTGAGCCGCAAATGTGAACTGAGTTTATTATATGCAGGACTCGAGCAAATGACCTCTGGCAACATCCTGATGTCTTCTTGTCGCCTTATCTGTCTTTCTCGGCCAGTAGGTGCTATGTACCCCGGTAGATTTGGTAGTGATGCCTATGAAGGCTGAGGTGCTGGGGAGTTTGCTGCTTGTGTTGGTGGTTGTGTTGTTGGTGGCCAACTTACATTACCACCATCAGTGGATGCCTCACCAGTGTCAGAGGGCTGTTCAGTCTGTGTTGTTGGAGTCGGCTCAGCTGTGTGATCTGTCTCCGAACCAGAGGTACAAGGAGCAGAGGCTGTTGCTGTTGGTGATTCTTCTAAGGTGTTCTCAGTCTTAACAAAAAATAAATTGTAATTTTGAAAAATGGTTGCCCACAAATATGTTTGGGTTTAGGCAAAATTAAATTGCAAGACATATATTCTATCAATGGCATGTTTCTACACCTGTGCTGTGATCTCGTGAAAGGCATTACTGAATATTAGCTTAAAGGGAACCTGTCACCCCGAAAATCGCGGGTGAGGTAAGCCCACCGGCATCAGGGGCTTATCTACAGCATTCTCTAGTGCTGTAGATAAGCCCCCGATGTTACCTGAAAGAGGAGAAAAAGACGTTAGATTATACTCACCCAGGGGCGGTCCCGCTGCTGGTGCGGTCGGATGGGTGTCTCTGGTCCGCTGCCGCGACTCCCATCTTCATTCCAAGACGTCCTCTTCTGATCTACAGCCACGGCTTCGGTGCAGGCGTACTTTGTCTGCCCTGTTGAGGGCAGAACAAAGTACTGCAGTGCGCAGGCGACGGAAAGGTCAGAGAGGCCCGGCGCCTGCGCACTGCAGTACTTTGCTCTGCCCTCAACAGGGCAGACAAAGTACGCCTGCGCCAGAGCCGTGGCTGAAGATCAGAAGAGGACGTCTTGGAATGAAGATGGGAGGCGCCGCAGCGGACCAGAGACACCCATCCGACCGCACCAGCAGCGGGACCGCCCCTGGGTGAGTATAATCTAACGTCTTTTTCTCCTCTTTCAGGTAACATCGGGGCTTATCTACAGCATTACAGAATGCTGTAGATAAGCCCCTGATGCCGGTGGGCTTACCTCACCCACGATTTTCGGGGTGACAGGTTCCCTTTAACAAAAGCTGCATAGAGGAACCACTTACCCATCAAAGTCATCAATTAGCACAAAGATTATTAAAACATTTTATATTAAACTAATACTGGTAAGCATGTGTGTAAACCATTTTTTTTACACAAGCATCTTTTTTTCCATAAAAAAACCCACTATAATTGTGTCACATTATAGGAAACAATAGGGGATGTGAGGTCAGACACTTCTATTTCATCTGTGATGCAAGTAAACATTAGGATATTCTGAAGATGAATTTGTTAATGTTTGTTGTATGGTTTTTGTTGGATTAATCATTAACTTAAAAAAAGGTTAAAAGGTTAAAAGATATTGCATGTGTGGAAAGACATTTTCCATGTGTATGTTGAATGTTGACTGTATGTGTGTATACATTACCACAGATCACTGGCGGACACTATCAGGAGAGGGCCCTGGAGCAGAAACAGTATATGGGCCCTTTAAGGCCCAATAGCTCTTCGTAATGTACAATTCCACCTTCCTTTTTAGGTGGATCTGGCCCCTTATCACTTGGACTTCCGTGTGGCTGCACAGGCTAAACCAATGATATGCCCACCTCTACTACAGACATAGCTATACTCTAACAATATTTGTGTGGGAGTGCCAAGAATGAAAATTGTTCATGGTCAACAAGCAAACTTTCACAGGCACACTTTCTTGTGTTTACACTACACTAACTTGTTGAGTTCCATGACTGGGCGCAGGAATTCTAAATTCCGGAAATAGACATATTGGCACTTTCTGGTTGAACCAGACATCAAGGGCAGGGGAATAAATTCCGGCAGTACTGGTTCCAGTGTCGTTTCACCAAATTCACTGTTGGCAAAATGATAATGAAACATATTTAATAGACAACAACAGAATATATCAAGATATTATGCCTTTAAAAGTAACTTGATCTGTCCGTTAACACAATTAATCAGCAGATATAGCATTACTTTACATATACATACTCTGATTACTGATTAGTGTTGGCCCACTAAATAACTCCTGTCATCCATAGAAATTTGTAATTGCTACCAGCACCACAATATACGCAGTGCTATGGATGTTAGTAGCAACTTTTCATTAACATCTTTATGTGTGGAGAGCAAAATTAGAATATCATCAAAAAGTTAATTTATTTCAGTTCTTTAGTACAGAAAGTGAAACTCATATATTATATAGAGTCATTGCAAACAGAGTGATCTACTTCAAGTGTTTATTTCTGTTTATGTTGAAGATTATGGCTTACAGCCAATGAAAACCCAAAAGTCATTATCTCAGTAAATTTGAATAATTAACAAAAAATACCTGAAAAGGCTTCCTAAGCATTTAAAAAGGTCCCTCAGTCTGTTTCCGTATCCTCCACAATCATGGGGAAGAATGTTGACTTGACAGATGTCCAGAAGGCCGTCATTGACACACTCCACAAGGATGGTAAGCCACAAAAAGTCATTGCTAAAGAGGCTGTCCATAGAGTGCTGTATCCAAGCATATTAATGGAATGTTGAGTGGAAGGAAAATGTGTGGTAGAAAAAAAGTGCACAAGCACCTGGGATAACCACAGCCTTGAAAGGATTGTTAAGAAAAGGTCAATCAAACAATCAAAAATTTGGGGAGATTCTCAAGGAGTGGACTGCTGCTGGAGTCATTGCTTCAAGAGCCACCACACACAGATGTATCCAGGACATGGGCTACAAGTGTTGCATTCCTTGTGTCAAGCCACTCATGACCAATAGACAGTGCCATAAGCGTCTTACCTGGGCCAAGGACTTGACATATGCTCAGTAATCCACGGTGTTGTTTTCAGGTGAAAATAAATGTTGCATTTCATTTGGAAATCAAGGTCCCAGAGTCTTGTGGAAGAGTGGAGAGGCACACAATCCAAATCTGCTTGAGGTCTAATGTAATGTTTCCACAATCATTGATGTTTTGGGGAGCCATGTCATCTGCTGGTGTAGGTCCACTGTGTTTTATCAAGACCAAAGTCAGTGCAGCCATCTACCAGGAAATTTTAGAGCACTTCATGCTTCCCTCTGCCGACAAGCTTTTTGGAGATTGAAATTTCATTCACCAGCAGGACTTGGCACCTTTTCATGCTGCCAAAAGTACCTGGTTTAAAAACAACAGTATCACTGTGCTTGATTGGCCAGCAAACTCGCCTGACCTTAGCCCCATAGAAAATCTATGGGGTATTGTCAAGAGAAAGATGAGACACACCAGACCCAACAATGCAGACAAGCTGAAGGCTGCTATCAAAGCAACCTGGGCTTCCATAACACCTCAGCAGTGCTACAGGCTGATTGCCTTCATGCCACGTCACATTGATACAGTAATTGATGCAAAAGTAGCCCTGACAAAGTATTGATTGCATTTACATACATTTCAGTAGGCCAACATTTCAGATTTTAAAATTGTTTTTCAAGCTGGTGTTATAAAGTATTTTAATTTACTGAGATAATGAGTTTTGGGTTTTCAGTGGCTGTAAGCCATAATCATCAACATTAACAGAAATAAACACTTGAAATAGGTCACTCTGTTTGTAATTACTCTATACAATATGAGTTTCACTTTTTCTATTGAAGAACTGAAATTAATTAACTTTTAGATGATATTCCAATTTTGTGAGAAGCACCTGTAAGTATACACAGCCTTGACAATGACTGGCAGACACCTGTAAGATCTGGTCTGGTGGAACATATTAGCTGGGGTATTTCCAATAAAACACAGGCTGCTAAAATATACAAGTGAAGAAGAAAACAGCACTGCATCCACTGCAACTTGTGCATCATCAACACTAAACAGGGGGGACTATGTGTCGGTGGCTTGCGGCAGCATGGTTTTCAGAACCAGACCCAACATGCTGTAATAATGTTTAAAAACATTGTGAATCTACAAATTTACCATATAATTGCCAAAATTTAATACACTTTCACTTTAAATCATGAAGCTTATGTTTGACATTCAGCCAGCACATTCAAAAGTTAAAAAACAAAGTTAGTTATAAAGTCACAAATTCACATGCATAACTACACATATGTTCATAAAATCATTCCTACACACCCTGCTAACAGTATATTAAAAGGTAATGAAAGTTAAAAATTAAATCAAGATACATTTTTACATTGTTAAAAAACCCCACAAACAATGTTGACATGGAAGGCATGTGTATCACTTTAGTAATGTCAGTGCAGTCCTAATTACAAATAATGTCTAGATTTAGGGCACAATAGACATATAACATCTGTGACAAAGTCACTGGGAAAGTACTGGAGGGTAGATATGTTTCATTGAGGCTATTAGCTTCAGTGATTTGAAACCTAGACGTATTGCTCCTGCACGCTAAGTGCTGAAAGGGGTTAAGTCGCTATTTTAAGGCTTTTAAGTGAACAACTAAAGGGCAGGCGGGAGGTTGTTCACCATATCTCCACCCCAGGGGAAGGGGTTTAGAAGGTAAATAGTCAGCCTTCTCAATCATTAGGTGTTCAGTAGGTCTGGAGAGTGGAACTCCTGTGCTATGCGTCCTGAATTGTACATTTTGGTAATCCTGAGTGTGATAGAAATATTTATATCATGTAGATCTCACTTGCATGTATACTCCTCTATAATTATATATACTCATATATCCACAACTAATATATACTCAGTTAGTTTATAATCAATTGCTCAGCTTGACCACATGAGCTAGGCCAGATGGTTCCTCGGTGCTTTCCAGACACCCAAAAAGCGGAAGAACTCCAGATGTATTAAGTGCTGATGAGATGTCTCAAGTTTGTCCTAGATGCAGAGAACTTCATTTTAGTTGCTTAATCAGCATTCATATGTGCATTAATCACAATATTCCATATATATTTAGATAACCAATAACAGAGGAGCTAGACAATATGGTAATTAACTAACCACCCCTAACCACTCCTTTCTACATGCAATTATAAAACTACTAGCTATTGAACCCGTTCTACGCCCGGGTGGTGAGCATTTATATTGGTATATGGTCTCCATCCTGGTATGTGCTGCTCCATCCTGCGTCCCCATCCTGTCATGTGCTGCTTTATCCTGTGTCCCCATTCTGTCATGTGCTGCTCCATCCTGCGCCCCCATTCTGTCATGTGCTGCTCCATCCTGCATCCCCATCCTGTCATGTGCTGCTCCCATCCTGCGCTCCCGTTCTGTCATGTGCTGCTCCCATCCTGCGCCCCCGTTCTGTCATGTGCTGCTCCCATCCTGCGCCTCCATTCTGTCATTTGCTGCTCCCATCCTGCGCCCCCATTCTGTCATTTGCTGCTCCCATCCTGTCATGTGCTGCTCCCATCCTGCGTCCGTTCTGTCATGTGCTGCTGCCATCCTGTCATGTGCTGCTCCCATCCTGCGCCTGTTCTGTCATGTGCTGCTGCCATCCTGCGCCCGTTCTGTCATGTGCTGCTCCCATCCTGCGCCTCCATTCTGTCATTTGCTGCTCCCATCCTGTCATGTGCTGCACCCATCCTGCGCCCCCGTTCTGTCATGTGCTGCTCCCATCCTGCGCCCCCGTTCTGTCATGTGCTGCTCCCATCCTGCGCCCCCGTTCTGTCATGTGCTGCTCCCATCCTGCTCCCCTGTTCTGTCATGTGCTGCTCCCATCCTGCGCCCGTTCTGTCATGTGCTGCTGCCATCCTGCGCCCGTTCTGTCATGTGCTGCTCCCATCCTGCGCCCGTTCTGTCATGGGCTGCTGCCATCCTGCGCCCGTTCTGTCATGTGCTGCTGCCATCCTGCTCCCCTGTTCTGTCATGTGCTGCTCCCATCCTGCCCCCGTTCTGTCATGTGCTGCTCCCATCCTGCGCCCGTTCTGTCATGGGCTGCTGCCATCCTGCACCCGTTCTGTCATGTGCTGCTCCCATCCTGCTCCCCTGTTCTGTCATGTGCTGCTCCCATCCTGCGCCTGTTCTGTCATGTGCTGCTGCCATCCTGCGCCCGTTCTGTCATGTGCTGCTCCCATCCTGCTCCCTTGTTCTGTCATGTGCTGCTCCCATCCTGCGCCCATTCTGTCATGTGCTGCTCCCATCCTGCTCCCCTGTTCTGTCATGTGCTGCTCCCATCCTGCGCCCGTTCTGTCATGTGCTGCTCCCATCCTGTGCCCGTTCTGTCATGTGCTGCTGCCATCCTGCGCCCGTTCTGTCATGTGCTGCTGCCATCCTGTGCCCGTTCTGCCATGTGCTGCTGCCATCCTGCGCCCGTTCTGTCATGTGCTGCTGCCATCCTGGGCCCGTTCTGTCATGTGCTGCTGCCATCTTGCGCCCGTTCTGTCATGTGCTGCTGCCATCCTGCCCCCGTTCTGTCATGTGCTGCTCCCATCCTGCGCCCGTTCTGTCATGTGCTGCTCCCATCCTGCGCCCGTTCTGTCATGTGCTGCTGCCATCCTGGGCCCGTTCTGTCATGTGCTGCTGCCATCTTGCGCCCGTTCTGTCATGTGCTGCTGCCATCCTGCCCCCGTTCTGTCATGTGCTGCTCCCATCCTGCGCCCGTTCTGTCATGTGCTGCTGCCATCCTGCGCCCGTTCTGTCATGTGCTGCTGCCATCCTGGGCCCGTTCTGTCATGTGCTGCTGCCATCTTGCGCCCGTTCTGTCATGTGCTGCTGCCATCCTGCCCCCGTTCTGTCATGTGCTGCTCCCATCCTGCGCCCGTTCTGTCATGTGCTGCTCCCATCCTGCGCCCGTTCTGTCATGTGCTGCTGCCATCCTGCGCCCGTTCTGTCATGTGCTGCTGCCATCCTGCGCCCGTTCTGTCATGTGCTGCTGCCATCCTGCGCCCGTTCTGTCATGTGCTGCTGCCATCCTGGGCCCGTTCTGTCATGTGCTGCTGCCATCCTGCGCCCGTTCTGTCATGTGCTGCTGCCATCCTGCCCCCGTTCTGTCATGTGCTGCTCCCATCCTGTGCCACCATTGTATTATATGCCCCCCATAAGACGCTCCAGTGTGTATGCCCCCGTATGCTGCTGCCATATAAAAAAAAAAAATACCATACTCACCTATCGTCCAGCTCCACTGCAGGTGTGTCTTCAAGAAAATGGCGCCGGAAAGAGCGGACTGCCCAGGCGCCGATTCCGGCAGCAGGAATCGGCGTCTGCGCTGTCCGCGCTTTCCGGCGCCATTTTCTTGAAGACACACCTGCAGTGGAGCCGGAGTGTGTCTTCAAGAAAATGGCGCCGGAAAGCGCGGACTGCGCAGGCGCCGATTCCGGCAGCAGGAATCGGCGCCTGCGCAGTACGCGCTTTCCAGGGCCATTTTCTTGAAGACACACTCCGGCTCCTCTGCCTGTGACTGGTAAGTCAGAGGGCAGCGCCGGCGCGCATTAAGAGCGTCATCGCGCCCTCTGAACTATCACAGCAGAGGAGCCGGGAGACGGAGCCGCACGCAGCGCTGGAACGGGGAAAGGTGAATATACTTACCCTCCTGGCGGTCCCTGCCTCTCCGGTGGAGATCGCGGTATGCGTTCAGTGCTTACGCATACCGCGATCTCCTGGGAGCGTCACTCTGTGGGGGCCAGACTGCGCCGGCGCTTGCGCCTGCGCAGTCTATAAAGGCTTCGGACAGAGTGACGCTCCCAGCGTTATATTATAGATGTACCGTATATACTCGAGTATAAGCAGAGATTTTCAGCCCAAATTTCTGGGCTGAAAGTGCCCCTCTCGGCATATACTCCAGTCACAGTCAGCGGTGGGGTTGGCGGGTGAGGGGGAGAGGGCGCTGAGGCATACTTACCTGATTCCGGGGCTCCTGGCGCTCCCCCTGCCCGTCCCACGGTCTTTGGTGCTGCAGCTCTTCCCCTGTTCAGCGGTCACGTGGGACCGCTTATTAAAGTAATGAATATGGACTCCACTCCCATAGGAGTGGAGCCGCCTATTAATTTCTCTAATGAGCGGTAATGGTGACCTCTGATAGAGGAAGAGGCTGCGGCACCGAAGACCAGCTGTCCGGGGGAAGGAGCAGAACGCCGGGAGCAGGTAAGTATTACATATTCACCTGTCCGCGTTCCACCCGCCAGGCGCCGCTCCATCTTCCCGGCGTCTCTCCACACTGACTGTGCAGGTCAGAGGGCGCGATGACGCATATAGTGTGTGCGGCGCCCTCTGTCTGATCAGTCAGTGCAGAGAGACGCCGGGACGGGACGATGAGGAGCTGCAAGCAAGAGAGGTGAGTATGGCTTTTTTTTTTTATTATTGCAGCAGCAGCAGCAATGACACAGCTTTCTATGGTACATCTATGGGGTGATAATGAACGGTGCAGAGCACTATATGGCACAGCTATGGGGCAATAATGAACGGTGCAGAGCACTATATGGCACAGCTATGGGGCAATAATGAATGGTGCAGAGCACTATATGGCACAGCTATGGGGAAATAATGAATGGTGCAGAGCACTATATGGCACAGCTTTCTATGGTACATCTATGGGGCAATAATGAACGGTGCAGAGCACTAAATGGCACAGCTATGGGGCAATAATGAACGGTGCGGTTGGCCCTGGGTTCATCCTAATGCAGGACAATGCCTGATCTCTTGTGGCTGGAGTGTGTCAACAGTTCCAGCAAGTTCAAGGCATTGAAGCTATGGACTGGCCCGCCCATTCCCCAGACCTGAATCTGATTGAACACATCTGGGACATCATGTTTCACACCATCCACCAACATCACATTGCACCACAGACTGTCCAGGAGTTGATGGATGCTTTAGTCCAGGTCTGGGAGGAGATCCCTCGGGAGACCATCCACCACCTCATAAGGAGCATGTCCAGGTGTTGTAGGGAGGTCATACAGGCACATGGATGCAACACACACACAACTGAACATCATTTCCTTGTCTTGAGGCATTTCCACTGAAGTTGGATCAGTCTGTAATTTGATTTTCCACTTTGATTTTGAGTATCATTCCAAATCCAGACCTCCATGGGATAATCATTTTGATTTACATTGTTCATTTTAATGTTTTATTGTTCTCAACATATTCCACTATGTAATGAATAAAGATTTGCAACCGAAATATTTCATTCAATGATTTCTAGGATGTGGTATTTTAGTGTTCCCTTTATTTTTTTGAGCAGGGTACATAAATGACCACTAAGTGCTTGTGGCAAAAGCAGGAGGAGGTGGTGTCCTGAACAAAATGGATTTGAATGGTAAGGCATGGACATTAAGACAACTTCCAAAAAAACATTTGGGCTGCCCTTGTTCAATTTTAGAAGAGTCAGCCTGTCTGCAATTTCCATTCCGTTTTGATTGCACCGGCCAAACTAAAAGCCCATTCAGTCAACACGCTTGCAGCATTGCATGACAGCTCCTCCAAAGTATACAAGAAGAGGTCAGGCCAAGTGTGCAGCTTTGACAACCAATAGTTAAAGGACACTGAAGAATCAGGAAGTACGCTGGTATGGTCTCTTAAGTAGTCCTTCACCATCTTGGTCAACTTCTCCCTTCTCGTCTTAACTACACCTACAGATAGCCCTTGCTGATGTGACAGTTTCATGAAAATGGCCCAGTTGGTAGGCATTTCTCCTCCCCTCACTTGCACCTGGCGTGTGTGACCATCCTCTGTAATCATTGTGGGTTAAAAAAACGGGTACATCAGCCAGCGGTGTTGTGTGAGGGTAATCTTTTTAGCAAGTCTTCCACGTAAGCCCTCTGGCATGCATGCACTGAAAATGGAAATTTCTCCTTGTACCGTGGGTTAGGAAAGGTGTACAGCTAGTATATCATTTTGGACAAAATGTGTTTCATGTGAGGGTCTTGTGAAAGGCATCTGGACATGAACTGTGCCATGTGTGGCAGACTACAAAGAGTCAAACATTCTGTGTGCTCACCAGGAAGAACACTAGCCATCCTCTCCTTCTTACGATGCATTGCCTCTTCAGGAAATACACGCTGGACAAGCATGTAGCTGGGATTAGGAGTCCCCACTGTAGTGCAGACCAAAAACTCCTGTTCCTTCTCCTACTCCTCCTCCTGTTCCTCATCATTACCCAATGTGGCCTGAGAATATTGTGTGAGGCTGGGCTGTGTGCTTTCAGCCACTGTAAAATCTTGCTCCATAGTCACCTGCTCAGCATTCAAATCTTCCTCTTTGAGATTCTGCAGCAAACTTTTTTTTAGACAGAGCAGTGGGCTGGTTACGCTGATAATAGCGGCATCAGCCTTCACCATCTTAGTGCAGTACTCAAAGTTTTGAAGAAACTCACATATGTCAGCGATCCACACCCACTCGGCAGTTGTTAGGTGTGGGGGGCTGAGTGTTACTCTGATGGGCATTGAGAAGCTGGAATTCAGACACTGCCCTCTGCTGCTCACTTGGCCTTGCCAACATATGAAAGGTCAAATTCCAGCACCTGGGCAGGTCACAAATCAGTCGGTGACAAGGCAAATTAAAGTGCTGCTGCAGCAATGTTAGACAGACGAAAACCTGAGATGTGAGCTGACACAGCGTAACTTGGCAAGTAGGTCCGGCAAATCAGGGTATGTTATTAAAAACCACTATACAACCAAGTTCACACATAGGCCATGCATGGAATGTGTACCAGCTTGCAAAGCTTTAAAGCTGCCACCAAGTTCTGCCCATTATCGCACACAACCAGACCTGGTTGGAGGTTGAGCAGTCAGAGCCACTGATCGGTCTGGTCTTTTATCCCTTTCAACAGCTATGCTGCATTGTAAGCTTTAGTACCTGAACAGATGAGCTTCAGCAGAGCGTGCTGCCGCTTTGCCAAGGCAGTTCTGCAGACTTTCCAGCTGGGGAGTGACGTTGCACTGTGGATGAGGAGGAGGAGGAGAGACAGGAACTGGAATATGAGGAGAAACCCTGATGGAAGTTGGGCCCGCTATTCTTGGTGTGGGTAAAATGTGTGATGTCCCAGCATCTGACTCTGTCCCAGACTCCACCAGGTTCACCCAATGTGCCATCAGAGAAATGCAGCGTCCCTGTCCACAAGAACTTGTCCACATTTGTGTAGTTAGGTAGACCTTTCCTGTGACTGAGTTGGCCAGAGTACAGCTAATATAAAGACTCCAGTTCCCACAAGCCGAAATGAAAACATTTGCAGGGCTAGCAATCTGTCAATGTGGGTATTTAGCGTTTAAGCCTGTAGGTGGGTGGATATTGCTGCTTTGTGTTAAACATCTGGGGCAAGAACAACTGAACGCTGGGCTGGTACAACGGACTGGATGTGGTTGCTGACTGTTCTGTCTGTGCAACTGCAGATTGTGGGCAGGAGGCATCAGTGCCTGTTTCATGAACAGCAGATTGGGAAGGCCGTAACCCAGTGGGAGGGGCAGTTGTTTCACCCTCATGCACAGATTTTGTACCCAGATGTTCCACTCACCTACTGGGGTGCTTGGCTGCCATATGTTTTTGCATGCTGGTGGTACTCAGGTTGGCAGTGTTTTTGCCTCTTCTTAGCTTGGTTTGGCAGATGCTGCAAATTGCTGTTGTTTTGTCTGAAGGACTTTCAGAAAAAAAACTGCCATACAGGAGAACAACGCACCCTTGGCCTGTTATCTAGCCGAGTGGGAGGGCTCTGTGTAACAGTTGACTGAGTTCTCCATCTGTTCAAACCACTACCTCTTCTTGCCTGTTTTCTTGCTATGGAAGAATCCCTCTCTGCACTGCTGTGCTCGCTTTGCATGCCACCATGCCAGGTTGGACCAGTGACCTCATCATCGACCACGTCATCTTCCAATTCATCAATCTCATCCTCCTTCTGAGTTGCAATTTTAGGCTGACCTGATGGCAACTGTGCATCATGATTATCTTCAACCTCTTCAGGCATTAATTGACCTTCCTCAAAGTGTCTTTCTCCTGGCCGTGGGTGCTCAAATGTTTGGGCATCACTGCACTCCACCTTCCCATGACCCTCTTTAATGGTACATGTTGAGAGGCCTGAAAAATTACAAGGGAAAGTAAACCGTTCCTCAGAGTGGCCAGCGTTGGGGTCACATGTCTCCTGGGACTCTTGATGGTAGGACAAACGAGGACTAGATTGAGGATTCAGAGGCCCAGCCTCTTGGCTACTGAGACTGGACCATGTGAAAAACATCATGGTGCTGCTTGTCAGCACACTGAAGCCTTTGTCTGCCATCCAGCCCATAACATTTTTGCACTCGTCTGGGTTCGTTAGTGGTGTCACGTGCTGACCAATTTTTGACAGAAATCTAGAACAAGATAAAGTCACCTTCTGATCTGTCACATGGCCTTGGTGGGCACACCACATCCACATCCCTAAATGTCACCCTTTCTCATATTGAATGCGTTATGCTTATGAAAAAAAAATTTCCTGGCTTCATTTTTCACAAGTACCCTTACCGAGGTGTTATGTACAAATTCCCCGTATCTAACATTGTGCAGCATTTTTTTCAGATATCAGCTTTATTACACACAGCAAAAGCAGACTAGTGAAAATTACAGGTAAATAGTCATGTTTGCATATCTCGGCAGGCTTTGCGTCCGTCGCTCAACTGCCAGATGAAGATACGCTATTTAACCAATAGAAAATTAGTATTTTTTTATATATCACTTTGCTGACACACTGCAACAGTGGACTTATGAAAATTATTGCCACTGGTAAATTGTGATGTTTGCTTATCTTTGCACGGATTGCACCAGTCGCACAACTAAAAGATAAAGGTACGCTATTTATTTAACCAATAAAAAATTAGTATTTTATTACATTGCTTTGCTGACACACTGCAACAGTGGACTAATGAAAATTATTGCCATTGGTAAATTGTGATGTTTGCTTATCTCTGCATGGTTTTCGCCAGTCGCACAACTGCCAGACAAAGGTACGCTATTTATTTAACCAATAGCAAATTAGTATTTTTTTATATTGCCTTGCTGACACACTGCAACAGCGGACTAATGACAATTATTGCCACTGGTAAGTTGTGATGTTTGCACCAGTTGCACAACTGCTAGATAAAAATATACTATTTATTTAACCAATAGCAAATTAGTATTTTTTTATATTGCCTTGCTGACACACTGCAACAGCGGACTAATGACAATTATTGTCACTGGTAAGTTGTGATGTTTGCACCCGTTCCACAACTGCTAGATAAAAATATACTATTTGTTTAACCAATAGCAAATTAGTATTTTTATATTGGCTTGCTGACACACTGCAACAGTGGACTAATGAAATTTATTGCCACTGGTAAATTGTGACGTTTGCTTATCTCTGCACGTATTGCGCCAGTCGCACAACTGCTAGATAAAGGTACGCTATTTATTATACCAATGGAAAAGTTGTATTTCTTTAATATCACCTTGCTGGCACACAGCAACAGCAGACTAATGAAAATTATTGCTACTGGTAAATTGTGATGTTTGTGTATCTCTGCACGGTTTGCGCCAGTCGCACAACTGCTAGATAAAAATACGCTATTTATTTAACCAATAGAAATTTTTGGGAATTTTTTAGATCACCTTTGAGTCACACCATCAGCAGACTCAGGGAAATTAATGGTAAATAGTGACGTTTCCATAGCTCAGTAGGTTTTGCACCAGTCGCACAACTGCTAGGTAAATATTAGCTATTTAAGCAATAGGCGAGGAATATTATTTAGCATCTAGCTTTTAATAAGGATGTAACTATATGCTGGCACTGAGGAATATTATTTAGCTGTAAATAAAGTTTTTTTATATGCTGCTATGCAGGAATATTATTTAGCTCCTAAAAAATGATTTAGTATATGCTGGTACTAACTAATATTATTTGGCTTTAAAAAGAGCTGATTTATATATTATGGTAGTGGATGAAACCTTGCCTATCTCTCCCTAATCCCACAGTCTGTTCCTAATCCTAAACTGTACAACACAATGCAAAATAGCAGAGATCTGCAGCATGGACTTGCAATGGTGATGTGATAATACCCAGGTACCTGCCTTTCACTTTCCCTCATATTAAATCTCTCCCTACACTATCTTAACCTAACAAAGGACTAATCTTCACCCCTATGAGCTCTTTAAAAGAGCTTTTTGGATTAAATAAAATCTCCCTTTACACTCCTTTCACGTTCCATAAACTCACACTACGCTCTCCCTACACTGTTATCAGCTGCAATGTGCGCAAGATCGCGATGGCAGGGATTAAATATCCCCTATGACAATGTAAGGGAAGCCAATCACAGTAATGCCACACTGAAGATGGTGCCAGCATTACTATAATTGGCAAGCAAGCCCAGCATGTTCATTGGCTGCAGATAAAGTGCCTAACATGCTGGGCTGGTCACTCGAATATACCGAAGCAAATACCAAATTACTCGCCGATTAACGAATAGCGCACTATTTGTGCGAGTAACGAATAGTAGTGAATGTATTCACTCATCACTAGTGAACTTATATCCAATTTGCCTTTTTTTGTATTGTTCCAATACACACAAAGGAAATAAACATGTGTATAATAAAACATGTCTAATTTCAATAATTTTTTATGAGAAATACTTCATTTTCTGGAACAATTACAAGGGTGCCAACTCTTTTGGCCATGACTGTATGTCTAGCAGTGTCCAGTGTTATGACAGGTTATGAATGAAGAATAGGGGTATAGGTAAGCTACAGCGCATGAATGGATTTGCTCTAAAATAGCACATTTTCATGATCTCAAGTGTTAATGTCAATCAGCTAAATCCTCAATCAGAACAAAAATTATATTCCTTTACGCAATTATTTATGATTTTTCTTAAATTAAATCATCTTAGGCCTCATTCAGATACATTTTTTATCATTCAAAATCTAATTTTAAATTTATTTTGGTCCAAGTGTCTGGCTTTGCCACTCGAAAATCACATATACAAAAAAAAAAAAAAAACCTGAAGGCGGTCTGTTCATTAATTCTGACATAAAAAGATCCTCAGCAATGTCAAATTGTCATTCACTTTCCATTTTCTACTACACTTTAAATAGTTTGCATTCAGTAATGAGTACAATTTATTGTGTTTTTTTGTTCATGTCTCTATCACATGTGGATATTGGTTTTCTTGTTGTAGCTTGAGTTTTTTTTACTGCCCCATACTGCATGAAGGCAGACACCTCCAAAGGCCATTTCCACACTATGGTGAACTGTTGTCAGCACTCTGCTAAATTTACTGCCTTCTGCCGCCTATCTATATCTAATAATAATAATAATAATCTTTATTTTTATATAGCGCTAACATATTCCGCAGCGCTTTACAGTTTGCACACATTATCATCGCTGTCCCAGATGGGGCTCACAATCTAAATTCCCTATCAGTATGTCTTTGGAATGTGGGAGGAAACCCACGCAAACACGGAGAGAACATACAAACTCTTTGCAGATGTTGTCCAAGGTGGGATTAGAACCCAGGACTCCAGCGCTGCAAGGCTGCTGTGCTAACCACTGCGCCACCGTGCTGCATATACATATATCTGTGTTTGACTGGCTGTTCGATGAGCTCCAGACCAAATTTAGGTGCAGTACATACCATGCTTTGTGATGCAGCATCTCTCCAGAGAAAAGTTTGCTTGTCATTCTGACAAAAAAGCCTCCATACACATTGTATGACTATCAGCAGAATGATGGGTCGGATGATGGTTTGCTGACAGCTATATCTCTCTATTTCCTTCCCTTCCCACCCCTCCACACATGGGAACTCTCTGTCTGTGTTCTCTAGGCCAGAGCCACTTTCAAGACTCTTCTAATAGTTTACATAAAGGAGAACACAAAAGATACTCTATCCCATGACATCATCTTTTGGGGGAGAGTTGGGAGGCCCCCATGTATATTAGACTATCTGCCGATATCAGTCTGTTCGGGCAACAATAGTCTAATGTGTATGGGAACTGGGGACTCTATGTTTGTATTTCAACATTTTCAAAAATTTTAATAAGCCCATTTTGGGGGTTTAAGGATTTTTGAATATCTATAAATTTAACTTTAAATCTGTGATCTCGCTATGCAAATCAGTGGTTGACTAGATGGGGAGATTGGGAAAGGCTTTGTTTCCCATGTACTAATCCTCACTTTAATCATGTAGACATTATCCTGTGGGTGTGAGAGACATAATTTACAAAAGCAATATCACTCTTGGTTACCTGCAAATCTTGCGCATGTGTGTGATGTGTTGACTCCTTGGGAAAGCGCAATGAAGCCGAGTCTATGTTCTCCAGCTTCATCGGCACGCTGCTCATGACCAGAGAGACGGAACATCATGTGCACAAGCAAGATTTGCAGACAGCTGGTATTGATGTCGCTCTTGCAAATTATGTCATTCTTGCCCACAGTGGTGTGCTTACATGAATGGAGGGAGGTTTAGTCCAGGGAAATAAATGCCCCACCTGACGAGTCTCCCACTGATTTGTGCAAGCTCGGGATTAAAATCAATTTTATAGCTTTTTACCATTCCCTAAGCCACAAAAAGGGGCTTATTAGAAAGTAGAAAAATCTTGAAATACAGATGTGGTGAGAATTTTGGGGACTAGGGCAGCTGACAAGTTCTTTTTAAGTCTCTGATCCTTCCTTTTATTGTTCGAAATTCATACTTGCTTGTTAAAGTGAACTTGCTAATCTGCATCTAACCATTTAAATATATGTGGCTTTCTAATTGTAAGCTCGTCTGTCAAGATAAAATGAAGTTATATTCTCCCTGCAGCTGCTCACTTCCAGTCATCATGGCCCGCTTTGGGGCCGTGAACAGTCAACACTCGCTATACACTGTAGTCACTCAGTTTGATCCTTGACTGACAATCTACTCTCCACACATATTGGAGCTACACTTACTTGTTAAAGTGACTCTTTAAGCACAGAATTACTGTTCAAGCCAAGTACAGGCACTTGGTGCGTCATGGCAAAGCAAAAAATTTAAATGCATCTTTCCACCTACTTGTTTTCCACATATTTCTGCCCTTGCTGTATCAAACCAGAGCTGTCAAAGAAGAGGAGAGGCGTGCAGAAAACATGCAGGTGGGAAAGAGTATTTAAATATTTGATCATGCCATGCTGCCCCGAGAACCAGTACTTGGTTTGAACAGTCATCCTGTGCTGACAGAGTCCCTTTAAATCTAATTTTATATTGTTATAATCTTAATGTATGTTAACACAAAGATTTTGATGTGGATTTGGAAAAAGAGTCTTTACAAAATTCACATCAAGCAATTTTCAAAGTGCATTTGAAGTGGTTTTTGATGTGGATTTTGCAGCAGCTCTGGCTCAAAAATCTTCCTCTAAAACATCTGTGTGAATCTATCCTTTGTCTATGTGAAATGAATGGTTTGTTCTCCAGACTAGCAATATTAATTTTGTTTCATATTATTTCAGTTATACGGAAAATATTTTTGTTTTCCTTTTTGCTTAATTATCATATTTTGTACATCTTTTTTATTGTGTTTTTTTTCAGATTTGCTTGAATCACTGCATTTTAAATTTCTCCTTGGAAGATCATCAATTCAAGGGTTGCTAGTAAAATTTCTGAGAGCAAAAAAAAAAGCTTTGGAGTTTTCTGCACGTACTGCACTTGAGCAAGAGTTCAACAGAAAATACACTAAAGTTGGAGTCACACAATTGTAATGTGATACAGGGTGGTAGCCTTGGGTGAGGTTCTCTTCTTCCATGCCCCAACACGCTACATAAAAACAGGGGTCCTTGCAGGGTGTATCAACTTGAACTCTTTGGGTGCTATGCCCTTGCAGACCCCATGATGCTGGAGACCACCACTCAAAACTGTCTTTTACTAAGCAATAACATAGGGAGGAGTAAGTACAGCAGATTGCAGGTGAAAAACTTTGTGGACGTTTCTCTTAGAACATACAACATTTTCATACACATTCCGTTCCTTCCTGAACTTGCTCTGCCGTCCTTCCATTAGCTTCTCTCTCCAGCTTCACCACCACCCAGCACAACACTTCAGAAGCTTACTAGTCTCCAACAACTGCTCCAGTAATCAGTAAGCAAGAGTCCTATATCTCAACCCTTTTTTCCACCTTTACCCCTTAGTGAAGCTACTTATGCCACTATGGCTGTTATTTAGCTTCTCCGTCACTTAACTGTCAGATAAATCTATACCGTCCCACTAGGCTTCCTGCCCCAGACCTCATCTCTGGAGAATCGCTCACTCCTTCTAGCACTTTTCCTTGCCTCCACCCTGGATGATGCTATCAGTTGCCTTGGTCTCCGCTTTAGGGACACCCAGTTTATGCGGCTTTGCTGAGTACTCAGATCAAAGTTCTGCTCTAGGTGCAAATTAGGCCCTATCTGATGTCCTGATAGGAAACTCTCTCTGTCCCTTCAGGTTAGTCCCTTCCATTCTGGGCTAGTCCCAACCATTAACTCTTCACACTAGCAGACAGAAAAGTGCCACTGTCTAAGAACAATATATGGGCCCTTTGCAGCCCATGAGCTCCTAATTGGTGCACAGGTTGCATCAATGATATGTCCACCCCTGACTCTACCTGTCCATATTAACTTCCTGTGGCTGGGGAGAAAACAATCTATCACTAATAATGCACTTTACTAAACACATTGCAAATCAAAATACATTGCACCAATACACGTGTCTTCAAAAGGGAATGTGGGCAACACACACTTCCTTACACGAACGTAGATTCTTTCATGGATGAGAATTGGGCCGATTATGATAATTACACTCGGCTCAAACTCTGAAATAAACCTGTTGGAATTTGAATAGAAACAGTTCCTTTGATATCACAGATTGCTCCCAAGTAAGTAGCATTGTTACATTTGGTGTTAGAAGAGAACATTTCTGACTGCTTTAGAAGTACTGCATGTTGTGGGTGAAAGTAGCTATAAGCAAGAGAGCAACATCAGAAAGCATGGAGGACCTGATTATACACCTGGTACAAGCCCAAAAGCAACACCTACAGCAGCAACAGCTGGCACAATAGGAGTCAAATAAGCTGTTTATGTAACAGCTCCAGCAGCAGCAACAGATACAGCAGCAACAATACATACAGCAACAACAGCAGCAGCAGATTGAATTACTCACAGAGGAAGTTCGTGGCATGGCAGCAGCTCTGACTTCGGGGTCAGCTGATGAGAGCCTTGCAGATGAGAGCCTTGCAGAAAGTAATCCAAAGAGACGACATAGAGGCATTTTAACCATTATTGAAAGTGTCGCCAAAAGGGAGAAACTCCAGCCAGAGCAGTGGGCGGAAGTCCTGGTACCATATGTAACAGGGGAGCCACAAAAGTCCTACTATGAATTACCCTTTCAGGACACCAAAGAATATGCAATATCAAAAACGGACATTTTTGCACGCTTGTGGGTGACAATATCTGTCAGGGCACAATAGGTCCATGACGTATAACTGTGACAAACCACCTTGCTCTCTAATGTTTGACCTGCTGCACCTCATCCAAAAGTGATTGCAGCCGAAGTCCACTACCCCAGCACAGATGGTAGAGTGAGTTGTAACGGACCGGTTCATGTACTCCCTTCTAAACTCAATGCAGACTTGGGTTGCTCAAGAAGATCCCTGGAACACTGATGACTTGGTCAGACTGGTTGAAAGGTATCAGAGGGTTGGCATTTCCTTGGAGAGGCAACACACTCTATAGTGAGGGTCCCATAAGGAGGTGGAGGCTAAAAAGAGGGTGGATCATCCAAAGTCCAAGGGAGTTCATGCCAAGGGTCTCATCGGGAATGTAAATTGTTGGAGATGTCATGGCCCAGTGCATATAGTTGCCCATTGTTCCCTGAAAACTGAGCAAATAGACTGTAGCAAGGGATGCCAGTGTTCATTCTATGCATATCCTGCTGGCAGTGTGGACTGTCCACCCAGTGAGGGGCCCCAAGCTTGTCCTGTAAGAGTGAATGGTCTGCAAATCACTGGACTACTAGAATCAGGGAGTTTAGTGACCATCGTGAGGGTCATACTCCCCCTTCAATTGATCCCTGGGAAGATGGTGGTCTTCTGCTGCATTCACAGGGATGCTAAAGACTAACTGGTGGCCAGAGTAGTCATTGAGATGGCCCAAGGTACTGAGTTCCATAAGGTCGGCACGGTCCAGGATTTACTGCACCTGACTATCATAGGCTGGTGGTTTGTCTTGTTTTGTGACTTGTGGGGAAGAGCCAGAGACCTAGATTGCTCGGGTAAGAAACGAGTTGGCCTTCAAAAAGTCTCCCCAACCCCAGAGCCTGATGTGTTTTTCTTCTGTGTAATTGTGAGAGATGAGGAGGTAGTATCCTCAGAGGCTGACATTCCTCCCAACATAGGGACCTAACTTTAAAAGAAGCATTCAATAAGGTAGCAGTTATAAATGGCATAGCACAGGAGACGGGCTGACACCAGGTTTCCCTATTTCATATTGAGTGGACTGGAGACTCACTGTACCGGATAACATAGGTGAGAGGAAATAGTGGAACAATTGTTGGTACTAGGACCCTGTAGAAGGAGGGTGCTGGACATAGCCCAATCACATGTCTTTGGTGGCTGTCTGGGGGTGTAGAAAACTCAAGAACGGGTCATGCAGAGGTTGTACTGGCCTAGATGTCATTGGGAAATCCTAAGGTATTGCAAGTCTTGTTCTACCTGCCAGTTAACCGCTTCCACCACTCACTAGTACAGCTACTGTTAGGGCTGGCAGAATGCACCGAGTAAATATAGAGATGTTATTTGGTGCGTTCGCAGCCCGGGGTCCACCGTGCAGGAAAATAACCTGCTGCTGGGAAACGGCGGCACAATATGACGGTAGAAGCAAACTCTGTTGCTTCACAGAGTCGCCATAAAGAAAGGACTGTGTCCTGTTAAACTCCACAGGAATACACAGTAACTGCTGAGCAGATAGCAGCTTGTGGTCACGCAGTCCAGCAGGCAAACACAATCTCCTCACCGGAGGAGCCGGTATTCTAGTGGCTTATTTCAGCCGGCGCAAAACTCATGTCATGCATTGATACTAGTGCATGGCCGTGCGGCCATGCGAACCTTATATAGCTGCAGCACATACAGGACCTTCCTAGAAGGACCAATGAGAGGCTGCCACAGAGCCTGAGGAACTACAGGACCTTCCTGGAGAACCAATGGGTCTTGCTGCAGTATCTAAGCATGTGACCCTCGATCACCAATGAGAGATCTTACTCTGGGCATGCTCAGAAGGGGAAAAGCAGGACTTAGTCCCAAAAGCATCTGCTCGCCGCTGCCCAACACTGGCTTCAATGGCAGAAGCTGGAAAAGCAGCAGTAACCTTTTGCACAGAGTCAGACTGAGCGAGACGCTGGGACCGATGTCTTTGCTGAGCAGGCTCCACTGCAGCAGGAGAAGAATGGGAGACCACAGCGGAGATGGCCCGAGATTCCCCCTGTGCAGAGGCAGGAACTCGACCACTAACAGCTACCCATGGCAATACAGGGACTCTGTTGAAACTCCATGTTTGCTGGTTAAGTCAGAAAGGAGCATTAAAGATGTTGCAATAGCTGATACAATATAAACACGTGGTCAAAATTGTTGGTACCCCTCGTTTAATAACAGAAAAACCCACAATGGTCACAGAAATAACTTGAATCTAACAAAAGTAACAAATGAAAGTCAGACATTGCTTTCTTTTCAACCATGCTTCCACAAAATAAAAAAAAAATAAAACTCATGAAATAAGCCTGGGCATAAATGATGGTACCCCTGAAAATAATGTGACAAAAGAGACATGATAAGTCAAGGTGTGTCCACTAACTAGCATCACAGGTGTCTACAATCTTGGAATCAGTGAGTGGGCCTGTATATAGGGCTACAGATACTCACTGTGCTGTTTGGTGACACGGTATGTATCACACTCAACATGGACCAGAGGAAGTGAAGGAAAGAGTTGTCCCAGGAGATTAGAAAGAACATTCTAGTCAAATATGTTAAAGGTAAAAGTTATTAGACCATCTCCAAGCAGCTTGTGCATATTATTCAGAAATTTAAGATCCATGGGACTGTAGCCAACCTCCCTGGATGTGGCCGCAGGAGGAAAATTGATCACAAATCAAAGAGACAGATAATATGGATGGTAACAAAAGAGCCCAGAAAAACTTCTAAACAGTTTAAAGGTGAACTTCAAGTTCAAGGAACATCAGTGTCAGATCGCACCATCCGTTATTGTATGAGCCAAATTGGATTCATGGGAGACGACCAAGGAGGACACCATTGTTGAAAAAATCATAAAAAGCCAGACTGGAATTTGCCAAACTACATGTTGACAATCTACAAAGCTTCTGAGAGAATGTCCTATGGACAGATGAGACAAAAGTGGACCTTTTTGGCAAGGCACATCAGCTCTATATCCACAGATGGAAAAATGAAGCACATCAAGAAAAGAACACTGTCCCTAATGTGAAACATGGAGGAGGCTCTGTTATGTTCTGGGGCCGCTTCTCTGCTTCTGGCACAGGGTGTCTAGAATCTGTGTAGGGTACAATGAAATCTCAAGACTATCAAGGGATTCTAGAGAGAAATGTGCTGCCCAGTGTCAGAAAGCTTGGTCTCAGTCACAGGTTATGGGTCTTGCAAAAGGATAATGACCCAAAACACACAGCTAAAACACCCAAAAATGGCTAAGAGGAAACATTGGACTATTCTGAAGTGGCGTTCTATGAGCCCTGACCTAAATCCTATTGGTCATCTTTGGAAAGAGCTGAAACATGCCATCTGGAAAAGGCAACCTTGAAACACGAGACAACTGGGGCAGTTTGCTCTTGAGGAGTGGGCCAAAATACATGTTGAAAAGTGCAAAAGACTCATTGACAGTTACAGGAATCGTTTGATTCATTTGATTTGCAGTGATTGCCTCAAAAAGTTGTATTAAGTTAAGGGTACCATCATTTCTCTCCAGGCCTATTTCATGAGTTTTATTTTTTTAAAATTCTGTGGAAACACGGTTAAAAAGCAATGTCTGACTTTCATTTGTTCATTTTCATAGATTTTATATTTATTATTTCTTTTGTCACATTTAAGTTATTTCTGTGACTATTGTGGGTTTTTCTGTCATTAGATGAGGGGTAACAATTTTGATCACGCGTGTATATTCCGGTAATATGGATGTTCCTTCTGTATTTTGTATTTGTGTATATATATTTTTGTATGTAACTGTTTTTATTTTTATTTCATTGCTATAATAGCTTTGCCCACTTAATCATGGATATCAGACTAAGCCCACTGTATCGATTGTTTCTTAGCTCCTGAGGAAGGCTGCATTTAGCTGAAATGTATTGTGTTTTTAATAAATGTTTATTTATTTTTCATTAATATCGATGATTTATATACTATCTTTCCTTTGAGAGTGCCTGTCACCTGGATCTTTTGATACCAATCATGCTCTGCTGAAACTCTCCATGGAGGATTATTCCACAGCAACTATATTGGCTGCACCCATTAATGGTTGCATTAATACTGATCTACTACACTTAAAAAAGTGTATTGCACCGTTATCGCACAAAACCGTTTTTTGATCCATTATGTATCTTATTACTGCTTTGACAGGGCAACTGCAGCAACTCAGCCTGGAGGTGGCAGATCTATGCACTGTCGTTTTGCATCCCCCTAACACAGGCAATTAACAGTAAAAAGAAAGCATTTGCACTACTAAAGCAGGATGGCACCATTGAAGCTCTAAAAAACTATAGGGAGAAAAACTAATTAAAGCTGCCAAAAAGGAAACAGAGAAGCACATTGCTAAGGAGAGTAAAACTAATCCCAAACTGTTCTTCAACTATATCAATAGTAAAAGAATAAAAACTGAAAATGTAGGCCCCTTAAAAAATAGTGAGGAAAGAATGGTTGTAGATGACGAGGAAAAAGCTAACATATTAAACACCTTCTTCTCCACGGTATTCACGGTTGAAAATGAAATGCTAGGTGAAATCCCAAGAAACAATGAAAACCCTATATTAAGGGTCACAAATCTAACCCAAGAAGAGGTGTGAAACCGGCTAAATAAGATTAAAATAGATAAATCTCCGGGTCCGGATGGCATACACCCACGAGTACTAAGAGAACTAAGTAATGTAATAGATAAACCATTATTTCTTATTTTTAGTGACTCTATAGCGACGGGGTCTGTTCCGCAGGACTGGCGCATAGCAAATGTGGTGCCAATATTCAAAAAGGGCTCTAAAAGTGAACCTGGAAATTATAGGCCAGTAAGTCTAACCTCTATTGTTGGTAAAATATCTGAAGGGTTTCTGAGGGATGTTATTCTGGATTATCTCAATGAGAATAACTGTTTAACTCCATATCAGCATGGGTTTATGAGAAATCGCTCCTGTCAAACCATTCTAATCAGTTTTTATGAAGAGGTAAGCTATAGGCTGGACCACGGTGAGTCATTGGACGTGGTATATCTCGATTTTTCCAAAGCGTTTGATACCGTGCCGCACAAGAGGTTGGTACACAAAATGAGAATGCTTGGTCTGGGGGAAAATGTGTGTAAATGGGTTAGTAACTGGCTTAGTGATAGAAAGCAGAGGGTGGTTATAAATGGTATAGTCTCTAACTGGGTCGCTGTGACCAGTGGGGTACCACAGGGGTCGGTATTGGGACCTGTTCTCTTCAACATATTCATTAATGATCTGGTAGAAGGTTTACACAGTAAAATATCGATATTTGCAGATGATACAAAACTATGTAAAGCAGTTAATACAAGGGAAGATAGTATTCTGCTACAGATGGATCGCTGAAAAGTGGCAGATGAGGTTTAACAATGATAAATGTAAGGTTATACACATGGGAAGAAGGAATCAATATCACCATTACACACTGAACGGGAAACCACTGGGTAAATCTGACAGAGAGAAGGACTTGGGGATCCTAGTTAATGATAAACCTATCTGGAGCAGCCAGTGCCAGGCAGCAGCTGCCAAGGCAAACAGGATCATGGGGTGCATTAAGAGAGGTCTGGATACACATGATGAGAGCATTATACTGCCTCTGTACAAATCCCTAGTTAGACCGCACATGGAGTACTGTGTCCAGTTTTTGGCACCGGTGCTCAGGAAGGATATAATGGAACTAGATAGAGTACAAAGGAGGGCAACAAAATTAATAAAGGGGATGGGAGAACTACAATACCCAGATAGATTAGCGAAATTAGGATTATTTAGTCTAGAAAAAAGACGACTGAGGGGCGATCTAATAACCATGTATAAGTATATAAGGGGACAATACAAATATCTTGCTGAGGATCTGTTTATACCAAGGAAGGTGACGGGCACAAGAGGGCATTCTTTGCGTCTGGAGGAGAGAAGGTTTTTCCACCAACATAGAAGAGGATTCTTTACTGTTAGGGCAGTGAGAATCTGGAATTGCTTGCCTGAGGAGGTAGTGATGGCGAACTCAGTCGAGGGGTTCAAGAGAGGCCTGGATGTCTTCCTGGAGCAGAACAATATTGTATCATACAATTATTAGGTTCTGTAGAAGGACGTAGATCTGGGGATTTATTATGATGGAATATAGGCTGAACTGGATGGACAAATGTCTTTTTTCGGCCTTACTAACTATGTTACTATGTTACTATGTATGTTACATCAGATATGGGGACTGTGACCCCTAGCGGAGTGCCAAGATGGCTTTGCCTTACAAGTTCTCTGGTGGGCATGACAAGTTTGTTGTTTTCAGGTTGGCCTGTTAACTATACTTTAAGTTATGTCCTTTCTTCTCAGGAACTGAAGAGCAACGGTGAGGATTATAATCTTGCTTCTTAATGGTGACCCCCAAGCATGTGCATTCTCTCTCTCATCAGACTTCCAAAGAAGTTTTTTCTGGCGGTGGGTCATATATATGATGACTGTGTCTCCCTGGTTGAGTCCACATTACATCAGATTCAGCAGGAAGACAAGCCGGTGGAAGAGTATTGCTCCGAGTTTTGCAGGTGTTCCACTGACACTAAGCGGAATGACCCCACATTCCATAGCCAGTTCTGTCAAGGGCTATCGGCAAGGGTGAAGGATACCTTTGTCTTATATGAGACTCCAGTTTCCCTTGAGGCGGCCATGTCTTGGGCTATCTGGGTGGATCGCCATCTTTGCCATAGAGACATAAGGAGACACATGAGCGGGAGATCCGAGGCCAAGGGAACTCTGGTCTGAGTCATCTGAAGAACCCATGCGGTTGGGTGGGATGAGTCATTCTGGGAGTCAAACCATCAATCCCTATTGCTCACTCATGTCATCTAAAGGAAAGTTATCAAAATCTGTCAGTTATTTTGGATGCTATACAATATGAGCAGCATCAATGGAATATCTGTGGAGATTTGAAAGTGATTGGTCTGCTAATGTGAATGCAAGGAGGTTTCACAAAATATTGTTGCTTCTTGTGTTTATGGGACAGTAGAAATGCAGTAGAGCAATATGTTCATCGTGATTGGGGACAGAGAAACATCTATACTCCAGGAGAGACAATGTTCAGCATAATCCTTTAGTTGCTCAAAAAAATCTTTCTTCCTCCACTGCGTATAAAGTTGGGATTGATTAAAAACTTTGTGAAAGCCATGGCAAAGACAAATTCACAAGGGTTCCAATACATTTCACAGAAATTCTCCAGCATTTCACCAGCAAAACTGAAGGAAGGGGTATTTGTTGGTTCTCAGATCAGAGAGCTTATGAGAGATGATGTGTTTGAAGGAATTCTAAATGATAAAGAATTGAAATCTTGGAAAAGCTTCAAGTGTATCCAGGAAGAAAAAAATGTCTTGGATGTCGCATGTCTCTGAAAAAGCACTTTTTGTATTTGTGGCACCTCAGGAGTTCGGGTACCACAGTAGTGCTGCCTTCCTCTCGGGGAGGGTAGTGCTATGTCTGGAGACAAGTGAGATTCCATTTGGTAGGTTATCACACACACAACACCTTCCAAATCCATGCCGGGAGGGGGAGCTCAAAACCCTGTTTTAGGGAAGCCTCCCTGGATAAAGATCCTGGTTTGGATGCGGAGTGAGATCAGTGAGTGCAGACAGTCTGTGTGGGAGGACAGACAGGGACAGAGCACAGTGGAGATACATGACTCCAGGAGGGGACTAGGAAGGCCTCCAGGGAGTCAGAGAGCAGTATCCGGGTACCGGGAGCCAGAGGCTTTTGTGGACTATAAGACACAGAGCAGAACCGGAGGGCATTGAATTACATGGACTTTGCCCATCTTTACCTGTGGCACAGCAGCACCTGGGAGCCTGGAGTCACTGTGAAAGGACCCCAGTAGGCACGGCTCAAGCTGCCTGCCCTATAGGTACCTGTCACTGGACAGGAGAATGATTAAGGACTTAGGACACTTAGTGGCAGCAGGGACCTCAAAGACAGTGAGCGCAGAGTGGAAGGCTCCTACCTGACCTGCTAAGGGGATTCCACTTGTCTCTGGACTACCTGGACTTCTAATTGACCTGTTGGCGGTGCCCTGGACTGTGGCCTGTCACCCACAAGTAAACCAGGTAAAGACTTACAATCTGTCTCCTCCATTTATTCACCGGCTCTACCATCTACACCACACACCATAGGACCCCTGGGGACCCCGCTTCACCTGTGGGAAGTGTAACATATGGGCTGCTGCAACATCCCCCAGGGGACCCCTCTAATGCAGCATCGGTCCCCTATTGACCGAACTCCACAGGTGGCGTCACGACAAACTTTGAACATTTAACCCCCTTTAACGTTGATGCCCCGAGCCTCGGACCGGGTCGCAGCCACCGTGACATCCCCTTTGCGACCGGACCCTGTGCTGAGTACCCCACTGCCCTGTGGGTGCGTCACATTCACATTTAGATTTCTTCCCTCAAAATCTTGGGGATGTAAGCGATGAACAAGGTGAGCGTTTTCACCAGGACATTAAAATAATGGAGCACCGCTACCAGGGTTTTTGGAATGACTCAATGTTGGCAGATTACTGTTGGATGTTATATAGGGAAAATCCTGAAAAATCATATCAACGGCAGTCTAATGTCAAGCACTTTTAATTTCTGCTCATATTTTGGTTTCTATTTTGCATGTGAAATTATTTTGGTTCAATAAAAACTGTTTTGTAAGGTGAAGTATTTTTTTCTGACATTTAGATTACTGTTTTATTAATAACATAGTAACATAACATAGTTAGTAAGGCCGAAAAAAGACATTTGTCCATCCAGTTCAGCCTATATTCCATCATAATAAATCCCCAGATCTACGTCCTTCTACAGAACCTAATAATTGTATGGTACAATATTGTTCTGCTCCAGGAAGACATCCAGGCCTCTCTTGAACCCCTCGACTGAATTCGCCAATATATAATAATGTTGCCAGTATATTTCCTATACATTATAATAATGATGCTGCTCCATGGAAACTATACGCACTACAGAAGAACTATATACATTTTTTAAATCAGGGCAAAAAGATGATTCAGAAAAGTACAAAGTCACCTGCGATGATTAAAAAAAATATTTTTTGTAGACCTGTGTAATCAGTGGATCTCTTCTTTTTTTCCATATTTATATTCATATGGGTATTTGTTGTTATAGATAGGATACTATCTTATGTGAAATCGATATTCCAGCATCAAATTAAATTGTGCAAAAACTGTGTGGCAGTCTCCGGAGGCACATTTGCTACTCCAAATCGTACAACAATAAATATCCTATTCAGGTATAGTATAACACTCATGCATTTTGCCAACCGTATACTGTGTCAAATTACAATGCACTACCAAATAAGCCACTAGATATCCCAGCCGTTTGTAGATATCTAGTGGTATTTTCCACGATATTTTCTCTAGCTTGGACACTATCTGTATGTTGGCTGGGGTCAATAGGACTTGTGTGATCAGGCACCAGATGGCTTATTTGGTTGTGCATTGTAATTTGACACAGTATACGGTTGGCAAAATGCATGAGTGTTATACTATACCTGAATAGGATGTTTATTGTTGTACTTATCATGTCCTTGCACCAAAATTTGTGTGATATTATAATCTATATTGACTAATGGTATATACTGAGTCAGCTGGCAGCATATTGTATAGTGTTTGATATTTAGCCAATGAGATGTACATTTATTTGCTTGCATCTGACCAGATAATTCCTTGTATTTTATATTTGTGCACTACCATGTATGTGTTTTCCTGTCCGTTTGGGGTGACCATGTATGGGCTACTTAGCCATTTTGGCTTTTACATGTTTTTAAATTGTGTTACTTACCTTGCCTTTTTGTACAGTTATGATAATAAAATTTAATATTTAGGTTGATCCCAATAGTGTGCATATCTTTTTTCTTGTCTTATTTTACCTAATATTGTGGTGCAGCCATGAGGCCCAATTATCTACTCCAAATCATTTGTGATAAAACTGTGTTTCATTGACAAATCAGAAGGCCAGATTTCCACTCAAAAATTGTTAGGCCTAATCTTGGTGTGCAGCCATGAGGCCCAATTAACTACTTCAAATCATTTGTTATAAAACTGTGCTCAATTGACAAATAAGAAGGCCAGATTTCCACTTAAAAATCATCAGACCTAATACTGGGGTGCAGCCGCGAGGCCCAATTAGCTACTCCAAATTGTTTCTGATAAAATTGTGTTTCATTGACAAAGCAGAAGACCAGATTTCCACTTAAAAATCGTTAGGTCTAATATTGGGTTGCAGCCTGGAGCGCCAATTAGCTAATCCAAATCATTTGTGATAAAAGTGTGTTTAAGTGGCAAATCATAAGGCCAGATTTCCACTTAAAAATTGTTAAGTATTGTTTAGGCACACTATCTAAGAATATAAATAGTAGTTGTTCATTTAGTGACAGGTGACTGACAGCTGTGGGCCTAAGGTTGTGAAACAGCAGTTTAGAAGAGGGGAAGGCTACTTGCAACATGAGTGGGGGAAAAAGTGAGGTTGTGGTGGAAGGGGGAATAAGCTTGGTGTTCTGCGTATATGTGGGTTAGATGTTAATGTTAATGAAAGCTCAACAGAACAAACATCGTCTCGTCCTATCCAAAGACCACTGACAACATCTGTTACTGGACAGGCTAGTCAACTCCTTTCTTTTGCAGCCGCACAGCGGTACACCTTGCAGATGAGGCTCAGAAGGACCATGTGCGGCAGTTGATGGCAAGCGCTGCATCAAATTGCCTCTCCTCCTCTTCTTCCATCTTAACATCACAAACAGTACAATACTCTGAGGTGGCCCTCCAATCACCCTTGTTTGCACCCACGTCACAAATTTCCAAACACTCAACTGACTGTGGGGAACCACAGATGGGCTATTCTGGAGAGCTGTTCACACATTCCATGGGCATCAGTGGTATGCTCTGAAGCATCATAGAATCTCTCTTCTCTGGAGAGCATCCAAAGGAGGATAGCATCTGCACTGATGCCCAACATTTTTCATGTCGGATCCGGGGCCAGACAAAGTAGGATTCGAGCAGAATAAAGACCCTCACAAGCAGACGTTAACCACCAAGGGTGGAGGTAATACTGATGAGTCTCAGATACCAGAGACTCATGCAACATGTTACAAAAGTTTTTTTTAAGTTAACCAATTACTACCATAAGTTCATCAAAACCTTTTCAGGAGTGGCCAAACCTCTGATGGATATGACTAGTAATGGGACAGACCATTCCAAATGGTCCAGTCTGGCCAGTGAGGCATTTGAAGGGGTGTTTTGCATCTGTAACGATTCTCATACAGCCTGACATCACTAATCCACCCTCACATTCGAAGTGAGGGTGGGGGCTGTATTGTTGCAGGGTGCATCTCCTGGTAAATAGCATCCATTTGCATAGTTTTCTAAAAAACTGTCATTCGCGGAGAAAAATTACCATATGGGTAACCATGAACTCTTGGCCATCAAGTGGGCCTTTGAAGAGTGGTGTCATTTTCTGGAGGGGGCAGTTCATCCGGTCATAGTAATCATAGATCATAAAAATGTTTTGTATTTGGAAACTGCCTAATGTCTGACCTTCAGAAAGTCAAATTGGTCATTATTCTTTACCAGATTCAACTTTTTGGTGACTTATAGGCTGGACGATAAGAACATTCAAAGTGGATGCTTTATCTCATTGTTTTCCTGGGGAAGGAAGTAATTGTGAGCCAGTTCCTATATTATGGAAAGGGGTAGTTATTGCTATTATATGTACAGATCTGGAGAAAGAGGTCGTAGAGGCTCAAGGGGACTCCCCTGCTGCATGTCCTTCTGGTACACTGTTTGTCCCTGTTTGTCATGATTTAGTCTTGGCTGGACATCCCGGTAGTAAAGCCCCCACAGATCTTCTTGCTCATCATTTTTTGGTGGTCTAATGTGCACCAGGATGTTCAGAAGTGTGTAGCTGCCTGGAGTACGTGTGCATGTTCTAAGACCCCACTGTTGTGAATTCTGTGGCTGAGTTCACTTCTGTGGTCACAAGTGGTATTGCAGTCTCTGGGCTTCCTCCCTCAGGTGTTTTGGTGAGCTCGTTGGCTGCCTTGCTATTTAGCTCCACCTGAGTCTGTCTTCCTTGCTCCTTGTCAATGTTCCAGTGTTGGATCTGAGCTACTGCATCTTTCCTTGGGCCTGCTGCTCTGCTAGATAAGTGCTTCTAGTTTGTTTTCTGTTTTTTCTGTCCAGCTTGCTATTAACTTTTGCTGGAAGCTCTGAGAAGCAAAGGGTGCACCGCCGTGCTGTTAGTTCGGCGCGGTGGGTCTTTTTGCCCCTTTGCGTGGTTTTCGTTTTAGGGTTTTTTGTAGACTGCATAGTTCTCTTTGCTATCCTCGCTCTGTCTAGAATATCGGGCCTCACTTTGCTGAATCTATTTCATTCCTACGTTTGTCTTTTCATCTTGCTAACAGTCATTATATGTGGGGGGCTGCCTATTCCTTTGGGGTATTTCTCTGAGGTAAGTCAGGCTTGTATTTCTATCTTCAGGCTAGTCAGCTCCTCAGGCAGTGCCGAGTTGCATAGGTAGTGATAGGCGCAATCCACTGCTGCTTATAGTTGTGTGAGGATAGATCAGGTACTGCAGTCTACAGAGATTCCACGTCTCAGAGCTCGTCCTATTGTTTTTGGTTATTGCCAGATCTCTGTATGTGCGCTGATTACTGCACGCTGTGTTGCCTGATTGCCAGCCATAACAGTACAAGGAGCCAAACCAATGATTCCCAATAGAGGGAAAAAAGAAATCCTGACATCATTTTTTTTTCTTAGCTCTGTCTTCAGTCTTTTTTTTTCCCTAGACATTAGAGTGTTTCAGGACACAGCTGTGGACATGGATATTCAGGTTCTGTGCTCCTCAATGGATAATCTCGTTGTAAATGTACAAAAGATTCAAGATACTATTGATCAGAAATCGATGCTAGAACCAAGAATTCCGATTCCTGATTTGTTTTTTGGTGACAGAACTAAGTTCCTGAGCTTCAGAAATAATTGTAAGCTATTTTTGGCCTTGAAACCTCATTCTTCTGGTAATCCTATTCAACAGGTTTTGATTATTATTTCTTTTTTGCGCGGCGACCCACAGGACTGGGCGTTTTCTCTTGCACCAGGAGATTCTGCATTGAGTAATGTTGATGCATTTTTCCAGGCGCTGGGATTGCTTTACGATGAGCCTAATTCAGTGGATCAGGCTGAGAAAAATCTGCTGGCTTTATGCCAGGGTCAGGATGATGTAGAAGTATATTGTCAGAAATTTAGGAAGTGGTCAGTACTCACTCTGTGGAATTAATCTGCACTAGCGGCTTTGTTCAGAAAGGGTCTCTCTGAAGCTCTTAAGGATGTAATGGTGGGATTTCCTATGCCTGCTGGTTTGAATGAGTCTATGTCCTTGGCCATTCAGATCGGTCGTCGCTTGCGCGAGCGTAAATCTGTGCACCATCTGGCGGTATTGTCTGAGAGTAAACCTGAGCCTATGCAGTGCGACAGGACTATGACTAAAGTAGAACGGCAAGAACACAGACGTCTGAACAGACTGTGTTTCTATTGTGGTGATTCTACTCATGCTATTTCTAATTGTCCTAAACGCACTAGGCGGTTCGATAGCTCTGCCGTTATTGGTACTGTACAGTCCAAATTCCTTTTGTCCATTACCTTAATGTGCTCTTTGTCATCGTATTCTGTCATGGCGTTTGTGGATTCAGGCGCTGCCCTGAATCTGATGGATTTGGATTATGCTAAACGTTGTGGATTTTTCTTGGAGCCTTTGCGGTGTCCTATTCCGTTGAGAGGAATTGATGCTACACCTTTGGCCAAGAATAAGCCTCAGTACTGGGCCCAGCTGACCATGTGCATGGCTCCTGCACATCAGGAAGTTATTCGCTTTCTGGTACTGCATAATTTGCATGATGTGGTCGTGTTGGGGTTGCCATGGCTACAAACCCATAATCCAGTATTGGATTGGAACTCTATGTCGGTAACCAGCTGGGGTTGTCAGTGAGTACATGGTGATGTTCCATTTTTGTCTATTTCGTCATCCATTCCTTCTGACATCCCAGAGTTCTTGTCGGACTTTCAGGATGTATTTGAAGAGTCCAAGTCTGATGCCCTACCTCCGCATAGGAATTGTGATTGTGCTATCGATTTGATTCCTGGTAGTAAATTCCCTAAGGGTCGTTTATTTAATTTGTCCGTACCTGAACACACCGCTATGCGCAGTTATGTGAAGGAGTCCCTGGAGAAGGGACATATTCGCCCATCGTCGTCACCATTGGGAGCAGGGTTCTTTTTTGTAGCCAAGAAGGATGGTTCGCTAAGACCGTGTATTGATTACCGCCTTCTTAATAAGATCACTGTTAAGTTTCAGTATCCCTTGCCATTGATATCTGACTTGTTTGCTCGGATTAAGGGGGCTAGTTGGTTTACTAAGATTGATCTTCGTGGTGCGTATAATCTGGTGAGAATCAGGCAGGGAGATGAATGGAAAACGGCATTTAATACGCCCGAGGGTCATTTTGAGTATCTGGTGATGCCGTTCGGACTTGCCAATGCTCCATCTGTTTTTCAGTCTTTTATGCATGACATTTTCCGTGAGTATCTGGATAAATTCTTGATTGTTTACTTGGATGACATTTTGATCTTCTCAGATGATTGGGAGTCTCATGTGAAGCAAGTCAGAATGGTTTTCCAGGTACTGCGTGCTAATTCCTTGTTCGTGAAGGGATCAAAGTGTCTCTTCGGTGTGCAGAAAGTTTCATTTTTGGGGTTCATCTTTTCCCCTTCTACTATCGAGATGGATCCGGTTAAGGTTCAGGCCATCCAGGATTGGACTCAGCCGACATCTCTAAAAAGTCTGCAGAAATTCCTGGGCTTTGCTAATTTTTATCGTCGCTTCATCTGTAATTTTTCTAGTATTGCCAGACCATTGACCGATTTGACCAAGAAGGGTGCTGATTTGGTTAATTGGTCTTCTGCTGCCGTGGAAGCTTTTCAGGAGTTGAAGCGTCGTTTTTGCTGTGCCCCTGTGTTGTGTCAACCTGATGTTTCTCTTCCGTTCCAGGTCGAGGTTGATGCTTCTGAGATTGGTGCAGGGGCGGTTTTGTCACAGAGAGGTTCTGGTTGCTCAGTGTTCAAACCATGTGCTTTCTTTTCCAGGAAATTTTCTGCTGCTGAGCGTAATTATGATGTGGGCAACCGAGAGTTGCTGGCCATGAAGTGGGCATTCGAGGAGTGGCGTCATTGGCTTGAGGGTGCTAAGCATCGCGTGGTGGTTTTGACTGATCATAAGAACCTTACTTATCTTGAGTCTGCCAAGCGCTTGAATCCTAGACAGGCCCGTTGGTCGTTATTTTTTGCTCGTTTTGATTTTGTGATTTCATACCTTCCGGGCTCTAAAAATGTGAAGGCGGATGCTCTGTCTAGGAGTTTTGTGCCCGACTCTCCGGGGTTATCTGAGCCGGCGAGTATCCTCAAGGAAGGAGTCATTGTGTCTGCCATCTCCCCTGATTTGCGAAGAGTGTTGCAGAAATTTCAGGCTAATAAACCTGATCGTTGTCCGGCCGAGAAACTGTTCGTCCCTGATAGGTGGACTAGTAAAGTTATCTCTGAACTTCATTGTTCGGTGCTGGCCGGTCATCCAGGAATCTTTGGTACCAGGGAGTTGGTTGCTAGATCCTTCTGGTGGCCATCTCTGTCACGGGATGTGCGTGCTTTTGTGCAGTCCTGTGGAATTTGTGCTAGGGCTAAGCCCTGCTGTTCACGTGCCAGTGGGTTGCTTTTGCCCTTGCCGGTCCCGAAGAGGCCTTGGACACATATTTCGATGGATTTCATTTCTGACCTTCCCGTTTCTCAAAAAATGTCGGTCATTTGGGTGGTCTGTGATCGCTTTTCTAAAATGGTCCATCTGGTGCCCTTGGTTAAATTGCCTTCCTCCTCTGATTTGGTGCCTTTGTTCTTCCAGCATGTGGTTCGTTTACATGGCATTCCTGAGAATATTGTTTCTGACAGAGGTTCCCAGTTTGTCTCGAGGTTCTGGCGAGCCTTTTGTGGTAGGATGGGCATTGACCTATCTTTCTCCTCGGCCTTCCATCCTCAGACTAATGGCCAGACCGAACGAACCAATCAGACCTTGGAAACATATCTGAGATGTTTTGTTTCCGCTGACCAGGATGATTGGGTGTCATTTTTGCCGTTGGCTGAGTTCGCCCTTAATAATCGGGCCAGCTCGGCTACCTTGGTCTCTCCATTTTTCTGCAATTCTGGGTTCCATCCTCGTTTCTCTTCAGGACAGGTTGAGTCTTCGGACTGTCCTGGTGTGGATTCTGTGGTGGACAGGTTGCAGCAGATCTGGACTCAGGTAGTGGACAATTTGACCTTGTCCCAGGAGAAGGCTCAGCTTTTCGCTAATCGCAGACGCCGTGTGGGACCCCGACTTCGTGTTGGGGATCTGGTTTGGTTATCTTCTCATCATATTCCTATGAAGGTTTCCTCTCCTAAATTTAAACCTCGTTTTATTGGTCCGTATAGGATTTCTGAGATTCTCAATCCGGTGTCTTTTCGTCTGACCCTCCCAGACTCCTTTTCCATACATAATGTATTCCATAGGTCGTTGTTGAGGAGATACGTGGCACCTATGGTTCCATCTGTGGAGCCTCCTGCCCCTGTTTTGGTGGAGGGGGAATTGGAGTATATTGTGGAGAAGATTTTGGATTCTCGTGTCTCTAGACGGAAACTCCAGTATCTGGTCAAATGGAAGGGTTATGCTCAGGAAGAAAATTCCTGGGTTTTTGCCTCTGATGTCCATGCCCCAGATCTTGTTCGTGCCTTTCATGTGGCTCATCCTGGTCGGCCTGGGGGTTCTGGTGAGGGTTCGGTGACCCCTCCTCAAGGGGGGGGGGTACTGTTGTGAATTCTGTGGCTGAGTTCACTTCTGTGGTCACAAGTGGTATTGCAGTCTCTGGGCTTCCTCCCTCAGGTGTTTTGGTGAGCTCGTTGGCTGCCTTGCTATTTAGCTCCACCTGAGTCTGTCTTCCTTGCTCCTTGTCAATGTTCCAGTGTTGGATCTGAGCTACTGCATCTTTCCTTGGGCCTGCTGCTCTGCTAGATAAGTGCTTCTAGTTTGTTTTCTGTTTTTTCTGTCCAGCTTGCTATTAACTTTTGCTGGAAGCTCTGAGAAGCAAAGGGTGCACCGCCGTGCTGTTAGTTCGGCGCGGTGGGTCTTTTTGCCCCTTTGCGTGGTTTTCGTTTTAGGGTTTTTTGTAGACTGCATAGTTCTCTTTGCTATCCTCGCTCTGTCTAGAATATCGGGCCTCACTTTGCTGAATCTATTTCATTCCTACGTTTGTCTTTTCATCTTGCTAACAGTCATTATATGTGGGGGGCTGCCTATTCCTTTGGGGTATTTCTCTGAGGTAAGTCAGGCTTGTATTTCTATCTTCAGGCTAGTCAGCTCCTCAGGCAGTGCCGAGTTGCATAGGTAGTGATAGGCGCAATCCACTGCTGCTTATAGTTGTGTGAGGATAGATCAGGTACTGCAGTCTACAGAGATTCCACGTCTCAGAGCTCGTCCTATTGTTTTTGGTTATTGCCAGATCTCTGTGCTGATTACTGCACGCTGTGTTGCCTGATTGCCAGCCATAACACCCCACATACTCATCCGTCCAGGTTTCTTCAACCTTTGGCGATTCCCTATAGAACATGGATTCATTTATCTGCAGATTTCATCACTGATCTACCCTATCAGCATCAAACACTTTAATATTGATGGTGTACAAATTCGGCAAGATGGCCCATTTCATTGCGCTACCGACTTTATCTAATGCAAAGACTTTGGCACAAATTTTTATTAAATAAATCATGAAATTACATGAGATTACATCTGATATTGTTTCCATCCACAAGGTTCAACAATTGATTTCCAAATTTTGGAAAGCACTTTGTGCTCGTTTAGGGATTCATGTTTCATTTTCATTCTCTAATGGGCAAACTGAATGAGTGAACCAGAATCTTAAAACATTCCTTTGGTGGTTTTTATCCGAGAATCAGGAGTACTGGGTTTCCTATTTACCGCCAGCTGTGTTCACTGTGAATCATATACACAAAAAGGAGGAGGAAGTCCAGTCACCAGCAAAATGACGTATTGGGTAGAGGAAAATTAGGCTATGATTTTAAAAAAACCTTTGTCCTTTATTGTAAATTTCATAAAAACATCTTGGTTACGCCATCCTTAGTCAATTTTCCTCTACCTAATACGTCATTTTGCTGATGACTGGACTTCCTCCTCCTTTTTATGTATGTTTCATTCACCTGGGAGTCGGCATAGGATCTACATGTCCGTGCACCGCATTTTATTAACCCCGGAGTGACCACAATTGGATGAATCTTTTGTGAGCTGAAATCCTTTTTTTCTGTTTTTTGTTCACTGTTAAAATAACCATTGTCATGAAAGTACTGGCAAGTCCCGTTCTTCGGGGCATAGAGTTATCATCCTCAATTCTGCTCCTTCAAAAGGAATCATTCTTCATGAATGCCTGAGGAGGAATGTTTTTTTTTTTGTCTATTACATCAGTGTGGCAAGGTGTTCTTAATAATTTGAGGAAGATGGGGTCCAAATATAAGAGTATTGCTGACATGAAATGCTTGATGTTTCCAGAACTGTGTGTTGGTAATTTGGTGTGGTTGTCCTAGGAAAACATTAAGTTGAAGGTTCCTTCTTGGAAACTGGGACCCCTGTTCCCTATAAGATAGTTGCCATCATTAATCCAATAGTGTTTTGCCTTGCTTTGCCACCGAATTTTAAGATTCATAATCTGTTTCACCAATCACTTCTCAAAAAGTACATTGCTTCCTCTGAGCCATCTCCACCACTACTTTCCCTAGTCATTGTTAATGGGAATCTGGAATTCCAGATAGCAAAGATTATCAATTCTTACTTTGTATGCCAATCTCTTCAATATTTGGTACATTGGAAGGGTTACAGTTCTGAGGACAGAATGTGGGTACTAGGGTCTGACGTTCATGCAATCAGGTTGGTCACATCTTTTCATGCTTCACATCCAGATAAACCTGGTTCTGACATTCCAGAGGTTCCTCTTAGGAAGGGGGGTACTGTCATGGGGATAACGCGACAGAGAGGGACCAGAAGATTGCTACGCCTGGTTACACGAACTCCTGCATTGATTAGAACTGCTTCACCAACCTATTAAATAGTGCAGGTTTTCCTTACTCTGTCATTGCAAGGGTTAATCCGTTCAGTTGATCTCCTGGAGCTCTCCATCTTGAATTATCTGAGCTGTTCTGTGTTGGCCACTACCCTCTGGTAGATATGCTCGCTGCTGGCACTAGAGAACTGCCAGTGATAGTTCATACCTCCTGATTTGGTGTTGAAGGAGAAGTGTTCAGTGTTTGGAGTATGCGGTTGGAGATTTCTGCGTGGGGTTGGTTTGCGGGTTTATCCTTATCCCCTCCCATTTGGTTTCTCCTTCCTATTTCTCCTTTGTTTCTCACTTTGCTGTTTTGTGAGTGTATTTGTATGATTGTAGTTTTTTTTAATCTTTTTTCTGTCTGTCTACCCCTGTCAGTCTGGTTAGTGTGATCCTATTCATGGAAGGAGAAAGGGGTTTAGTAGGGGCAAAATAACTATGTACGTGGCACAATTCATATCCCTTTCAGTGTTTTCAAAAATTTGGTGGTATGTTCTTTTGTGACTGTGCCTATGTGCCGTTACAAAACGTTTGCTATGAGTCCCGTGGCTTCTCTGTACACTGGTGGTGACATAGATATCACTTGAGTATCTGGGTGCTCGGATTTGAATGTCACTTACCGAGCATTGGCTGGTGCTTGGATAGAATACTCACATCCCTGCCCCACATGTTTGGTGCCTGTTACACAGCCAATAAACATGCAGGGATATCCTGCCTGTCATTGTAATGTGGTAGCTATAGTGTTAGTGGCATTACTTTAATTGACTGGCCGCAGTCAATTAAGAGGGAGAGGCAGAGAGTAGTTGTCCAGTTGAGATGGGAAAACCCAAATAGTAAAGTAAACCTCTGGTCTTTTTCTCCTAGATCAATTGACTTTATGCACATGTAGTCTCAACTCATATCATACTGTGATGGTAAGATTGAACGTCTTCTCTCTCCCCTCATCATAAGCCTCTGCATACGTTTTTTCTTTCCCCTTTTTTCCCCTTTTTTCCTTTTTTCCTTTCCCCTTTTGTTCTCTACTGTTTGGACTCCTACAATTTTCTGTTGATTTTATTTATTTTTAGTTTTCATTTATTCATTTATTTGCACCCATTTTATATGATGCATGTGCAGTGTTGAGTTCCACCTTGTTGCAACGTCGATGATTAGGCGATGCTGGGGAAGGTTCAAAGACCGCTGATTGATTGATTCATTTATACTTATTCATTGAACCTATTTATTTTATTATTTATTTATTTTATATGCATTGCCTATACAACTTTCATATTGTCTACTCATGTGCCAATTGTTTGATTTACTTCTATCATACATCCAGGTTACAATGTACTAACAGTCATTTCACATCCATGCCTTTTAACCTATACAATTGCTGAACATGCGGGACTCTTCCCTCCTTTATATCTCCCATACCACTATTTTGTTCATCCACACATCATACCACAGGAATGCTCCCATGGCAACATGTAAACACTGCAGCATGAGGACACGCAGCACTAGGAAGCACTGTGCCTCCTACTGCGCATGCGCCGGCGGTGTCCGTCACTTCCGGTCATCTGACCGGTCGGCGCTTTATACAGTGCGGTGTCGCGGCCATACCAGCTTTTCCCCGCTGGGGCACAGTTTTGCCAGCTCTGACACTTAACCACCAACATCGGCTTGTACTGCCACCTACCTCTGGATACCGCCAGATGTAAGCTCACCTTCAGGCCAGATAAGTACCGCCATATCGTCATACTTAGCACAAACTTTTATTCTACAGCAATACATCAATATGAGCGCATATCATTGACTGCATTGCGGCCTGAGCACTTCTCCCACGTAACGTGGTAAACATGTATTTCCTTACTGATCTACAATATGGATATCTATACAGATATCATCCACATCATCATATAGGCAATTTGTTTCCTTCCTGCAGCCATACAACCACTGATCAATCCTGCAAATCCAGTACATGTTTGATCCAGTGTGGTAAAACTCTATTCCATTCTTCATTATTTTTTTTCCTTCCCTCTGCTCCACTCTTTCTCCATTCACCACACCATTGTGAACAGGTGGTCGGTTTAATAGCAGATAACTCTTCCAGCATTGTTGCCAATACCACCCAGTCTTCCACACGGTTCAATCTCACCCCTAGGAGTCTCAAAAACTTAATCCTTACCCTGATCCTCCTTCCTTCCACCATGTTCAGTCCCAGAAGACCAGTGATCCCACACTAGGACACTCCAAGGAGCTCTTCACATCATCATTTCTTGATTGCCGCCTCTCACCCTGCATGATCCCAGAGGGACAGGACATACTGTTTAGTGATGAACTAAACTTAGAACAGCCACAATCACAAAAAGATGACGGTAGGGAATGACATGTTTTGTCTAAGGAGGTAGATGATTAGGAGACAGTTGCCGATAAGCCAGGTTATTGTTTAGTCACCGAGTCAAGAGGACAAGGGCGCGGTGGTGTAAGATGAGGTTGTAGATGACAAAGTCAATAACCCAAACTGGGAAGCGGGCATGCAAAGCGAGGCCAGCAGCGCTGAAGGGGAGGGATCAGCAGCACTGAAACAGGCAGGAAGAGGCAGTGGGGTGACCAAAGTGAAAATAAAAATAACATTCATCATGCAGGCACCACTGAAGGATCAGTGACCTGTCATAAATCCATAAGGATGAATTAACGAAGCAGAGCACCACATAAAGCCCCTCCCACATGCACATGAGAATCTCATTAACAGAATACTGCAAATAAAGATTAAACAACAACCACAAGACAAATTTCATCAACCCAGGTATCATTTTAATCAGCATAACTGTGCCAACCCTCGCAGTGTCTGTAGTTTACTGAGCAAAATCCTGCTGACAGATTCACTTTAAACAGTCGCTGCTAACAATTAAACATAAGCTTTGCATGCAGATCAGGTGGAGATGGAGGAAGATATGAGGCAGAGAGATACTAGCCAGACTAGCCTCATCTCATCTTCTCTGCTCAGATTGGGTAACAATGAGGAGGTGTAGGCTGAGGAGGAGGAACAGTAGCTGGTTTCAAATGCAACAGAGGCTAGTACCCACACAATCTTCCGCCTGTCTCTTCTGTGGATGGGCGGAGAAGGAGGAAGAGAGGGAGGAGGAGGACGAGATGGAGAGTCGTCAAAAAAAATTCCATCAGACAACGCTAGCAGCAAGGGGCAAGCTTGCTTGAACAACCAAGGAGGAAAGGTGAGGGAGGCAAACAGCAGGTATAGCAAGGGCAGGGGTGCACTGTCGAAGGCTTGGATAAATTTCATGGCACCCTCCCAGCATCCAGGCCCTAAAGACTTGGTATTTTTGATAAATAGGGAAAAGTTTTTAAAGATGTTCAACTAATTCCTCTGCGACCTTTAACTATTGGGTCTCAAATCTGGACACCTGGAATGAGCTTTCCATCTATGCCTTGGAGGTCAACTCATCAAACAAAGCAACAGGGAAGCTATATGCCATAAAAAGTATAGATATTATATTAACAAATTAGTTTAAAATCCATGATAATCCATGTTAAAATCAAAATGAGGGGGACAACAGTGCTATGATGGCAACCATCCAATGATATATATATTACCACAGCATAATGGAAGATATATAGTGTAAGATACATATAAAAGGGATTGTTATTATACCAAGGATAGCATTTAAATCAGAATTTAATCTATGAGCAATTACTGCTTCAATGCAAATTATAATGCGCCTCAGTTATAAAAATGCATACATACAGTATATATATACTAGATTGTGGCCCGATTCTAACGCATCGGGTATTCTAGAATATGCATGTCCCCGTAGTATATGGACAATGATGATTCCAGAATTCGCGACAGACTGTGCCCGTCGCTGATTGGTCGAGGCAACTGTGACGCCCAAGAGACCGGGATACCCAGCACCGGACCAATGGGGTCTGTCTCTTGAGGGGGATGTCACGGGTGGCTTGACCCGGTGCTGTGGCCTCAGGCAATGCACAGTGTAAGGGGTATCGTGAGGGGACAGGCACTTACTTGATCAGCAGCAGGTTCTCCCAGCGGCGATGATCCCGATCCTGGATAGATGGCTATTGTCCAAATGAAAGACTGAGGCACTGAAACGTTTAACCAGTTTACTTTAACATAAAAGGATTTACAACCAGTCCTGTCACCGGAGTCTGTATGGGAACTTTGAGTTACTTTGACCCTGCCGGGGTCTTCGCCTCTTATTGTGCGCAATTTCTGTGTGGCCCTGCTGCTGTATGTGAACTGGCTGCCTGTTATGTAGGCAATCCAGTGACACAGTGTGCCACTAATCAGAGCACATACAGTGATCTGACAATAACCAAAAACAATAGAACGAGCTCTGAGACGTGGAATCTCTGTAGACCGCAATACCTGAACCTATCCTAAACACAACTAAAGGCAGCTGTGGATTGCGCCTGACACTACCTATGCAACTCGGCACAGCCTGAGGAACTGACTAGCCTGAAGATAGAAAAACAAGCCTGACTTGCCTCAGAGAAATACCCCAAAGGAAAAGGCAGCCCCCCACATATAATGACTGTTAGCAAGATGAAAAGACAAACGTAGGGATGAAATAGATTCAGCAAAGTGAGGCCCGATATTCTAGATAGAGCGAGGATAGCAAAGAGAACTTTGCAGTCTACAAAAAACCCTAAAGCAAAAAACCACGCAAAGGGGGCAAAAAGACCCACCGTGCCGAACTAACGGCACGGCGGTACACCCTTTGCGTCTCAGAGCTTCCAGCAAAACGAATAGACAAGCTGGACAGGAAAAGTAGCAACAAAAGCAAAGAAGCACTTATCTAAGCAGAGCAGCAGGCCACAGGAAAGATCCAGAAGCTCAGGTCCAATACTGGAACATTGACAAGGAGCAAGGAAGACAGAATCAGGTGGAGTTAAATAACAAAGCAGCCAACGAGCTCACCAGAACACCTGAGGGAGGAAGCTCAGAAGCTGCAGTACCACTTGTGACCACAGGAGTGAATTCAGCCACAGAATTCACAACAGTACCCCCCCCTTGAGGAGGGGTCACCGAACCCTCACCAGAGCCCCCAGGCCGACCAGGATGAGCCACATGAAAGGCACGAACAAGATCTGGAGCATGGACATCAGAGGCAAAAACCCAGGAATTATCTTCCTGAGCATAACCCTTCCATTTAACCAGATACTGGAGTTTCCGTCTAGAAACACGAGAATCCAAAATTTTCTCCACAATATACTCCAATTCCCCCTCCACCAAAACCGGGGCAGGAGGCTCAACAGATGGAACCATAGGTGCCACGTATCTCCGCAACAATGACCTATGGAATACATTATGTATGGAAAAGGAGTCTGGGAGGGTCAGACGAAAAGACACAGGATTGAGAATCTCAGAAATCCTATATGGACCAATAAAACGAGGTTTAAATTTAGGAGAGGAAACCTTCATAGGAATATGACGAGAAGATAACCAAACCAGATCCCCAACACGAAGTCGGGGACCCACACGGCGTCTGCGATTAGCGAAAAGTTGAGCCTTCTCCTGGGACAAGGTCAAATTGTCCACTACCTGAGTCCAGATCTGCTGCAACCTGTCCACCACAGAATCCACACCAGGACAGTCCGAAGACTCAACCTGTCCTGAAGAGAAATGAGGATGGAACCCAGAATTGAAGAAAAATGGAGAGACCAAGGTAGCCGAGCTGGCCCGATTATTAAGGGCGAACTCAGCCAACGGCAAAAAGGACACCCAATCATCCTGGTCTGCAGAAACAAAACATCTCAGATATGTCTCCAAGGTCTGATTGGTTCGTTCGGTCTGGCCATTAGTCTGAGGATGGAAAGCCGAGGAAAAAGACAGGTCAATGCCCATCCTACCACAAAAGGCTCGCCAAAACCTCGAAACAAACTGGGAACCTCTGTCAGAAACAATATTCTCAGGAATGCCATGCAAACGAACCACATGCTGGAAGAACAAAGGCACCAAATCAGAGGAGGAAGGCAATTTAACCAAGGGCACCAGATGGACCATTTTAGAAAAGCGATCACAGACCACCCAAATGACTGACATCTTTTGAGAAACGGGAAGGTCAGAAATGAAATCCATCGAAATATGTGTCCAAGGCCTCTTTGGGACCGGCAAGGGCAAAAGCAACCCACTGGCACGTGAACAGCAGGGCTTAGCCCTAGCACAAATTCCACAGGACTGCACAAAAGTACGTACATCCCGTGACAGAGATGGCCACCAGAAGGATCTAGCCACTAACTCTCTGGTACTAAAGATTCCAGGATGACCAGCCAACACCGAACAATGAAGTTCAGAGATAACTTTAGTAGTCCACCTATCAGGGACGAACAGTTTCTCCGCCGGACAACGATCAGGTTTATTCGCCTGAAATTTTTGCAACACTCGCCGCAAATCAGGGGAGATGGCAGACACAATGACTCCTTCCTTGAGGATACTCGCCGGCTCAGATGAACCCGGAGAGTCGGGCACAAAACTCCTAGACAGAGCATCCGCCTTCACATTTTTAGAGCCCGGAAGGTACGAAATCTCAAAATTGAAGCGGGCAAAAAATAACGTCCAACGGGCCTGTCTAGGATTCAAGCGCTTGGCAGACTCGAGATAAGTAAGGTTCTTATGATCAGTCAATACCACCACGCGATGCTTAGCTCCTTCAAGCCAATGACGCCATTCCTCGAATGCCCACTTCATGGCCAGCAACTCTCGGTTGCCCACATCATAATTACGCTCAGCAGCCGAAAACTTCATGGAAAAGAAAGCACATGGTTTCAACACTGAGCAACCAGAACCTCTCTGTGACAAAACCGCCCCTGCTCCAATCTCAGAAGCATCAACCTCGACCTGGAACGGAAGAGAAACATCTGGTTGACACAACACAGGGGCAGAACAAAAACGATGCTTCAACTCCTGAAAAGCTTCCACAGCAGCAGAAGACCAATTAACCAAATCAGCACCCTTCTTGGTCAAATCGGTCAATGGTTTGGCAATGCTAGAAAAATTACAGATGAAGCGACGATAAAAATTAGCAAAGCCCAGGAATTTTTGCAGACTTTTCAGAGATGTCGGCTGAGTCCAATCCTGGATGGCTTGGACCTTAACCGGATCCATCTCGATAGTAGAAGGGGAAAAGATGAACCCCAAAAATGAAACTTTCTGCACACCGAAGAGACACTTTGATCCCTTCACAAACAAAGAATTAGCACGCAGGACCTGGAAAACCATTCTGACCTGCTTCACATGAGAGTCCCAATCATCCGAGAAGATCAAAATGTCATCCAAGTAAACAATCAGGAATTTATCCAGATACTCACGGAAGATGTCATGCATAAAAGACTGAAACACAGATGGAGCATTGGCAAGTCCGAACGGCATCACTAGATACTCAAAATGACCCTCGGGCGTATTAAATGCAGTTTTCCATTCATCTCCTTGCCTGATTCTCACCAGATTATACGCACCACGAAGATCTATCTTAGTGAACCAACTAGCCCCCTTAATCCGAGCAAACAAGTCAGATAACAATGGCAAGGGATACTGAAATTTAACAGTGATCTTATTAAGAAGGCGGTAATCAATACATGGTCTCAGCGAACCATCCTTCTTGGCCACAAAAAAGAACCCTGCTCCCAGTGGTGACGACGATGGGCGAATATGTCCCTTCTCCAGGGATTCCTTCACATAACTGCGCATAGCGGCGTGTTCGGGCACGGATAAATTAAATAATCGACCTTTAGGGAACTTACTACCAGGAATCAAATTGATAGCACAATCACAATCCCTATGCGGAGGTAGGGCATCGGACTTGGGCTCTTCAAATACATCCTGATAATCAGACAAGAACTCTGGGACCTCAGAAGGAGTGGATGACGAAATAGACAAAAATGGAACATCACCATGTACCCCCTGACAACCCCAGCTGGATACCGACATAGAGTTCCAATCCAATACTGGATTATGGGTTTGCAGCCATGGCAACCCCAACACGACCACATCATGCAGATTATGTAGCACCAGAAAGCGAATAACTTCCTGATGTGCAGGAACCATGCACATGGTCAGCTGGGTCCAGTACTGAGGTTTATTCTTGGCCAAAGGTGTAGTATCAATTCCTCTCAACGGAATAGGACACCGCAAAGGCTCCAAGAAAAACCCACAACGTTTAGCATAATCCAAATCCATCAGATTCAGGGCAGCGCCTGAATCCACAAATGCCATGACAGAATACGATGACAAAGAGCATATCAAGGTAATGGACAGAAGGAATTTGGATTGTACAGTACCAATGACGGCAGACCTATCGAACCGCTTAGTGCGCTTAGGACAATCAGAAATAGCATGAGTGGAATCACCACAGTAGAAATACAGACCATTCAGACGTCTGTGTTCTTGCCGTTCAACTCTGGTCATAGTCCTATCGCACTGCATAGGCTCAGGTTTAATCTTAGACGATACCGCCAAATGGTGCACAGATTTACGCTCGCGCAAGCGTCGACCGATCTGAATGGCCAAAGACATAGACTCATTCAAACCAGCAGGCATAGGAAAACCCACCATGACATCCTTAAGAGCCTCAGAGAGACCCTTTCTGAACAAAGCTGCCAGCGCAGATTCATTCCACAGAGTGAGTACTGACCACTTCCTAAATTTCTGACAATATACTTCTATATCATCCTGACCCTGGCACTAAGCCAGCAAATTTTTCTCAGCCTGATCCACTGAATCAGGCTCATCGTAAAGCAATCCGAGCTCCAGGAAAAACGCATTGACATTACTCAATGCAGGGTCTCCTGGCGCAAGAGAAAATGCCCAGTCCTGAGGGTCGCCGCGCAAAAAAGAAATAATAATCAAAACCTGTTGAATAGGATTACCAGAAGAATGAGGTTTCAAGGCCAGAAATAGCTTACAATTATTTTTGAAATTAAGAAACTTAGTTCTATCATCAAAAAACAAATCAGGAATAGGAATTCTTGGTTCTAACATAGATTTCTGATCAATAGTATCTTGAATCCTTTGTACATTTGTAACGAGATTATCCATTGAAGAGCACAGACCCTGAATATCCATGTCCACACCTGTGTCCTGAAACACCCAAATGTCTAGGGGAAAAAAAAGACTGAACACAGAGCTGAGAAAAAAAAATGATGTCAGAACTTCTTTTTCCCTCTATTGAGAATCATTAGGTTGGCTCCTTGTACTGTTATGTAGGCAATCCAGTGACACAGTGTGCCAGCAATCAGAGCACATACAGTGATCTGACAATAACCAAAAACAATAGAACGAGCTCTGAGACGTGGAATCTCTGTAGACCGCAATACCTGAACCTATCCTAAACACAACTAAAGGCAGCTGTAGATTGCGCCTGACACTACCTATGCAACTCGGCACAGCCTGAGGAACTGACTAGCCTGAAGATAGAAAAACAAGCCTGACTTGCCTCAGAGAAATACCCCAAAGGAAAAGGCAGCCCCCCACATATAATGACTGTTAGCAAGCTGAAAAGACAAACGTAGGGATGAAATAGATTCAGCAAAGTGAGGCCCGATATTCTAGATAGAGCGAGGATAGCAAAGAGAACTTTGCAGTCTACAAAAAACCCTAAAGCAAAAAACCACGCAAAGGGGGCAAAAAGACCCACCGTGCCGAACTAACGGCACGGCGGTACACCCTTTGCGTCTCAGAGCTTCCAGCAAAACGAATAGACAAGCTGGACAGAAAAAGTAGCAGCAAAAGCAAAGAAGCACTTATCTAAGCAGAGCAGCAGGCCACAGGAAAGATCCAGAAGCTCAGGTCCAATACTGGAACATTGACAAGGAGCAAGGAAGACAGAATCAGGTGGAGTTAAATAACAAAGCAGCCAACGAGCTCACCAGAACACCTGAGGGAGGAAGCTCAGAAGCTGCAGTACCACTTGTGACCACAGGAGTGAATTCAGCCACAGAATTCACAACAGCTGCCGGCCCAATCTGTCCCCTCCGGGTCCTGGTTCGACGGGCAACCCGAGTCCTTTTATCGGCTTACCCCCTCCGGGAGTACCGCTGAACTCTGTGTCTGTTGCTGCGTTCGGCCCTAGTGAAGCTGATATCACCTCATGTTTTTCCGGTTGCTGTATTATATATAATGAATACAGCCACGGATCCGGTATCCGTCTTTGCGCCTGTTCTGGGTAGTGATTAATGCTACCCGGTTCTCACATTGTCCCTTTTCTCTGTCCCTCTTATCCTCAGGCCGGTGATTTGGGCCTGGAAACCGTCATAGGGCTGTTAGAAATTCAGCTGTATGACCTCTCACTATCAGCTCCTTAGCCCAATTGCCATTTCTTCTCTCAGACCAGAATGGATCAAGGGGAGTCTCTGGAGCTCCCCCTTCTGGCCGGAGGTGGTAGTGCAGTCTTGCTATTTTAGTATTTGTATTTACTGTCAGTAACTATTTTTGTGGCAAATACCCCTAGGGGTGCCACATTCCCCCTTAGTTAAGAACAGTACTCCGGGACTGTGGGACAATAACATTTTGAAATAACAATTAATATGTACAGAGTCTTAAAAATGAAAAGTTACAAAAACCACTCAAGGAAACAAAAATAGAGTTCTGTAAAAAGTCACTTCAAATAGCGTCCATTAATACAGTTCTATCCTTGAAGGTATTAGGAAAGGCACTGTACTTAGTGTCCAGGAATTTAGTTCCATTTTTCCAACGGAGTTATCAATATAAAGTCTAAAGAAAGTTGAAAAAGAGCAAAAAGCAAAGTTCAAAAAGCAGTCTTTCCGGAGCTTTGATTTAGTGCCTCCGGGCTGATAAAAAGTTCAAGAATATGCAAGAAGTTCATACAGACAAGTCTCTGTAGGCACTGGGCTTAAACGTTGCAGACTGATAACAATGACTATACTACATTTTCTGTTTAACTATATACGGCATAACATATATACAATTCACATTATGAGCTTTATAGTTGGTAATCTGCATACCTGGCCGGTAATTGACCCTGGGTACTACGCTGTGATCTACGTAATAGCGGTGTCTCTTCATGTGGTGTACTACTGTCTACTGCGGATGTAGTATCTGCCCGCTCTGCTAAAGATAATTCCATAACTATGGAGTTGGCAAGTCCACCGTGAATGGGATTACTCTTTTCAGGAATCTGTTCTTCCTGGCCTGGAACCTCCTGTAGTACGGGGTCAGCCTCTTCCTGTCTTGGGACTTCTGGTATTGGGTTCGGTGTTGGATAAAAGGCCACCATGGGAACCACTACTGCACCATGGTATGTTAGTAGGGTTTTGGGAAAGTCTCCTATACAGGTGTGATACACTTCCTCTTCTTTTTCCTTTACTGGTTGAACCTGTATGGGTTGAATAACTTCTGGTTCTGGCTGGACAACGTCTGGCTCTTTCAATGCTTCCGGACATAATTTAAGATTGTCTCTTGACACTAGTACAGATGTTAAGCCTCCGTTTTTGCTAATGAGACACATTTTAGGATTATCAACTCTTGTTGGTAAAACTGTGTAGGGTACGGCTTCCCACTGATTGTCCAGTTTATTGGTTCGACGATTTCTCTTGAGCACTTGGTCACCCGGTCTTAATGGGGTCGCTAGAGCATTCTGGTTGAAAGTTCGCTCTTGTCTTTCTCTAGTTTGCTGAAGGCTTCTTTCCACACTCTCTTGCACTTGGCGATACTGCTTTTGCCGTATGATATCCCAATTGGAGTCTTGAACTTCTGCGTCTGGTTTCAGAATTCCCATTTCTAGATCGATTGGTAATTGGCCGGGTCTTGCACGCATAAGATAAGCTGGGGTGCAGTTGGTGGAGCTCACCGGGACATGATTATACAGATCCACCAAGTCAGGCAATTTCTCTGGCCATTGATTCCTTTCTGTCTCAGGTAAAGTCTTTAGTAGGTCTATTACAATATGGTTCATCTTCTCGCTTAAGCCGTTTATTTGTGGATGATAGGCCGTCGTCCTGATCTTTTTGCAACCATACATATTACAGAATTCTCTGAAGATCTCTGATTCAAAGGCTGTACCTTGGTCGGTGAGAACCTGTTCCGGATATCCATGGGGTCTACAAAAGTACGTTTGGAATGCTTTGGCTGCTGTTTTTGCTGTCAGATCTTTTACGGGTACTACTACCAAGAAGCGTGAATAATGGTCCACGATGGTCAAGGCATAGACATAGCCGGACCGGCTTGGTATTAACTTCACGTGGTCTATGGCTACAAGTTGAAGTGGTTGTTTGGTGATTATGGGCTGCAGTGGTGCTCTTTGGTTCTTTTGATCGTTTCTTCTGAGGTTGCACGGGCCACAATTTCTGCACCACTGTTCGATTGATTTTCTCATCCCGACCCAATAAAATCTTTCTCTTAGAAGTACTTCTAACTTTTTCCAACCAAAGTGACCAGCACCATTATGGTAAGCTTCGAGGACCATCTTGACATCTTGTTTAGGCACGATAATCTGCCAAACCAATTCATGTGTTTTCGGATTGGTGTACCTTCTACAGAGCTTCCCTTGATACAGGAACATTTTGCCTCTCTCTTTCCAGAGTTGATGCGTCTCTTCTGGGGCATCCTCATCGGGATATGCACTTTGCTCAGTTAACAGTTCCTTCACCAACTTCACAGCCGGATTGCTGTCTTGGGTGTCAGCCCATCTATGGTGTGCTAACGGATTAAAATTCACCTCTTGTTGTTTCTGATAGGTACTTGACTGATGATGTTTTGCCTTGGGATGATGGAAGGCTGGCAGTTCAATTTCTTCAAGCTCCCCCGTTTCTTCTTCTACATCTCTCAAGTGTGGCATCCGGGATAGGGCATCGGCATTTCCATTCTTGCGACCTGCTCGATACTTGATCTTGAAGTTGTAATTAGATAATCGGGCTATCCATCGCTGTTCTAACGCACCTAATTTGGCTGTGTCCAGGTGGGTCAACGGATTGTTGTCAGTATAGACAATAAATTCTGCAGCGGCCAGATAGTGTTTGAAACGTTCCGTCACAGCCCAAACTACTGCCAGTAGTTCCAATTTGAAGGAGCTATAATTTTCTGGATTTCTTTCAGTAGGCCGGAGCTTTCTACTTGCAAAGGCGATGACTTTCTCCCGACCTTGCTTTTGTGACAGCACCGCTCCTAGTCCCACATTACTGGCATCGGTGTAGAGGATGAAAGGTTGATGGTAATCTGGGTATGCCAGAACCTCTTCTCCGGTTAGTGCCTTCTTTAGTTGTTCAAAGGAGTCTTCCCTTTCGTCGTTCCACTGGAAAGGAGGGTTTCGGTTTCAAGGTTTCTTCGTCTGCCCTACCAAGGCGTCTTGCAAGGGTGCTGCCAACTTGGTAAATCCTTTTATAAATCTGCGATAGAAACCCACCAATCCCAGGAATTGCCTCACTTCTTTTGCACTGGTAGGTCTCGGCCAATCCCTTATGGCGGTTATTTTCTCGGGATCCGGTGCTACTCCCTCCGAACTCACGATGTGTCCCAGGTACTGTACCTTTGGCTTGAGAAGGTGACATTTGGATGGCTTGATTTTCATGCCATACCTGGATAAGGCTTCGAACACTTCTGCCAAGTCTTTTAAGTGTTGTTCGTAAGTCTTTGAGTAGACGATCACATCATCCAGGTACAGGAGGACGGTCTCGAAGTTCTTGTGTCCGAGGCAGCATTCCATCAGCCGCTGGAAGTTACCGGATGCATTGCAGAGTCCGAACGGCATGCAATTAAATTCACTTAGACCCATTGGTGTGGTGAATGCCGTCTTTTCCTTATCTCTCTCAGCCACAGGGACTTGCCAATACCCGCTTGTTAAGTCTAAGGTGGAAAAATAATTAGCAGATTTCAAAGCAGTCAAGGACTCTTCTATCCTAGGCAAAGGGTAGGCATCTTTATGGGTGATGTTATTAATCTGCCGGTAGTCTACGCACATTCTCATAGTTCCATCTTTTTTTTTGACAATCACTAGAGGGGCCGCCCAGGGACTACAGCTGTCTCTTATTACCCCGGCCTGTTTCATTTCCCTCAGCATATCTTTTGCACATTGATAGTGAGCGGGCGGTATGGGTCTATATCTTTCTTTTATTGGGGGATGGTCACCTGTGGGGATTGTGTGTTCTACCCCTTCTATCCGTCCGAAGTCCAATGGGTGTTTACTGAAGACTTGTTCATATTCCGTCACTAGCCTATACACCCCTTGTTTTTGATGGGTAGGTGTTGAATTTATGCCCACGTGTAGCTGTTGGCACCAATCCTCCATTTCTCCATCTGAGCCATTGCCTTCCACCTGACAGGTTGGTTCTAAGGGCTCAATGGTTGTGATGGCATTGTTGTCAACAGTATATAGCTTTGCCATTGTAGCATACCTTGGCAAAGTGACCTCTTCCTCTCCACAGTTCAAAAGTCGTACCGGCACTCGTCCCCGGTGTACCTCGACTATCCCTCGTGCTGTGAGTATAGTGGGCCTGCTGTCGGTGTACACTGGTTCTATTAAGGCTTGATAATCTCGTCCCTTAGTACCAATGGCTGCTCTACACCATACCAGCATTTCTGTTTTTGGTGGGATTACAATAGACGTTGAATCACTTACCCTCACACTGCCGATTTCTCCACCTGCAACTTCTACCTGTTGCCTTAACATCAATACTTTTATTTCCCTCCGGAGAACTCTCTGCTGGCAGGATTGGGCAGTTTCAGCAATTTGCTGTAAGACAGAAATGACTTCGGAAAAGCAGTTCTCTAACACATTCATTCCTATCAATACAGTTGGTTCACAGTTCCGCCGGTCAACATCAACAACAATTATACCCTGTTTCTTCAATTCTACTTTACCAATCTTTATGGTCATCTCCCTGAATCCTAGTTTCGGTACCAACTTACCATTACTGGCCCATATATCTAGTTCAACATCAGAGGGCCCTTTATCAATATCTGCATCAGCCCAGTACCTCTTATAAAGGATATACGGTATAGATGAAATCTGGGAACCTGTGTCCAGCAAAGCATTGAGGGGCATTCCGTCCAGCACGATAGGGATAATGGGTCGTCCTCCGATGTACCTGTCGTGCCAGGGTGTTGGGCCTTGAAAGTTCATTCCTGCGAAGCGGCCCGCATTCCCAGGGGATTCCCGTTTAAATCACAATCTCGTGCAAAGTGGCCTGGCTGCTGGCAACGGCGGCAAATGGGCTGTCCATCCGGTTGGTAGCGGTCGCGGGGTCGTCCTCTCCATGTCGGGTATCTCCGGGGTCTCATCCATGGAACACCTTCTCTACGGTTTGACAACTCCATCTTGGGTCCTCTCATCTCCTGCATGGTTTTAGCCATTGAAGCAACAACATCAGTTAAAGAGTCAAGCTTTCATTGAAGAGCCTCATTAGTACTGGGCCCCAGGGGCTTAGCAATGGCCCCGGACATAGCTGATGTCACTGGTACTCCATGTTGTTGAGGAGCCTCTGCCATGAGTTGCGCAGGCTCCTGATCCCGAGGTGCGTCTGCCAGCTGGAGATGTATAACGCTCTCCTTTAATTGGGCAAATGTCAATTCAGGGTTCTTAAAAACAAGCATGCTCACATGCCCCCGGTGAGAAGGGGTGTAGAGTCCCTCAATAAATTGATCTCTTAGCAGTTTATCCGCTCCGGTGTTAAAAATGGGTTCAGCCAGTGTAAGTGATTTAAGGGCTTCCTGCAGGTTTAAGGCAAAGTCTCTCACGCCCTCATTAACTTTTTGTTTGCAATTAAAGAATCGTACTTTAGCTTTGCTGCTGGCAGTGGTTTCAAATGTAGCTTTTAATCCAGCAAATATGCGTTCAACAGTGCCTTTTAGATCAGCTGCCCATGCTGTGACTTCTCGCTTAGCATGGCCACTTAACTGCATCATCAGGAGACTAACACGCTGGACTTCACCCACAGGGAACATGTCAAAATGGGCCAGCATCTTTTCTCTGAAATCGTCAAGGGTATTAGGCTCACCTTCATACATTGGAAGCCATGGGCCACCCGGGGTATATGGCATCAGCACCGGCATGATGGGCGCCACTCCTTGCACCGCTGCGCTACCGGACTCTATCGACACTCTGTCTTTCAGCTGCATTAGCGTCTCCGGGTGCTGCGGCGTCTCCGTGCTGCGACATACTGTGCCCCCTTAGTTAATCCGGACCCTTCCGGTCCTCCGCTTCCGTCGGGATAGTGTAGATTCGTTCCGCTGTGCAGCAGGATCGATTTTCCCCTTGCTCTGATGTCAGAGCGCTCAGCTTGGTGCCGCCCACAATGACACGCCCTCTGCTGCTCTCACCCACCGCGCTCTGTAATGGCGGATTCTGAAGTTTTTCAGTTAGACTGGGGCTCAGGTGATGGCGTAGCTCAATTAACAGTCTCGTGCCTAACGGTTATGAAGTGATTACCTCAGGGGATGGCGGCCATCTTTACTCCATTATAACCAATGGGGAAAAGTCAATTTCAATAGTTTTCAATGGGGAATGGATTTTTCTTTAATAAAGTCAATTTTCAAGATTTTTCATCCAAGTTTTCACAGTTTTGGGCTCCAATCACGGCACACAATACCCGGTATACGGGCTGGCTAGATCCTGTTCGTGACGCCAATTGTGACGCCCAAGAGACCGGGATACCCAGCACCGGACCAATGGGGTCTGTCTCTTGAGGGGGATGTCACGGGTGGCTTGACCCGGTGCTGTGGCCTCAGGCAATGCACAGTGTAAGGGGTATCGTGAGGGGACAGGCACTTACTTGATCAGCAGCAGGTTCTCCCAGCGGCGATGATCCCGATCCTGGATAGATGGCTATTGTCCAAATGAAAGACTGAGGCACTGAAACGTTTAACCAGTTTACTTTAACATAAAAGGATTTACAACCAGTCCTGTCACCGGAGTCTGTATGGGAACTCTGAGTTACTTTGACCCTGCCGGGGTCTTCGCCTCTTATTGTGCGCAATTTCTGTGTGGCCCTGCTGCTGTATGTGAACTGGCTGCCGGCCCAATCTGTCCCCTCCGGGTCCTGGTTCGACGGGCAACCTGAGTCCTTTTATCAGTTTACCCCCTTCGGGAGTACCGCTGAACTCTGTGTCTGTTGCTGCGTCCGGCCCTAGTGAAGCTGATATCACCTCACGTTTTTCCGGTTGCTGTATTATATATAATGAATACAGCCACGGATCCGGTATCCGTCTTTGCGCCTGTTCTGGGTAGTGATTAATGCTACCCGGTTCTCACAATGTCCCTTTTCTCTGTCCCTCTTCTCCTCAGGCCGGTGATTTGGGCCTGGAAACCGTCATAGGGCTGTTAGAAATTCAGCTGTATGACCTCTCACTATCAGCTCCTTAGCCCAACTGCCATTTCTTCTCTCAGACCAGAATGGATCAAGGGGAGTCTCTGGAGCTCCCCCTTCTGGCCGGAGGTGGTAGTGCAGTCTTGCTATTTTAGTATTTGTATTTACTGTCAGTAACTATTTTTGTGGCAAATACCCCTAGGGGTGCCACATTACCTTTATGACATCATCATCGCCATGGCAACCATTATGACATCTACATCGATACTGTGCCCGTCGCTGATTGGTCGAGGCGAATTCGCGGCAGACTGTGCCCATCGCTGATTGGTCGAGGCAACCTTTATGACATCATCGTCGCCATGCTGTGCCCGTGGCTGATTGGTCGAGGCCTGGTGGCCTCGACCAATCAGAGACGCGGGATTTCCAGGACAGACAGACAGAAAAACCCTTAGACAATTATATATTGTCTGCCGCGAATTCTGGAATCATCATTGTCCATATACTACGGGGACATGCATATTCTAGAATACCCGATGCGTTAGAATCGGGCCACAATCTAGTATATATATATTTGGGGTGTTGGCATCATCTTAAGGTATAGTACCCACTGACTACCAATGATTTTTCTAGCTGCATAATTTATATAGTTTGGAAATGTTCCAAAACTAAGGCTAGGTTCACATTGCGCTAGTGGGTGTCCGCTGACAGAATCTGTTTCATAGCGGCACTAATGCTATGTAACGGATCCGTTAGCGCACCCATTGACCGCAATTATGTAGCGCATCGCTAATGCATGCCATTATTGGCATGCGTTAGTGATGTGCCGTTATTTTGTGACAGACCCTCGAATGCTTTTTGGGTCCGCTCCCGCTAGCGCAGATAGAGCATCTGCACTAGCGCGATCGCATAACGCAATCCCTTTTCGGCAATTGTGTTAACGCAGTCCATTAGCGTATGCGCTAAACAGACTGCACTAACGCAATGTGAACAAAGTCTAACTCCCTTACCCTTAACCCCTTCACGACATGCCTCGTACTAGTACGGTGCACGTCGTGTTTCCCCCTTTCATGTGGGCTCCGGCGGTGAGCCCCCACATCAAAGTCGCGACATGTCAGCTGTTTTGTACAGCTGACATGTGCGCGCAATAGCGGCGGGTGAAATCGCTATTCACCTGCCGCTATTAACCTGTTAAATGCCGCTGTCAAACGCAGACAGCGGCATTTAACTGGAGCTTCCGGGCGGCCGGAAATGATGTCATCGCCGACCCCCGTCACATGATCGGGGGTCGGCGATGCATCAGGAAGGTAACCATAGAGGTCCTTGAGACCTTTATAGTTACTGATGTAGGCCTGCTGTGAGCGCCCCCTGTGGTCGGCGCTCACAGCACACCTGCATTTCAGCTACATAGCAGCGATCTGATGATCGCTGCTATGTAGCAGAGCCGATCAGGCTATGCCAGCTTCTAGCCTCCCATGGAGGCTATTGAAGCATGGCACAAGTAAAAAAAAATGTTTTTAAAAATATGAAAAAAATATAAAAAATATAAAAGTTTAAATCACCCCCCTTTCACCCCATCCTAAATAAAACAATAAAAAAAAACCTACAAGTATTTGGTATCGCCACGTTCAGAATCGCCTGATCTATCCATAAAAAAAAGCATTAACCTGATCGCTAAACAGCGTAGCGAGAAAAAAATCTGAAACGCCAGAATTACGTTTTTTTGGTCGCCGTGACATTGCATTAAAATGCAATAACGGGCGATCAAAAGAATGTATCTGCACCGAAATGGTATCGTTAAAAACATCAGCTCAGCATGCAAAAAATAAGCCCTCACCCGACCCCAGATCACAAAAATGGAGACGCTTCGGGTATCGGAAAATGGCACTTTTTTATTTTTTTAAGCAAAGTTTGGAATTTTTTTTCACCACTTGGATAAAAAATAACCTAGACATGTTAGGTGTCTATGAACTCGTAATGACCTATAGAATCACAATGGCAGGTTAGTTTTACCATTTAATGAACCTAGCAAAAAAGGCAAACCAAAAACTAGTGTGGGATTGCACTTTTTTTGCAATTTCACCTCATTTGGATTTTTTTCCCCGTTTTCTAGTAAAAGACATGGTAAAACGAATGGTGTCGTTCAAAAGCACAACTCGTCCCGCAAAAAATAAGCCCTCACATGACCATATTGACTGAAAAATAAAAAAGTTATGGCTCTGGGAAGGAGGGAAGTGAAAAATGAAAACGCAAAAACGAAAAAGGGCTTGAAGGGGTTAATGACATATCTACCGGACACTTTAACTGTTGCTTTTTTTCCACTTGGATATATGTACACATGCACTTTTATAACTTGGACATGAAATTATTTAAGGGTAAATGCATTAGGCACTTTAATTGCTGCTACCTTCCACTTGGATACATATACATATGCATTTTTATAACTGAGGCACATTATAATTTGTATTGAGGCAGTTATTGCTCATTGATTAAATGCTGATTTAAATGCTGTCCTTGTTATAATAACAATCCATTTTATATATCTCTTACGCTATATCTCTTCCATTATGCTGTGGTAATATATATATCATTGGATGGTTACCATCATTGGACTGTTGTCCCCCTCATTTTGATTTTAACATGGATTATCATGGTTTTCAAACTAATTTGTTAATAAAAGTTCTATACTTTTTATGGCATATAGCGTCCCTGTTGCTTTGCTTGATGAGTTGAATTTTTTTTTGGAAGCGCCAATTAGGCAATTTTGCATTTTTCTTTGATGATTACTATGCCTTGGAGGTGTATTACATCCTTGTATGCATGGCTCTTTATTCCCATCCTTGTCTGCATGGCTCCTTATTCCCATCCTTGTATGCATGGCTGCTTATTCCCCTCCTTGTCTACATGGCTCCTTATCCTCATCCTTGTATGTATGTCCCCCATGAGAAAAGCATAAAAAATACCCCAAAACATCCTACTTACATTCTCTGAGCGCCCTTGCAGCATCTCGTTCCAGCTTTCAGAAACTCCTGCTGCCAAGCGATCATGTGTCACTGCTTATTAAGATAATGAATATTCACCTCTCCACTCCCATAGGCGTGGATTGGAATAAATATTCATTCCCTTAAAGAGAGGTGACACGTGATTGCCTGGCAGCAGATGCTGCTGGAAGTCGAAACGAGATACTGCGAGGGCGTACAGGGAAGGTAAGTAGGATTTTTTTTTTATACTGGAAGCCGGTGGCTGTGGATGTAGCTGTGTGTGTTATAAGAGAAATGAAGGCTCCTACCTCCTGTGACACACCGCTCCACCACTCCCCTTCCCCTGCCGGAAACAGGGACAATGACTCGTGTATAAGCCAAAGGGAGTATTTTCAGCCAAAAAAATGTCAAAAAACTCGACTTATACACGAGTATATACGATATATTTTTTTCTTAAAATACAAACGAAATGTGTCATCTTTAACTTTAGGCCTTTTAGAGATCATTTCATCTTCAACTTGCATAACTGTTCACAATAGCAATAATTTGCCCAAACTTTTACATGTCACTGTATATGTCTACAGAACACTGGTGTAAAACTGATATTACCATTATTTGGTCAGTCACTGTATGGGGGTGTTTTGTTCAGGTTCAAAGAATTGTGATTAATAAATAAATGCTCACACGACAATTGAATAAACTAATATGAATTTAATTAATAATAGATAATAAATATAAACAGTCACTCAAAATAACACAATAATCAATAGTCATACATTACACTCTCAAGGTAGAAGTCCATCACTCATGGTCCAGAAAGCAAGAGAGGCCCAAGCACATGTGCTCTTCTGATACATATATATATATATATATATATCTGATTGAAACCATATTAATAACTCTATAATTAGTATTAATTAATTAGAGTGTTGAAATCATTTAAAATATATAACATACAACACATGTGGTAATATAAGTCCTCATACAGTGGCTTTGGCTATGAGTAGAATGGTGTTATTATCACTGCTCTGTATGCTGATAATTTGTGATTAAGGTTATGATCTGCTGGTATTTGTATATTACATTGATGTACAATAACAAATTGTATTGTGTTACCGTGTTAGCCAGAAAAATCGATGTGAATATTTTTCTGCCCAATGATGACAGAAGTTTTCTAGGAGTGATACCTTTATTGGCTAACCAGAAAGTAATATGATTGCAAGCTCATATAATTTTTTATTGCACTATTATTATTATCATTAATATTATCTCTTATAGAGCGGTATTATTGGAAATATTGATCTTGTAGTAAATCTTGATTTCCACCAGGCAGGTTAATATTAACCCTTATCCGGCTGAATAGGTACAATTGTAACTATTCCGTTTTAAAATTGCAATAACTTTTTTTTGAAAAGACGTAGAGGGCTGAAATTTCGTGACATCTCTACATTTTTGGTCCAGAATATATTGGCCAAATTTCAATAAAATATCTCCACCCGCTTCCGAGATAAGGGGTCGAGATCTTTTTGCATCCATAACAAGCTGCATAGGTACAAATGTACCTCATATATTTTGAATGAAGATAATGCAAGGGAAAAAGCATAAATTTTTTTTTAATGATAATGCTATTTAACTATTATAAACAAGTAAAAAACTGTTCATTTACATTATAAAAGAAAATGTAAGAAACTTTTTTTTATTGATTTTCTTTGCAAGTAATGCATGTTGGCTTTGCTACAGAGTGTTCATCGCAAATGGGTTTCACACAAACCACACAAGACTTTCTAGTCTTGCGTTGTTTTCGCCTCAGGTCTCTGCAGACATAGCAACTATCAACAACAGGGGAGGGTCCACGACTACCATGAGGTATTTTGGGGCCAGCTGCTGGCTGCGATGCTACCACAATGCATCGTCCAAGCACCATTTCTACTGCACCTCGAAGAAAATGGTTTCTCATTATCATTTTGTTTGTACTACGATCTTCAATTGCAATCATACACAGCTGATTTGCGAGATCTTTCAGGAACTTTCTTCGTTGATCCTTTGCCCTGAAGCTTGGATTGTGTTCTCTGTAGATGATGTAGGATGCTAACCCACTGACATCAATCATATTGTAGAAAAATGCCAAAGTCCAACGTGATGTTCGTCGTTTCACAGTGTACTCTCCCAACATTTTATCCATAACATCAACGCCACCTTTTGTTATGTTGTAGTATTTTATTATCTCTGGCTTGGCTGCTAGTGTCTCTTCAACTTCTCCCGTCATGTGCATAGATGATAGAAGCACGACTGATTTGTTCTTCTTTGGTACATATGAACAGACTGTTGCATCATGATTGTAGGCAAAATTTGTCGAGTATACAGGCCTTTCTTTGGCAGGCTGCATGTTGTTAGGTAGGAACCTTTTGTTTTTTCTCACTGTACCAACTAGTGTCATGTTCCAGGAGTTCAATACCTTAGCTAGTTCCATGGTTGTAAAGAAGTTATCGGTGGTGACATTTCTTCCAGAGCCTTTATACGAGCTCACTAGGTCCAATACTGTTCGTTCTCCAATGTTTACTTGTCGAGGACCATCAGTTGGTTTCCCAGTGTAGAGCTGACCTTGTAAAGGGTAGGCATTTGATGAGTCACAAGCCCAGAAAATCTTTATGCCATATTTAGCTGGTTTTGAAGGTATATACTGGGTAAATTTAGTATGACCTCTAAATGGAAATAATTGCTCGTCGACGGTGATACAATGATATGGCTTGTAGGCTCTCTCCAGATTACTGTTCAGCATTGTCCAGATGTCCCGTATTGGTGCAGCTTTATCTGTTTGCACACGTTCTGCACGTGTATTTTCGTTGTCAAACCTGATAAATCTGAGTATCATCTTGAAGCGGTCACGAGACATGGCTGCACGTATAAGAGGCAGAGCAGCAACATTCCACATTTCCTCCAGATTCTCTTTGTTGGCTCTGTGCACACCAGCAGCAATCAGTATGCCCAAAAATGCATGAAGTTCAGTTTCAGTAAATTGCTTGAATGTTTTTTGTGGTGGCCGTTTGGAAGAATCAGGAAAACGTTGTACCAGTTCGTTGTTGTAAGCATCACAAACTCTCTTGGCCTTTCGATTCGTTTCCCGTAATATGATGTCACACATCTCGGGAGTCATGATGGACTTGAATAGCTCTTTTGCTGTATATAGGTTGCTGATTGCTGCAGGGCCACCTCTTTGTCGTAGGACATTACGAGATTTTGTTTGTGCATTTGGCAGTGGATTACTGCACCATTGAGTTTCATCCTTAGCAGTCCAAATGTCGCCTGCACTTTGAGGCACAGAATCATCCTCAACACTTTCGTCTGATTCGTATTCATTTTCATGCTCTATGACCATTTCTTGTTCAATGTCTGAATCTTCTTCAGTAACATCCACTTGTGGTACATAGTTTTCATCATCAGATGGAACATATGGTTCATCCTCATGCTCAGAATCAGATTCTTCTAGCATTCGCATTATTTCGTCAGACGTAAATCTGTAAATATGAAAAAATGTAAAATAAATAATTTTCCGAAATACTACATTATTGGCTTTTCACAAAATTATACTAACCTGCAAACACGTTTTCTTGGATTATGGCGGAAACTAGATCCAGCATTACTATCACTCATGATGACTTGCTAGATGAATTTTGGCTTCGTATTTTGTGCTGAATATAAATAAAACATCGTAAAACAATATGTAGATACTAATTATTATCCATTTTTCGTATAAAAATTATACCTATAGTGATAAGTTTCATACAAAATATATGTAAGCCAAGTCCAGGCTGAAAGACAATTTGACTGTTCTGTCCCCACATAATGAGAATAAAGGTATAACTGGCTGTTAGATGCTGTGAGACTTTCCTACCTTCGTTTCCAAGAAATTGAAGACTTCACAAGCCTAGAAATGTGTGCTCACAGCAATGAGATGAACAGCAAAATGGCTAATGAGAGGAGGGAGGCAGGAAGACAAGTAGAAGCCACTCCCAGTTTGAATTAACTTAATTGACAGCAACATAAGTGACCAGTAACAACACTGAACAATAGATATCAGCATAACATTTGTAGCTGAATGAACTTTAGTTTCTGAAACCAAGTAAAGTCTTCCCACAGTGGAGGTATATGTGAAGGTACAATTGTACCTATGCAGCCTGTTAAGGTTGTAAAATTATGCAGCCTGACAAGGGTTAATAATAGATACCCCAATATCTGGGGAAACGGTGGGGGCATCATGGGCCTGTCTGCTTTTAAATACCAGGGCTGAATTTGAGTCGCAGTCTGTCCCTGTTCCTGTGCAAAATTTGAGGGCAGACATCCTGCTCTAACATTGACCTCTGCAACATGCCAATCGAAATACCAGTATGGGTGTAGAGGTTTGTAGTTTTTCTTCTGTTGCTCCAGCCTCTGTTCGGACCTTAGGCCTTCACTTGTTAGTAACTGTCCCACCTAGAATAGCGAGCATGGCCTGACAACTTTCTCCATAACATCTTCTTCAAGATTGTCTTCAGTCCTTCAATAATATACCATGTCAAATAAATGGATCACATTTTAACCCCTTAACCCTCGGAGCTTTTTTGGTTTTGTGTTTTCGTTTTTCGCTCCCCTCTTTCCCAGAGCCATAACTTTTTATGGCCATGTGAGGGCTTATTTTTTGTGGGACGAGTTGTACTTTTGAACAACACCATTGGTATTACCATGTCATGTACTAGAAAATGGGAAAAAAATTCCAAGTGCGGTGAAATTGCAAAAAAGTGCAATCCCACACTTGCTTTTTGCTTGGCTCTTTTGCTAGGTTCACTAAATGCTAAAAGTGACCTGACATTATGATTCTCCAGGTCATTATGAGTTCATAGACACCAAACATGTCTAGGTTCTTTTTTATCTAAGTGGTGAAAAAAAAATCCAAACTTTGCTAAAAAAGAACAAAAAAACTTTTTGACTTTATTTTATCGCTACGCCACTTAGCGATCAGGTTAACCCTTTTTTTATTGATAGATCTGGCGATTCTGAATGCGGTAATACCAAATATGTGCAGGTTCAATTTTTTTTCATTTTTTTAATTTTAAATGGGGCGAAAGGGGGGTGATTTGAACTTTTACATTTTTTTTAATTTTTCATATTTTTAAAAACTTTTTTTTTACTTTTTTCATGCTTCAATAGTCTCCATGGGAAATGTTCAGATCGCCTCTATGTAGCTGAATTGCTGAGTTGCTATGAGCGCCGACCACAGGGTGGTGCTTACAGCAATTCAGAATCAACAACCATAAAGGGCTCTAGCAGACCTCTGGTTGTCATGCCGACGCGCCGATGACCCCCCAATCATATGACGGGTCACCAGTGCGCGCATTTCAGGCCGGATGGCTGGAAGCGCTTGTTTAATGCCGCTGTCATAGTTTGACAGCGACATTTAACTAGTTAATAGGTGCGGGTGGATTGCAATTCCACCCGCGCCTATTGCGGGCACATGTCAGCTGTTCAAAACTCACCACCGGATCCCACATCAAAGTGGAGGTAATGCCATTGAATGTACTATTCCGTCCGATGGCAGAAAGGGGTTAAAATTATGTCAAACCATCAGCCTTCGAGGCTCTTTGACAGGCTATTCAATTTGTGTGGATTCACTACTCTGCTTACTTTGTTGTAGGCATATTTAATAACTTTTAAAACATAAAGCACAATGCAGTTAGAGCATTAACTATTCAACACAATAGTCACAACTCCCAAAGTTGTGAGAACATCTTGTACTGTGTATCAAGAGTCATATGTTAGAAAAAAACACATGCACTCAACCTTCTGTTTAGACTGCATGCTACTTCGTGTTTTGTGAAGTCCGTAAAAGTTCTAATGTAATAGTCTAGAAATTCCTTAACGATACTTATAGGTAGAGCACTTTATTTTCCTGTCTGGAAAAAAAAATGTTTCATCCGTAATTTTTTTTAAACCAAAGAAACTCATACAGATTATTATGACAGTTATTGTGCTACTAATGTCTTCATATCTGATTTAAGGGCTGTAGACATGTATGATTTAAAATCTTAATGGTTTATTAAGTTTTTTTTAATGTGTTAGGAAATTAATGTTGACTTTCTGTGATTTTTGGAGAAGCTGTCCAGAAAAAAAAAAATTAAGCTTCACCTATAAAGCAAACCTAGGCTCCACAAATTAAAAATAGTGAAAATATCTAATAATATGCTATTAATGTGTCTGCTGCAGCCAATCACAGAGAGCCTCATGTTAGGTTTGGCGGATTGCACTAAATAAAATAAAGTAAATAAAGTGCAAACGCAACCCGGGGTCCACTGTGCAGAGATGTTAAACTGCTGCTAGTGAGCAATGACGGAACATACGATGAGCGATTATTTGTACACACTAAGTTTACGCCACTCAGTGTGAACAGGACCCTGAGTTCCAAGCTCAGTTACCCCACAGGAAGGAACAGTACAAACGAGTACTAAGTGCTCTGTCCTGTTAAATGTCACAGGACAAGAACGTGAACTGAACTTGCACTGCAACTGAACTGTGTCAATCGCACTCAGGAACGAAACAGATGCTGAGTATAATACCCTAACTAAGGGTTGAGCTTGCTCTGAAACTCTACTGTGCTAACCGCACATATGTAGGTAACAGATGCTAAGCGACTAATTACCCCCACTGATGCTCACTGCCTGCCTACGTGTACAGTCCCAAAGCTAGGCAGATGTACAACACATGCAGACAGAGTGGTAGAGTCTCCACTCACATAGCCACATATAAATGATACTATCGTGCCCGCGTGGGCTGCTTGGGGTCTTTTAAAGCTTAGGCTCCACCACAAACACTCACGCCCAGCCAACCGAGGCACCGTCCGCAGGCCAATCCGGGACTGCCACGTCACCAGGACAGCAAACGTTTGACCACCAATGAAAAGCCGCTACATCACAGACATGCTCAGTAAGGTGATTTCTGGACTTAGACTCCAGAGTGTCAAGCCACAGGTGCCTATCGCTGGTTACCATAGACTTGGCTGGGGTGCCAGCAGCAACCAAACGAATACCTTGAGCCTGAGCAAGAAGCAGGGACCAACGTCTATACTGAGCAGCACCTGCAGTGGCTGAGCCTAAATGGGAGACCGCAGAGGAAGATAAGGCTTGGGATTTATCCCGAGCAGCGGGAGAATCTCGTCGCCCAACACCTCACTTCTATGATAGGAGAGCGGTAACAGCAGGAGCTCCATTTAATTTGGGTTTTTGCCCTTGTGTGGGGTGTTCCATTTTCATCCCATAAAAATCCCTTTATAAAATTCTTACATGACATCCAACAGAGTTGACAAAACAAATGTAAGGATGTTTAAATATGGTCAATTTTAAAAGGTAAATACTTAAAAACATTAAAATTATCATGGATTTAAGTCAATAAGTGTTATGCAGTAATATTAGTGTATCCTCACCCATCCCCTGTAGACTGTGAGCCCTCGCGGGCAGGGTCCTCTCTCCTTCTGTACTTGTGTGTGCATTGTATTGCTCATGTTTATTGTACTTGTCTATGTATGCCCCTTTTTCACATGTAAAGCACCATGGAATAAACGGCGCTATAAAAATGAATAATAATAATAATATTGATAATTGTAAGTTTACATATGGCTTTTTCTGGATGCTCTAAAGCCATTACCTTGTATAAGTAGCTGTCACCTTAACAAGTCCTGGCTGCTTCATCTTGATAAAATCAGCTATTAATTTTATTTAATAGAATTAAACAAATTTAACCCTTTAATAACAATGCCAGAAAGGGCCTTAAAGGGTTGTCCCTGACTAGATATCCCCTGCTTAATCACGTCAGTGCCATATAGAAATTAAAACCAATCTATACTCGTATCACAATGTGGCACCATTCCTACGAAATTGGCAGCAGCCTTTAATATTTCTTCAGAGCCATTGACCTGATTAATCTGTTTGAGAGAATATCAAGGAAGTTTAACGTTGTCATCAGAGTACAATGGTGTTATTTTGAGGAATCAGTTTTTGACTTGTTTAACACTTGTTTCTTTACTCCTTGTTTCCATATGTGTGGCTTTCCAGTTTTAAGGAAAAAGATGATAAGACAGGAATCAAAATAATTATAAACAATTATATAATTTGCTCCCTGTGATGGATTTTGAGAAGAGGACGGCAGATTTAACCCCTTCATGACCTTGGGATTTTCCGTTTTTCCGTGTTCGTTTTTCGCTCCCCTCCTTCCCTTATAATAGGGCCAAGAATTCTAGATGTCCACGCCCTGTTGGTCCAAAAATCAGAATCATCACACAGTATCATTCCCAATGGAATTTTATGAAGAAATGCATTAGTAAATATTTGCCCATACTGCCGGCTGGTAAGACTCTTAAACAATACTTGCCAACAGAACCAAGTATTACAGCAAGACGCAGTAAGAATTTATGAGATTTACTGGGGCAAAGCCATTTTGGTCAAAGTGATCAGCCCATTTTACCTTTTACTCAGATTCATCCTTGTAGAGTGGTGCATGGCATGTCCCAACATTGAACATGCTATGACCTTCCACTCATCTGATGGCAATAGAGAGTACAAAATTACTCAATCCATTACTTTCTCTGCTCTGCAGTAATATACAGTGCAACATGCCCCTGCTCTAAAATCTATGTGGGACTTACCACACAGGCTCTAAAAGTAAGAGTCCGTCAACATATAAGGGATATTACAACAGTGAAAGAAACATCAGATGGAGGCCCTCCATACACAACGAAGGCATTTAAAAAATGTTCATAAATGTGATCCCAGTGGACTAAAAGAAAGGGGTATAGATCGGATTCTACTGGGTATATGTGGAAGTCAATCCGGTTGTTTTCTCAAACAATGGGAAACTAAATGGATTTGGACTTTAAAATTCTTACAAACACATAGCTGAAATTAAAATATGTGTTTTGCTCCATTCCTCCGAGTCCCTTTTCCCTGTTTTTTATCACACTTTTTATTTTGAAATAGTACATTCATTGCTAATTCTATTTGTTCTTTTAGTATTTTTACATAGTATACTGTTATATACTATTAACATGGTTTACATCTTTTCCATTTTGGGTTGTCTCTCCATTTAGGGATGATCGGCCTTGAATTCTTGTCTCCCGGATGTGACCTTTAGAATAAGTGGGTTCTAAGTTATGTCCAGTTAAAATCTACAAGCAAATTTATATCACATGGAACTATATGCATGTTATGAAACATGATTGCATCTCTCTAAATTAGATCCATTTGTAAAGTACCCCTTCATTGTTTATCCTAACGTATTAATTAGGCACATTTCATCCCATGAGCATCACTGCGTGATTCTACAGTAATGTCAGGTGTATGTGGTTCCTGTATTCAGTGAACCCAAAAGAAGAATTTCCGAATATAGGTCAAAGGCTATATGCACATAAAGGATAAGTGACGCAAATTTTTCTTTATACATTAGAACACCTAGAATTAAAGAGATATGGTGAAGTGATGGTACGACTAACAAAGGGGGCCTAAGGCCGGGTTCACATTGCATTAAACAGCAGCCCGTGCAACACATACGTGAACGGGCTGCTGACGTAAGTGCCGACATTCTCCATTGCGCTAGCGCAAGTGACGGACCCGGAAACGCTGCAGCCCACGTCTCAGGGTCCGTCACTCAATGACGGCACATCCCTAGCGCACACCCATTGTGGGCGTGCGCTAGCGATGCGTCCGACGTAGGAATTAATGGCGGCCTTAACGGACTACGTTACACCGCGTTTATGCCGCGGTGTAACGTAGTTCATCTAACGGATGCCCATAACTCAGTGTGAACCCAGCCTAATACATAAAAAAACAAGGGTACGTCATATGAGTCGTACACTATAAATACATATAAAACTATAAATACATATAAAACCAAAGTAGCTGAAGTTAAAATAGAAAAGACCAGGCAATAAATATACAAAAAAGAGGGTATAGTATGCAAGTATCAGAGCAAATGGCTCGGGGGCAGTAAATAGATAATTCAAGATAGAGTGTTAAAGTGTTATACTTGTTAGGGCTAGCAGAACGCACCGAGTATAGGAAGGAAACAACAAGGTGCGTTTGCAGCCCGGGGTCCACCATGCAGTGATATCTGCTGCAAAGTAATTGGTGGCACTATATGGCGGTATAAGCAAACTCTGTTAACTTCACAGAGTCGCAAAGATATGAAAACGCTGTGCCCTGTTAACCTCACAGAGGATCACAGCTACCTAACTGAGAAAAGCAAAGAGTGGCCATGCAGACAGCATAGCACACAAACAAATCCTCAGCGGAGGTGACGGTATTCTAGGGGATTATTTCAGCCGGGCCCTCAATCCAAGCATACAAAACTCCTCACTGGAGGTGCTGGAATTCTAGGGGCTTATTTCAGCCAACCCTGACCACACGCAGACATAACCACCAAGTAGCAAAGCTCATAACATAGGTTTATACTAGTGCATGGCCGTGCAGCCATGTGAACCTTATATAGCTGCGGCAGACAAGAACCTTCCTAGTGGTCCAATTGGAGCTGCTACAGGACCTGAGCGTGTGACCCCCGACCTCCAATGAGAGGTCCTCCCACGGGCATGCTCAGTGTATGCAAAGCAGGACTTAGTCCCAAAAAAGCCTGCTCACCGCTGACCAGTGCTGGCTACAAAAGCAGAGCCTGGAAAGGCAGCAGTAACCCTTTGCACAATATCAGGCTGAGCGAGACGCTGGGACCGACGTCTCCACTGAGCAGGCTCCACTGCGGCTGATGCAGAATGGGAGACCTCTGCAGACATGGCTTGAGATTCCCCCTGTGCAGTGGCGGAAACTCGACCCCTAACAACTATAAATGAAAAGGTAATGGCACAGTGATGGAAGCACAAGGGTGTCATGCTAGAAAAAGTTCCATATATAGAGAAGTTTAGTGCTCAAGTGTAAAGGTACCTTCGCACTCAGCAACTTTACAATGAGAACGACAATGATCTGTGACATTGCAGCGTCCTGGATAGCGATCTCGTTGTGCTTGACACGCAGCAGCGATCTGGATCCCGCTGTGCCATCACTGGTCGGAGCTAGAAGTCCAGAACTTTATTTCGTCGTCAGGTCAGCGTGTATCGTCATGTTTGACAGCAAAAGCAATGATGCCAGCAATGTTTTACATGGAGCTAACAACCAGCAAGAATAATAAGTGAGTCGCCGTTACATCACTGGATCGCTCCTGCATCGTTCTGGAGTTGCTGTGTTTGACGTCTCTACAGCGACCTAAACAGCGACGCTTGTTATGACCTGGTGGTAAGGACAATAATGGACCTGGTGGTTTAAAGCACACGGAATGACCTGATAGTTACTAATAATATAGGACGAGCTCTGAGACGTGGGAACTCTGCTGACCGCAATCCCTAATCCTATCACACACACTAGAAATAGCCGTGGATTGCTCCTAACGCTCCCTATGCAACTCGACACAGCCTAAGAAACTAGCTAGCCCTAGAGATAGAAAAATAAAGCCTTCCTTGCCTCAGAGAAATTCCCCAAAGGAAAAGGCAGCCCCCCACATATAATGACTGTGAGTAAAGATGAAAATTACAAACACAGAGATGAGATAGATTTAGCAAAGTGAGGCCCGACTTACGGAACAGACAGAGGCAGTAGCGTATCTCCTGGGGGTCAGAGGAGGCCATTGCCCCGGGCCCAGTCACCTGAAGGGGCCCACCAGGAGATCCACTGCCGAGTCTGAGGTGTCAGGGAGAGAGCAGCACAATGCCGGCTGCAGAGCCCCCCTCGGTTCAGAGTGCGATGTGGTCTCACCCGAGGAGTCTCTTCCTGGCTCGCAGCAGCAGATGCAGTTACTTACTTTCTGGCTGTGCACGCTTGGTTTGGCTGAGGCACGCTGGGTCCTAGTACCCTCCTTGCAGCTATCTGGTCACTTCCTGGTTCTCCTCACTGCCTGCCTGAAAACTACATCAGTAAGTGGGGATGGAGTTTATTAGAGTAATTCGGTTTAGGCATATCATGGTCACTGTGGGGGTGAATGTGAGAGGATTGTGTTATTGTAGGGGCTGAAGTGGGAGAGGAGGACAGGGCACTGTGGGGTAAATGTGAAACGATGGAGGTTATTGTGGGTGTGCAGGGGGACAGGGCACTGTGGGGGTAGATGAGAGAGGGTGGTGGTATTGTGGGAGGGAGACAGGGCACTGTGGGGGTGAATGGGAGAGTTTGAGGGTATTATGAGGGCTGACGTAGGTGAGGGGGCACTGGGGGGCTTGGGGGGCTCATTATTATTATACTGTTTAATGTTATGAGATATTCACTCTATCATATGTGAGGGTATGTGTCCTCGAGGTGTATTGGCAGCGCTTTGGACGCAGCAGATACCCTGCTCCGCCCAAAGCGCTGCCCCCATTGTACACGCGGTGATTCTGCATATATTCATTGAACACAGGTGGAATCACCGCATCCTATTCACAGACTGTTTTATTTATCTTGTGGAGACGGAGCATCTCCACAAGATCAATAGACATGCTGCTGTCTAGAAAAACGCGCCACATGTCCGGTTACGCAGGTCTGCCACCTGCGTCTATGTACGCATAGTGGAGATGGAATTTCATAAAATCCCCTCCACTATACTGTAACATCTGGAAGCTGCGGTTTCGACGCTGCGGATGTACACAGCGTCCAATCCCCAGCAAAACCCCAAGCAATACGCCCCTTGGAAACATACCCTAATAGTTGCTGTCTTGGGGGCTGGAGATGGGGAGGTCGGGGGGTTTTTATTATTGCGAGCTGGGTCTTTTATAAGTATTAGTAAAACAAGCATAGCAAAGAAGGTTAATATTACTATAGCAAGGATAAGTATTAACATAAGGGCGCAGACAGACACTGTATAACTCATGCGACGATCGCATTGCAATCCTCGGACTGGCCCTGACACCTCTCCTGACATAAGCTTGACAGCGTGATAGATTACTATGCAACTGTCAGCCTCAGGTCAGTATAGCCGACGGTCAGTCTGAGGATTGCGATGCGATCCTCACATGAGAAATATGACCGTCTGTCTGCCCCCTAACAAATATAACAATACAGTAACCACGGGCTGCATTCTATGTTATAAGAATAAATTGCTTATAATTAAATTATTAAAGGGAACCTGTCACACACCCCCAGTCATATTAAGTTAATACAGCCAGCCACCTTCAGCAGCACTAAGGCTGCATTCTGTGAAGGTGGCTCTTATGTTTTTGTTCCCTAATAACGCTGAAATATTCACTTTTATAAATTGCGTGCCATACCTGTATTGAGTCTGGGGGGTACGTCTTTTGTCCCAGGACACAACCGCCACCCAGCCGTCCATCATCCCACCGGGCGCCAATGCCTGGGCTGGGCTCTCATTTTTCGGGCATACGCCCTGTGTGCTGCCCTGGAACTCCCATCAGCTAATGTACTGATATCGCGCCTGCGTGTAGCGGAGGACCGAGATCCCGCCCTGCAGTGTGTTATGATTTATTCACACTGCGGGGCTGGGAATCTGGCGCTGTGCGCAGGTGCGATCTACTTACATCACTTGATATAAGTTCCAGGGCAGCGCGCACTGCGCATGCCCGAGAAATAATTGCAGAGCGCCGGTGACGGCACAAGACAGAAAGGAGGCAGTGCTCGGTGGGATGATGAACGGCTGCGAGGCGGCTGAGTCAGGGGGAGAAAACGTACCCCCTGGACTCAATACAGGTATGGCGCACAATTTATAAAAGTGAATATTTCAGCGTTATTAGGGATCAAAAACAAAAGAGCCACCTTCACAGAATGCAGCCTTAGTGCTGAAGAAGGTGGCTCTTTTACCTTAATAGGCCCAGGGGGGGTGACAGGTTCCCTTTAAGTTATTAAAGGCTTGGGATAATTGTCTGCAGTCACTCTACAGACTGCCAAATCATGATGGGGTGCACCTGCCGTCATAAGACCCCAAGACCACTGGTGTGATCAGGCGCTCATGCGACCACGTTTGCTATTTGCACGTGTTGACTAGACAAGTTTGACTTCTCTCAATAGAAGAAAATCGTCACATGACCTCCTGCTCTCATCAGCGATGCTGGGGCCATTATTACTGTACATAGGGGGACTCCTAAATATTAAGTAGGCACTTACGAAGCATTGAAGCCTAACTACTGGGTGGCAAATAGTGCTGTACCGGCTGTCAGTCTGTCCCGGGCCATCAGTTACAGCCGTCACTCTCTATACACAGAGCGCTGACTGAAAAATGTTGAAGTAATAGTATACACAGTTTGTCAGGGAAAAGTGAATGGCTCCACCAGAAAGAACGTCCTCTGTAAGTCACCATCTACAACTGTACTGTGATCTCTCTATGTCATGCAGGACTGGTCTACGAATGGCGGTAATATCAGTACTGGTTATTGTATAGAGATTTATTTTGTCTGTGGACACAGACAGAAAAGGGCCCATGTGCAAGAACAATATATGGGCCCTTTGCAGCCCAAGAACTTCTAAAAATACAAAATTGCACCTTATTTAGAGGTAGAAAAAGCCACCCTTAACTCTTGGGCCCATGTGCTGCCGCATAGTTTGCACTAATGATATGTCTGCCTGTTAGGGGCACACTCACATGTCTCGCCCCCCTGAGTTGAACTCCTAGCTACGCCTCTGGACAGAGGATAGGAAAGGTAACTTTGCGGTCAGCACAAAAAACTACAAAAAGACCATGCAGAGGGCGCAAAAAGACCCTCCGCACCGACTCACGGTGCGGAGGCGCTCCCTCTGCGTCCCAGAGCTTCCAGCAAGCAAGACAAAAATCAAAATAGCAAGCTGGACAGAAAAATAGCAAACCAGACAAAAACAAGCAGTTACTTAGCTTCTGCTGGGAAGACAGGTCACAAGAACGATCCAGGAGAGAACTAGACCAATACTGGAACATTGACAGGTGGCATGGAGCAATGATCTAAGTGGAGTAAAATAGAGCAGCCAGCTAACGAATTAACCTCGTCACCTGTGGAAGGAAACTCAAAAGCCGCAGCTCCACTCACAACCACCAGAGGAAGCCCATGGACAGAACCAGCCGAAGTACCATTCATGACCACAGGAGGGAGCTTGACAACAGAATTCACAACAGTACCCCCCCCTTGAGGAGGGGTCACTGAACCCTCACCTGAGCCCAAAGGCCGACCAGGACGAGCCAAATGAAAGGCACGAACCAGATCGGCAGCATGAACATCGGAGGCAAAGACCCAGGAATTATCTTCCTGACCATAACCCTTCCACTTGACCAGGTACTGGAGTTTCCGTCTCGAAATACGAGAATCCAAAATCTTCTCCACCACATACTCCAACTCCCCCTCAACCAACACCGGGGCAGGAGGATAAACGGATGGAACCACAGGCGCCACGTATCTCCGCAACAATGACCTATGGAATACATTATGGATGGCAAAAGAAGCTGGAAGGGTCAAACGAAACGACACAGGATTGAGAACCTCAGAAATCTTATACGGACCAATGAAACGAGGCTTAAACTTAGGAGAGGAAACCTTCATAGGAACATAACGAGACGACAACCAAACCAAATCCCCAACACGAAGTCGGGGACCCACACAGCGCCTGCGGTTAGCGAAACATTGAGCCTTCTCCTGGGACAATGTCAAATTGTCCACCACATGAGTCCAAATCTGCTACAACCTATCCACCACAGTATCTACACCAGGACAGTCTGAAGACTCAACCTGTCCTGAAGAGAAACGAGGATGGAAACCAGAATTGCAGAAAAAAGGCGAAACCAAAGTAGCCGAGCTGGCCCGATTATTAAGGGCGAACTCAGCCAAAGGCAAAAAGGACACCCAATCATCCTGATCAGCAGAAACAAAGCATCTCAGATATGTTTCCAAAGTCTGATTAGTTCGTTCGGTTTGGCCATTTGTCTGAGGATGGAAAGCCGAGGAAAAAGACAAATCAATGCCCATCCTAGCACAAAAGGCTCGCCAAAACCTCAAAACAAACTGGGAACCTCTGTCCGAAACGATGTTCTCCGGAATGCCATGTCAACGAACCACATGCTGGAAAAACAATGGCACCAAATCAGAGGAGGAAGGCAATTTAGACAAGGGTACCAAATGGACCATCTTAGAGAAGCGATCACAAACCACCCAAATGACCGACATCTTTTGAGAGACAGGGAGATCCGAAATAAAATCCATAGAGATATGTGTCCAGGGCCTCTTCGGGACCGGCAAGGGCAAAAGCAACCCACTGGCACGAGAACAGCAGGGCTTAGACCGAGCACAAGTCCCACAGGACTGCACAAAAGAACGCACATCCCGCGACAAAGACGGCCACCAAAAGGATCTAGCCACCAAATCTCTGGTACCAAAGATTCCAGGATGACCAGCCAACACCGAACAATGAACCTCAGAGATAACTCTACTAGTCCATTTATCAGGGACAAACAGTTTCTCCGCTGGGCAACGGTCAGGTCTATCAGCCTGAAATTTTTGCAGCACCCGCCGCAAATCAGGGGAGATGGCAGACAAAATTACCCCCTCTTTGAGAATACCCGCCGGCTCAGGAACACCCGGAGAGTCGGGCACAAAACTCCTTGACAGGGCATCAGCCTTCACATTCTTAGAGCCTGGAAGGTACGAAACCACAAAATCAAAACGGGAGAAAAATAGCGACCAACGAGCCTGTCTAGGATTCAACCATTTGGCAGACTCGAGATAAATCAAATTCTTGTGATCCGTCAAGACCACCACGCGATGCTTGGCTCCTTCAACCCAATGACGCCACTCCTCGAATGCCCACTTCATGGCCAACAACTCTCGATTGCCAACATCATAATTGCGCTCAGCAGGCGAAAACTTTCTAGAAAAGAAGGCACATGGTTTCATCACCGAGCCATCAGAACTTCTTTGCGACAAAACAGCCCCTGCTCCAATCTCAGAAGCATCAACCTCGACCTGAAATGGAAGCGAACATCTGGCTGGCACAACACAGGGGCAGAAGAAAAACGACGCTTCAACTCCTGAAAAGCTTCCACAGCCGCAGAAGACCAATTGACCACATCAGCACCCTTCTTGGTCAAATCAGTCAACGGTTTAGCAACACTAGAAAAATTACTGATGAAGCGACGATAAAAATTAGCAAAGCCCAGGAACTTTTGCAGACTCTTCACAGATGTCAGCTGAGTCCAATCATAAATGGCCTGGACTTTAACAGGGTCCATCTCGATAGTAGAAGGGGAAAAAATGAAACCCAAAAATGAAACCTTCTGAACTCCAAAGAGACACTTTGACCCCTTCACAAACAAAGAATTCGCACAAAGGACCTGGATCACCATTCTGACCTGCTTCACGTGAGACTCCCAATCATCCGAGAAGACCAAAATATCATCCAAATATACAATCAGGAATTTATCCAGGTACTCTCGGAAGATGTCATGCATAAAGGACTAAAATACTGATGGAGCATTGGAAAGCCCAAATGGCATAACCAGGTACTCAAAATGGCCCTCGGGCGTATTAAATGCTGTTTTCCATTCATCGCCCTGTTTAATACGCACAAGATTATACGCACCACGAAGATCTATCTTGGTGAACCAACTAGCCCCCTTAATCCGAGCAAATAAATCCGACAGCAGCGGCAAAGGGTACTGAAATTTGACTGTGATCTTATTAAGAAGGCGGTAATCAATACAAGGTCTCAAAGAACCATCCTTCTTGGCCACAAAAAAGAACCCTGCTCCCAATGGTGACGACGACGGGCGAATATGACTCTTCTCCAAGGATTCCTTTACATAACTCCCCATAGCGGCGTGCTCTGGCACAGATAAATTGAACAGTCGGCCCTTAGGAAACTTACTACCAGGAATCAAATTGATAGCACAATCGCAATCCCTATGAGGAGGTAGGGCACTGGATTTGGGCTCATCAAATACATCCCGGTAATCCGACAAAAACTCCGGGACTTCAGAAGGGGTGGATGACGAAATAGACAAAAATGGAACATCACCATGTACCCCCTGACAACCCCAGCTGGACACAGACATAGATTTCCAATCCAATACTGGATTATGGACCTGTAGCCATGGCAACCCCAAAACGACCACATCATGCAGATTATGCAACACCAAAAAGCGAATATCCTCCTGATGTGCAGGAGCCATGCACATGGTCAATTGGGTCCAGTACTGAGGCTTATTCTTGGCCAAAGGCGTAGCATCAATTCCTCTCAATGGAATAGGATACTGCAAGGGCTCCAAGAAAAAACCACAGCGCCTAGCAAACTCCAAGTCCATCAAATTCAGGGCAGCACCTGAATCCACAAATGCCATAACAGAATAGGATGACAAAGAGCAAATCAGAGTAACGGACAAAAGAAATTTTGACTGTACCGTACCAATGGTAGCAGACCTAGCGAAACGCTTAGTGCGCTTAGGACAATCGGAGATAGCATGAGTGGAATCACCACAGTAAAAACACAGCCCATTCCGACGTCTGTGTTCTTGCCGTTCAGCTCTGGTCAAAGTCCTATCACACTGCATAGGCTCAGGTCTATGCTCAGATAATACCGCCAAATGGTGCACAGCTTTACGCTCACGCAAGCGTCGATCGACCTGAATGGCCAAAGACATAGACTCATTCAGACCAGCAGGCATGGGAAATCCCACCATGACATCCTTAAGGGCTTCAGAGAGACCCTTTCGGAAAATTGCTGCCAGGGCACATTCATGGTATAGTCTCTAACTGGGTCGCTGTGACCAGTGGGGTACCGCAGGGGTCGGTATTGGGACCTGTTCTCTTCAACATATTCATTAATGATCTGGTAGAAGGTTTACACAGTAAAATATCGATATTTGCAGATGATACAAAACTATGTAAAGCAGTTAATACAAGAGAAGATAGTATTCTGCTACAGATGGATCTGGATAAGTTGGAAACTTGGGCTGAAAGGTGGCAGATGAGGTTTAACAATGATAAATGTAAGGTTATACACATGGGAAGAAGGAATCAATATCACCATTACACACTGAATGGGAAACCACTGGGTAAATCTGACAGGGAGAAGGACTTGGGGATCCTAGTTAATGATAAACTTACCTGGAGCAGCCAGTGCCAGGCAGCAGCTGCCAAGGCAAACAGGATCATGGGGTGCATTAAAAGAGGTCTGGATACACATGATGAGAGCATTATACTGCCTCTGTACAAATCCCTAGTTAGACCGCACATGGAGTACTGTGTCCAGTTTTGGGCACCGGTGCTCAGGAAGGATATAATGGAACTAGAGAGAGTACAAAGGAGGGCAACAAAATTAATAAAGGGGATGGGAGAACTACAATACCCAGATAGATTAGCGAAATTAGGATTATTTAGTCTAGAAAAAAGACGACTGAGGGGCGATCTAATAACCATGTATAAGTATATAAGGGGACAATACAAATATCTCGCTGAGGATCTGTTTATACCAAGGAAGGTGACGGGCACAAGGGGGCATTCTTTGCGTCTGGAGGAGAGAAGGTTTTTCCACCAACATAGAAGAGGATTCTTTACTGTTAGGGCAGTGAGAATCTGGAATTGCTTGCCTGAGGAGGTGGTGATGGCGAACTCAGTCGAGGGGTTCAAGAGAGGCCTGGATGTCTTCCTGGAGCAGAACAATATTGTATCATACAATTATTAGGTTCTGTAGAAGGACGTAGATCTGGGGATTTATTATGATGGAATATAGGCTGAACTGGATGGACAAATGTCTTTTTTCGGCCTTACTAACTATGTTACTATGTTACTATGTTACTATTCCCCTGAGTGAGTACAGACCACTTCCTAAACTTCTGACAATATATTTCTACCTCATCCTGACCCTGACACAGAGCCAGCAAGATTTTCTCTGCCTGATCCACTGAATTAGGTTCATCATAAAGCAATCCGAGCGCCAGAAAAAACGCATCAACATCATGCAATGCCGGATCTCCTGGCGCAAGGGAAAATGCCCAGTCTTGAGGGTCGCCACGTAACAAAGAAATAATGATTTTCACTTGTTGAACAGGGTCACCTGAGGAGCGAGGTTTCAAAGCAAGAAACAATTTACAATTATTTTTGAAATTCAGAAACTTAGATCTATCCCCAAAAAACAAATCAGGAATTGGAATCCTAGGCTCAAACATCGGATTCTGAACCACAAAATCTTGAATGTTTTGTACCCTTGCAGTGAGATTATCCATACAAGAGGACAGACCTTGAATGTCCATATCTACACCTGTATCCTGAACCACCCAGAGGTAAAGGGGAAAAGAGAGACAAAACACACTGCAAAGAAAAAAAAATGGTCTCAGAACTTCTCTTATCCCTCTATTGAGATGCATTAATACTTTGGGCCACCTGTACTGTTATGACCTGGTGGTAAGGACAATAATGGACCTGGTGGTTAAGAGCACACGGAATGACCTTATAGTTACTAATAATATAGGACGAGCTCTGAGACGTGGGAACTCTGCTGACCGCAATCCCTAATCCTATCACCTATCACCGTGGATTGCTCCTAACGCTCCCTATGCAACTCGACACAGCCTAAGAAACTAATTAACCTCGTCACCTGTGGAAGGAAACTCAGAAGCCGCAGCTCCACTCACAACCACCAGAGGAAGCCCATGGACAGAACCAGCCGAAGTACCATTCATGACCACAGGAGGGAGCTTGACAACAGAATTCACAACAGACGCTCCAGCGATCGGCTCGTTGTCTATATCGCTGCTGAGTGTGACGGTACCTTAAGTCAAAGTAAGGGGAAGGTATACAATGGGTGTAGACTCAGAGCTTGCCTGAAACGCGCGTCGGGGTGCGTGACATACGTACACAGATGATCAGGTAATATTCTACACTCATTTTATACCTTGTCCTTGCTTTGGACCTATTATGTTGTTTCCAAGTTTGGGCTAATGCCATCACTGTGTTATTCCCATTTCATTTATAGTATAAAGGTACCTTCACACATAATGATTTCGTTAACGATATCGTTGCAACGTCACGCTTTTTGTGACGTAGCAACGATCCCGCTAATGATCTCGTTATGTGTGACAGCGACCAATGATCAGGCCCCTGCTGGGAGATCGTTGGTAGCTGGGGAATGATCAGGACCTTTTTTTGGTCGCTGATCACCCGCTGTCATCGTTGGATCGGCATGTGTGACGCCGATCCAGCGATGTGTTCACTGGTAACCAGGGTAAATGTCGGGTTACTAAGCACAGGGCCGCGCTTAGTAACCCGATATTTACCCTGGTTACCATTGTAAAAGTAAAAAAAAAAAACCAGTACATACTCACATTCTGATGTCTGTCATGTCCCTCGCCTTCAGCTTCCCTGCGCTGACTGTCAGCACCGGCCATAAAGCAGAGCACAGCGGTGATGTTTACCCTGGTTACCCGGGGACTTCGGCATCGTTGAAGACAGTTTCAACGATGCCGAAGTCTTTCCCCTGATCGTTGGTCGCTGGAAAGAGCTGTCTGTGTGACAGCTCCCCAGCAACCACACAACGACTTACCAACGATCACGGCCAGGTCGCATCACTGGTCGTGATTAGGGTTGAGTGAAATGGGTCGGCCATTTTCAGAAGTCGCCGACTTTTGGCAAAGTCGGGTTTCATGAAACCCGACCCGACCCCTGTGTGGGGTCGGCCATGAAGTCGGCGATCTTCTGAATCTGGTATCGGAATTCCGATCCCGAGTTCCGATATGTTTGCAATATCGGAAATCGGTATCGGAATCCATATTTAAGTGTAAAATAAAGAATTAAAATAAAAAATATCGCTATACTCACCCTCTGACGCGCCCTGGTACTAACCGGCAGCCTTTCTTCCTTCGAATCAGCGCGTGCAGGACCTTGCGGTGACGTCGCGGCTTGTGATTGGTCGCGCGAACGCCCATGTGACCGCTCGCGCGACCAATCACAAACCGCGACGTCACCGCAAGGTCCTGCAAGCGTTGATTCTTAGGAAGGAAGGCTGCCGGAACGAAGCAGGGCGCGTCCGAGGGTGAGTATATACCTAATAGGAATATACTCACCCTTGGACGTGCCCTGCTTCTTTCCGGCAGCCTTCCTTCCTAAGAATCAGCGCTTGCAGGACCTTGCGGTGACGTCGTGGCTTGTGATTGGTCGCGCGAGCTGTCACATGGACGGTCGCGCGACCAATCACAAGCCGCGACGTCACCGCAAGGTCCTGCAAGCGCTGATTTGAAGGAAGGAAGGTTCCCGGTTAGTACCAGGGCACGTCCGAGGGTGAGTATAGCGATATTTTTTATTTTAATTCTTTATTTTACACTTAAATATGGATCGCAGGGCCTGAAGGAGAGTTTCCTCTCCTTCAGACCCTGGGAACCATTGGAAACCCAATGCACTGCATTGGGTTTCGAGTTTCGGCCGACCCCCACCCCGACTTTTTTATAGGATCGGCCGATTTCACTCGACCCGACTTTTGAAAAAGTCGGGTTTCGTGAAACCCGACCCGATCCTATAAAAGTAAAAGTCGCTAAACCCTAGTCGTGATCATTGGTAAGTCGCTTAGTGTAACGGTACCTTAACACTTTAACACTCTATCTTGAATTATCTATTTACTGCCCCATAGCCATTTGCTCAGATACTTGCATACTATACCTTCCCTGTTGTATACTTATTGCCTGATCTTTTCTATTTTAAGCCACTTTTTTATTAATGTATTTATAATGTATGACTCATATGATGTACCCTTGCTGTCTGTATTAGGCACCCTTTGTTAGTTGTGCCACCACTTCACCATGTCTGTTTAATAAAGGTGGTTTAATGTAAAAAAATGTAGTTGCTTCACGTATCCTTTATTTGCATATACCCCTTGACCTATATTTGGGAATTCTTCGTTTGGGTTCCCTGATTAAACCGAATAGTCTGCTATTCTTCCATGTGCAGATATACATCACTATTTACAATGCTTACTTGGCTATAGAATAATTAGTTGATGTATATGTATTGCTTTGGTTCAGTATTTTGTTTTGTGGTTCTTGTATTCTGTAGGCTCCAATTGGATTTATTCTCTTCCTTTTCTTTTTTCACAGACTTCTGCTATTGACACTCACCTAGTCTGCATCAGATCTGGTGCGTGGGAACGCCGTCGTGTTGGATGTGGGCATCCCTGGCTGTATCTTCTGGGATCAGCGCTCCTGTCATGTGACCCGTCTTGCGCTCACTTGACCATATGGGCTATGTTGTATGCAGTCGCGGGATTGGACCGCCCTACTTGACGTTGATGTGACGAGCACCAAAGGTGATGTTTTGCTGTGTCACTCCCCAATGGATGCCATTGGCTGATATCTGGGGGGTGTGCATAAATTATAGGAAATAGGATTGTCCTTTAATGCCTGTGATTGTGATACCGCTCTGGAAGGTGTTACTACATAACAACATAGGTCTGTGACTAAAAAGCTGTTTGATTATTTTCATCTAATTTCCATGTATTTTGGTGTGCTGAAAACAAAAAAAATATTGAAAAAAAATCCTGGACGTCAGGATTTGCCACAAAATGCAAAATTCTCTTCAAATTTTGTATATTTTTCTCAATTTTTGGTATTTTTTTTATCTTAGGGTTTTGAAAGTCAAAATTACTATTAATTAATTCACATCAATGCATTGAAAATATATAATGGCAAAAAAATATAACTTTCAAAGAAAAGAACTTTCAGAGTGAGCTAATAAAACCAGCATCATCATGTTGCAAGCTGAATGAGCGGGCTCTGACATGCTCAGGCTTGATTCAATTGTTTTATCTTGGTTCTCGCCTGTTTACACTTTTTCATCTCAGTTCGTGTTAGCTCGTCATATTCAACCGTGTTTCCCAAAATTAGCATTATGGCTCAGCGGAAGTATATTAATTCGCCTGACAGTTTCTGTTACATTTGTAGTGAATATCCTCAAAAAGAAGGGTGGTTTGCATTTAAAGAGGTCATAGAGAAATTTTTAGGCAATAACAAAGACCCTGACTACAAAAAAAAAATCGTCGGACGAATGCTGAAAGCATTTCAAGCTTTAGGTTGCCTGATGAGTTTGAAAGTGCATTTCCTCCATTCCCACCTTGACAACTTTCGTGAAAATTTGGGAGCTGTGAGTGAAGAGCAAGGTGAACGATTCCACCAGGACATTATAGAGATGGAAAGAAGATACCAGGGAAGATGGAGCATTACAATGATGGTGGACTACTGTTGGACGCTTAAGAGAGACATTCCAGATACTACTCACAAGCGTAAATGGCAGACTAATGTTGGACGCTTCAGAGAGACATTCCAGATGCTACTCACACGCGTAAATGTACCAAGAGAAGCCTCACAGGGAAGAAGAATAGATTTTAGTGTTTGTTAGTGAGCTCATTGCAGTTAAAAAATGATTTTCATGAAACATTTGTAATAAAAATTTAATTTTATGAGTCTATTTTCATTTATTTTGAGGTATTGTCTTATTTAACATAGTTACTTAAATTGTCAGAAAACGTGATGTCCTATGACAAAACGGAGGTCATTTTTGGATTCAGCGCACTTAAAAACATAAAGATTATGTAGAATAACCAAAACAGCTCTTGAAAATTTTTTTTTTGCAGACCTGTGTAATGAATGAGTTTCATGTGGTCCACCCATTGCCTCAATCTGAGCTGTAGTAAACTTACAATTAGTTTCCAAATGTGTGTATATCGATTGACTGGCTAATCTAGGATACATAAGGTTGCACTTATTAGTGTGATGCCACCCCCAGAAGAAGGCAGACAACCAAACGTATGTAGGGTTTTTTCCTGAGTTTGGCACCACAGTCCTGCACAGGTATTTTTTCTTATCCAGTGCTTACCCATCTTTGACTTAGCCATACTTTATGATGTGACAAATCTAAGAATAACAATCTAAAATCAATCTTACTGGAGGTATTCATTTATACAATCGGATAATTCAGACTATCACCTGGTAGTGTTATGGTGCCTCCTAGTTTTTTGCCACTTCTTTTACATGTTTTAACCAGTTTTATGAGTTTTCTATTTTCAATAAAATTTTGATAACATTGTTTACAAATGTGGTTCTCTAGTACATTTTTTTTCATATATGTTCTATGTTGCTTTATGTATGGAACCTTCTATTTCATCTGTGCAAAATGTTCATTGTGACATACCTATTGAGGGGTGTTTTTGTATTTGCGATGTGACTGTGGACACATTTGCTATAGAAATCCAAATAATGCAGTTTATTTGTCAATGATTTTCGAAGTATGAAACGTCTTCATCAGGACAAATGAAACCACGTTTATGGTTTGCCCTGATGAAGTAGTTTCACACTTCGAAATGCGTTGACAAGTAAACTGCATTATTTGGATTACTGCCTTTTCATCATCTTTAGACAGCAGCAGAGGTTAACCCATTTGTTTCCACTTTTTCATTGATTTCTCCTTGTGGGTCTGCAGCAGCCATACGCCTCTTTAATGAACACAACCCGACCAGATAAGACCCTAATATGTTTTTTTGTTATTCTCTAGTTTTATAATTATCCTATCTGGTTTTGTTGCCTTCAGTTTGACTATACAATATGCACACCTCTAATAAGAACAAATAAAACTATTGCATGGAAATATGTTTTCAAAGGTAAATATATTACATCAACCCATCCAATCAACACAGGCAAAGAAATCAAACCATACACTGTGTGCAGAATTATTAGGCAAGTTGTATTTTAGAGGATTATTTTAATTATTGATCAACAACTATTTTCTCAATCAACCCAAAAGACTCATAAATAACAAAGCTTAATATTTTTGGAAGTTGGAGGGTTTATTTTTTTTTAGATTTGGCTATCTTAGGAGGATATCTGTTTGTGCAGGTAACTATTACTGTGCAGAATTATTAGGCAACTTAATAAAAACCAAATATATCCCCATCTCACTTGTTTATTTTCACCAGGTAAACCAATATAACTGCACAAAATGTAGAAATAAACGTTTCTGACATTCAAAAACAAAACCCCCCAAAATTAGCGACCAATATAGCCACCATTCTTTATGATGACACTCAACAGCCTTCCATCCATAGTTTCTGTCAGTTGCTTGATCTGTTTACGATCAACATTGTGTGCAGCAGCCACCACAGCCTCCCAGACACTGTTCCGAGAGGTGGACTGTTTTCCCTCCCTGTAGATCTCACATTTTATGAAGGACAACTGGTTCTCTATGGGGTTCAGAACAGGTGAACAAGGGGGGTGATGTCATTATTTTTCCTTCTTTGAGACCTTTACTGGCCAGCCACGCTGTGGAGTAGTTGGAGGCATGTGATGGAGCATTGTCCTGTATGAAAATCATGTTTTTCTTGAACGATACCGAATTCTTCCTGTACCACTGCTTGAAGAAGTTGTCTTCCAGAAGCTGTCAGTAGGTTTGGGAGTTGAGCTTCACTCCATCCTCAACCAGAAAAGGTCCCACAAGTTAATCTGTGATGATACCAGCCCATACCAGTACCCCACCTCCACCTTGCTGGCGTCTGAGTTGGAGTGGAGCTCTCTGCCCTTTACCGATCCAGCCTCTGGCCCATCCATCTGGCCTATCAAGAGTCACTCTCATTTCATCAATCCATAAAACCTTTGAAAAGTCAGTCTTAAGATATTTCTTGGCCCAGTCTTGATGTTTTATCTTATGTTTCTTGTTCAAAGGTGGTCGTTTTTCTGCCTTCCTTACCTTGGCCATGTCCCTGAGTATCGCACAGTTTGTGCTTTTTGTTACTTTTTGTTTACTGCTTTTTGGCAGCTTCACGCTTGATTTTCCTTAATTCACGGGCAGTTATTTTGTGCCTTTTTTGCTCAACATGCTTCTTGCGACCCTGTTGGCTATTTGAAATGCTTGATTGTTCGGTGATTACGCCTAGAAAGTTTGGCAATTTCAAGACTGCTGCATCCCTCTGCAAGACATCTCACAATTTTGGACTTTTCAGACACCGTCAAATTTCTCTTCTGACCCATTTTGCCAAAGGAAAGGAAGTTGTCTAATAATTAAGCACACCTTATATAGGGTTTTGATGTCATTAGACAACACCCCTCCTCATTGCAGAGATGCACATCACCTAATTTACTTAATTGGTAGTTGTCTCTCAAGCCTGAACAGCTTGGAGTAGCTTATAGCTCCTTCTTTTTCATTTCTATTGGATTCAGATCAGTTGATTGGCCGGGCCATTCTAGCAGGTTTATTTTTTTTCTTTGAAACCAATTGAGGGTTTCCTTGCCTGTGCATTTGGGACCATTGTCTTCCTGAAATGTCCACCCTCATTTCATCTTCATTATCCTGGTAGATAGCAGCATATTTTTATCAAGAATATATCAGTACATTTCTCCATTCATCTTTCCTTCAATCATACAAAGTTTGCCAGCGCCATATGTTGAAAAAAAAAATAGCCCCACACCATGATGTTCCTACCGCCAAACTTCACTGTTGGTATGGTATTTTTCATGTGGTCTGCAGTGCTTTTTGGCTTCCAAAAATGGTGTAGTGTGTGGTTGCAAAGGATTCAATTTTGGTCTCTTCTGACCAAACTATATTCTCCCAGTATTTCACAAGTCAGTCTATATGTTGTTAAGCAAACTTTAAACATGAATATGCTTTTTGTTCAACAATGGAATCTTCTGTGGTGAGCGCACATACAGGCCATGGAAACTGGGAGCACTACATATCATTTTCTTGGAAACAATTACCTGCTGAGTCCAGGTTTTGCTATTGCTCTTCACATTTGGTCCTTTGCTCTTGGAAAACTTTTGTGATAATTATTTTCATTCTTCTGTCTGAAATCTTTTAGGGAGCACCTGGTCATTGCATGTTTATGGTGAAATGTTATTTCCACTTCTGGATTATGGCCCCAACAGTGATCACTGAAACTTTCAGTAGTTTAGAAATTCTTCTGTAACCAATGCCATTAGTATGTTTTGCAACAATAAGGTTGCATAGGTCTTGAGACAGCTAACTGGTTTTATCCATCATGAGATGTTTCTTGTGTGGCACCTTGGTATTGGAACACCTTTTTGTAGGTCATCAGTTGAACCACCTCATACTATTTTTTAATAAGGTTCATGATTGCTTTCTAATCACTCAGCTGGGGTCATGACGTTCCATGGCTTTTTGCACTTTTCTATCTTCAGGTGTTCAATACTTTTCCCCTATGTCATTTCTCATTATTACACATAACTTAAAGGGAACCTGTCACCCCAAAAATCGTATTTGAGTTAAGCCTACCGGCATCAGGGGCTTATCTACAGCATTCTGTAATGCTGTAGATAAGCTCCCGATGTAACCTGAAAGATGAGAAATAAAGGTAAGATTCTACTCACCCAGGAGCGGTCCCGGAGCAGTCCGGTCTGATGGGTGTCGCGATCCCTGTCCAGCACCTCCTATCTTCATTCAAAGACGTCCTCTTCCTGTCTTCTTGCAGTGGCTCCGGCGCAGGTGTACTTTGTCTGTCCTGTTGAAAGGTCAGAGAGCCCCGGTGCCTGCGCACTGCAGTACTTTGCTCTGCCCTCAACAGGTCAGACAAAGTACGCCTGCGCGGAGCCGCTGCAAGAAGACAAGAAGAGGACGTCATTGAATGAAGATAGGAGGCGCTGGACCCGGATCGCGATGCCCATCGGACCCGAAACGAACCGGGACCGCCCCTGGGTGAGTATAATCTAACCTTTATTTCTCATCTTTCAGGTTACATCAGGGCCCCTGATGCGGGTGGGCTTAGCTCAGATATGATTTTTGGGGTGACAGGTTCCCTTTAATTTATGGAAATCTATGGTTTGATTTCTTTGTCTGTGTGGATTGGATGTGTTGCTACCGGCATCTTGTGATAATTTCATGTTAATAGCATCTATAGAAATATATTTACTATAATATTGGTGACATGTTCAATACTTATTTCACCCTCTGTAAATATAGTACCTATCTCTATATACCAGTACAGTATGCCTATAAAGAAGAATGCAATTTAGATCTTTAGGTAGAAAAAATTCTGCTACACTCAACAGTGCTGCCTGTGGAACACTGTTAAAGTTTCTACCTGTCATGTTACACACATGGTCAAAATTGTTGGTACCCCTTGTTTAATGACAGAAAAACCCACAATGGTCACAGAAATAACTTGAATCTGACAAAAGTAATAATAAATATTGATGAGCGAGTGTACTCGTTGCTCGGGGTTTTCCTGAGCACACTCGGGTGACCTCCGAGTATTTATTAGTGTTCGGAGATTAAGTTTTCATTGCGGCAGCTGAATGATTTACAGCTACCAACTTGCTTGATTACTTGTGAGAATTCCCTAGCAACCAGGCAACCCCACATATACTCAGCCTGGATAGTAGCTGTAAATCATTCAGCTGAGGCGATGAAAACTTAATCTCCGAACACTAACAAATACTCGGAGACCACCCAAGCAATAAGTATATCCGCTCATCACTAATAATAAATGAAAAATCGATGAAAATGATCAAATGAAAGTCAGACATTGCTTTTCAACCATGCTTCCACAGAATTAAAAAAAAAAAAAAAACTCATGAAATTGGCCTGGACAGAAATGATGGTACCCTTAACTTAATATTTTGTTGCACAAGCTTTTGAGGCAATCACTGCAATCAAACGATTCCAGTGACTGTCAATGAGACTTCTGCACCTCTTGACAGTTATTTTGGCCCACTCCCCAAGAGCAAACTGCTCTAGTTGTACGTGTTTGAAGGTTGTCTTTTTCAGACGGCATGTTTCAGCTTTTTCCAAAGATGCTCAATAGGATTTAGGTCAGCACTCAAAGAAAGCCACTTCAGAACAGTTCAATGTTTTCCTCTTAGCCATTATTGGGTGTTTTTAGCTGTGTGTCATGAAATAGGCCTGGACAGAAATGATGGTACCCTTAACTTAATACAATCTTTTGAGGCAATCACTGCAAATCAAATGAATCAAATGATTCCTGTAACTGTCAATGAGTCTTTTGCACTTTTCAACATGTATTTTGGCCCACTCCTCAAGAGCAAACTGCCCCAGTTGTCTCGTGTTTCAAGGTTGCCTTTTCCAGATGGCATGTTTCAGCTCTTTCCAAAGATGACCAATAGGATTTAGGTCAGGGCTCATAGAACGCCACTTCAGAATAGTCCAGTGTTTCCTCTTAGCCATTTTTGGGTGTTTTAGCTGTGTGCTTTGGGTCATTATCCTTTTGCAAGACCCATCACCTGTGACTGAGACCAAGCTTTATGACACTGGGCAGCACATTTCTCTCTAGAATCCCTTGATAGTCTTGAGATTTCATTGTACCCTGCACAGATTCTAGACACCCTGTGCCAGATGCATCAAAGCAGCCCCAGGACATAACAAAGTCTCTCCATATTTCACAGTAGGGACATTGTTCTTTTCTTGATATGCTTCATTTTTCCATCTGTGAACATAGAGCTGATGTGCCTTACCAAAAAGTTCCATTTTTGTTTTATCTGTCCATAGGACATTCTCCCAAAAGCTTTGTGGCTTGTCAACATGTAGTTTGGCAAATTCCAGTCTGTTTTTTTTATGATTTTTTTCAACAATGGTGTCTTCCTGGGTCGTCTCCCATGAAGTCCACTTTGGCTCATACAACGACGGATGGTGCAATCTGAGACTGATGTTCCTTAAGCTTGAAGTTCACCTTTAATCTGTTTATAATTTTTTCTGGGCTCTTTTATTACCATTCATATTATCCGTCTCTTTGATTTGTCATCAATTTTCCTCCTGCGGCCACATCCAGGGAGGTTGGCTACAATCCCATGGATCTTACATTTCTGAATAATATGTGCAACTGTAGTCACAGGAACATCAAGCTGCTTGGAGATGGTCTTATAACTTTTACCTTTAACATGTTTGTCTATAATTTTCTTTCTAATCTCTTGAGACAACTCTTTCCTTCGCTTCCTCTGGTTCATGGTGAGTGTGATACACACCATGTCACTTAACAGCACAGTGAGTATCTGTAGCCCTATGTACAGATCCACATACTGATTCCAAGACTGTAGACACCTGTGATGCTAGTTAATAGACACAACTTGATTTAACATGTCCATTTTGTCACAATATTTTCAAGGGTACCATCATTTCTGTCCAGGCCTATTTCATGAGATTTACTTTTTTTTTAAATTCTGTGGAAGAATGGTTGAAAAGCAATGTCTGGCTTTCATTTGTTCATTTTCATAGACCTATTATTTAAGCCCTTCATGACTTTCGGATTTTCCGTTTTTCCGTGTTCGTTTTTCACTTCCCTCCTTCCCAGAGCCATAACTTTTTTATTTTTCAGTCAATATGGCCATGTGAGGGCTTATGTTTTGCGGGACGAGTTGTACTTTTTGAATGACATCATTGGTTTTACCATGTCATGTACTAGAAAATGGGAAAAAAATTCCAAGTGTGGTGAAATTGCAAAAAAAGTGCAATCCCATGCGAGTTTTTTGTTTGGTTTTTTTGCTAGGTTCATTAAATGCTAAAACTGACCTGCCAATATGATTTTCCAGGTCATTATGAGTTCATAGACACCAAACATGTCTAGGTTATTTTTTATCTAAGTGGTGAAAAAAAATTCCAAACTTTGCTAACAAAAAATAAAAAAATGCACCATTTTCCGATACCCGTAGTGTCTCCATTTTTTGTGATCTGGGGTTGTGCGAGGGCTTATTTTTTGCATGCTGAGCTGACGTTTTTAATGATATCATTTTGGTGCAGATACGTTCTTTTGATCGCCCGTTATTGCATTTTAATGCAATGTAGTGGCAACCAAAAAAACCGTAATTCGGGCATTTTTCATTTTTCTCTCGCCACGCTGTTTAGCGATCAGGTCAATCCCTTTTTTTCTTGATAGATTGGGTGTTTCTGAATGCATTGATACCAAATATGTGTATATTTTATTTTATTTTTATTGTTTTATTTTGAATGGGGCGAAAGGGGGGTGATTTAAACTTTTATATTTTTTTTATTTAATTCATATATATATTTAAACTTTTTTTTTGCTTTTGCCATGCTTCAATAGCCTCCATGGGAGGCTAGAACCTGGCATAGCCTGATCGGCTCTGCTACATAGCAGTGATCATCGGATCGCTCCTATGTAGCTGAATTACAGGCTTGCTATGAGCACCGACCACAGGGTGGCGCTCACAGCAAGCCGGCATCAGCAACCATAGAGGTCTCAAGGAGTCCTCTGCTTACTATGTCGATGCATCGCTGACCCCCAATTATGTGATGGGGTCAGCGATGCGCGCATTTCCGGCCAGATGGCCAGAAGCGGTAGTTAAATGCCGCTGTCAGCGTTTGACAGCGGCATTTAACTATTTAATAGCGGCGGGTGGATCGCGATTCCACTCACCGCTATTGCACGCACATGTCAGCTGTACAAAACAGCTGACATGTCGCGGCTTTGATGTGGGATCACCGCCAGAGCCCACATCAAAGCAGGGGATCTGACGTCGGACATACTATCCCGTCCGAGGTCAGAAAGGGGTTAATACTAGCTGAAGCTATTTTCATCTCATTCAAGAACCTTTTGATAAACAACATTTTTGTTTTTTCCTTCAATATTTTTACCTCAGTATTTGCAAGCTAAAACTCGGAGTAAAACAGAGGAAAAATATATTAGAAACACGTCACCACTTCTGTATGTTTCTCCCACTCATGGTTTTGTCTTCTAAATACTGTGGTAAAATACTCACCAAATACTGAACGTGTGAATGTGGTCTTATGCACAGCCTGCAGCTACAGCGCCTCACTCTGCTCTATACACAGCCTCATACTGCAGCAGCACCTCACTTCTCTCATTTTCCCATCATGCCTCTCATTTTCCCCCTTACATCTCTCATTTTCCCCCTCACACCTCTCATTTTCCCCCTCACACCTGTCATTTTCCGATCACTCCTCTCATTTTCCCCTCAATCCACTATATTCCCCTCACTTCTTTCATTTCCCCCTCACCTCTCATTTTCACCTCACTCCTCTCTTCCCCTCACATGTGCGCAACAACTTCCTGTTATGAGCACAGTGGTGTAATCCATGAGGCGCCTCCCTTTTTCTTGACATCCTGCCTCACAGGAGCAACTCCATTCTAGATTACTTTTTCAGATTCAAGTTATTTCTGTGACCATTGTGGGTTTTTTGTCACTAAACGAGGGCTACCAACAATTTTGACCATGTGTGTAGAGGTCCTGATTTTCTGTCCCACGAAAGATTAGCTTGCAAGGAAAAAAGCAAATAATTAACCATATAAATTAATGAACAGCACATCCCAGCCTTTTGCCACAAAGTCTAGATTTTCTCTACACTATTCCAGGCTTCCGCACAATCTGATACTGCGCAGATTCTGCCTTCATTTTTCTGCCCCTATGAGATCTCAAGAGATCTCAACAATACATTATGTTATATGTTACACGCCATGGGATAGTAACATAAGTATATTATTAACCCCTTAGTGACGGAGCCAAATTTTTAAAATCTGACCATTGTCACATTATGTGGTAATGACTCTGCTACGCTTCAACAAATCTCAGTGATTTTGAGGCTGTTTTTTCGTGACACATTATACGTTATGATAATGGTAAATTTAGGTCAATATGTTTTGTGATTATTTATAACAAATATCAAAGATTTGAGAACATTTTTTAAAAATTAGCAATTTTCTAAATTTGAAAGATTATCCCTTTAATCCAGATAGTCATACCACAGCAAAATATTTCCCACATGTCTGCTTTACATCAGCACCATTTGTAAAATGTTATTTTATTTTGTTAGCATTTTAGGAGGTTTAAAAATCTAGCAGCAATTTTTCATTTTTAAAAGGAAATTAACAAAATTAATTTTTTTAGGGACTTAACCATGTTTGAAGTGACTTTAAGGGTACCATATATTGGGAAAACCTCAAACGTGATACCATTTTAAAAACAGCACTCCCTGACATATTGAAAACTGCTGTCAGGTAGTTTATTAACCCTTCAGGTGCTTTACAGGAATTAATGCAAAGTGGTATGACAGAAATGAAAATGTGTATTTTTACCACCCAAATGCCTCTAACTTCTGAACCGATTACTACAGCTAACAGAGGGTAAGGCCGCTATTTGGTTGTGAATTGCAATTGCAAACATCAGGAACACAAAATAATGATCTGAGGGCACCAGTTTGGATAAATAGGAAGCCCCCACACTCTGTTAACCATTTATAATTATGTAGTCACTATTGGCAGCAGCATCTAAGGGGTTAAACAGATTTGGAAGGTGCAAACACTGATTGTGGCTGATACACCAAGTTGTCAGCTATAGTGTACAGTCAACAGCTGCTGGATTGTCACCTGTACGGGGAGGCTATTCTCTTATATCTCAGGTCAGTTAAAAGACGTATTGGCGGTCATTAAGGGGATAATATTTTTCACATTTGCTTTAACAATCACCTATAATTCTGTGAGTCACAGGTCCTCTTTATGAAGTTGTCCCGTCTAAAAATGACAAGTCTGCATTGTACGCTGTAAGTAATCACCGGTGTCGGGAACAGTGTTCATATGACCGCAAGTATGTGATATGCATACTCCTGACCACAATTTGACTAGATGGGCATGGCCTCGTTCTATGCAAGTATCTTGAGCGAGGCCAAAAACAGTCTAGTCGGATTGTGGCTGGGAGTATGCATATCACATGCTTAAGGTCACATGACCACCATTCTGTCTGCTGACTCCGGTGAATCCTCACAGCGTGCAGCGCGCATGATGTTAGGATTCACAAGTCTGCACTCACATACAGTGACTGCAGACTTGACGTTTTAATCTGGACAACCCCTTTAAGACCTTTTCATGCCAAAAACCAGTCGAGTGAGCTATATGTATAAACATGACAACAATCAGCCTACAATCATGCCAACTCGACCAATCACATTTCTTATGAGACTCTACTGTAGATGAATGTTCATTGGTTTGCACAAACAGTGTAAAAATTCTCATTAAATGAGCTGGATTTACTTGTAATATCACATATAAATGACCCTTTACATGAGCTTCTACATAATGTATGTCTTTATGAATTTATTAAGTTATTTTGGGAACGTTTATCATTATAAACATAAAACCATTTTAAAAAATATTTTTTTTTTCCATTTAAAATAAAGTGTAGGAAAACAATAAGAACATGTTTATTTGACTTCATTTCAGCACAGTTAAAATAAAATGCATATCTATATGTGTATATGTGAAGAATGTTTAGGTAATTTGATAGTATTCTTCAACAAATACTATCCAGAAACATAGAATGACAGAAATCATTACAAAGAACTATAGAATAGTCATAAACAGAGCAGACAAACAGCATTTTACAGTGTACATTTTGGAATTGTTATTAGGTACAAGTTTAAATTACAAAGAAAGGCTAAACCTTCGTGTTTACCAGTCTCAACCTTTAAAGGAGCCCTCCCTTAATTTCATGAGGAATAAAATAAATATCTTGCACTCTTTAAAATCAGAAAACCACAATCATAAAAATATATCCAATCACCTTTAGTGAAGATGCTTTTGTACAGCATTTTTTCCATAGAGTTGTAACAATGTTTGAAGCTCATTCCTAGTCTTTCTTTAAATCTACCTTAAAACAAAATATAGTTAGCCTTTAAAAGTGCATCTGTAGCATGAAGAACTCAGTCATAAAGAGGAGATATGTACTGATGAAATTCAGAAGCCCAGAGTTAGTTCCTGGTTGATACATTCGACATTGAGATTTTGACTTTACTTTTTTCAAACAGGGAGGCCTCTTTTTATTTGGGACTGTGGAAGGTTCAACTGAATCAATATCATTGTTTTGATTTAAATTAGTTAGGGAATCATCTAATTTGCTTGAGAAAGTGGCAAATGGGGAGTAATTAATTGGCTTATATGTTCTGTTTTTTCTGTGGTCAACATTCCCAATAATTTTTGTCTTCGAGATATTTTCTTTATCCTTGATTGGAATATTTGGCAAGACTCTACTGGTGTGAGAAGATGGGCCAGCTTTAGTGTTTGTGCCGGCTACTATTGACTTATCCGCGGAAGGCTGGCAACAACTATCTGAGATCTTCTCAATATTTAGAGATGTCTTGGCACTGAATGGACCTATTCTGAATGAATGGAAAGATATGTTGGCACATCCATCAAGGTCATTGATTCCTAGTTTTTTTAGGTCTTTCCCAGCCAAGTTCGGTGGAAGGTAGCATTCTAACTCTGATGACGAGCCTTTAAATGATTTCAACCAACTCCAGAGGGACTTGGCCCTGCAGTCACAAATCCACTGGTTTGCATTTAGACGTAAGTACTGCAGAGATACAAGAGGTGATAATACTTCTCCTTTAAGCACTGTTAAGTTGTTACTGAACAAATACAGGGTTGTCACTTTCTTTAGGCCATGAAAAGTCCTGCGATGGATCATATCCAACCTGTTTTGATGCACCAGTAGTCTATCTAAGTTAACGAGGCCGCTAAATACATTTTCAGATAAGCTGTTTAATTTGTTTCCATGAAGAAACAAGTAGGTGAGGTTGCCCAGGTCTACAAAGGTATCATTATGCAAGAAATGTAGGTTGTTGTCATGAAGGTAGAGGTACTGCAAAGAATAAAGGCCTTGGAAGATGCCAGGGGGCAAATCTTGTAGGCCACAACGATTGAGATGTAACGTATGTAGATGAACGAGACCGCGAAATGTGAGTGCTGTAATAGTTTTGAGGTTATAATTGTCACTCATATCTAGTTCTTCCAATTTGGTTAATCCATAGAAGGCTGCAGATTCGATGTGACTTAAGTTGTTTGAATGGATCCATAGGATAGTGAGGTTTTGGCAGGAGGTGAAGCTAGTGGCCCTTATTAAAGTTATTTTGTTATTATGCAGAAAGATGCGCTGAGTCTGTACAGGAATGTACGGTGGGATTACAGTCAGTCTTTGCTGCTGACAGCTAAATGTGATTTTCGGCTCATTATAGCACAGACAGACTTCTGGACAACCATGCACTTTCAATTTGTAGATGAGGCAGCAGGTAACGAGTAGCAACAGCTTAGCTCCTGCAGAAGAAGGAAAAACAAGAATCAATTTATGTAGCTTTATATAGGTGATTTTTTTCTTTAAAAGGAATATACAAATAACTCATACAGAACCTCCCAAACAACTTCCACATAGACTGTAAGCCCTTGCGATGAGGACTCTCACTTCTATTGTTTGAATTATTATTAATCGATTTGTTCATTTCTAATGTCTGATATTATGAGTAGATCTACCCTTACCATCGGAAAGTGCTCCAATTGTCCTATTATAAAAGTTATTATTAACCCTGCTGTTGTCTTCGGTCTGGGGAGACCGATTTTGAACTTTGGTATTTTTTGGGGTGTTCAAGATGCGGTTCTGAAACTTGTGGTTCATTGACTTAAATGAGGATGGGTCGGTCAGCCACGGGTTTCAGAGCCGCATCTTGAATATTTTAAAGAATATTGAAGTTCAAGGTCGGTCGTTTTTGACCGAAGACAACAGCAGGGTTAATAATGTTGCCAGTAGTACAAATTTTAAGATAATATTCAAAATGCTACATGTAGTTTGAGTTCGACTTCATTAAAGTTAATTATTTTTTTATGCATTCAACATCAACATTTTCCATCTTTTTAAATATACACAAATGTGAATAATATAAGTATATTATGCATTCCAAAGCTCTTTGTCCTGCATTCATATTTGACTTTGTTATTAATTTTGACACCTGTTTAAATACAACTTTTTTTAGAGATGGGCACATAAATGTCACTAATAAATAAACATTTATGTGGACGGTAATATGGATAAACACAGGTGGAATTGTTTAAAGGGAATCACTCTCAAAGTTTTCATTGCCTAATCTGAGAGCAGCATAATAGAGAAACAAAGACCCTGATTCCAGTGATGTGTCACTTACTGTCACTTACTGGGCTGATTGCTGTAATTTTGATAATCTCCTAATGATAAAAAAAAGGGATTTTATTACTAGAGGTCTAGTAAACCTGCTGTCATCTAATCTTCCATATTCATGAGCGCACTTTAAACAAGGAACCACCACTGATTGGCAGATTTTGCCTATGAACAGTGTACACAGAAAGCTGCCAATCAGTGGTGTGGGTGGGGTTATACAGTGCTTAGCATTCAGAGAAGTGCTAGATCTGCAGCAGTTAAAACAGTGATTTTATCAAAACTGCAGCAAGCAGCCCAGTAAGTGACACATTGCTAGAATTAGGTCCTCTGTGCCAACTTTAAATGGGTACATAGCAACAAAGGAATGAAATGTTTTAGACTTGATGATACTAATAAGTAGATTATTATTATTTTTACATTATATCTCAAAAAGCTCATTATTACCTCCTGGACTTGCACCGTTCCAGTGAATTGTGATACAATGTGAGTGCTGCAGCTTATCTGTGGCTGCTAATGGTCTATTTCACTTAGAGTATGTTCCCATTGTCAGTAAACCTGCAGCGGCCAGATGTTACAGCATAGTGGATGGTATTTGAAGAAATTCCATCTCCACTCTGCGTGCACAGACACCCGCAGCTTTCCTGCGGAGACGGACATGCGGCGCATCTTTCCAGACTGCAGCATGTCAATTTATCTTGTGGAGACGGTAAGTCTCTGTGTAGAAGGGAAGTGCCCAAAAATGTATATCTTTATATTGAGATGTGATTAATGCATGTTTTGTGTATATACACCGCCACATGGAGGAGCGAAGCGCATCCTCCAGCTTGAAGTATTGTAAAGTCGGTCTGCCATGAGCTGGTAAGACAGGTTATTGAGGGGATGTACCTTTGCCAGTGGACAATAGACTTGTGACCTCATTCCCCACACCAGGGGCTGGACACACCTCTTTTAGCTGGTCACATATAAGGTACAAGACCATGTGGTTTGCCCCCTTTTGCTCTGCCTGGAATGATCATGGAACCACATGGTGGATAAGTATACTCTGTATCCCCTGTTCTTACTAGGCCCTGTAACCTCTGAGGCCTTAGGGTTAGTAAGCTATAGATTGGGAGGGCTGATATTACATGTGTGATTTGGGTAATCGGGCAGTTAATTGTGGGTTTTTATATTGTGGTGATATTGTTGTGATATTACTGGACATTGTGGGTTATTACTGTGTGATACTGTTGGGATGTTACTGTATACTGTAGTGATATTACTGTATTAGAGTTGCAGTAACCATATATTTATATATATATATATATATATATATATATATATATTTGCAGTCGCCAGCTTGGGTATAAATATATATGTATGTTATAGACTGCAGACTTGTGTGTGTGTCATAAATATCCTTTATTGTTACACTGTTTTGTCTCAGTTAGTATATAGTATAAGGATAAGATAACGTTGAGGCATATTAAGTGGATATTAATTATTGATAGCCAAGTTCGGCTATAATAATTTCAATTTAAACAGTGAAAACCCCTTTAAAGAAAAGTGAAGTAAATAAATTATCTTCAAAACATGGTAATCCATATTTTTGCAAAGTATTACTGTATATCTTCAACATGTCTGTTGACTAGTTAAGAGCATTTTTTGTATAAAGAATGTAGTGACTTAAAATAAAGGATACCGAAGAAGCACACCACACAACACAACTTCACGTTCACGTACAGTGATACAATATCATTTGAATCAAACTTGTACAATACAGTAATACATGTAGACAGAGTAGTCTTAGTATACCATGGCTTTAATATTTATAATTTACATAGACCTTACAAAGTGTCAGTGATGATGATGTCTGTAAATGCTGTGGAAATAATGGGGCTATATAAGCGAGTATAATAAGTAATAAAACATAATCAAATAACGTATATGAATATATAGGGACCGTCCAGGATGTTATTTAATTCTATAATTACAGTAGAAATTGTCCATTAATTCTTTTTGATGGCTAGTTGTTCCCATTTTCAAGTGATGGGATTAATATCAGTAAAAGTAGTAAAACTTTTAAATTTTATATCTTTTAAATAAAATTTGTATGATACAGTAATATCTGTAGACAGAGCAATCTGAGCATACCATGGTATGCAGTTTTATCATTTACAGAGTGTCAGTGATGATAATGTCTGTAAAGCGTTGTGGAATTAATGGTTGTAAAACTTTGTAAATGTTATCCCCCCAAAACGTAGAAATGCACATATAATATTAGAATGTATAAAAGGACATAAGTCTTTTATCTAACAGTATTAAGATATATAAGTTATTCATTACAGGGAGCTAACTATAAATTACTAACTATTGTCAGAATGCCCTTGTGGGGTCAGAAAGAAACTTTGATGTCACCATTTCTGATGTAAAGAACCGTACATGAAGCCAAAACTAGTTCACATCATCATTTCAGAAGCCTTTATATAATATGGAGAGATCTTTTTAATGATGTACCATCCATATCTGGTGCTAAGTCAGCTTTTTACACGCTAAACTAACCAGAATATTAAACAGCTCATTCTGTAGTAAATATATAATAAACTCTGCATTAAGCTTAATATACGGCAGAAAATATTATAAGAAACATAATGCAAAGGCCAAAAACAGAACAAAAATCACCAATTGATAAGGAATAGTGATGAGCGAATATACTCGTTACTCGAGAGTTCCCGAGCACGAGTATTTTTTAGTGCTCGGAGATTTAGTTTTCATCGCCGCAGCTGAATGATTTACATCTGTTAGCCAGCTTGATTACATGTGGGGGTTCCCTAGCAACCAGGCAACCCCCACATGTACTTATGCTGGCTAACAGATGTAAATCATTCTCAGCTGCGGTGATGAAAAATAAATTTCCGAGCACTAAAAAAATACTCGGAGGACACCTGAGCGTGCTCAGGAAATCTCGAGTAACGAGTATATTTGCTCATCACCAATAAGGAATAGTCAGATATAAGCTATATCGTTTCAGTAAGAACTAGATAATATAATGTGCTGTGATTTATTTACCCATGCAAGTACTAGTTCCGTTGTGGAATATATGGTATATATTCATGATACAATGTCAGTAAATAGTGCAGTAGACTGCGTCTTCATTGCTTGTGTTAACAGCGGTAACAGAGTACAGGGATATCCTGGTATATGTTATTCAGTGTAAAAGTGATATCTGCGGCAACTTTATTTTCCCAATTATATCTTTGCTTTCCCCAGAGTACCAGCTCACATCCTGTCTTACAATCTTTGTACTGACCTACATTTTCCTTGGGTTCCTTTTCTTTCTCTTGCAGGTCTAAACCTCCTGAAACTAACAAGGAATTATCTTTGCAGGTTCAGCAGGGTCTCTCCACATTAGGAGGCAATCGATCACTGCAGCAGAAATAATACATCTTTTTTTCTTAGAACATGTTTATTTTCCATTCATCTCTCAAAGGTACAAATCCAAAAAATGTGATAAATAACCAAACTGATCATATTATAGAGTAAGCCCGTACAACAGATTGTTTGAAGTAGTCAAAGGAAATATTAACTGTTAAGATGATTTTTATCATACATATACCTGTCAGGTGCTTTTGTTATGCATGAAGATTGGAAATTAGGATGAAGCTACATGAGAAACAGTCATCACAGGTTTATGAGAATTAGTTGGGGTCCACTACCAGTTTGGACTGCTCTACACATAACTTTTGAGGGTAATTTTGCTGAAAAATGTCACATTACTTTTTTTTTTTTTGCTTTAAAGAGGACTTATCACCCTGGTCAAATGTGGCCAGTTTTAGTTCTTAGTTATTCTCCTTGCTCCCCTGAGTAGGTAAGTAGCTGGAATAAAGAGCAAAAATTGGCCACTGACATGGTGACAGGTCCAATGTAAAGTATAGTTCCAGTTATAAGAGAGGCCACATCTCCCACCAACTGTTTAATGATAATGATGGGAAATACAGCTGAATATCAAATAGTCTGCTCAAAATGGCTACCACTGTGATGGCTGTTCTATGATGACTTTGGTATTGAATGACTGCACATACAGATCTGATACCTGATGATCCTCAATGAACTGATATGAATCTGCAAATCCCATGTGTAGACACGTGGAGACATTGGGTTTTCAAATATACTCATCACATAGAAACATATGTAGTAATGCAGCAAAATATAAATGGGGACAAATGATATAGTTATATAATCATTTGTTTGCAGTCAGTATTGCAAAACTATTTTAAAGAAAAATGGCATTATATAAAAATAATTTCAAGGTATTAAGGGGAGGGTACAGTGGCACTCGAGTAGTGAAGAGATGACCGGACTGACTGCCAGCAATAGCAGCATGCCAGGCACACTTGGTGCAAGACATCATGCTTATGCACATCCTTGTGGGCCGGGGTACTCTTCACCTGCTCCCACTAAAGAGAGGTGGACTTTTGCAGAGCCCTACCCAGGTGCCAATAGCAGGGTGGCTGGTGGCTGGGCACACTGGTCACAGTTGGGTCAAACACACCAATCAACTATACTGGTAAGACAGGAACAAACCTAACAAACAAACTTCGAAAGTCAGGAAGCATAAAACTTGGACGTAGGAACTAGAATTGAGAGAATTTTTCAAATTCGGTTCCGAATATGATCGGCAGTGAATATTATTTTTTGCAATATTCATCGAACCCAGCCGAGAGTCATTAGAATCAATGGGAGTAGAAGTTACTGAATATGTTCGGAACCGATCAACAAGCATACATTCGTCACAAATAGGGAACCAATATGGCATGAATATGGCAAATTCAGATTCGGCGACTGAATCCGAACAAATTCGCTCAACTCTAGTAGGAACCAGATGGCACCATACACCAGAGCCAAAAACAAACCAAATAAACACTCACCAAAACACTACCATCTGTACAACTGAATAATCAGCGGTGAACAAGAGGATATGGTGATTTTAAACCTCCGTCTCATGTATCGCCTGACATCGCTGAGGTAACGTCCAATCTCCACCCTCTGCCCAGTGAGATAAAGGAAGGAGCAAGGAGGACAGAAACTTCCCACCACATGCCTGAACCAGGAGACAAGACGTCCTCTGTCTTCTGGCAACAACAAATGATGCTTGGGAGCCTGGCATCCTGAGACCCCTGAATAGCATCAGTGATGGGAGCAATGGTGTCCATCTTGCCAACCACACCACACCCTGAGGAAAGTCCCCTGGAACTGAGTATATGTCCATGGTGGGTCCCTGTGCCGTCCCTGCCTCCAGAGGCAACAACCCACCCCTCGCAATCAGAAAGTGGCTAGAGGCAATCCACTGGGGAGCCGAAGTATGTCCAGAAGCACGAGGGGCACGCTTGCGCTCAGAGACACAAGAGAGCCAAGCCCCTCTGTGCATTGGAGATCATCCCCCATGCCCACCGGTATCCAAGGTGCCAGAATCCTCTTGGGAAGACCACCGTCACCATTTAGGCTGCCTGACACTAACAAATTCAAACTCAGGTCATTTATTCCAGATCTATATAGTTTGTTATGTGGTTTTGATCCTTTAAAGGTTTTATCCAAGACCTATTTTTTAACTATGGGCTTAAAAAGTAACAGATTGGTAAATGCCTTTTCTGACCGATGCTGGCACAGAGCAGTCATTCATCGCTTTTGCCAATGATTCAGCTGCTCAACATCAACAGATAAGCTCTTCTTCCAGGCTCCTCTATCGACGGGGCGTGACAACTGGCTTCCCGCAGTTAGGTAACTGGGAACCATCTGTCAATCAGCATGATGTCAGAAGTCACACCCTGTCAGCACAGCAGAGCGAAAAAGAACACAACAGACAGATAAGTAACAACTACCTGCCTGTTAGTTTTTAGACTCATAGTGAAAAAATAGATTTATAAGACCTCTTAATTTAAAGGGCTTTTTCTAAGCTAAGATCAAAATGTGCAATATGGCTATAATATTTGAAAGTTACTCTCAAGTTTAATTAAAAGAACACTAGGGTAAAACGGGACAAATATATTTTTAATCATATAATAATATATTTGTTGAAAGGATTCAGGTGATAAGTTCATACTTTCCATACACTAAACTCAACAAAATTAAAGCACCGTATTTTTCAGATTATAAGACGCACCTTTTCCCCCCAAAATTTGGGAGGAAAAAGGGGGTGCATCTTAAAATCCGAAGGTATGTTACCTGGGGGGAGGAGGAGGTGGAGTAGGGTTACAGGAACCAGGGTCGCTGATTCAGGAGGTCGGCGGTGGTGGCAGGAGGAGTTGAGCTATGCTGCGGACCCTTCTTCTAAATAGATGTCAATGCCGGTTAGCGAAGGTCTACTCTCCTGTACATATCCCTGAGGTGGGCTCTGGCGAAAATGGCCACTGTAGGCAGCGCATGAGCAGATTGAAATCTTGGGAGACAACCTGTGCATGCTTCTCATGAAGCGTCCATTTTCCCAAAGCCCACATCAGGGATATGTATAAGAGTGGGGACCTCTGCTCACTGGTGCCGACATCTTCTGAGAGGATGAAGCCCACAGTCGCCGCTGACCTACTGAATCAGCGACTCGGGCTCCTGTGACCCTGCTCCACCACCGCCACCCCCAGGTAAGTTACCAATAAAATGGATTACAAGGCACACCACAAATTTTGTTTAAAAATGTTTTTTTTCTATTTTCCACACCATAATGTGGGGTGTGCTTTATAATCCTCAAAATATGGTAAATTAATCCTTTTCTGACATTAGACATATGCCTAGGTCACCTGGAACTTACCAACCTTGAATGTATGGAAACATCCAGGTGATTTTGCACACACAGACGCTGTGCATGCATGATCGCCTCAGGATATCACCTGATTCTGACAGCTGACACCTGGCACTGTAACTCCCTAAATGCTGCGATAGAACATGATTGCAGCATTTTGGGAGCATGCAGAGGGAACAAAGCCCCTCTGCCCTTGGAACAGAGAAGATCATTGCATTGCCATGGTGACCTGAAGTCGTCATGATGACATCCAGGTCACCAGAGCTACCAAAGTTGCTTGATCATGCTCAGAGCATGATGAAGCAAGTTTGCCTGTTACTGCAGCGCTGACAGCTTGCATAGCATAAGGATGCTCCAGCATCCCTAACCTATACAATTGATCAGCCTGCAAAAAATGAAAGTCCCATGGTGGGACAAAGTAAAATTACAAAAAATGTTTAAAAAATAGGAAAAAAAAATGAATTTTTTTTATAAAATACAAACATAATAAAAAATATTTTATACCCATAGATAAATATTATTATGAAAAAAATATATAAATAATAAAAGTACACATAGTTGGTATCACTATGTCCAAAACGACCGAACCTATAAAAGTATGCCTCTAGTTAACCCATTAATTGAACACTGTAAAAAAAAAAAATACAAGGCAAAAAACAATTCTTCATCATCATACCGCCGGACAAAAAATAGAATAAAACACGGTAAAAAAGACAAACGTGAATAAGCATGGCACCGCTGAAAACATCTTGTCCTACAAAAACAAGCCATCACACAGCTTCATTAATAGAAAAACAAAAAGTTATAGCTCTCAGAATAAAGCGATGCAAAACATATGTTTTTAATAAAATACCGTATATACTCGAGTATAAGCCGACCCTAGTATAAGCCGACCCCCCTAATTTTGCCACAAAAAACTGGGAAAACTTATTGACTCGAGTATAAGCCTAGGGTGGAAAATGCAGCAGCTACCAGTGAATTTCAAAAATAAAAATAGATGCTCCATACCGTTCATTATGGCCCCATAGCTGTGCCATATAGTGCTCTGCACCGTTCATTATTGCCCCATAGATGTACCATAGAAAGCTGTGCCAAAAAGGGAACAAAAACTGAACTCGGAAATTATAGGCCAGTAAGCTTAACCTCTACTGTGGGTAAAATCCTGGAGGGCATTCTAAGGGACGCTATACTGGAGTATCTGAAGAGGAATAACCTCATGACCCAGTATCAGCACGGGTTTACTAGGGACCGTTCATGTCAGACTAATTTGATCAGTTTCTATGAAGAGGTAAGTTCTGGATTGGACCAAGGGAACCCAGTGGATGTAGTGTATATGGACTTTTCAAAAGCTTTTGATACGGTGCCACACAAAAGGTTGATACATAAAATGAGAATAATGGGGATAGGGGAAAATATGTGCAAGTGGGTTGAGAGCTGGCTCAGGGATAGGAAACAAAGGGTGGTTATTAATGGAGCACACTCGGACTGGGTAGCGGTTAGCAGTGGGGTACCACAGGGGTCAGTATTGGGCCCTCTTCTTTTTAACATATTTATTAATGACCTTGTAGGGGGCATTCAGAGTAGAATTTCAATATTTGCAGATGACACTAAACTCTGCAGGGTAATCAATACAGAGGAGGACAATTTTATATTACAGGATGATTTATGTAAACTAGAAGCTTGGGCTGATAAATGGCAAATGAGCTTTAATGGGGATAAATGTAAGGTCATGCACTTGGGTAGAAGTAATAAGATGTATAATTATGTGCTTAATTCTAAAACTCTGGGCAAAACCGTCAATGAAAAAGACCTGGGTGTATGGGTGGATGACAAACTTAAATTCAGTGGCCAGTGTCAGGCAGCTGCTACAAAGGCAAATAAAATAATGGGATGCATTAAAAGAGGCATAGATGCTCATGAGGAGAATATAATTTTACCTCTATACAAGTCACTAGTTCGACCACACTTAGAATACTGTGCACAGTTCTGGTCTCCGGTGTATAAGAAAGACATAGCTGAACTGGAGCGGGTGCAGAGAAGAGCGACCAAGGTTATTAGAGGACTGGGGGGGTCTGCAATACCAAGATAGGTTATTACACTTGGGGCTATTTAGTTTGGAAAAACGAAGACTAAGGGGTGATCTTATTTTATTGTATAAATATATGAGGGGACAGTACAAAGACCTTTCTGATGATCTTTTTAATCATAGACCTGAAACAGGGACAAGGGGGCATCCTCTGCGGTTGGAGCAAAAAAGGTTTAAGCATAATAACAGACGTGGATTCTTTACTGTAAGAGCAGTGAGACTATGGAACTCTCTGCCGTATGATGTTGTAATGAGTGATTCATTACTTAAATTTAAGAGGGGACTGGATACCTATCTGGAAAAGTATAATGTTACAGGGTATATACACTAGATTCCTTGATAGGGCGTTGATCCAGGGAACTAGTCTGATTGCCATATGTGGAGTCGGGAAGGAATTTTTTTCCCCAATGTGGAGCTTACTCTTTGCCACATGGGTTTTTTTTGCCTTCCTCTGGATCAACATGTTAGGGCATGTTAGGTTAGGCTATGGGTTGAACTAGATGGACATATAGTCTTCCTTCAACCTTAATAACTATGTACTATGTACACTCTATATAGTGCTCTGCACCGTTCATTATTGCCCCATAGCTGTGCCATATAGTGCTCTGCACCGTTCATTATTGCCCCATAGCTGTGCCATATAGTGCTCTGCACCGTTCATTATTGCCCCATAGCTGTGCCATATAGTGCTCTGCACCGTTCATTATTGCCCCATAGCTGTGCCATATAGTGCTCTGCACCGTTTATTATTGCCCCATAGCTGTGCCATATAGTGCTCTGCACCGTTCATTATTGCCCCATAGATGTACCATAGAAAGCTGTGCCATATAGTGCTCTGCACCGTTCATTATTGCCCCATAGCTGTGCCATATAGTGCTCTGCACCGTTCATTATTGCCCCATAGCTGTGCCATATAGTGCTCTGCACCGTTCATTATTGCCCCATAGCTGTGCCATATAGTGCTCTGCACCGTTCATTATTGCCCCATAGCTGTGCCATATAGTGCTCTGCACCGTTCATTGATGTACCATAGAAAGCTGTGCCATATAGTGCTCTGCACCATTCATTATTGCCCCATAGCTGTGCCATATAGTGCTCTGCACCATTCATTATTGCCCCATAGCTGTGCCATATAGTGCTCTGCACCGTTCATTATTGACCCATAGCTGTGCCATATAGTGCTCTGCACCGTTCATTATTGCCCCATAGCTGTGCCATATAGTGCTCTGCACCGTTCATTATTGCCCCATAGCTGTGCCATATAGTGCTCTGCACCGTTCATTATTGCCCCATAGCTGTGCCATATAGTGCTCTGCACCGTTTATTATTGCCCCATAGCTGTGCCATATAGTGCTCTGCACCGTTCATTATTGCCCCATAGATGTACCATAGAAAGCTGTGCCATATAGTGCTCTGCACCGTTCATTATTGCCCCATAGCTGTGCCATATAGTGCTCTGCACCGTTCATTATTGCCCCATAGCTGTGCCATATAGTGCTCTGCACCATTCATTATTGCCCCATAGCTGTGCCATATAGTGCTCTGCACCGTTCATTATTGCCCCATAGCTGTGCCATATAGTGCTCTGCACCGTTCATTGATGTACCATAGAAAGCTGTGCCATATAGTGCTCTGCACCATTCATTATTGCCCCATAGCTGTGCCATATAGTGCTCTGCACCATTCATTATTGCCCCATAGCTGTGCCATATAGTGCTCTGCACCGTTCATTATTGACCCATAGCTGTGCCATATAGTGCTCTGCACCGTTCATTATTGCCCCATAGCTGTGCCATATAGTGCTCTGCACCGTTCATTATTGCCCCATAGCTGTGCCATATAGTGCTCTGCACCGTTCATTATTGCCCCATAGATGTACCATAGAAAGCTGTGCCATATAGTGCTCTGCACCGTTCATTATTGCCCCATAGATGTACCATAGAAAGCTGTGCCATTGCTGCAGCTGCTGCTGCTGCAATGATAAAAAAAAATGCCATACTCACCTCTCTTGAATAAAGCTGCCTTATCAATTTTACCACAATGCGGAACAGCCTTCAAAAAAACAACAACAAAAAAACAATTCCTGAATTGCTGGTTTTTGCTCATTATGCATCCCAAAATTCAGAATAGAAAGTGATGAAAAAATTTCATGTGTCCGAAAATGGTACCAATAGAAACATAAACTCGTCCCACAAAAAACAAGACCTCACATGACTCTGACAAAATATGGAAAAATTATAATGACAAAAAGACTGACTGGCACTTCCAAGCTAATGTGAACAGGTGACAACTAGGAGCAGCTACCTCCATATACAATAAACAAAAAAGTTGTACTCTGTAGTGCTAAAGCATGTCAATGTATAATATATGAAATATGAATAGCAATGCTGCTTCTGGATACTAGGAAAAAATGAGACGCTTAGCACATAATTTGGCCGATTCATGCATGCTCATCAACCAATGACAAGGTGGTCTCAAAACTGATGGGTCCTAACATGTCCAATGTGAATACCTTTCTAAGACTGAAGTCTGAATTCCAGGATAGATGTGAATACCTCTCTTCCAAGTCTGATTTTATGGGTATGTAGGACCCTGTTGCAATTAAAACCATCACATACTGAAGGGTGGAGTGCTCGGTGAGAAAGCTGATGCACAATGACAAAAAGACTGGCTGCCACTTCCAACCTAATGTGAACTATGCCATCACATTAGCTTGGAAGTGCCACTCAGTCTTTTTGTCATTATATATTAGCTTTTTAGCTGAGCACTCTGCCTTGGAATAAAATAACATTTTTGTGGGGAGAATGTGATTTTTTTTTATTTTCACGACTCAACTTTATAAACATTTGTGAAGCACCTCAGGGTTCTAGGTGCCCACCACAAATTTAAATACATTCTATGAGGGGTCTAGTATCCAAAATGGGGTCCCTTGTGAGAAGTTTGCACTGTTTAGGCACATCAGGGGCTCTTCAAATGGGACATGGTGTTTGCTAATGATTCCAACAAATTTTGCTTTCAAAAAGTCAAATGACTCTCCTTCCCTTCCGAGCACTGCCCTACGGCCAAACAGTAATTTTTATCCCTCATATGGGGTATCAGTGTACTCAGGAGAAATTGCTCAACAAACTATGTTACCATTATGAAAACGCAAAACTGCGGGTTAAAAAACATTTTTGTGGGAAAAATGTGATTTTTTTTTTATTTCAGCGCTCAACGTTATAAACTTTTGTGAAACACCTGTGGGTTCAATATGCTCACCATACATCTAGATTACTTTCCTCTAGTTTCAAAAATGGTGTCGCTTGTGGGGAATTTTCCCTGTTTAAGCACATCAGGCGCTCTCCAAACACGACATGGTGTTTGTTAATTGTTCCGCTCCTTCCCTTCCGAGGTCTACTGTGCGCCCAAACAGTGGTTTTCCCCCACATATGGTGTATCGGCATACTCAGGAGAAATTGCGCAACAAACTTTGGGGTCCATGTTTTTCTGTTACCCTTTACAAAATGAAAAAAATTGGATCTATATTAAAGTTTTGTGAAAAAAATTAAATGTTCATTTTTATTTCCACATTCCAAAAATTCCTGTGAAGCATCTGAAGGGTTAATAAACTTCTTGAATGTGGTTCTGAGCACCTTCAGGGGTGCTGTTTTTGTTAAGGTGTCAATTTGGGTATTTTGTGTCATATAGACCCCTCAAAGTCATTTCAAATATAACGTGCTCCCTAAAAAAAATGGTTTTTGAAATTTTTTGGGAAAAATTAGAAATTGCTGGTCAACTTTTAACGCTTAGGGTAGGGTCACATTGCATTAGGGCAGTCCGTTTAGCGCATAGCGCTACAGACTGCGCTAACGCATTTGTCCCAAAAGGGATCGCATTAGCCGATCCCGCTAGCGCAGATCACCGATTTGCGCTAGCGAGGAACGGACCGCGAACGCTGCAAGCAGCGTTTGTGGTCCTTTACTCAAATGACGATACATCACTAGCGCACGCCCAATGTGGGCGTGTGCTAGCGATGCGTTTGCCATTACTAACAATGGCGGCGGTAACGGACTACGTTACACCGCATTATGCCGCGGTGTAATGTAGTCCGTTAAACGGGGTCACATAACGCAATGTGACCCCAGCCTTACAATTTCCTAAGAAAATAATGTTGTTTCAAAAATTGTGCTCATATATATCTAAATATATTTAGATAAATAAACCATGTATGTTTGGTACAGAATAAGAAGAATGTAATGTGACAGCTAATAAAATGTGCATAGTGGTAAAAAGCAATAAACTATTGCAGTGATATAAAAGTATGACCAGTTCTTCAATTGATATAAAAAGAGAAAATTTCATTTTGAACAGTTCTATATGAAACGATAGTAAGTCTGTTTAATGGGAATTTATAGAGTTGTATATTACAAATTGTTCCCAAAGTAACAGAATTATTAATTTCCCCATTCCATGCAGAGACATAATATAACATGGTTTTGCAGATGACCTTCTGTAATAAGCAACCTGTATACACAGATGGCCATCAACTACCACCTCGACAAATAGTCACTAGCTTGGCAAGTGAGAAGTAATTAGCTGTCTATTCATAGTTGTAAAGCATTAATTAATCATTTGAGATATTAACTATTTCCAGAATTAGTATATACTATACCCAACTATATAATGTATTCTTTTTCTTGTTAAAAAGACTAAATAAATATAACAACTCTAGTATGTTCTGAACAGGAAAAATAAATAGTACATTAATATATAGTCTTCCCTTCCGCCCCCCCTGTGTATGATGACCCTTAGGCAAAATACAGGCTGCCATGTTCAGTGACCTGTATTCAATTGTGTCAGATGGAAATTGAGAGAATTCGCTTCTGGCTTCCTTTATTATTAGATTGCTCTAGTCTAGTTCATAGAGAGCGGTTTCCAGTTTCCATTTGGCGGAGTTGTTTTCACTCCTTTTGATGTTATTATTTTTCCTTTTTTTGTCAAAATACTGAAGTAATATGTTAAAAGTTTTAATCATATCTTAATGTATGATACTTCCTAAAAAATAAAATTTGGGTTTATGGCAATTTGTAGCCTTTTGTTTTTAGGCTTGTGCCATTGTCACCCCGCCTGACGTCACTCAGCAAGATCACATTGTATGGTCTCCTCACATGCACAAACAGAATGTTCCCCACCCCCTGGGGACATTAAGGTCAGCTTGGCACAGTTTTACACATAGACCCCATGTTCACATGGGTCCAGCAAGGCACAGGGAGTGAAAGGATATGGCCCAGCAGTCTCTCACTCACAACCCTGACAAGCTGACAGGGCCCCTTTTACTAGCACCAGTGAAACAGACCACTGCCAGACCACTGGTATGACTGCCACCAGTTCCTTATTAGATATAAGCCCAGTCTATCAACGAGATTATATCTGGCCAGAAACCAGCCAAGGTAGAATTGAGAGTTAAACTGAGAAATGGATGTGTGGATTTGTGGATCGAGATAAAAGAGCAGCCCAAGGTTAAATTATATATTTAACTGCCTTATGGGCACACAAGACAATACACTATAAACATGCTGGTTGCACGTATACAATGGTCATGCAATTACAGGTAGTGGTAGGACAAAAGATATAAGCAGAATATGTCAATAGATGAAAGACATGGCTTTTGGGGGAGGTGCTGCAACATTGGAGGCTGGTGGTCCCCTCTGTTCCTTGACTTCTTACTACATGATACGCTGTTGTGACCTCCCCAGAGAAAAACCAATAGGTTTCACTTTACAAGAGCATTTCATCCCTTCCAGTCATTGCCCTCCTGTCCTTTGGGCTAAACCTAAATCCCCTCCCTTGCCTCTGGTAGCTAAAAACTTCAAAACCTAAGATGAGTCATAATTCCTTAATAGACGGTCCTGGGGAACCAGTTTTGGTGCCATTGGATCTGGGTGGGCCCCTGCTATGTGTTAAGACCAAACACAGATTTTCTCTCTGGTTTCCACTGACTGTTCTATGTATATCTATGCCCCTGAGTGCTAAAATGAGTCAAGATCCAGGTGACCATATGCCATTTTCTGGAGATCTTGGAAATATAACCGGTGTGTGGCCAGGACATATGGTAAGTCCATATTATCCTTAAGAAATCATAACTGACTCAACAAAGCAGTTATAATGAAAAAAATCCGGCACTCAAAAAATCATGGAAATCAACTCATTTTATTTATGATCCCAAATAATTTAACGTTTTGGTCGTTATGACCTTCATCAGACGATAAATGCAGTGACTGCAAAAAACCGACCTATCAAGTACCTCCGTCAGGAGTTCGAAAATGTGTCCGGTGGTCCAAAAGATCCTAACCGCAGAACGCGGCATGTAGTATGTCTGCAGATAGAAAATGAGTTGATTTCCATGATTTTTTGAAAGCCGGATATTTTTCATTATATGGACATAGGGGTGGCATCCCTTCTCTGAGCACCTGCTTTAGCAAGGAGTGACGTGTTAGATTGTTTGAATTTGATTGCAATAAAGCAGTTAGACCGCATGGTTTAGATCAAGACGGGGGGTCTTTCTGTAGGAGCTAGTTAGTGGGGGTGTGAATTCCAACTTTGAAGTCAAGAAGCTGGGCCCTACTGCGGAGCCATGTGTCCTATTACAACTGCATACTTTTAGAAAGACTCTAAGCTGTCAATAAATCCCCCCATCTTTCACAGCAGCAATGTATCAATAAGGCTTTTTTGACATTTTTTCCCTAAAACGTGAAATACCTTACCAAAACAGGGATGGACATACTATTGGAACCTGTAATACCAAACAACAACACACAAAGGCCTAAGAAGTACAGGGGATCACTTCTAACTCCAAAGAAGCACACAAAGGGATCGAATATGATGAACTATTCAACTGAAAACGGCCCACATTTCATTCTTGCGCTGGACCCTTCTTCTGTCCCTGTCCGCTCTTGCACCAAAATGCATATTCTAAATGACACTAAATTAAAATACACAAAAAAAAAGTGTTTAAAAAGACTATACAATATACATTGCAACTTTCTATTAATTACATAGCAGTAAAACCCACTTTATGGAGTCCTAATGCTATCTTCTAATGCAGAATGTAGAAAAAAAACTTTACACAACTTAAACTGGTTATATAAAGCCTAATTCTGTTTTATATTATCGAAGAATCATGGCTGGAATGCTCCAGATTGCACAGCAACCGGTTATTGTAACAAGACAATGTCAGCATGCCCAGCTTGATATAGGGTGATGACATTCATATTCCTTCTTCATTTTCTCCCTGTCCTGGCAATTATTTTCACAGTTTCAATAACATCATTACTATGTACACTATGTCCGCTTGTATTTCAAACAAAGAGTTGACTCCACATCAATAAAAAGAAGATGAAAACTATTTTGTCGTTCATTTTCATGCATTTGTTTACTTTTCAATTATTCATCTTTTACCAACTTTGTACAAAGTGATACATATATCAGAATGCAGAGTCCACACTGACACAATCTTTGACCAGCACCTTTTTTATGTCCTTGGTTTAGTACATGCAGTTAACACCTTATTGTCATCCGCCTTACATGTATGGTGCAAATCAGTAGTGGGTGTATGGAACAGGCTCAAAGGGTGAACTTGCCCATTATTTTACAGATAATAGGTTTTTTTACACACAACCAGGAATTGTCTCTAATAGCTGAGGGTGGAGCGGAGCTTCTCCTGTTAGTCTGTTAAATGCCATTGTCAAACTCTGACACAATCATTAACAGCGTGCTGGCATAAGGGTTTGTCATTCTATTCGCCCATTGGGGTTTGTTGAAGACTTCTGTGATTGTCATCACTGAGATCCTTTGAAAACCAGCCTGCGGTTGGGCCTGAAAGGAGACCACAGCAACTGTGGAGTTGCTGTTTATCGAACAAGTGATCGGATGATCACAGGTTCAAGTCCCCTAAGAGGACTTATAGATACAGTTAAAAGTAAAAGAAAGTTTAACAAAAAAAAACATAAAAGTTCAAATCATCTCCCTCATTAAAAATAAAGATCATAATTTTATTTTAAAAATACACATACAGTATGTGGTATCTCCACATCCATAAAAGTCTGATGTATTGAAATATAGAAATAATAATTAACTCGATCGGTAAGCAATTTGATCTATTTAACAACAGTTTTGCAAGTGCTATCAGCCATGATTACCTTGTACACGCATTTTTTTCTCTTTATGAGCCACCCAGAATAGTGCGATCTTAGGAGAGTCAAAGTTGTACATAGAATTCAATGGTGCCACATGCAGCCAAGCTGGATAAAGCATATAGTAAGGAACTTTTAATGCTCTCAGTTGCTTTTTAACCCCTTTCTGACATGGGACGTACTATCCCGTCGAGGTGGGGTGGGCCCCCATGACCATGGACGGGATAGTACGTCCAGCGCGATCGGCGGCGCTCACGGGGGGAGCGCCGCCGATCGCGGCCGGGTGTCAGCTGCCTATCGCAGCTGACATCCGGCACTATGTGCCAGGGGCGGTCACGGACCGCCCCCGGCACATTAACCCCTGGCACACCGCGATCAAAGATGATCGCGATGTGCCGGCGGTGCAGGGAAGCATCGCGCAGGGAGGGGGCTCCCTGCGGGCTTCCCTGAGCCCCCCGCAGCAACGCGATGTGATCGTGTTGCTGCGAGGGTCTCCTCACCTCCCTCCCTGCTCAAGCCCTGGATCCAAGATGGCCGCGGATCCGGGTCCTGCAGGGAGGGAGGTGGCTTCACAGAGCCTGCTCAGAGCAGGCACTGTGAAGCCTGCAGTGCTGCATGTCAGATCAGTGATCTGACAGAGTGCTGTGCAAACTGTCAGATCACTGATCTGTGATGTCCCCCCATGGGACAAAGTAAAAAAGTAAAAAAAAAAAATTTCAAATGTGTAAAAAAAAATAAAAAAAAATATTCCAAAATAATGAAAAAAAAAAAAATATTATTCCCATAAATACATTTCTTATCTAAATAAAAAAAAACAAAACAATAAAAGTACATATATTTAGTATCGCCGCGTCCGTAACGGCCCGACCTATAAAACTGGCCCACTAGTTAACCCCTTCAGTAAACACCGTAAGAAAAAAAAAAAAAAAAAGAGGCAAAAAACAACGCTTTATTATCATACCGCCGAACAAAAAGTGGAATAACACGCGATCAAAAAGACAGATATAAATAATCATGGTACCGCTGAAAACGTCATCTTGTCCCGCAAAAAACGAGCCACTATACAGCATCATCAGCGAAAAAATAAAAAAGTTATAGTCCTGAGAATAAAGCGATGCAAAAATAATTATTTTTTTCTATAAAATAGTTTTTATCGTATAAAAGCGCCAAAACATAAAAAAATGATATAAATGAGGTGTCGCTGTAATCGTACTGACCCGAAGAATAAAACTGCTTTATCAATTTTACCAAACGCGGAACGGTATAAACGCCTCCCCCCAAAAGAAATTCATGAATAGCTGGTTTTTGGTCATTCTGCCTCACAAAAATCGGAATAAAAAGCGATCAAAAAATGTCACGTGCCCGAAAATGTTACCAATAAAAACGTCAACTCGTCCCGCAAAAAACAAGACCTCACATGACTCTGTGGACCAAAATATGGAAAAATTATAGCTCTCAAAATGTGGTAACGCAAAAAATATTTTTTGCAATAAAAAGCGTCTTTCAGTGTGTGACGGCTGCCAATCATAAAAATCCGCTAAAAAACCCGCTATAAAAGTAATTAAAACCCTCCTTCATCACCCCCTTAGTTAGGGAAAAATAAAAAAAATGTATTTATTTCCATTTTCCCATTAGGGTTAGGACTAGGGTTAGGGCTAGGGTTAGGGCTAGGGTTAGGGTTAGGGCTAGTGCTAGGGTTAGGGCTAGGGTTAGGGCTCGGGTTAGGGCTAGGGTTAGGGCTACAGTTTGGGTTGGGGCTAAAGTTACAGTTAGGGTTAAGGCTACAGTTAGGGTTAAGGCTACAGTTAGGGTTGGGGCTAAAGTTAGGGTTAGGGTTTGGATTACATTTACAGTTGGTAATAGGGTTGGGATTAGGGTTAGGGGTGTGTGGGTTAGAGGTGTGGTTAGGGTTACTGTTGGGATTAAGGTTAGGGGTGTGTTTGGATTAGGGTTTCAGTTATAATTGGGGGGTTTCCACTGTTTAGGCACATCAGGGGCTCTCCAAACGCGACATGGCGTCCGATCTCAATTCCAGCCAATTCTGCATTGAAAAAGTAAAACAGTGCTTCTTCCCTTCCGAGCTCTCCCGTGTGCCCAAACAGGGGTTTACCATACTACATATGGGGTATCAGCGTACTCAGGACAAATTGGACAACAACTTTTGGGGTCCAATTTCTCCTGATACCCTTGGGAAAATACAAAACTGGGGGCTAAAAAATAATTTTTGTGGGACAAAAAAAGATTTTTTTATTTTCACGGCTCTGCGTTATAAACTGTAGTGAAACACTTGGGGGTTCAAAGTTCTCACAACACATCTAGATTAGTTCCCTGGGGGGTCTAGTTTCCAATATGGGGTCACTTGTGGGGGGTTCCTACTGTTTAGGTACATTAGGGGTTCTGCAAACGCAATGTGACACCTGCAGACCATTCCATCTAAGTCTGCATTCCAAATGGCGCTCCTTCCCTTCCGAGCTCTGCCATGCGCTCAAACGGTGGTTCCCCCAACATACGGGGTATCAGCGTACTCAGGACAAATTGGACAACAACTTTTGGGGTCGAATTTCTCCTCTTACCCTCGGGAAAATACAAAACTGGGGGCTAAAAAATAATTTTGGGGGGAAATATTTTTTTTTTAATTTTCACGGCTCTGCGTTACAAACGGTAGTGAAACACTTGGGGGTTCAAAGCTATCACAACACATCTAGATGAGTTCCTTAGGGGGTCTAGTTTCCAATATGGGGTCACTTGTGGGAGGTTTCTACTGTTTAGGTACATTAGGGGCTCTGCAAATGCAATGTGACACCTGCAGACCATTCCATCTAAGTCCTCATTCCAAATGGAGCTCCTTCCCTTCCGAGCCCTCCCATGCGCCCAAACAGTGGTTCCCCCCCACATATGGGGTATCAGCGCACTCAGGACAAATTGGACAACAAATTGTGGGGTCCAATTTCTCCTGTTACCCTCGGGAAAATACAAAACTGGGGACTAAAAAATAATTTTTGTGGGAAAAAATTTTTGTTTTATTTTTATGGCTCTCCATTATAAACTTCTGTGAAGCCCTTGGTGGGTCAAATCGCTCACCACACATCTAGATAAGTTCCTAAGGGGGTCTACTTTCCAAAATGGTCACTTGTGGGGGGTTTCTACTGTTTAGGTACATTAGGGGCTCTGCAAACGCAATGTGACACCTGCAGACCATTCCATCTAAGTCTGCATTCAAATGGCACTCCTTCCCTTCTGAGCCCTCCCATGTGCCCAAACAGTGGTTCCCCCCACATATGGTGTATCATCGCACTCAGGACAAATTGGGCAACAAATTTTGGGGTCCAATTTCTCCTGTTACCCTCGGGAAAATACAAAACTGGGGGCTAAAAAAATAATTTTTGTGGGAAAAAAATTTTGTTTTATTTTTACGGCTCTGCATTAGAAACTTCTGTGAAGCACTTGGTGGGTCAAAGTGCTCACCACACATCTAGATAAGTTCCTTAGGGGGTCTACTTTCCAAAATGGTGTCACTTGTGGGGGGTTTCAATGTTTAGGCACATCAGTGGCTCTTCAAACGCAACATGGCGTCCCATCTCAATTCCTGTCAATTTTGCATTGAAAAGTCAATTGGCGCTCCTTCCCTTCCGAGCTCTCCCATCCGCCCAAACAGTGGTTTACCCCCACATATGGGCTATGAGCGTACTCAGGACAAATTGTACAACAACTTTTGGGGTCCAATTTCTTCTCTTACCCTTGGGAAAATAAAAAATTGGTGGCGAAAAGATAATTTTTGTGAAAAAATATGATTTTTTATTTTTACGGTTCTACATTATAAACTTCTGTGAAGCACTTGGTGGGTCAAAGTGCTCACCACACCTCTATTTAAGTTCCTTAGGGGGTCTACTTTTCAAAATGGTGTCACTTGTGGGGGGTTTCAATGTTTAGGCACATCAGGGGCTATCCAAACGAAACATGGCGTCCCATCTCAATTCCAGTCAATTTTGCATTGAAAAGTCAAATGGCGCTCCTTCGCTTCCGAGCTCTGCCATGTGCCCAAACAGTGGTTTACCCCCACATGTGGGATATTGGCGTACTCAGAACAAATTGTACAACAATGTTTGGGGTCCATTTTCTCCTGTAACCCTTGGTAAAATAAAACAAATTGGAGCTGAATTAAATTTTTTGTGAAAAAAAGTTAAATGTTCATTTTTATTTAAACATTCAAAAAATTCCTGTGAAGCACCAGAAGGGTTAATAAACTTCTTGAATATGGTTTTGAGCACCTTGAGGGGTGCAGTTTTTAGAATGGTGTCACACTTGGTTATTTTCTATCATATAGACCCCTCAAAATGACTTCAAATGAGATGTGGTCCCTAAAAAAAAATGGTGTTGTAGAAATGAGAAATTGCTTGTCAACTTTTAACCCTTATAACTCCCTAACAAAAAAAAATTTTGGTTCCAAAATTGCGCTGATGTAAAGTAGACATGTGGAAAATGTTACTTATTAAGTATTTTGTGTGACATATCTTTGTGATTTAATTGCATAAAAATTCAAAGTTGGAAAATTGCGAAATTTTCATAATTTTCACCAAATTTCCGTTTTTTTCACAAATAAACGCAGGTACTATCAAAGAATTTTTACCATTGTCATGAAGTACAATATGTCACGAGAAAACAATGTCAGAATCACTGGGATCCGTTGAAGCGTTCCAGAGTTATAACCTCATAAAGGGACAGTGGTCAGAATTGTAAAAATTGGCCCGGTCATTAACGTGCAAACCACTCTTGGGGGTAAAGGGGTTAATGTCAATGGACATTACTCTCCTTTTCTGCACCTTTCAGAGTAATATGGAAACACAAATATCCTGGCGCGATCAATGCCGAGCTCAGGGTTGTTTTTCACTTTTTCAAAATGATGTTGCAGTGTCTGAAGTAAAGTAACTTAAACAGAATTGAGCAAAGAGGGCCACCATTAGGCAATGTTCTAGTTGTAACATGATCTGTTCTCTCTACTGTGAACATTTGGGTTAACATCTATTTTTCAAAGTAATCTATTATCCAAAATTTGAGGAATTCTAGATTTCTGTTTTCTCTGGAATCAAGACCAACATTTTATTTCTACAGTGATGATTCTCCAAATCATCTTGTTTAATGCAAATTTCATCCAGCCTTCTAGTATGCTGCTGTACATTCCACCTAGTGAAAAAAATCCTCTATATCACTGTCTCACGTTTAATGAGCTGTAGTTCTTTCTGGGACTTTATTGATATAATGTCTGTTAGGGGTCGAGTTCCCACCTCTGCACAGGGGGAATCTCAGGCCATCTCCGCTGCGGTCTCCCATTCTTCTCCTGCTGCAGTGGAACCTGCTCAGCACAGACGTCGGTCCCAGCGTCTTGCTCAGTCCCACTCTGTGCAATGAATTACTGCTGCTTCTCCGGCTTCTGCCATTGAAGTCAGTGATGGGCAGCGGCGAGCAGACGCTTCTGAGACTAAGTCCTGCTTTTCTCGTTCTGAGCATGCCCTGAGTAAGACCTCTCAGTGGAGATCGTGGGTCACATGGTCAGATACTGCAGCTAAGTCCATTGGTCCTTTTCTGGAAGGTCCTTCAAGTGCTAGGACTAAATCCTGCTTTGCACACTGAGCATGCCCAGGGCAAGATCTCTCAGTGGAGATTTAGGGTCACATGCTCAGGTATGGCAGTCTCTCATTGGTCCTTCTAGGAAGGTCTTTTACTTGCTGCAGCTATATAAGGCTCGCATGGCCGCACGGCCATATGCTAGTGTCAATTCATATATGTACTTTGCGCCAGTGTGGTTATGCATGAGTGTGTTCAGGGACCCGGCTGAAATAAGCCCCTAGAATACCGGCACCTCCGGGGAGGAGATTGCATGAGTGTGTTCAGGGACCCGGCTGAAATAAGCCCCTAGAATACCGGCTTCTCCGGTGAGGAGATTGCGTGTTGCATAACCACTGACTGCCATCAGCTTGGCAGCAAACTTGTGCTCCTGTGAGGCTAACAGGGCGCAGTGCTTTCCTTTCATGGCTACTCTGTGGAGTAACAGAGCTAGTCTATACCGCCAAACAGTGCCGCCATTTGCTAGCAGCAGGTTCCTCCTGCACGGTGGACCCCGGGCTGCGAACGCACCATTAATAATAAACATCTCTACTTTCTTGGTGCATTCCGCTAGCCCTAACAGTGCCTCATCTTAGAAATGTGCTCTAATATTGCCTATTTCCAGAGTCAGATATGATAGTGTAAGGAGGAGAGCCAGCCTCCTCGTGCCTTGTCAGGGATGAGTCCGGAACCATCGGCACTGTCAACCAAGTTGCAGGGGGGAGAGTTTAGTACCCTGGACAGACCTTTGAACTTGAGATCAGGGGGCGTGAAGGGTATAAGAGGGGAACAGCATGTGGGAACAAGAGCTCGGTTGGCGGGAAGCTGTAGTGTGCGGAGGCAGAGTGAGAGCCCTCCCGCGCTGTACAGTCAGGACATAGTAGGCTCAAGTCAGAGAGGTCTACAGAGACTTACCGGATACTGTAGGAAGAGACGTCTCCTAAGATCACTGACATCCACTCCTGAAGTGACACTGAGCGTGAGTGAGCCCTCCCCACGAACAGACCACAAGGGGCGCAGTTCAAGACTTGACATCCTGGCAGTGAACCAAGTGTGGCCGTGGAACGTATACTCTCCCGCCTGTGTTAGCGTTGTGCCGACGCTTAAAAAGAAAGGACTGCCCTCTCTCCAGCGTGACCCATCGTGGAACCAGGACCCGCGAAAGGACATTTCAGGATGCCCGACGACACTGGAGCCCAGCATCCATCTCAGACCAGGACGCTATCTTCACAGAGACTGATCCTCAACACCGCCGGACTAATAAGTTTGATACCTTTGCACTTTCTTCAACCCTTCATTGCCCCTGTTATATATACACCACCAGACACAGTTTTATTATCCTTATCTCCCGCATTTACTCTCTCCCTGTGTGGAGTAATGCTGTTTCATTAAATCCCCCTGTTAACTCTTGTTCTGCCTCCGACCGTTAAAGCATCCTGTTACCTGCTCACAATAGCACATTATTACAATGACCCATACCAACTATAATATCCTTAAGAGTGGGTTTGTAATTATCCTGCTCATTCACAGGAGATACATTCACTGGAGCACAAATTGGAGGCTCACCCTGTAGGTCCTGATCCACAAGAGGCAATGGAAGGAGAAGGATGATGTTCATCTGAACCTCCTGGATATCATAGGTCTCAAGGTTATCTTCTGCTGTGGCTGACACAGATCTGGCAAATGTGTACAGACTGGTGGCAGCCACTTTTTTAGCAATCTACCACCTGCATTGACCTCTTTGGTTCGGTCTGTCCATTCCTTTGCTCAAATTTTCTCATTTTGCATATTCAAGGCTGACAACCACGAACTTGCTGGTAACACATCTGCTCACATGGCGTGCTGGCCATGACCCTAAGTTAATTCTTAATATCAAATGTAGTGGAACATTGTTTATTAATCATCTTTAAATGTTACCCCACTCAATATACACATTCATTTATTCACTTGTTATTTTATCTTTGAATTAGTTTACTAAGGAGTAGTCATGAGCGAGTGTACTCATTACTCAGGTTTTCCGAGCACGCTCGGGTGACCTCCGAGTATTTATGACTGCTCGGAGATTTAGTTTTCATCACGGCAGCTGAATGATTTACAGCTACTACCCAGGCTGAGTACATGTGGAGGTTGCCTGGTTGCTAGGGAATCCCCACATGTAATCAAGCAGATTTGTAGCTGTAAATCATTCAGCTGCCGTGATGAAAACTAAATCTCTGAGCAGTCATAAATGCTCGGAGGTCACCTGAGCATGCTTGGGAAACCCCGTGCAACGAGTACACTCACTCATCACTACTAAGGAGAGAATGATTTTTAAGAAAATTAAAATGGAGCCACTACTCCCATGTGGACATCTTCCTTCCAATTATACTCATGCAATTCCAGTGATTCTGAGGTTATGATAGTCATTACCTGAAATCCTGGAACAGACTTAAAAATTACATCAAAAAACTATTTATGAGTATCATTTCTCCTTATGGAGAGTGACATACCATCTCTGGCTTGTCAAAGTAAGGAGGCTTATTCGCCGTGCAGTGCTCCTCTGGGAAATATAATATGCAAATTGCCTCTTCTGAGAAAAAGAGGACTCTGACGAGGGCCAACAGCCCGAAACACAGTGTCTGCGAATTGAGATACTGATTTGGCTTTTATCCTAAGTAATTTTGCACGACTCGTTAAAGGGTTGATTGTGACTTGTAGGATTGCTACTTCCAACAGGTGGCGCTATAGAGTTTTTTTCAGACTTTTTTGACCTTAAAAGGACCCTTGGGGGGATCGCGGTAAAAATACTCGGGTTTCTCCTAGACTTACATTGGGCTCGTTGCTCGGGTCGAGTACCCGAGTATTCCAGTTTGCTCGACCCGAGCAACGAGCACCCGAGCATTTTAGTGCTCGCCAATCACTAGTGGTGACCAAATGAACGTAATAATGATCAGTGGGTATGTAAGATTTCCATGAGGCTGTTTAGTGGCTTTAAACTACTGTAATAATATGTTTTAATATTATTATATATCTTAAAAACATTCCTTGCTGATTTTTTTATGTCTATATTTATTTATAATTTTCATCTATACTTGTATTTCTTTTGAATTTATGTTTTTCTCACATGTTAAATCAATTTCTTGCAGCAAAGTTGTTGAAAGTTCCTTGTCCATTTTTCTGCTACACGTCTGTATGATACACTCTTTAAGCCATAATGCTATTACACTGGTGCACTAGAGATTAGATCTTGTAGGTATTAGATATACTTTAGAACTCTTGAAGAAGATCACTGTAGTCTTCAAAGACTATTAGAAAAGATAAAGAAAGCAGAACAGAAAGAAAAAAGTCAGTATCAGCGGACAAGCCTGATAGTGGACTAAGCTTTCAGGGGTATTTTCTAGAGCCTGAAGCTATTTTTCTCTTTACTTGCTGCTGTTTCAATCTTAAATAAGAAGATTTTTTTTTAACATTATTATATCAGTGCTTATATAAACCATGTCTCTAGAGTTAAATCCTTGTACTTTTAAAATCATAAAACTGACTCTGCTGACTTTCTGTGCTTTATTATTTGTAATTCTTGGACTAAATACCAATAAAACAACTATAATATAAATTAAATAATAATAATAATAAATCTTTATATTAGTATGTAATAATATATTTATATTTCGGAGTAACACGGTAGAAATCCTCTAGCAATCCAGTTTTATAAAGTTTTAACTGAGAAGGGTCTGCAGTCACACTATGTGATTCTAGTATGCGATTTGCACACTATCGCGATTCACCTGTATTTCCCCTGTGAGTGAGTGGTCATGTGAGCTCATGCATAAAATTTGCATACAAGAAGTCATGTGCCGACTAAGATCCTCCTTGCTCCTCGTGGAGAAGAGTCTTGTTGACATGCAGTATAGCATACTTTCAGTGACTCGCACATCACACATTGCCTTGATTCAGCAGTCTGCAGTCACTCTAGGTGACTCTTCTCAGTTCACAAAATCCATTTAATGTTGAGGCAATGTGTATAATATTTTGCATTTGTAGAGACGGCCTCCCTGCACTCAGCACTTTGCCCCCTCCCCCGACAGTCACCAAGAATAACTGTAGATGCTTCTCATCTCAAAAAATCCATTTAATGTTGAGGCAATGTGTATAATATATTTAATTTGTAACACCGGCCTCCCTGTACTCTGCCGCCTCTACCGGCAGGGATGCCAACTAACTCACCGGCGCGGCTCCGCACTCCTTCTGCTTTCCGGGGTCTGGGCATGGTTTACAAATTCCCAGGCACTGTGCTTAGGGTGCTCGCCTTTTAAAGGGACAGTGCATGCTGTCCTAAAGTGTCTCCAGCCAATGGCTGGGAGACACTTATTATTTATGGCACCTCCACATGATGGGAAGTACCTGTGCAGCATTGTAGTTTATGACTAGTTCTCAGGTTCCAGTGCTCGTATCCCAGTATATCTGTTCAGTACATCAGCCATGCCTGCCTTCCTGTCTATCAGGCGTGCCCGCCTGCTTGTCAATCAGCCGTATCCCCCTGTCTGTTTATAGGCCATGCCTCCCCATATATCAGCCATGCCTTCTAGTTTCTGCCTGTTTGTATATCTGTCGTTTCCGCCTGCACCTAACTTCCTAGATACCAATCATGTCCGTCAGTTTTTGCCTGCCTGTGTGTCTGTCGTGCCAGTTACTAAACCAGCCATGTCAGCCAGAACTTCATAAATCTACCAATCCTGGCTGCACCTGCCCCCTGTCTCTTGGGGGTCAGCTGCCATCTACCCGAGGTCAGTTCTGGTGCAGCACCTTGTCCCATCTCCCTCATCCTTCCTTGGAGCAAGGTATCGCCACACGCCGCGCATCTGAGGTTAGACTTCGTGTGGCACCTAGTCACACCCACCAGGCTATCCTTGGATCATGGCACAGTGGTTCCACCACCCAGTCCATTACAGCTTGCAAAGGCCATGGAATCTGCTGGCTCTCAGGCTTCCTCCACCTCTGAATTGTACCTGGAGGTCTCCCACCAAAAAGAGCAACAGGACAAGATCCTATCCTACCTGTGGACAGTAAACACCTGTCTTGACAAGCTGACAACTCTGACCGCATCAGCATCTACCCAACGTGCAACAATGTTGGATGTGCCACAACAGTCTGACAGCTACATACTTGGCTTTGGACCCTATCTGTCCGCTCCTCGACACTATAATGGGGACCCAGCTCTATGTCAGGGGTTCATTAATAAGTGCATGCAACATTTTGAACTCTTGGCTCATCAGTTCATCTCAGATCGGGTCAAGGTGGCTTTCACTATGTCCCATCTAACTGTCGAGGCTTTGTCATGGCTTAACCCCCTATGGGAAAGAGAGGATCCTTTAGTGTAAAACCTGCATCCCTTTCCAGAGGCCTTCCATAAGCTCTACGATGAACTCAGCCGAGCACCCTCAGCAGCCTCTTCTCCCCTCTGACTGCGCCAGGGAAAACTCACAGTGGGCCATTACGCTGTACATTTCTTCTCCCTGTCAGAAGAACTTGCCTAGAATAAATGAGGCTTTGGTAGCCACCTTCTGGGAAGGCCTATCTGGGTGAATGAAGCACGAGCTGGCTAGTCGTGATATACCCACCTCACTGGATGATTTGGTATCTCTAGCAACACGAGTAGACATCAGGTTTCAGGAGCATTCCAAGGAGGTCAACCATGAGAGAGAACTTGTACACCTGACTCCAACCTTTCAAAGACCTGTCATGCAACAATCCTCAGCTCCAGCACCCTCTCCAGGTAATCAGGTGAAGGTAACCAAGCATTGTCAGGAGGTCCGTCGGTCTGAGGAAAGGTGCTTCTATTGTGGCAGTCATAAGTATGTAATCTGCTGCCTGGAGAGACTGGAAAAAGCGTGAACCTAGGGTTTGTTGGAGAGGTTGCCCTGGGCAAAAATCACTCCTCTCCGTTGCTGACTCTGTCAGTGTCTGTGTCCTATGTCAGCATCTGTTTTGTCGAGTTAGGGTACCTCGACTCCGGTTCTGCTGGTAATCTCATTTAGCAGGCCATAGTGGAGCAATATCAGATTCTGATCCACTTTCTTCCCGATCCATTGGTGGCTGCTTCTGTGGATGGTAAACCCCAAAACCATCCTATTCATGACTGAACCTGTAGAACTCCAAGTAGGAAATCTACACTCGTAGAAGGTTAAGATCTGTGTGCTGTAAGGCCTGTCTCACCCGCTGACTCTAGGTCTGCCATACCTACAAAAACATGAACTTGTCTTAGATTGGAGTTCCAGAGAAGTACTCTTTTGGGTTGTGGAGTGCTACGAGAGATGTTTAGTTCCCATTCGTTCTGCTTGACCTCTGGTTTCTCCATCTAATTTACCTGGCTTGCCTGTGGCATACTGGACGTACGCTGACGTCTTTGATAAAAAGAAGGCTGAGACTCTAACACCTCATATGCCAGCTGTTTGATTGTCCTATCAACCTTCTACAAGGCGCTTCCCCTTCACAAGGCCAAATCTATCTATCCCCTGTCAAAGGCTTAGATATTGATATTGAAGAGAATCTTGCCAGGGGTTTTATCTGGAAATCTTCCTTTCTTGGCTGAAGCAAGTTTCTTTTTTGTGAAGAAGGAGGACTGTTCTTGGCAACCCTGTATCAATTACAGAGGTCTAAACCAAATTACTATCAAGAATAAATACCCTGTGCCTCTCATCTCCAAGTTGTTCGATCAGCTTAAAGGTTCCAGAGTTTTCACGAAGCTTGACCTTCATGGGGCATACACCCTGATCCGAATACGTCAAGGAGATGAATGGAAGATGGCCTTCAATACCCAACATAACCATTATGAGTATGGAGTAATGCCTTTTAGACTGTGTAATGCCCTTGCCATCTTTCAAGAACTGGTGAATGACATCTTCCAGGACCTTCTCTACACTCTAGTTGACATCTTGGGGTTCTCTCTCATGATCTGACTTCATATCGAAGGGATGCTTGCCAGGTCCTGCAGAATTTAAGGAAGAACCATCTGTATGCCAAATATGAAAAGTGCGTCTTTGAGCAGATGTCTCTTCCGTTTCTTCTGTACATCATCTCCGAGAATGACTTTAAAATAAATCCCGAGAAGGTTTCCCCTGTCTTAAAGTGGCCCTGTCCAGATGGTCTGAAAGCTATCCAGCGGTTTCTTGGACTTGAGAACTATTACAGGCAGTTTATTCCACATTTCTTCTCTTGGACTGCTCCTATGTCTGTATTAACCAGCAAGGGCGCCAATCGTAAGACATGACTCCAGAGGCAGAAAACACTCTTGTGTCTTTGAAACAGACCTTCTCCTCAGCTTCTGTGCTGCATTGTCTGAACAATAATAAGCAGTTTTTCTGGAACTGGATGTTTCTTCTTCAGAGGCCAGAGCCGTTCTTACTCAGAAGTCTTCTCTGGTCGCATGGTGACCTGTGGCTTCTTTTCCAAGATTTTCTCTGCTCCAGAGCTAAATTACTTTATAGGTGATCGAGAATGGTTAGCGTTAAACTGGCTTTGGAGGAGTGGCGCTTCTTGCTAGGCTAATTTTCTCCGGCACTTCGTCAATGCCCACCACAGTGACTGTGCCATGTCCCTGCCTTGGGCCGAATTCTCATACAACAAACATGTAAGCAAATCCTCTGCCAAATCTTCATTTTTGTGGTGTACAGTCAGCATCTCAATATTTCGTTCCCTGTTTCTACCAACTACGATATTCCTGCTGCTGAATCCTTCATCAAGGGTTTTTCTAAAATTTAGGATGACACCAAACTCACCTTATTTAAGTCTTCTGAGCAGATGAAGCGACATGCAGACAAGAGACGCCTGGATCCACCTCTGTTTCATCCTGGAGGCAAGGTCTGACTGTCATCCAAGTATGTCCATCTCAAGGTAGCCTTGTATAAACAGGGTCCTTGCTTAACCCTGTTGTTCTGTTCGCATTTGCTATACACTTGTACTGTTCCCGGGTCAATATGACCCGACCTATTAATTCTTGATTTTTAGCTACTCTAAGTGTTTTATTTGAATACTTTTTTCATTATTATACTGTATGTGAACATGGTTGATCATAAACAAATGAAAAATTTAAATTTAAACTTAATAATTTATTTTTTTCATAAAAAGGTTACACAGGCTTTTTGCAATTATCTTTGATTGTTGGCATTCTGCACACAAATAACAAAGAAGCTGTACATTACTATCACTAAAACATGAAATTTAACTTTTTGAAAACAATATTTATAAATCAACAAATTAAAAATCATAAAAACTTCAACCTTTTTAGAAAAAAAAATGAAAACTGAACATGTTCATGCGTTTTTACACTGAACACAATAATAAGACACATGTCCTTTACACAGATATTTTGAACATCCAGCACATGTCAGATTAGTCTTATTGTCACAGGAAGATGGACAGAAGCTACATCTCTTCCTTTTTTTGCTGGTAGTTGTGCTGCTGGTAGCTGTGCTGGTGGAGGCCGTGGATGTGGAGTCTTTCTTGAGCATGCTGGACACTTTTTACAATGGCTGTTGCTCCTTCACTTCTGGGGGTCACTTTTCTGCTCTCAATATATGGCCTAACCAGGGATTTGCCCAATTCCTCAAGAAATAATCTTCTTTTATGCAGCTTATTCCAGTTCCAATCGGGGTCGATTTCTTTCCATAAGACAAATGCATTGTATGCAGAAACGTCCAGTATGTTATAAAATAAAATCATTGGCCACCGATTGGTTTTGCGTTTGCATGTATATGTTGATATTGCTTGGTCTAAAGTATCAACTGCTCCCTTTGTGGCATTATAATCCAAAATAATGTCAGGCTTTCTGTCTTCTCTATCACTTACGGCATTGTCATGGTGCATTGTGCTCATTAGAATTACCTGCTTGGTTTTTTTTGGAACATAAGAAACAACAGTTGTATTTCCAGAAAAAAAAAAAGGTAGAACTGTACACCTCTCTCTTGCTAAGGATACCTAGCGGTAGTTCAGGATTGTTTTTTCTTATAGTACCCAGCATGGTAAGTTGTTTTTTCTTCAACATCTGGCCTAATTGATAGGATGTAAAAAAAGTTGTCACATATGACATTTTGTCCTTTTAGTCTATGAGTAAAATCGAGAACAACACGCATACCCTGATTTTTTTCAGGTCTTTCACCAGGGGTTTTTCCTGTATACACTTGAACATTTAGAGCATATGAACTTTTGCTGTTGCAAAGTGTCCAGTTCTTGATGCCGTATTTTGCTGGCTTACTTGGTATATATTGTCTGAATGGGCACCTACCTCGGAATGCCACCAGTTGCTTATTAACAGTTACATTTTTACCACTATTATACAATTTTGGTAGAATCTCTACCCATTGATTTCAAACATTTCTAATAGTTTATCTATAGCTCTTCTTTCCATTCTATCTGTTTTAGAATCAAACCACAGTACTCTAGAAATTTCATGAAACCTTTCAAGACACATTGTAGCTCTAAATATGTGGCGACCGGTTTCGCAATTCCACAAACTTTTAGTTGATTCACCATAAGATTTGTGTACTCCCACTAAAAGAAGTAAACCAATACAAGAATTTAGAGCTGTCACATCTAATTTTTTCCATTTATCACCATAAACTACTTGTCACACACATAAAAAAGCATAACTTTTGCAATCAGAAATAATCAGAGACCTGTAGAACAGTATAAAATGCTATTGTGTCATATTGACCCGAACAGTACAAGTGTAACAATCAGCGTGTAGCAAAAAGTAAACAAAAAAAAAACAGAAACAAAAAAATATACAGAGCTCCACAAATGAGGAGAAGTCAAGATACCACTAGTTTCAAATCCTCATATATAAAAATCTACAGGGTCTCAAAAATCATTTCAGGTCATATTGACCCGAACAGTACAGCAGGGTTGAAACAGATTAATCCAGTAGCCTACAAGCTCAAACTCTTTGCAGATCCCCTATTCCTGTGTCTCTCCTCAAGCCCGTCGTCCTCAGTCCCTTTTTCAAAGATCCTGGTATCACTGCTGTTCCAGTCAGCACTGAAGGTAGAGTAGAGTACATTGTGAGCACAAAGAGGGTAAGAAGAAAAACCTTTATTCTTGGGCATTGGAAAGGGTTTGGTCTTGAGGAAAGGTTCTTGAAGCCAAGGGAGAACATCCATGCCCCTCTCCTCTTAGAGAGATGTCTTGCAGGCATGAAAAAGAGGGGAGAATAAATGGGGGTACTGTAGCGCTGGTGTCCCTGCATGCTACCCCTTTTCCCCAGCTAGGATGCTAATTCCCTCACTGCTGCAGCCCGCACTCCCTCCTCTTTTTCCTGCTGCTGCCCAGTGTCTGTGCATGACTTGCAGATCCCCGGGCACTGTGCTAAGGGTACAGTCAAGCTCTGTACCACCCTTTTAAAAAGATAGAGCATTCCGTTCAAAAGTGTCGCCACCCAATGGCTGGAATTCACTTATTATTTAAGGCACCTTCATTTGATATGAGGTGCCTTTGCATCATTGTTGTTTCTAACATGACAAGGTGCACCCAACCAGGATGGTCCCCAACTTGCTAAGTCTACTATTCCTGGCTCTACCTGCCTCTTGTTCCTTGGGGTCCCATCTCCCTCGTCACTCCTCGGATCGCGGTATCTCCAGCCACTGGGCATCTGAGGTCAGACTTGGTGAGGCACCTAGTCACGCCCCTCCAAGCTCTCCTCAGATCACGGCACAGTGGCTCCACCACCTAGTCCATTAAATCATCATTCCCTGTCAAATATCTTGAAAAGAAGGATTCATTTATTGGTGGTACTGATTATTTTTTTGTAAAAATATAAGAAATGTCTTTGTTGCATCCTGTTGCTCACACTAACATTAATAGAAAGAGACACAATACAGTCCGAATAAATAATTATGTTAGCATATCTCCCAGTGCTTTAACCCCTTTCTGCCATTGGACGTAATATTCCGTCCATGTGGGGTGGGCCTTAATTCCCAAGGACGGAATATTACGTCCAGCGCGATCGGCCGCGCTCACGGGGGGAGCGCGGCCGATCGCGGCCGGGTGTCAGCTGCTTATCGCAGCTGACATCCGGCACTATGTGCCAGGAGTGGTCACGGACCGCCCCCGGCACATTAACCCCTGGCACACCGCGATCAAAGATGATCGCGATGTGCCGGCGGTGCAGGGAAGCATCGCGCAGGGAGGGGGCTCCCTGCGTGCTTCCCTGAGACCCCCGCAGCAACGCGATGTGATCGCGTTGCTCCGGGGGTCTCCTACCTCCCTCCCTGCAGTAAGTCCCGGATCCAAGATGGCCGCGGATCCGGGTCCTGCAGGGAGGGAGGTGGCTTACCAAGTGCCTGCTCAGAGCAGGCACTTGGTAACGCTGCAGCGCTCTGAGACAGATCGGTGATCTGTCAGAGTGCTGTGCAAACTGGCAGATCACCGATCTGTATTGTCCCCCCCTGGGACAAAGTAAAAAAGTAAAAAAAAAAATTTCCAAGTGGGTAAAAAAAAACAAAAACAAAAAAATCCTAAATAATGAAAAAAAAATATATATATTATTCCCATAAATACATTTCTTTATCTAAAAAAAAAAAAAAAAAACAATAAAAGTGCACATATTTAGTATCGCCGCATCCGTAACGACCCGACCTATAAAACTGGCCCACTAGTTAACCCCTTCAGTAAACACCGTAAGAAAAAAAAAAAAAACGAGGCAAAAAACAACGCTTTACTATCATACCGCCAAACAAAAAGTGGAATAACACGCGATCAAAAAGACGGATATAAACAAACATGGTACCGCTGAAAGCGTCATCTTGTCCCGCAAAAAATGAGCCACCATACAGCAACATCAGCAAAAAAATAAAAAAGTTATAGTTTTCAGAATAAAGCAATGCAAAAATAATTATTTTTTTCTATAAAATAGTTTTTATCGTATAAAAGCGCCAAAACATAAAAAAATGATATAAATGAGGTGTCGCTGTAATCGTACTGAACCGAAGAATAAAACTGCTTTATCAATTTTACCAAACGCGGAACGGTATAAACGCCTCCCCCAAAAGAAATTCATGAATAGCTGGTTTTTGGTCATTCTGCCTCACAAAAATCGGAATAAAAAGCGATCAAAAAATGTCACGTGCCCGAAAATGTTACCAATAAAAATGTCATCTCGTCCCGCAAAAAACAAGACCTCACATGACTCTGTGGACTCAAATATGGAAAAATTATAGCTCTCAAAATGTGGTAACGCAAAAAATATTTTTTGCACTAAAAAGCGTCTTTCAGTGTGTGACGGCTGCCAATCATAAAACTCCGCTAAAAAACCCGCTATAAAAGTAAATGAAAAAAATGTATTTGTTTCCATTTTCCCATTAGGGTTAGGGCTAGGGTTAGGGCTAGGGTTAGGGCTAGGGCTAGGGTTAGGGCTAGGGTTAGGGCTAGGGCTAGGGTTAGGGCTAGGGTTAGGGCTAGGGTTAGGGCTAGGGTTAGGGCTAGGGCTAGGGTTAGGGCTAGGGTTAGGGCTAGGGTTGGGACTAGGGCTAGGGTTAGGGCTAGGGTTAGGGTTGGGGCTAGGGTTAGGGCTAGGGTTAGGGCTAGGGTTAGGGTTAAGGCTACAGTTAGGGTTGGGGCTAAAGTTAGGGTTAGGGTTTGGATTACATTTACGGTTGGGAATAGGGTTGGGATTAGGGTTAGGGGTGTGTCTGGGTTAGAGGTGTGGTTAGGGTTACCGTTGGGATTAGGGTTAGGGGTGTGTTTGGATTAGGGTTTCAGTTATAATTGGGGGTTTCCACTGTTTAGGCACATCAGGGGGATCTCCAAACGCGACATGGCGACCGATCTCAATTCCATCCAATTCTGCATTGAAAAAGTAAAAACAGTGCTCCTTCCCTTCCGAGCTCTCCCGTGTGCCCAAACAGGAGTTTACCCCAACATATGGGGTATCAGCGTACTCAGGACAAATTGGGCAACAACTTTTGGGGTCCAATTTCTCCTGTTACCCTTGGGAAAATACAAAACTGGGGGCTAAAAAATAATTTTTGTGGGAAAAAAAGAGATTTTTTATTTTCACGGCTCTGCGTTATAAACTGTAGTGAAACACTTGGGGGCTCAAAGTTCTCACAACACATCTAGATAAGTTTGTGGGGGGGGTCTAGTTTCCAATATGGGGTCACTTGTGGGGGTTTCTACTGTTTAGGTATATTAGGGGCTCTGCAAACGCAATGTGACGCCTGCAGACCATTCCATCTAAGTCTGCATTCCAAATGGCGCTCCTTCCCTTCCGAGCCCTCCCATGCACCCAAACGCTGGTTCCCCCCCACATATGGGGTATCAACGCACTCAGGACAAATTGGACAACAACTTTTGGGGTCCAATTTCTCCTTTTACCCTCGAGAAAATACAAAACTGGGGGCTAAAAAATAATTTTGAGTGGAAATTTTTGTTTTTTATTTTCACGGCTCTGCGTTATAAACTGTAGTGAAATACTTGGGGGCTCAAAGTTCTCACAACACATCTAGATAAGTTCCTTGGGGGGTCTAGTTTCCAATATTGGGTCACTTGTGGGGGGTTTCTACTGTTTAGGTACATTAGGGTCTCTGCAAACACAATGTGACGCCTGCAGACCATTCCATCTAAGTCTGTATTCCAAATGGCGCTCCTTCCCTTCCGAGCCCTCCCATGCGCCCAAACGCTGGTTCTCCCCCACATATAGGGTATCATCGCACTCAGGACAAATTGCACAACAACTTTTGGTGTCCAATTTCTCCTGTTACCCTCAGGAAAATACAAAACTGGGGGCTAAAAAATTATTTTTGTGGGAAAAAATGTTTGTTTTATTTTTACGGCTCTGCATTATAAAATTCTGTGAAGCTCTTATTGGGTCAAAGTGCTCACCACACCTCTAGATAAGTTCCTTAGGGGGTCTACTTTTCAAAATGGTGTCAGTTGTGGGGGGTTTCAATGTTTAGGTACATCAGTGGCTCTCCAAACGCAACATGGCGTCCCATCTCAATTCCTGTCAATTTTGCATTGAAAGGTCAAACGGCGCTCCTTCCCTTCCGAACTCTCCCATGCGCCCAAACAATGGTTTACCCCCACATATGGGGTATCAGAGTACTCAGGACAAATTGTGCCACAACTTTTGTGGTCCAATTTCTTCTCTTACCATTGGGAAAATAAAAAATTGGGGGCGAAAAGATAATTTTTGTGAAAAAAAATGATTTTTTATTTTTACGGTTCTGCATTATAAACTTCTGTGAAGCACTTGGTGGGTCAAAGTGCTCACCACACCTCTAGATAAGTTCCTTAGGGGGTCTACTTTCCAAAATGGTGTCACTTGTGGGGGGTTTCAATGTTTAGGCACATCAGTGGCTCTCCAAACGCAACATGGCGTCCCATCTCAATTCCAGTCAATTTTGCATTGAAAAGTCAAATGGCGCTCCTTCCCTTCCGAGCTCTGCCATGCGCCCAAACTGTGGTTAACCCCCACATATGGTGTATCAGCGTACTCAGGACAAATTGTACAACAACGTTTGGGGTCCATTTTCTCCTGTAACCCTTGGTAAAATAAAACAAATTGGAGCTGAATTAAATTTTTTGTGAAAAAAAGTTAAATGTTAATTTTTATTTAAACATTCCAAAAATTCCTGTGAAGCACCTGAAGGGTTAATAAACTTCTTGAATGTGGTTTTGAGAACCTTGAGGGGTGCAGTTTTTAGAATGGTGTCACACTTGGGTATTTTCTATCATATAGACCCATCAAAATGACTTCAAATGAGATGTGGTCCCTAAAATAAAATGGTGTTGTAAAAATGAGAAATTGCTGGTCAACTTTTAACCCTTATAACTCCCTAACAAAAAAAAATTTTGGTTCCAAAATTGTGCCGATGTAAAGTAGACATGTGGGAAATGTTACTTATTAAGTATTTTGTGTGACATATCTCTGTGATTTAATTGCATAAAAATTCAAAGTTGGAAAATTGCAAAATTTTCAAAATTTTTGCCAAATTTCCGTTTTTTTCACAAATAAACGCAGGTAATATCAAAGAAATTTTACCACTATCATGAAGTACAATATGTCACGAGAAAACAATGTCAGAATCACCGGGATCCGTTGAAGCGTTCCAGAGTTATAACCTCATAAAGGGACAGTGGTCAGAATTGTAAAAATTGGCCCGGTCCATAACGTGCAAACCACCCTTGGGGGTAAAGGGGTTAATAGGGCCAATCATATAGACATATGGCATATACTGCACATCCTCATTTCTGAATGGCAAAAGTCCATAACTCAAAAACAAACTGCATTTCAAAGGAAATTGCAAAGGATTTAACCATACTTCACTCTTAATCTACTGAGCAAAAAACCCAAAGTTTATAATTATCACATAAAGATCAAATACACATTTTCATGAATATTGAAACTAATACTTGGGGACGATCCTTATATATTTATTTTTAATGTTGAATAAATAACAGGGAACACCAGGAATAAAAAGAAGAAAAGCAAGGACCCTGAACTCAAAAACTAAACATGATAAGCCAATGATCATTTATATAAGAATTATTAATTTAGTGATTTATGATTTATAGTTAAGTGGCATTACTCTTATTAAACCATAAAGAGCAAATATTATCTTCTACTGTATGTCAGCAGCTGAAACAATTAGATTTGGGACTGACATCGAACATTACTACTGACCCTTTTGGTTGTATGTCATAGAATAAACACATTATAGACTATAGAGGTCCCACAAGTTATAAAATAAATTGCTTCCATTTTAAAACTATTGTATGTTGAGCCCATAGCTGTATGGCAACCTAATGTAAAACCAAAGAAATGAGCAGAAATATACTGTATGTTGGTATAAGTGCAATGAAGATGGACATTCACACTATGTCCATGCAACAACTGAAAACTAAATGAGCAAATACCCTGCAGTAAATAAATAGTAAATCTACAAAGCATAGGGTACTTGGTCAACACCATTTTGATCAAACAAGCTTAACAGCCATCCCACCGTGACAAGGTGCACCCAATCGGGATGGTCCCAAGTTAGTAAATGTTTCTGATGGTTGAAAAATAATATAAAAATATTACTATACAAGTATAAGTAGACAGGAAAATTAGCAAGTCCTTGTAAAAGCCATAAGGAGAACCTAAAAGCTGTAAATTACTCTTTATGTTCAGTTCTAGAGTTCAGTTTACAGTTTAATGTAGTATTATACCAGTGAAATACCATTACCGATTGATTGCATGGATCTTCCCAGATGAATGTTGACTGTGGCATAGCGTTTTGAATTAGTAACACCCCTGAAAAAGTATGTATTAGAAATATTGAGTCCTGAGGGCATTGTTATATGAGAGACCATTACATGAGTATGATATAAACATTATCTCTTGAAAACTAGGCAAAAATACAGATATCACCCAAGTAGGGCATCTGTATCCTTCCAAACTTTGAGTATTTTCTGCTAATTGGATGACTGGGGTTGTATTTACAAGCACCTCTAGATACTGCCGGCATGTAAAGTAGGACTTCCATTGATTATTTACTTGTTTAGAATCGTCATATTTTTCAGCACAGAAGAACTCTAAGGGTGGCTGAGCAATAATTGTCTCATGCTGAGTGATCACATCTTTAAAATATCCTTTGGAGGTGAAAGCAGCTTCCTTGCTGTGTCCATAATAGAAAAATCTCTAGCCTTAGCTCTACTGGCATTAACTCTACTCAACAAAAACAGCACCTATTGAAGTATGTAGAAAACAGAAACAATAACCTTTGTTTTCTCTGTGTTCATGTCACTGCTGTAATATCCAAACAACTAATAAAGAACATGCTGCTCAAGACTCACAATGATAATACCCTGCAAGAATTATTTTGTGTATAAACACTGGGGGAATTTATTACGGTAAGTGTTTCATACGCCAGCATTAATATGAATTTAGCTGGGGTGAGTAGCTAATTTATTAGGAGGCAAAAAAAAACTCTTTATAATTTTTTGCACATCTCTGCCTATCCCTGCACCAGTGAGTTAAACCATCAACCTAAACTGTTTGTGCCTACATCAGTAAGGCCAAAAATTGTCGTCACTGCTCACTGCAACAGAGTAAAAAAAGTCTGGTGGAGAGCACCACAGTATCATTGAGTTAGCAGTGGGGGGTTAAATAGATGAGTAGAGCGCAGTTTAGTGCTTTCCTTACCGTTTGACAGTTGTTTTTTTATTCTGTAATAAGTCAACTCCATTTCGTAATTCTGCATGTCTTCAGAATGACTTAAGTGATGAAGAACTATTAGGTCTTCTTCAGTATTAAAATATAAGGCTAATGTGTAGGAGGGTGGTGCTGTTATGGACAGTAAGGAACATGCTGTTACTTTAAGAGACTGCACCCCCTTGTCTGGCAGGATGGAATGTTCTGCTTCTCCCCTGGGATATGCTGTGTGAATGAACTGGACTGTGCAGATGGCAGGGGTGGAGCCTGAACAGCGTGTGTGAGCTGAGGCTGCTGCAGAGAGAACTTTGTGCTTATAGCTGCAAGAGAGGAGAACTGTGTCCTGGGATAGCTGCAAGAGAGGAGCCCCAGCCTGTAACGGAGTGGACTTGTGAGATTTCACAGACTTTTCTGGGTGCAACGAGGGTGGCTGTCCTGTGTTAGTTCGAGGAGCCACGAAGATACTGAGAAAGGGATTTACAGTTTCCAGGAACACCTCCAGGACCCCGAAGCAAGGAGAAGACCATGTTTCACGGAGCAGGCAGAAAGCCGTGTGCACCACCATACTAGACTGTAGGGGCCCCCCGGGACTGGATCTGAGTCCCCAACATCACCGTGAGTTTGTTCCTGTCTTGTGCACATGTCAGGGCCTAATGTAGGCTTCAATATTCAGAACACGGCAGCTGTGAGGCCTGCTTAGTAAAGGCCAGGGAGGTTATACGTAGAGTAGCATCATTCTTTGTTTATTGTTTGCATTTACTTGAGTGACGTATATTAAGTCTGTAACAGTTGGAGCACTGTGCTATTTTACAGACAAGCTAAAGAATATATCTCTTGTAAATTATCTTTTGCCATTGCATACACCTGTTTGCATCTTCCTCATCCACTTAATTCCTTGCCTTCCAATAAATCTACCCTTTGCTGTTTGCACCTCATCTTGTGTACAGTAGTCTTCCTGCACCGTGGTGGTCCCCCGGCCATCGCTTCAGATGTTTGGTACATAGTAGGCAAATACAGAAGATCCATCACTCTCACTTACATATTTGGCTGAAAGCTAAACTGAAATGGCACCGAACATTCATATCATAGATTTTGTAAAATACTCTATGTGCATTAAACATATTGTTTACATTTTCTTCTTAAGTGCAAAATTTCCAGGTCTACACCTTCAGGAAATTAAGCTTGTTTATCTTGCTCATAGTCATGGACTGTGTCCATATGGATTTACAGCATAAACATATCTGTCCTCATTGATGAGAAAACCCCTTGTCCCTGTGTGAGCAAGTCTAGTGCGCTGCTATTTTATCTCTTTATATAAATCTGCAAAATATACACAAGGAACTACTACTACTATTCACTGTAGTTATGGGTGATTTCTGAGGGATAAAATTAAAGATTACAGAAAAAGTCTTCACAGATTCCAGATACAGACTTTCCATACACCACATCCAGACCCTGGAGGACATAGGGACACATTGTGACCCATGGAAACTAGAATAATCTTACTGGTGGCTGCATTGCATTACCGGTGAATGAGCCTGTTTATCTTTCCCTGGCATATACAGTGGGGCAAAAAAGTATTTAGTCACTCAGCAATAGTGCAAGTTCCACCACTTAAAAAGATGAGAGGCGTCTGTAATTTACATCATAGGTAGACCTCAACTATGGGAGACAAACTGAGAAAAAAAAATCCAGAAAATCACATTGTCTGTTTTTTTAACAATTTCTTTGCATATTATGGTGGAAAATAAGTATTTGGTCAGAAACAAAATTTCATCTCAATACTTTGTAATATATCCTTTGTTGGCAATGACAGAGGTCAAACGTTTTCTGTAAGTCTTCACAAGGTTGCCACACACTGTTGTTGGTATGTTGGCCCATTCCTCCATGCAGATCTCCTCTAGAGCAGTGATGTTTTTGGCTTTTCGCTTGGCAACACGGACTTTCAACTCCCTCCAAAGGTTTTCTATAGGGTTGAGATCTGGAGACTGGCTAGGCCACTCCAGGACCTTGAAATGCTTCTTACGAAGCCACTCCTTCGTTGCCCTGGCGGTGTGCTTTGGATCATTGTCATGTTGAAAGACCCAGCCATGTTTCATCTTCAATGCCCTTGCTGATGGAAGGAGGTTTGCACTCAAAATCTCACGATACATGGCCCCATTCATTCTTTCATGTACCCGGATCAGTCGTCCTGGCCCCTTTGCAGAGAAACAGCCCCAAAGCATGATGTTTCCACCACCATGCTTTACAGTAGGTATGGTGTTTGATGGATGCAACTCAGTATTCTTTTTCCTCCAAACACGACAAGTTGTGTTTCTACCAAACAGTTCCAGTTTGGTTTCATCAGACCATAGGACATTCTCCCAAAACTCCTCTGGATCATCCAAATGCTCTCTAGCAAACTTCAGACGGGCCCGGACATGTACTGGCTTAAGCAGTGGGACACGTCTGGCACTGCAGGATCTGAGTCCATGGTGGCGTAGTGTGTTACTTATGGTAGGCCTTGTTACATTGGTCCCAGCTCTCTGCAGTTCATTCACTAGGTCCCCCCGCGTGGTTCTGGGATTTTTGCTCACCGTTCTTGTGATCATTCTGACCCCACGGGGTGGGATTTTGCGTGGAGCCCCAGATCGAGGGAGATTATCAGTGGTCTTGTATGTCTTCCATTTTCTAATTATTGCTCCCACTGTTGATTTCTTCACTCCAAGCTGGATGGCTATTGCAGATTCAGTCTTCCCAGCCTGGTGCAGGGCTACAATTTTGTTTCTGGTGTCCTTTGACAGCTCTTTGGTCTTCACCATAGTGGAGTTTGGAGTCAGACTGTTTGAGGGTGTGCACAGGTGTCTTTTTATACTGATAACAAGTTTAAACAGGTGCCATTACTACAGGTAATGAGTGGAGGAAAGCGGAGACTCTTAAAGAAGAAGTTACAGGTCTGTGAGAGCCAGAAATCTTGATTGTTTGTTTCTGACCAAATACTTATTTTCCACCATAATATGCAAATAAATTGTTAAAAAAACAGACAATGTGATTTTCTGGATTTTTTTTTCTCAGTTTGTCTCCCATAGTTGAGGTCTACCTATGATGTAAATTGCAGACGCCTCTCATCTTTTTAAGTGGTGGAACTTGCACTATTGCTGACTGACTAAATACTTTTTTGCCCCACTGTATATGTATATACAGATCTTAATGCAGTCCCTGACATGGTGCCATCGTAGGCACTGGTCTTCTAGTACTTAGGACAAAACATGTCCCTGCCTCCCTCCATTGTTTGAACAGGAATATGTTCTGAATCATAAATCCAAAACACAATAGATCTCTAGTCTGAGATCCTCGTCAAAGCATTCTTGCTCTTTCAGGTTAGTATTCTCAATACAATGTCATGTGTGTGTACAAAAGGAATAAAGGTACCGTCACACTAAGCGATGCTGCAGCGATCCAGACAACGATCCCGATCGCTGCAGCGTCGCTGTTTGGTCGCTGGAGAGCTGTCACACAGACAGCTCTCCAGCGACCAACGATGCCAGTTCCCTGGTAACCAGGGTAAACATCGGGTTACTAAACGCAGGGCCGCGCTTAGTAACCCGATGTTTACCCTGGTAACCAGCGTAAAAGTAAAAAAAAAAAAAACACTACATACTGTACTTACCTTCCGCTGTCTGTCCTCCGGCGCTGTGCTTCTCTGCACTATGTAAGCACAGTGGCCGGAAAGCACAGCGGTGTCACCGCTGTGCTCTGCTTTCCGGCTGGCCGGCGCTGACAGTGCAGGGAAGCACAGCGCCGGGGACAGACAGTGGAAGGTAAGTATGTAGTGTTTTTTTTTTCTTTTACGCTGGTAACCAGGGTAAACATCGGGTTACTAAGCGCGGCCCTGCGCTTAGTAACCCGATATTTACCCTGGTTACCAGTGAAGACATCACTGGATCGGCGTCACACACGCCGATTCAGCGATATCTGCAGGGAGTCCAGCGACGAAATAAAGTTCTGGACTTTCTGCAGCGACCAACGATGGCACAGCAGGATCCTGATCGCTGCTGCCTGTCAAACTCAACGATATCGCTAGCCAGGACGCTGCAACGTCACGGATCGCTAGCGATATCGTTCAGTGTGACGGTACCTTAACACTATTCCGGATCTGTATCTGACTTTGATCTTGCATTGTGACCATTTTTCCCTCTGCAGGCTTTATCTCTAATTTTTAGTTCTCTCTGAGCAGGTGTATGGAGTGTAGTTGTTATGTGTCTTCCATTCTGTAGACAAGGACATGAGGGATTCTTGCTCTCTTTTCTTTCTGTAGCATGACCTCAGAAGAAACAGCATCATGGAGGAGATTGCACAGCAGTACTGAGCAGTGTAGCTTTGAGTCCAGCACTTGGGTAAATAAAGCACAGTTAGAAAGCAGCAGCACTGTGTGTCGATGTCTACTCCACTATCAAACTATGCTCCCTTCTATCAGCTTTTTTGACATCAATACAATTTAGGTTTGTTGTATGCCTTTTCAGTTTGTCTTATTCTTGTAAGGATATTGATTGCCTTTTTAGTGCTCTCTATATTAACAGTACCTATGCTAGTACATAAAAGAATTATAATATCTATAATGATGTATAGTAGTGCATACAGTATGTGGCTCAGGCTCAGTGTACGCTGTGTGCTGTATACCTAAATTCCCCACCCCTGGGTTATAGGATAGCTTTCCTCTATGGACCCAACATTTACGTCATCCATGAGTTTGAAAATTTAGCAAAATCTGGTGTTTTAACTCAACAACACATAAATGGTGACTAGTATAGATGAGAGGAACGCTTCACACGAACCTGGTCTCTGGTCTAGATCAGTGTTCTCTGCCCATGGACAGGAGCTGTACAAGATTCCTTACCCCCCAAGGATCCCAGGCTCAGCTTTTGATTTGCTGGGCAGGTATCATGTCAGGCTGCTGAATCAAGCGTAGTGCTGGAAATTCAAGAAATTCATATTATCTAGGCCACAGAACACTAGCCTAGATAATGGAGAGGGGTTACATGAATCAATCCTCTCATCTCTATTGACCAGGTCAAAAGGAAGCAGCTATATTTTTTAATTGTGTAAATTCCTTGAACATTGTTTTAAATACCCTATTCTTGTATTTACAGTCAACTGTAAGCCACTTTTTACAACAGTGTTTTTCATGTGCCTTTCGACACAGACTACAGTCTGCCTGGTATAATTCAAAATAATCCAGATTGACAATTTATAAACCCATGTAAATATAAATGACGGTAATAGCGCAACTTCTACTCTTCTGTGTGAAGCCACTGAAAAGCACTGAGACTCTGTTTTTCAAAGCCTGAACCCTCAGTCTTCTTAGGCTGGAGTCACATTTAACGTATGAAAAATCGGTCCGTGTCTCCCTGCCAAGAGTCGCACAAGTGTTCTCCGTATGGTCGTCCATGTGTAATGTTCTTGCAATGCGATGATGCGATTTTCTCGCACCCATATATCCGTATGACATTTATATCACATCCGCATGGCTTTACATTTCTCACTGCTTTTCCCCATTGAATTTAATGGCTCAATGGGCTGAAATTAGGAAAATGTGTGCGTATTTGTGGCAAGCTAGATGGATGGTCCGTGTGGTGTCCTAGTTTTTCTCGCACCCATAGGCTTGCATTGGCGAGTCTTGGCCGAGTCTCGATGACAATCGCAGCATGCTGCAATTTCACACGCACGTCGATTACGGTGATGTGAGCTGCCCCATAGATTAACACTGGTCGGAGTGCTATGTGATGTTTTCTAGCATAGCACTCATCCTTATTCTACGGTATTGTGACCCCGGCCTTACATGTATGTCTGACATGTCAGAAAATAAGAATATGTGCTCCAGATTTAATTATTTTTAATATATTGTAAGTGTAAAGCAAAATGTTTTCTTTATCAGTAAAGAACAAAGAAAAATACATATTTATATAGCAGCATGCTGTTACACATTGCATTATGTACAGTAGATGCATGAAAACAATACATTACACATCCAGTGAATTTATTATATTTTGTATTACCAATATTGGACATAAAAAAACTCATATAAGCTGAATACATATGAACTGATGTCAATGCATTATGTGCATTCATGTTTACTTATACCATTATTATGTAAAGTGTTTTGAGTTTTTTTCGCTTCATGATGCAACAGATCCTCAACATTGCAGAATGTGAATTTCCTATGTTATCAAGAGCAGCTGTTTTTAGTCCTTTCTGTAACATAGTAACATAGTTAGTAAGGCCGAAAAAAGACATTTGTCCATTCAGTTCAGCCTATATTCCATCATAACAAATCCCCAGATCTACGTCCTTCTACAGAACCTAATAATTGTATGATACAATATTGTTCTGCTCCAGGAAGACATCCAGGCCTCTCTTGAACCCCTCAACTGAGTTCGCCATCACCACCTCCTCAGGCAAGCAATTCCAGATTCTCACTGCCCTAACAGTAAAGAATCCTCTTCTAAGTTGGTGGAAAAACATTCTCTCCTCCAGACGCAAAGAATGCCCCCTTGTGCCCGTCACCTTCCTTGGTATAAACAGATCCTCAGTGAGATATTTGTATTGTCCCCTTATATACTTATACATGGTTATTAGATCGCCCCTCAGTCGTCTTTTTTCTAGACTAAATAATCCTAATTTCGCTAATCTATCTGGGTATTGCCCAAAACTGGACACAGTACTCCATGTGCGGTCTAACTAGGGATTTGTACAGAGGCAGTATAATGCTCTCATCATGGGTATCCAGACCTCTTTTAATGCACCCCATGATCCTGTTTGCCTTGGTAGCTGCTGCCTGGCACTGGCTGCTCCAGGTAAGTTTATCATTAACTAGGATCCCCAAGTCCTTCTCCCTGTCAGATTTACCCAGTGGTTTCCTGTTCAGTGTGTAATGGTGATATTGATTCCTTCTTCCCATGTGTATAACCTTACATTTATCATTGTTAAACCTCATCTGCCACCTTTCAGCCCAAGTTTCCAACTTATCAAGATCCATCTGTACCAGAATACTATCTTCTCTTGTATTAACTGCTTTACATAGTTTTGTATCATCTGCAAAAAATCGATATTTTACTGTGTAAACCTTCTACCAGATCATTAATGAATATGTTGAAGAGAACAGGTCCCAATACTGACCCCTGCGGTACCCCACTGGTCACAGCGACCCAGTTAGAGACTATACCATTTATAACCACCCTCTGCTTTCTATCATTAAGCCAGTTACTAACCCATTTACACACATTTTCCCCCAGACCAAGCATTCTCATTTTGTGTACCAACCTCTTGTGCGGCACGGTATCAAACGCTTTGGAAAAATCGAGATATACCACGTCCAATGACTCACCGTGGTCCAGCCTATAGCTTACCTCTTCATAAAAACTGATTAGATTGGTTTGACAGGAGCGATTTCTCATAAACCCATGCTGATATGGAGTTAAACAGTTATTCTCATTGAGATAATCCAGAATAACATCCCTCAGAAACCCTTCAAATATTTTACCAACAATAACATGTATACAGTGGCATGTAAAAGTTTTGGCACATCTTGTGAACAGTTAAGCAAATTGAAGATCAAATTATCTCTAAAAGGCCTAAAGTTAAAGATGACACATTTCCTGTCTATTTTAGGCAAAATAGTATATATGTTTTCATCTTTTATGTTTTAAAAGTTACAATAAGGAAAATGGTCCAATGCAAAAGTTTGGGCACCCTGCACCCCTTTTGAAAGTATCACAACTTGTAAATGCTTTTTGCAGCCATGTAAGATTCTTTCAATTCTTGTTTGAGAGATTTTCATCCATTCTTCCTTGGAAAATTCTTCTAGCTCTGTGAGATTCCTGAGTCCTCTTGCATGCACTGCTATTTTGAGGTCTAACAGATTTTCACGATGTTCAGACCCCGGAACTATGAGGGCCATTGTAAAACCTTCAGCTTGCGTCTTTTGAGGTAGTCTATTGTGGATTTTGACATGTGTTTAGGATCATTATCCATTTGTAGAAGACATCCTTGTTTCAACTTCAGTTTTTTTTACAGATGTTTCAATGTTTGCATCAAGAATTTGTTGAAATTTCATTGAATCCATTCTTCCCTCTTTCCGGGAAATTTTCCCAGTGCCATTAGCTGCAGCACAACCCCAAAGCATGATTGATCCATCACCATGCTTGATGATAGGCGAGAGATTCTTTTCCTGAAATTTTGTGCCATTTTTTTCTCCACACATACATAGCTGCTTGTTTTATACTATGTGGTAGTGGTTGGCTGCTTTATTTAACATATAAGCCCAATTAATATGAACAAAAAATGGTAAATAAGCACAGCAAAAGTATATTTTTAATTTAATTCAGCCTACCCATATGTATTTAAACCAATTGTCCTGGAAAAAGGAGAGACTCTAACAGAAATGAGCATTTAAGACTACTTTCACACTAGCGTCGGCTGTTATGATCTGGTGGTTTAGGAGCAACATGGGACGAGCTCTGAAGGAAGTGGTACCTGTACTGACCGCAGTCCCTAAGCTCAACACAACACTAGAAGTAGCCGTGGGATGCTCCTGACACTCCCTAGGCACCTCGTCACAGCCTGAGAACTAACTACCCCTAAAGATAGAAACAGGAAAACTATCTTGCCTCAGAGAAAATCCCCAAAGGATAGATAGCCCCCCACAAGTAATGACTGTGAGTGGAGAGGGAAAAGACATACACAGAATGAAACCAGGATGAGCACAGGAGGCCAGTCTAGCTAGATAGATAGGACAGGATGGAATACTGTGCAGTCAGTATAAAACACTACAAAAAATCCACAGAGTTTACAAAAATCTCCACACCTGACTAAAGGTGTGGAGGGTAAATCTGCTTCCCAGAGCTTCCAGCTACACAGAATTAATTCATACTGACAAGCTGGACAAACATAGAAAGCACAGAACGGATAAGTCCACAACCTGTGGACAGAAAAGAGCAAGCAAGGACTTAGCTTTGCTGAACTGGTCAGGATAACAGGGAAATCCAAAGAGATGTGAATCCAACCAGGAACCATTGACAAGTGGAACAAGCTGAAGGAAAGAGCCAGGCTAAATAGCCGAGCAGAATAGACAATCAGTGGAAGCAGCTGCTGACTGCTAAATCCAAGGAGCAGCCATTCCACTTAAAACCACCGGAGGGAGCCCAAGAGCAGAACTCACAAAAGTGCCACTTACAACCACCGGAGGGAGCCCAAGAGCGGAATTCACAACAGTCGGCCCGACGTACCGACTTATCCTCTGACAACACAGCACAATGGGGGCAGCGGATGCGTTGCATGACACATGGTTCAGTTTAGAATAAACATGAGCACTACTCTGGAGTTAGCCTCCCCAAGCATATCAAACCCCAAATGAGTCTGAGGGTTGTGTATTTACCCTTTATACCCACCCTGGGGTGGAGATATGGTGGATGGCCTCTCACCCACTCTTCAGATGTCCACAAAAGCCCAACCCAAAGCATCGCTGATTAACCCCTCTCAGCACGCTGGAGCAAACTTCTAGTTTCCAAATCACTGAAGCTAATAGCCCCAGTGAAACATATCTCCCATCTAGTACATTACCAGTGACTGTCACATACTAATTAAAAACTAACATTATTGACAGTGCTACAAATCATGTCCTTCTGTAATTCTGCTTCTTTCTGTCTGGATAAAATTCACACTTCTGATTCTCATTTAGGCTTAATTAAAATTGTATTTTTCTGACTTTATCTTATTCTTTTCCAATTTAAAATCTGATCTGTGCTCTCTTTTGTGCCAATGACATACATTTTAATGATATAATCTTTCACTATCATAATCTCCATCTGATGACTCACAAACCTCCCACCTTTAATGGTTGAGACATGCTTACATTTCTAAGGCTAGTTTCACACTAGCGTTTTGAGGAGCTGCGGAGGGCTGCGGACTTCCTCCGTGAAGCCCTGCTCTCGGCCGCACCTCCGAAGCTAGCTCCGCCTACTTCTACATGCAGCCTGCATGCGGCCTGCGTACCTATCTTTAACATTAGGTACGCAGGTCGTGCGGCTGTATGCGGATGCTTCCGCATGTGTCATTATGACGATGCGGCGAAAAAAAAAAATTGCTGCCAGCTGAGTCCTACACTGGTCGCCGCATTGTCAAAATGACACATGCGGAAGCATCCACATACAGCGGCACGACCTGCGTACCTAATGTTAAAGATAGGTACGCAGGCCATATGCAGGCCGCATGCAGAAGTATGCGGAGCTAGAGGCGGAGGTGCGGCCAAGGGCGGGGCTTCATGGAGGAAGTCAGCAGCCCTCCGCAGCTCCTCAAAACGCTAGTGTGAAACTAGCCTTACTGTTGCATGTCTCAAATTTCTTTAGAGATGTGCATCAAATTTCTTAAATACAGTCAATTTGATTCATCTTGGTATGTGATATTATTTATTCAAGGTGAGATTGTATTTTAAGATGAAGTTTGACATGAAGTCTATTTCAAAGACTCCATTGATTAAGACAAACAGTTATAGTACTTTGGGTGTAGACTAATTTTCATAGAGCATCATCTCATCTTCAGGATCTCTAACTTTAAATGTACATACCAGAATTTGGGTAAGCTGATGCATACCGTATTTTGCGGTTTATAAAAACGCAATGGATTATAAAACGCACCACAAATTTTGAAAAATAGGAAAAAAAATTTTTTTTAAGAAAATGGTGGTGCTTCTTACAATTCATGTCTCTTACTGCTTACTGGGGGTGGTGGCTGCAGTGAAGCGGGGTCCCAGGGTCACTGCTGGCAAAGGCCGGAGTTGGGCAATGCTGTGGAACCCAGACTGGGAGAAGGGGGTGTTTGGATGTGCGACAGTGCAAGTGTTCGGTGGTGCAGGGGCTCCGCCTACATTTTGTGAAAGCCCTGAAGCCCCCGTACTTCCATGGTTTACTTTGCAGTTGACTCCGGGAAAATGGCTGCCAGGGGAGGCGCATGCACAGATGGAGATCTTGGAGCTGAGATCTCATCTCCCAAGGAGACCCGTTTTTTCACAAAATGTCGACGGGGTCCCCACACCACCAAATACCCACAGTGTCGCACCTCCAAACACCCTCTCATCCCAGCCTGTGGACTGCAGCAACACGCCACTCTTGCCTCCTCCAGCTGCAACACTGGCACCTTGCTCCACCCCGACCAGTATGGTATATTCGAATAATAGGACACCCCCCCATTTTCCCCTCAAATTTGGGGGAAAAAAGTGCATCTTATAATCCGAAAAGTACCATACCTTTGATGCACATTTCGAAATTATGACATGAGAGATGATGGATTTTTGATACTTCATTTTTGTCTAAATAAACATTTACATATTACTACAACACTATGCCCTTATGGGCCTAATATTGTTAGTTGCCATATTTCAGTAATTTGAGCAATTGTGTAATTTCAAGGCAATTCCTGTCTTCTTATAGCTGTACAGCACAGTAAAGCAATACTGTATATATATATGCAGTATATATATGTGTGTGTGTGTACTGAAAATGTGAAAACAATTTTTTATATTTTACTTGTAAGTCGCAATATGATCATTTGAAGCCTAAAGCCTTAGTCAGCAATACGGATTGGAAGTACAGACACTGAGAGGAGTTGTGCAGAACTTCAGGCAGCAAGGGTCAGAGTACAAAGTGCAGAAGGAAAGCCTCTGAACCCACCTAATTAGGTGGATCCCAAGCTGTTTCCAGGCTGCGTGGACCCCATCACCACCTGCTACCTGTACCCTGGACTGTACCTGCATTTCATCGGTAAAAGGTAAAGGAAAATGCTACCCCTGTGTCCTTTAATTATTTCCTGCACCCTCAGTCCTGCCAGCACCACTATATTACAATCTAAGTGTCCTGGGACTAAAGTTCTGCCGGTGGACAGCTGTACCAACTCTGCTGCATCACCATCAGTCCCAGTGGTCTCTTCAAGCAGCGTCAGCTAACATCTCCTATTTACTGAGTACCACAGATGGCATCACAAACATTTATCCCATAAACTTTAATCCCTATTATTGGTCTCCCAGGGCCATGGACCAGGTCACTGCTGCCGTGTCACATCCCCTTTAAGAACTGGCCCAGTACCGAGTATCCCCATGGCCCTGGTGGGGGGCTCCAAACATAATGGTGCACAACAGCCCTAATGATGTGCTTGCAAGAGGAAACTTACCGGATTCACCTCTAAGGGCTGGCGTACATTTATGGAGCTAGTTACTCCACTTTAGTGGTGTAGCTTAAGATAATTTAACTGGCTGGTGTGACTATGCCCTGCCCATGACCATGTTGGCATATTTCGCTGGGACTGGAGTGTAAATGCTAAAAGTCACAATATTTTTTGCACAGCTCCTGTGATTTTTGGTCAAAGCACATTTATGGATCGCTCCTGTTGTGAATTTTATCCACTGCATGGTTTCCTTGGTTGACCCTGGCATTTCCTTAATGTTGACCTTTCTTGGTGTAATGCATACTGAGAAATACAGGCAGATATGTATCCTTCATGTTTGAAAAAATTACTTAGGATTTCATCTACTCTCACTATTTATGCTTTTCAAATAACCTATTGGGCCTCTTCATTGGTGGCTAGAGGTAGCCATAGGTTTAGCATTTTAAAAGTGAAGAAAAACGTAGACCCCCAATTCATCAAGACTGGCGGTTCTCTTGCTGGTCTTGATGAAGGAGGCATGTTGTAGACTCTCCTGATTCATTAAGATGATTAATTCATAAGATTCATTAACATGTCTCTTAACGAATCAGGCAAGATGCATTGTGGTTTGCGCCTCTGTGTGTGCCTCGCCCCCAATATTCTCTCAGCTTGAGCAAGATTTGTGGCGTCGTGAATGCCACTTGTCAAAAATTTGACTAGTGAGGATAGCAATGCCCCGTCATGTCTCTGTTACACCTCAGCTTTTCCCATTTTGTTGGAGCTAGGGGCAAGAATGATGTAATAACCTTTGCTACAAAAAATTAGGGGTTGAAAAAGCTTTGATGAATTGCCCCCCATAGAATTTTGAACTTTTGAATAGCTTTGTCAGTGCATTTATGCCAGAAACAAGTGTAAATGTTGTTATACTAACCAGATGATGACTTTCTCTTTACTAAATTAGCTTGGTAAATAAACGATTTGATATGATTTGAAACCATAAACAACTTTGAGATTTTATGTATGGCTACCAATGGGAGAAGAAAAAATCAAGCCGCACAGCCCGTGTTGGAACCCGATGTGCAGTTGGCCACCAGAACTGACGTACTCAGGAGGTGCTCGCGTTAGAAAACAGTACATGAAATATATCATAGAAAGAGAAACACGCAGCAACACTCACCGAGCCTGTGGTAGGAATTCGACTTTATTGAAGCATCTTTGTAACAATCTTCACGGCACGGGGGGGTAGGGAAAGAAGAGGTGTGAGCAGGGAAAGAACTTCTTCTTTCCCTACTCCCCCGTGCCATGAAGATTGTTACAAAGATGCTTCAATAAAGTCGAATTCCTACCACAGGCTCGGTGAGTGTTGCCGCGTGTTTCTCTTTCTATGATATATTTTATGTATGGCTACTTTCACACTTGCGTCGTGCACCTCACGTCGCTATGCGACGTTGCGGCCCATCGACGCAAGCAGCGAAAGCGCCGCACAACGGGGGCAGCGGATGCATTTTTCAAGCGCATCTGCTGCCCCATTGTGAGGTGCGGGGAGGTGGGAGCGGAGTTCCAGCCACGCATGCGCGGTCAGAAAAAGTGGACCGTCGGCAGTAAAAAACGTTACATGTAACGTTTTTTGCTCCCAGCGGACCGCCACAACACGGCACAACCATCGCACGGTGGTTGCGACGTGTGTCAATGCGTCACAATGCGTCGCTAATGTTAATCTATGGGGCAAAAACACATCCTGCAGACAACTTTGCAGGATGCGTTTTTTCCCCTAAACGACGCATTGCGACGTATTGAAAAAAACGATAGTGTGAAAGTAGCCTTAAGGGTCAATTTCTGCACTTGAGGCACCAAACAATAAATATCTATATTTGTATTCTTGCAGGTTTCATAAATAGAAATACAGTTGTGTGAAAAAGTGTTTGCACACAACCTGATTTCCTATTCTTTTGCATAGTTGTCACACTTAAATATTTCAGATCACCAAACAAATTTAAATACTAGACAAAGATAAAACAAATAAGCATAAAATTCAGTTTTTCAATTATTGTCTTTATTGTTAAAGGGGAAAAGGAATCCATACCTACAAGGCCCTGTTATTGCCCTCCCCGTACAACATAAATTAACTGTGGTTTATCAGATCTTTGAGAAGCTGAGTTCAAATTCCCTAGGTACACGGCCTGATTGCTGCTACACCTGTACTCAATCAAGAAATCACTTCACTGACAAAGTGAAAAGGACGAAAAGATCCTCAAAAGCTAGACATCATGCCGCTATCCAAAAAAGTTCTGGAATAAATTAAAGCAAATAAGTAAATTAAAAGCAAAGTAACTGAGATCTATCTGTTTGGAAAAGGTTATAAAGCCATTTCTAAAGCTTTGGGACTCCAGAAAACCACAGTGAGAGCCATTATCTACAAATGGCGAAAACATGGAACAGTAGTGAACCTTAGTAGTGAACCTACCCAGGCTCATCTCAGTTTTGCCAGAAAACATTTTGATAACCCTCAAGACTTTTGCGAGAATACTCTGTGGACCAACAAGACAAAAGTTGAACTTTTTGGAAGGTGTATGTTCCATTACATCTGGTGCAGAAGTAACTTAGCATTTCAGAAAAGGAACATCATACCAATAGTAAATTGCGGTGGTAGTGCGATGGTCCGGGACTGTTATGTTGTTTTAGGACCTGGAAGACTTGCTGTGTTAAATGAAAACATGAATTCTGCTGTCTACCAAAAAATTCTGAAGGAGAATGTTAGGCCATCTATTTGTGACCTCAAGCTGAAGCGCACTTGGGATATGCAGCAGGACAATGATCCGAAACACACCAGCAAGTCCACCTCTGACTGGCATAAGAAAAACAAAATTAAGGTTTTGGAGTGACCTAGTCAAAGTCCTCACCTTAATCCAATTTAGATACTGTGGCATGACCTTAGAAAGGCCATTGCTCAGAATCCCTCCATTGTGGCAAAATTACAATTCTGCAAAGATGAGTGGGCCAAAATTCCTCCAGAGCGTTGTAAAAGACTCATTGCAAGTTATTGCAAATGCTTGATTGCAGTTGTTGCTGCTAAGGGTAGCCCAACCAGTTATTAGGTTTAAAGGGCAATCACCTTTTGACATAGGTCTCTATAGGTTTGGATTTCTTTTTTACTTTAATAATAAAGACCTTCATTTGAAAACTGCATTTTGTGTTTACTTGTGTATCTTTGCCTAATATTTAAATTTGTTTGGTGATATGAAACATTTAAGTGTGACAAACATGCAAAATAATAGGAAATCCGGAAGGGGCAAACACTTTTTCACACAACTGTAAATATGACTATATATAGGTCTTGATGCCTTTTGTGACTTCATCCATACAGTTTTCCTATAATGATAAAACATGTATGTATTCAAGAGGATTATATCTATAAAAAAGTGCAATTAAGATCAAAATGATAATGTAATGTAATTTTTTTTTGGATTAATTAAAATGAATATAAAATACACATTTAACCAATGGTAATGGGTGGCAACACACTCCAAAACAGAGAATAAATAGATTTACTTTACATATGTATATAGGAAGTATCCCTGATGAATAACAATATAAGGGATTAGAAAGACAGTATAGTTATCACAATAATTCTGTGGACAAAGTGGGAATAAGTCTATTAATCCTAAATAACATGATGCAACATCAAAAGAGTATAGATCAATATGTAAAGTAACACATGCTAAATTATTATTACCGATATAGGAGGTGACTGCCCAGTCCCTGACACACGTTTTGATGCTAATGCCTTTTTCTGGGGGACTATGTACGCATGTACAGTACAGACCAAAGGTTTGGGCACACCTTTTCATTTAAGGATTTTTCTGTATTTTCATGACGATGAAAATTGTAAATTCACACTGAAGGCATCAAAACTATGAAATAACATATGTGGAATTATATACTTAACAAAAAAGTGTGAAACAACTGAAAATATGTGTTATATTCTAGGTTCTTCAAAGTAGCCACCTTTTGCTTTGATGAATGCTTTGCACTCTTTTGGCATTCTCTTGATGAGCTTCAAGAGGTAGTCACCGGAAAGGGTCTTCCAACAATCTTGAAGGAGTTCCCAGAGTTGCTTAGCACTTGTTGGCCCTTTTGCCTTCACTCTGCTGTCAAGCTCTCCTCAAACCATCTCAATTGGGTTCAGGTCTGGTGACTGTGGAGGCCAGGTCATCTGTTGTAGCACCCCATCACTCTCCTTCTTGATCAAATAGCCCTTACACAGCCTGGAGGTGTGTGTGGGGTCATTGTCCTGTTGAAAAATAAATGATGGTCCAACTAAATGCAAACTGGATGGAATAGCATGCCGCTGCAAGATGCTGTGGTAGCCATGCTGGTTCAGTATGCCTTCAATTTTGAATAAATCCCCAACAGTGTCACCAGCAAAGCACCGCCACACCATCACACCTCCTCCTCCATGCTTCACGGTGGGAACCAGGCATGTAGAGTCCATCCGTTCACCTTTTCTGCATCGGACAAAGACACGGTGGTTGGAACCAAAGATCTCAAATTTGGACTCATCAGACCAAAGCACAGATTTACACTGGTCTAATGTCCATTCCTTGTGTTCTTTAGGCCAAATAAGTATCTTCTTCTTGTTGCCTGTCCTTAGCAGTGGTTTCCTAGCAGCTATTTTACCATGAAGGCCTGCTGCACAAAGTCTCCTCTTAACAGTTGTTGTAGAGATGTGTCTGCTGCTAGAACTCTGTGTGGCTTTGACCTGGTCTCAAATCTGAGCTGCTGTTAACCTGCGATTTCTGTGGCTGGTGACTCGGATAAATTTATCCTCAGAAGCAGAGGTGACTCTTGGTCTTCCTTTCCTCATGTGAGCCAGTTTCTTTGTAGCGCTTGATGGTTTTTGCCACTGCACTTGGGGACACTTTCAAAGTTTTCCCAATTTTTCAGACTGACTGACCTTCATTTCTTAATGTAATGATAGCCACTCGTTTTTCTTTACTTAGCTCCTTTTTATTGCCATAATACAAATTCTAACAATCTATTCAGTAGGACTATCAGCTGTGTATCCACCAGACTTCTGCACAACACAACTGATGGTCCCAACACCACATATAAGGCAAGAAATCCCACTTATTAAACCTGACAGGGTACACCTGTGAAGTGAAAACCATTTCCAGTGACTACCTCTTGAAACTCATCAAGAGAATGCCAAGTCATCAAAGCAAAAGGTGGCTACTTTGAAGAACCTAGAATATAAGACATATTAACCATTAACATCAAAATCCCACGCTCTAATCTGCAAACACAGAGAGAATAAAAAAACTTACTAGCATAGCGCTCTGGTACTAAATAAGCATAGCCATCTTCCCTTAAAAATTTTTTATGTATCCTTTTTGTCCTTCTACAAATAATACATTTTTTATTGAGCAGCAAACTATACATACATATATTTAATAATTATGCTTTATGCTTTCCATAGTAGAACAATTGCATTTCCACTATAATTTTACCTCTTTTGTGGCTCTAAAAGTATTACCATATGTACATTAATTTAATTTGTGACCAAAATTATGCTATTAAGAGTCAAGCCCATAACGTATGCAATCTCCATTACACATTCACATTTCAGCATTACTTTCTAAGTCCAGAAATACCCTTACCAAGGCCAGTTTGCTCCTGTTATTGAGAAATCAGCAATTGAATTGATATGCAAATGAGGCTGTAGATCTGAAGCCTCTGTCACTCCAGCTCAATTCCTCACCCTGCCTTCTCCCGGTTGACTGAAAGCCCCATTGCTGTATGAATTCAAACAAATGAGCCATCTGCAAACAGGAGGCGGTGGCACTGGGCAGGGGAGAGATCTGGAGTGACGTAGGCTTCAAACCTACAAATAGCTCTTCAGCCTCATTTGCATACAAATTCAAATGCTAATTTCTCAATAACAGAGGAACGGACTGGCCATGTAAAGGTATTGTGGTACTTGTCTTTGAAAGAGCAACGTGCACATGAAATGACTTTGGGGTCTGAAATCTTTTTTAAAGATTCCCTTTACGATTGAGTTATTATAGATAGATATTACATACATTTCATCTACTTTTGCTTTATATAATTTCTTTTTGTATGTTAAAAGCAAAGTCTTTACGTCATATTATGTAGCCCTATAACCTTCTTAGTAAGTGACTTATACATTCGCCTTTCAAGTGAATACATCAATTTCTGGCTTTGAAACAATACTGTGATTTTGAAACTGCCGTAGAATGATCATTATAAAAATCTCTCAAAGTACGCAGCTAAAGCCAAAATAAAGGGTCCCAATCACCCCAGTGCAGAGAGAAATACCGTCGATATATTCTTATGCTTAAAGGAAAGTAGGATTGCTCTGTAACATTCGGCACCATCCCTGCCATGCAATTCTTTGGAGAACGTGTTACATTTTTATTTTAAACCCAGACAGGATAAGCTATCACAATGATACTGGCTACATCTGAACTGTATGTCTCAAGCTCTTTAGAGTTCACATAGCAGATCAATAGAATTTTTCAATAGAACGAGCACAACATGGTAGTTACTTTATACTCTGAAAAAAAAAATGCGGCATTCTATTAGCTTGCCATTTGAGCTCCGAGGAAATGGAAACATGCCCTTTAAAGAAGAGAAAAATAGAGCCAGGGCATAACAAAAAATGTTCTCTGAAGCATAGCCTTTAATAAGCAATTAAAACAAAGCAGCTTGCTGCATAGGAAATCACAGTCTTTAGAAAGGTAGACAGTCTCTCAGTCAAGTGCTTTGTGATTTATGACGAGAAACTTTTTTTTTCTTTCTGATGTTCTACACTCACTGGAGACAAATAGAAACTCCGTACAATAGCCTCACTTTATCAAGGTCCACAAATGAGTGATTTCATCACTTTTGCACAAAAAGTTTAAAGTTTAGGTTTAAAGTCTGCTAAAAACAATTTTGGGCATTTCCAGTTATCTATTACACGATCACTTGGGACATCTTCCCATACAACTGAAGTGCTAACAAAGATGGCTGCCAATTATACTTCCCCTACTGAACTCTGATGTGCATGAATTATGTAATGGCCTTGAGAAGCACTGCGCAGTTTAACTGGCAGACATACATGAGTGCACAAAGTGTAAATGAATAAAAAATTGGATAGGCATGTAACTAGGAAAAGGTTGGACATAAAACTGGCGGCCATTCTTAAAGAAAACCTGTCACCAGAAAAAAAATGCTAGTAACCTGCAGATACGGTATGTGTTTAATCTGCAGGTAAATAGCGTTACTAACCTACTCGGCTGCTGCACTTTGTTAAACGCGGCAAGGAGAAAATTAATTTTAGATCCCTCATCCTCGGCAGCATTCAATTTTCAGTCACGGGGGTGGCGCCGACACTGATTCAGTCACCACTCTGAGTATACAGAGCGGCGGCTGTAACTGAGCCCTCGATCCTGAATGACAGCCAGCCCCAATTCAGAACCAATGTCAGTCAAGACCAAGTGATGACTGAACCAACGCCACCCCATGACTAAAACCTGAATGCTACCGGGGAGAATAAAGTTTATTTTCTCCCTGCAGCTTTCCGCTAAGTGCAGACACTTGGCAGGTTAGTAATGCTTTTATTTTGCAGATTAACCCCATATCTGCAGGTTAACAGTGTTTTTTTTCCTGGTGACAGATTCCCTTTAAGCTACAAATCAGCAGACTTGTGAATCCTTACATTGCGCACTCTGCATGCTGTGAGGATTCTCCAGTGCTTATGCTGGGAATGGCGGTCATGCAGTAGGCATACTCCTGGTCTTATTCTGACTACTCTGTTTATGGCCTCCCTCAATACATTTGCATTGATCGAGATCTATCCAATCTAGTTGGAATGTGGCTAGGCACATGCATACCATATACTTTCGGTAACACAACTGCCCGTTACCAACCCCGGCACCGAAGAATCCTCACAGCGCGCAATGCACGTGATGTGAAAATTCACAAGTCTGCAGTCACAGAGAGTGACTGCAGACTTGTAGTTTAAGACTGGAAAACCCCTTTAAGGTGTGACTGGTGAAGGATTATATAAGTACAATATAATAACATAGTAACATAGTTATTAAGGTTGAAGGAAGACTTTAAGTCCACCTAGTTCAACCCATATCCTAACCTAACATGCCCTAACATGTTGATCCAGAAGAAAGCAAAAAAACCCATGTGGCAAAGAATAAGCTCCACATTGGGGAAAAAAATTCCTTCCCAACTCCACATACGGCAATCAGACTAGTTCCCTGGATCAACACCCTATCAATGAATCTAGTGTATGTAACCTGTAACATTATCCTTTTCAAGAAAGGCATCCAGTCCCCTCTTAAATTTAAGGCTAGGTTCACATTGCGTTAATGGGTTAAAGCTAGCGGACTACGTTACATGGCGAAATTGTCACAATTATCGCCATGCAACGGATCCGTTAGCGCACCCATTGACGGCAATGTGCTAATGGATCTCTAGCGCATCGCTAGCGCATGCCATTTTCGAAAAAAGCTATGTATCCACCAATCGAAAAAATGTATTATGAAGCAGGGTGTGACTAATATTAAAAGATAACCTTTAATCTATATGCATTAAAAACTGGTATAATTCACCATAAGACAAAAAAAACATAAAACATAAAGGACTCACAGAAAAAGATTCCTCCTCGAAAGGAATCTATCTAGAACTCGTCAAACCCCCGAGGTTACCTAGATAAACCTATCAGTATCAACCTCCAAAGGGGAGATAATATCTCCAAAACAGGAGTATATGACATGTATATGTGGTAAGCTACGTGCAATATATGAGACAGGAAAAATCTCCCAAAAGGGAGGGTGCACACATGAATTGTTAGCAGACCACAATTAATGTAAATCCTGTTTCTCAGCTCTCTCAGAGACACAGGATATAAAAACAGGAACGATCTCACCTCTGAGCTTCTTAACACGCCAGGGTAGGATCACTCACGTATACAGCATCTCGGAGGGGGGAGCCTGTAAATCCGGTCACACCTGTACCCATCCACGCTGTCTGGAAGATAGTTTTAACCCCAATATTCACGGACACATATTCCCTAAGCGTTTCGTAATCTGAATACTCATCAGGGGAAACTCGTGCAGAGTCCCTCCACCGCAGTGGGGGACCTTAAATCCGGGGGTATACCAATAAACGCTGTAAAGCCGCGTTACTTCCAGTTTAAATAGCCCGCCCTATTCTCACCTGGGCTGGGCTGGCTGATGTCATGTCGCATGCGCCCCTTGTGGAGCGCAGGTGTTGGACCGCACACGTCACTTCCGGTGACGCGTGCTGTCCCGTTGTCATGGCAGCATACTGTCCACACATGTCTCGGATTAGGGTGATCTTTCGGCAATTGATATCTTTGAGGAGCTGGTGACCAGAGATAGGTTTATCTAGGTAACCTCGGGGGTTTGACGAGTTCTAGATAGATTCCTTTCGAGGAGGAATCTTTTTCTGTGAGTCCTTTATGTTTTATGTTTTTTTTGTCTTATGGTGAATTATACCAGTTTTTAATGCATATAGATTAAAGGTTATCTTTTAATATTAGTCACACCCTGCTTCATAAACGCATGCCATTTTCGGCACGCGCTAGCGATGTCCCGTTAGTTTCGGACGGACCGCGGACGCTGCTTGCAGCATCCGAGGTCCATTCCTCGCTAGTGCAGATCGGGTATCTGCACTACCGGGATCAGCAAACGCGATCCCTTTTGGGACTTTGCGTTAGCGCAGTCCGTAGCGCTATGCGCTAAACGGACTGCCCTAATGCAATGTGAACCTAGCCTAAGTAATGAATCACTCATTACAACATCATGCTGCAGAGAGTTCCATAGTCTCACTGCTCTTACAGTAAAGAACCCGTGTCTGTTATTATGCTTAAACCTTCTTTCTTCCAGACGTAGAGGATGCCCCCTTGTCCCGGTTTCAGGTCTATGATTAAAAAGATCATCAGAAAGGTATTTGTACTGTCCCCTCATATATTTATACATTAACATAAGATCACCCCTTAGCCTTCGTTTTTCCAAACTAAATAGCCCCAAGTGTAATAACCTATCTTATTGCAGACCCCCAGTCCTCTAATAACCTTGGTCGCTCTTCTCTGCACCCGCTCTAGTTCAGCTATGTCTTTCTTATACACCGGAGACCAGAATTGTACACAGTATTCTAAGTGTGGTCGAACTAGTGACTTGTATAGAAGTAAAATTATGTTCTCCTCATGAGCATCTATGCATCCCATTATTTTATTTGCCTTTGTAGCAGCTGCCTGACACTCACCCCTAAACGTGAGTTTGTCATCCACCCATACTCCCAGGTCTTTTTCATTGATGGTTTTGCCCAGAGTTTTAGAATTAAGAACATAATTATACATCTTATTACTTCTACCCAAGTGCATGACCTTACATTTATCCCCATTAAAGCTCATTTGCCATTTATCAGCCCAAGCTTCGAATTTACATAAATCATCCTGTAATATAAAGTTGTCCTCCTCTGTATTGATTACCCTGTAGAGTTTAGTGTCATCTGCAAATATTGAAATTCTACTCTGTATGCCCCCTACAAGGTCATTAATAAATATGTTAAAAAGAAGAGGGCCCAATACTGATCCCTGTGGTACCCCACTGCTAACCGTGACCCAGTTTGAGTGTGCTCCATTAATAACCACCCTTTGTTTCCTATCCCTGAGCCAGCTCTTAACCCACTTACACATATTTTCCCCTATCCCCATTATTCTGATTTTATGTATCAACCTTTTGTGTGGCACCGTATCAAAAGCTTTTGAAAAGTCCATACACACTACGTCCACTGGGTTCCCTTCATGCAGTCCGGAACTTACCTCTTCATAGAAATTGATCAGATTAGTCTGACAGGAACGGTCCCTAGGAAACCCATGTGGATATTGGGTCATGAAGTTATTCCTCTTCGAATACTCCAGCATAGCATCTCTTAGAATGCCCTCCAGGGTTTTACCCACAGTAGAGGTTAAGCTTACTGGCCTATAATTTCCGAGTTCAGTTTTTGTCCCCTTTTTGAATATTGGCAACACATTTGCTATACGCCAGTCCTGTGGTACAGACCCTGTTATTATGGAGTCTTTAAATATTAAAAATAATGGTCTATCAATGACTGTACTTAATTCCTGCAGTACTCGGGGGTGTCTCCCATCCGGGGGCCGGAGATTTGTCAATTTTAGTGATTTTTAGACGCCGCCATACTTGCTGCTGGGTTAAACAGGTGACACTTAATGGGGAATTTTTGTAATCACTAGTCATTTTGTCTGCCATGGAATTTTCTTGTGTAAATACTGATGAAAAAAAGTCATTTAGCTTATTGGCTTTTTCCTCATCCACCATTTCACCCAGACTATTTTTAAGGGGGCCAACACATTTTGATTCACACAGCCAGCAGAATGCATTTTTCATGCTTTGTAAATACCTGACACACCGGTATGCTTCAGACATGAGGGATCAATTGCAACAGCTTGTCCAGTAACGAGTCCTTTATATCTGCAGATTATTGATCCATCCATGCTATAAGTGTCCACCCACTAAGAGAATAAGGGATTCCGACTGCCTTTTGGTCCCACATGCACACTTGGATAGCAGACAAATCTCTTTACCTTTTCTTTAATTATCCAGTCTGACAAGATGTAATCATAACGTCACGCTAGCCAGACCAATTAAAAGAAGTATCGGGAATGTGGGTAGATAAGGAAATTTGCAGGCCTCCCGTCCAGTGGTCTCGAATTACTGACCCAGACAATGGTCTGGAGTTCTGCGAATCCATTCTCCCATCTCTACTCTCCCATTGTTAACTTGTGCAGGGAAACTCACTATCTCAAGCACCTATATAATAGACATTAGGAAGCTTCTTGCTGCCTTAAAGAGGGAGTGGTTTCCTTTACCTACCGGGCCTATGTACAGCTGCGCAGTTTGAACATATGTCTGCCCTTGTCTCTTTGAAGAAGCAGTATGGGAAAAATTAAGGCATGCATTATGATGTATATATTGCATGCCCATGGGAAAGTGGTTGCACTTATTTTTTAAAACTGAGCCCTCTACACTTTGAGCTTCTTCTTGAGGAGGCTGATACCTAACTACATGCAGATGAAACATGAATGGAGAGTTGGTAATGCTTCTTTACATCACTTTAAGGACATCTGGCAGCAGCACCTTAAACTATTTTTATGTGCACATAACACCTTTAAAGACCAGCAAGTCCAGCAATACCTTAACCCTGACAGATTATTTCTCTGTAACTGAGAAACCAGAATTTGGATTGATATGCAAATGAGGCTGAAGATCTGAAGAATCTGTCACACCAGCACTATTCCCTGTTATGATCTGGTGATTAAGGAGCGACATGCGTCTAGCTCTGAGCAGGTGGCAACTATACTGACCGCAGTCCCTAACCTCAACACAACACTAGAAGTAGCCGTGGAATGCTCCTAACTCTGCCTAGGCATCTCGTCACAGCCTAAGAGCTAACTACCCCTAAAGATAGAAGCAGGAAAACTATCTTGCCTCAGAGAAAATCCCCAAAGGATAGATTAGCCCCCCACAAATAATGACTGTGAGAGGAGAAGGAAATGACATACATAGTATGAAACAAGATTTAGCACAGGAGGCCACTTCTAGCTAGATAGAAATAGTACAAGACAGAACGCTGTGCGGTCAGTAATAAAAACTAGAAAAAGTCCACCGCAGAGAAATGCAAAAATCTCCACACCTGACTAAAGGAGTGGAGGGCAAACTCTGCTGCCCAGAGCTTCCAGCTTAGCTGAATAGATCCATACTGAAAAGCTGGACAAATGAACAAAAACAAAGAAAGTGCTGAAAAACAAAGTCCATAACAAGTGAACCGCAAAAGGACAAGCAAGGACTTAGCTTTGATGAACTGGTCAGAGTGTCAGGAAAGTCCTAAGAGCAATGACTCCAGGCAGGAACAATTGACAACTGGCATTGAATGAGGGACAAGGCCAGACTAATATAGCCGAGCCAAAAAGACGATCACTGAAAACAGCTGCTGAAGCTAAATCCAAGAAGCAGCCATACCACTCAAAACCACAGGAGGGAGCCCAAGAGCAGAACTCACAAAAATGCTACTTACAACCACCAGAGGGAGCCCAAGAGCGGAATTCACAACAGTACCCCCCTCTTAAGGAGGGGTCACCGAACCCTCACCAGAGCCCCCAGGCCGATCAGGACGAGCCAAATGAAAAGCACGAACCAAATCGGCAGCATGAACATCGGAGGCAACAACCCAAGAATTATCCTCCTGGCCATAACCCTTCCACTTGACAAGATACTGAAGCTTCCGCCTCGAAAAACGAGAATCCAAAATTTTCTCAACCACATATTCCAACTCCCCCTCAACCAACACCGGGGCAGGAGGATCAACAGATGGAACAACGGGCACCACATATCTCCGCAACAAAGATCTATGGAAAACATTGTGGATGGCAAAAGAGGCTGGAAGGGCCAAACGAAAAGACACAGGATTGATAATCTCAGAAATCTTATAAGGACCAATAAACCGAGGCTTGAACTTAGGGGAAGAAACCTTCATAGGAACATGACGAGAGGACAACCAAACCAAATCCCCCACACGAAGCTGAGGACCAATACACCGATGGCGGTTAGCAAAACGCTGAGCCTTTTCCTGGGACGTCAAATTGTCTACTACATGAGTCCAAATCTGCTGCAACCTGTCCATCACAGAATCCACACCAGGACAATCAGAAGGCTCAACCTGCCCAGAAGAAAAACGTGGATGGAAACCAAAATTACAAAATAAAGGCGAAACCAAAGTAGCCGAACTGGCCCGATTATTAAGGGCAAACTTGGCCAACGGCAAGAAAGTCACCCAATCATCCTGATCAGCAGACACAAAGCATCTCAAATAGGTTTCCAAGGTCTGATTAGTTCGCTCAGTTTGGCCATTTGTCTGAGGATAGAACGCCGAAGAAAAAGACAAATCAATACCCATCCTAGCACAAAAGGCCCGCCAAAACCTGGAAACAAACTGGGAACCTCTGTCAGACACAATATTCTCTGGAATGCCATGCAAACGAACCACATGCTGAAAAAACAATGGAACCAAATCAGAGGAGGAAGGCAATTTAGGCAAAGGTACCAAACGGACCATTTTAGAGAACCGGTCACAAACCACCCAGATAACAGACATCCTCTGGGACACAGGAAGATCCGAAATAAAATCCATGGAAATATACGTCCAAGGCCTCTCTGGGACAGGCAAAGGCAAAAGCAACCCACTAGCGCGGGAACAGCAAGGCTTAGCCCGGGCACAAGTCCCACAGGACTGCACAAAAGAACGCACATCCCACGACAAGGAAGGCCACCAAAAGGACCTAGCAACCAAATCTCTGGTACCAAAAATCCCAGGATGACCAGCCAACACAGAACAATGGACCTCAGAAATTACCCTACTTGTCCATCTATCAGGAACAAACAGCTTCCCCACAGGACAGCGGTCAGGCCTATCAGCCTGAAATTCCTGAAGCACCCGCTGCAAATCAAGGGAGATGGCAGCCAGAATCACCCCTTCCCTAAGAATGCCAACCGGCTCAAGGACTCCAGGAGAATCCAGCAAAAAACTCCTAGAGAGGGCATCCGCCTTAACATTCTTAGATCCTGGAAGATATGAGACCACAAAATCAAAATGGGAGAAAAACAGGGACCACCGAGCCTGTCTAGGGTTTAGCCGCTTGGCCGACTCAAGGTAAATCAAATTCTTATGATCGGTCAAGACCACAATGCGGTGCTTGGCTCCCTCAAGCCAATGTCGCCACTCCTCAAATGCCCACTTCATAGCCAACAACTCCAGATTGCCGACATCATAATTGCGTTCCGCAGACGAAAACTTTTGGGAAAAGAAGGCACATGGCTTCATCAAGGAACCATCAGAATTCCTCTGTGACAAAACGGCCCCTGCCCCAATCTCAGAAGCGTCAACCTCAACCTGAAAAGGAAGAGAAACATCCGGCTGACGCAACATAGGGGCAGAAGTAAATCGGCGTTTAAGCTCCTGAAAGGCCTCAACAGCCTCAGAGGACCAATTAGTCACATCAGCGCCTTTCTTCGTCAAATCGGTCAGAGGTTTAACCACACTAGAGAAGTTGGCAATGAAACGGCGATAAAAATTAGCAAAGCCCAAAAATTTCTGAAGGCTCTTCACAGATGTGGGTTGAATCCAGTCATGAATGGCTTGGACCTTAACAGGATCCATTTCTATAGACGAAGGAGAAAAAATAAACCCCAAAAAAGAAACCTTCTGAACTCCAAATAGGCACTTAGACCCCTTCACAAATAGAGCATTATCACGAAGGATCTGGAATACCATCCTGACCTGCTTCACACGAGACTCCCAATCATCGGAAAAAATCAAAATATCATCCAAATACACAATCAAGAATTTGTCAAGATAATTGCGGAAAATATCATGCATAAAGGACTGAAATACAGAAGGAGCATTAGAAAGCCCGAAAGGCATCACCAGGTAGTCAAAATGGCCTTCGGGTGTATTAAATGCAGTCTTCCATTCGTCACCCTGCTTAATACGAACAAGATTATATGCCCCTCCAAGGTCAATCTTGGTAAACCAACTAGCCCCCTTAATCCTAGCAAACAAATCAGAGAGCAAAGGTAAAGGGTATTGGAATTTGACCGTGATCTTATTAAGAAGGCGATAATCAATACAGGGTCTCAAGGAGCCATCCTTCTTGGCAACAAAAAAGAATCCCGCTCCCAATGGTGACGAAGACGGCCGAATATGCCAATTCTCTAAAGACTCCTTATGGCACAGACAGGTTGAAAAGTCGGTCCTTAGGGAACTTACAGCCAGGAATCAAGTCAATAGCACAATCACAGTCCCTATGCGGAGGAAGGGAACTGGACTTGGGCTCATCGAATACATCCTGGAAATCTAACAAAAATTCAGGAACATCAGAAGAGGGGGAAGAGGAAATTGACATCAAAGGAATGTCACTATGTACCCCTTGACAACCCCAACTAGTCACAGACATTGATTTCCAATCCAGCACTGGATTGTGCACTTGTAACCATGGAAAACCCAGTACAACAACATCATGTAAATTATGCAACACCAGAAAACGGCAATCTTCCTGATGTGCAGGAGCCATGCACATAGTCAGCTGAGTCCAATACTGAGGTTTATTCTTGGCCAATGGTGTAGCATCAATGCCCCTCAAGGGTATGGGACTCTGCAAAGGCTGCAAAGAAAAACCACAGCGCCTAGCGAATTCTAAGTCCATTAAGTTCAGAGCAGCGCCTGAATCCACAAATGCCATGACAGAAAAAGATGACAATGAGCAAATCAGGGTCACAGACAGGAGAAACTTAGGCTGCACAGTACTAATGGTAACAGATCTAGCGACCCTCTTAATACGCTTAGGGCAATCAGAAATAGCATGAGCAGACTCACCACAGTAAAAACACAGCCCATTCTGACGTCTGTATCCCCTCTGTTCTGCTCTAGTCAAAATCCTATCACATTGACATTAGACATTGACATTAGACTCGAACAAAGACGACCCAGGAAAACATACTCAGAAGGGAGGTAAGAACATTTCTAAAACAATCCACAGTGAGGAGATTGGAACAAAACAAAATCCTCTGAACTGCATGCTCGCAAACGCCAGAAGCCTGACAAACAAGATGGAAGAACTAGAAGCAGAAATATCTACAGGTAACTTTGACATAGTGGGAATAACCGAGACATGGTTAGATGAAAGCTATGACTGGGCAGTTAACTTACAGGGTTACAGTCTGTTTAGAAAGGATCGTAAAAATTGGAGAGGAGGAGGGGTTTGTCTCTATGTAAAGTCTTGTCTAAAGTCCACTTTAAGGGAGGATATTAGCGAAGGGAATGAGGATGTCGAGTCCATATGGGTTGAAATTCAGGAAGGGAAAAATGGTAACAAAATTCTCATTGGGGTCTGTTACAAACCCCCAAATATAACAGAAAGCATGGAAAGTCTACTTCTAAAGCAGATAGATGAAGCTGCAACCCATAATGAGGTCCTGGTTATGGGGGACTTTAACTACCCGGATATTAACTGGGAAACAGAAACCTGTGAAACCCATAAAGGCAACAGGTTTCTGCTAATAACCAAGAAAAATTATCTTTCACAATTGGTGCAGAATCCAACCAGAGGAGCAGCACTTTTAGACCTAATACTATCTAATAGACCTGACAGAATAACAAATCTGCAGGTGGTTGGGCATTTAGGAAATAGCGACCACAATATTGTGCAGTTTCACCTGTCTTTCACTAGGGGGACTTGTCAGGGAGTCACAAAAACATTGAACTTTAGGAAGGCAAAGTTTGAACAGCTTAGAGATGCCCTTAATCTGGTAGACTGGGACAATATCCTCAGAAATGAGAATACAGATAATAAATGGGAAATGTTTAAGAACATCCTAAATAGGCAGTGTAAGCGGTTTATACCTTGTGGGAATAAAAGGACTAGAAATAGGAAAAACCCAATGTGGCTAAACAAAGAAGTAAGACAGGCAATTAACAGTAAAAAGAAAGCATTTGCACTACTAAAGCAGGATGGCACCATTGAAGCTCTAAAAAACTATAGGGAGAAAAATACTTTATCTAAAAAACTAATTAAAGCTGCCAAAAAGGAAACAGAGAAGCACATTGCTAAGGAGAGTAAAACTAATCCCAAACTGTTCTTCAACTATATCAATAGTAAAAGAATAAAAACTGAAAATGTAGGCCCCTTAAAAAATAGTGAGGAAAGAATGGTTGTAGATGACGAGGAAAAAGCTAACATATTAAACACCTTCTTCTCCACGGTATTCACGGTGGAAAATGAAATGCTAGGTGAAATCCCAAGAAACAATGAAAACCCTATATTAAGGGTCACCAATCTAACCCAAGAAGAGGTGCGAAACCGGCTAAATAAGATTAAAATAGATAAATCTCCGGGTCCGGATGGCATACACCCACGAGTACTAAGGGAACTAAGTATTGTAATAGATAAACCATTATTTCTTATTTTTAGTGACTCTATAGCGACAGGGTCTGTTCCGCAGGACTGGCGCATAGCAAATGTGGTGCCAATATTCAAAAAGGGCTCTAAAAGTGAACCTGGAAATTATAGGCCAGTAAGTCTAACCTCTATTGTTGGTAAAATATTTGAAGGGTTTCTGAGGGATGTTATTCTGGATTATCTCAATGAGAATAACTGTTTAACTCCATATCAGCATGGGTTTATGAGAAATCGCTCCTGTCAAACCAATCTAATCAGTTTTTATGAAGAGGTAAGCTATAGGCTGGACCACGGTGAGTCATTGGACGTGGTATATCTCGATTTTTCCAAAGCGTTTGATACCGTGCCGCACAAGAGGTTGGTACACAAAATGAGAATGCTTGGTCTGGGGGAAAATGTGTGTAAATGGGTAAGTAACTGGCTTAGTGATAGAAAGCAGAGGGTGGTTATAAATGGTATAGTCTCTAACTGGGTCGCTGTGACCAGTGGGGTACCACAGGGGTCAGTATTGGGACCTGTTCTCTTCAACATATTCATTAATGATCTGGTAGAAGGTTTACACAGTAAAATATCGATATTTGCAGATGATACAAAACTATGTAAAGCAGTTAATACAAGAGAAGATAGTATTCTGCTACAGATGGATCTGGATAAGTTGGAAACTTGGGCTGAAAGGTGGCAGATGAGGTTTAACAATGATAAATGTAAGGTTATACACATGGGAAGAGGGAATCAATATCACCATTACACACTGAACAGGAAACCACTGGGTAAATCTGACAGGGAGAAGGACTTGGGATCCTAGTTAATGATAAACTTACCTGGAGCAGCCAGTGCCAGGCAGCAGCTGCCAAGGCAAACAGGATCATGGGGTGCATTAAAAGAGGTCTGGATACACATGATGAGAGCATTATACTGCCTCTGTACAAATCCCTAGTTAGACCGCACATGGAGTACTGTGTCCAGTTTTGGGCACCGGTGCTCAGGAAGGATATAATGGAACTAGAGAGAGTACAAAGGAGGGCAACAAAATTAATAAAGGGGATGGGAGAACTACAATACCCAGATAGATTAGCGAAATTAGGATTATTTAGTCTAGAAAAAAGACGACTGAGGGGCGATCTAATAACCATGTATAAGTATATAAGGGGACAATACAAATATCTCGCTGAGGATCTGTTTATACCAAGGAAGGTGACGGGCACAAGAGGGCATTCTTTGCGTCTGGAGGAGAGAAGGTTTTTCCACCAACATAGAAGAGGATTCTTTACTGTTAGGGCAGTGAGAATCTGGAATTGCTTGCCTGAGGAGGTGGTGATGGCGAACTCAGTCGAGGGGTTCAAGAGAGGCCTGGATGTCTTCCTGGAGCAGAACAATATTGTATCATACAATTATTAGGTTCTGTAGAAGGACGTAGATCTGGGTATTTATTATAATGGAATATAGGCTGAACTGGATGGACAAATGTCTTTTTTCGGCCTTACTAACTATGTTACTATGTTACTATGTATATTGCATGGGCTCAGGACTTTGCTCAGAGGACACTGCCATATGGTGCACCACTTTGCGTTCGCGCAGGCGCCGATCAATCTGAATGACCAGAGACATAGATTCGCTCAAACCAACAGGCGTGGGAAACCCCACCATAACATCTTTAAGGGCTTCAGAAAAACCCTTTCTGAAAATTGCTGCCAGAGCGTCCTCATTCCATTTAGTGAGCACAGACCATTTTCTAAATTTCTGGCAGTATAATTCTGCCGCTTCCTGACCCTGACACAGGGCCAACAGTGTTTTCTCAGCATGCTCTACAGAGTTAGGTTCGTCATACAATAATCCGAGCGATTGAAAAAATGCATCTACATTAAGCAATGCCGGATTCCCTGACTCAAATGAGAATGCCCAGTCCTGAGGGTCGCCACGCAGCAGAGAAATAACTATCTTTACTTGCTGAATGGGGTCACCAGAGGAACGGGGTTTCAGAGCAAAAAACAATTTGCAGTTATTTTTAAAGTTCGAAAACTTAGATCTATCCCCGTAAAACAAATCCGGAGTAGGAATTCTAGGCTCTAAGGCCAGAGTCTGAACAACATAATCTTGAATACTCTGTACTCTTGCAGCAAGCTGATCCACACGAGAAAACAAACCCTGAACATCCATGCCTGCATCCAAATCCCGAATCACCCAGAGATCAAGAGGAAGGAAAAAGACAAAACAAACTAAAGAGAAAAAAAAATGGCTCAGAACTCCTTTTCTCTTCCTTCTTTTGAGATGCATTCAGCTCATTTTTGGCCAGTTGTACTGTTATGATCTGGTGATTAAGGAGCGACATGCGTCTAGCTCTGAGCAGGTGGCAACTATACTGACCGCAGTCCCTAACCTCAACACAACACTAGAAGTAGCCGTGGAATGCTCCTAACTCTGCCTAGGCATCTCCTCACAGCCTAAGAGCTAACTACCCCTAAAGATAGAAGCAGGAAAACTATCTTGCCTCAGAGAAAATCCCCAAAGGATAGATTAGCCCCCCACAAATGATGACTGCGAGAGGAGAAGGAAATGACATACATAGTATGAAACAAGATTTAGCACAGGAGGCCACATCTAGTTAGATAGAAATAGTACAGGATAGAACGCTGTGCGGTCAGTAATAAAAACTAGAAAAAGTCCACCACAGAGAAATGCAAAAATCTCCACACCTGACTAAAGGTGTGGAGGGCAAACTCTGCTGCCCAGAGCTTCCAGCTTAGCTGAATAGATCCATACTGAAAAGCTGGACAAATGAACAAAAACAAAGAAAGTGCTGAGCAACAAAGTCCACAACAAGTGAACCGCAAAAGGACAAGCAAGGACTTAGCTTTGATGAACTGGTCAGAGTGTCAGGAAAGTCCTAAGAGCAATGACTCCAGGCAGGAACAATTGACAACTGCATTGAATGAGGGACAAGGCCAGACTAATATAGCCGAGCCAAAAAGATGATCAGTGAAAACAGCTGCTGAAGCTATATCCAAGAAGCAGCCATACCACTCAAAACCACAGGAGGGAGCCCAAGAGCAGAACTCACAAAAATGCTACTTACAACCACCAGAGGGAGCCCAAGAGTGAAATTCACAACAATTCCCCACTCAGCACCGCCTCCTACTGCTTCATTGACAACCAAAATGCTATGCTACTTCAAGCAAAGGAGCCATCAATTAAGCAGGAGAAGGTGATGCTGCGTAGAGAATGGAGCTGCAGTGACAGAGATTTCAGATCTACAGCCTCATTGCATATCAATTCAAACACTGATTTCTCAGTAACAGAGTAACGGGCTGGCTATATAAATGTTTTGCTGGACTTGGGTTTGAAAGAGCCACATGCCCATATACATAGTTTGGATTGTAAAATTCTGCTGACAGATTCCCTCTAAATTACAACCCATCCACACACATATCATCCCTCATAATGATGACAACCACACATCATCCATCATAATAGTGCCAGCCACACAGTGTTCCAATAACCTTATGGATGAGGGCAGCGCACAAAAGTATTGCGAGATGTAGGTTGGACACCCCAATATATTGTAGACTATCAATACTGTGCATGCCGCTAAACATCCAATCAATGCTATATGCAAAATAGCTATCTTCCATTAAGTAAACGGTCTTTTTAGTGCTACCTTTAGGTGGCTGCCCTGTAAATTAAAGTCCATCTCATTAAAAAACCTCCAAATAAAAAACAAGATCTTTGAAATCCGTTCTCACTATACAGTAGGTAATAACTGTGATTTGGCTAGCCATATTTTAAGTCTAGGTGGGACTAGATATACTGTTTTTCTCTGGGAGAAGAGCTATTCTGCAAAATATATTCCACAAATTTTTCCTAATAAGTGAATCAGATTTCTGAGGGACCCAGCAAGTAACAGTAATGATTGTCATAAGTTGAAAAAAGAGTGGCTACATTCAGTATATTGATATGCTTTCTCTATTGATTGAGTGTATATTGACATGACATTCATGTGACATCACCTCACTTGATTGCAATTTCTAAACAAGAAGTGCAGAGATCACAGGAATCAGTGGTGCAAAAATGTGATAGATTTAATAAAGAAATTATATTACAAGTTTAACCATTTGTTGATGGAGGCAATTTCTTGTCTTCTTCTGACCAAGTCCAGTTTTTCATATGATGTGTCAATTCAATGTAACAATAATTTTCAAATGCTTCAATATATCCCAGTGATTCTGAGATTGTTTTCTGGTGACACATTGTACTTTATGTTCATGTTTAATTAACGAAAATGGAGTTAAAAATTGAAAAAATTACATCTTAATGTCAAAATTATTGCTTTAAGTCCATGTTTTTCATTTTAACAAGGTATGAGTAAATGGACCTCACAATTTGTTATGCAATTTCTCATGAATTTGACAATATAATGTGGTCAAAAAGTACTCTTTGACAACATAGGAGAGCTTGGAAGGGACTAAGCACTATTATACTTTTGGAGCCCAAATTTGACTGGAACAGATTGCCATGTCAAGTCTCTGAAGTGAAAAACAGTAGAAATCCCACACAAAATAACACATTTTGGAAACAAGGCCCCTCAAGGAAATCACCAATGGGTGTGTTTAGCATTTTGAACTCACAGGTGCTTCACAGAGCATCATAACAGTTGGACTTGAACGGAAAAATATTTTTTTTTAGTAAAATGTTTTAGCCTCAAATTTGTTATTTTCACAAGGGATAATAAGAGAAAATACAAAAATGTGTTATTTAATTTCCTTCAAATGCAGTGATACCGAATATATGGTCAAAAATAATGTTTTGGTACACAACAGAGTTTGGAAAGGAAAGAGTGATATTTGCTTTTCGGAGTACAAGTTGACCTGGAATAGATTGTGGATACCATGTTTCATTTACAGAGCTAATGAGGAACCAAAACGGCAGAAACAACTTGCAATTAACCCAATTTTTAAACTAAATCCCTCAAAAAATTAATTTAGGGTTGTGGTGAAAATCTTTAACCTACAAATGGAACTCATCATTTATTATTTCTACTGAACGTGGCAATACCCCATATACGATTATACACTACATTTTGGGCACACGTGAAAGCTCAGAAGGGTAGGACTGGTATTTGGCTTTTGGAGCGCAGCTTTGTCGGAACCATTTATGGGTACCATTAGCACAGCTCTGAAGTGCAAAAAACAGTAACCCCTCACAAATGACCACAATTTGTAAACCACACTGCTTAGCTTATTCTATTTAGGGATATAGAGAATACTTTGAAACCATATGTGCTTCGCAGTTTTACAACATTGAGCAGTAGAAATGAAAAATTACATTTCTACCTTCAAAATGTTATACACATGTTTATATAAAAAATTTTCACTTTAACAAGGAATGATAAGTAAACATGGATGCCCCAATTTATTATGCAATTTCGACTGGATGCAACAATACTCCATATGTCATCAGAAACTATTGTTCGTCCGCACGGCAGAGAATAGAAGGAAGGACTGTTATATGGCTTTAAAAGATCAGAGTTTGCTGGAATAGTTTGCGGGTGCCATTTGTAGAGCCCTTAAGGTGTCAGAAAAGCAGAAGAACCCCCAAAGTGACCGCACTTTGGAAATTACACTCCTTGATGATTTCTTCTATTGATGCAGCAATTATTTTGACCCCACTGGTGTTTTCATTCTGCAACATCCACTCCATACTTTTTTCTGGAAAATTGCAAACATGCCAACTGAGAGCCCAAATAAATTGCGAACAGGTTTTACTTCTGGAGAGACACACCCCATAAATTGTTAAGTGGGTACTTTCCGCTACATCAATGCCAAATATGTGGATGATAACTGTGGTTTAGGTGTACTGTGGGGTTCAACAGGGATCGGGGCATTTGGATTTGGGAGCACAGACTTTACTGTATGTTATTTTACACCATTCATTGAGCAATATAAGTCATAAGACAGTTTTATTTTTTGGGTCAGTATGATACCAGAATAACCCCTTCATGACCCAGCCTATTTTGACCTTAATGACCTGGCCGTTTTTTGCAATTCTGACCAGTGTCCCTTTATGAGGTAATAACTCAGGAACGCTTCAACGGATCCTAGCGGTTCTGAGATTGTTTTTTCGTGACATATTGGGCTTCATGTTAGTGGTAAATTTAGGTCAATAAATTCTGCGTTTATTTGTGATAAAAACGGAAATTTGGCGAAAATTTTGAAAATTTCGCAATTTTCACATTTTGAATTTTTATTCTGTTAAACCAGAGAGTTATGTGACACAAAATAGTTAATAAATAACATTTCCCACATGTCTACTTTACACCAGCACAATTTTGGAAACAAAATTTTTTTTTGCTAGGAAGTTATAAGAGTTAAAATTTGACCAGCGATTTCTCATTTTTACAACGAAATTTACAAAACCATTTTTTTTAGGGACCACCTCACATTTGAAGTCAGTTTGAGGGGTCTATATGGCTGAAAATACCCAAAAGTGACACCATTCTAAAAAATGCACCCCTCAAGGTGCTCAAAACCACATTCAAGAAGTTTTTTAACCCTTCAGGTGCTTCACAGCAGCAGAAGCAACATGGAAGGAAAAAATGAACATTTAACTTTTTAGTCACAAAAATTATCTTTTAGCAACATTTTTTTAATTTTCCCAATGGTACAAGGAGAAACTGAACCACGAAAGTTGTTGTCCAATTTGTCCTGAGTACGCTGATACCTCATATGTGGGGGTAAACCACTGTTTGGGCGCACGGCAGGGCTTGGAATGGAAGGAGCGCCATTTGACTTTTTGAATGAAAAATTGGCTCCACTCTTTAGCGGACACCATGTCACGTTTGGAGAGCCCCCGTGTGCCTAAAAATTGGAGCTCCCCCACACGTGACCCCATTTTGGAAACTAGACGCCCCAAGGAACTTATCTAGATGCATAGTGAGAACTTTGAACCCCCGGGGGCTTCACAAATTGATCCGTAAAAATGAAAAAGTACTTTTTTTTCACAAAAAAATTCTTTTAGCCTCAATTTTTTTCATTTTCACATGGGCAACAGGATAAAATGGATCCTAAAATTTGTTGGGCAATTTCTCATGAGTACACCGATACCTCACATGTGGGGGTAAACCACTGTTTGGGCACATGGTAAGGTTCGGAAGGGAAGGAGCGCCATTTGACTTTTTGAATGAAAAATTATCTCCATCGTTAGCGGACACCATGTCGTGTTTGGAGAGCCCCCGTGTGCCTAAACATTGGAGCTCCCCCACAAATGACCCCATTTTGGAAACTAGACCCCCCAAGGAACTTATCTAGATGCATATTGAGCACTTTAAACCCTCAGGTGCTTCACAAATTGATCTGTAAATATGAAAAAGTACTTTTTTTTTTCACAAAAAAATTATTTTCGCCTCAGTTTTTCATTTTCACATGGGCAATAGGATAAAATGAATCCTAAAATTTGTTGGGCAATTTCTCCCGAGTACGCCGATACCTCATATGTGGGGGTAAACCACTGTTTGGGCACACGGCAGGGCTCGGAAGGGAAGGCGCGCCATTTGACTTTTTGAATGGAAAATTAGCTCCAATTGTTAGCGGACACCATGTCGCGTTTGGAGAGCCCCTGTGTGTCTATGCATTGGAGCTCCCCCACAAGTGACCCCATTTTGGAAACTAGACCCCCCAAGGAACTTATCTAGATGCATATTGAGCACTTTAAACCCCCAGGTGCTTCACAGAAGTTTATAATGCAGAGCCATGAAAATAAAAAATAATTTTTCTTTCCTCAAAAATGATTTTTAGCCTGGAATTTCCTATTTTGCCAAGGGTAATAGGAGAAATTGGACCGCAAATGTTGTTGTCCAGTTTGTCCTGAGTACGCTGATACCCCATATGTGGGGGTAAACCACTGTTTGGGCGCACGGCAGGGCTCGGAAGGGAAGGCACGCCAATTGGCTTTTTAAATGGAAAATTAGCTCCAATCATTAGCGGACACCATGTCACGTTTGGAGAGCCCCTGTGTGCCTAAACATTGGAGATCCCCCACATATGACCCCATTTTGGAAACTAGACCCCCAAAGGAACTAATCTAGATGTGTGGTGAGGACTTTGAACTTCCAAGTGCTTCACAGAAGTTTATAACGCAGAGCCATGAAAATAAAATAAAAATTTTATTTTCTCTAAAATGATTTTTTAGCCTGCAATTTACTATTTTCCCAAGGGTAACAGGAGAAATTTGACCCCAAAAGTTGTTGTACAGTTTCTCCTGAGTACGCTGATACCCCATATGTGGGGGTAAACCACAGTTTGGGCACATGTCGGGGCTCAGAAGGGAAGTAGTGACTTTTGAAATGCAGACTTTGATGGAATGGTCTGCGGGCGTCACGTTGCGTTTGCAGAGCCCCTGGTGTGCCTAAACAGTAGAAACCCCCCACAAGTGACCCCATTTTGGAAACTAGACCCCGAAAGGAACTTATCTAGATGTGAGGTGAGCACTTTGAACCCCCAAGTGCTTCACAGAAGTTTATAACACAGAGCAGTGAAAATAATAAATACGTTTTCTTTCCTCAAAAATAATTTTTTAGCCCAGAATTTTTTATTTTCCCAAGGGTTACAGGAGAAATTGGACCCCAAAAGTTGTTGTCCAGTTTCTCCTGAGTACGCTGATACCCCATATGTGGGGGTAAACCACTGTTTGGGCACACGTCGGGGCTCAGAAGGGAAGTAGTGACTTTTGAAATGCAGACTTTGATGGAATGGTCTGCGGGCGTCACGTTGCGTTTGCAGAGCCCCTGGTGTGCCTAAACAGTAGAAACCCCCCACAAGTGACCCCATTTTGGAAACTAGACCCCCCCAAGGAACTTATCTAGATATGTGGTGAGCACTTTGAACCCCCAAGTGCTTCACAGACGTTTACAACGCAGAGCCGTGAAAATAAAAAATCATTTTTCTTTCCTCAAAAATGATGTTTTAGCAAGCAATTTTTTATTTTCTCAAGGGTAACAGGAGAAATTGGACCCCAGTAATTGTTGCCCAGTTTGTCCTGAGTACGCTGATACCCCATATGTGGGGGTAAACCACTGTTTGGGCACATGTCGGGGCTCGGAAGTCAAGTAGTGACGTTTTGAAATGCAGACTTTGATGGAATGGTCTGCGGGCGTCACGTTGCGTTTGCAGAGCCCCTGGTGTGCCTAAACAGTAGAAACCCCCCACAAGTGACCCCATTTTGGAAACTAGACCCCCCAAGGAACTTATCTAGATATGTGGTGAGCACTTTGAACCCCCAAGTGCTTCACAGACGTTTACAACGCAGAGCCGTGAAAATAAAAAATCATTTTTCTTTCCTCAAAAATGATGTTTTAGCAAGCAATTTTTTATTTTCTCAAGGGTAACAGGAGAAATTGGACCCCAGTAATTGTTGCCCAGTTTGTCCTGAGTACACTGATACCCCATATGTGGGGGTAAACCACTGTTTGGGCACACGTCGGGGCTCGGAAGGGAAGGAGCACCATTTGACTTTTTGAATAAAAGATTGGCTGGAATCAATGGTGGCGCCATGTTGCGTTTGGAGACCCCCTGATGTGCCTAAACAGTGGAAACCCCTCAATTCTAACGCCAACACACCCCTAACCCTTATCCCAACTGTAGCCGTAACCCTAACCACAACCCTAACCCCAACACACCCCTAACCCTAACCACAACCCTAATTCCAACCCAACCCTAACCCTAAGGCTATGTACCCACGTTGCGGATTCGTGTGAGATTTTTCCGCACCATTTTTGAAAAATCCGCGGGTAAAAGGCACTGCGTTTTACCTGCGGATTTACTGCGGATTTCACCTGCGGATTCCTATTGAGGAATAGGTGTAAAACGCTGCGGAATCCGCACAAAGAATTGACATGCTGCGGAAAATACAACGCAGCGTTTTCGTGCGGTATTTTCCGCACCATGGGCACAGCGGATTTGGTTTTCATAGGTTTACATGGTACTGTAAACCTGATGGAACACTGCTGCGGATCCGCAGCGGCCAATCCGCTGCGGATCCGCAGCCAAATCCGCACCGTGTGCACATAGCCTAATTCTAAAGGTATGTGCACACGCTGCGGAAAACGCTGCGGATCCGCAGCAGTTTCCCATGAGTTTACATTTCAATGTAAACCTATGGGAAACAAAAATCGCTGTACACATGCTGCGGAAAAACTGCACGGAAACGCAGCGGTTTACATTCCGCAGCATGTCACTTCTTTCTGCGGATTCCACAGCGGTTTTACAACTGCTCCAATAGAAAATCGCAGTTGTAAAACCGCAGTGAAATGCGCAGAAAAACCGCGGTAAATCTGCCATAAATCCGCAGCGGTTTAGCACTGCGGATTTATCAAATCCACTGCGGAAAAATCCGCAGAGGACCAGAATACGTGTGCACATATCGAAACCCTAACCCTACCCCTACCCCTAACCCTACCCCTAACCCTAACCCTAACCCTACCCCTAACCCTACCCCTACCCCTACCCCTAACCCTACCCCTAACCCTACCCCTAACCCTAGTTCTAACTCCAACCTTAGTGGAAAAAAAAAAAAATTCTTTATTTTATTATTGTCCCTATCTATGGGGGACAAATGGGGGGGGTCATTTACTGTTTTTTTATTTTGACCACTGTGATAGATTATATCACAGTGATCAAAATTCACATTGGAACGAATCTGCCGGCCGGCAGATTCGGCGGGCGCACTGCGCATGCGCCCGCCATTTTGGAACATTGCGGCGCTCGGGGAAGAAGACGGACGGACCCCGCCAGGATCGGTAAGTATAAGGGGGGGAGATCAGGGCACAGGGGGGGGAGATCAGGGCACGGGGGGGCGTCGGAGCACGGGGGGGGAGGGATCGGAGCATGGGGGAGAGTGATCGGTGTGCGGGCGGGTGGATCGGTGTGCAGGGGGGTGGATCGGTGTGCAGGGGGGGTGGATCGGTGTGCAGGGGGGGTGGATCGGAGCACGGGGGGGGATCGGAGTGCGGGGGGTTTGATTGGAGCACGGGGGGAGCGGACAGGAGGACGGGGGAGCGGAGCACAGGACGGAGGGGAGCGGGCCACAGATCGGGGGGCTGGGGGGGCGATCGGAGGGGTGGGGTGGGGGCACATTAGTATTTCCAGCCATGGCCGATGATATTGCAGCATCGGCCATGGCTGGATTGTAATATTTCACCATTTTTTTAGGTGAAATATTACAAATCGCTCTGATTGGCAGTTTCACTTTCAACAGCCAATCAGAGCGATCGTAGCCACGAGGGGGTGAAGCCACCCCCCCTGGGCTAAACTACCACTCCCCCTGTCCCTGCAGATCGGGTGAAATGGGAGTTAACCCTTTCACCGGATCTGCAGGGACGCGATCTTTCTGTGACACAGCATATGCGTCACAGGTCGGATTGGCACCGACTTTCATGACGCATACGCTGTGTCACAGGTCGGGAAGGGGTTAATATATTTCATATGTTTTGCTACTTTTGCACAATAAAAATGATATAAGATAAACAAAATGTTTTTGTCGCAGCATTCTGAGAGCTGAGACAACTTTCCAAATTTTTTTTTAATATATATATATATTTATTGGTATCATTTTGAAGTGCATAATGTTTCTGGTCACTTTTTATTCAAATTTTTAGATGCTGAATGAACAGAAAACAATATTTTATGAGTTTTTCACGCTATAAACTACAGTTTACAAAAAAATGTTTTTGTATTGCCATATGCTGAATGCTTTAATTTTTTTTTCACCAACAAATTGATACGAATTTTTTTACATAAAATTTTTTGTTTCAGTATGATGAAAAAGTTACATTTTTTAAACATTGTTAGGGCCGTGCCAACTTCGCCCACAAAGTACATCCTGACTCTGGCACTGGTGTCAGGACATAATCTTTCATTGCATGCCCTTCAGTGTTCAGTAGTGAACACTACATGTGTGTGCTAACAGAGCAAGAACAAATTAATGAGCTGGTGGCAATCAAAATACAGCTCCCTGCCAAAGCACTGCGGTCCCTAAGAATCTACTTGGGGGTCTGATAAAAGGTCATCGAGGGCCGTAAATGGCCCTGGGGTCTAAGGTTCCCCACCCCTGACACATATGTATCGTCATGGAGCTATACATTCCAATGTCTAAACATAGGATAGAGATATAAGGAACATCTTGTAATCTGTTATATTTGAAATTTGAAGGAAAATTATTTTAGTGAAGCAGCTGTGAATATAAAGTATTTTTAATCTCCTTTTAGCCATGAGATTGATGATAAATATGTTCTCTGAGAAACAGCGTGAGTAGAGTTATTTTAACTGAGCGAATTGTTGCCTGCTATGGTGCTCTGTGGTTAAGAAAGACTAATTCAATTATCATTACATCTTTTCTAAACTTTTTAAATTTAAATGGGGGAAGGCTGGCATCTAATTATGTAAGAGTAAAAAATATATGATTATATTTACTTTTAAATTTAAGTTTTATTCTAATGAAAGGTTTTTCACTGTCCATGATTATTTCTTTCCAGGAAAATTAATTGTGACATTTTCAAAAATAAGAAAGCAAAATGACTCAATTTTCTCAGGCCCAGTGTTTTATGTAAATAGAAGGCATGATTTGATGGATACACACCCCCAATGTGTTTGTTATAATTTACTCTTCGCTCTAAAAGCTCCTAATGTACAAATGTTGGCATGCATATGCAGCTCCCATCCAAATTATCTTAAGGGAAAAGTATAAATGGATGCATAAAGGCAGCAATTGGATGAAAGTGGCAGATGCAGACCTCAATGCCAGACTGTTTGAAGTCAATATGTGTAATGGCTTCATAAACTTAGCCAAACTACTGATTACATTGACTACAGATGTCAAACAAAGACAAAATAAAATACAAATGAAAACACACCTTTTCTTCAGCTGACTCAGTCAGCTTGGCAATCTACTGACCCTACTTGTACTTCTCAGAAACCATGCTTAGGATTTAAGAAATCAATATAACATCTGTATATTATAATTAATGGAAATCAAGCACATTTCTTATTTAATGGAAAAAATAAATATATGAAGTAAAAAATAGCTTTCACTCTTTCTCTCTCTATGTATATATATACTGTACACTATATATATATATATATATATATATATATTATACTTTGATAAATAGATCTTGGAATAAAAATAAGTTCCACAATTTCAAGGGTGCCAACACTTTCGACCTTGATAGTAATAGCAGTACAATCCATGGGAGAGAATACAAAGAATAACTCTCCAAGTATTAAAAAACAAAGAATGGGGGCAGCATTCCAAATCTTTATATATTAGTTCTAAACACTCTTTTTCGGTGATTACTTTGTATCTCCGCTCTTACTGCACCCACACACACAAATGATACACCATTTGAAAGGTAAACTTGCCCCCTTCAGCAAGAAAATTTCCAAACAAACCACACATCCACGATTTGTGATCACAAAATACAGTTTAAACATTAATTTTCATAAACCTGCAGTAAGGAAAAATGACCTGCAGGTGGCACCATACTACCCCAAAGCACACTAACACAAAGCTGCTTACAGACATCACAAACAAATCCTAACATTTGCCTTGGGGGCTTTCCAGCTTGCCGCACTTCTTGCCCAGCTGATTTCAGGCACATTGGAGGATTGCACACTTCACTGCAGGTGAGTCACATATGCAAACACATTTGTAAACATGCACTGCCTTTTCAATTACACACTTGCTCCGTTTATACTCCACCGACACACACAAATGATACAACATTTAAGAGGTCAAATTACCTGCAGGCGACATTTGCCTTGGGGTCTTTCCAGCTTTTCGAAGTGCATGCCCAGCCTATTTCAGGCAAATTCACATATGCAAACATACTTGTAAACATGCACTGCTTTTTCGGTGATTACTTCGCCCCCACACACAAATAACACACCGTTTGAAAGGTAAACTTGCCCCCTTCAGCAAGAAAAGACACAAACAAACCACACATAATAAAAATAATCTTTGTTTTTATATAACGCTATCATATTCCGCAGTGCTTTACATACATTATCATTGCTGTCTCCGATGGGGCTCACAATCTAAATTCCCTATCAGTATGTCTTTGGAATGTGGGAGGAAACTGTAGTACCTGGAGGAAACCCATGCAAACATGGGGAGAACAATACAAACTCCTTGCAGATGTTGTCCTTGGTGGGCTTTGAACCCAGGACTCCAGCCCACATTCACGATTTGATCAATGAATACAGTTTGAACATTCATTTTTAGAAACCTGCAGAAAAAGCTATAATCTACAGGTGCCACCACAACTTCAAGACATTTTTTTAGCCTCTACTTATCAAACCAATTTATTGTATTACCAATCTACATATATAAATACCTCTCTGTGTTCATCATCTCATTAAATACATTAACATTTGACCAGCTTGATTTTCCTGAAATTGCCTGTGCCCCGACAACCAATGTGTGAAAATTTCACACGGGCAAACTAGTATAAATTTATTAAAATGTTCTTTGTTCATGGGAAAATCCCATTAAGGAATAAGGTCAGGATCAATTGTGTGTCACAGGATAAATACAGTACATTTTTAAAAAAATCTTTAAGCAACCTACAAACCTATATTTCTTTCTGCAAAGGCACTTAACATTTTCGCCAAACTACTAATTTATTCTTTATGATATCAACTGCATATTTTCAGAATGGTAACACTATCTCTAACACTAGCAGCTCCAAACTGACAGTATTTGTACTTTGCAAAAACCCGATGACAGGTTTTCTTTAAAGGTACCGTCACATTAAGCGAAGCTGCAGCGATATAGGCAACGATGCCGATCGCTGCAGCGTCGCTGTTTCGTCGCTGTGTGGTCGCTGGAGAGCTGTCACACAGACAGCTCTCCAGCGACCAACGATGCCGAAGTCCCCAGGTAACCAGGGTAAACATCGGGTTACTAAGCGCAGGGCCGCGCTTAGTAACCCAATGTTTACCCTGGTTACCATTGTAAATGTAAAAAAAAAAACAGTACATACTTACATTCCGGTGTCTGTCCCCTCGCCGTCAGCTTCCCGCACTGACTGTGAGCGCCGGCCGGCCGTAAAGCAGAGCGGTGACGTCACCGCTGTGCTTTACGGCCGGCCGGCGCTCACAGTCAGTGCAGGAAGCTGACGGCGAGGGGACAGACACCGGAATGTAAGTATGTACTGTTTGGTTTTTTTTACATTTACAATGGTAACCAGGGTAAATATTGGGTTACTAAGTGCGGCCCTGCGCTTAGTAACCCGATGTTTACCCTGGTTACCAGTGACGACATCGCTGAATCGGCGTCACACACGCCGATTCAGCGATGTCTGCGGGAGATCCAGCGACGAAATAAAGTTCTGGCCTTTCTGCTCCGACCAACGATGTCACAGCAGGATCCAGATCGCTGCTGCGTGTCAAACACAACGATATCGCTTTCCAGGACGCTGCAACGTCACGGATCGCTAGCGATATCGTTGTTAAGTTGTTCAGTGTGAAGGTACCTTAAGGGAAAAATAAATCCAAACCTACAGGGCCCTGTGTGAAAAAGTTATTAGCCTCGAAACCTAATAACTGATTGGGCCATCCTTAGCGGCAACAACTGCAGTCAAGCTTTTGCGATAACTGACATTGAGTCTTTTACATTGCTCTGGAGGAATTTTGGCCCACTCATCTTTGCAGCATTGTTGTAGTTCAGCCACATTGAAGGGTTTCTGAGCACAATCTGCCTTTTTAAGGTCATGTGACAGAAACTCAATCAGATTAAGGTCAGAACTTTGACTAGATCTAGACCACTCCAAAGTCTTAATTTTGTTTTTCTTAAGCCATTCAGAGGTGGACTTGCTGGGGTGTTTTAGATCATTGTCCTGCTGCAAAACCCAAGAGCGCTTCAGCTTCAGATCACGTACATATGACCAGACATACTCTTTCAGGATTTTTTTGGTAGAGAGCAGAATTCATGGTTCAATTTACCTCAGCAAGTCTTCTAGGTCCTGAAGCAGCAAAACATCCCCAGACACTACCACCACCATATTTTACTGTTGATATGATGATCCTTTTCTGATATGCTGTGTTACTTCTACGTCAAATGTAATGGAACATTCACCTACCAAAAAGTTCAACTTTTGTCTCGTCAGTCCACAGAGTTTTCTCTCAAAAGTCTTGGAGGTAATCACGATGTTTTCTGGCAAAACTGAGAAGAGCGTTTATGTTCTTATTGCTCAGCAGTGGTTTTCGTCTTTGAACTCTGCCATGTGGGCCAGTTATACACAGTCTCTTTCTTATGGTGGAGTCATAACATTGACCTTAACTGAGGCAAGTAAGGCCTGCAGTTCTTTGGGTGTTGTTGTAGGGTCATTTGTGACCTCTTGGATAGGTCGTCTCTGCATTTTTGGGGTAATTTTGGTCTACTTCACTTTGTCAGGCAGGTCTTACTTAAGTGATTATATGAAGCAAAGATGTGTGCTGGCTCCATCCACAGATATTCCCTTTAATGCATGGGATAAGCAGGGAACCAGACCTTACAGGAATATTGGTGCATATGTGAGGGATGGCCAGGGCAGTAGTCGTGGCCACCAGCATTTACAACAGTGTGCCCTGACTCCCAAACACGTTGCGCATCACACAGCATACCTGCAACGTCTTCTTCAGCTCCATCAGGGACCTCTGCATGTTTCAGGAGGTCCTCTGGATCCACTTTGGAATAAACAGAGTCACAGTCCATTCCAACTTTAACAAGAACTTCTTTACTAGGGCTTGTGCACAGCATGAGTATATTCTTCACAGTAACATCATCATCAGGGTATACAGCAATTAACTCCTGTCCCTTTCCTTCTCTTTCTACCACTAAGCTTGGTTCCGGGATGGACTGTATCTTTCGAGTTCTCAGTGTCTTCTCTGTCCAGATTTCTTGCCTTGTGTGGAGCTTCCATCAACAGCTGCTTTGCCTCATCTCTGAGGGCAGCAGCCCACGCAATCATCTGCCACAAGATGAGCGACCTGCTCGTAATGCTTAGTCTTCTTTCACTAGCAACTGCAGATCCACTTAACTGCACTGCCAGCACTGCTGCTGTATCTCTCTCCTGAGACAATCCAGGTCCCGAATATCAGCTGGGTTCTGTGCCTTGTTAACGTTGCGTTAAGTAAATAAGGCAGCACACTACAGCGCTAGAACATGCAAATTTGGAATACGAAATTTGAACTGCATTACTGCACTAGGAATATGAAAAATGAGAGCGTTTAGCGCATAAAAATGGCCAATTTTATGTGTACCTGGTAGCCCCTTTACGGCATCTCTCTTATACCAGATCCTACACTTGCCTTACCTCGCTGAGAATAAACGTCTCCATCTGAATGGGTACATGTGAAACCTCTTCCTAGACTAAAATTCTCTCTCTCTGTGGAGGGGTATTGGACCTGCTGTAATTAAAACACCTGTGGCTAGGAGGCGGAGTGCACGATCAGAAGGCTATTATTATTATTATTATTATTATTTATTTATATAGCACCATTGATTCCATGGTGCTGTACATGAGAAGGGGTTACATACAAGTTACAAATATCACATACAGTAAACAAACTAACAATGACGGACTGATACAGAGGGGCGAGGACCCTGCCCTTGCGGGCTTACATTCTACAGGATTATGGGGAAGGAGACAGTAGGTTGAGGGTTGCAGGAGCTCCGGTGTTGGTGAGGCGGTAGCTCCGGTGTTGGTGAGGCGGTAGCTCCGGTGTTGGTGAGAGAGAATACATTTCAAAAACCTGACCGGCACATCTAAAAATAGACTCAGTGTGAACAGGTGCTGAACCTTATTTACTTAACTATATACGAGTTGGCGACTCTAGGTTCAGCACCTGTTCACACTGAGTCTATGTTTGGATGTGCCGGTCAGGTTTTTGAAATTGTTAACGTTGCGTGGCACAGTGTTGCCCAGGGCTACCCAGCCCTGCTAAGCTAATGGGCACCCTCATCCCAACCCACTTCTATCAGGAAGTATCCTACAACTTATCCCACCTTGCTCCTCCTATGTTAACCATTTCTAAACTATTTACTACAGTTCCCCCATCTAGTGGCCCATCTGAGACAATGCTCCCATTCTACATTGTGCCCCATCTAGTGATCAACCCGGTGTAATACACTTTTCCTAAATATAACATGCATATCATACACGATAGCAGTAACATTAAATGTACACATCATAGCAGCATGGCAAATATACTTAAAGGGGTTGGGGAAAAGGTGCTACATATATTACAACCCCTTACACATCTTACAAATATAAAATGCATGAAAAAGTAGAGGATCACAGTGCTTTAAAACAATTCTTCTTTATTGGAAAATTAAAACATTGGGTTTGCACAGGTTGAATGGAATGCTTGCAGGATGACAGATGTTTCTCAACAATAGGTGATTCAACAGGTCATTTTATATGTCAGTAGGACAAACAACTCTATCTATCTACCTATCTATCTATCTATCTATCTCAGTATTAAAACCAGGGATTCAAGCTTGAGGAGGCTAATTTGCATATTCCAGGTGCCTTCTGGGAAAAGCGAAGAGTCTCCCTAAGCTAGAAGATCGTTGGGTACAGCCGGGACCAGCTGCTTGGAAAGAATCAACAAACCAGGGATTCAAGCTTGAGGAGGCTAATTTGCATATTCCAGGTGCCTTCTGGGAAAAGCGAAGAGTCTCCCTAAGCTAGAAGATCGTTGGGTACAGCCAGGACCAGCTGCTTGGAAAGAATCACCAAACCGCACGCCGTAATTTTTGCCTGTAGGACATTATTGCAAGAGAGCTTGGCTGAGTAGATTACACAAGAAGGAAAACACACAGCAAGTCAGCAGGATCTAGGAGCAACATGGCAGATGTGACAACCTACATGGTGAGCTGCAGCATGTGCTACATGTTCACAGATCGACCAGAAGAAGAATTAAATTTCACCTGTCAGAAGTGTAGACTAGTGGCCCTTTTAGAAGAAAAGGTGCGGGGTCTGGAAGAAAGAATAGCAACTTTGAAACTCATCAAAGAGAATGAAGACTTTCTAGACAGAACAAAAGCATCTCTACTGGTCACAGAAGGTGAAAAAAGTGTCAGAGAACCTCCAAAAGCAGATGAGTGGAAGCATGTGACCAAAAGAAGCAAGAAGACCATGGAGAAATCACCAACCACACAACTGAAGAACCGATATCAAATCTTTGTAGAGGATGAAGATGGCACACCTAAGGATGAAGCAATACCAGCAAGCAAAAAAGAAAAGGGCACACAGCAACAAGTGACAGCAAAAAGTACAGCCAAGAAGCAACGAAGAGTGGTGGTGGTGGGAGACTCACTACTGAGAGGCACAGAAGCAGCCATCTGCAGACCGGACATAACTGCAAGAGAAGAATGCTGCCTTCCAGGTGCGATGATCAAGGATGTGATCGATAGGATACCAAAGCTCTTCAACTCCAAGGACGTCCACCCATTTCTTCTGATACATGTTGGCACCAATGACACGGCAAGTAAGGACCTACCGACAATCTGCAAAGACTTTGAAGAGTTGGGGAAGAAAGTAAAGGAACTGGATGCACAGGTAGTTTTTTCTTCTATCCTTCCAGTAGACGGGCATGGCACCAGGAGATGGAACAGGATCCTTGATGCAAACAACTGGCTAAGACGATGGTGCAGACAACAAGGATTCGGATTCCTGGACCACGGTGTGAATTACTTGTACGATGGACTCCTCGCCAGAGACGGACTACACCTCAACAAACCTGGGAAACATACATTCGCCAGAAGACTCGCTACACTCATCAGGAGGGCGTTAAACTAGAAGAAGAGGGGACAGGAAGAAAAACATTAGACTTGAACAAAGAAGATCCAGGAAAACATACTCAGAAGGGAGGTAAGAACATTTCTAAAACAATCCACAGCGAGGAGATTGGAACAAAACAAAATCCTCTAAACTGCATGCTCGCAAACGCCAGAAGCCTGACAAACAAGATGGAAGAACTAGAAGCAGAAATATCTACAGGTAACTTTGACATAGTGGGAATAACCGAGACATGGTTAGATGAAAGCTATGACTGGGCAGTTAACTTACAGGGTTACAGTCTGTTTAAAAAGGATCGTAAAAATCGGAGAGGAGGAGGGGTTTGTCTCTATGTAAAGTCTTGTCTAAAGTCCACTTTAAGGGAGGATATTAGCGAAGGAAATGGTGATGTCGATTGCATATAGGTCGAAATTCATGGAGGGAAAAATGGTAACAAAATTCTCATTGGGGTCTGTTACAAACCCCCAAATATAACAGAAACCATGGAAAGTCTACTTCTAAAGCAGATAGATGAAGCTGCAACCCATAATGAGGTCCTGGTTATGGGGGACTTTAACTACCCGGATATTAACTGGGAAACAGAAACCTGTGAAACCCATAAAGGCAACAGGTTTCTGCTAATAACCAAGAAAAATTATCTTTCACAATTGGTGCAGAATCCAACCAGAGGAGCAGCACTTTTAGACCTAATATTATCTAATAGACCTGACAGAATAACAAATCTGCAGGTGGTTGGGCATCTAGGAAATAGCGACCACAATATTGTACAGTTTCACCTGTCTTTCACTAGGGGGACTTGTCAGGGAGTCACAAAAACACTGAACTTTAGGAAGGCAAAGTTTGACCAGCTTAGAGATGCCCTTAATCTGGTAGACTGGGACAATATCCTCAGAAATAAGAATACAGATAATAAATGGGAAATGTTTAAGAACATCCTAAATAGGCAGTGTAAGCGGTTTATACCTTGTGGGAATAAAAGGACTAGAAATAGGAAAAACCCAATGTGGCTAAACAAAGAAGTAAGACAGGCAATTAACAGTAAAAAGAAAGCATTTGCACTACTAAAGCAGGATGGCACCATTGAAGCTCTAAAAAACTATAGGGAGAAAAATACTTTATCTAAAAAACTAATTAAAGCTGCCAAAAAGGAAACAGAGAAGCACATTGCTAAGGAGAGTAAAACTAATCCCAAACTGTTCTTCAACTATATCAATAGTAAAAGAATAAAAACTGAAAATGTAGGCCCCTTAAAAAATAGTGAGGAAAGAATGGTTGTAGATGACGAGGAAAAAGCTAACATATTAAACACCTTCTTCTCCACGGTATTCACGGTGGAAAATGAAATGCTAGGTGAAATCCCAAGAAACAATGAAAACCCTATATTAAGGGTCACCAATCTAACCCAAGAAGAGGTGCGAAACCGGCTAAATAAGATTAAAATAGATAAATCTCTGGGTCCGGATGGCATACACCCACGAGTACTAAGAGAACTAAGTAATGTAATAGATAAACCATTATTTCTTATTTTTAGGGACTCTATAGCGACAGGGTCTGTTCCGCAGGACTGGCGCATAGCAAATGTGGTGCCAATATTCAAAAAGGGCTCTAAAAGTGAACCTGGAAATTATAGGCCAGTAAGTCTAACCTCTATTGTTGGTAAAATATCTGAAGGGTTTCTGAGGGATGTTATTCTGGATTATCTCAATGAGAATAACTGTTTAACTCCATATCAGCATGGGTTTATGAGAAATCGCTCCTGTCAAACCAATCTAATCAGTTTTTATGAAAAGGTAAGCTATAGGCTGGACCACGGTGAGTCATTGGACGTGGTATATCTCGATTTTTCCAAAGCGTTTGATACTGTGCCGCACAAGAGGTTGGTACACAAAATGAGAATGCTTGGTCTGGGGGAAAATGTGTGTAAATGGGTTAGTAACTGGCTTAGTGATAGAAAGCAGAGGGTGGTTATAAATGGTATAGTCTCTAACTGGGTCGCTGTGACCAGTGGGGTATCGCAGGGTGTCGGTATTGGGACCTGTTCTCTTCAACATATTCATTAATGATCTGGTAGAAGGTTTACACAGTAAAATATCGATATTTGCAGATGATACAAAACTATGTAAAGCAGTTAATACAAGAGAAGATAGTATTCTGCTACAGATGGATCTGGATAAGTTGGAAACTTGGGCTGAAAGGTGGCAGATGAGGTTTAACAATGATAAATGTAAGGTTATACACATGGGAAGAAGGAATCAATGTCACCATTACACACTGAACGGGAAACCACTGGGTAGATCTGACAGGGAGAAGGACTTGGGGATCCTAGTTAATGATAAACTTACCTGGAGCAGCCAGTGCCAGGCAGCAGCTGCCAAGGCAAACAGGATCATGGGGTGCATTAAAAGAGGTCTGGATACACATGATGAGAGTATTATACTGCCTCTGTACAAATCCCTAGTTAGACCACACATGGAGTACTATGTCCAGTTTTGGGCACCGGTGCTCAGGAAGGATATAATGGAACTAGAGAGAGTACAAAGGAGGGCAACAAAATTAATAAAGGGGATGGGAGAACTACAATACCCAGATAGATTAGCGAAATTAGGATTATTTAGTCTAGAAAAAAGACGACTGAGGGGCGATCTAATAACCATGTATAAGTATATAAGGGGACAATACAAATATCTCGCTGAGGATCTGTTTATACCAAGGAAGGTGACGGGCACAAGGGGGCATTCTTTGCGTCTGGAGGAGAGAAGGTTTTTCCACCCACATAGAAGAGGATTCTTTACTGTTAGGGCAGTGAGAATCTGGAATTGCTTGCCTGAGGAGGTGGTGATGGCGAACTCAGTCGAGGGGTTCAAGAGAGGCCTGGATGTCTTCCTGGAGCAGAACAATATTGTATCATACAATTAGGTTCTGTAGAAGGACGTAGATCTGGGGATTTATTATGATGGAATATAGGCTGAACTGGATGGACAAATGTCTTTTTTCGGCCTTACTAACTATGTTACTATGTTACTATGTTACCCATCAGGCATTATTTTATGTTTGACTGGCTTGCATATAACAGTACTGAATTTTACAGATTCTCTTTTTCTGCCAGTGCAGCAATTGCTATTTTGAGTGAGCATGTCGTGAGTCGTGACCAGATCTGGAAAGTATTTTTGGAAACGTGGACACCCATTTCAGCTTTACATTCGCCCACTCAATGCCAGATGATCTGATACTGTTATAGCTAGGTAGTCAGTAAGGATTATGTAGAAAATACTGTATATACTGTGGATTTTAAGAAAGATATACTAGATGACTGTGGTAGGAAACTGTGCCTGCACAGTGTGATTTTATTTCCGTCAGATTTCAAGAACTATAATTATAAATGAGCAATTATTATTTGTCAGTGTAACAACAAAAACGATGAGAATTTAATTATTTTAATCCTGAGGCTTTTGAAAATTTTGCATACAAACATTGTGCATCTATGATTCAAATTTGCCATAAAGCTATAATTTAGAAATTATGATTTCATTATTCTTAGATTAATACTGAAAGAGGCAGACTCTTGAATACAGAATCATAATTAGCTTTTCCTGTTTCTAGCTGCAATTTTATCTTCAGTTTGGTGTACCAGAATAGATCACTGGGAACTTTGAAATGACTAGGTTTCAAGTCCTATTTCTCAAAGTCTTGTGCACTACATCCAGAAGCAGTGTAAATTGTTCATCATGACCAGATCCAGTAAGTCCCCCTTTAAGCGACACTGAAACTAATTGGTAATTGGCTCCATTATGATAGGATTGAATTAAAGAGATGGCTTTTCACATCTAAAGGACCCCCACACAAATTAGATTAATGTCGGTGGAAAATGGATTTGGACGACAATCTAATATGTGTGGGTATGCTGGCCAACTAATTGTTGGGGAAGATGTTGATGAGGCATGTACAATTTTGGACTGTTGTTCGCATTGTGCTCTCAGAAATAAGTTGCTAGTCAGATGAATCAACTGGCAGCTTTCTCATGGAGAACACAGGAGCACTCAGCCAAATGAGTGCTTACATGTATGGGAGAGTAAGCTGAGGTAACTGTAGGTCCAGGATTCACTGAGATGACTGTTTCTCAGGATTCGAACCTAGCAGCTCCTGTGCACCAGACGGCAGCTCTTCCCTCTGAGCTATTCAGCTCACTGGACATTTCCGTGCTAACCAACATACTTGTACCTATGTTGTTGCTGATGTCTCAACCCTAAGTTTCCTGTTGGTTACCACCCTGAGTTTCTGATTGGCTCATCCTGATGCACACCCTATTTAAACCTGGCCTTTCTCTCCTTTCCTTGCGTGATTATTGAGCCACCAGCCTCTAGTCAAGCTTCCTACCACCTGCTGCTTATTCCTTCAAACCACACTGCTGTTCCTGATATCGAACTCTGGCTTTCCTGACTAAGATTACTGCTTATTCTTCAAAGACACTGCTGTTCCTAATATCGACCTATGGCTCTCCTGACTATGTTTACTGCTTATTCCTTCAAACGACACTGTTGTTCCTGATATTGACCTCTGGCTTTCCTAACTATGATTACTGCTTATTCCTTCCAACTACATTGCTGTTCCTGTGTATTGACTCCTTGGCTATCCTTGACTACGCTACCCGCCAGTGCTGCCCCTAGTGGATGCAATATCGCTACTCCAAACCAGGTCAGTCCATAATATTGTTGGTCCAAGGATCATTGAGATGACTATCAGCACAAGGATTATTGAGATGACTATTGGACCAAGGATCGCTTAGATGTCTTTTGGCCCAACGATTGACTGAAGCATTGTTCAACCGACAGCCATATAATATAACTGGGTGCCTTAAGGGTCCATTTACTCTGACCCACCAGTGGTCATTTAACAACCTGTTCACAAAAGCAGACCAAAGTAAATGATGGGCACTGAGCAATGGAAAATATATCGCTCAGTGCGCTTAAGCTACCATAGTTTTCTGAAATGCAAGTTATGTTTACACAGGATGATGCAACACCAAGGATGATGATTTTCTTTTGGCCAGGGGCAAAAATTAATTTTACCCTAAAAATTTGCATTTTGCTTGTTCATGTGGTGATTAGCAGCCAGTCTAAATTGAAAGATAATTGTTGAATGATTGTTTTTTAAGAATTCACTCTAATGTTGAGAATTACATTTCAGTGTAAATGCAACTTAACAGGACTGGATATTGTCTCTAAGGCCGGAGTCACACAAAACATAGGAAAAATCGGTCCTAGTCTCCCTGCTGAGAGTCGCACGAATGTTCTCCGTATGGTAATCTGTATGTAATGCGTTTGCTATGCGATGATGTGATTTCCCCTCACCTATTTATCCACATGACATCCATATGATATGCATATGGCTTTACATTTCTCATTGATTTTCCCCATTAACTTAAATGGCTCATTGGTCGGAAATGAATAAAAACCTAATCAAGGAGCCCATATATTGGCTCTACAAGAAGTTCCCTCCCTCAATCTTTCAAATAGTCCCTGTGGGTGTCTTATTTTTGCTGGTTTGTGGCAACTTTAACTTTAAACACAATTGAGTGGATTATTTTACATTTTGTCTTACCCAATGATTTTTGATCTGAGGAGGTGGAGACGAATGTGGGTACAACTGACTTTGAGACCATGGCTCACTAAAAGGATATTAAGACCGCCTGTATGGTTCTCTATGCAGCCATCCTGACAAGTTTTATCAGTACTGTTGGATGAGCCTCTCTATATTTGACCTTCTTTTGGAGGCAGTGCTACCTGGCCTAACCTTCAAGGGCACAAAGATGCGCAAATGTATTTCACCACAGGTGCGTCTTTTACTTACATTACGGTATGTATTCATCCTATATTTGGGGTATATTTAATATAATTATCATTTTAAAACCCACTCCAGTCGTATGCTTTTTTTTCTAAATATTGTGTAAATGTTTACGGCATCTTGGATTCAATTAATTAACCACATTTTGTCATTATCACTCTCCGATGTTTGAAAAAATGAACTGTTCCTTTAGCATGTAATAGTGTTGTCTATTGTTCACCAGGGCTTAGTTTGCAATGTTGCTTACTTTTATGATGGACTACACTGTTAATGTTATGCGTGGAGAAGTTTTTCTGAATTTCTGTTTGTCTATTGTTAATTTTAGATTATTATCCACCGGTCTCTCCTATGCGGCACTTCATCTGTAGTTTCTGATTGGGAAATCGACCATTTCAGGCATTGTACATTCCATTTGTACAGAAATATGGGCCCACCTTTATAACTCTGTTATTCCGGAGCACAAACAAGAAGAGTGGTTGAGGATAGCCCGTGGCTTTGAGCAAACATGCCAGTTCCCCAACTGCATAGATTTACTGGATGGGAAGCACATCGGTGTTAATAAGCCGCCAAACTCAGGGCCCAATATTACAATTACCGTATATACTCGAGTATGAGCTGAGATTTTCAGCCCGAATTTTTGGGCTGAAAGTGCCTTTCTCGGCTTATACTCGCGTCACGGTCGGCGGTGGGGTCGGCGGGTGAGGGGAGAGGGCGCTGAGGCATACTTACCTAGTCCCAGCGATCCTGGCGCTCTCCCTGCAGTCCCACGGTCTTCGGGTGCTGCAGCTCTTCCCCTCTTCAGCGGTCACGTGGGACCACTCATTAGAGAAATGAATATGGACTCCACTCCCATAGGGGTGGAGCCGCATATTCATTTCTCTAATCGGCGGTAACGGTGACCGCTGATAGAGGAAGAGGCTGCGGCACCCGGAGACCAGCTGTCCAGGAGAAGGAGCGGGACGCCGGGAGCAGGTAAGTATTTCATATTTACCTATCCCCGTTCCACACGCTGGGCGTCGCTCCATCTTCCCGGTGTCTCTCCATCTTCCCGGCATCTCTCCGCTCTGACTGTGCAGGTCAGAGGGCGCGATGGCGCATATAGTGTGCTCGCTGCCCTCTGCCTGATCAGTCAGTGCGGAGAGACGCCGGGACCGGACGCTGGGAGCTGCAAGCAAGAGAGGTGAGTATGGCATTTTTTTTTTATTGCAGCAGCAGCAATGGCACAGCTTTCTATGGTACATCAATGGGGCAATAATGAACGGTGCAGAGCACTATATGGCACAGGTATGGGGCAATAATGAACGGTGCAGAGCACTATATGGCACAGCTATGGGGCAAGAATGAACGGTGCAGAGCACTATATGGCACAGCAATGGGACAAAAATGAACGGTGCAGAGCACTATATGGCACAGCTATGGGGCAATAATAAACGGTGCAGAGCACTATATGGCACAGCTATGGGGCAAAAATGAACGGTGCAGAGCACTATATGGCACAGCTATGGGGCAATAATGAACGGTGCAGAGCACTATATGGCACAGCTATGGGACAAAAATGAACGGTGCAGAGCACTATATGGCACAGCTATGGGACAAAATGAACGGTGCAGAGCACTATATGGCACAGCTATGGGACAAAAATGAACGGTGCAGAGCACTATATGGCACAGCTATGGGGCAATAATGAACGGTGCAGAGCACTATATGGCACAGCTATGGGACAAAAATGAACGGTGCATAGCACTATATGGCACAGCTATGGGACAAAAATGAACGGTGGAGAGCACTATATGGAACAGCTATGGGGCAATAATGAACGGTGCAGAGCACTATATGACATAGCTATGGGGCAATAATGAACGGTGCAGAGCACTATATGGCACAGCTATGGGGCAAGAATGAACGGTGCAGAGCACTATATGGCACAGCTATGGGGCAATAATGAACGGTGCAGAGCATTGTATATGGGGCACAGCTTTATATGGAGCATCTATGGGGCAATAATGAACTGTATGGAGCATTATATGTGGCACATTTTTATATAGAGCATCTTATGGACCCATCATGAACTCTATGGAGCATTATATGGAGCTCCTGATTCAATATGGATATTCAAAAACACTTAACCTACTGATGTCTCAATTAATTTTACTTTTATTGGTATCTATTTTTATTTTTGACATTAACCGGTAGCTGCTGCATTTTCCACCCTAGGCTTATACTCGAGTCAATAAGTTTTCCCAGTTTTTTGTGGCAAAATTAGGGGGGTCGGCTTATACTCGGGTCGGCTTATACTCGAGTATATACGGTATATGAGGCATTTCAATTGAGCTGCAATGTAATGAGGTCATATCTACGTAGAGGTCTTGACCACCAGTGCTGAATGTTTAATTATCGGCTATCCCGTGCATAATGATTGGTGGAGTGTGCCTTTGAAATCCTCTGTGCAAAGTCCTAATGTCAGCCATACAATTAAGTGAAGCTAATGTCAAACGTGTCATTAAAGCTTGTGTCATCCTTTACAATTTCATGAGGATTCATGAATGTCCATCAAATGATGCTGATGATGGAGACTATGGAAATAATGGGAGGGATCCCTCACATGTTACCAATCCACATCATCAGCCCTCTGGCCCTAAAGTGCAAGACATATTAACAAATTATTTTCTATCACCAGAGGGTTATACTCCATTGCAAGACTATTCTGTGTCTATGTTATAATAACCTTTGTTCAATTATTTTCATTAAACAACTGTTATCGAGCAAAGCATATGAAGACAATTTATGTGATAAAATACACCCTGTATATCAGAAGCATCGACTATATATTGGCCAAACAAAAATCACACATTGAAATAACAGGTTTATTGATTACTAGGGTATTTTTCTTACACAAAACCATATTCAAATCATATGGCAACTTAGGATAATATTCCATGGAAAAATGAAACAAACAAACAAGGACATTACCCATTAAAATACACATTTTTACAAATTCTGGTACAAATGTGGAGCTGATGGTGCGAGCACAGCCTGACTTGTTTGTTGATTTTAGATTCCTAGATGAGGGCCCCTGAGAGGTGGATGAGGATGGATTCCGGCCCAATGGAGGGCCCTGTTGTGGTACATGGTAATGGCCACTTGGGTAATGGTATCCATACTCATGTGGATTTATATTTGACATTTAGCAACCCCCCCAAGAAAGGCCATGTAAAACATACCCATGTTGAGACCACTCTCCTTCAGTGGGTATGTTCAAGTGGCCATATGGGACAGGTGCAGCTGAGTTTGAGAATTGTGATTGTGGTTGGTGGTAATGGTATGGAGTTTGATGGGGTGGAGGTGGGTCTGGGAGTGCTATAGGCTGGTCATCATGGCTCCCAGGCATGTGTAGGTGGTTGTCGGTGGACATCTGCCATCTTTCAAGGAAGTTGGGAACTGTGCGCATATACCATGCAAGACTCCATCCATATGCCTCCTCACCATCAGTGTTAACAGTGCATGATAGATATTCCAAAATACCAATGTCTACTTGGTGCCTGTTACTGGTGGTAGGAAGCTCCCTCCTGATTCAGTCCAGGATTGGGATGGCCACAGCCTGTGGTGAGGTATCCATGAGGAGTGTAGGACTACTGCTATGTTCACGTTCATCCTCATCTCGATTAGATTTCTGTCCTGCAGAAGGTCGTAGTGGTGGTGGTTGGTTTGTTGCTGATGGTGCAGAAGAAGGTCCAGCCTCCTCTTCAACTTCACCAACAGGGTCCAAGTTGACCACGGAATCTGATGCTGTTTCGCGTTCAGTAATGTTGGATTCAGTTCTATTAGTTGACAAAATTCAAAGGTAACATTTTTTTTAATTTATGTACCTGAAGGCCAAGAATAAAATCGTATGTCAAGCATGCACTTACTAACGGAGATCCAGGAAATTCAATGGGTCATAATATACTTCCACTTTTTACTGACTGCTGCACCACTCCTGATCCGTTGCTGGCGTTCACGGCACTATTGATCACGGCAGCTGCGCCACCATCTTGTGACATCAGCCACTGCAATGTGAGACAATAAATCAATCTAAGTATGATCACCTTGTTTGTGTTTTGAATGATAGGTTACAGTGTAAACTTCCCTTCAGTTTGCCAAGTGTGTATGAACAAATATGCCAGTTATTCCAAATAACATCATGTGGAATAATGTATTTAATATATTTTTTTGATTTTACTTACTAATGTCCTGCTGTAACTCACGTGGACCTTCCTCATAATTGGGGAACATCTGGCAGCATATGCGTCTCCAAGCTGCATCCTTTCGATTGCGGTCCTCATAGTTGGCGTCACATTGGTCCCAGAGCAAAAACCCCAAAACAGCTGTCTGTGGATGGATACCATGCTTGGCATAGGTGGTTTTCCTTTATTGGATGTTTTCCTTTATTGGATGCTGCCCTTCCTTTGGTTGTTCCTTCCTGGCGAAAGGCCTGACTATTCACTGCCTGCGTTGAGAAACACGTGATGGTGTCTCCGCGGTGTTGGATGTTTTGGTCTCCACAAGGTCAATCATCTGTGCCTTTATAGACTTTCTACTAGGCACTGCTCCTGATAGCCAGTTTCCTACTCCACACTGATGAGGGGCAAAAACCCCGAAACAGCTGTCTGTGGATGGATACCAATCTTGGCATAGGTGGTTTTCCTTTATTGGATGTTTTCCTTTATTGGATGCTGCCCTTCCCTTGGTTGTTTTTTCCCAGGGAAAGGCCTGGCTATTCACTACCTGCGTTGAGAAACACGTGATGGTGTCTCCGCAGCTCCTCTACATGCATTTGCATATTTGGGGGCAGTGTTCTGGATCACTGCATTGAGAAACACGTGATGGTGTCTCCGCGGTGTTGGATGTTTTGGTCTCCACGAGGTCAATCATCTGTGCCTTTATAGACTTTCTACTAGGCACTGCTCCTGATAGCCAGTTTCCTACTCCACACTGATGAGGGGCAAAAACCCCGAAACAGCTGTCTGTGGATGGATACCATGCTTGGCATAGGTGGTTTTCCTTTATTGGATGCTGCCCTTCCCTTGGTTGTTTTTTCCCGGGGAATGGCCTGGCTATTCACTGCCTGCGTTGAGAAACACGTGATGGTGTCTCCGCAGTTCCTCTACATGCATTTGCATATTTGGGGGCAGTGTTCTGGATCACTGCGTTGAGAAACACGAGATGGTGTCTCTGCGGTGTTGGATGTTTTGGTCTCCACGAAGTCAATCATCCGTGCCATTATATACTTTCTACTGGGCACTGCTCCTGATAGCCAGTTTCCTACTCCACACTGATGAGGGGCAAAAACCCCGAAACAGCTGTCTGTGGATGGACACCATGCTTGGCATAGGTGGTTTTCCTTTATTGGATGCTGCCCTTCCCTTGGTTGTTCCTTCCCGGGGAAAGGCCTGGCTATTCACTGCCTACGTTGAGAAACACGTGACGGTGTCTCCGCAGCTCCTCTACACGCATTTGCATATTTGGGGGCAGTGTTCTGGATCACTGCGTTGAGAAACACGTGATGGTGTCTGTTGTGAATTCCGCTCTTGGGCTCCCTCCGGTGGTTGTAAGTGGCACTTTTGTGAGTTCTGCTCTTGGGCTCCCTCCAGTGGTTTTAAGTGGAATGGCTGCTCCTTGGATTTAGCAGTCTGCAGCTGCTTCCACTGATTATCTTTCTGCTCGGCTATTTATGCCTGGCTCTTCCCTTCAGCCGGTGCCACTTGTCAATGGTTCCTGGTTGGATTCACATCTTTGCTTGGATTTCCCTGATATCCTGACCAGTTCAGCAAAGATAAGTCCTTGCTTTGCTCTTTTCTGTCCACATGTTGTGGATAGGCACCTCGTCACAGCCTGAGAACTAACTACCCCTAAAGATAGAAACAGGAAAACTATCTTGCCTCAGAGAAAATCCCCAAAGGATAGATAGCCCCCGACAAGTAATGACTGTGAGTGGAGAGGGAAAAGACATACGTAGAATGAAACCAGGATGTAGCACAGGAGGCCAGTCTAGCTAAATAGATAGGACAGGATAGAATACTGTGCGGTCAGTATAAAAAACGACAAAAATCCACACAGAGTTTACAAAAATCTCCACACCTGACTAAAGGTGTGGAGGGTAAATCTGCTTCCCAGAGCTTCCAGCTTAACTGAATAAATCCATACTGACAAGCTGGACAAAACATAGAATGCACAGAACGAATAAGTCCACAACATGTTGACAGAAAAGAGCAAAGCAAGGACTTATCTTTGCTGAACTGGTCAGGATATCATGGAAATCCAAGCAAAGATGTGAATCCAACCAGGAACCATTGACAAGTGGCATTGGCTGAAGGGAAGAGCCAGGCATAAATAGCCGAGCAGAAAGACAATCAGTGGAAGCAGCTGCAGACTGCTAAATCCAAGGAGCAGCCATTCCACTTAAAACCACTGGAGGGAGCCCAAGAGCAGAACTCAAAAAAGTGCCACTTACAACCACCGGAGGGAGCCCAAGAGCGGAATTCACAACAGGTGTCTCTGCGGTGTTGGATGTTTTGATCACCACAAGGTCAATCATCCATGCCTTTATGGTCCCAGATTTCAGGCCTGTCCTGCACCAGGACAATCAGCATTTCCACATTGATATGTCTGGTCATGTTGCTGGTATCCGTTGAGGTGTGTTCCTGGCTTTTTTTATTGGTTGACAGGAAAATCTGCATGTGCTGTGTAACATTCTGAAACTACCTTGAATTCCCTTATCTATATATATAATTGTCTAAGGGTTTTTCCGTCTGTCTGTCTGTCTTTCTGTCTGTCTGTCTGTCTGTCTGTCTTTCTGTCTGTCTGTCTGTCTGTCCTGGAAATCCCTGCTCTCTGATTTGAGATGCCTGGCGGCCTCGACCAATCAGAGACCGGCACAGCATCAACGTAGAAATCCCGCGTCTCTGATTGGTCGAGGCCGCCAGGCCTCGACCAATCAGCAACGGGCACAGCGACGATGATGTCATAAAGGACGTAGACATCCCGCGTCTGATTGGTCGAGGCCGCCAGGCCTCGACCAATCAGCAACGGGCACAGCGACGATGATGTCATAATGGTTGCCATGGCGACAATGATGTCATAAATGTTGCCTCGACCAATCAGCGATGGGCACAGCGACGATGATGTCATAATGGTTGCCATGGCAACGATGATGTCATAAAGGTTGCCTCGACCAATCAGCGACGGGCACAGTCTGCCGCGAATTCTGGAATCATCATTGTCCATATACTACGGGGACATGTATATTCTAGAATACCCGATGCGTTAGAATCGGGCCACAATCTTGTTTTCTATATATTTTTTAAAAACATATTTAAGCATCGTCCAGTTATGCATAGTCTATTTTATACACTCCTCAGTCCTCATTTAATAGTAAGGAAACAGGCCAGTATAGTTGAAAAATCAATTGAACCAAAGGTGATGCCTCAATCTCCAGTTGATGATTAAAGGGACACTGTCACCTGAATTTGGAGGGAACAATCTTCAGCCGTAGAGGCGGAGTTTTTGGGTTTTTGATTCACCCTTTCCTTACCCGCTGGCTGCATGCTGGCTGCAATATTGGATTGAAGTTCATTCTCTGTCCTCCATAGTACACGCCTGCGCAAGGTGTCCCTTTAAGATTCCTGTTGTACTCCTTGGTGGATTTATGTCCTCCACTAGTAGCTTTCCTGTCATATTTTAATCATATGTTAATTGCTGTCCTAGCAAGTCTCACAATTGAAATCACTAAATGTAGATAATGGCATTTCATGTGATAGCAATCCATTAGCACTCTATGTTTTATGGACATGGTACTAGCTGCTGTAAGATATGTGACAGGCAATATATTTCTCCTTGGATCTTGTGACTGACATTTTTATATTTGGTAAAGTATTAATGAAGCTGATTAAATATGTTGCATCTATAATATAACGCTGGGAGCGTCACTCTGTCTGAAGCCTTTATAGACTGTGCAAGCGCAAGCGCCGGCGCAGTCTGGCCCCCAGTGACGCTCCCAGGAGATCGCGGTATGCGTAAACACTGAACGCACACCGCGATTTCCAACAGAGAAGCAGGGACATGACAGGAGGGTGAGTATCGGCTATATTCACCTGGCCCTGTTCCACCGCTGCGTGCCGCCATCTTCTGGGTCCTCTGCCTGTGACGTTCAGTTCAGAGGGCGCGATGACGCGCTTAATGCGCACCGCCCTCTGACTGAACAGTCACAGCCAGAGGAGCCGGAAGATGGCGGCGCGCAGCAGTGGAACGGGGCCAGGTGAATATAGCAAGTGCTGGGGGGCCTGAAATAGTGGCGATACCGGCACCTGACCCCCACAGCGCGCCGGTGTCCTCGCCTGCTCAGGCCCCCAGCACTCGGCGCCCAGCGACGATAGGTGAGTATGATATTTTTTTTTTCATATATTGCAGCAGCATACAGGGCATATACCATGGAGCATCTTATGGGGCCATAAACCATAATGGAGCAGTGTACGGGGGCATATACAATGGAGCAGTGTACGGGGGCATACACTATGGAGCATCTTATGGGGCCCATAAACCATAATGGAGCAGTGTACGGGGGCATATACAATGGAGCAGTGTACGGGGGCATATAATATGGAGCATCTTATGGGGCCATAAACCATAATGGAGCAGTGTACGGGGCATATACAATGGAGCATCTTATGGAGGCCATAAACCATAATGGAGCAGTGTACGGGGGCACATACAATGGAGCATCTTATGGGGCCATAAACCATAATGGAGCAGTGTATGGGGGCATATACAATGGAGCATCTTATGGGGCCATAAACCATAATGGAGCAGTGTACGGGGGCATATACAATGGAGCAACTTATGGGGCCATAAACCATAATGGAGCAGTGTACGGGGGCATACACTATGGAGCATCTTATGGGGCCATAAACCATAATGGAGCAGTGTACGGGGGCATATACAATGGAGCATCTTATGGGGCCATAAACCATAATAGAGCAGTTTATGGGGGCATATACCATAGAGCATCTTATGGGGCCATAAACCATAATGAAGCAGTGTACAGGGGCATATACAATGGAGCATCTTATGGGGGCCATAAACCATAATGGAGCAGTGTACGGGGCATATACCATGGAGCATCTTATGGGGGCCATAAACCATAATGGAGCAGTGTACCGGGGCATATACCATGGAGCATCTTATGGGGGCCATAAACCTTTATGGAACAGCGTACGGGGACATATACTATGGAGCATCTTATGGAGGTCATCAACCTTTATGGAGCAGTGTATGGGGCATATACTATGGAGCATCTTATGGGGGCCATAAACCTTTATGGGGCATATGGATGGGAGCAGCAAATTAAAGAATGGTGGCGCAGGATGGGAGCAGCACATGACAGAACGGGGGCGCAGGATGGGAGCAGCACATGACAGGATGGGGACGCAGGATGAAGCAGCACATGACAGGATGGGGGCGCAAGATGGAGCAGCACATGACAGGATGGGGGCGCAGGATGGGTGCAGCACATGACAGGATGGGGGCGCAGGATGGTTGCAGCACATGACAGGATGGGGCGCAGGATGGGTGCAGCACATGACAGAATGGGGGCGCAGGATGGGTGCAGCACATGAGAGGATGGGAACGCAGGATGGAGCAGCACATACCAGGATGGAGACCATATACCAATATAAATGCTTGCCACCCGGGCGTAGAACGGGTTCAATAGCTAGTAAAATATATTGTCTAAAAAATAAGCCATCATCACATATGAAGAATGCTACGGGTCAAGGAAAATGGCGACATTAGCAAATTTTCTTTTTTCTTACAAAATTTTTTTTTTCACTACTTAACTAAAAAAACCCTCTAACATGTTTTATATTTGCATACTCGTACTGACCTGGGGAGTCATATTGGCAGGTCAGTTTTAGCATTTAGTGAACATGTTAAATAAAAAAAAAAACTATTGTGGAATTGCACTTTTTTTGCATTCTCATCGCACTTGGATTTTTAACCAGTAGCCTATACGGTAAAATCAATGGTGTCATTCAAAAGTACAACTCATCCCTCAAAAAACAAGCCACCATATGGCTATACTGACCAAAAAATAAAAAAGTTACGACTCTGGGAAGAAGGGGAGCAAAAAACGAAAGCACAAAAAATTGCAAGGTTGTGAAGGGGTTAAAGGCCAGAATAATTTGGTATAACTCAAATCTTTGTTTCTATCTTTGCAGTGAATTCTGGTCAGTTATATTAACAAAAACCTACTGAATTATGTTCATTGAATTCCTTGATCCCTGTCAAATCCTGTAGAACTTGCTACAAATTTTTGCTTAGTTGTTCTGTATTTTACTCATTGCCTTCAAGTAGGGCTGGATCACTCTGCAGTCACTTTGCTCGTCAAAAATGAGGTTGAGAGGCTTCTCTAATTTATAATGCAGTACAATTCAGTCTGCAGACAACATATTTGTTCTCGCAGCTGAGTCATCAATACTTAAACACTTTCAGGTAGTGTTTTTGTCTAATGAGGTATGCTTACTTTTTTTCTTACTTCAGCTTCTGGCTTCCTAACTTCTTAGCAAAAAATATTTAATAGCTCTTTTTTCCATCTTCCTTTTTGCCCTGGAGAATGGTCTCCATTGCAAGTAGCAAAGATAAATACCTCTAGTCACTCCATATAGTCACTCACAATGTCACATTTTTTTTAACACCATGTAATACCTGGTAACATAGTCTTAAAGAACATAGCTAGCAAGGCTGAAAAAAGACATTTGGTCATCTAGTTTAGCCTATATTCCATCAGAATAAATTCCCAGATTTACGTCCTTCTAAAGATCTAATCACTGTAAGATACAATATTGTTACGCTCCAGGAAGACATCCAGGCCTTTCTTGAACCCCTCGACTGAGTTTGCCATCACCACCTCATCAGGCAAGGAATTCCAGATTCTCACTGCCCTAACAGTAAAGAATCCTCTTCTATGTTGGTGGAAAAACCTTCTTTCCTCCAGTTGTCTTTTTTCTAGACTAAGTAATGCTAATTTTGCTAATCTCTCTGAGTATTGTAGTTCCCCCATCCCATTTATTAATTTTGTTGCCCTCCTTTGTACTCGCTCTAGTTCCATTATATCCTTCCTGAGCACCGGTGCCCAAAACTGTGCACAGTACTCCATGTGCGGTCTAACCAGGGATTTGTATAGTGGCAGTATAATGCTCTCATCATATGTATCCAGACCTCTTTTAATGCACCCCATGATCTGGTTTGCCTTGGCAGCTGCTGCCTGGCACTGGCTGCTCCAGGTAAGTTTATCATTAACTAGGATCCCAAAGTCCTTCTCCATGTCAGATTTACCCAGAGGTTTCATGTTCAGTGTGTAATGGTGATAATTAGTCATTCTTCTCATGTGTATAACCTTCTACCAGATTGTTAATAAATATGTTGAAGAGAATAGGTCCCAACACCGATCCCTGCGGTACCCAATGGTCACAGTGACCCAGTTAGAGAATATACCATTTATAACCACCCTCTGTTTTCTATCACTAAGCCAGTTACTTACCCATTTACACACATTTTTCACCAGACCCAGCATCCTCATTTTGTGTACCAACCTCTTGTGTGGCACAGTATCAAACGCTTTTGAAAAATCAAGATATACCTTGAAAATCAAGGTACCTTTTGACACTTTGGTTGCTGCTGTAGACCATTTGATTTTATTAATTGTATTTGAAAATACACATAATACAATATGAGTCAGAACTGCACATTTTCTACAATTGCACAATACCCTATTAATTAGGCTATGTTTTCATTTACATCTCATTTACATGCTATCAGGATTTGGAGGACAAACCCGAGAAGTGGACCCTCTGGGTCGCGGCTTCAGAGCCTCCAAGGACGAGCGGACCAGATGAAGCCACCCCCTGTACAGGGAGTGTTTGGAACAGGCCCAAGGAGGAGGAAACCACAACTGCCGGAGCCAAAGGGGCGACTAAGGGCTAGGCCAAAGGAGAAGAGAGGACAAGGTAAAGACAGGACCACTGAGGTGGCAGAGACAGCAGGGACACAGGGCAGACAGGAACTGCAGAGACACAGGACTGGCCGGAATGGCAGAGACACAGGGCAGGCAGGGATGGCAGAGAACACAGGGCAGGCAGGAACGGCAAAGAACACAGGGCAGGCAGGAATGGCAGAGACACAGGGCTGACTGGATTGGCTGAGACACAGAGCTGGCAGTGACACAGGACAGGCAGGAATGGCAGCGACACAGGGCAGGCAGGAACAGCAGATACACAGGGCTGGCAGGAACGGCAGGGAATACGGCAGAGACCATAAGAATGGAGCAAGGCAGAGTGTCACGCCGTAAGCGGCGTTAAAGGGGCAGGAGGGCGTACTGGGACCCGCACCTGTCCCTACCACTTTAATGGGGCCCTGGCTTTCCTTTATCTCGGGGGTACCTATGATGGTTAAGAGGCCCGAGCCGCCAGCATCTCCCTGTCTCCTGTCCAGGCCCTAGGAGGAGGATTGCACCAGTGTATAAACACAACAATAAACAGGGTATACAGACAAGGTAACTAAAAGTCTCAAACTCACCAAATGCTCACACAACCACAGAGGGTACACATAGAAGGGAAGAGAAGGAGAAAACTAGGAAGGAAAACAGGTTTAACAAGCAACCAAAACAACAGACACCAATCTCTGTAATAAACCTCCAAGCTCCAAATATCACTCTCCTTCATCCTCCAAGCCAGGCAGCAGAACTGATCACTGACACTAGCTGTAGTCAAGGCTGGGTCTATATAGAGGAGGATATTACAAAAATCCACTTCAGCTGAGAGACCCAACTCACAGCAACTCAGCAAATAAGGTTAACTCCTGCACTGCTGGCACAAAGCAGCCAGGTCAAAATACCGGAGAAGAGCTTCTGTTCACTGTGTGTGAACAAGGCCCAGAGCGCTGCGGTTCTCTGGAACCTCTCTGTCGCGGTAGCCCCGTGACACAGAGTCACAGCAAAGGAAACAGACAGGGAGCCAGAAGAACCTAAAGAAGAACCAGCAAGAAAGCCACCGACACCGATATCAAGGCGTCTTACCTGAGTAGATGCAGGGAGGAAATATCCGATGGGCGCCGCCATATTCTGGCGGAACGACCGGGTCACGAACTCCCAGAAGCTCCAGTGGTGAAAGGAGCGCATCTGCGCATGTGCAGCCCACTGAAGCGACAAGCGCCAGTGAACCAAGATGGAGGAGAGCGAGGAGCAACTTCGGGAGCACACCGGCTGGAGAGCTAAGTATTAGGCGGCGTGACACATGCAGAACATTTCCGGTACTTGTTCTGGTTTTTATGGTCCTCTGAAAATCCCCAGCCATAATTTGGAAGCTGTAATATTTTGTATAAGCAGCATTTTAGTACCTACAGTACACTGCTCATTGGTTATGATGTAGGACAATATTTTTAGGGAACTACAAACTACAGATTTAGTCTTTTCATACTGTGGTGAGGTGCCCACTAGTTGAGGACATGGAGGGAGTTTTAAAAGGAATTAAATGGTATTCCTATGTTGCTTTCTTTAGTTATACAGCATAAAAATAAGCAAGTTTGCAATTGACTTGCTTTTTCTGTCTTCTTTCATCCTCCTACAGTGAGAGTTTTTATGTTATATAGCGTATAGCTTGTTTCCAAGGTTGAATGGCCATCGGAATCTGGACTAGAATGTGCAGCAGTTAAATTTAAGGAGAGGAGCTAATTCCTAAGTTCTCTGTCAACTTTCTCTTGTCTATTGTCTTCTATACAGCAGTAAACTTCTCATCACCTCTCTCCCAAAACCTCTCAGCTCCTGGCTGAGCTGCTCTTATCAGTCCTGCATAATCATAATTCCACAGCCCTCAGCATTGACAGTTTTCGGAGCTATGTACTTGTTCACTGTTATCTCTATACCTACAAATAATTATATCTGTTACACTTTTGAACAATGACAGAAGGAGAAGGAAACTGGCCAGAATTGTCACTCGAGGAATGGTGTGCCATGCCCTTCCCCAGTAACCATAAAGTGAGAATACTACTTACTGCAGTAGCTGTAAGCTACTCAAGAAACTACTTAAGAACAAAATTTGATTTAATATACAGCCAATTTCTTCAGCTGCACATGCTTTCTCCTGACTGTAAAGTGGGGTTTTCAACACCATGTTCTCTTAATTTGCACTTGATCATGGTATATTGGCCTCATCATGTGCTTACTCAGTCATGAGACAAAAAAAAAGAAGTGAGAACTGCTAAGGCTACGTTAACATTAGCGTTGTGCGGAGCAGCGTCGGTGACGCAACGCACAACGCATGCAAAAACGCATGCACAACGCAGCTTTTTGTGACGCATGCGTTCATTTTTGCATGATTTTTGGTGCAGAAAAAACTGCATCATGCAGCGTCCTCTGTGCCCTGACAGTTGCGCCAAAATGACGCATGTGTCACAAAACGCAAGACAACGCATGTCCATGCACCCCACATGTTAAATATAGGGACGCATGATGCATGCGCCACCGCGGCTGCGCCCGACGCTGCCCCGCACAACGCTAATGTGAACGTAGCCTAACATAGACTGAGTGAGATCACTCACTGCCATCAGACAATGAAACTGTTTTAGGCCTGTTTCACACGTCAGTGTCTCCGGTACGTGAGGTGACAGTTTCCTCACGTACCGGAGACACTGACACACGTAGACACATAAAAATCAATGCATCTGTGCAGATGTCATTGATTATTTGCGGACCGTGTCTCCGTGTGCCAATGTTCGTGGGAGCGCACGTATTACACGGACCCATTAAAGTCAATGGGTCCATGTAAAAAACGTACCGCACACGGACGTTGTCCGTGTGCAGTCCGTGTGCCGTGCAGGAGACAGCGCTACATTAAGCGCTGTCCCCCCCACTGGTGCTGAAGCAGCGATTCATATCTTCCCTGCATCAGCGTTTGCTGCAGAAAAGATATGAATAATAGTGTTTAAAATAAAGATCTATGTGCCCACCACCCTCCCACCCCCTGTGCCCCCCCCCCCGCTGTTCTGAAAATACTCACCTGGCTCCCTCGCTGGCTGTCGCTGCTTCCTGTTCTGGCCGCACCTTCTCCTGTATGCGGTCACGTGGGGCCGCTCATTTACAGTAATGAATATGCGGCTCCACCTCCCATAGGGGTGGAGCCGCATATTCATTACTGCAATCGGCGGCCCCACGTGACTGCATACAGGAGAAGATGCGGCCAGAACAGGAAGCAGCGCCGGCGAGGGAGCGAGCCGGGTGAGTATTTTCAGAACAGCGGGGGGGCGCACAGTTGGCACATAGATCTTTATTTTAAACACAATTATTCATATCTTCTCTGCAGCAAACGCTGCTGCAGGGAAGATATGAAACGGGGCTTCAGCACCAGATGCTGGTACGTGTGGTACCCAGCACGGTGCGTGTGGTACCCAGTGGGCACACGGGCGGCACACGTGTGCCGCACATGTGCCACACTGATGTGCCACAGAAACGTAGGGGCACACAGACATGGATAATTCCAGTACCGATTTTTTCCGGTACCGGAATTATCTGGATGTGTGAAACCGGCCTTAGTCTTGATGATCAGAATATATGATGTTCCATTCATCATTTTTCTCCAGACAAGGATAAGAACATTTTCAAAGTACTCCGATAGGAATGATTTGTGGCTACAATACAGTGGTGTAAAATACATGTGTTTCCCTGGAAGAATATTTTTTCTATGTGCACTGTAATTTTTGGGGACTCAAAGGGTTTTCAGATTTTTTTTGTTGAAGTGGTCTCCAGAAACTAATTCTCCTAATAGTCTGATTTTTTAAAATAATTTTACAAGCATCAAAAAACCTTAAACAGTTACCAGATACCAATTGTTGCAAAAAAAATGATCAGTGCATTAGAAATGCTGCTTAATTTGGCACATGGAAATAATGGTATTCTGCACTTCAGGTCTATTGGCATTAGGATTAGAAGCATATTTAGCATTGTTTCCAGCTGGAAAGACTATGGAAATGTAAAAGAAATGACCAAACATTGGCTGATTTGGGCTATCTAAAAAACTGAAGATGTAGTTAAAAATAAGTTCCAAAAACCAAGCAGAAGACTATTGTAAAGTTGTAACTAACAAAATATAATCTTAATAACTTTGGAAGAAAAAATGCAGCATTCAAGATTACAAAATATGCGAAAAAGTGAACATGAGGGCATTCACTGGGCAATCCCAATTTGAAGATCACCACCATCAGTCTTTTCCCATCCTGCAGTGGATAATTCCAAGGAATAATTGATTGTAATACATGAACTGCAAATTTACAGATTTGATTTGTAAATAAATATGTTAGGACTGGAGTTTTTTGTCCTTTAACCCTTTACTGACATATGAAGTACTGGTACATTACTGTATATGCTGGCCCCCTGACTTTGATGCAGGCTCTCACTCCGAGCCCGCATCTTTCCCCCACACTTGACAGCTGATTTAATCAGGCGTCATGTGACTAACAGCCGCAGGTGAAGTGGAGCCATTATGATACTGTTATAAAAGCCTGCACGTGGCTGGAGTTATTAGGAGATTGTGATTTTCACTATACAGTGCTGATGCACTGCTATGTATAGCACAAGTGATCGAATCATGCAGCTTCAAGTCCCCTAAAGGGACTATAAAATTCTGCAAAAAGTGAAAAAAATTTAAACATATGAAAAAATGAAAAAATCACAAGTTCAAATCGACCCGCTCTTGCCCCATTAAAAATAAAACAGTAAAAAATTAAAATACTCATATTTAGTATTGCTGCGTTCATAAAAGTCTGATTTATCAAAATATAAAATAAATTAATCTGATGGGTAAATGGTTAAATAAAACAAGAAATCAAAACCCCAGAATTAGCGTTTTTTCACCTCCGCAATATTGGCTAACCGACTTGTAATAAATGTAAGTATTCAAAAGTCAGTCTAAGAAGTGAAGAAACCCTTATTATTAAGAGACAAATATGTTAATTGGTATACATTAAAAGTTGCAAAGTGAGAAAAAAATATATATACAGTATATTTAAATATATATATATATAAAAAAATAATCCAATAAAAGTACATAAAAAGGGGGGAAATGTTGCAAAATTAGCACTACATTATCTGAATCATGAGATCATGAGCCCTACCTATCAACTGAGGTCAACACCCTAATAGGCTATGCAAGTGAAGGTGACGAACCTAGATAGGTGATTTACTCTTAGAGTACAGATTCTGCTACAAAAAACATAGACATGACAGACTGTAGGACACATAAAAGACAAATTAAAAGCAGTTGTCTCCAATAAAATGCAATAAGAGACAATTACAACATTGTATCTACCCCAAATGGTATCTGCGAAAATGTCAGATCAGGGCACAAACAATCCTCACACAGCCCCATATCCTGAAAAATAAAAACGATACGAGTTTTGGAAAATAACGACAAAGGCAAAATTATTTTTTGCTTACAAATTTCCGAATTATTTTTCACCATTTAAAGGGAATGAGTTATTCCTTTGAATGACATGACCTGACAATAGGAATCTCCAGGTCAGCATGAATACGCACATATCAAATATGTATAGTTTGTTTTTGATTTAAAGAGGTTGTCCAGTCTGTTACACGCCAGGAATCCCCCAGCCCACTCACTTTGAGTTATGAGGATTCACCAGTTTCTCTGCCGAGAACGGAGATGATGTATGTGTTATACATACTCTCCGCCAGAACCCAACTATTGGGCGTGGCCTTGCTACATATGCCCACTAGTCACTCTCTGGCTAAGAGTATGTATAATGCATACGTACCTGCCGCTCCGCGCTCAGAAACTGGCAGCTCCACACAGCACACAATGCTCACAGTGAAAGTTGGCCCTCTCCTACTATATATAGGTGCTTTTCACAAAATTAGAATATCATCAAAAAATTATTTTACTTCAGTTCTTCAATACAAAAAGTGAAACCCATATATTATACAGAGTCATTACAAACAGTGATTTATTTCAAGGGTTTATTTCTGTTAATGTTGATGATTATGGCTTACAGCCAATGAAAACCTAAAAGTCATTATCTCAGTAAATTAGAATACTTTATAACAGCAGCTTGAAAAATGATTTTAAAATCCGAAATGCTGGCCTACTGAAATCTATGTTCAGTAAATGCACTCAATAATTGGTCGGGGCTCCTTTTGTAACAATTAGTGCATCAATGCGGCGTGGCATGGAGGCGATCAGCCTGTGGCACTGCTGAGACGTTATGGAAGCCCAAGTTGGTTTGATAGCAGCCATCAGCTCGTCTGCATTGTTGGGTCTGGTGTCTCTCATCTTTCTCTTGAAAATAACCCATAGATTTTCTTTGGGGTTAAGGTCAGGCGAGTTTGCTGGCCAATCAAGCACAGTGATACTGTTGCTTTTGGTACGTTTGACATAAAAAAGTTCATTCAGCTCACTTTAGTTGGTTACCAGTATGCGCGGGAAGTTGAAGCGCGGAATTGCGTCTCTGCCAGCCGCTTGGAATAGAGGTATGTAGGTGAACGAAGATCCAGATCCAGTAAATAAAATCAAATTGCTTTATTCTTATCCATTTAAAACAAGACAAAGATGCTGGGTATACCAGAGGAAGAGTGCCTGGTGAAGACTGAACACGTTTCAAACATGCTATGTGTTCTTAAACTCAGTTTGATAGAAGCAGGCAGGAAAGAAGTTTTTAAAGAAAAGAAACAGGTGAGATTAGAAAGATAATTGAAAAAACATGTGTGAAAACAATCCAAAACAGAAGTTTGTGGCATTAAAGGATTACCTGTTAATATCTGTTAACAGAAACAATAATATCAAGACAAGAACAAGTTGTAATAGTAGTAATGTAACATTATTTCGCTCTTAAGATTTAATCCCATTGGGATGCGAGTGTTTAACAAATAAATTATAAAGGCTTTCCTGCCATGTAGTGCTCTAATGGTTTCACCTACTGGAGTGGACTTGATTGTGTGGAATGGATGAAAACTATGTGCGTGGAGAATGGTGTTGCCTGCAGTTTTCTTGCTATACATGTAACTAGAGATAGTTTTATGTGCCAAGTCCTGCTGGAGAATGAAATTTCCATCTCTAAAAAGCTTGTCGGCAGAGGGAAGCATGAAGTGCTCTAGAATTTCCTGGTAGACGGCTGATCTGACTTTGGTCTTGATAAAACACTGTGCACCTACACCAGCAGATGTCATGGCTCCCCAAACCATCACTGATTGTGGAATCTTCACACTAGACCTCAAGCAGCTTGGATTGTGTGCCTCTCCACTCTTCCTCCAGACTCTGGGACCTTGATTTCCAAATGAAATGCAAAATTTACTTTCATCTGAAAACAACACATTGGACCACTGGGCAAAAGTCCAGTTCTTTTTCTCTTTGGCTCAGGTAAGGCACTTCTGTCATTGTATATTGCTCATGAGTGGCTTGACACAAGGATTGTGAATCTCCCCCAAATTTTTGAATGGCCTTTTCTCAGCAATCCTTTCAAGGCTGCGGTTATCCCAGTTGCTTGTACACCTTTTTCTACCAAACTTTTTCCTTACACTCAACTTTCCATTAATAAACTTGGATACAAGATTCTGTGAACATCCAGCTTCTTTAGCAATGACCTTTAGTGGCTTAACCTCCTTGTGGAGTGTGTCAATGGCTGCCTTTTGGACATCTGTTAAGTCAGAAGTCAGCAGTCTTCTCCATTATGAGCTTACTGAAACAGACTAAAGGACCTTTTTAAACGCTTAGGAAGTCTTTGCTGAGACAATGACTTTTGGGTTTTCATTGGCTGTAAGCCATAATCATCAACATTAACAGAAATAACCACTTGAAATAGATCACTCTGTAATTACTCTATATGAGTTTGACTTTTTGTATTGAAGAACTGAAATAAATTAACTTTTTGATGATATTCTAATTTTGTGAGAAGCACCTGTATGTGTAAATTTTGTAGTTGAGAACCTTCTTTCATATTTTACATTGGGCCAATGAGCTATAGTCATGCGACCTTGTAACGGTAGAGATGAGGATCTCTCGAAAGGTGGCGCCATCAGGGTAGGATGTCATGCGCATGTATGAGATTTCCTTCACTGACAGGTACAGTGAAGAAAATATCAATCATACCATGGGTGGCATGGCAACAGGACCTAATGCTGGACTAATCTGAGGAAATAGGTGCCCACCTGACTAGCCCTGACTATTTTGCATACAATAAATGGCACAATAAAAGTGGCTGTGGTTGTTGCTTTGGGACATCATGGACTTTATTGCAATACAGAAATAGGGCTGTGACACCTAATGGTGGAAATTTGAGGGCCTTTGGTAAGCTGAGTGATTTACTTAATTTTGTTATGTTAAACCAGCTGAAACCTTAGGCTATGTGCACACATTTAGGGCTCTTGTTGTGCACATGTCCATGTGAAATTCTCATGGAGATCTGCTGTGAACTGACTGAGCTTGAACTCTTGACTTCAAGAGTGACTTTTTCCCACAGTGCTGAGGTCACCGCAGTTCAGCCTGGCTGGGAACGCAACCTCACTGACTGGTGGTAACCTTGATGATGTCACAACTGTTAATGATCCTTGCAGCAGCTCAATCACCAGTGGTTCTCAGCCTGGCACCCTCCAGGTTGAAAACTATTTATCCCCCAGACATGGATTATGGCGTGGGACAGAACGACGGACACATGAGGGATATTTAACACTAAGAAGAAAGAGTATATACAACACCCACAAGGTAACTAATTAAAAATTCAATTTTTATTAGATGTATACCTAAATTACATGTAACATACTTCAATAAATTAGCGTTTGAATAATATTGGGAAGGTTTTAACGCTAATATACCCTTGGCCCTGAGTATACGATGTGCTGGACGATTATTTTTTACGTGAGGGATATTGTTGTTTTTTATTTTTGGTTTATTACAGGAGATGAGGGATTCAGTGGAATTAGGTGTTAGGTAAGTGTAACTTTGTTTGTTATTTTTAAACAAAAATGGAAAAGTGTGTTTTGTTTTATTCCTAATAAAGGACTTTATACTTGCTGTGTCTTTATTTACCATATAACTATAGGCCATGGGCTTGATGTCACCAGACAATACAAAGGTGTCATCAACCCCATAAATATGAACCCCACTTGCCACCGCTACAGGGCAAGAGGCAAGAGCTGGGCAAAAACGCCAGAATTGGCGCATCTATTAGATGTGCATTTTCTGGGCAGTTGCGAGCTGCTATTTTTAAGCTGTGGGAGGGCCTATATCAATGGAGTCTTACCAGTCTGAGAATACCAGCCTCCAGCTGTCTGCTTTAACAAGGCTGGTTGTCAAAAATAGGGGGGGCATTATGCCATTTTAAAAAAATTATTTATTTAAATAATTAAAAAAACAGCGTGTATACCCCTCTATCCTTGTTAGCCAGTCTTGCTGAAGTTTACAGCTGAGGGTTGCAACCCCCAGCTGTGAGTTTTGCATGACTGGTTATAAAAAATGCAGAGGAAATCATGACTTTTTTTTCATTTATTTACCTAAAGTGCAGATGGCGAGTGAGGAATAATTCCATCATCCGCTCCTGCTGTCACTGTTACTAGCAGCAGGTGTAGGCTGAAGGAAGTAATAGTCCCATCAGCTGCCGCCTGCTGTCATTGTTCTCACTTGAATACAACTTTCTTTATTCTCTTCTGCTCACCCTGATCATCGGCAGAGCAGGGGAGAATGAAGAGATCCGTCTTTAACACCTGGAGCCGGGGAACAGCGCTTACTTTACCGCTTCTTCCCTGGCACCCGTCCGTGTGTTACTGATGCGGAACACGGTTGCCACATGTGTGCCGCAAGTATTACAAACATCAACACACGAACACTGTCATCTCCGATACTGTTTTATTATACTATATGAAAAAAACTGACTTGTGAAAGCGACCTTAGGATTTGCAGCAGAAATACTGATGTGTTGGCAGTAAGAACACTGTGTAATTTGTGCATTTTTGCGTGCATTGTTGATTTGATTTTTTTCAAACTTTTTCCCATTCATTAAAATGGGTGAAAAACACTGCAAAAATTCTCAAAGAATCAATCTGCTGCAGATCTAAAATGCCTTCAAATCTGAAGGATAAAATAAGCAACATATGAGTGAGATTTCACAAATCTCATTCAATTTGCTGGGACAGTAAAATGCATTTTTTTTTGTTTTGCAAAAAAATAAGCTGTGCAAAAACACGGCATGTTTTCATATGATAGCAAATACATTCTTTAATTCTAAGGTAGAGTCTAAAATAGAAGGATAGGTATAGTGCACAATAGCAGCAGTGCTATATAAGCACACAGCTTGGTAATCAGTTTAAATTAAATTTAGAATTTAAATATGTGATTAGTCTGGAGAACTATAGAGGATCCTGCATCAGGACACAACAAGAGCAGATTGTGTCGAAGTCTCTTGTTGTTGCTGGACGAGAGCAATCATTGATTATTGCCAGATTGTTTCATATGAGCAGTCTGCAGGTTAATCCAAAAATCTGTACAGTATCTGGCGCCAGTCTGAAGATTAGAAATACATTATGTATAAAGCATGTTTAGCACATTTAACTCCTATTTAATTCCATAATCCCATAATTTACTTGAGTCATCAGGTTTTCATTAAAAGGAATTGTCTGAATAGTGATGGATTTATAGGGGTAATGCCAGGTTTACAGCTGATGTTTTGGTAGCGATTAAGGATTTTTTTTCTTCCAGATGTTAGCTGTGATTGGCATCTGAGTGCATCTTGCACATTATATTACATGAATTAGTAGAGGTTAGGTTTTTGAAGAAAATGGACATTTTAGACATTTTGAAATGAGAATTCTCAAACTTTTTATTCTAGAGCCTAGCCAAATAGATAAAGATGGTGCCAGGGCCTCAACATTAGTGGATAAATTCCATGTTAAAATCAAAAATACAGCTTCACCCTGGTAATTTTCATCTATATGTTTAAATTTTTTTCCTTCCCCTTCCATCAAAAGCTTTAACTTTTTTTTCAAGCTGACATGGACATATGAGACAAGTTGTAGTTTTGAATTATGTAATTTATTTTACAATATAATGTACAGACAAATGTGAAGAAGAAGTCCAAATTGGGTGAAAAAATACACAATTTCACTATTCTCTTTTGAGTATTGGTTCAGTTTGCATTAAAAAACTTACAATATGAATCTCTAGGTCAGTATGATTACAGCAATGCTAAACATATAAGTTTTTTTGTGGTTAAAAAATTTGAAACTTTGTAAAAAAAATAAACTTTTTGGACTCATGAGGGCTTATTTTTTTGTGCAGTAAGTGGTATTTTTCATGGATGCTATCTTCTGGAATATAGGAACTTTTTACTTCCTTTTAGTGCATTTTCTAGGTGTAATGCGAAAAATCATATACTGTTATTCTGGCGCTTCAATTATTTAGCTTTTTGGTGTTAACAGTCTGCTTAAAAAAATTTATATTTTGATATATTGGGAATTTATGGACACAACGATACCAAATTTGTTTTTTTAAAACTTTTTTGTTTCTTTTCTTTTGCATTTTTTTAAAACTTTTTTTTTCAATTTTATTTAAAGAGTAACTAAACTTTTTTCTTTTTTTTTATAATTTTGTAAAGCATGCAAAGTTATGAAACTTTGCAAATCAGTTAATTAGGGGATTTGTGTTCATTTCTGTAAAAAAAAATTACTTGTAAGTAGCTTCCAAACCTGTGTTATTTCCATTCTATTTTCCAGCCTTCAGCTGTATTTTTAACAAAACAGCTGATGACAGCAGTAGAATGTTCATAGCTATCTGGCAATGACAAACACAGGAGTCTCCTGTAGACCCCAGATTGTCATCCCAACCCATCAGCGACCCACAGTCATGTGACACAGGCGCTGATGGGCGGGATTAGTGTCATGCTTCTTGCGTGATCGTGTTAAATGCCACTGTCAGAGATTGACAGCAGCATTTAACAGGTTAACAGTCACGGGTGGATTACGATTCCATCTGCGGCTGTTAGGGGAACATGTCAACTAATGAAATCAGCAGACATGTGCTGGAAAAGATGTGGGCTCAGCGCTGGAGCCCGCATAAAAAGAGGAAGTGCATGTCGTGAAGGGATTAAAATTATTCTAAAATATATAAATTATTTTGTGAAACCTGAAATTACTGCAGCCATATAAAAGATTGTGTTGCCTATTTTCACTTCTGTGTTTAGTGCATCACCAACAACTAGAGGGCATCTAACTGAGGAACACTGTTTTATACCATTTGGCTTCTACACACTGTGTGAATTATGGTACATAGCAGAATGCATAATAGGTTAACAGACAAATCTACCAGTGAACTCATTCAATAACATTGTCTGTGAGCCTTATTTGAAGTCTCTTGAATGATCTTCTAAGCTGATTTATAACTAAATCAAAGTTCAACCATGAAGGTTTATTTTTGCAAATGTTGTATGCAAGTGGCCTTGCTATATTTGGATGGAGCCTATGATAGCCTTTTTTGTTCCAGTCTATAACTGTTTTAGCCCTTTTGGCTACAATAAGACTAGGTCCATTGGAAAAACAAATTTCATTTCTCCTTAAAACAGATTAATTTATGGGATCCATAATTAAATCAAAGCTTACAGTGAAAATGTTTTGTTTAATCTATTTTTGAGTGTAATTTTTAAATGTAAATCAGGGTAAGATTGTATCACATACAGTCAGAATTTTGCCAAAAAATGTGTCTGCTAGAAATTCCACTGAGGAGTACATTTCCTCATTTATATGCAATATGAATAACCATAGTAAACATGCAGAGATACATGTATAAGTGTTGCAGAGATAAAAGACAAGAATGTTGCCCATGGCAAGTAGTCAGAAGTTTTTTTCACATTTCATTTCTTCGTCTTTGCAAGAAACTGGAATCCGGTTACCATAGGAAAGAACACTTTTTCAAGCATAGCTCCAGCAGATGTTTGCTACAGTAAGGCTTCTTTCACACTAGCGTCGGGCCCGGCCCGTCGCAGTGCGTCGGGCCGAGGTTACCGATGCTAGCGTTGCCTCCGCCGCACAACGGGTGCAGTGGATGCTGCTTTTCAGCGCATCCGCTGCCCCATTGTGAGGTGGGGGAGGAGTTCCGGCCGCGCATGCGCGGTCGGAAAAGACGGTCCGTCGGCTGCAAAAAATGTTACATGGAACGTTTTTTTGCGGCCGACGGTCGGCCGAAACACGGCGCAACCGTCGCGTGACGGTTGCGACGTGTGGCAATCCGTCGCAATGCGTCGCGTAATGTTAGTCAATGGAGAAAAAACGCATCCTGCAAACACTTTTGCAGGATGCGTTTTTTCTGCAAAACGACGCATTGTGACGGATTGCAGTTAACGCTAGTGTGAAAGTAGCCTTATAGATCTCAAGGATTCTGTGTCTGTGGACACTAGATGTAGAGATGAGCAAATCAATTTGTAACAAATCTTTGAAGAATGTGGAATCGCCAGAATCGATTCTCACAAATACACTGGAAAAAATATATATCTTTGTACCCTGTTAGCCACTAGATAGAAAAATATTACAATTTCAGGATCCTCAGTGGTTGATACCATCTATTCAGTTAGCCATTAAAAGGTATAAAGCAGCAACATCTGCATTGAGATTGTATGTCCTGGCATCCTCCTTCTGGATTTCCTCTGGGTCTTTCTTCTCACACTCCAAAAACTTACTGGTGCATTTATCTTTGAATTGTGTAAATATATTAAAAAAAAAATACTTTGGTAACTAGATTGTGATCCTTTTGTAAAGGTGTTGAATATGGCTGAACTCACTCTCTGAAGACCCATGTCATTATCGCTATTGTTACCTGTTTGTTATTGTGTTTTATCTTGTTTTAGTGCAGTTTGTTGTACAGTGGTTACATTTCAACACATCGACCTGTGTGGCCATGTACTGGGAAGATGGAAGCATGCATCGTAGCCTGTTATTCATTTGCAATATTCTACACCATTAATGTTTTTAATGAGCATTTGGAGAGTTTTTTTTGGCCACCAGTGTTTTTTTGGAGGGTTTTTACCATGTTTTTTGTGATTACTGTTGTTTTCTCAGCTTTTTTTTCACTCCATTGCATAATTAAGAAATCCCTAGCTTTTTTTTTTTTAACCAAAAAGGCTTAAAAAAATGTCCAGTTGTAATCAGGGTGTTTATTGAGCTTTCCCATTGACTTGTACTGTAAAGTACAGAGTGTCTTCTAAGGGGAAAATGCCATTAGAATGGACATGATATTTCTTTAAATCACTTAGCGATTTTAAAAACCTGAAGTGGTTAAAATACATTTAAAAGCCTAGATATATGAACAGCAAGTTTTTTTTTTATATAGAATTGCCTATGTTCATTCTTTTGAATGTTTTTGATTTTGTTTGCTTTAATGTCCATTTCTGGAGTTTTGTGAATGAATTCCTAAAAATTTTTTCCTAGACATAATTAACCCCTTCACGACATGTGCCGTACATCTACTGCGCATGCCGTGAATCCCCCTTTGATGTGGGCTCCGGCGGTGAGCCCACATCAAAGTCGCGACATGTCAGCTGTTTTGTACAGCTGACATGTGCGCGCAATAGCGGCGGGTGAAATCGCTATTCACCCGCCGCTATTAACCTGTTAAATGCCGCTGTCAAACACAGACAGCGGCATTTAACTACCGCATCCGGCCGGGCGGCCGGATATGACGTCATCGCCGACCCCCGTCACATGATCGGGGGTCGGCGATGCATCAGGAAGGTAACCATAGAGGTCCTTGAGACCTCTATGGTTACTGATGCAGGTCTGCTGTGAGCGCCCTCCTGTGGTCGGCGCTCACAGCACACCTGCATTTCTGCTACATAGCAGCGATCTGATGATCGCTGCTATGTAGCAGAGCCGATCAGGCTATGCCAGCTTCTAGCCTCCCATGGAGGCTATTGAAGCATGGCACAAGTAAAAAAAAAATGTTTTTAAAAATATGAAAAAAATATAAAAAATATAAAAGTTTAAATCACCCCCCTTTCGCCCCATCCTAAATAAAACAATAAAAAAAAAAAAAAACCTACACGTATTTGGTATCGCCGTGTTCAGAATCGCCTGATCTATCAATTAAAAAAAGCATTAACCTGATCGCTAAACGGCGTAGCGAGAAAAAAATCCGAAACGCCAGAATTACGTTTTTTTGGTCGCCGCGACATTGCATTAAAATGCAATAACGGGCGATCAAAAGAACGTATCTGCGCAAAAATGGTATCATTAAAAACATCAGCTCGGCATGCAAAAAATAAGCCCTCACCCGACCCCAGATCACGAAAAATGGAGACGCTACGGGTATCGGAAAATGGCCCTTTTTTTTTTTTTTTTTTTTTTAGCAAAGTTTGGAATTTTTTTTCACCACTTAGATAAAAAATAACCTAGTCATGTTAGGTGTCTATGAACTCGTAATGACCTAGAGAATCATAATGGCAGGTCAGTTTTAGCATTTAGTGAACCTAGCAAAAAAGCCAAACAAAAAACAAGTGTGGGATTGCACTTTTTTTGCAATTTCACCGCACTTGGAATTTTTTTCCCGTTTTCTAGTAAAAGACATGGTAAAACCAATGGTGTCGTTCAAAAGTACAACTTGTCCCGCAAAAAATAAGCCCTCACATGACCATATTGACGGAAAAATAAAAAAGTTATGGCTCTGGGAAGGAGGGAAGCAAAAAACGAACACGCAAAAATGAAAAAGGGCCGCGACTTGAAGGGGTTAATAATCATTATTTCAGATTTGTCATTAGAATGAAATACACTGACAGTTCTGAACTCTGTATTATAATTGATCTGTTGGAGTCTTTGACATCATCAGATTTTTACTTGAGAAACATTTTTTTTGTGAGCAAAATATATTGTGCATTGACTGTTACACAGATGAGCCTTGAAACCGAAGCTGTTGACAGCAGCATATGAGATATCATGCTACATCTAGCCTTTTAATGACTGTAGAAGCATGTGTTTTTGGCATCAAAGTCTGATAGATGTCTATTGGTTTAAAACTGTCTTGGTTAAAAAAAAAGATCTTCATAAAAAAAGGAAAATAGAAAAGTAACTATAGACTGAAAAACAACACAAATAATAGGGTTTAAACTGTGTACATAAGATGTAACTAATGTATAAATTATATTTAATAATCACATTTTTCATCTGTGAAGCAAAAATGACAATCAGTAAAAAAAAAAGACCATTTATTATATGGATAAACCCCACAAAAAAAAGTAATGATAATAAAATTAATATATTACCCAAACCAGTCCAAACCAACCCTTTTAGGCCTGTCCCACACATCCAGATAATTCCGGTACCGGAAAAATCGGTACCGGAATTATCCGTGTCTGTGTGTCCGTGTGCTCACGTGGCACATCAGTGTGGCACACGTGCGGCATCCGTGTGCTGCCTGAGGACCACATGGACCGTGCAGGAGAGACAGCGCTACACTAAGCGCTGTTCCCCCTGCGTGGTGCTGAAGCCAGCATTCATCTCTTCTCCCCCGCAGGAGAGAAGAGATGAAAGATCAAGTTTTTGTTATTTTTTGTTAAAAATAAAGTTTGTTGGTGAGCTCCCGCCTCCCATCCCCCATGCACCGCCCGGCCCCTTGCATAGAAATATTCACCTAGCTCCCGCGATGTCTCCTCTCTCCTCTCAGCGCTGGCAGCTTCTCCTGTATGAGCGGTCATGTGGTGCCGCTTATTACAGTGATGAATATGCGGCTCCACCCCTATGGGAGGTGGAGCCGCATATTCATCACTGTAATGTGCGGCACCACGTGACCGCTCATACAGGAAGAGCTGCGACGCTGAGAGGATGGAAGCGCCGAGGGAGCTGGGTAAGTATTTTAATGCCAGCGGGTGGGCGCACAGGGGTTGGGAGGGGGGAGATTACTGGGAACTTTATTTTAAAAACAAAAAAAAACAAAAAAAAAGATTTTTCCTTCCTTCTCTCCAGCGAACGCTGCTGGAGAGAAGAAATGAATGGGGCTTCTGCACCACAAGTTGGGGGACAGCGCTTACAGTAGCGCTGTCTCCTGCACGGCACATGGACTGCACATGGACAGCATCCGTGTGCGGTATGTGTTTTACACGGAGCCATTGACTTTAATGGGTCCGTGTGATCCGTGCGTTCCCACAAACACTGACATGTCTCCGTGTTTTCCAAACAGACACACGGTCCGTGAAAACACGCTGACATGAGCAGAGACACATTGATTTTAATGTGTCTACGTGAGTCAGTGTCTCCGGTATGTGGGGAAACTGTCACCTCACGTACCGGAGCCACTGACGTGTGAAACTGGCCTTATAATGGAGTTTTGTATAACAATTTAGTTGTTAATGCTGTCAGCCCACTTTAAGACTGCCAGCGAAGGCATTTGAGATAGACTCCATTAATAGGGATACACTTTTAAACAATTTTGTCAGGCAGTGTTTTCCTACTAACTAGTCTTAGTTAAATAAGGTCTTTAGTTCAGAGCTCACTTAGCAAAGAAGTGGATAAGGCAGCTAGAAACTTAGGAAATAACAGACCTTGTTTGGCTGCTTATTCGCTGTGGATTGAGAGACTAAAGGCTCAACAGAACATTGCAAATATGTCGGCAGATTTGTTGCAGATATTTCTGAATTTCAAATATATTCCATCTTTCTGAAAGAAGTTGTTTATGCCAGAGTGCATGGATTTAAACGAACCCTATTTAGTTACATAGAACAGGGGCAAAACAGCTTTCCCTCCATTGCTATAGACCATTGTTCCCCCACTCCGGTCCTCAAGAGCCACCAACAGGTCATGTTTTCAGAATTTCCTTAGTATTGCACAGGTGATTGAATGCTTGCCTGTTCAGGTGATGCAATTTTCACCTGTGCAATACAAAGAAAATCCTGAAAACATGGCCTGTTGGTGGCTCTTGAGGACCGGAGTTGGGGAACACTGCTATAGACCCAGGAGCAGTTATGTATGCTGCTTATATTTATAAATGTGTATAACTTGTGCTGGCGACAAAGATGCCAGGCCATGGAAACCAGGGTGCAAAAGTAAAGATCAGCTACCATGGAGGACTGGACTCGATGTCAGGGCAGTGTAAATCAAATTGCTTATTTCTATTGTCAACTTAATGGCCACCACTGACTGACACTTCCTCCACCTGTCAGCTGGCACCAAGGAAATCTTATTCCAAGCTTCAACTGATGTAGCAGGGTTTGGTACTACCACATCTGTATGTGAACACAAATATGGCAAAGAAACACAAAAACAACAATCAACATTTCTAAATAGGCACATATGCACAATATTATGTAAGGGAGAGAGTTTTGGTAACTTTCAGTTTAACCCCTTACACATCCGTAACATTGTCCTCCTTTTTCTTTTACCATATACGGAGCTTTTCACTAGATAGTACACAGTTCGACTTTATATACATTTTATAGTAAATATAATAATAAATAATTAATATTAAAAATAATAAATATATTAAAGGGGCTGGCTGGGACTTTAACATTGATGGCTTATCCTAAGGATAGGTTATCAATGTCTGATCGGTGGGAGTGCGACACTCAAGAACGCCACCAATCAGCTGTTGCCGATGTCAGCCTCGGTCAGAACTGCTCAGTTATAGAGCTGCATATCTCCATTAATGGAATTGTGGCCGTGGCTGGGTATGGCACATCTGCATCAATTGATTTGAATAGGTGGCAGATGTGCACTACCCGTCTGCAGCCACTATGCAGTCGATGGAGTTGTGCTAAGCATTCCCCCACTGAGCACACATTAATGACCTATTCTACGGATAGGCCATCGATGTTAAATTCCCGGAAAACCTCTTTATCTTTAACAACACTACTTTGTTACATAGTATAATGAATTAGTTGTTCAAATATCAAAAACAGATTAATCTATTACCTTGCATGTTTATAACTTAAAATCTTTCATTTTCTTTGAATTCTTTGTTGAACCATAGAAGAGCTGTTCTTCATTCTCATATGTCCAAATAATAAAAATGAACCGATGCATCAATCAATAGATGTGCCTACAAAAAAGGAAATATTGTTACTAACCTATAAACCCTGAATCAGCATTACCTTCTTTATGTACCAAGACAAGCCTGAGGCTGCTTGATCTATACAGATATTTGACCATCAGAGAAGATAATTCTAGCTTCAAGATGTAAGATTTTCTAGCTCTAGCAAGGCATGAAAAAAAATATAGGCAAGAGCTGTGTGGTCATGTCTCCTGAGCTGCCCACTTCACGGGATCTTTTTGAGAAGAGCGATTGGTGGCAGTCTCAGGGCCCAGAACCCCAGCAGTCTGCTTAGCATTTAAAAGGAAACCTTTTATCAAAAATTGAATTACTCTTTAAAGAAATTACTTAGGCCCCAATGCAAATTTTGCAATGTTTAGAGTTTTTAATGCGGGTTTCCCACAGCTATGTCAATATGAGCATAGCTGGAGGGGGACGGGGTGCGGTGGGGACATAACAAAATAGCTTGTCTAATTTATGACGAGCTGTGGTGGTCATTACACTAAGTTGCAGTAAGATTTCTTAGACTGGAGTAAGATTTTTGGCAAGACGCATGTAGGCATACGCCACTTATAAGACACTTCTGATTCATTTAGAGGCGAGCCCCTCTTAATGATTTAGGAGCATCTCAATTCTACACACACCCCTTAATCAAAGTTGGCAAAAAGCCTCCCATCTTAATGAATCAGGGCCTTAAAGTATACTTAACGGTTTAGTTAGTAGGCTCCAACATGAACTATATATGCAGCTTCTTTGGCTTCCACAAAGCATATAGACAGGCTAACCTACATAGGCATAATCTTTTTTTGGGGGTGGAGAAAACCTGTGTAGGACTTTTACTTTTCACATAAATTACAACGTTAGAAAACAAGTATTAGACGTATTTATTCACACTCCAGTCCAATTTGTTCAGAAACTGTCTAATTTCTTTTACATTTTATCTTCATCCTTTTATTTTGAATGAATGGTTCATCTACATCTTCATTCTGTCATCCACTATAGGTGCTTTAACTTCCTTATACTCAATTCCTAACCTGCAGTAGACCTGGTGTGAGCTGAAAGTCTGCATCTCTGCTATGATTATATGCAGTTTGACAGACAGGAGAGCAAGAGCATATGTTCATTCTATCCTTCACTATAGGTGCTGTAACTTCCTTTTCCTCATTTCCCAGCATGCATTAGACCTGATGTGAGCTGAAAGTCTAACTTTCTCTTATTATTATTATTTGCAGTTTGACAGACAGGACAGCAAGATCACTTGTTCAATCTATCCTTTACTATAGGTGATGTAACTTCCTTTTCCTTTTTTCCTAGCATGCATTGGATCTGATGTGAGATGAAAGTCTGACTCTCTCTTATGCCTGTATGCAGTTTGACAGACAAGAGAGCAAGAGCAGATACAACCCCACTCCTGATTTCAGAAAGATTATACATGACTACAGTAAGTAGACAAGTTAAACAGGATGTAGACATCTAGCGGGTGACATGTAATGACGCTGCCCGGTGTCGGAGAGGGGTAGACTAAGGGGGCACTAGCGGGAGTGCAGGGAGAGGGAGGAATGAGGCACGCAGTGCACACAGGACCTTAACTAGGCAGGTTACATGATCACTGCAGGGGCGATGGGGAGGAGCTACCAGACATAACAGAGGGTCTGCCAAAAACGCTGGACACAGAGTACTAAGACAGAAACATAGCCAAAGGACAAGCTGAGGGTCCGGAGCCAGATGGGAGTGAGGTACCAAGGGGCAAAACAGCAGATTAGTCAGAGACAAGGCAAGGGGTCAGAAAGCCAGGACAGACAGAGAAGTACCAAGCAGAAAACAGGGGCAGTAGTCAGGGGGCAAACTGGGTCATACACAGCAAGGCACAAATGCATAGAGGCACAATGATTACAGAAGAATAACCTGGGTCAGCTATCTCAGACCGAGTAGACGGAAGTTTAACGACTCAGAACTCAGGAACTACCAGCATTAAGTAGCCACCCCAGAACCAAAGAGAGGCGGACTTATATAACCCAGACCTGACCAGGAAGGCACTTTAGATATATGCTGCTTTATCTGTTGCTATCTATTTAAAGGTTATACTTTCCTTTGATTTCGAATCTATAGGTGAATACCAATGATGTGACACGGAAGTTGCATCTTTCATGCATTTACACTTTAGATACTGTATATGCTGCGTCATCCTTTATCTTTTGTATAATACTGATTATACAATTCTAATAATTATAGCCAATACCCTACATCTTTTCAGGAGTATCAAAAGAATTTGTAATCCTATTTGTTCTCTTTCCCAGAGTATTTATGTGTATATGTTTTAGCTGACCTCCGTGGTTATCTGTTTTTTGGTTTGAGGAACTTTTTTAATTTTTTTGTGCTTATTTTAATGTGTTTAAATAAAGATTATTTTTTTATTCTTAAGGCACTTCTTGATTTAATATAGTGTAATGACTATATGACCAGTATGTTCATATATGTTGTGGAGTGTTGCCCACCCCCTATGTAGGAGAATGGGCATGGGTAGTATGTTTATATATTTTTTATGTCTAAACTTTTTCTGATTTGAAAAATGTGATATTTCGAACAAACTAATAGGATAAATTATAATATGCCAAGATAAGATAAATTATTCTTGCTATATTTATTTATAACATGCCAATAATAATATACGACTGCAGTTTCTGTTCCTGCTATCAATTTGTATGTAATATGATCTGGAGTTATGAAAATGGGTGCAAGTGACACAATGAACTTAATTTAATTACTGTATTTTCACACTATAAGATGCACTTTTATGCCCAAAAATGTTTTTGGGAAAATGGGGGCGCGTCTTATAGTCCAAATATTCTTACAAAATACTGTAGCAGCCGACCTGGTCCGATGCTGCAGGGTGATGCAGCCTCGCTTCCCAGGCAGGTGCATCAGTTGTGCTCTGTGGTGTGGCGGCCGTGCTCTGTGGTGCAGCGTGTTGCTCTGTGGTGCTCTGTGGTGCGGCGGTGCGGGAGGGCTCTGCCAGCATTTTCTGAAAGCCTGGAGGCTGCCACAGATCCATTGCTGCAATTTCTTGGCCTTCGGGAAACTGACTGCCGGGGCGGCGCATGCTCAGATTGAGATCTTGGCACATAGATCTCATCCCGAGATCTCAGGAGATGAAATCTCAGGGGAGATGAGATCTCGGGACGAGATCTCATTGCCGAGATCTCAATCTGAGCATACTCTGCCCCAGCGGCGATTTTTCCCAGAGGTCACCACATCGCAGCAATGGATCTGCGGGGGCCTTCAGGCTTTCACAAAATGTCGGCGAAGCCCTGCCGCAGCACAGAGGATCACCGTCGCACCACAGAGCACAACCACCACACCTGTTGCAAAATACCGGCAGAACCATAGGGAACCCCAGAACACCGCCGCCGCACCAGCCTGTGATGGGATTTACCGGAAGCCACCACAGCAGCCTGGACCACCGAACAACCCCTGTGATCACGCTCCCCTGTAAACACTCCTCCTCCAATGCCGATCCCCCCAGTAAGATGAATTTGGACTGTAAGATAGACCCCCATGTGACACATTGTTTTTTATTCTCTATTTTCCTTCTGAAAATTTGGGGTGCGTCGTATGGTCCCTTGCGTCTCATAGTCCAAAAAATACAGTTGGCAAATTGGGAGATGTAACACAATATAGATTTGGCAAACAGTATAGTACATATAAGTAGACAAAAGCACTATAATTAAAACCCATGTGAATTAGATATCAGGTGTTTTCACATAACCATGTTTTTGATATTGAAGTTGGCTTTAGTATTCTGTTTTCTTTACTGGTTTACAGATTTTTTTTCCTATTGGATCTCGATCTCTTACTAATACATTGCTATACAGTGCATGACTATTCAATGCTCACATATACTTTTCCATACATGAATAATATACTTAATATACATGTTCTTTTAAGAGTTGAAATATGTCTTGTGTCAGTAACTTGCACCTATATTGTAAAGAATAACTTTGTAAGTATAATTTGTATTATGCAAATGGAATGGTTCTTGTAATAACACAGATTTACCTTGCAGCTCTTGTAGATATCAATTTTCATCAGAGTATCAGTATACAATTCAGTGAGAAAGCGGCAAGTGTGATAAACAGCATTTTCCTCAAATATCTACATAATTCTGTGCATCCATTTTTCACCCAATATAGGGCTATCATATATTCATTTGAATGGCATGGTGTCCTGAATACTTATTATGCACAATTATTGCAGGGGGAGATTACTTTTTCTTATTTTTAATTATTTTGATAATCCAGATAGCAATGTAGATTTCTACCTTGATTGAAGGACTGAAGAGGTTACAATCCTAATTTGACTAGACAAACAATATTTTTCCTAAGAAAATATAATTGAATCTCAAATTAAAGCAAGTTATGGTTAATTATATTCTTAATAGTTTCTAAGTTTCTATAGTTGTACCACGCATTAGTGTTTTAATCAAATTGTTATATAGCAAACATGTAGCATATTAGAGTAGCATACACACAATGCAGTGCCACATCATCTAGCAACCTTATGTACATTTTCTGAGCATAACTGAACAGCATATCTGAGCTACATAATTGTCATCACAAAACACATTGCCTTAAAAAATGTAAAAGACTTGAAAAGAGTGGTTTCAGCTCTTTGTAAAATGTGAAACCTTATTTAGACAAAATTCTGTCAAAAAATGTACATAGATTGTACATCTCGCAAACTGAAGGAACGCATCTCTAAACTTCTTTCAGGTCTCATAGACGTAATATTGATGGAAGACTCTCCACACTGCACCACAGTCCCTATGTCAGCCAAAAAAGGAGAGGAGTGGTCACGTAGGACGAGCGCAGTGCTGGAAACTGAAGATGATGATAATCAGTAGGTAATTTAATACTTTTATACATCATTACATACTTAATTAAGAAATACTGCAAAATACATTTTTCGATGGGATGACTTCTTTAATTTCAGTTGACATTTCCAAAATTTTTCCTGAGACAGAAATAAGACAGGAGTAGAGCTATTTCTAGAAAAAATGCCAAACATTTTTTTCCAAACGTAACCATTGGAGGCAGTTCCCGGGCAGCACGGTGGCTTAGTGCTTTGCATTGTTGGTGTCTGGAGTTCATATCAAACCAAAAACAACATCTGCAAGGAGTTTGTATGTTCTTCCTGTGTGTTACGAATCATTAAGGAATTCATGGCAGCTCTGGGTCTGCTGAAATGTAAATGTTGTTTTTTCCTTTTGGTCCAGCAAGAGTTATTGTCAGTCTCATGCTGACAGTTTTCTTAGACTGGTCAGCTGATATTGGTTGGTAACCACTCCCACCTCCCTTTAAATAATTGCATGACCCATCAGCTGATCGTCGGTTATAGAGTTCTTCTATGCAGACCAGCTAGGGTGGTGGAGCTCTCCTGTGATGGGGCATTGCTGCTGTTTGAGTTCTGATTCCTGGTGCTGTTTGGTCTGCTGCTATGGAGCATAGCAGCATAGTCTGAGCTGAGTATTTTCCTTTTTGTCTGTCCACTGTTTGTCTTTTCCTGTGTGTTATCATCTGCAGTGGTAAGGCTAGCGTCCTTGCAGGCCAGTGGACTAACCAGGGTCAATAGAGGTGACAGTCAGGGGGTATGCACGTGATGGGGTGGGGGGAAAGACTCGCATAGGGCATTAGGGGAGCTTAATGGCAGCTACAGGTTGGTGTCACGAGGTGTCCCATCCCTTTCTCTCTACCTTGGGGGCCTTCCTCTCCTTTTTCCATTCCATTGTCTTTATATTCTGTGTCTTCCACCGAACTTACCCATGTCCGATGGTGACATTGCATTTGCGTGGATTTTCCCTGGGTTCTCCGGTTTCTTCCAACATTTCAAAGACATAATGATAGGGAATTTAGATTGTGAGCCCCATTGAGAACAGTGATCATAATGTCTGGAAATTGCTGCAGAATACCATAGCACTACATAAGAAAAGCATAATAGAGTAAATACCCAACAACCCTTCATTTTTTCTATAAAGCATCCACAATTCTAGCCTCACCACCAATATTTGTAACTTCCATCAAACTATACAAATATAACATTTTGCTCTGTAATACTGATTTCATTAGATGTTTTTTCATTCCTTAAAATAAGCATTTATCTACAATGCTGTTGCCCCCAATGAGAGCATCTGTCATCCCTGTCTCCTGATATATATATTGTAAAACCTTTCCCTAGAGATGCCCTATTAGAACTGACCTCAGAATAGCCGCACAAATGTTCATCTATTTCTGTGTGTTAATTGTAATATTGTTATCATTTTATAGGGGTTTTAAATGGAAACCATAAAATTAAGCAACGATCTATGCAGTAAACTATTAATTGCGAGGGACGAGCAAAGTGCTAGAATGTTGCACTAAATGAGGAGCAGTGTAAAAATGGCACTTATAAAAAGTGAATTAGCGCAAAATAGCTTTTTGTTAATTATCTGATAATTTCTGAAACATTTTCTTGTGAGCTTATATCTGATAACTTAATTTCAATTGTTGAGATATTTTTTCTAAACAACACAAAAGTGCTGCATTGCATATAGTCATTACATGCTTCAGTGAGCAGTGAAGGGGGACTGAAGAAGATAGTATGTAGACACATAGACTCGTGTAAATGTGGTATATGTGAATCAGAATATTTGTCTTGCAAGTGTAGCCATCTCTTTATCTGTGTATTATATTAATGGGGTTGTGTGAATGAGATAAAACTTTGCCAGGGCAACTGGAAATGTAAGAAATAATATACTCAGTCATACTCAGACCCATCTGGATCCAGTGCATACTACTCCATGGTCTACACAGTTAGAAAGCAGTGATGTCACCATTACACCTGCCTCCAGACCAGTACAGCCTGTTGATTGGCTGAAGCAGTCAGATGACTTTGCGCAGCCTTCCATCATAAAACATCCAATGATATTCTGCTCAAATTTACTTGACTGCTGCAACCAATTATAGGCCTCAACATCTTGTGTGGAACAGTATCCACATCTCCTGGTGTACTGGCCTGTCTCCTGGTAGCACCTCCAGCCTCTACGCTGACAGACACTGCAAACCTTCTTGCCACAGCTTGCATTGATGTGCCATCCTGGATGAGCTGCAATACCTGAGCCCCTTGTGTGGGTTGTTGAGTCCGTCTCATGCTACCACGAGTGTGAAAGCACAACCAACATTCAAAAGTGACCAAAACATCAGCCAGAAAGCATTGGTACTGAGATGTGGTCTGTGGTCCCCACCTAAAGAACCACTCCTTTATTGAGTGTGTCTTGATAATTGCCAATAATTTCCATCTGTTGTCTATTCCATTTGCACAATAGCATGTGAAATTGATTGTCAAACAGTGTTGCTTCCTAAATGGACAGTTTGATTTCACAGAATATTGATTCACTCGGAGTTATATTCTGTTGTTTAAGTGTTCCCTTTATTTTTTTGAGCAGTGTATATATATATATATATATATATATATATATATATATATATATATATAAAGTACAATGTTAAAAGTACTTATATGCATATATGGAAAGCGGCCACATAAATCAGGATCTTATGTTAACTTACATCAGTATAAATTCCAACAGCAAACACACCACAGCCACGGCCTTGACAGCACCGTTTCGCCTATCTGGCTTCTTCCAATGGGGGCATCCTTATCGATATGTATGAAAAAATTGTAAAACTGAATTGAAAATGTTTGTGTTGGTTGTGCAGGGTTAGAATAACATTGCTGCTTTCCTCAATAAATAGTGTTAGACCTGTCATGAGCTGGGTATTTAGTAGCTAAGTTCAATAGAAGTAAATAGGTCTGAGCTGTAATACCACATGTGATCAAGTGTGGCACTATAGTCTTTTCATACATATTTTATCTGTACAGATCCTTAATTTTAAACAGGTCTGGTCTAATGATAGAATCTCTAATATATTAATAATCAATTATCTTGTTTTTATTGTAGGGTAAGATAAAATCCCAGGGGATATGCCACTGACATAAATGGATACTTAACTGGTAGATTTATTATCTGATTTAGAACAACCATAATAGTTTCTAATTGATTGATAATACCAATCAACTGAATTATGTCTATATCCCATGGGTAAATATGGATAAAATTAATGCTATGTATATAAAACTATATCTTTAACATAGGTTTTAGAAGACACAGTTTTAAACAAATATTTTATTGTATATATATATATATATATATATATATATATATATATATATATATATATACTACAAAGATCACATACTTTAAGCAATTTGATGGGTCCCAGAATTTGTATGCAGCAGCCATGTACTAAAAGAAGCAGTGTAAGGCCATGTGCACACGTTCAGTATTTAGTCAGTATTTTACCTCAGTATCTGTAAGCCAAAACCAGGAGTGGGTGATAAATACAGAAGTAGTGACGTTTCTATTATACTTTTCCTCTGACTGTCCCACTCCAGGTTTTGGCTTACAAATACTGAGGTAAGAAACTCACCAAATACTCAACGTGTGCGTAGCCTAAGAGGAATCTGGAGATAATCTTTGAGTATGTGATGACATAGTTGTTTTTTAAGAATCTTTTGGAGTCATCCACTCCAAAAGACACCTGAAAAACTGCTTGAAAAATGTTTGAATGGGTCTTCCTATTCATTTCCATTGTAAAAAGACTTGCCGTTCATATGTTTAAAGGGAGGGTGCCGTGATTTTAGTTTTTGTATTAATAATTATTGATTATATAATCAATTATTTTTAATACAAAAGTAAATGTAGTACTTTAATACTTTTTTATTTATTCATTTTTACTTTTGCCACTGGAGGCCGCCATTTTCATTAGTGTGGGTGTAAGTGTCTGGACACGACACTTGCACACCTCACTTACGGCAGCCATGGGCATAGGAGCAAACAGTCGGGCTCCGACCGCTTCTCCTGCCTCTCAGCTGTGACTTGGGCACGCCCACTGGGCTGCTACGTCACAGCTGTGAGAGGAGATCGCGGCCATTTTGTTTTTTTCCTCTGTCATCGCACACACAGCTCAGTGTGTGCGATCATAGCAGGAGCTGCCAGGGAGAAGCTGCTGCTGGGAGCGAGGGTCGGGGTGAGTATCTGCAGCCAGGAGCTGTGATTGCAGCCTGTACTTAGTATTACAGCACAGGCTGCAATCACTGCTCACTGCCGACCTGTTCAGAGCAGAGCAGGGAGATCCTCACACTGCTCTGCCCTGAACATGACTCAGCACTTCCTGGAGGAGGACTGAAGGTAAGTACAGAGTTTTTATCTTCTTATGCATCTACCACTGCTACCTGTCCCTATATACCACTGCTACCAGCCCTTATATACCACTGCTACTAGCCCCTATATAGCACTGCTACCTGCTCCTATATACCACTGCTACTAGCCCCTATATACCACTGCTACCAGCCCCTATATACCACTGCTACCAGCCCCTATATACCACTGCTACCAGCCCCTATATACCACTGCTACCAGCCCCTATATACCACTGCTACCAGCCCCTATATACCACTGCTACCAGCCACTATATACCACTGCTACCTGCCCCTATATACCACTGCTACCTGCCCCTGTATACCACCGCTACCTGCCTCTATATACCACTGCTACCTGCCCCTATATACCACTGCTACCAGCCCCTATATACCACTGCTACCAGCCACTATATACCACTGCTACCTGCCCCTATATACCACTGCTACCTGCCCCTGTATACCACCGCTACCTGCCTCTATATACCACTGCTACCTGCCCCTATATACCACTGCTACCTGCCCCTATATACCACTGCTACCTGCCCCTGTATACCACCGCTACCTGCCTTTGTATACCACCGCTACCTGCCTCTGTATACCACCGCTACCTGCCTCTTTATACCACCTACCACTGCTGCCTGCCTCTATATACCATCTACCACTGCTGCCTGTCTCTATATACCACCTACCACTGCTGCCTGCCTCTATATACCATCTACCACTGCTGCCTGCCTCTATATACCATCTACCACTGCTGCCTGCCTCTATATACCATCTACCACTGCTGCCTGCCTCTATATACCATCTACGACTGCTGCCTGCCTCTATATACCACCTACCACTGCTGCCTGCCTCTATATACCATCTACCACTGCTGCCTGCCTCTATATACCATCTACGACTGCTGCCTGCCTCTATATACCATCTACCACTGCTGCCTGCCTCTATATACCATCTACCACTGCTGCCTGCCTCTATATACCATCTACGACTGCTGCCTGCCTCTATATACCATCTACGACTGCTGCCTGCCTCTATATACCATCTACCACTGCTACCTCTGTCCTGTGTAGCTAATCTAGTCTTGTGTAGCTAATCCTGTCCTGTGTACAGTATCACACAAGATAGGATTAGATACACGGCGCAGCACAGTATCACACAGGACAGGATTAGATACACGGCTCAGCAGTCAGTATCTAATCCTCTCCTATGCACTCCTCTCCCCCCTGCGTGTCTTTCCCCATTGTGGTTTATTATTTTTGTTGTGGGAGATGAGGGAGTCGAGGATTATGTGTTCGGTATGGTATAAAAAAGATTAATAAAGGACTTTATTCTGGCCGAGTCTTTATTTACAATACATGTGAGATCTATGTGGCGGCATTATGGGTGATCTATATGGCGGTATTATGTGAGAAGCATATGGTGGTATGTGAGAACACTGGCGGTATTATGTGTGATCTATATGGTGGTATGTGAGAACACTGGCGGTATTATGTGTGATCTATATGGCGGTATGTGAGAACACTGGCGGTATTATGTGTGATCTATATGGTGGTATTATGTGAGAACTGTATGACAGTATTGTGTGATCTATTTGATAGTATTGTGTGATCTATATGGCGGTATTATGCGAGAACACTATGGCAGTATTGGACACTATGGCAGTAGTGGACCCATTCTATGGTGGTTCTGGCTGAGCACCTGCACGCGGGTCTGGGGTAATAGAGGGTAAAGCATGACCTCCAGTTAGGTGCAGTCAGGGCTGGTGAGGTAGCTGAAGAGAGGGGTCTCATTTTTATCGTTACTATATGGCTACATTTCCTTCCCAGCGTCACCCCGGACTGCGCCTGTCGCCTCGCTTTCACATATTGCCAGGACAGGATGGAGAAGACAGGATCTGAGGAGGGGAATGGGGTCTGCATGCAAAGTCTGGATCAGAACAGGCCATCAATCCGCAGAAATGTTTCCTAGATTTCTGTGGAGCAGACGGTCCATCCATGTGTATAAAAGACAGCGCTCTATGTTCAATCCCTGGCTGCTCCGCGCACCAAACAGGGGGCCCCTATAGACCAGCACACTGCTCTCCTGAAATACTCTGTGCTGCTGTCACCCTGCTTCCTCCACCACTTATCTCCCAGAATCTTTTTGCTGCCTGCCATCCTCGGTGACTGTCTACTTGTCAGTATAAGGCTGCCTTCACACTATCATTATTTGGTCAGTATTTTACCTCAGTATTTGTAGCCAAAACCAGGAGTGGGTGATAAATGCAGACGTGGTGCATATGTTTCTATTAGACTTTTCCTCTATTTGTTCCACTCCTGGTTTTAGCTACAAATACTGAGGTAAAATACTGACCAAATACTGATAGTGTGATGGCAGCCATACTCTGCAGTCACCAACAAAATGGCTGCTCACTGGGTTCCTGAATATCATCCTCTCTAATCCCTTAGCAAACACCCAGAAGGGGAGGAGAGGAGACATCACACACGTCAGCAGACTCCGCCCATAATTACTGCAGTGCAGTAATGTGAGCTATTTGTACACTAGGTTTTTCTGAAATTTCAGCAGCTGCTTTGGAAATTCCAAAACTTTTCAAATTATTTTTCATATTTTACTAAATTATAAACAAATGATAATATTTTTTAAGAAAATGTAATCATTAATTCTTTACATTTTTACAATTTCTGAAAAAAAATTTTTTTTGATGGCACCTTCCCTTTAAGCTTCTGTGTGTTTTTCTTTCATTTCAGGTTTTGAATAACATCTGGTGGGGGAAAAGTAAGAATAAGCTACTCCCTTGAAACATCTCCTAATTGAATATGTTCCAAACTTTGCACTATCTAATCAAAAATCTGTAAAACATGTTTTAGGGAAAAAATGTTGAAAAAAGCTTTAAAAATTCCTTTAGAAAACTAAACTTCTTCAAAAGCTCCTCAAAGAAGAAGATCTTTTCGAAGTGGTTTTGAACATCGGTTTTGAACATCTAAAATAAACTTCTGAGTTCACATACCCTTGTCTTAGAACACTAGACAGTTCATAATTTTCATGGAAACCTGTCTGCAAATAATGCAGCATTTACCAGCAGTTTTAGTTGTAGTCGGAGATAAACAATTGTTTTAAACGCGTGTGCCAAGCTAAATGGAAATGCGGCTGCAGATATTTTCCTTGCAGCCACTTGCTTAGGGGTGTAGGGGCTGTAACTGGTCAGTGACTGCACTGCAATAATTTCTTCTACTCCTTGTCTGAAATCCTGCTTAGCATATATGTTACAAAGCAGGTTGCCAATTAAGGAGCAGGGCAGTAGTGTAATTGCAATGCGCTCCCTAATCATAGTTCCCATGGAGCACTGGTGGCTTAAAGCGAGCAGCTGTAAGGAGAACATAACTTTATTGTCTCCCTGCAGTTGCACTTCCAATTAGACTGCTAAGATAATGCAAGAATGCTCTATGCATCTGATGCACCAAGTACAGCTGTGCTCAAAAGTGTTCATACCCCATCAGAATTTTTGCTTTCTTGGCCTTTTTTCAAAGAATATGAATGATAACATCAAAACTTTTTCTCCACTCATGGTTAGTGGTTGGGTGAAGCCATTTATTGTCAAATGACTGTTTCTCTTTTTAAATCATAATGACAACCCAAAACATCCAAATGATCCTGATCAAAAGTTCACATACCCAGGTGATTTGGGCTTGATAACATGCACAGAAGTTGATACAAATGGGTTTCAATGGCTGTTAAAGGTAACATCCTCACCTGTGACCTGTTTGCTTGTAATCAGTGAGTGTGACTAAAAGCTGAGTGAGTTTCTGGGATCCAGACAGGCTCTTGCATCTTTCATCCAGCCACTGACATTTCTGAATTGTGAGTCATGGGTATAGCAACTGATGATGCCAGTCAGCAGCCTTAAAACTGTGATTAACAAATGGACATTCAGGAGCTCTGTAAAAACAAAACCATGGTCAGGTAGACCAACAAAAATATCATCCACAACAGCCATGAAGCTTGTTCGGGAAAGAAAAACTTACAAATAGCATCAGCTGAAATACAGGACCCTCTGAAAACTAGTGGTGTGGCTGTTTCAAGATCCACAATAAGGAGGCACTTGAAGAAAAATGGGCTGCATGGTTAGTCGCCAAAAGAAAGCCATTACAGCACAAATGCCACAAAGTAACTCTCCTACAATACGCACAGAAGCACAGAGACAAGCCCCAAAACTTCTGGAACAAGGTAATTTGGAGTGATGAGGCCAAAATTGAACTTTTTGGCCCCAACCATAAAAGATACATTTGGAGAGAGGTCAACAAGGCCTATGATGAAAGGAACACCATTCTTAATGTAAAGCACGGAGGTGGATTGCTGATGTTTTGGGGATGTTTTAGCTACAAAGGCACAGGAAACTTGGTCAAAGTTGAAGGAAATATTAATGCAGCATGTTATCAGCAAATACTGGAGTCAAATATGCACTCATCAGCCTGGAAGCTGGGCATGGGACGTACTTGGTGTTCCAACATGACAACGATTCAAAACACAAGGCCAAGTCGACCTGTCATTGTCTATAGCAGAACAAAGTGAAGGTTCTGGAGTGGCCATCTCAGTCTCCTGACCTCAATATCATTGAGCCACTTTGTGGAGATTTCAAGCGCGCAGTTCATGCTAGACAGCCCAGGAATTTACAGAAACTGGAGGCTTTTTGCCAAGAAGAGTGAGCAACTTTATCATCTGAGAAAATAAAGAACCTCATACACAACTACCACAAAATACTCCAAGCTGTCATTGATGTTAGGGGGGGCAATACACAGCATTAAGAAAAGGGGTATGTGAACTTTTGATCAAGGTCATTTGGATGTTTTGGGTTGTCATTATGATTTAAAAAGAGAAAACACAGTACTTTCTCAATAAATGGCTTCACCCAATCACTAACCATGAGTGAAGAAAAAGTTTTGGTGTTATCATTCAACTGTACAATACAAGTGAATGGGGTCACGCTGTGATCCCTAGAGTACTGCAAGCATTACAAGTAATTTGCAAAAAGTCACATTCTATTAAATATTTTGCTTGTTGTGGTGTCCTTGGGTTGCAATTAGAGATGAGGGTAAGGAACAACTTGAAATCGAATTTCCAGAAATTTGTCACCTTGAATTGCAACAGTCAGAAATTTGATTTGTGACAATCAGCCAGAGAAAAAAATACCTGGAACCATTTCATATACTACTGAAGACTCAGAGGAGACACTAATAGCATCAGGCTTGGCTTTGCAGGCTTCCCATAATTAGAGATGAGTGAATTTGATCGGGTCAGGGTGTATTTGGCAAGCTATAATGCTTACCGAATAAGCTGCAAAGGGAACCCAGCATCCTGGATCGCTCCGAGTGATCAGCTGTTTGGCTCCACAGCTGCATGTGTTGCAGTGTGTGACAGTCACAACAAACAGGCTCTCCATGCATGTGTCGTGACTGTCACACAGCCGCGACACATTCAGCTGCGGAGTCGAACAGCTGATCCAGGAAGCCGGGATCCCTCTACAGTTTATTCGGTAAGCGCTATAGCTTGCCGAGTAAGTCCCGACCCGATCAAATTCGTTCATCCTTAACCATAATGCGTTGCAGCTATCCTGTCACAGAAGGGTATCATATCCAGTATAATAGAGGGGGCAGCCAAGTAGTACTATTTTATGGTTGTACAGTGTAGGGATGGGAGATCAGAATGCACAGCACATTTCACCTAGGGACAGAATAAGGCTTAATCTGATTGTGGTGTACTTCTTTCAGTACTTAAGCGGATTGAAAATGGGAGTGCTAGTTTCATTCTATGGCCATGTTCACTATTCTGTCAGTTTTTTACATTTAGTATTTGTAAGCCAAAATCAGAAGTTGCACAATCATAGGGAAAGTGTATTAAAAACACATGCACCACTTCTGCATTTTTCTCCCAATTTGTTTTTTGGCTTACAATTATTGATGTGAAATACTGACCAAATACTGAATGTGCAAACATAGCCTATGAATGCTAATCCAAAGATTCAAGTGACATATAGGGAAGTCATGAAGCTGCATAATCACTTAATATAATCACTTGATCTGTAATATACTGCAGTAATAACATCTTAATAACAAACTCTATCTCACTATTGCTCTCTCCTCTCTTTTTCTGGACAATTAGTGGCATTTCACGATTGTGAGTTGCGGTGAATTTAACGCAAAATGAATTTTTGGTGAAAATTCAGTGATCCTGGCAAATTGGAATTTCAAAAGATTTGATTGCTCTAGTTGCAATGTGACTGTGACACTAAGCCACTTCTCACTGACAAGCTGTGAGTCGGGATTATCAAGGGGTCCTAGGTCATTAGCCAGGAGGGTGTGTCATAAACAAAGGGATGAGACAAAAGCGTAATCAGGTATCGGTCCAAGGTCAGAATACCAGGAAGAGAGCGGATCAGAGCAAAAGGGTTAATTCAAACTGGTAGTCAATAGGAAAGTCCATGGTCTGGCAGCAAAGTGTCAGAAAATCAGAATACTTAGAACAAGGCCCAGAAGAACAAGCCACACAGAGCTGAAAGCTACGACTGGCATCTATTTGGGCAAGTTTTGACTGAAACTCAATGGTCCTCTGCAGCCACTCACAAAGACGGTCACACACTGGACCTCATCTTCACCCGTCTCTGCTCTCTATCTAACCTCTCTAACTCACCTCTTCCACTCTCTGACCACAACTTTCTCACATTCTCATCTCTCTCCACTCCATGTCTACAATCCCCACCCCACAAATGTTCACACCCTCGCAGAAATCTTAAACATCTTGACCTACATTCATTCTCTGAATCCCTCCTCCCCCTCACAGGAATAAGTTCCATACACAATGCGGATGACGCTGCTGCTCTATATAACACCACAATAGCTGTAGCTTTGGAATCTGCTGCCCCACTTACACATACCAAAGCTCGCAAAATCAACAGACAGCCCTGGCACACCAGCCTGACCAAAGAACTGAGGCAAGCTTCCAGGGCTGCTGAGCGCAGATGGAAAAGATCCCACTCTAACGAGCACTTCATCACATTCAAACAGTCCCTCACTACTGTCAAGACCACACTTGCCACAGCTAAACAAACGTACTTCTCATCTCTCATATCCTCTCTCTCTCACAACCCTAAACAGTTATTCAACACCTTCAATTCTCTCCTCCGTCCCCCAGCACCTCCTCCCTCCCCACTTATCTCCGCTGAAGACTTTGCCTCATTTTTCAAGCAGAAGATTGATAGCATTAGAGACAGTTTTGGTCAATAACCCCCAGAGCCCTTCCTCCCGATTTCCCAGCCCTCCACCTCCAAAACCAACTTCTCCACCATTACAGAAAATCAACTCTCCACTCTACTCTCAAGATCGCATCTCACCACCTGTGCACTTGACCCACTCCCATCCCACCTCATCCCAAACCTCACCACAGTCTTCATCCCAACCGTAACCCATCTCTTCAACCTATCACTAACAACTGGTGTTTTCGCCTCAAGCTTTAAACATGCCTCCATCACACCTATCCTCAAAAAGCCCTCTCTTGACCCATCCTCTGTATCTAGCTATCGCCCTATATCACTTCTCCCCTATGCCTCCAAACTACTGGAACAACACATTTACCTTGAACTGTCCTCCCATCTCTCTTCTTGCTCCCTCTTTGACCGCCTACAATCTGGCTTCCGGTCACACCATTCCACCGAAACTGCCCTAACTAAAATCACCAATGACCTCTTAACCGCCAAGAGCAAGCGACACTACTCTGTCCTCCTCCTCCTCGACCTGTTGGCTGCCTTTGACACAGTGGACCATTCCCTATTATTACAAACCCTCTCATCCCTTGGCATCGCAGACTTGGCCCTATCCTGGATCTCATCATACCTAACAGACCGGACATTCAGCGTCGCCCACTCACACACCACCTCCTCACCTCGCCCTCTATCTGTCGCAGTCCCACAAGGTTCAGTCCTTGGGCCCTTGCTCTTCTCCATTTACACCTTTGGCCTGGGACAGCTCATAGAATCTCATGGCTTTCAGTATCACCTCTATGCTGACGACACACAGATCTACATCTCTGGACCAGATATCACCTGCCTTCTAACCAGAATCCCTCAATGTCTGTCCACTATTTCATCCTTCTACTCCGCTAGATTTCTGAAACTTAACATGGACAAAACAGAATTCATCATCTTTCCGCCATCTCACGCGACCCCCCCAACGAACCTATCCATTACAGTAAATGGCTGCCCACTCTCCCCAGTCCCACAAGCTCGCTGCCTCGGGGTAATCCTTGAAGCTGATCTCTCCTTCAAACCACATATCCAAGCCCTTTCCACTTCCTGCCACTTTCAACTCAAAAATATGTCACGAATCCGTTCATTCCTCAACCATGAATCTGGAAAAACCCTAGTCCATGCCGTCATCATCTCTCGCCTTGACTACTGCAACCTCCTGCTCTGTGGCCTCCCCTCTAACACTCTCGCACCCCTCCAATCTATTCTAAACTCTGCTGCCCGACTAATCCACCTGTCCCCCCACTATTCCCCGGCCTCTCCCCTCTGTCAATCCTTTCACTGGCTCCCCATTGCCCAGAGACTCCACTACAAAACCCTAACCATGACGTACAAAGCCATCCACAACCTGTCTCCTCCATACATCTGTGACCTTGTCTCCCGATACTTGCCTACCCGCAACCTCCGATCCTCACAAGATCTCCTACTCTACTCCCCTCTTATCTCCTCTTCCCACAATCGTATACAAGATTTCTCTCGCGTATCACCCCTACTCTGGAACCCTCTACCACAACACATCAGACTCTCGCCTACCATCGAAACCTTCAAAAAGAACCTGAAGACCCACCTCTTCAGACAAGCCTACAACCTGCAGTAACCACCGATCGACCAAACCGCTGCATGACCATCTCTACCCTCACCTACTGTATTCTCACCCATCCCTTGTAGATTGTGAGCCTTCGCGGGCAGGATCCTCATTCCTCCTGTACCAGTTATGACTTGTATTGTTTAAGATTATTGTACTTGTTTTTATTATGTATACCCCTCCTCACATGTAAAGCGCCATGGAATAAATGGCGCTATAACAATAAATAATAATAATAATAATAATAATAAACTGGGAACACCTGAAGGCAGCTCAGCACCTCCCAGACTCCGCATGCCCCTTACCAGACTGGACAACAGAGCTGTCAATCACTGCACAGACAGCTCACTGTGCCCCTGTTCAAGACTGGACGACTGAGCTGTCATTCATTGCAAAGACAGCTAAGCATGCCACTGCACCAGATTGGATGATTGAGCTGTCTATCACTGCATCCTAAGACACACTGACAGGTGGAATCATTACAGTGACCCCATTTACTTTCACTATGCTAAGATGTTGCAGTGGCATAGTACAGTTTTTATCAATCGCGTATAGTCCCAGCTTGAAGGAAACCAAGGTCCCTTCTATCTGGCATATGCCTAAAGTGTATTCTTTTGGTATATGCCAGGCCATTATGCATTGGTATACCATCTTTTTTGGCTGTATGGAGTAGTGTAGTGAACTACACTATTCCATTCAGATGCATTTAGTTAATAACATAAACATCAAGACATACTTTTTTTGTCAAAAGAAAACATATTCCTCTGTACTTTTATACTGCAGCTTTCCTTTCTAGATATATGTGACACAATACTTCTGACAGAAGGTGATAATAAAACATTAACAGAGATTTAGTGCAATTGTAAAATGCACATGAAGTCATGAAAATAAAAATGAAGTTTGGTGGGACCTGGTACAGAGTCAAGTGACACCTTTGCATTGCACTAAGTTCTATAACACTTTTTATTACTGCCACAGGCCATTTGAATACCTAATGTCATTTTACACCTATAGAAGATTTTTAATGAGTTCTGACACAGGCTTGAAAACTTAAACTAAATACATCACCCCGTGTTTGCACTGTGCACTGTCTTTTTAATTGAGGTCACTTGTATAAAAAACACATCAGCAGAGGATTTTTTGTTTATGAGAAGGGTATCGTTTATGAGATTGGTACAAGAAATGGTGAGAAAATAGATCTGACAGCTAGGATGATGTATTATTGTTGCATCCTCAGAGGTGGCTGCAGCATGGAGGTTACCATGGAAGCCAGATGGAAGAGAAGTGATTTGAAAAGTATATGGATTTCTGCCAAAGAGCAAGAATAATATAAAAGAGCATGATTGAAAGCGAGTGTGTAGAAAATGTAAATAGCCTAGAATTCTGCTGTTTAGGACATAGATTCTCAACCTCGCTTGTCCAGGTAAGTAACAGGATAAAATTTAATAATCATTATGGATCTTAACCACCTCAGTACCGGAAGGTTTATTACTCTTCATTACGAAGTATATTTAGTTTATTGTCATTTTAATTTTCCTATTTATATAATTCTATAATGGCGCAGAATGAGTGGTATTTTTCAAAATTTTTCAATTTTGTCACACATATAACTTATTGATTCACTTCTATTAGCTTTTTTTAAAATGCAACTTTTACTATGTGTGATTATTAATCTGTTATAGTTTATTCTATAGGGCAGTTTTCATAAGAAAAAGAATGAAACAAAGCAAAAAACATTTTTTGGACACTGAAACTTTTTTATTTTTCAACTTAGCTTTATGTGGTCTTGTTTTCTATCGACTTAAGAAATATATTTTTTTTTAATTACGTAAACCATTTTCTGGTACCTTTTTTTATTCTTTAGTCCCACTACAGAACTTTACAATATGATCTGATCGCTTTTGCAATGCTTTGGTATACAAACCAATATTGCCTTCATAATGATAATAAACGGACAAGAAATCCATTTGGCTTTTCCATTAGTTGAGCATACTGGACATAGAGAAATTACAGGCTTTGGAGCCTGGCTAACATGACATGATGCAATCGACAATCATGTTTTGAGAATTCGATGGAGAGACAGAGGTAACTTAACTCTATGTGTAACCACCTGAAAATCGCGTTAGCCATTTCAAGCTACTACTCTACAATGTAGATCCAGAAAAAGGCAGATGTCAATTGTTTTTGACTTTCGTTAACAACCTTCTGGTTTCTGTCCTCAAAGGAATGTTGCAGTCAAAAAGTGTTTGTTGCCTATCCACTAAATTGCTGGGCCCACAACACATTACTAAAACAAAAGACTCTATTCCCCTTACCCCAGCTGCACAGCAAAAAGGAGTTCGAATCTATTCAGAGTCAAGCATGGACACTTAAACTCCATTGACACTGTATGCTAGGAAAAGTAGGTGCACACAATGTCCATCTGCTTTCATCGTTTTGATAAAAGTGAGATGAAAATTGGATGATAAGGAATCCCAGTCCTATCTTTTCTTAACCAAATACTGAAATATTTTCTAACACATTAAGATTTCCCAAAATAAAAGATTGAAATATTTTCCACAATTCTGTCTATGCCTTTTCAATTTGTTGTATTGAGAGTGTAGCATGCATATAAAAATAACTATGCAAACCTCAGCTGGAACAATACACCTGTGTAATATACTGTATATAAAATTACATTACTCACAAAATTAACATTACTAGCAAAAATAACATTACAGAGTCCTCTGCCTCAGCAAATCTATTGATCTGAAAAACAACCACACAGTCCTACATGCCTAATCAGCTAATGTTGCGTGTGATTTGAGCCATGGGTTGGTGCACCATTGTAAAATATGGAAATATATCTTCTATGATCATAACTATAACTTCTTCATAATGTATATAAGTGCCCTGTTAGCCATTGCTATGTTTTAGGACTATAGTCTATTTTTTCATAGGGTATAAAGGGGAAAAGGGAGTGTATCTTAGATGCAATCACTGATCAACGATCCCCCCATGACACATCTACAAATGAGTCAAGTAGCAGTAGACAAATAGCAGGTAAGTAAGTCTGACAATTTAGCATTAATCAAAGTGGTTCAACTGAGTAATAAAAAGTAGGGTTGAGAGAAACGGATCGGACAAATTCAAAAGTCGCCGACTTTCGGCAAAGTCGGGTTTCGTGAAACCCGACCCGATCCTAATGCGGGATCGGCCATGAGGTCGGCGATCTTCGCGCCAAAGTCGCATTTCATATGATGCTTTCAACGCCATTTCTCATCCAATGAAGGAGGACGCAGAGTGTGGGCAGCGTGATGACATGGGTCTCGGTCCCCACCATCTTAGAGAAGAGCATTACAGTGATTGGCTTGCTTTCTGCGGCGTCACAAGGGCTATAAAGGGGCGTGCACGCCGACCGCCATCTTACTTCTGCCGATCTTCGCATACGGAGAGGTTGCTGCAGCTTCATCAGAAGAAGGGATATAGTTAGGGAGGGAAGATTAACCCCGACACTGCTTGTGCTGTAGCGATTTCCACTGTCCAACACCACCTTTTCTTTGCAGGGACAGTGGAGTTTATTTTTTTGTGCATCAGCTCTGTAGCTTACTAGGCTGCCCTATAAGGCTCCCTGATAGCTGCATTGCTGTTTGTACGCCGCTGTGCAAACCAACTGCTTTTTTAAGAGCAAAAATCCTGTTGCTGCTTTCTGCACAGTTCTCTTGTTTCTTTGTCCACACTTTTCTGTGCAGAAGTCCTTTTTATTGCTGCCATACTTGTCCTGAGATCATTGTAGGGAGATTGAAATTGTACTACAGCCCTTTTTATTTAATATATCTTCCAGCCACGTTCTGCCACTTACATTGTGTAGTGTAATACACTGGGCCTGAGTTTTGTTGCAGTCTCCCCCAAACAAAAGGGAGATTTAAATTGGCACTAAGTGGATCTACGTCACAATTCTGTTAGTTTTGTCGTACATCTTCCAGCCACGTTCTACCACTTACATTGTGTAGTGTAATACACTACGCCTGAGTTTTGTTGCAGTCTCCCCCCCAAAAAAAGGAGATTAAAATTCTCCACAAGTTTATATACACCTTCTACCTTGTTTCACAGTACCACATAACCGTTGTTATTTTGGTTAGATTTTTCCAAAAATGAGGAAGTCTGGTGGAAGAGGCCGTGGGCGGGCGTTGCCAGCTGGTACTGATGGTGGTGTTGGTGGTGGTGGAGCATCTGGTGGTAGTGGGAAAAGCAAAATAGCACCAAAGGCTCGAGGTGTTGAGCCAGCGTCATCGTCTGGCTCCACAAGGCCTCAAAGGCTCCCTTATCTGGGAGTAGGAAAACAGGTTTTAAAGCCGGAGCAGCAGGAAAACGTTTTGGCTTTCCTTGCTGACTCAGCCTCTAGCTCTTTTGCCTCCTCTTCAGAAGGTTCGAAATCTAAAAGCAGTGAGTTGTCAGTGGATGCTCCCGGTCAGGAACAAGTCGCTTCCTTGTGTCCTTCACTCAAACCAAAAGTGAAGGATGCGGCAGGCAAAGCTACAGTTTACTCCATGGAGCTCTTTACACATGCCGTGCCTGGGTTAGAGAGGGAAATTGTTAAAAGCCCATTACAAGATGAATCGGACATGGAGTGCACAGATGCACAGCCACAGCTAGATTATTATGCTGTTCCATTGACTCAGATCACTACATTGCCCTCGCAGTGTACTGAGCCAGAATCTGACCCTGATGAGACTATGCTGCCCCGTCATCCGCGTACACAGGGTTTGAATGCCCACATTGCTAGACTAATCTCGTTAGAGATGATGCCCTACCGTTTGGTTGAAAGTGAAGCTTTCAAAGCCTTGATGGCCTACGCAGTGCCACATTATGACCTACCCAGTCGACACTTCTTTGCGAGAAAAGCCATCCCAGCCCTCCACCAGCATGTCAAAGGCAATCAGTCAGTAGAAAGGTGCACCTCATAACAGATGCATGGACCAGTAGGCATGGCCAGGCACATTACGTGTCCATCACGGCGCACTGGGTTAATGTGGTGGATGCAGGGTCCACAGGGGACAGCCATAGCGGACAGTTCTGCCTAGCCCATGGTCTAGGAAACAGTTGGCTGTAGGCGTTTGCCACCCTTCCTCCTCCTCCTCCTCCAGAAGTGAAAGCTCGTCCACAGAGCGCAGTCGCACGACCACTCCATCCGCAGCTGCCAGTGTTGCACACGAGGTGTCCAATTATGGAACAGCTAGTGTTAAGCGTCAGCAGGCTGTGCTACAAATGAAGTGTTTGGGCGACAACAGACACACCGCGGAAGTACTGGCTGAGTACTTGCAGCAAGAAACTCAGTCATGGCTGGGCAGTGTACATCTTGAGGCAGGCAAGGTAGTCAGTGATAACGGAAAGAATTTTATGGCTGCCATAGCCCTTTCAGAACTGAAACACATTCCTTGCCTGGCTCACACCTTGAACCTGGTGGTGCAGTGCTTCCTGAAATATTATCCGGAGTTACCAGTCCTGCTCCTGAAGGTGCGAAGACTTTGCTCGCACGTCCGCCGGTCACCCGTACACTCCAGCCGTATGCAGAACCATCAGCGATTGCTGAATCTTCCCCAGCACCACCTAATAACCGACATTGCAACAAGGTGGAACTCCACACTGCACATGGTTTAAAGCCTGTGCGAACAGAGGCGTGCTGTCATTTATTTTTTGGGAGGATACACATACACGGGCAGGCAGTTAGATGGCAGACATGGAGTTGTCTGGTGTGCAGTGGTCGAAGCTCCAAGATCTCTGTCAAGTCCTTCAGTGTTCTGAGGAATGCACATGGCTGGTAAGTGCAGACGACGCCATCATAAGCATGAGCATCCCACTAATGCGTCTGCTGATGCAAAGTTTGACGCACATCAAGGAGCAGGCGTCTGCAGCCGAGGAGGAGGGAAGCCTTGATGGCAGTCAGCCATTGTCTGGTCAGGGAACTCTCCTGGATGAGGTGGCGGACGAAGAGGAGGAGGAGGATGATGGGGATGAATATTTATGGGAGGAGGATGCTTCTCAGGGGGCAATAGAAACTGGTGGCGTTGCAAGGTCAGGTACAGGGTTTTTGCGGGCGACAAGTGAAGTTGATTTGCAAGAAAGTGCTCCTCAACCCAGCACAAGCAGTGAATTGACACCTGGAACATTGGCCCACATGGCAGAGCATGCCTTGCAAATCCTAAAAAGGGACCCCCGCATTATCAAAATGATGACCAATGACGATTACTGGTTGGCCTGCCTCCTGGATCCACGATACAAAGGAAAATTACAAAATATCATGCCACATAAGAACCTGGAGCAAATATTGGCTACCAAACAAGCAACTCTTGTAGACCGTTTGGTTCAGGCATTCCAGCACAGAGGCGGTGATTGTTCTCACACGAGCTGTAGGGAGCAGCATGGCAGAGGTGTTAGAGGTGCACAAATCTGAAGTGGCATTGGACAGAGGGGTTTTATGACCAGGTTGTGGAGTGATTTCGCAATGACCGCAGACACGACAGGTACTGCTGCATCAATTCAAAGTGACAGGAGATAGCATTTGTCCAGTATGGTTACCAACTATTTTTCCTCCCTTATCGATGTTCTCCCTCACAGGTCATTCCCCTTTGATTACTGGGCATCTAAAATAGACACCTGGCCTGAATTGGTAGAATATGCATTACAGGAGCTCGCTTGCCCAGCTGCTAGTGTGCTATCAGAAAGAGTCTTCAGTGCTGCTGGTTCAATACTGACTGAAAAAAGGACACGTCTGGCTACCCGAAATGTTGATGATCTAACCTTCATTGAAACGAACCAATCATGGATTTCAAATTATTTTGCCCCACCTTCCCCAGCTGACACGTAGCTTGCCTTAAAAATGTCTTGCTTTTGGCCTCCTCTTACTGACTGCTCCAATTCCTCCATTTGCAGCTGCTGAATGTCCACCATAGGCCATTATTATACCTCCCTAAATGGACTGACTCCCCCCACAGGGCCGTGGTCACCACTTAGCGCAAGCACCCGTGCGAGTGCCGTTTGCCTGGACAGGTGGGTGTGCCCACTCTTGGGCGACGGCACTGGCACAGGGTCCCTCATAGTACAATGAAGTGTCTCTGATGGTGGTGGTGCACAACCAATGTTAGAAACACCATCATAATATGAGGGGCCCTGTGCGAGTACCGCCACCCACGAGAGAGTGTTCCCCCAGCTCGAACAGTGCTCTACCACTTGCAAAACTTACCTCTCCCTGCTCCACCACTGTGTAGTCTGTGTTGTTAAATCCTTCAATGGCATTGCCAATACAAATTTGTTGAAATGATAGATGATAGTAAAAATATACAGGGGCCCTGGCCTCCATTTAGACCAGTTAATACTTTGCACCAACTACCATGGTCTGCTACTCAGCAGAGGAGCCCACCCCTGTACCTAGCTATGGCACCAGTTTACTTATGAACATTTTTTTGGCTGACATTTAGCTCACTTTATTATTTTGGCCTACTAACTGTGTCAGCCACTTATTACAGTTGTCCTCCACTGAACAAAGCAATGCTGCCTGTGTACTCCTGTTACCAATTTTGAACTGCATTTAGCCTACTTACTTACTTGGGCCTAGTAACTGTGTGAGCCTCTCATAACAGTTGTCCTCCTCCGCTGAAAAAAGCTATGCCGCCTGTGTACTCCTCTTACCAATTCTGAACTGCATTTAGCCTACTTTTTTTATTTTAGGCCAACTAAGTCTGTCTGAGCCACTTAATACAGTTGTCCTCCACTGAACAAAGCAATGCCGCCTGTGTACTCCTGTTACCAATTTTGAACTGCATTTAGCCTACTTTTTTATTTTAGGCCTACTCAGTCTGTCTGAGCCACTTATAACAGTTGTCCTCCACTGAACAAAGCAATGCCACCTGTGTACTCCTATTACCAATTGTGAACTGCAATTAGCCTACTTTTTTATTTTAGGCCTACTCAGTCTGTCTGAGCCACTTATTACAGTTGTCCTCCACTGAACAAAGCAATGCTGCCTGTGTATTCCTGCTACCAATTGGGAACTGCAATTAGCCTACTTTTTTATTTTAGGCCTACTAAGTCTGTCTGAGCCACTTATTACAGTTGTCCTCCACTGAACAAAGCAATGCTGCCTGTGTACTCCTGTTACCAATTTTGAACTGCATTTAGCCTACTTACTTGGGCCTAGTAACCATGTGAGCCTCTCATAACAGTTTTCCTCCTCCGCTGAAAAAAGCTATGCCGCCTGTGTACTCCTCTTATCAATTTTGAACTGCATTTAGCCTACTTACTTACTTGGGCCTAGTAACTGTGTGAGCCTCTCATAACAGTTGTCCTCCTCCGCTGAAAAAAGCTATGCCGCCTGTGTACTCCTCTTACCAATTCTGAACTGCATTTAGCCTACTTTTTTATTTTAGGCCTACTAAGTCTGTCTGAGCCACTTAATACAGTTGTCCTCCACTGAACAAAGCAATGCCGCCTGTGTCCTCCTGTTACCAATTTTGAACTGCATTTAGCCTACTTACTTACTAGGGCCTAGTAACTGTGTGAACCACTCATAACAGTTGTCCTCCTCCGCTGAAAAAAGCTATGCCGCCTGTGTATTCCTATTACCAATTTTGAACTGCATTTAGCCTACTTACTTACTTGGGCCTAGTAACTGTGTGAGCCTCTCATAACAGTTGTCCTCCTCCGCTGAAAAAAGCTATGCCGCCTGTGTACTCTTATTACCAATTTTGAACTGCATTTAGCCTACATTTATTATTTTATGCCTACTAAGTCTGTGTGAGCCTCTCATCACAGTTGTCCTCCTCCGCTGAAAAAAGCTATGCCACCTGTGTACTCCTCTTACCAATTTTGAACTGCATTTAGCCTACTTTCTTATTTGGGTCTGCTAACTGTGTCTGCCCCTCATTACAGTTGTCCTCCACTGAACAAAGCTATGCCGCCTGTTTAGTCCTGTTACCAATTTTGAACTGCATTTAGCCTACTTTCTTATTTGGGCCTACCAACTGTGTCTGCCCCTCATTACAGTTGTCCTCCACTGAACAAAGCTATACCGCCTGTTTAGTCTTGTTGCCAATTTTGAACTGCATTTAGCCTACTTACTTACTTGGGCCTAGTAACTGTGTGAACCTCTCATAACAGTTGTCCTCCTCCGCTGAAAAAAGCTATGCCGCCTGTGTACACCTATTACCAATTTTGAACTGCATTTAGCCTATTTACTTACTTGGGCCTAGTAACTGTGTGAGCCTCTCATAACAGTTGTCCGCCTCCACTGAAAAAAGCAATGCCGCCTGTGTACTCTTGTTACCAATTTTGAACTGCATTTAGTCTACTTTTTTATTTTAGGCCTACTAAGTCTCTGTGAGCCTCTCAACAGTTGTCCTCCTCCGCTGAAAAAAGCTATGCCGCCTATGTACTCCTATTACCAATTTTGAACTGCATTTAGCCTACTTACTTACTTGGGCCTAGTAACTGTGTGAGCCTCTCATAACAGTTGTCCTCCTCCGCTGAAAAAAGCTATGCTGCCTGTGCACTCCTCTTACCAATTTTGAACTGCATTTAGCCTACTTTCTTATTTGGGCCTACTAACTGTGTCTGCCCCTCATTACAGTTGTCCTCCGCTGAACAAAGCAATGCCGCCAGTTTAGTCCTGTTAGCAATTTTGAACTGCATTTAGCCTACTTTCTTATTTGGGCCTACTAACTGTGTCTGCCCCTCATAACAGTTGTCCTCCTCTACTGAAAAAAGCAATGCCGCCTGTTTAGTCCTGTTACCAATTTTGAACTGCATTTAGCCTACTTTTTTATTTTAGGCCTACTAAGTCTGTGTGAGCCTCTCATAACAGTTGTCCTCCTCCTCTGAAAAAAGCTATGCCGCCTGTGTACTCCTCTTACCAATTTTGAACTGCATTTAGCCTACTTACTTACTTGGGCCTAGTAACTGTGTGAGCCTCTCATAACAGTTGTCCTCCTCTGCTGAAAAAAGCTATGCAGCCTGTGTACTCCTCTTACCAATTTTGAACTGCATTTAGCCTACTTACTTACTTGGGCCTAGTAACTGTGTGAGCCTCTCATAACAGTTGTCCTCCTCCGCTGAAAAAAGCTATGCCGCCTGTGTACTCCTATTACCAATTTTGAACTGCATTTAGCCTACTTTTTTATTTTAGGCCTACTAAGTCTGTGTGAGCCTCTCATCACAGTTGTCCTCCTCCGCTGAAAAAAGCTATGCCACCTGTGTACTCCTCTTACCAATTTTGAACTGCATTTAGCCTACTTACTTACTTGGGCCTAGTAACTGTGTGAGCCTCTCATAACAGTTGTCCTCCTCCACTGAAAAAAGCTATGCCGCCTGAGTACTCCTCTTACCAATTTTGAACTGCATTTAGCCTACTTTCTTATTTGGGTCTTCTAACTGTGTCTGCCCCTCATTACAGTTGTCCTCCACTGAACAAAGCTATGCCGCTTGTTTAGTCCTGTTACCAATTTTGAACTGCATTTAGCCTACTTTCTTATTTGGGCCTACTAACTGTGTCTGCCCCTCATTACAGTTGTCCTCCACTGAACAAAGCTATACCGCCTGTTTAGTCTTGTTGCCAATTTTGAACTGCATTTAGCCTACTTACTTACTTGGGCCTAGTAACTGTGTGAACCTCTCATAACAGTTGTCCTCCTCCGCTGAAAAAAGCTATGCCGCCTGTGTACACCAGGCTATTACCAATTTTGAACTGCATTTAGCCTATTTACTTACTTGGGCCTAGTAACTGTGTGAGCCTCTGATAACAGTTGTCCTCCTCCACTGAAAAAAGCAATGCCGCCTGTGTACTCTTGTTACCAATTTTGAACTGCATTTAGCCTACTTTTTTATTTTAGGCCTACTAAGTCTCTGTGAGCCTCTCAACAGTTGTCCTCCTCCGCTGAAAAAAGCTATGCCGCCTATGTACTCCTATTACCAATTTTGAACTGCATTTAGCCTACTTACTTACTTGGGCCTAGTAACTGTGTGAGCCTCTCATAACAGTTGTCCTCCTCCGCTGAAAAAAGCTATGCTGCCTGTGTACTCCTCTTACCAATTTTGAACTGCATTTAGCCTACTTTCTTATTTGGGCCTACTAACTGTGTCTGCCCCTCATTACAGTTGTCCTCCGCTGAACAAAGCAATGCCGCCAGTTTAGTCCTGTTAGCAATTTTGAACTGCATTTAGCCTACTTTCTTATTTGGGCCTAGTAACTGTGTCTGCCCCTCATTACAGTTGTCCTCCACTGAACAAAGCTATGCCGCCTGTTTAGTCCTGTTACCAATTTTGAACTGCATTTAGCCTACTTTCTTATTTGGGCCTACTAGCTGTGTCTGCCCCTCATGACAGTTGTCCTCCACTGAACAAAGCTATGCCGCCTGTTTAGTCCTGTTACCAATTTTGAACTGCATCTAGCCTAATTTCTTATTTGGGCCTACTAACTGTGTCTGCCCCTCTTTACAGTTGTCCACTGAACAAAGCTATGCCACCTGTTTAGTCCTGTTACCAATTTTGAACTGCATTTAGCCTACGTTCTTATTTGGGCCTATATCTGTGTTTCCTCCTCATCCTTCCAATTGGCCAGCCACTGCTAGATGAGTCTGCTGGTACATTGACCCAGACCACTACATTCCCCTTGCACTTTACACAGCCAGAATCTGACCCTGCTGAAAGTCAGGTTCCCCTTCCTACATACTATACCACCTTACATGGGGACAAAGAGGAAGATGAAAGTGCAGGTTCCTTCATCAGGTGGGGGGGCATACTCGTTGGCACTGGCACAGGGCCCCTCATAGTACTCAAAAGTGTCTCTGGTAATGGGAGGCGCCGCCCGCCGTCAAACACACCACGGTACTATGAGGCGCCCTGTGCCAGTGCCAACTAGTGGCCCCCCCTGCTTGCTCAGGATCGCAACACTTGCAAAGTTGAAATACTTACCTCTCCCTGCTCCACCGCCGTGATGTATTCCGCATTTCCTGGGCCCACGAAAATCTTGAGCCAGCCCTACACCCCCACAACTTTAGCCAAATGAGCCCCTGTTTTTAATGCCTAACTATTATTATAAAGTAAATTAAGATTGACAAGCTTAAGAAATACGAATTGATGTTTGTGGCATTAAAATGGGCACTGTAGGTGTTTTCCTGTCCTCCACTCACTGCCGACTTTGATTCCCCATTGACTTGCATTGGGTTTCGTGTTTCAGCCGACCCCGACTTTTCTCAATAATCGGCCGATTTCACCTGACCCGACTTTTGAGAAAGTCGGGTTTCGCGAAACCCGACTCGATCCTAAAAAAGTAAAAGTCGCTCAACTCTAATAAAAAGTTCCTCCAGCATTTACCCAATGTAGGTAATATTCAGGTAACAATTTTACAGTGCTAAAGGTGTGTCTCCGACTGTAATCAGCATAGTTAACTTTCTGAATAGAGTTGCGCTTTGTCAACCCTCCACAGTAAAAGCATTGTAATGGTATTATATGTGGCTGATATGTGGTGTTGAAGCAACCGTCTTTGTTTGTGAATTAATGAATGTGTAACAACTTTGCCAGGATCACTGCATGGCCTTCCATCCCCCACCTGCCTTACACACCAACTTACTCACTACTCTGGGTCATGCTGTGAGTTTTGTCTTCTGCCTGTTCCATGCTGTATGCCTCATGTCTCCTGCTTGCTCTGTGCATGCTTAGTGGCTGTGTGCATAGGGGGGCGGCACCGGCAACTCCTGATTCTTATTGATACTGTGTGCACCTTCCTAAGGTGTCCCCTGCCAATTGCTAAGAGGCCTCTGATACTTAAGGCATCCCCATCCATTGGCGAATGCCTGAGCAACTTACTTCCTCAGTTAGTTTCTCGCTGCTGAGGTGCCAGGTCTCGTCTCTATGTCTTGTGTTAGCCACCCAGTGGGGTTTCGTACCCTGGCTTGTACCCGTGTTCTGTTACTTCCGTGTCTGTCACCCAGTGGGGCTTTGTACCCTGGCCGGTACCTGTGTTTTTTTATATTTTGTCTCTGCCACCCAGTGGGGCTTTGTACCCTGGTCAGTGCCTGTATCCTGTGTCTCTTGTTTCTGCCATCTGTATCTTCATTTCCGTGCCCTGTCTCGTACCTGTCCTTGTCTGAACTAACTCCTATACCTGTCTGATTGTGTTCCTGTCTCGAGTCTTCCCTATTTCTCTATGTGTTTTTTTGTGTTCACTCCTACTGCTCTCAGCTCCGCACCCTGTGGCTTTGCTCTGCTATCAGCTCCGCACCCTGCAGCTTTGCTCTGCTCTCAGCTCCGCACTCTGCGACCTTGCTCTGCTCTTTGCTCCACACCCTGCGGCTTTGCTCTGCTCTTGAATCTGCACTCTGCGACCTTGCTCTGCTCTTTGCTTTGCATACTGTGACTTTGCTCTGAACTCTGTTCTGCACCCTGTGGCTCTGCTCTTTGCTCTGCAGTCTGCTCTGCATCCTGCGACTTTGCTCTGCACCCTGTGTCTCTGCTCTGCTCTTTGCTCCACACCTTGTGGCTCTGTTCCACTCTTTGCTCCACACCCTGTGGCTCTGCTCCGCTCTTTGCTCTGCTCCTTGCTGTTCTACCCTGCTCCACTCCTTGTGGTTCTGCTCTGCTCTCATTCCGCACTTTGTGGGTCTTTGTCCTCCCTGAATCAGTCCCTGCTCCTACAGTCTGAACAGATCCCTACCCGTTCCCATATATCGCTCATGCCAGTCCATGTTCCTGTCCTCCCTGAATCAGTCCCTGCTCCTACAGTCTGAACAGGTCCCTACCTGTTTCCATATATCATTCACAACTGTCCATGTTCCTATGCCCTCTGAGTCAGTTCCTGTCCCTTCTGTGCCTGCCTGCCAATGTCTCAACCGTGCCTGTATGCCAGTGCCTCAGCCATTCCCACCTTCCTGCCAGTGTCTCAACCGTGCCCGCCTTCCTGCCAGTGTCTCAGCCGTGCCCGCCTGTCTGCCAGTGTGTCAGCCGTGCCTGCCTGCCAGTGTATCAGCCATGCCCACCAGCCTGCCAGTGTCTCAGCTGTGCCTGCCAGTGTCTCAGCCAAGCCCGCCTGCCTGCTAGTGTCTCAGTTGTGCCCACTTGCCTGCCAGTGTTCCGTCCCCCAGTGGAATCCGCAGCCACAGCCAGACACCACCCTGGAGTGGTACCTGGTAACTACCTGACACACAATCCTGACCTCATCATCAGAGGCTCCAGTGAACACATGTAAGATCTTTTGGAATACCTGGAGTAAACCCGCCGATCCACGACAACGAACCTCCCAAGGGTGAGCTGACCAGGTAGACCACCCCCTATACAGGGAGCGTTAGGAGCAGACCCAAGGGAGACTATTGCCACAGAAGCTGGAACCTGGAGACAGGTAGGAGGTACAAAATAGAGAAGCTGGGCATAGGACAGACAGAGTGGGGTAAGATGAAGTACAGTTTGGTAAGAGCCGAGTACAGGTGAGACCAAAGGAGCACGGGGAAGGGGAAGACACAAAGGAAGCAGGACAGGACAGAGATACCAGACTAACAGAGTACGGAGCGAACACTGGGAAGGCTGGACTGGACGAGGAGACAAGGAAGCCTGGGAAAGGCAGAGAAGCTAAACTGGCAGGACAGAGCGGGGACTCAGAACAGGCAGTGCAAAGACAAAGGTGGACCTGAGTCACAGAAGCACAAATGACAGACAGGCAAGGAACAGAGGAAGGAATCGCCTTAAATACATGGAGTGCTGAAGGACTTCCGGGTCACGGTCCTCCAGGTCACAGAGAGGAGATACAGAGCACCTGTAAATCAGAAAGAGGAAGTGCTGGAGTGGGTGGTGCGCACGTGCACCCGACGAGAACCAGGGAGCGGAGAAGAATGAAGGAGAGGACGCGCGCCTGCAGGAGGAGCACGCCGCAACGGGTAAGTTTGAGCAGGGGAAGTGGCGGTGGTCCCGGCAACAGGCACGGCCACAGAAGGAGTGGCCGTGACAGTACCCCTCCCCTTACTCCCCTCCTTTCTAAGACCAGACAGAAACCTGGATAAAATCTGAGGAGCTTGTATGTTCTCACGGGGCTCCTTCGGGACCATAACCCTTCCAATCAACCAAAAAGAGAGTTTTACCTCGAAACTTTTTCATGGACGAATGTCCTTAACCTCAAAGGCATCTGGGTTGGAGACAGGTAAAGGAGTTTGAGCAGGGGAAACATGGAACTGATTGAAGATGACTGGTTTCAAAAGGGAAATGTGAAAAGAGTTAGGTATGCAAAGAGAAGCGGGCAATTTCAGTTTGTAAGCAACATCATTGATACGAGACAAAACCTCGAAAGGACCTATGTACCATGGACCCAATTTATGCGAGGAAATCTTTAAATGAATAAACCTGGAGGAAAGCCACACCTTATCACCTGGCCGGTATAAGGGAGGATCCAGGCATCTCTTATCGACATGTCTCTTAATCCTGGCCTGTGCCCATTCCAAGGCAATTTTGGTCTCCTGCGAAGACTGCTCAAAAACACACTTCTTGAGTTAGGCATAAAGACAGTTCTTTCTAAGATGAGACAGCACTTGGCGGACATCCCTTCTGTGGGAAGCAAGATCTGACGAAAATGTCGTCTAAATATACCACCACACAGGAGTAGAGTAGATCACGGAAAACATCATTCACAAACTCCTAGAGCACCACTGGAGTGTTACACAAGCCGAAAGGCATGACTAAATACTCATAGTGGCCATCTTGAGAGTTAAAAGCGGTTTTCCATTCGTCTCCTGAACGAATACGGATTAGATTGTAAGCTCCGCGAAGATCCAATTTTGTGAAAATTTGGGCTCCCCTCAGTCGATCATACAACTCAGGAATGAGAGGTAGCAGGTACTTGTTCGTGATCGTGAGATTGTTGAGATCATGGTAGTCAATACAAGGACGAAGGGACCCGTCCTTCTTAATGAAGAAGAAACCCGCACCTGCAGGGGAGGAGGATTTGCGAATAAAACCTTTGGATAAATTTTCCTGGACGTATTCAGTCATGGCTTGAGTCTCAGTAGGAGACTATGGGCAGATTCAACCTAGGGAGGAGTAGAGCCTGGAACAAGATCAATTGGGCAGTCATAGGGTCGTTGCGGAGGTAAAGTCTCTGCCTCTTTCTTATTGAAGACATCCAGGAAAGACAAATACGAAGAAGGTAAATTTGAAGATACCGAAATTGGATGAGAAGGTTTTTTTTAGCAAAACAGGAAGCAGACAGTTACTCTGGCAGAAGAGTCCCCAATGCAGGATTTCGCCAGACCGCCAGTCAATACAAGGCTCGTGAGTCCTCAACCAAGGAAGTCCAAGAAGAAATGTGTGGGATAAAGAAGGCAGCACATAGAAGACGATCTTCTCACGATGCAGGATTCCAATTTGGAGTTCCAATTCTTTGGTTACCAACGTAACGGACTCCCGCAGAGGTTGGCCATCAACTGAGGCAATCTGTGGAGGAGTCTCCAGGCATCTGACCGGAATTCGCAATCTCCTAACTGTCTCGAGTTGAATAAAGTTTCCAGCTGCCCCGAAATCTATATAAGCAGAGTCAGAGAAACATTTATTACGCAAATGTAAAAGAACAGAAAGAGTGAGGGATTGAGAGGGTTCTGGGATACCTAGGGAGACCTCTCTTACCAGTCCTAGGTGGAGACGTTTCCCGGCCTCAAAGGACAGGAAGGCAAGAGATGAGATGCACTACCACAATAGAAACAGAGACCTTGAGTTAGTCTCTCTTTCCGACGTTGCTTTACAGGCTTAAGTCGATCCACCTACATGGGTTCTGGGGCAGAATTAGCAGAAGAAGACTCAAACCGAGGACGGGAAGAGCTAGGAGAAACAGGAGGAATTCGAGGAAATCTCCTCTCTCTAGCGGATTCTCGAGGACGTTCTTAAAAACGTAAGTCAATGCGGGGTGCCAACGAGATTAGATCCTCCAAGGAAGTCGGAGTATCACGACCCACCAACTCGTCCTTAATTCGAGGAGAAAGCCCTCACCAGTAGGCTCCCACCAAAGCCTCGTTATTCCATCCTAATTCGGATAAAAGGGTGCAAAACCGGATAGCATATTGGCCCACCGAAAGCATACCTTGTTGAAGGTTGAACAGAGACTCGGTGGTAGAGGCCAAACAACCTGGTTTATGAAACACTTTGCGAAAAGTTTCAAAGAAGGTGGAGAGTTGAGAAACAAGGGGATCATCCCAGAGAGGATTAACCCACGCCAAAGCCTCACCCTCTAAGTGAGAGATTACAAAAGCCACTAATTTTGGATCCCCACTATAGCAAAGAGGTTTAGCTAGACGGGGAGGTGGGTGAGGAGCCGAGGCCAGAGAAGAGACGGGAGCCAAAGACTTGAGGGCGCGAAGACGATCATCCACAGAAGCCATAAAATTTAGAATATGAGCTTGAGTGTCACGCTGTTGGGCCAGCTCCTGTTGGAGACTTGCTAACTGCAAAGCGCTCCCAGGATTGGAGGCCTGCAGGGACGAGAGACGAAATTCCAAGGTTTTCAAAAAGGATATAATCCTAGACTGATTCTCCCTAAGGAACAATAATTCCTTCTGGGTAGGAGTCAGGGTACCAGCGGGGTCCATGGCCTGTCTGTACTGTAAGATCTTTTGGAACACCTGGAGTGGACCCACAGATCCATGACAACGAACCTCCCAAGGGTGAGCTGACCAGGTAGACCACCCCCTATACAGGGAGTGTTAGGGGCAGACCCAAGGGATACTATTGCCGCAGAAGCTGGAACCCGGAGACAGGTAGGAGGTACAAAATAGAGAATCTGGGCATAGGGCGGACAGAGCAGGGTAAGATGAAGTACAGTTTGGTAAGAGCCGAGTACAGGCCAGTCCAAAGGAGCACTGGGAAAGGGAAGACACAAAGGAAGCAGGACAGGACAGAGATACCAGACTAACAGAGTATGGAGCAGACACTGGGAAGGCTGGACTGGACAAGGAGACAAGGAAGCCTGGGAAAGGCAGAGAAGCTAAACTGGCAGGACAGAGCGGAGACTCAGAACAGGCAGTGCAAAGACAAAGGTGGACCTGAGTCACAGAAGCACAAATGACAGACAGGCAAGGAACAGAGGAAGGAATCGCCTTAAATACATGGAGTGCTGAAGGACTTCCGGGTCACAGTCCTCCAGGATCACAGAGAGGAGATAAAAGCACCTGTAAATTAGAAAGAGAAAGTGCTGGAGTGGGCAGTGCGCACGCGCACCCGACGAGAACCAGGGAGCAGAGAAGAATGAAGGAGAGTACGTGCGCCTGCAGGAGGAGTACGCCGCAGCGTTTAAGTATGAGCCAGAAAAGCAGCGGTGGTCTCGGAAGCAGGCATGGCCACAGAAAGAGTGACTGTGACCACACAAAGGTAGCTGCTTAGTCATACCCCTTCCAAGGTAGTCTGGTTTGTGGCACAGTGGGGCCACACCCCCTCGCTCGCGCCAACAAGTCAGGCCGCGAGCGTGACAGAATGTTCCAGTGTGCAAACTAGTTATCTTGTCTTGCTAAGATATCCAACCATCTCGGAAGGACTGGTTCTATCATATTTATAGATATGCAGTCAGGACTGGTTTTAGACAAAGTGGGACAGTGCGAAAATAGATAAAAGTGGAACCAAATGTTAACATATTGACCATCACACAGAATCATTTAAGTTGCATGTACAGGTGCTTCTCACAAGATTAGAATATCAGCAAATAATTAATTTATTTCAGTTCTTCAATTCAAAAAGTAACTCACATATTATATAGAGTCATTACAAATAGAGTGATCTATTTCAAGGGTTTATTTCTGTTTATGTTGATGATTATGGCTTACAGCCAATGAAAACCCAAAAGGTATTATCTCAGTAAATTATAATAATTAACAAAAAACACCTGCAAAGGCTTCCTAAGCATTTAAAAAGGTCCCTTAGTCTGTTTCAGTAGCATCCACAATCATGGGGAAGACATGACTTGACAAATGTCAAGAAGGCAGTAATCGACACACTCCACAAAGAGGGTCACCCACAAAAGGTCATTGCTAAAGAAGCTGGCTGTTCACAGATTGCTGTATCCAAACATATTAAAGGAAAATTGAGTGCAAGGAAAAAGTGTGGTAGAAAAACCAAATACACTTCCCATTACCATAAACAGTTATTTAAAATAAATTGTATACAGAAGCTTTACTGTGCATTCTATCATCCAGCAATGTAGGATCATCTTTTAGATACTGAAGAAATTGACATCTATGATAATGAAAGAGTTTATATGAATTGATAAGCAGCAATATATCCATTGTTTCTCTTAATAACTGAAGTACTAGATTTATCTCAGCTTATCATTTTCACAAGGAACATGATTGCAAAACACTTGACTTTTTCACCAAGTTTACAGAAAACAAAAGAAACATGAAAAATTTAAATAACATCAATTTATGATGGAAGAATACGGTAATCTAGGGATGTGCAATATAAAGTCTTGTTTATAACTGGATTATAAATAGATTTCTAGTATCATCAATTTATTAAGATATTTATTATAAAGACATATAGCTGCTGTATGCAAGACTACCATATCGCAGCAGTGGCGTAACATGAAGCTCATAGGCCCCAATGGAAAATCCCCAATGGGGCCCCCAATTATTGCCAGTTTTTAATTGTACTGGTCTTTTCATATAAGCTAAATGGACTTTGGCGATTGCAACCCTTTCATCTATTGTATTGTGCCCCTGTATTAAAGCAATATTATGGTCTTTCAGAAAGCCTGGAATAATATCTTGGGAAAACATGTTAAAATCAAAACCAACACAATGTAATGGTTGTCAACTACATCTGGCACATGATAAAAGTCACCTTAATCAAATAAAACTTTACAGCCAGGTAAAAATTTTTAATATGTAATCCTTTATTAGATATTTTGGAGACACAGGGGGTCGGCAAGCACCTCGGTCCGTTAGCCAAAACTGCATGTACCAGGGATTGTCCCACTGAAGGCTTGCTCTCCCTTTAACGTGAGCAAAATGCTACTCAGACAACACAGAGTGAGGGTAAAACAGTCACCCTTCCGCTGACTTGCCAGGATAATGGCAGCTGTTACTTCAGAGTTTCCAGAGTCGACTACCCCACCTGTGGCACGCACACAGAGAGGACATAATGACCAGCGTAAGAAAATGACAGTCCATTCAGATACAAGGGCCAGTTGACCTGAAGGTCACATCCTGGCTTGATTTTCCAGGGTCGATTACTCAACCACACCTTTTCTGGCACATGACAGCTGATCTGATCAGCTGACGTGCCTGGAACAGCCATGGGTAGAATCGTGATTCACCCGCGGCTGTTAACATGTTAAATGCCGCTGTCAAACTTTTTGACAACTATTTTTTTACAAATCTTGTAATTTTAATTAATGATTTTCTTGTGTTCTATTATATGAAACGGTAACACCAATTGTGTCATTCAAAAGTACAACTCGTCCTGCAAAAAACAAGCCCCCATATGGCCATTTTGACCAAAAAATAAAAAAGTTATGGCTCTGGGAAGAAGTGGAGCAAAAAATGAAGATGCAAAACCAAAAATACTCCTGGTCAATAAGGGATTAAGGAGACAAAAGCGCTTTCGGCCTCCGGTGTCTACACCCTGGGGTTAGCCCCCTTGCATGTCAGGGAAGACATTGGAGCAGTCTGAAAGGAGAAATGTGTTATTAACTGGCGATAGTAATTAGCAAATCCGAGGAAACTCTGGATTGCCTTCAGATCATCAGGGAGAGGCCATTTCAAGATGGTGGATACCTTATTGGGGTGATTGTATTCCTTGACATTTGGCACTTTGCACTTTATTGATTATAGGGAATGCTTTCTCCTTTAATGCACTTTTTATGATTTTTTAATTCAATTACTTATATTATATCTTGTCGCTGCCAAGGTTTTTTCTGCCACTGACAGTCCACAACCTGTTCCCTCTGAGAAAATTCCTTTATTTATATTTTAAATTATTTTTTATGCTTTCTCAATAAAATATTGTATTTTATTATATTTATGCCTATGCCTCTTTATCTCCTTTGACATATTCTAAGTGGGATTTTATTTTATTTGTGATATGTATGAGGTTGCTTCAGAATTATAGATGGACTTTTGATGTATATAAATGTTTTTCACCTTTGCAGGACATTGACTACACTAGTAACCTGTTGGTTGGCTGTCTCTTTAATTTGTGTGAGTAGTTGTCTGAGACATTGTCTAGTGATTTAATAAAGTTTGCCCTATCTATATGTATAAATGTTACTATATAGCTGTATAGAGGTTGCTTTGGATGCTCTCTTTTTGCAGGTTGCGTTGGCAGCAGGCTAGAATGCCCTATGATGCTGCCATGGCCACAATGGTTGGCTACACGAATGATGATCTTCTTAGCTGTCAACCACTTGAGAAGGAGGTATGAAACAAAGGCCCAGAAAGAGTCTTGGTCTTTTTGACATTTAGGCCTTGAGCCTATTCCTCCAGAGAAATGCATAAATGACCTAAACTGCTGCAGAGGTTGATTGAAGCAGCAAGCCTTCTTAAATTGACCATAATAAAAATAATTGTACCATTGTAAATTAAACTGCTAGCACATTAACTTCTTGAAAGGGCCAGTTCTTGAATAAAGGCTTCCAGACACGATAGATAAGCTCTGTCTGATCCTGCTGAATTCGGCACAAATGGACAATCATCTGACATCTATGCGACCTCTTGTGACTTACCTAACTGAAGATATCAGTAAGGAAGTAATAAGTCAGTTGACATGCCAAAGATCATTATTTTTGTTTTTGTCTTCAGGGAAAATACTATAAATCAGTAACAGATGACTTGTCCTATTTTGTTCATGTGTATGGGGAAGTCAGGAGGGAAACTGTCACCAAATGAGTAGTTGGACGACAACCATTGCCTATGTATGGCCAGCTGAACACAACCCTATTTAGCAATATCTGTTGATATCATAGTTAATATAGTAAAAAACTTATGTGAGTACACATTGCTCAAATAACATTTTCAGCAATATCAAATACCACTGAAGACAGTTACATAAATTACACTGTCCAACATATAAAATTGGTACTATAGCTAGATTCTGTAACTTGCCATTTCAATGGCTCAGGTACCAGGTGTAGGATCAGTTTCTAGATCCTCTATCAATTAGAACCAGTTATTCTACCCTTCAATAATGATAATGCACCTTCACAAAACGTCTTCCAGTTTTTGGTGATTTTAACATTTTAATGGTAAGTAAGTATCTATTTGCAGCATTTGAAATGTATTATCATAATTTATAGACAAAACAATGTTGTATCCTAAATATACATTTGCTTATTGAATAACATCTTATGGAAAAGATAGATTTCTGGTAGACATTGAAACTTGTGAATTCATTTTACAAGACAGTAATTCAATTTTTTCTACATCTTTCCGGTATATTATAAATTCATAAGGATTTGTATGCAGTCTTTCCAGTGGCTTAGCAGCCGGCTTACACTTCTTTTTCTCTGCTCATCAAGTATAAAATTCCAGTTCACTAAGACACAGCAGTGGGTATCCAGGTGTATAGCTAACTTTAATTTTAAATGTCTAGTAGATAAAACAACATTTTTTAATGTTTCTTCTTGTATCAATGACCATGCTACACGAGTATATATGATTCTTAAAGGGTTTATTCAGGACTTTGTTTTTCTTTTCCTTTTGCCAACTACCTGCCTGTTCTGTCCCTGCCCCATGACATCTCTCAGGCGACGATTCTACTGCTTGCTTTGACCTCACATCAGAGCAACTCTTTGTCTTTTGGTCTGCTCTGTTAATGGGGCATCACTGCACGTCATACTGATTGACAACTGACTCTCTGCAGTTATGCAGTAGGGAACTGGCTGTCAATCAGCATGACATCTCCAGTGGCATCTCGTTAACACAGCAGGGTAAAAGAGAAGGCCCTACTCAGTCAATGTGACCTCACAGAAAGCAGCAGAAACTCCGCATGCCTTCAATGAGCTAAAAAAGGTTGCCGCCAGCCAAAACAGGCAGATAGTGAGCAATTACCTGCTAAGTTAATTTCTTAACCCAATAGGAAGAAAAAAGTCCTGGGTAATCCCTTTAACCATACATAAACACATTTCATGGTAATAGTTTGCACACTGCTCTGCATTGTTAACCTGTGCCCAGTAAATACTCAAATCTAATATATATATTTTGCTATGAAGAAAACTGTTTTGTGGATTTTATTTAATATGCATTTGAAGTTTCTTCTAACCGTATCTTCATGCTTCGGGGCGGGACTGTGAGGTGGGGCTGTGGGTAGGTGTTCAGCTCTTCTCTGGCCCCTCTGCTGCCTCTATTGTCTTTATCTTTTTCCTGTTTTAAATGTTGCATCAATGCTGCCATAGCCCCAGGCTACTCGTGCTCAGATTGATCCTGTGGTGGGTTTCAGTAAAATGGCACGGGTGGCATTGAGCAATCTGCACATTCAAAGCCACGGACACTACTGTATTTTTCTGAAGAAAATGGAATTAAGCAATCTGAGGAAGTGCCACCCACGGCTAGGATGGTGCCAGCAGCAAATTTAAAACAGGAAAAAAATAAAGACTCCAAAGGCAGCGGAGGGGCCGGAGTAGAGCTGAAGACCCTACCTACAATCCTGCCTCACAGTCCCGCCCCCAATGCAAGAAGATATGATTCCAAGAAAATGTCAACCGCAGATTAAGCAAAATCCGTAAAATAGATTTCTCCACTGCGGGTATCATTTTAATCAGTATAACAACATCAATATGGCCATGTCTGTACTTTACTCAGCAAAATCCTGCAAAATCCTGCTCACAGGTTTTTTTTAACCCCTTTCTGACATATAATGTACTATCCCGTCGAGGTGGGGTGGGCGTATGCCCACCGACGTGATAGTACGTCATACGCGATCGGCCGCGCTCACGGGGGGAGCGCAGCCGATCGCGGCCGGGTGTCAGCTGCCTATCGCAGCTGACATCTGGCACTATGTGCCAGGAGTGGTCACGGACCGCTCCCGGCACAATAACCCCCGGCACACCGCGATCAAACATGATTGCGGTGTGCCGGCGGTGTAGGGAAGCATCGCACAGGGAAGGGGCTCAGAGCAGGCTCTTGGTAAGCCTGCAGTGCTCTAAGTCAGATCGCTGAACTGACAGAGTGCTGTGCAAACTGTCAGATCAGCGATCTATGATGTCCCCCCGGGACAAAGTAAAAAAGTAAAAAAAAATTTTTCCACATGTGTAAAAAAAAAAAAGAAAAAAATTCCTAAATAACGAAAAAAAAAAATATTATTCCCATAAATACATTTCTTTATCTAAATAAAAAAACACAAACAATAAAAGTACACATATTTAGTATCGCCGGGTCCGTAACGACCCAACCTATAAAACTGTCCCACTAGTTAACCCCTTCAGTAAACACCGTAAGAAAAAAAAAAAACAAGGCAAAAAGCAACACTTTATTATCATACCGCTGAACAAAAAGTGGAATAACACGCGATCAAAAAGACAGATATAAATAACTATGGTAACGATGAAAACGTCATCTTGTCCCGCAAAAAACAAGCCACCATACAGCATCATCAGCAAAAAAATAAAAAAGTTATAGTCCTCAGAATAAAGCGATGCAAAAATAATTATTTTTTCTATAAAATAGTTTTTATCGTATAAAAGCGCCAAAACATAAAAAAAGATATAAATGAGGTATCACTGTAATCGTACTGACCTGTAGAATAAAACTGCTTTATCAATTTTACCAAACGCGGAATGGTATAAACGCCTCCCCCAAAAGAAATTCATGAATAGCTGGTTTTTGGTCATTCTGCCTCACAAAAATTGGAATAAAAAGCGATCAAAAAATGTCACATGCCCGAAAATGTTACCAATAAAAACATCAACTTTCCCGCAAAAAACAAGACCTCACATGACTCTGTGGACCAAAATATGGAAAAATTATAGCTCTCAAAACGTGGTAATGCAAAAAATATTTTTTGCAATAAAAAGCGTCTTTCAGTGTGTGACGGCTGCCAATCATAAAAATCCGCTAAAAAACCCGCTATAAAAGTAAATCAAACCCCCCTTCATCACCCCCTTAGTTAGGGAAAAATTAAAAAAAGTTTTTATTTCTATTTTCCCATTAGGGCTAGGGTTAGGGTTAGGGCTAGGGTTAGGGTTAGGGTTAGGATTAGGGATACGGTTAGGGTTAGGGCTAGGGTTAGGGTTAGGGCTAGGGTTAGGGTTAGGGCTAGGGTTAGGGCTAGGGTTGGGGCTAGGGTTAAGGCTATAGTTAGGGTTGGGGCTAAAGTTAGGGTTAGGGTTGGGGCTAAAGTTACGGTTAGGGTTTAGATTACATTTACGGTTGGGAATAGGGTTGGGATTAGGGTTAGGGGTGTGTCAGGGTTAGAGGTGTGGTTAGGGTGACTGTTGGGATTAGGGTTAGGGGTGTGTTTGGATTAGGGTTTCAGTTATAATTGGGGGGTTTCCACTGTTTAGGCACATCAGGGGCTCTCCAAACGCGACATGGCGTCCGATCTCAATTCCAGCCAATTCTGCGTTGAAAAGGTAAAACAGTGCTCCTTCCCTTCTGAGCTCTCCCGTGTGCCTTAACAGGGGTTTACCCCAACATATGGGGTATCAGCGTACTCAGAACAAATAGAACAACTTTTGAGGTCCAATTTCCCCTGTTACCCTTGGGAAAATACAAAACTGGGGGCTAAAAATAATTTTTGTGGGAAAAAAAAGATTTTTTATTTTCACGGCTCTGCGTTATAAACTGTAGTGAAACACTTGGGGGCTCAAAGTTCTCACAACACATCTAGATAAGTTCTATGGGGGGTCTAGTTTCCATTATGGGGTCACTTGTGGGGGGTTTCTACTGTTTAGGTACATTAGGGGCTCTGCAAACGCAATGTGACGCATGCAGACCATTCCATCTAAGTCTGCATTCCAAATGGCGCTCCTTCCCTTCCGAGGCCTCCCATGCGCCCAAACGGTGGTTCCCCCCACATATGGGGAATCAGCGTACTCAGGACAAATTGGACAACAACTTTTGGGGTCCAATTTCTCCTCTTACCCTCAGAAAAATACAAAACTGGGGGCTAAAAAATAATTTTTTGGGGAAATTTTTTTTTATTTTCACGGCTCTGCGTTATAAACTGTACTTAAACACTTGGGGGTTCAAAGTTCTTACAACACATCTAGATAAGTTCCTTGGGGGTCTAGTTTCCAATATGGGGTCACTTGTGAGGGGTTTCTACTGTTTAGGTACATTAGGGGCTCTGCAAATGCAATGTGACGCCTGCAGACCAATCCATCTAAGTCTGCATTCCAAATGATGCTCCTTCCTTTCCGAGCTCTGCCATGCGCTCAAACGGTGGTTCCCCCCCACATATCGTGTATCAGCATACTCAGGACAAATTGGTTGACAATATTTAGGGTCCAATGTCTCCTGTTACCCTTGGAAAAATACAAAACTGGGGGCTAAAAAATAATTTTTGTGGAAAAAAATATTTTTTATTTGCACGGCTCTGCGTTATAAACTGTAGTGAAACACTTGGGGGTTCAAAGCTCTCACAACACATCTAGATAAGTTCCTTAAGGGGTCTAATTTCCAAAATGTTGTCACTTGTGGGGGGGTTTCTACTGTTTAGGTACATTAGGGGCTCTGCAAACGCAATGTGATGCCTGCAGACCATTCCATCTAAGTCTGCATTCCAAATGGCGCTCCTTCCCTTCCGAGCCCTCCCATGCGCCTAAACGGTAGCTCCCCCCACATATCGGGTATCAGCGTACTCAGGACAAATTGGACGACAATATTTAGGGTCCAATGTCTCCTGTTACCCTCGGGAAAATACAAAACTGGGGACTAAAAAATAATTTTTGTGGGAAAAAATTTTTGTTTTATTTTTACGGCTCTGCATTATAAACTTCTGTGAAGCCCTTGGTGGGTCAAAGTGCTCACCACACATCTAGATAAGTTCCTTAGGGGGTCTACTTTCCAAAATGGTGTCACTTGTGGGGGTTTCAATGTTTAGGCACATCAGTGGCTCTCCAAACGCAACATGGCGTCCCATCTCAATTCCTGTCAATTTTGCATTGAAAAGTCAAACAGCGCTCCTTCCCTTCCGAGCTCTCCCATGCACCCAAACAGTGGTTTACCCCCACATATGGGGTATCGGCGTACTCAGGACAAATTGTACAACAAATTTTGGGGTCTAATTTCTTCTCTTACCCTTGGGAAAATAAAAAATTGGGGGTGAAAAATAATTTTTGTGAAAAAATATGATTTTTTATTTTTACGGTTCTGCATTATTAAAGGGACTCTGTCACCTGAATTTGGTGGGACTGGTTTTGGGTCATATGGGCGGAGTTTTCGGGTGTTTGATTCACCCTTTCCTTACCCGCTGGCTGCATGCTGGCTGCAATATTGGATTGAAGTTCATTCTCTGTCCTCCATAGTACACACCTGCACAAAGCAATCTTGCCTTGTGCAGGCATGTACTATGGAGGACAGAGAATGAACTTCAATCCAATATTGCAGCCAGCGGGTAAGGAGAGGGTGAATCAAACACCCGAAAACTCCGCCCATATGACCCAAAACCAGTCCCGCCAAATTTAGGTGACAGGTTCCCTTTAACTTCTGTGAAGCACTTGGTGAGTCAAAGTGCTCACCACACCTCTAGATAAGTTCCGTAGGGGGTTTACTTTCCAAAATGGTGTCACTTGTGGGGGGTTTCAATGTTTAGGCACATCAGTGGCTCTCCAAACGCAACATGGTGTCCCATCTCAATTCCTGTCAATTTTGCATTGAAAAGTCAAATGGCGCTCCTTACCTTCCGAGCTCTACCATGTGCCCAAACAGTGGTTTACCCCCACATATGGGGTATCAGCGTACTCAGGACAAATTGTACAACAACTTTTGGGGTCCATTTTCTCCTGTTATCCTTGGTAAAATAAAACAAATTGGAGCTGAAGTAAATTTTTTGTGAAAAAAAGTTAAATGTTCATTTTTATTTAAACATTCCAAAAATTCCTGTGAAACACCTGAAGGGTTAATAAAGTTTTTAGAATGGTGTCACACTTTTTCTATCATATAGACCCCTCAAAATGACTTCAAATGAGATGTGGCCCCTAAAAAAAATGGTGTTGTAAAAATGAGAAATTGCTGGTCAACTTTTAACCCTTATAACTCCCTAACAAAAAAAAAATTTGGTTCCAAAATTGTGCTGTTGTAAAGTAGACATGTGGGAAATGTTACTTATTAAGTATTTTGTATGACATATCTCTGTGATTTAAGTGCATAAAAATTCAAATTTGGAAAATTGCGAGATTTTCAAAATTTTCACCAAATTTCTGTTTTTTTCACAAATAAACGCAGGCAATATCAAAGAAATTTTACCACTATCATGAAGTACAATATGTCACAAGAAAACATTGTCAGAATCACTGGGATCCGTTGAAGCGTTCCACAGTTATAACCTCATAAAGGGACAGTGGTCAGAATTGTAAAAATTGGCCTGGTCATTAACGTGCAAACCACCCTTGGGGGTAAAGGGGTTAAACAGCCGATTCATGGTGTAAAAATTATTACTAAAGATTCTCAAAAAAAAAAGAATCAGAACTCTACCTCTCCCCATGCTGGTCCTGTTTCAGTGTCCACTATGTCCTATCTACTCTGTGCTTTCTTGTCCCATGAAACTGCTTGCTCAGAAAATCACTGACCACAGAGTGGACTTGGAAAGTGATCATCTTTTTAAATGTTGGAATCTATGAAATACATATTAAGTACATTTGAAATAGAATTAATTTTTAAGATGCTAAAAAATGTTCATGTAAACTAACAAAAATAAGAAAGAAAAGTAAAACTAGAAGAAGGAACTTACTTGCTGAGCAGTTCCTATAACTTCCATAGAAATAAAGAGAGCAGCACATATGCACAGCTACTTGGATGCAGAAGCTCACAGCCACCTCATCAGTTGGGTAAAAATGCTAGCTTTCATGATTTGTGCCATGTAACCTGGCTGCTGGTTCATCACCAAATGAATGAGCAAAATGATCTTTTGCATGGCAGAAAAGATCATCGTACTCTGCTGTTCATCATCCTGTGTAAACAGGGCCACAAACTATGGCAGCGTATGTACACTAGACAATCTAGTACAGATTGCTATTTATGCATCAGTTACTTTAGTCTGCCTGTTTAAAACAGGCATTTAAACAACCATAGATCAGTAAAAGTTTACCAATTTGCAGTTGTATCATGCCGCCGCTTGGTATGTGTAAACAGACCGGTAGTTTAAGATAAACTAAAAGTGTAACCGTGGATCCCACAGCTAGGATCAGCAATTATGAAAAATTGTGACATGTGGGTTTGCCATATATAATTGAGAATGGAATACTTATAACTCTTTGAGCACAGGGAGAACTGGCTAATAAGCATACCTCTATAATATTGAAAAGCAGGTTTGCATTCTCTGGATATAAACAAAATTTTGCCATTTGCTGACAGCAAACAGAAATCCTGAAAATTGTCAGAAATTGAAGTGCAAACTGATTTAATATTATTGATTAATATATACTGATATTTTCACAAAGTCAAGAAGCCCCTTTAAGGGACAAATCATTGCAAACAGAAAAACTTACATACATGTACACTGTGTTCCAAATTATTATGCAAATTGGATTTAAGTGTCATAAAGATTGAATTGTTTTGTTTATCAAATAAACTCGTGGATGATATTGCGTCTCAGGGCTCAATGGATCACTGAAATCAATCTTAAACACGTGATAATTAGTTTTCCATGTGATTCTAATTAAAGGAAAACTACTAAAAAATGATGTACCACATTATTAAGCAGGCCACAGGTTTCAAGTAATATGGGAAATAAAAAGGATCTCTCTGCTGCTGAAAAGCATTAAATAGTGCAATGCCTTGGACAAGATGTGAAAACAATAGATATTTCACAAAAACTTAAGAGTGATCATCATACTGTGAAGAGATTTGTGACTGAAACAGAGCACAGACAGAGTTCATGCAGATAAAAGCATAATGTTGAAGGTTTCTGCCAGACAAATTCAGTGGATTAAGATAGCAGCTGCCAAAATACCATTACAAAGCAACAAACAGTTATTTGAAGCTGCTAGTGCCTCTGGAGTCCCTCGAACCTCAAGGTGTAGGATCCTTCAAAGGCTTGCTGTGGTGCATAAACCTACTATTCGGCCACCCCTAAACAGTGTTCACAAGCAGAAACAGTTGCAGTGGGCCCAGACATACATGAAGACTAATTTTCAAACAGTCTTGTTTACTGAGAGTGTCGAGCAACCCTGGATGGTCCAGATGGATGGAGTAGTGGATGGTTGGTGGATGGTCACCATGTCCCAACAAGGCTGCGACATCAGCAAGGAGGTGGAGGAGTTATGTTTTTGGCTGGAATCATGGGGAAGCAGCTGGTAGGGCCCTTTAAGGTTCCTGAAAATGACCTCTGCAAAGTATATAGAGTTTCTGACTGACAACTTTCTTCCATGGTATAAAAAGCAGAAACGTGCCTTCAGGAGAAAAATCATCTGAATGCATGACAATGCACCATTTCTATGGCTGCTATGGGCATAAAAGGAGATAAACTCATGGTGTGGCCACCATCTTCCCCTGACCTCAACCCTTTAGAGAACCTTTGGAGTATCATCAAGCAAAAGATCTATGAGGGTGGGAGACAGTTCACATCAAAACAGCAGCTCTGGGAGGTTATTCTGACTTCATGCAAAGAAATACAAGCAGAAACTCTCCCAAAACTCACAAGTTCAATGGATGCAAGAACTGTGAAGGTGATATCAAAGAAGGGTTCCTATGTTAACATGTAACTTGGCCTGTTAGGATGGTTTAGAGTTAAATAGCTTTTTTGTTCATTGAATGTGACCTCCTAATGCTACAAATTCCACAAATGAGCATTTTCAGTTCTTTAAAACATATCAAGTGTTTAGAAATTCTACTGTGTCTAATAATTTGTAACAGTTTATTTTGAGTTTTTATTCATTTTGGAGATTATACTGTTATCATTGGGAGGTTTCTGCAATAAAATTTGATGTTTTCTCTAACGGGTGATGACTTTTGTCAGACTGACTGTCATTTGCACTGACCATTTAGGAAAATCCGAGAAAAATGTCATTTGCATAATAATTTGGAACATGGTGTAGTTTCAGAAATCCATTTCCTCTCAGTCATAGCATCATAGTCTCAATTATGTCACTGACCAGTACTGAAATGTCAGATCTTTGTCACCAATTCAAAAAATTGCATACAAGTGTTAACAATAATCTGGTTTACAAAAGGAGCAAATAGTTAAATCAATGTCATGCTGGTGTGAATGCCATAAACATAGGGCACAATAATGCTAGCTCAGCTCATGTTGTGGCTGCCCTAAAGCCGTAGACCAGGAGCATAACAATCGTGGTTACAGAGGGCGAAACCATGACAGGGCCCATGCAGAAGGGGGTCTGCTTATTTTTAAAGCATTGCAGAGCAGAGACCCTGTGCTGCAATACAACCAGTGGCTGGTAGCTGACGTTGGTGTGCCGGTGACTGAGGGTGCATGGCAGTAATGTCATGCACTGCTTGCTGCTTGCACATTGAAGTCAGCTGCCCATTACAGAAGAGGACGCCACGTTGCTTTGGAGAAGGGGCAAGGTGATTAGAATTGTTCATGATTAGAATTGTTTATTTTTTATGCGTTAAAGAACAGTGGAAGAACGAGGGACATATATACCAGTATGGGGGACATACAGTGGGTACAGAAAGTATTCAGACCGCTTTAAATTTGCAGCCATTTTGTAAATTCAAAAAAGTTCATTTTTTCTCATTAATGTACACTCTGCACCCCATCCTGACTGAAAGAAAAATAGAAATGTAGACATTTTTGCAAATTTAATAAAGAAAAACTGAAATATCACATGGTCATAAGTATTTAGACCCTTTGCTCAGACACTCATATTAAAGTCACATGCTCTCCATTTCCTCGTGATCCTCCTTGAGATGGTTCTACTCCTTCATTGGAGTCCAGCTGTGTTTAATTAGTCTGATAGGACTTGATTTGGAAAGGCACACACCTGTCTATATAAGACCTCACAGCTCACAGTGCATGTGAGACCAAATGAGAATCATGAGGTCAAAGGAACTGGCCAAGGAGCTCAGAGACAGAATTGTGGCAAGGCACAGATCTGGCCAAGGTTACAACAGAATTTCTGCAGTATTCAAGGTTCCTAATAGCACAGTGGCCTCCATAATCCTTAAATGGAAGAAGTTTGGGACCACCAGAATACTTCCTAGACCTGGCCGTCCAGCCAAACTGAGCACTCATGGGAGAAGAGCCTTGGTGAGAAGAACCCCAAGATCACTGTGGCTGGGCTCCAGAGATGCAGTAGGGAAATGGGAGAAAGTTGCACAAAGTCAACTATCACATTCGGGCCTTTATGGCAGAGTGGCTCAACGGAATCCTCTCCTCAGTGCAAGACATACGAAAGCCTGCATAGAGTTTGCTAAAAAAACATATGAAGGACTCTTAGATTATGAGAAATAAGATTCTCTGGTCTGATGAGATGAAGATAGACCTTTTGGGTGATAATTCTAAGTGGTATGTGTGGAGAAAACCAGGCACTGCTCATCACCTGCCCAATACAATCCCAACAGTGAAACATGGTGGTTGCAGCATCACGCTATGGGGGTTAAACTTCAGGAACAAAATGACTGCTTATCATTGAAGGAAACATGCAGCCAAGTACAGAAATATCCTGGATGAAAACCTATTCCAGAGTGCTCTGGACCTCGGAGTTGGCCCAAGGTTCACCTTCCAACAAGGCAATGACCTTAAGCACACAGCTAATATAACAAAGGAGTGGCTTCAGAACAACTCTGTGACCATTCTTGACTGGCCCAGCCTGAGCCCTGACCTAAACCCAATTGAGCATCTCTGGAGAGACCTGAAAATGGCAGTCCACCAACTTTCATCATCCAACCTGACGGAACTGGAGAGGATTTGTAAGGAAGAATGGTAGAGGATCTCCAAATCCAGGTGTGAAAAACTTGTTGCATCATTCCCAAGAAGACTCATGGCTGTACTAGCTCAAAAGGGTGCTTCTACTCAATACTGAGCAAAGGGTCTGAATACTTATGACCATATGATATTTCAGTTTTACTTTTTTAATAAATTTGCCAAAATTACTACATTTCTGCTTTTTTCAGTCAAGATGGGGCGCAGAGTGTACATTAATGAGACAAAAAATGAACTTTGAATTTACCAAATGGCTGCAATGAAACAAAGAGTGAAAAATTTAAAGGGGTCTGAATACTTTCCATACCCACTGTATATACCAGGATGGGCAACATATATAACAGAATTAGAAACATATTTACCAGGATGAGGGACATATATAGCAGGATGGGGAACATGTATTCCAGAAAGGGCCCAGGATGGGTGACATTGCTACATAATGGGTTGAACATGTATGTCCTATGTCCTTATCGTATTTAGAACACTACAAGAGCCCTTATATCTGATCAACATGCAAAGTGGGGGAGGGAGCAGGTCCAAATTTTGCACCATGGCCCATTAGACTCTAGTTAGGTCACTGCTTGGAGTGTATTAGTTATTAAAAATGTATGCATATTGAGTCAGACCTACTCCATTTTCATTTTGCAATACATAAGTGCAGGATACCTAGTTATCTTAAGACTGAGTCTTCTGTAGCTGGCTGGTTTGTTGATTTATTGTGGTCTCCAATAGACACAACCACCAAACTCTACATGACGCCTGCACCTACTCAGTAATGCTCACAGAGAATTTCTGATTACTGAAAGCAAAGTGTCTCCAAGAAGACGGGCTTCTGGACAGCATTAAATATTTATGGTCCGAGGTGAATAAAGTTAGAAAAGACTCTCTAATACAAATAAATAGTTTATTTTTTTGTTTTAGTGGTAAAACCCTTTTGCAGAATAATTTATCATCATTTGATAAATAAAAAAACAACTTCATCTGATTCCTCTATAACAGTCACAACAATCTATGGACATGTGTTTCACTTAAAGAGTAACTAAACTTTTTTTTCAAGGTTAAACTGGAAATGTATTTTGGATATTGTGATAGGGTTAATTATCCTATTTTGTTGCCTTCATGCAAAAAATAAATGCTCAAGCATGCAGCAATATAAAGTGCTTAAGGTACCTTCACACTGAACAACTTAACAACGATAACGATAGCGATCCGTGACATTGCAGCGTCCTGGATAGCGATATCGTTGTGTTTGACACACAGCAGCGATCAGGATCCTGCTGTGACATCGCTGGTCGGAGCTAGAAGGCCAGCACCTTATTTCGTCGCTGGATCACCCGCTGACATCACTGAATCGGAGTGTGTGACGCTTCCCGCACTGACTGTGAGCGCCGGCTGTAAAGCACAGCGTTGACGTCACCGCTGTGCTCTGCTTTACGGCCGGCCCTCACAGTCAGTGCGGGAAGCTGACGGCGAGGGACGCGACAGACACCGGAATGTAAGTATGTAGTGTTTTTTTTTTTTAGGTAACCAGGGTAAATATCGGGTTACTAAGTGCGGCCCTGCGCTTAGTAACCCGATGTTTACCCTGGTTACCCGGGGACCTCGGCATCGTTGGTCAGCATCGTTGGTCGCTGGAGAGCTGTCTGTGTGACAGCTCTCCAGCGACCACACAGCGACGCTGCAGCGATCGGCATCGTTGTCTATATCACTGCAGCGTCGCTTAATGTGACGGTACCCTTAGATCAGTACACCATATCTTGTCTAGAGATCTCCTAACTATGTGTGGACAGGGAGCAAAGTCTTCAAATTGTGAGTGCTCTCCTTGAATGTTTGTATATAACAGCCAGTGAAATAGAGTACTGGAGTTGGGTCTGCACAGCGCTATCATTGTGACTGCAGTGTGTTCTCTTCTACACAACCTTGCATAGCCATCAGGGCCATGTGGCTTCCCCTGACGAAGCCGTATTTGGTACGGTGATATGCGTGGGGCCACGTCCAGGTCTCCCACTCCAACCCCTCTTCGATAGGACGCCTTCTTCTGAGGCTTTTATCTCCTGCATTGCTGTAAGTGACATTTTGGTCATATCTATCTCAGCTATGGGGCCTTTTTTCAGCCCGTAAAGCATCCTGCTACCTCATCTGGCCCATTATCATTATCCGGACTCATGCCATTGGTGACTATCTCATAGGGGTTTTCATTTATTATATATATATATATATATATCCTCTGATCCTTGGAACATGCATGTCTTCATAGGTACACATTATCAACGTTACAGGCTTTGTCCATAAATATCAGATAGATCTCAGGAGGTTTTTAATACTATTTATTTATTGATGTTTTCATTCATCCAGGATCATTAGTCTGTTTTCTACATTACCTGTTATATATGTATGCATACATCATGTCCGGATCTTACATATATTGTTCATGTTGGGGCTTGAGTGTTTGTACCATTCTGTTTTTACTTATGTTTTAAGTCACTTTTTGTATTGTGTGTCAATAAAGATTATTATTCTTTTTTCATTCTATTATTGATGTAGTGTGCATACCTTACAGTAGTGCTTTTCTCTTTGTTTCTTTATCAGTGCCATGGACTGTCCATCTGCCTTTCCCGCAATCACTCAGAGACCTTTGCTTCTACCTAGTACCTAGTGCTCTCGCCAGTGTTGTTGTGATACAGCTAAACTGAGAGTGCTGTGTAGGTGTGGAGCTACCAGAGCAGTTGCTGGGAAGGTAGGCAAGCATGTTCCTGGTGACAAATACCAGTAGAGCGTGTACACTCGCGAGACGTCACTCCCTCACACATGTGGATGAGAGATCAGCACGCAAGATATGGTGCATAGGTCTAAGCACTTGGTACAGCACACTTCAGCATTAGTGTTGAGCCCCCTTAGTGTTCGAGTTCGGTTCGGTTCGTCAAATTGGGGTGTGTTTGACGAATGTTCGACGAACGTTCGACGAACACTGTCGAACCCCATTGAAACCAATGGCAGGCAAACACAAACACATACAAACACATAGAAAACACATAGAAAACACCTTAAAAGGTGTCTAAAAGCGGACAAACTGTTCAGAAGACACAACAAACACATTGAAAAGTCACAAGTACATATAGTCAAAAGAAAAGAGGTGGAGGAGTAAAAGGAGGAGGAGACACAGATATAGGCATGTCATGCCCTTCTAAAATCAAGAAAGGCTGGAGTAAAAATCTAAAATCAGCCTACCAACACCCAGACGTCGTGACAAAAAAATGTAAAAAATAAATATCTTTAGGTAGAATGGCGGGTCCATTCAGAACACTTTTCTTAGAAGACGTACTGGTATCCCCAATGGGAGTCGTGCCAAAAATGGAACCCAATTAATTCAGACTAATCCACCATTTGTCATATCCAAGGGTCAGGTCAGTAAACGACAACATCGACCCTAAACCAAGTACAATACTATATACTGTACCTCCTTTGACGAGGCAATCAGGCGGGTCAAGAAGTTGGGAAGGGGCACCCTAATGGCCAAAACAGACATTGAGGGGGCGTTCCGGTTACTACCTGTGCCTCCGAATAGTGTCCGCCTATTGAGCTGCTTCTGTGAAGGAGCATACTACATAGATCGCTGTTTGCCCATGGGGTGCTCCATATCCTGCTCTCTATTTGAGGCGTTTAGTTGCTTCCTCGAATGGGTTGTCATAGACGTTTCTAAGGGAGCACATATTATCCATTACCTCGACGACTTCTTATGCCTGGGCCCAAAAGATTCGCCACAGTGAGAATACACGCGGTAGTCCACCTGTGAGAAGGAGAGAGCTGGAGGGAGAGCGGACACCCCAGAGCCGAGGGGTTAGATTGAGAAAGGAAGAAGGCGGTGTAGCTTGCTTCATGGGTGGGGTACTCTGCTGAGTAGCAGAAACTGCTACTAGGCCCAAAAGGATTTCCTGGGCTAGATGCAGTTAAAAATTAGTAATTAGATAAACAGGCAGTGTAGCTTGCTTCATGGGTGGGGTACTCTGCTGAATAGCACAAAATGCAACTAGGCCCGAAAGGATTTCCTGGGCTAGATGCAGTTAAAAATTATTAATTAGATAAACAGGCGGTGTAGCTTGCTTCATGGGTGGAGTACTCTGCTGAGTAGCACAAAATGCTACTAGGCCCAAAGTATTGTCTGGGCTAGATGCAGTTAAAAATTAGTACTTACCGTATATACTCGAGTATAAGCCGACCCGAGTATAAGCCGACCCCCCTAATTTTGCCACAAAAAACTGGGAAAACTTATTGACTCGAGTATAAGCCTAGGGTAGAAAATGCAGCATTTACCGGTGAATTTCAAAAATAAAAATAGATGCTCCATACCGTTCATTATTGCCCCATAGATGCTCCATATACAACTGTGCTATATAGAATGCTCTGCACCGTTGATTATGGCCCCATAGATGCTCCTTATAATGCTGTGCCATATATGCTCTGCACCTTTGATTATGGCCCCATAGGTGCTCCTTAGAATGCTGTGCCCCATATATGCTCTGCACCTTTGATTATGGCCCCATAGATGCTCCTTATAATGCTGTGCCCCATATATGCTCTGCACCTTTGATTATGGCCCCATAGGTGCTCCTTATAATGCTGTGCCCCATATATGCTCTGCACCTTTGATTATGGCCCCATAGATGCTCCTTATAATGCTGTGCCATATATGCTCTGCACCTTTGATTATGGCCCCATAGATGCTCCTTATAATGCTGTGCCATATATGCTCTGCACCTTTGATTATGGCCCCATAGGTGCTCCTTATAATGCTGTGCCCCATATATGCTCTGCACCTTTATGGCTCCATAGGTGCTCCTTATAATGCTGTGCCCCATATATGCTCTGCACCTTTATGGCCCCATAGGTGCTCCTTATAATGCTGTGCCCCATATATGCTCTGCACCTTTATGGCCCCATAGGTGCTCCTTATAATGCTGTGCCCCTTATATGCTCTGCACCTTTATGGCCCCATAGGTGCTCCTTATAATGCTGTGCCCCTTATATGCTCTGCACCTTTATGGCCCCATAGGTGCTCCTTATAATGCTGTGCCCCATATATGCTCTGCACCTTTATGGCCCCATAGGTGCTCCTTATAATGCTGTGCCCCTTATATGCTCTGCACCTTTATGGCCCCATAGATGCTCCTTATAATGCTGTGCCCCATATATGCTCTGCACCTTTATGGCCCCATAGGTGCTCCTTATAATGCTGTGCCCCATATATGCTCTGCACCTTTATGGCCCCATAGGTGCTCCTTATAATGCTGTGCCCCTTATATGCTCTGCACCTTTATGGCCCCATAGGTGCTCCTTATAATGCTGTGCCCCTTATATGCTCTGCACCTTTATGGCCCCATAGATGCTCCTTATAATGCTGTGCCATATATGCTCTGCACCTTTATGGCCCCATAGATGCTCCTTATAATGCTGTGCCCCTTATATGCTCTGCACCTTTATGGCCCCATAGGTGCTCCTTATAATGCTGTGCCCCATATATGCTCTGCACCTTTATGGCCCCATAGGTGCTCCTTATAATGCTGTGCCCCATATATGCTCTGCACCTTTATGGCCCCATAGGTGCTCCTTATAATGCTGTGCCCCTTATATGCTCTGCACCTTTATGGCCCCATAGATGCTCCTTATAATGCTGTGCCCCATATATGCTCTGCACCTTTATGGCCCCATAGGTGCTCCTTAGAATGCTGCTGGTGCTGCCATAAAAAAAAAAAATCACATACTCACCTCTCTTCTCAGGACGCCGGCGCTTTCAATAATTACCTGCTCCTCTGCGGCTCCGTCTCCAGCACTGACGCTCAGCAGAGGGCGTGCACTGACTACGTCACAGCGCCCTCTAACCTGAGCATCATTGCTAGAGGACGCTGCAGACGGAGCCGGAGCGAGGAGCAGGTAATTATAGCGCTGCGCTCCCCTTACCTGCTGCGGCGCGGTCCCTGCAGTCCCTGGCTTCTCCGCCGCTGCAGCTTCTTCCTGTAATTGAGCGGTCACATGGCACCGATCATTTACAGCAATGAATATGCGGCTCCTCCCCTATGGGGGTGGAGCTGCCTATTCATTTCTGTAATGAGCGGTGCCATGTGACCGCTCAGTGCAGGAAGAATCTGCAGCGCCGGAGAAGCCAGGGACTGCAGGGACCGCGCTGGGAGCAGGTAAGTATAATTACACAGCCCCTGCTCCCCCTCCCCTGCTGACACCCGGGTATATGACTCGAGTATAAGCCGAGAGGGGGACTTTCAGCCCAAAAAAATGGGCTGAAAATCTCGGCTTATACTCGAGTATATACGGTAGATAAACAGGCGGTGCAGCTTGCTTTATGGGTGGGGTACTCTGCTGAGTAGCACAAAATGCAACTAGGCCCAAAAGGACTTCCTGGGCTAGATGCAGTAAAAAAATTTGTAATTAGATAAACAGGCGGTGTAGCTTGCTTCATGGGTGGGGTACTCTGCTGAGTAGCACAAAATGCTACTAGGCCCAAAGTATTTCTTGGGCTAGATGCAGTTAAAAATTAGTACTTAGACAAGCAGGCGGTGTAGCTTGCTTCATGGGTGGGGTACTCTGCTGAGTAGCACAAAATGCAACTAGGCCAAAAGAATTTCCTAGTTAGATGCAGTTAAAAATTTGTAATTAGATAAACAGGCGGTGTAGCTTGCTTCATGGGTGGGGTACTCTGCTGAGTAGCACAAAATGCAACTAGGCCCAAAAGGATCTCCTGGGCTAGATGCAGTTAAAAATTAGTAATTAGATAAACAGGCGGTGTAGCTTGCTTCATGGGTGGGGTTCTCTGCTGAGTAGCACAAAATGCTACTAGGCCCAAAAGGATTTTCTGGGCTAGATGCAGTTAAAAATTATTAATTAGATAAACAGGCGGTGTAGCTTGCTTCAAGGGGGGGCTACTCTGTTGACTAGCAGACACTGAAGCTTTGGAAAAGACCTCTTAATCCCAGGCCATAGTATGAGTAAACAGCTCTGCAGACTCAACCATCTGTGTTACCCCAAGCCATAGTGTATATAGTTTCTAAAGGTTAAAAGGGGGGGAGGGGTGGAGGAGGGCCCCACCTGGGAGGGCCCCACCCGGGAGGGCCCCACCCACCTGGAATTGACGATGCCAACGTCATATAAAACACAGCAAGGGAACTCCAAAAAGAGTCTCCATTTTTTCCAAAAATTGGGCCACAGACACCACTTAAGTGGCATCAATTTCGCCAGAGTTTCTTAAAATGGTTGGTGAGGTGATTTTAAAAAATCATCAAGCTTTCACTCTCCCCAGGATGACACAGGGGTATAAAAGTCCTTGAGGATCCAGGATTTGTTCATCTTGATGAACGTTAGTCTGTCTACATTGTCACTGGACAGCCGAGTGCGCTTATCTGTCAGCACACCACCAGCAGCGCTGAACACTAGTGTTGAGCGATACCGTCCGATACTTGAAAGTATCGGTATCGGATAGTATCGGCCGATACCCGAAAAATATCGGATATCGCCGATACCGATATCCGATACCAATACAAGTCAATGGGACATCAAGTATCGGAATGTATCCTCATGGATCCCAGGGTCTGAAGGAGAGGAAACTCTCCTTCAGGCCCTGGGATCCATATTAAAGTGTAAAATAAAGAATTAAAATAAAAAATATTGTTATATTCACCTCTCCGGCGGCCCCTGGACATCAGCGGGAGGATCCGGCGTCCGGCACGGCTTCTTTCTTCAAAATGCGCGCCTTCAGGACCTGTGGAATGACGTCCCGGCTTCTGATTGGTCGCGTGCCGCCCATGTGACCGCCACGCGACCAATCAGAAGCCGCGACGTCATTCCTCAGGTCCTAAAAGGCGCTTATTCTAGGACTTTAGCTGAGGAATGACGTCGCGGCTTCTGATTGGTCGCGTGGCGGTCACATGGGCGGCACGCGACCAATCAGAAGCCGGGACGTCATACCACAGGTCCTGAAGGCGCGCATTTTGAAGAAAGAAGCCGTGCCGGACGCCGGATCCTCCCGCTGATGTCCAGGGGCCGCCGGAGAGGTGAATATAACAATATTTTTTATTTTAATTCTTTATTTTACACTTCCGATACCGATACCCGATATCACAAAAATATCGGATCTCGGTATCGGAATTCCGATACCGCAAGTATCGGCCGATACCCGATACTTGCGGTATCAGAATGCTCAACACTACTGAACACACATTCAGAGAGAACGCTGGCTGCGGGGCACAACAAGATCTCCAAGGCATGAGTGGCGAGATCAGGCCATTTTTCCAGATTGGAGGCCCAAAATGAGTAAGGGTCCAGTTCCACGGTCATGGCGCCGATGTTAATTTGGAGATATTCCTCAGAGATTGACTATGTGCACCACTGGTGTTTTGTGGAAAAGCAGATGTAAGATTCTGTAACAGTCTCTGCTGATACTCCTGCATGCGTGAATACCTCTCTATGGCAGGAAATATTTTGCCAAAATTACTTTTGTAGCGGGCATCTAAGAGTGTGGCAACTCAGTAGTCTGCATTACTTCGGATTCTGACAATCCTAGGGTCATGTTGCAGGTAGTGCAGCAAGAAGGTACTCATGTGTCTTTCGCATCCAGGAGGACCAAGTCCTTGTTGTCTTGGTGGTGGCGAGGTGAGAATCATGCTTCCTTCCTCTGCCCTCTGCCCTCAACCTTGTTCAACAGAAATTTGATCAAGGTCTCCCTCATCTGATGAGTCTTTCATGCCCAGCGCCAGTTCATCCTCCACTTCTTCCTCAGCTCCTGCACCTTCCTCAACAGTTTGGCTGCTACCATGCGCCCTTGGAAATCCCTTTCCCCCACCCTCCAATGCCAGCCGCCTTGGTGCTGCCGACCATCTGGACCTTGGAGATATTATGCCTTCCGCATACGACTCCTCCTGCTCCTCCTCCTCGTCTTGTCCCACCACCTGACTCCGAATACTGTTTAAGGTGTGCTCCAGCATGTAAATGACAGGAACAGTCATGATGATAATGTCATCGTCAGCACTAAACATCTTCGTCGCTATTTCAAAACTGTACAGAAGGGTGCATAGGTCCCTGATCTGAGACCACTCCTGCAGCGTGATTGCCCCACCTCTGTAACTCGTTGGCTCAGGCTATATGTCATAACGTATTGCACCAGGGCTCGTTGGTGCTGCCACAGTCACTGCAACATGTGCAGAGTTGAATTTTACCACGTGGGCACATCGCATTTCAGCCGTTGAACTGGCAGGCCCAACGACTTCTGTAGAGATGTAAGTCGGTGAGCTGCGGGATGCGAACGGCGGAAGTGAGCACACAGCGACCGTGCCCTCTGCAGAAGCCCATCTAGTCCGGGATAGTAGGATAAAAATTGCTGGACAACCAAGTTCAAAGCGTGAGCCATACAAGGCACGCGTGTAACATTGCCAGTCGAAGGGCCGCACCCAGGTTTGCAGCATTGTCGCACACGGCCTTCACTGGCTGCAGGTTCAGTGGAGACAACCATTGATGGAACTCGGTCTCCAGAGCTGACCACAACTCCTCAGCTGTGTATAACGGACACTACTAGAACTAAGAGTGGACCCTCTGGACCGTGGGCAGCCCTACCCCTGGGCGAGCAGACCTAGGGATGAACCGACCCCTATACAGGGACCGTAAGGGGCAGGCCCAGAGGTCACTTACCCACAGTGGAAGTACCGAGAGGGACGGCTCCAGGGAAGAGAACAAAACGGCACAGAAGGAAACCCGGCAGGATTGTAAACCAGAAGGGGAACACGGACGCCAGCGAGAGACTGTGGAACAAACAAAAAGGAAGGTTAAGAATACTAAACAAAACAGAAACGGGAACCACAAGAACAAAGGACAAAAACGGAAAGGAACGCAGTCCGCCAAAGAGACGGCGAACAGCGGCCAAGAACGAGCACAAGAGAGAGGGCCAGAAGCACAGGAAATGCTAAGACAATCAGGCAAAGAGGCACAGAGGAGGACGCCTAATATAGCAAGGACAGGGGCAGGGATTGGTTGAGGCTATACTGACCTATCCCTGGGAATCATATAGGGTGCGATGCGCCTGCCCCTATTGTGGAAGCCAGAGCGCCTGCGCAGGGTCAGCAAGCCCTCAGTGACTGAAGACTCCGGAAGTGACGCGGAGCCGGCGGGACACCCGAACCCGGAAGTGGAATGCCGGGAACGGGCCGCTGCAGGGGAAGGAACAGAGCGGCGAGAGCGCGCCGCAGGACGACCAGCGACCCCAGCAGGAGAGGACGAGCGGACGCGACCAGACCCGACACCGGGACCGCGGCGAGCTGCAGCAGCAACAGCGGTAACAGTACCCCCCTCCTTACAACCCCCCTTACGTAAACGGGCAAAAAATCTGTTAAGAATACGAGGAGCATTAATGTTTTCGGAGGGCTCCCACGATCTCTCCTCTGGACCAAAACCTTTCCAATCAACCAAGAAAAAATCCTTTCCACGGATTTTCTTAACCTCTAAGATATCCCTCACAACGAAAATATTATCTGCACTGACAGGTTGCGAGGAAGAAGTGGACGGAGAATGGAAGCGGTTAAAGATAACTGGTTTGAGAAGAGAGACATGAAAAGTATTGGGAATACGGAGCGAGGCAGGTAACTTCAGCTTGTAGGCGACATCGTTAACTCGACGCAGAATCTCAAATGGACCAATGTAGCGTGGACCAAGCTTATAGGAGGGAATCTTGAGTCTGATGTATTTCGAAGAAAGCCAGACCTTGTCACCGGGCACAAAAGGAGGAGAATCCAAGCGCTTCTTGTCAACTTGCCTCTTCATCTTTAAAGATGCTCTATCGAGCGACTTTTTAACCTCACCCCAGATCGTAGAGAAATTGCGAGCAGACGAGTCTGCTGCTGGAACTCCGGAGACAGAAGAGACTGGTAGGGGCAAACCAGGATGTTGACCAAACACCACAAAGAAAGGAGTCTTCGTAGAAGCTTCACTGGAATGGTTATTGAAAGCAAACTCCGCCCAAGGAAGTAGATCGACCCAATCACTATGATGAACATTGGTGAAGTGTTGCAGATAGGCGGCTAAAGTCTGGTTAGTCCGCTCAGCTTGACCGTTTGTTTGAGGGTGGAAGGCGGAAGAGAAATCCAGAGAAACTTTAAGGAGCTTGCACAGAGCTCTCCAGAATCGAGAGGTGAATTGTGCTCCTCTGTCGGAGACGATATGAAGAGGAAAGCCATGGAGTCTGAAAATGTTCCGGATGAATATTTTAGCTAACTCAGGAGCAGACGGTAAACCGGGAAGAGGAATGAAGTGAGCCATCTTGGAGAACCGGTCTACTACGACAAGGATGATGGTGCAACCAGAAGAACGTGGTAGATCAGTAATGAAATCCATGGCTATATGCTGCCAAGGTACTGACGGAACCGGTAGAGGAAGGAGGTTGCCAAAAGGTAACTGTCTGGGCACTTTGTTCCTAGCACAGGAGGGACAAGATGCGACGAATTCTTTGACATCTTGGCGTAGAGTAGGCCACCAATAATACCGCGAGATGAGAAGGAAAGTCTTCTTAGAACCCGCATGTCCAGCCAGTTTGGAGGAATGACCCCAAGACAACACTCTCACCTTGTTGCAGTCCGAGACGAGGGTTTTACCTGGAGGCGGAGAAAACATCTGTAGTGGGGCCACAGTCATGATCTTGGCGGGATCGATAATGTACGCTGGCCGTTCTTCCGTGTCCGGCGGCTGAAAGGACCTGGACAGTGCATCTGCTTTAAGGTTCTTGTTGCCGGGCCGAAAGCGTAACTCAAATTCGAAACGAGCAAAAAATAGAGACCATCTGGCCTGTCGAGGGTTTAGTCTTTGCGCAGTTTGTAGATACGCAAGGTTTTTATGATCGGAGTAGATTACGAATGGATGTACAGACCCCTCCAACAGATACCTCCACTCTTCCAAGGCCAATTTGATGGCTAATAACTCACGATCACCAATGGTATAGTTTCGTTCGGAGTTAGAAAAACTCTTAGAGTAAAAACCGCAAGGAACCACTCGCCCTTCAGAAGTCTTTTGCGAGAGCACAGCTCCAGCTCCCGTAGAGGACGCGTCTACCTCCAGAATGAAGGGTTTATTAACTTCCAGATGATGCAAGACAGGAGCGGAGGAAAAAGACTTCTTAAGAGATTCGAAGGAGACTTCTGCTTCCGGAGTCCATACCTTAGAGCTGGAATTTTTTCGGGTGAGAATGGTAAGAGGTTGGATTATAGAAGAGAAGTGCGGAATGAATTGTCTATAGTAATTGGCAAACCCAATAAATCGTTGGATGGCCTTTACTCCACAGGGTTGTGGCCATTTGAGTATGGCGCTCACTTTCTCAGGATCCATCCTAAGACCCGAATCCGAGATGATGTATCCTAGAAACGGCAAGGAGGTTTGTTCAAACAGACATTTCTCGTATTTGGCAAACAGGTGGTTCTCTCTTAGACGCTGCAGGACCTTGCGAACACATCTACGATGAGACGGAAGATCGGTGGAAAAAACAAGAATGTCATCCAGATACACCACAACACACGAGTAAAGAAGATCTCTGAATATGTCGTTGACGAACTCTTGAAAAACTGCGGGGGCGTTGCAAAGCCCGAATGGCATAACCAAATATTCGTAGTGACCATCTCGAGTGTTAAAAGCGGTCTTCCATTCGTCACCGGCGTGTATACGCACAAGGTTGTAAGCGCCCCGAAGATCAAGCTTGGTGAAGATACGGGCACCACGGAGGCGGTCGAAGAGCTCGGGAATGAGAGGTAGAGGATATCTGTTCTTGACCGTAATATTGTTCAATCCTCGATAGTCGATACAGGGACGTAAAGAACCGTCTTTCTTTTTCACGAAGAAAAAACCTGCTCCGGCAGGGGAAGAAGATTTTCGAATAAACCCTTTAGCCAGATTCTCCTTAATGTACTCCGACATAGACTGGGTCTCAGCTGCCGATAGAGGGTAGCTTCTTCCTCTGGGTGGAGAACAACCGGGAAGGAGATCAATCGGGCAGTCATAAGGCTGGTGTGGAGGAAGACTCTCAGCCTCTCTCTTGTCGAAGACGTCCGCGTAGGACCAATAAGGTGTTGGTAAACCTTCAGGAACACAAGCAGACAGAGACGGCAGAGCCGGGCGAACTGACTGTAGACAACGTGAATGACAAGTAGGCCCCCATCGTAGGACATTTCCGGTACGCCAATTAAGGGTAGGTTCATGTACTCGAAGCCACGGAAGACCAAACAAGTACGCGTGAGAAAGATTCGGTAGAACGTAGAGGGCAATTTTCTCGTGGTGAAGAGCCCCAATCTGTATCTCCACCTCCTCTGTAACCAACGAGATAGCTTCTTGTAAGGGTCTCCCATCCACAGAAGCAATTAAACGAGGAGAGTCCAAAGAGTAGACTGGGATGCGAAGCCTCCGAACCGCTTCAAGACTGATAAAATTACCTGCCGCGCCCGAATCCACATACGCAGTCTCAGAAAAGCGACCTAGATCGGAAATTAGTAAAACGGAAAGGGTTAAAGGCAGAGAGGAAGCTGGAACACCTAGGGAGGCCTCTCTTACCTGTCCTAGGCGGAGAAGTTTTCCAGTCTCTCCGGACAGCTACGTAGCAAGTGAGCGGCGCTACCACAATAAAAGCAGAGGCCTTGGGTACGCCTCTCCTTGCGACGTTGCTCCGCCAACCTTACTCGATCCACTTGCATGGGTTCGGGTGAAGAAGAGGAAGAACAAGCTGCAGCGGGAACTCGAGGGCTACTGGACCGACGGGAAGGAGTAGAGACATTAGACCTTCTAGCACAAGCAGATTCACGAGAACGCTCTTGAAAGCGAAGATCTATACGTGTAGCGAGAGAGATAAGATCCTCCAGAGTGGTAGGAGTATCTCGTCCAGCGAGTTCTTCCTTAATACGGCTGGACAAGCCCCGCCAAAAAGCACCCACTAGAGCTTCATTATTCCATCCGAGCTCCGACGCCAGGGTACGGAAGCGGATGGCATACTGTCCCACTGATAGGGAACCCTGACGTAAATTAAACAGAGACTCAGTAGTTGAGGCCAGACGTCCGGGCTCGTCAAAAACCTTACGGAAGGTCTCAAGGAAATCTTCTAAGTGGGAGACTATGGGATCGTCTCGCTCCCACAAGGGATTTATCCAGGCTAAAGCCTCTCCCTCCAAATGAGACACTATAAACGCTACTCTGGCTCGTTCAGTAGGATACTGCAGCGGTAGAAGCTCGAAATGGAGACGGCATTGATTCAAAAACCCTCTGCAGAGTTTGGGATCGCCAGAATACCGGGGAGGTTTACCCAGACGAGGAGGAGGATGAGAGGTTAGAACGGGAGCGGAATCCTGAGATGCCGCATGAGCGGAGGCAACAGGAGCCGACTGCAAGCTGAATAAGCGATCATCAATAGATGGCATATAACTCAACATACGGGTTTGAGTATCCCGCTGTTGAGAAAGTTCCTGCTGTAGGTTAGCTAGTTGAGCGGCGCTTACTGGATCAGCAGTTTGCAGGGAGGTTAAGCGTGACTCCATATTCTTCATAAAGGCCATAATGCGCTGCTGGTTATCGCGCAAAAGGGCCAACTCTTTCTGAGCCGAGAAGGGTGTACTAGTGGGGTCCATGGCCTGATTGTACTATAACGGACACTACTAGAACTAAGAGTGGACCCTCTGGACCGTGGGCAGCCCTACCCCTGGGCGAGCAGACCTAGGGATGAACCGACCCCTATACAGGGACCGTAAGGGGCAGGCCCAGAGGTCACTTACCCACAGTGGAAGTACCGAGAGGGACGGCTCCAGGGAAGAGAACAAAACGGCACAGAAGGAAACCCGGCAGGATTGTAAACCAGAAGGGGAACACGGACGCCAGCGAGAGACTGTGGAACAAACAAAAAGGAAGGTTAAGAATACTAAACAAAACAGAAACGGGAACCACAAGAACAAAGGACAAAAACGGAAAGGAACGCAGTCCGCCAAAGAGACGGCGAACAGCGGCCAAGAACGAGCACAAGAGAGAGGGCCAGAAGCACAGGAAATGCTAAGACAATCAGGCAAAGAGGCACAGAGGAGGACGCCTAATATAGCAAGGACAGGGGCAGGGATTGGTTGAGGCTATACTGACCTATCCCTGGGAATCATATAGGGTGCGATGCGCCTGCCCCTATTGTGGAAGCCAGAGCGCCTGCGCAGGGTCAGCAAGCCCTCAGTGACCGAAGACTCCGGAAGTGACGCGGAGCCGGCGGGACACCCGAACCCGGAAGTGGAATGCCGGGAACGGGCCGCTGCAGGGGAAGGAACAGAGCGGCGAGAGCGCGCCACAGGACGACCAGCGACCCCAGCAGGAGAGGACGAGCGGACGCGACCAGACCCGACACCGGGACAGCGGCGAGCTGCAGCAGCAACAGCGGTAACACTGTGTGACCCACATTTCCCAGACATTTCAAAGTAAACACCTCCTGATGCCATTGAGCCCTGGTGACAGCATAGTAAGGAGGTGTGCAGGATTCCTTCTGCGCAGTTAGAACACAGGTGGCATTAACAGACAGGCTTTGGGTGCAGGTGGAGGACCGAGAGGAGGTTGAGGAGGCAGAAGCAGGGAAGGAACTTAGAGGTACAGAGGATCGACGCACAACTCGTGGGGAAGGCAAGACTTGGACAGCAGCCCCTTCTCCTGATGTCACCATAGTTACCCAGTGCCCAGTCACCGACAAGTAACGCCCCGTCCACGTCTACTCGTCCAAGAGTCTGTGGTGAAATGCACCCTGTCACACACAGAGTTTCTCAAGGAAGCAGTGATGTTGTGTGCGACATGCTGGTGTAGCACAGGCACAGCTTTCTTTGAGAAGTAGTGGTGATTCGGCATCTGGTACTGGGGCACTGCAATGGACATAAGGTCTCGAAAATCCTCTGTGTCCACCAGGCGGAAAGGCAGCATTTCTGTAGCCCACAGCTTTCAGATGGTGAAATTCAACCTCTTAGCTTTGTCATGGCTAGGAGGAAATTGTCTTTTACTTGTCCACATCTGAGGGACCAAGGGCTGGCCGCCGTGCTTAGATGGGGTTGAGTAGGGTGTCCTCGGCAAACTGCTGGTCTGTAAGGAATGTGCAGGCGGAGATATTATGTTGCCTTGATCAAAATGTGGTGGTCTCGATGTCAGCGAGTGCTCAACACCAGCAGGTATTTCCACTTGCAAATGTCCTGATGACCTGCCAATCACACTGTCTGTTGCACTTAAAGGGAACCTGTCACCCCGAAAATCGTGGGTGAGGTAAGCCCACCGGCATCAGGGGCTTATCTACAGCATTCTGTAATGCTGTAGATAAGCCCCCGATGTTACCTGAAAGAGGAGAAAAAGACGTTAGATTATACTCACCCAGGGGCGGTCCCGCTGCTGGTCTGGTCGGATGGGTGTCTCTCGTCCGCTGTGGCGCCTCCCATCTTCATTCCAAGACGCAATCTTCTGATCTTCAGCCACGGCTCCGGCGCAGGCGTACTTTGTCTGCCCTGTTGAGGGCAGAACAAAGTACTGCAGTGCGCAGGAGCCGGAAAGGTCAGAGAGGCCCGGCGCCTGCGCACTGCAGTACTTTGCTCTGCCCTCAACAGGGCAGACAAAGTACGCCTGCGCTGGAGCCGTGGCTGAAGAGCAGAAGAGGATGTCTTGGAATGAAGATGGGAGGCGTCACAGCGGACCAGAGACACCCATCCGACCGGACCAGCAGCGGGACCGCCCCTGGGTGAGTATAATCTAACGTCTTTTTCTCCTCTTTCAGGTAACATCGGGGGCTTATCTACAGCATTACAGAATGCTGTAGATAAGCCCCTGATGCCAGCGGGCTTACCTCACCCGTGATTTTTGGGGTGACAGGTTCCCTTTAAAGAGGTGGAAGGTCTGCGTCCAAAACCATGTGCGACTGCTGTCCCCACAGTCACAGAGGATGAAGAGGCCTTGGATGCACTTGATGGGGCAGATGGTGGTTGGCCTGGCTAACTAGGCCACATTGTAGCACAGTGAGCTTCCCACTGCAACTTATGCCTCATATCCATGTGACGGTTCATGCATGAAGTACTCAAACTATTAATTTTTTGGCCTCTATTGAGATTTTGGTGACAAATCTTACAGACAACATGAGTTGAGTCATCCTTTTTGATGTCAAAAAATGCCCAGGTTATGCAAGGCTTAGAGCCCATGCGACCTGAAGAGCCACCACGACTTGTACTCAGAGTCACAGTTGTGGTTGAGGATGCAGTTGTTGACGTGCTTCCAGTACTCCGTCTCTGTCCAGGAAGGTGCAACCTAACCTCATCGTCAGACTCGTCACTAGCATCCTCCTCTACCTCCTCTGCTGACCTGATGGACTGGCGGACTGTGGAATGACAGTAAGTGGGGTCCCCAACCTCGTCATCATCACCCTGTGTGTCCTCACACCCATCGTCCTCAGAGCCAATCTCTTCCTGCCCTGACTGAAAAGTCAATTTTTCATTCCAATCAGGTATCTCAGTCTCATCATCATCTTCTTCATTGTTTCCACCAACAGGAGTTACAGTTTGGGAACGAGGGTCTACATTATGGTCATTACCTTCTTCATCTGGGCCTGGATCTGACTCACAAAGATCCTGGGTATCAGTGCAGATAATTTCCTTGTCTGGATTCACAGAAGCTCTGGAGCAGATCTCTGATTCCCAGGCTATAGTATGAGTAAACAGTTCTGCAGATTCAACCATCTGTGTTACCCCATACTCAGATGGGCGGCTGGAGACTTGGGAGATGTGAGAAAGCAAGTGCGATTGGGGTGACACCTCTGAGGACTGGAGTATTTGTGATGTTGAAGTTGAGGTGGAGGAGAGCCCACTTGAACGAGCACTTGATATCCGTTCAAGCACCTGCTGTTTTTGTGCCTCATCTGGAATTTGTAGCGATGCTCGTAGCGATGGTTGTAAGAAAGGGTCATATCAAATTGTCCACGAAAAGAAGTAGACATCTTGCTTTGGCTGGAAGATGGTCTTTCTTCTGCAGATGTACCTGTTGCTTTACTACCTACCCCACGGACACGTTTTTTTCCCTTTCCAACATGCCTATTACCCTTTCCACCAGCAGCAGGCCTTTTGCCACTTATTTTGGTGCTTTACTAATTGGCAACTCTGTAGTTGTTGGCACAAAAAATGATGGATGGAATCCTAGCAGAGCTGAGTGGCCAAACTGTGGTACTAGGCCCAAAATGATTTACTGGGTTAGATGCAGTAAAATTTTGTATACACAGGCAGTGCAGCTTCACAGGCGGGCTACTCTGCTGACATGCAGACACTGTTCCTAGGCCCTAAACTATTAACTGGATTAGATGCAGTGAAAATAGAGATACATAGGCGGTATAGTTATTTTCACAGGTGGGCTTCTCTGCTGACATGCAGACACTGTTCCTAGGCCCTAAACTATTAACTGGATTAGATGCAGTGAAAATTGAGATACACAGGTGGTATAGTTTCTTTCACAGGCGGGCTACTTTGCTGACGTGCAGACACTACTCCTAGGCCCTAAACTATTAAGTGGATTAAATGCAATGAAAAAAGAGAAACACAGGCGGTGTAATTAGTTTCACAGGCGGGCTACTCCACTGACGTGCAGACACCGCTCGTAGACCCAATTCGATTTACAGTGTTAGATGCAGTAAAAATTTAGATACACAGGTGGTGTAGCTTCATAGGTGGGCTACTCTGCTGATGTGCTGACACTGCTCCTAGGCCCAAAACAATTTGCTGGCATAGATGCAGTAAAAATTTAGATGCACAGGTGGTGTAGCTTCACAGGCGGGGTACTCCACTGACGTGCAGACACTGCTCCTAGGCCCTAAATGATTTACTGGGTTAAATGCAGTAAAAATTTAGATACACAGGCAGTGTAGCTTCACAGGCAAGCTACTCCGCTGACGTGCAGACACTGCTCCTAGAACCAAAACGATTTACTAAGTTAGATGCAGTAAAAATTTAGATACACAGGGGGTGTAGCTTCACAGGCGGGCTACTCCGCTGACGTGCAGACACTGCTCCTAGGCCCAAAACAATTTGCTGGGTTAGATGCAGTAAAAATTTAGATACACAGGCGGTGTAGCTTCACAAGCGGGCTACTCCGCTGACGTGCAGACACTGCTCCTAGGCCCAAAACGATTTACTGGGTTAGAAGCAGTAAAAATTTAGATACACAGGTGGTGTAACTAGCTTAACAGGCGGGCTACTCAGATGACTACCAGACAATGCTACTAGCCCAAAAGGATTGGCTGAGCTAGATTACACAAAATGCTGTGACAAACACTTGCACAACACTGGCACAGACCTGCCCGGCAAAAAGTGCTTTGAACTGCTCTAACCTAGCCTGAAAAGGACTGATATTACAACTAGTCCCGACTCCCGACTCCCTAAGCCTATCTCTCAGAAAATTTGCTCGCAAAAAAGACTCTTAGGCTGCCGTCACACTAGCAGTATTTGGTCAGTATTTTACATCAGTATTTGTAAGCCAAAACCAGGAGTGGAACAATTAGAGGAAAAGTATAATAGAAACATATGCACCACTTCTGTATTTATCACCCACTCCTGGTTTTGGCTTACAAATACTGATGTAAAATACTGACCAAATACTGCTAGTGTGACGGCAGCCTTAGACTGTATAGCCTCCACAGCAGCAGCGGTGCTGTCTAACACTAAGCTGCAGCAGTGAGGAAATGGTGGCGACGGGGCAAATGGCTGGTTCTTATAGGGCAAGGATATGTGACATACACAGCCAATGACACATGCCCTTGCTTGTGTGCATCACATGCATATTGCTGTGTGTGTGTGCACTGCTGATAGGCTGAGAGACTGCACCGACCCACTGTAAATGCGGGAAAGAAAAAAAAATGGAGATCGGCATTATTTCAGCACAGATCTATCCCCCGCCCACTACACACTGAAACAGTCTATTAACAATGATAAACAGTTTTAATGTGAAAATCAAGCTAGGCTTTTGGTGAACGAACAGTTATCGAACAGAAACTCGAAGAGCCGAATTTTAAGCAAATTGTTCAAGTTCGTCGAGCGACTCGAACACCGCCCAAATCAGCTCGAATTTTAAATTGGCGAACAGTTCAACTCGAACACCGCTCATCTCTATTCAGCATCTGTTTTTTGCATGTAGGCAGCCACCTAAGGTGATTATTAACCCTATTACAATATTTTTCCCAATTACATTTCTAGTTTAAATTAAAAAAATAAATACAAATATAGTTACTCTTAAAGTGTATCTGCACCTTAGTGTGCCTTCTCGGAATAAGCCATCGTGTGCACAGGAGGTATAAACCTATTTCTACCCAATATGTAACTTGTATTGTACATTTTTTAGCAGTTTTTACATCTGTCGTAAGCCTCCTGAGTTTCTCTTGTTAGAGCTTTGCCTCTTTCTCTTTCTCCAGTTTCTCTCATCCCCTTGGATTTCTATAGTCTGCTGTTGTAATTTAGTCCATCACTGAAGAGAGAACTTTGGTCAGATTTGAGCAAAACCTGACACATTGTGCAATGAATACAGCATAGCTTTTTGGCTTCTTTTCTAAATGGAAGCCACATCACAGATTTGAGCAGAGTCTAAGAGAACTGGCAGAAGAATATATGGTCAATAAGGCATGTCAGTAATCTTATTAAAAAAAGTAAAGTGATACTCTCCTAGGTTTGAAATTGTATATTCAGGGAACAACAGATTGCAGTAAACCACACATCAAATATATGTAGATATTAAGATAGAATTGAAGTATTATTTTTCTTACAACAGAACTGTACTCCCAAAACACTTTGCACAAATCAATAGTACAGGCAAATATAAGAAACTTTCTAAAATATTTTATCAGAGAAATCATCTTCCTTCCCCACTTATTAAACAAGTCTTTTCCTCCCCCTGGCTCCTGGACATCTCATCCTCTCTGAAAAAAAAGATCAAATTCATCTCTCTCAGAGAATACAGACTGTAGGCTTAATGTGGTATCACGTGACACAGCGCAATATGCTCTACAGGGAGGGAAGATGGGAGGATGAGTGAGGAGCAGGGAGAAGAAACAGGTAGAGGGAGACACAGAATGATTCTGCTGAGCTCTCTAACAAGTCTTTTATCTCATATCAGAGATTCATTCACATCCAGGCTGTACAGTATTGGAATAATTTCCTCATTGCCCCTGCTGCTCTCTTTATGTTCTGAAAAAGTGAGTTAAAGCTGGAATTCATTCCTGTGTTCTGTGTTATTTAAGGGAGAGATCAAAGCTGCTAGTCTTCTCCCACTAGCTCAGGATGGATTGCAAATTAATAGATAGAGCATACAATGGGAAAACAGATGACATACAGGATAGAAGTTATCCTTTTAAATATCAACTTAGGGTTGTAAAGAATTTCATCCACAAGATCAAGAAAACTATGTATGACACAAAACTAACTACCGTACATATTTCAGTTCTTTTAAATAAAAAAGTGCAAAGTATTCTGCTACAACAACCTACCATTATTGACTGAAATAATCTTTCATTTTTTTAGACCCTCAGGTTCATCTATTTGCTCATCAGGTGCTGAAATATTTTCCATAATAAATATTGCACTTCATTGTTACTTGAGGATCATTGGACATTTTAGCTAGGGATATAGCTAAGATTTTTCCACATAGATGGGTGACTCTGTTATATAGAGACATCCAACTCTGCGTAAATTAAAATGACTGTTAAGTCCTAACTTTAAGGGTTTTCTCTCATGCAAGAGAATCTGATGCTGTATGCAAATGATGCTCCGGTCAAACTGTGCTGTGAGCGTTAGTCCAGTGTCATTTTAATGAGATCCAATTCTCTCACATGCGAGAATCGGATCACAGGTGCGAAGAAGATGGAGAACTTAATTTCTTCATCTTCTCCATTCTGTGAGTCAGTGTATATCGGACTGCACTTGAATTATATTTGAGTGCAGTCTGATGTTTTTCACACACCAGTAGACAAGTATGGGGTCGGGCCATCTGATGTACACTGCCAATCACAGCATGCAGTGATTCTTTTCTCATGCCAACTTGGCATGAGAAAAAAACTCTAGTCAGCACTGCTCTGTAGTATAACATGAAATAAAACAAAGAAATGTTCTGGGTAGCAGGGTGCCTTTGAACTATTAGGCCGGGATCACACATGAGCGAGATACGGCCGAGTCTCGCATGGTAATCCCCGGCCCTGCCGCCTGCACTCTGGAGCGGAGCGTGCGACTCCATGTATTGCTATGCAGCCGCATGCTCCACCTTAAGGTGAGAAAATGAAGTGAAAATAATGATCCTGCAACCAAGAAACTGAAAATAAGGGAAAATAAATGGAGAGTCGGGAATGCACTAAAGGAAAGCAAAGAGAAGAAGAAGACTATACAGTCCATACACAGCGTCATGAAAAAATCAGTAATGGTTTATTAAATTACATCAGGTGACAATACTAGATAAATACATCAATGTGCACAAAAAGATTAAAATGTTAAAAACAGGGCCGCACACCCAGATGTGAAAGTGACCGTAGTCAAGAGGTAGAAAAAGGCCAAATGTTGAATGCTAAATGCAACAAATGAGTAAGTAAAGATCCTAGAATATATGCATACAAGTGTAAAAACATCTAAAAATTATATAAAGTGCATACGGTGAGTTGTACTACAATGTGGCATCAGTAAAGTGCTAGTGCAAGACAGCTCCAGTAGGTGTCACTAAAATCCATGGTATTGCTATACATACTGTAGTCATACCAATGGTATAGGGGCACATTGACATATTAGCAGTGCATTCAACAAGGAAGGAAAGGTTATATATTGATGTAGAAGGGCCAAATTTGAGAAGCAATGGTACTTGCAAAGGTAATGCAAGGCTCCCTCTCATGGATGGCAATCACAACAACGGCCATTTAGGCACGCTACCTTCGTATAACATTGGAGTGAGTGCCATCTGATTAAACATCAGATAGCACTTATCCGAGTTATATGCCTACTCGCCAGTTTGAGCAAGCCCTAAATATGATAAACATTAGAGATAAGCCTATCTTGCAATATTTGAATTTGCGAAATCTTGCAGATTTTCCTATAAAATTCAATTTGCAGCTGTTATTTTCAGCGAATGTAATGTCCTTTCATATTTTCACCTCACCTCTCACATCTCCGACATCTCCGCTGCTCACTGTCCAGTTTCCAGGGCCTTTTCTTTCCATAATTGCAATTTTTAACTAAATGCTGGACGTAGGACATGAGCAGCCCTCAGAAATCTCTGCGCATTGTAAGATCACGATGTCATGACGTGCTGTGACCTCTAAAGCCTAATCGTAGCCAGAAGCCCTGGCATATAGTGAAGAGATTGGAAGAGTGGCTTGTGACAGAGGAAAGAAGAATGGACGGAGATCAATGGGGCAGTCAGATAGGCAAGAGGTAAGGTGAGATGAGTACTATTTTTTAATGTTTTTGTACCATTTGATGGCTCTTTAAAGTTCACAAAATTGATGGCTACCTGTCCAGCAATTTGCTGAATTTGTGAGAGCAAATTATGAAAAAAGAAACACACCTCCTGTCGCATCATTAGTTCTGACTGCTGCAGTTTCTTTACCCCTACAGCTCTGCCTCTTTTGATTAGTTACTGTGTTTAAAAAAAATCCCGCCACAAGTTTATGAGAAAGTCAGAGCATGGAGAGCTGTTTTCTATTCCAGCAAGGACAGACTGATTATAAACTATAGATTAATAAATTACTAGTGAAAAAACATGATCAGGTAACGTCCACACATATACATGCAGTGGGGAATTAACCTTCTAAGTGGATGTTCACATGTTGCATTTTCACTGCGTTTTTTCCCCAAAATTCTGCATTTTACTGTCCCAGCAAAAAGAATGAAATTTCACAATGCACATGTTGCTTACATTTTCTTTTTCCTTACAGATTTGAAGCAATTTCAAATCTACAGAGAATCAATTCTTTCAACGTTTTTACAACATTTTTCACCCATTCTAATGAATGGGAAAAAACATATTTAAAAATATAAAAGTGTGACATAAATTTGCATTTGTTTATGCAGCGTTTTTCCCGCCCAGAGACACTTTTTTGATTCAGAAACGTCAGCAGCAAATACTTAATGTGTGTACATACATTAAGAGAGAGCACTGAGGGTCTCTTTAAATGTAGGAAAATGTAATAGAAATTTTACAAAAGTTTATAAGCTATTTAGTTAGCTGACATGCATCGTGCATGTTCTGACTGATAACATCAAACATGCAAAACGGGAAATGTAAAAATTTACAGGAGAACCATATATTGTTCACCATTACTGAAGATATAATCTTTTAAGTACAAAATAAATATAGAATGCTGTTCCTCTTTGGCTTTATTGGATTTCACAGTGATCATTGATAGTAAAGATTACAACATGCAAATGCTTTAAAAAATAGAAGTATCAATAGAATTATTTGTATTAATTAACAAAATGCAAACTGATTGAACAAAAGAGGAAATTTAAATCAAATCAATATTTGATGTGACCACCCTTTACCATAAAAGCAGCATAAAATTCTTCTAGGTACACCTGCAAGAATTTTTAAAGAAACTCGCCATAATCCAGAAGTGTAAACAGGCTGCTGATAACCCGATGAACAAGCAAAATGCTTGTTTATTTGATGAAATGATTTTTGTGCTGCAGAAAAGGTCATTGCTCTCGGCAGTTCATTGTTCTGTGTAAATTGGTCCTGCGAAGATAAGAACAATGGCAGCCTACTTGCACTGAACGATCTAACACAGATCATTCAGTGTCTTGCCTCAGATTTGAACCAGCAATTTTGTGGTTATCTGTTGGTGCCTATACCTCCTGAGCCCCTGGAGATCATGTTGCTGTTTGGGTGCTGATTCCCCTTTGCCTTTTGTCCATGCCTTTTTTACAGCACGTGTTTTCCATTTGCTATTTGGCCTATCCTATCACTCTGCAGGGCCTTCTATTTAAACCTCACTGTATCCCGTTACCTCTTGGTGATAGCTTACAACTACCCATTTTGGTGGTGAAGGAGTAGTCCTTATCTGTGACAGTCAGTTAGTGTTTACTCTAGTGTTTTGGTAGTGTGTGTATTTCCTTATTCTCTCCCATTTGGTTGGTTGCTTCTACTGTTCCCTTGTTTAATTCTTTGTTGGCTCATGAGCGTTTTTATGTATAACTGTAGTTTCCTTTCATCTCAGTCTGTTTCTCCTGTCTGTCTGGTTTGTGCTATCTGTTACTCGCATGTCCCATACCTCCCAGGGTGGGGAGGAATTAGTTAAGTGTGTATTCAATGCATAGTAAGGTTTGAGACCCAGGCCTCTCTACCTTCAACAGTACCCCTGGGACAGGGATGGGCCACAGCCCCAGGAACAGTTGTAGGCCCCGCCCCCTTATTTTAGGCCCGCACATTGTGAAATTCAGTGTGCATTTGGAGTGCGGTCTTCCTGTATAAGATGCTGATTAGTAGGCATTTAGTGCCATAGATCATTAGGCACGATATACATTCTATGTACTTTCAGAATCAAAATATTTGAATTATCAATACATATACTGTAATACCAGTCAAATAACTAGATACATCTACTTGTAGAACATTTTTTTCTTTATAGCATATTTTTACTGTTATTTTATGATAATACTGCAGTAACAAAAACTATAAAAAAATATAAATGGAGCAAGAAAGCAGAAATTATCTTAGAAAAGCATCAAAATTGCCTCTACTTTATATTCTTTATCCCTTTCCTTAATAATATAATAAGTGTGTGCAATCTTGGCACTCTACCAACTAACCTTATGAGGTAGCCACCTGGGATGCTTTTCCAACATTCTTGAAGAGGTTCTCATAAATACTGATCAGTTGTTGGCCGGTTTTTCTCCACTCTCTGGTACAGCTCATCCTAATCCATTGCTATTAACTCTCTCCAGTGATAATGCACTTACAGAAGATAATGCTTCCAAATGAACAATGCTCTCATATTGCAAACTGAAAAAAAGTATTTTCTATCTTACATTCAGTATATAAAAAAATAAGAACAGATCAGGAAATTCACCATTTATTCCCTGATAAACTATTGTATCCATATATAAACCAAGCTCCCACTGACAATACAGTGATACTGTATTTAACTTGCTATGTTGCAAATGTAAAAGAGCATGCTTCATTTTAAAAACATAGGCCAAACCTCCAAAATGCCACAAAAGCACCACAAACAATAATCATATGTATTTTGACTTGTCAATAATTTGCTGCAAATTGAAAAGTAGCATCTTTTTGCAACATTTTTTTACCGAAAATATCTCGGTCATTTGACAACATTGGACTATGTTTTGTTTGAATTCAGCCTAACACCAAAGGAAGTTTAACAAAAATTTTACAACCATTGTATATAAAGTTCTGGGGAAGGAAATACTTATATGTAATAAACAAACATGTGGAAGTATTTATAATTTTATAATTTTTTTTAACCTGAAAAAATAATTTGTAAAGGTGCTAAGCTTATAAAGATTCATGGACAGTATATCTCCCAATAATTAGTATACATACACCTAACTCTTTGCACAGCTGGGCTTCAAAAAATCTCAATCTATTATTTGGCGCTAAGAAGTTAGCAGCAGATCCTTGTCACTAAAATTAGGGAATATTACTGCCATGAAAGGGTGTACTTGATCAACAATGTTTAACCCCTTTACCCCCAAGGGTGGTTTGCATGTTAATGACCGGGCCAATTTTTACAATTCTGACCACTGTCCCTTTATGAGGTTATAACACTGGAACGCTTCAATGGATCATGGTGATTCTGACATTGTTTTCTCGAGACATATTGTACTTCATGACAATGGTAAAAATTCTTTGATAGTACCTGCGTTTATTTGTGAAAAAACAGAAATTTGGTGAAAATTATGAAAATTTCGCAATTTTCCAACTTTGAATTTTTATGCAATTAAATCACAGAGATATGTCACACAAAATACTTAATAAGTAACATTTCCCACATGTCTACTTTACATCAGCACAATTTTGGAACCAAAATTTTTTTTGTTAGGGAGTTATAAGGGTTAAAAGTTGACCAGCAATTTCTCATTTCTACAACACCATTTTATTTTAGGGACCACATCTCATTTGAAGTCATTTTGAGGGGTCTATATGATAGAAAATACCCAAGTGTGACACCATTCTAAAAACTACACCCCTCAAGGTGCTCAAAACCATATTCAAGAAGTTTATTAACCCTTCTGGTGCTTCACAGGAATTTTTTGAATGTTTAAATAAAAATGAACATTTAACTTTTTTTCACAAAAAATTTAATTCAGCTCCAATTTGTTTTATTTTACCAAGGGTAACAGGAGAAAATGGACCCCAAACATTGTTGTACAATTTGTCCTGAGTATGCCAATACCCCACATGTGGGGGTAAACCACTGTTTTGGCGCATGGCAGAGCTCGGAAGCGAAGGAGTGCCATTTGACTTTTCAATGCAAAATTGACTGGAATTGAGATGGGATGCCATGTTTCGTTTGGAGAGCCCCTGATGTGGCTAAACAATGAAACCCCCACAAGTGACACCATTTTGGAAAGTAGACCCCCTAAGGAACTTATCTAGAGGTGTGGTGAGCACTTTGACCCACCAAGTGCTTCACAGAAGTTTATAATGTAGAACCGTAAAAATAAAAAATCATATTTTTTCACAAAAATTATCTTTTCGCCCCCAATTTTTTATTTTCCCAAGGGTAAGAGAAGAAATTGGACCCCAAAAGTTGTTGTACAATTTGTCCTGAGTACGCTGATACCCCATATGTGGGGGTAAACCACTGTTTGGGCGGATGGGAGAGCTCGGAAGGGAAGGAGCGCCGTTTGACTTTTCAAAGCAAAATTGACAGGAATTGAGATAGAACGCCATGTTGCGTTTGAAGAGCCACTGATGTGCCTAAACATTGAAACCCCCCACAAATGACACCATTTTGGAAAGTAGACCCCCTAAGGAACTTATCTAGAGGTGTGGTGAGCACTTTGACCCACCAAGTGCTTCACAGAAGTTTATAATGCAGAGCCGTAAAAAAAAAAAAAAAAAATTTTTCCCACATAAATTATTTTTTTAGCTCCCAGTTTTGTATTTTCCTGAGGGTAACAGGAGAAATTGGACCCCAAAATTTGTTGCCCAATTTGTCCTGAGTGCGATGATACACCATATGTGGGGGGAACCACTGTTTGGGCACATGGGAGGGCTCAGAAGGGAAGGAGTGCCATTTGAATGCAGACTTAGATGGAATGGTCTGCAGGTGTCACATTGCGTTTGCAGAGCCCCTAATGTACCTAAACAGTAGAAACCCCCCACAAGTGACACCATTTTGGAAAGTAGACCCCCTTAGGAACTTATCTAGATGTGTGCTGAGCGCTTTGACCCACCAAGGGCTTCACAGAAGTTTATAATGGAGAGCCGTAAAAATAGAACAAAAATTTTTTCCAACAAAAATTATTTTTTAGCCCCCAGTTTTGTATTTTCCCGAGGGTAACAGAAGAAATTCGACCCCACAATTTGTTGTCCAATTTGTCCTGAGTGCGCTGATACCCCATATGTGGGGGGGAACCACTGTTTGGGCATATGGGAGGGCTCGGAAGGGAAGGAGCTCCATTTGGAATGAGGACTTAGATGGAATGGTCTGCAGGTGTCACATTGCATTTGCAGAGCCCCTAATGTACCTAAACAGTAGAAACCTCCCACAAGTGACACCATTTTGGAAACTAGACCCCCTAAGGAACTCATCTAGATGTGTTGTGATAGCTTTGAACCCCCAAGTGTTTCACTACAGTTTGTAACGCAGAGCCGTGAAAATAAAAAAAAAAAATCTTTCCCCCCAAAATTATTTTTTAGCCCCCAGTTTTGTATTTTCCCGAGGGTAAGAGGAGAAATTCGACCCCAAAAGTTGTTGTCCAATTTGTCCTGAGTACGCTGATACCCCGTATGTTGGGGGAAACCACCGTTTGAGCGCATGGCAGAGCTCGGAAGGGAAGGAGCGCCATTTGGAATGCAGACTTAGATGGAATGGTCTGCAGGCGTCACATTGCGTTTGCAGAACCCCTAATGTACCTAAACAGTAGAAACCCCCCACAAGTGACCCCATATTGGAAACTAGACCCCCCTGGGAACTAATCTAGATGTGTTGTGAGAACTTTGAACCCCCAAGTGTTTCACTACAGTTTATAACGCAGAGCCGTGAAAATAAAAAATCTTTTTTTTTTCCCACAAAAAATATGTTTTAGCCCCGAGTTTTGTATTTTCCCAAGGGTAACAGGAGAAATTGGACCCCAAAAGTTGTTGTCCTATTTGTCCTGAGTACGCTGATACCCCATATGTTGGGGTAAACCCCTGTTTGGGCACACGGGAGAGCTCGGAAGGGAAGAAGCACTGTTTTACTTTTTCAACGCAGAATTGGCTGGAATTGAGATCGGACGCCATGTCGCGTTTGGAGAGCCCCTGATGTGCCTAAACAGTGGAAACCCCACAATTATAACTGAAACCCTAATCCAAACACATCCCTAACCCTAATCCCAACAGTAACCCTAACCACACCTCTAACCCAGACACACCCCTAACCCTAATCCCAACCCTATTCCCAACTGTAAATGTAATCTAAACCCTAACTGTAACTTTAGCCCCAACCCAAACTGTAACCCTAGCCCTAACCCTAGCCCTAACCCTAACCCTAGCCCTAACCCTAACCCTAACCCTAGCCCTAACCCTAGCCCTAACCCTAACCCTAGCCCTAACCCTAGCCCTAACCCTAGCCCTAACTCTAGCCCTAACTCTAACCCTAGCCCTAATGGGAAAATGGAAATAAATACATTTTTTTAATTTTTCCCTAACTAAGGGGGTGATGAAGGGGGGTTTGATTTACTTTTATAGCGGGTTTTTTAGCGGATTTTTATGATTGGCAGCCGTCACACACTGAAAGACGCTTTTTATTGCAAAAAATATTTTTTGCGTTACCACATTTTGAGAGCTATAATTTTTCTATATTTTGGTCCACAGAGTCATGTGAGGTCTTGTTTTTTGCGGGACGAGTTGACGTTTTTATTGGTAACATTTTCGGGCATGTGACATTTTTTGATCGCTTTTTATTCCGATTTTTGTGAGGCAGAATGACCAAAAACCAGCTATTCATGAATTTCTTTTGTGGGAGGCGTTTATACCGTTCCGCGTTTGGTAAAATTGATAAAGCAGTTTTATTCTTCGGGTCAGTACGATTACAGCGACACCTCATTTATATCATTTTTTTATGTTTTGGCGCTTTTATACGATAAAAACTATTTTATAGAAAATATAATTATTTTGTCATCGCTTTATTCTCAGGACTATAACTTTTTAATTTTTTTGCTGATGATGCTGTATGGTGGCTCGTTTTTTGCGGGACAAGATGACGTTTTCAGTGGTACCATGGTTATTTATATCTGTCTTTTTGATCGCGTGTTATTCCACTTTTTGTTCGGCGGTATGATAATAAAGCGTTGTTTTTTGCCTCGTTTTTTTTTTTTTTTCTTACGGTGTTTACTGAAGGGGTTAACTAGTGGGCCAGTTTTATAGGTCGGGCCGTTACGGACGCGGCGATACTAAATATGTGTACTTTTATTGTTTTTTTTTTTTATTCAGATAAAGAAATGTATTTATGGGAATAATATATATTTTTTTTTCATTATTTTGGAATATTTTTTTTAATTTTTTTTACACATTTGAAAATTTTTTTTTTTACTTTTTTACTTTGTCCCAGGGGGGGACATCACAGATCAGTGATCTGACAGTGTGCACAGCACTCTGTCAGATCACTGATCTGACATGCAGCGCTGCAGCCTTCACAGTGCCTGCTCTGAGCAGGCTCTGTGAAGCCACCTCCCTCCCTGCAGGACCCGGATCCGCGGCCATCTTGGATCTGGGGCTCGAGCAGGGAGGGAGGGAGGTAAGACCCTCGCAGCAACGCGATCACATCGCGTTGCTGCGGGGGGCTCAGGGAAGCCCGCAGGGAGCCCCCTCCCTGCGCGGTGCTTCCCTGCACCGCCGGCACATCGCGATCATCTTTGATCGCGGTGTGCCAGGGGTTAATGTGCCGGGGGCGGTCCGTGACCGCTCCTGGCACATAGTGCCGGATGTCAGCTGCGATAGGCAGCTGACACCCGGCCGCGATCGGCGGCGCTCCCCCCGTGAGCGCCGCCGATCGCGCTGGACGTACTATCCCGTCCATGGTCATAGGGGCCCACCCCACATGGACGGGATAGTACGTCCGATGTCAGAAAGGGGTTAAGAATGTCATGACAAAGAACCTGCCACAGCGATACCTACATTCTCACAGCATCACACTCCCTCTTCTGTCTTGCTTTCCTCTCTTAGTACCTTCTTGTGTCATCTTTTCCCCAAGTAAGCCATACACACAACTAATATAAAGAAATTACGACCAAGTTTAATTCTTTCAATGGACTTTTGGGGGTGGGCAGTGATCAACATGGGCATTCTGACCAGTTTGGCCACACAGCTTAATAGACAGCACACTGCAATACAATGTTTGTTCTGATACCTGTCTAGCATAGTCTGCATTAACTTTTTCAGAAATTCATGCTACATTAGCTGTTTAGATTTGGCCAGACAGATTGATTTTACTCCACACACTGTCACAAGGATGTCACGTCCAATTGGAAGACCTGGAGTTAGACGGTCACGTTGGGTAATGAATCGCAGGCCTTCTTTAGAGATGGTATGATTTGTGTCTCATATTAAATGGACTTAGTTTTTTCTGGTGCTGAATAGGTTAACGACCCTTTCTATGCTAGTCAAAAAAATGCAGCTCCATTTCAGCTGCTCGTGATCTGGCCATTACCTCTTCCTATATATACTAGTCACACTTTCTTGTCCCTGCCGCTGAAAGATTTGTCTTCCTGTGCTGTGTGCTAAAGCTAAGTGGTTGGAGTAGAGCTGTTGTAGAAGTGTTCTATGGTTTGTTTTATTACGAATGTGGTTATCACCTGATCCCTGTTCCCATTTAGTTTATTCCTCGCTGTCCCTATCTTCCTCCCTATTATTGGTTAGTGCTTTTGTATGGTAGAGGTTTTCTGTTATCCCTGTTATGTTTTGTTTACAATACATTTCTGTTCCATGTCTCCCGAGGTGGGGAAGTGGACTGATCAGGGTTTAACAGGAGCATAGTAAGGTCGGAAACTCAGGCTTCTCTACCTTCAAGAGTACCCCCGTGAAAGGGACAGTTATTGTCCCAGTTCCAGGGACAGTTTGAGACCCCCTTCCTTAATAAAGACCGTCAAAGTGTGACACACACACAGCCATGAGCGTTAGGAATCTATAATCCAAATACTGGTCACCATTTGTCCTTCTTGGAACACTTTTGGTATGTACTGGATTAAAGGGTCATGCACTAGTCCTGCCCCTGAACTGCATTTACAAAAAATTATCTTTACAAATACATTTTTAGACAGACTAGCTCTAAAAAACTATAGGGAGAAAAATACTTTATCTAAAAAACTAATTAAAGCTGCCAAAAAGGAAACAGAGAAGCACATTGCTAAGGAGAGTAAAACTAATCCCAAACTGTTCTTCAACTATATCAATAGTAAAAGAATAAAAACTGAAAATGTAGGCCCCTTAAAAAATAGTGAGGAAAGAATGGTTGTAGATGACGAGGAAAAAGCTAACATATTAAACACCTTCTTCTCCACGGTATTCACGGTGGAAAATGAAATGCTAGGTGAAATCCCAAGAAACAATGAAAACCCTATATTAAGAGTCACCAATCTAACCCAAGAAGAGGTGCGAAACCGGCTAAATAAGATTAAAATAGATAAATCTCCGGGTCCGGATGGCATACACCCACGAGTACTAAGAGAACTAAGTAATGTAATAGATAAACCATTATTTCTTATTTTTAGTGACTCTATAGCGACAGGGTCTGTTCCGCAGGACTGGCGCATAGCAAATGTGGTGCCAATATTCAAAAAGGGCTCTAAAAGTGAACCTGGAAATTATAGGCCAGTAAGTCTAACCTCTATTGTTGGTAAAATATTTGAAGGGTTTCTGAGGGATGTTATTCTGGATTATCTCAATGAGAATAACTGTTTAACTCCATATCAGCATGGGTTTATGAGAAATCGCTCCTGTCAAACCAATCTAATCAGTTTTTATGAAGAGGTAAGCTATAGACTGGACCACGGTGAGTCATTGGACGTGGTATATCTCGATTTTTCCAAAGCGTTTGATACCGTGCCGCACAAGAGGTTGGTACACAAAATGAGAATGCTTGGTCTGGGGGAAAATGTGTGTAAATGGGTTAGTAACTGGCTTAGTGATAGAAAGCAGAGGGTGGTTATAAATGGTATAGTCTCTAACTGGGTCGCTGTGACCAGTGGGGTACCGCAGGGGTCAGTATTGGGACCTGTTCTCTTCAACATATTCATTAATGATCTGGTAGAAGGTTTACACAGTAAAATATCGATATTTGCAGATGATACAAAACTATGTAAAGCAGTTAATACAAGAGAAGATAGTATTCTGCTACAGATGGATCTGGATAAGTTGGAAACTTGGGCTGAAAGGTGGCAGATGAGGTTTAACAATGATAAATGTAAGGTTATACACATGGGAAGAGGGAATCAATATCACCATTACACACTGAACGGGAAACCACTGGGTAAATCTGACAGGGAGAAGGACTTGGGGATCCTAGTTAATGATAAACTTACCTGGAGCAGCCAGTGCCAGGCAGCAGCTGCCAAGGCAAACAGGATCATGGGGTGCATTAAAAGAGGTCTGGATACACATGATGAGAGCATTATACTGCCTCTGTACAAATCCCTAGTTAGACCGCACATGGAGTACTGTGTCCAGTTTTGGGCACCGGTGCTCAGGAAGGATATAATGGAACTAGAGAGAGTACAAAGGAGGGCAACAAAATTAATAAAGGGGATGGGAGAACTACAATACCCAGATAGATTAGCGAAATTAGGATTATTTAGTCTAGAAAAAAGACGACTGAGGGGCGATCTAATAACCATGTATAAGTATATAAGGGGACAATACAAATATCTCGCTGAGGATCTGTTTATACCAAGGAAGGTGACGGGCACAAGGGGGCATTCTTTGCGTCTGGAGGAGAGAAGGTTTTTCCACCAACATAGAAGAGGATTCTTTACTGTTAGGGCAGTGAGAATCTGGAATTGCTTGCCTGAGGAGGTGGTGATGGCGAACTCAGTCGAGGGGTTCAAGAGAGGCCTGGATGTCTTCCTGGAGCAGAACAATATTGTATCATACAATTATTAGGTTCTGTAGAAGGACGTAGATCTGGGGATTTATTATGATGGAATATAGGCTGAACTGGATGGACAAATGTCTTTTTTCGGCCTTACTAACTATGTTACTATGTTACTATGTTACTATGTTAATATAAAATATATATAAACACTGTGTCCAGTCAGCTTAGATGAAAGCTCTATTTTATTTTGCCGCTGGAGACGGAGAGCACACTTTTCCACATGCCATGTAGGGAGCATAATTAGCATGTTGAAGAAGATGCTGTGGTCAGATGACGCCAAAGTAGAACTTTTGGGGCAAAATGCAAGTGCTATCTGTATTGGAAAACTAACACTGCACATCACCCTGAAAACATCATCTCCACCGTCAAACATGGTGGTGGCAGCATCATGCTGTTTGGATGCTTTTCTTCAGCAGGAACAAGGAACCTTGTCAGAGTTGATGGGTTGATGGATGGAGCTATGTACTGGTCAATCCTGGAAAAAAAACTTGTTAGAGGCTGTAAAAGACTTGAACTGGGACATAGGTTCACTTCCTTGCTTGAGCTACAAAGGAATGGTTTCGGTCAAAGATTATTCATGTGCTTAAATGGCCTTGTCAAATTCCAAACCTAAATCACATTGAGAATCTGTGGCAAAACATGAAAATTGCTGTTTACAGAGGAACTCCATCAATTCACACTGAGTTAAATCTATTTTGCGAAAAAGAATGGGCCAAAATTTCAGCCTTTATATGTGTAAAGCTGATAGAGACATACTACAAAAGACTTGCAGCAGTAATTGCCAAGAAAGGTGCTTTGATAAAGTATTGACTCAGGGGGCTAAATCCAAATGCATGTTACTAATTTCAGATTTATATTTTTTAAATAATTAGAAAACCATGTATCATTTCCTTTACACTTCGCAAATACTTTGTGTTGGTGTATCACATACAATCCTTATGAAATACATTTAAGTTTGTGGGTGTAATGTGAAAAAATGTGTAACAGTTCACGGGTTCTAAATATTTTTTTAAAGGCACTATATATTTAAAAAATGGTATCAAAGCAAAAAATACAGCAACAAAGAGAAACAGAATTAGCAAGCTTGTAACTTTTACGCTGACCACTTGGGATTTTTAGACTGTTATGTCATGTTATGTCAGAGTTTTCAGAGAGTCTCCATATGATCATAGGCAGGATTAGGATAACACAGTATTCAGCAATGACAATAGATGATTTCACACCTTGTTAGGGCTAGCGGAACGCACCAAATAATAAGACAGATAGAGTATGGTGCGTTCGCAGCCCGGGCTCCACCGTGCAGAGATGGAACCTGCTGCTAAGTAATGACGGACTATATGGCGGTACTCATAAGTATACACACGTGGGTTAAACTTCACCCAGCATGAAGGAAGCGATCCTGTTGCGTCACAGGACCGCGGTACCGCACATAGAGCGCGAGCAAGTAGTCAGCGAACTCAACCCCAACTAGGATTGAAGTCCGATTAGACACTTGCTGGCACTTGCTGGCACAACACCGCAACTGGGTGTGTAAGGAAACTAAATAATAATATTAAGGCACAAGAGTGCATGCGGTGCCGCACTGACGAACGCCACTAACCACCCAGGCTTGGGTAAGGAAAGCACAGAGGTGCACGGCGCCGTACTGGCGGTCACAGCAACTGGACGCTGTAATGTGTGATTTGTGCTGTAGGATAAGTCGGGCGTTAGATAGCCAACATACACCTTCCGCGAACAGACATTCAATAGGGAGGGTTATTTAAAGAGCGACTTTCACTCACAACATACACACATTAACAATTGTACACTAGCGCATGGCCGTGCGGTCATGCGCAGTTTATATAGTTGCAGCACAGGAAGTGGCCACAGAAACTTTGCCCTTCCAAGACCTGCCAAGAGGACCAATGGAATGTGCTGCAGAGCCTGAGCACATGACCCTCGATCTCCAACGGGAGATCTTGCCCTGGGCATGCTCAGTGTGTGCAGACAAGGACTTAGTCCCAGAGAAGTCCGCTCGCTGCTGACCAGTACTGGCTTTAATGGCAGAAGCTGAAGAAGCAGCAGTAACTCTCTGTACAGAGTGAGACTGAGCAAGACGCTGGGACCGACGTCCCTGCTGAGCAGACTCCACTGCGGCTGGATAAGAATGGGAGACCGCAGCGGAGATGGCTCGAGATTCCCCCTGTGCAGAAGCGGGAACTCGAGACCTAACACACCTGAGCATGATTCCCTTCTAGTGATAAGTGAACATGGTTGGTGATACACGATCATCACTCGAGTATCATGGTGCCCGGATGTGCTCGTTACTTTGAGAGTAATGAGTGGTGCTTGATGTAAAACTCGAATCCCCACCCCGCATCTCTGGCACCTGAAAAAGCATGCGGGGATTGCCTTTGAGTCACTGTAATGCCTTAAGGCCCCTTCACATTAAGCGATACCGACAACGATCCGGGTCGCTGTTTGGTCGCTGGAGAGCTGTCACACAGACAGCTCTCCAGCGACCAACGATCCCGAGGTCCCCGGTAACCAGGGTAAACATCGGGTTACTAAGCGCGGCCCTGCGCTTAGTTACCCGATGTTTACCCTGGTTACCAGTGAAGACATCGCTGGATCGGTGTCACACACGCCGATCCAGCGATGTCCACGGGAGATCCAGCGACGAAATAAAGTTCTGGACTTTGTTCAGCGACCAACGATCTCCCAGCAGGGGCCTGATCGTTGGTCGCTGACACACATAACGATTTCCTTAACGATATCGTTGCTACGTCACAAAAAGCAACTATATCGTTAACGATATCGTTATGTGTGAAGGTACCTTTAGCCATCTTAGTTGCAGCATTACTGTGATAGGCTGGCAGTCTAACATCATCAGAGATTAAAAAAGAACAGGTACCGCCCGGCTCGGCACACTGACACCATTGCACAGCTCTGTGACACTTCATATTGGAGGGAGAGAGTTCTTGTCCAGGCCTGTGTGCACAGTTTAATGAATTAGAGCCCTGTAGTGTTAATGCTGGTGCTGAAGCTGAGCCATCATACTAACAAAACAGCCCTTCTAAGCACTAATAGTTTGTGGCACATATAATCTGCATTTAACATAGGGAGGGAGAGAGAGTCTCAGGAGCAGAGACTGACAGGATCCAGTCTGTAGACAGGAATAAGGCCAGTGCAGTCCATTGGGAAATATATAGCTGCAGGTCTTTTTGTGGGGGCTGAAAAAATGTAATATATTTTGATCCATCAAAATGTATCTGCTTTAGGTCCTTTTTTGTGTTATATATCACACACAAAAATCATTGAAACATTTTCCTGGGCTACATTTCTCAGCCATACACTATTCTGTAGTGTGGAGTACAATTCTGTGATCTCTAAAACAGAGAAAAAGCTTTTAAAAATGCTGTAGGCTTTCATTTCTCAGACATACAGTGTTACGTGTTTTGTGAACATTTCTGTGATCCCTAGAAGTGAACAAAAGTTTTAAAAGAAATTGTAGGCTTCCATTTCTCAGACATACTGTGTACAGTGTTACATGGTCTGTGAACATTTCTGTGATCTCTAAAACGGAACCAAAGTTTTTTAAAATGTTGCAGGCTTCCATTTCTCAGACATACAGTGCTACGTGGTCTGTGAACATTTCTGTGATCTCTAAAACTAAGAAAAAGCATTGAAACATTTTTCTGTATTGAAATAGTCATTCATACACTTTTGCATTCGTTCTGTTACATTACGGTGGAGTAAACTCATAAAAAATGCTTTGACTGCTGCAGGTGACCAATTTTTTTCTTTTATTAAAATAAACTTGGTTTCAAGAGACATAGCAATTACAAAATGCATAAGGTGTGTGTTTCAAGGGACTGGGAAGTGGAAGTGCTGATGATGATACATGCAGATACCAAGGATGTGAGACAGGTCTGACTATGCCTGTTGCTGGAGCACAAGAAACACGCCTATACACAACACATAGTTTCCTGTCCTACTTTGAAGGGAGGCATGGTACAGCAGAAGAGTGTGAACACATGGATGGTTGCATACCAGATAATGCTTCCAGCAGGTTTGGCAGCACCATACAGCCTTCACACGGTCCAGTCTCTCCAGCCTTAAGTCTGGATCACTTAATCCTCACCCTGATCCTCCTTCCTCCCACAATGTTGAGTCCCAGGAGGCTAGTGATCCCACAGTAGGACACTCCGAGAAGCTCTTTGCAGCATCATTCCTTGATTGTGGCCTCTCAACCTGCATGCTCTAAGATAGATAGGTGCACATGCTGTTTAGTGATGCACAAAGCTTAGAGTAGCCATGGCCCCAGAACATGACAGTGGGGAATGTCAAATTTGGGATAAAAGGGAAGATGATTATGAGACACAGTTGTCGCTAAGTCTTGTTGTTGTTAAGTCATGAAGTCAGGAGGACCAGGGTGCAGTGGTGCAAAGCGAGGTGATTGATGATGACGTGGCAGGTAATGAAGCCAGCAGCATTGAGTGGGAGAGATCGGCAGCACTGAAACAGACAGGAAGAGGCAGAGGGGTGACCATAGGTAGAAGGTGAGTAAATGTTCAGCAGAGCATGGACAATCCTGAATTTCTCTGTCACAGAGTTAGGTATTCCACAGTCTGGGACTTTTTTAAAGAGAGTTCTGAGACAAACAAAATGGCCATTTGCAACCTGTGCCATGCAAAGATCAGCAGTTGCCTGACCACTAAGAATTTAACCACCATCAGTATGATCAGGCATATCTCATCTAGGCACCTAAGTGCCTGGGTCCACGATTGGTGCCAACGGGTGACAGCACTGCCTCTTCCCCTGTGGAAATGCCTTCTGCCCTGCACCTATCCTTACACATTCTGACCCACCATCATCAGACACTTCAAAATCCAGCATTCAGCTGTCTCTTCCCCAGGTCTTGCAATGACAAAGAGAGCTCCTAGCCACCCATCCACAGGCCCAAATGCTAAACAGGCACATTTCCAGGTTGCTTGTTGTGAAAATGCTGACATTTAGGCTGATAGACATGGAGGATTTTTGCCGACTCAAAGGCGGTAGCCATCACTTGGTACTCGCTCCTCAGCTGCCACTTTTTATCCCAAAGACACAAAAGAGAATAGTAAAACCAAAAACACTCAGTTTGAAAAAAATTGCAGTAATCCGCAAACGCTAGTAAAAGATGTAAAAAACAGGGTATTTGGTTGATACGTTTTTTGCAAAAAATGTATACTAAGCTGCTCTACCAAACTTCACGGTATACCCATATCAGAGCAGTCCTAACTAATGTATGCAATCCCTATCTGATGTATTTAAAAACCTGATCATCTGTATATTACCTGTGTGAACAGGGTTCAGAGAGGAAAAATCCATGAGTGCATACAGAGTAGAACAGCTTTTGTGCAGATAGCCCAAGAGGAGTGGTGGATAACTCCCCAGTCTTGTAGACACAAGAGAACAATTATGGAAACAGGAACGCATGGGCTACTTGTACAGTGAACAAGTCTGTAGGAACATGTTCACACACCACCAAGAAACCTGAAGACACAAAAGAGAATAGTAAAACCAAAAACACTCAGTTTGAAAAAAATTGCAGTAATCCGCAAGTGCTAGTAAAAGATGTAAAAAACAGGGTATTTGGTTGATACGTTTTTTCCAAAAAATGTATACTAAGCTGCTCTACCAAACTTCACGGTATACCCATATCAGAGCAGTCCTAACTAATGTATGCAATCCCTATCTGATGTATTTAAAAACCTGATCTACTCTGTAGCTGTTCTACTCTGTATGCACACATGGATTTTTCCTCTCTGAACCCTGTTCACACAGGTAATATACAGATGATCAGGTTTTTAAATACATCAGATAGGGATTGCATACATTAGTTAGGACTGCTCTGATATGGGTATACCGTGAAGTTTGGTAGAGCAGCTTAGTATACATTTTTTGCAAAAAACGTATCAACCAAATACCCTGTTTTTTACATCTTTTACTAGCACTTGCGGATTACTGCAATTTTTTTCAAACTGAGTGTTTTTGGTTTTACTATTCTCTTTTGTGTTTTCAGGTTTCTTGGTGGTGTGTGAACATGTTCCTACAGACTTGTTCACTGTGCAAGTAGCCCATGAGTTCCTGTTTCCATAATTGTTCTCTTGTGTCTACAAGACTGGGGAGTTATCCACCACTCCTCTTGGGCTATCTGCACAAAAGCTGTTCTACTCTGTATGCACACATGGATTTTTCCTCTCTGAACCCTGTTCACACAGGTAATATACAGATGATTAGGTTTTTAAATACATCAGATAGGGATTGCATACATTAGTTAGGACTGCTCTGATAAGGGTATACCGTGAAGTTTGGTAGAGCAGCTCAGTATACATTTTTTGCAAAAAACGTATCAACCAAATACCCTGTTTTTTACATCTGTTACTAGCACTTGCGGATTACTGCAATTTTTTTCAAACTGAGTGTTTTTGGTTTTACTATTCTCTTTTGTGTCTTCAGGTTTCTTGGTGGTGTGTGTTAGGACTGGCGGAACGCACCAAGAAAGGTGATATAGATGCGTTCGCAGTCCGGGGTCCACCGTGCAGGTGAAAACCTGCTGCTAGTAAATACAGACTATATGGCGGTACGCTAAAGTATATACACGTGGGTTCAACCTCACCCAGCGTGAAGGGAGCAATCCTGTTGCGTCACAGGATCGCGGTACCGCACCTAAAGCGCGAGCGAGTAGTCAGCGTACTTAACCCCAACTGGGATTGAAGTCCGATTAGACCCTCGCTGGCACTACACCACAACTGGGTGTGTAAGGAAACTAAGTTTAAATATATAAATGCACAGGAGTGCGAGCAATGCCGCACAGACGGATGCCACCAACCACACTGGCTTGGGTATGGAAAGCGCAAGGCAAGCGCACGGCGCCGTACAGGCGGACACAGCAAGAGGACGCTGTAATGTGTGTATCGTGCAGATGATTAGTCGGGCGCTAGATAGCTACCAACATCCGCGAGCAGACAACAACTCTAGGGAGGGATATTTAGGAGCTTTTATCCATCGACATACATTCATCTACACACACACATATAACATTATGAGACAATACTAGCGCATGGCCGTGCGGTCATGCGCAGTTTATATAGTTGCAGCACAGGAAGTGGCTACAGCACTTTTGCCCTTCCAAGACCTGCCAAGAGGACCAATGAAATGTGCTGCAGAGCCTGAGCACATGACCCTCGATCTCCAACGGGAGATCTTACCCTGGGCATGCTCAGTACGTGCAGACAAGGACTTAGTCCCAGAGAAGTCCGCTCGCTGCTGACCAGCACTGACTTTAATGGCAGAGACTGGAGAAGCAGCAGCAACTCTTCGCACAGAGTCAGACTGAGCGAGACGCCAGGATCGACGTCCCTGCTGAGCAGACTCCACTGCGGCTGGAGGAGAATGGGAGACCGCAGCGGAGACGGATCGAGATTCCCCCTGTGCAGCAGAGGAAACTCGACTCCTAACAGTGTGTGAACATGTTCCTACAGACTTGTTCACTGTGCAAGTAGCCCATGTGTTCCTGTTTCCATAATTGTTCTCTTGTGTCTACAAGACTGGGGAGTTATCCACCACTCCTCTTGGGCTATCTGCTCAAAAGCTGTTCTACTCTGTATGCACACATGGATTTTTCCTCTCTGAACCCTGTTCACACAGGTAATATACAGATGATCAGGTTTTTAAATACATCAGATAGGGATTGCATACATTTGTTAGGACTGCTCTGATATGGGTATACCGTGAAGTTTGGTAGAGCAGCTTAGTATACATTTTTTGCAAAAAACGTATCAACCAAATACCCTGTTTTTTACATCTTTTACTAGCACTTGCAGATTACTGCAATTTTTTTCAAACTGAGTGTTTTTGGTTTTACTATTCTCTTTTGTGTCTTCAGGTTTCTTGGTGGTGTGTGAACATGTTCCTACAGACTTGTTCACTGTGCAAGTAGCCCATGTGTTCCTGTTTCCACTTTTTATCCCAGTATATATATATATATATATATATATATATATATATACACAGTACAGACCAAAAGTTTGGACACACTTTCTCATTTAAAGATTTTTCTGTATTTTCATGACTATGGAAATTGTACATTCACACTGAAGGCATCAAAACTATGATTTAACACATGTGGAATTATGTACTTAAAAAAAGTGTGAAAAACTGAAATTATGTCTTATATTCTAGGTTCTTCAAAGTAGCCACCTTTTGCTTTGATGACTGCTCATAGTCATGAAAATACAGAAAAATCTTTAAAAGAGAAGGTGTGTCCAAACTTTTGGTCTGTACTGTATAATAATATATATCCCTGCTTTTTACCAGCAGGTGTCCAGGAATATCACCCGTACCCTTACCAACGCACTTACTGGCATTGTCCACTTAATGACCAACATGTGGACAAGCGTTTGTTGCCAGGGATGCTAAATTTCTCTGATGGCACACTGGGTGAACATTGTGAAGACTGGGGCTGAGTCCCACCCAGGTACGGGGCATGTGCTCACGATGCTGAAGATTCCTGGCCCTAGTTCTATCACTATTTCCTCCACCTCTTAAAGCAGTTCCTACACTACCTCATGCTCCTCCTCATCCTCCATCTCTGATGTGGTATCTCAGAGCACGTCATCCATATCAGCCGGAAGCTCTGCAACATTGGAAAGCGGCAACAGGTTCTGCTGAAACTAATTTGTCTAGGAGACAAACCACACACCACGGAAGAGTTACTTAAAGGAATAACACACCTGACAAATCTGTAATTTTTGCAGCTGAACCTACAACCAGGCATGCTCTTGTGTGATAATGTGGAGAACCTGGTGGTGGCTGTGAAGCTTGGCAAACTCACACGTGTACATGTAGTTCAGCAGTTTCTGCCCTGATTTGCCAGGGCTTCTGGTCAATGTGCACCATGTCAGCGCCCATTTCTGCAAGTCAGCTACAGCTGCCTCTGCTCTGGCAGTGCTACAGCAGCGCATGCAAGTGCCAGCTCACAGACTGGTGTGCGACATGACCACAACCTGGAACTCTATACTGCACATGCTGGTAGGACTTTGTGAGCAGAAGAGGACAATGGTTGAGTACCAGCTCCAACATGCCTGTCAGTATTCTGGTCAGCCTCCGCACAGAACAACTGAAGAGTGGGCATTGAGCAGGGGGTTGGACATGATGACCAAGGAGATCCCTTCCAACTCTAACATTTTATGATTCTAGGATTCTGTAGATCTTGGAAATATACATGATGTATGGCTAAGCCCTACAGTATTTCCATAACTCCTTATGGAATTATGTTTCTAGAATGTTTTTTGGCACCTTCAGCATGACTCTATATTGCAAGCAAGTCTTTGTCCTGCTCTGAGCTGGCTCAAGGTGTGAGATCTGTCACTCAAAGCCTTTGTAGGCTTTATACCCCTGCTGAGCTAGGTGCCAGATTTCTCCTTGAGTTGTTGAGGCTTTGAGAATATTGGACTACGTGTAGTTTCCCTGCTGGACTAAAGGTACCTTCACACTGAGCAACTTTACAACGAGAACAACAACGATCCGTGACGTTGCAGCGTCCTGGATAGCGATCTCGTTGTGTTTGACACGCAGCAGCGGTCAGGATCCTGCTGTGACATCGCTGGTGGTAGCTGAAAGTCCAGAACTTTATTTGGTCGTCAGGTCGGCGTGATTCGTCATGTTTGACAGCAAAAGCAACGATGCCTGCAATGTTTTTTCACAGAGCTAACAACCAGCAAGAACGATAAGTACGTCACTGGATCGCTCCTGCATCGTTCTGGAGTTGCGACCTAACAGCGACGCTCCAGCGATCTAGTTTAGGTCGGATCGTTGTCTATATCGCTGGAGCGTCGCTAAATGTGACGGTACCTTTAAGGAAAGGAGGCTTTATAATCCAGGCCAAAAAGATTACAAATGATTGGCTTGAAAATATATCTCCAATATTCTTCACATGCAAGAATTGCCAAATAGAGGGCTCAAACTGTTCCCTGATGGCCCACGCATTTCAATTAAAAAAAGTGAGCTCTGTTTTATTTGTAGGACACAGATAGTGCTTGATTAATCTAGCACACCCATTTCCATTCAAATACCGGCCACATCCTTTTGTGCAACTTTCTTTAACCCCTTCATGACCTTGGGATTTTTCGTTTTTCCGTGTTCGTTTTTCACTCCCCTCCTTCCCAGAGCCATAACTTTTTTCTTTTTCCGTCAATTTGGCCATGTGAGGTCTTATGTTTTGCAGGATGAGCTGTACTTTTGAATGAGATCATTGGTTTTAGCATGTCATGTACTAGAAAACGGGAAAAAAATTCCAAGTGTGGTGAAATTGCAAAAAAAGTGCAATCCCACACTTGTTTTTTGTTTGGCTTTTTTGCTAGGTTCACTAAACCTGACATTATGATTCTCCAGGTCAGTACGAGTTCATAGACACCTAACATGACTAGGTTGTTTTTTACCCAAGTGGTGAAAAAAAATTCCAAACTTTGCTAAAAAAAAAAAAAAGAAAAAAAAAAATTGCGCCATTTACCGATACTCGTAGCATCTCCATTTTTCATGATCTGGGGTCGGTTGAGGTCTTATTTTTTGTGTGCCGAGATGACGTTTTTAATGATAGCATTTTGGTGCAGATATGTTCTTTTGATCGCCCGTTATTGCATTTTAATGCAATGTCGCGGCGACCAAAAAAGCGTAATTCTGGCGTTTCAAATTTTTTTCTCGCTACGCTGTTTAGCGATCAGGTTAATGTTTTTTTTATTTGATAGATCGGGCGATTCTGAGCGCGGCGATACCAAATATGTGTAGATTTGATTTTTTTTTAATTGATTTATTTTGATTGGGGCGAAAGAGGGGTGATTTAAACTTTTATATTTTTTTTATTTTTTTCACGTTTTTTTTCACTTTTTTTTTTTACTTTTGCCATGCTTCAATAGCCTCCATGGGAGGCTAGAAGCAGGCACAGCACAATCGCCTCCGCTACATAGCAGTGATCTGCTGTTCGCTGCTATGTAGCAGAATTGCAGGTGTGCTGTGAGCGCCGACCACAGGGCGGCGCTCACAGCTACCGGCGATCAGTAACCATAAAGGTCTCAAGGACCTCTATGGTTACAATGGAGAAGCATCGCCGACCTCCGATCATGTGACGGGGGTCGGCGATGACGTCATTTCCGGCCGCCCGACCGGATGCGGTAGTTAAATGCCGCTGTCTGCGTTTGACAGCGGCATTTAACTAGTTAATAGGCGCGGGCAGATCGCGATTCTGCTCGCGCCTATTACGGGCACATGTCAGCTGTTCAAAACAGCTGATATGTCCCGGCTTTGGTGCGGCTCACCGCCGGGGCCCGCATCAAAGCGGGGCTTCTGGCCTCGGACGTACTATCCCGTCTGAGGTCAGAAAGGGGTTAAATATCTATGAAAGTACACATACTACTGCATGGCATGATGATTTTGAAGGACTGCTTATTATTAATGCCTAATTATTCTTGATGTTTGTGGAAAAGTTATTGAATTATACATGCGCTATAATAATAATAATCTTTATTTATATAGCCCCAACATATTCCGCAGCGCTTTACAGTTTAACAGTTTCAAACACAACAGTCATAGGTAACAACGTTAACAATACAATAAAGCAAAATAAGACGACCCTGCTCGAGAGAGCTTACAATCTACAATGAGGTGGGGTAATAGTTTAGATAATATTAAAATTCTATCCACCTGGTAAAGGGAAAAAAATCACTCATACATAAGCATAAGTAATTAAAAAGTCACATACATGAAATGAAATTATAGTAATAAAACATGGAACATTGCACCTGCTTCACTAACTAATGATATCTGATAACACCTTAAACAAAGAAACTAAAAGTATCTTAAAGAAAAAATAAAAATAAAAGGAGAAAATAATATGGGACTATAATAGAAAAACTCAAGCTTTTATATGACATTGACATCTGAGTAATCTTAAAGGGGTTTTCCAGAATAAGTTCTCAATATCATATTGGTAGGAGTTCAAAAACCTGAACGTCCACCAACCAGTTATTTACATATACTCATCTACCACTCTATGTGGCCTGGTTTACTAGGTAGTGACTGTTTTTGGGTTTTCCATTCACTTCAATATTATGTCATATGAAGACATAATTACTAGGAATGAGCGAGCACTAAAATACTTGTATGCTCTTTACTTGAACCTAGCAATTCCAAATGCTTGGGTGCTTGTTTTGATCAATGAGAATAATGGGAGTCAATGGGAAATCAGAGCATTTTTCCTGCAGACCCTACAGGGAGGTCCAAAGGTAGGAGGCATCTGCACCAGTGTTATGGACAAATGATTGGAAAGCACCTTGTCACGCACAGTGTAGGACAGACTAAGTGCAACACAAAGGGATAAGAGGAAGGGGGGAAACACTACGTAAATAGGGAGTGGAGACCCCTAGGCAGATCTAACGTCACCCTGTATGCCCTAAAAGACCCTAACTAGGTTCTACACCTATCACTGAGCAGGATACCTAGTCCCTTTCAGACCCTAGCAGTAAGCCCTGCTTAGGGAAGGAAGGGGTTAACACTGGTCAAACCCCACTAACACTAAAGACTGCTATGATGCACAAAACAAGGGGAAACTTAGCTTGAGTACACCGTTGTCCTTCAAACTCCAGGATGCTAGCTGACTGCTGCAGCTCCAAGCCTCAAAAGAAAAGTACAAATAGAAAATAACACCCGCAACTCCCAATAGGAAATTGGGAGTTATAAACACCCAGATCCAGGTGACACCATTAAGGTTAGGGGAGGTGGCCACTGGTCTGCAAGGCAAACCACTGAGACCTTCTGCAGCCAGATGCGCAGTGCTACTGTCTGCAGCCTCTGATACACCCGTGACACAACTAGCACAGGGTAAGAGTCAGTGGTGTCACTGGCTGGCACCAACTGTGGACCCAGGTGTTCAGAACACTGAGTCGGTTGCTTAGATAACATGTGCCTGATAATGCTGGTGGTGGTTAGGCTATTAGTGGTCATACTCCTGCTGATCTTGGTATGGCACAGTTTGCAAATTACCATTTTTCTTGTCTCAAAACTCTCTTTAAAACCAAACTGGGGAACACCTAACTTTTGTAATTCTCTATGGATGACAAATTCAATCCATAAATATTTTTCAATGCTTTTTGTGAGTGTTATATACCACCAAAATATAACACAAACCACGTAATACTCTATGGATGACTAATTGAATCCCCCCAAATTTTTGAACCCTTTTTTGGCTTGTTATATACCACCGAAATATAATACAAAGCAATAATCTATGGATGACTTATTTAATCCAGAAAAATTTTGAATGTTTTTTTAGTATTATATTTCACCCTAATGTAATACAAACCAAATAATACTCTATTTATGACAATATAGTGAATCTTTTCATCCAGAAAAATTGAATGTGGCCACGTGCAGCAGCAATATTTTTAGCAATGGACTGCAAAGCCCCAAGCTCTATCTAAAGGCTGTATTCTGGCACTCTCCCTGCTCCTGCCACTGTCCCTAGGCTAAATGCAGAATGTAGCTGATAAAAATGGCAAAACACAAGTTTAGCCCTTAGAAGGACAGTTAGTAAAGTGTTTCAGCATCAGCACCAGTATCAACACCAGAGGTCTCTGATTAGTTAAACTGTGCCCACACAAGCCTGGTAACTGCTGTCTGTCTGCAATCAGAACTGTTCTTGAGCTGTGCAATGGCATCAGTGAGCCAAGCATGGCTGCGCCTGTCCTTTCATAACCCCTGATGAGGTAATATGGTCAGTCAATAACACTAATGCCACTACCAAGATGGCTACAGGATTAAAGTGACTGTCAGGCATTCCCCTCGTGATTATTGTCTGTGTAAAAGGTATCAAACATGCAGGGTGGGGATTTGAGCTTCAAATCCGAGCACCAGGCAATACTCGTCGAGTGCCAAGCACAACCCAGATACAGTGCTGGGGTCCTGGGTTCAAATCCCATCAAGGACAACATCTGCAAGGAGTTTGTATAATCTCTCTGTGTTTTCTCCAGGTACTCGAGTGATATAGAGTATCCAAGTATCACTAAGCACATTCGCTCATCCTTAATAAAAACATTGCACATGTTAGCATGGTGGCTCAGTGGTTAGCATTGCAGTGCTTGGGTCCTGGGTTCAAATCCCATCAAGGACAACATCTGCAAGGAGTTTGTATAATCTCCCTGTGTTTTCTCCAGGTACTCGAGTGATATAGAGTATCCAAGTATCACTAAGCACATTCGCTCATCCTTAATAAAAACATTGCACATGTTAGCATGGTGGCTCAGTGGATAGCATTGCAGTGCTGGGGTCCTGGGTTCAGGTCCCATCAAGGACAACATCTGCAAGAAGTTTGTATAATCTCCCTGTGTTTGCTCCAGGTACTCGAGTGATATAGAGTATCCAAGTATCACTAAGCACATTCGCTCATCCTTAATAAAAACATTGCACATGTTAGCATGGTGGCTCAGTGGATAGCATTGCAGTGCTGGGGTCCTGGGTTCAGGTCCCATCAAGGACAACATCTGCAAGAAGTTTGTATAATCTCCCTGTGTTTTCTCCAGGTACTCGAGTGATATAGAGTATCCAAGTATCACTAAGCACATTCGCTCATCCTTAATAAAAACATTGCACATGTTAGCATGGTGGCTCAGTGGATAGCATTGCAGTGCTGGGGTCCTGGGTTCAGGTCCCATCAAGGACAACATCTGCAAGAAGTTTGTATAATCTCCCTGTGTTTGCTCCAGGTTCTCCGGTTTCCTATCATAATCCAAAGAAATAATGATAGGGAGTTTAGATTGTATGCCCCAATGGGGACAGTGCTGATAATGCCATTAAAGCAATGTTTAATTAACCCCTTTACACCCCAAGGCTGTTTGCACGCTAATGACCAGGCCAATTTTCACAATTCTGACCAGTGTCACTTTAATGACTCTGGAACGCTTCAAAGAATCCCACTTATTCGGAGACAGTTTTTTGTGACATATTTCATGATCGTGACATTTATTCGATATGCCTTGCGCTTTTTTGTGAAAAAATTTAAATTTGGCTAAAATATAGCAATTTTCCACATTTAATTTTATGCCTTTAAATAAGTGTTATATGATTATCGCACAAAATAGTAAATAAATAACATTTTCCATGTCGACTTTACATCAGCACAATTTTTGAAACATATTTTTTTTGTTAGGTAGTTACAAGGATTAAAAGTTGACCAGAGATATCTAATTTTTCCAACAAAATTTATACAACCATTTTTTTAGGGACCACATAACATTTGAAGTGACTTTGAGAGGCCTATATGATAGAAAATACCCAAAAGTGACACCATCCTAAAAACTGCACACTCTCAGGGTGCTCAAAACCACATGCAAGAAGTTTATAAACATTTCAGGTGCTTCAAAGGAATTTTTGGAAAGTGGAAGAAAAAAATCAACATTTAACTTTTTGACGGGAAAATTTTACTTTACACTCAAAATTTTTTTATTTTCGCAGGGGTAACAGGGAAATATTGACCCCACACTTTGTTGTGCAATTTCTACTTAATACAACGGGGGGAAAACTACTGTTTGGGCGCACAGCAAGGTTTGGAATGGAAGGTGCGCCATTTTACTTTTTGAATGCAAAATGTACAATTAGATGAAGCCATGTCACGTTTGGGGAGACCCTGACGTGACTAAACAGTGGAAACCCTTAATAAGTAACACCATTTTGGAAATTAGATCCATCAGAGAACTTATTTAGATGTGTGGTGAGCACCATAAATCCCCAGGTGCTTCACAAACGTTTATAACATTGAGCTGTGAAAATATAAAAAATTACATTTTCCCCATGTTTTTTAGCTCCAAATTTTGAAATTTTGCAAGAGTAACAGGAGAAATTGCACAATACAATTTGTTGTGCAATTTATCCTGAGTATGCTGATATACCACTGTTGGGGCTCATGACGCGACTCAGAAAAGAAGGAGCAACATTTTAGCTGGCAGACTTTGATGAAATGCTCTGCCGATGTCATGTCTCAATTGGAAAGCCCCTGATGTGCCTACAAAGTGAAATATCACACAGAAGTTTATACTGTAGACCCGTAAAAATTAAAAAATTGCATTTTTCAAACATAAATGTTATTTTAGCCCAAATTTTTATTTTCCCAAAGAAAGCAGGAGAAAAAGGACCCCAAAATCTGTTGTACAATTTCTAAGAAGTATGCCAATACCCGATATGTGCTTGAAAACAACTTTTGAGGCACAGTGAAAAGCTCGGAAGGGAAGAAGCGCCATATTGAAGTTCACATTTTGCTGGACGTTTTTGAGCGTGTCACATCATATTGGCAGAACCCTTGAGGTGAAAAACCAAACTACAATAAATTGGAATCCTAGAGAAGTATGTAAACCAAAAAGAAGGAACAAGGATCCCTAAATTATAACTTTTATTAAAGCAGTTAAAAAAGACTCTATTTATCAAAATAATTTAAAATAGGTAAGAAGGTATTCAATGTACCTAAACAACCCTATGTCATACTACAATGAATCCTGCCTGACAGTGGAGGTTGGCACCCTAATTTTCTGCGGTAGGCGCCCCCACTCCTCGATGGCTCACCCTTTTTCTCCCTAGAAAATACCTACAATCAAGGAAATACTGGTGAACCCTATAATACCAACTGCCTGACAGTGGAGGTAGACACCCTAATTTGCTGCGGTAGGTGCCCCCACTCAACGGTGGCTGACCCTAGGGTCCCTCACAGTCCCTACAAATCAGGATAGACAAAAGATAGTGTCCCAAATACACCACTGATACCCGTAAGAAGGAAACAAACGGAAAAAAAATGGAAAAATAACCCCCCCAAAAAACCAGTAAAACAACCAAACAAAACTTATTGTGTGAATTTAATTCATCAGTCAACGCCACTTGGAGCTGTCTTAGCAGCTACTTAAAGGTCAACGACAATCTATATTATACCAATACATAAAGGGTTCCTATTGGTATAATGTGAATTTAATTCATCAGTACCCAAAGGGAGTGATGAAAAGCACAATGGCTAGAATTAGTACCCCCTAAGGGTGATGCAAAGTCAGATGACTTGATCCACAAGAATATATGGGTAAGCAGAGTGCAAAAATATATGTTTGTCCATATGAACATATATATGCACAGCACAAGAGTGCCCTTAAAGGTCAGATATGGAACATTGAATATTTAATTTTATACGCACTCCTCTATCTGCTGAATAAAGTCCCATCTTGTCTTGCTATATAATGTCCTATAGTATAAGAGTGCTAGATGTGAGGAAATAGTCACTCAAACAGAGATACAGTAAATATGTACCCATAAAACTTCATGTGATCTGATAATCAACAGACTAGTAATCGGCGTCTTTTTACCATAGCAAGATGTGGACAAAAGTAGTCTTTCAGGTAGCAAGGACGTAATGACAACCAATTATAGGTAACAATTCAAGGAGAACTCCCCAATGCGCATACGACAAGGGTTAAAGGACTCAATCATCCTGCTCATGCAAATGGACAAGAAAAAAATGGCACCAATATACTCATCTACTTGCTGAGGTCTCCCATCATGTTAGTCCAGCTACTCCCAGAAGCTCAGATGGTTAAATACAGATGAACGTAATCAGCATCTGTTAAACAGTCCCCAGACAATGCCCGACGCGTTTCCCCCCCATTGGGAATGACGGGGGTTCATCAGGGGTTAAGCAGTCACACAGAGGATAAAGGAGCTGTAAACATCTTTACAGCTCCTTTATCCTCTGTGTGGCTGCTTAACCATGGATATTGGCCCCCCAGGCTACAAATACCAGTCCGCAGCCGTCCCAGAAATGGCACATCTCTAAGATGCGCCAATTCCAGCACTTAGCCCCTCTCTTCCCACTCCCGTGTAGCGGTGGGATATGGGGTAATAAGGGGTTAATGTCTCCTAGCTATTGTAAGGTGACATTAAGCCGGGTTAATAACTGAGAGGCGTCAATAATACGCCTATCCATTATTAATCCAATAGTAATAAAGTGTTAATAAAACACACACACATTAGGAAAAAAGTATTTTAATATTCTTCATTTAACCATACTTACCATCGGATGATGCCTGCACAGACCCCCGGCAGCCCGCAGAGAGCCCTGGCAAGCCCACACAGAGTCCCGGCAAGCCCGCACAGAGCCCCGGCAAGCCCGCACAGAGCCACCGCAAGCCGCACAGAGCCCTGGAAAGCCCGCACAGAGACCCGGCAAGCCCACACAGAGACCCGGCAAGCCCGCACAGAGCCCCGGCAAGCCCGCACAGAGCCCCCGCAAGCCGCACAGAGCACAAGCAAGCCCACACAGAGCCCCAGAAAGCCCGCACAGAGCCCTTGCAATCCGCACAGAGCCCCCGTAAGCCGCACAGAGCCCCGGCAAGCTGGCACAGCGCCCCGACAAGCCCACACAGAGCCCCAGCAAGCCTGCACAGAGCCCCCACAAGCCCGCACAGAGCCCCGGCTAGCCCGCACAGAGCCCCGGCAAGCCCGTACAGAGCCCCGGCAAGCCCACAAAGAGCCCCTGCAAGCTGCACAGAGCCCCAGCAAGCCCACACAGCACCCCCAGAAGCCGCACAGAGCCCTGGCAAGCATGCACAGAGCCCCGGCAAGCCCGCACAGAGCCCTGGCAAGCCTGCACAGAGCCCCCACAAGCCGCACAGAGCCCCAGCAAGCCCGCACAGAGCCCCCGCAAGCCACACAGAGCCCCGGCAAGCCCACACAGAGCCCCGGCAAGCCCGCACAGAGCCCCGGCAAGCCTGCACAGAGCCCCCGCAAGCCCACACAGAGCCCCGGCAAACCACACAGAGCCCCGGCAAGCCAGCACAGAGCCCTGGCAAGCCCGCACAGAGCCCCCACAAGCCACACAGAGCCCCGGCAAGCCCGCACAGAGCCCCCGCAAGCCGCACAGAGCCCCGGCAAGCCCGCACAGAGCCGGGAGATGCCCATACAGATCCCCGGCAGGCCCGTACAGACCCCGCCCGCACACACAGACATGCACAGTGTCCGTCCACGCACCGCCCACACTCTTCCCCCTCCGGAACAGGATGTAGAAGGACATAAAAGGCTAATTTACATTCTGATACGTGTGTCCCATTGACATCCAATAGTAATAAAGTGTTAATAAAACACACACACATTAGGAAAAAAGTATTTTAATATTCTTCATTTAACCATACTTACCATCGGATGATGCCTGCACAGACCCCCGGCAGCCCGCAGAGAGCCCTGGCAAGCCCACACAGAGTCCCGGCAAGCCCGCACAGAGCCCCGGCAAGCCCGCACAGAGCCACCGCAAGCCGCACAGAGCCCTGGAAAGCCCGCACAGAGACCCGGCAAGCCCACACAGAGACCCGGCAAGCCCGCACAGAGCCCCGGCAAGCCCGCACAGAGCCCCCGCAAGCCGCACAGAGCACAAGCAAGCCCACACAGAGCCCCAGAAAGCCCGCACAGAGCCCTTGCAATCCGCACAGAGCCCCCGTAAGCCGCACAGAGCCCCGGCAAGCTGGCACAGCGCCCCGACAAGCCCACACAGAGCCCCAGCAAGCCTGCACAGAGCCCCCACAAGCCCGCACAGAGCCCCGGCTAGCCCGCACAGAGCCCCGGCAAGCCCGTACAGAGCCCCGGCAAGCCCACAAAGAGCCCCTGCAAGCTGCACAGAGCCCCAGCAAGCCCACACAGCACCCCCAGAAGCCGCACAGAGCCCTGGCAAGCATGCACAGAGCCCCGGCAAGCCCGCACAGAGCCCTGGCAAGCCTGCACAGAGCCCCCACAAGCCGCACAGAGCCCCAGCAAGCCCGCACAGAGCCCCCGCAAGCCACACAGAGCCCCGGCAAGCCCACACAGAGCCCCGGCAAGCCCGCACAGAGCCCCGGCAAGCCTGCACAGAGCCCCCGCAAGCCCACACAGAGCCCCGGCAAACCACACAGAGCCCCGGCAAGCCCGCACAGAGCCCTGGCAAGCCCGCACAGAGCCCCCACAAGCCACACAGAGCCCCGGCAAGCCCGCACAGAGCCCCCGCAAGCCGCACAGAGCCCCGGCAAGCCCGCACAGAGCCGGGAGATGCCCATACAGATCCCCGGCAGGCCCGTACAGACCCCGCCCGCACACACAGACATGCACAGTGTCCGTCCACGCACCGCCCACACTCTTCCCCCTCCGGAACAGGATGTAGAAGGACATAAAAGGCTAATTTACATTCTGATACGTGTGTCCCATTGACATCCAATAGTAATAAAGTGTTAATAAAACACACACACATTAGGAAAAAAGTATTTTAATATTCTTCATTTAACCATACTTACCATCGGATGATGCCTGCACAGACCCCCGGCAGCCCGCAGAGAGCCCTGGCAAGCCCACACAGAGTCCCGGCAAGCCCGCACAGAGCCCCGGCAAGCCCGCACAGAGCCACCGCAAGCCGCACAGAGCCACCGCAAGCCCGCACAGACACCCGGCAAGCCCACACAGAGACCCGTCAAGCCCGCACAGAGCCCCGGCAAGCCCGCACAGAGCCCCCGCAAGCCGCACAGAGCACAAGCAAGCCCACACAGAGCCCCAGAAAGCCCGCACAGAGCCCTTGCAATCCGCACAGAGCCCCGGCAAGCCCGCACAGAGCCCCGGCAAGCCTGCACAGAGCCCCCGCAAGCCCACACAGAGCCCCGGCAAACCACACAGAGCCCCGGCAAGCCCGCACAGAGCCCTGGCAAGCCCGCACAGAGCCCCCACAAGCCACACAGAGCCCCGGCAAGCCCGCACAGAGCCCCCGCAAGCCGCACAGAGCCGGGAGATGCCCATACAGATCCCCGGCAGGCCCGTACAGACCCCGCCCGCACACACAGACATGCACAGTGTCCGTCCACGCACCGCCCACACTCTTCCCCCTCCGGAACAGGATGTAGAAGGACATAAAAGGCTAATTTACATTCTGATATGTGTGTCCCATTGACTTGCATTGGTATCGGGTATCGGCGATATCCGGTATTTTTTGGATATCGGCCGATCCAATCCGATACCGATACTTCTTGATATCGGAAGGTATCGCTCAACACTAATTGTAATATATATATATACGTATATATATAACTTGTGTACAGGAGTAAAATAATACTAAAACTGGTAATCTAAAACTGACACTTAAGCATTGAGAAAATGCTATACTAAAATAATAAATATAACTAATAAAGAAGAAATATTGGCTATACTGCTATATTATTTTCTGACCCAATACGTTAAGCAGCACACTCAAGAATCGTATTCAAAGGTAACCGATGACATCTGCAATTTGAATAATTATGGTTATTAATTATAACCCTTTATGCTACCAAGTGAAAATACTAGGATTATATTCATTATATGTAAATTTGATAATATATGAATAAGAACCTCTGATGAGCTTGATACATACAGCATGATTTCTAACCTATTACTACCGCAGACTCTAATAAACTGGATAACAATAACATTGACAAATCAACACGGTTCTCTTTCATCAGCAAATGTTCCTAGAGTCTAGTTAGATATTTTCATCATAATTTTAAAAAAAGTTGAGTCTAGGCTTTTGTGCCAACAAAATGTAGTGCCTGTTTTATTTAATTATTCGCTGGTATTTTTGCCACTACTTTGACAGATTTTACAAATGTCCACAACTGTTCAGTTCATCGGAGTGACATTTGCAGAAATCCATGTGCTTGTCACTAAATCAACCCTATTGAGATGAATACAACTGTTTTTCAATAGCAGAAATTTCAGCAGCAAAAATATGTGGATCCACTCTTAAACTCCCTTGACCCTTCTGTCTGTATATACTGCAGTTGTACATACTTTATACAGTTAAAATAGGGCCCACAAACAGTTAACTGTCAAGAAGCCCTTTCAAATGAAAACTAATCATGTTCCCAGACACCCTGTGGCAAAGAATATAACAAAAGCGTTGACTGTTATTAGCATTAAATATGCATTTTATATGTAATATTGATTCAGCAGGCTTTCACAAGCTAATGGCAATTCTCTGCCCACACTAACAAATTTTACCTGTAACACGCTTTTGAAAATAATCTATATAGTGTAATATCAAAGCTATCAGTACAAGAGATGTTTCCATTAAGCATCTTGACTTTGACCACTGGGATCTAAATAAGTGACCCAAGCCACATTAAGTTGGGCTGAACACAACTTTTTTTGCCAGTATTATAATAGTCATTTGCAAATTTTGGAAAACATCCTAATATCACCCTAGATAACAATGCCACCTGAATTGAATCCCATACATTATGCTATTTTGACATATGTACTCATCTATCTCTAGTGATCGCTATTTTCTATAAGAAAATAATAAATTGAGATTTATTTTTGTAGTATTTAGTTTTAAACTTTGTATAATGATATAGACTCTTACTTTTTCATTATAAAGTTATGGTTATGCTACAACTTACACTGATTGCTCATGCTCCTTCAGTACGTCACATAAAACCTATCCCTGGCATTTATAGGATCGGAGATACCTTGTTTAATGGGGGGTTGGACTACTGGGACATGCACCAGTCAGAAGAATGGGCTACTATTATACCTGAGCATTCTCAATTAGCATGACATTAAAATGATATGACCTGTCCCTGGCATCCCCAGCCCTACCAATGTGCCCTTTTATTCTTACTTTAGGCTATGCTCACAAACTTTTTCGCACTGTAAGCTTACTTAGAGTAATTTTCAGTAGTTATATTCAAAAGGAATTTGCAGTGAAAGCAAGTTATCACATCCACAGGATAATTAATATCTTTCTGCCAGTTGTTAGAATAAAGTGGCAATGAGCATGAGAATTATTAATTCCCTATGTGGTGCACTGCACTCTGTGTTTTCTGGCAGCTCCATAAAAAATGAATGGAGTAGAGTTCAGGCACCTGAACTACTGCTCCATTTACTAATGGAACTAAAAGTACTTTATCAGAGATAAAAATACCATGTTCTGTAAATCGGTGCATGTCCCAGTGGTGAAAGCCCCACAAATCAATAAGTTATAACCTATCCTGAGGATAGGCGGTAACTTGTTTTCACTGGACAACCCCTTTCGAAGGTGTGGTTCTCTACTAGGATAACCCCTATGTTTGCCACTAGTACAATAATAACACTTATGCTCACCTCCAGTGTCATGGCCAGCATCTCTCACTTTCTCCAGATGTATGTGATTTCTCCGAAGACCGAGAGAGTGAAGCCAGCATTGACTGGCTCATGGGATCATGTGACATAACAATGTATGGATCCCCAGGAGAGCCATTGCTGATACCACTGGAATGGTATAAGTGCTATAACTTTGCACAGGTGAAACATAGTGAATAATAAAGGGGGTCAGGTGTATTAAACATTGAATAACAAGAAACATTAGTGTTGAGCATTCCGATACTGCAAGTATCAGGTATCGGCCGATATTTGCTGTATCGGAATTCCGATACCGATTTCCGATATTTTTGTGATATCGGAAATCGGAATCGGAAGTTCCTAGTCATCTTCAACATGTGCGGTGCGTTTGTTTCCCAGGGTCTGGAGGAGAGGAAACTCTCCTTCAAGCCCTGGGATCCATATTGATTTAAAAAATAAAGAATAAAAATAATAAATATGGATATACTCACCCCTCCGACGGACCCTAGCTGTCACCGCTGTGAGCATTTGCCTCCGTTCCTGAGAATGCTGAGAGTGAAGGACCTTCGATGACATCGCGGTAACGTGAGCGGTCAGGTGAGCGGTCACCTGACCGCGATGTCATCGAAGGTCCTTCACTGTCTGCATTCTTATGAATGGAGGCAGACGCTTGCAGCGGTGACAGCCAGGGTCCTTCGGAGGGGTGAGTATATCCATATTTTTTATTTTTATTCTTTATTTTTTACATTAATATGGATCCCAGGGCCTGTAGGAGAGTCTCCTCTTATTCTGACCCTGGAAACCATCCAGGATACATTGACTTGCATTGGTATCGGGTATCGGTATCGGCAATATCCAATATTTTTTGGATATCGGCCGATACCATCCGATACTGATACTTTCAAATATCGGAAGGTATCACTCAACACTAAGAAACATAAGAAAACAATCAAAAGATTACTGTGCTTTCTTATTTAGAGATATTCGAGCTTCTTAAAATGGGAGCATGCAAGTTACATAAACCTCTGTGGGAAAAGATTCTTATAGTAAAAAATACATTCACAATTGTTAGCCTTTTGTATAATCTTTACAATAGCCAGTGCGATGATCTATTGACCAGAACTTGATTCCATAGTTGTATAGGTTGGAAAAGGACATAGGTCCATCAAAGTCAACCTTTCTCCACCAGTTATACTGTATATTCTCTATCACTAGATCAGTTATATCCCACAATGGTATTTGTTGTGAGAAAAACATCTAGCCCTTTTTAAAATGCTGTTATAGTACCTGGAACTCCCGTCCGCAAGAGGTAGTAATGGCAAAGTCTCAATGCTCTAACTGTAAATAACCCATTTCTATTTAGCTACCGAAATCACCTTTCTTTCACACATAATGAACCTAGATCACCATAAAATCCTACAGTGATATAAATTAGGCTCTGTGAAAACCTGGAAGGTCTGGCTGCCATATGGTTTCAAACATGCATCTATAAATAAAACAATATTTTATATACATACTATTATCTATATATTGTAGCATGGTGTTATAAATGAATGCATACAAATCATAAAAAATTATTTGTCTACTTTTGGGAGTCCAAATTTTCTTAGGGTCATAACAAATAATATGTGTTTATTAAGTTTCACATTATAAATGAACTTTCATTGCTTGAAATATCAAATGTTAATTCTGATTATAATCATATTTTATCTACTATGTATCTCCCTCTTGACAAATTTTTTCAATTCTGACCAGTGTCACTTTATGAGGTCATAACTCTGTAACGCTTCAATGGATCCCACTGATTCTGAGAATGTTTTTACTTGACATATTGTACTTCATGATAGTGTTAAAATTTATTTGATATGATTTGTTTGTTTGTGAAATTTTCAACATTTTGAAGTTTTCAAACTTTAATTTTTTGCACCCTTAAGTCAGAGTCATGCCACACAAAACTTGTTATTAAATAACATTTCCCACATGTTTACTTTACATCAGCACAATTTTTGAAACATAATATTTTTTTATTAGGAAGTTACATGGGTTAAAAGTTGACATGCAATTTCTAATATTTACAGCAAAATTTACAAAACCATATCTTTTAGGGACCACTTCCCATTTGAACTGACTTTGAGGTGCCTATATGACAGAAAATATCCAAAGTGACACCATTCTAAAAACTGCCCCCCCCCCTCAAGGTGCTCAAAACCATATTCAAGAAGTTTATTAACTCTTCAGGTGCCTCACAAGAATTAATGGCATCTGGAAGGAAAAAAATAAACATTTAACTTTTTTTTCACAAAATTTTTCCTTTGGACACTTTTTTTTTTAACTTTCACAAGGATAACATCAGAAAAGGGACCATAGAATTTCTTGTGCAATTTCTCCTGAGCACACTGATACTCCATATGTGGGGTAACTGTTTTGGCACACAACAGGGCTTGGAAGGGAAGGAGTGACATTTGACTTTTTGTATGTAAAATTTGCTGCCATAATTATCAGACATCATGTCGTGTTTGGAGAGCCCCTCGTCTACCTAAACAGTGAAAACTCCTCACAAGTGACACGATTTTGGAAAGTAGACCCCTCAGGGAAATTATCTAGATGTGTGGTGAGCACCTTGAAACCCCAGCTGCTTCACAGAAGTTTATAACGTTGTGCCATGAAAATAAAAAAATCACATTTTTCACACAAAAATGTTTTCTGGCCCCAAATTTTGCATTTTCATAATGGTAACAGGCATAATTGCTTTACATGAACACCCGAGCCTTACACTATGGCTGGTCCGAATAACTATAGCAATTGTTACCATTCACCTCTCGTGTCTCCCCTTTTCCTCATAGTTTGTAAGCTTGCGAGCAGGGCCCTCATTCCTCCTGGTATCTGTTTTGAACTGTATTTCTGTTATGCTGTAATGTCTATTGTCTGTACAAGTCCCCTCTATAATTTGTAAAGCGCTGCGGAATATGTTGGCGCTATATAAATAAAAAAATTATTATTATTATTATAAAATAATTTGTTGTGCAATTTCTCCTGAGTACGCCAATACCCAATATGTGGAGGAAAACTATTATTTATGCACATGGCAGAGCTTGGAATGGAAGGAGCGCCATTTGACTGGAATAATTAAAAATTTGCTGGAATAATTAGCGGATGCCATGTCGGGTTTGGAGAGTCTCTGATGTACCAGAACAGTGGAAACCACCCCCACGTGACACCATTTTGAAACCTAGACCCCTCTGGGGACTTATCTAGATGTATATTAAGCACCTTGAACCCCCAGATGCTTCACAGAAGTTTATAACATTGAGCCATGAAAATAAAAGACACTTTTTTCCCCACAAAAAGGTTTATTTAGCTAAAAATTTTGCATTTTCATAACGGTAACAGGAGAAATTGCAACATACAATTTGGTGTGCAAAACTTTTATTGCAAAACTATTTTTGCATCACCTTATTTAGATAGCTATAATTTTTCCATATTTTGGCAGACAGGGTAATGTGACAGCTTCTTTTTAGCGGGACAAGTTAACGTTTTTATTGGTACAATTTTTTGGCCACATGATATTTTTTGATCGCTTTCTGTTCAGATTTTTGGAGGTAGAATGAACAAAAACCAGAAATTCAGGAATTTGGGTTTTTTCATACTGTTCCACATTTTGTAAAATTGATAAAACAGCTTTTTTCTTCTTTTTTATGTTTTGGTGGTTTTGTGCAATAAAAACTATTTTATAAAAAAAAATATTTTTGCATCGCTTTATTCTGAGAGCTATAACTTTTTTATTTTAATGCTGAAGGAGCTTTATTGTGGCTTGTTTTTTGCGGGACACAATGACATTTTCAGCTGTACCATTTTTATTTACATTCGGCTTTTTGGTCATGTTTTATTGAGCTTTAAGTTTGACAGAATGATGAAAGCATATTTTTTTTCCTCGTTTTTTGTGGTGTTCACTGAAGAGGTTAACTAGTGATACACTTTTATAGGTTGGGTCATTCTGGACGTGATGATACCAATTATGTGTAATTTTTTTAGTTATTTTTTTACATAAATGTATTTATTGGATTAATATATATATATTTTTTTGTTCTTCATTTGGGAATTTTTTAAAAATATTTTTTAACTTTAAAAAAAAATTTTTTTACATTGTCCCAGAATGGGATATCATCCTTACACTGACATATCACTGATTTGATACTGATGCAATGCTTTTGCACTGCAGAGCATCAGAGCAGCATATGACAGGCAGTAAGAAAGCATGTCAGCTCTTGCTCTTATCAGGCGCTCACAGAACACCTTCCATGCAGGATGCTCAAGGACCCCGCAGCCTTTTTGTGGCCAGGGGTCACTATGGAGATCATCATCTCATTGTGCCAATGGAAGCAGAGAGGGAGTTCACTCCCTGTGCGATGCTTCTCGATATCGCTGTCACTATTGACAACGGCAGCATCAGAGGGGTTAAACATCTGCGATCAGTGCTACCACCGATTGAGGGAACTGCTGCAGGGTGTCAGCTCACACATAGAGTTGTCACCCACAATTAATCACAGCGGCTCTCAGCATAAAACGGCGCAATCGCAGCGCCATACAAATATGGTAGTTTGCAGTAACACAACTCCTGCGATGCTGTATATATGAGAAAAAAGGAGTAGAGACAGTCCACTCCTCAAAGGTACAACTTTATTATAATATTAAGAAGACACATATGAGATCAGAACCTGTTAGGAGTAATTACATAATAGATGATGAATGATTAGGAGAAAAATGACCATCGTCCAGATGTGATAGAGACCAGTGCAGACCCAAATGTAAAAGGACAAGGGTAAACAAGCCACACAAACAGTCGTTGACTGCTTTTTCATTAATCCACTATGGGACTCAGAGGGTTGCAATCCCCCACTGAGAAGCAGCAGAGAGCGGTTTGGTGATAAGTTGCTAATAAGGTATAACCTGCATGTGTTTGCGCAATGCACCCTCTACAGACAATGACAGCGGTCAAAAAGAACCGCTGGAGGGGGGCACTGATGCAAGATACATGAATGCAATACCACAATAATATCAAATTAACATTTACCCATTGTAGTAGCAGCACGGGAGCACCGGTCAACCCTGACGTACGTTTCACAAACACACAAGCTTGCTAACTCAGGGGGGCATGGCTAACAATTGCAGATTTGCCATTTAATTAACGGCCCTGTGGTTTAAGTACTTTTAACTACCGTCGTTAAAAGGCGTATTGGCGGTTGTTAAGGGGTTAAGTCAGTGCACTGTTATTAAATGGACTATCATTACTACAACTGTGTTTGTGTTTAAGAACTTGAAAGGGGTTGAATACAGTATTAGGAGACCTCAGGGTGCAACACATATCTTTTCAGGGCAATCGTAGGCTTTGTGGTAATGTGATTCACAACAAATTTACTAGCTACAAATCGAAATTTGGAGAAAAATTTTGTCCAATCTGGCAAATTTGAATTCAAAAGATTTGATGTTCTCTAATCTTAGTACTTATAAGTATAGAGTAAAAATATTAAGCAGAATGTGTCTGCCTCCTAAAGGCCACCGAAATGGCTTGATGATATAATTTACATGCAGTGCAATGCTACTTACTTAATCAGTGGTGTAACTGTTTAATTATTTCTAGATGATTCATCCCAGCTAATAACGATAATGTAATATTTATTAAGATCCGCTAAGAAGAGGAAAAGGCAATTCATTATGGATTATGAATGCAGGGGTAGTTTAATTATTCATAGACACCTGTAATAGTGTAGTTGACTAAAAATGATAAAATTTATGTAACAATGTGGAACATAAAAATTTAATTATTGTTCATAAAATGCTTATTGTCTTACTATAATTTTTTTCTTTGGAGACTGCTCACAGCCAGCTCTATAGAGAATTCTAGCAATAAGTTTGGAAAATGACACCAGAAAATTTCAGCTATAAGAAATGTAGAAATTCCAATTATAAAGCCCAATTAGCCTTTTTTGAAGTATCTAAGTTAAGTTTCGTACAGAAAGGTTCACTATTCATGTCCTGTGGAACTTGTCTTTGACAGTTTTGTAAAATGGACACATCAAAGACTATCCTTAATTTTTTTTTTATATTCTGATTGACTCTACTGGACTTTGATCTTAGATTGGAATTACATAGCCGGGGGTACAAGGGGATAAAGTGCCACATTCAGTTGTCAAGAAGGCATATACCAAAAGAGAAGAGAATTAGATGTGACCTCAATATTAATCCAATTTTATAACTACATCAAAATTGGGGGTTAGTATATTGATGGAATAGCTTTATTATTGTTAGTGCTAGTATTTAACTGAGATCTTTTATTACTATATGTTACTTGGCTGTATCAACCATTATGTTTATACCAGTTTGTTTATGAAATTTTTAAGTTATAAAATTCCATGTTTATTTTTACTTTAATGTTAAGTTTTAAGGTGTTAAATAGAACCTGACCATTGTTTCTTGCTGCCTGAACCGGCAGTATGACTCAGAGGCCATCTCTCTCAAAAAAACATATACAGTTAGGTCCAAAACTATTTGGACGGTGTCAGTGACCAAAACTTTGTGATTTAGGCTTTGCATGCCACTATATTTTATTTGCAATGAAAAAACAACTGATATTTAAATGAAGTGTAGACTTTCTGGTTTAACTAAAGGGGTTGAACAAAAATATCAAGTGAAACATTGAGGAATTGCAACCATTTTTCTACAAATTCTCATTTCAGGGGCTCAAAAAGTAATTGGACACACTAACTTTAGCATAAATAAAATGTTCAGTTTAATACTTTGTAGAGAATCCTTTGCAGGCAATGGCTACCTGACTTCTGGAAGCTATAAATGTCACCAAACAATGGGTTTCCTTTTTGAAGCTTTTTCAAGTCTTTACTACTGCTGACTTCAGTTGCTGCTTGTTTGTGGGTCTTTCTGCCTTACGTTTTGCTTAAGCATGTGAAAAGCATGCTCGATAGGGTTGAGATCTGGTGATTGACTCAGCCTTGCAAAAATGTCTTCTTCTTTGCATTAAAAACTCCTGGGTTACTTTCACAGTATGTTTTGAAGCATTGTCCATCTGTACTCTGAAGTGCCGTCCAGTCAACCTTGTTGTATTTATTTGAATTTATGCAGAGAGTTTAGCCCTATACACTTCAGAATTCATCTGTCTGTTTCTGTTTGAGTCACATCATCAAGAAACAATAAAGACCCAGCGCAATTGGAAGCCATGCATGCCCATGTCATCACAGTGTCTCCACCATGTTGTACAGAGAGTGTGGCATGCTTGGCATCATGAGCCGCTCCAAGCCTTCTCCATACTTTCTTCTTCTCAGCATGCTGGTACAGGTTGATCTTACATCTGTCTAAAGATTGCTTTTCCAGAACTGATCTAGCTTCTTTAGAGTTTTTGTGGCAAAGTATATTCTGGATTTTATTTTTTAGGCTGAATAATGGTTTCCACCTTGTGGTGATGTAAGGGGAAGACCCCAGCTAGGCAAGCTTACTCCGTGAAGGGTCCAAAGCCATTGGGGCTGTCACCTATGTTGCAAGGGGTGGGGCTTAGGGCCCCAGACTATTCCCTGCACTTGAGGAAAGGGGGCATGGTTAAGCTGAGGGAGTGATCAGACAGTTTGGCCGGGTTCGTCGAACGAGCGAGATGCCTGTGGGAAGGCTAGAGCTGTGAGTTGATGCAGAGGATTATGTCCAAACCTGGGACATCATAGAGATACCTCTGGAAACTGTCGACTGAGTGTTGTACTGACCTCGCTGACACAGCTGACATCACTGACTCTGAGCAATAAGGTTTGTGAGCGGGATGTAGACGCACATCTATATGGTATGACGAACCGGGCTGCCTGTTGTGAACTATGCTTTGAGAGTGCTGCAGGCTTCCATCGTGCTGGGACAATCACAGCTGGTGATAAGGACGTTTTCTTCTCTGCCTCCACGACTTCTGTGCCCAAGACCCGTGTTAGAACCACAAGGAAACATAGCTAATGTCAGGACCACAAGGATAGACTGCCATCTTCAGAATTTTGGACACCGACTTCCTCAGGACTGTGTCAGACCCTTACTGCGTCATAGTCAAGGCGCCACCAGCAACTTTCAGGAGTTCAACAGTGACTTGCACCAGAGTGATAAGTCTTGATCATTGAATTTGCTGTCTGGTTTGTTCTGTTACTTAAGTTATTGTCTGTTGCTACTGGCTGTATTGAGCAACATTATCCCTCCATTCCCTCCCTATGTGGAGAATCTTCTATACAATAAACACATTACCCTTGGTCTGTATACGGTCAGTTACTGCATCTTACATGCCTGCGGTCTCCTCACAGTGAACCATCTTTATTTGTTCTCATGAAGTATTTTCTTTATAGTAGACTTAGAAACTAAAACACCAACTTGCTGGAGTGTGTTTGTCATTTGGATAGATGTTGTGAAAGCGTTTTTCTTTACCATTACCAAACTATTTCACAGAAAAAAATTATAATTTTTGCACCGCTTTATTCTGAGAGCTATAATTGTTTTATTTTTCCGCTGGTGGAGGTGTATTGTGGCTTGTTTTTTCTGGTACAAGATTACTTTTTTCCGCGATACCATTTTTATTTAGATTCATCTTTTTGATCGCGTTTTATTCCATTTTTTGTTCGGTGGTATGATGATAAAGCATAATTTTTCACCTCGTTTTTTTATTTACTTTTTGCCTTGTTGACTAAAGGGGCTAACTTGAGAAACAGTTTTATAGATCGGATTTTTCTGGATGCGATTATACCAAAGATGTGTACTTTTGTTGTTTTCTTCATAAAAATATTTATTTTTGGGTACAATATATATATATTTTTTTTTATTTAGTGATTTTTTTAAATATTTTTACATTTTTTTTCACTTTTATTTACTTTTTTACTTTGTTCTGCTATGGGACTTTCACTTTTTGCAGTCTGATCATTTGTAAAGTGTAGCAAAGGAGGAGCTTTGCTATGCTTTACAAACTGTCAGCATTGCATGGACAGACAAACTTGCTACACCATTCTCTGAGGTATCGGGTCACCATGGCAATGATTGGCCCTTCACGATGCCGATCGGAGAGCAGAGGGGGCTCCCTTCTTCTGCTTGCCTTCCAAATACTGCGATTGATATCAATAGCAGTATTTAGGGGTTAATGTGCTGGGAGCACTGTTCCTGCACTGAGTGTCTGGTGTCAGCTGTCAGAAAGAGCTGACACCTGGTGATGATCACATGTGCACAGTCTCTGTGTGTGCAAAATCACCATGACATATCCATACGTCCAAGGTCAGTACCAGGCGACCTGGACATATGGATACATCTTAGGTCATAAAGGGGTTAAAAAGCTAACAGGTTCTATTTAACTGAATGTATCAGTGTGTATTATTCTGTTACACTAAATATTCAAGCACAAATTTGGAAAAACATAATAAATAAAATAAATAAATAATAAAATATGTGCATCTCCTTGCTTCAGTTATACAAAGTTGAACATTCGCAATCAGTAGAAGATATATTTTCTGGGAGAAATACTTTTTTTTCTATAAAAAATTCAGGGGTGCCAACACTTTCAGCTATGTCTGTATATATTTATATATGTATATGTACAGTACAGACCTAAAGTTTGGACACACCTTCTCATTTAAAGATTTTTCTGTATTTTCATGACTATGAAAATTGTACATTCACACTGAAGGCATCAAAACTATCAATTAACACATGTGGAATTATATACTTAACAAAAAAGTGTGAAAAACTGAAATTATGTCTTATATTCTAGGTTCTTCAAAGTAGTCACCTTTTGCTTTGATGACTGCTCATAGTCATGAAAATACAGAAAAATTTTTAAATGAGAAGGTGTGTCCAAACTTTTGGTCTGCACTGTATATATTAGTGATATGTTCTATTTGTTTCTTTTAGACAAGCGATAAAGATCTTTGTTTTTAAATCAAGCCAAGTAAACTAAGTTCAGCCAACTTTGCCTATTGCTACTGGTAAAGTCCCATTAACCAGAAGTAAAAAAAAAATCATAGTATATCATTTAATTTTAAAATTTACTGTTGTTTTTGACTAGTTGCAAGAGGTGCAGTGACCAATATACAGTACCGTATATTCTCGAGTATAAACGGAGATTTTTTTTAGGCTGAAAGTGCCCCTCTCAGCTTATACTCGAGTCATTCCCAGGGGTCAGCGAGGAAGTGGTGGCTGTCACATCATACTGACCTGCTCCCGATGCGGTCCCTGCTTCTCTGATGAGATGCGATGGTCTCCGTCACCGTCAGCTCTTCCTGAGCTCAGCAGTCACGTGGTACCGCTCATTAAAGTAATGAATATGGACGCAACTCCACTCCCATAGGGGTGGAGCGCAAATTCATTACTTTAACCCCTTTTTGCCATTAGACGTACTATTCCGTCCATGTGGTATTGGCCCTACTTCCCAAGGACGGAATATTACATCCAGCGCGATCAGCCGCGCTCACAGGGGAGCACGGCCGATTGCGACCGGGTGTCAGCTGACTATCGCAGCTGACATCCGGCACTTTGTGCCAGGAGCGGTCATGGACCGCCCCCAGCACATTAACCCCCAGCACACTGCGATCAAACATGATCGCAGTGTTCCAGCGGTATAGGGAAGCATCACGCAGGGAGGGGGCTTCCCTGAGACCCTCAAGGGTCTGTTACCTCCTCCTCCCTGCAGGCCCAGATCCAAAATGGCCGCGGGGCTTCATCCGGGTCCTGCAGGGAGGTGGCTTACCAGCGCCTGCTCAGAGCAAGTGCTGGTAAGCATCCCTGCTGTGCCTGTGTGATCGCTGATCTGACACAGTGCACAGCAAAGTGTCAGATCAGCGATCTGTCAATAAAATGTGATGCCACCTTCCCCCCCCCCCCCCCCCGGGACAAAGTAAAAAAGTTAAAAAAAAATTTGTACATGTGTGAAAAAAAATCCTAAATAAATAGTAATAAAAAAAATATTATTCCAATAAATACATTCCTTTATCTAATGAAAAAAAACTATAAAAGTACACATATTTAGCATCACCGCATCCGTAAGAACCCATCCTATAAAACTGTCCCACTAGTTAACCCCTTCAGTGAACACCGTAAAAACGACTGAAAACGACATCTTGTCCAGCAAAAAACGAGCCACCATACAGCATCATCAGCAAAAAAATAAAACAGTTATAGTCTTCAGAATAAAGCGATGCAAAAATAATTATTTTTTCTATAAAATAGTTTTTATCGTATAAAAGCGCCAAAACATAAAAAATGATATAAATGAGGTATCGCTGTAATCATACTGACTTGAAGAATAAAACTGCTTTATCCATTTTACCAAACGCAGAACGGTATAAACACCCCCCCCAAAAGAAATTCATGAATAGCTTGTTTTTGGTCATTCTGCCTCACAAAAATCGGAATAAAAAGCGATCAAAAAATGTCACGTGCCTGAAAATGTTACCAATAAAAACACCAACTCATCCCGCAAAAAACAGGACCTCACATGACTCTGTGGACCAAATATGGAAAAATTATAGGTCTCAAAATGTGGTAACGCAAAAAATATTTTTTGCACTAAAAAGCATCTTTTAGTGTGTGAGGACTGCCTGTCATAAAAATCCAAACCTTCATCACCCCCTTAGTTAGGGAAAAATTAAAAAATTAAAAAAATGTATTTATTTCCATTTTCCCATTAGGGTTAGGGCTAGGGTTAGGGCTAGAGTTCGGGTTAGGACTAGGGTTAGGGTTAGGGTTAGGGTTAGAGCTAGGGTTAGAGCTAGGGTTAGGGTTAGGGCTAGGGTTAGGGTTAGGGCTAGGGTTAGGGCTAGGGTTAGGGCTAGGGTTAGGGTTGGGGCTAGGGTTAGGGCTACAGTTAGGGTTGGGGCTAAAGTTAGGGTTAGGGTTGGGGCTAAAGTTAGGGTTAGGGTTTGGATTACATTTACGGTTGGGAATAGGGTTGGGATTAGGGTTAGGGTTGTGTCAGGGTTAGGGGTGTGGTTAGGGTTACCGTTGAGATTAGGGTTAGGGGTGTGTTTGGATTAGGGTTTCAGTTATCAATTGGGGGGTTTCCACTGTAGGCACATCAGGGGCTCTCCAAACACGACATGGCGTCTGATCTCAATTCCAGCCAATTCTGCGTTGAAAAAGTAAAACAGTGCTCCTTCCCTTCTGAGCTCTCCCATGCGCCCAAACAGGGGTTTACCCCAACATATGGGGTATCAGCGTACTCAGGACACATTGGACAACAATTTTTTGGGGTCCAATTTCTCCTGTTACCTTTGGGAAAATACAAAACTCCGGGCTAAAAAATAATTTTTGTGGAGAAAAAAGATTTTTTATTTTCACGGCTCTGCGTTATAAACTGTAGTGAAACACTTGGGGGTTCAAAGTTCTCACAACACATCTAGATAAGTTCCTTGGGGTGTCTAATTTCCAATATGGGGTCACTTGTGGGTGGTTTCTACTGTTTAGGTACATTAGGGGCTCTGCAAACGCAATGTGATGCCTGCAGACCATTCCATCTAAGTCTGCATTCCAAATGGCGCTCCTTCTCTTCCAAGCTCTCCCATGCGCCCAAACGGTGGTTCCCCCCACATAAGGGGTATCAGCGTACTCAGGACAAATTGGACAACAACTTTTGGGGTCCAATTTTTCCTGTTACCCCTGGGAAAATACAAAACTGGGGGCTAAAATATAATGTTTGTGGGAAAAAATTTTTTTATTTTCACGGCTCTGTGTTATAAACTGTAGTGAAACACTTGGGGGTTCAAAGCTCTCACAACACATCTAGATGAGTTCCTTAGGGGGTCTATTTTCCAAAATGGTGTCACTTGTGGGGGGTTTCAATGTTTAGGCACATCAGTGGCTCTCCAAACGCAACATGGCGTTCCATCTCAATTCCTGTCAATTTTGCATCGAAAACTCAAACAGCGCTCCTTCTCTTCCGACCTCTCCCTTGCGTCCAAACAGTGGTTTACCCCCACATATGGGGTATCATCGTACTCAGAACAAATTGTACAACAACTTTTGGGGTCCATTTTCTCCTGTTACCCTTCTACCAATATCATGAAGTACAATATGTCACGAGAAAACAATGTCAGAATCACCGGGATCCGTTGAAGCGTTTCAGAGTTATAACCTCATAAAGGGATAGTGGTCAGAATTGTAAAAATTTGGCCCGGTCATTAACATGCAAACCACCCTTGGGGGTAAAGGGGTTAATGAGCTGTACCAGTGACCACTGAACACAGGAACAAGCTGCCAGTCTGGGACGACGGAGAAGCAGGGACTGCACCAGGAGGGTGAGTATAATGTGGAGGGTGATCATTGCGATATTCACCTGTCCCCATTCCACCACTGAGCTCTGTCTTCCGCGTCCTCTGGCTGTGATGTTCAGGTCAGAGGGCGCAATGACATGGTTAGTGCTAGCCCTCTGCCTGAACAGTCACTGCAGAGAGATGGAAGACAGCGACGTGCAGCGGTGAATCGGAGACAGGTGAATATCACAAGTGCTGGGGGCCTGAGTGGCAAGTAGTGAGTATGTCATTTTTTTTCATTGCAGCAGCATATGGGGCATAATTTGCTATAGAGCATCTTATGGGGCCAGCAACCTTTTTGCAGTATTGTATGGGGCATAAGCTTTTGAGCATCTTATTGGGCCATCAACCTTTGTGCAGCATTATAAGGGGCATAATATGCTATGGAGCATCTTATTTTGCCATCAACCTTTGTGCAGCATTGTATGGGGCATAATCTATTGAGCATCTTATTGGGCCATCAACCTTTGTTCAGCATTATATGTGGCATAATATGCTATGGAGCATCTTATGTTGCCATCAACCTTTGTTCAGCATTATATGGGGCATAATCTATGGAGCATCTTATGGGGCCATCATCCTTTGTGCAGCATTATATGGGGCATAAAATTCTATGGAGCATCTTATGGGGCCATCAACCTTTGTGCAGCATTATATGGGACATAATTTATGGAGCATCTTATGGGGCCATCTGTTATGATCTGGTGATTAAGGAGCGACATGCGACTAGCTCTGAGCAGGTGGTAACTATACTGACCGCAGTCCCTAAGCTCGACACAACACTAGAAGTAACCATGGAATGCTCCTAACTCTGCCTAGGCATCTCGTCACAGCCTAAGAGCTAACTACCCCTAAAGATAGAAGCAGGAAAACTATCTTGCCTCAGAGAAAATCCCCAAAGGAAAGATTAGCCCCCCACAAGTAATGACTGTGAGAGGAGAAGGAAATGACATACGTAGTATGAAACAAGATTAAGCACAGGAGGCCACTTCTAGCTAGATAGAAATAGTACAGGACAGAACGCTGTGCGGTCAGTAATAAAAACTAAAAAAAGTCCACCGCAGAGAAATGCAAAAATCTCCACACCTGACTAAAGGTGTGGAGGACAAACTCTGCTGCCCAGAGCTTCCAGCCTAGCTGAATAGATCCATACTGATAAGCTGGACAAATGAACAAAACATAGAAAGTGCTGAACAACAAAGTCCACAACAAGTGAACTGCAAAAGGACAAGCAAGGACTTAGCTTTTGCTGAACTGGTCAGAGTGTCAGGAAAATCCTAAGAGCAATGACTCCAGGCAGGAACAATTGACAACTGGAATTGAATGAGGGATAAGGCCAGACTAATATAGCCGAGCCAGAAAGACGATCAGTGAAAACAGCTGCTGAAGCTAAATCCAAGAAGCAGCCATACCACTCAAAACCACAGGAGGGAGCCCAAGAGCAGAACGCACAAAAATGCTACTTACAACCACCGGAGGGAGCCCAAGAGCGGAATTCACAACAGCCATCAACCTCAACCTTTGTGCAGCATTATATGGGGCATAATATTCTATTGAGCATCTTAAGGGGCCATCATTAACCTTTTGTGCAGCATTATATGGGGCATATTTTAATACGGAGCATCTTATGGGGCCCATCATGAACTTTATGGAGCATTATATAGGGTTTATTTTGTAAGGATCATTTTATGGGGCTCATCATAAACTGTATGGAGCATGATATGGGGCTCCTGATTCAATATGGATATTCAAAAACACTTAACCTACTGATGTCTCAATCAATTTTACTTTTATTGGTATCTATTTTTATTTTTAAAATTTACCAGTAGCTGTTGCATTTCCCACCCTAGGCTTATACTCGAGTCAATAGGTTTTCCCAGTTTATATATATAATTATATATAAGTATATATCGAGTATATACATTATATTGAAGTTTGTAAAATGAAGACGACAGATAAAATGGTGCTATTACAATAGTCAGTTAAACCTCCTGTTACAGTAGTCAGTTAAACTAATTTTGGGGGGGAAAAGCCTTGGAGTGAGAAATAAATGTTGACAGGAGCTTCAGATGCTCACTGGAGTAAAACCGATTCAGATCCACTTAATTTGCATGGTTTAGTATTTGTTTACTTTTTCTTTGGATTTTACATTAGTGATTGTTTATCTAAGCAGTTTACAAAACATTTACTGGAGTCATCATTATAAAGCTATGACAATAGTTGATGATTAAAAAAATAAAAAAATACACATTTACTTTAGGAAAAGTCTATTTTAACCCTTATTTAACCCTTTACTGACATATTACATACTGGTACATATATTGGATACAATTCCAATCAAGCAAAATATAAAATAATCCAATCCGTACATGGTATAGCAAGAAAAAACATTGATATGCCAAAAATTATGTTTTTTTGTCCGCCCTAACATTGCAATATGAAGCAATTAAAACACCTTACCTCATCTCAGGGCACTACAAATAAACCTTCATACAGCCCTGTATTAATCAAATTGAAAACATTACGGCTCTTGAAAAATTGAGACAATTGCAAAAGTTTTTTTTTTTATCAGTTTCAAAATTTTCTATCATCGCTTAAATAAAAAAACATATTTTTGGTATCTGTGTAATCGTACTGATATGGAGAATCATGCTACAAGGTCAGTTTTACTATGTGATAACATGGTAAATAAAAAACAAACAAAGATTAATTGCAGAATTGCACTGTTTTTGCAATTTCAATGCACTTGAAATTTTTTTTCCCGCTTTGCAGTGCATCACTTGATAAAAAGCACAGTGTCATTGAAATATACACTTCATCCTGAAAAAAAAAAACCCAAAAAGCTCATATGGCTATGTGGATGGAAAAATAAAAAAGTTATAGCTCTTGGAAGATGGGAAGGAAAAAAAGGAATATAACCTTATCAGGAAGGGGTTCTAAAGTAACCACTGTTATTTTTATTTAATAAATCAATAGAACATATGAAAATAAGAAACTTTGTAATCTATCTCATCAGAGAAATCTGCTTCTTTCTCATTACCCTGATGAAGGTGGTTGCCTATACACTCGTCAAGGTGGACGCCACTTAGAAGAGAAAGCCTGTAAGTCCTCTTATATTATATATGTTCCCCCAAACACTTACACTCCTGTGATAACATATACCATAGGTGACAGACACCTGACAGGTGACATGCTGCAGGAAGATCCGTCTTTTCCTACACTATATGTTTGGGAGTATTACTTTGCTTTTTTTTGCATTGGCACTTTGTATGCCTGGGGATTCTATATCGGTTAATCATATACTATCATCTGCAATATACCATACAGTATAAGATAATATAATTCTTTTGCACTAGCACTTTATTTATTGATGCGGTCACTTATCCTATTGGTTGAAATCTGATACGAACATATAGATAAAAATACTACTTTATTGTGCCTATCCTCATAGACTTCACATTGCTAGTTCTATATTGGATTTTTATTCTAATTGCTTCCTCTAGACATTTGTCAACACTTTCTTGGTGTGCACCCCTTGTTTTATTATATTTTTTACATTTTTAAATATTGTTTTGTTATCCCGTTGGTTATCACCTGGTCTAAATAAAGTATCATTTTGGTTCACTATTTCTGATGCATTGGGACTCTTTATGGTCAGATTCATTCTCTTTTTTCTCATGGTTAATCACTGACTGTCTTGTCTTTTTATACATATATGGTCGGGTCTTTTGAGGCGTGTGGATATTTTATTATTATTGTTATTAACACTATATATGCTCATTACACAACGGGACTTACTCAGTTCCCTTATTTCATATTTTCATGTGATTATAAGAGCAACGTGTTAGTCAGTAATTGGCTAACACTGATAATGCCCCCTTTCTTTTAAAAAAAACTATGGAGGCAGATGGTCAAGTAGATTTGGGTCTGGCCCATATATCTAAACAGATCATTTGCATACAAGAAAAATGTGGATTTCTCTGGAATAATATATTGTATCACAAATATCAAGGTATAAATTTATTCAATTTTCTATTACCTACATGCCCATATAGATAGCTTAGGAGGATTGATCCTACTGACGGATTCCATTTAATTCTACTACATTTGTCTTTATACGCAAACTGGACATGTAAAAAGAGGTTATCTTCATGATACAACCATATTAGCCTTATGGTGAAATAATGGAATATATTTTAAATAAGAACAGGAGCAATAAAGATCAAATTGTCTTAGATATAGAAATTTAGGTAAGTCATGACAGGAATAAAATACAATAAATAATAATAGGATTAATACTGTCATATTATCGCAGTGTATTTGGATCAGCCATATGTAGATCTGGTATGGCAGGTCACATATACAGTGTATACAATAAGTATTTGATACACTGCTGATTTTGCAAGTTTTCACACTTACAAAGAATTAGAGAGGTCTGTATTTTTTATCGTAGGTACACTTCAACTGTCAGAGACAGAATCTAAAAATAAAAGCCAGAAAATCACATTGTATGATTTTTAAGCAATTAAATTTCATTTTATACAATAGAAATACAGAACTTAATATTTGGTACAGAAACCTTTGTTTGAAGTTGCAGTGATCAGACATTTCATGTAGTTCTTGGCCAAGTTTTCACACACTGCAGCAGGAATTTTGGCCCACTCCTCCATACAAATCTTCTCCAGATCTTTCAAGTTCTGGAGCTGTCACTGGCCAACATTGAGTTTTAACTCTCTCCAAAGATTTTCATTCATTTCTTGGGTTCAGGTCTGGAGACTGGCAAGGCCTCTCCAGGACTTTGAAATGCTTCTTATGGAGCCACTCCTTAGTTGCATTGGCTGTGTGTTTCGGGTCATTATTATGCTGGAAGACCCAGCCTCAACCCATCTACAATGCTCTTAATGAGGAATGGAGATTGTTGGCCAAAATCTCATGATACATTACCCCATCTAACCGCCCTTCAATGCAGTGCAGTCGTCCTGTCCCCTTTGCAGACTAGCACCCCAAAGCATGATATTTCCCCCACAATGCTTCATAGTTGGGATTGTTTTCTTGGGGTTATACTCATCCTTCTTTTTCCTCCAAACATAGCGACTGGAGTTGATATGAAAAAGTTATATTTCAGTCTCATCTGACAACATGACTTTCTCCCATGCATCCTCTGGATCAACCAGTTGGTCATTGGTGAACTTCAAATGGGCCTAGACGTGCTGGGGTGAGTAGGGGAACCTTGCGTATATATGCTCGAGCGAGCTTATGCTGAGCAGGTGCCAGCTCTATAAGAGAACTGATACACTGCAGCAATGCTCAAGATCGGTGCTAGAACTGATCACGGTCAGTTAAACCATTTGATACAGTTGTCAATAGTAACAGCAACATGGATGGACATCGCAGTGGGAGGGAGCTCCCTCTTTGCTCCCATTGGCACATTGTGATTTCAATCATTTTGTGCACATGGTCTCCATGGTAGCCCCAAGCTGAAAGATGGTCATGGGGTCATGCAGGGATGGTGGCTTGTCAGCTCATGCTCAGAGCAGTAGCTGACACGCCTCTTACCTGTGTGAGAGATGTCAATCTAATGCTCTGCAGTGCTGAAGCATTTGCCAAGTATTGGATCAGCGACCAATACTTGCCAAGTATTGGATCAGTTGACAATTGATGTCCCATCCTGGGACAATGTAAACCAGTAAGAAAAATTATTGAAAATTGTAAAAATATTTTAAAATGTCAAAAAATAAAGAACAAAAAGAAAAAAAATACTTATTCCATAAATACATTTATGTAAAAACAAATATAAATTAAAAAAGTATACATATTTGGTACCTGACCTATAAACTGTCCCACTAGTTAACCTCTTCAGCGAACATTGTTAAAAAAAAGAGGCAAAAACTATGCTTTCTTATCATGCTGCCAAACAAAAAGTGGAATAAAACACAATAAAAATAGAATGTAAATAAAAATGGTATAGCTGAAAATGTAGTCTTCCAAAAAGAGAAAGGGATGCACAGCTAAATGAACAATATAATAATGGGGTGCAACACCATGCATCAATGGAAGTGTGTACAAAAGAAAAAAGGGAGGCAAGAGTGATGCGAACACCTCATATCATGACCATAAACACATTTTATTAATCAAATATCTAAAATCATATAAAAGCAACCATAACACAACCTGCTTTTCAAAGGAGACGACATGTATCGATCTGTCATGTAGGCATTCTAATATAAGCAGTGACTAAAGTATGAAAGTAAACAAAGGAATGACCCATGAAAAATCTCCTGGGCACAATTGTGTCACAATTTCTCTGATGAAGCTGTGTTCCACAGCGATACACGTGGGGTGTCTGGGTTCTCACTGTACTGGCCAAAGTGCAGAGGAATGGGGGGCATGTATGAGGAAACAGAATGGGGGAATGGGGGCATGTACAAGGAAACAGTACAGGAGAATGGGGGCATTTATGAGGAAACAGTACAGTGGAATGGGGGCATGTTTGAGGAAACAGTACTGGAGAATGGGGGCATGTGTAAGGAAACAGTATGGGGAAATCGGGGCATGTACAAAAAAACAGTATGGGGGAATGGGGGCATGTATGAGGAAACAGTATGGGGGAATGGGGGGCATGTATGAGGAAACAGTACTGGGGAATGGGGGCATGTATGAGGAAACAGTACAGGAAAATGGGGGGCGTGTATGAGGAAACAGTGCAGGGTAATTGGGGGCATGTTTGAGGAAACAGTACAGGGGAATGGGGTCATGCATGAGGAAACAGTAGTGGGGAATTGGGAGCATGTATGAGGAAACAGTATGGGGGAATGGGGGGCATGTATGAGAAAACAGTACAGAGGTATGGAGGCATGTATGAGGAAACAGTACAGAGGTATGGAGGCATGTATGAGGAAACAGTACTGGGGAATGGGGGCATGTATGAGGAAACAGCATGGGGGAATGGGGGCATGTATGAGGAAACAGTATGGGGGAATGGGGGGCATGTAAGAGGAAACAGTACGGGGGAATGGGGGTATGTATGAGAAAACAGTACTGGGGAATGGGGGCATATATGAAGAAACAGTATGGGGGAATGGGGGCATGTATGGGTAAACTGTATTGGGGGAATGGGGGACACATATGAGGAAACAGTATGGGGGAATGTGGGGCATGTATGAGGAAACAGTACAGGAGAATGGGGGCATGTATGAGGAAACAGTACTGGGGAATGGGGGGCATGTATGAGGAAACAGGATGGGGAATGGGGGGCATGTTTGAGGAAACAGTACAGGAGAATGGGGGCATGTATGAGGAAACAGTACTGGGGAATGGGGGGCATGTATGAGGAAACAGGATGGGGGAATGGGGGGCATGTTTGAAGAAACAGTACAGGAGAATGGGGGCATGTATGAGGAAACAGTACTGGGGAATGGGGGGCATGTATGAGGAAACAGGATGGGGGAATGGGGGGCATGTTTGAGGAAACAGTACAGGGCAATGGGGGCATGTATTAGGAAACAGTACTGGGGAATGGGGGCATGTATGAGGAAACAGTACAGGGAAATGGGGGCATGTATGAAGAAACAGTACTGGGGAATGGGGGGCATGTATGAGGAAAGAGTACAGTAGAATGGGGGCATGTATGAGGAAACAGCACTGGGGAATGGGGGCATATATGAAGAAACAGTATGGGGGAATGGGGGCATGTATGGGGAAACTGTATGGGGGAATGGGGGACACATATGAGGAAACGGTATGGGGGAATGTGGGGCACGTATGAGGAAACAGTACAGGAGAATGGGGGCATATATGAGGAAACAGTACTGGGGAATGGGGGCATGTATTAGGAAACAGTACTGGGGAATGGGGGGCATGTATGAGGAAACAGGATGGGGGAATGGGGGGCATGTTTGAGGAAACAGTACAGGGCAATGGGGGCATGTATTAGGAAACAGTACTGGGGAATGGGGGGCATGTATGAGGAAACAGGATGGGGGAATGGGGGCATGTGTGAGGAAACAGTATGGGGGAATGGGGGGCATGTATGAGGAAACAGTACAGGGAAATGGGGGCATGTATGAAGAAATGTGATAGAAATATGTATATCATGTAGATCTCACTTGCATGTATACGCCTTTAAATCATATATATATTCCTTTAAATCACATATACTTACACAAAGCAAATATATATATCTATCTACTCAGCTACTTTATAATCAATTGCTTAAAATGGCTGACATAAACTAATATAAGCCAGGCAGACTGTTCGGTGTTTTCCACCCAAAAAGCAGAAGAACTCCAGATGTATTAAGTGCTGATGAGTCGTCTCAACTGAGTCCTGGTCAGATGCCTCAACTTTGCTCTACATACCGAGAGCTACATTTTAGTTGCATAATCAGCAGTCATATGCGCATTAATCACAATATTCCATATATATCAGATAACCAATAACTGAATTGTTTGTTAATTAACTAACCGCCTAAACCACTCCTTGCTATATGTTATTATAAAAACTATGTATCAGGAAATAAATGGCCAGTCTTTGATTGAATGTCAAGCTGTCACCACGTGTCAGACTCATTCTTTAAGGGCTCAGAAATAATTGGGAGCGGCCGCAGCACACACGGGTAGATTTATCCAACTCAAATTTCCATATCAAGGTCTCATGCTCTCATGGTCTCAACGTCTAGGGAGCACTGAAAGATATGTGAAGGAGTCAGGAAGTGATTTTTATGTGTACAAAGTAGGGAAAGGTGTTAAACCATCAGCACCTCCCCCATATGGGGATGAAAAATATTGGGTGTGTGCAGTCTGCACCCAGCAGAATCCATTGTACAGGGAGACTTGCTCAGCATGTGGTGCGCCCCGCCCAAACTTGGTACAGGGAGGTGGCACTGTTACTCTGACAATGCCGGCACGGGCTGCATCAAAGAAGAAGGAATTCTCTTCTTGTCTTTCTCCTCCATCTTTTTCCTCTCCGTCTTCTGCACTGCCCTCTCCTCCTCCTCTTTCATCTCCACCTCTTTCTCCTCCTCTTTCTCTACCACACCCTCCTTCTTCTTATTCCGCACCTCCTCCTCCTATACCACACCCACCTCCTTCACACTTTTCATCTCCTCCTCTCTCTCTCTCTGAAGCACTCTCCCCTTCCTCTAACTCACCCATCTTTTCCTTACTCTGTGCCACACTCTCCTCCTGATCTGCTGCCTGTCAGGCAGGTGCCGAGTCTAGGCAGTGTGGTGTCTCTGTATCCAGTGCTCACAGCACAAGGCACATTCTATGTTCCCAATACAGCCCAGCCTCTGACAGTCATGGTATCGGGGGAGGAGGGTGGAGATCCCCCAGTAGAAGGCACCCCCCAAGCCGCAGCAGGCTTCCCCCAGGCAAACCCGGCAGCAGGCAGCTCAGGTCCGGGGACAGGGGGGGGGGGAGACAGGTATCACCATCAGATGGTGATCAGTATCCCCGGTCAGAGCAGCCAACATTCACACCACAATGGAACTATAATCCTCCACAGCCTCAGCAGGGTGGGGTCACATCCTCTCACAAAAAGACAATATCCAAGACCGCTTATCAGCCACTGCAGGACCCCAGTGCACTCTATCACAACTATTCCTCTGATGAGGATGAAGAGGGGACTTCATACATGCTACCCAGTACTAGAAAGAAAAACCCACGGGCACCTAGGAGACAGGGGCAGATAGAAGCACCACCATTACACTATGTGCACTTCACCCCAAGTCAGGTGACCAGTATCCTCAACAATCTTCCAGATCCAGAGATGCACCCCATGCCATTCTACAGAAGAATGCAGCAGAACCAGCGCACATATGCAGCCACCTGGAATGATCTGTGGGCAGTGATGGAGATAAAGGCAGGTGATGCCTTCTGGCCAATCATGAAAGAACACTTCAAGCTTTCAGCACACTTAAACGTACATGCCTGGGAGTCAGGGCCGAAGCTGATTGAACAACTCAGAGAGTGGGCCAAAGGCAGGCTGGCCGGACAGGCCCTCAGCTTACATGACATGAGTCAGGAGAAGACAGAGACTGTGGAGAAGTTTCATGGCAGAGTAATGCAGGTTTTCCAGGACCTGGGCTTCACCATGCATGATCAGATACACAGGCAGATGTTGGCACAGGCCTTTGTGCATGGACTCAGAGAACCAATCAAGAAGCCACTGATAGTGGCTAGACCCGAGTACAGGTCAATAGCAATGGACACCCTGCTCACCGTAGCCAAAGGGATCGAGTCCCAACCAGGAGTGCGGAAGACAACACCCCTTATGGCGGCCATAGACTCTGAAGAGCCACCGCAATACCGAGACAGAAGGAACGTCAGATGTTTCAACTGCGGCAAATTGGGTCATTACCAGAGCCGGTGCAGAGCTCCATCACAACCCAAGACCCTGCCCAGAGGAGCAAGCCGAGGAGCAGACAAGGTGGACAGTGAAGCGCCCCATCCATAGGACAGGGGCAAGCCAGGTCCGCAAGACACCACGCTCCTGACATGCAAAACCCCTTCAGCAGGACCAACCCCTCAAATTACCCTGAAAGTGGATGGCGTTGTCAGGTCTTTTCTTGTGGACACTGGTGCAGCCAGAAGTGTGATGAGACATGTGGAATTCCCTGACCCTACCTGCCTATCAGAATCCTCTGTGTCTTGCGTAGGCATCGACGGTCAAGTCAGAAATTCTCAGCTTACAAAGCCTCTGAGCGTGTGCACTCAGCCAGGACACTCTATCCTATCCCAGTTTGTGGTGTCAAGAACCTGCCCACTCAACCTACTGGGGGCAGACCTTCTACAGAAACTAAAAGCAACCATAGTGTTCCAGGAAGATGGGACCGTGACCCTTTCTTCACCTCTGACCCAGGAAGAGTCAGTCATGCTGGCAGCCTTACAGGAACCTCAAACAACCCATGAAGGCCTACCCAAGGAGGTACTGGACGTAGTACCAGAAAGTCTATGGTCTAAGGGACCCCAAGATGTGGGAAAACTTCAAGTTGCCCCGGGGCGGGTATTACTCAAGCCAGGTACTCCATATCCTCGTAAGGCCCAGTATCCCTTGTCCATTGCACAGAGTCAAGCCGTCTCAGACCAATTGAAGGTGTTCCTGGAAATAGGGGTCGTTGTCCCCTGCACCTCTCCTTGCAATACCCTGCTTTTCCCTGTCAAGAAAAAGACTGTGAAAGGAGAGCCAGCCAAGTTCAGAATGGTACATGACCTAAGAGCGGTGAATGACGCTACAGTATTTGAAACTCCAATTGTGCCAAATCCACACACCCTGCTCTCAAATGTGCCTTACACAGCAACAGTGTTCACGGTGATCGACCTGGCAAATGCTTTCTTCAGTGTTCCCCTCCATCCAGATGACCAGTTCCTGTTTGCCTTCACGCATCAGGGGGCACAGTACACATGGGCGGTGATGCCCCAGGGGGCCCAGAACAGCCCCTCGCAATTCACCAAAGCAATATCCACAGTTCTCGCCAACTGGATCACAGAACATGCAGAAGTGACCCTGCTACAATACGTGGACGATCTACTCCTTTGTGCAGTTGACTTTGACACGTGTAAAGCACATTCCGTGTCTCTCCTACTCTACCTGGCGAAACAACACTGCAAGGTCTCGAAGAAGAAAGTCCAGTGGTGTCTGAAGCGACAGATGACCGGAAGACCACAGTGGAGAGGATGGCTCCCCAAACATCTCCAAAGGCACTACAAGCTTTTCTTGGTCTAGTATCGTACTGCAGAACCTGGATCCCTGATGCCTCAGTCCTAATGCAACCTCTGTATGACTGCGTTAACGTAACCCCGTTCCTGCTAACAAATGTGGCCTTCAGTTCGTTCAAGAAGCTAAAAGACTCAGTAGTCTCAGCGCCAGCGCTAGGCCTACCTGATTACGAGAAGCCATTCCGTCTCTACCTGATGGAGAAAGAAGGCCATGCTACTGGAGTCCTGACACAGACTCACGGGGGAAGACAGAGACCTCTAGGCTATTTTTCAGCTCGCTTGGATCCAGTTGCAAGGGGAGCCCCCTCCTGCATGAGAGCAGTATTTGCAGCACACGCCCTCCTGGACAAAACAGCTGACATCATTCTTGGACATCCACTGGAAATCCTGGCTCCACATGACATCTCAGCAATTCTCAATCAAACCCAGCCAAAACATCTCTCCACCGCAAGACATCTTCGTCTACAGTGCTCACTACTACTGCCTGACAACATCACCATCTCCAGATGTACAGTCCTCAATCCGGCCACTCTACTCCCACTCCCAAGGGGGGATACAGATATGGACCCTCCAGATCAAAATCTGCATGATATGGACCCTCCAGATCAAAATCTGCATGATACCTTCCACAAGGATCTGGATTTGCTCCGACCAGATGATCATGATTGTTTCAGCATCATGCAACAGGAAACAGCAGGACTACCCAATGTGGCAGAAGAGCCACTGGCCAACCCAGAGTTGATCCTCTATGTAGATGGCTCCAGATTTGCAGATGATGAAGGAAGATTTCACACGGGATGTGCAGTGACCAGCAATCAAGAAATCCTGTGGTCCAGGAGTCTGCCACCTAGCCTGTCAGCCCAAGAAGCAGAACTGATAGCGCTGACGAAGGCTTGCCAGATTGCAGAAGGCAAAACTGCGAACATTTACACCGATTCAAGGTATTCGCATGGCATAGCACACGACTTCGGACCCATCTGGGCTGCAAGAGACTTCATCACAGCAAGCGGAACAACCGTAAAGCATCATGGAGCTATTAAAGATCTACTGAGCACACTCCAACTCCCAAAAATGGTGGCAGTACTGAAGGTCAAAGCACATGGAAAACTGAACACAGTAGAGGCACGGGGCAACAACATGGCGGATATGGCAGCCAAAGAAGCCGCAAAAGGAAGACAGTATGGAGAAATGGGAGAGGTCGTAGAGCCGGACGGCTACTACGTGGCAACTGAGGACAAGACACCAGATGAGATGACGTCTTGGGATCTATTCAAGAAGTTGCAAGAACAAGCCCCAAAGGAGGAGAAGGAGAATTGGATGCGGAAGGGTGCAACACATCAAGAAGGAAGAGTATACTCAATGGACTACAAACCCTGTTTACCCCGAAGCATGTGCCCTATGGTGGTCCAGTGGGCACATGGGCCCACGCACAGATCAAAGACACAGATGAATGATCTGATTGGTGCTTACTGGTTCGCTCCAGGGATCTCCACCCTAACAGCCAAGTTCACTAGCAGCTGTCTGACCTGCGGAAAATGCAAGCCTGGAAGAATGGAGAAAGTTCCCACACATCATCTTGCCAGACCGCTGTACCCCTTCCAGAGGATCCAGATAGACCACATCCAGATGCCGCCAAGTGGAGGATTCGAATATGCCCTTGTGGTCGTGGACGTGTTTTCAGGATGGCCAGAAGCTTTCCCAGTGAGGAATCAGTCAGCAAAGACTACTGCAAAGAAGCTACTCTCAGAGATCGTGTGCAGATACGGGGTCCCAGAAGTGATAGAGAGTGATCAGGGGCCCGCATTCACAGCAAACCTCACAAGGGAGATCTGGTCAGCAGTAGGGTCAGACTTAGGCCTACACACTCCCTACCACCCCCAGAGTAGCGGGAAAGTGGAAAGACTGAATGGGACACTCAAAAACAGGATGTTAAAAGTTGCTCAAGAAACACGCAAACCATGGCATGAAACACTCCCCATCGCACTGTTTAGTGTCAGGCACACTCCCCGGGGCCCAGAAAAGTTGTCACCTCATGAGATTCTGTTTGGGTCCAGTCCTCGGTTAGGGGTATTCTTCCCTCAGCAGTTGACAATGCAATATGATACTTTGTCTGCTTACGTAATTCAGTTGACCAAAAAACTAGCTGATGTCCATTCTCGAGTTTTCTCTTCATTACCAGATCCAGGATCGGTACCCGGTTTGCACTCCCTGAAACCAGGAGACTGGGTGTTGGTGAAGAAGTTTGTGAGGAGAACGCTCGACCCCAGATTTGACGGTCCCTTCCAAGTGCTGCTGACGACACCAACCTCTGTGAAACTAGAGGGAAGGCCCACTTGGATCCACGCATCACACTGCAAGAAGGCTCCCGTACCAGAAGATACGCCTAAGCCAGAATGATCCTGTACATCCTCTGTGTGATACATATTCTGGGTGCAGAAGCTCCACGTGCCCCCCCCTGGGAGGGGAGATCACCAAAGATGGGGACTACACCATTTTCTGGTTCGATACATCAGCTCACATAAATACATACCTGTTTGATTACTGCGATGTGGTACACTGCCCATCCACACTGCTGGACAGCTTGGGACGTGGGACTCAATATATTTGTGTTGCAGATAAATATTGGGGGGACAAATGTGAATATTGGGGAGCAGCGGCCTGGAACACTGGTGAGAGTTGGGGATACAAACCCTCATTAGCCCTAAACAAGAAAGATAAAGATGGCAAATCACTAATTGACCGTATGCGCCTTACAAAGCAGGCTTTCAGGAAGGGGTGCATCACCAGAGGAGAATGTAATAGACTCATACTTAGCATTGAAAACCCCTCCCCAGGTGACGCCGGTACTTATATAATGAGCAGCACACCCCCAAGTGGTGAGCGCAAACCCCCAGTACAGTACACAGGAAAATTCAAACTGGCAAATGCAGCTGACAAGCCCAATGTGACTCAGGAGATCCCTAGTAATGTAATGGTACTGACAGACCCAACCTATGAGGAGACTTTAGCAGTAGAGACTGGGTTTTCTGAAACTAATTACTGGCTGGAATGGGTAAGATACACAGCCCAACAACATAATGGGAGTGGCTGTTATGCATGTGCCGGAGCCAGACCCCACCTGGGCACAGTGCCACTCGACATCCCAGAATCCCAGCGGGCCTGTTTTCTCAGCATATACACTAACTCATCTCATTCCGCATCCTGTGAAGATTGGAAGTCTAAATACCCACTCATGACTAAAGACACACCCTCAGGGACTGGAATAACAATATACCCTGGTAATTACACCTGTTATACACGCACAGGGACTGGCAGGGATGTAAAAAACTTCACCGAGGGGTTCTGCTCAGAATACAGTACCATCACTGACAACCTAGTTAATCATGTGGTTTCCCTGGGTGACATATACTGGATCTGTGGTGACATGAAAATCCGTAGTAGACTGGAAGGTGTTTGGGTAGGCCAATGTGCTCTGGCAAAAGTTCTGATGCCCTTCCACCTTTTTCCCTACACCCATGAGTTCACACCCAGTACTGCAAAGAACAGGACGAAAAGGGCAAGTTCTCCAAAAGGCAGCTTCGATCCACATGTTTATATAGACACCATAGGTGTACCCAGGGGGGTACCTGATGAATTCAAGGCCAGAGACCAGGTTAAGGCAGGATTTGAATCATTATTGCCAATAATAACTGTGAACAAAAATGTTGATTGGATAAATTATGTGTATTACAACCAGCAGAGATTTGTTAACTACACCCGAGATGCTCTGAAAGGTCTGGCAGACCAGTTGAGCCCCACTTCCATCATGGCATTCCAGAATAGAATGGCCTTAGACATGATACTAGCCGAAAAAGGGGGTGTTTTTGTTAAATGATCAAAGACACCTGTTGCACCTACATCCCAGACAATACTGGCCCCAATGGTAAAGTCACAGTGGCAATACAGAAACTCACTGAGCTGTCTGAGGAATTGAAACAGAATTCAGGAGTGAAAGATCCTTGGGACCAGTACTTTGGGTGGATGAGTGGGTGGCAAAGGATGCTAGCACAGATTGGGGCAGCCATACTTGTTATTTTTGTTCTTGTGATAATTTCTGGTTGCTGCGTAATCCCTTGTATCCGCAGGATGATGGAAAAGACAGTAAAGGAAACAACAAACCTGATGCCGCATCTCCTCCTGGATGAACCTATCCGAATTCAGATTCACCCACCTGATGGCTCCTCCAATCCTGATGACGACGAATATGTGGAACTGATCGCACAGAGTCGCCAATATGAGACCATGCATGTTTCTACCCCCGTTTAGGGACAGAACTCCTGATCGCTCATTGTGAAAGACTGTACGGTGTAGGGCGTAGACACTAGGTTTGCGTCGGATCGCCGGCAGCACAAAAGAGTTGCAGCGCTTTGGGACAGGAGGCTAGGCTTAGGGCAAGTGATATCTAAGGGGGGCTTGTGATAGAAATATGTATATCATGTAGATCTCACTTGCATGTATACGCCTTTAAATCATATATATATTCCTTTAAATCACATATACTTACACAAAGCAAATATATATATCTATCTACTTAGCTACTTTATAATCAATTGCTTTAAATGGCTGACATAAACTAATATAAGCCAGACAGACTGTTCGGTGTTTTCCACCCAAAAAGCAGAAGAACTCCAGATGTATTAAGTGCTGATGAGTTGTCTCAACTGAGTCCTGGTCAGATGCCTCAACTTTGCTCTACATACCGAGAGCTACATTTTAGTTGCATAATCAGCAGTCATATGCACATTAATCACAATATTCCATATATATCAGATAACCAATAACTGAATTGTATGTTAATTAACTAACCGCCTAAACCACTCCTTGCTATATGTTATTATAAAAACTATGTATCAGGAAATAAATGGCCAGTCTTTGATTGAATGTCAAGCTGTCACCACGTGTCAGACTCATTCTTTAAGGGCTCAGAAATAATTGGGAGCGGCCGCAGCACACACGGGTAGATTTATCCAACCCAAATTTCCATATCAGAAACAGTACTGGGGAATGGGGGGCATGTATGAGGAAAGAGTACAGTAGAATGGGGGCATGTATGAGGAAACAGTATGGGGGAAGGGGGGCATGTATGAGGAAGCAGTACAGGTGAATGGGGGGCGTGTATGGAGAAACAGTATGGGGGGATGGGTGCAGACAGTATGGTGAGTGAACGGGGGAATGTATGTGGACACAGTATAAATAGCAATGTGAAAAATGTGGACAGAGTATGGGGAGTGAGGGTGATGGGATGTGTGCATGCATAGCATGGGGGAACAGTGTAAGGGCACAGCCAGGAGGGGACAGTTTACCAAGTAAGGGGAGTGTGATGAGAGAGTACAGTATTAATACTGGGCCCTATAGGGGGGATACAGTATGAACAGATAGTGTGAAGAGGGGCGCCTGTATGGAAAAGAGAGGTCAGTGTAAAGAGCATGTACCATAAGAGGGACAGTGTGGGGGACATATTTTGTGAAGACAATATAGTGAGGGCAATTTTTTATTCAGGAGCATTATAAGGACACTTGTATCTTTAAGGGCATCATGTGGAGATTTTCTGCAAAAGAGCGGAGAAGATGGAAGTCTGCAGAGACGGCTGTGGATGAGAAAACTCATCATGGGGTCTGGACAAGATGATGAAAAGAAGAACGACTCCAGAGGCGACGTCATCTATAAGGTACCTGGATGTAAATGTTATTTGTGATACTAACTAATTCTCATGTTTTTATTTACGCTTGGAGCATTAAAGGGAATGTCTAGGTTTGTAGTGAGTCTGCAGTCATTGTTTGTGACTGCAGTCTTCTGAGTTCTCACAGTGCGCTGTGCACGATGTTAGAATTCTCTCTTGCCGGCGACTTACACATATGCGGTCACATGCTGGCTAGACATTTGTGGCCTCAGTCAATGAAAATGAACTGAGCGAGGCCAGGCATGACTAGTCGGAATGTGGTCAGAAGTATACAAATCACATGCTTGTGCTGATATGATGGTCCACCGGCAAGGGAGAATCCTAAAAGTGTGCAGTGCAATAGTTGTGAAAATTCAGAAGCCTGCGATGTCAGGATTCAGCTCTGCAGGTTCCAATAGTCATCACATGGACACTTCACTTATATGCGACTTTGATACTTATGGTCCTGTGACAACGAGCTTCTCTTCCTGCCTCTCTCAGTTTTTCACTGATCATTGAGAGTATTAGGTAGAGGAGCTCATGGCTACATGACCAATCGCATATGTCCTGGAGGGGGGCGCCAAACTGAATTCTTGCCCCAGGTGCCAGAAACCCTTGATGCATCTCTGCCTCCACATGTTTTTCTAAACTCCTGCTCTAGTTATCTCCAAATTGTTAGATAGATTTATGAACTACTCACTTGGACCTACATGTGAATTATTGCTAGGGGCATAGATTAGGCAGTCTAGAAGTGACATGGCAGATGCACTCAAAACCCCTTTGGGTAGTATGACGGCACCTGTATTATAAATGCAGTGTGAAAAAGGGGGGTCTGGATTACAAATTTTGCAATGGGCAATCAAACTTAATTTCTGAATATGAATCTTTCTCTAGCTTCTGAACATGAAAAATTGCTATTTGTCATATGATATTCATTCACTGTTAAATTCCCTTTGAATAACTATAGAAACTGAGCCCATGCCCATGTAATGTATTATGTACTATTTATTAACTATTTTAACATATTCTAAACCTTTTTGTTTTGTGATGTGGGCTAAATGAGATACGAGCCTACTCTTTTAATTTATTTCTTGACAGATCTAAACAAGAAGGGATGGACACTGACTCAGAAATTGTTGATCCATCTGGAGAGAATAGGGACAATGCTCATGAGCTCTTTACAGAAGCAGATGACAGGGAAGAAGAGCACCATTCACTTTGGTAAGGTATCCAGGTGCACTGAACATCCGATGCTCCTTAGGGGATATTTTGGTTGAAAATATTTCTCCTTAACAGATGAACTAATGTCCTTTGTGAACCTGTCAAAAATGATGATCGCCGTGTAGGTGACTACTTTATGCGCACAAAGCATGCAGATAAGAACCTTGATACAGATCTTTGATACAAAACATCTCAGCAGAGAGATTGTCTGGAACAAACCTACAAAGTATTTTAACATAGGCACAGTTAATAAAGCATTGTGACATTTTGGTAATTGTTATTAATGATTCTAAAACAAGCAGGGAACCGATATTAGAAATATAATGATTTGAAACCTTCAAGGGGTTGTCTAGGACATTTGTATAACTATTTAGCAAGGACTGCAACATATGAAATCCTAACCATAGGTAATGTACGCTAAGATCCCGCTGTTTGTACAGTCACCATGCTTGTCATGTTAATATGTGGTTTGCATACTAGAGATGATGTGCAGCCTGCTTTCCCTTCCATAGCTCTCAACAGACCATTGAGAAAAGTGAAAAGAAAACAGCTAGCACTTGACTGCATGAAGGCAAATCAAATATGAGTGGTCATGTGATAAGTGCTGGAGTGTAGAAGAAGTGCAATCTTATCAGTGAGTACAAATAAACATCCTGGAAAACCCATTTAATTTCGATGTAATTTGTTATGATGAAAAAGAAAAAAAAAGAAATGAAATCCACTAAAAAAATCCATCTGCAATAACCGTGGTCTTCTTTAAACTTCTAGAGGAATGAATCCCCTGAAGTACCTCATAAATGGTCAGATAGAAACATTATGTCTGATAATAGAGGTAGAATTCAAAGTGCCATTGCTTTAAAACAAAAGATTAGGGTAAGAAAACCAGACACCATTTTAAGATTTTACAACCTTGGGATAATAGGTCTGACCTCATGGCCCATCACTGCAGATAGGGGATATAAAACCCTAAATCTGATGGTATATTACTGCTGTGCTGAAAAACATTGAAAATAAATGTGGATAATAATACCAATATTTAAAGGGAACCTGTCACCTCGTTTTTTCAATATGAGATAAAAATACCGTTAAATAGGGCCTAAGCTGTGCTTTACAATAGTGCATTTTTTGTCCCCTGATTCCCCACTTATACTGCTGATATACCGTACTAAAGTCGCATGCGAGGTGATGTGCTGTATGCTGTGCCCACAGTTGGGCAAAGCATAATGCGCAGGCGCAAGAGCAGAATGCACTGCGCAACTGCCAAAAAAGAGCGCGATCTGTGCTATTCACAGATCGAATTTATGTCAGACACGCCGAGGAGCGGGGGGAGAAACAGGGATTTAACCACGCCCATTTGACCAGACCAGCGTGATTGACAGGCAAAAACGGCGACTTTAGTAAGGTATTTCGGCAGTAACAGTATTTTTATCTCATATTGAAAAAACGGGGTGGCAGTTTCCCTTTAAGTGATAGGGAGGTGCTGAACTTTCAGAGTCAGTGTGAATTTGAATTGATTGATCAGCGATATACTGTAGTTTAGCACCATAACATATTTCTTTTATTCTTCATGCAATGCTAACAAGGACAGATGTTTAATATCACTTGGACCTCATTTTGCATTTTCAGTAAAGAGCTCAAATGAGGTTTAATACAGTACTGGGAGGTCTTAGAATGTTATGCACATCTTTTCCATTCAATTAGAAGCTTTGCAGTAATTGAGCAAGTGTATTTTTTGCAAATCAAATTTTATAGGAAAATTTGATGAATGGGGCAAATTTGATCTTTAAAAGATTTGCTCATCTCTTGAGTTCAGTGAGATAGATTTGAGCACTGAATTCAGAATAGAAGTGTTTGATAAGTGAGAAAAAAGCATAGTTCTCTAATAAGATGTCACAAAGTTTCTTATCTTTACTTATAGCATTATTTTTTTTTAAATTGAAGCAATAGTAACCATAGATTTTGAAAATCTTTTGAAATTTCAATTCCTTTGGCTCAGTTATAATTATTTTTTAAACTAGATTTGCAGCAAATCAATTTGCAACACATAAAATGCTCTAATTGTCATGAAAGAATTTGTGGAAAACTCTAGTGTCATCTGGGATTTTTACAACCTGTTTCATGCTTATCCTTTAAAACAAACACCATCTTAATATCAAAGTAGTAGCGTTTAAAAAAAAGCAGTCCAAAAATTATCCCTCTTAGTTATTTGTGATCAGTAAGACTGCTCTGTGCAGATCATTGACCCAAACTTATGATGTCACCATTTGCTTCAAAGTATCCTGCTGTGACTGAAATGAGTGATGATTAATATATTCCATAACAATCTTCTCTTCCTCTCCACTGTTAAGCTTCCAGAAAGCAAAGAAGGCCAGTTGTGACCTGCCTTTGGTAGTGCTAATGCCTGGAAAGCTGGTGCTGGTGATGGTGCCTCTGATGCTGCTAGTGACTTCCACATTGTTAACCATAGTTTTTTTTATTTTATACTAGCCCTTCAGTTGCCCTTGCTATTGCCATTTTTTCTTTACCATACATTTTGTACATAACTATAATTAACTTTTAGTAAGCTTTTAAACCTCAGGTATTCAAAGCTTACCGTAAAGGACAAAACAAGAAATGTTAAGTATTTAGGTACACATCCAGAAAGTAAAATGTCACAGCAGGCCACAATATAGATGTAGGATGTACAGTTGTCAAATTTGTCCAGTAAACAGGTGTTCAAAAACAGACATGCACAGATTAATGTCTATATTTTTCCTATTTAGCAGAATTCAACCCCTTTCCCAACAATGATACAATAAGAAATGCTAAGTAGATACAGTACATGTTCAAAAAGCCAGCACTTGCAACAGGGCATTGTATTGGTATGACATGTACAGTAAGGATGTCACATTTGACTGGTAACATGGGTGTGTAAGGAAACTAATTGTCGTAGAATTGAAGTGGATATTTTATTTCTGATTTGTGCATATCAAATCACAAATAATTAGAATTCGCCGGGACACTGGAATTTAAAAAAGTTCTACACAAATTTTACAAGTTGTCATTTAAATAATAGACATACAATCGAGATACAGCTGACCGCACCTCCAGGGCGCCAGCTAGCCGACACACCGGACCTAACAAGCATGGATTGCGGCCGAACAAACAAGACTTCGGGTGCTGTTGCCGAGAAAGTTCAACATGCAGGAATCCAAAGGAAAAAGAAACGGCAGCACTCACCAGTCTTGATGGCAGGTAATACTTTATTGGTGCATATTCTTCACGGCTCGGGGGTGCATATTTACAGAGAAGTGTGCAGGTAAAACGACGGCCGTTTCGCGCTACTCGAGCGCTTCAACAGGTCTGTGTAAATATGCACCCCTGAGCCGTGAAGAATATGCACCAATAAAGTATTACCTGCCTTCAAGACTGGTGAGTGATGCCGTTTCTTTTTCCTTTGGATTTAAATAATAGAGCACTAAGAAATCTACACATATAGTATATATACTGCATAGTGTAGTAAAGTGTTCAAAGTAGTATAGTGTACACAGCATTTACTCCTACTATGACTGCAAAATCAAAAAGTGACAAAATAACATTAATATTACTAGATAATTTTGAAGGGTACTATCTGTGAAAAAATAACCTTAGGGTCATATAATAGATTGAATCAAAAGGTGCATATACTGTATTATTTGCTTTATAGACATTTTTAGAAAGTTGATAGTAATGTTAGACAAATGATTGTCTATGTTTATTTATATTTTGTTTATTGCATTGCAGTAAATTGTGTATTGAAATGTATTGTATGTACAAAGTTATATATATGTTTATCATATTGCAGTACAAATATAGTATTATTTTCTGATATTTCAAATTAATAGGTTGCTATGTAATAGATTGATAAGTCAGATCTTCCAGAGCAAGTGTTGGTCTTTAACATCTCTCTATTGCGGCTAATAGACAAAGGTCTCTTGGAGTTGTCCCATGAAAGGTATTATTTGAAACTCAATAGAGCGTATGAAAACAAGCATATTTGCATTATATATGAAAATTAAAAGTATGTATACTTTTGTATAAAGTTGAAAAAAACCAGCTCTCCATCACCTAAGTCTCAAGTGTTCCGCAGCACGGAAACGTCTTTGCCTGGACACATTAAAAGCAGAATAAGGAAAATCCAGCTCCACAGAATAAAAGTTTTTTTAGTGAATTATTTCAGTCAGGTAGTAAAGTTAAAAACATAGTCATATGCACACTCCATGATTGGGCAGTCAGAGACCAACCGCAGCTCTTGATGCGTTTCTGGTAATTCCACCCTTAATTATGAATCACCAAAAGCACGTCAACAGCTGGGTTGGTCTTTGAACACCCAGTCATGTCTTTATTTTGACATGCTTTTAACTTTGCTACCTGACTGAAATTGTTGACTAATAAAGAAGATTTTAATCCATGGAACTGGATTTTTTTTATACAATACATTTTTCACCTCTAAAAGAGATCCTTGCTCTTTCTTCTTTGACTGGAATCTTGGTCTTCAGAGGTGGACCAATATGCTCAGTAGCTTCCGTGCTTTGTCCCTGAGCTAAAGAGATGGTATGTGGTAATGAGAGGAGAAAGCTACATAGATAAAGAGATCTGAGGAAGACAATAGATATATGGTTGATGATAGATCTACTATATAATTGTCTAAGGGGTACTTCCGTCTGTCCTTCTGTCAGTCTGTCTGTCTGTCTATGACGGTTATTAGTTCGCTGATTGGTCGCGGCAGCTGCCTGTCATGGCTGCCGCGACCAATCAGCGATGTGCACAGTCCGGAAGAAAATGGCAGCTCCTTACTCCCTGCACTCACTGCCTGGCACCCGCATACACCCCTCCAGTCTGCCCTCACACAGGGTTAATGGCAGCGGTAATGGACCGCGTTATGCCGCGGTGTAATGCAGTCCGTTACCACTGCTATTAACCCTGTGTGACCAAGTTTTTTACTATTGACGCAGCCTATGCAGCGCCAATAGTAAAAACATTGTATGTCAAAAATAATAAAAAAAATAAAAAATTATTATATAGTCACCTACGCCGCCTTTCCCGCTCCTCGCGATGCAACCAGCACGTTCCGGTCGCACGGATGATGTGGCAGAAGGACCTGCCATGACATCACGGTCATGTGACTGTGACGTCATCACAAGTCCTGTGCGCCTGCTCGAAAAGGACCTGCCGTGACGCGACGGTCATGTGACTGCTACAAGGTCATGTGACCGCGACGTCACGGCAGGTCCTGCATGACAAGGACCTTGCCGCTTGCAATGGAGCGGTCCCGGGAGTGTGTCGAGGAGCGGCAAAGGCGGCGGATGGTAAATATAGCAGGACTTCCAACGGGCCTTCAGAAGGTGAGTATATGTTTATTTTTTTTAACGTCTCTATACTACGTGGCTCTGCGCTGGGCAATATACTATGTGGCTGGGCAATATACTATGTGGCTGGACAATATACTCCGTAACTGGGCAATATACTACGTAACTGGGCAATATGCTACATGGCTCTGCTATAAACTATGTGGCTGGGCAATATACTACGTGACTGAGCAATATACCGTACTACGTGCCTCTGCTATATACTATGTGGCAGGGCAATATACTACGTGACTGGCCAATATACTACGTGGCTGGGCAATATACTACGTGACTGGACAATATACTACGTGACTGGGCAATATACTACGTGGCTGAGCAATATACTACGTGACTGGGCAATATACTACGTGGCTGGGCAATATACTACGTGACTGGGCAATATACTACGTGGCTGGGCAATATACTACGTGACTGGGCAATATACTACGTGGCTGTGCAATATACTACGTGGCTGGGCAATATACTATGTCACTGGGCAATATACTATGTGGCTGGGCAATATACTACGTGGCTGGGCAATATACTACGTGGCTGGGCAATATACTACGTGGCTGGGCAATATACTACGTCACAGGGCAATATACTACGTGGCTGGGCAATATACTACGTGGCTGGGCAATATACTATGTCACTGGGCAATATACTACGTGACTGGGCAATATACTACGTAACTGGGCAATATACTACGTGGCTGGGCAATATACTACATGGCTGGACAATATACTATGTGGCTGGGCAATATACTATATCACTGGGCAATATACTACGTGACTGGGCAATATACTACGTGGCTGGGCAATATACTACGTGGCTGGGCAATATACTACGTGACTGGGCAATAAATAATCTTTATTTTTTTATATAGCGCTAACATATTCCGCAGCGCTTTACAGTTTGCACACATTGTCATCACTGTCCCCGCTGGGGCTCCAAATCTAAATTCCCTATCAGTATGTCTTTGGAATGTGGGAGGAAACCGGAGTACCCGGAGGAAACCCACGCAAACACGGAGAGAACATGCAAACTCTTTGCAGATGTTGTCCTTGGTGGGGTTTGAACCCAGGACTCCAGCACTGCAAGGCTGCTGTGCTAACCACTGCGCCACCGCCACCGTGCTGCCCTATAGCTGCCCATAGCAATATACTACGTGGGCTGTGCAATATACTACGTGACTGGGCAATATACTACGGGGACATGCATATTCTAGAATACCCGATGCGTTAGAATCGGGCCACCATCTAGTAGATAGATAGTTAGATAGATAGTAGTAAAAAACGCAATGCGGATCTAATAAAGTCCACCTTATTTTGAAACTACTTTTTGGAATGCTGCCTTCTGTTTTTCACTACTACTGTATATGTTGGCAAGTATGGATTGATTGCTGGGAGACTTTGCACCCCTTTAACTTTTAGTGCTGTTCCATTTTTTCTAACTAGATAGATTTGTTTAGGATTGGTCTGGCTGTGCATGAGCAACTATGCTTTTCCACTAATTTTGTTTATAAGGACAGATATTCTTTAACTTGTCTATCTTCCGCTATTTTGGGGTTTATTTACTAAATGTATTGGTTAAAATTTTGAGTTTTGGAGAGCAGTAACTGTAGTAATGCAGTAATGTAATACAATGGGTAATTTACAATTCACTTTATTGTTTAAGCTTTTATTTGTAATTTTTAGTTTAAAGGTTTAACGTTGTATTGGAATTTATAATCAATACCAATTCATTATTGTTTCACAAACATAAATAATTCTATGATAATGTTCCAGTATAGGTGACCACACTGGACAGCTTACTGTAATTTATTCACTTAAATAGTTATCAATTAGTAAATAAGGAAATTAGTTTGTAATTTTATTCAGTTTATGGCTCTTGCTATAAAACTCGAGCCCATGAACGGACTATATTTGTATGTACAGAGCTTTGCCAGGAAAACTGCAGAGGAGAATTTGAGAATATTTATTAATATTTGATTTCTCAGCACAAATCTGATATTCTGTGCATCCTATTTCCCAAAGGCGCCAGTGCCTTATTGGTTATTAATAAGATTGAAAATAACAACAACAACAACACCACCATTGCAGACACTACACAGCGACTAATGTAGTAATCTGTTTTATTTCAATTTGTGCACATCATCAGTGCATGCAAATTGCGTAATAATACACAACTTAATGTAAAATTAGCCTTAAAAAATAGCACAGAACATATTAAAGCAGGACACAAGAAAGAGTTTCCAATACTGTTGTTGCATAGTGAAATTTGCTTCACATTACAAAATTGAAATATACCGTATATACTCGAGTATAAGCCGACCCGAGTATAAGCCGACCCCCCTAATTTTGCCACAAAAAACTGGGAAAACTTATTGACTCGAGTATAAGCCTAGGGTGAAAATGCAGCATTTACCGGTGAATTTCAAAAATAAAAATAGATCATTATTTCCCCATAGCTGTGCCATATAGTGCTCTACACCATTCATATTTCCCCATAGCTGTGCCCCATATAGTGCTCTGCATCGTTCACTGTGCCCCCTAGCTGTGCCATATACAGTGCTCTGCACCGTTCACTGTGCCCCATAGCTGTGCCATATACCGTGCTCTGCACCGTTCATTGTGCCCCCTAGCTGTGCCATATACAGTGCTCTGCACCGTTCATTGTGCCCCCTAGCTGTGCCATATACAGTGCTCTGCACCGTTCACTGTGCCCCCTAGCTGTGCCATATACAGTGCTCTGCACCGTTCATTGTGCCCCCTAGCTGTGCCTTATACGGTGCTCTGCACCGTTCATTGTGCCCCCTAGCTGTGCCTTATACGGTGCTCTGCACCGTTCATTGTGCCCCCTAGCTGTGCCATATACGGTGCTCTGCACCGTTCATTGTGCCCCCTAGCTGTGCCATATACAGTGCTCTGCACCGTTCACTGTGCCCCCTAGCTGTGCCCCATATAGTGCTCTGCACCGTTCATTGTGCCCCCTAGCTGTGCCCCATATAGTGCTCTGCACCGTTCACTGTGCCCCCTAGCTGTGCCATATACGGTGCTCTGCACCGTTCATTGTGCCCCCTAGCTGTGCCATATACAGTGCTCTGCACCGTTCACTGTGCCCCCTAGCTGTGCCATATACAGTGCTCTGCACCGTTCACTGTGCCCCCTAGCTGTGCCATATACGGTGCTCTGCACCGTTCACTGTGCCCCCTAGCTGTGCCTTATACGGTGCTCTGCACCGTTCATTGTGCCCCCTAGCTGTGCCTTATACGGTGCTCTGCACCGTTCATTGTGCCCCCTAGCTGTGCCTTATACGGTGCTCTGCACCGTTCATTGTGCCCCCTAGCTGTGCCATATACGGTGCTCTGCACCGTTCATTGTGCCCCCTAGCTGTGCCATATACGGTGCTCTGCACCGTTCATTGTGCCCCCTAGCTGTGCCATATACAGTGCTCTGCACCGTTCACTGTGCCCCCTAGCTGTGCCATATACAGTGCTCTGCACCGTTCACTGTGCCCCCTAGCTGTGCCATATACGGTGCTCTGCACCGTTCATTGTGCCCCCTAGCTGTGCCTTATACGGTGCTCTGCACCGTTCATTGTGCCCCCTAGCTGTGCCATATACGGTGCTCTGCACCGTTCATTGTGCCCCCTAGCTGTGCCATATACAGTGCTCTGCACCGTTCACTGTGCCCCCTAGCTGTGCCATATACAGTGCTCTGCACCGTTCACTGTGCCCCCTAGCTGTGCCATATACAGTGGTCTGCACCGTTCATTGTGCCCCCTAGCTGTGCCATATACAGTGCTCTGCACCGTTCACTGTGCCCCCTAGCTGTGCCATATACGGTGCTCTGCACCGTTCACTGTGCCCCCTAGCTGTGCCTTATACGGTGCTCTGCACCGTTCACTGTGCCCCCTAGCTGTGCCTTATACAGTGCTCTGCACCGTTCATTGTGCCCCCTAGCTGTGCCTTATACGGTGCTCTGCACCGTTCACTGTGCCCCATAGATGTGCCATATACGGTGCTCTGCACCGTTCACTGTCCCCATAGATGCTCCACATTAATCTGTGCTGCCGCTGCTACTGCTGCAATAAAAAAAAAAAAACACATACTCACCTCCCTTGATTGCAGCTCCCGGCGTCTCGTTCCGGCGCCTCCATCTTCCCGGCGTCTCTGCTCTGACTGATCAGGCAGAGGGCGCCGCGCACACTATATGCGTCATCGCGCCCTCTGCCTGAACAGTCAGAGCGCAGACGCCGGGAAGATGGAGGCGCCGGCCGGGAAGATGGAGCGACGCTCGGCGGCTGGAACGAGGACAGGTGAATATGCTATACTCACCTAGTCCTGGCGATCCTCGCGCTGTCCCCTCCTGTCTTCGGCGCTGCAGCTTCTTCCTCTATCAGCGGTCACCGGCACCGCTGATTAGAGAAATGAATAAGCGGCTCCACCCCTATGGGAGGTGGAGCCGCTTATTCATTTCTGTAATGAGCGGTCCCACGTGACCGCTGAAGAGAGGAAGAAGCTGCAGCGCCGAAGCCCGTGGGACGGCAGGGACAGCGCGAGGATCGCTGGGACTAGGTAAGTATACCCCAGCGCCCTCACCCCCTCACCCGCCGACCCCACCGCTACCGTGACTCGAGTATAAGCCGAGGGGGGCACTTTCAGCCCTAAAATTTGGGCTGAAAATCTCGGCTTATACTCGAGTATATACGGTAATTATGTTGCACATTACAACCACAATGTTGTAGTTAAGTTAGAATTTAATGTAATGCTTTTATTTCATATTTCATATCTAGTATAACATTTAATTAAATTGTACTTAAAATGTACTACTTGCTCTCCTTCAGGGTAGTTTCACAAACATAGTGTTAGGGCTAGCGAAACGCACCAAAAAATTAGAGAGAACGTATGAGGTGCATTCGCAGCCCAGGGTCCACCGTGCAGAGATGGAACCTGCTGCTCAGTAATGACGAACTATATGGTGGTACAATGTGGATACACACATTGGTTAACTTCAACCTGTATGAAGAAAGCGAACCCTGTTGCATCCCAGGGCCGTGGTACCGCACAAAGAGCGCAAGCAAGGAATCACAGAACTCTAACCCAGGACACAGGATTAGAGTTCGTGTAGACTTCTTGTGCTCGATACCACAATAAGGGGTATCAGAGTAACAGAAAAGGTAACTTATATGCACAAGAGTGCGTGCTGTGCCACTCTGGCGGATGCCACTAACCACCCAGACTTGGGACAGGAAAGTGCTGTAATAGCGCATGGCGCCGCACTTGCAGTCACTGCAATTAGACGCTGTTTCGTGTGTTTTTGTACTCATAGCTCAGCCGGGCGCTAGATAGCAGACATTAACCTTACACGAGCAGTCATACACAAGGGAGGGGATGATTAAAGAACGATTTGCACTCATCAACACACACGTTTTCAAATGTACACTAGCGCATGGCCGAGCGGCCATGCAAACCTTTTATAGCGGCAGTGCTGCAAGACCTTCCAGATGGACCAATAGGTGCCGCAACAGAACCTGAGCATATAAATCTCGACCTCCAACGGGAGGTCATCCCGTGGGCATGCTCAGTATGAGAAAAGCAGGACTTTGTCCCAGAAAGACCGGCCCGCTGCTGATCATTACCCCCCTCCTAGGGCCCCCCTCCTTGGGCCTCGCTATGCTCGAAGGCAGCAATGAGCTGCGCAGCTCGAATGTACTCATCAGGCTCCCAGGACCTGTCCTCTGGGCAATAACCATTCCAATCCACCAAATAAAATTTTTTACCACGTCCCACCTTACACCCCAAGATAGCATTCACCTCATAATCGTCCGTAGACAAACCTGATGACCCGGCAGATTACTCGGAAAACCGGGACATGTGTACGGGCTTTAAGAGGGACACATGAAAGGTGTCGGTGATACCAAGGCATGGAGGAAGGGCCAGACGGCAGACCACAGGATTAACCTGTTCGAGGACCTTGAATGGACCCAAGTAGCGAGGTGCAAACTTAGTGGACTCAACTTGCAGCCTGATGTTATGGACGGAGAGCCACACTAAGTTGCCAGGAGCAAAGGTCAGAGAGGGGCGCCGATGTGCATCAGCGGAGGACCTCATTCTCTGTTTGGAGGCCCGGATGGCATCCTGAGTGCAGTCCCAAGCGTCCCGTGCCTCCACAGCCCAGTCTGCCACCCTGGAGTCAGAAGAAGATGCGGGCATAGGCACAGGAACCTGCAGATGCGAGCCGTAATTAAGGAGGAATGGGGTCTGCCCTGTGGAATTGGCTACAGCATTGTTTAGCGCAAACTCTGCCCATGGTAGCAAGGATGCCCAGTCATCCTGCCTGGCTGAAACAAAATGTCACAGATATGTGACCAGAGTCTTCTTGGCCCTCTCTACCAACCCATTCGTCTCGGTATGATATGCTGAAGAGAGATTCAACTCAATGCTGAGTAGACAACAAAGCTCTCTCCAGAATCGAGACACAATTTTGGGTCACTGACAATTTTGTTTGGCATACAGTGTAGGCGAAAGATATGCTTAATAAACAACGCTGCCAGAGCCCGTGCAGAAGGTAGCCGTGAAAGAGGCACCAAGTGCACCATTTTGGAAAAATGGTCGGTGATCACCCAAATAATGGTGCAGACTACGTGACTTGGGTAAGCCCACCACAAAATCCATCCGAACCATAAGCAGAGGTAAGCAATAAGCAGAAGCTCCTCTTCCTCCTTCTCAGATGATACAACGGAGCGAGAGAGAGCATTGGCACGAATATTCTTCTCCTTGGAGAAAAAATGGGGGGTGAAATGGAACTGGGAGAAGAACAGGGACCATCTGGCCTGGCGAGAATTTAGCCGCTTGGCTGTCTGTAAGTAGACCAAGTTTTTGTGGTCTGTGAATACTTGGAAGGGAAAGCGAGCCCCCTCCAAAAGGTGTCTCCACTCAGAGAAAGCCAACTTCATTGCTAGCAACTCCCTGTCCCTGATGGAATAATTCCTCTCCGCTGGTATGAAGGTCTTGGAATAGAAGAAGCAGGGATGCTTCCGACTTTGAGCATCCTTTTGGAAGAGGACTGCTCCAGCACCAACAGATGAGGCATCCATCTCCATTTTAAATGGCTTATCAACATCGGGGCGATGTAAGATGGGAGCGCTAGCAAAATGAGACTTAATAGAAGTGAAGGCCTTAGAGACCTCCTCAGACCACAATTTGGGATTTGCTCCCTTCTTGGTGAGGGCTACCAAGGGAGCTACCACAGTTGAGAAATGAGGGATGAACTGGCGATAATAGTTAATGAACCTCATAAAGCGCTGCACCGCTTTAAGAGAATGGGGTTCTTGCCAGTCCATCACAGCCTGGGCGTAGATGATATATCCCAGGAGAGGTAAGGACTAAAGCTCAAACACACATTTCTCCAACTTGGCGTACAGGGAATTTGCTTGTAAGAGGTCAAAGACTCTGCAAACATCTCTCCGGTGGGAGTCAATATCTGGAGAGTAGATGAGAATATCATCCAGATAGACTACAACCAAGGTGGAGAGCATATCCCGGAAGATATCGTTTACAAAGTCTTGGAAAATGGCTGGGGCATTACAGAGCCAAAAAGGCATCACTAGGTATTCACAGTGCCCATCCCTGGTGTTAAAAGCCGTCTTTCATTCGCCCCCCCTCACGGATACGAATCAGGTTGTAAGCACCCCGCAGATCTAGTTTAGTAAATACCCTTGCTCCCCGAAGCCTATCAAAGAGCTCAGATATCAGGGGCAGTGGATATTTATCCTTAACGATGATGACGTTAAGACCCCTGTAGTCTATACATGGATGTAGTTCCCCGCTCTTCTTCTGCATGAAGAAGAACCCAGCCCCTGCAGGTGACACTGACTTCCTAACTAATAAATCTGTTATGAACAGGTGATTCAGAACCACAACAGACCTGGTGGTTAAGAGCACACAAAGTGACCTGATAGTTACTAATAACATAGGACGAGCTCTGAGACGTGGGAACTCTGCTGACCGCAATCCCTAATCCTATCACACCACACTAGAGGTAGCCGTGGAGCGCTCCTGACCAGACCTAGGCGCCTCGGGCACAGCCTGAGAAACTAGCTAGCCCTGAAGATAGAAAAATAAGCCTACCTTGCCTCAGAGAAATCCCCCAAAGGAAAAGGCAGCCCCCCACATATAATGACTGTGAGTAAAGATGAAAATACAAACACAGAGATGAAATAGATTTTAGCAAAGTGAGGCCCGACTTACTGAATAGACCGAGGATAGGAAAGATAGCTTTGCGGTCAGCACAAAAACCTACAAACAACCACACAGAGGGTGCAAAAAGACCCTCCGCACCGACTAACGGTACGGAGGTGCTCCCTCTGCGTCCCAGAGCTTCCAGCAAGCAAGAAAAAGCAATATAGCAAACTGGACAGAAAAAATAGCAAACAAAAGTAACACAAGCAGAACTTAGCTTATGCAGTGAAGACAGGCCACAAGAACGATCCAGGAGAGAGCAAGACCAATACTGGAACATTGACTGGAGGCCAGGAACAAAGAACTAGGTGGAGTTAAATAGAGCAGCACCTAACGACTTAACCTCGTCACCTGAGGAAGGAAACTCAGAAGCCGCAGTACCACTCATGACCACAGGAGGGAGCTTGACCACAGAATTCACAACAGTACCCCCCTTGAGGAGGGGTCACCGAACCCTCACCAGAGCCCCCAGGCCGACCAGGATGAGCCAAATGAAAGGCACGAACCAGATCGGCAGCATGAACATCAGAGGCAAAGACCCAGGAATTATCCTCCTGACCATAGCCCTTCCACTTAACCAGGTACTGGATTTTCCGTCTCGAAATACGAGAATCCAAAATCTTCTCCACTATATACTCCAACTCCCCCTCAACCAAAACCGGGGCAGGAGGATCAACGGATGGAACCACAGGTGCCACATATCTCCGCAACAATGACCTATGGAATACATTATGGATGGAAAAAGAAGCTGGAAGGGTCAAACGAAAAGACACAGGATTAAGAACCACAGAAATCCTATACGGACCAATGAAACGAGGCTTAAACTTAGGAGAGGAAACTTTCATAGGAATATAACGAGACGACAACCAAACCAAATCCCCAACACGAAGTCGGGGACCCACACAGCGCCTGCGGTTAGCGAAACGTTGAGCCTTCTCCTGGGACAATGTCAAATTGTCCACTACATGAGTCCAAATCTGCTGCAACCTATCCACCACAGTATCCACACCAGGACAGTCTGAAGACTCAACCTGCCCTGAAGAGAAACAAGGATGGAAACCAGAATTGCAGAAAAACGGTGAAACCAAAGTAGCCGAGCTGGCCTGATTCTTAAGGGCGAACTCAGCCAAAGGCAAAAAGGACACCCAATCATCCTGATCAGCAGAAACAAAACATCTCAGATATGTTTCCAAGGTCTGATTGGTTCGTTCAGTTTGGCCATTTGTCTGAGGATGGAAAGCCGAGGAAAAAGACAAATCAATGCCCATCCCAGCACAAAAGGCTCGCCAAAACCTCAAAACAAACTGGGAACCTCTGTCAGAAACGATGTTCTCCGGAATACCATGTAAACGAACCACATGCTGGAAAAACAATGGCACCAAATCAGAGGAGGAAGGCAATTTAGACAAGGGTACCAAATGGACCATCTTAGAGAAGCGATCACAAACCACCCAAATGACCGACATCTTTTGAGAGACGGGGAGATCCGAAATAAAATCCATAGAGATATGTGTCCAGGGCCTCTTCGGGACCGGCAAGGGCAAAAGCAACCCACTGGCACGAGAACAGCAGGGCTTAGCCCGAGCACAAATCCCACAGGACTGCACAAACGAACGCACATTCCGCGACAGAGACGGCCACCAAAAGGATCTAGCCACCAAATCTCTGGTACCAAAGATTTTAGGATGACCAGCCAACACTGAACAATGAACCTCAGAGATAACTCTACTTGTCCATTTATCAGGGACAAAAAGTTTCTCCACTGGGCAACGGTCAGGTCTATTAGCCTGAAATTTTTGCAGCACCCGCCGCAAATCAGGGGAGATGGCAGACAAAATTACCCCCTCTTTGAGAATACCCGCCGGCTCAGGCAAACCCGGAGAGTCGGGCACAAAACTCCTAGACAGGGCATCCGCCTTCACATTTTTAGAGCCCGGAAGGTACGAAACCACAAAGTCAAAACGGGAGAAAAACAGCGACCAACGAGCCTGTCTAGGATTCAACCGTTTGGCAGACTCGAGATACGTCAAGTTCTTGAGATCAGTCAAGACCACCACGCGATGCTTAGATCCTTCAAGCCAATGACGCCACTCCTCGAATGCCCACTTCATGGCAAGCAACTCTCGATTGCCAACATCATAATTATGCTCAGCAGGCGAAAACTTCCTGAAAAAGAAGGCACATGGTTTCATCACCGAGCCATCAGAACTTCTTTGCGACAAAACAGCCCCTGCTCCAATCTCAGAAGCATCAACCTCGACCTGGAACGGGAGAGAAACATCTGGTTGGCACAACACAGGGGCAGAAGAAAAACAACGCTTCAACTCCTGAAAAGCTTCCACAGCAGCAGAAGACCAATTGACCACATCAGCACCCTTCTTGGTTAAATCAGTCAACGGTTTAGCAATACTAGAAAAATTATTGATGAAGCGACGATAAAAATTAGCAAAGCCCAGGAACTTTTGCTGACTCTTCAGAGATGTCGGCTGAGTCCAATCATAAATGGCCTGAACTCTAACACGGTCCATCTCGATAGTAGAAGGGGAAAAAATGAAACCCAAAAATGAAACCTTCTGAACACCAAAGAGACACTTTGACCCCTTCACAAACAAAGAATTCGCACGCAGGACCTGGAACACCATTCTAACCTGCTTCACATGAGACTCCCAATCATCCGAGAAGACCAAAATATCATCCAAGTATACAATCAGGAATTTATCCAGGTACTCTCGGAAGATGTCATGCATAAAGGACTGAAATACTGATGGAGCATTAGAAATCCCGAATGGCATAACCAGGTACTCAAAATGGCCCTCGGGCGTATTAAATGCCGTTTTCCATTCATCGCCCTGCTTAATACGCACAAGATTATACGCACCACGAAGATCTATCTTGGTGAACCAACAAGCCCCCTTAATCCGAGCAAACAAATCAGACAGCAGCGGCAAGGGGTACTGAAATTTGACTGTGATTTTATTTAGAAGGCGGTAATCAATACAAGGTCTCAGCGAACCATCCTTCTTGGCCACAAAAAAGAACCCTGCTCCCAATGGCGACGACGACAGGCGAATATGACCCTTCTCCAAGGATTCCTTTACGTAACTCCGCATAGCGGCATGCTCAGGCACAGATAAATTAAACAGTCGACCTTTAGGAAACTTACTACCAGGAATCAAATCGATAGCACAATCGCAATCCCTATGCGGAGGTAAGGCACTGGACTTGGGCTCATCAAATACATCCCGGTAATCTGACAAGAACTCTGGGACCTCAGAAGGGGTGGATGATGAAATAGACAGAAATGGAACATCACCATGTACCCCCTGACAACCCCAGCTGGACACAGACATAGATTTCAAATCCAATACTGGGTTATGGACTTGTAGCCATGGCAACCCCAACACGACCACATCATGCAGATTATGCAACACCAAAAAGCGAATATCCTCCTGATGCACAGGAGCCATGCACATGGTCAGTTGGGTCCAGTACTGAGGCTTATTCTTGGCCAAAGGCGTAGCACAAATTCCTCTCAATGGAATAGGATACTGCAAGGGCTCCAAGAAAAACCCACAGCGCCTAGCAAACTCCAAGTCCATCAAATTCAGGGCAGCGCCTGAATCCACAAATGCCATGACAGAATAGGATGACAAAGAGCAGATCAAAGTAATGGACAAAAGAAATTTCGACTGTACCGTACCAATGGTGGCAGACCTAGCGAACCGCTTAGTGCGCTTAGGACAATCGGAGATAGCATGAGTGGAATCACCACAGTAAAAACACAGCCCATTCCGACGTCTGTGTTCTTGCCGTTCAGCTCTGGTCAAAGTCCTATCACATTGCATAGGCTCAGGTTTATTCTCAGATAATACCGCCAAATGGTGCACAGTTTTACGCTCACGCAAGCGTCGATCGATCTTAATGGCCAAACACATAGACTCATTCAGACCAGCGGGCATAGGAAATCCCACCATGACATCCTTAAGGGCTTCAGAGAGACCCTTTCTGAAAATCGCTGCCAGCGCACATTCATTCCATTGCGTGAGCACAGACCATTTCCTAAACTTCTGACAATATATCTCTTGCAGTGAGATGATCCACACAAGAAGACAGACCTTTAATGTCCATCACTACACCTGTGTCCTGAACCACCCAAATGTCTAGGGGAAAAGAAAGACAAAACACAGTGCAGAGAAAAAAAAATGGTCTCAGAACTTCTCTTTTCCCTCTATTAAGAAGCATTAGTACTTTGGCCTCCAGTACTGTTATGAACAGGTGATTCAGAACCACAACAGACCTGGTGGTTAAGAGCACACAAAGTGACCTGATAGTTACTAATAACATAGGATGAGCTCTGAGACGTGGGAACTCTGCTGACCGCAATCCCTAATCCTATCACACCACACTAGAGGTAGCCGTGGAGCGCTCCTGACCAGACCTAGGCGCCTCGGGCACAGCCTGAGAAACTAGCTAGCCCTGAAGATAGAAAAATAAGCCTACCTTGCCTCAGAGAAATTCCCCAAAGGAAAAGGCAGCCCCCCACATATAATGACTGTGAGTAAAGATGAAAATACAAACACAGAGATGAAATAGATTTTAGCAAAGTGAGGCCCGACTTACTGAATAGACCGAGGATAGGAAAGATAGCTTTGCGGTCAGCACAAAAACCTACAAACAACCACGCAGAGGGCGCAAAAAGACCCTCCGCACCGACTAACGGTACGGAGGTGCTCCCTCTGCGTCCCAGAGCATCCAGCAAGCAAGAAAAAGCAATATAGCAAACTGGACAGAAAAAATAGCAAACAAAAGTAACACAAGCAGAACTTAGCTTATGCAGTGAAGACAGGCCACAAGAACGATCCAGGAGAGAGCAAGACCAATACTGGAACATTGACTGGAGGCCAGGAACAAAGAACTAGGTGGAGTTAAATAGAGCAGCACCTAACGACTTAACCTCGTCACCTGAGGAAGGAAACTCAGAAGCCGCAGTACCACTCATGACCACAGGAGGGAGCTTGACCACAGAATTCACAACATAAATCCTCCTGCCAGATTTTCCAAGATGTACTGTGACATTGCCTCCATCTCTGGGAGAGATAAGGATAGACTCGACCCCGGGGAGGCTCAGCACCAGGCAGAAGGTCAATAGGACAGTCATAGGGGCGGTGAGGTGGAAGGCTCTCCACAGCCCTTTTGGAGAACACGTCGGCATAGGACCAATATTGTTTGGGGAGAGAGAAAAGATCTGCGGGTACTTCCGTAGCAGCAACCGGAACTTAGATCCCGCTCGCAACACTTCCATGGCCTCATGTGCCTCAGGTGCTTGGACCGGAGATTCCAAAGGTTTGGCGAAGGTGGGAGCCAGCCGAAACCTCTGCCTACACTGGGCTCACACCTCGGCTCGGTAAAACGGAGGTCAATATGAGTGGATATAGCTATTAGCTCCTCCAGGGTGGCGGGAATCTTCCTAGTGGACAAAGCGTCCTTCTCATGGTCAGCCAGCCCCCTCCAAAATATAGGGATAAGGGCTTTATCCGACCACTCCAGCTCAGACGCTAAGGTGCGGAAGTGGACTGCAAATTGGCTGACCAAGGACAAGCCCTGAGTCAATGCCAACAGTTGGAACGCCGAATCATGGGTGACACAATGTTAGGGTTGGCGGAACGCACCGAGTATATATATATATATATGTATAAATAAGTGCGTTCGCAACCCGGGGTCCACCGTGCAGGAGGGAAACCTGCTGCTTGCAAATGGTGGCGCTATATGGTGGTATAAGCTAACTCTGTTAACTCCACAGAGTCGCTAGAAATAAGATGCTGTGTCCTGTTAGCGTCACAGGGGAACACAGCTAACTGCTGAGCTGGAGGCAGTCAGTGGTCACGCACTCAGAAAAGCACACAAACACTCCTCACCGGAGGTGCTGGTATTCTAGGGGCTTATTTCAGCCGGGTCCCTGAACACACACAGGCGCGACCACAATTAACAAGCTCATGACATGAGGTGATACTAGCACATGGTTGTGCGGCCATGCAAACCTTTTATAGCTGCAGCAGCTTCAGGACCTTCCTAGGGAACCAATGGAAGTTGCTACAGTACCTGAGCAACTTCAGGACCAGGATCAATATTAGCTGTTGCAGTACCTGAGCATGTGAACCCTGACCTACAATGAGAGGTCTTACCTTGAGCATGCTCAGTGTGTGCAAAGCAGGACTTAGTCCCAGAAAAGCCTGCTCGCCGCTGACCAGTGCAGGCTACAACAGCAGAGCCTGGAAAGGCAGCAGTAACCCTTTGCACAGTATCAGACTGAGCGAGACACTGGGACCGACGTCTCCGCTGAGCAGGCTCCACTGCGGCTGATGTAGAATGGGAGACCGCAGCAGACACGGCTCGAGATTCCCCCTGTGCAGCAGCAGGAACTCGACTCCTAACACACGAGGTCCTAAAAAGACCTGTTTCAGAGTGCTCAGGAAGCACTCTGCACCACATGATCGCCACGGCATCGTAGCTCATTCCAACACCCTGTCTGACAGGAGAGACCAAATGAATCCCACCTTTGCCTGCTCTGTGGGGAAACATGCAGCCAGGAGCTTGAGGTGTATAGAGCACTGGCTCACGAATCCCCTACAAGATTTGCTATCACCAGAAAATTTATCTGGCAGCGGGAGGTGAGATATGGTCAGAACAGGGGTGGCAGTGGACAAAGTAGCTGCAGCCACGCTAGCAGCCTGAACAGCTACTGTGGTATCATCCACAGCTGAGGTTGGCACTCGAGAGCCACCAACCTACCCTCCAGCTGCTGGATGTACAGCAAGGATTGCTGTTTGTCCATCATTACTAGCCAGACCGTGGCGCTAGTGTAATGTTAGGGCTAGCGGAACACACCAAAAAATTAGACAGAACGTATGATGTGCGTTCGCAGCCCGGGGTCCACTGTGCAGAGATGGAACCTGCTGCTGAGTAATAACGGACTATCTGGCAGTACACACATGGGTTAACTTCACCCTGTATGAAGGTTAGCGAACCCTGTTGCGTCACAGGCCCGCGGTACCACACAAAGAGCGCAAGCAAGGAATCACAGAACTCTATCCCAGGACACAGGATTAGAGTTCGTGTAGACCTCTTGCACTCGACACCACAATAGGTGTATCAGACTAACAGAAAAGGTAACTTATATGCACAAGAGTGCGTGCTGTGCCACTGTAGCGGACACCACTAACCACCCAGACTTTGGACAGGAAAGCGATCTAATAGCGCACGGCGCCGCACTGGCAGTCACAGGAATTAGACGTTGTTTTGTGTGTTTTTGTGCTGATAGCTCAGCCGGGCGCTAGATAGCAGACATTAACCTTACACGAGCAGTCATACACAAGGGAGGGGATGATTAAAGAACGACTTGCACTCAACACACACATGTTTTCAAATGTACACTAATGGATGGCCGAGCGGCCATGCGAACCCTTTATAGCGGCAGTGCTACAAGACCTTCCAGATGGACCAATAGGAGCCCCAACAGGACCTGAGCATGTGATCCCCGACCTCCAATGGGAGGTCTTCCCGTGGGCATGCTCAGTATGAGAAAAGCAGGACTTAGTCTCAGAAAGACCTGCTCGCTGCTGATCACTGCTGGCTACATAGACAGAGCCTGGAAGGGCAGCAATAACCAGTTGTCCAGTATCAGCCTGAGGGCTCCTTTCCACTTGCGAGGAAAATGGATGAGTGCAATCCGATAAAAAATCGGATTGCACTCGGACCAATGTTATTCAATAGGTGGTTTTCATTTGCGATTTTTTTCTCAGCCGAATAGCAAGGTGACATTAACCCTTCATTAACCCATATCCCACTGCTACACGGGAGTGGGAAGAGAGTGGCCAAGTGCCAGAATAGGTCCATCTTCCAGATGTGCCTTTTCTGGGGTGGCTGGGGGCAGATATTTTTTAGCCGGGGGGGCCAATAACCATGGACCCTCTCCAGGCTATTAATGTCTGCCCTCAGTCACTGGCTTTACCACTCTGGTGGAGAAAATTGCGCGGGAGCCCACACCAATTTTTTCCGGGATTTAACCCTTTAATTTAACCCCTTCACCCCCGGAGCTTTTTCCGCTTTTTCATTTTCGTTTTTTGCTCCCCTCCTTCCCAGAGCCATAACTTTTTTGTTTTTCCGTCAATATGGCCATGTGAGGGCTTGTTTTTTGCGGGACGAGTTGTACTTTTGAACGATACCATTGATTTTACCATGCCATGTAACAGAAAACGGGAAAAAAATTCCAAGTGTGATGAAATTGCAAAAAAAGTGCAATCTCACACTTGTTTTTTGTTTGGCTTTTTTGCTAGGTTCACTAAATGCTAAAACTAACCTGCCATTATGATTCTCCAGGTCATTACGAGTTCATAGACACCAAACATGTCTAGGTTATTTTTTATCTAAGTGGTGAAAAAAAATTCCAAATTTTGCTAAAAAAAAAAAAAAAAAAAAAAAAAAAGCGCGATTTTCAGATACCCGTAGCGTCTCCAATTTTCGTGATCTGGGGTCAGGTGAGGGCTTATTTTTTGCTTGCCGAGCTGGCGTTTTTAATGATACCATTTTGGTGTAGATACGTTCTTTTGATCGCCCGTTATTGCATTTTAATGCAATGTCGCGGCGACCAAAAAAACGTAATTGTGGCGTTTTGATTTTTTTTCTCGCTACGTCATTTAGCGGTCAGGTTAATCCTTTGTTTTTATTGATAGATCGGGCAATTCTGAACGCGGCGATACCAAATATGTGTATGTTTGATTTTTTTTTAATTGTTTTATTTTGATTGGGGCGAAAGGGGGTGATTTGAACTTTTATATATTTTTTATTTTTTTATATTTTTAATTACTTTTTTTTTTTAATTTTGGCATGCTTCAATAGCCTCCATAGGAGGCTAGAAGCATGCATAACTCGATCGGCTCTGCTACATAGAGATGAAGTACAGATCACCTCTATGTAGCAGAAATGCAGGGTTGCTTTGAACGCCGACCACAGGGTGGCGCTCAAAGAAATCGGCCATCAACAACCATAGAGGAGACCTCTGGTTGTTATGGCGATGCACTGCTGACCCCCGATCATGTGACGGGGGTCCGCAGTGCGAGCAGCTCCGGCCGCGCGGCCGGGAGCGCTAGTTAAATGCCGCTGTCAGCGCTTGACGGCGGCATTTAACTAGTTAATGGGCGTGGGCGGATCGCGATTCCGCTCGCGCTCATTGCGCGCACATGTCAGCTGTACAAAACAGCTGACATGTCGCGGCTTTGAGGTGGGCTCACCGCCGGAGCCCACCTCAAAGCAGGGGATCTGCCAGCTGACGTACTATTCCGTCAGCTGGCAGAAAGGGGTTAATAGCTAGAAACACCAAATTTGACTGAAAAACACTTCTTACATTACTAAAGAGGAATATGTAATAAAAGAATGGATATGAGATGGTTTACTGTATGTAAACCATGTCTCATATCCTGTCGGGTTTGTGAAGGAGATAGCAAAAGCCGGCAATTGAATTACCGGCCTTTCTGCTATCTAGCGCTGCATTAAATATAAATATATATATATATATATATAGAGGTGTCTCACTGACATATATATGTATATATACCTATTCTATGTGTATATATCTACTCTAATCTAACCTGTAAGTGTGATTTTACTGTACACTGCGCTGAATTACCGGCTTTTCGAAGGACACCGATGCGTTAAAATCGGACAGCAATACCGATGTCATACGGATGTTGCGATAAAAAACCGCATGACACTCGCATGACAATCGCATGATTTTCCTGTGTTTTTTCGGTCTAGATTACAGACTTTTTTTTTTATCTTAAGTGGAAAAGAGGCCTGAGCTAGATGCTGGGACCAATGTCTCTGCTGAGCAGGCTCCACTGCGGCTGGAGACGAATGGGACTCCGCAGCGGAAATGGTTCGAGATTCACCCTGTGCAGAGGCGGGAACTCGACACCTAACACAAAGTTTGTTATGATAGCGTAGCAACTCACTTGGGAAAATAGTAACACACTAATAACTGCATCTGACCCTGCTGGGTTCCTGTACAGACTAACGATCTTGACCCTGCAGTCCCTAGTGGATCCTGTGAGAGCTGAGATAGATCTAAACATTTCTCATAAAGAACAAGAGGGCTGAGTGCAAATTACTTACAGAAGGAAAAGTATGTTAAAATAGAAAGAGATACCATAGTGTGCAAAACAAAAAGCGAAATACAAAATACAGGATTAAGTATGTACTGATGGATAATATTCTCACACTTCCTAAAAAGAAACAGAAGTGTGATGAACCCTTGCTGGTTTTTCATTGACAGGCTTAAACTACATCCATATGTCTGGACATCCAACTATCACCAACAGGAAATGCCAAGCAGGGTAATGTATATTAAGCTCACCAGAAAGGTGATGGGGCAGTCAAATGAGTAAATGAAAACCCTGTTACCCTAAAAAGGCTGAAGCAAGAATGACAGAAACTAAACACCAAGAGAAAAAGGTGAAGAAGCCGACCACAAGGCACAGGCTCAAGGATTTGAACCCAGACACATAACAGAGTTCAGCGTTTCATCCAAAAAAGTGGGACGATTTTTTTCTCACTTGTCATCTGTGTGCTGTCTGTATATAATTCATTTTTTTTTACAGCAGCAGCTATTAATCATTTACAAGACCATTTACAGTTTCCTATGTTACAGAATTACAATGCAGCCATAAAAATTGGATGCTATACTGTTGCTCTGTCTGGCATCCAATTTTCTTGTACATCCATTAGCTTGAAAGGATGAGTATCATCTGATTTTGGAAGAAACTAGTGCATGCTATGATTTTTTTCACACGATGATTCAGTCACTGACAAAAATTAGTCATCTACACTGCCCCATTAAATAACATTGGTCTGAGTGCTGTCTGGTTTCTTCAAGGACAGTACTCAGGCCAAAATATGTTCATGTGAATGAGGCCTTATAGTGCCACAACCATGGTGTCTGAGAGCTTGCAGTCGCCTGATTGAGTCCAAAAGGAATTAAAACAAAATCTAATTTCAAGGCAATGGCGGGGTTGTCATCTTGTTTTTCTACACAACTAATGTTTTTTACAGACACATTGAAACATCATAATGACTAATAAGATTTGAAGTGATACGTGTCTACAAATTATAAAACAGATGAAGACATTGTTAGGACTGGCGGAACGCACCAAGACAGATGGTATAGATGCGTTCGCAGTCCGGGGTCCACCGTGCAGGTGAAAACCTGCTGCTAGCAATTAGCAGACTATATGGCGGTACACTAAAGTGTACACGCGTGGGTTAACCTCACCCAGCGTGAAAGAAGCAATTCTGTTAAGGCACAGGACCGCGGTACCGCACCTGAAGCGCGAGCAAGTAGTCAGCGAACTCAACCCCAACTAGGATTAAAGTCCGATTAGACCCTTGCTGGCACAACACCGCAACTGGGTGTGTAAGGAAACTGAAGAGCAATATTAAGGCACAAGAGTGCATGCGGTGCCGCACTGACGAACGCCACTAACCATCCAGGCTTGGGTAAGGAAAGCACAGAGGAAGTGCACGGCGCCGTACTGGTGGTCACAGCAACTGGACGCTATAATGTGTGACTAGTGCTGTAGGATAAGTCGGGCGCTAGGTAGCAGCCATACACCTTCCGCGAACAGTCATTCAATAGGGTAGGGGTATCCAAGGACGACTTGCACTCACAACGTACACACATTAGCGATTGAAAGACAATACTAGCGCATGGCCGTGCGGTCATGCGCAGTTTATATAACAGCAGCACAGGAAGTGGCCACAGCACCTTTGCCCTTCCAAGACCTGCCAAGAGGACCAATGGAATGTGCTGCAGAGCCTGAGCACATGACCCTCGATCTCCAACGGGAGATCTTACCCTGGGCATGCTCAGTACGTGCAGACAAGGACTTAGTCCCAGAGAAGTCCGCTCGCTGCTGACCAGCACTGACTTTAATGGCAGAGACTGGAGAAGCAGCAGTAACTCTCAGAACAGAGTGAGAATGAGCAAGACGCTGGGACCGACGTCTTTGCTGAGCAGACTCCACTGCGGCTGGACAAGAATGGGAGACCGCAGCGGAGGTGGCTCGAGATTCCCCCTGTGCAGAAGTGGGAACTCGACCCCTAACAGACATTGGCAGTAATTTCTGTGGTTTGTAAAACCATTATAAATAAAATCAAAGTAATCTTTATAATATCTTCCAGTTTTTAAAAAAAATCATAGACATATCACATTTTCTTACAGACAAGGAAAAATTCTCCTATTTTGTAATGCATTTCTGAGTGTATTTTTAATGTACTGCAATAGTGCATCTAGTTTGCGTTCCAAATACTATGAAATCACAACTATATAGTAAATCATCACAAGTTGCCATCTCCCTCAAAGGGGATTATGTATTTTTACTTTCCGTTGAATGATTGCCCAAGGAAAATAATAGGCTAAATTAACAGGTACCAACAAACAACAGATTTACCCTCATACAGATGTGTACAATGCTTTGACATATGACAACTGCTATTTTCTTTGGAGCGGATCAACACAGGTCTAAAGATAATTACCTAGTGATTCTGCTGTTGTAGACCAGTTATCAGTAAACACATACACAACACAATCCATGTTAAAAATAAAAAAATAAAAAATCGTGTTATTCTTACCTTCTGGCGTCACCCGCAGCCTTCCCGATGCTCATGATGCTCCCGTTCCCAGTAATGCCTTGCGAAATGACCCGATGACGTAGTGGTCTCGTGAGACTGCTATGTCATCTTGGGTCATTGCCGCAATGCATTACTAGGAATGGGAGCATCGCGAGCGTCACAAGCATTGGGAAGGCTGCGAGGGACGCCGGAAGGTGAGAATGTCAAGAATTTTTATTTTTTATTATTTTTAACATTATATCTTTTTACTATTGATGCTGCATAGGTAGCATCTGTACTGTAGTAAAAAGAGAGAAAGAGCTAGCGAGAGAGAATTTCCCTGACTGGAAATTCTTCCACGCATGCTCAGTTTCAAAAGATGGAACCCGTTACTGGATTCCTGCTTTTGACAGTCCATAGGCTTCCATTATAGCCAATGATAGACGGTGCAGGATCCGTCGCTGAGCGATTTTCCGACATGCACAAAAAACGTTCCTCTGTGTGTTGTCTCATCTCGACGGACAGCAATTTTACGACGGATCCAGTGCATGACGGATGAAACGGAAGGCCATCCATCACAATCTCTCGCTAATACAAGTCTATGAGAATAAAACGGATCCAGCAGAAACATTTGCTGGATCCGTTTTTTTTCACAAAACGACGGATTATGTCGGAAAAAGAAAGATGGAAGTGTGAAAGAGGCCTTGCACACCTCGCCTCTGCATATAGCACCAGCAACCGGATCTAGCTCTGATCACTACTCTTTAAACATTTAGATGCCACTGTCAGTCACTGGAAACTTTTAAATAGCTTTCTGGGGTGCTCATGAAATGGCTGGCTTTGGCAATAGTATAATTAAAGTTTTATGGACCCCATTGCCAAATTTGGTCAGATGTATGGACCATTGTAGCTTCCTAGATCTTATAAAGACATAAGTGTTCACAACCATGTACTAATGTCCTCCTCATCTTAGACCCTTCTTGAAATGATTTTCCTCATCCTAGCCTCTTTATTTAATAATGGCCCCCATTCTGGATCCCTTACTGCAATAATGTCCCCCATACTAGCCCTTCTTTTTAATAATGCCCCCCTTCCTATAATAATTTCCCCCACCCTGGGCCCTGTTCTTTAATAATATCCTCCATCCTGGCCCCTTTAATTATATTGCCCATCCTGTGCCTCCTCATGGTATTATGTCCTCCATCCTAGGTTCTTTCCTAATATAATATTCCCTATCTTAAGCCCTTTCCTGGCATAACGTCTGCCATTTTGACCCCTTCCTGTAATAATGTCCCTCAACCTGGGCCCCTTCCTGGCATAATGTCTATCATCCTTGCCCGTTTTTATAATGTCTGCCATCTTTCACCCTTTATTTAATAATGTCCCCCATCCTAGCCCCCTCCCTGGTATATTGTTCCCCATCCTGGTATTATGTCATACATCCTGGGCCCCATCCTGGTATAATGTGCCCCATCCAGTAACAATGTCCTCCACTCTTCTTCAACGCATTTAAAAAAAGAAAAATGATTCTCCTGACCTTCCCATGCTCCTATGATGCACAATGTCCTCTTCTATAGCCATTTCCACGCCAGCTTCTGACACCGGCGTGTCCACCATGGGCACACATGATGCCACTATTGGCCGCCCACGACAGGCACGCTGACATCAGATGCCAGTCCAACAAACAGGCTCTCCATGCATGTTTTGCAACTGTGACACAGCCACGACACATGCATCTGCGGAGCTGACCAGCTGATCAGCTGGCACGTTCCATGTATCCGGGTTCCCTCTGCACCTTATTCAGTAAGCGCTATAGCTTGCTGAATAAGCAGGGACCCGATCAAATTCACTCATCTCTAGTTAAAACCACCATCAAATCATTTCCTTCATCCTTTACAAAAGATTAACAGGTTGTTCCCATCTCAATTCATGCTCTTTATGTGACCCCTATTGATTTCTATGAAAGCTACAAATAGAACTCTAGCTTTGCTACGCTCAGCTACCTCGGTCCGGTCACCACTAGTGCGACGGGCGCCTGGATTGGGGTCATTACGGACTCAGCCATGAAAGGCTAAAATGGGAATAATATTTGAAAGTGCACTAGATAACTTGATTCTCCTCATCAAGATAGTATTGTTAATCCTGCCTTTATGTGAATCAGATATGGGACTTAATAAAGCATATCTGATTAGTTTGCCTAGGTTATTACCCTCTTTCTATATAAGAACATTTGTTACCATGTTTTTATAGACTACATTTTATGAGCTTGGAACATTTGTCGATAGAAGTTCATTTCCACAAGTTTGAATTGTTTTGGAATGTGAAATGTTTATGAGTGTTTCTTGGTAGGTTTAAGGAATTTATTGTATTGTGTTATCTCTTGTTTCTTATCTCTCACTTTTTAATGATACTCTTCTAATCCTTCTATTTCAGTAAAACAGGAATTAAAATGCTGTTTTCTTTTAGTGCTTTTTCATGTTTAAATAAAAGGGTATAGATCACCTAACATGTGGCAAACAAATTAACCATACATATGTCTCAAGAATCAGTCAGCTTCGTGCAGCCAGTTTATTGAGAATCAATTTAAAGAGGAGTTGTCAACCTCTTTCTCTGTAATATTTACAGTCATTCATTTTCAGCTCAAGTGATACTGAACACTAGGATAGGTTTTAAAGATTTATGAAACATGTAGGTATGAAATGTTTTTTAAAAAAGAAAAAGTAAAAATTTTTATTGGTTATTGGCAAAAAATTTAGAATTGAGAGTCCTCATGGTTGATACCTTTTTAACGGCTAACTGAAAATATTGGTATTGGTATCACCTAAAATCGAATAGTCAGCCTGTTATGCTGAAAGTAAATTCCAATCTGGCTAAACTTTTAAGACATATTTTTTTCTTAGAGTGCTTTCACACTGCATTCAGGCAACCGTTCGGTGGCAAAACGGGATTCGGACGTATGCGCCAACAGGTCCACAGACTATAATGGTGCCAACAGAGCAAACGTATTACCTATCATGCATCATTTTTGGGCTTGTATGCCTACTAGAAGCAGACACTCAGATGTCGTAGACTGTGGTGGAGGCGCAAGGAGATGCAAGCCATTGAGAAGATGTACCACGCTCTTCAAGTGGTGTCTCTTAATAAATTTGGCAGATCCTACTCCAACAATCTTCATTAAAACTGTTATTTACAATGCCGATCTTAATAAAATCTGACCCTGAAGGGTTGATTCAGATTAATTAAGAGTGGTGCAGGGCACAGCAATCTTAATAAAGGGCTGACTGAAGTACAATGCACCAAATTCATTAAGAAGCGCATCTTCTCAGCGCAGTGAGTCTTCTTCGGTCTCTACTGTTCCTCCTGAATATAAATTAAGCCACAGCTGTGCCTTGTGAATATAAAACCACCACTGTACTTCTTGAATATAAATGAAGCCGACACTGTACGCCTTTAATATACATTGGACAGCATGGTGGCTCAGCGGATAGCCCCGTGGCAGCGCTGGGGTCCTGGATTCAAATCCCAGTAAGCACAAAATGTACAAGGCATTTGTATGTTCTTCTTATATGTACATGAGTTTCCTCCCACAGGCCAAAGACATATTGTGAGCCTCAATAGGGAAAATGCTGAAAATGTATGTAAAATGCTGCGGAATATGATAATGTTATATAAGCAAAGCATAGCAAATATATTAAACTCACCTTCCTGACCAGTTCTGCTTCTCTGCACTCTGTATTGAATCCCCTGCTGGTCTCCTGGAATGAATACGGTATCTTGTGGGGATTATAACTTATCCTGATTTATTACTAGTGCCTCTTTGATCATCCATGTAAGAAGAGTGTCTCCTTATGCCTCAATTAGAGATAGTGCCCATTAGGGTTGAGCGAAACGGGTCGTTCATTTTCAAAAGTCGCCGACTTTTGGCAAAGTCGGGTTTCATGAAACCCGATCCGACCCCTGTGCGGGGTCGGCCATGCGGTACGCGACTTTCGCGCCAAAGTCGCGTTTCAATGACGCGAAAAGAGCCATTTCTCAGCCAATGAAGGTAAACGCAGAGTGTGGGCAGCGTGATGACATAGGTCCTGGACCCCACCATCTTAGAGAAGGGCATTGCAGTGATTGGCTTGCTGTCTGCGGCGTCACAGGGGCTATAAAGGGGCGTTCCCGCCGACCGCCATGTTACTGCTGCTGATCTGAGCTTAGGGAGAGGTTGCTGCCGCTTCGTCAGAAGCAGGGATAGCGTTAGGCAGGGTACATTAACCACCAAACCGCTTGTGCTGTAGCGATTTCCACAGACCCAACACCACCTTCGGTGTGCAGGGACAGTGGAAGCTACATTTTTTTTTTTTCCTCAGCGCTGTAGCTCATTGGGCTGCCCTAGAAGGCTCCCTGATAGCTGCATTGCTGTGTGTACGCCGCTGTGCAAACCAACTGCTTTTTTCAAAGCACAAATCCTCTTGTTCCTTCCTTTCTGCACAGCTATCTTGTTTGTTCCACACTTTTTATTTAATTTGTGCATCAGTCCACTCCTTATTGCTGCCTGCCATACCTGGCTGAGATTACTGCAGGGAGATAGTAATTGAAGGACAGTTCCTTTTTTTTTTTTTTTTTTTGTGGGATATTAAGATTGGCATTTCTGCTAGAGTTCCATCCCTGTCTGTGCCATCTCTCACTCAGTGGGCCATAGAAAGCCTATTTATTTTTTTGCTTGATTTGGGTTCTAAAATCTACCTGAAAAAATCACTACATCAATCAGTGGGAGAAAAATATTGGCCTCAGGGCTTGTGTGCCACTCCTGACTCCTGTGTGTGCCATCTCTCAGTCAGTGGGCCATAGAAAGCCTATTTATTTTTTTGCTTGATTTGGGTTCCAAAATGTACCTGAAAAAATCACTACATCAATCAGTGAGAGAAAAATATTGGCCTCAGGGCTTGTGTGCCACTCCTGACTCCTGTGTGCATCATCACTCACTCAGTGGGCCATAGAAAGCCTATTTTTTTTTTTTGCTTTATTTGGGTTCTAAATTCTACCTGAAAAAATCAATAAATCAATCAGTGGGAGATTATTATTGGCCTTTGGGCTTGTGTGCCAGTCCTAAGCGTGCCATCTCTCTCTCTCAGATAGTGGGCCATAGAAAGCCTATTTATTATTTTTTTTATTGGGTTTATAAATTTTCCCTGGAAAAAAAAAAAAAAAGTGGGAGATTAATATTGGCCTCTGGGCTTGTGTGCCAGTCCTGAGCGTGCCATCTCTCTCACAAATAGTGGGCCATAGAAAGCCTATTTATTTATTTTTTTTTTGTTTTATAAATTCTCCCTGTAAAAAAAAGGGAGATTAATACTGGCCTTTGGGCTTGTGTGCCAGTCCTAAGCGTGCCATCTCTCTCTCTCAGATAGTGGGCCATAGAAAGCCTATTTATTTTTTTGGTTGATTTGGGTTCTAAATTCTACCTGGAAAAATCAATAAATCAATCAGTGGGAGATAAATATTGGCCTCTGGGCTTGTGTGCCACTCCTGACTCCTGTGTGCGTCATCTCTCACTCAGTGGGCCATAGAAAGCCTATTTTTTGTTTTATTTGTTTTCTAAATTCTCCCTGAAAAAATCATTTTATTTTATTTGGTTTCTAAATTCTTCCTGAAAAAATCATTTTTTTAATTATTTTTTTTTCTAAAGTCTCCCTGAAAAAAAAAAAAAAATCAAATCAGTGGGAGATTAATATTGCCCTTTCTGCTTGTGTGCCAGTCTTGACTCCTGGGTGTGCCATCTCTCTCTCTCTCTCTCCAATTGTGGGCCATAGAAAGCCTATTTATTTTTTTGCTTGATATGGGTTCCAAAATCTACCTGAAAAAATCACTACATCAATCAGTGGGAGAACAATATTGGCCTCTGGGCTTGTGTGCCACTCCTGACTCCTGTGTGCGTCATCTCTCACTCAGTGGGCCATAGAAAGCCTATTTATTATTTTTTTTATTGGGTTTATAAATTTTCCCTGGAAAAAAAAAAAAAAAGTGGGAGATTAATATTGGCCTCTGGGCTTGTGTGCCAGTCCTGAGCGTTCCATCTCTCTCACAAATAGTGGGCCATAGAAAGCCTATTTATTTATTTATTTTTTTTTTTATAAATTCTCCCTGTAAAAAAAAGGGAGATTAATACTGGCCTTTGGGCTTGTGTGCCAGTCCTAAGCGTGCCATCTCTCTCTCTCAGATAGTGGGCCATAGAAAGCCTATTTATTTTTTTGGTTGATTTGGGTTCTAAATTCTACCTGGAAAAATCAAGAAATCAATCAGTGGGAGATAAATATTGGCCTCTGGGCTTGTGTGCCACTCCTGACTCCTGTGTGCGTCATCTCTCACTCAGTGGGCCATAGAAAGCCTATTTTTTGTTTTATTTGTTTTCTAAATTCTCCCTGAAAAAATCATTTTATTTTATTTGGTTTCTAAATTCTTCCTGAAAAAATCATTTTTTTTTATTATTTTTTTTTCTAAAGTCTCCCTGAAAAAAAAAAAAAAAATTAAATCAGTGAGAGATTAATATTGCCCTTTCTGCTTGTGTGCCAGTCTTGACTCCTGGGTGTGCCATCTCTCTCTCTCTCTCTCCAATTGTGGGCCATAGAAAGCCTATTTTTTTTTTTGCTTGATTTGGGTTCCAAAATCTACCTGAAAAAATCACTACATCAATCAGTGGGAGAACAATATTGGCCTCTGGGCTTGTGTGCGACTCCTGACTCCTGTGTGAATCATCTCTCACTAAGTGGGCCATATAAAGCCTATTTTTTGTTTTATTTGTTTTCTAAATTCTCCCTGAAGAAATCATTTTATTTTATTTGGTTTCTAAATTCTTCCTGAAAAAATCATTTTATTCTATTATTTTTTTTCTAAAGTCTCCCTGAAAAAAAAAAAAAAATCAAATCAGTGGGAGATTAATATTGCCCTTTCTGCTTGTGTGCCAGTCTTGACTCCTGGGTGTGCCATCTCTCTCTCTCTCTCTCTCCAATTGTGGGCCATAGAAAGCCTATTTATTTTTTTGCTTGATTTGGGTTCCAAAATCTACCTGAAAAAATCACTACATCAATCAGTGGGAGAACAATATTGGCCTCTGGGCTTGTGTGCCACTCCTGACTCCTGTGTGCGTCATCTCTCACTCAGTGGGCCATAGAAAGCCTATTTTTTGTTTTATTTGTTTTCTAAATTCTCCCTTAAAAAATCATTTTATTTTATTTGGTTTCTAAATTCTTCCTGAAAAAATCATTTTTTTTTATTATTTTTTTTTCTAAAGTCTCCCTGACATACATATCTGTCATGAGCACATGTCCCTTAATGCTCCATAAGGGATATGCAACATCTCGATTGTTAGGTTCATGTTGTAACTGCTTCGACCGTGGTTCTCAACCATCTTAGCAGTTTACATCAGCATACACTGCTGTCAACAGTGATAGCGGTACATGCTAAGTTTGTCAGCGGCAAAGCACTCCCTCTGTCACTCGTGCAGTGCAATCTTGGGATGCTATGGCAACTTGAGACCTGTAAAAGGGTTCCAGGTCTTTAATGCAATATAGGGCCTGATAAGCCAACTGGAAGTCAAACACTGACGAGATGCTGTGTATTACTAATGCTAACATGAGACTACATTTATAATTTCCCTTGGGGAACTAATAAATATTATTTAAAACAAATCTTAATTTTCTCAATAAAATAAAGTTTTAATCAGGAAAAAATAAATGTAGCTAAAAAGCATCACCTTTTGTAATTCTGCATCTACGATGACTCGTTTTATAACACCATAACATTACACAAATTATCTTTATCATAAGTTATCAGTTATACAAATAAACAAAATTGACAGTAAAAGAAAAAGTTTTATATATTAATGAATGCTACCATTAAATGCTACAGCTTTTTATGAAAAAAACAAGGCCTCAAATACTGTAATTGTGGAAAAAATTGTTATGGTGCAAAAAATATATTCTGTATATTTTATTAAAAATGTATTTACTTGTGTAAAAATAGTAAAAAGTACAAAAACAAATGTAAGTGGGACACCGCTGTAATCTTATTGCCCCATACTCTAAAACTATATAATTATCCATTCTATATAGTACGGGCCTTAAGAAAAAACTAAAACAATGCTAGATTTGCTGGAATTTGCTCTACTAGACTAGAAAAAAAGAGTTAAAAAGTGGTAAAAATTGTATGTATCCAAAAATGGCAGAAGTGAAAACTACAGTTTGTCCTGCAGAAAATAAGCCCTCTTGAAAAATTAAAAAAAAGGGTTTTGTAATATGGTAAACACCACCAAAAATTATATCTTTTTTTATTATTATTTTTGTGTATTGTAAAGCATAAAAAACTAAATAAATTAGGTATTGTTTTCTTCATATCGAACTTTAGAATGAAGTTAACATGGCAAGTAAACTGAATAGTGAACATGGTTTTAAAACAAATCCTGAATTATTGTTTTTTGTATAATTCACCATCAAAAATGTGTAATAAAAAAAGTCATACTTACCGAAAAAAATAGCACTACTGAAGACATCTTTTCGCACAAAAAATAAGCTCCATTGATGGAAATATAGCTCCGTTGATGGAAAATTGTAAAACTTATGGCTCACGAAATGTAACAACACAAACACATTTTTTTCACTATGTATTGTACTAAAGTAATAAAACATAAGTGAAGCTATATACTGTAAATTTGGTATTACTGTAATTGTGCAGATCCACAGATTTAAGTTAACACCATATTTGTCCACTATACACGATTTGTATATGATTTGTGTATGAAAATATAGAACTGCTGTTTTTTTGTTTCATATCTCCTCTAAACTGTTCAGAAAAGTAATAAATGATATACCGTATATACTCGAGTATAAGCCGACCCGAGTATAAGCCGACCCGAGTATAAGCCGACCCCCCTAATTTTGCCACAAAAAACTGGGAAAACTTATTGACTTGAGTATAAGCCAAGGGGGGAAAATGGAGCAGCTACCAGTGAATTTCAAAAATAAAAATAGATACCAATAAAAGTAAAATTAATCGAGACATCAGTAGGTTAAGTGTTTTTGAATATCCATATTGAATCAGGAGCCCCATATAATGCTCCATACAGTTCATTATTGCCCCATAGATGCTCCATATAAAGCTGTGCCCCATATACAATGCTCTGCACCGTTCATTATTGCCACATAGTTGTGCCATATAGTGCTCTGCACAGTTCATTATTGCCCCATAGCTGTGCCATATAGTGCTCTGCACCGTTCATTATTGCCCCATAGCTGTGCCAAACAAGCTGTGCTAAAACAATCCACAGCGAGGAGATTGGAGCAAAACAAAATCCTCTAAACTGCATGCTCGCAAACGCCAGAAGCCTGACAAACAAGATGGAAGAACTAGAAGCAGAAATATCTACAGGTAACTTTGACATAGTGGGATTAACCGAGACATGGTTAGATGAAAGCTTTGACTGGGCAGTTAACTTACAGGGTTAGAGTCTGTTTAGAAAGGATCGTAAAAATCGGAGAGGAGGAGGGGTTTGTCTCTATGTAAAGTCTTGTCTAAAGTCCACTTTAAGGGAGGATATTAGTGAAGGAAATGAGGATGTCGAGTCCATATGGGTCGAAATTCATGGAGGGAAAAATGGTAACAAAATTCTCATTGGGGTCTGTTACAAACCCCCAAATATAACAGAAACCATGGAAAGTCTACTTCTAAAGCAGATAGATGAAGCTGCAACCCATAATGAGGTCCTGGTTATGGGGGACTTTAACTACCCGGATATTAACTGGGAAACAGAAACCTGTGAAACCCATAAAGGCAACAGGTTTCTGCTAATAACCAAGAAAAAATATCTTTCACAATTGGTGCAGAATCCAACCAGAGGAGCAGCACTTTTAGACCTAATACTATCTAATAGACCTGACAGAATAACAAATCTGCAGGTGGTTGGGCATCTAGGAAATAGCGACCACAATATTGTGCAGTTTCACCTGTCTTTCACTAGGGGGACTTGTCAGGGAGTCACTTTAGGAAGGCAAAGTTTGACCAGCTTAGAGATGCCCTTAATCTGGTAGACTGGGACAATATCCTCAGAAATAAGAATACAGATAATAAATGGGAAATGTTTAAGAACATCCTAAATAGGCAGTGCAAGCGGTTTATACCTTGTGGGAATAAAAGGACTAGAAATAGGAAAAACCCAATGTGGCTAAACAAAGAAGTAAGACAGGCAATTAACAGTAAAAAGAAAGCATTTGCACTACTAAAGCAGGATGGCACCATTGAAGCTCTAAAAAACTATAGGGAGAAAAATACTTTATCTAAAAAACTAATTAAAGCTGCCAAAAAGGAAACAGAGAAGCACATTGCTAAGGAGAGTAAAACTAATCCCAAACTGTTCTTCAACTATATCAATAGTAAAAGAATAAAAACTGAAAATGTAGGCCCCTTAAAAAATAGTGAGGAAAGAATGGTTGTAGATGACGAGGAAAAAGCTAACATATTAAACACCTTCTTCTCCACGGTTTTCATGGTGGAAAATGAAATGCTAGGTGAAATCCCAAGAAACAATGAAAACCCTATATTAAGGGTCACCAATCTAACCCAAGAAGAGGTGCGAAACCGGCTAAATAAGATTAAAATAGATAAATCTCCGGGTCCGGATGGCATACACCCACGAGTACTAAGAGAACTAAGTAATGTAATAGATAAACCATTATTTCTTATTTTTAGGGACTCTATAGCGCAGGGTCTGTTCCGCAGGACTGGCGCATAGCAAATGTGGTGCCAATATTCAAAAAGGGCTCTAAAAGTGAACCTGGAAATTATAGGCCAGTAAGTCTAACCTCTATTGTTGGCAAAATATTTGAAGGGTTTCTGAGGGATGTTATTCTGGATTATCTCAATGAGAATAACTGTTTAACTCCATATCAGCATGGGTTTATGAGAAATCGCTCCTGTCAAACCAATCTAATCAGTTTTTATGAAGAGGTAAGCTATAGGCTGGACCACGGTGAGTCATTGGACGTGGTATATCTCGATTTTTCCAAAGCGTTTGATACCGTGCCGCACAAGACGTTGGTACACAAAATGAGAATGCTTGGTCTGGGGGAAAATGTGTGTAAATGGGTTAGTAACTGGCTTAGTGATAGAAAGCAGAGGGTGGTTATAAATGGTATAGTCTCTAACTGGGTCGCTGTGACCAGTGGGGTACCGCAGGGGTCAGTATTGGGACCTGTTCTCTTCAACATATTCATTAATGATCTGGTAGAAGGTTTACACAGTAAAATATCGATATTTGCAGATGATACAAAACTATGTAAAGCAGTTAATACAAGAGAAGATAGTATTCTGCTACAGATGGATCTGGATAAGTTGGAAACTTGGGCTGAAAGGTGGCAGATGAGGTTTAACAATGATAAATGTAAGGTTATACACATGGGAAGAAGGAATCAATATCACCATTACACACTGAATGGGAAACCACTGGGTAAATCTGACAGGGAGAAGGACTTGGGGATCCTAGTTAATGATAAACTTACCTGGAGCAGCCAGTGCCAGGCAGCAGCTGCCAAGGCAAACAGGATCATGGGGTGCATTAAAAGAGGTCTGGATACACATGATGAGAGCATTATACTGCCTCTGTACAAATCCCTAGTTAGACCGCACATGGAGTACTGTGTCCAGTTTTGGGCACCGGTGCTCAGGAAGGATATAATGGAACTAGAGAGAGTACAAAGGAGGGCAACAAAATTAATAAAGGGGATGGGAGAACTACAATACCCAGATAGATTAGCGAAATTAGGATTATTTAGTCTAGAAAAAAGACGACTGAGGGGCGATCTAATAATCATGTATAAGTATATCAGAGGACAATACAAATATCTCGCTGAGGATCTGTTTATACCAAGGAAGGTGACGGGCACAAGGGGGCATTCTTTGCGTCTGGAGGAGAGAAGGTTTTTCCACCAACATAGAAGAGGATTCTTTACTGTTAGGGCAGTGAGAATCTGGAATTGCTTGCCTGAGGAGGTGGTGATGGCGAACTCAGTCGAGGGGTTCAAGAGAGGCCTGGATGTCTTCCTGGAGCAGAACAATATTGTATCATACAATTATTAGGTTCTGTAGAAGGACGTAGATCTGGGGATTTATTATGATGGAATATAGGCTGAACTGGATGGACAAATGTCTTTTTTCGGCCTTACTAACTATGTTATTATGTTACTATGTTAGTGCTCTGCACCATTCATTATTGCCCCATAGCTGTGTCATATAGTGCTCTGCACCGTTCATTTTTGTCCCATAGCTGTGCCATATAGTGCTCTGCACCGTTCATTATTGCCCCATAGCTGTGCCATATAGTGCTCTGCACCGTTCATTTTTGTCCCATAGCTGTGCCATATAGTGCTCTGCACCGTTCGTTATTGCTAAGGAGAGTAAAACTAATCCCAAACTGTTCTTCAACTATATCAATAGTAAAAGAATAAAAACTGAAAATGTAGGCCCCTTAAAAAATAGTGAGGAAAGAATGGTTGTAGATGACGAGGAAAAAGCTAACATATTAAACACCTTCTTCTCCACGGTATTCACGGTGGAAAATGAAATGCTAGGTGAAATCCCAAGAAACAATGAAAACCCTATATTAAGGGTCACCAATCTAACCCAAGAAGAGGTGCAAAACCGGCTAAATAAGATTAAAATAGATAAATCTCCGGGTCCGGATGGCATACACCCACGAGTACTAAGAGAACTAAGTAATGTAATAGATAAACCATTATTTCTTATTTTTAGTGACTCTATAGCGACAGGGTCTGTTCCGCAGGACTGGCGCATAGCAAATGTGGTGCCAATATTCAAAAAGGGCTCTAAAAGTGAACCTGGAAATTATAGGCCAGTAAGTCTAACCTCTATTGTTGGTAAAATATTTGAAGGGTTTCTGAGGGATGTTATTCTGGATTATCTCAATGAGAATAACTGTTTAACTCCATATCAGCATGGGTTTATGAGAAATCGCTCCTGTCAAACCAATCTAATCAGTTTTTATGAAGAGGTAAGCTATAGACTGGACCACGGTGAGTCATTGGACGTGGTATATCTCGATTTTTCCAAAGCGTTTGATACCGTGCCGCACAAGAGGTTGGTACACAAAATGAGAATGCTTGGTCTGGGGGAAAATGTGTGTAAATGGGTTAGTAACTGGCTTAGTGATAGAAAGCAGAGGGTGGTTATAAATGGTATAGTCTCTAACTGGGTCGCTGTGACCAGTGGGGTACCGCAGGGGTCAGTATTGGGACCTGTTCTCTTCAACATATTCATTAATGATCTGGTAGAAGGTTTACACAGTAAAATATCGATATTTGCAGATGATACAAAACTATGTAAAGCAGTTAATACAAGAGAAGATAGTATTCTGCTACAGATGGATCTGGATAAGTTGGAAACTTGGGCTGAAAGGTGGCAGATGAGGTTTAACAATGATAAATGTAAGGTTATACACATGGGAAGAGGGAATCAATATCACCATTACACACTGAACGGGAAACCACTGGGTAAATCTGACAGGGAGAAGGACTTGGGGATCCTAGTTAATGATAAACTTACCTGGAGCAGCCAGTGCCAGGCAGCAGCTGCCAAGGCAAACAGGATCATGGGGTGCATTAAAAGAGGTCTGGATACACATGATGAGAGCATTATACTGCCTCTGTACAAATCCCTAGTTAGACCGCACATGGAGTACTGTGTCCAGTTTTGGGCACCGGTGCTCAGGAAGGATATAATGGAACTAGAGAGAGTACAAAGGAGGGCAACAAAATTAATAAAGGGGATGGGAGAACTACAATACCCAGATAGATTAGCGAAATTAGGATTATTTAGTCTAGAAAAAAGACGACTGAGGGGCGATCTAATAACCATGTATAAGTATATAAGGGGACAATACAAATATCTCGCTGAGGATCTGTTTATACCAAGGAAGGTGACGGGCACAAGGGGGCATTCTTTGCGTATGGAGGAGAGAAGGTTTTTCCACCAACATAGAAGAGGATTCTTTACTGTTAGGGCAGTGAGAATCTGGAATTGCTTGCCTGAGGAGGTGGTGATGGCGAACTCAGTCGAGGGGTTCAAGAGAGGCCTGGATGTCTTCCTGGAGCAGAACAATATTGTATCATACAATTATTAGGTTCTGTAGAAGGACGTAGATCTGGGTATTTATTATGATGGAATATAGGCTGAACTGGATGGACAAATGTCTTTTTTCGGCCTTACTAACTATGTTACTATGTTACTATGTTACTATTGCCCCATTGATGTACCATAGAAAGCTCTGCCATTGCTGCTGCTGCAATAAAAAAAAAAGCTATACTCACCTTTCTTGCTTGCAGCTCCCGGCGTCTCTCCGCACTGACTGATCAGGCAGAGGGCGGCGCGCACACTATATGCGTCATCGCGCCCTCTGACCTACACAGTCAGAGCGGAGAGACGCTGGGAAGATGGAGCGACGCCGGGAAGATGGAGCGATGCCCGGCGTGTGGAGCCGGGATAGGTGAATATGCGATACTTACCTGCTCCCGGCATCCCTGGCTCCTTCTCCCGGACAGCTGGTCTTCGGTGCCGCAGCCTCTTCCTCTATCAGCGGTCACCATTACCGCTGATTAGAGAAATGAATATGCAGCTCCACCCCTATGGGCGTGGAGTCCATATTCATTTTTCTAATGAGCTGTCCCATGTGACCGCTGAAGAGGGGATGAGCTGCAGCACCCGAAGACCGTGGGACGACAGGGGGAGCGTCAGGATCGCCGGGACTAGGTAAGTATGCCTCAGCGCCCTCTCCCCCTCACCCGCTGACCCTGCCACCCACCGTGACTCGAGTATAAGCCGAGAGGGGCACTTTCAGCCCAAAAATTTGGGCTGAAAATCTCGGCTTATACTCGAGTATATACGGTATATACCAAAATGCTTCCTTTGACCAATACAACTCATACTGAAAAAAAACAAGATTTGACACAGCTAAATCGATGAAAAAATAAAAACACTATATAGCTCGTAGAATATTACAATGAAAAATATGAAAAAAAAAATTGCTTTGTCCTAAAGATTCGATATGGGTATGTTCTTAAAGAGGTCAAGTCACCACATCAAAAGTTGTCAGTTTTTTCTCCTGTTTTATTCGTACTAACCTCCTGAGTAAGCTGATCTTTATTTTTCAAAAATTCACCATATGGTTCTAAAGATATGGGTCTGTTATTTAGTAGTTTTGGTGGGGTTTACTGGGTAATAATGCAGCCTAAAGACATGCCATCAGAGAATCCCTTGCGCCACACCCTCTTAGTAATGACCATAAAAATTAGCAGTAGAGTATTTCTAGAACTGCATGGTGGATTTATAAAAAAAAAATCATCAAAAAAATTAATATTCAGGGGAGAAGTGGGAATACAATAATACCAAAGTCTGGCTGCTTTTTGACTTGGTGACAAGTCATTTTTTAGCATTCAAGGATATTTTTGTGTACTATTATGTAATGTGTGTGTGTTTGTGATACGTATGCAATGCCTGTAATAATGTCTGTTGGAATTTTAATTATCTGATGTGTCTACTTGTGCTAAAACAAAAGCAGAACTCTATGCACAGACTTGCAAGTGGTGAACAGAAGTTTCATTGTAACGCAATCTACGCTATGTGATGTTTTGGTCCACACTAAACCTTTCCAAACATTGATTGCTGTGTGTGGAGCACTGAGCTGCACGTAGGTCAAGCCTCTAAATATAAACTCAATCACAGTCGCACCAGGAGTGCTGCAAGGTCAATTGCAGACTGAAACATCACATATTGTGAATTGTTTCACAATAATGCTTTAGTTTAGTACTCTACTCCTACAGACTCTACTTTCAGACTCTTCATCACTGGTCTGAAAGTACTGGTGATCTACTATCTACTTGTGGTGAGTCCTAATCCGCTAAAGTTAGGAAATATCTATCACAGCAGATTTAGTGTGTGCTCTTAGCTGATCTAAGAGGTAGGAAAATCCCGCTTACCGACAAGGGGTTATAAATGATTGAGGAGATTTATCACTACTCAGTGAAGGGCCACTACTAGTACTGCTAAAGCGAATGTGACAAAATTAAAATTTGTTAGTTTTCTTCAATTTATTGAGGAAATTTAATTCCCATGGTTGTTATTCAATATGAATCAAATGTTTTTTTCAATCCCAGAGCATTATTAATATAAAGTAAAATAAATAATACTCACCTTGCCAATCACCTGTCCTGCCATCACTGCAGTCCCCTGTTTGGTTCTCCATGTAACTCCTTCTGGTCTGTCCTTTCATCCAGCACTGCGTATAACATCCTCTTCTGCATCTTTAATCTTTTGGCCTTTAATGCACTCAAGACATATCCAGTACTTCCGGTGACACAGGTTGAAAATGCAGGAAGAGACATTATGCACCAACTCTCTACTAGTGGCCGGCTGCCATTTTGCTGACTTTGCAAGAAGCAAATCGCAAAAATAACAGATTCAGGAGAATCTGCATTTTTTTTGCAAAATTCAAGGTGAATTGAGGTGGCATAAAACTGATTTTCTCATCACTATTAAATATGCCAAATGAAATCTAAAACTTACTTCAAGACAGTAAGCAGATGTGTCCACCATTTTATTTAGTAATCCAATTTAGAACCATACAAACTACGTGCGATAAATTGAAATGCTAACTACAGTGGGGCAAAAAAGTATTTAGTCAGTCAGCAATAGTGCAAGTTCCACCACTTAAAAAGATGAGAGGCGTCTGTATTTTACATCATAGGTAGACCTCAACTATGGGAGACAAACTGAGAAAAAAAAATCCAGAAAATCACATTGTCTGTTTTTTTAACATTTTATTTGCATATTATGGTGGAAAATAAGTATTTGGTCAGAAACAAAATTTCATCTCAATACTTTGTAATATATCCTTTGTTGGCAATGACAGAGGTCAAACGTTTTCTGTAAGTCTTCACAAGGTTGCCACACACTGTTGTTGGTATGTTGGCCCATTCCTCCATGCAGATCTCCTCTAGAGCAGTGATGTTTTTGGCTTTTCGCTTGGCAACACAGACTTTCAACTCCCTCCAAAGGTTTTCTATAGGGTTGAGATCTGGAGACTGGCTAGGCCACTCCAGGACCTTGAAATGCTTCTTACGAAGCCACTCCTTCGTTGCCCTGGCGGTGTGCTTTGGATCATTGTCATGTTGAAAGACCCAGCCACGTTTCATCTTCAATGCCCTTGCTGATGGAAGGAGGTTTGCACTCAAAATCTCACGATACATGGCCCCATTCATTCTTTCATGTACCCGGATCAGTCTTCCTGGCCCCTTTGCAGAGAAACAGCCCCAAAGCATGATGTTTCCACTACCATGCTTTACAGTAGGTATGGTGTTTGATGGATGCAACTCAGTATTCTTTTTCCTCCAAACACGACACGTTGTGTTTCTACCAAACAGTTCCAGTTTGGTTTCATCAGACCATAGGACATTCTCCCAAAACTCCTCTGGATCATCCAAATGCTCTCTAGCAAACTTCAGACGGGCCCGGACATGTACTGGCTTAAGCAGTGGGACACGTCTGGCACTGCAGGATCTGAGTCCATGGTGGCGTAGTGTGTTACTTATGGTAGGCCTTGTTACATTGGTCCCAGCTCTCTGCAGTTCATTCACTAGGTCCCCCCGCGTGGTTCTGGGATTTTTGATCACCGTTCTTGTGATCATTCTGACCCCACGGGGTGGGATTTTGCGTGGAGCCCCAGATCGAGGGAGATTATCAGTGGTCTTGTATGTCTTCCATTTTCTAATTATTGCTCCCACGGTTGATTTCTTCACTCCAAGCTGGTTGGCTATTGCAGATTCAGTCTTCCCAGCCTGGTGCAGGGCTACAATTTTGTTTCTGGTGTCCTTTGACAGCTCTTTGGTCTTCACCATAGTGGAGTTTGGAGTCAGACTGTTTGAGGGTGTGCACAGGTGTCTTTTTATACTGATAACAAGTTTAAACAGGTGCCAATTACTACAGGTAATGAGTGGAGGAAAGAGGAGACTCTTAAAGAAGAAGTTACAGGTCTGTGAGAGCCAGAAATCTTGATTGTTTGTTTCTGACCAAATACTTATTTTCCACCATAATATGCAAATAAAATGTTAAAAAAACAGACAATGTGATTTTCTGGATTTTTTTTTCTCAGTTTGTCTCCCATAGTTGAGGTCTACCTATGATGTAAATTACAGACGCCTCTCATCTTTTTAAGTGGTGGAACTTGCCCTATTGCTGACTGACTAAATACTTTTTTGCCCCACTGTATATCTGCCAAAAGGCTGGGCATACACGTATAGAGACCTAGAGCATGAAGGACTCCCAACAAATTATTGCAAATTCATTTTTTAAGCTAGTTATCCCCCCCCACTCATTTCAAGTTAAGACACATAAAAAAGGGAAGATAAGGAATGATAACTCTTTGAAGACTTTTTTAAATTTTTTTCCTTTCCTAATAATACTGTATAATAATCTCACATAACCGATTGGGAGCTGGAGGTCATGTAAACGCAAGTATGTGGTTGACATACTTCTGGTCACATTATGACTATACTGTATCTGGTCTCGCTCAATACACTTGCACTGCACGAGACTGTGCCCAACTATTCAGTACTTGACCGCATGTATGCAAATCACATACTTGCAGTCATGCGCACACCTCTCCCAGAAGTCTGCAGTCAGATAAAGTGACTGCAGACTTGTAGCTTACCACCAGACAACCCCATTAAATGTAGTTCTTCTTGTACTGTAGACATGACATTTGAAATTTAATCACTTGTTTCCGATAACATTCTGCCCCTTAATATTCACTTTCTTCATTGTTTAGGAATGGAAAACGTTTGTCAAGACTTTTGTCCTTGTCGCTAACAGTATGGTATACATTCTTATATCTATAACTGAACTTTCCCTTTGTTCAGTCTTAGAAGGAAACCCTGTTGCTTTCACATGTTCACAAATTGGAAAGTGTAAGGTTCTGCCAGAAACAAAGTGTTGTTTTCCCACATATTCATCTTCACCCCTGCATAAAATCTTGTCACCTAAATTTTGATGAAACACAAGCTTTGTCTCACCACTAAATTGGTAAAATTGCAACTTTGAGCCTATGTTATTTACAGAGTAGTAGCAGCAGAAAGTCAGTCATAAGACATTTATAGAACAATATTTGGTTACTGCAGTGTGCATGCTGTTTTCATAGTGTTAACTCTTCCTTAGCCCCACTTGCACCTACACACTTTTTCTGTACACATAATACAAAGATAAAACAACTGATCTTTACAGTGAAGAAGCTGTAAGATTCTAGGAGAGCAATGAGTCCCTCAGGCTTCTCACATATGTTATGTAAGTTAAAACTGGAGATGAAGAGTTGAATTTCTTCACATTATGTGTGATTTTAGTCTATATTGCTGCTATAAAATGACAGGGAGTGATATGAGTTTGTAGGTAGAACAGAGCTCTTGGGGCGAAATATATATTAAAGACTTCCTCTACTTTAAAAATAAAAAATGTTTTTGTATTAGTATAAAATGTATAAAATATTTAACATGGCCATTAGCATAGGTAAATCTTTGTAACCAAAACAAAAAAAGACTTGAGCATCCTGATTGACTTTGTCCTCTCCCACCAACAATGATTTTCTTGGTGTATTAAAGTTGAACAAAATTACTTCAATTTTCACTCCAGGTGGTATAGATCCTTGGTGCTCCTGTACCATGTTAATGTTTCTGAAAATTACTGTTGCTGCTGGAGATGCAACTCTCACAAGAGTTCAGTGGTACACAGTTGGTGGGGAAGCAAGATGCAAGTGTGGCATCCCAGGGTCCTGGTCGTCACAGTGACATTGCTTTCCTCACGGGGAGAGTGATGTTACGCTTGGAAGTGATGAAGGATATATTTTATCAGGTAACACACAACATGTTCACACTCCAGGCCACAAGGGGGAGCATTTGATCCTATTCCTAGGTGACTCCCCTATATATATATATATATATTGTGGTTTGGAGGGAAAGAGAGTTTAGTTTCGGTCACAAAGTGCCAGGAAGCAGACTGGAGCAGTCTGAGGTAGGAAGAACGTATGAGGAGCCGTGCAGCCATGAGAAAGTACTGCATCTCCTGGACAGAGACATACACAGTGAGCATGCAGGAGAGCGAAGCACAGGAGAGTGATATCAGGGGAGACGAGATGCGAATGAACTATCTCCCTCTGAAGCACAGATTACCGGTAGCCGGAACACCGAGGTTGCAAGAGACTCTATGACTTACAGCAGAGACCGGCAGGACAGCTGAACTGCAAGTTACCTGTCCGTCACACACACCTGAAGACACAGCAACACATACAGCCCGGGGCGTGATAGAGTCCCTGTAAAAAAGCTTGAGTTACCTGTCATACAGGTATTGTCCTATCCTATATGGGGGCAGAGAGAAGAACTGTGAGGACCTTATCTGAAGCCGTAGGAAGTAAGGGACTGCAACACCATTGTGCTAGAGGAAGGCTTTTATCTCCACCTGGTAAAGGGGAATTCTGGATTCGCTTCTAAGCCGGCCAAACCCTGCCTGTACCTGTGATCTGGTACCCTGGACTGTGGCTGCCTGAAGTCTTCAGTAAACCAGGTAAAGAGACTGCAAACCTGTGTCCTTGTTATTTACTGCACTATTCACCATCTTCTATCCACACACCAGGAGCCCTGGGGATATTCTTCACCTGTGGGAAGTTGTACCATCTAGCTGCCATAACATCACCCCAGATAACCCCTTAAAGCAGTGTCGGTCCTCAATGACCGAATACCACAGGTGGCATCACAAACATAAACTTTATTCAATTCCCCTTTTACATAGGCGCCCAGGGCCATGGACCAGGTCACCACCATGACATCTCCCGGTGAAGCCCAGACCGGGTATCGGGTACCCCACCGCCCTGGCAGGCGACTCACTTCTGGAGGGCTGTAGAAACTAAAACATTTTTGGCTATTGAACTGCAAGCTAATGGATAAGATGTAAATTGTCATGCATCCGCAGGGATTCCAACATATTATCCGAGCACGCCCAACATACTCGGATGACACCCAAGCATGGCCAGATAATTTGAGCCCGTTTGCCCATCACTACTGCCTTCTAATCTTTATAGCACGATGTTAGGATATCCAGAATCTTACCCCTTTAAAAGTCCTGTGAAAACCCACCTTTACCCCCCTTCATATACAGTACAGACCAAAAGTTTGGACACACCTTCTCAATTAAATATTTTTCTGTATGTTCATGACTATGAAAATTGTACTTTCACACTGAAGGCATCAAAACTATGAATTAACACATGTGGAATTATATACTTAAAAAAGTGTGAAACAACTGAAATAATGTCTTATATTCTAGGTTCTTCAAAGGAGCCACCTTTTGCTTTGATGATTGCTTTGCACACTCTTGGCATTCTCTTGATGAGCTTCAAGAGGTTGTCTCTGGAAATGGTCTTCCAACAATCTTGAAGGAGTTCCCAGAGATGTTTAGCAATTGTTGGCCCTTTTGCCTTCACTCTGCGGTCTAGCTCACCCCAAACCATCTCGATTGGGTTCAGGTCTAGTGACTGTGGAGGCCAGGTCATCTGGCGTAGCACCCCATCACTCTCCTTCTTGGTCAAATAGCCCTTTCTCCTTCTAAGTATTTGTTAAATTGTTGTATTAAGAGCCACGTTAGGACCTAGCATCATGTATGTTGATCTGAAATTACCTTAATATTGGGAGCATTATCTTTGCATGTACTGCCATATGAAATTCAGCATAGATCACTGTTTTTTATTGTTATTCTGAAAGGAATAAAAAAACAACTTTTATTTTGTAACAAAAAGTATATCTTTTGAGCTTGATATATACTTACTTTGTAATCTGGGTTAGAATGGCTGTATTATCCTTTTTGAAAATTTACCTCATATTAAATAAACAATTCAGACCCGTTAAGCTTAGGATTATATACCCAATCAAATGACAAACAAGCATTTTACCCTTTATTCGATCTAATTTTACACTGGGTCATGAGTGGGAATGATCGTTCCACTGTCAGTTATAATGTGCCCTACTGTCCAGTTCTGATAGACTCCTGGGTTTTGGTGACAAGGGGCGTGATCAAGCTTGTAGTACCATTTGCCATGTCAAGGACTGATATTTAGGGGTAGGCTTCTAATGTTAGTTAGGTAATACTAAAAGGGGAGCTGTTAGGGTTGGTGGAATGCACCAAATAAAATATAATAATTAGGTGCGTTCGCCACCCAGGGTCCTCTGTGCAGAGATGGAAACTGCCGCTAAGCAATGGAGGACACTATATGGTGGTAGAACACTAAATACACGCAGATTAAATGTCACCCAGTGTGAACAGCGGTGAACTCTGTTACTCCACAGAGTCGCAGCTAACAAAATACAATAACACTGTTCCCTGTTAGCTGTCATAGGGCACAGCAGATTTGTTGCAAGTGAAGTCACAAGACCCAGTCCCTAGGAAGCGGGGGTTAGAGTCAGACTGGGCCCACTCTGCACACTATTCGGCGCTGCCTCTACAGATTAGGCACCAGTATGGTCTCTAGGCTCAGCCCCTAGAATGCAGGGAATAGAGTCTGACTGGACCCACTATGTGCACGGCATTGCACTGCTGATGCCTCTACTCGGTGCTGTCTCTAACTCCAATCACCCTACACATACACAACCAGAGGGTAAGGGATCATTAGGAACTTATAGCAGAGATATTCACACAAGCACACACTTCACAAGGACAGCACGGTGGCTCAGTGGATAGCACTGCTGCCTTGCAGCGCTGGGGTCTAATCCCACCTTGGACAACATCTGCAAGGAGTTTGTATGTTCTCCCTGTGTTTGCATGGGTTTCCTCCGGGTACTCTGGTTTCCTCCCACACTCCAAAGACATACTGATAGGGAATCTAGATTGTGATCCCCATCGGGGACAGTGATGATAAAGTGTGCAAACTGTAAAGCGCTGCGGAATATGTTAGCGCTACATAAAAATAAAGATTATTATTATTATTGTTACTTCACAAGTTTGGACTACACTAGCATGTGGCCGTGAGATCCTTTTATAGATGCCAGTCTAGAGAGCAATCCGAACTCGCTTGAGGACCTGGGCATGTGACCTCCAACTACCAATGAGTGGTCTTTTCACGGGTATCCTCAGAAGGGAAAAGGCTGGACTTAGACCCAGGAATGTCTGCTCGCCGCTGTCTAATGCTGGTTGCTAGGGTTGATCGAAACGGGTCGGCCATTTTCAGAAGTCGCCGACTTTTGGCAAAGTCGGGTTTCATGAAACCCAACCCGAGCCCTGTGTGGGGTCGGCCATGAGGTCGGCGATCTTCTGAATCTGGTATCGGAATTCCGATACCGAGTTCCGATATGTTTGCAATATCGGAAATCGGTATCGGAATCCATATTTAAGTGTAAAATAAAGAATTAAAATAAAAAATATTGCTATACTCACCCTCTGACGCGCCCGGGTACTGACCGGCGGCCTTCCTTCCTTAGAATCAGCGCGTGAAGGGCCTTAGATGACGTCACGGCTTGTGATTGGTCGCGCGACCGCCCATGTGACCGCTCGCGCGACCAATCACAAGCCGCGACGTCACCGAAGGCCCTTCAAGCGCTGATTCTTAGGAAGGAAGGCTGCCGGAAAGAAGCAGGGCGCGTCCGAGGGTGAGTATATTCCTATTAGGTATATACTCACCCTCGGACGCGCCCTGCTTCTTTCCGGCAGCCTTCCTTCCTAAGAATCAGCGCTTGAAGGGCCTTCGGTGACATCGCGGCTTGTGATTGGTCGTGCGAGCGGTCACATGGGCGGTCGCGAGACCAATCACAAGCCGCGACGTCACTGAAGGCCCTTCAAGTGCTGATTCTTAGGAAGGAAGGCTACCGTAAAGAAGCAGGGTGCATCCGAGGGTGAGTATATACCTAATAGGAATATACTCTCCCTCGGACGCGCTCTGCTTCTTTCCGGCAGCCTTCCTTCCTAAGAATCAGCGCTTGAAGTGCCTTCGGTGACGTCGCGGCTTGTGATTGGTCGCACGAGCGGTCACATGGGCGGTCGCGCGACCAATCACAAGCCGCGACGTCATCTAAGGCCCTTCACGCGCTGATTCTAAGGAAGGAAGGCCACCGGTCAGTACCAGGGCGCGTCAGAGGGTGAGTATAGCAATATTTTTTATTTTAATTCTTTATTTTACACTTAAATATGGATCCCAGGGCCTGAAGGAGAGTTTCCTCTCCTTCAGACCCTGGGAACCATTGGAAACCCAATGCACTGCATTGGGTTTCGTGTTTCGGCCGACCCCGACCCCGACTTTTTCATAGGATCGGCCGATTTCACTCGAGTCGACTTTTGAAGTCGCTCAACCCTACTGGTTGCTATAGCTGTACCTGTAGAGGAAGGAAGAACCAGATGCACAGCTCGAGTCTGAGCAAGTCGCTGGGACCGATGTCTCTGCTGAGCAGGATCCTCTGCGGCTGAGATTAAATGGGAAACTGCAGAAGATAAGGCTTGGGATTCCTCCTGTGCAACAGGAGAATCCTGATGCCTAACATGAGCAGAGTTGATTGGAGTGGCTTGCATTGTCTGTGAAACCTTCCAGGAGGGACCACATTAAGGTGAGTTGCAGGAGATCTCAAAAAGAAAGGGGCATTTCCATTTTTGATTATGAGTGATCAGGACCTAGTGAGCTATTGCCAGTGAAATTGAGTGCTGTGCTATTTGAAGCAGAGGATAATGAGGGATATGCGGTGGAGCTGCAGATGCCTAACCTGGAACAGTCTGATCTGTTGTCCTGTATACTATCCATAGATAGGTGTATTTTCTCTTGTATATATTGTATGTTTTATTTTATCATTATTCATCTTGTGCACCCTTAAAGTGATGTAGATGATTCAAAACTCAAAATTCACAAATGGAAGCATAGATCTAATAGGGAAAAATCTCTTTAGTCTTTTCAGCCCATAAAACTATATTCCACATCTTAAATTCTCAGTTATGTTCTAAATCAAATTTTCTCTACATATATTTTTTGTAATATTTTCTCAGATTGACGGCTATACATGGCTTTTAGATGCATAGCACTTATTACTGTTGGAGGATGGGCAAAAACATTCAGTTGTTCAAATCTGAAGCAAAGAGAGCAGCTTACTTTTCTTCTACTGTATGTCTCAAAGAAAAAAGTTTAAGTACTGTACTCGTATATGTCTTTAACTACTATCTCTTTTTTTTGCTATTTACTTTGATCTTTTGATGCTTTTTTAACTCTTTTATTAACTTTAATTATTAAAACTGCAGACTCCTTCATGCTTAGTGTTGGTGTTATTTAATGAAAGTCACTCTATCTATCTATCTATCTATCTATCTATCTATCTATCTATCTATCTATCTATATATATAGGGTGGGCCACTTATATGGATATACCTAAATGAAATGGGAATGGTTGGTGATATCAACTTCCTGTTTGTGGCACATTAGTATATGGGAGGTTGAAAACTTTTCAAGATGGATGATGATTAGTGATGAGCGAGTATACTCGTTGCTCGAGATTTCCCGGGGGGTCTCCAAGTATTTGTAAGTGCTCGGAGATTTAGTTTTTTGTTGATGCAGCTGCATGATTCACAGCTGCTTGCCAGCACAAGTACATGTGGGGGATGCCTGGTTGCTAGGGAATCCCCACATGTAATCAAGCTGGCTAACAGATGTAAATCATTCAGCTGCGGCGATGAAAACTAAATCTCCGAGCACTAAAAAATACTCAGAGGATTCCTAAGCGTGCTCGGGAAATCTCGAGTAAGGCCGGCGTCACACTGGCGTATTGCATCCGATGCGAGAACATCGGATGCGATATGCTAATGACGCTCGGCTCCTGCTCGCAGCAGAGCCGGAGCCGAGTGTCATGCGTCTGTGCTCCGATTCTCTCGCACAGGGAGGATCGGAGCACAGCTGCGGAGGAGGCGGAGAAATGAATTTCTCCATCTCCTCAATTGCTGGGGTCCGCTTATAGCGCACATCACTCGGATGTTATCCGAGTGGTGTGCGCTGTCTCACTTGCACCCATAGGCTTATATGGGTGCGAGTGAGGCGAGATTTTTCCTCGGTCCGAGACAATCGCAGCATGCTGCGATTGTCTCGGACCGAGGAAAACGGCCGACAAAAAGTCGGCTGCTGGGAGCGGCCCCATATGTGAACATTGGTCCGAGTGCAATGCGATTTTTTATCGCATTGCACTCGGCCGTTTTAAACGCCAGTGTGACGCCGGCCTAACGAATATACTCGCTCATCACTAGTGGTGACTATGGCGGCCATTTTGAAGTAGGACATTTTGGATCCAACTTTATTTTTTCCAATGGGAAGAGGGTCATGTGACACATCAAACATATTGAGAATTTCACAAGAAAAACAATGGTGTGCTTGGTTTTAATGTAACTTTATTCTTTCATGAGTTATTTAAAAGTTTATGACCACTTATAAAATGTGTTCAAAGTGCTGCTCATTGTGTTGGATTGCCACTCTTGGCACACTGATAGCAACAGTGCAGAAGAAATGCTAGCACAGGCTTCCAGTATCCGTTGTTTCAGATGCTGCAGATCTCGTATCTTCACAGCATAGACAATTAACAATATATAGAGTGTATTTCTGAATCGTTCAATATTAGCTTCATTGGAAAAAACTGCTTTTCTCTCAAAAATAAGGACATTTCTAAGTGACCCTAAACTTTTGAACGGTAGTGTGTGTGTATATATATATTATATATATATATATATATATGCACACCTACATATGTATTTTTGTACATATCTATATTTGTTCAGTTATACCAACTTTATACAGTGACTGTGTTTATGTATGCAGTAAATGACTATTTGCATGTGTGAATGCAGTACATGTATGTATGAAATATTTGTATTTATGTATGAAGTTAATGCATGAATTCAGTGTGCGTACATATTCAATGGATTTATTCATGTGACCAGCCCTTGTGAACTCTTCCCTATGTCACTGCATTTACTATTTCTTTTCTCCAACAGAGTTCTAGCTTCCAATACTTGATCCTACTTAATTTTCCTGCACGTACTTCATTTTCTTGCCATTAAGCTACTTGACTGAAATGATTCATTGGAAAGCTGTTTCATGCGCGGGCTGAGCCATCGATGGGGGAACTTCCAACAAATGTTTATTTGGCTGATGTGAAAAGGACATGTAAAACCTTCAAACCTTGCAACCCTTTTAAATTAGCATATAATATTAAAGAAATACTCGTTTTATTTTAATTTCTTCATGTTTCAAATGCATGTGAGACTTACTTCTCCATTGGCCGATGAATTTCCCTGCTGCAAGCAGTACGAATCATTTCTGCGCAAATGACTTTACTAAGAATATGGAAATTAAATCCGTTTTACAGGATTTGCCAGTGCTGCTGTATCATGAAGAAAATGACTTGTTAAATTGCTTTGCTTTTCTTCTCTAATGCAAAACAGGTAATTGAACATTTCACCTTGAAATTCCTCTTGCTTTACTTCTGTCATTCAATATTTATGCTTTAAGCATTAAAAGATGTCTCTTGATTTTTGTTTTCAGCTTTAGTATTCTGATGGCATTTTACCAATATTTGAATTAGTTATAACATCAATGGTGTTTTTTTCACATTTCTAAAAATTAAAGTACCTGTCTTGTTTAAAAAATAAAAAAATATGGGGTTATAGGAAATTTAACTGAATAAGGGACAAAGTACTGCAGTGTGCAGGCGCCAGGAAAGGTCAGAGAGGCCCGGCGTCTGCGCACTGCAGTACTTTGCTCTGCCCTCAACAGGGTAGACAAAGTACGCCTGTGCCGGAGCCGCAGCGTGAAGACAAGAAGAGGACGTCATCCTATGAATATAGGAGGCACTGGACCGGACCGCGACGCCCATCGGACCGGACCGTAGCCGTTAAGGCGAGTATAATCTAATCTCTTTTTCTCATCTTTCAGGATACATGCTGTAGATAAGTCCCTGATGTCGGTGGGCTTAGCTCATCTTCGATTTTGGGGGTGACAGGTTCCCTTTAATTCTTAAAGGGAATGTGTTGCGATTTTTCAACACTGATTGAGCTCTGCTATGTTATCATAATTCAGCTGTCTAATGCAGAGACGGTTGAATAACTCTAACTTTACCCATTTTTGTCTATGTGTTTGCATGTCTAAATTTCTTTTATGAATTGTTCCAATAAAATGTATATTTTTATCGAATAGCATGAACTTCTATTCCTTTTTGTATAATTATTACTTTTTTATTGTTTTTTTTTACATCTAACATTCATTATGCTCTGAGCTGAAGAGACCATAAAGCATAATAAGAAACATTCAATGTTCAGCAAATAACTTCGCTGCAAATCATATTTCCCAGGTAAGTCTGCACAAATTGGTAAATTGGAGTTTCAAATAATGCACTCACCAAAGCCCTAATTAACAAGAAGGCTAAAATACAGTCAGGAATCCACTACTGAGCATAGCAGGTGAGAACACTAGTATAATAGCTTACCCAATTAAATACCATTATATCACCAAGATATGGAGCATATACACCACCACAAAAAAGTTTTTTAGAATAAAATTATATTCTTTAATTAAACAAACAAACAGATAAAAACAGCAATCATTGGATTATTCATATACAAACAGAGCTATTCAAATAAGGCCACAGATGCCAAGATGTAAGGTTGCCACAGATAAGATGAAAAACATGGGTATAAATAATATAGAATCATAAGTAATATCCCCAATCAAGGTTTCAGATTTAACTAAAGTGCCTGGTGCAAGATATAGGGATGACCAAATCCTAAGTGTCATGGAGGGAGATAACATTTTAATATCCTGGAGGTTTCTCCCTGTTCTTCGGTCAGTGACCTATCATAGAATATTCCCTACCTACAGCACTAAGGGGTCATATGTATTATAAATGGTCTTACATGGTGTCCATCTGCAGTCACGCGCCCCGACACGCGTTTCGCAATGGCTTCCTCTGGGGGTCAAGATGACCATTAGTCAATGGAGGGTGAAATTAAACCGGAAGAAGAATAGGGACAATTTGGCCTGGCGAGAGTTCAAACGCTGGGCCGTCTGCAAATACAGCAAATTTTTGTGTTCAGTGAACACTTGGAAGGGGTACCGAGCCCCCTCTAGGAGATCTCTCCACTCCAAAAAGGCCAGCTTCATAGCTAGCAGGTCCCTGTCCCCGATGGAATAATTCCTCTCTGCCGGTGTGAAGGTCTTAGAAAAGAAAAAACGGTGATGTTTCCGACATTCAGCATCCATCTGAAAGAGGACGGCTCCAGCACCAACGGAAGAGGCATCCACCTCCATTATGAATGCCTTATCAACATAGTTATGATGTAAAATGGGAGCGCTAGTGAAGTGAGACTTTATGGAGGAAAAAGACCTTGCAGACATCTTTCCGGTGGGAATCTGTATTTGGAGAGTAGATGAGAATTTCATCCAGATAGACTATGACTGAGGTGGATAACAGTTCCCGGAAAATGTCATTCACAAAGTGTTGGAAGATGGCTGGGGTGTTAGAAAGCCAGAAAGGCATCACCAGATATTCATAGTAACCGTCCCTAGTGTTAAATGCAGTCTTCCATTCGTCCCCTGCATGGATACGTATCAGGTTATATGCACCCCGCAGATCTAGTTAGGTAAATACCCTCACTCTCCGCAGCCAATCAAAAAGCTCAGATATGAGTGGTAGAGGGTATTTCTTCTTAAGGGTTATTGCATTAAGACCCCTGTAGTCAATGCATGGATGTAGTTCCCCGTTCTTCTGTACAAAATAGAACCCAGCCCCTGCAGGAGACACTGACTTCCTAATGAATCCTCTCGCCAAATTCTCTTTAGTATATCAAAGACATAGCCTCATAAGGGCAATGACACAGAGTCTCCACAGCTTTCTTGGAGAACATGTCCGAGTAAGACAAGTAGTGTTTGGGGAGGGCAGCATGGTGGCGCAGTGGATAGCACACTCCTTACAGCGCTGGAGTCCTGGGTTCAAGCTCCACTAAGGACAACATCTGCAAAGAGTTTGTATGTTCTTTCTGTGTTTACCTGGGTTTCCTCTGGGTACTCTGGTTTCCTCCCACATTCCAAAGACATACTGATAGGGAATTTAGATTGTGAGCCCCAACGGGGACAGTGACGATAATGTGTTAGCAGAATATGTTAGCACTATGTAAAAAATAAAGATTAGATTAGAGAGGTTAGATCTGTGGGCACCCCAGTAGTAGCAACCTGAACGTGCATCCTCAGACATTTACCCTCACAAGAATCACTCCCAATATTGTCCCAGTGGACCAATCTATATGGCGCGAATGATGACGCATCTATGGTACCCCTAGCAAGACCTCGTCAATACCCTCGGGTATGACTAGCAGGGAAATTGCCTCCTGATGTGCTGTAGACATGATGAGAGTGAGGGTAAAGTTGACAGAGTGATCTGTGAGGGTAAAGTTGACCCATTTACCACCCGGACAGTAACTTGCTTGGTGCGCATCACCAGGGGTATTGCGTGCCGTTTGAAGACTAGTGTTGAGAGATACCGTCCGATATTTGAAAGTATCGGTATCGGATGGTATCGGCCGATATCCGAAAAATATCGGATATCGCCGATACCGATATCCGATACCAATACAAGTCAATGGGACACAAATATCGGAAGGTATCCGTAATGGTTCGCAGAGTCTGAAGGAGAGGAAACTCTCCTTCAGGCCCTGGGATCCATATTAATGTGTAAAATAAAGAATAAAAATAAAAAATATTGATATACTTACCCTCGGACAGGCCCTGGTTGTCATCGCTGCAATCGCCATGCTTTTCTTCCTAAGAATGAGCGCTTTAATGACCTTCGATGATGTCGCAGCTTGTGATTGGTTGCTGAGCGGTCATGTGACCGCTCACGTGACCAATCACAAGCCGCGACGTCATCGAAGGTCCTTAACGCGCTCATTCTTAGGAAGAAAAGCATGGCGATTGCAGTGGTGTCAACCAGGGCCCGTCCGAGGGTGAGTATATCAATATTTTTTATTTTTATTCTTTATTTTACACATTAATCTAAATCCCGATACCGATTCCCGATATCACAAAAATATCGGAACTCGGTATCGGAATTCCGATACCGCAAATATCGGCCGATACCCGATACTTGCGTTATCGGAATGCTCAACACTAGTGAAGACAGAAGACATGAAATTGCCCTTCACCCCAGAATCCACACAAACCTCCACTGCATGGGTAGACGGGCCAATGGTGAGTGTTCCCTTAAAAGACAATTTGGAGGAAAACGCCACTTTGTCTAGTGAGCCTCCTCCTATAGCCATTAGCCACTAGATGGTGGTCATTTCCTGACCACTGAGGACATCTGTTGTCATGTCCCGGCTGCTGACAGACAAGAAAGACCAGGGGTGCATGAGCGGTCCAAGACTTAGATGCCGCTTGAGAAACCTCCACGGCCTCTTGAGGTGTTCTGATGCCTGGACCGGAGATTCCAGAGTTTTGGTGAAGTTGAGAGCCAGCCGAAACCTCTGCCGACACTGTGCTCGCTCCAACCTTTGCTCGGAGTGCCGAAAGTCGATGCATGTGGAGACAGATATTAGCGCCTCCAGTTTGGCCGGAATCTCCCTAATGGCCAGGGCGTCCTTCACATGGTCAGCCAGTCCCCTCCAAAAGACAGTGATGAGGACTTTATCCGGCCACTCCAGCTCAGATGTAAGAGTCCAGAAGTGTATGGCAAAGTGGCTTACCGTAGCAGAGCCCTGAGTTAGTGCCAGCAGCTGGAGAACAGTATCGTGGGTGACCTGAGGTCCTACAAAGACCTGCTTCAGAGTGCTCAGGATTCTGTGCGACACTCTGCACCACCAGATCATTTCGCTCCCACAGCGGTGTAACCAACTCCAACGCCCTGTCCGACATGAGTGAGATCACAAACCACACTCTAGCCCTCTCTGAGGGGAAACGTGCAGCCAGCAGCTCTAGATGTATCGCACACTGGTTCACAAATCCCCTACATGACTTGCAATCGCCTGTAAATTTATCAGGCAGTGGAAGACAGGATAAAGTCAGAACAGGGGTGGCAGTGGACATGAGAGATGCAGCTTCACTAGCTGCCTGAGCCGCCACTGCAGTAACATCCACAGTGGAGGTTTTGCTCTCGAGAGCAGACAACCTGCCCTCCAGCTGCTGGATGTACTGCTGCAGACGCTGCTCGTCCGCCATTACTAGCTAGACCCTGGCGCTAGTATAATATTAGGGTTGCTGGAACGCACCAAATAAAATATAATAGGAAGGTGCGTTTGCAACATGAGGTACACCGTGCAGAGGTGGAACCTGCTGCTAGGCAATGGCGGACACTATATGGCGGTAGAGCACCGAAGACACACAGGTTAAATGTCACTCGGTGTGAACAGCAGTGAACTCTGTTGCACCACAGAGCCGCAGCAACCACTGCAATAGAATGCTGTTCCTAGTTAAGCATCACAGGGCACAGCAGAAATGGTGCTAGTGAGGTCCGTAAGCTCTGCCCCTGGAATTCTGGGGTAAGAGTCTGACCAGACCCACAATGCACACGGAATGGTGCAAGCAACGCCACAACTTGGTGCTGTCTTTATCTCTAATCTCCCCTTAACACATGCACAACCAGAGGGAGGGGATATATTAGGAGCTTTCACCAGAGACAATCATACATGCATACAATCATGTTTCATGGTCTACACTAGCACATGGCAGTGTGGCTATGAGATCCTTTTATAGATCCCAGTCTGCCAGGACCTTGCTAGCAGACCAATCCAGGCTCGCTTGAGGACCTGAGCAGCTGACCACTGACCACCAATGAGAAGTTGCCACTTCACGAGCATGCTCAGTAGGATGAAACCCGGACTTAGTCTCAGGAATAACTGCTCGCTGCTGTTTACTGTTGATTGCTATAGCTGGACCTGGACAAGCAGCAGCAATCAATCGCACAGCATGGGTCTGAGCAATACGCTGAAACCAATGTCTCTGCTGAGCAGGATCTACTGTGGCCGAGACTGCAGGAGAAGACATTGCTTGGGATTCCTCCTGTGCAGAGGGAGAATCATAACACCTAGATCCTTGAACCTATATCCACGACATAAGATTGCACTTTTTTACCTTGACCCGAATTTAATGTCTTAAAGTGTGATTGCTTAATTGTTTTTATCATGTTTTCATAATACTGTGATGTATTTTCTGGCTTCTTTGCATAGTTTTCTACTGACAGACGGATTAGACTCCGATACTATAGTGTTGTGGTCTGTTATACTATTACTTTTTTTTGTGCCTTTTAGTGTTTTTTGTTTTGGTTCATTGTCAATAAATACATTTTCTATCCTGTATTTTGATCCTTGTGCTTGCATGCCCTCTTTTTTTCATTAAATTACCCTGCCTTTGTATGCATCAGTAATCAATAGGAAGTGAGCGTCCAGCCACAGCCATCACTTCCTGTTGATTATTTATGCGTAGGTTTTTTACTTTCATGGGGGCAAACATTCAGATCAAGAAGGGGCTGTCCTCGTAGTAGACACTCCCTTTAAAATGAATCTATCTTCAGGTTTTTGCTAGCCAATCTTAGAGCAGCATAATGTAGGGGCAGAGACCCTAATTTCAAGTATGTATCACCAACTGGATTGTATGTTGTACTTTCAATAAAATTAATGTTTTCTTTGGTGTAGATCTACCAGTTCTCTGAATGCTGAGTTCTGTACAACCCCACCCACACCACTGATTGACATATTTCTGTATATTCTGTACCTATGTAGGTATGTAGAGGATAGGTGTGCACTTGGTCACTTTTCGAGGTGCAGGTGAAAAAGGGTACATGACCCCAATCCTGAGGCAAGAGAAATTCAGCACACACTCTTTATTTCATTGATGCAAAAAGTTTATTTGTGGGAGCAGATAAAGACAAAATTATAGTTCTGGATTAAGCAACAAAGTTTAGACATTTCGACCCCACCAGAGTCTTTTTCGCTAAATTGTTTTAGGTGGTTGGAGCAAGATAAAGAGGAATTTTCTTACAGCCAGTGACAGCTTTACAGGTACGAGAGTGCTGAATCCAGCTGCAACAACATAGCACCTTACCGCACATACTCTGTGAAGTATCCCACCATTAAGAAAATTTCTCTTTATCTTGCTCCAACCACCTAAAACGACTTAGCGAAAAAGACCCTGGTGGGGTTGAAACGTCTAAACTTTGTCGCTTAATCAAGAGCATTTTGTCTTTACCCGCTCCCACAAATAAACTTATGAATTTGGAGGACTATATAGCTGCAGGATTATTAGTCCTCTAATGATAATTTTCTGGTTTTATCAAAACTACAGCAAGCAGCCCAGTAAGTGACACATCACTAGGATCAAGGTCTTTGCCTCTACATTTTGCTGCTCTTAGATTTGTTGGCAAAAATCTGATGACAGATTCCCTTTATGTAAAGCTATGCTTTAAACTGATCATGGATGCTTCATCCATAGAACAGAACATGATACTGGATTGAAAGTTTTTAATGTTGAAATGTTCTTTTTACACTTGGTATACTGGAAAGCTTTTACTAGTAGAATGTTATAATCATATGCATCTTGTGAACGGCATTTGATACAGATTGCAGCACATTCCATTTTGTCTAGTTCCTCTAAAAACATTTAGTTCCTCAGATAAAAAGAATATGGGGCAGTATTCACGCACTGAAAAGGCGGCTGCTATATGAGGTCTTCATCTAACGTTTATTTCAATGGATTTAATTAGAACAGAAAATTGTTCAATAGTTTCTCCACCACCTTAGTGAATATATTACAGCATTACCCATAATAACTGCCATTCTTCAGATTGTGATGTTGCCCCTAATGCAAAAGTATTTTTTTTTTATTTCAAATTTAAGTCAAGCATTATCATTAATCGACCAAGGAAAAGGAAAACTGTGGGTTTAATAAAAAAAAACATCTTTAGTTCACCAGCCAAGAAAGTTATATATTTTTTATGATAATGCACATTCTTTAAAAAAAATATTGAACATATTTTCCAAGCCTAGCTCTTTGTGCCTCATGATGTGTTCCACAAAGCATCACATAAAGGAATGCTGTATGAAACCATTTCAATAAGGCTGTGACTCATTTGTGAGTCACCTAGATTTTCCAAACAGTCATTCTTCTATAGATGAAATAGTAATGTTAACATGTTTCTGAATATAATTGGTATCTTTCCTACAAACTAGAACAGCAGGGCAACTGGACGGCTCCTTATTTCCAGCATTGACCCTTAAAGTGACATTAGAATGCCTTCTTCTTAAGTTCTTTCAAGTTTAAGTAAAAGCAGATCAGAGCTAACAAAATGTTATTCATGTACGATGTAGGTAAAATGTCGTACTCATTTTAAAGTTGATATTACTACTTAAAACACAAGTTTTGGATTCAGTTAGAAGAAATTTACTAATACAAGTGCATCACACGAATGCTGGTGGCGCAAACAAGTCTGAAGACGTTGCTTATTGAATCACATTGGACGCAATTCTGAAGCCCCACGGTAATGTTACCGCAACACAAAAAGTTGGATATTAGCTTCTAATATATGGTGTTTTGTCTGAACAATATATTTCTAATTTATTTGTGCCAATAAAACTTGCATAAATGGTTAATCTTCCTCAGTATCCTAGGGTCTCAATATTTGCTCTAAAACTTGATTGTTGCATCTAAGTCCATATTCATTTCCTCTGTTTCAGCTTCTGAGTAATAGTTCAAGTTTGTCTGGGACCAGTTGTGTCTGACATTGTGAGATCTTAACTCTTAACTTCTTACCTATTTGCTCCCTTCTTTGAGGCTGGGCAGGGTTATCACTCTTTAGTCATTTGTCTTTCGCCATTCATTGACAGTTAGAACTTGCCAGCTTGCTTCCTGGCTATAGTGTTATTGATGTGCTTGCCAGGGCCGTGGGGTACCCAGAATCGGACCGGACAGTTCTATGGGGGAGGTCACAGGGCCATGATCAGATTCCGTGGCCCTGGCCGTGTCATAAAATGGAGGATAATTATGTGGTGTTTGGTTGTGACGCCACCTGTGGTGTTCGGTAATGGGTGGCCGACGCTGCGGTTTAGGTCCACTGGGGCTTATGGTGACGCAGCAAAGATGGTTCAGCTCCCCATTGGTAGAGGGGGCCCCAGGGCAAATATATTTGATTGTTCAGATGGTGGTGAACGTTGGGGTGCAGGGAGTAAGTGAAGGAAACAGAGGTGCAGTTTTCTTTATCTTTTGCTTGCCTGAGGAGGTGGTGATGGCGAACTCAGTCGAGGGGTTCAAGAGAGGCCTGGATGTCTTCCTGGAGCAGAACAATATTGTATCATACAATTATTAGGTTCCGTAGAAGGACGTAGATCTGGGGATTTATTATGATGGAATATAGGCTGAACTGGATAGACAAATGTCTTTTTTCGGCCTTACTAACTATGTTACTATGTTACTTGAAAGTAGATGCAATCTGGGGTACCAATTACAGATGACGGATTAAGTCCAGCTTGCCTGGAGGCTGTCAGGGGATCCACCCTGCCAGGTGGGGTGGGGAACTTTCCTGCTGTGCTCTCTTTTAGGGTCCCTGCTGCTTGTAGCTAAGTTGTAGCCCTCTCTTGCATGATGATTTATAACATGTATGGCAGATAGTGTGAGCCTATTTCCTATGTCCTTTTCACTGTCAGCCCCGGGCTCTTGGTCTGCTACCATGCCTTCCAGTGTTTGGTGTCGCCAGGGATCTTGCAGTCCCCTGCCCTCCAGATTCAGCTGTCAGGGCGTACAGCACCCACCCAGCCAAGGATTCTGGCATCCCTTTTTGTCAGCGCTTCACTCTGGGGTCTGCTATGCGCAGTTTTTATTCCCCTGAGCTCTTGTCTCTGCTTTTGTCCCTTCCCTCTCCACAGACCAACTGCCAAATCTCCTCTCTCACTGTCCTGTCATGAACCCCAGCTGGATCCCGGTTCCATGACAACACCCCTGTTTACTCTCTCAGCTGACTTCTTTCTGACTCATTAACCCCACCTGCTGGCCAGAATTTATAAGGAAGCTCCTCTTTCTGGCCTGGAACAGGAATTGACATGTACACTGTGTTACCTGGCATGGGGACCTTCTTTCTTGCCTTCAGGCATGACATCACCCCTTAGAGGGAGGCAATGTCACTGTGGCAACCGGACTCTGGGGTGCCACATTATTATTACCTCTGTTCTGCTTGCCTGAGTCTAGTTTCTTGACCTCACTTTTCTGCCTGACAATTCTGCTTCGGTTTGTGATCTCCTGTTTTCTACTTGGCCTTCCGACTTTTCTTTTCCACACTGTGCAAAGTAGCCTTATTTAGACCTGCTACATAGGATCCCTAGTTAGACCTTTCTGACAGTTGTGGAAATAATTTGTATACTATTTCCATAATATATAAATACTTTTTCAGCAATATCTATCTAGATCCAATTAGTAGCCTGTTATCAAAATTTAAATAATAACATTTAGTAGGATGGAGAAATTGAAGTGATTAAATGTGCCAAAATGAAAAAGGATCTGGACAGTACTGCATTGGGTACTAGTCATGATTAGCCTGCTGTTAGTATGCCCACTCTGCCTGGACTGATGTCCTGCCTGGCACATAAATGCAGCCTTATCTGTGCTGAGCAGGACATCAATCAAGAAATTGTTAAGGAATGTGTATCACAAAATATAACAAGATCTTTGGTTATTATTTACTAAAGTCATGCAGCAGCAATTGTCATACTTAGGGTTGAGCGAAACGGGTCGAACATTTTCAAAAGTCGCCGACTTTTGGCTAAGTCGGGGTTTCATGAAACCCGATCCGACCCCTGTGCGGGGTCGGCCATGCGGTACGCGACTTTCGCGCCAAAGTCGCGTTTCAATGACGCGAAAAGCGCCATTTCTCAGCCAATGAAGGTAAACGCAGAGTGTGGGCAGCGTGATGACATAGGTCCTGGTCCCCACCATCTTAGAGAAGGGCATTGCAGTGATTGGCTTGCTGTCTGCGACGTCACAGGGGCTATAAAGAGGCGTTCCCGCCGACCGCCATCTTACTGCTGCTGATCTGAGCTTAGGGAGAGGTTGCTGCCGCTTTGTCAGAAGCAGGGATAGCGTTAGGCAGGGTCCATTAACCACAAAACCGCTTGTGCTGCAGCGATTTGCACTGTCCAACACCACCCTCGGTGTGCAGGGACAGTGGAAGTTTTTTTTTTTTTTTTTTTCCCCTCAGCGCTGTAGCTCATTGGGCTGCCCTAGAAGGCTCCCTGATAGCTGCATTGCTGTGTGTACGCCGCTGTGCAAACCAACTGCTTTTTTCAAAGCACAAATCCTCTTGTTCCTTCCTTTCTGCACAGCTATCTTTTTTGTTTGTCCACACTTTTTATTTCATTTGTGCATCAGTCCACTCCTTATTGCTGCCTGCCATACCTGGCTGAGATTACTGCAGGCAGGGAGATAGTAGCTGCCTGCCATACCTGGCTGAGATTACTGCAGGCAGGGAGATAGTAATTGTAGGACATTCCCTGTTTTTTTTTTTTTTTTTTTTTTGGTGGGAGATTAAGATTGGCAATTTGGCATTTCTGCTAGAGTGCCATCCCTGTGTGTGCCATCTCTCTCACATAGTGGGCCATAGAAAGCCTTTTCATTTTTCTGTATTTTTTTTTGTGGGGTGTATAAATTCTCCCTGATAAAAATACAGTGGGAGATTAATATTGGCCTCTGGGCTTGTGTGCCAGTCCTGAGCGTGCCATCTGTGCCAGCCCTGAGCGTGCCATCTCTCTCACAAATAGTGGGCCATAGAAAGCCTATTTAATTTTTTTTTTTGTTTTATAAATTTTCCCTGAAAAAAGGGAGATTAATATTGGCCTCTGGGCTTGTGTGCCAGTTGTGAGCGTGCCATCTGTGCCAGTCCTGAGCGTGCCATCTCTCTCACAAATAGTGGGCCATAGAAAGCCTATTTAAATATTTTTTTGGTTTTATAAATTCTCCCAGAAAAAAAGGGAGATTAATATTGGCCTCTGGGCTTGTGTGCCAGTCCTGAGCGTGCCATCTGTGCCAGCCAGCCCTGAGCGTGCCATCTCTCTCACAAATAGTGGGCCATAGAAAGCCTATTTAATTTTTTTTTTTGTTTTATCAATTTTCCCTGAAAAAAGGGAGATTAATATTGGCCTCTGGGCTTGTGTGCCAGTTGTGAGCGTGCCATCTGTGCCAGTCCTGAGCGTGCCATCTCTCTCACAAATAGTGGGCCATAGAAAGCCTATTTAAATATTTTTTTGGTTTTATAAATTCTCCCAGAAAAAAAGGGAGATTAATATTGGCCTCTGGGCTTGTGTGCCAGTCCTGAGCGTGCCATCTGTGCCAGCCAGCCCTGAGCGTGCCATCTCTCTCACAAATAGTGGGCCATAGAAAGCCTATTTAATTTTTTTTTTTGTTTTATCAATTTTCCCTGAAAAAAGGGAGATTAATATTGGCCTCTGGGCTTGTGTGCCAGTTGTGAGCGTGCCATCTGTGCCAGTCCTGAGCGTGCCATCTCTCTCACAAATAGTGGGCCATAGAAAGCCTATTTAAATATTTTTTTGGTTTTATAAATTCTCCCAGAAAAAAAGGGAGATTAATATTGGCCTCTGGGCTTCTGTGCCAGTCCTGAGCGTGCCATCTGTGCCAGTCCTGAGCGTCCCATCTCTCTCACAAATAGTGGGCCATAGAAAGCCTATTTTATTTTTTTTTTGGGTTTTAGAAATTCTCCCTGAAAAAAGGGAGATTAATATTGGCCTCTGGGCTTGTGTGCCAGTTGTGAGCGTGCCATCTGTGCCAGTCCTGAGCGTGCCATCTCTCTCACAAATAGTGGGCCATAGAAAGCCTATTTAAATATTTTTTTGGTTTTATAAATTCTCCCAGAAAAAAAGGGAGATTAATATTGGCCTCTGGGCTTCTGTGCCAGTCCTGAGCGTGCCATCTGTGCCAGTCCTGAGCGTCCCATCTCTCTCACAAATAGTGGGCCATAGAAAGCCTATTTTATTTTTTTTTTGGGTTTCAGAAATTCTCCCTGGAAAAAAAAAGGGAGATTAATATTGCCCTTTGGGCTTGTGTGCCAGTACTAAGCGTTCCATCTCTCTCTCTCTCTCAGTCAGTGGGCCATAGAACGCATATTTTTGGTTTTATTTGTTTTCTAAATTCTCCCTGAAAAAATCATTTTATTTTATTTGGTTTCTAAATTCTTCCTGATAAAATCATATTTTTTTTATTATTTTTATTTCTAAAGTCTCCCTGAAAAAAAAAAAAAAAAAACAACCAAAAAAACAGTGGGAGATTAATATTGGCCTTTCTGCTTGTGTGCCAGTCTTGACTCCTGGGTGTGCCATCTCTCTCTCTCTCTCTCTCTCTCTCTCTCTCTCTCCAATTGTGGTCCATAGAAAGCCTATATTTTTTTTCCTTGATTTGGGTTCTAAAATCTACCAGAGAAAATAACTACATCAATCATTGGTAGAAAAATATTGGCCTCTGGGTTTGTGTGCCACTCCTGACTCCTGTGTGCGTCATCTCTCAGTCAGTGGGCCATAGAACGCCTATTTTTGGTTTTATTTGTTTTCTAAATTCTCCCTGAAAAAATCATTTTATTTTATTTGGTTTCTAAATTCTTCCTGATAAAATCATATTTTTTTTATTATTTTTTTTTCTAAAGTCTCCCTGAAAAAAAAAAAAAAAAACAGTGGGAGATTAATATTGGCCTTTCTGCTTGTGTGCCAGTCTTGACTCCTGGGTGCGTCATCTCTCAGTCAGTGGGCCATAGAACGCCTATTTTTGGTTTTATTTGTTTTATAAATTCTCCCTGAAAAAATCATTTTATTTTATTTGGTTTCTAAATTCTTCCTGATAAAATCATATTTTTTTTATTATTTTTTTTTCTAAAGTCTCCCTGAAAAAAAAAAAAAAAAAACAACCAAAAAAAACAGTGGGAGATTAATATTGGCCTTTCTGCTTGTGTGCCAGTCTTGACTCCTGGGTGCGTCATCTCTCAGTCAGTGGGCCATAGAACGCCTATTTTTGGTTTTATTTGTTTTATAAATTCTCCCTGAAAAAATCATTTTATTTTATTTGGTTTCTAAATTCTTCCTGATAAAATCATATTTTTTTTATTATTTTTTTTTCTAAAGTCTCCCTGAAAAAAAAAAAAAAAAAAACAACCAAAAAAAACAGTGGGAGATTAATATTGGCCTTTCTGCTTGTGTGCCAGTCTTGACTCCTGGGTGTGCCATCTCTCTCTCTCTCTCTCTCTCTCTCTCTCTCCAATTGTGGTCCATAGAAAGCCTATATTTTTTTTCCTTGATTTGGGTTCTAAAATCTACCAGAGAAAATAACTACATCAATCATTGGTAGAAAAATATTGGCCTCTGGGTTTGTGTGCCACTCCTGACTCCTGTGTGCGTCATCTCTCAGTCAGTGGGCCATAGAACGCCTATTTTTGTTTTTATTTGTTTTATAAATTCTCCCTGAAAAAATCATTTTATTTTATTTGGTTTCTAAATTCTTCCTGATAAAATCATATTTTTTTTATTATTTTTTTTTCTAAAGTCTCCCTGAAAAAAAAAAAAAAAAAAAAAAAAAAAAAAAAAACAGTGGGAGATTAATATTGGCCTTTCTGCTTGTGTGCCAGTCTTGACTCCTGGGTGTGCCATCTCTCTCTCTCTCTCTCTCCAATTGTGGTCCATAGAAAGCCTACATTTTTTTTCCTTGATTTGGGTTCCAAAATCTACCAGAGAAAATAACTCCATCAATCATTGGTAGAAAAATATTGGCCTCTGGGCTTGTGTGCCACTCCTGATTCCTGTGTGCGTCATCTCTCACTCAGTGGCCCATAGAAAGCATATAGTTTGTTACATTTGTTTTCTAAATTCTCCCTGCAAAAATCTATTTTTTTTTTTTTGGGGGGTTTCTAAAGTGTTCCTGAAAAAAATAAAAATAAAAAAAAAATAATAGTGTGACATTAATATTAACATTTGTGCTTCAGTGACAGTCCTGCGTGTGGGGCATCTCTCTAATTTGCAGCCACCAAAAAAAGAGTGTGTAACATTGGGCCTGATTTTCGCTGTGGTCTCACCAACCTGTAAAGGGGTAGCTAAATCATACTGAAGTTATAGCTCACCGTGTAAGTTGTGTGACTGCAACAAATAACGTTAGTTTGGTTACGTTTTTAAAACAATGAGGAAGTCTAGTGGAAGAGGTCGTGGCCGGGGGCGTTCATTGTCAGCTGGTAATGAGGGTAGTGGTAGTGGTGGAGCATCAGGTGGTCGTGGGGGAAAAAATATTGCACCTAAGTCTGGAGCTGTGGAGCCAGGTTCGTCGTCCGGCTACACAAGGCCTCGAACGCTCCCTTTTCTGGGATTAGGAAAACCGCTTTTAAAGCCGGAGCAGCAAGAGCAAGTTTTGGCTTATCTTGCTGACTCAGCCTCTAGCTCTTTTGCCTCATCTCGTGAAACTGGTAAAAGTAAAAGCAGCGCGTCGTTAGTGGATGTTCACGGTCAGGGACAAGTCACTTCCTTGTCCTCTTCAGCAAAAACAACAACAGAGAAGAATGCAGCAGGCGACACAACGGGTTACTCCATGGAGCTCTTTACACATACCGTCCCTGGCTTAGAAAGTGAAGCAGTTAACAGTCCATGCCCATTACAAATTGAATCTGACATGGAGTGCACTGACGCACAGCCACAGCCAGACTACTATGCTGGTCCTTTGACTCAGACCACAACATTGCCCTCGCAGGGTGCTGATCAAGAATCAGACCCTGATGAGACTATGTTGCCCCATCACGAACGCTATACCACCGAACGACACGGTGACACAGACGAAGTTGCGCAGGAGGTACAAGAAGAGTTATTAGATGACCCAGTTCTTGACCCCGATTGGCAGCCATTGGGGGAACAGGGTGCAGGCGGCAGCAGTTCTGAAGCAGAGGAGGAGGAGGGGCCGCAGCAGGCATCAACATCGCCACAGGTTCCATCTGCCGGGCCCGTATCTTGCCCAAAACGCGTGGCAAAGCCAAAACCTGGTGGAGGACAGCGTGGCCATCCGGTTAAAGCTCAGTCTGCAATGCCTGAAAAGGTATCCGATGCTAGAAAGAGTGCAGTCTGGCATTTTTTTAAACAACATCCAATTGATCAGCGCAAAGTCATCTGTCAAAAATGTTCTACTTCCTTAAGCAGAGGTCAGAATCTGAAAAGTCTCAATACTAGTTGCATGCATAGACATTTAACCACCATGCATTTGAAAGCTTGGACTAACTACCAAACGTCCCTTAAGGTTGTTGCACCCTCGGCCAATGAAGCTAGTCATCAACGCAACATCCCTTCCGGCAGTGTAGGACCACCATTTAGCGCACCACCTGCTGTATCTGTGCAGGTATCTTTGCCAGGCCAAAGCAGTCAGGGTCAGGGAATCACCAGTTTCGTAGTAGGAAACACTGCATCTAGGGCACCGGCGGCAACAATACCATCTCCCACCGTCTCTCAGTCTGCCATGTCCACCGGCACCCCCGCTAGTTCCACGATCTCCAGCTCTCCAGTCCAGCTCACCCTACATGAGACTATGGTTAGAAAAAGGAAATACTTAGCCTCGCATCCGCGTACACAGGGTTTGAACGCCCACATAGCTAGACTAATCTCGTTAGAGATGATGCCCTACCGGTTAGTTGAAAGCGAAGCTTTCAAAGACCTGATGGACTACGCTGTACCACGCTACGAGCTACCCAGTCGACACTTTTTTTCCAGAAAAGCCATCCCAGCCCTCCACCAGCATGTTAAAGAGCGCATCGTCCATGCACTCAGGCAATCTGTGAGCACAAAGGTGCACCTGACAACAGATGCATGGACCAGTAGGCATGGCCAGGGACGTTACGTGTCCATCACGGCACACTGGGTAAATGTGGTGGATTCAGGGTCCACAGGGGACAGCAAGTTTGGGACAGTTCTGCCTAGCCCACGGTCTAGTAAACAGTTGTCTGTAGCCGTTCGCACCCCCTCCTCCTCCTCCTCCTCGTCCTCCTGCAGAAGCAAGAGCTCGTCCACAGACCGCAGTCGCACAAACACTCCATCCGCACCTGCCACTGTTGCACACCAGGTCTCCCATTATGGGGCAGCTACTGGCATACGTCAGCAGGCTGTATTGGCTATGAAGTGTTTGGGCGACAATAGACACACCGCGGAAGTTCTGTCCGAGTTCTTGCAGCAAGAAACGCAGTCGTGGCTGGGCACTGTAGATCTTGAGGCAGGCAAGGTAGTGAGTGATAACGGAAGGAATTTCATGGCTGCCATCTCCCTTTCCCAACTGAAACACATTCCTTGCCTGGCTCACACCTTAAACCTGGTGGTGCAGTGCTTCCTGAAAAGTTATCCGGGGTTATCCGACCTGCTCCTCAAAGTGCGTGGACTTTGCGCACATATCCGCCGTTCGCCTGTACACTCCAGCCGTATGCAGACCTATCAGCGTTCTTTGAACCTTCCCCAGCATCGCCTAATCATAGACGTTGCAACAAGGTGGAACTCAACACTGCACATGCTTCAGAGACTGTGCGAACAGAGGCGGGCTGTTATGTTTTTGTGGGAGGATACACATACACGGGCAGGCAGTAGGATGGCAGACATGGAGTTGTCAGGTGTGCAGTGGTCGAAGATTCAAGACATGTGTCAAGTCCTTCAGTGTTTTGAGGAATGCACACGGCTGGTTAGTGCAGACAACGCCATAATAAGCATGAGCATCCCCCTAATGCGTCTGCTGATGCAAAGTTTGACGCACATAAAGGATCAGGCGTCTGCACCAGAGGAAGAGGAAAGCCTTGATGACAGTCAGCGATTGTCTGGTCAGGGCAGTGTACATGACGAGGTACCGGGCGAAGAGGAGGTGGAGGATGAGGAGGATGATGGGGATGAGTATATTTTTAATGAGGAAGCTTTCCCGGGGGCACGGGAAATTGGTGGCGTGGCAAGGCCGGGTTCTGGTTTTTTGAGGGACACAAGTGACGTAGATTTGCCTGCAACTGCCCCTCAACCAAGCACAACCGCAGATTTGACAACGGGAACTTTGGCCCACATGGCGGATTATGCCTTGCGTATCCTCAAAAGGGACACACGCATTACAAAAATGATGAACGATGACGATTACTGGTTGGCCTGCCTCCTTGATCCTCGCTATAAAGGCAAATTGCAAAATATTATGCCACATGAGAACTTGGAACTAATATTAGCAACAAAACAATCAACTCTTGTTGACCGTTTGCTTCTGGCATTCCCTGCACACAGCGCCCGTGATCGTTCTCACACGAGCTCCAGGGGCCAGCAGACCAGAGGTGTTAGAGGGGCAGAAATCAGAAGTGGCGTTGGACAGAGGGGTTTTCTGACCAGGTTGTGGAGTGATTTTTCTATGACCGCAGACAGGACAGGTACTGCAGCATCAATTCAAAGTGACAGGAGACAACATTTGTCCAGTATGGTTACAAACTATTTTTCATCCCTTATCGACGTTCTCCCTCAACCGTCATTCCCATTTGATTACTGGGCATCCAAATTAGACACCTTGCCAGAATTGGCAGAATATGCATTGCAGGAGCTTGCTTGCCCGGCAGCTAGTGTCCTATCAGAAAGAGTATTCAGTGCTGCAGGTTCAATACTAACAGAAAAAAGGACTCGTCTGGCTACCCAAAATGTAGATGATCTAACCTTCATTAAAATGAACCACAACTGGATTTCAAAATCTTTTGCCCCACCCTGCCCGGCTGACACCTAGCTTTCCTATGAAAAGGTCTTGCCTGTGGACTATTCTGAATGACTTTTCCAATCTCGTAATTTTCTTCACCTGATTGTCCAGCATACGACATGTTTCCACCTCACGAAATGGCCAAACTCCCCACACGGGGCCGTGCTATCGCCACTTTGCGCTTGGACCCTTGAGAGTGCTGTTTGTCTGAAGAGGTGGGTGTGGCCGCTTTTGGTCGACGGCACTGCCACTGGGTCCCTCATAGTACAATAAAGTGTCTCTGGCGGTGGTGGTGCGCACCCAACGTCAGACACACCGTTGTAATATGAGGGGCCCTGTGCCTGTACCGCCGGCCACAAGACAGTTCCCCCCCCCAGCTCAAACAGTGCTCTACCACTAGCAAAATTATCTCTCACAGCTTCACCAATGTGTAGTCTAGCCGCTGACATCCTTCAATGCCTGGCACTGACAATACCATTGTTTTGACATTTTTGTTATGTTAGGCCTTCGAAGCCTGTCTGCGGTCCCTTCTTTCTACAACTACTACACTGACCAGGCCACTGCTGGCCGTGTTACCCTGGAACCAATTTAAAAGTGCCTACAGTCAGCCCAATTTTGTTATGTTAGGCCTTCGAAGACTGTCTGCCGTCACTCCTTCCACTAGACTTCCACTGACCATACACTGCTGCCCATGTACCCCTGGAACCAATTTAAAGTGCCTACAGCCAGCCCAATTTTGTTATGTTAGGCCTTCGAAGCCTGTCTGCGGTCACTCCTTCCACTAGACTTCCACTGACCAGACCACTGCTGCCCGTGTACCCCTGGAACCAATTTAAAAGTGCCTACAGCCAGCCCAAGTTTGTTATGTTAGGCCTTGGAAGCCTGTCTGCGGTCACTCCTTCCACTAGACTTCCACTGACCAGACCACTGCTGCCCGTGTACCCCTGGAACCAATTTAAAAGTGCCTACAGCCAGCCCAAGTTTGTTATGTTAGGCCTTGGAAGCCTGTCTGTGGTCACTCCTTCCACTAGACTTCCACTGACCAGACCACTGCTGCCCGTGTACCCCTGGAACCAATTTAAAAGTGCCTACAGCCAGCCCAAGTTTGTTATGTTAGGCCTTCTAAGCCTGTCTGCGGTCCATTCTTTCAACTACTACTACACTGACCAGGTCACTGCTGCCCGTGTACCCCTGGAACCAATTTAAAATTGCCTACAGCCAGCCCAATTTTTTTATTTTAGGCCTTCGATGCCTGTCTGCGGTCCATTCTTTCAACTACTACTACACTGACCAGGTCACTGCTGTCCGTGTACCCCTGGAACCAATTTAAAATTGCCTACAGCCATGTGTTATTATTTTAGGCCTTCGATGCCTGTCTGCGGTCACTCCTTCCACTAGGCCTCCACTGACCACACCACTGCTGTCCGTGTACCCCTGGAACCAATTTAAAATTGCCTACAGCCAGCCCAATTTTTTTATTTTAGGTCTTCGATGCCTGTCTGCGGTCCATTCTTTCAACTACTACTACACTGACCAGGTCACTGCTGTCCGTGTACCCCTGGAACCAATTTAAAATTGCCTACAGCCATGTGTTATTATTTTAGGCCTTCGATGCCTGTCTGCGGTCACTCCTTCCACTAGGCCTCCACTGACCACACCACTGCTGTCCGTGTACCCCTGGAACCAATTTAAAATTGCCTACAGCCATGTGTTATTATTTTAGGCCTTCGATGCCTGTCTGCGGTCACTCCTTCCACTAGGCCTCCACTGACCACACCACTGCTGCCCGTGTACCCCTGGAACCAATTTAAAATTGCCTACAGCCAGCCCAATTTTTTTATTTTAGGCCTTCGATGCCTGTCTGCGGTCCATTCTTTCAACTACTACTACACTGACCAGGTCACTGCTGTCCGTGTACCCCTGTAACCAATTTAAAATTGCCTACAGCCATGTGTTATTATTTTAGGCATTCGATGCCTGTCTGCGGTCCATTTTTTCAACTACTACTACACTGACCAGGTCACTGCTGCCCGTGTACCCCTGGAACCAATTTAAAATTGCCTACAGCCATGTGTTATTATTTTAGGCCTTCGATGCCTGTCTGCGGTCACTCCTTCCACTAGGCCTCCACTGACCACACCACTGCTGCCCGTGTACCCCTGGAACCAATTTAAAATTGCCTACAGCCAGCCCAATTTTTTTATTTTAGGCCTTCGATGCCTGTCTGCGGTCCATTCTTTCAACTACTACTACACTGACCAGGTCACTGCTGCCCGTGTACCCCTGGAACCAATTTAAAATTGCCTACAGCCATGTGTTATTATTTTAGGCCTTCGATGCCTGTCTGCGGTCACTCCTTCCACTAGGCCTCCACTGACCACACCACTGCTGTCCGTGTACCCCTGGAACCAATTTAAAATTGCCTACAGCCATGTGTTATTATTTTAGGCCTTCGATGCCTGTCTGCGGTCCATTCTTTCAACTACTACTACACTGACCAGGGCACTGCTGGCCGTGTACCCCTGGAACCAACATCAGAAAATATAAAAATAAGTATTTTGCTTATAAAAAAGAAAATACTGGTGAGATATCAAATGCAGACATTTTAACATTAAAAACAAACACACAACTCTAATCTGGTACAGTACTAAAAATGGCCACCAGCTACAATTACTTTCTCCTGCAAGTAGTTAACTGAAAGTTTTTTTAAATTGAAAACACACATATGGCATCCACCGAGTGTTGTCCTGTCGCGTCTTCTTTATATTATTGCCGAGAAGATGCAAAATAATGAAAATAATAAAATCATTAATTACCAAAATAATAGAGAAAGTCAACACCACATTGCAAATAAACATTCATTCCAAATAAAGAAGCAGGGCGCGTCCGAGGGTGAGTATATACCTAATAAGAATATAATCACCCTCGGACGCGCAATGCTTATTTCCAACAGCCTTCCTTCCTAAGAATCAGCCCTTCCGTCGTGTAGAGAGACGTTGTGTTACACTCCAAGGTGTTCCCCAGGTTGCCTTTCCTGAGCTTCGATCTTCCGGCTCTCGTTTAGTAGTTCTTGGAAACTACTCTGCATTAGGCCTTCAAATTGGGTATGGGGTGTAGAGAGATGGTGTGTTCCACTCCAAGGTGTTCCCCAGGTTGCCTTTCCTGAGCTTCGATCTTCCGGCTCTCGTTTAGTAGTTGTTGGAAACTACGCTGCATTAGGCCTTCAAATTGGGTATGGGGTGTAGCGAGAGGGTGTGTTACACTCCAAGGTGTTCCCCAGGTTGCCTTTCCTGAGCTTCGATCTTCCGGCTCTCGTTTAGTAGTTCTTGGAAACTACACTGCATTAGGCCTTCAAATTGGGTATGGGGTGTAGAGAGAGGGTGTGTTACACTCCAAGGTGTTCCCCAGGTTGCCTTTCCTGAGCTTCGATATTCCGGCTCTCGTTTAGTAGTTGTCGGAAACTACGCTGCATTAGGCCTACAAATTGGGTATGGGGCGTAGAGAGAGGGTGTGTTACACTCCAAGGTGTTCCCCAGGTTGCCTTTCCTGAGCTTCGATATTCCGGCTCTCGTTTAGTAGTTGTCGGAAACTACGCTGCATTAGGCCTACAAATTGGGTATGGGGTGTAGAGAGAGGGTGTGTTACACTCCAAGGTGTTCCCCAGGTTGCCTTTCCTGAGCTTCGATCTTCATGCTCTCGTTTAGTAGTTGTCGGAAACTACGCTGCATTAGGCCTACAAATTGGGTATGGGGTGTAGAGAGAGGGTTTGTTACACTCCAAGGTGTTCCCCAGGTTGCCTTTCCTGAGCTTCGATCTTCCGGCTCTCGTTTAGTAGTTGTTGGAAACTACGCTGCATTAGGCCTTCAAATTGGGTATGGGGTGTAGCGAGAGGGTGTGTTACACTCCAAGGTGTTCCCCAGGTTGCCTTTCCTGAGCTTCGATCTTCCGGCTCTCGTTTAGTAGTTCTTGGAAACTACACTGCATTAGGCCTTCAAATTGGGTATGGGGTGTAGAGAGAGGGTGTGTTACACTCTAAGGTGTTCCCCAGGTTTCCTTGCCATTGCTTCGGTCTTCCGACTCTCGTTTAGTAGTTGTAGAAAAGTACACTGCATTAGGCCATACAAAATGGGTATGGGGTGGAGAGAGATGGTGTGTTACACTCCAAGGTGTTCCCCAGGTTGCCTTTCCTGAGCTTCTATCTTCAGGCTCTCATTAAATTGTGGTTAAATGGAACAACTGCATTTGGCGTACTAGTTGGTTTGGGGCCTACTATCGGTGTCTGCCACTCCTTGCTGTTCTCCTCCACTGAACAAAGCTGTGCCGCCTGTTTACTACGGTTGCCAATTTTGAACTGCATTTCGACTACTTACTGATTTGGCCCTACTCTCTGTGTCAGCCTCTCATTCCAGTTGTCCTCCACTGCAATGCCCCCTGGTTATTCCTGTGTTACCAATTTTGAACTGCATTTAGCCCACTTTCTTCTTTGGGCCTATATCTGTGTTTCCACTTCATCGTGCCCATTGCCCAGCCAGTGATAGATGAGTCTGCTGGTACATTGACCCATAACGCAACATTCCCCGTGCACGCTACACAACAACATTGTGACCCTGCTGAAAGTCAGGTTGCTCTTCCCGCATACCATACCACCTTACACGGGGACAAAGAGGAAGGTGCAGATGAAAGTGCAGGTTCCTTCATCAGGTGGGGGGAGGAATACTAGTTGGCGACGTCACTGGCACAGGGCCTCTCATAGTACGCAAAAGTGTTGCTGCCGGTGGGAGGCGCCCCCGCCGTGCAAACACACCGCTGTACTTTGAGGGGCCCTGTGCCAGTGCCAATGCCAACGAGTGGGCCCCCCCTGCTTGCTCAGGTTCACAGCACTTGCAAAGTTGAAATACTTACCTCTCCCTGCTCCACTGCCGTGACGTGGTCCAGATTTCCTGGGCCCACTAATTACTTGAACCAGCCCTACCCCCCACAACTTTAGCCAAATGACCCCCAATTTCAAATGCCTTCCAATTATTATAAGGTAAATTACGCTTGACAAGCTTCATTAAGAAGAATGGATGGTTTTGACATTAAAATGGCCACTCTAGGTGTTTTCCTGGCCCCCACTCACTGCCGACTATGCTGCCCCATTGACTTGCATTGGGTTTCGTGTTTCGGTCGATCCCGACTTTACGTCATAATCGGCCGATTTCACTCGACCCGACTTTGGACATAGTCGGGTTTCGCAAAACCCGGCTCGACTCTAAAAAGGTCAAGGTCGCTCAACTCTAGTCATACTTACTCCAATATTTACTTAAATATTTGACTGGTTCTTCAATAGGTTTCACTAGAAAGAAAAAATAATTTCTAGGAAACTGAAAAAACTTTGCTACATTTCTTTCCCTTAAATACTATTAACTTAAAGGTTCAGCAAAACTAAACTGTTACAGGTAGATTGGAAATATTTAATATGTATATAAGTGCCATCTACTTCTGGAACAATTTGTTGCTAAATGATATTTCTTTTCATACACAAATTTAGTCTTTAAAATGTTATTGTGTTAGTTTTAAGCTGGTTTTGATTGTTAATACTTTTTGTCACTTGAGAATGATAAAACTTCAATTAAATGCTTGTTTTAATTTCAGAAGCTTAAGTTATAGCTAACTGTTTTCTCTGGGCAAACAATGAACTATAAATTATTCAGGAACTCTCTAGTTGAGCATACAGTCAAGTAAAAAATTGGTTCTGTTGCCAATAGCAACTGATTCTAATGTGGCTTTCACTTCTCTAAATTAGTATACCCAAAAAAGATGGAAGTAAAGAGTGAACTAACACATGACGATAAAAATATATTTTATTAAAAGAGTAAATAGTAAAAATGATTTAAAACAAGAAGAGAAGAGTCATGGAGTGTCACATGACCAGGAACCCCCCTGAAGAAGCCAACGTGAAATGCATATTGGGGTTACACTTTGCTTTTATATGCTGATGGGTCTGCTTACATTGAACATTACATCCGGAGTCTGATGGGAGGGTTATGTGATGGCAACAATGCCTTTACTCTGCTTAGGATTTTCCCTGTGATATTGAGCATTTTTCATGCAGCCCTCTGTTAGGGTTGGTGGATTGCACTAAATAAATTTAATAAAGAAGTGCAATCGCAACCTGAGGTCCACCATGCAGTGATGTAAAACTGCAGCTAATGTGAACAATGGTAGAACACACAGTGAGCGATTGCTAGCTCGCACTGAGCTACACGTCACTCAGTGAACAGCACACAAAGCTGTGTAACTCGTACACAGAAACAGAATAGATGCTCTGCTATAGAGCTGTGTCACTCGCACACAGTATTGAAGTAGATGTGACACTAGATACGAACCCTGTTAACCTCACAGGAAATCGAGGCCCACTAATGGGGTAAGTAGCAAACAATGGTCACCCAGTCAGCAACAGCACTCAGCCAACTCCTCTCCGGAGGTGCCAGAATTCTAATGGCTACATGCCAGCCCTGAATCCATACAAACTTCTCTCCGGAGGTCCCAGAATTCTATCAGCTTACCGATGACCCAGAGCACATGTTGACAAAGACCACACTGTTGCAATGTCTCATTCACACATGGAAAGAGGTTGATACTTGCGCCCCGTTGAGCACCTCTGAGAGCCTTTTATAAGTAAGTAAGTTTGTTTGTGTGTAGCCCATTCACTTCTTCCATCTATCCCCCACTCCCTGAAGATGGCTGGACCATCATTGTAAATACATCATTGTAAATACACACCTGTACTTTGTATCTCCCCACCTCATTGTAGATTGTAAGCTCTCACGAGCAGGGTCGTCTTGTGTTGCTTTAATTATTGTATTGTTAACATTGTTACTTATGACTGTTGTGATTGAAGCTGTTAAACTCTAAAGCACTGCGGAATATGTTGGCGCTATATAAATAAAGATTATTATTATTATTATTATTAAGTAAAGCTCAAGTCCAGTCAGACAGGACCTTGCCCATTGACCAATCCGGAGCTGCCACATCACCAGAGCAGCTGACGACCGACCACCAATGAGATGTCACCACACCATGAACATGCTCCGTAGCGTGATTTCAGGACTTAGTCTTCAGAGCGTTCGCTCGTCACTGACTACCGCTGGTTACCATAGGCTTCGTTGAAGAGCCAGCAGTAAGCAGACGAAAAGCACAATCCTGAGAAAGATGCTGGGACTGACGTCTGTGCTCAGCAGCACCCGCAACGGCCAAAGCTACATGGGAGACCACAGATGCAAGCGAGGCTTGGGATCTACCCCATGTAGCGGGAGAACCCCAGCGCCTAACGCCCTCTATGGATGCCACCATTATTTGTTTCCTTACTGTTTATTATTCTACTCCTGTACTATACCATCTCGGTAGGAATATATTGTTATCCTCCACTCAGTTTTTCTTTAGTGCCATCAGTTCTCCCCTCTTGTATACCTGTTTTATATTTACCATCTACAATATGTTTGTAGACCCTCTGTGTTCCTCGTCATATGACACTCCATGACTCTTCTCTTCATCTTTTAAATCATTTTTGTTATTTACTCTTTCAATAAAATATATTTTTATCTTCATGTGTTAGTTTGCTCTTTACTTCCATCTTTTTGGGGTATATTGTTTGATAGGAAGTGCGATTAATTGGTGATCGATTTTCCCTTTGGTTATCTTTTCTAAATTAGTGTAGAAAATAAATAACTAAGCCCTTATTGATTGCAACGATTTATGAGACTAGTGTTTAAGACCATGATACTAAAACTGGACCTAAAAATTAAAAAATCCTTGAAAAATTATTTGAATTTAGTCGTCTCCCCAGACTAAACCACAAAAACAATGTAAATGATACACTTATATAATTAAACTTAATTTCTCAATAGAAATGACTTAAAAGGCTTGTGTTAGGATTTGAACCTGTGACTCTTTGTTTGCTAGTCTGTTCCTTTGCTTGGTGAGCTATTTGGAACTTGCTTGACTTCTGCCTGAAACCATATGAATTTCGTCTGGAATAGAGATCATCACCTGCCCTGCTGATTTGTCTCCACCCTGATTGAGCTTGATTGGACCTGCTATATTTACCTGGCCCTGTGCAGCTTCCTGTTGCTGAGTATTTTGTTGTGCTCAGTCTAACTGAGTGAAGCAATCTCTGAGCTCCTGGTTGGAAGGTGTCTTGCTGGCATCTTTCTGCTTATTGATATTCTGCTGCTACTACCGTGAACTCCTGCTGCTCATATGGACTTTGTGCACATGTGTGATCCAGGCCGGCCCTGGCTCGGGCTGGTCCCTGCATCTGCGGATATATAGAACTGCCATATATTGCATCTCCCGAGGTCTTTCCACAGTCCGGTCACTTGTATACATCTGCTTCGGCCACTGACCTTCAGTCCTGTATGGCCAGTAACGTGACAGGATACTCAGCCCAAAAATGGAGGCCGCTGGGGCAGAAACTATGGAGACACGTGTCAGAAAACTGCAGGGTGCAATGTCCAATCTGCACGCCGAACAGATGAATGGAAAAGCACGGATGGATGCATTTATTATACAAAACGACCATAATGTCTAGAATCTCCAACAAACTATCCAAGATTTGCAGAATACAATACAGGTGTTGACTGTCCGAATTACACAGCTAGAAGGACAAACTTCCATCTTAGGGTCTGACAGGTCCCCTAAATTGCCACCGTTTCATTTTGGAGGTGATCGAGATAAATTTCGTGGATTTTTGAACCAATGCTATCTGTTCTTCGATACACATCCTAATCAGTTCCTGACCGATAGGTCAAAGGTGTTATGCATCATTATGCTGTTAACCCACAAAGCGATCGCTTGGGCGAATCCTCTGATTGAGACACGTTTAGACAATTTGAATGAGTTTATTTGGGTGATGCAGCAGATGTTTGATGACCCAAATCGTGCAGCTACAGCTGAATCAACGTTGCTGGCATTACGACAAGGCAAGCGTCCCGTCGCAGAATATGCTATGGAGTATAGGAGGTGGGCCGTCGACACTGAATTTAATAATGCAGCAAAAGTAACCTTCTTTAAAAGAGGACTTTCTAGTGCAGTAAAGGACGAACTTGCCCGTGGAGAGACCCCTTCAGATTTGGATGATTTCATCAAACATTGCGTCTGGATTGATACCCGTCTGTCTGAATGACGACAAGAGAAGTGGAATTCCATGAATCGCTCAACAAACTCATATAACCCTTCCCTGCCATCGATCATCAAAGAAGTGCCTAGCCGGAATCCCCGGGATACAGAATCAGAGCCGATGCAAGTAGACGCGATCCAGAGACGAGCAAGTGCAGAACGAAGAGAACAAAGATTTAAAGAGAATCTATGTCTGCACTGCGGGGAAGCAGGACATTTTCTCATTAACTGTCCAAGTCGTCCCACAAGCCGTTCACGAAAAATGGTGGCGGCCATAATGGACCCTGACTCCTCCGACGAGGAGTCTTACATTTCAGAGACTGATTATGGCAAGGATGAGGTCCAGTCTATATCATCCATAGCTCCACATGTTAGGAAAGAGAACCGAGAATCCCATTATTTTGTAACTATTAAACTGAAGGTCAACTCCATGTGGATCACCGCATCAGCCATGATCGATTCTGGGGCCAGCGGGACTTTCATGGATTCTGCGTTTGCTCAAAAACATGGCATAGAGGTGCAGAAAAGACGTTCACCTATTGTGATGGAGACAGCAGATGGATCTCCACTGAATTCGGGGCCAGTGGACCATGAGACAGGACTTTTGGAGATCTATATTGAGCCACAGCACCGCGAGATGTTGACATTCCTAATTATTTCTTCCCCACATTTTCCCATTATTTTAGGTCTGCCCTGGTTACAGAAGCAAAATCCTTGCATCGACTGGGAGATGAAAAAGATCAGTTTCCCCGTAATGGACGTTCGGGTGGAAGTTCCAAGTGAGTCAACATTAGAAACAGCCCAGAATTCAGAATTACCTCAGCTACCAGCGGTGTATGAAGATTTTCTAGATGTCTGTGACAAGAGGGGGGCGGATACACTTCCCCCGCATCGACCATGCGACTGCCCAATAGAGCTACTCCCAGGGGTGGCTATACCGTTCGGAACTATCTACCCTCTAGCAGGTCCTGAACTAAAGGTTCTCAAAGAATTTATTGAAGAAAATCTAAACAAAAAATTCATTCGTCCATCATCCTCGCCCGCTGGAGCTCCTATATTCTTCGTTAAAAAGAAGGATGGAACACTTCGGCCAGTAGTGGACTACAGGGAGCTTAATAAAGTGACGATTAAAAATCGTTATCCCTTACCGTTGATCCCGGAACTCCTAGAAAAGGTGCAATGTGCAAAAATCTTCACTAAGTTAGATTTACGTGGGGCATATAACTTAGTACGTATAAGACCTGGGGATGAGTGGAAGATAGCTTTCCGTACCCGATATGGACCCTTTGAGAGTCTAGTGATGCCCTTTGGACTTTGCAATGCTCCAGCTACTTTCCAGCACTTGGTGAATGATATTTTCCGAGACCTGTTGGACCAATTCATGGTTGTTTATCTAGATGACATCCTGATTTTTTCTAACTCTGTGGAAGAACATCAGACGCACGTAAGACGAGTGCTAGAACGTTTAAGAGAAAATTCATTGTATATTAAATTAGAAAAATGTGAATTCCATCGAGAAGAGATCCAGTTCCTTGGATACATCATTTCACCTCAAAGATTACGGATGGATGCTAAGAAAACGCAAGCTATCACCGAGTGGCCTATCCCTAAAAATGTGAAAGAGGTCCAATGTTTTGTGGGGTTTGCCAACTTTTACAGACGTTTTATTAAAAATTTTTCAGAAATTGTGGCACCCATCACATAACTGACAAAGAAAGGAACAAATTTCATCTGGACTCCACAGGCGCAAGAAGCATTCTCTCGTTTAAAAATGAAATTCAAGACGGCTCACATATTACGCCATCCTGACCCAGAATTGGCATTCATCATCGAGGTGGATGCCTCAGATTGTGCGGTCGGTGCTATCCTCTCTCAGAGGACAGGGGAAAAGAAGTTGCTGCATCCATGTGCATTTTTCTCACAACGTATGTCCTTAGCCGAAAAGAACTATGACGTGGGTAATAAAGAATTGCTCACCATTCTATCAGCATTCAAAGAGTGGAGACATCATCTTCAAGGGGCTGCACAGCAAATTTTGGTGTTGACCGATCATCGCAATCTAGAGTTTATCAGGTCTGCAAAATGCCTCTCTCCTCGGCAGACCCATTGGAGTCTGTTTCTGAATCAGTTTAATTTTGTAATTTCATATCGACCAGGCTCCCGCAACAAGAAGACAGACGCATTATCCCGAATGTTTTCAAGTGATGTTAACCTCGTAACAAAACCCAAGCCTATTGTGGCCGATACTAAAATCATGGGAGTAATACATGATGGAGATTTGCTGGAAGATCTGAAAGCAGCATATGAAACAGACTCTTTTCTATCACGTCCATCAGGGAACGTACACCTATTTTTCAAAAATCAAGTATGGACTGATGGTCGACGACTATATGTGCCAGAAGCAGCTCGGTTAAAAGTTCTACAACTAGTGCACGACTCTAAAGTTGCAGGGCATAAAGGGGTACAGAAAACGCAGGAGTTTTTATCACGTTTCTTTTGGTGGCCGAACTTTCAAGAAGACGTGAAGAAGTATGTTAAGTCTTGTGACATCTGTGCCAGACATAAGACCCCACGTGTATCTCCAATGGGACTATTGCAGCCTCTTGCCATTCCAACACGGCCATGGGGATCGATTTCAATGGACTTCATAGTGGATCTACCTGATTCCAAGGGAAAGACATCCATTCTGGTAGTAGTGGATCGACTTACGAAAGCAGTGCATTTTGTCCCGTGTACAGGTCTGCCTTCATCAAAAGATACAGCTGATCTGATAATTTGCAATGTTTTTCGTCTCCATGGAGTGCCGGATGAAGTCGTCTCCGATTGAGGTGTGCAATTTACATCTAAATTTTGGCTCAGCACTAGACATCAAGGTACGATTGTCAACCGCTTATCATCCACAATCTAACGGTCAAACAGAATGTACGAACCAAACGCTGGAGCAGTATCTTCGTTGCTATATTTGCCATCTGCAAGATGACTGGGTAGATTTGTTGCCATTTGCGGAGTTTTCATACAACAATTCACAGAATGCCTCTACGAAACAGACGCCATTTTTTGCAAATCTTGGATATCATCCAAACATCCTTCCCAAGAATCCTGTGGTGCCATTAATACCAGCAGTCGCAGAAAGAATCTCTCTCCTACAGAAAAATCTGAATGTCCTGAAAGACACATTAAGGGAAGCTCAGGAGAAATATAAAAAAGCTGCTGACAGGTATCGTAGACCCACTCCCACGTTTAGGATTGGAGATCGAGCGTGGTTATCCACTAAGAATTTAAAATTGAAGATTCCTTCTCCTAAATTAGGACAGAAGTTTGTGGGACCATATGTTAGGAGTCGAGTTTCCTCTGCTGCACAGGGGGAATCTCGATCCGTCTCCGCTGCGGTTTCCCATTCTCCTCCAGCCGCAGTGGAGTCTGCTCAGCAGGGACGTCAATCCCAGCGTCTCGCTCAGTCTGACTCTGTGCGAAGAGTTACTGCTGCTTTTCCTGCTTCTGCCATTGAAGCCAGTGCTGGGCAGCGGCGAGTGGATGTTTCTGGATCTAAGTCCTTATTTGCACACACTGAGCATGCCCAGGGCAAGATCTCCTGTTGGAGATCGAGGGTCACATGCTCAGGTACTGCAGCACATCCTATTGGTCCTTTTGGCAGGTCCTGAAAGGGCAAAACTTCTGTAGCTGTTTCCTGTGCTGCAGCTATATAAACTGCGCATGACCGCACGGCCATGCGCTAGTATTGTCTTGTAAATATGTGTGTGTGTTGTGAGAGAAAGTCGCTCTTTAAATAACCCTCCCTATTGAATGTCTGTTCGCGGAAGGTGTATGTTTGCTATCTAGCGCCCGACTTATCCAACAGCACGTAACACACATTACAGCTACCAGTTGCTGTGTCCGCCTGTACGGCGCCGTGCGCTTGCTCTGCGCTTTCCTGACCCAAGCCTGAGTGGTTAGTGGCGTTCGTCTGTGCGGCACCGCATGCACTCTTGTGCCTTAATATTATTATTTAGTTTCCTTACACACCCAGTTGCGGTGTTGTGCCAGCAAGTGTCTAATCGGACTTCAATCCTAGTTGGGCTTGAGTTCGCTGACTCCTTGCTCGCGCTCTATGTGCGGTACCGCGGTCCTGTGAGGCAACAGGATCGCTTCCTTCACGCAGGGTGTAGTTAACCCGTGCGTGTATACTTGTAGTACCGCCATATAGTCCATCTTACTAGCAGCAGGGTTTTTCCTGCACGGTGGACCTCGGACTGCGAACGCACCTAGTTCCATTTCATCTTGTACTTGGTGCGTTCCGCCAGTCCTTAACACCATACAAAATCAATAAGATTGTGAGTCCATTGGCTGTAAGTTTACAGCTGCCAAAATCAATGAAGATTCATCCCGTATTCCACGTGTCTTTGTTGAAAGCCGCCACAGCCAATCCATTCCCAGAGCGATCCCTTCCACCTCCCGATTCAATGGAAGTGGACGGACAGGAGCAGTTTGTGGTGGAGAAGATCTTGGATTCTCGAATTCATAGAAATGGTTTACAATATTTGATCAAATGGCAGGGCTACGACACAGAAGAAAATTCATGGGAACCGATAGGCAATGTCAATGCTCCCCGTTTGATTAGACAATTTCATCAGCAGTATCCTGCAAAGCCTGGGCAAGTTGCGTCCATAGGCCGCCATTAAGAGGGGAGTATTGTTAGGATTTGAACCTGCGACTCTTTGTTTGCTAGTCTGTTCCTTTGCTTGGTGAGCTATTTGGAACTTGCTTGATTTCTGCCTGAAACCATATGAACTTCGTCTGGAATAGAGATCATCACCTGCCCTGCTAATTTGTCTCCACCCTGATTGAGCTTGATTGGACCTGCTATATTTACCTGGCCCTGTGCAGCTTCCTGTTGCTGAGTATTTTGTTGTGCTCAGTCTAACTGAGTGAAGCAATCTCTGAGCTGCTGGTTGGAAGGTGTCTTGCTGGCATCTTTCTGCTTCTTATTGATATTCTGCTGCTACTACCCTGAACTCCTGCTGCTCATATGGACTTTGTGCACGTGTGTGATCCAGGCTCGGGCTGGTCCCTGCATCTGCGGATATATAGAACTGCCATATATTGCATCTCCCGAGGTCTTTCCACAGTCCGGTCACTTGTATACATCTGCTTCGGCCACTGACCTTCAGTCCTGTATCGCCAGTAACGTGACAGCTTGGAACTCTACAAAAGCAGAAGTTTGGGCACTTTGCTGGTCTGGAGCATACTGGTATTAAAACAATATCAAGAGATACATACATCAGCAATGAAGTTAGAGAAACAATTGTTGGTGCTCATCAATCTAGGAAAGGTTATAAGGCCATTTCCAAACATTTTGGGATCCATCATCCCACTGTGAGAAAAAAAATAACTGTGGAGAAAAGTGGAAAACACCCAAGTCATTTGAAAATTTTCGTAAGAGTGGACATCTCAGCAAATTCAACCCAAGATCAGACCATGTAATGCTAATAGAAATTGAAAAAAACCTAAAAGCTACAGCTCAGACTCTACAGGCTTCAGTTAGGATGTTGAATGGTCAAGTTAATAACAGTCAATTAAAAAAAAGACTTAACAATTATGTCATGTTTGGAAGGGTAAATAAAGAACATGGCAGAACAGCTAAAGTTTGCAAACTACAAGTCTTCTGGAACAATGTCCTTTGGACAGATAGGACCAAGATGGAGATATTGGTCCATCATACCCTGTAACACAGCCTACCAACTTTCAGGCATGATGCTGGAGGGGTGAATTTTAACATGTTTTCAGGAATAGGATTAGGACATCATGCAGTTATTAAGTTAACAATCAACTCCTTTGTATACTAAAGTATTATAAAGTTAAATATGAGTCCATCTATCCCAAGGTTACAGCTTGGTTGAAACTGGCTCATTCAACAGAACAATGATCCCAAGCACATCAGCAAATCTACATCAGAATGGCTGAAAAAGCAAAGAATCAAAGTATTACAATGGTCCAGTCAAGGTCAAGATATCAATCCAATTGAAATGCTGTGGTGGGACCTAAAGAGAGCTGTGCAGAAATGGTTGTCCACAAACCTCAATGGTCTTAAGCAATGTTGTAACAAAGAGTTGGCCAAAATTCATCCAGAATAATTTGAGAATGACCATGTCCTGCAGAAAATGATTAATTCAAGTTATTGCTGCTACGCGGTTCTAAAAGCTTTTCATACATGAGGCATATTTAATTTTTCATGCACTGATTGTGTATTTTCAGCTTGGGTATTCTTTATGACAGTGCTATGGAATCATGTAAAAATTTGAACTATGCAATTAAGATAAGTATACTTGTTCCCTCATCTTTGCAAAATATAAATAGTAGTATATTACTATATATAGTAATATTGTTTTTCTGGACACAAGTTAAAACTGTTACGTGAGCACAATATGTCTCTGATGATTTTCTTGAGTCATTTCTTTTTTTTACATCTCCCATATAAAACACTTTTCTTAACATTTTGTATTTCCACAGATCTGAAGGTCAAATCTTAAACTTGCTCTGGATCAGTGAGAGTCCTAAAGGACAGACAATCACCAATCATAAAGTTATGGTATACCTGTTCCTTAGCTCACGGACAAAATGTGATATAATAGTATGCAACATGCAGTATGTAATTATTTTTAAGAGATATAGTTGCAGTAAATGAATCAACTGACAAATAAATGTGTATGAAGGTATCTTTTAGGTTGCCCATAGTCTGCATGTAAAATTTTAGATAAGAAGATAAGCGTAGACTGAGTTATCTGGAATTTGTTTAAAGCACATCTCTATGACAGAAAAGCGCTTCAGTGCTTCAGTGCTACATACAAAAACAATGGATCTCCCATGTTCTGCTGCCAGTTGTATCTTAAAAGAACTGATTATGATGTCACTTGGTCCTGTGCCTTTTCTTCAAAGCAATTACGGTAGCACTTCTAACCATAGCATGAACTATTTTGTTAAGAAACTATATTGCAGCTTGTTTATTAATTTAAAAGCAATGCAGTGAAAACACTTTTTCTCAGTACTGCACCTCCACCTAATTGTCTGTAACTTTATGAACTTATTTTATTAATTATTTACTCACTTCCCAGCATTATGGCCTCATTGTCTCGACACTATCTTAAATTTCAGACTTTAAATTGTTTTTTTTTCCCATCTGCACTCTGCTATCAACCAAAAGCATCACATATACAAGTTAAGCCTGTAGCATTGCTGCCAGCTGGGGGACAGACCAACTATCTTCTCAATATTCTTCTGAATAAATTAGGAGAACAGAACTATATAGCCAAGGTTGCTAACCTGCCATCTTTTACATTATAACTGTGTTAATGGAGTTGAGTTGTCCAATCATCATCAGTAACTGTGATATAAGTTTTTATCGTGCCTGTGTAGAATTTGTGTGGCATAGTCCATGCAGTTTTTCATGCTCAAACTTTTGGATACCAGTTCAAGAGGACACAAAGAGGGAAAATTCTCAAGGAGTCCGTAAGAGATCACATGATTAATAGAAAAAAAAAGAACCTACACATTCTTACTTGAATAAAAATAAATGTTGGAGAGTGACTTTACTAATTGAATGCTCAATTGTAATTAGAGCTTAATATTACAAAAACAAATGTGTCCCTGGGCATCAAGCATTGAACATGAGCCGGTTGATGTGAAGATAGAAAGGGACAGAGGGCACTTGGCTGAATTGAAGTTGGAATCACATTGTAGTAAAAACAAGAAATTAGAACAGCATGAATACATGGAAGTATAACATACAGAAGCAATTGTAAAAGAAGCAGAAAATTTAAAGATATGGACTAAAAAATAAATAGATGCTGCTATATCGAAATATACATATTAAAATAGACGTAAGCACAACACCAGTTCTGGCCACTGGGATGTCAATAAAATCTATTATTGCTCCCTGGACAAAAGTGAATATTTTTAAAGACAATTTGCGATTTTGCTTAGACCACAAGATCTTGGAAAATCTTTAGAACTTCCATTTAAAATATATGTCTACAGACATCAGCAAACTCTTTAGTTGCTGTTTATTTGGTGGAAATATTTAATTAGAGAAAAATCATTGGGAATAGTCAACGGTTCTGTTTTACGACTCCTGGTCTTATTTATTTATGTTTCTTCACTGTATAATGGCAGTAAAGTCAGTAAATGTGCACAGCCATTACATTGCTTTAATGTGGTTTATTTTGTTATATTCAGTGGTTATTGCTGTCTGGCTAAAAGAACTGACAGTATTGTATTTCTTTCCTAAGGTTAAAATATTCTTTGCCCTTACAAGAATTAACAGGGTTGTTTTTTTCACATTGCATCTCCATTATTCTTGTAAATCATTGTGTTATAATGAAGCCAAGGACATTAAAACACTTTTCTGCGGTTATTGATACTCAATACTGGATTTGGAAAGCGGACGGTTTCAGAAGTAAAATTTACATACCATTTTTTATGTTTTATGTTTCAGAAGTATCATTTTTGTCCCAATAGGGTTGGAGTCTGCTGTGATGGCCAGTTTTATGTAGAAGTAAAATTTATTGGCTGCAACAAAAATAAGTATCACAAATGCAGGATGATAAACTGAAATATTGCCTGCAAGTTCCGATAAATTATGTATTTATAGCTTATAACATATATGGATTTTAAGCCAGAGGATAGGCATCAGCTCTAGATTTATCAGCAGTCCTAAGTAAAACCACAGATAACAGATATTGTGGAGATATCATTGTAATTTCTATTATATTGTTAACTGTAGGCGAATTCACTTCATGGAAACATTTTCAATAATACCATTATAATATATTGCAATGTGTTAACTGATTGATACAGCACTACACAAATGTCATGGCAGAGAAAGTATAAAAAATGGCAACTGGGAGGTTAATAATAGGTATATATGAAGTAAGCCAAATACAAAATAATAAAAGCCAAATCAATAGCGAAAACTAGGGTTGAGTGAAACGGGTCGGCCACTTTCAGAAGTCGCCGACTTTTGGCAAAGTCGGGTTTCATGAAACCCGACCCGACCCCTGTGTGGGGTCGGCCATGAAGTCGGCGATCTTCTGAATGTGGTATCAGAATTCCGATCCCGAGTTCCGATATGTTTGCAATATCGGAAATCGGTATCGGAATCCATATCGGAATCCAGTTTTCGCTAGGGTTGAGCGACTTTTACTTTTATAGGGTCGGGTTTCACAAAACCCGACTTTTTCAAAAGTCGGGTCGAGTGAAATCGGCCGATCCTATAAAAAAGTCGGGGTCGGCCGAAACTCGAAACCCAATGGGTTTCCAATGGAAACTCTCCTTCAGGCCCTGCGATCCATATTTAAGTGTAAAATAAAGAATTCAAATAAAAAATATCGCTATACTCACCCTCTGACGCGTCCTGGTACTAACCGGGAACCTTCCTTCCTTCGAATCAGCGCTTGCAGGACCTTGCGGCATGCCTTTCTACTTTTAAGTACCTTCAATCATATGAGCCACAGCCTAGCTGATTAGGGATAAGGAAAAGCCCCGTGACTTATTGAAATGAACTGGTATCCCCTTATTCACCAAATTGCAAAATATGTTCAGGTAAAAGATTTCTACACATTTTCTCTTTACTAGTGATAGGCGAGCACTAAAATGCTCGGGTGCTCGTTGCTCGGGTCGAGCAAATTGGAATACTCGGGTACTCGACCCGAACAACGAGCCCAATGTAAGTCTATGGGATACCTGAGTATTTTTACGTGATCCCCAAGGGGTCCTTTTAAGGTCTAAAACCACCTGAAAATGATGGAAACACTGCTCAAATGACACAAGAACATCATTGGAATCGCCCCTGGAAGCATTTCTGACTCCTTGGTCATAGCTGAAAGCAATGTTGTCAGAGTTTCACGCCATTTTTACAGGTGCACCAAAAAACATACAAAAACGAAACCAAAATGTATTTTGCTGGAAAATATGTTAAGTTACATCCTTTCCAGTGTAATGACTTGTATATAAGGCAAAATAATTAACCCCAGACCAAAATGTTCTTCCACCACTTGGGCTATGTTCACAAATAGCGTTTTTGATGCGTTTTTCAACTTTAACATCGCTTTCGACAAATACAAATTCATTCACTGGGAAATGTCATTGTAACATTTAACAACCCTAGCTGGCCACATGTTGTGTCATATAAGGAGACACATCTTTATGAAGGAGGGATTCTTACAGTTCACAAAGCCTATTTTTAGAGGGGCATCAGGCAGCATTGATATTCTTAAAGGGCCATTATTAAACAGTGGATCTCCTATGCTGTTATTGCCTATGAAGAGAGTGGCTGGGCTGCCAAGAACTATGACGCACCCCAAAACCCCTTTCACAAGAGGTACAGGAGGGATTTCTGAAAAAATGTTGCATTAAATGCAAGGCCTGCCCTATTATCAAGTCATATGCACCCCTAGAATCCTTTGAACCCAGGTACTGGATGGCCACAGGAAAATCCACTTCACATTATTCAGTTGTTCCTGCCATACTGTTTTTCTTATGTATAAACAGCATGGCCTGCCCTGCTACCAAGTCATATGCACCCCAATAAGCCTTTGAACCCAGGTACTGTATGGCCACAGGAAACCCCACTTCACATTGTTCAGTTGGACCTGCCATACTGTTTTCCTATGTATTCACTGCAAGGCCTGCCGTGCTACCAAGTCATATGCACCCCAATAAGGCTTTGAACCCATATTCTGGATGGCCACAGGAAAACTCACTTCACATTATTCAGTTGGTCCTGCCATACTGTTTTCTTATGTACTAACAGCAAGGCCTGCCCTGCTAACAAGTCATATGCACCCTAATAAGCCTTTGAACCCAGGTACTGGATGGCCACAGCAAAATACACTTCACATTATTCATTTTGTAATCCCATACTGTTTTGGGAGGGTCTGAGAAAACTGTCCCAGAACTTTGCCATTGTTCCCCTGTCTGTGCTGGATTGTACTTCTGTCTCTCTCGCTTGGACTCCTTGGTTGTACAACAAACTCTGAAGTCTGCTGCCAGCGTTCTCAGATGGGAATTTTTTTAGTAATTCCGCTACAAGGGCCCTCTGGTACTGCAAAATTTTAGTTGTCATGATTAAGGCAGCTTAGTCTCCTGAAACGCATTGAGATTCTTACCCATATGGTTTGTGCTGAAGTTTGTATCTTCCATGTTTAAGTTTGAGAATAAAGAAAACTTTTTTCACGGATTCGGTGAAGCTGGACATTTTCTTCTCTTGAACATTTTAGTACACCTGTAGTACACATGAAGAATAGATTGAAAGTTCTCCTTATAGCGTGGGTCTAGAAGTGTCACCTACCAGTAATGACTGTCACTGAAAATTTTTATAATGCGAGGTTCACGGGAAACGCAGAGCAACATAAAGTCAGCCATGTGTGCCAGACTGCTAACAGGCAAGACTTCTTCCATGTCCTCACCAACAGGACAACTGACCATGCTGTCCTCCTCCTTCTCAACCTCCTCCTCCCTGTCCTCAGGCAATCCACAGTGAACAGATGGTATGACAGCTGGGCTTGTAGTACCATCTATAGCGCATGAATGTAGCTCCTGTTCTTCCTCTTCCTTCTCTTCCTCATTGCCTACCAATCCACGTTGAGACGACATGAAGCTGGGTTGAGTGTAATTCCCCTGTATGGTTCCTTGCTCCATGCACTCATGCTCCGCCTGCAATCCATCCTCTTTAATTGTGAGCAGAGAGGTTTTCAGAATGCAGAGAAGTGGGATGGTGATGCTAATTGTGACATCATCGCCGCTCACCATCTTGGTGCAGTCCTCAAAGTTTTGGAGGATCGTACATATGTCCGACATCCATGTCAACCCCTGAGGTCTTATGTGTGGAGTCTGAACTGAATAACGACAGCCTTGTTGATGCTGGTAGTTAACTGCCCTCTTCTGCTCACAAATCCTTTCCAGCATATGAAGTATAGAGTTCCAACGCGTGGGGACATCACACACCAGTCGGTGAGCTGGAAACTGTAAACGCTGCTGAAGCATGGCAAGGGTGGCTGAAGCTGTAGCTGACCTTCTAAAATAGGCAGTGTACTTTCACTAGCAGATCCGGCAGCTTCGGGTAGCTTTTGAGAAAACATAGAATGATGAGATTAAGCATATGGGTCAAGTACGTGTGTGAGCTCACCTTGCCTCCGAGCCACCACCGGGTTCCGCCATTGTCACACACAACCATGCCTGGCTGTAGGTTCAGCGGTGTCATCCAAAAATCAGACTGCTCTTTCAGTGCTGTCCACAACTCTTCAGCATTGTGCTGTTTGTCACCTAAGCAGATTAGCTTCAGCACAGCCTGTTGCTGCTTGGCTGAGGCAGTGCTGCAGTGTTTCAAGCTTCTGACTGATGTGCTCATTTCAGGGATGGAGGCTGAAGAGGAGGGGTGCAAGAGCTGTAAACTGTGTTGGCAACCCTGAATGACATAGGGCCCACATTCCTCGGTGTGGGGAGGATGTGTTCCATCCCAAGGTTCGACTGAGTCACGGCTTCCAATATGTTAAACCAATGTAACATCAATGAGATGTACCATCCCTGCCCACAAGCTCACCTTGCCTCCGAGCCACCACCAGGTTCTGCCATTGTCACACACGACCATGCCTGGCTGTGGGTTCAGCGGTGTCATCCAAAAATCAGACTGCTCTTTCAGTGCTGTCCACAACTCTTCAGCATTGTGCGGTTTGTCACCTAAGCAGATTAGCTTCAGCAAAGCCCGTTGCTGCTTGACTGAGGCAGTTCTGCAGTGTTTCAAGCTTCTGACTGATGTGCTCATTTCAGGGATGGAGGCTGAAGAGGAGGGGTGCAGGAGCTGTAAACTGTGTTGGCAACCCTGAATGACATAGGGCCCACATTCCTCGGCGTGGGGAGGATGTGTTCCATCCCAAGGTTCGACTGAGTCATGGCTTCCAATATGTTAAACCAATGTAACATCACTGAGATGTACCATCCCTGCCCACAAGCACTTTTACACCTGTCTGTGGTTAGGAGGACTTTCCCAGTAACAGCATTGTTGAGGGCATGGGTAAAGTTGTGGGACACGTACTAGTGTAATGCTGGTATGGCACACTGGGAGAAATAGTGGCAAATGGGGATCGAGTACCTTGGGATGGTCGCCGCCATCAGGTTGCAGAAAGCTTACATCTCAAGGAGCCTAAATGGCAATATTTTGAACGCAAGTAATCGAGAAATATTAGATTTAGTACTGTGGCCTGTGGGGCGTTGGCTGAGTATTTATGCTTGCATTCCAATGACTGGGGTATAGACAACTGAAGGCTTCGATGGGACAATGACGTGGACGGGCTTGATGATGGTCCTGGTTGACTGTGGGCAACAACAGGTGAGGGCATGAGGCATCTTCACATGCACCGTGGACTGGGGATTGGCTTGTATGCAAAACAGTGGAAGCAGTGGTGTCACCTGCAGACAGTGTTCCTGGTGCTTGAGGTTCGAACAACAAAGTCAGGTGCTTTGCTGCCATGCTCCTGATCATGCTGATGGTGGTCAGGCTGGTAGTTTTGCTACCCCTGCTGATGCGGACATGACAGGTGCTGCAAATGGCCTGTTTGGGGTTATTGTCAGAGTCTTTTAAAAATTACCAGACTCAGGAAGATCTAACAAATAGAATGGCAACTTCCGTCATGTTGATGTTACGGGGAACAGATGCACGTCTTCTGTCTGTGGCCACCACACTGCTTCTTCCTGCCTGTTGGGGTGCTATGCCTCCTTCCCCATGTGTGCTGCTGTCCTTGTTCTGCATATCCTCTTGCCAGATTGGGTCAGTTACTATGTCATCCATCACCTCATTTTCCACATCCCCACCCTGCTCCTCCTCCTGACTTTCTGGCAAATGTGTCTCATCATCGTTCACCTCTTATGACACTTTCCCACCATGCCTTCGTGTGACCGTGGCTGTTCAAATCTTTGGGCATCGCTACATGCGATCTCACCTGGCCCCACTTCAAGTTGACTGGTCGAGGGTCCGGAATCTTTAAAGGGAAAACTGAACAGCTCTTTGGAGTGTCCAAGTGTGGGATCAGTTATCTCAGGGCACACGGCATGGTGGGAGGAAGGAGGATCAGGGTGAGTAATATCTGGACCACATTCACGGCTACTCAGACTTGACCATGTGGAAGATGTGGTGGTGGTGGTGGCTAAGTAACTGGAAGCATTATCCGCTATCTAACCAACAACCATTTCACACTGCTCTGGCTTCAATAGTTATGTGCTGTGTTCCCCTAGAAAAAGGAAGGTCGAGCGAAATGTGGGTCTTTGTAGTGGCCCACTTTCAGCTTGGCCACAGACTTTTCCTCCGCATGCACCATCAGCATTGTGTCCACTTCCCCGTCCCTTGTCCCTTGTCCCTTGTCTTGCCCATTTGAAATGGACTACTGAAATATTTTAAAAGTTCAATACAAATGAATTAATTTTGAGAAAACTTAAATGGAATCAGTATGCCTGAAAAGCAAGTATTTGGAGACCACAGATACACCAGGCATATAACAGAGATAACAGACTGTTTCAATATGTGGCCTTTTAAAAAAAGAATCCACAAAATACTGTATAGACCAAGGCTAGCAGGCAATAAAAAGCAATGCATGCCTGCAAAGCGAGGATTTTGACACTACAGATATACCGTGCGTCTGATGGAGATAACAGACTGTTTAAATATGTGGCCTTTTAAAAAAAAAAAATTTAAACCACAAAATACTGTATAGACCAAGGTTAGCTGAACAAAAAATTCAATGTATGCCTGCAAAGTGAGAATTTGGACACCACAGATACACCGTGTGTCTGACAGAGATAACAGACTGTTTAAATATGTGGCATTTTAAAAAAAAATTAAGCATAAAATACTGTATATGCCAAGGCTAGCAGACCAAAAAATGCAATGTATGCCTGCAAAATGAGGATTTTGACTTCCCGGATACGCCGGGTATCTGATGGAGATAGCAGACTGTTTCAATATGTGGCCTGTTTTGGGTTTTGCATTTTTTTAACCACAAAATACTGCACAGACCAAGGCTAGCAGACAAAAAAATGAAATGTATGCCTTGAAAGCAAGGATGTGGACACCACAGATACACCGTGCATCTGACGGAGCTAACAGACTGTTTCAATATGTGGCCATTTTTTGGTTTAAAAAATTTTTGGAACACAAAACACTGTATAGACCAAGGCTAGCAGACCAAAAAATGCAATGTATGCCTGCAAAGCGAGGAGTTTGATACCACAGATACAGACTGCTTAAATATGTGGATTGTTTTTTGAAAAAAAATTTTTAACCACAAAATAATGTATAGACCAATGCTAGCAGACAAAAAAATGCAATGTATGTCTGAAAAGCAAGAATTTGAAGACCACAGATAGACCAGGTGTCAGACGGAGATAACAGACTGATCAAAATGTGGCCTTGATTTTTTTGGCCCACCAAAATTGCATCATTATGTAGGCTATGAAACAAAAAAAAAATTGGTGTGCTAAAATTGTAAAATATTTAGCGCAATGATATGCGATGCGTGTGGCGTACAAATCCCAGTGATAAATAAATTAACTGTAGCTAAATATTTTTGGAACAGCTGTTGTAAGACACTCCAAAAAATAATATAATACCAAAAAAAGGCCAGATTTTTCTGTGCACTCACATCTGATGCCTGCGACAAAAAATTTTTTTTCTAATTTTTAGATTTTCACGCTCTTGTATTGCAATGATCTGGCTGTAGTCTGCAGTGTGATCAGGCAAATACATGTATAAAAAAGGGGGCTATGGATTGCTTTCTAATAAAATTAGCAGGTATAAGGTGCAATAAAAAAAAAATTGCCACGGATACCTGCAGCTACATATATATGAAATACTCAGGAGCAGCAGGAATAGAGCTTTTTGAGGTATGCAATGAGATCTATATACTCACATACAGTGCCTGCATGCCTTGCATTGATGTAGATACGTGCACATAGACTCCCCTGCCTACCTAGCACTGCAATCTATGTAACCCCGAATTAGCCCTACATCCCAGTTGGAAATGACTTGCTGAACTTGGACATACTGGATACATCCTAGTTATTTTGTGGTCACAGGAGCTGTGCGCGCGCGATTCAGTTAATATCATAGCTGACACCTGGCTCTGGCTGCCAGGTGTGGTAACCGTACCATTCCTGGCAGTTTAACTGCCCCTGAATGCTGTGATCAAATGCAGCATTTAGAAGGCAGGAAGAGGGAGAGGGTTCGATCTTGGGGACCCAATCTTTGCCATGGTGACTGATCATTGTCATGATGACATCCGGGTCACAAGGCAAGTTTGTTACACCATGCTGTGATCAAGGTCTAACAGGTTTGCGTCAAAGCAGACTGACAGTCTGACAGTGATCAAAGTGTTGAAAGTGAAAGTCCCAAAGAGGGAATAAGTAAAAAAGTAAAATCATAAAATAATAAAAAAATCTATATTGTACCCATAAATTAGTATTTTTATGTAAAAAAAAGTTCAGTATTGCCGTGTTCATAATGACCGCCGCCTAAAACTGTCCCTCTAGTTGACACCTTCAGTGAATACCGTAAAAAAATAAGTAAAAAAGGGGGCGAAATACGATGCTTTTTCTTTATACCTCCTAACAAAAAGTGGAATAAAATGTGATCAAAAAGATGAATGTAAACAAAAATGAAATGACTGAAAATACCATCTTGTCCTGCAAAAAACAAGCCACCATACAGCTGCATCAGTGGAAAAATAAAAAAGCTATAGCTCTCAGAATGCAGCAATGCAAAAATAATTATTTTTTCTATAAAATAGTTTTTATTGTGTGAAAGTGCCAAAACATAAAAAATATAAATATGGTAGCGCTATAATTGTACTGACCTGAAGAATAAAGCTGCCATATAAAAAAATTAAAAAAAAAATCCTGAATTGCCAGTTTCCAGTCATCATTGTTCCTCCCAAAAATTGGAATAGAAAGCCAGCTTTTTTTGCCCCAAAATGGTGCTACTAAAAACGTTAATTTGTCCCACAAAACAACAAGCCCTCACAGGCCTGTGTTGACCAAAATATGGAAAAAATATAACTATCAAAATATGGCAATGAAAAAACTTGTTTTGTAATAAAAAGCATTTTTTACTGTGCGACAGCAGCCAAGCATAAAAACGGATATAAATCTAGCATCGCTGTAATTGCACAGACACGAAAAATAAAGTTGTCTAATCACTTATACCGCACGAGGAATAGTGTAAAAAAATAAATAAAACCAATTCTTCACTTGCTGTTGATTTTTTCATTCTGCCTGCCAAAGATTGCAGTAAGGCTCGGCGCACATTTATCCTGCATAGCGCAGAGCTTTTACACAGAGTTTTCTGTGTAAATCTCTGAAATAACTCTCCATTCTGAGCCCCAGTAGGCCAAAACTTCATTGAGTGTCCACATGTTTGGCATTTCTGTAGCAATAAGAGCCTGCTTAATTTATGGGTACTTATCTCCAGAAGCATGAGCTGGGCACTATGATACTGGGGACTACAATGAACGTGGCAATACAACGCACCATGTAGTACAATGGCAGTTTGCCGTTTTCACTTAATAGTATGCACTGTTGCTTGTTTTTGGAAAACACTCACATAAATTTCCAAAGGGGTATCATTTCCAAAATGGGGTCACTTGAGGGAGGGATTCTGCTATTTTATCACTTAGGGACTCTGTATATGGATTCCACAAACCATTTTATGAGAATTTGAGCTCCAGGAGGCAAACAGTGCTTTGTTCTTCCCACATCATGCTGTGTGGTTTAGCAGTAGTGTACAGTCATATATGGGGCATGTCTACATTTAGCAGAAATTGTGGGACACATTTTCGTGCCATTTTTACCATTTCCCCATGTGAAAATGTAAAGTGAAAATGTAAAATGTGAGGCTAAAAAAAAAAAAATTTTGGTGGTAAAAATGTAATTATTTTTCTTCACTGTCCAATGGTGTAAGATTCTGTAACACAGTTGTGATCTCAATATGATCAATTCATAAATTCAATGGGGGGTGTCGTTTTTGAAATGAGGTCACTTATGGGTGGGTTTTTGCTGTTTTTGCACCTCAGGGGCTCTGCCAATGTGATATGACACCCTCAAACCATTCCAACAAAATCTGAACAATATGATCCGTCTACTCTTCTTAGCTTTGCACTGTACCTCAAAAGCAATTCTCCACCACATATGGGATATTAGTATTCTCAGGAGAAAGTGCACAACAAATTTTGTGAAAATGAAAATATTTGGGGCTTAAAAATATTTTGTGGGATAATTTTGTTTTTCGTTTTCACAGATCAACTTTGCAAAATTATTTGAAGCACCTGTGGGATCAAGGTGCTTACCCCTCTCTAAATAAATTCTTTGAGGGGTGAAGTTTCCAAAATTGGGTTGCTTGTGGGGGGATTTTACTGTTTAAGAACATTATAATAATTTTTATTTATATAGCGCCAACATATTCCGCAGCACTTTACAATTAAGCGGGGACATGTACAGACAAATTCAATACAAGTTAAGACATTAGTAAACATTTTAGAGGCTTTCCTAATGCGACGTGACACCCACAGACCATTCTATCAAAGTTTAAGTTTGTTATCCAAAATGTTACTTCTTCCTTTCTGAGCCCTGCGGAGCGCTCAAACAGTAATTGTCCCTCACATATAGGGTATCTGTGTACTCAGGAGGAACTGTACAAACTTACTGTGCCATTTTCTCCTGTTACCCTTGTGAAAATAAAAAACAAATGGGGCTAAAAAACATTTTTGTGGGAAAAGTGGGATTTTTTAATTTCAAGGCCCCTATGTTATAAATTTATGTGAAGCACCTAGTGATTCAAGATGCTTACCGCAAAACTAGATACATTCCTTGAGGGCTTCAATTTCCAAAATGTTATCACTTGTGGGAGGTTTCCACTGTTTAGACAAATAAGGAGCTCTACAAATGCGACATGGCACCCACTAATGATTCCTGCAAATTTTGGCAAAAAGTCAAATGGTGCTCCTTCCCTTCTGAGCCCTGCTGTACACCCAAACAGTAGTTTTCCTCCAAATGTTGGGTATCTGTGACTCAAGAGAAATTTCACAACATATTGTACAGTGCATTTTCTGTTACCCTTGTGAAAATACAAAATTTGAAGATAAAAAAAATCTTGAGGGAAAAATGTGATTTATTCATCTCTACATTATAAACCTTTATGAAACACTTGGGGGTTTAAAGTGCTCACCACACATCTAGATACATTGCTAGAGAGATGTAGATTCCAAAATATGGTCACACATGGGGGTTTACACTGTTTGGCACATTAAGGGCTCTCCAAACATAACATGGTGTCCGCTAATGATTCCTGCAAATTTTGTGTTCAAAAAATGTCTTCAGTATTCTCAGAGTGATACATTTATTGTCTAACCAGAAAAAAATATGTTTGCAACCTTTCAGAGCATAGAGGCTCCATCTTCAGCCAGGAATAGAAATTAAATAATAAGACAAAGTCACATCATTTAAGGGATATTACAGCAGGACATTTGTTTCATTAGGTGGGAGGTGTGATTCCACCTTAAGATAAGCCCAGAAAACCAAATTAGGCATTTTGTTACAAATGGAGAGGCAGTAGGAATGTTCTTTTTAGTTATTTGGATGCTGTCTGCTGGAGGTGTGAATTGTATCCTTGTAGTAAGTCATAAATCCAGGTGTCAAATTGAGTCCTATTGTCAAAGAATTGAAAATCTTTATCACTTTGAATTCTAACATTTTTTATCTCTGTCATCCTTAAAATCACTTTTTAGGATTTAGACTTTTATATCGTTCATACAATGTCCAGGTCCAGAGAAATGTTTTCCCACAGGCATGTCCAGCTCATTCTTAATTGTGTGACTGTGTAGATTCATCCTTGTTTGTAGTTTTTGCATGGTTTCCCCAATATAGATATCTCCGGGGCACCTTGTACATTGTATCATGTGCACCACATTGGATGATGTACATGAAAAGAAATCCATGGCGTTATAGTCCTGATTTGTGTTTGGTATATGGACTGTATTTGTTGGTAACATGTTGTTACAAGATTTGCATTTCTTATTGTTATCTATTTTTATCAATTGTTTTATTGATTGTTATTAGTGATGAGCGAGTGTACTCGTTGCTCGGGTTTTCCTCCGAGTATTTATGACATTATTTAATTATTATTTAATTACATGTGGGGATTCCCTAGCAACCAGGCAACCCCCACATGTAGTCAGGCTGGCTACTAGCTGTAAATCAGTCAGCTGCCGCAATGATAAGTAAATCTCAAATGAGGGGGTCTCCAAACGCGACATGGAGTCCGCTCTCGATTCCAGCCAATTTTGCACTCAAAAAGTCAAATGGTACTCCTTTTCTTTCGAGCCCTACCATGTGCCCAAACCATAGTTTTCTCTCAAATATGGGGCATCACTGTACTCAGGAGAAATTTGAAGGGTTAATAAACTTCTTGAATGTGATTTTGAGTACATTGAGGGGTGCATTTTTAGAATGGTGTCACATTTGGGTATTTTCTGTCATATAGGCTCCTTAAAGCCACTTCAAATGTGTTATGGTCCCTTTAAAAAATGGGTTTGTAAATTTTGCTGGTAAAATTTAAAATCACTAATGAACTTTTAACCCTTCTAACTTCCTAACGAAAAATAATAATCTTTCAAAAATTGTGGTTAAATAAAAAAAATCTGGAGAATGTTATTTATTAATTATTTTGTGTGACATATCTCTTGTTTAAAGGCTTAAAATTACAAATTTTGAACATTCCTAAATTTTTCAATTTTTTTGTCAAATTTCCAATTCTTTCACAAATAAACACAAGTCATAACAAACTAATTGTACCTTTATCATGAAATACAAAATGTCACAAAAAACAGTCTTGGAATGCGTGGGATCCGTTGAAGTGTTCCAGAATTAATATGACAGAAATTGATACTGATTTGTTAAATTTGGCCTGGTCATGAAGGTGAAAACAGGCTTAGGGGCTAAAGAGGTTAAAATGCCTGAGGTTTCAATGGCTCAGTTCTGAAATAATATATCAATAATAGAATTGAGCAAATCAATTTGTTACTAATCAAATTCATTATGAACGTCCTCAAAAGTTTAGATTTGCAGAATCTTTGGCTCTATTGACGTAAATCCAGCAAAATGGCGGCCAGATGAATTTTAGTCAATTTGTTCAACCCTAATGATTATTTTTTAGCTATTATTTCATGAAAAACAATAATTATCAGATCTAGCATCAATTATGTGAGGCTGGTGATAATTACTTACCTTGTCAAAGCATTCTGTGGGGTAGAACGATAGTCTAGTGTTCAAAAAAAGGCTTAATGAGAGTAAAAACTCAAAACTACAGTGATAGCTCTCAATTTTCATTTCCATGGTTGTACTAAATAGTAATAATGAGTGATGATTTTCAATACAGAACTGCAGAACCTGCTGTGCCTGGACAGAATAATATATACTGACAGTGCTCATCAATTCTACACCTAGCAGCCTTACCATTTCTATATATTAAGGTGAGTTTAAAAAATGTTTTATAACATTTCGTAGGGTTTCAGTATTCTGTGCTGTTGTTCCTTCATTGCTATGGTTGATCGCTTAGCTATTGTTATTGAAAATATTCAGTGTTATACTAGTAATTAGTGCCATTATATTTATGATGGTGCAGCATAAACCATTCATTTGTGCAGTACAATAATTCCACTGAGAATTAACTCAATTCATTTCATAGCCATAGTAATCCAGGTCATAATGCATCACATAGCTTTATGCATAGAATATCCTTGTTTCCCAATTCTTGTCCCTTGTAATCCAGAAATATACACTGGGACAAATTGTTTACAGTACTTTTTGTCTTAGGGGTACGTGCTGCGGTTATCAGTCTTTAGAAGCTCCTGACATTAATAATGGCGAATCACATAACAAAAAATTAAAATGAAGCTGATAATTCTGCTTATGTCATATCCCAGGCTATTCTAATGGTATCTCTGTCTACTCCTGGAAGATCATGTATTATACCTATCAAATCCCTGATGATCTAATTAAATCTATGATATCTATCTTTTTTTAGATTTGTCACAGATCTGCCAGCAATCTAATTTCACTTTGTAATTTTACATATGACTGCATGTGAATCTTCACTTCTCAATGAGTTGATATAATAAGGTTCAGACGTATCGGAAGCAGCTGTTAGATTACAATGACTCCACACTTTTTTACTTGTAGGGCATCAGTTTTAGTCAAGTCCTCTTGGCAGATTACATAAAAGACAGGAAGAGTGAAACGCAATATGTGGCATTCCCTGTTCATAGACATTGCTCACTATTCGAGATGGGCGAACCCAAATGCTTAGAAGTCCTTGTTACTGCTTTTGTTCGGCAACCTGAGCAAAGCTTGTTGAAAGGCAGCCAATCAACAAGCTCTCCTATGTGGGTGCTATTGACTCAATCACAGCCATGCTATTGGCATGGCTGTAATTGGTTGGCAAAGTGTGAAAAAAAAAAGACTTGAGCTGTCGTCTATTTTTGATAACCACCGCAGGAAAAGTTGACTGCTGTGGGCTGCAGCCCCCAGCTTTCAGCTTTATTTTGGTTGGTTTTCAAATATAGAGGGCCCCCATTTTTGATAACTAACCAAGCTAAAACAGACAGCTGTGGGCTGGCAATCTCAGACTGTGAAGGGGCCAAAGATATTGGCCATCAACAACCTAAAAACAACTGCCTACAACTGCCCCAGAAAAGGCACATCTAATAGAATCTCGTGCTTTGCTGCTTGCCCTGGTACGGTGGCAAGTGGGGTTGTAGTTTTGGGTTTGATGTTGGTTGACATCAAGCCCAGAGGTTAGTAATGGAGAGGCGTCTGTCAGATTCCCCCATTACTAACCCCGTAATCAAAAGTAAAAAAGACACTCAAAAAAGTCCTTTAATTGAAATGAACACAGAGCAAAATTTTTTTAATTGAAATGAACACTCCCCGACCCTCTTTTACCCATTTATTAATGTAAAAATACAAAATCTAATTTTTTTTTCAAAATCAAATACAACCACACAGCCTGGCAACCAGATCACAATGAGCTCAGTGTGAGAACAAGGCTGCGTGTGACTGGCCGGTCACACGCATCCGCATTCTCATGCTATGCTCAGTGTGATCTAGTTGTTGTGCTGAGCAGTAACCTTTGTCACCGTCCAGCAATGCAAATAGATATAGCAGAGTTGGTCATCATCGTGAGACACACGGTGGACAGATGAATATAAATTTGATTTTTGATTTTTATATTTATAAATGGGTAAAATAGGGTCTGGGAGTGTTTATATCAATTAAATGACTTTTTCTGTCTGTTTTGCTCTCTTAAATGACTTTATTTGAGTATCTTTATTACCTTTCACTACAGGGTTAGTAATGGGGATGTCTGATAGATACTTCTCCTTTACTAACCCCTAGCATTACTGTCAGCTGACATTACAAAGCTGACATCAACCCCAAAACTATTACCCCAGTTGCCAATGTACCAGAGCAAGTGGAAAGAGCCATGGCTAAGTGCCAGAATTGGCACCTTTAATAGATGTGCCATTTCTGTGGCAGCTGAGGGCTGTTGTTTTAAGTCTTGGAGGGGGCCAATATCCATGGCCCCTTCTCAGACTATTAATATCAACCTGCAGCTGTCTGCATAGTCTTCGCTGGTTATTAAAAAAAGAGGAGACCCCATGCCGTTATTTTAAATTTTTTAAACATTATTTATTATTTTAATATATTTAAACATATCATTTACAACATAATCCCTCAGCCACCCCAGAAATGGAGCATCCATTAGATATGCCAATTCTTATGCTTTGCTAGGCTCTTCCTGCTTGTCCTGGAGCGGTGGCAAGCAGGGTAATATTTGCTGTTGATGTCAGCTTTGTAATGTCAGCTAACATTAAACCCAGGGGTTAGTAATGGAGAGGCATCTATCAGGCACCCCATTACTAACCCAGTATGTAAAAAGTAATAAAGATACACACAGAAAAACGTCCTTTTTATTGAACAAAAGACTCCCAAACAAATTCCCTATTTTTCCCATTTAAATCAAAATAATAAATCAAAGTAATCCTCACCTGTCCCCAAATAATTTATAATAATGAGGTCCCACGATGATCCCCAACTCTACTACATTCTGTTTATGGAGCTCTGTTCAAAGAATGCAGCTCCATACACTGGAACTGCAGCAACAGCCGGGAGTTGTGCTGCGCTCTGAGAGACCCGGCTGCTGTGAGCTAAGGTGACGTCAGTAAGGATGATGTTGGGATCCCCCGAAATGTATTTACCAGCAAGAGTTAAACAGATAGCTGTGGGCTGATATTGATAGGGTGGGAAGGGGCCATGGACAATGGTTGCCGGGCTGAGCGGTCCATTTGTTATTGCTCAGTGATGCAACTAGATGTAGCAGATTTGGAGCTGATTGTGGGACATATGGATTATTGGTGGACAGGAAAGTATAACTTTGATTTTTTATTTTTACATTAATAAACGGATAAAAGAGGGTTGAGCAGACTTTTCTCTGTGTGTTTATTTCAACATCCGTAGATCCGCTCATCACTACTCACTAAAAATTAATTCCATTTTTTAATAAATCTATAAATTTAGCTTGCAAAACCATGTGCCTCCACATGGATTTTGGTGAAAGGTGAATATTTCTATTCACTAAAAATTAGCAAATCTGCTGAAATGGCAGCGAAATTCGATTCACAACAATTTTGTTGATGCAAATCTAATGCTCCTTAATATGCTCAAGGGTCTCTTCAGATCCTATAGCATAATAAACACATCATGTAAAAAAAGTAATACATTGCCTCACCCCTTTGGAGCCCATCATGCAACCTCCCTATACTTCAATACTACCTGTCAACATCCTCTCCAGCCTTCCTTGCTCCATGCTGGGGTTTCCGGTGCCGAATAGGCATCATGTGTGATGTCAAGATTGGAGTTGCAACGTTTGAGGCCTAGCTTGACACCAGAAGCCCCACTTTTGAAGAAGAAAAGGAGGATGGCAAACACCAGAAAACTTCAAAAAGAAGAGGCATGAACAAATGGAGGATCGCAAGGCAGATCGGACAGAGGATTGTTGAGGTATTACATTTTTTTAACCATTTCCTATCCTCTACAATTCAGCAAAATGGCAGCCACCTAAAGAATCAGATATTTTTGTAAAATTTAAAGAGGATTAAATTCTTCAAATATAAATTCACTCACCTCTATTATTTACCCTTTACATGTTCAGTTAATATGTATTAATGGGATTTTTTTCATGCTTTTTTAAATTTTGCATAACCTCTTCATGACCTATGACGTATAGGTACATCATAGATTGTGTATTCCCCTTTGATGTGTTCTCCAGTGCTGAGCCATCATCTTTTACGGCACATGAAAGCTGATCCACCCACGGCTGTTAACATGTTAAATGCCACTGCCAATCACTGACAGTGGCATTTAACCCCTTTCTGACATTAGACGTACTATCCCGTCGAGGTGGGGTGGGCCGTATGTCCACCGACAGGATAGTACTTCATAGCGATCGGCCGTGCTCTCAGGGGGAGCGTGGCGGATCACGGCCGGGTGTCAGCTGACTATCGCAGCTGACATCCGGCACTATGTGCCAGGAGTGGTCACAGACCACCCCTGGCACATTAACCCCAGCACACTGCGATCAAACATGATCGCATTGTTCCAGCGGTATAGGGAAGCATCACGCAGGGAGTGGGCTCCCTGTGCTCTTCCCTGAGACCCCCGGAGCAACGCGATGTGATCGCGTTACTCCGATGGTCTCTTACCTCCTCCTCCCTGCAGCAGGCCCGGATTCAAAATGGCCACGGGGCTGCATCCGGGTCCTGCAGGGAGGTGGCTTACCAGTGCCTGCTCAGAGCAAGCGCTGGTAAGCCTGCAGGAGTGCACATCAGATCGCTGATCTGACACAGTGCACAGCAAAGTGTCAGATCAGCGATCTTACACTATAACATGATGCCCCCCCTGGGCAATGTTATAGGGTAAAAAAAAATAAAATATATATATATATATATATATATATATATATATATATTGTTCCTATAAATACATTTCTTTATCTAAATAAAAAAAAAATAAAAGTACACATATTTAGCATCGCCACGTCCGTAACGACCCGACCTATAAAACTGTCCCACTAGTTAACCCCTTCAGTAAACACCGCAAAAGAAAAAAAAAGAAGGCAAAAAAAGCTTTATTATCATACCGCCAAACAAAAAGTGGAATAACATGCGATCAAAAAGACGGATATAAATAACCATGGTACCATTGAACACTTCATCTTGTCCCGCAAAAAATGAGCCACCATACAGCATCATCAAAGAAAGAAGAAAAAAGTTATAGTCCTCAGAATAAAGCGATGCAAAAATAATTATTTTTTCTATAAAATAGTTTTTATCGTGTAAAAGCGCCAAAACATAAAAAAATAATATAAATGAGGTATCGCTGTAATCGTACTGACCCAAAGAATAAAACTGCTTTATCAATTTTACCAAATGCGGAATGGTATAAATGCCTCCCACAAAAGAAATTCATGAATAGCTGGTTTTTGGTCATTCTGCCTCACAAAAATTGTAATAAAAAGCGATCAAAAAATGTCACGTGCCCAAAAACTTACCAATAAAATACGTCAACTCGTCCCGCAAAAAAAAGAACTCACATGACTCTGTGGACCAAAATATGGAAAAATTATAGCTCTCAAAATGTGGTAACGCAAAAAATATATTTTGCAATAAAAAGCGTCTTTCAGTGTGTGATGGCTGTCAATCATAAAAATCCGCTAAAAAAACCCGCTATAAAAGTAAATCAAACCCCCCCTTCATCACCCCCTTAGTTAGGGAAAAATTAAAAAATTAAAAAAATGTATTTATTTCCATTTTCCCATTATGGTTAGGGCTAGGGTTAGGGTTAGGGCTAGGGTTAGGGTTAGTGCTAGGGTTATGGCTAGGTTTAGGGTTAGGGCTAGGGTTAGGGTTAGGGCTCAGGTTAGGGCTAGGGTTAGGGCTAGGGTTAGGGCTAGGGCTAGAGGTGGGACTAGGGTTAAGGCTATGGTTAGGGTTGGGGCTAAAGTTAGGGTTATGGTTGTGGCTAAAGTTAGGGTTAGGGTTTGGATTACATTTACGGTTGGGAATAGAGTTGGGATTAGGGTTAGGGGTGTGTCAGGGTTAGGGGTGTGTTTAGGGTTATCGTTGGGATTAGGGTTAGGGGTGTGTTTGGATTAGGGATTCAGTTATAATTTGAGGTTTTCCACTGTTTAGGCACATCAGGGACTCTCCAAGTGTGACATGGCATCCGATCTCAATTCCAGCCAATTCTGCGTTGATAAAGTAAAACAGTGCTCCTTCCCTTCCAAGCTCTCCCATGCGCCCAAACAGGGGTTTACCCCAACATATGGGGTGTCAGCGTATTCAGGACACATTGGACAACAACTTTTGGGATCCAATTTCTCCTGTTACCCTTGGGAAAATACAAAACGGTGCTAAAAATTAATTTTTGTGGAAATTTTTTTTTTATTTTCACGGCTCTGCGTTATAAACTCTAATGAAACACTTGGGGGTTCAAAGTTCTGACAAGCAGGGCGCTTCCGAGAGTGAGTATATTCCTATTAGGTATATACTCACCCTCGGAAGCGCCCTGCTTCCTTCCGACAGCCTTCCTTCCTAAGAATCAGTGCTTGAAGGACCTTCGGTGACGTCACGGCTTCTGATTGGTCGCGCGAGCGGTCACATGGGCGGCCGCGCGACCAATCACAAGCCGCGACGTCACCGCGACGTCACGGCAAGGTCCTAGAAGCGCGGATTCGAAGGAGGAAGGCTGCCGGTTAGTACCAGTTTCCTCTCCTTCAGACCCTGGGAACCATGGAAACCCAATGCACTGCATTGGGTTTCGAGTTTCGTCCGACCCCGACCCCGACTTTTTTATAGGATCGGCCAATTTCACTCGACCCGACTTTCGTGAAACCCGACCCGATCCTATAAAAGTAAAGGTCACTCATCCCTACTCACCACACATCTAGATAAGTTTCTTAGATGGTCTAATTTCCAAAATAGTGTCACTTTCAATGTTTAGGCACATCAGGGGCTCTCCAAATGCAACATGGTGTCCCATCTCAATTCCTGTCAATTTTGCATTGAAAAGTCAAATGGCGCTCCTTCGCTTCCGAGCTCTGCCATGCGCCCAAACAGTGGTTTACCCCCACATTTAGACAAAATCACTATTTATGCGCTGCAGATCTAGCAGTTCTGACGATTGAGCGCTGTATAACCCCCGCCCACAACACTGATTGGTAGAAAGCTGCTATTCAATGGTGGTTTCGGGGTTATAGAGAGATCATGCTTGACTGCCAGACAGCAGGTCTTCTAATCCTCTAGTGATAATCTCCTGCTGATAAAACAATGATTTTAACAAACTATACTAGCAATACGATTATTTTTCCAGCTCGGCTGTGTTTCCTCTATAGACCTGCTTTATTTTTTTGCCTATTTTGTTTTTTTTTATTTTTATATTAGATAAGTAATTGATACATCATTGGAATCAGGGTCTATGTCTCTATATTATGCTACTCTCAGATTACGTGGCAAAAAGCTGGTGACAGATTCCCTTTAATAGGAAAATGGCCAGCTCTACACTAGGATAATAGACGTTTGTAATGTCTATCAAAATATTGATAACTTGCTGAAATCAAGATCACTTACAGCTATTTGTGTTTTACAAGTGTTACCTAGTAACAAGTCTTTCAGCATACCTACACAAGGGTGAATAGACCATATGTGCAACCTGTTCAGACACACAAGGGCCCAGGAGGTAAGGGGGGCCCATTTCTACCTCCAAAGCAGGTAGAATTCTACATTATGATGAGTTATAGGACTGCAAAAAGCCCTTATAAAGGGGCCCTCTTCAGGTGATGTCTGCTAACATAACCTATATCTACATACAATAAACTGGTTTTGGGTGCCATAGGTGTTAGGGTTGGTGGATAGCACTAACTAAAAATAAATAGTAAAGTGCAATCGCAACCCGGGGTCCACCGTGCAGAGATGTATAACTGCTGCTAGTGTGAACAATGGCGGGACACAACAGCATGCGACCACTATAACCGCACTGTGTTAACGCCACACCGTATGTACAGTACGCAAAGTAGCTGGCTCAGTTACTTCACCAAGAGATACTGCACTCAATTTCCTGAGTACTATACCCTGTTAAAAATCACAGGGATAAAAGCATGCGGATTTTGCTCACTCTGCAACTAAACTGTGTAAATCGCACACAAGAATGAAGCAGATGCTGAGTCAAAGGAAGAGCACATGTGATGCTAGGTACAAAGCCCTGACGCTTTGCCTGAGTGGTGTAGCCTGAGGGTTGGACTTGCTCTGTGACTCAACTGTGCTAACCGCACACATGTAGGAAACAGATGCTAAGCCAATGGGTAGCTACCTAGTCCTAACCCTACCTGCCAAAGAAAGAACTCTCAGTCTATAGAGCATCAAGTGCAAACAGAGTGGTAGGGTATCCACTCACAAATACCACACATAAACGATACTAGCATGCCCACGTGCGCCGCTAAGTGCCTTTTAATCTCTAGGCTCCACTTCACTCATGCCCAGCCGGCCGTAGCATCGCCCGTGGGCCAATCCGGAGCTGCCACACCACCACAGTTTACGTCCGACCACCAATGAGAAGACACCCCATCACGGACATGCTCAGTAAGGTGATCTCTGGACTTAGACTCCGGAGCGCAGGACTGCACCAGAATATCACTAGTTCCCATAGACTTGGCTGGAGAGCCAGCAGTTACCAAGTGTATAACTCGAGCCTGAGCAAGATGCTGGGACCGACGCCTGTGCTGAGCAGCACCTGCCTCAGCGAGACCTGAATTGGGGACCACAGCATCAGGCAATGCTTGGGATCTATCCTGCACAGTGGGAGAATCCTGACGCCTAACAACAGCTACCAGCATGATGTTTTTATATCTTTAAATGTAAGGTGTGTCCATGGATTAACTAACAAATTCATGAGAACAGGATACATAAAAGAAAACTCAGGCTCCACAAAGTTAAACCTTTTGTTAAAAATATTTGTGAATTCTTGCTTACATAATTGTAATCACTTACCAGCCCAAATTTTTACTGGTACCCAAAACAAATGTAATCTAATCGATTGACTAGTACTCCCATGTAAATGGCATATGATTAGCCAAAACATAACAGCCTTCTGCTGACCTGACACAGCCCTTAGCTTATACCCTTACAATGGGCTTTCAGAATGTGCTTCGTTTCCCAAAAATGTATTATTATCTCATAAAGACTATGAAAATCCTCAAATATCCCAAAACACTTTCGATATATTTAATCAAAACATATTTACTTTTAAATGCCTATTGGTCCTAAATAGAGTTGAGCGACCTTGACCTTTTTAGAGTCGAGCCGGGTTTCGCGAAACCCGACTATCTCAAAAGTCGGGTCGAGTGAAATCGGCCGATTATGACGTAAAGTCGGGATCGACCGAAACACGAAACCCAATGCAAGTCAATGGGGCAGCATAGTCGGCAGTGAGTGGGGGCCAGGAAAACACCTAGAGTGCCCATTTTAATGTCAAAACCATCCATTCTTCTTAATGAAGCTTGTCAAGCGTAATTTACCTTATAATAATTGGAAGGCATTTGAAATTGGGGGTCATTTGGCTAAAGTTGTGGTGGGTAGGGCTGGTTCAAGTAATTAGTGGGCCCAGGAAATCTGGACCACGTCACGGCAGTGGAGCAGGGAGAGGTAAGTATTTCAACTTTGCAAGTGCTGTGAACCTGAGCAAGCAGGGGGGGCCCACTCGTTGGCATTGGCACTGGCACAGGGCCCCTCAAAGTACAGCGGTGTGTTTGAATGGCGGGGGCGCCTCCCACCGGCAGCAACACTTTTGCGTACTATGAGAGGCCCTGTGCCAGTGACGTCGCCAACTAGTATTCCTCCCCCCACCTGATGAAGGAACCTGCACTTTCATCTGCACCTTCCTCTTTGTCCCCGTGTAAGGTGGTATGGTATGCGGGAAGAGCAACCTGACTTTCAGCAGGGTCACAATGTTGTTGTGTAGTGTGCACGGGGAATGTTGCGTTATGGGTCAATGTACCAGCAGACTCATCTATCACTGGCTGGGCAATGGGCAGGATGAGGAGGAAACACAGATATAGGCCCAAATAATAAAGTGGGCTAAATGCAGTTCAAAATTGGTAACACAGGAATAACCAGGGGGCATTGCAGTGGAGGACAACTGGAATGAGAGGCTGACACAGAGAGTAGGCCCAAATCAGTAAGTAGTCGAAATGCAGTTCAAAATTGGCAACCGTAGTAAACAGGCGGCACAGCTTTGTTCAGTGGAGGAGAACAGCAAGGAGTGGCAGACACCGATAGTAGGCCCCAACCCAACTAGTAGGCCAAATGCAGTCTAACATTAACAACTACTTAACGAGCGCCTGAAAACGGAATTTCAGGACGGGAAACCAGGAGAACAGCAAGGAGCGGCAGACACTGTTAGTAGGCCCCAAACCAACTAGTACGCCAAATGCAGTTGTTCCATTTAACCACAATTTAACGAGAGCCTGAAGATAGAAGCTCAGGAAAGGCAACCTGGAGAACACCTTGGTGTGGAACACACCATCTCTCTCCACCCCATACCCATTTTGTAGGCCTAATGCTGTGTAGTTTTCTACAACTACTAAACGAGAGTCGGAAGACCGAAGCAATGGCAAGGCAACCTGGGGAACACCTTGGAGTGTAACACACCATCTCTCTCCACCCGATACCCATTTTGTAGGCCTAATGCAGTGTAGTTTTCTACAACTACTAAACGAGAGTCGGAAGACCGAAGCAATGGCAAGGCAACCTGGGGAACACCTTGGAGTGTAACACACCATCTCTCTCCACCCGATACCCATTTTGTAGGCCTAATGCAGTGTAGTTTTCTACAACTACTAAACGAGAGTCGGAAGACCGAAGCAATGGCAAGGCAACCTGGGGAACACCTTGGAGTGTAACACACCATCTCTCTCCACCCGATACCCATTTTGTAGGCCTAATGCAGTGTAGTTTTCTACAACTACTAAACGAGAGTCGGAAGATCGAAGCAATGGCGAGGAAACCTGGAGAACACCTTGGAGTGTAACACACCATCTCTCTCCACCCCATACCCATTTTGTAGGCCTAATGCTGTGTAGTTTTCTACAACTACTAAACGAGAGTCGGAAGACCGAAGCAATGGCAAGGCAACCTGGGGAACACCTTGGAGTGTAACACACCATCTCTCTCCACCCGATACCCATTTTGTAGGCCTAATGCAGTGTAGTTTTCTACAACTACTAAACGAGAGTCGGAAGACCGAAGCAATGGCAAGGCAACCTGGGGAACACCTTGGAGTGTAACACACCATCTCTTTCCACCCGATACCCATTTTGTAGGCCTAATGCAGTGTAGTTTTCTACAACTACTAAACGAGAGTCGGAAGATCGAAGCAATGGCGAGGAAACCTGGAGAACACCTTGGAGTGTAACACACCATCTCTCTCCACCCCATACCCATTTTGTAGGCCTAATGCTGTGTAGTTTTCTACAACTACTAAACGAGAGTCGGAAGACCGAAGCAATGGTAAGGCAACCTGGGGAACACCTTGGAGTGTAACACACCATCTCTCTCCACCCGATACCCATTTTGTAGGCCTAATGCAGTGTAGTTTTCTACAACTACTAAACGAGAGTCGGAAGACCGAAGCAATGGCAAGGCAACCTGGGGAACACCTTGAAGTGTAACACACCATCTCTCTCCACCCGATACCCATTTTGTAGGCCTAATGCAGTGTAGTTTTCTACAACTACTAAACGAGAGTCGGAAGATCGAAGCAATGGCGAGGAAACCTGGAGAACACCTTGGAGTGTAACACACCATCTCTCTCCACCCCATACCCATTTTGTAGGCCTAATGCTGTGTAGTTTTCTACAACTACTAAACGAGAGTCGGAAGACCGAAGCAATGGCAAGGCAACCTGGGGAACACCTTGGAGTGTAACACACCATCTCTCTCCACCCGATACCCATTTTGTAGGCCTAATGCAGTGTAGTTTTCTACAACGACTAAACGAGAGTCGGAAGATCGAAGCAATGGCGAGGAAACCTGGAGAACACCTTGGAGTGTAACACACCATCTCTCTCCACCCCATACCCATTTTGTAGGCCTAATGCAGCCTACTTTCCGACAACTACTAAACGAGAGCATGAAGATCGAAGCTCAGGAAAGGCAACCTGGGGAACACCTTGGAGTGTAACACACCCTCTCTCTACACCACGGAAGGGCTGATTCTTAGGAAGGAAGGCTGTCGGAAAGAAGCAGGGCGCGTCCGAGGGTGATTATATTCTTATTAGGTATATACTCACCCTCGGACGCGCCCTGCTTCTTTATTTGTAATGAATGTTTATTTGCAATGTGGTTTTGACTTACTCTATTTTTTTGGTAAATAATGATTTTATTATTTTCATTGTTTTGCATCTTCTTGGCAATAATATAAAGAAGACGCGACAGGACAACACTCGGTGGATGCCATATCTGTGTTTTAAATTGAAAAAAACTTTCAGTTAACTACTTGCAGGAGAAAGTTATTGTAGCTGGTGGCCATTTTTAGTACTGTACCAGATTTTTGTTGTATGTGTTTGTTTTTAATGTTACAATGTCTGCATTTGATATCTCTCCAGTATTTTCTTTTTTATAAGCAAAATACTTATTTTTATATTTTCTGATGTTGGTTCAAGGGGTACACGGGCAGCAGTAGACAGGTCAGTGGAGGCCTAGTGGAAGGAGGGACCGCAGACAGGCTTCGAAGCCCTAACATAATAAATTGGGCTGGCTGTAGGCAATTTAAAATTGGTTCCAGGGGAACCCGGGCAGCAGTAGACAGGTCAGTGGAGGCCTAGTGGAAGGAGGGACCGCAGACAGGCTTCGAAGCCCTAACATAATAAATTGGGCTGGCTGTAGGCAATTTAAAATTGGTTCCAGGGGAACCCGGGCAGCAGTAGACAGGTCAGTGGAGGCCTAGTGGAAGGAGGGATCGCAGACAGGCTTCGAAGCCCTAACATAATAAATTGGGCTGGCTGTAGGCAATTTAAAATTGGTTCCAGGGGAACACGGGCAGCAGTGGCCTGGTCAGTGTAGTAGTAGTGGAAAAACGGGCCGCAGACAGGCTTCGAAGGCCTAACATAACAAAAATTGGGATGTAGGCAATTTACAATTGGTTCCAGGGGAACACGGGCAGCAGTAGACAGGTCAGTGGAGGCCTAGTGGAAGGAGGGACCGCAGACAGGCTTCGAAGCCCTAACATAATAAATTGGCCTGGCTGTAGGCAATTTACAATTGGTTCCAGGGGAACACGGGCGGCAGTAGACAGGTCAGTGGAGGCCTAGTGGAAGGAGGGACCGCAGACAGGCTTCGAAGCCCTAACATAATAAATTGGGCTGGCTGTAGGCAATTTAAAATTGGTTCCAGGGGAACCCGGGCAGCAGTAGACAGGTCAGTGGAGGCCTAGTGGAAGGAGGGACCGCAGACAGGCTTCGAAGCCCTAACATAATAAATTAGGCTGGCTGTAGGCAATTTAAAATTGGTTCCAGGGGAACCCGGGCAGCAGTAGACAGGTCAGTGGAGGCCTAGTGGAAGGAGGGACCGCAGACAGGCTTCGAAGCCCTAACATAATAAATTGGCCTGGCTGTAGGCAATTTAAAATTGGTTCCAGGGGAACCCGGGCAGCAGTAGACAGGTCAGTGGAGGCCTAGTGGAAGGAGGGACCGCAGACAGGCTTCGAAGCCCTAACATAATAAATTGGGCTGGCTGTAGGCAATTTAAAATTGGTTCCAGGGGAACCCGGGCAGCAGTAGACAGGTCAGTGGAGGCCTAGTGGAAGGAGGGACCGCAGACAGGCTTCGAAGGCCTAACATAATAAATTGGGCTGGCTGTAGGCAATTTACAATTGGTTCCAGGGGAACACGGGCAGCAGTGGCCTGGTCAGTGTAGTAGTAGTGGAAAAATGGGCCGCAGACAGGCTTCGAAGGCCTAACATAACAAAAATTGGGATGTAGGCAATTTACAATTGGTTCCAGGGGAACACGGGCAGCAGTAGACAGGTCAGTGGAGGCCTAGTGGAAGGAGGGACCGCAGACAGGCTTCGAAGCCCTAACATAATAAATTGGCCTGGCTGTAGGCAATTTACAATTGGTTCCAGGGGAACACGGGCGGCAGTAGACAGGTCAGTGGAGGCCTAGTGGAAGGAGGGACCGCAGACAGGCTTCGAAGCCCTAACATAATAAATTGGGCTGGCTGTAGGCAATTTAAAATTGGTTCCAGGGGAACCCGGGCAGCAGTAGACAGGTCAGTGGAGGCCTAGTGGAAGGAGGGACCGCAGACAGGCTTCGAAGCCCTAACATAATAAATTGGGCTGGCTGTAGGCAATTTAAAATTGGTTCCAGGGGAACCCGGGCAACAGTAGACAGGTCAGTGGAGGCCTAGTGGAAGGAGGGACCGCAGACAGGCTTCGAAGCCCTAACATAATAAATTGGGCTGGCTGTAGGCAATTGAAAATTGGTTCCAGTTGAACACGGGCAGCAGTGGCCTGGTCAGTGTAGTAGTAGTGGAAAAACGGGCCGCAGACAGGCTTCGAAGGCCTAACATAACAAAAATTGGGATGTAGGCAATTTACAATTGGTTCCAGGGGAACACGGGCAGCAGTAGACAGGTCAGTGGAGGCCTAGTGGAAGGAGGGACCGCAGACAGGCTTCGAAGCCCTAACATAATAAATTGGGCTGGCTGTAGGCAATTTACAATTGGTTCCAGGGGAACACGGGCGGCAGTAGACAGGTCAGTGGAGGCCTAGTGGAAGGAGGGACCGCAGACAGGCTTCGAAGCCCTAACATAATAAATTGGGCTGGCTGTAGGCAATTTAAAATTGGTTCCAGGGGAACCCGGGCAGCAGTAGACAGGTCAGTGGAGGCCTAGTGGAAGGAGGGACCGCAGACAGGCTTCGAAGCCCTAACATAATAAATTGGGCTGGCTGTAGGCAATTTAAAATTGGTTCCAGGGGAACACGGGCAGCAGTGGCCTGGTCAGTGTAGTAGTAGTGGAAAAACGGGCCGCAGACAGGCTTCGAAGGCCTAACATAACAAAAATTGGGATGTAGGCAATTTACAATTGGTTCCAGGGGAACACGGGCAGCAGTAGACAGGTCAGTGGAGGCCTAGTGGAAGGAGGGACCGCAGACAGGCTTCGAAGCCCTAACATAATAAATTGGCCTGGCTGTAGGCAATTTACAATTGGTTCCAGGGGAACACGGGCGGCAGTAGACAGGTCAGTGGAGGCCTAGTGGAAGGAGGGACCGCAGACAGGCTTCGAAGCCCTAACATAATAAATTGGGCTGGCTGTAGGCAATTTAAAATTGGTTCCAGGGGAACCCGGGCAGCAGTAGACAGGTTAGTGGAGGCCTAGTGGAAGGAGGGACCGCAGACAGGCTTCGAAGCCCTAACATAATAAATTGGCCTGGCTGTAGGCAATTTACAATTGGTTCCAGGGGAACACGGGCGGCAGTAGACAGGTCAGTGGAGGCCTAGTGGAAGGAGGGACCGCAGACAGGCTTCGAAGCCCTAACATAATAAATTGGGCTGGCTGTAGGCAATTTACAATTGGTTCCAGGGGAACACGGGCGGCAGTAGACAGGTCAGTGGAGGCCTAGTGGAAGGAGGGACCGCAGACAGGCTTCGAAGCCCTAACATAATAAATTGGCCTGGCTGTAGGCAATTTACAATTGGTTCCAGGGGAACACGGGCGGCAGTAGACAGGTCAGTGGAGGCTTAGTGGAAGGAGGGACCGCAGACAGGCTTCGAAGCCCTAACATAATAAATTGGGCTGGCTGTAGGCAATTTAAAATTGGTTCCAGGGGAACCCGGGCTGCAGTAGACAGGTCAGTGGAGGCCTAGTGGAAGGAGGGACCGCAGACAGGCTTCGAAGCCCTAACATAATAAATTGGCCTGGCTGTAGGCAATTTACAATTGGTTCCAGGGGAACACGGGCGGCAGTAGACAGGTCAGTGGAGGCCTAGTGGAAGGAGGGACCGCAGACAGGCTTCGAAGCCCTAACATAATAAATTGGGCTGGCTGTAGGCAATTTACAATTGGTTCCAGGGGAACCCGGGCAGCAGTGGCCTGGTCAGTGTAGTAGTAGTGGAAAAACGGGCCGCAGACAGGCTTCGAAGGCCTAACATAACAAAAATTGGGATGTAGGCAATTTACAATTGGTTCCAGGGGAACACGGGCAGCAGTAGACAGGTCAGTGGAGGCCTAGTGGAAGGAGGGACCGCAGACAGGCTTCGAAGCCCTAACATAATTAATTGGCCTGGCTGTAGGCAATTTACAATTGGTTCCAGGGGAACACGGGCGGCAGTAGACAGGTCAGTGGAGGCCTAGTGGAAGGAGGGACCGCAGACAGGCTTCGAAGCCCTAACATAATAAATTGACCTGGCTGTAGGCAATTTAAAATTGGTTCCAGGGGAACCCGGGCAGCAGTAGACAGGTCAGTGGAGGCCTAGTGGAAGGAGGGACCGCAGACAGGCTTCGAAGCCCTAACATAATAAATTGGCCTGGCTGTAGGCAATTTACAATTGGTTCCAGGGGAACACGGGCGGCAGTAGACAGATCAGTGGACCCCTAGTGGAAGGAGGGACCGCAGACAGGCTTCGAAGCCCTAACATAATAAATTGGGCTGGCTGTAGGCAATTTACAATTGGTTCCAGGGGAACACGGGCGGCAGTAGACAGGTCAGTGGAGGCCTAGTGGAAGGAGGGACCGCAGACAGGCTTCGAAGCCCTAACATAATAAATTGGGCTGGCTGTAGGCAATTTAAAATTGGTTCCAGGGGAACCCGGGCAGCAGTAGACAGGTCAGTGGAGGCCTAGTGGAAGGAGGGACCGCAGACAGGCTTTGAAGCCCTAACATAATAAATTGGGCTGGCTGTAGGCAATTTAAAATTGGTTCCAGGGGAACACGGGCAGCAGTGGCCTGGTCAGTGTAGTAGTAGTGGAAAAATGGGCCGCAGACAGGCTTCGAAGGCCTAACATAACAAAAATTGGGATGTAGGCAATTTACAATTGGTTCCAGGGGAACACGGGCAGCAGTAGACAGGTCAGTGGAGGCCTAGTGGAAGGAGGGACCGCAGACAGGCTTCGAAGCCCTAACATAATAAATTGGCCTGGCTGTAGGCAATTTACAATTGGTTCCAGGGGAACACGGGCGGCAGTAGACAGGTCAGTGGAGGCCTAGTGGAAGGAGGGACCGCAGACAGGCTTCGAAGCCCTAACATAATAAATTGGGCTGGCTGTAGGCAATTTAAAATTGGTTCCAGGGGAACCCGAGCAGCAGTAGACAGGTCAGTGGAGGCCTAGTAGAAGGAGGGACCGCAGACAGGCTTCGAAGCCCTAACATAATAAATTGGCCTGGCTGTAGGCAATTTACAATTGGTTCCAGGGGAAAACGGGTGGCAGTAGACAGGTCAGTGGAGGCCTAGTGGAAGGAGGGACCGCAGACAGGCTTCGAAGCCCTAACATAATAAATTGGGCGGGCTGTAGGCAATTTAAAATTGGTTCCAGGGGAACCCGGGCAGCAGTAGACAGGTCAGTGGAGGCCTAGTGGAAGGAGTGACTGCAGACAGGCTTCGAAGGCCTAACATAAGAAAAATGTCAATACAATGGTATTGACAGTGCCAGGCATTGAAGGATGTCAGCGCATAGACTAAACATTGGTGGAGCTGTGAGAGAAAATTTTGCAAGTGGTAGAGCACTATTTGACCTGGGGGGGACTGTCTTGTGGCCGGCGGTACAGGCCCAGGGCCCCTCATATTACAACGGTGTGTCTGATGTTGGGTGCGCACCACCACCGCCAGACACTTTATTGTACTATGAGGGACCTAGTGGCAGTGCCGTCGACCAAAAGCGGGCACACCCACCTCTTCAGACAAACAGTACTCTCACGGGTGCTGGCGCCAAGTGGTGATACCACGGCCCCGTGTGGGGACTTTGGCCATTTAGGGAGGTGTTAACATGTCGGATGCTGGACAATCAGGTGCTGCAAATTACGAGATTGGAAAAGTCATTCAGAATAGTCCACAGGCAAGACCTTTACATAGGAAAGCTAGGTGTCAGCCGGGCAAGGTGGGGCAAAAGATTTCGAAATCCAGTTGTGGTTCATTTTAATGAAGGTTAGATCATCTACATTTTGGGTAGCCAGACGAGTCCTTTTTTCTGTTAGTATTGAACCTGCAGCACTGAATACTCTTTCTGATAGGACACTAGCTACCGGGCAAGCAAGCTCCTGCAATGCATATTCTGCCAATTCTGGCCAGGTGTCTAATTTTGATGCCCAGTAATCAAATGGGAATGACGGTTGAGGGAGAACGTCGATAAGGGATGAAAAATAGTTGGTAACCATACTGGACAAATGTTGTCTCCTGTCACTTTGAATTGATGCTGCAGTATCTGTCCTGTCTGCGGTCATAGCAAAATCACTCCACAACCTGGTCAGAAAACCCCTCTGGCCAACGACACTTCTGATTTCTGCCCCTCTAACACCTCTGGTCTGCTGGCCCCTGCAGCTCGTGTTAGAACGATCACGGGCGCTGTGTGCAGGGAATGCCAGAAGCAAACGGTCAACAAGAGTTGATTGTTTGGTTGCTAATATTAGTTCCAAGTTCTCATGTGGCATTATATTTTGCAATTTGCCTTTATAGCGAGGATCAAGGAGGCAGGCCAACCAGTAACATAGTAACATAGAAACATAGTTAGTAAGGCCGAAAAAAGACATTTGTCCATCCAGTTCAGCCTATATTCCATCATAATAAATCCCCAGATCTACGTCCTTCTACAGAACCTAATAATTGTATGATACAATATTGTTCTGCTCCAGGAAGACATCCAGGCCTCTCTTGAACCCCTCGACTGAGTTCGCCATCACCACCTCCTCAGGCAAGCAATTCCAGATTCTCACTGCCCTAACAGTAAAGAATCCTCTTCTATGTTGGTGGAAAAACCTTCTCTCCTCCAGACGCAAAGAATGCCCCCTTGTGCCCGTCACCTTCCTTGGTATAAACAGATCCTCAGCGAGATATTTGTATTGTCCCCTTATATACTTATACATGGTTATTAGATCACCCCTCAGTCGTCTTTTTTCTAGAGTAAATAATCCTAATTTCGCTAATCTATCTGGGTATTGTAGTTCTCCCATCCCCTTTATTAATTTTGTTGCCCTCCTTTGTACTCTCTCTAGTTCCATTATATCCTTCCTGAGCACCGGTGCCCAAAACTGGACACAGTACTCCATGTGCGGTCTAACTAGGGATTTGTACAGAGGCAGTATAATGCTCTCATCATGTGTATCCAGACCTCTTTTAATGCACCCCATGATCCTGTTTGCCTTGGCAGCTGCTGCCTGGCACTGGCTGCTCCAGGTAAGTTTATCATTAACTAGGATCCCCAAGTCCTTCTCCCTGTCAGATTTACCCAGTGGTTTCCCGTTCAGTGTGTAATGGTGATATTGATTCCCTCTTCCCATGTGTATAACCTTACATTTATCATTGTTAAACCTCATCTGCCACCTTTCAGCCCAAGTTTCCAACTTATCCAGATCCATCTGTAGCAGAATACTATCTTCTCTTGTATTAACTGCTTTACATAGTTTTGTATCATCTGCAAATATCGATATTTTACTGTGTAAACCTTCTACCAGATCATTAATGAATATGTTGAAGAGAACAGGTCCCAATACTGACCCCTGCGGTACCCCACTGGTCACAGCGACCCAGTTAGAGACTATACCATTTATAACCACCCTCTGCTTTCTATCACTAAGCCAGTTACTAACCCATTTACACACATTTTCCCCCAGACCAAGCATTCTCATTTTGTGTACCAACCTCTTGTGCGGCACGGTATCAACGCTTTGGAAAAATCGAGATATACCACGTCCAATGACTCACCGTGGTCCAGCCTATAGCTTACCTCTTCATAAAAACTGATTAGATTGGTTTGACAGGAGCGATTTCTCATAAACCCATGCTGATATGGAGTTAAACAGTTATTCTCATTGAGATAATCCAGAATAACATCCCTCAGAAACCCTTCAAATATTTTACCAACAATAGAGGTTAGACTTACTGGCCTATAATTTCCAGGTTCACTTTTAGAGCCCTTTTTGAATATTGGCACCACATTTGCTATGCGCCAGTCCTGCGGAACAGACCCTGTCGCTATAGAGTCACTAAAAATAAGAAATAATGGTTTATCTATTACATTACTTAGTTCTCTTAGTACTCGTGGGTGTATGCCATCCGGACCCGGAGATTTATCTATTTTAATCTTATTTAGCCGGTTTCGCACCTCTTCTTGGGTTAGATTGGTGACCCTTAATATAGGGTTTTCATTGTTTCTTGGGATTTCACCTAGCATTTCATTTTCCACCGTGAATACCGTGGAGAAGAAGGTGTTTAATATGTTAGCTTTTTCCTCGTCATCTACAACCATTCTTTCCTCACTATTTTTTAAGGGGCCTACATTTTCAGTTTTTATTCTTTTACTATTGATATAGTTGAAGAACAGTTTGGGATTAGTTTTACTCTCCTTAGCAATGTGCTTCTCTGTTTCCTTTTTGGCAGCTTTAATTAGTTTTTTAGATAAAGTATTTTTCTCCCTATAGTTTTTTAGAGCTTCAATGGTGCCATCCTGCTTTAGTAGTGCAAATGCTTTCTTTTTACTGTTAATTGCCTGTCTTACTTCTTTGTTTAGCCACATTGGGTTTTTCCTATTTCTAGTCCTTTTATTCCCACAAGGTATAAACCGCTTACACTGCCTATTTAGGATGTTCTTAAACATTTCCCATTTATTATCTGTATTCTCATTTCTGAGGATATTGTCCCAGTCTACCAGATTAAGGGCATCTCTAAGCTGTTCAAACTTTGCCTTCCTAAAGTTCAATGTTTTTGTGACTCCCTGACAAGTCCCCCTAGTGAAAGACAGGTGAAATTGCACAATATTGTGGTCGCTATTTCCTAAATGCCCAACCACCTGCAGATTTGTTATTCTGTCAGGTCTATTAGATAGTATTAGGTCTAAAAGTGCTGCTCCTCTGGTTGGATTCTGCACCAATTGTGAAAGATAATTTTTCTTGGTTATTAGCAGAAACCTGTTGCCTTTATGGGTTTCACAGGTTTCTGTTTCCCAGTTAATATCCGGGTAGTTAAAGTCCCCCATAACCAGGACCTCATTATGGGTTGCAGCTTCATCTATCTGCTTTAGAAGTAGACTTTCCATGCTTTCTGTTATATTTGGGGGTTTGTAACAGACCCCAATGAGAATTTTGTTACCATTTTTCCCTCCATGAATTTCAACCCATATGGACTCGTCATCGTTCATCATTTTTGTTATGCGTGTGTCCCTTTTGAGGATACGTAAGGCATAATCCGCCATGTGGGCCAAAGTTCCAGTTCTCAAATCTGTGGTTGTGCTTGGTTGAGGGGCAGTTTCAGGCAAATCCACGTCACTTGTGTCCCTGTTGTGAATTCTGTGGCTGAATTCACTCCTGTGGTCACAAGTGGTACTGCAGCTTCTGAGCTTCCTCCCTCAGGTGTTCTGGTGAGCTCGTTAGCTGCTTCATTACTTAACTCCGCCTGATGCTGCTATCCTTGCTCCTTGTCAATGTTTCAGTGTTGGATCTGAGCTTCTCCTGATTGTTCCTGTGACCTGCTGCTCTGTATAGCTAAGTGCTTTTTGCTTTTTTGTTGCTTTTTTTCTGTCCAGCTTGTCTTTTGTTTTGCTGGAAGCTCTGAGACGCAAAGGGTGTACCGCCGTGCCGTTAGTTCGGCACGGTGGTTTTTTTTTGCCCCCTTTGCGTGGTTTTGCTTTAGGGTTTTTTGTAGACTGCAAAGTTCGCTTTACTGTCCTCGCTCTGTCCTAGAATATCGGGCCCCACTTTGCTGAATCTATTTCATCCCTACGTTTTGTCTTTTCATCTTACTCACAGTCATTATATGTGGGGGGCTGCCTTTTCCTTTGGGGAATTTCTCTGGGGCAAGTCAGGCCTATTTTTCTATCTTCAGGCTAGCTAGTTTCTTAGGCTGTGCCGAGTTGCCTAGGTAGTTGTTAGGCGCAATCCACAGCCGCTTTTAGTTGTGTTTAGGATAGGATCAGGTGTGCAGTCTACAGAGTTTCCACGTCTCAGAGCTCGTTCTTGTATTTTTGGGTATTTGTCAGATCACTGTGTGCGCTCTGATCGCTAAGCACACTGTGTTTCTGGATTGCCTTCATAACACCTGTCATTAGCAAACATAACAGTACAAGGAGCCCAAACTTATGATTCTCAATAGAGGGAAAGAAAAAGTTCTGACATCATTTTTTTTTTTTTTTCTGCTCTGTGTTCACTTTTTTTTTTTTTCCCCTAGACATTTGGGTGATTCTGGACACAGGTGTGGACATGGATATTCAGGGTCTGTGCTCTTCAATGGATAATCTCGTTATAAATGTACAAAAAATTCAAGATACTATTGATCAGAAATCTATGTTAGAACCAAGAATTCCTATTCCTGATTTGTTTTTTGGAGATAGAACTAAGTTTCTAAGTTTCAAAAATAATTGTAAGCTATTTCTGGCCTTGAAACCTCATTCTTCTGGTAATCCTATTCAACAGGTTTTGATTATTATTTCTTTTTTGCGCGGCGACCCTCAAGACTGGGCATTTTCTCTTCCTGGCGCACGGATTGCTGTACGATGAGCCTAATTCAGTGGATCAGGCTGAGAAAAAATTGCTGGCTTTGTGCCAGGGTCAGGATGATATAGAAGTATATTGTCAGAAATTTAGGAAATGGTCAGTACTCACTCAGTGGAATGAATCTGCGCTGGCAGCTTTGTTCAGAAAGGGTCTCTCTGAGGCTCTTAAGGATGTCATGGTGGGATTTCCTATGCCTGCTGGTTTGAATGAGTCTTTGTCTTTGGCCATTCAGATCGGTCGACGCTTGCGCGAGCGTAAATCTGTGCACCATTTGGCGGTACTGCCTGAGGTTAAACCTGAGCCTATGCAGTGCGATAGGACTATGACTAGAGTTGAACGGCAGGAATACAGACGTCTGAATGGTCTGTGTTTCTACTGTGGTGATTCCACTCATGCTATTTCTGATTGTCCTAAGCGCACTAAGCGGTCCGCTAGGTCTCCCGTCATTGTTACTGTACAGTCCAAATTCCTTCTGTCCATTACCTTGATATGCTCTTTGTCGTCGTTTTCTGTCATGGCGTTTGTGGATTCGGGCGCTGCCCTGAATCTGATGGATTTGGATTATGCTAAACGTTGTGGGTTTTTCTTGGAGCCTTTGCGGTGTCCTATTCCATTGAGAGGAATTGATGCTACACCTTTGGCCAAGAATAAACCTCAATACTGGGCCCAGCTGACCATGTGCATGGCTCCTGCACATCAGGAAGTTATTCGCTTTCTGGTGTTGCATAATCTGCATGATGTGGTCGTGTTGGGGTTGCCATGGCTACAAACCCATAATCCAGTATTGGATTGGAATTCCATGTCGGTATCCAGCTGGGGTTGTCAGGGGGTACATGGTGATGTTCCATTTTTGTCGATTTCGTCATCCACCCCTTCTGAGGTCCCAGAGTTCTTGTCTGATTATCAGGATGTATTTGAAGAGCCCAAGTCCGATGCTCTACCTCCGCATAGGGATTGTGATTGTGCTATCAATTTGATTCCTGGTAGTAAATTACTAAAGGTCGATTATTTAATTTATCCGTGCCCGAACACGCCGCTATGCGCAGTTATGTGAAGGAATCCCTGGAGAAGGGACATATTTGCCCATCGTCATCACCACTGGGAGCAGGGTTCTTCTTTGTAGCCAAGAAGGATGGTTCGCTGAGACCGTGTATTGATTACCGCCTTCTTAATAAGATCACTGTTAAATTTCAGTATCCCTTGCCATTGTTATCTGACTTGTTTGCTCGGATTAAGGGGGCTAGTTGGTTCACTAAGATAGATCTTCGTGGTGCGTATAATCTGGTGAGAATCAGGCAAGGAGATGAATGGAAAACTGCATTCAATACGCCCGAGGGTCATTTTGAGTATCTAGTGATGCCGTTCGGACTTGCCAATGCTCCATCTGTGTTTCAGTCTTTTATGCATGACATCTTCCGTGAGTATCTGGATAAATTCCTGATTGTTTACTTGGATGACATTTTGATCTTCTCAGATGATTGGGAGTCTCATGTGAAGCAGGTCAGAATGGTTTTTCAGGTCCTGCGTGCTAACTCTTTGTTTGTGAAGGGATCAAAGTGTCTCTTCGGTGTGCAGAAAGTTTCATTTTTGGGGTTCATCTTTACCCCTTCTACTATCGAGATGGATCGAGTTAAGGTCCAAGCCATCCAGGATTGGATTCAGCCGACATCTCTGAAAAGTCTGCAAAAGTTCCTGGGCTTTGCTAATTTTTATCGTCGCTTCATCTGTAATTTTTCTAGCATTGCCAAACCATTGACCGATTTGACCAAGAAGGGTGCTGATTTGGTTAATTGGTCTTCTGCTGCTGTGGAAGCTTTTCAGGAGTTGAAGCGTCGTTTTTGTTCTGCCCCTGTGTTGTGTCAGCTAGATGTTTCTCTTCCGTTCCAGGTCGAGGTTGATGCTTCTGAGATTGGAGCAGGGGCGGTTTTGTCACAGAGAGGTTCTGATTGCTCAGTGATGAAACCATGTGCTTTCTTTTCCAGGAAGTTTTCGCCCGCTGAGCGTAATTATGATGTGGGCAATCGAGAGTTGCTGGCCATGAAGTGGGCATTCGAGGAGTGGCGTCATTGGCTTGAAGGAGCTAAGCATCGCGTGGTGGTATTGACTGATCATAAGAACTTGACTTATCTCGAGTCTGCCAAGCGCTTGAATCCTAGACAGGCCCGTTGGTCGTTATTTTTTGCCCGCTTCGACTTTGTGATTTCGTACCTTCCGGGCTCTAAAAATGTGAAGGCGGATGCTCTGTCTAGGAGTTTTGTGCCCGACTCTCCGGGTTTATCTGAGCCAGCGGGTATCCTCAAATAAGGAGTCATTGTGTCTGCCATCTCCCCTGATTTGCGGCGGGTGCTGCAAAAATTTCAGGCGAATAAACCTGATCGTTGTCCAGCAGAGAAACTGTTCGTCCCTGATAGGTGGACTAATAAACTTATCTCTGAACTTCATTGTTCGGTGTTGGCTGGTCATCCTGGAATCTTTGGTACCAGAGAGTTAGTGGCTAGATCCTTCTGGTGGCCATCTCTGTCACGGGATGTACGTACTTTTGTGCAGTCCTGTGGGATTTGTGCTAGGGCTAAGCCCTGCTGTTCTCGTGCCAGTGGGTTGCTTTTGCCCTTGCCGGTCCCAAAGAGGCCTTGGACACATATTTCGATGGATTTCATTTCTGACCTTCCCGTTTCTCAAAAGATGTCAGTCATTTGGGTGGTCTGTGATCGCTTTTCTAAAATGGTCCATCTGGTGCCCTTGGCTAAATTGCCTTCCTCCTCTGATTTGGTACCTTTGTTCTTTCAGCATGTGGTTCGGTTGCATGGCATTCCTGAGAATATTGTTTCTGACAGAGGTTCCCAGTTTGTTTCAAGGTTTTGGCGAGCCTTTTGTGGTAGGATGGGCATTGACCTATCCTTTTCCTCGGCTTTCCATCCTCAGACTAATGGCCAGACCGAACGAACCAATCAGACCTTGGAAACATATCTGAGATGTTTTGTTTCTGCAGACCAGGATGATTGGGTGTCCTTTTTGCCGTTGGCTGAGTTCGCCCTTAATAATCGGGCCAGCTCGGCTACCTTGGTTTCTCCATTTTTTTGCAATTCTGGGTTCCATCCTCGTTTCTCTTCAGGACAGGTTGAGTCTTCGGACTGTCCTGGTGTGGATTCTGTGGTGGATAGGTTGCAGCAGATCTGGACTCAGGTAGTGGACAATTTGATCTTGTCCCAGTAGAAAGCTCAACTTTTCGCTAATCGCAGACGCCGTGTGGGTCCCCGACTTCGTGTTGGGGATCTGGTTTGGTTATCTTCTCGTCATATTCCTATGAAGGTTTCCTCTCCTAAATTTAAACCTCGTTTTATTGGTCCGTATAGGATTTCTGAGGTTCTCAATCCTGTGTCTTTTCGTTTGACCCTCCCAGACTCCTTTTCCATACATAATGTATTCCATAGGTCGTTGTTGCGGAGATACGTGGCACCTATGGTTCCATCTGTTGAGCCTCCTGCCCCGGTTTTGGTGGAGGGGGAATTGGAGTATATTGTGGAGAAGATTTTGGATTCTCGTGTTTCTAGACGGAAACTCCAGTATCTGGTTAAATGGAAGGGTTATGCTCAGGAAGATAATTCCTGGGTTTTTGCCTCTGATGTTCATGCTTCCGATCTTGTTCGTGCCTTTCATGCGGCTCATCCTGGTCGGCCTGGGGGCTCTGGTGAGGGTTCGGTGACCCCTCCTCAAGGGGGGGGTACTGTTGTGAATTCTGTGGCTGAATTCACTCCTGTGGTCACAAGTGGTACTGCAGCTTCTGAGCTTCCTCCCTCAGGTGTTCTGGTGAGCTCGTTAGCTGCTTCATTACTTAACTCCGCCTGATGCTGCTATCCTTGCTCCTTGTCAATGTTTCAGTGTTGGATCTGAGCTTCTCCTGATTGTTCCTGTGACCTGCTGCTCTGTATAGCTAAGTGCTTTTTGCTTTTTTGTTGCTTTTTTTCTGTCCAGCTTGTCTTTTGTTTTGCTGGAAGCTCTGAGACGCAAAGGGTGTACCGCCGTGCCGTTAGTTCGGCACGGTGGTTTTTTTTTGCCCCCTTTGCGTGGTTTTGCTTTAGGGTTTTTTGTAGACTGCAAAGTTCGCTTTACTGTCCTCGCTCTGTCCTAGAATATCGGGCCCCACTTTGCTGAATCTATTTCATCCCTACGTTTTGTCTTTTCATCTTACTCACAGTCATTATATGTGGGGGGCTGCCTTTTCCTTTGGGGAATTTCTCTGGGGCAAGTCAGGCCTATTTTTCTATCTTCAGGCTAGCTAGTTTCTTAGGCTGTGCCGAGTTGCCTAGGTAGTTGTTAGGCGCAATCCACAGCCGCTTTTAGTTGTGTTTAGGATAGGATCAGGTGTGCAGTCTACAGAGTTTCCACGTCTCAGAGCTCGTTCTTGTATTTTTGGGTATTTGTCAGATCACTGTGTGCGCTCTGATCGCTAAGCACACTGTGTTTCTGGATTGCCTTCATAACACCTGTCATTAGCAAACATAACATGTCCCTCCAAAAACCAGAACCCGGCCTTGCCGCGCCAACAATTTCCACTGGCCCCGGAAAAGCTTCCTCATTAAAAATATAATCATCCCCATCATCCTCCTCGTCCTCCTCCTCCTCTTCGCCCGCTACCTCGTCCTGTACACTGCCCTGGCCAGACAATGGCTGACTGTCATCAAGGCTTTCCTCTTCCTCAGCTGCAGACGCCTGATCCTTTATGTGCGTCAAACTTTGCATCAGCAGACGCATTAGGGGGATGCTCATGCTTATTATGGCGTTGTCTGCACTAACCAGCCGTGTGCATTCCTTAAAACACTGAAGGACTTGACACATGTCTTGAATCTTCGACCACTGCACACCTGACAACTCCATGTCTGCCATCCTACTGCCTGCCCGTGTATGTGTATCCTCCCACAAAAACATAACAGCCCGCCTCTGTTCACACAGTCTCTGAAGCATGTGCAGTGTTGAGTTCCACCTTGCTGCAACGTCTATGATTAGGCGATGCTGGGGAAGGTTCAAAGAACGCTGATAGGTCTGCATACGGCTGGAGTGTACGGGCGAACGGCGGATATGTGAGCAAAGTCCACGCACTTTGAGGAGCAGGTCGGATAACCCCGGATAACTTTTCAGGAAGCACTGCACCACCAGGTTTAAGGTGTGAGCCAGGCAAGGAATGTGTTTCAGTTGGGAAATGGAGATGGCAGCCATGAAATTCCTTCCGTTATCACTCACTACCTTGCCTGCCTCAAGATCTACAGTGCCCAGCCACGACTGCGTTTCTTTCTGCAAGAACTCGGACAGAACTTCAGCGGTGTGTCTGTTGTCGCCCAAACACTTCATAGCCAATACAGCCTGCTGACGTTTGCCAGTAGCTGCCCCATAATGGGAGACCTGGTGTGCAACAGTGGCAGCTGCGGATGGAGTGGTTGTGCGACTGCGGTCTGTGGACGAGGTCTCGCTTCTGCAGGAGGACGAGGAGGAGGAGGAGGGGGTGCGAATGGCTACAGCCAACTGTTTCCTAGACCGTGGGCTAGGCAGAACTGTCCCAAACTTGCTGTCCCCTGTGGACCCTGCATCCACCACATTTACCCAGTGTGCCGTGATGGACACGTAACGTCCCTGGCCATGCCTACTGGTCCATGCATCTGTTGTCAGGTGCACCTTTGTGCTCACAGATTGCCTGAGTGCATGGACGATGCGCTCTTTAACATGCTGGTGGAGGGCTGGGATGGCTTTTCTGGAAAAAAAGTGTCGACTGGGTAGCTCGTAGCGTGGTACAGCGTAGTCCATCAGAGCTTTGAAAGCTTCGCTTTCAACTAACCGGTAGGGCATCATCTCTAACGAGATTAGTCTAGCTATGTGGGCGTTCAAACCCTGTGTACGTGGATGCGAGGCTAAGTACTTCCTTTTTCTAACCATAGTCTCATGTAGGGTGAGCTGGACTGGAGAGCTGGAGATCGTGGAACTAGCGGGGGTGCCGGTGGACATGGCAGACTGAGAGACGGTGGGAGATGGTATTGTTGCCGCCGGTGCCCTAGATGCAGTGTTTCCTACTACAAAACTGGTGATTCCCTGACCCTGACTGCTTTGGCCTGGCAAAGAAACCTGCACAGATACTGCAGGTGGTGCAGAAAATGGTGGCCCTACACTGCCGGAAGGGATGTTGCGTTGATGACTAGCTTCATTGGCCGAGGGTGCTACAACCTTAAGGGACGTTTGGTAGTTAGTCCAAGCTTGCAAATGCATGGTGGTTAAATGTCTATGCATGCAACTTGTATTGAGACTTTTCAGATTCTGCCCTCTGCTTAAGGTAGTTGAACATTTTTGACAGATGACTTTGCGCTGATCAATTGGATGTTGTTTAAAAAAATGCCAGACTGCACTCTTTCTAGCATCGGATACCTTTTCAGGCATTGCAGACTGAGCTTTAACCGGATGGCCACGCTGTCCTCAACAGGTTTTGACTTTGCCACGCGTTTTGGGCAAGATACAGGCCTGGCAGATGGAACCTGTTGCGATGTTGATGCCTGCTGCGGCCCCTCCTCCTCCGCTTCAGAACTGCTGCCGCCTGCACCCTGTTCCCCCAATGGCTGCCAATCGGGGTCAAGAACTGGGTCATCTATTACCTCTTCTTGTAGCTCGTGTGCAACTTCGTCTGTGTCACCTTGTCGGTCGGTGGTATAGCGTTCGTGATGGGGCAACATAGTCTCATCAGGGTCTGATTCTTGATCAGCACTCTGCGAGGGCAATGTTGTGGTCTGAGTCAAAGGACCAGCATAGTAGTCTGGCTGTGGCTGTGCATCAGTGCACTCCATGTCAGATTCAACTTGTAATGGGCATGGACTGTTAACTGCTTCACTTTCTAAGCCAGGGACGGTATGTGTAAAGAGCTCCATGGAGTAACCCGTTGTGTCGCCTGCTGCATTCTTCTCTGTTGTTGTTTTTGCTGAAGAGGACAAGGAAGCGACTTGTCCCTGACCGTGAACATCCACTAACGACGCGCTGCTTTTACTTTTACCAGTTTCACGAGAGGAGGCAAAAGAGCTAGAGGCTGAGTCAGCAAGATAAGCCAAAACTTGCTCTTGCTGCTCCGGCTTTAAAAGCGGTTTTCCTACTCCCAGAAAAGGGAGCGTTCGAGGCCTTGTGTAGCCAGACGACGAACCTGGCTCCACAGCTCCAGACTTAGGTGCAATATTTTTTTCCCACGACCACCTGATGCTCCACCACTACCACTACCCTCATTACCAGCTGACAATGAACGCCCCCGGCCACGACCTCTTCCACCAGACTTCCTCATTGTTTTAAAAACGTTACCAAACTAACGGTATTTGTTGCAGTCACACAACTTACACGGTGAGCTATAACTTCAGTATGATTTAGCTACCCCTTTACAGGTGGGTGAGACCACAACGAAAATCAGGCACAATGTTACACACTCTGTTGTTGGTGGCAACAAATGAGAGAGATGCCACACACGCAGGACTGTCACTGAAGCGCAAATGTAAATATTAATCTCCCACTGATTTGTGTTTTTTTTTTTTAAAAAGGAGACTTTAGAAAAAAAAAAAAATAATTATTTTTTAAGGAAGAATTTATAAACCAAATAAAATGAAATGATTTTTTCAGGGAGAATTTAGAAAACAAATAAAACATAAAATAGCCTTTCTAGGGCCCAGTGAGTGAGAGAGGACGCACACAGGAGTCAGGAGTGGCACACAAGCCCAGAGGCCAATATTTATCTCCCACTGATTGATTTAGTGATTTTTTCAGGTAGATTTTGGAACCCAAATCAAGCAAAAAAATTAATAGGCTTTCTATGGCCCACAATTGGAGAGAGAGAGATGGCACACCCAGGAGTCAAGACTGGCACACAAGCAGAAAGGGCAATATTAATCTCCCACTGATTTGATTTTTTATTTTTTTTTCAGGGAGACTTTAGAAAAAAAAATACAAAAAAATGAATTTTTCAGGAAGAATTTAGAAACAAAATAAAATAAAATGATTGTTTCAGGGAGAATTTAGAAAACAAATTAAAAAAAAATAGGCTTTGTAGGGCCCACTGAGTGAGAGAGGACACACACAGGAGTCAGGAGTGGCACACAAGCCCAGAGGCCAATATTTATCTCCCACTGATTGATTAAGTGATTTTTTCAGGTAGATTTTGGAACCCAAACCAAGCAAAAAAATTAATAGGCTATCTATGGCCCACAATTGGAGAGAGAGAGATGGCACACCCAGGAGTCAAGACTGGCACACAAGCAGAAAGGGCAATATTAATCTCCCACTGATTTGATTTTTTTTTTTTTTCAGGGAGACTTTAGAAAAAAAAAATACAAAAAAAATGATTTTTTTTCAGGAATAATTTAGAAACCAAATAAAATAAAATGATTTTTTCAGGGAGAATTTAGAAAACAAATAAAACAAAAAATAGGCTTTCTAGGGCCCACTGAGTGAGAGAGGACGCACACAGGAGTCAGGAGTGGCACACAAGCCCAGAGGCCAATATTTATCTCCCACTGATTGATTTAGTGATTTTTTCAGGTAGATTTTGGAACCCAAATCAAGCAAAAAAATTAATAGGCTTTCTATGGCCCACAATTGGAGAGAGAGAGAGATGGCACACCCAGGAGTCAAGACTGGCACACAAGCAGAAAGGGCAATATTAATCTCCCACTGATTTGATTTTTTTTTTTTTTTCAGGGAGACTTTAGAAAAAAAAAATACAAAAAAAATGATGTTTTTCAGGAATAATTTAGAAACCAAATAAAATAAAATGATTTTTTCAGGGAGAATTTAGAAAACAAATAAAACAAAAAATAGGCTTTCTAGGGCCCACTGAGTGAGAGAGGACGCACACAGGAGTCAGGAGTGGCACACAAGCCCAGAGGCCAATATTTATCTCCCACTGATTGATTTAGTGATTTTTTCAGGTAGATTTTGGAACCCAAATCAAGCAAAAAAATTAATAGGCTTTCTATGGCCCACAATTGGAGAGAGAGAGATGGCACATCCAGGAGTCAAGACTGGCACACAAGCAGAAAGGGCAATATTAATCTCCCACTGATTTGTTTTTTTTTTTTTTTTTTCAGGGAGACTTTAGAAAAAAAAAAAATGATTTTTTTCAGGAATAATTTAGAAACCAAATAAAATAAAATGATTTTTTCAGGGAGAATTTAGAAAACAAATAAAACAAAAAATAGGCTTTCTAGGGCCCACTGAGTGAGAGAGGACGCACACAGGAGTCAGGAGTGGCACACAAGCCCAGAGGCCAATATTTATCTCCCACTGATTGATTTATTGATTTTTTCAGGTAGAATTTAGAACCCAAATCAACCAAAAAAATAAATAGGCTTTCTATGGCCCACTATTTGTGAGAGAGATGGCACGCTCAGGACTGGCACACAAGCCCAGAGGCCAATATTAATCTCCCACTTTTTTTTTTTTTTTCCAGGGAAAATTTATAAACCCAATAAAAAAAATAATAAATAGGCTTTCTATGGCCCACTATCTGAGAGAGAGAGATGGCACGCTTAGGACTGGCACACAAGCCCAAAGGCCAATATTAATCTCCCACTGATTGATTTATTGATTTTTTCAGGTAGATTTTGGAACCCAAATCAAGCAAAAAAATAAATAGGCTTTCTATGGCCCACTGAGAGATGGCACACACAGGAGTAAGGAGTGGCACACAAGCCCTGAGGCCAATATTTTTCTCCCACTGATTGATGTAGTGATTTTTTCAGGTAGATTTTAGAACCCAAATCAAGCAAAAAAATAAATAGGCTTTCTATGGCCCACTGAGTGAGAGATGACACAGACAGGGATGGCACTCTAGCAGAAATGCCAATCTTAATCTCCCACAAAAAAAAAAAAAAAAAAGGAACTGTCCTTCAATTACCATCTCCCTGCAGTAATCTCAGCCAGGTATGGCAGGCAGCAATAAGGAGTGGACTGATGCACAAATTAAATAAAAAGTGTGGACAAACAAACAAGATAGCTGTGCAGAAGGGAAGGAACAAGAGGATTTGTGCTTTGAAAAAAGCAGTTGGTTTGCACAGCGGCGTACACACAGCAATGCAGCTATCAGGGAGCCTTCTAGGGCAGCCCAATGAGCTACAGCGCTGAGGGGAAAAAAAAAAAATGTAGCTTCCACTGTCCCTGCACACCGAAGGTGGTGTTGGGCAGTGGAAATCGCTACAGCACAAGCGGTTTGGTGGTTAATGGACCCTGCCTAACGCTATCCCTGCTTCTGACGAAGCGGCAGCAACCTCTCCCTAGGCTCAGATCAGCAGCAGTAACATGGCGGTCGGCGGGAACGCCACTTTATAGCCCCTGTGACGCCGCGGACAGCAAGCCAATCACTGCAATGCCCTTCTCTAAGATGGTGGGGACCAGGACCTATGTCATCACGCTGCCCACACTCTGCGTTTACCTTCATTGGCTGAGAAATGGCGCTTTTCGCGTCATTGAAACGCGACTTTGGCGCGAAAGTCGCGTACCGCATGGCCGACCCCACACAGGGGTCGGATCGGGTTTCATGAAACCCGACTTTGTCAAAAGTCGGCGACTTTTGAAAATGTTCGACCCGTTTCGCTCAACCCTAGTCCTAAAACATCTTTTGTCAGCCATCATTCCAAGTCATTCTTACTTTATTTCCCTATGAACTTCACTTTCTCTCCTATGATGTCAAAATGTTATGGAATAAATGCAATCTACAAATATACACTTGCTCTGTATCATAGATGACGGTAATGAAACCCTTTGCTAAATCTACTTCAGTATAAATATATAAGATGATTTGTTCATCTGGTAGTGAAATAACGCACATAGAAAAGTGGCAGGTGGAAATGGTTGATCTTGCATGAGCTATTCAATAATGTTGCTCTATTGTTCCCAGATGTGCAATAAGTATACAAAAGCGAGAAGTAGCTGTCTAAAATTTTAATATTTACTAAAATACTGAATCAATTTTAATTGAGGCCTTAAAGCAGAAGGTCAGGAGCTGATTGCCAGTTTGAAAACATTTGATGGGTTCTACTTTGAACAAAGATGGAAAAACAATTTTATTTAGCCATCAGGTCTTTTACTGTTATATAATTTAGCTTGAAAATATCATTTAGTAAGTAATATGATGGGATTATTTATGTTACACTATGAATAAATAACGGGGAGATGTAAATAACACTAGATCATTAGAATGGAAATAAAATATTGCACATTACATTTTAAAATACCATAGCAGGAGAAAAAAATGACAAGACAGCCATCTAGTGTAAGACTATGTGGATAACACTATTCTAGTAAAATAATCAAGGAACTTAGCAGTTTTCTATGTAAAGTAAATAGAAAAGTAAAGGAACAAGACAATTACAGATAAGTAAATAGTTCAAGATGGCGTCTGTTACTAGGTATGGAAAAGAAATCTAATTCTGAGAATTTGACATGTTGATCATGAGATGTAATAATGAGATGTTTAATACGTGAAGCTCTGAAATCTTGTAGTTGTTGCTTAAAGTAGATTAACTAAGACTTGATGAAGTTACACATAAGTGGACAGTAGGGAACTGTAGTGATGGGGTATAGTCATTTAGATGACTTTTAACTATGCTAATATACTATAGCATTAATTAACTTAACTTTATGGTAAACAAATGTACATTTTGGAATCTATATTTCTCATTGTCATACCTCCTATGTTCAGTAAAAGGAGAGAAAACTTTTTGCTGCATTAAGGAAACTGCCATTAGACAGCAAAGCTTTTGTTTATGACTCTTGTTTTTCATCACAATATTTTAAGAATACCTAGTACCTGTGATATGTGTGTTTTTTTATTTTGGCTATTTATCATTCATGGCTGGTAAATCTAGCTATTGTGGATATTCATATCTTAAAGATGCCATCCTGACAAAGATTTTATCCTCTTAAAATATTGCAGCCATCATACTGTATAGCACTGTGTACTTAACAATTGCTTATTTTGCCTTTCTACATAGATATAATTCTTCTCTTTTTCTGCTCTATTTAGAAACAGGAAGTCTCGTCCCCACATTTAACATTTTTCTCAACTCCTGATCCAGTTGCTCCCTCCTCTTCCAGGGACTTTTGCGATGACTCATGCGGGGGAAAATTGACTTTCCGTTTCTATATAGAGCATAGAAGGATTCATCTAGTCAGTTTTTAATCTTGTGATGTTGTAGAAAAAAAAGAAGAATTAAGCTGGGTAGAAAGGCAAAATGAGCAATTGTAAATACACAGCGCTATATAATAATATGATGATTGCAATGTAATAAGACGACAAAACTGTGATGGTAGTGTAAAACCAAAAACAAATCTCAGAAAATGGCTCAATTGCTTCCTGCTGGCAACTGACAGTTCAAAGGAAACTTGTCGGCTGATTTATACTTTTATTCTATTTATAACTTGCTCTACAATTGCAGTAGAAATGTGTTATTATATTAATATATTAGACAAGACATTCTCTTATGTTCTTTCAGAATACAAATACACAATTAAAAAGTCTCCATTTCTAAGGAAAAATGTCTGTATAGTTTTAAATAAACAATCTCTTTATTCTAAATATGATCGACACATTGGCCATTTCTTTTACAATACATGTGGTTGTATTCACCCCATTCATAGTGAACACATAAGATTTCATGTGCATAACTGCTACCCCGACCTATTATATAACAGGAAAAAAACAGGCAGTGCATTTCAAGGCGCAAGTGATATATTGAAATCTGTCTCTTATGTTAAACACTACTGTAAACTCAAGTACAGGTGTTCACCGCAGTTCTTAGACTTGGCAATTGGAAAAGCTGGCTGCACAAGCTTGGCTTGAAAGAGAATGGAATGTGATCCATCTGGGTTTCACAAGAGCTCAGGATTGCCATGTCACTGGCATGAATCTATAATCGACTAGTTAGAAAAAGACTTTTCTGGCCTTTAACAGAGTATATTTGAAGCCTTGTTGGCATGCACTGGCACGCTTTTAGAGTACCTATGTTTAGGAGTTGTGTTGTCAAGCCAGGCAATGTGGTAACAGAGTTATACAGAAGGTCATTAGTACTAACCACAAAAGGAGAAGAAGTGAGGAGCAACAAAGTAAGGAGAAGACATCTGGTCTAGACAACCATAGCTCACTGAGAGCTATAAGGATCAACTTGGTACTGCTTACAGACTTTTAGGTATTGTTACTTCTTCCTGAAACCCTTAAAGCATGAAAGCTGAGTTAGACCATGTTTACATGTCAGTATTTTGGACAGCATTTTGTGTCAGTATTTTTGGCAAAAATCAGGAGTGGAGCAATCAGGGGAAAAGAAGAATACAAAGACTTGAAACACTTCTTCATTTTTTCACCCACTCTGGTTTTGGCTTACAAATACTGATGTAAAATGCTGACCAAAATTCTGCCGTGTGAACATGGCGTAATAGAGTGTGCTGCGACTACTAAAGAATCGTGAAAATGGGAAAATAGCAAGTGGATTGTTCAAATTGATGAATAGCTAAACATAAAGGATCCCAAAGGTGGATATAAAATATAACTTTCATGGAAACCAACTTAAATATGGACAAACAATTACCAGGCAGCAAAGACACCACTCCTGGTTTTGGCTTACAAATACTGACCAAAATACTGCCGTGTCAACATGGCCTAATAGGGTGTGCTGCGAATACCAAAAAATCTCAGGCTAAAAGGTCATTAATATTCACGTTGATTACAGTAAATATTATTTCACGAAAATAAAACTATTTTTGCATTTAATCTGAAGAATCTTGATCCCTTCATTTCCTTGTGTAAATCCCACCATTCCATCATTCTCAATTCCAAGCTTCCCCCCTAAGTCTTACAGTATATTGTATTGAATGCCATGTTTGAAGCCGATGCTATGAGGCAGGAGGGCACAGGACACAGGTACACAAGAGGACAATAGATATCAAAGAAGGTGGAACCTATCAAGCCGCGTTGGATTAAGTTAATAGGCATGAATATTACCAATGATTTAATTGTAGTATTTAAATGATATAGTTTGTGCACAAGGTCTAACAACAACCCTTACAGTAAGGGTATGTGCACACGTCAGGATTTCTTGCAGAATTTTTCCTGACAAAAAACGGACATTTCTGCCAGAAATCTGCATGCGTTTTTTGACGCGTTTTTGACGCATTTTTTGTGCGTTTTTTGTGCGTTTTTCCCAAATGCATAGAATTGCGGGAAAAACGCAGAAAATCCGCAAAAATAATGAACATGCTCATTTTTTTACCGCAATGCTTTTTTTTTCGCGGAAAAAAACGCATCCATGTGCACAAAACATGCAGAATGCATTCTAAATGATAGAATGCATAATGTTTGCATTTTAAATGAGTTTTTATAGCATTTTTAGCATGATAAAACGTGAAAAAAACGCGAAAAAGCCTGAACGTGTGCACATGGCCTAACACTGCTACTGGTATGGTGAAAATCTACTCAAGTAACTAATTCTAAACTTTACTTGACAAATGTGCTGAATCAAAACCGCTTCAATAATTCAGTAATATTGATAATAGAGATAACATACTTTTTATGTTTCATAAAATAAAATATCCCTCGTTGCAACTTGCATACAAATAGATTATTAGAATAATCTTAGTCTTGATTTTGAGTGTATTATACTTGGTAATTTAGTCACTCCAAAATCTTTTCTAAACTAAACATTCACTGTCAGTTGTGTATTTTGACTTTGAAAGTAAATCACAAGTCATTAGCGGTTTGTCTATTAACGCCTGCCAGTCACCATCTTGAAACAGTTCTACAATGACAAGTAGATCAGTTCTTTGAGCATTTATATTGTATATACGCTATAAAGAAAGAACTTCATTGTGACTAGCCATATATGACTTCAATGGCAAAATTGTGAATCTGCCTTTAGCCTTTGCAGACTATTACATAGTCATAAGCCACCACAGTGTTTGTTTTACCTTTCGCCAGCACCCAACAGGGTAGAAACCAATTGTGCTTGAAATGTATGCAGAGATATTTTCCTATTATGTCTCTCAACATGCAGCTAGGAGTTTCTTAGTGCTTCCCTTTCCAGGTAATAACCCTGTTGGCTAACCGCAAGCTGATATTTTTATCCACATTTCACTCATGTGAATGCACGGCTTATGTCACCGATTAATAATTGATGATTCTATACATAATGCGCCTACACTTTGTACATAGGTAGGCTTTGTAATAGACTAACTCATTGTTAATATTTTATCTATCTCTGCATTAAGAAAATACCCAGAAGAGTCTCCTGCAGGGACAGACAATAGCATTACTGTCCAGAATACAGCGTACATAATAGGCCCGCTTATGATGAGAGAGAGATGGCCTTGGACTCTGATCCATCGTGTTCCATTGATTTCATGCTGTAATGACTACATCCCCCAATCTGTTAAAGTGATAGATATATTCCCATAATCACACAAATATAAGAAAGTTTGCGAAGCAGTCATATTGATGCTGTGCCTGCCTATTTTTATCATTAATCATATTCACATTAATTTTCTGTCCTCAACCTATTTTTTTGAATTATTTATAATCTTGAAACATGAAGAAAACGTATTTATTGACAGCTCTGCATATTATGACTGCATTGCATAATTACATAAGGGCATATTAACAACACTTAATGGAAAGTTTTAGTATGATCTTTTAAGTGTCCCAAACTTTGGATTTCACTTTAAAACTCGTCAGATTCTTTTTTATTCAGTCTTGAAACTATTTTAATGGTTTACACAGCCTGACGCTACACATAGGAAATAAATAGATGTGATGTCAGCTTTTTCTTATATCTCAGATTGATTAGCTTTGAGTAAAGTAATAATTCTAGAAGGATCATATTTGAATCTCTGTGATATATTCCAATTCTTTGGTAAAACTGTCCATTTATTCTATTTAAGATAGCTTTATTCTATCTACAAATCTCAACTACATGCTTTGATTTTTGAAAGTTATTTTGCCATTCCTTTATTTTATATACTCATTTAATAGTTTGAGCATTAGAGATGAGCAAATTGATTGAATTTTCTGAAATGTGCGATACCACACGAGTTTCAACAATTTTAGAGTCGAATAGTGAATCTCCCTCTCTTTTCCAAACGTTGCAAGGCTGCAAGCCCTGGGCTCTCCTAAGATATCATTGCTAAGGGGAATCCCTGTTCCCATTGTTTACCTTCCGTGGGCTTTGGTAAAATGGCTGCCAGAAGCGGCTCATGCCCAGACTGAGATCTCGGGACGTGAGATCTCCAGACCCGAGATCTCGTCTCCAGAGATCTCAATCTGCACATGCGCAACCTCTGGCGCCCATTTTCCCACAACCCACTGCAGGGAAATCAATGGGAAGGAGGACTCCACTCAGCGCCAACATCTTACGAGAGCCCTGGGCTCGCATCCTTGCAACGCCGGGACACCCTCTCCTTCCAACGCAGGGCTGCAGCATTACCCCACTCCTGCTGCTGCAGGCCTGCTGAAGCAGTGACCCTGGCCTCTATGACCCCGTTCCTCCACTGCTGACCCCTCCTCCGGTATGCTTCCGTAAAATGGGATTGTAAGAGGCACAACCATTTTATTTAAACAAACTTTTTTCCTATTTTCATTCACATAATTTGAGGTGCGTCTTATGGTCCCATGCATCTAATAATCCGCAAAATACAGTACTTGAATCTTTGAGTGCTGCCCTTTTTGCATAATGGATCGATGTGGATTTGATTGGAGTCCATAGATTTGCACCCTTTACTACCACTAAGCTGCTTCAGCTTCTATCTATCTATCTATCTATCTATCTATCTATCTATCTATCTATCTATCTATCTATCTATCGTATTTATCTATCTACAGTATCTACTGTATTAATCTATCCAATATCTACTCTATGTATCTATTTATGTATCTAAAAAGTAAAAGAAGGCAGGACTTTAATTAGCTTCAAAAAGAAAAAAGTGGACTAAAATAATCCTCACATGTGATCATTTTACTTATTTTTTATAATAAGACAAAAGTCATAAATCATATTAAGCCAAGGCAAAAAGTTAAAGTTAGTAGGATATTCCTTCTATAATTGAAACCTTAGTCCATTAAATATTGTTTGAATGCAGCCAAAATCAATGAATGTTGCACAGCTATAGTCATCTGGTTTACTTCTCTAGGAAGCAATATGACTAGAAAGATAAGTTTCAACTTTTCCCAAGCTATATTCCACTAGACCTTAGGGAATGTAGATCAAGAGTTTATGAGGAACATTAAAATATCCTTATTTTAAGCTGTTTCCATTAAAGGTGAATGAAATAAAACCCTTTAGGAAATTAATACTTCTGTTTTTCTTTACAAAAAATGTCAAACTTTAGTTCCTGGACCTGAAGTGACAACATACCTCTAACAAGGGTGTGAGCCATATTTTTTGCTGAGAAAATGAATAAGATTTTGTTTACATTTCCCATCACATGGTAAGTTAAAGAGGTTGTCCACTTCCCTAACTCAATGACTAGTTTCTGCCAAAAATGCCTAAAGATAATGACCCTAAATAACCCCATATACATTTTCTGTCAATCTTTATTTTATGCCTTTCAGCTTCACTTTCTGTACCTTGGCATCAGCCCTGTGTCACAGCCATCACTTCCTCAGAGTCCTCTGCACCCTTCTGACTACATTTTCCATCATCCCTTGTGATGAGCTTTAAGCCATTAGTAAGCACTCCTCATGTAAAACTGGCTAAACCTCTCCCACTCTTCTACCATCATCATACACAGCTTCACCATAACATCCTGTCCAGGAAACTGCTATAGGCAAGTCACTGAACACCAGAACACCAGCACTGGCAATAAAGATTATCCCTTACTCCTTTTAAACTCTTTTACTTTAATATTAAAATGCGATTACTATTTAGTTTCCCCAAGTTTTTTTTTATTCTGGAGAATATTCAGATTCATATTACTATATATTTCATGTACAAACATCCCTCTCACATTGATACAGACTTTGGATTTTTTTTAATTTTTAGGGCTGTATTAGTATTATAATCTTGAACATTGGCCTTTTTAAACATTATGACAAATCAAAGGCTGGTTTATAGATTTTATGCTGGTTTAACTGTCCCAAATTACCTCGTTGATCACATGTTTTGCTTCTCCCTTTTGGTCTTTTTAATTGGGACTTTTGCACTACACTTTGTTAGGGCTAGCGGAACGCACCAAATAATAAGACTGATAGTGTACGGTGCGTTCGTAGCCCGGGGTCCACCGTGCAGAGATGGAACCTGCTGCTAAGTAATGACGGACTATATGGCGGTACTCATAAGTATACTCGCGTGGGTTAAACTTCACCCAACGTGAAGGAAGCGATCCTGTTGCGTCACAGGGTCGCGGTACCGCACATAGAAGGCGAGCAAGCAGTCAGCGAACTTAACCCCAACTAGGATTGAAGTCCGATTAGACCCTTGCTGGCACAACACCGCAACAGGGTGTGTTAGGCAACTCTTATAATTAGAGCACTGAAGTGCGAACTGTGCTGTGCTGGCAGGCACCACTAAGCACCCAGACGTGGGTCAGGAAGCGCACTGCTGGCGCGTGGCGCCGCACTGGCGGTCACAGCAATAGACGCTGATACGTGTGTGACACGTTGAGTGATTTGTCGGGCGCTAGATAGCAGCCATACTCCATACGCGAACAGTCATACAATAGGGTAGGGGTATTTAATGAATGACTTGCACTCACAACAAACACACGTATTCAATTGTACACTAGCGCATGGCCGTTCAGTCATGCGCAGTTTATATAATTGCAGGACAGGAAGTGGTCACAGAAACTTTGCCCTTCCAAGACCTGCCAAGAGGACCAATGGAATGCGCTGCAGAGCCAGAGCACATGACCCTCGATCTCCAACGGGACATCTTGCTCTGGGCATGCTCAGTGTGCGCAAACAAGGACTTAGTCCCAGGGAAGTCCGCTCGCCGCTGACCAGCACTGACTTTAATGGCAGGAGCTGAAGAAGCAGCAGTAACTCTCTGTACAGAGTGAGAGCGAGCAAGACACTGGGAGCGACGTCCCTGCTGAGCAGACTCCACTGCGGCTGGAGGAGAATGGGAGACCGCAGCGGAGACGGATCGAGATTCCCCCTGTGCAGCAGAGGAAACTCGACTCCTAACACACTTATTGCCAATACAACCATATATGAATAATATAGTTAACATTATCATGACATCATTATGCATATGGAATATTTCTGAGCATATGTTACTATTTATTTCTCAAGCTTTTCATCACTCGTTATTATGTGTTATCTTGTATTGAACTCTATACATACAGTTGTGTTCAAAAGTTTACATACCCCTGTGGAATTTTTGCTTTCTTGGCCTTTTTTCAGAGAATATGAATGATAACACCAAAACGTGTTCTCCACTCATAGGTATTGGTTGGGTGAAGCCATTTATTGTCAAACTACTGTGTCTTCTCTTTTTAAATCATAATGACAACCCAAAACATCCAAATGACCCTGAACAAAAGCTCACATACACCATTTCTTAATACTGTGTATTGCCCCCTCTAACATCAATGACAGCTTGAAGCCTTTTGTGGTAGTTGTGGATGAGGTTCTTTATTTTCTCAGATGGTAAAGCTGCCCACTCTTCTTGGCAAAAAACTTCCAGTTCCTGTAAATTCCTGGGCTGTCTAGCATGAACAGCATGCTTGATATCTCCCCTGATTGGCTCAATGATATTGAGGTCAGGAGACTGAAATGTAAACTCCAGGACCTTCACTTTGATCTGCTGTAGCCAATGACAGTTAGACTCGGCCTTGTGTTTTGGATCATTCTCATGTTGGAACGTCCAAGTACATCCCATGCGCAGCATCCAGGCTGATGAGTGCAAATTTGCCCTCAGTATTTGCTGATAACGTGCTGCAATCATCTTTCCTTCAACTTTGACCAAGTTTCCTGTGTCTCTGTAGCTCACACATCCCCAAATTATCAGCGATCCACCTTTTTGCTTTACAGTAGGAATGGTGTTCCTTTCATCATAGGTCTTGTTGACTACTCTCCAAATGTAATGTTTATGGTTGTGGCCAAAAAGTTCAATTTTGGTCTCATCACTCCAAATTGCCTTGTTCCAGAAGTTTTGAGGCTTGTCTTTGTGCTGTTTTGCGTATTGTAGGCAAGATACTTTGTGTCATTTGCGCAGTAATGACTTTCTCCTGGAGACTCGACCATGCAGTCCATTTTTCTTCAAGTGATTCCTTATTGTGCATCTTGAAACAGCCACACCGCTTGTTTTCAGAGAGTCCTGTATTTCACCTGATGTTATTTGTGGGTTTTTCTTTGCATCCTGAACATTTTTCCTGGCAGTTGTGGACGACATTTTTGTTAGTCTACTTGACTGAGGTTTTGTTTATACAGATCCTCTGATTTACCACTTGTTAATCACAGTTTGAATGCTGTTGACTGGCATTATTAATTCATTGGATATCTTTTTGCATTCATTTCCTGTTTTATACAGATCAACTACCTTTTCCCATAGATCCATTGACAGTTCTTTTGCTTTCCCCATGACTCACAATCCAGAAACATCAGTGGCTGGATGAAAGATGCAAGAGTCTGTCTGGATCCAAGAAACTCACTCAGCTTTTATGCACACACACTGATTACAAACTAACAGGTCACAGGTGAGGATGTTACCTTTAGTAGCCATTCAAACCCATTTGTGTCAACTTCTGTGCATGTTATCATTCCAAAACCACCAGGTTATGTGAACTTTTGATCAGGGTCATTTGGATGTTTTGGGTTGTCATTATGATTTAAAAATAGAAAACACAGTAGTTTGTTGACAATAAATGGCTTCACCCAACCGCTAATCATGAGTGAAGAAAAAGTTTTGATGTTATCATTCATATTCTCTGAAAAAAGGCCAAGAAAGCAAAAATTATGTATATGTATATGTATAGCTGAAGCAATTGATTGGAATCAGCATTGATTGCTAGAAAAAAAGGGGCTGCGGTGTTTGGTGGAGCACCTTCTGATTTTTTTTCATGGACAGCACCACCATTGCTTTGACAGGTGCTGAAACTGAGCCCCATTTGCTTGATTGTGGTATCATAATGACCTAGACAGCAGTGGTGTTATAGAGAGAACATGGCAAAGAGATCTTGTCCCCTTCATGACTGATGGCAGTCCTTGTGATTGCAGCAAGTTGTGATAGCATGTTCTAGAAATATCCTGTCACTTGCAAAGACTACACTTTAAGTACACAGATATCTGCTTGGTGAGATAATGTTAATGTATTCTTCACAATTATATACAGAGTTAAAGAAAGACCTTAAATTACTAATGTAGAGAAATGATGTAATGCAAAACATAGTTTTTATATCTTCTACAGTATTTTGTAACAATCATTTAAATCTGTCTTCAAATTGTTATATTCTGATATTGTATGTGACATAATCAGATATTTTCTACATTATTCGGCTATGTTTGACTTTGCTATTCTTCATTTTAAAATGACAGTATTACCATTGTAAGCACCTATTAAGGTTTCAGTGTCATTCATTTTACCTGTTTACATCTAAGCACATGCAATATTTGCAGTTGAGTAGAAGATTTATATCCATTTCAAAGACAAATATTCTATAATCTAGAAAGAAAGTGCAAACTGCTTATGCAGAAAGAGGGAACACTTGGTGGCTTCAATTGCAGTATAGATCTCTAGAAAAAAAGCCACTGGGATTTAAACACAATAAAGATTCATGCACAAATCCAAATACAATTTCAATCATTAAATAAGAATAATACAAATTTCATGGCAGAATTTCTATACTGAAGACTTGAATTTATAATTGAAAGAAATTATGAAATATCTTTTTAGTTTCTTAAACTTTTTTTCCGACTCTTAAATATAATTTTAATAATATATTATTTTCTGTTTATTTGTCCAAGACTTATTTATTTTGAAGAGAAAAATCCATACCCAAACCATTTTTCATTGGTGATCTTTTATTTTAAATTATCTATAGTTATGCATCTGTAACTTTGCCCAGTTTGCACTGACTTTTTTGGGTTTAATGCTTAGCTATTACTACTTCCTAGATTACCATTGAATCCTACAGTGGGCACATGCTTTGACAACATAATAGGATCCAATAGTCCATTAAACGACAACTGCATTGAATCAGTCTTTGATCATTTGATATTGGAGTCTATTTCTATATTGTGTGCACAATTGTTAGACAAATTTGTATTTTTGATGGTTAACTTTATAATTGAACAAGTACAGTGCTGTCGCTCAATACAAACGATTAATAAACCTGAAACCTGAATGTTTAAGAACAGTAAAAGAGAGTTTTTTCTTTCTTGGATTTTTTGTTTCTTAGATATGTTTTCAGAATCATCGGGGCAACTATTATTGTGCAGAAATACTGTGCAACAAAAGGAAAAATTTAAATGTTACCATCTCAGTTTTTTACTTTATCTGTTAAAATGAAAATAACAGCCAAATAACTCAAAATGTACAAAACCAAATTTCTGACATTTCAAAAAATATGCATATTGTATAGCCGCCCTTCTTTTCAATAACAGTCATAAGCCATCCATTCATGGAGTCTTTCAGTTTCTTAATCTGTTGACAACTTTTTGGCCAGCGCCAACCACAGCTTCTCAGATAATGCTCAGGGAGATGAACTGTTTTCCTTCACCATAAATCTCCTGTTTAAAAAGGGCACACAAGTTCTCAATAGGGTTTAGGTTAGGTGAGGAAGGAGTCAAGCCATTATTTTTTCATCTTTAACGTTGTGGTTAGAAAAGCAGTGTAGAACTTTGATGCATACAATGGAGCATTGTCCTGCATAAAAATCATGTTTTTTTAAAAGATGCAGACCTTTTTCTCTAAGGCTGCCTGAAGAAAATGTCTTCTAAAAAACCGGCAGTAGGTTTTGTGTTTCTCTTCAACCCGAAAAGGTTCCTCTAGCTAATTTTTAATAATGCCAGCCTAAAGCAATACCCCACCTCCACCTTTTCACTCATTTCATCAGTCCATAAAACTTTTGAAAACTCCATCTTCAGATTTTTTTTTGGCCCAGTGTTGACCTATCAACTTATGTATCTTTTTCAGTGGTGTTCATGTTTCAGCTTCCCTTACCTTGGCCATGTCTCTGAGCACTGAATACCTGTTACTTCTGGACACTCCAGGGAGGTTACAGCTATGCAATATGACAGCACTGGAGGAAAATAGGTTACTGGTCTCTTCATGTTTAACCCCTTCATGCCCAGAGGTATTTTCCATTTTTTGCTCCCGTTCTTCCAAGAGCCATAACATTTTTACTTTTTAAAATGGCCATGTAAGGGCTAGTTTTTTATTTAAGTGGTAAAAAAATATTCCAAACTTTGGTAAATAAAAAAATGGCACCATTTTCCAAGACCTGGAGACCATTTTTTATGATCTTGGGCTGGATGAGAGTTTATTTTTTGTGCACTGATCTGACATTTTTATTAGTACCATTTTTATGTAGATGTGATCTTTTGATTGCCTGTTATTGCACTTTATTGCAATGTAGAGGTGAACAAAAAACCATAACCCTGATGTTTTGATTTTTTTTCTCAATATGCTGTTTAGCGATCGAGTTAATTCTTTTTATATGTGGGTGATTTGAACTTTTACATTTTTTTATATTTTTAAAAACATTTTTTTTAACTTTTTTGCATGCTTCAATAGTTTCCATTGGAGACTAGAAGCTGCAGTTGTCTGATTGGCTCTGCTACACAAAAGGCAATGATCAGATCACCTGTATGTAGCAGAAATGCTCACTTGCTATGAGCGCCGACCACCGTGCGGTGCTCATAGCAATCCGGCTATGACACCCATAGAGGTCTGTTGAAGACCTCTGGTTGTCATGCCAGCTCATCGGTGACCCACGATCACGTGATGAGGTCACTGTTGGCAGGATTTCTGGCGCGCTTATCGGAAATACAAGTTAAATGCCGCTGACAGAGATTGAAAACATGTTGACTATTTGCAACAAAACTTTTGATAGTTCTGTGATCAAGCTCTAACAATTTAGCAATTTCAACAGTGCTGCATCCCTCTGAAAGACTTTTTATTAGTTGTTTTTATGTTTCTTCTGCTTTTGTAAATTTTTACATATTATTTTTTATCTGAGTTGTTTTTTATGTAAAAAACAGGATTAACATATTATTAAATTCAAATGTTTCTATTTTTTTAAGATATTCTTTATATATTTATTTTTTTCTATCCTTATTTATTCCCAAATGGTGTTCAGTAGCTTGTTCCCTTTTTTATCAATTTTTTTATTTTGATTTCACTAAACTGCTTGTTGGAATATTTTCTGTCCAGTTTTTTTGACCAATGCTATTTGTTTTGAAATGAACTCACTGGTATGTGTTGGTGATTTTTCCAAATCATGCATTGTGTCTTTAACCCTCTCAACTAGATGACAGGGAGAGGAAGCTTCAAAGGAACTAGGAAAGTGTTGAGTGAATTTTTTTCCTTTTCTGTGAGCCGTTTTTAATTTAGGGTTAGAACCCGCAAGTATGAGGACCCTTGATGTGGGTTGCGAGCTTGCGTATTTTTGCCAAAATATTGACCAATGCCTCATGCAATGTATTTATTTTATATATCATTTTTTGTTGCACATTTTTCCAGTTCTTGCAGACCCTGTAGTGTTAATTAAATGATTTGGGGCATCCTGTCTTTTGGGGTACACTTATATAGTGCTGGGCAACCCGCGTGGTCTAGCAGTATGAGCATCATCAACAGACTGTAAGCCAGACACTGTGCATCACACAGTGTGTGACTGGAATTCCTATACAAGCTTTATCTGAATGCATATTTAATACAACACAGCCACCACCTCCATGAATTGGTAGGTTTGTGAGGGGCTGTTTAAATCAGTATTTTTCACATGTGCTACCTCTGCCTTCATCATGGGGTTTGCTGTGTCCTGCTAGGGCAATTGTAATCTGAATTTGTGTTGGTAAGGCTGGCTTTTGTCCTTTTCTGTGAGCCATTATACCAGCTGTCCCAAAAGAATTACCGTATTTTTCGGACTATAAGATGCACTTTTTCCCAAAACAATTTGGGTGGAAAATGGGGGGTGCATCTTATAGTCCGTACGTAGGCTTACCGGGGGTCGCGGCAGTAGTGTAGCAGCGTCTATTCCAGGTGTGGCGATACTGAGGCTTGATGTTGGCAGTGGGTGGTGTGGAGTGAATCGTTGGCATCCCTGTGGCCATTTTCCTGAAGTCATGGGCCACTGGAGGCAGCATGTCCGCAGATTAAGATCTCGGCAGCCCTCTGCTTCAGGAAAATGTCAACTGGAGGCCGTGTGTGAGCAGATTGAGATCTCGGCGGCCATGTTCCTGAATCCGAGGGTCACCGAGATCTCAATCTTCTCATGCGTGGCCTCAGGAAGATGGCAGCTGAGAAATCGGTGATGCACTTGGTTCTGCTTGCTGTGGACACGGGCCGTGGTGTCGCCACATTTATGCCTCTGGCATCCTGAGAGAGGGACCCTGATCCATGCTCTGCTTCACAGCCGACACCAGACCCACAGCATCGCACCGCTGGGAAACCCCGAAACTGCAGCATTGCCCCACTTCTGCTGATGCCGGCTTCCAAAGGAAGGAACCATGCTTCCTGTGACCTTGCTTTACCACTGCCAGCCCTCAGGTAAGATACCTTAAATTCAGACAATAAGACGGACCCCCATCTTATAAAAATCTTTTTTCTGCTATTTTCCACCCCAAAATTAGGGGTGCGTCTTATGGTCCTGTGCGTCTTATAGTCTGAAAAATACGGCAGCTATGAGAGTTGAAAATGGTGATGACACCGTGAAAAAAACACATTACAGAAAATGAATAACATGTACAAAATATATAAAGTGTAAAAAACACATACGATCTTTGAACTGTCATCTGATATACTCATGGATGATTTCCCAAGGTTTGTACAGTAATATCCAGATGAAGGTTTATCAGTGGCATGTGTCTCTGCATAAATGGACATGTATCCAGCACATATCTGGCAATGTAATTTCCATTTGTTCTAAAATAAAATCATAAGCCATCTTCAAATCATATATACACCAAACTGATAAATTCCTTTGATCAAAATGTTTTGCACACCAAGGATTTTTTCGGGGTGAAGTAATCTTGCGTTAATGGATTTGTTTGTGCTTTTCACATACATGAGGGGAATACAAATCTCCATGGATAGCTTTTTTGCCCACACCTGGTAGTGTGTCTCCAGTTTGCCCCCCCATCCCCCTGACTGGAGAGAGCCTGCAATCCACCGAGAAAGCCATCATAGCATTGAGGATAACTGCTGTGTATAAACCACCACCATTTATAGACTACAAACAACTAATACATTAGATTGTTAGGCAGGCATGGGTCCTACCTATGCTAGGGCAAGCAAGCTTCAATAAATAATCTATGAAGACAATGGGGAATCTTGTTCCTTGGAGCCTTTAATTCAGATTTAGTACCAAACATACATGCAGAGATTCATGGTTTAGTTCACTATTGCAATACAAACAAAAAATTTGTGGAATCATAGCCATATTTAAGTTGTATCTTTGAATAATTGGGGTATATGTAAATTCGGAAGCAATGGGTAATGGTGAGGTCAACTGGCACATCATATGTAGGCCTCATTCATTACAAATGTCAGCTTTCTCATAGCAACAAATCACCTTTTTAAAATATGATCTGAGCAGATAAAAACTAGGACTAGTTGTTATGAACAACAATCACACTTAATTTCATGATTCATTTGTGTATTTGTGTCTTGTGTTTGTATTAATCTTAAACAATTGCAGAACATAAGCTAATTAGAAGGATGCATTACTTTCTTGTGTTCATGTTTTCTATTCCTTATGTCCTCCTCAAGGGCAGACAGAGCATATTAGTATATCCTTTGTAAATCATAGTGAAATAATCAAGCTTGTGTATAAGCTGAAGTAGTTGGTCAAGACGGGAGCACCAGGGAAAAAAAATTGGATGACTCATTGAATTATGTATATTCATGTGCATTAAGCACATTCAAAAGTTGCACTTACATCGATTTATTTATCTATCAGAACAGAAATCTGTAAGGGATTCCTTGGTTTAGAGATCCCATTTTGAAGACGGTGTATTCTTAGTCATTCTGTTAGATCTATTGGTGCTGTCTGGTGGTCTCTGTTGCTGTGTTTCTGTGGACACAGGCAAAAGAGGCCTCTGTGCAATAACAATTTATGGGCTTTTTGTAGTCCAGTAGTTCATCATAATGCATAACTCCCCTTGCTTTGGACCTAGAATAAGGGCCCCTTACCTCTTTGGCACTTTTCCGACAGTACAGATTGCATCAATGATGTGTCCGCCCCTGGCCTAGAGGTGCTGCTGGGATGTTGAGTTGCTTTCTTTGCTCTGCAGTGCTGCAACTTGCCGAGTAAGGAGTTAAAAAAGTTGCATTGAAGTGGCAAGTGAGCTTATACTATGTTCAAAATGTGTGGTAAAATCATCAATATCAGAGATAATAGAGGAAATTCCTTATCTAGTTTAATTGACCTCAATCAATTAGCCAGCGTGAAGTGCAGCACCTTCTGGAGGACACATTTTTGTGATGCTTCATTTCCTCAGAGATAGCACCACAGAACAGTATTAAGCTTTTGCTGCTACGTACACCTGCAGGTTACAAATGACCATTGATGGTTTCAGCATCTACACATCCTGCCATCAGCATATTTTATGGGAACTCTTCCAACAAAAGCAGGCTGTCAACAGCTGACGGTCTCCTTAACTTTTATTTTTAACAATTTAAGAAGTGAAGAGTCCATAATAAATGTTTTTTTAGCTGCAGATTTTTTAGGTGCTGCTGAAGATTGCCATGGCAGGATCTCCACACTCCTACATGGGCATAGGGTTGTCACTCAGTATAGGTAATATAACTGGTGGAATGTATTATTGAGAGCCACTAGATCATGCTTCCAGGTAGACACTAGCACTTGATCACGGATTACCTGTGTATTTATTGCCTTACTTGTTCAATTTTTGTGAATGTAAGAAAAAAGACTTTGTGTTCTTATACTGCTTTGCTTTCCTTAGAATGAATTAGTTTTTCTTAATGAAAATAAATTACACATAAGACAGTATGCTTGCACTCAATACATTTTTGTGTTTGTACGCATTCTGAATCATAAGCCAGATAAAATCTAAACATTTCCATCTCGCACATACTGGGTGGTCTGCATTTTTGTGTGTTGCTTTTGCTATTGAAGATAAATTATGCCTTCTGGGAACTAGGCCACATCTGAAAAATATGTTGCAAGGGCAAAAAAAAAACTGCAGACTTTTTAACACTATTATTAGAAGATTTCATTCCTTTTGTATACTGTTCATAAAATGCTAACAAAACCACAATTAGGGAAAAGCTGAATAGTATGTTCTTCATGTAGCATAGGCCTCATAAGTGAACATCAAAGCACAAAATCCAAATCCAACAGTGTTGACATTAATCCCTTTCTCTTCTCATACAGACAAAATCTAGATCAATAATGCTGCTGAATCTTGCATAATTAAAGTTCAATAAACCACATTGCTTCAGTTTGGCTAGAAGAGCTAAAATGTCCCAGAAAAGTCTAATTCATAATATTGTATTTGTGTAGAATAATTGACATGCCTGGATGTTATTTGGTTAAATAACTCTGACAAGATAACAGAGCTCTAATCGCACTATAGGTGCTATGAATTACATTAACCTCAATGCAAGTAAATATATAGCTGCGATCTCTCCATCCTGAACAGTGATTGATAGGACAGAAATGATGCTCAGTAGGCCTGAAAGAGTTTCACATGATTTCATAAGGCTGCAGTGAAACCGTAATTTCAAAAGATTAGAAAGTCTTCCAATGAAAATAACACAAATGTGCAAAGTCTTCTTATAAGGGCTAACCAGTATAAATGACATTGCTAAAGAATGTAATAAAACATATCCTGTGCCGCATACAAAGTGCTGTCAAATACATGTAAAAACGCTGCGATCTTTAATTTAGGGTAAAGCATGTTTTCATGTTTTGGAAATAGTAGATTGCAGTGTCTGTAGTGCAACTTAATCTGATAACCCAACCTATGTATGGGCATCTCTCTATCATATGTCTATCTATCTATCTATCTATCTATCTATCTATCTATCTATCTATCCATCCTATGTCTATCTATCCATCCTATGTCTATCTATCTATCTATCTATCTATCTATCTATCTATCTATCCATCCTATGTCTATCTATCCATCCTATGTCTATCTATCTATCTATCTATCTATCCTATGTCTATCTATCTATCTATCTATCCTATGTCTATCTATCTATCTATCTATCTATCCTATGTCTATCTATCTATCTATCTATCCTATGTCTATCTATCTATCTATCTATCTATCCTATGTCTATCTATCTATCTATCTATCTATCTATCCTATGTCTATCTATCTATCCATCCTATGTCTATCTATCGTTCTATATATTTATCTATTATGCTTTAAGCAATGGGAAACCTATCACTGGTAAATATTGTCACATTATTACTTTATTGTTTAGTATGGCTTAATAAGAAATGGCATATATTAATATGTGTGATAACTGACAAGTAAAAAAAAATCACCCAGGCCAATATAATAAAAAGATTTTGTCGGAATTAAAAAGTACATATAATTCACCATAATTCATTCTTTTGAATATGATACGTTTCGAGTATAAGTAAAATATATATATATAAGTATGTGTATATATATATATAAATATATATATATATATATATATATATATACAGTATATACACACACCTCCATTACCACTCTGCCAGCAATAAAATTACATTTATAATCCAAACATTTTATAATCCAAACATCTGTTTGAATAGGATTACTAAAAAGATGAAATGCTCTATAGTCAGTCAATCTGCGTCTAGCTGTCTGATATATATATATATATATAGAGATATATATATATATGACTATATATATATATATATGACTATATATATGTATACACAGATAGATATATAACATTTATGTAATCAATGCAAGACAATGATGACACGTTGTTGGTAGTTCTAATTCCTTTTAATAAATACATTTATTTTTCAGCTAGGTGTCAGCGATCACCTTCTCTGTCAGTCAGTGCCCCTAAAAACACCCAAAATCCTGTAAATGAGGTAGGCGCCTGCACATAACTTGCCTGCTGTAATGGTGGTGACTTGAGTATGCTGACCCACAGTATCATGACTGCGAAATATTGCATAACAGCCAGTGCACAACTGGTCTACAGACTAAGGTGGGAATAAGTCTGTTCAAACTACCACTAACATGCTGAGAGTCAGACAATGCTGAAATCATAGCTTAGGGCCGTGATAGATGGGTATACATCAGTCTGGAAGCCAAATGTTCATATTTTACGCTACATATTGAAGAAAATGATAATTAGTATGCACATCCCTGGCACAGTCTTTGCAGAGTTGAGTTGAAGATATGCATTCGATAAGTATCCCACTATGAAGCACTCCACTAGGGAACTTCTCCCAGGGGGGATGACAAGGGGGGATTTCAACTCACCATATGAAAAGCACATTCCAGCTATTATATCACACACAAAAAAATGACTTTATCACGCTACATGGAGCAAAGAGCTGAAGGCGCCCGTGGGACCGATCCACCGCAAGATCCGGTAGCTGCCTCCCAAGTGTCCTTCTGGATTCCTGACCTACTTTGTGCTGTGTATCGCACTGTAGCTGTGTGGATGGAGCACAGAACTGTAATGCACCATCTCTCATCCCGAAACCATCTTAAAAACCTTCTCACCAGTCGGTATTCTTTTGGGTCGGTGATTTAGTTGACGTTTCCTTTACAAAAGCACAATAATCATTGCACTTCATAGCATCATTATCTCGAGTGCAAAAAACTTCATTGGATAGAGATGGGGAGGAAAACTATTTATTTTATTCATGCAGAATCTAGTTAGTACATATCTATTGATCATCTATCTATGTAGTATATATATAGATATATATGTAAATATATATAAATAAATCTACATTTAAATACATATATATATATATATATATATATATATCTAATGCAAACATACAAAGATCTATCTATACATGTTAGAAAGGGAGGGATGCTTAATGATATATTATGTAAATGAAAGCTACACAACGCAGAATATATATATATATATATATATATATATATATATATATATATATATATATATATATATGTGTGTGTGTGTATTGCTTACCTGCAAGAAGCAGTGGTGTCATTCTGAGGTTTCCTTTATCCCTACAGTGCAATCCTTAGGAAATTCAAACTTCGGTACAATGAATCCCACTCCACAATGCAGCCAGCAGTATTCCCCATCCAGGACCCCCTCTCCAGTTTTAAGGGTAGCACAATGAGAAGAATCCTAGAATTCAGCCTCGGTTCCGAGTATCCATTGCTCGATCCTCATGTTCCCAGATGGTAACTACTTGTGTATGTGGGACTTGTGAGCCTCCTCCAGCATGGACACAGCTGGTAATGAGATCTCCCTGTCTTCCCCCATCAATGTGTGATGTGCTTCCTCTAGCTGCCAGGCGTTGTGGTGAAATCACTGCTCCTCTCCTCTCCCTGGTTTACTCTATGGAGAAGCTGTGAGAGGAAAAAGCAACGATGAATGTTTTATGGAGCTGGATCAGGGATTGAGAGGCGATGAATGTTTTATGGGATCATGTGGTTTGACGTGAGGGGAATCAGGCTTGATCCGATTTACAAGAGACACACAGAGCAGATGGGAGGGAAGGAGCAAACAAACTGGGATAATGAAACAGTGCAAATCCGAGTGGTGGAGGGAGCTGTCCGTTCAGCACCAGCAGCCTGCAGAGCCAGGACCCTTTCCTCTGTCACAGGCTAAACTGCTGCCACTAATGAGCAGAGGTTGGGGCAGAATTTAGTGCCAAGCCATCAATTCAATGCATAGGACTTTATTACCTGGAAGGAGAGAGGAGCTGCAGAGTTCTGAGATCTGAGCAGATGAGTTGATTTTCTAATAATAAAAAAAAAATAAAAAAGTAGATCTGACTTTGCAACTTAACTCATTGTCGTATCAGGCATGTGTATTTTGGTAAATTACCTTTATTGAGATAAAGGCACGCAAGTCTATATCTATAGCAAGAATATTTGCACAATGTCTGGTCTCCCCCCCCCAGTCCGGATCATTATCACATAGTTTATTTGGCAGGTACGCTTTAATCCATTTTCGGTTACAGGAGCCTTCAGTTTACACAGCGTTACCGCTCCCCTCTGGCAGAGGAGGGATTAGGATCTCGCAGTGAGGCTGAAATTGGGAAATACAAATCAGATTACATTTCTGAGAAATGGAAGGAAATGTATAATTTTGAAAGCTCATGTACATATCGCAGCTGTCTCAACATCTTCGATATTTAACCCCTTCGGCTTCGTTCAGATAAAGAAAAAAAAAAAAGTAAGAATGCAATTTTGTCTTTGTAGCAGAAAATTCTGACAATGAAATGCCATCTTGAGGGACTTTTTTTTTTTTTTTTTCAAATGGCATTAATCAAAATGCTGCTATCCTCATGTTATATTATGTTGTAATGTATTAATAAATCCTGTGTTCATTTTTGGTTAATTTTGATTGTCAGCCTCTAACACTATGTCACAATATATTTAGAAGAAATGCTCAGCATAGACCAACCATAAACTTTTTCCACACCGTCACTTGTCACATCTCCACCTGACCTTCTCCTGTGAACTCTTTGTCTACAGATGCCAGCGTATTTATACTGTAGGAAGTACCTGATAATGGACGAGACATCAGGACTAGTGATGAGCGAACGTGCTCGCCACTACACGTTACTCGTCTGAGTATCACTATGCTCGGTGTACTCGGCGAGCAGCGAGGATTTCCAGGATTACTCAGCGGGAACTGGTGTCTCCACCCAGCATTTTTGCGGACTTTAGAGACCCAATCACGCTGCAGGGATTATCTGCTAGGCCATGAAATGCCGCAGCCATCTTTGTTGTGGTCGTGCAGTGATTGGCTTGGCCGCACAGCATCATCACGAGGATAAGAGACCTGGCGCCGCCCTGCTCGCCACATTCTGTTCCTGTTTCAGCGAGAGTAGGGAGAGCTGGTGCGGAAATAGTGTCAGAATCGTGGTTTTTAGAGGTAGTGTAGGTTTGCAACTCTTACATCCACAACTCCTGAGAAACCAACAGTCCTTTTTAAGGCTAATTCAAGGGTCCCGATATTGCAGCGCTAAGTAGGCACGGCATGGCATATCCACATCAGTGCAAGGCCTGCAGGCACTGTATGTGCGTCCATTGCTCCCACTGCATCCCTTCCAAAGCTCCATAACTGCCTGCTGCTGCTTATTTACTGTATACCTAGCTGCAGTTTTCATTTTTTTTCTCAAAAATTCACCAAAAACTCCCCCCAAAATGTATACAGTCTGTTATGTCACACTGAGGCCTGTATCTGTTTAAAAATCATAGTTTGTCAGGCATACGTAGCATAGTTCTGTGTGCTAGGCTTGTTCAATTTTTTTAATTTTTTTTTATAAATTCATCCAAAAGCCAAAAAAAAATTTAATACAGTCTGTTATGTCAGGCTGAGGGCTGGTGTTTCTGTTTTTGCAAAATCGTATTTCCGCAGGCATACGTAGCATAGTTCTGTGTGCTAGCCTTGTGTCACTGTGTTTTTTTTTTTAATTAGCCAAAAGCAAAAAAAAAATTAATACAGTCTGTTATGTCAGGCTGAGGGCTGGTGTTTCTGTTTTTGAAAAATTGTATTTTCGCAGGCATATGTAGCATAGTTCTGACTGCTAGCCTTATTCCACTCTTTTTATTTTATTTTAAAAATTCTACAAAACCCCCCAAAATTTAATACAGTCTCTTATGTCAGGCTGAGGCCTGTTGTATCTGTGGTAGAAAAATCGTTGCTTCGCAGGCATAAGTTTCATAGTTCTGTCTGCTAACCTTGTTTCACTCATTTTTTTTTAAGGGTATGTGCACACATCAGGATTTCTTGCAGAAATTTTCCTGACAAAAACCGGACATTTCTGCCAGAAATCCGCATGCGATTTTACCGCGTTTTTGACGCGTTTTTGGTGCGTTTTTCCAAATGCATAGAATAGGGGGAAAAACGCAGAAAATCCGCAAAATTAATGAACATGCTGCTTTTTTTACCGCGATGCGTTTTTTTCGCAGTAAAAAACCCATCATGTGCAAAAAAATTGCAGAATGCATTCTAAATGATAGGATGCATATGTCTGCGGTTTCTAATGCAGTTTTATCGCGTTTTTATCGCGAAAAAACATGGAAAAACGCGAAAAAACCTGAACGTGTGCACATACCCTAAAGATTCTACAAAACCCTAAAAAAATTTAATACATTCTGTTATGTCAGGCTGAGGCCTGTTGTATCTGTGGTAGAAAAATCGTTGCTTCGCAGGCATAAGTTTCATAGTTCTGTCTGCTAACCTTGTTTCAATCATTTTTTTATTTTAAAAATTCTACAAAACCCTAAAAAAAGTAATACAGTCTGTTATGCCAGGCTGAGGCCTGTTGTATGTGTGGTGGAAAAATTGTAGCTTGACAGGCATAATTTTCATAGTTCTGTCTGCTAGCCTTGTTTTCGTTCTGTTTTTATTTTAAAAATTCTACAAAACACACAAAAAAATATAACCCAGTCTGTTATGTCATCCTGAGGCCTATTGTATCTGTGGTGGGAAAATCGTAGCTTCGCACACATAAGTTTCATAGTTCTGTCTGCTAGCCTTTTTCTTCTTTGCTTATTATTTTAAAAATTCTACAGAACCCTAAAAAAATTATTACAATCTGCTATGTCACGCCTCAGCCTGTTGTTTCTGTGTTGGAAAAATCGTAGCTTGATAGGCATAAGTTTCATAGTTCTGTCTGCTAGCCTTGCTCCACTCTTTTTTTTTTTTATTTTAAAAATGCTACAAAACCCTAAAAAAAATTTAATGCAGTCTGTTATGTCAGGCTGAGGCCTGGTGTTTGTGTGTGAAAAATCATAGCTTTGCAGGCATACTGATCAGATATCATTTATCTCCAAATAAATACATTTGTGTTGAGCTTTTGAAATAGTGCAGTAGTCCATTTAACATGGGCAAGGCAAGGGGCAAGGGAAGGGGAAGTGGACGTGATGCTGATGGCACATGCAGAGGACAAGGCTGTGACCAAGGTGAAAGAGGGCCACAATGAAGACCCACATCTTCTCACTCGACCTTCCTGTCCCAGTTTCTAGGGGACCGCAGCACACCACTATTGAAGCCAGAGCAGTGTGAAATGGTTGTTGGTTGGATAGCGGATAATGCTTCCAGTCACTTACAAATCCGAAAAAACTTGGCACTCTATATGAATATGCAAAAGGTTTATTGATGTGCATCCATAAAGGCAAGTCGAACGTTTTCGGTCCACATCCGGACCTTCATTAGAACAAATATAAGAGATATGGTGCAGGGAGAAACGTTAATCCTGTCTCTATAAATTCCAATATTGGTATGGTAGCCAGGATGCAGCAAGAAGTCCTGTCCACACAGGCGCACGTGTGATGCGACCGGAGTCGCTGGGTAAATGGCGCAAGGGAGTACCTTGCTGATCGTACAAACGTCCTCCGGGATTCCTCTGTGCCTTTTAATTATTGGGTATCCAAGCTGGACATGTGGCCTTGGAGGTCCTGGCCTGCCCTGCTGCTAGCGTTCTATCCGAGCGGGTTTTTAGTGCCACTGGTGGAATTATAACAGATAAGCGCATCCGCCTGTCAACTGAAAATGCTGACAGGCTGATTCTTATAAAAATGAACAAGGGCTGGATTGGGAAAAACTTCTGTACACCACCAAGTGAACACAGCAAAACATAACCTCTAATACATTCTCTTTTTTGGGGAGATGTATATTCATGCACCTCTTCACAACCACACATGTGTATACCCTTCCATATTTGGTCTGTTGTTATCCTCCTCCTTATCCTCATCATCATCATCCACAACCAGTAGAACATCAGGGTGAACGGATTCCGTGATGCCAAAGTCACAATTTTTTTTGTGCAAGGGTGGTTTTAAGATGCTCGTTACTAATTGGAAACCCAAACAATTGTTACTCCCACAGGGGAAAATGTCATAAAAAAGAGATGTAAGCCTATTATTCCCATTTATCCTTATATTTTCCATTTTCCCTATCTCTGGACAGTCCTTTAATGAGGTAGTGAATACCTCTGCAATAGAAAATAATTCAAAGACTTTTATATTATATTTTTATTTATAGCCCTGTCTCTGAGCTATTGCTGAGGACAAACATATCTCGTTGGACACATTCTGGCTTCAAATCTATGAACCTGTGTTCGCACCTCCCTTTTGTTAATTACTTTCATCGGTGGATTCACATTTTTTATGTATTTGTTTTATTTCATTATGATTTATCTTTATATCTCCTCATTCTCCACCACTAGATCACCAGGCTTAACGTCTTCTGTGCTGCTACAGGCAGTCGAATTTTGGGCAAGGGTGTCTATGATCCCCATGAAAAATTTTTAACCACATTTTCCCCCCATCGGTAAATGCTTGTCAGGCCATGCACTCCATTACAATTCTCAGAGACCCACACCCCTAAATTGGGCCTACTTCTTAACTCGGTTTCCTGCAATGTCTCTTCCTTATCTCCGACTACATGACCTGGGTGAACATGTTCTGTACTGTTATAGGCCACTGATTTTTGGGCAAGGGGGTTGTGATGTCACTAGTTTATTAAAAAAGATACCCCCCATTGGGGAATTGTTTGTCAGCTCATTCACTCCATTACAAGTCTCAGAGACCCACAACCCTACATTGGGCCTACTTCCTAACTCGGTTTCCTGCAATATCTCTTCCTTATCTCCGACTACATGACCTGGGTGAATGTGTTCTGTACTGTTATAGGCCGGTGAATGTTGGGCAAGAGGGGCTGTGATGGCAACAGTATATTTTTTAAAAAGGTACCCCTCATAGGGGAATTGTTTGTCAGCTCATGCACTTCATTATTCCAAGTGAAACTAGAGTTACTACATTGTGTAAATAACAATATAAGACCAGAGAAACTGGACTAAGGCAGATGCCAAAACTGGGGTACCTGTACATGTACAGTGTGCTCATACCTGCATAATTGGGGATGCCCATGCAGTGTAGGTAATCTCACAGGGGTTCTCTGTCTTGCTGTTGCTTCTTTGATATTCCAGACGGATGATGTTTAAAAGCCTCTAGGTGATGATGTAAGTATACTGTAAGTAGTTTATCTTTATATATACTTAATCATTATATGTATTTAATCCAAATATGTACTTAACCTTTGAATGTTAACATCTAAAAAAGTGTACGCACTCATACTATTCAATCATACTATTCCTTGAATTTTGTACTTTAGCCCCTTAATCCCATATGACGTACTATCCCATTGAGGTGACCTGGGACTCAATTCCCAGTGACGGGATAGCACGTCATATGCAATCGGCCGCACTCACAGGGGGAGCGCGGCTGATCGTAGCCGGGTGTCAGCTGACTATCACAGCTGACATTCGGCACTATGTGCCTGGAGTGGTCACGGACCGCTCCACGTACATTAACCCCTGGAACACTGCGAATAAACATGATCGCAGCAATCAAGGGCTCCCTACGTGCTTCCCTGAGACCCTCGGTACAAGGCGATGTGCTCACCTTGTACCGAGCATCTCCCTGCAGGCCCTGGATCCGAAATGGCCACGGGGCTACTTCTGGGTCCTGCAGGGGGGTGACTTACAAGTGCCTGCTCAGAGCAGGCGCTGGTAAGCCTGCAGCCCTGCTTGTCAGATCGCCGATCTGAAACAGTGCTGTGAAAAGTGTCAGATCAGCGATCTGACCCTATAGCATGATGTCCCCCCCTGGGACAACGTTATAAAGTAAAAAAAAAATATTTAGATGTGTAAAAAAAAAATTCCTAAATAAAAAAAAATATTGTTCCCATAAATACATTTCTTTATCTAAATAATAATAAAAAAATAAAAGTACACATATTTAGTATCGCCATGTCCGTAACGACCCCACCTATAAAAATGTCCTACTAGTTAACCCCTTCAGTGAACGCCGTAAAAAGAACGAGGCAAATATCAACGCTTTATTATCATACCGCCGAACAAAAAGTGGAATAACGCGATCAAAAAGACGGATATAAATAACCATGGTACCGGTGAAAACGTCATCTTGTCCTGCAAAAAACGAGCCACCATACAGCATTATCAGCAAAAAAATAAAAAAATAAAAAAGTTACAGTCCTCAGAATAAAGCGATGCAAAAATTATTATTTTTTCAATAAAATAGTTTTTATCGTATAAAAGTGCCAAAACATAAAAAAAATATAAATGAGGTATCGCTGTAATCGTTCTGACCCGAAGAATAAAACTGCTTTATCAATTTTACCAAACATGGAACGGTATAAACGCCCCCCCCAAAAAAAAGAAATTCATGAATGGCTGGTTTTTGGTCATTCTGCCTCACAAAAATCGGAATAAAAAGCGATAAAAAAAGTCACGTGCCCAAAAATGATACCAATGAAAACGTCAACTCGTCCCGAAAAAAACAAGACCTCACATGACTCTGTGGACCAAAATATAGAAAAATTATAGCTCTGAAAATGTGGAGACGCAAAAACAATTTTTTGCAATAAACAGCATCTTTTAGTGTGTGACAGCTGCCAATCATAAAAATCCATTAAAATACCCACGATAGGAGTAAATCAAACCCCCCTTCCTCACCCCCTTAGTTAGGAAAAAAAATTCAATTTAAAAAAATTATTTTTTTCCATTTTCCCATTAGGGTTAGGGTTAGGGCTAGGGTTAGCGCTAGGGTTAGGGTTAGGGCTAGAGTTAGGGTTGGGGCTAGGGTTAGGGCTAGGGTTAGGGTTGGGGCTAGGGTTAGGGCTACACATAGGGTTGGGGCTAAAGTTAGGGTTATGGTTGGGGCTAAAGTTAGGGTTTGGCTTACATTTACAGTTGGGATTAGGGTTAGGGGTGTGTCAGGGTTAGGGGTGTGGATAGGGTTATGGTTGGGATTAGGGTTAGGGGTGTGTTGGAGTTAGGGGTGTGGTTAGGGTTGGGATTAGGGTTATGGGTGTGTTGGGGTTAGGGGTGTGGGTGGGATTAAGGGTGTGGTTGGGATTAGGGGTGTGTTTGGGTTAGAGATTCAGATAGAATTGGGGGTTTCCACTGTTTAGGCACATCATGGCTCTCCAAACGCGACTTGGCGTCTGATCTCAATTCCAGCCAATTCTGCGTTGAAAAAATAAAACAGTGCTCCATCCTTTCCGAGCTCTCCCGTGTACCCAAACAGGGGTATTCCCCAACATATGGGGTATCAGCGTACTCAGGACTAATTGGACAACAACTTTTGGGGTCCAATTTCTCCTGTTACCCTTGGGAAAATATAAAACTAGGAGCTAAAAAAAATTTTTATGGAAAAAAACAGAATTTTTATTTTCACGGCTCTTCGTTATAAACTGTTGTGAAACACTTGGGGGTTCAAAGCTCTCACAACACACCTAGATGAGTTCCTTAGGGGGTCTACTTTCCAAAATGGTGTCACTTGTGGGGGGTTTCAATGTTTAGGCACATCTGGGGCTCTCCAAACCCAACATGGCATCCCATCTCAATTCCTGTCAATTTTGCATTGAAAAGTCAACGGCGCTCCTTCCCTTCCAAGCTGTGCCATGCGCCCCTACATATGGGGTATCAGCGTACTTAGGACAAATTGCACAACAACTTTTGGGGTCCAATTTTCTACTCTTACCTTTGGGAAAATAAAAAATTGGGGGCGAAAAATCATTTTTGTGAAAAAATATGATTTTTTATTTTTATGGCTCTGCATTATAAACTTCTGTGAAGCACTTGGTGGGTCAAAGTGCTCACCACACACTTAGATAAGTTCCCTAGGTTTTTTTACATAAACCGACATATTTAGGACATCAATTAATACCCAATACGGGAAGGATGTCCAAATAATTTCCGGACAGCAGGACAACTCCCATTATCAATTAAACTTATAGAGAACACCAGAGTATAACGCCCCAAAAGTATATTTCAATGTACACATAGTAGCGAAAAACATATATAGCTTTATTAGGAGATACAAAACATCATTAAAAAATCAGTAAAATGATGGATAATTAGTGATGACTAGTGTTGAGTGATACCTCCCGATATTCGGAAATATCGGATTGGATCGGCCGATATACAAAAAATATCGGATATCGCGGATACCGATACCCGATGCCAATGCAAGTCAATGGGACACAAATATCGGAATTAAAATAAGCCCTTTCTGTCCTTATAGATCCTGTTCCAGAGGGGGAAGAGTGTGGGCGGTGCATGGGCAGAAACTGTGTGACTGGGTGGGACCGTTGGGGGTCTGTGCGGGCCTGCTGGGGGTCTGTATGGGCCTCTTGGGGGTCCGTGCGGCCAGCCGGCAGCCTGTGCGCCCTGCTGGGGGTCTGTACGGTCCTCTCGTGGGGTCTGTGCGGCCTGCCGGGGGTCTGTGCGGCCTGCCTGGGGTCTGTACGGGCCTCTCAGGGGGTCTGTGCGGCCTGCCGGGGGTCTATGTGGCCTGCCGAGGGTCTGTGCGGCCTGCCAGGGTCTGTACGGGTGTGCAGGCATCCTCCGATGGGACATACATACTACATACATACATACTACATACATGCAACATACATACATACTACATACAACATTCTACATACATACTACTTACATACTACATGCAATACATTCATACATTACATACAATACACACATACAGTACATATAGCAGAGTACATACTCACCATCACTTGTCATTTTTATCCCCGAAACCAGTGTCATCTGTAAAAAAGATTAACCCCTTTCTGTCATTGGACGTACTATTCCATCCATGTGGGGTGGGCCTAAATTCTGAAGGACGGAATAGTACATCCAGGGCGATTGGCCGTGCTCATGGGGGGAGCGCGGCCGATCGCGGCCGGGTGTCAGCTGCCTATCGCAGCTGACATCAGGCGCTATGTGCCAGGAGTGGTCACGGACCGCCCCCGGCACATTAACCCCCAGCATACCGCAATCAAACATGATCGCGGTGTGCCGGCGGTACAGGGAAGCATCTCGCAGGGAGGGGGCTCCCTGCGGGCTTCCCTGAGACCCCCGCAGCAGCGCGATGTGATCGCATTGCTGCGAGGGTCTCCTTACCTCCCTCCCTGTAGCAGGCCCGGATCCAAGATGGCCCTGCAGGGAGGGAGGTGGCTTACCAAGTGCCTGCTCAGTGCAGGCGCTTGGTAAGCCTGCAGTGCTGTGCAAACTGTCAGATCAGCGATCTGTGATGTCCCCCCCTGGGACAAAGTAAAAAAGTAAAAAAAAAAAAAATTCCACATGTGTAAAAAAAAAAAATTCCTAAATAAAGAAAAAAAAAATTGCTCAGGAAGGATATAATGGAACTAGAGAGAGTACAAAGGAGGGCAACAAAATTAATAAAGGGGATGGGAGAACTACAATACCCAGATAGATTAGCGAAATTAGGATTATTTAGTCTAGAAAAAAGACGACTGAGGGGCGATCTAATAACCATGTATAAGTATATAAGGGGACAATACAAATATCTCGCTGAGGATTTGTTTATACCAAGGAAGGTGACGGGCACAAGGGGGCATTCTTTGCGTCTGGAGGAGAGAAGGTTTTTCCACCAACATAGAAGAGGATTCTTTACTGTTAGGGCAGTGAGAATCTGGAATTGCTTGCCTGAGGAGGTGGTGATGGCGAACTCAGTCGAGGGGTTCAAGAGAGGCCTGGATGTCTTCCTGGAGCAGAACAATATTGTATCATACAATTATTAGGTTCTGTAGAAGGACGTAAATCTGGGGATTTATTATGATGGAATATAGGCTGAACTGGATGGACAAATGTCTTTTTTCGGCCTTACTAACTATGTTACTATGTTACTATGTTAGTTAACCCCTTCAGTAAACACCGTAAGAAAAAAAAAAACGCGGCAAAAAACAACGCTTTATTATAATACCGCTGAACAAAAAGTGGAATAACACGCGATCAAAAAGACAGATATAAATATCCATGGTATCGCTGAAAGCGTCATCTTGTCCCGGAAAAAAAGAGCTGCCACACAGCATCAACAGCAAAAAAATAAAAAAGTTATAGTCCTCAGAATAAAGCGATGCAAAAATAATAGTTTTTATCGTATAAAAGCGCCAAAACATAAAAAAATGATATAAATGAGGTATCGCTGTAATCGTACTGACCCGAAGAATAAAACTGCTTTATCAATTTTACCAAACACGGAACGGTATAAATGCCTTCCCCAAAAGAAATTCATGAATAGCTGGTTTTTGTTCATTCTGCCTCACAAAAATCGGAATAAAAAGCAATCAACAAATGTCACGTGCCCGAAAATGTTACCAATAAAACGTCAACTCATCCCGCAAAAACAAGACCTCACATGACTCTATGGACTCAAATATGGAAAAATTATAGCTCTCAAAATGTGGTAACGCAAAAAATATTTTTTGCTGTTAAAAGCGTCTTTCAGTGTGTGACGGCTGTCAATCATAAAAATCCGCTAAATACCCGCTATAAAAGTAAATCAAACCCCCCTTCATCAACCCCTTAGTTAGGGAAAAATAAAAAAATTTAAAAAATTTATTTATTTCCATTTTCCCATTAGGGTTAGGGCTAGGGTTAGGGTTAGGGCTAGGGTTAGGGCTAGGGCTAGGGTTAGGGCTAGGGTTAGGGTTGGGGCTAGGTTTAAGGCTACAGTTAGGGTTGGGGCTAAAGTTAGGGTTTGGATTACATTTACGGTTGGGAATAGGGTTGGGATTAGGGTTAGGGGTGTGTCTGGGTTAGAGGTGTGGTTAGGGTTACCGTTGGGATTAGGGGTGTGTTTGGATTAGGGTTTCAGTTATAATTGGGGTGTTTCCACTGTTTAGGCACATCAGGGGCTCTCCAAACGCGACATGGCGTCCGATCTCAATTCCAGCCAATTCTGCGTTGAAAAAGTAAAACAGTGCTCCTTCCCTTCCGAGCTCTCCCGTGTGCCCAAACAAGAGTTTACCCCAACATATGGGGTATCAGCGTACTCAGGACAAATTGGACAACAACATTTGGGGTCCAATTTCTCCTGTTACCCTTGGGAAAATACAAAATGGGGGCTAAAAAATAATTTTTGTGGGAAAAAAAAGGATTTTTTATTTTCACGGCTCTGCGTTATAAACTGTAGTGAAACACTTGGGGGCTCAAAGTTCTCACAACACATCTAGATAAGTTCCTTGGGGGGTCTAGTTTCCAATATGGGGTCACTTGTGGGGGGTTTCTACTGTTTAGGTACATTAGGGGCTCTGCAAACGCAATGTCACGCCTGCAGACCATTCCATCTAAGACTGCATTCCAAATGGCGCTCCTTCCCTTCCGAGCCCTCCCAGGCGCACAAACGGTGGTTCCCCCCACATATGGGGTATCAGCGCACTCAGGACAAATTGGACAACAACTTTTGGGGTCCAATTTCTCTTGTTACCCTCGGAAAAATACAAAACTAAGGGCTAAAAAATAATTTGGGGGGGAAATTTTTTTTTTTTCACGGCTCTGCGTTATAAACTGAAGTGAAACACTTGGGGGCTCAAAGTTCTCACTACACATCTAGATAAGTTCCTTGGGGGGTCTAGTTTCCAATATGGGGTCACTTGTGGGGGGTTTCTACTGTATAAGTACATTATGGGCTCTGCAAATGCAATGTGATGCCTGCAGACCATTCCAACTAAGTCTGCATTCCAAATGGCGCTCCTTCCCCTCTGAGCCCTCCCATGTGCCCAAACAGTGATTATTCCCCACATATGGGGTATCAGCACACTCAGAACAAATTGGACAACAACTTTTGGTGTCCAATTTCTCCTGTTACCCTCGAAAAAATAAAAAAAATGGGGGCTAAAAAATATTTTTTGGGGAAAAAATGTTTGTTTTATTTTACGGCTCTGCATTATAAACTTCTGTGAAGCCCTTGGTGGGTCATCGTGCTCACCACACATCTAGATAAGTTCCTTAGGGAGCCTACTTTCCAAAATGGTGTCACTTGTGGGGGGTTTCAATGTTTAGGCACATCAGTGGCTCTCCAAACGCAACATGGCGTCCCATCTCAATTCCTGTCAATTTTGCATTGAAAAGTCAAACGGCGCTCCTTCCCTTCCGAGCTCTCCCATGCGCTTAAACAGTGGTTTACTCCCACATATGGAGAATTAGCGTACTCAGGACAAATTGTACAACAACTTTTGTGGTCCAATTTCTTCTCTTACCTTTGGGAAAATAAAGAATTGGGGGCGAAAATATAATTTTTGTGAAAAAAAAATATTTTTTATTTTTACGGTTCTGCATTGTAAACTTCTGTGAAGCACTTGGTGGGTCAAAGTGCTCACCACACCTCTAGATAAGTTCCTTAGGGGGTCTACTTTCCAAAATGGTGTCACTTGTGGGGGTTTCAATGTTTAGGCACATCAGTGGCTCTCCAAACGCGACATGGCGTCCCATCTCAATTCCTGTCAATTTTGCATTGAAAATTCAAACGGCGCTCCTTCCCTTCCGAGCTCTCCCATGCGCCCAAACAGTGGTTTACTCCCACATATGGGGTATCAGCGTACTCAGGACAAATTGTACATCAACTTTTGTGGTCCAATTTCTTCTCTTACCTTTGGGAAAAAAAAATTGGGGGCAAAAATATAATTTTTGTGAAAAAAAAATGATTTTTTATTTTTACGGTTCTGCATTATAAACTTCTGTGAAGCACTTGGTGGGTCAAAGCGCTCACCACACCTCTAGATAAGTTCCTTAGGGGGCCTACTTTTCAAAATGGTGTCACTTGTGGGAGGTTTCAATGTTTAGGCACATCAGTGGCTCTCCAAACGCAACATGGCATCCCATCTCAATTCCAGTCAATTTTGCATTGAAAAGTCAAATGGCACTCCTTAGTTTCCGAGCTCTGTCATGCGCTCAAGCAGTGGTTTACCTCCACATATGGGGTATCAGCGTACTCAGGACAAATTGTACAACAACGTTTGGGGTCCATTTTCTCCTGTTACCCTTGGTAAAATAAAACAAATTAGAGCTGAAATAATTTTTTTGTGAAAAAAGTTAAATGTTAATTTTTATTTAAACATTCCAAAAATTCCTGTGAAACACCTGAAGGGTTAATACATTTCTTGAATGTGGTTTTGAGCACCTTGAGGGGTGCAGTTTTTAGAATGGTGTCACATTTGGGTATTTTCTATCATACAGACCCCTCAAAATGACTTCAAATGAGATGTGGTCCCATAAAATGGTGTTGGAAAAATGAGAAATTCCTGGTCAAATTTTAACCCTTATAACTCCCTAACAAAAAAAAATTTTGGTTCCAAAATTGTGCTGATGTAAAGTAGACATGTGGGAAATGTTACTTATTAAGTATTTTGTGTGACATATCTCTGTGATTTAATTGCATAAAAATTCAAAGTTGGAAAATTGTGAAATTTTCAAAATTTTCGCCAAATTTCCGTTTCGTTCACAAATAAACGCAGGTAATATCAAATAATTTTTACCACTATCATGAAGTACAATATGTCATGAGAAAACACTGTCAGAATCACCAGGATCCGTTGAAGCGTTCCAGAGTTATAACCTCATAAAGGGACAGTGGTCAGAATTGTAAAAATTGGCCTGGTCATTAACGTGCAAACCACCCTTTGGGGTAAGCGGTTAAAATAAACACAACCAATATACTCCCTGATCCACAGAAATCCACTAGTGTCCCACGACTATCTCGTGGAGAACGGCAGCATCAGCTAATGCGACCGCTCTCTAGGGGCTCCAGGAACACAATAACGGGAGAAAGGTATCCTTTTGCACTGTATCCCTCCTCCGCTGTAAAAAAATAGCCCCTAGTCTCACTTTTGGCATTGTTGTGTGAGAGATTTTCCCACGCAGCAATTGCCATAAAGTGAGACTCTGAGAGGTTACTATAGTTCATTGATGCACTGCAGGAGGTATTGTCTCCTGTCAGTGTGTCACTGAAGGTCCTATAGAGCAGTGACATCACCCGATGTCACTGTTCTATAGGGGAGATCGTCACAGGAGATTCGTTATTAATTGGACTACGGTGGACAGGTAGTAAACGGTTTATTATTTTACATTTTTTGCAGGCGCTGAAGTATGGTAAGTATGGTTAAATGAAGAATAATAAAATACCTAAAATACTTTTTTCCTAATGTGTGTGTGTTTTATTAACCCTTTACTAGTATTGGATTAATAATGGATAGGCGTCTTATTGACGCCTCTCCATTATTAATCTAACTTAATGTTACCTTACAATAGCAAGGTGACATTAACCCCTTATTACCCAATATCCCACTGCTACACGGGAGTGGGAAGAGAGGGGCTAAGTGCCGGAATTGGCACATCTTACAGATGCGCCATTTCTGGGGTGGCTGCGAACTGGAATTTGTAGCCGGGGGAGCAATATCCATGGCCCCTCTCTAGGCTATGAATATCAGCCTGCAGCTGTCTGCGTAGCCTTTCTGGCTATAAAATATATGGGGACCCCACGTCATTTTTTTTGGTGTCCCCCTATTTTAATAGCCAGTAAAGGATACGCAGACAGCTGCGGGCTGATATTCATAGCAGGCTACATATATTGGCCCCCGGCCGTCGGCTTTCCCCCTCTGGCACAGAAAATTACGTGGGAGCCCATGCCGTTTTTTTCCGTTTTTTTTTAAATTCCTTTGGAAACAATTCACACCTTGTATGAATCCATACCTCGGAGAATTGAGGCTGTAATCGCCGCAAAAGGTGGACCTACACCATAGTAAACTAACTTTTGTTGATGTTTCCAGGTGTTTCCATTATTTTGTCCAACCCCTGTATATATATATATATATATATATATGTATATATATATATATATACATATATATATATATATATATATATATACAGCTCTGGCAAAAATTAAGAGACCTCTGATAAATGTTCAGTTTGTCTGATTTTTCTCTTTACAGGTATATTTTTGAGTAAAATGTAAATTGCTCATTAATTCTATAAACTACTGAATCTCTGAATTACCAAGCAATACATTTTGTATTTTTTTCTGAAAAGGAGAAATGGTCAAAATTGAAAAAAAAACCAGTGCTTTCAGACCTCTAATAATGCAAAGAAAACAAGATCATAATAATTTAGAAGAAACAATACTAATGTTTTTGTTCAGAAATCAATATTTTGTGTAATAACCATTATTTTTAATCACAGCTATCATGCGTCTTGGCATGCTTTCCACCGGTCTTTCACACTGCTTCTGGCGCAAAATATTAAGTAGTTCTTCTTTGTTTGATGGCTTGTGATTATCCATCATTCTCTTGATTACATTCCAGAGGTTTTCAATGGGGTTCGGGTCTGGAGATTGGGCTGCTCATGATAGGGTTTTCATGTGGTGGTCTCTTAATTTTTGCCAGAGCTGTATGTGTGTGTGTCACTGACATCTATATATCTATCTATTCTATGTGTATATACTGTATGTAATCTATCTATCTATCTAGCTATTTATTATCGACTAGATGATAGTCCGAATCTAATGCATCGGGTATTCTAGAATATGTATGTAGTTTATTTATGAAGATTTTCAAATAATACATTGAATACACAGGATTCTGCTGGCCGGGCGTGACCAATTAGCGAAGCGTGGTTCAAATCCCGCGCCAATTCGCGGCCGGACTGCGCCTGTCGCTGATTGTTCGTGGCCGGTCGCGTAGTATATAGCACAGCCACGTAGTAAATAGCACAGCCACGTAGTATATTGCACAGCCACGTAGTATGTAGCACAGCCACGTAGTATATAGCACAGCCCACATAGCATATAACACAGCCATGTAGTTTATAACAGCCCACGTAGCATATAACACAGTTCACGTAGTATGTAACAGCCCACGCATGCAGTATATAACACAGCCCACGTAGTTTATAACACAGCCCACATAGTGTATAAGACAGCCCACGTAGTGTATTACACAGCCCACGTAGGGTATAACACAGCCCACGTAGTGCATAACCAGCCCACGTAGTGTTTAACACAGCCCACGTAGTGTATAACACATCCCACGTAGTACATAGCACAGCCATGTAGTACATAGCACAGCCACGTAGTACATAGCACAGCCACATAGTATATTGCACAGCAACGTAGTATATAGCACAGCCACGTAGTATATAGCACAGCTCACATAGCATATAACACAGCCATGTAGTTTATAACAGCCCACGTAGCATATAACACAGCTCACGTAGTATATAACAGCCAATGCATGCAGTATATAACACAGCCCACGTAGTGTGTAACACAGCCCACGTAGTGTTTAACATAGCCCATGTAGCATATAGCACAGCCACATAGTACAGTATATTGCACAGCCACATAGTATATTGCACAGCCACGTAGTATATAACACAGCCCACATAGTATATAACACAGCCAGGTAGTATATTGCACAGCCACGTAGAGTATTGCACAGCCCACGTAGTATATTGCACAGCCCACGTAGTATATTGCATAGCCCACGTAGTATATAGCACAGCCACGTGGTATATAGCACAGCCCACGTAGTATATAGCACAGCCCATGCAGTACATTGCACAGCCCACGTTGTACACTGCACAGCCCACGTAGTATATTGCACAGCCCATGTAGTATATTGCACAGCCCATGTAGTATATTGCACAGCCCACGTAGTATATTGCACAGCCACGTAGTATATTGCACAGGCCACATAGTATATAGCACAGCCACGCAGTATATAGCACAGCCATGTAGTATATTGCACAGCCCTCATAGTATATAGCACAGCCATGCAGTATATTGCACAGCCGACGTAGTATATAGCACAGCCCACGTAGTATATAGGAATGTGGGCATCATATCCCTGTTAAAAAAAGAATTAAAATAAAAAATAGCTATATACTCACCCTCCGTCGTCCCCCCGGATCCAGCCTCGGCGTTTACCAATGCTCCTCGCGACGCTACAGTCCCAAGAGTGCATTGCAGTCTCGCGAGATGATGACGTAGCGGTCTCGCGAGATCGCAATGCTTGGAGCGGTCACCGGAGCCTTGCGAGGAGCATTGGTAAATGTCTAGGCTGGATTCGGGGGGACGACGGAGGGTGAGTATATAACTATTTTTTATTTTAATTATTTTTTTAACATTAGATCTTTTAACTATTGATGCTGCATAGGCAGCATCAATAATAAAAAGTTGGTCACACAGGGTTAATAGCAGACGGACTGCAATACACCGTGGCATAACGTGGTCCGTTAACGCTGCCATTAACCCTGTGTGAGCGCTGACTGGAGGGGAGTATGGAGCGGGCACTGACGGCTGGGGAGTATGGAGGGACTAATTCTCAGCCGGACTGTGCTCGTCGCTTATTGGTTGCGGCCTGGTGGCCGCGACAAATCAGCGATGAGGGATTTCCAGGACAAACAGAGAGACAGACAGACAGACAGATAGGCGGAAGTGACCCTTAGACAATTATATGTTATTATTATTATTATATATTATCTACTTTAAAATACTTTAGCAGCAAGGCAATTTTTTTCCCGCACTTTTACCGAATTCTACCAACTTTTTCCGATTTTAAGAAAAAATGCTTGTGTTTCCAATCACTAGTCCGAATATGCCATATTCATGTGGAATTTATATTTGGTGATCTTTTTCCGAACATACAGTATTTGCTCATATCTACTCTTCACCAAATTGCCTTTTGGAGTACTGTCCTTGAAGCCATTGTGTGTACTTTGCACTCCTCTGCCTGTACGAGTACTCTCCTCAAAACCGCTGTGTGTACTCAGCACACCCCCCACATGTAAGGGTACTGTCCTTTAAGCCACTATGTGTGTTCTAGTAGTCTAAGAAATAAATAATTGGCATTTTGCTACATTTTATAGGCCCCAAAAAATAATTATTCTGGACTGGTGTCTGTTTTTTACTCGTCTGTGAAATTATTTGCATGAGCAGTCTAGTTGCCATTGCTATGCTCGAAAAAAAAAAATTTGGGGGACTGGTTTCTGGTTTTTACTAGTCTGTGAAACAAATAATTGTCATGAACCTTCTAATTTGTAATTTCTAGGCCCAAAAAATAATTTTTCTGGCCTGGTGTGTTTTTTACTAGTCTGTGAATGAAATAATTGGCATCAGCAGTCTCGCTGCCATTTCTAGGCCCCCAAAAAAATATTTTTTCAGATCACTATGTGTTTTCTACCTGTAGTTCAGTTAGAAATAAATAAATCTACTCTTCCACCATCTCTTTGCGAATAGTGTTTAGAAAAAACACATTAAAAAATAAGGAAATAAGGGACGTAGCTGTGGTGGTGATGGTGTAGCTGCTGATGGAGGTGGTGGTGTAGCTGATGCTGGGAGAGGACGTGGTCATTCTGTACCTGCTACAATTATAAGAACTTCCTCTGGTGCACGCAGGTGACAGGATGTTATTCGTCCTTTTGTAGCCCCGACTACTGCTGCATGAATGTGAGGCCACAGGATGTTGAAATGGTGTTAGATTGGATGGCTCCAGTTCCTTTGCATTATATTTCACATGGCTCACTGCAGAAAGTGTACAGTTGGCACCCGATGACCATGGTCATCCAGCTTCCATCTCACACCCTTGCAAATCAGCCAGTCTGAGCCCCAAGTCATGCAGTAGTCTATTTTGCTTTTTGATGACACCGCTGGCTGGAGTTCCATGGCCCATACACCTGCCCTTACCCCATAAGTGGAAGAAACTGAGTTCACTGATGCCCAACCACTTGTTAGGTTGGAGGATGAGTATGTGGGAGGGCTAGTTTACATAGTCAGTGGACTACCACAGGACATGTCAGATGATGACGAAGCTAAATTGCCAACTGCAGGGTCTTTCTACAGTGTGCAGAGTGGCAAGGAGGTCAGGGTTGAGCAATCAGTGGAAGATGATGCAGGGGATGATAATCTTATAAACCCTAGATGGAGCGGAGGCCATCCTAGTGACATGTGCAGTTCAGAGGAAGAGAAGATGGCCATGCTACCACAGCAGCACAGCAAAAGGGTGAGCACGGTGAAAAGGCACAGAAGGCAGCCCCTAGCCAGTACATTGGATGCTACTGCACACTGCCAAAATAAGCACACCAAAGCCAGCTCAAAAGAGCTCCCTGGAATGGCACGTCTTAAGGGAATGTGCTGCCAACAAGCGACAGGGGGTTGCCCGGACCAGGTGGTTTCTGAGAACGCACATTCACTTGATATATATTGCAGAGCAGAAAGTCTGTACTGCAATACATAACATGGTCACTGACCTATCAGAGGCCGGTGGCTGATGTCAATGTGCCCGTCGCAGGTGGAGCATGAAAATGACCGTGACAGGTGCACTGACATCAGCCATTTTAACACGACCATGCTGGATGTGAAGGGAGAGGACGCCAGGTGGCGCTGAGAGCGCAGACAGGTAGGAAAAATCTTTTTTCTTCTTCTGTGGATGCGGCTTGATGCGGGGCCAGGATATGGGAACGGGGACATGGAGCGAAGGACAAGGAACCAAGGACTTGGGACCAAGGGCATGGGGCCACAACATAGGGCCAGCACAAGGGACATGGCCCCAGGACCAGGGACTGGAGGCCAGGCTAGGGACATGGGACCAGGGACATGAGAGCAGGGAGATAGAATCATAGATTGTAACAGTTGGAAGGAACCTTCAGGGTCATAGTGACCAACCCCCTACTCAATGCTGGATTCACTAAACCATCTGAGACAGATGTCTGTTCAGCTTCTGTTTGAAGACTTCCATTGAAGGAGAACTCACTACATCTCATGGCAGCCTATTCCACTCATTGATCATCCTCTGTCAAAAAGTGTTTTCTAATATCTAATCTGTATCTTTTTCCTTTCAGTTTTATTCCATTGCTTCTCAGGTTTCAATGTGCAAATGAGAATAAGGATGATCTCTCTACAATGTGACATACCTTCAGACATTTGTGGACAGCTATTAATTCTCCTTTTAGCCTTCTTTTTTGCAAGCTTAACATTTCCAGATCCTTTAACTGTTCCTCGTGATACATAGTTTGCAGTCCGCTCACCATCCTGGTAGCTCTTCTTTGAACTTGCTCCAGATTTTCAATGTCTTTTTTAAAATGTGCTCAGAACTTGACACAGTATTGCAGATGTGACCTGACCAATGAGTAGTAGTGAGGGATAATTACTTTTTGTGATATAGACTCTATGTTCCTCTTAATACATCCTAGAACTATGTTTGCATTTTTTGCTGCTGCATCACACTGTTGACTCAGGTGCAGTCTGTGATCTATTAGTACAGCCAAGTATTTTTCACATGTGCTGTTGCTTATTTCTATTCCTCCCATTCCGTGGATGTATTTTTTATTTTTCTTGCCCAGAAGTAGAATCTTACATTTCTCCCTGTTAAATACTATTCTATTAGTCGTGACCCATTGGACCAGGAACAAGGAACCAGGGGCATGGAGCCAGTACAAGGGGCAAGGACCAGGGGCATGTGAGCAGACCATGGGGGCAGCACAAGGGAAAAGGGACATTTCGCCAGGACCAGGGAAATGTGGGTCAGAAAAAGAGACATAGAGACCAATACATTGGACATAGGGGCCAGCACAAGGTACATAGGGGCCAGCACAAGGTACATAAGGGCCAGCACAATGGAAATAGAGGCAAGCACAAGGGACACAGGGACCAGCACAAGGGCATGAGGCCAGGACCAGGGATGTAGAAGTCAGGACCAAGGACACAGGGTTCAGGATCAGGGACATAGGGTCCAGGACCAGAGACATGGGCCAGAAACAAGGATATGAGATCAGGGTCAAGGATATGGGGCTAGGACAAGGGACATGAAGCCAGCATGAGGGATAAGGGGCCCGGACCATAAATGTGGCACCATTATCAGGGACCTAGGGACAGGACCAGGGAAATGAGGCCAGCACGAGTGACATAAGGTCAGTAAAACTGACATGGGGCTAGAACCAGGGACATGAGGCCAGCTTCAGAGACATAGGGCCAGCACAAGGGACTTGGGGCCAGCACAAGTGACATGGGGCCAGAACCAGGACATGGGTCCTGCACAAAGGACATGTAACCAGCACAAGGGATATGGGGCCAGGACCAGGGACATGAGGCCAGCACAAGGGAAATGGGCCACACAAGGGACATGGAGGACAGCACCAAATACATGAGGCCACCATCAAGGACCCAGGATGGGAGAACATAAGGGCTCAAGATGATGGACATTATTAACCCTAGAACGCATACCCATAAAAATCTACACATTCACGCACCTGGGGCCTTTTAGGCCTGTTTACAATTATCATGGAATAACTCAAATAAAAATACTTTTCAAAGTTTATTGCAAAGTAAGGATGCATTCCCACTAGCGCAGGGGTCCACCAGGATGGGATTCTATAATGGATCTGACCTCCTGGTGACCCCAGCTAAGGCTGGCGGACGCATACCTGGGGCCTCACAGGCCTGCCAGGTTACTTGTTTACTATTTTCTGTAAAATTACTTTAGTTAGAGTTTTGAAAATCTAGGTATTCCTCAGGTATATAGTTGTTAGTAATTTCCAGTTGTTCATATATTTTTATGTTATAGGCATTTCGGTATAACAACCTTTTTTTGGGACTACCCCATTTTCACGCACCTGGGACCTTTTAGGCCTGTGTGCAAATAACACGGAATAACTCAAACAAAAATACTTTTTAAAATTTATTTTATAATTGCAAGGTAAGGATGCATTCCAACTAGCACTGGGGTCCGCCAGGAGGGGATCCGTAATGGATCTGACCTCCTGGTGACCCCAGCTAAGGCTGGCGGAATCCCGCCATTCCGGCAGCCTTAGCTGGAGTTACCAGGAGGTCAGATCCATTATGGATCCCCTTCTGACGAACCCCAGCGCTACTGGGAACACAGCCTAAGATGTGTATATTTCAAAACATAATTATGTGCATAAAACAACAAAAAAGTAAGTAAACGGGCAAGCCAAATATAGGCATTCTATATGCAATTTTGTTATGAAAACATGTTTTGGTTGTAGCAAACTTGGTGCACGAATATTTATTTGTAACTTTACATATTCCCCCGACAATTCTCGCATATTATTTTTTCGGCTGAATGTTCCTTGCATACATTTTGTCCGCACATAGAACAGAAACGCTCCGATTTTCTTTCCTTCTTTGCTGGACAAATATAGCAGCGCTTTCTTTTTTTTCCTCTTTGCTCTGGATGTTCCAGAAAGCGTATTCCACATTGGATCATTGCCACCGTAATTTGCCTTGATAAGTATATCATGCTGCTTCTCTCCATCATAGTAGGCATCAAAAGTTCATAAAGTTCTGTCAAAAATAGATGTCTCTTGTCTTTCCTGTTGGCATGGAATTCTGGATTAGTTTGACAATAAACAATGTAGCTATTGAGGGCTGACACATCAAGGATATTGGAAAAAAGGGCAACAGGCCAACGTTTAGTCTGCCTTTTGCACGAATACTCTCCAATCATTTCGTCCATCTTGTCGACACCTCCTTTTGTCTTATTATAATGCAGTATGATTTCAGGTTTTTTTTTCCTGTCATTGGTGTCAATACTTCCATCATGATGCATTGTACTCAGTAATATCACGGATTTTTCTTTCTTGGCTTTATAAGACACCATTGTTGCTTGATTGCAGAAACCAAATACACTCTCGTAGATTGTTCGCTGTGCATTGTGCTTCATGATTGGAGGAATTTCGCGGCGGTTTGGCCTCATAGTACCAACAAGTGTAAGTTGCTTTTGAAGCAAAAAGTTGGCCATTTCAAAATTGGTAAAGTAATTATCCACTGTAATATTTTTTCCTGAATTGAAAATTGGTAGAGCAAGTGTTTTTACTATGTCGGAACATAGGTCTTCTGGACTGGAGCATCAGCATCTTTGCCACAGTAAATCACATGACCATGTTGTCATGCAGAATCCACACTCTTCCCAGCAATTGCAGAGTCATAAAAGTTCTTCCCCAGCAACAATACAGACAAAAAGACTGAGTATCACATGTAAACCTAGTACAGGCCTAAAAGGCCCCAGGTGCGTGAATATGGGGTAGTCCCAAAAAAAGGTTGTTATACCGAAATGTCTGTAACATAAAAATATATGAATAACTGGAAATTACTAACAACTATATACCTCAGGATTACCTAGATTTTCAAAATTCTAACTAAAGTACTTTTACAGAAAATAGAAAACAAGTAACTTGGCAGGCCTGCGAGGCCCCAGGTATGTGTTCTAGGGTTAATTCAAGGTGTCAGATTGGGGGTCGTAATTACTATATGGAAGTCAAATGAGGTACCTACATTACTAATTTATGGTGGCAAGTAGACGGACATTTTTATTGTAGGGAACATTACTGCTGTAATATAAGTTACTTTTTAGTATACTGTTTTCCATGGGGTAAACAAAAGGGAAGTCCTGTTACTGTGCAGGGTGGCACTATGTCACTTTTTTCTTCATCTAGCATAGTGTGTAAGTCGGGGAATAAGTGGGAAATGAGCTCTAGAAGCAATCAGCTATTGATTGTGTGTTATTTTCTCTAGAGACGAGTCCTGACTGGAATAAGTGATGGCAGTTAGAGATGAGCGAACTTGTTTGCAAAACGTTAGCTACTCTCAAATTCGGCACAAACGTTGCACATTCGGATCCGTGTTTGGATTTCTGAGCTTTTTTCATAAAACTCAGCAAAAGTCAATCAAAGATTGGTAAATGACTGAGTTCAAAAAGGGCTCTTTCAGATGTTAGTGTTTCAGTAGCTGCACAGGCCACAAAATGTCCTACACACGTGCACACTGATGACATCCCTGTGTCATCAGTGTGACATGTACTGGTGCCTGAGAATCAGCGGTACTGTTCGTGCTACTCCCCGATGCCGGGTGTTGAAGTGATAACAGCTCACGTCACCGTCCCCTGCTCGCACTGCAATCAGCGCTAACAGGTGACAATGTTGAAAGTTGTATTCAACTGTTAACAGCTAAAGCAAGTGATACCTGATAGGAGTATTCATCCGCCGCAACCTGCACTATAAATAAATTAATAGTAAAAAAAACTGACATGGGGTTCAACTGTATTTTTGATAACCTGCCAGACAAAACAGACAGCTATGGGTTGCAACCCTCAGCTGTCAGCTTCAGCAAGGCTGGTTTTCAAGAATAGAGGGGTTCCCATACCGTATTTTTTTAATTATTTAAGTAAGCAATTTTAAAAAAATTGGTCTGGGGGTCCACCCCATTTTTGACAACCATCCAAGCTAATGCAGACAGCGGGGGGCTGAAATTCCCAGGCTGGTACGGGGCCATGGATATTGGCCCCCCACAGCCTAAAAATAGCAGCCCACAGCCGAGACAGAAAAGGCACATCTATTAGATTGGCACTTTGCCTGGCTCTTCCCAGATATCCTGTGATGGTGGCAAGTGGGGTTCAAATTTGTGGGGTTGCTGTCACCTTTGTATTGTCTGGTGATGACATCAAGACCAGGGGATAATAATGGAGAGGCCTCTATAAGCCACCTATCCATTGCTAATCTTATAGTCATATTGTAAATAAACACACAGCCAGAATAAAGTCCTTTAATTGAAAGAATGACACAGACTCCTTTAGTGAATCTAAATTAACCTATTCTCATGTCATCACGCAGTTCACAGACACCATGGTCTCCTGTAACAGAATTAAAATAGTAAATCACAAAATTCCTCATCTGTCAGCTGAAAATATAATAATCCATTTTTCCCAAGTCGGGTCTATCTCTGCTACATCTAGATAGCAGGCTGCATTGTTGCTTGAAGTGATTACACATCCTTTCATCAAACAGAGCCACTGAGCAGCCTGTGCTACTGCTGCTCAGTATCTGGAACTCCTATGACTTGACTGATGTCACTGCGAGAGTGAGAAAGTTCTCATGCTAACGGTGCATCAAAAAGGTCCTGGAAGTTCACAACCAATGAACTCAGTTCAATTGACCGATGTCAGCTCGAGCGCCATGGGAAAAGTTTTAATGTTGCCTGCACTGACGTCAGTGAGTTAAAATGAATTAATTGGTTGTGAACTCCCAGGAACTTTCTGATGGCACAGCGAGCATGAGAACTTTCTCATGCTCATGGCGACGTCAGTCAGGTCATAGGAGTTGACCACTAGGTAGCACACGCTGTTCAGTGTCTCTACTGGATGGCAGGCTGTATAGCGGCATCATGCGACAATGCAGCCTGCCATCTAGATGTAGCAGAGCTAGACTTGTCACAGGACGAATTGATTATTATCTTTTCTGCGGACAGGTGAGAAATATTGTTTATTATTTTAATTCTGTAACAGGAGACATTGGCTTCTGTGGACTGGGCGATGATGTAAATATGGTATAATTTAGATTCATGAAAGGAGTCTGTGTCATTTTTTCAATTAAAATACTTTATTCTGGGTGTGTGTGCTTTATACAATATGACCATGGGGTTAGTAATGGGGGCGTCTTATAGATGCCTCTCCATTACTAACCTGTGGACTTGATGTCCCCAGACATTTCAAAGGTGACACTAACCCTCCAACTACAAACACTTGTAAAGGGTGCACTCAAGCTGTATACACAAATAAATGTTATAGGGTGCAGTGCCTAGTCCAATATCAAATGTATAACCAAAAAAAGAAAACAGAATGGACTATGAAACAGGCCCGCACAACCATAGAAAGTAGAAAAATAAACAATGTAGGGTAGGGCCCACACACCCTACCCTACCCTGCCTTATGCCGTTCACATTTAGGCACTGGCTTCTATTTGACTTTGTGTAGTCGATATATTTTTGAGTTCAGCCTGTCTTTTTTCTCCCCGCCTCAGATGAGTATGCTGGGCATTATATTGCCCCCCCCTCTGTAACTATAGGCTGTTTTTCCTTGTTATCTGCTGGCCACTTTACTTCCAAACCAATTAGTAGATTTGATACGGACATCCTTTTTACAAGGTTTTCTTTGCTCTAGCTTTTCCAATAGGGGGCTTATGGTTCTTTGCGCCTATGATCCCTTATGCCCTAAGCATACATGGATGTGTTTCCCTTTCAACTAGGGGGTATTATTTCATCTATATAAGGTGACATATATTATGCTGACCCATTGTATTATGTTTCATGTCGACTTCATATTTATTTGTAGGGCATTTGAATAGGGGTGTTTTTGTACACTATTGGTACATTTTAAATGTTTTTATGTTTTGCTGTGATGTTCAATAAACATTGTGTTATTTTTCTACTTTCTATGGTTGTGCGGGCCTGTTTCATAGTCCTTTCTGTTTTCTTTTTTTGACTAACCCTCCAACTATCAGCCCACTTGACAGCGCACCAGGGCAAGTGGGAAGAGTGAAGCGGTTTGTCAGATTTGGCACATCTTATGGATTTGCCATTTCTGTGGCATCTGAGAGCTGATGATTTTAGTCTGGGAGGGGCCAATATTCATGACCCCTTCTTACGCCATTAATTTCAGCCCGCAGCTGTCTCCCTAACCTTTGCTGGTTATGAAATATAGGGGACCCTACGTAATTTTTTGGGGGTTCACCATTTTAAAAACCAGGAAAGGTTAAATGTTCAACTATGAGCTGATATTAATCACCTGGGAACATTTATGAATATTGTTCTTAAAGACGCCACTGCATTAATAAGCCATTGTCTTGATGTCACCGAACATTACAAAGTTGACACGAACCCCACAAATATGAACCCCACTTACCATCACCACAGGGAAAGTGAGAAGAGAAGGGCAAAGCACCAGAATTGTCGCATCTACTAGATACGCCTTTTCTTGGGTGGCTGCGATTTGCTATTTTTAGGCTGGGGGATCTCTATCCTAACGACGTGGGGACCGCTCTATTTTTGGTAATCAACCTTGTTGAAGATGATAGCTGATAGTAGCATGTACTACCGCTGCTGACGTCACCATGAGTGTTAGAAAGTTCTCAAGCACGTGGTGCCATCAGAATGGTCCTGGGAGTTCACAGCCAATGAGTGTTAGGGCTGGCGGAACACACCAACCTGCCCTCCAGCTGCTGGATGTACCGTTGCAGACGCTGATCGTCCGCCATTACTAGCCAGACCCTTGCGCTAGTATACTGTTAGGACTGGTGGAATGTACCGAGTAAATATAGAGATAGTATAGGTGTGTTCGCAGACCGGGGTCCACTGTGCAGGAGTGGAACCTGCTGCTAGTAAATGGCCGCATTATATGGCAGTACTACACTTGAATAGACACGAGTTCCATCACCCGGTCTGTATAGGAGTGAACTCTGTTGCTTCACAGAGTCGCCAGGATTAAAGGTAATGCTGTGCTCTGTTAACCTCACAGAGGATCACAGCTCACTAACGGAGCAGGTAGCATACAGTGGTCATACAGTCAGCAACAGCACACAAACAACTCCTCTCTGGAGGTGCCGGAATTCTAGTGGCTATACGCCTTCCCTAAATTCACACACACAAAATCTTATCCGGAGGTGCCGAAATTCCAGTGGCTATACAGCCGACCCTGAGCACATGCTGACACAGACCACAAGTAGCTAAGCTCATACACAAGAACATAAGTTGATACTAGTGCAAGGCCGTGCGGCCATGTGAACCTTTTATAGCGAAAGCTCTCCAGGACCTTCCTAGTGGTCCAATAGGAACTGCTTCAGGACCTGAGCATGTGACCCCCGACCTTCAATGAGAGGTTGTATTCTTTGTATTATGCTGCTTGCAAGTACTTTCCGTTTCAGGAAAGCATCCACTATGTATTTCCTTTAAGTAGAGGGCTTTTCGGTCTCTTTCGTCCCGCTACATTTAGCCCAACTTGGGTCTCTCTCTAAGGTGGCTAGCATGTGTGTATCGCTTGCTCACCGAGCCCCACTCCATACAGCCAACCAATTCCAGCCCTGTGCTGATGAGGGCCTAAAGCCCGAAACACGTGTCCACAGGTAGGAATTGGTTGGCTGTGTAAATTTAGAAACTAATCCGCAGCATTGCACGCTTGGCGGTTCCAAGCGCTGTGGATTAGACTGGGGTGGAAAGAGATGATTTGCATAGCTCCGCCTACTGCAAAGGATTCTGGGTAAGCCTGCTATTCTTTGTATTATGCTGCTTGCAAGTACTTTCCGTTTCAGGAAAGCATCCACTATGTATTTCCTTTAAGTAGAGGGCTTTTCGGTCTCTTTCGTCCCGCTACATTTAGCCCAACTTGGGTCTCTCCCTAAGGTGGCTAGCATGTGTGTATCGCTTGCTCACCGAGCCCCATTCCATACAGCCAACCAATTCCAGCCCTGTGCTGATGAGGGCCTAAAGCCCGAAACATGTGTCCACAGGTAGGAATTGGTTGGCTGTGTAAATTTAGAAACTAATCCGCAGCATTGCATGCTTGGCGGTTCCAAGCGCTGTGGATTAGACTGGGGTGGAAAGAGATGATTTGCATAGCTCCGCCTACTGCAAAGGATTCTGGGTAAACCTGCTATTCTTTGTATTATGCTGCTTGCAAGTACTTTCCGTTTCAGGAAAGCATCCACTATGTATTTCCTTTAAGTAGAGGGCTTTTCGGTCTCTTTCGTCCCGCTACATTTAGCCCAACTTGGGTCTCTCCCTAAGGTGGCTAGTATGTGTGTATCGCTTGCTCACCGAGCCCCACTCCATACAGCCAACCAATTCCAGCCCTGTGCTGATGAGGGCCTAAAGCCCGAAACACGTGTCCACAGGTAGGAATTGGTTGGCTGTGTAAATTTAGAAACTAATCTGCAGCATTGCACGCTTGGCGGTTCCAAGCGCTGTGGATTAGACTGGGGTGGAAAGAGATGATTTGCATAGCTCCGCCTACTGCAAAGGATTCTGGGTAAACCTGCTATTCTTTGTATTATGCTGCTTGCAAGTACTTACCGTTTCAGGAAAGCATCCACTAGGTTGTCCCTTGGGCATTCTCAGTAGAGGAAAAGCAGGACTTAGTCCCAGGAGCGTCTGCTCGCTGCTGAACAGTGCTGGTTACAGTGGCTGAGCCTGGAAGATCAGCAGTAACCAAGCGCACAGTATCTGACTGAGCCAGACGCTGTGACCAACGTCTCCGCTGAGCAGGCTCCATTGCGGCTGAAGAAGAATGGGAGACCGCAGCGGAGGTGGCTCTACATTCCCCCTGTGCAGCAGCGGGAACTCGTCCCCTAACAATGAGTTCAGTTCAACTCACTGATGTCAGGTTGAGCACCAGTACAACTTTTCCCACTGTGCTTTTGCTGTCATCAGTGAGTTGAACTGAGTTCATTGGCTGTGAACTCCCAGGAACTTTCTGATGGCACCACCAGCAGTGTGTACTCATATGTCAGTCAGGTCATAGGAGTACACACTGCTGATCAGTGTGTGCTGGATGGCAGGCTGTATAGTTGCATCATGCAACAATGCAGCCTGCTATCTAGATATAGCAGAGCCAAACCCATCTCTGGACTAGTGGATTATTATTTTTTGGTGAACAGGTAAAGAATATTGTGGCTTACTATTACATAGGGGCAGCACGTTTCGGCAATGGAGTCCTGGGTTCTAATCCCACCCTGGACAACATCTGCAAAGAGCTTGTATGTTCTCTCCATGTTTGCGTGGGTTTCCTCTGGGTACTCCGATTTCCTCCCACATTCCAAAGACATACTGATAGGGAATTTAGATTGTGAGCTCCATCGGGGACAGCAATGATAATGTGTGCAAACTGTACAGCGCTGCGGAATATGTTAGCGCTATATAAAAAATAAAGATTATTATTATTATTATTATTAATTCTGCTACATGAGACCATGGCTTCTGTGAGCTGGATAATGATGTTGGGTTAATTTAGATTCATTAAAGGAGTCTGTGTCATTCTTTCAATTAAAGGACTTTTTCTGGCTGTGTGTTGTCTATGCATTTGGCTTTGCCTCCGAATGAAGTTAATGGGGTTTGGGTAATTCCGTTGAACCGTTTCACGAACATCGGGACGCCCGCCGATCCGAACTGAACCGTGAAAGGTTTGCTCTACCCATGACTTCTATTTTCAACCCTGTTGAGTTGAATGTTTTCCTTTTTCTATACATTAAAGAGCTGCAGGAAAATGGAGGACATATATCTGGATGGGGGATATATATATTAGGATGAGGCCATGGGTAAGTGACATATTTCAGGTTGAGTGATATACAGTTGAAACCAGAAGTTTACATACACTATATAAAAAGACATATATGCATACTTTTCTCAATTTCTCACATGAAATCAGAATAACCTGTTTTAGGTCAATTAGTATTACCATAATTATTAATATTTGCCAAATGCCAGAATAATTATAGAGAGAATGTTTTAAGCAATTATTATTACTTACTGTAACGTTAGTACAATTGCCCTTAAACTGAATGACTTGGGTGAAATGTTTGGCATATCCTTCCACAAATTTCTCACAGTAGTTGGTTGGTATTTGGGCTCATTTCTCCTGACAAAACTGGTGTAACTGATCCAGGTTTGTAGCTCGTCTTCCTTCACCTGCCTTTTCAGCTTTGCCCATAAATTTTCAATAGGATTGAGATCAGGGCTTTGCGATGGCCACTTGAAAACATTGACTTTGTTATCCTTAAGCCACTTTGTTACCATTTTGGCAGTATGCTTCGGGTCATTGTCCCTTTGGAAGACCCATTTTCCACCCAAGCTTTGGGTGGCTGGACAATCCCATCTTATTTGTACTTGTGTATAGTTCCTTTTACAGATGAGCAAGGCAACTTCAGGTATCTAGAAATTGTACCCAAGGTTGGGCCAGACTTGTGCAAGTCAACAATTCTCTTCCTGAAATCTTGGCTGATTTCTTTAGACTTTCCCGTGATGCTACACAAAGAAGCAGTGTGTTTCAAGCGTGCATTAATATATATCCACAGTTGTGTCTCTAATTAACTCAGATGTTGCCAGAAAACTATCAGAAGCTTCTAAACACATGACATCATCATATGGGCAGTCCAGAATTGTTTAAAGGCATAGTAATCTTAGTGTATGTACATTTTTTGAATTTGCAGTAAGTAATAAAAATGCCTTAAAACAATCTCTCTTTCTCATTATTCTGGCATTTGGCAAATATTAATAATTAAGGTAGTTCTAATTGACCTAATACGGGTAGGGTTTATTCTGATTTCATGTCAGATATTGAGAAAGACATGCATATGTGTCTTTTTATATAACGTATGTAAACTTCTGACTTCAACTGTATATATCAAGTTGGGGAGAAAGATAATTGACATATACCAGAAATGGGGTCAGGATGAGGGACATAAATACCAGGATAGAGGCTATGTATGTATATATATAGTACAGGCCAAAAGTTTGGACACAACTTTTGGCCTGTACTATATAAGAGTGTGCAAAGCAGTCATCAAAGCAAAAGGTGGCTACTTTGAAGAACCTAGAATATAAGACATATTTCAGTTGTTTCACACTTTTTTGTTAAGTATATAATTCCACATGTGTTAATTCATAGTTTTGATGCCTTAAGTGTGAATGTACAATTTTCATAGTCATGAAAATACAGAAAAATCTATAAATGAGAAGGGGTGTCCAAACTTTTGGTCTGTACTGTATATATATATATATGTATATATATATACATATATATATATATACAGAATATATATTTATGTATATATATATATATACCAGGATAACATATATCAGGATGGATGGCACCTTTTTATATTCTGTTACTGCTTTGTGTGCCTCCAATATTTTAATTTTGTGAGCGCTAGATAGCTGCTTAGAAGAACTCATGGCTGATGTTTTTCAGTTAAGTTAGGTTAATGTGTGTGCAAATGTACTTAGAAAAAATGTTTTTTTTAATGCAAATTGTCTCCTCAGAGAGGAAGAGAGAGCTCTAGTGCCACCTATTGGAAGATAGCAATCCTACAAGTCAATGTTGACCCTTTAACGAGCCTTGTCACATGACTTAGGATAATAGCCAAACCAGAATTTGCAAACACTGTGTTTCGGGGTACTGCCCCTTGTCAGTGCAAAGCAGAGATCTGGTGTGGCTGTGTGAGAGGGGCCAGACCGTTATCCAAGAAGTGTAATTTCTCCTTGCGGAGATCAACATGCTAAGCATGCTGAGATGAGGAGACTTAAAGGGACACTGTCACCTGAATTTGGAGGGAACCATCTTCAGCCATGGAGGCGGGGTTTTGGGGTTTTTGATTCACCCTTTCCTTACCCGCTGGCTGCATGCTGGCTGCAATATTGGATTGAAGTTCATTCTCTGTCCTCCGTAGTACACGCCTGTATAAGGCAATCTTACCTTGCACAGGCGTGTACTATGGAGGACAGAGAATGAACTTCAATCCAATATTGCAGCCAGCATGCAGCCAGCGGGTAAGGAAAGGGTGAATCAAAAACCCCGCCTCCATGGCTGAAGATTGTTCCCTCCAAATCCAGGTGACAGTGTCCCTTTAAAGCCGTAATGCTCCTCTGGGTAATATGCTAACTATGCAAATTGTCTCTTGTGCAAATGTACTTAAGGTACTGTCACACTGGACGATATCGCTGGCGATCCGTGACGTTGCAGCGTCCTGGCTAGCGATATCGTCCAGTGTGACACGCAGCAGCGATCAGGCCCCTGCTGTGATATCGTTGGTCGGGGCAGAAAGGCCAGGACTTTATTTTGTCGCTGTATCTCCCGCTGACATCGCTGAATCGGCGTGTGTGACGCCGATTCAGCGATGTCTTTGCTGGTAACCAGGGTAAACATCGGGTTACTAAGCGCAGGGCCGCGCTTAGTAACCCGATGTTTACCCTGGTTACCATCGTTAAAGTAAAAAAAACAACCACTACATACTTACCTACCGCTGTCTGTCCCCGGCGCTGTGCTTCTCTGCTCTGGCTGTGAGCGCCGGGCAGCCGGAAAGCAGAGCGGTGACGTCACCGCTCTGCTTTCCGGCCGCTGTGCTCACAGCCAGTACAGAGAAGCAGAGCGCCGGGGACAGACAGCGGTAGGTAAGTATGTAGTGGTTGTTTTTTTTACTTTAACGATGGTAACCAGGGTAAACATCGGGTTACTAAGCGCGGCCCTGCGCTTAGTAACCCGATGTTTACCCTGGTTACCGGCATCGTTGGTCGCTGGAGAGCTGTCTGTGTGACAGCTCTCCAGCGACCAAACAGCGACGCTGCAGCGATCCGGATCGTTGTCGGTATCGCTGCAGCGTCGCTTAGTGTGACGGTACCTTTAGAAAAACTGTTTTTTTTATGCAAATTGTCTCTTCAGAGAGGAAGAGAGCTAGAACTCTAGTGCCACATATTGGAAGGTAGCAATCCTAAAAGTCAATGTTGACCCTTTAACGAGCTTTGTACCCAGAGGAGCATTGCGGCTTTAAGTCTCCTTATCTCAGCATGCTTAGTATGTCTATCTCCGCAAGGAGAAACAACACCTCTTTTAAAGCAAAGCATGGTCATTTTTAATTTTGTCATACAATAAAAATAAACTATGAACACTTCTATATTTGAAAGCATTATCACTTTATAGCATTTTCTTTCTACACCTGCCCAAAAGTGATGAGTGTTCACCACTCGCATCGGGTGCTCGGGTTTAATCGTTACTTGATCGAGTATCACGGGTGGCCTAGTGCTATGCTCAAGTCCCCGCCTCACATGTTTTGCAGCTGTTAGACAGCCAATAAATGTGTGGATTGCCTTCCATGCATGGCAGTGCCATAGCCATGTTGGCTACTGGCATTACTGTGATTGGCCAGTCACACAATGTTATTGGATCTTATGTAAGACCTGGTGACATGATGCTTGGCACACTCCCCTTTAGAAGCAATTCATGGAGACTTGATCTAGGAGAGAGAGCTTAGATTAGAGCAGGCGTATAAGCAGTGTTTTATTGCTATTGTGTACTTTTATACTGCTGCTGCACCATTAAATCATAAGTCCTTCTCAGGGCTGCATACTGTCCTTCCTTAAGTAAAACCGCTGTTATCTGTATTCAGTGTAGGTTAGCTGGTGTAGGACTGACAGTTTTGTAATAGAGAAATATAGGCAGGGTTTATTGCCTTCTATAGGTATACTGCTGCTGCAACCAAAAAACAAAAGTCCTTTCCAAGACAACATATCTTCTTTTCCCTATTGATACAGGAAATATTTCAGGCAGATATGATATACCTAATTTATAATGCACAAGGAGTGTGGTTAAGGACAGGGAAATGGACTTGCTGCTGATGGTGCATGCAGAAGCCAAGCTAGTATTCCAAGTGAAACTATGCCTGCTACTGGAGCACAGCAAACATGCTCATCCATGAGACATAGCTTCATGTACTACTTTGCAGGAGTATGGGACACCACCAAGTGGGACACCACTTTTGAAGCCAGAACAGTAAGAAAAGAGAGTCTGCTGGATAGCAGATCATGCTTCTGGAGCGCCCGCCAGGGCCGTGGGGTACTCGGTCCGGTACTTAAAGGGATGTGTCACGGCGGCAGCGACCTGGTCCATGGCCCTGGGCACCCATGTTAAAGGGAAAGTCTTTTTAAAGGGGTTTTTAAAATAAAGAAAGTTTGTGACGCCACCTGTGGTATTTCGTCAGGGATGACCAACGATGCTTAAAGGGGTCCTCTGGGGTGATGTTATGGCAGCCAGATGGTATAGATGGCTCCCGGTGAATAGATGGAAGATGGTGAGTGGTGCAGTAAAGAAAGAAGTACGCAGTTGTGCAGTCTTTTTACCTGGTTTACTGATGGTAGCAGGCAGCCACAGTCCAGGGCACCAGATCACAGGCAGGGTCCGGTAGGCATGAAAGCAAGTTCAGAGTCCAGTTTTACCAGGTGGAGTTAAAAACCTTCCCCTTAGCACGGTGGTATTATAGTCCCTTACTGCCTATGGCTTCTTAGCAAGGTCCTCTCTGTTATCTCTGTCCTTTAATGAAGTGGGACACAAACCCATATGACAGGTGACTCGAGCCTTTTTACAGGGTCTCTATCATGACCCGGGCTCTATGTGTCACTGTGTCTCTTGGGCATTAGGGCAGACAGGTTACTTGTAGTCTAGCTGTCCTACTGGTTTCTGCTGTGCCTCCTAGAGTATAACACAACCTCGGTCTTCCGGGTTACCGATATCTGAACTCTATCAGGGAGGTAGCCTCATCGCAGCTATTTTCCCTTGTTGTCACTCTCCTGTGCTTCACTCTCCGGCATGTTAGCTGTTATGATAGGCAATTCAGGAACACAATGTACATAGCGATCAGAGCACACACAGTGATCTGACAACAACCCAAAATAACAGAACGAGCTCTGAGACGTGGGAACTCTGTAGACCGCAATTCCTGATCCTCTCCAAACACAACTAGAGGCAGCTGTGGATTGCACCTAACGCTCCCTATGCAACTCGGCACAGCCTGAGAAACTAACTAGCCTGAAGATAGAAAAATAAGCCTACCTTGCCTCAGAGAAATACCCCAAAGGAAAAGGCAGCCCCCCACATATAATGACTGTGAGTAAGATGAAAAGACAAACGTAGGGATGAAATAGATTCAGCAAAGTGAGGCCCGATATTCTAGACAGAACGAGGATAGGAAAGATAACTTTGCGGTCTACACAAAACCCTAAAGAAAACCACGCAAAGGGGGCAAAAAGACCCTCCGTACCGAACTAACGGCACGGAGGTACACCCCTTGCGTACCAGAGCTTCCAGCAAAACAAATAGACAAGCTGGACAGAAAAAATAGCAACAAATAGCAAAGAAGCACTTAGCTAAGCAGAGCAGCAGGCCACAGGAATGATCCAGAGAAACACAAGTCCAACACTGGAACATTGACAGGAAGCATGAATCAAAGCATTAGGGGGAGTTAAGTAGAGAAGCAGCTAATGACCTCACCAGATCACCTGAGGGAGGAAACTCAGAAGCTGCAGTACCACTTCCCTCCACAAACGGAAGCTCCCAGAGAGAATCAGCCGAAGTACCACTTGTGACCACAGGAGTGAACTCTGCCACAGAATTCACAACAGTACCCCCCCCCCCTTGAGGAGGGGTCACCGAACCCTCACCAGAGCCCCCAGGACGACCAGGATGAGCCACATGAAAGGCACGAACAAGATCGGGAGCATGGACATCAGAGGCAAAAACCCAGGAATTATCTTCCTGAGCATAACCCTTCCATTTAACCAGATACTGGAGTTTCCGTCTTGAAACACGAGAATCCAAAATCTTCTCCACAATATACTCCAAATCCCCCTCCACCAAAAGCGGGGCAGGAGGGTCAACAGATGGAACCATAGGTGCCATGTATCTCCGCAACAATGACCTATGGAATACGTTATGTATGGAAAAAGAATCTGGGAGGGTCAGACGAAAAGACACAGGATTAAGAACCTCAGAAATCCTATACGGACCAATAAAACGAGGTTTAAACTTAGGAGAGGAAACCTTCATAGGAATATGACGAGAAGATAACCAAACCAGATCCCCAACACAAAGTCGGGGACCCACACGGCGTCTGCGATTAGCGAAAAGTTGAGCCTTCTCCTGGGACAAGGTCAAATTGTCCACTACCTGAGTCCAAATCTGCTGCAACCTGTCCACCACAGTATCCACACCAGGACAGTCCGAAGACTCAACCTGTCCTGAAGAGAAACGAGGATGGAACCCAGAATTGCAGAAAAACGGTGAAACCAGGGTAGCCGAGCTGGCCAATTATTAAGGGCGAACTCAGCCAAAGGCAAAAAGGACACCCAGTCATCCTGATCAGCAGAAACAAAGCATCTCAGATATGTTTCCAAGGTCTGATTGGTTCGTTCGGTCTGGCCATTAGTCTGAGGATGGAAAGCCGAGGAAACAGACAAGTCAATGCCCATCCTACCACAAAAGGCTCGCCAAAACCTCGAGACAAACTGGGAACCTCTGTCAGAAACAATATTCTCTGGAATGCCATGCAAACGAACCACATGCTGGAAGAACAAAGGCACCAAATCAGAGGAGGAAGGCAATTTAGACAAGGGTACCAGATGGACCATCTTAGAAAAGCGATCACAGACCACCCAAATGACTGACATCTTTTGAGAAACGGGAAGGTCAGAAATAAAATCCATAGAGATATGTGTCCAAGGCCTCTTCGGGACCGGCAAGGGCAAAAGCAACCCACTGGCACGAGAACAGCAGGGCTTAGCCCGAGCACAAATCCCACAGGACTGCACAAAAGTACGCACATCCCGCGACAGAGACGGCCACCAAAAGGATCTAGCCACTAACTCTCTGGTACCAAAGATTCCAGGATGACCAGCCAACACCGAACAATGAAGTTCAGAGATAACTCTATTCGTCCACCTATCAGGGACAAACAGTTTCTCCGCTGGGCAACGATCAGGTTTATTAGCCTGAAATTTTTGCAGCACCCGCCGCAAATCAGGGGAGATGGCAGACACAATTACTCCTTCCTTGAGGATACCCGCCGGCTCAGATAAACCCGGAGAGTCGGGCACAAAACTCCTAGACAGAGCATCCGCCTTCACATTTTTAGAGCCCGGAAGGTACGAAATCACAAAGTCAAAACGGGCAAAAAACAACGACCAACGAGCTTGTCTAGGATTCAAGCGCTTGGCAGACTCGAGATAAGTCAAGTTCTTATGATCAGTCAATACCACCACGCGATGCTTAGCTCCTTCAAGCCAATGACGCCACTCCTCGAATGCCCACTTCATGGCCAGCAACTCTCGGTTGCCCACATCATAATTTCGCTCAGCAGGCGAAAACTTCCTGGAAAAGAAAGCGCATGGTTTCATCACTGAGCAATCAGAACTTCTCTGCGACAAAACAGCCCCTGCTCCAATCTCAGAAGCATCAACCTCGACCTGGAACGGAAGAGAAACATCTGGTTGACACAACACAGGGGCAGAAGAAAAACGACGCTTCAACTCTTGAAAAGCTTCCACAGCAGCAGAAGACCAATTGACCAAATCAGCACCCTTCTTGGTCAAATCGGTCAATGGTTTAGCAATACTAGAGAAATTGCAGATGAAGCGACGATAAAAATTAGCAAAGCCCAGGAACTTTTGCAGACTTTTCAGAGATGTCGGCTGAGTCCAATCATGGATGGCCTGGACCTTAACAGGATCCATCTCGATAGTAGAAGGGGAAAAGATGAACCCCAAAAATGAAACCTTCTGCACACCAAAGAGACACTTTGATCCCTTCACAAACAAAGAATTAGCACGCAGGACCTGAAAAACCGTTCTGACCTGCTTCACATGAGACTCCCAATCATCCGAGAAGATCAAAATGTCATCCAAGTACACAATCAGGAATTTATCCAGGTACTCTCGGAAGATGTCATGCATAAAGGACTGAAACACTGATGGAGCATTGGCAAGTCCGAACGGCATCACTAGATACTCAAAATGACCCTCAGGCGTATTAAATGCAGTTTTCCATTCATCGCCTTGCTTAATTCGCACCAGATTATACGCACCACGAAGATCTATCTTTGTGAACCAACTAGCCCCCTTAATCCGAGCAAACAGGTCAGATAACAATGGCAAGGGGTACTGAAATTTAACCGTGATCTTATTAAGAAGGCGGTAATCTATACAAGGTCTCAGCGAACCATCCTTCTTGGCTACAAAAAAGAACCCTGCTCCTAATGGCGACGATGACGGGCGAATATGCCCCTTCTCCAGGGATTCCTTCACATAACTGCGCATAGCGGTGTGCTCAGGTACGGATAAATTAAACAATCGACCTTTTGGGAATTTACTACCAGGAATCAAATTGATAGCACAATCACAATCCCTATGCGGAGGTAGGGTATCGGACTTGGGCTCATCAAATACATCCCGGTAATCAGACAAGAACTCTGGGACCTCAGAAGGGGTGGATGACGAAATTGACAGAAATGGAACATCACCATGTACCCCCTGACAACCCCAGCTGGACACCGACATGGATTTCCAATCTAATACTGGATTATGGACTTGTAGCCATGGCAACCCCAACACGACCACATCATGCAGATTATGCAACACCAGAAAGCGAATATCCTCCTGATGTGCAGGAGCCATGCACATGGTCAGCTGGGTCCAGTACTGAGGCTTATTCTTGGCCAAAGTTGTAGCATCAATTCCTCTTAATGGAATAGGACACTGCAAGGGCTCCAAGAAAAACCCACAACGCTTAGCATAATCCAAGTCCATCAAATTCAGGGCAGCGCCCGAATCCACAAACGCCATGACAGAATATGATGACAAAGAGCATATCAAGGTAACGGACAGAAGAAATTTTGACTGTACTGTACCAATGGTGGCAAACCTAGCGAACCGCTTAGAGCGCTTAGGACAATCAGAGATGGCATGAGTGGAATCACCACAGTAGAAACACAGACCATTCAGACGTCTGTGTTCATGCTGTTCAACTCTGGACAAAGTCCTATCGCACTGCATAGGCTTAGGTTTAATCTCAGGTAATACCGCCAAATGGTGCACAGCTTTACGCTCACGCAAGCGTCGACCGATCTGAATGGCCAAAGACATAGATTCATTCAGACCATCAGGCATAGGAAATCCCACCATGACATCTTTAAGGGCTTCAGAGAGACCCTTTCTGAAAATCGCTGCGAGCGCAGCTTCATTCCATTGAGTGAGTACAGACCACTTTCTAAATTTCTGACAGTATACCTCTATCTCATCCTGACCCTGACACAAAGCCAGCAAATTTTTCTCTGCCTGATCCACTGAATTAGGCTCATCGTACAGCAATCCGAGCGCCAGGAAAAACGCATCAATATTACCCAATGCAGGATCTCCCGGCGCAAGGGAAAATGCCCAGTCTTGAGGGTCACCACGCAAAAAAGAAATAATAATTCTCACTTGTTGAGCTGGGTCACCAGAGGAGTGAGGTTTCAAGGCCAAAAACAGCTTGCAATTATTTTTGAAATTCATAAACTTGACTATCACCAAAAAACAAATCAGGAATAGGAATTTTTGGTTCTAACATAGGCTTCTGAACCACCAAGTCTTGAATCTTTTGTACATTTATAACGAGATTATCCATTGAAGAGCACAGACCCTGAATATTCATGTCCACACCTGTGTCCTGAACCACCCAAATGTCTAGGGGAAAAAAAAGACAAAACACAGTGCAAAGGAAAAAAAATGGTCTCAGAACTTCTTTTTTCCCTCTATTGAGGAACATTAGTACTTTTGGCTTCCTGTACTGTTATGATAGGCAATTCAGGAACACAATGTACATAGCGATCAGAGCACACACAGTGATCTGACAACAACCCAAAATAACAGAACGAGCTCTGAGACGTGGGAACTCTGTAGACCGCAATTCCTGATCCTCTCCAAACACAACTAGAGGCAGCTGTGGATTGCGCCTAACGCTCCCTATGCAACTCGGCACAGCCTGAGAAACTAACTAGCCTGAAGATAGAAAAATAAGCCTACCTTGCCTCAGAGAAATACCCCAAAGGAAAAGGCAGCCCCCCACATATAATGACTGTGAGTAAGATGAAAAGACAAACATAGGGATGAAATAGATTCAGCAAAGTGAGGCCCGATATTCTAGACAGAACGAGGATAGGAAAGATAACTTTGCGGTCTACAAAAAACCCTAAAGAAAACCACGCAAAGGGGGCAAAAAGACCCTCCGTACCGAACTAACGGCACGGAGGTACACCCCTTGCGTACCAGAGCTTCCAGCAAAACAAATAGACAAGCTGGACAGAAAAAATAGCAACAAATAGCAAAGAAGCACTTAGCTAAGCAGAGCAGCAGGCCACAGGAATGATCCAGAGAAACACAAGTCCAACACTGGAACATTGACAGGAAGCATGAATCAAAGCATTAGGTGGAGTTAAGTAGAGAAGCAGCTAACGACCTCACCAGATCACCTGAGGGAAGAAACTCAGAAGCTGCAGTACCACTTCCCTCCACAAACGGAAGCTCCCAGAGAGAATCAGCCGAAGTACCACTTGTGACCACAGGAGTGAACTCTGCCACAGAATTCACAACAGTTAGCTAAAGGCTGTTCTTCCTTCTGTATCTGGCTATCTAGGAGCTATAGGCCCTGAGGCTGTAGGACCCCTCAACGGTCCTTTTGCCTCAGACTGCTCCTGTCTGCTGTCTGGCACCTACTGCCTAAATCTTCCTTAACTGCCTAGCAACTGCCTAGCAACTAACTCCTCCTCCCGACCAGAGAGAGCAGCTCCCCTGAAGTCGGGTGTAGAGCCCCCCTTGTGGCCTGAAGTCAGAACGGTGTTGTATGTGCTAATTAACTGTTAAGAGGAATCTTCCATTGCTGCCAAGCGTGACATCACTCTCCCCGTGAGGAAAGCAATGACACTGTGACAACCAGGACCCTGGAGCATCACATTTCCACCGTTAAATCCAGTACTCCCAGACTGGGAAAAGAAAACAACAGTTACAGGTTATTAAAAGACATGCAAAATCAGGATGCCGCGCGTGCGCAGATGGAGATCGCGGCGGCCATTTTCCTGAAGCTGAGATGCGAACTCGGCATCAGGAAAATGGCCGCCGCGATCTCCATCTGCGCACGCACGGCATCCCGTGGCCATTTTCCTGAAGCCCCGGGCAGCAGAGGACTCCATATGCGCACGCGCGTCCTCAGGAAGATGGCCGCCCCCACAGATCACCAGGGAAATAGCGCCGATCACGTGTTTTTTCTTCTCCTGACCAGTGGATTCAGAAGATGGACATGCGCAAACCATTACGCCACCAACGGAAATATATGCAAGATCTGGGGGAAGAAACAGCGATGTCGCCACGCCCATATGACCTGACCAGCCTGATTGACAGGCGAAAACGGCGACTTTGGTAAGTTATTTCGGCGGCATAGGTTGGGAATCAGGGTACACAAAATACACTATAGTATCGCACAGCTCAGGCCCTATTTAACAGTATTTTTATCTCGTACTGAAAAAACGGGGTGACAGGTTCCCTTTAAACAGGATGTGTATGACCATGTCACACGCACCACATTCGCAGATATGGTAGTAAAATGTTAAAATTACATTTACCGGTAACTACGAATGGTGTAGTTTTATTTCCCCCTCTACTATGCCATCTTCTGTAGCCATAGATGATGGGGAAATATGGTGAGAGATGGCCTGGCTATTATGGGTTGGAGGAGGCTTTCTTTTTTCTTTTTTTAATTTTGCCTTCTATAGACATCATTATACAGGAAAGAATGTTTCCTAACTTTTTGTGCTGTGAAATCCATTTTATTTTTGGTTTTGTATGTTTTATTTTCAGTTCGTAAAAGTGGAGTAATACTGTGACAACATTGTTCTCAGCAGTGACCTGCGAGTCAGAGTTATGTCCAGGCAATCTTCCCCATGCTATTCCCATTCCATTTGAGCGCGGTTTCATCTATTTCAGCAATTTTCCTGACTCCCCAGTCCTCCTGTCAGAGTTGTCCAGAAAAATAATTGTTTCCCATTGTCTTCCATTGTACTTGGTACTTGAGTCGAGCCCCTCCGAGCGTCACACCTGCTCAATTCGAGTTCTGAGCAATCGAGCATTTTAGTGCTCGATTATCACTACTGCCTAAAACTTTTGCTTTAGACAATATAGAGAGAAGCCTGTTGATGTCTAAAGTGTGAAAGTGTGAAAAGTCTTTACTTGAAACTATTGTTTCAAGTTTTTGGCAAGGCATTGTTACATTAGCTGATTCTCATCTAGTTATTCTGAAAACCACTTGTGAGGTATGCCTAGCATTAAATTGATAATAAGCATTATTACTCTGCAGTCTGTGATTTTATGATAGATACACTCACGAATTCCATGTATAGACCTTGGAAATTGCAAGTTAAGTGATAATGAAAGGCTATCCATTAATGAATATGCATGCATTGACTTGCAATTAGCACGGAAAGCTCTTCACGGTTTTAACAATAAACTTAGCATAGTTTATAATGTTTTCATTAGGTTTATAATTTGGGTTGGTAATAACTAAACACAGCTTGCATAAAAATACATTAATATTTCAAGTAGGAATACTGAAGCATTCTGATAGGAAATTATTCTGAAGTTAATGTGTTTTTATTATCTACTGGTATTCATATTATCCTAAATATTCAAAATAAATGAGAGTATTGATATGTGCTTGTCCTGGTTACATCTAATATATAAAGCTGAATGTGTGTGTGTGTGTGTATGTATGTCCGGGATTGGCATCTGCACCGTCGCAGCTACAGCCACAAAATTTTGCACACTCACACGTCTGGACCCCGAGAGCATCATAGGTGTTGTGAATTCTGTTGTCAAGCTCCCTCCTGTGGTCATGAATGGTACTTTGGCTGGTTCTGTCCATGGGCTTCCTCTGGTGGTTGTGAGTGGGGCTGCGGCTTCTGAGGTTTCTTCCACAGGTGACGAGGTTAATTTGTTAGCTGGCTGCTCTATTTAACTCCACCTAGATCATTGCTCCATGCCACCTGTCAATGTTCCAGTATTGGTCTAGTTCACTCCTGGATCGTTCTTGTGACCTGTCTTCCCAGCAGAAGCTAAGTTCCTGCTTGTTTTTCTCTGGTTTGCTATTTTTCTGTCCAGCTTGCTATTTTGATTGTTGTCTTGCTTGCTGGAAGCTCTGGGACGCAGAGGGAGCGCCTCCGCACCGTGAGTCGGTGCGGAGGGTCTTTTTCCGCCCTCTGCGTGGTCTTTTTGTAGGTTTTTGTGCTGACCGCAAAGCTACCTTTCCTATCCTCTGTCTGTTCAGTAAGTCGGGCCTCACTTTGCTAAATCTATTTCATCTCTGTGTTTGTAATTTTCATCTGTACTCACAGTCATTATATGTGGGGGGCTGCCTTTTCCTTTGGGGAATTTCTCTGAGGCAAGGTAGGCTTATTTTTCTATCTTTAGGGCTAGCTAGTTCCTTAGGCTGTGTTGAGTTGCATAGGGAGCGTTAGGAGCAATCCACAGCTATTTCTAGTGTGTGTGATAGGATTAGGGATGGCGGTCAGCAGAGTTCCCACGTCTCAGAGCTCGTCCTATATTATTAGTAACTATCAGGACATTCCGTGTGCTGTTAACCACCAGGTCCATTATTGTCCTGACCACCAGGTCATAACACATAGGCTATGTTGTGAGGTGAAATTTTAACCCCGTGCTTTCCAATTCACCAAACAATTTTGCCCCTATCTACATAATGGGGAAAAATGAAAGGAAAAGTGTTGGAGGCGTCGCAGCTACAGCCACAAAATTTTGCACAGTCACACGTCTGGACCCCGAGAGCGTCATAGGCTATGTTGTGAGGTGAGATTTTTAACCCCGCGCTTTCCAATTCACCAAACAATTTTGCCCCTATCTACATAATGGGAAAAAATGAAAGGAAAAGTGTAGGAGGCAAATTGACAGCTGCCAGATGTGAACAAGGGGGACTTAAAGAATGAGAGCGATGGCGCCAAAGAGTATATACGGTACAGTTGCTAAGGTGGGGCCCCGACATGGGATACTCACCACACACGGGGATATGAACACACACAAAATGCGCCACACACTACCACGTGCTTGAACACATATTACCCTCAGCACACATTTCACCACAAATATACCAACCTCGCCACATAAAAGTCGAAACACAAAAGTCGCCGCTCAAAACTCGCCACGCGCAGAACTCGCCACATGCAAAAACTAGGCTCTTGCAAAACTCGCCACAAGTGCAAAACTCACCTCATGGAAAACTCGCCACACGCAAAACTTGCACACGCGGAAAAATTGCCACATGCACAAAAGTTGCAACACATGCAAAAGTTGCCTCACACAAAACTTGCACATGCTCAAAAGGCACCACACATAAAACTCGCCACGCACAAAACTCACCATGCGCAAAACTTGCTGCACACAACTTGCTACACTAACTTGTCATATGCAACTCGACACACAAAAAGTTGCTACACGCATGTTGCCACACAAAACTCATCTCACAAAAGTCGCTACATGCATGTCGCCACACGCAACTCAACACACACAACTTGACAAACGAAACTCGCCCTAAAACACACACAAGTCTGGTATTATCCTTCAAAAATAAAAATCTGATTAATAAGCAGACAAACTACAACAAATGTACCATATAGGAAATACGGCAGCTGTCAGTCACATGACCTGTCTATTATGTGTATGTGTGAGCTAATATATACTGCCAGGGGGAGAGCTTCCTGTTGGCTGGGGATTTATCAGGCTGCCAATTTAGCTTACAAATACTGAGGTAAAAATACTGAGCAAATAACGTGTGATCGAGGTCTAATACAGGAGGAGATGACACACAGGTATATATTATATACAGGGGAGATGACACACAGATATATACTATATACTGGAGAGATGACACACAGGTTTATACTATATAGAGGAGGAGATGACATACAGGTACATATATATACAGGAGGAGATGACATACAGGTATATACTATATACAGGAGGAGATGACACACAGGTATATACTATATACAGGAGCAGATGACCTACAGGTATATACTATATACAGGAGGAGATGACATACAGGTATATGCTATATATAGAAGATGACATGCAGGTATATACTATATACAGGAGGAGATGACACAAAGATATATACTATATACAGGGGAGATGACACACAGGTATATACTATATACAGGAGGAGATGACATACAGGTATATACTATATATAGAAGGAGATGACATTCAGGTATATACTATATATAGGGGAGATGACACACAGCAGGTATATACTATATACAGGGGAGATGACATACAGGTATATACTATATACAGGAGATGACATACAGATGTCTACTATATATAAGGGAGATGACAAACATGTATATACTGAGGTGATGAGGTAAAATGAGAGGTGTGAGGTGAAAATGAAAAGGGGTGAGTGCAAAATGAGAGGAGTGAGGAAAAATAGTGGAGTGATCAGAAAATGACAGATGTGAGGTTGAAATGACAAGTGTTAGGGGGGAATGAGAGGAGTGAGGGAGAAAATGAGAGGTGTGAGGGAGAAAATGAGAGATGTGAGGGGGAAAATGAAAGATGTGATTGGGAAAATGAGAGGCGTGATGGGAAAATAAGAGAAGTGAGGTGCTATAACTAACCACATATATTTACTATGCCCAGGCAACGCTGGGCTCTTCAGCTAGTATGTAATTAAAAGGAAACATTCTGCATGTTCTGTCATCAGGGCCACTTCCTATTAGGTATATACTCACACTCGGACGCGCCCTGCTTCTTTCCGGCAGCCTTCCTTCCTAAGAATCAGCGCTTGAAGGACCTTCGGTGACGTCGCGGCTTGTGATTGGTCGCGCGAGCGGTCACATGGGCGGTCGCGCGACCAATCACAAGCCGCGACGTCATTTAAAGCCCTTCACGCGCTGATTCTAAGGAAGAAAGGCTGCCGGTTACTACCAGGGCGCGTCAGAGGGTAAGTATAGCAATATTTTTTTATTTTAATTCTTTATTTTACACTTAAATATGGATTTCGATACCGATTTCTGATATTGCAAACATATCGGAACTCGGGATCGGAATTCCGATACCAGATTCAGAAGATCGCCGACCTCATGGCCGACCCCACACAGGGGTCGGGTCGGGTTTCATGAAACCCGACTTTGCCAAAAGTCGGCGACTTCTGAAAATTGCCGACTCATTTCGCTCAACCCTAATTATAAGTTTATTAAATGCAGTGCACTGCAGCTGAATAGCTCATTGCTACATGCAATGCTGTCTGTGCAGGTGAGGTGTGTGCATGGACCTAATACTAACGGGATGGGGTATATTACCATTTTCATTTTTAAATGCAGTTCAGCTCATGAAATGGTTACTGTCTAGGGGGGCTTACTTAACTAATGGGCTAGGGCTTTTTACACTAAGATTGTTACATATAGCGCTGTTCATGCCATAGGTACTGTCTAGGGAACTTATTATACTAAAGGCCTTTGGCCTTAATATTATGAGATTTTTCACTGTAGTACAACTCATGCCCTATTTACTGTCTGGGGTGGCCTAATAGCATGTATTATGGATATTTTTTACTGATTATTATGGTTACTTTCCCACCCAGAGACTAACCATGATGTGTAATAAATAATTATATATCACGGTTTCATAGCTAGGCTAGGCTAATGGCAGGTTTATACTAGCTGACTTCCAACATTTAGCAACCAAAAATTGGTTACCTGTTTCTCAATCGGCAGTCATTTAATTGCCTGTAGGTCCGTTTGGATATGCTTAGACTGATCGGTAAAAGATTGTTATGCGTGCATAGGCTGTCATCGTTCTCAAAAATCTAAGTATTGTTTATAACGGATTACGTGCTGCCAAAAATGAGATTACGTGCTACCCAAGAGAAAAGAGACCCTGTGGTGCAAAAAGTAATGAAGGTAGAAAAATGCAGTGTGGCTATGTCCTAGTATCTCCTTATAAATAATTGGGAGTGTGCAATTAAGCCTGGAAATTCTGCATTTTGCATTTGCAGAGCTCCTGATGTTCCTAAACAGTAGAAAATCCCCACAAGTGACCACATTTTGGAAACTATACCCCTCAAGTAACCTATCTAGTGGGTTAACGGCTTAAAGTTGAGCCGTGAAAATGAAATTTTTTTTCCACAAAAATTTTATTTTTCCCCAAATTTTTCATTTTCACAAAGGCAATAGGAGAAAATGGACCATAAAATTTGTTGTGCAATTTCTCCTGAGTACATCAATACCTCATATATGGTGGAAAACTACTATTTGGGCATATGGCAGGGCTTGTAATAGAAGGAGCGCCAACTGACTTCTTGAGCTCAATTTTGGCTGGAATAGATTGTGGATGCCATGTCACATTTGAAGAGCCCCTGACATGTCAAAACAACAGAATCCTCCACAAGTGACCCACTTGAAGAATTCAACTAGGTGTGTAGTGAACATTTTTAACCTTTACGTGATTCTCAGAATTGTATAATGTTTTGCTGTGAAAATGAAAAAATTATATTTTTAGTACAAAAATGATGATTTTGCTCCAAATTTTTCATTTTCTCAAGGGTAAGAGAAGAAAATTAACCTTATAATTTGTTGTGCAATTTCTCCTGAGTACACAATATCCAATATTTGCTGGAAAGACACTGTTTGGGTACACGGCAAGGCATGGAAGGTAAGGAGTGCCAACTGAATTCTGGAGCTCAATTTTGGTTGGAATAGATTGAGGATGCCAAATCACATTTGAAGAGCCCCTGATCTTCGAAAACAGCAGAAACCCCCCATAAGTGACCCCATTTTTTAAACTAACCCTAACGAAGACTTCATCTAGGTGTGTAGTGAGCATTTTAACTTTCAGGCAATTCACAGAATTGTATAACTTTAGGCTAAGTAAATGGAACATTACCATTGTTTTTGCTAAAATGTTGCTTTAGACCCAAACTTACAATTTTCAAAGGGGAGTACAGTAGAAAATTAATACTACTATTTGTTGTGCAATTTCTCCTCAGTACGCCAAATACCCAATATGTGATCAAAAGCTACAGTTAAGGCATACTGTAAATCTCAGAAGGGAAGAAATGCCATATTAGAATCCAGATTTTGCTGGAATGGTTTGAGGGTGCCATGTCACTTTGGAAGAGCCACTGAGATACCAGAACAGCAGAACTCCATAAGTAACCCCATTTCGCAAACTACACCCCCAAATTAATTTATCTATGGATGCACACCAAAGGTGCCTCTCAGAATTTTATACCATTGGGTGATGAAGAAAGAAAAATTACATTATTACCGCAAAAATGTTCATTAAGCCCCGAGTTTTTAATTTTAATAAAATTATTAAATCTCTATCTAAATTTTACAAAATTTTAAATCTCCGAATGACACAATTCAGATAAAACCCCTGAGGGATCCATTCACTTTAATGAGGCAGCAGAGTTACTCTGGACTCTATCTGGCCTCTGTTCAGTGGTTTTCTTCTTTTCAGAGATGCATAAAACTGTGGCCGAGTTTGACGCTACTTGATTATAGGCCAGACAGAGTCCACAGTGTCTCCATTTGTCTGCTTATAGGGAATCTTCAATTGAAGGTTCCATCTAAAACACGTATTACAGAGATTTACACAGAAATCCCAGTGTAAGCACTCAGCGTTGAGTGCAGGATAAATGTGAGCTGAGCTTTACTGGGAGGCAGAATGAATAAATTAACAGTAGGTCAAGAATTGGTTTTATTATTTTTTATGCTTTTTCTCATTCAGTATAATTTATATAATTTTTTGTATGTTTGTATGCTATTACACAATCAAAGATACTTTTTGTTGAAAAACTAAGGTTTTGCATTACCATATTTTGAAAGCTGTAATTTTTACCTATTTCTTCCAACAGAGTCATGTAAGAATTTGATTTTCATGGGGCGAATTTTACATTTTTATTGGTAGCATTTTCGAGCACGTAACATTTTTTGATCGCTTTCTATTGTGATTTTTGGAGGAAGAAGGAACAAATCTCGTCATTTTCAGGTCAGCACAATTAAAGTGATATCACATTTATATAATATTTTTTATGGCTTGCTGCTTTTACACAACAAAAACAATTTTAGAGAAAAAATATTGTTTCTACATCGCTATATTCTGAGAGTTATAACTTTTTTATTTCTTCACTGATGGAGCTGTATGGTGGCTTGATTTTTTGCAGGACAAGATGACGTTTTCAGGTATAAAACATTTATTTACATTCAAATTTTTGTATCCATTTTATTTCACTTTTTTGGCAGTATTATGAATAAGCATAGTTTTTTGCCACTTTTTTATGAAGTGCACTGTTTTTTACAGAAATATAGCTATTTATCGGTTTCATTTTTTTAATCTTTGTTGATTTATTTTATGACATTTTAAAAATATTTTCACAATTTTTTAAACTTTGTTTTTACTTTTTTACTTAGTCCCCGTATGGGACTTTAACTTTTATTAGTGTGATCACTGGTATAATGCATTGCAAGGCATCAGCATTTCTATGCATTATTCTTGCCAATGCTGCACTGACAGAAGTCTTTAGATCATGCTCCCTCTCCCTGCCTTCTAAATGCTGCAATCACACTTAGGGGATTAAAATTGCATCCTCCTGGCAATGACAACTGAGGCTCGGCTTTAACTTAGGGCAGTCTCACACGTCCAGATATTTCCGGTACCGGAAAAATCGGTACCGGAATTATCCGTGTCCGTGTGCCGGTGCGTTTCTGTGGCACATCAGTGTGGCACACGTGCGGCACACGTGTGCCACCCGTGTGCCCACTGGGTACCACACGCACCGTGCCGGAGACAGCGCTAAAGTTTAGCACTGTCCCCGGCATCGTGCTGAAGCCCCATTCATATCTTCCTTGCAGCAGCGATTGCTGTAGAGAAGATATGAATATTAGTGTGTAAAATCAATATCCAGGTCCCCACCCCCTGTGCGCCCCCACCGCTGTGATTAAAATACTCACCTAGCTTCCGGATCCCTCGCAGCGCCCTGTCCTGGCCGCACCTTGTACTGTATGAGCGGTCACGTGGGGCCGCTCATTTACAGTAATGAATATGCAGCTCCACCCCTTTGGGAGGTGGAGCCGCATATTCATGATTGTAATCGGCGGCCCCACGTGACCGCATACAGGAGAAGATGCGGCCAGGAGAGGAAGCAGTGAGTATTTTCAGAACAGCGGGGGGGGGGCGCACAGGGGGTGGGAGGGCGGGGGGTACATAGATCCTTACTTTAAACACATTTATTCATATCTTCTCTACAGCAAACGCTGCTGCAGGGAAGATATGAATTGCGGCTTCAGCACCAGTGGGGGGACAGCGCTTAATGTAGCGCTGTCTCCTGCACGGCACATGGACTGCACACGGACAACGTCCGTGTGCGATACTTGCTTTACATGGACCCATTGAATTTAATGGGTCCGTGTAATACGTGCGCTCCCACGAACACTGACATGTCTCCGTGTTTGGCACACGGAGACAGGGTCCGCAAAAAATCAATGACATCTGAACCGGTGCATTGATTTTTATGTGTCTATGTGTGTCAGTGGCTCCGGTACGTGAGGAAACTGTCACCTCATGTACCGGAGCCACTGACGTGTGAAACCGGCCTTAGGCTGAGCTCCTTGTGGTAATTGTGCTGTAGTGGAGGTGGGACCTCGTCCCACGTGATGCTTCAAAACTCTGGCTGCTTCCCTGCTCATCAAAGTAGGCAGGGTTTATGTCATGATTGTGAAAGGTTCTCACTTGCAGTAGCCCATATGACCAGACTAAGAGTGCTTTTCCTAAACCTGGAATAGTGTCATCAATTTTCCTCAAAGAAACTGTTACCAACTGTGCCCAAGTTGTAGCCCATGATGCTGCAGGGGACTTTCATAAGCATGTTGCATAGTTAATCAATAGGCTCACAGTAATGAATGAGGAGCTGGAGGATTTAAAGCAGCAGTATCAGCATCCTGAAGTTTCCTGGTATCAAAGATATGAGTGGTGTTATGTCTCTAGCGGAAATGGCTATGGGAAACCTGGAAGAAGGCCCAAAGATCAGTTTGACTGTCAATGGAGGCATATTTGCAGGACGTGCAAGAGAAGTGACCATATTGGGTAGGAGTGCAAACATTTAAACTGAAATACCCTGGGGAAGAGGACCATCACTCGAGAAGAAAAACCGCCTTGGTCCAGACCACCCATATTGCACCCTTAGATATAGTACATTGGCCAGTGTTCTATAATGATAATTGACATTGACAGAATTCCTTTTTGCAGCTTTACTTGACAGTAACGCACAAGTCACCACTAGGGTTGAGCGACTTTTACTTTTATAGGATCGGGTCGGGTTACACGAAACCCGACTTTTTCAAAAGTCGGGTCGAGTGAAATCGGCCGATCCTATAAAAAAGTCGGGGTCGGGGTCGGCCGAAACACGAAACCCAATGCAGTGCATTGGGTTTCCAATGGTTCCCAGGGTCTGAAGGAGATTAAACTCTCCTTCAGGCCCTGGGATCCATATTTAAGTGTAAAATAAAGAATTAAAATAAAAAATATTGCTATACTTACCCTCTGACGCGCCCTGGTACTAACCGGCAGCCTTCGTTTCTAAGAATCAGCGCGTGAAGGGCCTTAGATGACGTCGCGGTTTGTGATTGGTCGCGCGACCGCTCACGCGACCAATCACAAGCCGCGACGTCACCGAAGGTCCTTCAAGCGCTGATTCTTAGGAAGGAAGGCTGCCGGAAAGAAGCAGGGCGCGTCCGAGGGTGAGTATATTCCTATTAGGTATATACTCACCCTCGGACGCGCCCTGCTTCTTTCCAGCAGCCTTCCTTCCTAAGAATCAGCGCTTGAAGGACCTTCGGTGACGTCGCGGCTTGTGATTGGTCGCGTGAGCGGTCACATGGGCGGACGCGCGACCAGTCACAAGTCGCGACGTCATCTAAGGCCCTTCACGCGCTGATTCTAAGGAAGGAAGGCTGCCGGTTAGTACCAGGGCTCGTCAGAGGGTAAGTATGGCAATATTTTTTATTTTAATTCTTTATTTTACACTTAAATATGGATTCCGATACCGATTTCCAATATTGCAAACATATCGGAACTCGGTATCGGAATTCCGATACCAGATTCAGAAGATCGCCGACCTCATGGCCGACCCCACACAGGGGTAGGGTCGGGTTTCATGAAACCCGACTTTGCCAAAAGTCGGCGACTTCTGAAAATGGCCGACCCGTTTCGCTCAACCCTAGTCACCACCATCCAAACCTCTTACTATGAGCTTTACTGGAATTCTGACCAGCTACTCCATTTTCCATAAACCTGAATTAATGTTATTGCAAGCAATGGGTAAGCTGTTCCTCAGCTGGAAACCAACAATATAAATGTCCCCAAGCAGAACTCTCAAGACAAGGTCTAATTGTTGCTAATGTCCATGATGATGAATTTCTCCCTCTTGTCTTGGATATGAACATTTGTAAAATTGTCTGGATGAGATGCTGGATGTCCTGAAGCACAATTAGATTCTGAGAAAACTTACATAGAGAGAAGTAGTTCAGAAAACCTTCTGTCTACTGCATTGGCATTAAAAGTTTGCCAATACAGATGGAACAATCGGCATAGTCCGACTGTAGAGTCGACAGCCCGTTTTTTACCTGCAGGTACTGAGATTGTGATCTGATGCAAAGGAAAATAAAGACTGGAAGATAAAAATTATTATTATTACTATTATTTATTTATATAGCACCATTTATTCCATGGTGCTGTACATGAGAAGGGGTACATAGAAATTACAGATATTACTTACAGTAAACAAATTAACAATGACAGACTGATACAGAAGGGCGAGGACCCTGCCCTTGCGAGCTTACATTCTACAGGATGGTGGGGAAGGAGACAATAGGTTGATGGTTGCCGGAGCTCCGTGTTGGTGAGGTGGTAGCTTCGGTAGTAGTGGGAAGGCAGTGTGGTCAGTGCAGGCTGTAAGCTTTCCTGAAGAGGTGGGTTTTCTGGTTCCATCTGAAGGATCTGAATGTGGTTGATAGTTTGACGTGTTGGGGCAAAGAATTCCAGAGGATGGGGGATATTCAGGAGAAGTCTTGAAGGCAGATGGGTGAGAATTGAATAAGTGTGGAGGAGAGAAGGAGGTCTCGGGAGGACCGGAGATAACGTGAGGGAAAATATTGGGAGATTAGTTCAGAGATATATGGAGGAGACAAGTTATTGATGGCTTTGTAGGTCAGGATTAGTAATTTGAACTGGATATGCTGAGGGAATGGGAGCCAGTGAAGAGATTTGCAGAGGGGGGAAGCGGAGGAGTAGCGAGGAGAAAGATGAATTAGTCAGGCAGCAGAGTTAAGGATGACTGGAAAGGTGCAAGGGTGTTAGCAGGGAGGCTACAGAAATGGATGTTGCAGTAGTCGAGGCGGGAGATGATGAGTGCATGCACAAGCATTTTAGTAGATTGAAGGTTGAGGAAAGGATGGATTCTGGAGATACCTTTGAGCTGGAGGCGACAGGAGGTGGAAAGAGCTTGGATGTGCGGTTTGAAGAACAGGGCAGAGTCAAGGGTTACTCCGAGGCAGTGCACTTCTGGTATGGGGGAAAGCATGATGTTGTTAATTGCGATAGATAAGTCAGGTAAGGAAGGTCTATGAGATGGAGGAAAGATGATGAGTTCAGATTTGTCCACATTGAGTTTGAGGAAGCGAGAGGAGAAGGAGGATAGACACTCTGGGATTCTGGACAGCAAAGAGGTGACATCTGGGCCAGAGAGGTAAATCTGAGTGTCATCAGCATAAAGGTGGTACTGGAATCCATGGGACTTTATGAGTTGCCCCAGGCCAAGTGTGTAGATTGAGAAGAGTAAGGTTCCTAGAACAGAGCCTTGGGGGACTCCAACAGAGAGAGGGTGGGATGAGGAGGTAGTGTGGGAGTGAGAGTCGCTGAATGTGCGGTTGGAAAGGTATGATGAGATTCAGGATAGTGTGAGGTCTTTTATGCCAAAGGAGGAGTGTATCTGTAGTGGGAGGCAGTGTTCAACTGTTTCGAAAACAGAGGACAGGTCTAGAAGGTGCAGTATAGAGTATTGTCCGCTAGCTTTGTCTGTAAGTAGGTCGTTAGTAATATTGGTCAGGGCTGTCACAGTTGAGTGATGGTGATGGAAACCAGATTGTAGATTGTCAAAGAGCAAGTTAGATGAGAGGTAGGAGGAAAGTTCAGCATGGATGTGCTGCTCCAGGAGTTTGGAAGTGAATGGGAGTAGCAATGTTGGGCGATAGCTGGACATAGAAGTTGGATTGAGGGTTGGCTTTTTAAGGATAGGCGTGATTGTAGCATGTTTGAAAGCAGAAGGGAATGTACCAGAAGTTAGTGATAGGTTGAAGAGGTGGGTTAGGAATGGAATAAGAGTGGTGGTGAGGTTGGGTTGGAGGTGGCATGGGATGGGGTCGAGTGCACAAGTGGTGAGGTGCCATTTGGAGAGGGGACAAATAGTTCCCCTTCAGTGATGTTGTATAGGGTAGTTATGGGGTTTGGTCAATGGTCTGGTATACAAAGGTGCTGTGGTGGTAGAACAATGAAGACTTGCCTTGTTTGGTCGCTCTTATTTTTAAAGTGTGGAGCAAAGTCCTCAGCAGAGATGAGGGAGGTTGGAGGGGGCAGTGGGGGGCAGAGGAGGGAGTTAAAAGTTTTGAATAATTGTTTAACGTTGTAGGATAGGGAAGATACAAGGGTTGTGAAATAGGCTTGTCTAGCAGAGGTGAGAGCAGATTTGAAACTGAGTGTTGCCTGTTTGAATACAGTGAAGTTGTCTTGCGAATGTGTTTTTTTCCAATGCCGCTCTGCAACCCTAGACACTTGCCAGAGCTTTTTCGTGGTGTTATTGCGCCAGGGTTGTCTATTGATACGTCGCATTTTGCCATCAAAGAGAGGGGCAACCGTGTCAATAGCTGATGCGAGAATGGCATTGTCGAAAGCAGTGGCACTGTCTGTGTCATAGAGTGAGGATATGGATGCCAGTGGTAGTATAGAGTCAGAGAGTGTGTGGGTGTCTAGGTGTGGTTTCTGTGGGGTGCGCATGTTGCTGGACATGGGTGACCCGTGAGGAGGACAGTGATGAGAAAGTGAGCAGATGGTGGTCGGATAGAGGGAGAGGGGAGGTGGTGAAGTTAGATAGAGAGCAGAGACAGGTGAAGACCAGGTCTATGTCCGTCTGTGTAGGTGGCTGCGGAGGACTACTGAGTAAGACCAAAAGATGAAGTAAGGGACAGACGTTTGGAGGTTGTTGACTGAAGGGTAACAGTGGGGATGTTGATGTTAACCCATGATGATAGTGGGAATGTCAGTGGAAAGAAAGTAAAGAAGCCAGGTAGAGAATTGGTCAATAAAGACAGTGGCCGGACCCTGAGGTCGGTATATGACGGCCACTTGGAGGTTGGAGGGAGAGTAGATGCGGACAGAGTGGACTTCAAAAGAAAGGAGGATAAGGGAGGGTAGAGGTGGGATAGGGTTAAATGTGCAGTTAGAAGAAAGGAGAAGACCCACTCCTCTACCATGTCAGCAGCAAGTGTTGGCTATCGGGAGCAGTCGTCCCATCAGCTGACAACAGTGACCAGAGGTAAAATTTATACTGCCAATTACAGCTGAACGCTCATGCTGTTTTTGACAGCATGGGAAGCATAGCTGTCTGACTGGTGGTGATGATTTTACTGTAGATCATTAATGGAATTTGCTGCACTGTCCTGTACCTGACAGCGTGACAAACAATGGATGTTTGGGCCCCTCATTCAAGTGAATGGGGTCCGGGTTCAGGTCTGGGTACTGTTCTGGTACCTGAAACCAACTTTTTTAACTGGTCAGCCAAACTCACCGGACCCGAACTTCCATGGGTCTGCACTTCTAAAATCCTGGACAGTGAGTTGAAGATGGCTCTGGGGAAAGTATCTTCAATTCTTTTCTTTAGACAGATCTACGATGAGAAGGAAGTGTAGATGTTGCCTCTGCACAGAACGTACAATGGTTCCATTGACCTGCCTCCGGGATCCTCACCTCGTCGAGAACATGTCATCCTGGAACCTGAATCAAAAAAGGTATCTTCCATTCTTTCCCTAAAACAGGTCTTCTCTCCTGTTCTAGTGCTCCTGAGTACCAAAGGTAGAGGCACTTTTCTGGTGATCTGGAAAGAATTCAGCCTTGAAAACAAATCGGGGTCCATAGACCTGTTATCTCTCCTTCAAAATTGTATTATTCTTGACATTGAATTGAAGATGGACCCAGAGAGCGTATCTTAAGTTCTTGTCATTAAACAGGTTCTCCTGAGGAATGAAGATCTAGTGGTCAAGAGATGATTTTGTCACGGCGCCTGGGTATAAATGCTGCAGGAGAAGCTGCACACAGCAGCAAAGGAGCTGAGCAAGACATCGAGTAACTAACCTGATCACCAACAGGACCTTAGACATGTGACAGAGTGACCAGGTAACTAACAGGCCCTAAGACATGTGACAGAGTGTGAGGAGGTCAGGGGGTGGAGCCAGATTCCGGGAAACAGAGTAGGGACAAGCACTAAAGAATAATCAAGCAGAGGTCGTAATCAGGAGATCATGAGATACCAGAAGGGATACCAGAAGGGATAGACAGGGGATAGTTAGAAGAAATGCCAGAGTTCAGTAATCCAGGAGAACGATCAGAGTAAAGCACGGAAAGCATGATAAACACTATGCAGGCCAGCACACACTCTAGGGGGTCAAGCATACAGACTGAAGCAGAAGATATAGCTGACAAAGAAACCAGTCCAGGAGCGAGTATAAATACTCCTCCCATCTTGAGAGAGAGGCCAACCACATTAACCCTGAGAGAACAGGACATTAACCATGTCCTAACCATTATAATAAATGAAATGTGGATTACATCTGCGCTGCTGCGACAAATAATAGATCCAGATATACTGTTAGGGTGTTCGGGTGGTTTATTCAACGCGTTTCGAAGCTCAAAGGCTTCTTCTTCAGGAAGTTTCCACACAAAGATAACCTTGATATCTTTGTGTGGAAACTTCCTGAAAAAGAAGCCTTTGAGCTTCGAAACGCGTTGAATAAACCACCCGAACACCCTAACAGTATATCTGGATCTATTATTTGTCGCAGCAGCGCAGATGTAATCCACATTTCATTTATTATAACGGTTCTGAGAGGTCGCAACGCCGACCTGTGGATCTGCAGCAGCTGACAAATACACGCTTGTACTGTGTACTACCAGGTGAGCAGTTCTCTCACAATTGATTAAGAACAATCCTGGGGATAAGACCCTATTTGCGCTTTTTTTGTCTCCTATCTTTCAATACTAATGTCCTAACCATGGCAGATTTATTGTAGAAGAGAGACTGTGGGAGTCCAATGAGCGAATTGATGCTTCACTTCTGCTGCAGAGATTCCTTGCAGGCTTAAAGAAGAGAGGGCATAAGGGGAGTACTGTGATGCTAATGTCAGCGACCCTGCATTTTCACCCTCCCGGCAGTAAACCCAGCCATGCAGCAGTGTCCTTGATCCCTGCCATGTTTCCTTGTGCCTGCCATGCAGGCCACCTGACAGCTTAGTGACTCTTAAAGGGGCAACACATGCATTTTGGAAATTCCCCCAGATAATAGCTGGGAGGCATAAAGTATATAAAGCACGCTCCCCAGTAGGAGGTGCCTGAGCAACGTTTTTCATTTCCTAGTGTTGTGCAGCTAGTAAGTTGCCAGGTCCCTCTATCCTGTCTTGTATGAGTCTGAACCTTTTTCTATATCTTGGGTTGTATAGTCCTAAACTCTAAAAGCCAAAGCTGTGGTACCTGAACCCTGAAGCCACACCTGCAGTATCTGAATCCTGACACTGCTCCGATGGTACCTGAACCCTGACACCGCAGCTCCTGTACCTGAGTCTCACACCACTCCTGCGGTACCTGAATCTTGACATCACACCTTCAGTAACTAAGTCTCACACTGCACCTGAGGTACTTGAGTCTGACACTGTTCCTGTGGTACCTGAATCTTGATACTGCACCTGTGGTACTTGAACCCTGACACCGCTTCAAGTGTACCTGAGCCTGACTCCACTCCTGCGGTACTTGAGCCTGACACCGCTCCGGAGGTACTTGAGCTTAAAGCCGCATCAGTGATATCTGAACAAGAAGCCGCTCCCACCGTACTCGATCCTTTAACCGTTCCAATGGTACTAGAACCACCACCAGGGTCTTTCCAAGTTAGCATTCCAGAGCCCGCAGCGCAGCCAATCAACAAACTTTAAAGCTGTGGATACTTCCAGCCCCATCATAGCCATGCCAAATTATGACCTCACGTTGTTGTTTTCATTAATTTATTAACATGTACAGAAAGCTACAAATGCAAGGCACTGCTCCACTCCACCACTTAGACCTCCACATCATGGTTCAAGATTATTAAAAAAAAAATGTTATTATATGTTATTTTAAGTCATTTTCCTATCCACATTTGTTTGCAGGGCAATTGTCCTACTCTTACCCCCATTTTGCAGCCCCTTAGCCTTTATTACAAACATTTTACAGCCATTACGCAGCATTAAAATTCAGGACCCCATTAACTTCTATGAGGTTCAGGTCTGGGGTCTTTGGACTCAAGTTCAGCCAAACCCAACAATCCTGAACTTCCACAGATCTGCTCATTCACACTGTCTGGGCCTCCTAGTATCCATCAGCTGCCTCCCTACACCCAGCGATTCTATTATTGCTAGATCTGAAGGAGGAACTGCTGCCAACACTTCCTATACTGTATGCACAGTGCTTGTTCTGTGCTGTTTATACAGTGAGCAGGAAGGTGGAGGTGGTATTACACCAACTCTACCTTCTCTGTAGGGAGTCAGCTGTGTCTGACTGATGGCCCCCTGCTCTTGCTGCTGCATGATCTTATACAAAATGTTAGTACAGAGTGGAATGCAAATGTTTGAAGTCTATGGGTCGTCCGGAAGTAGTTAAAATAAAAAAAATATGTAAAAGCTCATTTTGACGACAATGTTCAATTTGTATGCATTCCTCTTTCAACAAATGCAACAAATATATTTTATTAAACCATCAATGAAGGAAATTTGTCATGAGGGAATTGTTTACTATTGAATGTATTACTTTTATTTGTGCCAAATTTTTCAAAATGTAATAATAATAATAATAATAATAATCTTTATTAAATGTAACATGATGTTTGATAAATTTCTCCCATTTTAGATAAAACTCTGTTTAAAACATTTGTTCTCACTTTTTTACACTATTGATCATACTGGAGAGAAAATGTGACTTTTTTGGGACTTATTAAAAAGTTGCTATTCAAAAATTACTAACCATGCCAACCCCCTACTCACTTTTTAAAAGTGGTGTAAGATTGCAGAATATCACAATTTCTTTTACAAAAACAACACAAGACAAATTTTGTACATTTTTGTTGCCACTAAAAATTGTCACTAAAGCCTTGGTATCCCCTTAATGTATTTTAGATGTGCCATAGTGATTGAAATACATCAAATAAATATGAAATCAATCTATAATCTTTATCTCTATAGCATCCAAAATACAATTCTCTTTATCAACAAAACAAAGGGTGCAGTTAATAAGGTTCTTAAAACAATTATGCTAATAAACTGAATTAAAACCCAACTAAATACACTACAGCAATTGTGGTAGTCCATCTACATTTGGAGATATTGTTTTAATTTTCTTTTTTTGTCATAAAACCCTACTGTGAAATTTATTTTGGGAATTTTCTCAGAAGCCATTTTTATTTCTAATTAAGCCCACTAAATACTTTCATTTGCTTGTTTCTAAACACTGGCATGCAGTAAGACTTTTATCAGCCAAACATTTTCTTGCAGTTCTTAGCACAATTCTAGTTAAATGTTTGATCAAACGTTAAATGTGTTCAAGACAAAAAGCTACATTGTGCTTCTTTTCGGCAATGAGTTCTAAAGTCAGAATGTATGCCTGAGAGCTAGTTACATGGACTAGTCAAAAGAATACACAAAATAGAATAAAATACAACAAATCTATCATTTAAAAATAGGTAGCTATTTATTTCATTCTTTTTTTTACAAATGTATGTATGCTAGCACACTTTGAGCCACATTTGTTAACCCCTTCAAGACCCAGCCTATTTTGACCTTAAAGACCTTGCCGTTTTTTGCAATTCTGACCAGTGTCCCTTTATGAGGTAATAACTCAGGAACGCTTCAACGGATCCTAGCGGTTCTGAGATTGTTTTTTCGTGACATATTGGGCTTCATGTTAGTGGTAAATTTAGGTCAATAAATTCTGCATTTATTTGTGATAAACACGGAAATTTGGCGAAAATTTGGAAAATTTCGCAATTTTCACATTTTGAATTTTTATTCTGTTAAACCAGAGAGATATGTGACACAAAATAGTTAATAAATAACATTTCCCACATGTTTACTTTACATCAGCACAATTTTGGAAACAAAATTTTTTTTTGTTAGGAAGTTATAAGGGTTAAAATTCGACCAGCGATTTGTCATTTTTACAACGAAATTTACAAAACCATTTTTTTTAGGGACCACCTCACATTTGAAGTCAGTTTGAGGGGTCTATATGGCTGAAAATACCCAAAAGTGACACCATTCTAAAAACTGCACCCCTCAAGGTACTCAAAACCACATTCAAGAAGTTTATTAACCCTTCAGGTGCTTCACAGCAGCAGAAGCAACATGGAAGGAAAAAATGAACATTTAACTTTTTAGTCACAAAAATTATCTTTTAGCAACAATTTTTTTATTTTCCCAATGGTAAAAGGAGAAACTGAACCACGAAAGTTGTTGTCCAATTTGTCCTGAGTACGCTGATACCTCATATGTGGGGGTAAACCACTGTTTTGGCGCACGGCAGGGCTTGGAAGGGAAGGAGCGCCATTTGACTTTTTGAATCAAAAATTGGCTCCACTCTTTAGCGGACACCATGTCACGTTTGGAGAGCCCCCGTGTGCCTAAAAATTGGAGCTCCCCCACAAGTGACCCCATTTTGGAAACTAGACGCCCCAAGGAACTTATCTAGATGCATAGTGAGCACTTTGAACCCCCAGGTGCTTCACAAATTGATCCGTAAAAATGAAAAAGTACTTTTTTTTCACCAAAAAATTCTTTTAGCCTCAATTTTTTCATTTTCACATGGGCAACAGGATAAAATGGATCCTAAAATATGTTGGGCAATTTCTCCTGAGTACACCAATACCTCACATGTGGAGGTAAACCACTGTTTGGGCACATGGTAAGGCTCGGAAGGGAAGGAGCGCCATTTGACTTTTTGAATGAAAAATTATTTCCATCGTTAGCGGACACCATGTCGCGTTTGGATAGCCCCTGTGTGCCTAAACATTGGAGCTCCCGCACAAGTGACCCCATTTTGGAAACTAGACCCCCCAAGGAACTTATCTAGATGCATATTGAGCACTTTAAACCCCCAGGTGCTTCACAGAAGTTTATAACGCAGAGCCATGAAAATAAAAAATAATTTTTCTTTCCTCAAAAATGATTTTTTAGCCTGGAATTTCCTATTTTGCCAAGGATAATAGGAGAAATTGGACCCCAAATATTGTTGTCCAGTTTGTCCTGAGTACGCTGATACCCCATATGTGGGGGTAAACCACTGTTTGGGCGCACGGCAGGGCTCGGAAGGGATGGCACGCCATTTGGCTTTTTAAATGGAAAATTAGCTCCAATCATTAGCGGACACCATGTCACGTTTGGAGAGCCCCTGTGTGCCTAAACATTGGAGATCCCCCAGAAATGACACCATTTTAGAAACTAGACCCCCAAAGGAACTAATCTAGATGTGTGGTGAGGACTTTAAACCCCCAAGTGCTTCACAGAAGTTTATAACGCAGAGCCATGAAAATAAAAAAAAAAATTATTTTCTCAAAAATGATCTTTTAGCCTGCAATTTTTTATTTTCCCAAGGGTAACAGGAGAAATTTGACCCCAAAAGTTGTTGTCCAGTTTCTCCTGAGTACGCTGATACCCCATATGTGGGGGTAAATCACTGTTTGGGCACATGCCGGGGCTCGGAAGTGAAGTAGTGACGTTTTGAAATGCAGACTTTGATGGAATGCTCTGTGGGCGTCACGTTGCGTTTGCAGAGCCCCTGATGTGGCTTAACAGTAGAAACCCCCCACAAGTGACCCCATTTTGGAAACTAGACCCCCAAAGGAACTTATCTAGATGCATATTGAGCACTTTAAACCCCCAGGTGCTTCACAGAAGTTTATAATGCCAAGCCGTGAAAATAATAAATACGTTTTCTTTCCTCAAAAATAATTATTTAGCCCAGAATTTTTTAATTTTCCCAAGGGTAACAGGAGAAATTTGACCCCAATATTTGTTGTCCAGTTTCTCCTGAGTACGGTGATACCCCATATGTGGGGGTAAACTACTGTTTGGGCACATGCCGGGGCTTGGAATTGAAGTAGTGACGTTTTGAAATGCAGACTTTGATGGAATGCTCTGCGGGCGTCACGTTGCGTTTGCAGAGCCCCTGATGTGCCTAAACAGTAGAAACCCCCCACAAGTGACCCCATTTTGGAAACTAGACCCTGAAAGGAACTTATCTAGATGTGTGGTGAGCACTTTGAACCCCCAAGTGCTTCATAGAAGTTTATAATGCAGAGCCGTGAAAATAATAAATACGTTTTCTTTCCTCAAAAATAATTATTTAGCCCAGAATTTTTTATTTTCCCAAGGGTTACAGGAGAAATTGGACCCCAAAAGTTGTTGTCCAGTTTCTCCTGAGTACGCTGATACCCCATGTGTGGGGGTAAACCACTGTTTGGGCACACGTCGGGGCTCAGAAGGGAAGTAGTGACTTTTGAAATGCAGACTTTGATGGAATGGTCTGCGGGTGTCACGTTGCGTTTGCAGAGCCCCTGGTGTGCCTAAACAGTAGAAACCCCCCACAAGTGACCCCATTTTAGAAACTAGACCCCCCAAGGAACTTATCTAGATATGTGGTGAGCACTTTGAACCCCCAAGTGCTTCACAGACGTTTACAACGCAGAGCCGTGAAAATAAAAAATCATTTTTCTTTCCTCAAAAATTATGTTTTAGCAAGCATTTTTTTAGATTCACAAGGGTAACAGGAGAAATTGGACCCCAGTAATTGTTGCGCAGTTTGTCCTGAGTATGCTGGTACCCCATATGTGGGGGTAAACCACTGTTTGGGCACACGTCAGGGCTCGGAAGTGAGGGAGCACCATTTGACTTTTTGAATACGAGATTGGCTGGAATCAATGGTGGCGCCATGTTGCGTTTGGAGACCCCTGATGTGCCTAAACAGTGGTAACCCCTCAATTCTAACTCCAACACTAACCCCAACACACCCCTAACCCTAATCCCAACTGTAGCCATAATCCTAATCACAACCCTAACCCCAACACACCCCTAACCACAACACTAACCCCAACACACCCTTAACCCTAACCACAACCCTAATTCCAACCCTAACCCTAAGGCTATGTGCCCACGTTGCGGATTCGTGTGAGATATTTCCGCACCATTTTTGAAAAATCTGCGGGTAAAAGGCACTGTGTTTTACCTGCGGATTTTCCGCGGATTTCCAGTGTTTTTTGTGCGGATTTCACCTGCGGATTCCTATTGAGGAACAGGTGTAAAACGCTGCGGAATCCGCACAAAGAATTGACATGCTGTGGAAAATACAACGCAGCGTTCCCGCGCGGTATTTTCCGCACCATGGGCACAGCGGATTTGGTTTTTCATATGTTTACATGGTACTGTAAACCTGATGGAACACTGCTGCGAATCCGCAGCCAAATCAGCACCGTGTGCACATAGCCTAATTCTAAAGGTATGTGCACACGCTGCAGAAAATGCTGCGGATCCGCAGCAGTTTCCCATGAGTGTACAGTTCAATGTAAACCTATGGCAAACAAAAATCGCTGTACACATGCTGCGGAAAAACTGCACGGAAACGCAGCGGTTTACATTCCGCAGCATTTCACTTCTTTGTGCGGATTCCGCAGCGGTTTTACAACTGCTCCAATAGAAAATCGCAATTGTAAAACCGCAGTGAAATGCGCAGAAAAAAACGCGGTAAATCCGCCATAAATCCGCAGCGGTTTAGCACTGCGGATTTATCAAATCCGCAGCGGAAAAATCCGCAGAGGACCAGAGTACGTGTGCACATTCCTAACCCTAACCCTAACCCTAGCCCTAACCCTAGCCCTAACCCTAACCCTACCCCTAACCCTACCCCTAACCCTACCCCTAACCCTAGCCCTAACCCTAGCCCTACCCCTAACCCTACCCCTAACCCTAACCCTACCCCTAACCCTAACCCTATTCTAACATTAGTGGAAAAAAAAAAATTTCTTTATTTTTTTATTGTCCCTACCTATGGGGGTGACAAAGGGGGGGGGGTCATTTATTATTTTTTTTATTTTGATCACTGAGATATAATCTATCTCAGTGATCAAAATGCACTTTGGAACGAATCTGCCGGCCGGCAGATTCGGCGGGCGCACTGCGCATGCGCCCGCCATTTTGGAAGATGGCGGCGCCCGGGAGAAGACGGACAGGACCACGGCTGGATCGGTAAGTATGATAGGGTGGGGGGGGACCACGGGGGGGGGGATCGGAGCACGGGGGGGGGAATCGGAGCGCGGGAGGGGTGGAACGGAGCGCGGGGGGCGTGGAACGGAGCACGGGGGGGCTGGAACGGAGCACGGGGGGCTGGAACGGAGCACGGGGGGGTGGATCGGAGTGCAGGGGGGGTGATTGGAGCACGGGGGGGTGATTGGAGCACGGGGGAGCGGACACGAGCACGGGGGGAGCGGAGCACTGGACGGAGGGGAGCCGGAGCAGTGTACCGGCCAGATCGGGGGGCTGGGGGGGCGATCGGAGGGGTGGGGTGGGGGCACATTAGTATTTCCAGCCATGGCCGATGATATTTCAGCATCAGCCATGGCTGGATTGTAATATTTCACCCGTTATAATGGGTGAAATATTACAAATCGCTCTGATTGGCAGTTTCACTTTCAACAGCCAATCAGAGCGATCGTAGCCACGAGGGGGTGAAGCCACCCCCCCTGGGCTAAACTACCACTCCCCCTGTCCCTGCAGATCGGGTGAAATGGGAGTTAACCCTTTCACCCGGTCTGCAGGGACGCGATCTTTCCATGACGCCGCATAGGCGTCATGGGTCGGATTGGCACCGACTTTCATGACGCCTACGTGGCGTCAAAGGTCGGGAAGGGGTTAATATTGTTGCATTAGATATTCTGAATTTAGTGCTCATTCACCACAACACCAGAGTTTGCAGGTACAGGTCACGTCTGTAGACAGAAGAAAATATATTAACTGTCGGTAAAAGTGAACATATGCAATATTAAGACATATAAGAAAAAACATTTCTACATTACTAAAAAGTTTGTCTCAATATTGATCTTCAGTATTGCAGCATTGAAGTCTCCTTGCTTCCTGATTATTTGCCTGTTCATACAAGGGGCAATGTCATTCTGCTCGCTGGATCTGTGTACTCTCCAGTGCTGCTAAGAGAAGCTGCTTACCCTCTGCAACATCAGAGGAGCATTGATAGAGAAACTGGCCAAATTCAGCAAACTGGCCAGCTTCAACCAACTCACCCCCCAGCCTATTTTCCCCCTTCTGACCAGGCAAAAATCTACAATTCTGACCTTTATGTGGTAATAAATCTGAAACACTTCAACATATCCCAGTGATTCTGAGACTGTTTTGTTCATGAGTAGTGTTGAGCGATACCTTCCGATATCGGAAAGTATCGGTATCGGATAGGATCGGCCGATATTCAAAAAATATCGGATATCGCTGATACCGATACCCGATCCCAATGCAAGTCAATGGGACCAAAATATCGGAATTAAAATAAACCCTTTCTTTCCTTGTAAGTTCATTCTACTTGAAGGAAAACAACTAAGAATAATGCAGGATGTATTTGGGGAGGTGGCGGAGACATTAAAGTCAAAGAGGTTTAGCCCAATCAAATAGAATAGCATGTTTTTTTTTTTTTTTTTAAAGACGTTCGGAGTGACAAAGATATTGACTATGTAAATTTTTTTTTTATTTTGTCAGATATTGATGTTTCACTATTCCACACCCTTCAACTGTTATTATTCTTCCTATTCTACTTCTTTATCATATTTTCATTTGTGACAGGCATTCCCGTAGTTGTTATCTATAAAAATTGGAAGATTACACCTTCCGTTCTGCCAGTCACAAAAGTTACATTTGTCCGCGTTCAGTTTGGCCTGCAGCATCAGGCTTTATCCAGGGGCACCACGAGGAGGAACGGACTCACCCCCATACACTGCTTAGTCTTCTTCTGCATATAATTTAGATAATATCTTTTGCTCTGATATTAAGTGTTATGCTTAATGTTCTTCTGCTCTTTGTTCTGCAGCCTCTTGTTCTTCTGCATCTCGGTCTTCCATGTCGTCGTCTCCAGGGTCGTCGTCTCCAGTGTCGTCGTCTCCGCAGTCGTCGTCTCCGCGGTCGTCGTCGTCATCGGGGTGGTCTTTCTGGTCGTCGACGTTAGGGTCTTCAACTTGGAAATGTAGCAGAAGGTACAAGAAGGCTGAGAAAATGCCAAGAACCAGCTGATGGAACTGGAACTCGGATGGCTACCCGAAGGTTCAAGAGCCTATGGAACTACCGAGGACCAGCTGACGTTGGCGGAACTCGGATACCCAGAAGGAGGCACCTAAGCCAAAGGCTCTGCCCGGAACCAGCTGATGGTACTGGAACCAGGATGGGGAGCAGAAGGTACAAGAGCAAAAGACACTGCCGAGAACCAGCTGACGGTACTGGAACCCGGATGGGTAGCCGAAGGTCCAAGAGCCAATGGAACTACCGAAGACCAGCTGACGTTACTGGAACCCAGTTACTAAGCAGGAGGTACCCGTGCCTGAAAGCACTACCAAGGACCACCTGACGTTGGTGGAACTTGGATACCCAGAAGGAGGCACCTAAGCCAAAGGCTCTGCCCGGAACCAGCTGACGGTACTGGAACCAGGAGGGGAGCAGAAGGTACAAGAGCAAAAGACATTGCCGAGAACCAGCTGACGGTGCTGGAACCAGGTGGTGGACCCGAAGGCCCACAGGAGAGGAGAGAACAGCTAGGCCGCGAGGCAGCCGCAGTTACCGAACCCCAACAGTCCTACAGGGGGAGCTGGGCCTACTGGCACTACAGAACCAGCCTTGACTACCAATTCATGCAGCCCACATAGGAAGCTCCCAAACTGGAGGCACCCTGGAGTTGGCTAACCCGACCGCAACACGACGGGGCAAGCATAGGCATCTCAGCGAGTTTGACACAACCCGGAAACAGCTGACGGTGCTGAAACCAGGTTTGGCACGAGGGAGTACCTGTGACAAAAACACTGCCGAGAACCAGCTGGCGGTGCTGGAACCCGGATGCGTTGCCCCAGTGTGCAAGAGCCAATGGCACGACCGAGGACCAGCTGACGGTGCTGGAACCCGGTTACTAAGCTGTAGGTGACCGCGCTTAAAAGCACTACCGAGGACCGCCTGGCGTTGGCGGAACTCGGATACCCAGGAGGAGGCACCTAAGCCAAAGGCTCGGCCTGGAACCAGCTGACGGTGCTGGAACCAGGTGGTGGACCCGAAGGCCCACAGGAGAGGAGAGAACAGCTAGGCCGCGAGGCAGCCGCAGTTACCGAACCCCAACAGTCCTACAGGGGGAGCTGGGCCTACTGGCACTACAGAACCAGCCTTGACTACCAATTCATGCAGCCCACATAGGAAGCTCCTAAACTGGAGGCACTCTGGAGTTGGCTAACCCGACCGCAACACGACCGGGCAAGCATAGGCGTCTCAGCGAGTTTGACACAACCCGGAAACAGCTGACGGTGCTGAAACCAGGTTTGGCACGAGGGAGTACCTGTGACAAAAACACTGCCGAGAACCAGCTTGCGGTGCTGGAACCCGGATGCGTTGCCCCAGTGTGCAAGAGCCAATGGCACGACCGAGGACCAGCTGACGGTGCTGGAACCCGGTTACTAAGCTGTAGGTGACCGCGCTTAAAAGCACTACCGAGGACCGCCTGGCGTTGGCGGAACTCGGATACCCAGGAGGAGGCACCTAAGCCAAAGGCTCGGCCTGGAACCAGCTGACGGTGCTGGAACCAGGTGGTGGACCCGAAGGCCCACAGGAGAGGAGAGAACAGCTAGGCCGCGAGGCAGCCGCAGTTACCGAACCCCAACAGTCCTACAGGGGGAGCTGGGCCTACTGGCACTACAGAACCAGCCTTGACTACCAATTCATGCAGCCCACATAGGAAGCTCCTAAACTGGAGGCACTCTGGAGTTGGCTAACCCGACCGCAACACGACCGGGCAAGCATAGGCGTCTCAGCGAGTTTGACACAACCCGGAAACAGCTGACGGTGCTGAAACCAGGTTTGGCACGAGGGAGTACCTGTGACAAAAACACTGCCGAGAACCAGCTTGCGGTGCTGGAACCCGGATGCGTTGCCCCAGTGTGCAAGAGCCAATGGCACGACCGAGGACCAGCTGACGGTGCTGGAACCCGGTTACTAAGCTGTAGGTGCCCGCGCTTAAAAGCACTACCGAGGACCGCCTGGCGTTGGCGGAACTCGGATACCCAGGAGGAGGCACCTAAGCCAAAGGCTCGGCCCGGAACCAGCTGACGGTGCTGGAACCAGGTGGTGGACCCGAAGGCCCACAGGAGAGGAGAGAACAGCTAGGCCGCGAGGCAGCCGCAGTTACCGAACCCCAACAGTCCTACAGGGGGAGCTGGGCCTACTGGCACTACAGAACCAGCCTTGACTACCAATTCATGCAGCCCACATAGGAAGCTCCTAAACTGGAGGCACCCTGGAGTTGGCTAACCCGACCGCAACACAACGGGGCAAGCATAGGCGTCTCAGCGAGTTTGACACAACCCGGAAACAGCTGACGGTGCTGAAACCAGGTTTGGCACGAGGGAGTACCTGTGACAAAAACTCTGCCGAGAACCAGCTGGCGGTGCTGGAACCCGGATGCGTTGCCCCAGTGTGCAAGAGCCAATGGCACGACCGAGGACCAGCTGACGGTGCTAGAACCCAGTTACTAAGCTGTAGGTGCCCACGCTTAAAAGCACTACCGAGGACCGCCTGGCGTTGGCGGAACTCGGATACCCAGGAGGAGGCACCTAAGCCAAAGGCTCGGCCCGGAACCAGCTGACGGTGCTGGAACCAGGTGGTGGACCCGAAGGCCCACAGGAGAGGAGAGAACAGCTAGGCCGCGAGGCAGCCGCAGTTACCGAACCCCAACAGTCCTACAGGGGGAGCTGGGCCTACTGGCACTACAGAACCAGCCTTGACTACCAATTCATGCAGCCCACATAGGAAGCTCCTAAACTGGAGGCACCCTGGAGTTGGCTAACCCGACCGCAACACGACGGGGCAAGCATAGGCGTCTCAGCGAGTTTGACACAACCCGGAAACAGCTGACGGTGCTGAAACCAGGTTTGGCACGAGGGAGTACCTGTGACAAAAACACTGCCGAGAACCAGCTGGCGGTGCTGGAACCCGGATGCGTTGCCCCAGTGTGCAAGAGCCAATGGCACGACCGAGGACCAGCTGACGGTGCTGGAACCCGGTTACTAAGCTGTAGGTGCCCGCGCTTAAAAGCACTACCGAGGACCGCCTGGCGTTGGCGGAACTCGGATACCCAGGAGGAGGCACCTAAGCCAAAGGCTCGGCCCAGAACCAGCTGACGGTGCTGGAACCAGGTGGTGGACCCGAAGGCCCACAGGAGAGGAGAGAACAGCTAGGCCGCGAGGCAGACGCAGTTACCGAACCCCAACAGTCCTACAGGGGGAGCTGGGCCTACTGGCACTACAGAACCAGCCTTGACTACCAATTCATGCAGCCCACATAGGAAGCTCCTAAACTGGAGGCACCCTGGAGTTGGCTAACCCGACCGCAACACGATGGGGCAAGCATAGGCGTCTCAGCGAGTTTGACACAACCCGGAAACAGCTGACGGTGCTGAAACCAGGTTTGGCACGAGGGAGTACCTGTGACAAAAACACTGCCGAGAACCAGCTGGCGGTGCTGGAACCCGGATACGTTGCCCCAGTGTGCAAGAGCCAATGGCACGACCGAGGACCAGCTGACGGTGCTGGAACCCGGTTACTAAGCTGTAGGTGCCCGCGCTTAAAAGCACTACCGAGGACCGCCTGGCATTGGCGGAACTCGGATACCCAGGAGGAGGCACCTAAGCCAAAGGCTCGGCCCGGAACCAGCTGACGGTGCTGGAACCAGGTGGTGGACCCGAAGGCCCACAGGAGAGGAGAGAACAGCTAGGCCGCGAGGCAGACGCAGTTACCGAACCCCAACAGTCCTACAGGGGGAGCTGGGCCTACTGGCACTACAGAACCAGCCTTGACTACCAATTCATGCAGCCCACATAGGAAGCTCCCAAACTGGAGGCACCCTGGAGTTGGCTAACCCGACCGCAACACGACGGGGCAAGCATAGGCATCTCAGCGAGTTTGACACAACCCGGAAACAGCTGACGGTGCTGAAACCAGGTTTGGCACGAGGGAGTACCTGTGACAAAAACACTGCCGAGAACCAGCTGGCGGTGCTGGAACCCGGATGCGTTGCCCCAGTGTGCAAGAGCCAATGGCACGACCGAGGACCAGCTGACGGTGCTGGAACCCGGTTACTAAGCTGTAGGTGCCCGTGCTTAAAAGCACTACCGAGGACCGCCTGGCGTTGGCGGAACTCGGATACCCAGGAGGAGGCACCTAAGCCAAAGGCTCGGCCCGGAACCAGCTGACGGTGCTGGAACCAGGTGGTGAACCCGAAGGCCCACAGGAGAGGAGAGAACAGCTAGGCCGCGAGGCAGACGCAGTTACCGAACCCCAACAGTCCTACAGGGGGAGCTGGGCCTACTGGCACTACAGAACCAGCCTTGACTACCAATTCATGCAGCCCACATAGGAAGCTCCTAAACTGGAGGCACCCTGGAGTTGGCTAACCCGACCGCAACACGACGGGGCAAGCATAGGCGTCTCAGCGAGTTTGACACAACCCGGAAACAGCTGACGGTGCTGAAACCAGGTTTGGCACGAGGGAGTACCTGTGACAAAAACACTGCTGAGAACCAGCTTGCGGTGCTGGAACCCGGATGCGTTGCCCCAGTGTGCAAGAGCCAATGGCACGACCGAGGACCAGCTGACGGTGCTGGAACCCGGTTACTAAGCTGTAGGTGCCCGCGCTTAAAAGCACTACCGAGGACCGCCTGGCGTTGGCGGAACTCGGATACCCAGGAGGAGGCACCTAAGCCAAAGGCTCGGCCCGGAACCAGCTGACGGTGCTGGAACCAGGTGGTGGACCCGAAGGCCCACAGGAGAGGAGAGAACAGCTAGGCCGCGAGGCAGACGCAGTTACCGAACCCCAACAGTCCTACAGGGGGAGCTGGGCCTACTGGCACTACAGAACCAGCCTTGACTACCAATTCATGCAGCCCACATAGGAAGCTCCTAAACTGGAGGCACCCTGGAGTTGGCTAACCTGACCGCAACACGACGGGGCAAGCACAGGCGTCTCAGCGAGTTTGACACAACCCGGAAACAGCTGACGGTGCTGAAACCAGGTTTGGCACGAGGGAGTACCTGTGACAAAAACACTGCCGAGAACCAGCTGGCGGTGCTGGAACCCGGATGCGTTGCCCCAGTGTGCAAGAGCCAATGGCACGACCGAGGACCAGCTGACGGTGCTGGAACCCGGTTACTAAGCTGTAGGTGCCCGCGCTTAAAAGCACTACCGAGGACCGCCTGGCGTTGGCGGAACTCGGATACCCAGGAGGAGGCACCTAAGCCAAAGGCTCGGCCCGGAACCAGCTGACGGTGCTGGAACCAGGTGGTGGACCCGAAGGCCCACAGGAGAGGAGAGAACAGCTAGGCCGCGAGGCAGACGCAGTTACCGAACCCCAACAGTCCTACAGGGGGAGCTGGGCCTACTGGCACTACAGAACCAGCCTTGACTACCAATTCATGCAGCCCACATAGGAAGCTCCTAAACTGGAGGCACCCTGGAGTTGGCTAACCCGACCGCAACACGACGGGGCAAGCATAGGCGTCTCAGCGAGTTTGACACAACCCGGAAACAGCTGACGGTGCTGAAACCAGGTTTGGCACGAAGGAGTACCTGTGACAAAAACACTGCCGAGAACCAGCTGGCGGTGCTGGAACCCGGATGCGTTGCCCCAGTGTGCAAGAGCCAATGGCACGACCGAGGACCAGCAGACGGTGCTGGAACCCGGTTACTAAGCTGTAGGTGCCCGCGCTTAAAAGCACTACCGAGGACCGCCTGGCGTTGGCGGAACTCGGATACCCAGGAGGAGGCATCTAAGCCAAAGGCTCGGCCCGGAACCAGCTGACGGTGCTGGAACCAGGTGGTGGACCCGAAGGCCCACAGGAGAGGAGAGAACAGCTAGGCCGCGAGGCAGCCGCAGTTACCGAACCCCAACAGTCCTACAGGGGGAGCTGGGCCTACTGGCACTACAGAACCAGCCTTGACTACCAATTCATGCAGCCCACATAGGAAGCTCCTAAACTGGAGGCACCCTGGAGTTGGCTAACCCGACCGCAACACAACGGGGCAAGCATAGGCGTCTCAGCGAGTTTGACACAACCCGGAAACAGCTGACGGTGCTGAAACCAGGTTTGGCACGAGGGAGTACCTGTGACAAAAACTCTGCCGAGAACCAGCTGGCGGTGCTGGAATCCGGATGCGTTGCCCCAGTGTGCAAGAGCCAATGGCACGACCGAGGACCAGCTGACGGTGCTAGAACCCGGTTACTAAGCTGTAGGTGCCCACGCTTAAAAGCACTACCGAGGACCGCCTGGCGTTGGCGGAACTCGGATACCCAGGAGGAGGCACCTAAGCCAAAGGCTCGGCCCGGAACCAGCTGACGGTGCTGGAACCAGGTGGTGGACCCGAAGGCCCACAGGAGAGGAGAGAACAGCTAGGCCGCGAGGCAGACGCAGTTACCGAACCCCAACAGTCCTACAGGGGGAGCTGGGCCTACTGGCACTACAGAACCAGCCTTGACTACCAATTCATGCAGCCCACATAGGAAGCTCCTAAACTGGAGGCACCCTGGAGTTGGCTAACCCGACCGCAACACGACGGGGCAAGCATAGGCGTCTCAGCGAGTTTGACACAACCCGGAAACAGCTGACGGTGCTGAAACCAGGTTTGGCACGAGGGAGTACCTGTGACAAAAACACTGCCGAGAACCAGCTGGCGGTGCTGGAACCCGGATGCGTTGCCCCAGTGTGCAAGAGCCAATGGCACGACCGAGGACCAGCTGACGGTGCTGGAACCCGGTTACTAAGCTGTAGGTGCCCGCACTTAAAAGCACTACCGAGGACCGCCTGGCGTTGGCGGAACTCGGATACCCAGGAGGAGGCACCTAAGCCAAAGGCTCGGCCCGGAACCAGCTGACGGTGCTGGAACCAGGTGGTGGACCCGAAGGCCCACAGGAGAGGAGAGAACAGCTAAGCCGCGAGGCAGCCGCAGTTACCGAACCCCAACAGTCCTACAGGGGGAGCTGGGCCTACTGGCACTACAGAACCAGCCTTGACTACCAATTCATGCAGCCCACATAGGAAGAATCCTAAACTGGAGGCACCCTGGAGTTGGCTAACCCGACCGCAACACGACGGGGCAAGCATAGGCGTCTCAGCGAGTTTGACACAACCCGGAAACAGCTGACGGTGCTGAAACCAGGTTTGGCACGAGGGAGTACCTGTGACAAAAACACTGCCGAGAACCAGCTGGCGGTGCTGGAACCCGGATGCATTGCCCCAGTGTGCAAGAGCCAATGGCACGACCGAGGACCAGCTGACGGTGCTGGAACCTGGTTACTAAGCTGTAGGTGCCCGCGCTTAAAAGCACTACCGAGGACCGCCTGGCGTTGGCGGAACTCGGATACCCAGGAGGAGGCACCTAAGCCAAAGGCTCGGCCTGGAACCAGCTGACGGTGCTGGAACCAGGTGGTGGACCCGAAGGCCCACAGGAGAGGAGAGAACAGCTAGGCCGCGAGGCAGACGCAGTTACCGAACCCCAACAGTCCTACAGTGGGAGCTGGGCCTACTGGCACTACAGAACCAGCCTTGACTACCAATTCATGCAGCCCACATAGGAAGCTCCTAAACTGGAGGCACCCTGGAGTTGGCTAACCCGACCGCAACACGATGGGGCAAGCATAGGCGTCTCAGCGAGTTTGACACAACCCGGAAACAGCTGACGGTGCTGAAACCAGGTTTGGCACGAGGGAGTACCTGTGACAAAAACACTGCCGAGAACCAGCTGGCGGTGCTGGAACCCGGATGCGTTGCCCCAGTGTGCAAGAGCCAATGGCACGACCGAGGACCAGCTGACGGTGCTGGAACCCGGTTACTAAGCTGTAGGTGCCCGCGCTTAAAAGCACTACCGAGGACCGCCTGGCGTTGGCGGAACTCGGATACCCAGGAGGAGGCACCTAAGCCAAAGGCTCGGCCCGGAACCAGCTGACGGTGCTGGAACCAGGTGGTGGACCCGAAGGTCCACAGGAGAGGGGAGAACAGCTAGGCCGTGAGGCAGACGCAGTTACCGAACCCCAACAGTCCTACAGGGGGAGCTGGGCCTACTGGCACTACAGAACCAGCCTTGACTACCAATTCATGCAGCCCACATAGGAAGCTCCTAAACTGGAGGCACCCTGGAGTTGGCAAACCCGACCGCAACACGACGGGGCAAGCATAGGCATCTCAGCGAGTTTGACACAACCCGGAAACAGCTGACGGCGCTGAAACCAGGTTTGGCACGAGGGAGTACCTGTGACAAAAACTCTGCCGAGAACCAGCTGGCGGTGCTGGAACCCGGATGCGTTGCCCCAGTGTGCAAGAGCCAATGGCACGACCGAGGACCAGCTGACGGTGCTAGAACCCGGTTACTAAGCTGTAGGTGCCCACGCTTAAAAGCACTACCGAGGACCGCCTGGCGTTGGCGGAACTCGGATACCCAGGAGGAGGCACCTAAGCCAAAGGCTCGGCCCGGAACCAGCTGACGGTGCTGGAACCAGGTGGTGGACCCGAAGGCCCACAGGAGAGGAGAGAACAGCTAGGCCGCGAGGCAGCCGCAGTTACCGAACCCCAACAGTCCTACAGGGGGAGCTGGGCCTACTGGCACTACAGAACCAGCCTTGACTACCAATTCATGCAGCCCACATAGGAAGCTCCTAAACTGGAGGCACCCTGGAGTTGGCTAACCCGACCGCAACACGACGGGACAAGCATAGGCGTCTCAGCGAATTTGACACAACCCGGAAACAGCTGACGGTGCTGAAACCAGGTTTGGCACGAGGGAGTACCTGTGACAAAAACACTGCCGAGAACCAGCTGGCGGTGCTGGAACCCGGATGCGTTGCCCCAGTGTGCAAGAGCCAATGGCACAACCAAGGACCAGCTGACGGTGCTGGAACCCGGTTACTAAGCTGTAGGTGCCCGCGCTTAAAAGCGCTACCGAGGACCGCCTGGCGTTGGTGGAACTCGGATACCCAGGAGGAGGCACCTAAGCCAAAGGCTCGGCCCGGAACCAGCTGACGGTGCTGGAACCAGGTGGTGGACCCGAAGGCCCACAGGAGAGGAGAGAACAGCTAGGCCGCGAGGCAGCCGCAGTTACCGAACCCCAACAGTCCTACAGGGGGAGCTGGGCCTACTGGCACTACAGAACCAGCCTTGACTACCAATTCATGCAGCCCACATAGGAAGCTCCTAAACTGGAGGCACCCTGGAGTTGGCTAACTCGACCGCAACACGACGGGGCAACGCATAGGTGTCTCAGTGAGTTTGACAGTACCTGGAAACAGCTGACAGTGCTGGAACCAGGCTGGGCACGAGGTAGTACCCGTGACAAACACACTGCCGAGAACCAGCTGGCGGTGCTGGAACCCAGATGCGTTGCCTATTAAAGATAGTCTTCCTAGAGCCCCAACTAGCGGTGCTGGAGCAAAGAGTAAGCAGGGGGAGCAGAGTGTAGGCTGAAGCCTGCACTGGAGGCAGCTTTGTGTCTGCGTTGCGTTTGCAGGACACTTTGCCGGCTACACAGTGGGGGAACAGCTGGCGTTGCTGAACCCCACTAACACAATGGCGGGTGTTTTTCTCTGTGCAGCTAGCACTTGCGAGCAAAAACTAGCGATGTTAGAGCCCGTGGTGAAGCAGGAGGAGGAGGAGAGGAGCAGAGTGTAGGCCGAAGCCTAGTTGAACCAATTTCAAAGGTAACCTTTAACCCCCCCTCAGGTGTTACAAAGTACAAGAGACACACCTTGTGCAGTATTAATGCTGCACAAGTGAAAGGTTGCTCTATTAATTTGTCTACTTGCACACGCTGAATGAAAGACGTACACAATTTAGCCCATTCTACAGTCAAACTGTAGTGGATGCGTGACTTGGCTTTTTAAGGAGACGCAGCACAGGTGTCCCAAATAACGCCTTGGTGCTTGGCGCAGCTTCCTGAGCGTTGTTATTTGCTGTACAGGAGTCTGCGCTCTTGTGTTATCCCTTGGCAATGCCCTGTTAGCGCTGCCCGTCTTATGACCTCATTTCATGTTGGCCGCTGCGGTTAACGATGGCCATAAATCCCAGACCCACAGTGCCTTTTCATAAAGTCACACTGCGGTGCTGGGATTCGTGGCCTTGAGCAGTAAATATTTTGGCCGCTCACACACGTCCTTACACCTGCTTCAGACTGTGCGGCCTCTGCTGATCCCTTCTCGCATGCCGCGGCCATGAGGCTGCACAGTCTGAAGAAGGCGGAAGGAGATGAGTGACGACAGGCGAACATATGCACTGCTCGTGCCCATAAACCACACCCTCGCTGACAAAATAAATAAGAAACCGAGTGGCGTTGTTTGGAGCAGGGCGGACGCACAGGCACAGCCAGCTAACCAATGATGTCAAAAGACGGGAAGCGCTACCAAGGGTGGTGCTGCGTATCATTAGAAAGGAAAGTCACACCTCAGGGACAGTGGAATGGTCTCAATGAGACACATTTTGTACGTGTTGAGTTCCACGTGGGCAAGTAGAAAAAGTCAGCCACCTTGTACAAATGCAACAGTACTGCTGTACTAGGTGGCTGTTATACATAGAAACACCTGCGGGTGGGGGGCAGGCTTCCTTCAATTTCAGTTCATGTGCCTGCGTGGCGTTTGCAGGTCACGTTGCCGGCTACACAGCAGGGGAACAGCTGGCGTTGCTGAACCCCACTAACACATTGGCTGGTGTTTTTCTCTGTGCAGCTAGCACTTCCGGGCCAAAACTAGCGGTGTTTGAGCCCAGGGGCAGCAGCAGGAGGAGAGGAGCAGAGTGTAGGCCGAAGCCTGCACTGGTGGCAGCTTTTGGTCGGTTGTGCCAGCGTGGCTTGTGCTGGACACGATGCCGGCTACACAGCAGGGGAACAGCTGGCGGTGCTGAACCCCACTAACACATTGGCTGGTGTTTTTCTCTGTGCAACTAGCACTTCAGGGCAAAAACTAGCGGTGTTAGAGCCCAGGGTCAGCAGGAGGAGGAGAGGAGCAGAGTGTAGGCCGAAGCCTAGTTGAACCAATTTCAAAGGTAACCTTTAACCCCCCCTCAGGTGTTGCAAGGTACAAGAGCCACACCTTGAACAGCATTAATGCTGCACAAGTCAAAGGTTGCTCTCTTAATTTTGCTCCTTGCACACGCTGAATAAAACACGTACACTATTTAGCCCATTCTACTGTCAAACAGTAGTGGAGGCGTGACTTTTCTTTTGAAGAAGACGCAGCACAGGTGTCAAAATTTACACCTAGGTGCTGGGCGCAGATTCCTTTCCATTGTTATTTGCAGTACAGGAGACTGCACTCTTGTGTTATCCATTGGCAATACCCTGTTAGTGCAGGCCATTTTATGACCTCATTTCATGTTGGCCAGTGCGGTTAACGATGGCCATAAATCCCAGACCCACAGTGCCTTTTCATAAAGTCACACTGCGGTGCTGGGATTCGTGGCCTTGTGCAGTAAATATGTTCGCCGCTGACACATGTCCTTACACCTGCTTCAGACTGGGCGGCCTCATCTGATCCCTTATCGCATGCCGCGGCCATGAGGCCACCCAGTCTGAAGAAGGCGGAAGGAGATGAGTGAACACAGGCAAACATATGCACTGCACATGCCCATCAATCACACCCTCGCTGTCCAACAAAATAAGACACCGAGGGGCGTTGTTTCGAGCAGGGCAGATGCACAGGCGCAGCCAGCTAACCAATGATGTCAAAAGACGGGAAGCGCTACCAAGGGTGGTGCTGCGTATCATTAAAAAGGAAAGTCACACCTCAGGGACATTGTAATGGTCTCTAATGAGACACATTTTGTACGTGTTGAGTTCCACGTGGGCAAGGAGAAAAAGTCAGCCACCTTGTACAAATGCAGCAGTACTGCTGTACAAGGTGGCTGTTATACATAGAAACACCTGGGGGTGGGGGGCAGGCTCCCTTCAATTTCAGTTCATGTGCCTGCGTGGCGTTTGCAGGACACGTTGCCGGCTACACAGCAGGGGAACAGCTGGCGGTGCTGAACCCCACTAACACATTGGCGGGTGTTTTTCTCTGTGCAGCGCGCATTTCCAGGCAAAAACTAGCGGTGTTTGAGCCCAGGGGCAGCAGGAGGAGAGGAGCAGAGTGTAGGCCGAAGCCTGCACTGGTGGCAGCTTTTGGTCGGTTGTGCCAGCGTGGCTTGTGCTGGACACGATGCCGGCTACACAGCAGGGGAACAGCTGGCGGTGCTGAACCCCACTAACACATTGGCGGGTGTTTTTCTCTGTGCAGCGCGCATTTCCGGGCAAAAACTAGCGGTGTTTGAGCCCAGGGGCAGCAGGAGGAGGAGAGGAGCAGAGTGTAGGCCGAAGCCTGCACTGGTGGCAGCTTTTGGTCGGTTGTGCCAGCGTGGCTTGTGCTGGACACGATGCCGGCTACACAGCAGGGGAACAGCTGGCGGTGCTGAACCCCACTAACACATTGGCGGGAGTTTTTCTCTGTGCAGCTAGCACTTCCAGGCTACAACTGGCGGTGTTATAGCCCAGGGTCAGCAGGAGGAGGAGAGGAGCAGAGTGTAGGCCGAAGCCTAGTTGAACCAATTTCAAAGGTAACCTTTAACCCCCCCTCAGGTGTTGCAAGGTACAAGAGCCACACCTTGTGCAGCATTAATGCTGCACAAGTAAAAGATTGCTCTATTACTTTTGCTCCTTGCACACGCTGAATAAAACACGTACACTATTTAGCCCATTATACTGTAAAACAGTAGTGGAGGCGTGACTTGTCTTTTTAAGGAGACGCAGCACAGGTGTCCAAATTTACACCTAGGTGCTGGGCGCAGCTTCCTGAGCATTATTATTTGCTGTACAGGAGTCTGCGCTCTTGTTATCCCTTGGTCATGTGCTGTGAGCGCTTCCTGTCTTCTGACCTCATTTCATGTCGGCCTTTGCGGTTAGCGATGGACATGAATCCCAGACCCACAGTGTGTTTTCAAAAAAATCACACTGCGTGGCTGGGATTCGTGGCCTTGTGCAGTAAATATGTTTGCCGCTCACACATGTCCTTACACCTGCTACAGACTGGGCGGCCTCATCTGATCCCTTATCGCATGCCGCGGCCATGAGGCCACCCAGTCTGAAGAAGGCGGAAGGAGATGGGTGAACACAGGCAAACATATGCACTGCACATGCCCATCAATCACACCCTCGCTGTCCTAAAAAATAAGACACCGAGGGGCGTTGTTTCGAGCAGGGCAGACGCACAGGTGCAGCCAGCTAACCAATGATGTCAAAAGACGGGCAGCGCTACCAAGGGTGGTGCTGCATATCATTAGAAAGGAAAGTCACACCTCAGGGACAGTGGAATGGTCACAATGAGACACATTTAGTACGTGTTTATTTAAACGTGGGCAAGGAGAAAAAGTCAGCCACCTTGTACAAATGCAGCAGTACTGCTGTACAAGGTGGCTGTTATACATAGAAACACCTGGGGGGTGGGGGCTGGTTCCCTTTAATTTCAGTTCAGGTGCCTGCATGGCGTTTGCAGGACACGTTGCCAGCTACACAGCAGGGGAACAGCTGGCGGTGCTGAACCCCACTGACACATTGACTGGTGTTTTTGTCTCTGCAGCTAGCATGTCCGGGCAAAAACTGGCGGTGTTAGAGCCCATGGTCAGCAGGAGGAGGAGAGGAACAAAGTGTAGGCCGAAGCCTGCACTGGTGGCAGCTTTTGGTCTGTTGTGCCAGCGTGGCTTGTGCTGGACACGATGCCGGCTACACAGCAGGGGAACAGCTGGCGGTGCTGAACCCCACTAACACATTGGCTGGTGTTTTTCTCTGTGCAGCTAGCACTTCCGGGCAAAAACTAGCGGTGTTTGAGCCCAGTCGCAGCAGGAGGAGAGGAGCAGAGTGTAGGCCGAAGCCTGCACTGGTGGCAGCTTTTGGTCGGTTGTGCCAGCGTGGCTTGTGCTGGACACGATGCCGGCTACACAGCAGGGGAACAGCTGGCGGTGCTGAACCCCACTAACACATTGGCTGGTGTTTTTCTCTGTGCAGCTCGCATTTCCGGGCAAAAACTAGCGGTGTTAGAGCCCAGGGTCAGCAGGAGGAGGAGAGGAGCAGAGTGTAGGCCAAAGCCTAGTTGAACCAATTTCAAAGGTAACCTTTAACCCCCCCTCAGGTGTTACAAGGTACAAGAGCCACACCTTGTGCAGCATTAATGCTGCACAAGTCAAAGGTTGCTCTCTTAACTTTGCTCATTGCACACGCTGAATAAAACACGTACACTATTTAGCCCATTATACTGTCAAACAGTAGTGGAGGCGTGACTTGTCTTTTTAAGGAGACGCAGCACAGGTGTCAAAATTTACACCTAGGTGCTGGGCGCAGATTCCTGAGCGTTGTTATTTGCTGTACAGGAGTCTGCGCTATTGTGATCCCTTGGCCATGCGCTGTGAGCGCTGCCTGTCTTCTCACCTCATTTCATGTTGGCCGGTGCGGTTAGCAATGGATATGAATCCCAGACCCGCAGTGTGTTTTCAAAAAATCACACTGCGTGGCTGGGATTCGTGGCCTTGTGCAGTAAATATGTTTGCCGCTCACACATGTCCTTACACCTGCTTCAGACTGGGCGGCCTCAGCTGATCCCTTATCGCCTACCACGGCCATGAGGCCGCACAGTCTGAAGAAGGCAGAAGGAGATGAGTTAAGACAGGCGAACATATGCACTGCACATGCCCATCAATCACACCCTCGCAGCCAAAATATATGAGACAATGAGGGGGGTTGTGTCGGGCAGGGCGGACGCACAGGCACAGGCAGCCAACCAATGATGTCAGAAGACGGGCAGTGCTACCAAGGGGGGTGGTGCGTGTCATTAAAAAGGAAAGTCACACCTCAGGGACATTGTAATGGTCTGTAATGAGACACATATTTTACGTGTTTAATTCAACGTGGGCAAGGAGAAAAAATCAGCCACCTTGTACAAATGCAGCAGTACTGCTGTACTAGGTGGCTGTTATACATAGAAACACCTGGGGGGTGGGGCCAGGTTCCCTTTAATTTCAGTTCATGTGCCTGCGTGGCGTTTGCAGGTCACGTTGCCGGCTACACAGCAGGGGAACAGCTGGCGGTGCTGAACCCCACTAACACATTGGCTGGTGTTTTTCTCTGTGCAGCTAGCACTTCCGGGCAAAAACTAGCAGTGTTTGAGCCCAGGGTCAGCAGGAGGAGGAGAGGAGCAGAGTGTTAGCCGAAGCCTCCACTGGTGGCAGCTTTTGGTCGGTTGTGCCAGCGTGGCTTGTGCTGGACACGATGCCGGCTACACAGCAGGGGAACAGCTGGTGGTGCTGAACCCCACTGACACAATGGTGGGTGTTTTTCTCTGTGCAGCCAGCACTTCCGGGCCCCAACTGGCGTAGTTAGAGCCCAGGGTCTGCAGGAGGAGCAGAGTGTAGGCCGAAGCCTAATTGAACCAATTTCAAAGGTAACCTTTAACCCACCCTCAGGTGTTACAATGTTGAAGAGCCACACCTTGTGCAGCAGTAAAACTACACAAGTTAAAGTTTGCTCTTTAAGTTTTGCTCATTGCACACGCAGAATGAAAGACGTACACAATTTAGCCCATTGAACAGTAGAACTGTATTGGAGGCGTGACTTGTCTTTTTAAGGAGACGCAGCACAGGTGCACATAAATAACGCCTTGGTGCTGGGCGCAGCCTCCTGAGCATTGTTATTTGCTGTACAGGAGTCTGCGCTATTGTGATCCCTTGGTCATGCGCTGTGAGCGCTGCCTGTCTTCTCACCTCATTTCATGTTGGCCGGTGCGGTTAGCAATGGCCATGAATCCCAGACCCGCAGTGTGTTTTCAAAAAAACCACACTGCGTGGCTGGGATTCGTGCCCTTGTGCAGTAAATATGTTTGACACTCACACATGTCCTTACACCTGCTTCAGACTGGGCGGCCTCAGCTGATCCCTTATCGCCTACCACGGCCATGAGGCCGCACAGTCTGAAGAAGGCGGAAGGAGATGAGTTAAGACAGGCGAACATATGCACTGCACATGCCCATCAATCACACCCTCGCAGCCAAAATATATGAGACAACGAGGGGGGTTGTGTCGGGCAGGACGGACGCACAGGCACAGGCAGCCAACCAATGATGTCAGAAGACGGGCAGCGCTACCAAGGGTGGTGCTGCGTACCATTAGAAAGGAAAGTCACACCTCAGGGACAGTGGAATGGTCTTAATGAGACACATTTTGTACGTGTTAAGTTCCACGTTGGCAATGAGAAAAAGTCAGCCACCTTGTACAAATACAGCATTACTGCTGTACAAGGTAGCTGTTATACATAGAAACACCTTGGGGTGGGTGGCAGGGTCCCTTTAATCTCAGTTCATGTGCCTGCGTGGCGTTTGCAGGTCACGTTGCCGGCTACACAGCAGGGGAACAGCTGGCGGTGCTGAACCCCACTAACACATTGGCTGGTGTTTTTCTCTGTGCAGCTAGCACTTCCGGGCAAAAACTAGCGGAGGAGGAGAGGAGCAGAGTGTAGGCCGAAGCCTGCACTGGTGGCAGCTTTTGGTCTGCTGTGCCAGCATGGCTTGTGCTGGACACGATGCCGGCTACACAGCAGGGGAACAGCTGGCGGTGCTGAACCCCACTGACACTTCAGCTAGTGTTTTTTCTGTGTAGACAACACTTCCAGGTGGCAACTTACAGTGTTGAAACCCAGGGAATCAAAGAGGAGCAGAGTGTAGGCCGAAGCCTGCAGTAGAGCAAGTTGAAAGGGAACCTTTAACCCCCCAGGCATTTGTTGCTGAAAGAGCCATCTTGTACAGCAGTAATACTGCACATGGAAAATGGTGGCTCCGAAAATTATTCTCCTTGCAAACGCTGAAGTACACACTCATATAATGTGTCCCCTCACACCGTCAAACCGTCCCGGAAGTGGGACTTTCCTTTGTAATGTGACACAGCACAGCCGTCATTCCAACCCCCTTGGTGCCGTGCTCCACCTCCTCAACGTTGTTTGGTTCTGTCACGGAGCCCACGCTGTAATGTTATCCCTTGGCCATGCACAGTTAGCGGTGCCCGTCTTCTGACATTATTTAGGTGTCAGGCTGGCAGTGCCTGTGCGTCCAAGCTGCCGGAGATCCAACCTCGCAGTGTCATCTAATGTAATCCCACTGCGGGCCAGGGATCCATGGGCATGCGCAGTGCATATCATCGCCTCTCACTCACCTCCTTCCTGCTTCTTCAGACTGTGCGGCGTCACGGCCGTGGCATGCTATTAGGGATCAGCTGACGGCACACAGTCTCAAGAAGCGTGAAGAAGGGGAGTGAGAGGCTAGTATATGCACTGCACATGGCCATGGATACCAGGCCCACTGTGGGATCACATTAGACGACACTGCGAGGTGTGATTTCGGGCAGCGTGGACGCACAGGCGCAGCCAGGACGACAACAAATGATGTCAGAGGACGGGCAGCGCAAACTGTGCATGGCAAAGGGATAACATAACAGCGCAGGGTCCATGACGGAATCAAACAACGCTAAGGAGGCAGCGCACGGTGCCAAGGGGGTAGCAATGACGGCTGTGCTGCGTCACATTACAAAGGAAAGTCCCACCTCCGGGACGGTTGGACGGTGTGAGGGGACACATTACATGAGTGTGTAGTTCAGCGTTTGCAAGGAGCATAATTTCAAGAGCGACCTTTCCCTTGTGCAGTATTAGTGCTGCACATGGTGGCTCTTTCAGTAACAAACGCCTAGGGGGGGGGGGGGGACAGGTCCCCTTACATTTTAGTTGTGCCAGCGTGGCGGTCGCATGACACGTTGCCGGATACACAGCTGGGGATCAGCTGACGTTACTGAACCCCAATAACAGAGGAGCGACTGTTGACTGTGCACACAGCACTTCCAGGCACCAACTGGCGGTATTAGAGCCCAGGGACAGCAGGAGGAGCAGATTGGAGGTATTGCCGCACACACAGCTGGGGATCAGCTGACGTTACTGAACCCCAATAACAGAGGAGCGACTGTTGACTGTGCAGACAGCACTTCCAGGCACCAATTGGCGGTGTTAGAGCCCAGGGACAGCAGGAGGAGCAGATTGGAGGTATTGCCGCACACACAGCTGGGGATCAGCTGACGTTACTGAACCCCAATAATAGAGGAGCGACTGTTGACTGTGCAGACAGCACTTCCAGGCACCAACTGGCGGTGTTAGAGCCCAGGGACAGCAGGAGGAGCAGAGGAACAGAGTGTAGGCCGAAGCCTGATTGGAGCAAGTTGAAAGGGAACCTTTAACCCCCCCCAAGACGTTTGTAGCTGAAAGAGCCATCTTGTGCAGCACTAAGGATGCAAAAGGAAAAGGTTGCTCTTTTAATTATGCTCCTTGCAAACACAGAAGTAAACACTAAAAATGTGTCCCCTTATACCGTAAAACCGTCCTGAAGGTGCGAATTTCCTTCGTAATGGGACACAGCACAGCTGTCATTCCTATCCCCTTGGTGCCGTTCGCTGCCTCCTCAGCGTTGTTTTAAGCTGTCACGGAGCCTGCGCTGTTCTGTTATCCCTTGGCCATGCCCAATTAGCGCTGCCTGTCTTCTGACATAATTTGGTGTCAGGCTGTCAGTGCCTGTGCGTCCACGCTGCTCCAGATCCCACCTCGCAGTGTCGTCTAACGTAATCCCACTGCGGGCCTTGGATCCATGGGCATGCACAGTGCATATCCTCGACTCTCACTCTCCTCCTTCCCTCTTCTTCAGACTGTGCGGTGTCACGGCCGTGGCATGCTATTAGGGATCAGCTGACGGCGCACAGTCTAAAGAAGGCAGAGGGAGATGAGCGAGAGCCCGAGGGGAAGATATGCACTGCGCATGCCCATAGATCCAAGGCCAGCAGTGTGATTCAATCAGAAGACACTGCGAGGCGGGATCTCGGGCAGCGCAGCCGCACAGGCGCAGCCAGCTTGACACCAAATTATGTCAGAAGACAGGCAGCGCAAATAGGGCATGGCCAAGGGATAACAGAACAGCGCAGGCTCCGTGACAGCTTAATACAACGTTGAGGAGGCAGCGCATGGCACCAAGGGGGTAGGAATGACGGCTGAGCTGCGTCACATTACGAAGGAAAGTCCCAGCTCCGGGACGGTATATTGGTATCAGTGAACACATTTTATAAGTGTTAAGTTCTGCGTGTGCAAGGAGCTAAAATAAAAGAGCTACCTTTTCCTTGTGCAGCATTACTGCAGCACAAGATGGCTCTTTCAGTAACAAACGACGGTGGGGGGGGACAGGTTCCCTTACATTTAGGTTGTTGTGCCAGCGTGGCGGTCGCAGGACACATTGCCGGCTACACAGCTGGGGATCAGCAGACGTTACTGAAACCCAATAACACTGGGTCGTATGTTTTTACTGTGCAGCCTGCACTTCTGAGCCGCAACTGGCGGTGTTGGAGCCCAGGAATAGCAGTTCAGGTGGTAGAAAGATGAACACATCAGGAGACGTGGATGACACCCAATTACTTAATCAGGCAGAGGAGTGGCAAATTCCTGCGAGATCCAGGCCTGGTTCATTTTCAGGAAAGTAAGCCGGTCAACGTTATCGGAGGATAGTCGCATTCGACGGTCTGTTAGTACACCACCTGCAGCACTAAAGACACGTTCCGATAAGACACTAGCCGCAGGGCAAGCCAGCACCTCCAATGCATACTGGCTTAGCTCTGGCCATGTATCCAGCTTAGAGACCCAAAACTTGAACGGGGAAGAGCCGTCTGGGAGTACAGTAAGAGGGCAAGCCATGTAGTCTGTCACCATCTGACGGAACCGTTGCCTCCTGCTGACTGGAGCCGCCGGTGATGGTGTAGACATTTGGGGCGGGCACACAAAAGTGTGCCAGAGTTGTGCCATACTGGGCTTGCCTTGGGCAGAGGCACTGCTTCTGCTCCCTCTTTGGGCAGAGCCTCCCCCACTGCCTCGACGCACTGAGCTGCTTTGTAAAGCACTAGCAGCACTCCTCTCAGTTGGACTGGAGAAGATGATGGAATTCACCAGTGTGTCATGGTACTCCCGCAATTTACGCTCCCGGGTCAACGCTGGGATGAGGTTTTGGACGTTGTCCCGGTAGCGAGGATCGAGGAGGGTGAACACCCAATAATCAGGCATGTTGAGAATGTGGTCGATGCGGCGGTCGTTTCTCAGGCACTGCAGCATGAAATCCACCATGTGCTGCAGACTGCCAACTGGCCCAGAAACGCTGTCCCCTGCTTGAGACATGATCTCTGCCCGCTCGTCATCACCCCACCCTCACTGTACACACTGACCACTGGACAATTGTGTCGCTCCCTCCTCTGGACGGAGCTCTTCCTCCTCCATTGACTCCTCCTCATCCTCCTCACAAAGTGGCCCCTGCGTACCCCTTTGTGAGGAACCACGTGGCGCTGACTCTCCAGAAGCTGATGGAAAAGGTGACTCCTCATCCTCCACCTCTTCCACAACATCATCCCTTAACCCTTGTAAAGTTTGCTGAAGCAGGCAGATAAGGGGGACAGTCATGCTGACTAGTGCATCATCTGCACTTGCCATCCGCGTGGAATAATCAAAAGGACGCAAAACCTGGCAGACGTCCTTCATAGTGGCCCACTCTGTGGTTGTGAAGTCTGATCGGCGCTGACTGTGACTTCTTTGCGCCTGATGCAGCTGGTACTCCATAACTGCTTGCTGCTGCTCACACAACCGCTCCAACGTATGTAACGTGGAATTCCACCAGGTAGGTAGGTCACATATGATGCGGTGTTCCGGAAGGCGGAATCGGCGCTGCAGAGCAGCAATGCGGGATCTTGCAAAGCTGGAACGCCGCAAGTGAGCACACTCTAGGCGGACCTTGTGCAGCAGGGCATCAAGATCCGGATACTCCCTCAGAAAACTCTGCACAACCAAATTGAGCACATGTGCCAGACATGGGATGTGAGTGAGGTTGCCAAGGGCCAAAGCTGCCACCAGATTTCAGCCATTGTCACACACTATCATGCCTGGCTGGAGATTCGCTGGCAGTAACCACACATCGCTCTCCTGCTTGATGGCATTCCAGAGCTCCTGCGCTGTGTGGCTTCGATGCCCCAATGAAACTAGTTTCAAGACGGCCTGCTGACGTTTGGCCACGGCTGTGCTCATGTCGGTCATAGGTAAACGTTCACGGGTCCATGTGGAGGTGGACTGTGACGGATCCTGCAGAGATGATTCTGAGGAACTTGTGTAAGAGGAGGAGTCAATGCGTACAGACTGGATTCCTGCAATCCTTGGAGTGGGCAGGACACGTCCTGCGCCACTCGCACGATCAGTACCTGGCTCAACAACATTAACCCAATGGGCAGTGAGGGAAACGTATCGCCCCTGTCCATGCTGACTGGTCCACGCATCGGTGGTGAGGTGGACCTTGCTACTGACGGAGTTCAGTAGCGCATGTTTTATGTTTCCCTCAACATGCCTGTGCAGGGCAGGGACAGCTTGCCTGCTGAAGTAAAAGCGGCTGGGCACCTTGTACTGTGGGACTGCCAATGCCATCAAGTCACGGAAGCTGTCAGTCTCCACCAGCCTGAATGAGAGCATTTCCAGGGACAACAGTTTGGCAATGCCTGCATTCAGAGCCTGTGCTCGGGGGTGGTTGGCCGAGAATGCCCGCCTTTTCTCCCATGCCTGTACTACCGATGGCTGTAGAGTAGACTGGGAGTGTGAGGATGACTGGGAAGGTGGTGCTGTGGGTGGAATTACACAAGGTCTCTGGACAACAGTGCCAGAGGTTCTTCCATGGCGATCCTGGGAGGAAGCCAAACCAGCTGTGCGTGAGCTGGAGGAAGAGGCAACACGAGCTGAAGAGGTGGTAGCTGCCGCTGTTGGTTGGCCTACATCTTCAGTGTGTTTCTGTAACTCCACCGCGTGCCTGGTCCGCATATGTTTCCACATATTTGTGGTATTGAGGATGCTGACATTTTTCCCTCTTTTTACTTTCTGATGACACAGCTTGCATTTGACAAAACAAATGTCATCTGCAACTGTGTCAAAAAAGGACCAGGCACTGCAAGTCTTGGGAGCGCCCTTTTTGGCTTTGGAAAGAGACAGGCTCCTAATGGGTGCCAAAGTGGAGGCTACAGGCTCCGCAGTCTTCCCCTCCCTCTCCCTCTTTGGCCCGTAAGGGGAATCTCTTCCTCTGAGCTGCTCCCACCACCTTCCTGTTCCTCACGCCACGATGGGTCAACGACCTCTTCATCTCCACTACCCTCTGCCACCAACTGCTCCTCCTGGGTAGTCTCGGCAGCACAGTACGCACCAGAAAGCGGCACCTGAGTTTCATCATCAGATGCGTACTGCGCTGTGGTCACCGGAGGCACTGGCCCACCCGCCTCTTCAGAGTCAGAGAGACAAAGCTGTTGGGCATCACTGCACACTGCCTCTTCTTCCATTTCTCCAATGCTGCTTGGCTGGCCCCCTGTTTCCAAGCCAAGAGATTCAGAGAACAGAAGTAGAGACGGCTCCTGTCCTGGGCTCTCTGACTGCCTGGCCAATTTGGCAGGTGGTGAAGAGACAGATGGCTGCTCTCCAGTGCTCTGTGCCTGAGAGGATGTGGCACTAACTGAAGTCGATGCCGAGGCGTTAGCTGCCATCCACCCGACAACGGCTTCAATTTGGTCTTCACGCAGCAGCGGTGCACGGCGCTCTCCGACAAAGCTGCGCATGAAGGACTGTTCCCTGCTGAAACTGAGTGACGACGAGTCACCGGTGCCCGCAGCAGGCACAGAATCACCACGTCCTCTCCCTGCTCCTCTCCCTGCTCTGCGCCCACGCCCACGTGCCTTACTCCCTGCCCTCTTCATCTTGGTTGACAGATAAAGATAAGCAGAAAAGTACTAAGGCCCAGAGGCGTAGCTAGAGCTTTTGCCGCCCGGGGCTGTTCCCGAGTTTGGCGCCCCCCCCCCCCATCCCCCCCAGCTCAATACACACAAAGGTTACCAAAAATGGTTTTCCTGTTTTGTAGAACTTAAACTGGGCCTAATGGTGTCACCCCCACATGCCACACCTGTGACTTAATACCACCACACCATGACCAGGCCACATAGTGACCGAATAATACTACATACAAGGGACAAATACCACCGCACCATTTCCAGACCACATATTACCACCACATAGTGACTGAATACTACAATACTGATCAGTAATAAAAAAAAAAACCACAATACTATCACCATAAGTGCCAGTATTCACAGGAGATCTGTACTTAGTATGCAGTGTCTGTGTAGAGGTAATACAGAGATCACTGGTGGTATTATACACAGGACCTCTATATAGTATACAGTGTATAGTGTCAGTGTATAGGTAACACTGACTCACCAGTGACGTCTCTAGGTGAAGTCCTTCATCTTTTATCCAGCACAGACCGCCATCATTCCTTCCAGCCAGGACTCGTTTCTGCAGGAAATAACACAGTTATCTCGAGCTCCGCTTGCAGAACACATTACTTAATTTTTCACAACTTCTACATTACACCACATGAAGAAAAAAAGGTGATATAGTGTCACTCTGCACAGTAACAGGACCGCCCCCCCATTTAAAACAGTATACTCAAAAAATAAAATAAATACATCACTGCAGTAACAATATCCCTTAATTATCCCCTATGGTAATAATATTCCCCACCCTGGCCCCGTTTATCTCATTCCTGGCTCCAGCCATATGTTCTCGCATCCTGCCCTCATGAGTATCCATTCTACCCCATATGATCTCCCCATCCTGCCCCACCAGCCTCCATCGTATCCGTCCTACCCCATGATCCAATCCTGCCCCGTGTCTCCAATCATGCCCCGTATATACATTCTGCCCATGCCTCAAGTCCTGCCCCCAGTGTGTCCAGCATATTACCCCCATGTTGTCCAGCAATCTGCCCCAGTGTGTCCAGCATATTACCCCCATGTTGTCCAGCAATCTGCCCCAGTGTGTCCAGCATATTACCCCCAGTGTGTCCAGCAATCTGCCCCAGTATGTCCAGCATATTACCCCCAGTGTGTCCAGCAATCTGCCCTCAGTGTGTCCAGCAATCTGCCCCAGTGTCCAGCCTTTCCCCAGTGTGTCCAGCAGTCTGCCCCAGTGTGTCCAGCATATTACCCCCAGTGTCCAGCATTGCCCCAGTGTGTCCAGTATATTACCCCCAGTGTGTCCAGCAATCTGCCCCAGTGTCCAGCATTGCCCCAGTGTGTCCAGAAGTCTGCCCCAGGGTCTCCAGCATTGCCTCAATGTGTCCAGAAATCTGCCCCAGGGTCTCCAGTATTGCCCCAGTGTGTCCCGCAATCTGCCCCAGGGTCTCCAGTATTGCCCCAGTGTGTCCAGCAATCTGCCCCATGGTCTCCTGTATTGCCCCAGTGTGTCCAGCATTCTGCCCCATGGTCTCCAGTATTGCCCCGGTGTGTCCAGCAATCTGCCCCATGGTCTCCAGTATTGCCCCAGTATGTCCAGAAGTCTGCCCCAGGGTCTCCAGCATTGCCTCAATGTGTCCTGAGATCTGCCCCATGGTCTCCAGTATTCAGTGTGTCCAGCATTCTGCCCCATAGTCTCCTGTACTGCCCCAGTGTGTCCAGCATTCTGCCCCATGGTCTCCAGTATTGCCCCAGTGTGTCCAGCATTCTGCCCCATGGTCTCCAGTATTGCCCCAGTGTGTCCAGCATTCTGCCCCATGGTCTCCAGTATTGCCCCAGTGTGTCCAGCAATCTGCCCCATAGTCTCCTGTATTGCCCCAGTGTGTCCAGCAATCTGCCCCATGGTCTCCTGTATTGCCCCAGTGTGTCCAGCAATCTGCCCCATGGTCTCCTGTATTGCCCCAGTGTGTCCAGCAATCTGCCCCATAGTCTCCTGTATTGCCCCAGTGTGTCCAGCAATCTGCCCCATGGTCTCCTGTATTGCCCCAGTGTGTCCAGCATTCTGCCCCATGGTCTCCAGTACTGCCCCACTGTGTCCAGCAATCTGCCCCATGGTCTCCAGCATTGCCCCAGCCCCAGACAGTCAGACATAAAGAAAAAAAAAAAAAAAGTAAAATCCTCACCTCTCCCGTTCCCAGCGCAGGTCCGGTGCAGTCAGCGTCTCTCCGGCTCTGCGACGCTCAGGACAGAGAGGCAGAGCGGCGCGCACAGTAGTGACGTCATCGCGCCCTCTGCTCTGAGACGTCGCAGAGTCAGAGGACGCTGAAGCCGCAGGAACCAGGAGAGGTGAGTATTAGAGCGGGGGGCGGGGGCGGGGCCCGGTGGTGGGGGGAGCTGGCCCTGGTCGTGGCGGCGGACGGCGCCGCCCGAAGATTTAAAGGGGCGTCTTTTTTTTTTTTTTTTTATCTTCTTCTCCTGCAGCGCCGGCCGCCCCCAGCATTGTGCCGCCCGGGGCGGACCGCCCCCCCCGCACCCCCTTTCCTACGCCACTGCTAAGGCCTTAGTGTGCTTATTCCTGAAATGCTCCTCCTAACAGGTGTAAGAAACACTAATGTTGTAAAGTGTGGACTAAACTTTATTATTTTTCAAATGTGGCCTACACAAGTGTTAAGTTGTGTTTGGTGAACTTTCCTTTTTTTTTTTCTGCAGATCAGACCACAGAGCAAGTTTAACTCACACGGGGACCGTGCAGACAGCCGTAAACGGCGCTGCAAGGCCCAAAAACCCTCCTCTAGGTTATCCTATGTAGTGTTTTTCCACTATTTAGCTGGAGACGGGTGGAAAGACACTAATAGGAATTTTTTTTTTAATTTTAAACAGGCTGCACTATTTGAAAAAAAGGAAATTTTTTTTCAAGGTATGAGGCAGTAAGGCACCCTGAGCTGAATCCAACCGGCTATGGCTGCACACAGACTACAGGGCGAGCTGCGCTCACACAGAGACCGTGCAGACAGCCGTAAACGGCGCTGCAAGGCCCAAAAAAACCCCTCTAGGTTATCCTATGTAGTGTTTTTCCACTATTTAGCTGGAGACGGGTGGAAAGACACTAATAGGGATTTTTTTTTTTAAATTTTAAACAGGCTGCACTATTTGAAAAAAAAAGGGACATTTTTTTCAAGGTATGAGGCAGTAACGCACCCTGAGCTGAATCCAACCGGCTATGGCTGCACACAGACTACAGGGCGAGCTGCGCTTACACAGAGACCGTGCAGACAGCCGTAAACGGCGCTGCAAGGCCCAAAAAAACCCCTCTAGGTTATCCTATGTAGTGTTTTTCCACTATTTAGCTGGAGACGGGTGGAAAAACACTAATAGGAATTTTTTTTTTTTAATTTTAAACAGGCTGCACTATTTGAAAAAAAGGAAATTTTTTTTCAAGGTATGAGGCAGTAACGCACCCTGAGCTGAATCCAACCGGCTATGGCTGCACACAGACTACAGGGCGAGCTGCGCTCACACAGAGACCGTGCAGACAGCCGTAAACGGCGCTGCAAGGCCCAAAAAAACCCTTCTAGGTTATCCTATGTAGTGTTTTTCCACAATTTAGCTGGAGACGGGTGGAAAAACACTAATAGGAATTTTTTTTTTAAAATTTTAAACAGGCTGCACTATTTGAAAAAAAGGGAAATTTTTTTCAAGGTATGAGGCAGTAACGAACCCTGAGCTGAATCCAACCAGCTATGGCTGCACACAGACTACAGGGTGAGCTGGGCTCACACGGAGACCGTGCAGACAGCCGTAAACGGCGCTTCCATGCCCAAAAACCCCCCTCTAGGTTATCCTATGTAGTGTTTTTCCACAATTTAGCTGGAGACGGGTGGAAAGACACTAATAGGAAATTTGAGAAAAAATGTGCAGCAGGCTGCACTATGAGCAAAAAAGGACAACTGTGTGAGGCAGTGTGAACCCCCCCTGAGCTGAATACAACCGGGTATATGGCTGCACACAGACTACAGAGTGAGCTGCACACACACACACACAGAGACCTTGCAGAACGCTGTTAAAATAGAGCTGCAAGGCAAGAGCAAGGTGAACAGTGAAGAACACACAGCGTTTTGCTAAATTAGCCTTGGGAAAGGAAAATAAAGCAATTAGCTATCTCAACTGGCACTCAGTTAGAACACAGCGTCCTGTCCCTAACTGAAATCACAGCAGAGTGAGCGCAAAATGGCGGCAGCGTTTTTTATAGTGCAGAGTGACATCATTTCAGCAGCCAATCACAGCCTTGCCAGTACTTACATGCCCACCATGCTAAACAGAATGTGCCCACACTTCCATTCATTCCTCATTGGCTGCTGCGTTCAGTTTGAATTCTGGGAACTTCCGATTCTGGTATCCGATACGCGGGAAGTATCGGAATTCGGTATCGGAATTCCAATACCGCAAATATCGGCCGATACCCGATACTTGCGGTATCGGAATGCTCAACACTATTCATGAGTGGTAAATTTAGGTTGATATTTTTTGGATTTATTTCTGAAAATATCAGATTTTTTGGTGAAAACTTTGCAGTTTTCAAACTTTGAACTTTTTATGCCCCTAAACCAGATAGTTACAGTGGCCGGCAAAAATATTCACCCCCTTGGGTTTTTAACAATTTTGTTAAATGACAAACCTGTGTTTAAATATTTTTGTAATTCAATTTGTGTGGCATAAATTAAATTTATTGGATCAAATAACTGAAAATTGTCATGTTCTTATATATTCGCCCTTTTGCTATGAATCCAGTAAAACTTTCTGGTCTAAGCAATCACTTTCATAGATCACATGCTTAGCCAAATGAAGACCACCTGTGTGCAATCAAAGTGTCATGTTGTCTGTCAATATATACACAACTTTTTTGAAAGGCCACAGAGGCTGCAATGCCATTAAGCAAGAGGCACCACTAACCATGCAACACCATGAAGACACAGGAGATTGAGAAGGCCCAAGTTAGGCCGGAGTCACACTTGTATGTGCAAGGCGAGAAACTCGTGCATCAGTACACGGCACTGCCATCAGCATTCGGGACCAAAGCGTACGGCTGTATGGGAATACAAGCAGTTGAGCGCTCCCGTTCCGAGTGCCGGTGGCAGTTCCCGGTATTGATGAGAAAGACTGGCGCGAGTTTCTTGCATTTCACACGCAAGTATGACCCTGGCCTTTGGCCTCTTTCACACATCAGTTTTTTTAGAATCAGTCACAATCCGTCAAAGTCTCCGGGCGACGGACACAGAATTTACAACGAATCTGTCAAACGACGGATGAAATGGAAGGCCATCCGTCACAATCCGTCGCTAATACAAGTCTATGAGAAAAAACGGATCCAGCAGCAACATTTGCTGGATCGTTTTTTTTCACAAAATGATGGATTGTGATGGAAACAAAAAGACTGAAGTGTGAAAGAGGCTTTATTGAGAAGTACAAGTCAAGGTTGGGTCAAAAAAAATTTATAATCTCAGAGGATTCTTTGGAGCATCATCTAATCCATTATCATCAAATTAAAAAAACATGATACTACAACAAACCTGCCAAGAGAAGATCTCCTATCTAGACTCAGCCCGAGCAAAGAGGGCATTAATCAGAGATGCAGCATAGAGACCAACGGTAACCCCTAAGGAGCTAGCAGAGTTCCTAAGTAGAGAATGGAGTATCAGTCCATACAACCACAAGAAGATATACCTCCATAGAGGTGACCTTTATGGAGGAGTGGGCATAAAAAAGCCTTTACTTACACAAATTGTAAGGCTCATTTTGAGTTTGCCAAAAGACATGTGGGAGACTCCCCAAATGTATATAGGAAGGTGCTATGATCAAATGAGGCCTAAATTTAGTTTTTTTGCCACCAAGATAAACGCTATGTCTGATGCCAAAACCAACATAGCTCATCACCCCAAAAACACCTTCACCACAGTGAAAAATGGTGGTGGCAGTGTCATGTTCTGGGGATGTTTCTCGGCAGCAGGGTTAGGGAAAATGGTCAAAGTGGAGAGGAAGATAGATGGTGCAAAATAAAGGAATATTCCTGAACAAAACCTGTTTCAGAAATGTGTAAATGTGTTGGGGTAGCCTCAGTCAAAGTCCAGACCTTAATCCAACTGAGAATCTTTGATCAGACTTAAAGATTACTGTTCACCAGAGGAAACCAACTAGTTTGAAGGAACTGGAACAGTTTTAACTTGAGGAATGGGCAAAAATTCCAGCAGCAATATGTGGAAATCTCACAGAGACTTATCCAAAGTACTTTGTTGTTTGCTTCACAATAAAAAGAAAGCCACATATTCACAGTTGTAGGCATGTTCTTCACATGAACTGATGCAAACCCCCAGAAAAACCTGTGAAATTCCAGGTTTTGAGGTAGCAGAAAACAAAAACTGCCAAAAGGATGTGAACACTTTTACAATCCACTGTATGTGCAACAGGATGAGTGTTAAATTTACAGTACTAGTGGAAAGTGGGTCAGATTTGTCACCAGCAACTCAGAGAAGAAGAAAGAACAGGTAGTTTAGTGATTTGTGCAAACATTTTGTGCTTTATTTTTCAACTTCTGTAAATGGGAAAATTATTGCATGGCTTTTTGAGAATCCATTGCTTCTTCATTTTAAAATCAGCTCACCTGTTTCTGCTTCCTAAATAAGGAGATACCTTTTGCACAGCTTGAAAAAAAATCCTTTGCTTCTTTACTTCACAGACAGCAATCTTACTGTTCATTCCAAAATAGATATACTTGCTGTTTGGACAATTTGTGAATTAACTATAAATACTTAAAGCAAACTGCAAACCTCATTTTGTTCCCAAAGAAAGATATTTTTCTTTTCACCTCCAGTTGTGAAAAAGCCATGGCTTCTTCAATACACACTTGTGCTGAAACCTCAGCAAGACAAGCATCTGCTCCCCAAAATAAATCAATTTTGGAACATTTTGAGAATTTAAAAAGTCTCTTTGTGCTGTGAGCAGTGTGTTGGTTTCTAGTGGTTACCATACATTTATCCATAGACTGATATAGTTAGGTCATTTTGACACTTTGTTGATTTACTGGCTTAAAGAGGGCTTCATATGGTCTTTAGACATCTCAAATTGTGAGTTTCTATCTTTCCTTGTCAATTAAGGACTTTGCAGTAGAGAAAATCATACAAAGACCTAGTGCACAAAATGCTAAAACTTTATTAAATACACGTAAAAATATCAATTGATCGCCATGTCGCTAACTAAACACGGGCGCTGACGACAATAAAATCATATAGATAGATATGGATAATTGTGTGCTCTAGTAACCCCTATATATAAGTATACTGTGCTGTACTCCTACCTAACAGCGGGGGTTGGCACCCTAGAGGGGGAACGTTACAGTGCCCCTGCTCACCAGCGGCAGTCCTTAGAGCGCTCTAGCGTGCCCTAGTCAATAACATGTACATGCGCATACGTGATAACTATCACTAACACAGATTCAAATATACAGCACTAAGGGATGGTAACACTATAAATATATAACAATGAAAAATTGCATAAAACAACCTGCATCGGTGCACAACAGTGCGGTCCTTCGTGATTGGTTTAATTTCTATAAATACACTGGATCACCTCAACATGTAGACTCCTATAATTAAGGGAGATTGCATAGTACACCAACCTATATCCCTCTGACCATACATAGACAGGTGGAATCTGCAAATGTTTCCCTGTTGCAATAATATATAGAGTCCACCTCTAATAATCATGACTTTCATGCTCAGTTCATCCCATATGTTTAGCCAAATTGATTATGCATTTCATTATGGGAAAAAGAGTAAAGAGATAAATTGGGTACATCCAGATTTCTGCATCAAAATTTGATGCTTAACATCTAGTCCCCTAGATGCTCAACAAACTTATCCATCCCCTGGTACACAGTATACAGATATGGTATATATGGGACCATGATAGAAATAGAATAGCAATAGATATAGTACTCATCCAACCAGGTGTGTCAATTGTCTGCCTCATCCACAGTCTGTCTCAATGCTTTTCGCCCTGCTGGTTCTTCAGGAGACCGAATATTATGATATTCAGATGTCTGCTCATATGATGTCTGTATGTCCTCAGACTGAAGATCATTTTAAAATGATTACTTTTCCCAGGCCACTCCATAAACCTTCAGTCACTTCCTCTTTCACATTGCCATCCCATCCCTCCTGCTCATGCCATGTTTGTACAAGATGATATTACCTTAGTGAGCTCAAGTCAGGTTCTAGGATGCTTTTCCCACTGGAGGGCATCACTGATAAGAGATACATTCAATCGTGAAGCTGTATGTGACGCGTCATCTGTTGTGAGCGCAGATCAGGTGCTTGGATGCGTTTCAAGCTGGCACGCATCAATGATTCAGGAACAACTGACTGGATATGATGCACCATAAGTTCTGCACATCATGGCCTGATGTTTCCATGCTTGGACCGGAAGCCACACTCCTCCTTTGCTCTATAATATATCCAGGCGCTGGAATGCAAGTAAGGAAGTATCAATTTACATGTTGCCATATTAGGGACCCATCCACCAATCCATATTCATGGCAAAAGAGGGGGGAGCGGTCTGGGAGTATCAATGGATCCTTTAAAACACAGATGAGCATGCGCATACATATTAATCCATATACAGGTGCTTCTTACAAAATTAGAATATCATAAAAAAGTTAATTTATTTCAGTTCCTTAATGCAAAAAGTAAAACTTATATTTTACATAGTCATTGCAAACAGAGTGATCTATTTCACTGAAAACCCAAAAGTCATTATCTCAGTAAATTAGAATAATTAGCAAAAAACACCTGCAACGGCTTCCTAAGCCTTTAAAAAGGTCCCTTAGTCTGTTTCAGTAGGTTCCACAATCATGGTGAAGATTGCTGAGTTGACAGATGTCCAGAAGGCAGTCCTTGACACACTCCACAAGGAGGGTAAGCCACAAAAGGTAATTGCTAAAGAAGCTGGCTGTTCATAGAGTTCTATAGCCAAGCATATTAATGGAAAGTTGACTGGAAGGAAAACATGTGGTAGAAAAAGGTACACAAGCCACCGGGATAACCGCAGTCTTGAAAGGATTGTTAAGAAAGGCCATTGAAAAATTTGGGGGAGATTCACAAGGAGTTGACTGCTGCTGGAGTCATTGCTTCCAGTGGTATTACACACAGACGCATCCGGGACATGGGCTACAAGTGTTGCATTCCTTGTGTCAAGCCACTCATGATCAATAGACAACTCCAGAAGCGACTTACCTGGGCCAAGGAGAAAAGAAGTGGACTGTTGCTCAGTGGCCCAATTGTTGTTTTCAGAAGAAAGTACATTTTGCATTTCATTTGGAAATCAAGGTCCCAGAATCTGGAGGAAGAGTGGAGAGGCACAAAATCCAAGCTACTTGAGGTCTAGTTTGAACTTTCCATAGTCAGTGATAGTTTGGGGAGCCATGTCATCTGCTGGTGTAGGTCCACTGTGTTTTATCAAGACCAAAGTCAGCGCAGCCGTTTACCAGGAAATTTTAGCACACTTCATGCTTCCCTCTGCCGACAAGCTTTTTGGAGATGGAAATTTCATTCTCCAGCAGGACTTGGCACCTGTCCACACTGCCAAAAGTACCAATACCTGGTTTGAAAACAACAGTATCACTGTGCTTGATTGGCCAGCAAACTCACCTGACCTTAACCCCATAGAGAATCTGAGATGAGAGACACCAGACCCAACAATGCAGATGAGCTGAAGGCTGTTATCAAAGCAACCTGGGCTTCCATAACACCTCAGTAATGACACAAGCTGATTACCTCCATGCCACGCTGCATTGATGCAGTAATTGATGCAAAGGCGCCCCAGCCAAGTATTGAGTGCATATACTGAACATACATTTCAGTAGGCCAACATTTCAGATTTTAAAATAATTTTTATAGTGTTATAAGTGTTATAAGTGTTTTAAGTGTTATAAAGTATTCTAATTTACTGAGATAATGACTTTTGGGTTTTCATTGGTAGTAAGCCATAATCGTCAACATTAATAGAAATAAACCCTTGAAATAGATCACTCTGTTTGTAATGACTATATAATATATGAGTTTAATTTTTTGCATTTAATAATTGAAGTAAATTAAATTTTTGAGGATATTTTAATTTTGTGAGAAGCACCTCTAGATACTAATAATTGAATGCATCAATATGTAGACCCCAATAGTCAGGGGAATAAGCAAGCATATGTCCAAATTCATGTTGAGTTTGCAAAAAACAGGCATATGATATGTGTTCATTCAATCCATTATGAAAATTCACTCACTTTCCTTTTTCAAGACTTTTTTGGCATGGTCTCCACTGGAGCTGACCTGCAGCTCTTCAATCACAGAAAAAAAGATCTTGTATATCTCCTCTTGGTGCGTCTCCCTCATATGTCTAGCTAGTGAGTTGTCACCGTTATTCTTGATATTCTTATTATTCTTGATATTTCCTATATGCTTGCTCATCCTCCTTCTAAACTTGTTCCAATAGATTCTACTGCACAGGTGTCACTGGAGCCACCTTGATGGAGCCATTTTTGTTTCTCTCTAGCAAAATGGCACCGGTGGCAGCGCCTGCATAGTAGCATCTATTTTGATGAAGATAATTTTTTTGTCACCACTAGAGTTGAGCGACCTTGACCTTTTTAGAGTCGAGCCGGGTTTCGCGAAACCCGACTATCTCAAAAGTCGGGTCGAGTGAAATCGGCCGATTATGACGTAAAGTCAGGATCGACCGAAACACGAAACCCAATGCAAGTCAATGGGGCAGCATAGTCGGCAGTGAGTGGGGGCCAGGAAAACACCTAGAGTGCCCATTTTAATGTCAAAACCATCCATTCTTCTTAATGAAGCTTGTCAAGCGTAATTTACCTTATAATAATTGTAAGGCATTTGAAATTGGGGGTCATTTGGCTAAAGTTGTGGTGGGTAGGGCTGGTTCAAGTAATTAGTGGGCCCAGGAAATCTGGACCACGTCACGGCAGTGGAGCAGGGAGAGGTAAGTATTTCAACTTTGCAAGTGCTGTGAACCTGAGCAAGCAGGGGGGGCCCACTCGTTGGCATTGGCACTGGCACAGGGCCCCTCAAAGTACAGCGGTGTGTTTGCACGGCGGGGGCGCCTCCCACCGGCAGCAACACTTTTGCGTACTATGAGAGGCCCTGTGCCAGTGACGTCGCCAACTAGTATTCCTCCCCCCACCTGATGAAGGAACCTGCACTTTCATCTGCACCTTCCTCTTTGCCCCCGTGTAAGGTGGTATGGTATGCGGGAAGAGCAACCTGACTTTCAGCAGGGTCACAATGTTGTTGTGTAGCGTGCACGGGGAATGTTGCGTTATGGGTCAATGTACCAGCAGACTCATCTATCACTGGCTGGGCAATGGGCAGGATGAGGAGGAAACACAGATATAGGCCCAAAGAATAAAGTTGGCTAAATGCAGTTCAAAATTGGTAACACAGGAATAACCAGGGGGCATTGCAGTGGAGGACAACTGGAATGAGAGGCTGACACAGAGAGTAGGCCCAAATCAGTAAGTAGTCGAAATGCAGTTCAAAATTGGCAACCGTAGTAAACAGGCGGCACAGCTTTGTTCAGTGGAGGAGAACAGCAAGGAGTGGCAGACACCGATAGTAGGCCCCAACCCAACTAGTAGGCCAAATGCAGTCTAACATTAACAACTACTTAACGAGCGCCTGAAAACGGAATTTCAGGACAGGAAACCAGGAGAACAGCAAGGAGCGGCAGACACTGTTAGTAGGCCCCAAACCAACTAGTACGCCAAATGCAGTTGTTCCATTTAACCACAATTTAACGAGAGCCTGAAGATAGAAGCTCAGGAAAGGCAACCTGGAGAACACCTTGGAGTGGAACACACCATCTCTCTCCACCCCATACCCATTTTGTAGGCCTAATGCAGTGTAGTTTTCTACAACTACTAAACGAGAGTCGGAAGACCGAAGCAATGGCAAGGAAACCTGGGGAACACCTTGGAGTGTAACACACCATCTCTCTCCACCCGATACCCATTTTGTAGGCCTAATGCAGTGTAGTTTTCTCCAACTACTAAACGAGAGTCTGAAGATCGAAGCAATGGCGAGGAAACCTGGAGAACACCTTGGAGTGTAACACACCATCTCTCTCCACCCGATACCCATTTTGTAGGCCTAATGCAGTGTAGTTTTCTACAACTACTAAACGAGAGTCTGAAGATCGAAGCAATGGCGAGGAAACCTGGAGAACACCTTGGAGTGTAACACACCATCTCTCTCCACCCCATAGCCAATTTGGAGGCCTAATGCAGTGTAGTTTCCAACAACTACTAAACGAGAGCATTAAGATCGAAGCTCTGGAAAGGCAACCTGGAGAACACCTTGGAGTGGAACACACCATCTCTCTCCACCCTATACCCATTTTGTAGGCCTAATGCAGTGTAGTTTTCTACAACTACTAAACGAGAGTCGGAAGACCGAAGCAATGGCAAGGAAACCTGGGGAACACCTTGGAGTGTAACACACCATCTCTCTCCACCCGATACCCATTTTGTAGGCCTAATGCAGTGTAGTTTTCTCCAACTACTAAACGAGAGTCTGAAGATCGAAGCAATGGCGAGGAAACCTGGAGAACACCTTGGAGTGTAACACACCATCTCTCTCCACCCCATAGCCAATTTGGAGGCCTAATGCAGTGTAGTTTCCAACAACTACTAAACGAGAGCATTAAGATCGAAGCTCTGGAAAGGCAACCTGGAGAACACCTTGGAGTGGAACACACCATCTCTCTCCACCCTATACCCATTTTGTAGGCCTAATGCAGTGTAGTTTTCTACAACTACTAAACGAGAGTCGGAAGACCGAAGCAATGGCAAGGAAACCTGGGGAACACCTTGGAGTGTAACACACCATCTCTCTCCACCCGATACCCATTTTGTAGGCCTAATGCAGTGTAGTTTTCTCCAACTACTAAACGAGAGTCTGAACATCGAAGCAATGGCGAGGAAACCTGGAGAACACCTTGGAGTGTAACACACCATCTCTCTCCACCCCATAGCCAATTTGGAGGCCTAATGCAGTGTAGTTTCCAACAACTACTAAATGAGAGCATTAAGATCGAAGCTCTGGAAAGACAACCTGGAGAACACCTTGGAGTGGAACACACCATCTCTCTCCACCCTATACCCATGTTGTAGGCCTAATGCAGTGTAGTTTTCTACAACTACTAAACGAGAGTCGGAAGACCGAAGCAATGGCAAGGAAACCTGGGGAACACCTTGGAGTGTAACACACCATCTCTCTCCACCCCATACCCAATTTGTAGGCCTAATGCAGCCTACTTTCCGACAACTACTAAACGAGAGCATGAAGATCGAAGCTCAGGAAAGGCAACCTGGGGAACACCTTGGAGTGTAACACACCCTCTCTCTACACCACGGAAGGGCTGATTCTTAGGAAGGAAGGCTGTCGAAAAGAAGCAGGGCGCGTCCGAGGGTGATTATATTCTTATTAGGTATATACTCACCCTGGGACGCGCCCTGCTTCTTTATTTGTAATGAATGTTTATTTGCAATGTGGTTTTGACTTACTCTATTTTTTTGGTAAATAATGATTTTATTATTTTCATTGTTTTGCATCTTCTTGGCAATAATATAAAGAAGACGCGACAGGACAACACTCGGTGGATGCCATATCTGTGTTTAAAATTGAAAAAAACTTTCAGTTAACTACTTGCAGGAGAAAGTTATTGTAGCTGGTGGCCATTTTTAGTACTGTACCAGATTTTTGTTGTATGTGTTTGTTTTTAATGTTAAAATGTCTGCATTTGATATCTCTCCAGTATTTTCTTTTTTATAAGCAAAATACTTATTTTTATATTTTCTGATGTTGGTTCCAGGGGAACACGGGCAGCAGTAGACTGGTCAGTGGAGGCCTAGTGGAAGGAGGGACCGCAGACAGGCTTTGAAGCCCTAACATAACAAATTGGGCTGGCTGTAGGCAATTTAAAATTGGTTCCAGGGGAACACGGGCAGCAGTAGACAGGTCAGTGGAGGCCTAGTGGAAGGAGGGACCACAGACAGGCTTCGAAGCCCTAACATAATAAATTGGGCTGGCTGTAGTCAATTTAAAATTGGTTCCAGGGGAACACGGGCAGCAGTAGACAGGTCAGTGGAGGCCTAGTGGAAGGAGGGACCGCAGACAGGCTTCGAAGCCCTAACATAATAAATTGGGCTGGCTGTAGGCAATTTTAAATTGGTTCCAGGGGAACACGGGCAGCAGTAGACAGGTCAGTGGAGGCCTAGTGGAAGGAGTGACCGCAGACAGGCTTCGAAGGCCTAACATAAGAAAAATGTCAATACAATGGTATTGACAGTGCCAGGCATTGAAGGATGTCAGCGCATAGACTAAACATTGGTGGAGCTGTGAGAGAAAATTTTGCAAGTGGTAGAGCACTGTTTGACCTGGGGGGGGGACTGTCTTGTGGCCGGCGGTACAGGCCCAGGGCCCCTCATATTACAACGGTGTGTCTGACGTTGGGTGCGCACCACCACCGCCAGACACTTTATTGTACTATGAGGGACCTAGTGGCAGTGCCGTCGACCAAAAGCGGGCACACCCACCTCTTCAGACAAACAGTACTCTCACGGGTGCTGGCGCCAAGTGGCGATACCACGGCCCCGTGTGGGGACTTTGGCCATTTAGGGAGGTGTTAACATGTCGGATGCTGGACAATCAGGTGCTGCAAATTACGAGATTGGAAAAGTCGTTCAGAATAGTCCACAGGCAAGACCTTTACATAGGAAAGCTAGGTGTCAGCCGGGCAAGGTGGGGCAAAAGATTTTGAAATCCAGTTGTGGTTCATTTTAATGAAGGTTAGATCATCTACATTTTGGGTAGCCAGACGAGTCCTTTTTTCGGTTAATATTGAACCTGCAGCACTGAATACTCTTTCTGATAGGACACTAGCTGCCGGGCAAGCAAGCTCCTGCAATGCATATTCTGCCAATTCTGGCCAGGTGTCTAATTTTGATGCCCAGTAATCAAATGAGAATGACGGTTGAGGGAGAACGTCGATAAGGGATGAAAAATAGTTAGTAACCATACTGGACAAATGTTGTCTCCTGTCACTTTGAATTGATGCTGCAGTACCTGTCCTGTCTGCGGTCATAGCAAAATCACTCCACAACCTGGTCAGAAAACCCCTCTGGCCAACGCCACTTCTGATTTCTGCCCCTCTAACACCTCTGGTCTGCTGGCCCCTGCAGCTCGTGTTAGAACGATCACGGGCGCTGTGTGCAGGGAATGCCAGAAGCAAACGGTCAATAAGAGTTGATTGTTTGGTTGCTAATATTAGTTCCAAGTTCTCATGTAGCATTATATTTTGCAATTTGCCTTTATAGCGAGGATCAAGGAGGCAGGCCAACCAGTAATCGTCATCGTTCATCATTTTTGTTATGCGTGTGTCCCTTTTGAGGATACGTAAGGCATAATCCGCCATGTGGCCCAAAGTTCCAGTTCTCAAATCTGTGGTTGTGCTTGGTTGAGGGGCAGTTTCAGGCAAATCCACGTCACTTGTGGCCCTCCAAAAACCAGAACCCGGCCTTGCCGCGCCAACAATTTCCACTGGCCCCGGAAAAGCTTCCTCATTAAAAATATAATCATCCCCATCATCCTCCTCGTCCTCCTCCTCCTGTTCGCCCGCTACCTCGTCCTGTACACTGGCCTGGCCAGACAATGGCTGACTGTCATCAAGTCTTTCCTCTTCCTCAGCTGCAGACGCCTGATCCTTTATGTGCGTCAAACTTTGCATCAGCAGACGCATTAGGGGGATGCTCATGCTTATTATGGCGTTGTCTGCACTAACCAGCCGTGTGCATTCCTCAAAACACTGAAGGACTTGACACATGTCTTGAATCTTCGACCACTGCACACCTGACAACTCCATGTCTGCCATCCTACTGCCTGCCCGTGTATGTGTATCCTCCCACAAAAACATAACAGCCCGCCTCTGTTCACACAGTCTCTGAAGCATGTGCAGTGTTGAGTTCCACCTTGTTGCAACGTCTATGATTAGGCGCTGCTGGGGAAGGTTCAAAGAACGCTGATAGGTCTGCATACGGCTGGAGTGTACGGGCGAACGGCGGATATGTGAGCAAAGTCCACGCACTTTGAGGAGCAGGTCGGATAACCCCGGATAACTTTTCAGGAAGCACTGCACCACCAGGTTTAAGGTGTGAGCCAGGCAAGGAATGTGTTTCAGTTGGGAAAGGGAGTTGGCAGCCATGAAATTCCTTCCGTTATCACTCACTACCTTGCCTGCCTCAAGATCTACAGTGCCCAGCCACGACTGCGTTTCTTTCTGCAAGAACTCGGACAGAACTTCAGCGGTGTGTCTGTTGTCGCCCAAACACTTCATAGCCAATACAGCCTGCTGACGTTTGCCAGTAGCTGCCCCATAATGGGAGACCTGGTGTGCAACAGTGGCAGCTGCGGATGGAGTGGTTGTGCGACTGCGGTCTGTGGACGAGGTCTCGCTTCTGCAGGAGGACGAGGAGGAGGAGGAGGGGGTGCGAACGGCTACAGCCAACTGTTTCCTAGACCGTGGGCTAGGCAGAACTGTCCCAAACTTGCTGTCCCTTGTGGACCCTGCATCCACCACATTTACCCAGTGTGCCGTGATGGACACGTAACGTCCCTGGCCATGCCTACTGGTCCATGCATCTGTTGTCAGGTGCACCTTTGTGCTCACAGATTGCCTGAGTGCATGGACGATGCGCTCTTTAACATGCTGGTGGAGGGCTGGGATGGCTTTTCTGGAAAAAAAGTGTCGACTGGGTAGCTCGTAGCGTGGTACAGCGTAGTCCATCAGGGCTTTGAAAGCTTCGCTTTCAACTAACCGGTAGGGCATCATCTCTAACGAGATTAGTCTAGCTATGTGGGCGTTCAAACCCTGTGTACGCGGATGCGAGGCTAAGTACTTCCTTTTTCTAACCATAGTCTCATGTAGGGTGAGCTGGACTGGAGAGCTGGAGATCGTGGAACTAGCGGGGGTGCTGGTGGACATGGCAGACTGAGAGACGGTGGGAGATGGTATTGTTGCCGCCGGTGCCCTAGATGCAGTGTTTCCTACTACGAAACTGGTGATTCCCTGACCCTGACTGCTTTGGCCTGGCAAAGAAACCTGCACAGATACTGCAGGTGGTGCAGAAAATGGTGGCCCTACACTGCCGGAAGGGATGTTGCGTTGATGACTAGCTTCATTGGCCGAGGGTGCTACAACCTTAAGGGACGTTTGGTAGTTAGTCCAAGCTTGCAAATGCATGGTGGTTAAATGTCTATGCATGCAACTTGTATTGAGACTTTTCAGATTCTGCCCTCTGCTTAAGGTAGTTGAACATTTTTGACAGATGACTTTGCGCTGATCAATTGGATGTTGTTTAAAAAAAATGCCAGACTGCACTCTTTCTAGCATCGGATACCTTTTCAGGCATTGCAGACTGAGCTTTAACCGAATGGCCACGCTGTCCTCCAACAGGTTTTGACTTTGCCACGTGTTTTGGGCAAGATAAGAGCCCGGCAGATGGAACCTGTTTCGATGTTGATGCCTGCTGCGGCCCCTCCTCCTCCGCTTCAGAACTGCTGCCGCCTGCACCCTGTTCCCCCAATGGCTGCCAATCGGGGTCAAGAACTGGGTCATCTATTACCTCTTCTTGTAGCTCGTGTGCAACTTCGTCTGTGTCACCGTGTCGGTCGGTGGTATAGCGTTCGTGATGGGGCAACATAGTCTCATCAGGGTCTGATTCTTGATCTGCACCCTGCGAGGGCAATGTTGTGGTCTGAGTCAAAGGACCAGCATAGTAGTCTGGCTGTGGCTGTGCATCAGTGCACTCCATGTCAGATTCAACTTGTAATGGGCATGGACTGTTAACTGCTTCACTTTCTAAGCCAGGGACGGTATGTGTAAAGAGCTCCATGGAGTAACCCGTTGTGTCGCCTGCTGCATTCTTCTCTGTTGTTGTTTTTGCTGAAGAGGACAAGGAAGCGACTTGTCCCTGACCGTGAACATCCACTAACGACGCGCTGCTTTTACTTTTACCAGTTTCACGAGAGGAGGCAAAAGAGCTAGAGGCTGAGTCAGCAAGATAAGCCAAAACTTGCTCTTGCTGCTCCGGCTTTAAAAGCGGTTTTCCTACTCCCAGAAAAGGGAGCGTTCGAGGCCTTGTGTAGCCAGACGATGAACCTGGCTCCACAGCTCCAGACTTAGGTGCAATATTTTTTTTCCCACGACCACCTGATGCTCCACCACTACCACTACCCTCATTACCAGCTGACAATGAACGCCCCCGGCCACGACCTCTTCCACCAGACTTCCTCATTGTTTTAAAAACGTTACCAAACTAACGGTATTTGTTGCTGTCACACAACTTACACGGTGAGCTATAACTTCAGTATGATTTAGCTACCCCTTTACAGGTGGGTGAGACCACAACGAAAATCAGGCACAATGTTACACACTCTGTTGTTGGTGGCAACAAATGAGAGAGATGCCACACACGCAGGACTGTTACTGAAGCGCAAATGTAAATATTAATCTCCCACTGATTTTTTTTTTTTTTTAAAAGGGAGACTTTAGAAAAAAAAATAATAAAAAAATGATTTTTTAACCCCTTCATGACCCAGCCTATTTTGACCTTAAAGACCTTGCCGTTTTTTGCAATTCTGACCAGTGTCCCTTTATGAGGTAATAACTCAGGAACGCTTCAATGGATCCTAGCGGTTCTGAGATTGTTTTTTCGTGACATATTGGGCTTCATGTTAGTGGTAAATTTAGGTCAATAAATTCTGTGTTTATTTGTGATAAAAATGGAAATTTGGCGAAAATTTTGAAAATTTCGCAATTTTCACATTTTGAATTTTTATTCTGTTAAACCAGAGAGATATGTGACACAAAATAGTTAATAAATAACATTTCCCACATGTTTACTTTACATCAGCACAATTTTGGAAACAAAATTTTTTTTTGTTAGGAAGTTATAAAGGTTAAAATTTGACCAGCGAATTGTCATTTTTACAACGAAATTTACAAAACCATTTTTTTTAGGGACCACCTCACATTTGAAGTCAGTTTGAGGGGTCTATATGGCTGAAAATACCCAAAAGTGACACCATTCTAAAAACTGCACCCCTCAAGGTACTCAAAACCACATTCAAGAAGTTTATTAACCCTTCAGGTGCTTCACAGCAGCAGAAGCAACATGGAAGGAAAAAATGAACATTTAACTTTTTAGTCACAAAAATTATCTTTTAGCAACAATTTTTTTATTTTCCCAATGGTAAAAGGAGAAACTGAACCACGAAAGTTGTTGTCCAATTTGTCCTGAGTACGCTGATACCTCATATGTGGGGGTAAACCACTGTTTGGGCGCACGGCAGGGCTTGGAAGGGAAGGAGCGCCATTTGACTTTTTGAATCAAAAATTGGCTCCACTCTTTAGCGGACACCATGTCACGTTTGGAGAGCCCCCGTGTGCCTAAAAATTGGAGCTCCCCCACAAGTGACCCCATTTTGGAAACTAGACATCCCAAGGAACTTATCTAGATGCATAGTGAGCACTTTGAACCCCCAGGTGCTTCACAAATTGATCCGTAAAAATGAAAAAGTACTTTTTTTTCACAAAAAAATTCTTTTAGCCTCAATTTTTTCATTTTCACATGGGCAACAGGATAAAATGGATCCTAAAATGTGTTGGGCAATTTCTCCTGAGTACACCAATATCTCACATGTGGGGGTAAACCACTGTTTGGGCACATGGTAAGGCTCAGAAGGGAAGGAGCGCCATTTGACTTTTTGAATGAAAAATTATTTCCATCGTTAGCGGACACCATGTCGCGTTTCGATAGCTCCTGTGTGCCTAAACATTGGCGCTCCCCCACAAGTGACCCCATTTTGGAAACTAGACCCCCCAAGGAACTAATTTAGATGCCTAGTGAGCACTTTAAACCCTCAGGTGCTTCACAAATTGATCCGTAAAAATGAAAAAGTACTTTTTTTTCACAAAAAAATTCTTTTCGCCTCAATTTTTTCATTTTCACATGGGCAGTAGGATAAAATGGATCATAAAATTTGTTGGGCAATTTCTCCCGAGTACGTCGATACCTCATATGTGGGGGTAAACCACTGTTTGGGCACTCGGCAGGGCTCGGAAGGGAAGGCGCGCCATTTGACTTTTTGAATGGAAAATTAGCTCCAATTGTTAGCGGACACCATGTCGCGTTTGGAGAGACCCTGTGTGCCTAAACATTGGAGCTCCCCCACAAGTGACCCCATTTTGGAAACTAGACCCCCCAAGGAACTTATCTAGATGCATATTGAGCACTTTAAACCCCCAGGTGCTTCACAGAAGTTTATAACGCAGAGCCATGAAAATAAAAAAAAAAAATTATTTTCTCAAAAATGATTTTTAGCCTGCAATTTTTTATTTTCCCAAGGGTAACAGGAGAAATTTGACCCCAAAAGTTGTTGTCCAGTTTCTCCTGAGTACGCTGATACCCCATATGTGGGGGTAAATCACTGTTTGGGCACATGCCGGGGCTCGGAAGTGAAGTAGTGACGTTTGGGAAAGCAGACTTTGATGGAATGCTCTGTGGGCGTCACGTTGCGTTTGCAGAGCCCCTGATGTGGCTTAACAGTAGAAACCCCCCACAAGTGACCCCATTTTGGAAACTAGACCCCGAAAGGAACTTATCTAGATGTGTGGTGAGCACTTTGAACCCCCAAGCGCTTCATAGAAGTTTATAATGCAGAGCCGTGAAAATAATAAATACGTTTTCTTTCCTCAAAAATAATTATTTAGCCCAGAATTTTTTAATTTTCCCAAGGGTAACAGGAGAAATTTGACCCCAATATTTGTTGTCCAGTTTCTCCTGAGTACGGTGATATCCCATATGTGGGGGTAAACTACTGTTTGGGCACATGCCGGGGCTTGGAATTGAAGTAGTGACGTTTTGAAATGCAGACTTTGATGGAATGCTGTGCGGGCGTCACGTTGCGTTTGCAGAGCCCCTGATGTGCCTAAACAGTAGAAACCCCCCACAAGTGACCCCATTTTGGAAACTAGACCCCGAAAGGAACTTATCTAGATGTGTGGTGAGCACTTTGAACCCCCAAGCGCTTCATAGAAGTTTATAATGCAGAGCCGTGAAAATAATAAATACGTTTTCTTTCCTCAAAAATAATTATTTAGCCCAGAATTTTTTAATTTTCCCAAGGGTAACAGGAGAACTTTGACCCCAATATTTGTTGTCCAGTTTCTCCTGAGTACGGTGATATCCCATATGTGGGGGTAAACTACTGTTTGGGCACATGCCGGGGCTTGGAATTGAAGTAGTGACGTTTTGAAATGCAGACTTTGATGGAATGCTCTGCGGGCGTCACGTTGCGTTTGCAGAGCCCCTGATGTGCCTAAACAGTAGAAACCCCCCACAAGTGACCCCATTTTGGAAACTAGACCCCGAAAGGAACTTATCTAGATGTGTGGTGAGCACTTTGAACCCCCAAGTGCTTCATAGAAGTTTATAATGCAGAGCCGTGAAAATAATAAATACGTTTTCTTTCTCCAAAAATAATTATTTAGCCCAGAATTTTTTATTTTCCCAAGGGTTACAGGAGAAATTGGACCCCAAAAGTTGTTGTCCAGTTTCTCCTGAGTACGCTGATACCCCATGAGTGGGGGTAAACCACTGTTTGGGCACACGTCGGGGCTCAGAAGGGAAGTAGTGACTTTTGAAATGCAGACTTTGATGGAATGGTCTACGGGTGTCACGTTGCGTTTGCAGAGCCCCTGGTGTGCCTAAACAGTAGAAACCCCCAGAAATGACACCATTTTAGAAACTAGACCCCCCAAGGAACTTATCTAGATATGTGTTGAGCACTTTGAACCCCCAAGTGCTTCACAGACGTTTACAACGCAGAGCCGTGAAAATAAAAAATCATTTTTCTTTCCTCAAAAATTATGTTTTAGCAAGCATTTTTTTAGATTCACAAGGGTAACAGGAGAAATTGGACCCCAGTAATTGTTGCGCAGTTTGTCTGCTGGTACCCCATATGTGGGGGTAAACCACTGTTTGGGCACACTTCAGGGCTCGGAAGTGAGGGAGCACCATTTGACTTTTTGAATACGAGATTGGCTGGAATCAATGGTGGCGCCATGTTGCGTTTGGAGACCCCTGATGTGCCTAAACAGTGGTAACCCCTCAATTCTACCTCCAACACTAACCCCAACACACCCCTAACCCTAATCCCAACTGTAGCCATAACCCTAATCACAACCCTAACTCCAACACACCCCTAACCCCAACACACCCCTAACCCTAACCACATCCCTAATTCCAACCCTAACCCTAAGGCTATGTGCCAACGTTGCAGATTCGTGTGAGATATTTCCGCACCATTTTTGAAAAATCCGCGGGTAAAAGGCACTGCGTTTTACCTGCGGATTTTTAGCGGATTTCCAGTGTTTTTTGTGCGGATTTTACCTGCGGATTCCTATTGAGGAACAGGTGTAAAACGCTGCGGAATCCGCACAAAGAATTGACATGCTGCGGAAAATACAACGCAGCGTTCCCGCGCGGTATTTTCCGCACCATGGGCACAGCGGATTTGGTTTTTCATATGTTTACATGGTACTGTAAACCTGATGGAACACTGCTGCGAATCCGCAGCCAAATCTGCACCGTGTGCACATAGCCTAATTCTAAAGGTATGTGCACACGCTGCGGAAAACGCTGCGGATCCGCAGCAGTTTCCCATGAGTTTACAGTTCAATGTAAACATATGGGAAACAAAAATCGCTGTACACATGCTGCGGAAAAACTGCACGGAAACGCAGCGGTTTACATTCCGCAGCATGTCACTTCTTTGTGCGGATTCCGCAGCGGTTTTACAACTGCTCCAATATAAAATCGCAGTTGTAAAACCGCAGTGAAATGTGCAGAAAAAAACGCGGTAAATTCGCCATAAATCCGCAGCGGTTTAGCACTGCAGATTTATCAAATCCGCAGCGGAAAAATCCGCAGAGGACCAGAATACGTGTGCACATACCGAAACCCTAACCCTAGCCCTAACCCTACCCCTAACCCTACCCCTAACCCTAGCCCTAACCCTAGCCCTAACCCTAGCCCTAACCCTACCCCTAACCCTAGCCCTAACCCTAACCCTATTCTAACATTAGTGGAAAAAAAAAAATTCTTTATTTTTTTATTGTCCCTACCTATGGGGGTGACAAAGGGGGGGGGGTCATTTATTATTTTTTTTATTTTGATCACTGAGATAGATTATATCTCAGTGATCAAAATGCACTTTGGAATGAATCTGCCGGCCGGCAGATTCGGCGGGCGCACTGCGCATGCGCCCGCCATTTTGGAAGATGGCGGCGCCCAGGGAGAAGACGGACGGGACCCCGGCTTGATCGGTAAGTATGATGGGGTGGGGGGGACCACGGGGGGGGGGATCGGAGCACGGGGGGAATCGGAGCGCGGGAGGGGTGGAACGGAGCATGGGGGGCGTGGAACGGAGCACGGGGGGGCTGGAATGGAGCACGGGGGGTGGAACGGAGCACCGGGGGGGGTGGATCGGAGTGCAGGGGGGGTGATTGGAGCACGGGGGGGTGATTGGAGCATGGGGGGAGCGGACAAGAGCACGGGGGGAGCGGAGCACAGGACGGAGGGGAGCCGGAGCAGTGTACCGGCCAGATCGGGGGGCTGGGGGGGCGATCGGTGGGGTGGGGTGGGGGCACATTAGTATTTCCAGCCATGGCCGATGATATTTCAGCATCGGCCATGGCTGGATTGTAATATTTCACCCGTTATAATAGGTGAAATATTACAAATCGCTCTGATTGGCAGTTTCACTTTCAACAGCCAATCAGAGCGATCGTAGCCACGAGGGGGTGAAGCCACCCCCCCTGGGCTAAACTACCACTCCCCCTGTCCCTGCAGATCGGGTCAAATGGGAGTTAACCCTTTCACCTGGCCTGCAGGGACGCGATCTTTCCATGACGCCGCATAGGCGTCATGGGTCGGATTGGCACCGACTTTCATGACGCCTACGTGGCGTCATGGGTCGGGAAGGGGTTAAGGAAGAATTTATAAACCAAATAAAATGAAATGATTGTTTCAGGGAGAATTTAGAAAACAAATAAAAAAAAATAGGCTTTCTATGGCCCACTGAGTGAGAGAGGACGCACACAGGAGTCAGGAGTGGCACACAAGCCCAGAGGCCAATATTTATCTCCCACTGATTGATTTAGTGATTTTTTCAGGTAGATTTTGGAACCCAAATCAAGCAAAAAAATTAATAGGCTTTCTATGGCCCACAATTGGAGAGAGAGAGATGGCACACCCAGGAGTCAAGACTGGCACACAAGCAGAAAGGGCAATATTAATCTCCCACTGATTTGATTTTTTTTTTTTTTTCAGGGAGACTTTAGAAAAAAAAAATACAAAAAAATGAATTTTTCAGGAATAATTTAGAAACCAATTAAAATAAAATGATTGTTTCAGGGAGAATTTAGAAAACAAATAATAAAAAAAATAGGCTTTGTAGGGCCCACTGAGTGAGAGAGGACGCACACAGGAGTCAGGAGTGGCACACAAGCCCAGAGGCCAATATTTTTCTCCCACTGATTGATTTAGTGATTTTTTCAGGTAGATTTTGGAACCCAAATCAAGCAAAAAAATTAATAGGCTTTCTATGGCCCACAATTGGAGAGAGAGAGATGGCACACCCAGGAGTCAAGACTGGCACACAAGCAGAAAGGGCAATATTAATCTCCCACTGATTTGATTTTTTTTTTTTTTTCAGGGAGACTTTAGAAAAAAAAAATACAAAAAAATGAATTTTTCAGGAAGAATTTAGAAACCAAATAAAATAAAATGATTGTTTCAGGGAGAATTTAGAAAACAAATAAAAAAAAAATAGGCTTTGTAGGGCCCACTGAGTGAGAGAGGACGCACACAGGAGTCAGGAGTGGCACACAAGCCCAGAGGCCAATATTTTTCTCCCACTGATTGATTTAGTGATTTTTTCAGGTAGATTTTGGAACCCAAATCAAGCAAAAAAATTAATAGGCTTTCTATGGCCCACAATTGGAGAGAGAGAGATGGCACACCCAGGAGTCAAGACTGGCACACAAGCAGAAAGGGCAATATTAATCTCCCACTGATTTGATTTTTTTTTTTTTTTTCAGGGAGACTTTAGAAAAAAAAAATAAAAAAAAATGATTTTTTCAGGAATAATTTAGAAACCAAATAAAATAAAATGATTTTTTCAGGGAGAATTTAGAAAACAAATAAAACAAAAAATAGGCTTTCTAGGGCCCACTGAGTGAGAGAGGACGCGCACAGGAGTCAGGAGTGGCACACAAGCCCAGAGGCCAATATTTATCTCCCACTGATTGATTTATTGATTTTTTCAGGTAGAATTTAGAACCCAAATCAACCAAAAAAATAAATAGGCTTTCTATGGCCCACTATTTGTGAGAGAGATGGCATGCTCAGGACTGGCACACAAGCCCAGAGGCCAATATTAATCTCCCACTTTTTTTTTTTTTTTCCAGGGAAAATTTATGAACCCAATAAAAAAAATAATAAATAGGCTTTCTATGGCCCACTATCTGAGAGAGAGAGATGGCACGCTTAGGACTGGCACACAAGCCCAAAGGCCAATATTAATCTCCCACTGATTGATTTATTGATTTTTTCAGGTAGAATTTAGAACCCAAATCAACCAAAAAAATAAATAGGCTTTCTATGGCCCACTATTTGTGAGAGAGATGTCATGCTCAGGACTGGCACACAAGCCCAGAGGCCAATATTAATCTCCCACTTTTTTTTTTTTTTTCCAGGGAAAATTTATAAACCCAATAAAAAAAATAATAAATAGGCTTTCTATGGCCCACTATCTGAGAGAGAGAGATGGCACGCTTAGGATTGGCACACAAGCCCAAAGGCCAATATTAATCTCCCACTGATTGATTTATTGATTTTTTCAGGTAGAATTTAGAACCCAAATCAACCAAAAAAATAAATAGGCTTTCTATGGCCCACTATTTGTGAGAGAGATGGCATGCTCAGGACTGGCACACAAGCCCAGAGGCCAATATTAATCTCCCACTTTTTTTTTTTTTTTCCAGGGAAAATTTATAAACCCAATAAAAAAAATAATAAATAGGCTTTCTATGGCCCACTATCTGAGAGAGAGAGATGGCACGCTTAAGACTGGCACACAAGCCCAAAGGCCAATATTAATCTCCCACTGATTGATTTATTGATTTTTTCAGGTAGAATTTAGAACCCAAATCAAGCAAAAAAATTAATAGGCTTTCTATGGCCCACTGAGTGAGAGATGGCACACACAGGAGTAAGGAGTGGCACACAAGCCCTGAGGCCAATATTTTTCTCCCACTGATTGATGTAGTGATTTTTTCAGGTAGATTTTAGAACCCAAATCAAGCAAAAAAATAAATAGGCTTTCTATGGCCCACTGAGTGAGAGATGACACAGACAGGGATGGCACTCTAGCAGAAATGCCAATCTTAATCTCCCACAAAAAAAAAAAAAAAGGAACTGTCCTTCAATTACTATCTCCCTGCAGTAATCTCAGCCAGGTATGGCAGGCAGCAATAAGGAGTGGACTGATGCACAAATTAAATAAAAAGTGTGGACAAACAAACAAGATAGCTGTGCAGAAAGGAAGGAACAAGAGGATTTGTGCTTTGAAAAAAGCAGTTGGTTTGCACAGCGGCGTACACACAGCAATGCAGCTATCAGGGAGCCTTCTAGGGCAGCCCAATGAGCTACAGCGCTTCCACTATCCCTGCATACCGAAGGTGGTGTTGGACAGTGCAAATCGCTACAGCACAAGCGGTTTGGTGGTTAATGGACCCTGCCTAATGCTATCCCTGCTTCTGACGAAGCGGCAGCAACCTCTCCCTAAGCTCAGATCAGCAGCAGTAACATGGCGGTCAGCGGGAACGCCCCTTTATAGCCCCTGTGACGCCGCGGACAGCAAGCCAATCACTGCAATGCCCTTCTCTAAGATGGTGGGGACCAGGACCTATGTCATCACGCTGCCCACACTCTGCGTTTACCTTCATTGGCTGAGAAATGGCGCTTTTCGCGTCATTGAAACGCGACTTTGGCGCGAAAGTCGCGTACCGCATGGCCGACCCCGCACAGGGGTCGGATCGGGTTTCATGAAACCCGACTTTGTCAAAACTCGGCGACTTTTGAAAATGTTCGACCCGTTTCGCTCAACCCTAGTCACCACTAGTGATGGGCGAACCCCCCGATGATCAGGAATGGCGGGTTTGCCTGAGTTTTTTGTAAAGTTCATGCTCGGGGCCCATGGAAACCCGTGTTTGGGACCTTGTGACCGAACATTATGTACTCGGTACGGGTCCAGAACTTTACAGTTCGGGTTCACCCATCCCTAATCACCACAATACTATGACTAAATCAAAAATTAAAATGTGCATATTAGCCACAGTATCATGTTACAGTGAAAGCATCGGCACAAGTTTGATAAATGTTGATTTTTTTTTACCACACAACATTTTATGCAGTATGTAAAACAGAGGGCAGGTCACTGAAGGATCAATGAGCTGTCATAAGCCCATAAAGATGTATATGTGAGCAGAGCACCACATAAAGCCCTGCTCACAGGTCCGCCCCCAGAGCACAAGAATCTCATTAACTGAAAACTACAAATAAAGATTAAGTAACAACCACAAGAAAGATTTCATGAATCAAGGGATTCAAACCAGGGATTCAAGCTAGAGGAGGCTAATTTGCATATTCCAGGTGCCTTCTGGGAAAAGCAAGGATTCTCCCTAAGCTAGAAGATCGTTGGGTACAGCCGGGACCAGCTGCTTCGAAAGCATCACCAAACCGCGCGCCTTACAGCGCGCAAATTTTTGCCTGTAGGACATTATTGCAAGAGAGCTTGGCTGAGTAGATTACACAAGAAGGAAAACACACAGCAAGTCAGCAGGATCTAGGAGCAACATGGCAGATGTGACAACCTACATGGTGAGCTGCAGCATGTGCTACATGTTCACAGATCGACCAGAAGAAGAATCAAATTTCACCTGTCAGAAGTGTAGACTAGTGGCCCTTTTAGAAGAAAAGGTGCGGGGTCTGGAAGAAAGAATAGCAACTTTGAAACTCATCAAAGAGAATGAAGACTTTCTAGACAGAACAGAAGCATCTCTACTGGTCACAGAAGGTGAAAAAAGTGTCAGAGAACCTCCAAAAGCAGATGAGTGGAAGCATGTGACCAAAAGAAGCAAGAAGACCATGGAGAAATCACCAACCACACAACTGAAGAACCGATATCAAATCTTTGTAGAGGATGAAGATGGCACACCTAAGGATGAAGCAATACCAGCAAGCAAAAAAGAAAAGGGCACACAGCAACAAGTGACAGCAAAAAGTACAGCCAAGAAGCAACGAAGAGTGGTGGTGGTGGGAGACTCACTACTGAGAGGCACAGAAGCAGCCATCTGCAGACCGGACATAACTGCAAGAGAAGTATGCTGCCTTCCAGGTGCGATGATCAAGGATGTGACCGATAGGATACCAAAGCTCTTCAGCTCCAAGGACGTCCACCCATTTCTTCTGATACATGTTGGCACCAATGACACGGCAAGGAAGGACCTACCAACAATCTGCAAGGACTTTGAAGAGTTGGGGAAGAAAGTAAAGGAACTGGATGCACAGGTAGTTTTTTCTTCTATCCTTCCAGTAGACGGGCATGGCACCAGGAGATGGAACAGGATCCTTGATGCAAACAACTGGCTAAGACGATGGTGCAGACAACAAGGATTCAGATTCCTGGACCACGGTGTGAATTACTTGTACGATGGACTCCTCGCCAGAGACGGACTACACCTCAACAAACCTGGGAAACACACATTCGCCAGAAGACTCGCTACACTCATCAGGAGGGCGTTAAACTCGAACAAAGACGACCCAGGAAAACATACTCAGAAGGGAGGTAAGAACATTTCTAAAACAATTCACAGTGAGGAGATTGGAACAAAACAAAATCCTCTAAACTGCATGCTCGCAAACGCCAGAAGCCTGACAAACAAGATGGAAGAACTAGAAGCAGAAATATCTACAGGTAACTTTGACATAGTGGGAATAACCGAGACATGGTTAGATGAAAGCTATGACTGGGCAGTTAACTTACAGGGTTACAGTCTGTTTAGAAGGGATCGTAAAAATCGGAGAGGAGGAGGGGTTTGTCTCTATGTAAAGTCTTGTCTAAAGTCCACTTTAAGGGAGGATATTAGCGAAGGGAATGAGGATGTCGAGTCCATATGGGTTGAAATTCATGGAGGGAAAAATGGTAACAAAATTCTCATTGGGGTCTGTTACAAACCCCCAAATATAACAGAAAGCATGGAAAGTCTACTTCTAAAGCAGATAGATGAAGCTGCAACCCATAATGAGGTCCTGGTTATGGGGGACTTTAACTACCCGGATATTAACTGGGAAACAGAAACCTGTGAAACCCATAAAGGCAACAGGTTTCTGCTAATAACCAAGAAAAATTATCTTTCACAATTGGTGCAGAATCCAACCAGAGGAGCAGCACTTTTAGACCTAATACTATCTAATAGACCTGACAGAATAACAAATCTGCAGGTGGTTGGGCATTTAGGAAATAGCGACCACAATATTGTGCAGTTTCACCTGTCTTTCACTAGGGGGACTTGTCAGGGAGTCACAAAAACACTGAACTTTAGGAAGGCAAAGTTTGACCAGCTTAGAGATGCCCTTAATCTGGTAGACTGGGACAATATCCTCAGAAATGAGAATACAGATAATAAATGGGAAATGTTTAAGAACATCCTAAATAGGCAGTGTAAGCGGTTTATACCTTGTGGGAATAAAAGGACTAGAAATAGGAAAAACCCAATGTGGCTAAACAAAGAAGTAAGACAGGCAATTAACAGTAAAAAGAAAGCATTTGCACTACTAAAGCAGGATGGCACCATTGAAGCTCTAAAAAACTATAGGGAGAAAAATACTTTATCTAAAAAACTAATTAAAGCTGCCAAAAAGGAAACAGAGAAGCACATTGCTAAGGAGAGTAAAACTAATCCCAAACTGTTCTTCAACTATATCAATAGTAAAAGAATAAAAACTGAAAATGTAGGCCCCTTAAAAAATAGTGAGGAAAGAATGGTTGTAGATGACGAGGAAAAAGCTAACATATTAAACACCTTCTTCTCCACGGTATTCACGGTGGAAAATGAAATGCTAGGTGAAATCCCAAGAAACAATGAAAACCCTATATTAAGGGTCACCAATCTAACCCAAGAAGAGGTGCGAAATCGGCTAAATAAGATTAAAATAGATAAATCTCCGGGTCCGGATGGCATACACCCACGAGTACTAAGAGAACTAAGTAATGTAATAGATAAACCATTATTTCTTATTTTTAGGGACTCTATAGCGACAGGGTCTGTTCCGCAGGACTGGCGCATAGCAAATGTGGTGCCAATATTCAAAAAGGGCTCTAAAAGTGAACCTGGAAATTATAGGCCAGTAAGTCTAACCTCTATTGTTGGTAAAATATTTGAAGGGTTTCTGAGGGATGTTATTCTGGATTATCTCAATGAGAATAACTGTTTAACTCCATATCAGCATGGGTTTATGAGAAATCGCTCCTGTCAAACCAATCTAATCAGTTTTTATGAAGAGGTAAGCTATAGACTGGACCACGGTGAGTCATTGGACGTGGTATATCTCGATTTTTCCAAAGCGTTTGATACCGTGCCGCACAAGAGGTTGGTACACAAAATGAGAATGCTTGGTCTGGGGGAAAATGTGTGTAAATGGGTTAGTAACTGGCTTAGTGATAGAAAGCAGAGGGTGGTTATAAATGGTATAGTCTCTAACTGGGTCGCTGTGACCAGTGGGGTACCGCAGGGGTCAGTATTGGGACCTGTTCTCTTCAACATATTCATTAATGATCTGGTAGAAGGTTTACACAGTAAAATATCGATATTTGCAGATGATACAAAACTATGTAAAGCAGTTAATACAAGAGAAGATAGTATTCTGCTACAGATGGATCTGGATAAGTTGGAAACTTGGGCTGAAAGGTGGCAGATGAGGTTTAACAATGATAAATGTAAGGTTATACACATGGGAAGAGGGAATCAATATCACCATTACACACTGAACGGGAAACCACTGGGTAAATCTGACAGGGAGAAGGACTTGGGGATCCTAGTTAATGATAAACTTACCTGGAGCAGCCAGTGCCAGGCAGCAGCTGCCAAGGCAAACAGGATCATGGGGTGCATTAAAAGAGGTCTGGATACACATGATGAGAGCATTATACTGCCTCTGTACAAATCCCTAGTTAGACCGCACATGGAGTATTGTGTCCAGTTTTGGGCACCGGTGCTCAGGAAGGATATAATGGAACTAGAGAGAGTACAAAGGAGGGCAACAAAATTAATAAAGGGGATGGGAGAACTACAATACCCAGATAGATTAGCGAAATTAGGATTATTTAGTCTAGAAAAAAGACGACTGAGGGGCGATCTAATAACCATGTATAAGTATATAAGGGGACAATACAAATATCTCGCTGAGGATCTGTTTATACCAAGGAAGGTGACGGGCACAAGGGGGCATTCTTTGCGTCTGGAGGAGAGAAGGTTTTTCCACCAACATAGAAGAGGATTCTTTACTGTTAGGGCAGTGAGAATCTGGAATTGCTTGCCTGAGGAGGTGGTGATGGCGAACTCAGTCGAGGGGTTCAAGAGAGGCCTGGATGTCTTCCTGGAGCAGAACAATATTGTATCATACAATTATTAGGTTCTGTAGAAGGACGTAGATCTGGGTATTTATTATGATGGAATATAGGCTGAACTGGATGGACAAATGTCTTTTTTCGGCCTTACTAACTATGTTACTATGTTACTATGTAAGAGGGGATGGGAAGAAAAACATTAGACTTGAACAAAGAAGACCCAGGAAAACATACTCAGAAGGGAGGTAAGAACATTTCTAAAACAATCCACAGCGAGGAGATTGGAACAAAACAAAATCCTCTAAACTGCATGCTCGCAAACGCCAGAAGCCTGACAAACAAGATGGAAGAACTAGAAGCAGAAATATCTACAGGAAACTTTGACATAGTGGGAATAACCGAGACATGGTTAGATGAAAGCTATGACTGGGCAGTTAACTTACAGGGTTACAGTCTGTTTAGAAAGGATCATAAAAATCGGAGAGGAGGAGGGGTTTGTCTCTATGTAAAGTCTTGTCTAAAGTCCAGGGAAAAATGGTAACAAAATTCTCATTGGGGTCTGTTACAAACCCCCAAATATAACAGAAACCATGGAAAGTCTACTTCTAAAGCAGATAGATGAAGCTGCAACCCATAATGAGGTCCTGGTTATGGGGGACTTTAACTACCCAGATATTAACTGGGAAACAGAAACCTGTGAAACCCATAAAGGCAACAGGTTTCTGCTAATAACCAAGAAAAATTATCTTTCACAATTGGTGCAGAATCCAACCAGAGGAGCAGCACTTTTAGACCTAATACTATCTAATAAACCTGACAGAATAACAAATCTGCAGGTGGTCGGGCATCTAGGAAATAGCGACCACAATATTGTACAGTTTCACCTGTCTTTCACTAGGGGGACTTGTCAGGGAGTCACAAAAACACTGAACTTTAGGAAGGCAAAGTTTGACCAGCTTAGAGATGCCCTTAATCTGGTAGACTGGGACAATATCCTCAGAAATAAGAATACAGATAATAAATGGGAAATGTTTAAGAACATCCTAAATAGGCAGTGTAAGCGGTTTATACCTTGTGGGAATAAAAGGACTAGAAATAGGAAAAACCCAATGTGGCTAAACAAAGAAGTAAGACAGGCAATTAACAGTAAAAAGAAAGCATTTGCACTACTAAAGCAGGATGGCACCATTGAAGCTCTAAAAAACTATAGGGAGAAAAATACTTTATCTAAAAAACTAATTAAAGCTGCCAAAAAGGAAACAGAGAAGCACATTGCTAAGGAGAGTAAAACTAATCCCAAACTGTTCTTCAACTATATCAATAGTAAAAGAATAAAAACTGAAAATGTAGGCCCCTTAAAAAATAGTGAGGAAAGAATGGTTGTAGATGACGAGGAAAAAGCTAACATATTAAACACCTTCTTCTCCACGGTATTCACGGTGGAAAATGAAATGCTAGGTGAAATCCCAAGAAACAATGAAAACCCTATATTAAGGGTCACCAATCTAACCCAAGAAGAGGTGCGAAACCGGCTAAATAAGATTAAAATAGATAAATCTCCGGGTCCGGATGGCATACACCCACGAGTACTAAGAGAACTAAGTAATGTAATAGATAAACCATTATTTCTTATTTTTAGGGACTCTATAGCGACAGGGTCTGTTCCGCAGGACTGGCGCATAGCAAATGTGGTGCCAATATTCAAAAAGGGCTCTAAAAGTGAACCTGGAAATTATAGGCCAGTAAGTCTAACCTCTATTGTTGGTAAAATATTTGAAGGGTTTCTGAAGGATGTTATTCTGGATTATCTCAATAAGAATAACTGTGTAACTCCATATCAGCATGGGTTTATGAGAAATCGCTCCTGTCAAACCAATCTAATCAGTTTTTATGAAGAGGTAAGCTATAGGCTGGACCACGGTGAGTCATTGGACGTGGTATATCTCGATTTTTCCAAAGCGTTTGATACCGTGCCGCACAAGAGGTTGGTACACAAAATGAGAATGCTTGGTCTGGGGGAAATTGTGTGTAAATGGGTTAGTAACTGGCTAAGTGATAGAAAGCAGAGGGTGGTTATAAATGGTATAGTCTCTAACTGGGTCGCTGTGACCAGTGGGGTACCGCAGGTGTCGGTATTGGGACCTGTTCTCTTCAACATATTCATTAATGATCTGGTAGAAGGTTTGCACAGTAAAATATCGATATTTGCAGATGATACAAAACTATGTAAAGCAGTTAATACAAGAGAAGATAGTATTCTGCTACAGATGGATCTGGATAAGTTGGAAACTTGGGCTGAAAGGTGGCAGATGAGGTTTAACAATGATAAATGTAAGGTTATACACATGGGAAGAAGGAATCAATATCACCATTACACACTGAATGGGAAACCACTGGGTAAATCTGACAGGGAGAAGGACTTGGGGATCATAGTTAATGATAAACTTATCTGGAGCTGCCAGTGCCAGGCAGCAGCTGCCAAGGCAAACAGGATCATGGGTGTTAGGGACTGGCGGAACGCACCATGTATAGATGGTAAGAAACTAGGTGCGTTCGCAGTCCGAGGTCCACCGTGCAGGTAAAAGACCCTGCAGCTAGCAAGACGGACAATATGGCGGTACACTAAAGGATACACGCGTGGGTTAAACCTCACCCAGCGTGAAGAAAGCGATCCTGTTAATCCACAGGACCGCAGTACCGCACTAGTGCGCGAGCAAGTTGTCAGCGGACTTAACCCCAGAAGGGATTGGAGCCCGATTAGACCCTTGCTGGCGTAACACCGCAACTGGGTGTGTAGAGAACCTTAAGGAATATAAGTGCACAAGAGTGCGAGCGATGCCGCACTAACGGACGCCACTAACCACCCAGACTCGGGTATGGAAAGCGCAAGACAGGCGCACGGCGCCGTACTGGCAGGCACAGCTACAGGACGCTGAGATGTGTTTTTAGTGCCGTAGGCTAAGTCGGGCGCTAGGTAGCAGCCATACACCTTCCGCGAACAGACATTCAATAGGGAAGGGGATTCCAAGGACGACTTGCACTCACAACATACACACATCAACAATTGTTTGACAATACTAGCGCATGGCCGTGCGGTCATGCGCAGTTTATATAACAGCAGCACAGGAAGTGGCCACAGCACTTTTGCCCTTCTAGGACCTGCCAAGAGGACCAATGGAATGTGCTGCAGAGCCTGAGCACATGACCCTCGATCTCCAACGGGAGACCTTACGCTGGGCATGCTCAGTACATGCAGACAAGGACTTAGTCCCAGAGAAGTCCGCTCGCTGCTGACCAGCACTGACTTTAATGGCAGAGACTGGAGAAGCAGCACTAACTCTCAGAACAGAGTGAGAATGAGCAAGACGCTGGGACCGACGTCCTTGCTGAGCAGGCTCCACTGCGGCTGGACAAGAATGGGAGACCGCAGCGGAAGTAGCTCGAGATTCCCCCTGTGCAGAAGCGGGAACTCGACCCCTAACAATGGGGTGCATTAAAAGAGGTCTGGATACACATGATGAGAGCATTATACTGCCTCTGTACAAATCCCTAGTTAGACCGCACATGGAGTACTGTGTCCAGTTTTGGGCACCGGTGCTCAGGAAGGATATAATGGAACTAGAGAGAGTACAAAGGAGGGCAACAAAATTAATAAAGGGGATGGGAGAACTACAATACCCAGATAGATTAGCGAAATTAGGATTATTTAGTCTAGAAAAAAGACGACTGAGGGGCGATCTAATAACCATGTATAAGTATATAAGGGGACAATTCAAATATCTCGCTAAGGATCTGTTTATACCAAGGAAGGTGACGGGCACAAGGGGGCATTCTTTTGCGTCTGGAGGAGAGAAGGTTTTTCCACCAACATAGAAGAGGATTCTTTACTGTTAGGGCAGTGAGAATCTGGAATTGCTTGCCTGAGGAACTTAGGCGAACTCAGTCGAGGGGTTCAAGAGAGGCCTGGATGTCTTCCTGGAGCAGAACAATATTGTATCATACAATTATTAGGTTCTGTAGAAGGACGTAGATCTGGGGATTTATTATGATGGAATATAGGCGGAACTGGATGGACAAATGTCTTTTTTCGGCCTTACTAACTATGTTACTATGTTATGTTACAAGGTATCATTTTAATCAGTTTAACAGCGCCAAGCTGACAGTGTCTGTAGGTTACTAAGAAAAATCCTGTTGACAGGTTCACTTTAAATATATAAAATGCAACAATTTTTGTAATAGTTTGCATGATACTTTTAAAGAAATAGCTATCTTTTCTATGCAGAACAGAATTATGATTTGCATCCCTTTTTTTCTGTGTTCAATAGCTTTTTATGATTGACTGTTGGATCCTCCTAAAAGCAAGGTCTAATAGGCTGTATTGTATATCATTGTGAATCTTACAAGCATAATACACTGCAATAGAGAAATGTTGAAGTGCATTATATGAGGAATCACTCCATTGAAGATTCAAGTCTTACCTTGGGAAAAAAAAGCAGAAAATGAAAACATTATATGCAAAATTGATATTGCAAATCTTTTACAAACTTAACTTTAACTATTTTTTTAACTAGAAAATATCCTCTATTTATAATGGCATATAAAGTGATCAAAACGATAGTCGTACCCAAAAATGGTATCATTTCATAATACATTTTGTCCAGCATAAACCAGCCCTCACCCAGTTTAATTGGTAGAAAGAAAGTTATTACTAGACATGAGCAAACCTTTCATGATTCGGTTCGGTTCAGCTTAGTGAACGTCCTGATGTTCCCCGAACATATTCGCTTCTACAAACAGACCCAATGGTTCAACGAACAGACCCAAACCCCATTGAAATCAATGGGAGGCAAAAGCATAAGCTGCCAAAACAGATCAAATTAGGGGCATACACCAGGAAAAGTGTCCTAAACAATTATTAGTTATTATTATAGCGCTATTTCTTCCATGGCGCTTTACATGTGAAAAGGGGACTACATAGCAAAGAAAAAATACAATAATTTTGAACAAAAACAAGTTAACAGCTGGTACACGAGAGAGGAACATGCCTATGAGGGCTCACAACCTGCAAAGGATGGGTGCAGATACAGTAGGTAAGGGTAGAGCTGGTCATGCAGTGGTAAGGTGGAGCAAGGTAGGTCTTCAGTTTCTTTTTGAAGGTTTCCATGGTAGGCAAGAGTCTTATATGTTGGGGTAGAGAGTTCCAGAGTAGGGAAGATGCAAGGGACAAATCTTGAATGTAATTGTGGGAAGAGGACATAAGAGGGGAGTAGAGAAGGAGATCTTGTGAGGATCAGACGTTGAGTGCAGGTAAGAACTAAGTACCAAGATACTAGATGTATGGAGGAGACAGGTTTTGTATGGCTTTTTATGCCAAACTCAAGGTTTTGAACTGTAGTCTCTGTCATTCCTCCAGTGGCTCCCCATTGCACAGAGAGGAGAAGCAAGGGAATAGTGGGATGTGAGGACACAGCATTGTATCTTAATTAACCAAACCTCTATTTTTAGCAAGCCAGGATGAATAGACTGTTATCTATATGTGGACTTTTGAATTTATGTGTTTATTTTTGGTTGGTCAAGCAAACAGACTTTTATTGACTTGTAATGAATACAGACCATAAAAAGAACCATTGGTACTAATCTGCAATTGGAACTGAAATCCCTGTGGAAATGCGCTACACAGAACATAAATTGGGATGCCCAGAACTGAGCAATATGAGAGAAGAAAATTGGAGCAATGCCTCCAGAGAGTAATGTAAAAAGGTATAAGTTTATTACATAACTGTAGGCATAAAAATATATCAGTACATATAACATACTGTATATTGCAAGCAGTAAAAGAGACATCTCAGGATCACTGTCAGCTGACAGCTCCATCTCTTCCAGTTCAGGTAGCACGTCACATATTTCAGAGTCATAGTCCCAGTCAGCTGCCATCTCCACTTCTTATATTATGGGCACTTCAGAATTACAAGTCCCACATGTTCCAAGTACTCCATACATCAGTTCCAGGGTTGTAAGGCTGCGGAAGTCCATCCTGCGGCACTACGCCAAGTGTAACAAGGGCACCGGGGGTATAGTTGTAGCCAAGGTATTTAAAGGCACATTGTTTAGAAAGAGTCCACTGAATAATGGTCAGTGAGCGCCCCTGACCCCTTGTACATGTAATGGAGGTAATGTAGATTTTCCCCCACCGATTACCTTCTCTCCTCTGGTCACTGCCGTCCAGGTAAGGTGAGTCCAGGGTCACCGGTGGGATACAACAGGGAAAACTTTATTTTGAATTTTTTTAAATATAAATAATGGATAAAGTGTGGATGGTAGAAATGAAGGCACAACACTGGATTCCTGCTCTTTCCCTAACACTATGCATGTCCGTACCCACAACGTCCAGGGTAGCCGAGATTCACAGTCCTCCAACCGCTGGCATCTGGACACCTGAGACCCCTTCAGCAAAGAACCTTTACAGTCCTGGAGGCCGTGCTGCAACCATGAGTTCCTTTGGCATAGTATTTAGTCCAGGGCAACAGACCTCTCCCATCCAGGGGGTCTGGCAGTGCCCCATCTGTCAAGCACGTCTGCTCTGGTCAAAGGCTCCAGGCAGTTCTGGAGGGAAACAGCAACTTCCTGTGGCCTTACTGCTGTTGCTGTTTGCCCAGCCCTCTGTTAACTATTACGGTCCCTAGCTCTTAACACATTTAAAGGAGCACAACACATTAGCATAGCAGACAGTTTAATTCCATAACATGACATAGCACATCATAATACATTGCAAAGATATAACATAGTGACATAGACAGTGCATTAGGGAAACCACACAATGAGGAGGAGAGAATGCACCTGGGGGCCGGTCACCTCCTTACAGCCCTATGCCTGGGCAACTTCACACACGTGCCTTGCATGGCTGAAGGCCTCAACCTAGTGGTAAAGCAATTTCTCAGCCACTATCCTGGCCTGGATGTGCTGCTGCAGAAAGCACGGTCATTGTGTGCTCACTTCCGAGTGATTGCACCCTGCAGGTCATCGACTTGCATCGCTACAGAGGTCTTTCGGCCTACCGGTTAACCATTTAATTTGCAATGTTCTGACGCAGTGGAATTCCTCTCTGCAAATCACGCTTCTGGAGTGGGCAAACATGAAGGAATGTTGCATTCTTCTGCACAGTTTCAAGATGGCTACTAAGATGGTTAGCACTGATGATGCTGTCATCATCATCACTATTCTCTACATGGTGAATCACACTTTGAATAGTCTGCATGAGGAGGTGGTGGTCCCAAAGGAAGAGGTAGTAGCAGGGCAGGATGTGGAAGGGGTAACAATAGCTGTAAGTTCTGCACTGTCATCTCGCATGTGGGTGCCATGGGAGGGTGAATTTCAGCAATCGAGGGGGGCTCATTTTACTAAACAGTTAGTGAAGTTGAAAGAGTCAAGGAACAAATTGAGGAGGACGAGTAGGAAGAGTTCATGAAAGGGGAACACTCAGGACATGAAAAGGATAATGATCTCTTATATGTTGTCCATGGTTGGAGGGAGGGGACGGAGGAAGCAACCTTGAGTTTTACACCGCCACCAACACACCAACACATGAGCTCCTTCTTGCTGCCCTCTCTTCAACATGATGCTCGTATTCCTATTGTTAGAAATAGTGCTGATTAATGGGTTGCCACTCTGTTAGATCCACAGTACAAGAGTAAATTTTGACAGATGCTTCCCAACATGGAAAGGGATGCGCCCACGCTGCAGTATCGAAACACACTTGTAGACAATCTTATGAGTGGTGCTCCCCAAGACAGCAGTGACGCACACAGTAGGCAATGCAGTTCTAGACTTTAACATTATCAGCTGCAGCAGCAGCAGAGGCATAAGCAATTTCTGTGAGCCATTTCACATAGTTTTTAGACCAGCCGGTGCACCAGCACAACAGAGTACAAGTCTGACATGTTCTGAATAACTGGAGAGGATGGTGCAGAAGTATCTGGAGCTCAATATAAATGTGATCAGGGGATCAGGATGGACCCTTTTGCATTTTGGTCTTCAAAAATAGAAGAGTGGGCTGAGCTTGTCTGTCAAGCTTTGGAGATTTTGTCATGCCTGGCAGCCAGCGTTCTCTCAGAACGTGTCTTTAGCGCTGATGATGGTGTCCTGACGGATGAGCACATCTGGCTGTCCACTAAAAGTGTAGACCACCTAACTTTCATTAAAATGAGCAAGTCATAGATCTCCATTTGCACCCCAGTCACAGATTGGGCAGACTAGGCAAATGGTGTAATTTTTAATGTCAAGCATTTATTTTGCATTAATGTTCTATATGCCACTTTTGTTGTGGCTTCTGTGCCTGCCTTTGCTACTGCTGCTTATGTTACAAACAATTTTTTGAAATGTGGAAACTCCAAGTTGATTCTTCATACAGTATGCTTCCTTTTATGGAAGGTGTGTCAAAAGCCTATTATACTGTTTCTACTCTGTGGAAATTGATGCTTGTTTAGTGGTGCGTGACAATAATTTTTTGAAATGTGGAAAATCCAAGTTGGGTTTCCTTCATGTGTGTTGCCTGTAGAAGTAGGGCTTCCAGACAGGCAGGCCTGCACTTAATTTTTCTAAACTACCTGTGTTACTATCCTTACATTTTTCTACCAATAGTACTCTATGAATCTTATGTTTGTGCCATCTGAGTCTGGCTGGGAAAAAAATGGATCTGTTGCATGAGTTTTCAGGGCTCCCAGCAAAGAAGGCTTACATCGCTCCCTTAACCACTAGGTCTTCATTGAAACTTCAACTCAAAGCTGCAAATGCTGGCCAATACCCTGATTCCTCATGTGTGACCCATGGCTGACTGCTTCTGTGCCATTATAAAATGTTCTAATGTATCAAAGGAGAAAGAAACATGCAAATTGCAGGGATCAACATGAAAAAATAAGCCAATTTATTATATCACCTGCCCCTGATGAAATCGCGATAGTGACTACACTCGTCGGGTTCTACAGGAGTTGGACCCTGCTCCTGCGCCTCTAACACTTACGAGTGTACCCTGTGAGATGTGAGCAATGCATATCCATCATGGTTGCCCACTGAGTACGAGGAGGGATTTTTTATTATGGCTGTTATATTTTGCTTGTATTAACTGGACATGGTATTCCTTAATTGGTTTCGGGTACAGTTATCTTTACACCTAATCATTTAGGTTGATACTCCAAAAGTGGTGTCTTTATATTCTTATATTGGGTATCAATATCTTGGTTTACTGCTGTACAGTATCGAGTTTAAGCTATATTATATACCTCCAATATATATATATACCGTATATACTCGAGTATAAGCCAACCCGAGTATAAGCCGACCCCCCTAATTTTGCCACAAAAAACTGGGAAAATGACTCGAGTATAAGCCTAGGGTGGGAAATGCAGCAGCTACCGGTAAATGTCAAAAGTAAAAATAGATACCAATAAAAGTAAAATTAATTGAGACATCAGTAAGTTATTTGTTTTTGAATGTCCTTATTGAATCAGGAGCCTCATATAATGCTCCATAAAGTTTATGATGGCCCCATAAGTTGCTCCATATTAAAATATGCCCCATATAATCCTGCATAAAGGTTAATTATGGCCCCTTAAGATACTCCATATAGACATTTGCCCCATACAGTGCTGAACAAATGTTATGGCCCCATAAGATGCTCCATACAGACACTTGCCCCATATAGTGCTGCACAAACGTTGATTATGGCCCCATACAGACACTTGCCCCATATAGTGCTGCACAAATGTTGATTATGGCCCCATACAGACACTTGCCCCATATAGTGCTGCACAAACATTGATTATGACCCCATACAGACACTTGCCCCATATAGTGCTGCACAAACGTTGATTATGGCCCCATACAGACACTTACCCCATATAGTGCAGCACAAACGTTATGGCCCCATAAGATGCTCCATACAGACACTTGCCCCATTTGCTGTTGCTGCGATAAAAAAAATCACATACTCGCCTCTCCGTCGCTCAGGCCCCTGGCACTGTGAATATTCACCTGTCTTCGTACCGGTGCCGCTCCATCTTCAGCGTCTTCTGCACTGACATTCAGGCAGAGGGCGCGCACTGTTGTGAATTAAATTCTTCAAATATAAATTCACTCACCTCTATTATTTACCCTTTACGTGTTCAGTTAATATGTATTAATGGGATTTTTTCATGCTTTTTAAAATTTTGCATAACCTCTTCATGACCTATGACGTATAGGTACATCATAGATTGTGTATCCCCCTTTGATGTGTTCTCCAGTGCTGAGCCATCATCTTTTCCGGCACATGAAAGTTGATCCACCCACGGCTGTTAACATGTTAAATGCCACTGTCAATCTCTGACAGTTGCATTTAACCCCTTTCTGACATTAGACGTACTATCCCGTCGAGGTGGGGTGGGCCCGTATGCCCACCGACAGGATAGTACGTCATAGTGATCGGCCGTGCTCTCAAGGGGAGCGTGGCCGATTGTGGCCGGGTGTCAGCTGACTATCGCAGCTGATATCCGGCACTATGTGCCAGGGGCGGTCACGGACCACCCCCGGCACATTAACCCCCCAGCACACTGCGATCAAACATGATCGCAGTGTTCCAGCGGTATAGGGAAGCATCGCACAGGGAGGGGGCTCCCTGTGTGCTTCCCTGAGACCCCCAGAGCAACGTGATGTGATCGCGTTGCTCCGATGGTCTCTTACCTCCTCCTCCCTGCAGCAGGCCCGGATTCAAAATGGCCACGGCACTGCATCTGGGTCCTGCAGGGAGGTGGCTTACCAGTGTGTTGTGAATTCTGTTATCGAGCTCCCTCCTGTGGTCATGAATGGTACTTCGGTGAGTTCTGTCCATGGACTCCCTCTGGTGGCTGTGAGTGGAGCTGCTGCTTCTGAGGTTCCTTCCACAGGTGACGTAGTTTATTCTTTGGCTGGCTGTTCTATTTAACTCCACTCAGATCGTTACTCCATGCCAGCTGGCAATGTTCTTGTACTGGTTCAGTTCGCTCTTGGATCTTTCTGGTGACCTGCTAGTTATTATTTGTTCATTGTTTCCTTGTCCAGTTGGCTATCATGATTTATCCTTGCTAGCTGGAAGCTCTGGGATGCAGAGTGGCACCTCCGCACCGTGAGTCGGTGTGGAGGTCTTTTTGCACACTCTGCGTGGTCTTTTGTAGTTTTTTAGTGCTGACTGCAAAGATACCTTTCCTATCCTCAGTCTGTTTAGTAAGTCTGGCCTCCCTTTGCTGAAACCTGTTTCATTTCTGTATTTGTGACTTTCATCCTTACTCCCAGTCAATATATGTGGGGGGCTGCCTTTTCCTTTGGGGAATTTCTCTGAGGCAAGGTAGGCTTTATTTTCTATCTTTAGGGCTAGTTAGCTCTTAGGCTGTGAAGAGGCGTCTAGGTCTTGTTAGGTACGCTCCACGGCTATTTCTAGTTGTGTGATAGGATTAGGGGCTGCGGTCGGCAGAGCTCCCACTTTCCAGAGCTTGTCCTGTGTGAGTTTAACCATCAGGTCTTTCCGGGTGCTCCTAACCACCAGGTCCATAACAGTACAGCTGGCCCAAAGTATTAATGCATCTCAATAGAGGGATAAGAGAAGTCCTAAGACCATTTTTTTTCTGCAGTGTTTTTTGTCTTTCTTTTCCCCTTAACATCTGGGTGGTTCAGGACACAGGTGTAGATATGGACATTCAAGGTCTGTCCTCTTGTGTGGATCATCTCACTGCAAGGGTACATTCAAGATTTTGTGGTTCAGAATCCGATGTTAGAGCCTAGAATTCCAATTCCTGATTTGTTTTCTGGGGATAGATCTAAATTCCTGAATTTCAAAAATAATTGTAAACTGTTTCTAGCTTTGAAGCCCCGCTCCTCTGGTGACCCCGTTCAACAAGTAAAAATCATTATTTCTTTGTTGTGTGGTGACCCTCAAGACTGGGCATTTTCCCTTGCGCCAGGAGATCCTGCATTGCGTGATGTAGATGCGTTTTTCTGGCGCTTGGATTGCATTGTGATGAACCAAATTCAGTGGATCAGGCAGAGAAAATCTTGCTGGCTTTGTGTCAGGGTCAGGATGAAGTGGAGGTGTACTGTCAGAAGTTTAGAAAGTGGTCTGTGCTTACTCAGTGGAATGAGTGGCCCTGGTGGCAATTTTCAGAAAGGGTCTTTCTGAAGCCCTTAAGGAGGTCATGGTGGGATTTCCCACGCCTGCTGGTCTGAATGAGTCTATGTCCTTGGCCATTCAGATCGATCGGCGCTTGCGTGAGCGCAAAGCTGTGCACCATTTGGCGGTATTCTCTGAGCATAAGCCTGAGCCTATGCAATGTGATAGGACTTTGACCAGAGCTGAACGGCAAGAACACAGACGTCAGAATGGGCTGTGTTTTTACTGTGGTGATTCCACTCATGCTATCTCCGATTGTCCTAAGCGCACTAAGCGGTTCGCTAGGTCTGCCACCATTGGTACGGTACAGTCTAAATTTCTTTTGTCCGTTACTCTGATTTGCTCTCTGTCGTTCTATTCTGTTATGGCATTTGTGGATTCAGACGCTGCCCTGAATTTGATGGACTTGGAGTTTGCCAGGCGCTGTGGTTTTTTCTTGGAGCCCTTGCAGTGTCATATTCCATTGAGAGGAATTGATGCTACGCCTTTGGCCAAGAATAAGCCTCAGTACTGGACTCAATTGACCATGTGCATGGCTCCTGCACATCAGGAGGATATTCACTTTTTGGTGTTGCATAATCTGCATGATGTGGTCGTTTTGAGGTTGCCATGGCTGCAGGTCCATAATCCAGTATTGGATTGCAATATATGTCTGTGTCCGGCTGGGGTTGTCAGGGTGTACGTGGTGATGTTCCATTGCTGTCAGTTTCGCCTTCTACTCCTTCTGAAGTCCCTGAGTTTTTGTCAGATTACCGGGATGTATTTGAAGAGCCCAAATCCGGTGCCTTACCTCCTCATAGGGATTGCGATTGTGCTATTAATTTGATTCCTGGTAGTAAGTTTCCTAAGGGCCGACTGTTTAATTTATCTGTGCCAGAGCACGCCGCTATGCGGAGTTATATAAAGGAATCCTTGGAGAAAGGTCATATTTGCCCGTCGTCATCACCGTTGGGAGCAGGGTTCTTTTTTGTGGCCAAGAAGGATGGCTCTTTGAGACCTTGTATTGATTACCGCCTTCTTAATAAGATCACAGTCAAATTTCAGTACCCTTTGCCGCTGCTGTCTGATTTGTTTGCTCGGATTAAGGGGGCTAATTGGTTCACCAAGATAGATCTTCGAGGGGCGTATAATCTTGTGCGAATTAAACAGGGCGATGAATGAAAAACAGCATTTAATACGCCCGAGGGCCATTTTGAGTACCTGGTTATGCCATTCGGGCTTTCTAATGCTCCATCTGTGTTTCAGTCCTTTATGCATGACATCTTCCGAGAGTACCTGGATGGATTCACGATTGTATATTTGGATGATATTTTGGTCTTTTCGGATGATTGGGAGTCTCATGTGAAGCAGGTCAGAATGTTGTTCCAGGTCCTTCGTGCAAATTCCTTGTTTGTGAAGGGGTCGAAATGTCTCTTTGGGGTTCAGAAGGTTTCATTTTTGGGTTTCATTTTTTTCCCCTTCTACTATCGAGATGGACCCTGTTAAAGTTCAGGCCATTTATGATTGGACTCAGCCGACATCTGTGAAGAGCCTGCAGAAGTTCCTGGGCTTTGCTAATTTTTACCGTCGCTTCATTGCTAATTTTTCTAGTGCTGCTAAACCGTGGACTGATTTGACCAAGAAAGGTGCTGATGTGGTCAATTGGTCCTCGGCGGCTGTAGAGGCTTTTCAGGAGTTGAAGCGTCGTTTTTCTTCTGCCCCTGTGTTGTGCCAGCCAGATGTTTCGCTCCCGATTCAGGTTGAGGTTGATGCTTCTGAGATTGGAGCAGGGGCTGTTTTGTCGCAAAGAAGTTCTTATGGCTCGGTGATGAAACCATGTGCCTTCTTTTCTAGAAAATTTTCACCTGCTGAGCGCAATTATGATGTTGGCAATCGAGAGTTGTTGGCCATGAAGTGGGCATTCGAGGAGTGGCGACATTGGCTTGAAGGAGCCAAGCATCGTGTGGTGGTCTTGACGGATCACAAGAATTTGACTTATCTCGAGTCTGCCAAACGGTTGAATCCTAGACAGGCTCTGTTAGGAGTCGAGTTTCCTCTGCTGCACAGGGGGAATCTCGATCCGTGTCTGCTGCGGTCTCCCATTCAGCATCGGCCGCAGTGGGGTCTGCTCAGCGGAGGCGTCGCTCCCAGCGTCTCGCTGGGACTGATTCTGTGCAAAGGGTTACTGTTGCCTTTTCTGGCTCTCCTGTTGTACCCTGCACTGATCTGCGCGGAGCGGCCTTCTCTGGGACTAAGTCCTTATTTGCACACACTGAGCATGCTCAGGGCAAGATCTCCCGTTGGAGATCGAGGGTCACATGCTCAGGTACTGCAGCATGTCCCATTGGTCCTCCAGGAAGGTCCTGGAAGGGCAAAACTGCGGTAGCAGCTTCCTGTGCTGCAACTATATAAGCTGTGCATGACCGCACGGCCATGCGCTAGTATTGTCTTGAAAATATATGTGTGTGTGTAGATGGATGTATGTCGAAGGATGAAAGCTCCTAAGTATCCCTCCCTAGTGTTGTTGTCTGTTTGCGGATGATGGTAGCTATCTAGCGCCCGACTAGCCATCAGCACAAAACACACATAACAGCGTCTAGTTGCTGTGACCGCCTGTACGGTGCCGTGCGCTTTCCTTACCCAAGCCTGGGTGGTTAGCGGCGTCCGTTTGTGCGGCACCGCACGCACACTCGTGCCTTTTTATATTATTGTTTCTGTCTCTCTGACACCCCAGTTGTGGTGTCGAGTGCATGAGGTCTTTGAACCCAAATCCTGTGTCTTGGGATTGTGTTCTGAGACTTCTTGCTTGCGCTCTATGTGCGGTACCGCGGCCCTGTGACGCAACAGGGTTCGCTTCCTTCACACAGGGTGAAGTTAACCCATGTGTGTATACTTATTGTACCGCCATATCGTCTGTCTCTACTAGCAGCAAGGTTTTCACCTGCACGGTGGACCTCGGACTGCGAACGCACCTAATACCATAACATCTGATTCTTGGTGCGTTCCGCCAGTCCCTAACAGAATACTAGCGCCAAGGTCTGGCTAGTAATAACGGATGATCAGCGTTCACAGCGGTACATCCAGCAGCTGGAGGGTAGGTTGGCGGCTCTAGAGTGTGCAACCTCAGCTGTGGACGTTACTGCTGTCGCTGTTCAGGCTGCAAGTGCAGTTGCAGCCAGTTTGTCTGCTGCCACCCCTGCTCCGACCTTATCCCGTCTCCCGCTTCCAGACAAGTTTGCTGGTGACAGTAAGCTATGTCGGGGATTCGTGAGCCAGTGCTCCATACATCTCGAGCTGCTGGCTGCACGTTTTCCTACGGAACGGGCAAGGGTGGGATTCATTTTATCTCTTTTGTCGGGCAGGGCGTTGGAGTGGGCAACACCGCTTTGGGAACGTGGTGATCGTGTGGTACAGAGTGCTCCTATCTTCTGGGACGCTCTGAGGCAGGTCTTTTTGGGACCCCGTGTCACCCACGATACCGTGCTCCAATTGATGGCAATTACTCAGGCTTCGTCAATGGTCAGCCAGTTCGCCATCCTATTCCGGACTCTAGCTTCTGAGCTGGAATGGCCGGATAAAGTCCTTATTCCGGTGTTTTGGAAAGGACTGGCAGATCATGTAAAGGACGCCTTGGCCACCAGGGAGATTCCCGCCACACTGGAGGAGCTTATTACTATAGCTACCCGCATCGATCTCCGTTTTAACGAGCGGAGGTTGGAGCGGACCCAGTGTAGGCAGAGGTTTCGGCTGGCTCCCACCTTTGCCAAACCTCTAGAATCTCCTGTTATGGCGTCCGACTCCCATGAGGCCATGGAGGTTTCTCGAGCGGGACCTAGGTCTCAGACCGCTCGAGTACCTGTGGTGTGTAAAAATTGCCAGCAACCGGGACATTACGCTAATAAATGTCCACGGCGGTCGGGAAAACGATCGCGTCTAGTGACCATTGGAGGAGGTTCACTGGACACAGCGGCATTTTCCTCCAAATTGTCCCTTAAAGGGACAATCCTGTTAGGCACATCCACTCTTACAGTAGAGCTTTGTGTGGATTCAGGAGCAGAAGGAAATTTTATGTCTTCTGCTTTTGCTCTGCTCCACGCAGTACCTCTGGTTATGCTTGCCAAACCAGTAACCGTTAGAGTGGTGAATGGGTCGACACTTCCATTACAGATCACACATCAGTCTGTCCCTTTCACGTTAGCCATGTCCCCATCCCACCAGGAGATTATTTCCCTTCTTGTCCTTCCCGAGGGAATGGATGAGATTCTGCTGGGAATGCCCTGGCTCTGTTTCCACTCCCCACATATTGAGTGGACCTCTGGGAGGATATTGGGTTGGAGTGAATCCTGTAAGGGCAGATGTGTAAAAGAGTGCGTTCAGGTTTCCACCACTGAGATACCCGCAGATCTCTCCACTCTCCTCAAATACTATTGGTCTTATGCAGACATCTTCTCCAAAAAGGCCGCGGAGACCCTTCCGCCTCACCGTCCCTATGACTGTCCTATAGATCTCTTGCCTGGAGCTGAACCTCCTCGGGGACGTGTCTATCCCCTCTCTCTCCCGGAAACGGAGGCTATGTCCAAATACATCCAGGAGAATTTGGCAAGAGGGTTTATTAGGAAGTCAGTGTCACCAGCAGGGGCAGGGTTCTTCTTCGTACAGAAGAAGAATGGAGAATTGCGTCCTTGCATAGACTACAGGGGTCTTAACGCCATCACCGTTAAGAATAAGTACCCGCTGCCCCTGATTTCTGAGCTTTTTGATAGGCTACGGGGAGCTAAGGTATTTACCAAATTAGACCTGCGGGGAGCTTATAACCTGATTCGCATCCGTGAGGGGGACGAATGGAAGACGGCGTTTAACACCAGAGATGGGCACTATGAGTATCTGGTGATGCCCTTCGGGCTCTGTAATGCCCCAGCCGTTTTCCAAGACTTTGTCAACGACATCTTCCGGGATATGCTTTCCACCTCGGTCGTAGTCTATCTGGATGATATTCTCATCTTCTCTCCAGATATTGACTCCCACCGGAGAGATGTTGGCAGAGTCTTCAACCTCTTATGGGCAAACTCTCTTTACGCAAAGTTGGAGAAGTGTGTGTTTGAGCAGGAGTCTTTACCTTTCCTAGGCTATATCATCTCTGCCCAGGGATTGGCTATGGATCCTGCCAAACTACAGGCTGTGATGGACTGGCAAGAACCCCATTCACTTAAAGCGGTGCAGCGCTTTATGGGGTTCATTAATTATTACCGCCAGTTCATTCCCCATTTCTCAACTTTGGTAGCTCCCTTGGTAGCCCTCACCAAGAAGGGAGCAAATCCCAAAGTGTGGTCTGAAGAGGTCTCCAGGGCCTTTTCTTCTACTAAGTCTCATTTTGCTAGCGCTCCCATCCTACATCGTCCCGATGTCGATAAGCCGTTTATAATGGAGGTGGATGCCTCTTCCGTTGGTGCTGGAGCAGTCCTCTTCCAAAAGGATGCTCAAGGTCGGAAGCATCCGTGCTTCTTCTCCAAGACCTTCACACCAGCGGAGAGGAATTATTCCATCGGGGACAGGGAGTTGCTAGCGATGAAATTGGCTTTCTCAGAGTGGAGACATCTCTTGGAGGGGGCTCGTTTTCCCTTTCAAGTTTTTACAGACCACAAAAATTTGCTATATTTGCAAACAGCCCAGCGGCTAAATTCTCGCCAGGCCAGATGGTCCTTATTCTTCTCCCGATTCCACATCACCCTCCATTATCTTGCTGGGGAGAAGAATATTCGAGCTGATGCTCTTTCTCGCTCTGTTGTGTCATCTGAGGAGCAGGAAGGAGAGCCTCGGCTTATTGTTCCTTCTGAGAGCTTGAGAACCGTGGCTCCGGTGTCGCTTGAGTCTGTGCCTCCGGGCAAGACTTTTGTGCCCATTAATTTGCGACCGGAGGTTCTCTCTTGGGCTCATTCCTCCAGGGTGGGTGGACACTTTGGGACAAAAAGGACATCTGAGCTGCTGGCGAGGACGTACTGGTGGCCGCATATGCTCCGAGATGTCAGAGATTACGTTCTGGCGTGTGTCTCATGCGCCAAAAATAAGTCTCCTCGACAACGGCCGTCTGGGTTACTCTATCCCTTGCCGGTGGCAGACAGGCCCTGGGAGATGGTCGGGATGGACTTTGTAATGGGTTTGCCCAAGTCTCACGGCTGTACCGTCATTTGGGTTATTACTGATCATTTCTCGAAAATGGTGCATTTGGTGCCGCTCCCACGGTTACCTTCTGCACGGGCCTTGGCAGCGTTGTTCATAAGACACATCTTCCGCCTACACGGCATGCCAGACAAAATTGTCAGTGACCGGGGTCCCTAAGTTTGCGTCTCGGTTCTGGAGAGAGCTTTGTCGTCTTCTCAGCATTGAGTTAAATCTCTCTTCCGCATATCATCCCGAGACGAATGGGTCGGTAGAGAGGTCCAATCAGACTCTGGTCACATATCTACGACATTTTGTTTCTGCCAGGCAAGATGACTGGGCATCTTTATTACCATGGGCAGAGTTTGCCCTTAATAACGCTGTAGCCGACTCCACCGGTCAGACTCCTTTCCTCCTTAATTACGGCCAGCATCCGCGGGTTCCTGTGCCTTTGCGCGTGTCCTCTGCTGACTCCAGGGTGGCAGACTGGGCAGTGGAGGCACGGGACATTTGGGACCGCACTCAAGATGCCATTCGGGCCTCGAAGGAGAGAATGAGGTCCTCCGCCGATGCACATCGGCGCCCTGCCCCGACCTTTGCTCCTGGTGATTTAGTGTGGCTCTCCGCCCGTAACATCAGGCTGCGTGTAGAGTCCACTAAGTTTGCACCTCGCTACTTGGGTCCCTTCAAGGTCCTCGAACAGGTTAATCCTGTGGTCTACCGTCTGGCCCTTCCTCCTCGCCTTGGTATCACCGATACCTTTCATGTGTCCCTCCTTAAGCCCGTATACATGTCTCGGTTTTCTGAGTCATCTGCCGAGACATCGGGTTCGTCTACGGACGATTTCGAGGTGAACGCTATTTTGGGGTGCAAGGTGGTACGTGGCAAAAAATTTTATTTGGTGGACTGGAAGGGTTATGGTCCTGAGGACAGGTCCTGGGAGCCTGCTGAGCACATTCGGGCTCCGCAGCTCATTGCTGCCTTCGAGCATAGCGAGGCCCAAGGACGGGGGGGCCCTAGGAGGTGGGTAATGTTAGGAGTTGAGTTTCCTCTGCTGCACAGGGGGAATCTCGATCCGTGTCTGCTGCGGTCTCCCATTCGGCATCGGCCACAGTGGGGTCTGCTCAGCGGAGGCGTCGCTCCCAGCGTCTCGCTGGGACTGATTCTGTGCAAAGGGTTACTGCTGCCTTTTCTGGCTCTCCTGTTGTACCCTGCACTGATCTGCGGCGAGCGGGCTTCTCTGGGACTAAGTCCTTATTTGCACACACTGAGCATGCCCAGGGCAAGATCTCCCGTTGGAGATCGAGGGTCACATGCTCAGGTACTGCAGCATGTCCCATTGGTCCTCCAGGAAGGTCCTGGAAGGGCAAAACTGCGGTAGCAGCTTCCTGTGCTGCAACTATATAAGCTGAGCATGACCGCACGGCCATGCGCTAGTATTGTCTTGAAAATATATGTGTGTGTGTAGATGGATGTATGTCGAAGGATGAAAGCTCCTAAGTATCCCTCCCTAGTGTTGTTGTCTGTTTGCGGATGATGGTAGCTATCTAGCGCCCGACTAGCCATCAGCACAAAACACACATAACAGCGTCTAGTTGCTGTGACCGCCTGTACGGCGCCGTGCGCTTTCCTTACCCAAGCCTGGGTGGTTAGCGGCGTCCGTTTGTGCGGCACCGCACGCACACTCGTACCTTTTTATATTATTGTTTCTGTCTCTCTGACACCCCAGTTGTGGTGTCGAGTGCATGAGGTCTTTGAACCCAAATCCTGTGTCTTGGGATTGTGTTCTGAGACTTCTTGCTTGCGCTCTATGTGCGGTACCGCGGCCCTGTGACGCAACAGGGTTCGCTTCCTTCACACAGGGTGAAGTTAACCCATGTGTATATACTTATTGTACCGCCATATCGTCTGTCTCTACTAGCAGCAGGGTTTTCACCTGCACGGTGGACCTCGGACTGCGAACGCACCTAATACCATAACATCTGATTCTTGGTGCGTTCCGCCAGTCCCTAACAGGCTTGATGGTCGCTGTTTTTCTCCCGTTTTGATTTTGTGGTTTCGTACCTTCCGGGCTCTAAGAATGTGAAGGCTGATGCCCTGTCAAGGAGTTTTGTGCCTGACTCTCCGGGTGTTCCTGAGCTGGCGGGTATTCTCAAAGAGGGGGTAATTTTGTCTGCCATCTCCCCTGATTTGCGACGTGTGCTGCAGAAGTTTCAGGCTGATAGACCTGACCGTTGTACAGCGGAGAAGCTGTTTGTCCCTGATAGATGGACTAGTAGAGTTATCTCTGAGGTTCATTGTTCGGTGTTGGCGGGTCATCCTGGAATCTTTGGTACCAGAGATTTGGTGGCTAGATCCTTTTGGTGGCCTTCTTTGTCATGGGATGTGCGTTCTTTTGTGCAGTCCTGTGGGACTTGTGCTCGGGCTAAGCCCTGCAGTTCTCGTACCAGTGGGTTGCTTTTGCCCTTGCCGGTCCCGATGAGGCCCTGGACGCATATTTCCATGGATTTTATTTCAGATCTCCCTGTCTCTCAAAGGATGTCGGTTATTTGGGTGGTTTGTGATCGCTTCTCTAAGATGGTTCATTTGGTACACTTGTCTAAATTGCCTTCCTCCTCTGATTTGGTGCCATTGTTTTTCCAGCATGTGGTTCGTTTGCATGGCATTCCGGAGAACATCGTCTCGGACAGAGGTTCGCAGTTTGTTTCGAGGTTTTGGCGGTCCTTTTGTGCTAAGATGGGCATTGATTTGTCTTTTTCTTCGGCTTTCCATCCTCAGACAAATGGCCAAACCGAACGAACTAATCAGACTTTGGAGACATATCTAAGATGCTTTGTTTCTGCTGATCAGGATGATTGGGTGTCCTTCTTGCCTTTGGCTGAGTTTGCCCTTAATAATCGGGCCAGCTCGGCTACTTTGGTTTCGCCTTTTTTCTGTAATTCTGGTTTCCATCCTCGTTTCTCTTCAGGGCAGGTTGAGCCTTCGGACTGTCCTGGTGTGGATACGGTGGTGGACAGGTTGCAGCAGATTTGGACTCATGCGGTGGACAATTTGACATTGTCCCAGGAGAAGGCTCAACATTTCGCTAACCGCTGGCGCTGTGTTGATCCCCGACTTCGTGTTGGGGATTTGGTTTGGTTGTCATCTCGTCATGTTCCTATGAAGGTTTCCTCTCCTAAGTTTAAGCCTCGTTTCATTGGTCCGTATAAGATTTCTGAGGTTCTCAATCCTGTGTCATTTCGCTTGGTCCTTCCAGCTTCTTTTGCCATCCATAATGTGTTCCATAGGTCGTTATTGTGGAGATACGTGGCGCCTATTTTTCCCTCCGTTGATCCTCCTGCCCCGGTGTTGGTCGAGGGGGAGTTGGAGTATGTGGTGGAGAAGATTTTGGATTCTTGTATTTCGAGATGGAAACTCCAGTACCTGGTCAAGTGGAAGGGTTATGGTCAGGAAGATAATTCCTGGGTTTTTGCCTGTGATGTTCATGCTGCCGATCTAGTTCGTGCCTTTCATTTGGCTCATCCTGATCGGCCTGGGGGCTCTGGTGAGGGTTCGGTGACCCCTCTTGAAGGGGGGGGTACTGTTGTGAATTCTGTTTTCGAACTCCCTCCTGTGGTCATGAATGGTACTTCGGCGAGTTCTGTCCATGGACTCCCTCTGGTGGCTGTGAGTGGAGCTGCTGCTTCTGAGGTTCCTTCCACAGGTGACGTAGTTTATTCTTTGGCTGGCTGTTCTATTTAACTCCACTCAGATCGTTACTCCATGCCAGCTGTCAATGTTCTTGTACTGGTTCAGTTCGCTCTTGGATCTTTCTGGTGACCTGTCTACTCCAGCAGAAGCTAAGTCCCTGCTAGTTATTATTTGTTCATTGTTTCCTTGTCCAGTTGGCTATCATGATTTTTCCTTGCTAGCTGGAAGGTCTGGGATGCAGAGTGGCACCTCCGCACCGTGAGTCGGTGCGGAGGTCTTTTTGCACACTCTGCGTGGTCTTTTGTAGTTTTTTGTGCTGACCGCAAAGATACCTTTCCTATCGTCAGTCTGTTTAGTAAGTCTGGCCTCCCTTTGCTGAAACATGTTTCATTTCTGTGTTTGTGACTTTCATCTTAACTCACAGTCAATATATGTGGGGGGCTGCCTTTTCCTTTGGGGAATTTCTCTGAGGCAAGGTAGGCTTTATTTTCTATCTTTAGGGCTAGTTAGCACTTAGGCTGTGAAGAGGGGTCTAGGTCTTGTTAGGTACGCTCCACGGCTATTTCTAGTTGTGTGATAGGATTAGGGGTTGTGGTCGGCAGAGCTCCCACTTCCCAGAGCTTGTCCTGTGTGAGTTTAACCATCAGGTCTTTCCGGGTGCTCCTAACCACCAGTTCCATAACAGCGCACTATCCACACTAATCATTGCGCCCTCTAACTTGAGCATCACTGCAGAAGATGCTGAAGATGGAGTGGCGCCCAGAACGGGGAGCAGGTGAATATCATGCAGCGCTCCCCTCCTCCTTATACTCACCTGCTCCTGGCGCGGTGCAGTCCCTGTTTCCCCAGCATAGCAGCTTCATCCTGTACTTAGCGGTCACCGTTACTGCTCATTACAGTAATGAATATGCGGCTCCACCCCTATGGGAAGTGGAGCAACATATTCATTACTTTAATGAGCGGTACCATGTGACCGCTCAGTACAGGAAGAAGCTGTGGCGTTGGGGAGCCAGGGACCTGCAGGGACTGCGCCAGGAGCAGGTGAGTATAATTAGACAGCCCCCACTCCCCCTCCCCTGCTGACCCCTGGGTATGACTCGAGTATGAGCCGAGAGGGGGACTTTCATCCCCACGAAATGGGCTGAAAATCTCGGCTTATACTCAAGTATATATTGTAATTTGTTTACGGGTAACTCTCACGCAGTATTTAAAAAACATGGGGTCCAGTAAAAAGCAGTAGATGAAATTGTATTGTATTATATCATGTATGCTGCATTATAAGTATCTGGATAATCATGTTATAATTATTTTTGTACTGGTTGACTTATGAGGCATCAGTTAGCAAACCATACTCTTGCTCCTTATGGGGATTATGTCTTAGTATTGGTGTGTGTTTTTAAAATGTTTTTAAATGAATTTTTTGTGTGGTTAATGGATTATATAATAAATTGGCTTATTTTTTCATGTTGATCCCTGCAGTTTGCATGTTTCTTTCTCCTTTGATAGCAGTCTTCTTTTTGACATGCTGCAGGTTGAACACATGAGTTATAATATTTGATGGTGCCCTCCTTTTTGTATTTCTTTGGTTAATGTTCTAATGTGTGTCAATTGATCAGTCAACTATCTGTGTTACTTTCCTTACATTTGTCTGCAAATAGTACTCTATGAAACTGATGTTTGTGTCATCTGTGTGTGTCTGGGGAAAAATAGTAGGAACTGTTGCGTGGGGTATCAGGACTCTCGGAAAAGATGACTTACTCTGTTCTCTTAACCACCATGCAAACACTATGCAAACACGCTTTCTTCAGCGCTGCTCAAGGTGTGCAGAGCGGTAGTGGAGAAAATCTCTCTTAGCAGAAGACTTCATCCACTATAAGTTCATGCTGAAAACCTATAACTCTTCCCTTTCTTTTGCCAAACAATCCTACTTCACCACCCTCATCACCTCACTATCCAACAACCCAAAACGACTTTTTGAAACCTTAAACTCCCTCCTGAAACCTAAAGTACAGGACCCCATCTCCAATCTCAGTGGTGAGGATCTGGCCACTTATTTACTAGAAAAAATCAACCACATCCATCAGGATATCTCGCCCCAATCTCCTCAGTGCCTGGATCCCCTTACCTGCCGCACCTCAAGCTCATTAGACATCTTTGAGCCTGTTTCAGAAGAAGAAGTTTCCAAGCTCCTCACTTCTGCTCGGCCTACAACCTGCAATAGTGACCCCATTCCTTCACCTCTCCTGCAGTCTCTCTCACCAGTGGTCACCACTCACCTGACTAAAATATTTAACCTCTCTCTTTCCTCAGGCATCTTTCCCTCCTCATTTAAACATGCCATCATTACCCCTTTACTTAAAAAACCATCCCTGGACCAGAACTGCACGGCTAACTACAGACCTGTCTCTAACCTTTCCTTCATCTCTAAACTCCTGGAACGCTTGGTCCACTCCCGTCTAATCCGCTATCTCGCGGTTAACTCTCTTTTTGACCCCTTACAATCTGGTTTCCGCTCTTTACACTCCACTGAAACTGCCCTCACAAAAGTCTCTAATGATCTAATAACAGCTAAATCCAAAGGTAATTGCTCTCTGCTGATTCTCCTGGATCTATCTGCTGCATTTGATACTGTGGATCACCAGCTCCTTCTCACCATGCTCCGCTCCATAGGCCTCAAGGACACAGCCCTCTCCTGGTTCTCCTCCTACCTCTCTGACCGCTCCTTTACTGTATCTTTTGCCGGATCCTCTTCCTCTCCTCGTCCTCTTACTATTGGGGTACCGCAGGGCTCAGTCCTAGGCCCCCTCCTCTTCTCTCTTTACACGGCCCCTATTGGACAAACAATCAGCAGATTTGGGTTCCAGTACCATCTCTATGCTGACGACACCCAAATATACACTTCTTCCCCCGACATCACCCCTACCCTAATTCAAAATACCAAGGATTGTCTGTCTGCTGTCTCTAATATCATGTCCTCCGTCTATCTGAAACTAAATCTCTCCAAAACTGAACTACTTGTGTTTCTCCCTTCAACTAACCTCACTCTACCCAACATTGAAATTACCCTGGAGAGTTCAACCATAACTCCCAAAAAGCATGCCCGCTGTCTTGGGGTCATATTCGACACCAAACTTTCCTTTACTCCCTATATCCGATCACTCACTCGCTCCTGTCACCTGCATCTTAAAAACATCTCCAGAATCCGACCTTTTCTCACCTTTGAAACTGCTAAGACTCTTACTGTTGCTCTTATTCATTCTTATCTGGACTACTGCAACTCTCTTCTGATCGGTCTCCCTCTTTCCAAACTTTCTCCTCTCCAATCCATCTTGAATGCGGCAGCCAGGGTCATATTTCTGTCCAGCCGCTTCACCGATGCCTCCATCTTGTGCCAGTCATTACACTGGCTACCCATTTGCTACAGGGTCCAGTATAAACTCATCTCTCTCCCCCACAAAGCTCTCCACAGTTCTGCACCACCTTATATCTCCTCTCTCATCTCCGTCTATTGCCCTACACGTGCCCTCCGTTCTACAAATGACCCAAGACTAACATCCCCCCGTAATCCGAACCTCGCGCCTCCATCTCCAAGACTCTCGTGCTGCACCAGCTCTCTGGAATGCACTTCCCCAGACGATCAGGCTGATACCTAGCCCCGACCTATTCAAGCGCGCTTTAAAAACCCATCTCTTCAAACAAGCCTACCACATCAACTACTCAGTAAACTAACTTTGTCCTGTTCCCTCCTTTCAAATATTATCTGCATGTGAATCTGCACCCTACTACTCATCTGTCTCCACACCCTCCATGCACACGATAACTGCACTTGATACTTGACTAATGCACTTAAACACACGGGCTGATGACTGGATCATGCAGCTTTGTATGAAAATCCCTATCTATTATAATTGCCTGACCTGAAATAACAAGCACTTTTCACCTATTGTCCCCCCCATTTCCTTGTAGATTGCAAGCTTGCGAGCAGGGACCTCACCCCTAATGTCACTGTTTAAATTGTCTTAACTTGTACTGAATTTATTGTCTGTACATGTCCCCACTTAATTGTAAAGTGCTGCGGAATATGTTGGCGCTATATAAATAAAAATTATTATTATTATGTCTTCATTGAAACTTCAATTCAAAGCTGGAAATTCTGGCCCATACTCTGATACCTCATGAATGGCCCATGCCTGACTTGCATTAGCAGATTTCTACTGTGGGTCAATTGTTGCCACTTTTCATGGTGGCTGCCCCTAATTTTATTTGTTTGGGAAGCATTTTGTCACCCCTTAAGGTGTTGCATATACGTTTGGCTTGGCCTCCTGATTAATCTACTGGGGTTCGGGTCTTTTGGTCAAACTGAACGAATCCTTGAAAGGTTCACTCATCTCTTGTGATAAGGTGGATTTATTTTTCAGGTCAGTGCAATTACAGTGATACCAGATTTTTATTAGTTTTTTTAGGTGTTGCTGCTATCATGCAGTAAAAATGCTTATTGTTTTTCATAGGCATATTCTGAGAGCTGTAACTTTTTTATTTTTTGTGAACAGAGCTGTATAAGGGCCTATTTTATTCGGGACCAGTTGCATATCTTTTCGGTACCATTTTGGTCACTTTGTATTCATATTTTTCAGACACAGAATGAACAAAAACCAGCTCTTCGGTTATTGCTTGTATTTTTAATTTTTTTTACCGTTCATTGTGCGGTAAAAGTGATAAGATTGATTTGTTTGTTGGGTCAGTATGATTACAGCGATACCAGATTTATTTTGTTTATGGTTTGCTATCTTTATACACTAAAAGCAATATTTAAAAAAAATGACATTGTTTTTTGCATTATCATATTCTGAGAGCTGTAATTTTTTTATTTTTTTGCCAAATGAGCCACATTAGGGCTTGTTTTTGTGGGATGGTTTGGTGTTTTCATTTGTACCCCTTTTTTACATATGACTTTTTGATTTCTTTTTATTCACATTTTTTGTGAGTCAGTATGATGAAAAAGTGAAATTTGTGGCGTGTTTTTTATTATTTTTTCTACAGTGTTCACCATATCAATTATAAACCATGAAAATTTAATTTTACACTAATACAAGAGCTTATAAAGTTTTGTCAGTAGAGAAATAGAAAAGCTATTGCTCTTGGTCAAATCAAAATGGGTTGGTAGGACATTGAAATGTCAGTTTACATCTTCTATTAAACTATATGTTGAGGAAGGGGAGAGTATGATTTAGGAAGATAGTGAGATAGGCAAATAGCTTTGCAGTTAAAAGTGATTTAGCTTATCAAAAAGTGGAATTTATAGCAATAAAACTCTGCTGTATGGTCTCCTCAAAAAAAAAAGCTGGCATCCCTTGGTTTCTTTCTTTACACAGGAAACATCGTAGTGGCTAGTCTCTTCCCACTAGTTCAGATAGAACTGAAAATTGATCGGTAGATGACAGGCAAGCTTTAACATGTCATTCGTACTACACAGTGAATGACATATAAACAAAATCCAAGAAAGAATGATGGAATTGCTTTTATTTCATTCATACAGTCTACAAAAAATATTATTCTAAGTATGCTGCAGAACATAGGGGCTGTTTTCATTATGATGCCAGCATCTTCTGAGAGAGCCTGTTTGAACACTTAATACCATGTTTCCCCAAGAACACCTCATCTTGACAAAACCATAAACTGTAATGGTCAGATGTTTAATGCTCTGCTTAAACATGATCTCTAGAGATGAGCTGATTAGGCAAAGTTCAAATTTGCCTGTTACCCCAGATTTTCTTGAGGAATTCAATTAATTGAGAAGTTATTCTAATGTTTCCTACTATGTTTGGGATCTCTCCAGACCTCATAGCATAATAACAATAAGATGTGGAATTTTTTTTTTACAAATTTACACTTACTTTACCACCTGATGAGATCCCAGAGCTTAAAAACATACCATAGCTTCTCAAAGAATTGAATTTCCTGAGAATATCTAGTTAATCAGCTCTAGTTAAAAACAAACATTTTTTGCACCCCAATTAAACAAATTAGCTAGTTGCTTTCCTGGTCAAACTTGCTGAAAGTAAGCAATGTGAATCAGTTTATTGTCTTCACTAGATTTGTTAGTAAATTCTGACACTGCATTGAAATCTATTTTTTTTACTCTATTGTTCATTGATAGGTTTAGTTGCATTTACCACCTCTCATTTTTCGCATTACTACTCATTTTTATGATTATTTCCCTTCTATTACCTTTTTGATATAAAGCAAAATTTCAATTTCCAATATAAATGGGCCAAAATATGCTCAATTCTGGCAAAAAAAATACTGATGTATGATTATTATAAATTTATATACTTAGGCTATAAAGCTATGCAACAAACTCAGACAACGATGACTGAGGTCTTTGCGATTAGCATAAATTGTCGGTTAAGCTATGCTCAAAGCAGTTTAATTTCCAGAAATTGTAACAATTTGCAATCATATCAATAGACAGTTATTCTAGACACATTATAGACACACAATAAAGCAATTTCACAGAATATGTACTATTTTGTGTGATTAATATATATTGACAGTTATTCTATGCTCAAAATGGCACAATTTCACACACAAAATGAATGAATGATAAAAAACATTTTTACTCTTATCCTGTCACTTTCTCCTCCCCCTTTTCCTAACTCAGTTTACTCTTTTCGCTGCCATCTCATTTTTTCTTGAATTCAATTTGAAAATGAATTTTACCATTTGCTGTATGTATCCACTATATATAGTACCTACCAGAATAATGGTTCATTATCTCAGATGCCTTAATATGGACTATCAAATTACATAGAATATTTAATTAATTTATTTCATATAAAAAGAACAATTTCAGAAAACAATGTAACAATTGAATTGCATAAAGGTTTCCTTATTAACTGCTACCTTACTTTCATCTAGCTTAAGTTGAAAAAGAATTTCTGCGTTTTGCTACCAGTAAAGTCACATGAACTCAAGATAGAAATCTCTATAGAACAGTTGTTATGTCACTTCACAAAATCTTATTTTTGTCTATTTACGTATCTTCAAAAAGAGTTCCAAGTCTTACACATTCTTGTCATTATCTTCTTCTCTGCTTGAAATTCTTTTTATCCTTAACACCTGACCTTTAAGTATATTTTTAATCAGATAAGTGAAGGATCATCTCTATGAAAAGGTTCTGTATGAGGACAAAATCATGTAAAGAAGAATGTAACCTAATGTTCTTTTTTTGCCGCATAACTTTTAAGGTATTAGAGCTGTTTAAATCTCCTTTATAGTTGTCACAAAAAAAGTTTTATATTATTGTGTGGATATGTAAAATTTAAGTATTATTTATTCCTATTCTCTAGACATATTAGCTTAAAGGGAACCTGTCACTTTGTACATGCAGTTCAATTTATGGAAGGAAGAAGAAGCTGCGCAGATTAATATATAGATTTGTGGGGGGAAAAAAATCAGTATAACTTTTATTTATTCATTAAAATCCATGATGTTTGTACGTATATGAGTCCAGTGTGATTGACAGCTAGCCCTCATGCACAGTAATATAGGGAAGACTGTCAATCATTAAATAAGACTGTCTAATTAACTCATATGCATAAAAACAACAGGGATTTAAATGAATGAAATGCATGGTTGACTGAAACTTTTACTTTAAAAAATGTATGTCAATCTGATCAATTTCTCCTGCTTTAAAACATCCTGCGTGCAGAACAGAAAACTTTTTCGACATGATAGATTCTCTTTAAAAAGTATATCTTGCAGTATTGTATTGAACATATTTATCATTGATGACAGACCACATTGGTTCCAGTTTACTTACTTTACCATTTTTGGTTAATATTGTATTTTGTAACTCTGTAATGACAATGGGCCAATGGAGAAGGAGCCAGTATGGGAGTCTCTGTTTGGAGAAAAGGCAAACATTGGGGCCCTGTATGGAGAAGGGGCCAGAAAGGGAATCCCTGCTTGGAAAATGGGTAAACATGGGGAGCTTTGTGAGGAGAATAGATCAGCATGGGGGGGCTGTGTATGGAGAAAGAGCCAAAATAGGTCAAGTGGTTGCTCGTTCAGTATGGAGTGGGTGCAGCATGGGCGGGGGCCGGGGGGGGAGTGTGAAGAGTGTCATGACTATAAAGTGCCGGGATCTCTGTAAAAAGAGTGAAAATAGGGCTTCAGTATGGAGTGGGGGACACCATTGGGGGACAGTGTGAAGAGAGGGTTCAATAAGGAGAGGCGATAGCATGGGGATATATTGTGAAGAGGGGGCTCAATATGGAGTGAGAAACTGTGTAAAGAGGGAAATCACTATGGAGTGTTTAGACAGTGTGCAGAAGGAGCTTAGTATGGTGTGGGGAAAAGTGTAAGGTTAAACGGGGACAATGTGAAAAGGTGCACAGTATGCAGTGGGGGTCCATGTGAAGGGTAGTGTAAAGAACAGGCCCTGTTTGGTAAAAGTTCCAGCATTTTGGGTCTCTGTATGGACAAGAGGCAGCATGGTAGGGACAGTGTGAAGAGGGGGTTCATTATGGAGTGGTGAACAGTGCAAATAGGGGTCTCACTATGGAGGGGACAGCATGGGAGAAGCTTTGGGGAACAATGTGAAGGTAATAGTTCATAAATCAGAAAAGTGTGATGAATACAACTCACAAGGGAGGACAGTTTGATGGTTATAGTTCATAAGGGGATAGGGTAATAGTTATAATTCACAAGGGCAGACAATGTGGTGTCCATAGTATATTAAGGGGTGATGTGGTAGTAATAATATATAAGGGAGGAGAGAGTGGTGTGAATATTTTATAGGAGATGACAGTGTGAAAGTCAAGTATTATCAAAGAGACTGTGTGGAGGTCATTTTTAGTAGTAAGCACAGCAGTGCAACTAATTATTTCATGCCACAATATAGGCCTTGCTCAGGGGATAGTATGGGTGTTTATTTTTATTCAGGTGGCATTATAATGACACTGTTATTTTTAAGGGCACAGGATGTTCTGCAGAAGGCCAGATAGGAGGGAAGTCTGCAGAGACAATCTGTGGCTGTGAAAAGTCATCATGGCATCATGATTAGATGAAGAGGAAAGGAATGAGAATGATCAAACTATTTACATAGAATACAGTAGCATTGTTTCTCCTGTGTGAAGATGAGCAATGAATGATTTTTAGGTAAGCTAAAAATCATTTCCCTCACTGAATGAATTTTCCTTTTGCATCAGCTGATTGACAACCTGGATAAGAGGTGGTAAATCTGATTCCGAATATTAGCCACAAAAAATATGTACCTTAAAGGCTAATTAAACTTTGAGAGATTTTCATATGTTTTAGGCCAATTAATTCTAAGCAGTCCAGTGGGGAACCTAATCTTGACACCCTTCAAGTCAATCAAAAGATCTCAACTCAATTCAACTCAGGAGACAGTTGAGTTTATTAACAGGGCTGAGTGGATGCGTTAGAAATTCATAGTCTTTCTTGTCAGCTGTGCAGACCTATGAGTTGTTTTGAGCAATACTGTATGTGGGGCTCTCATATCCCAAACCTGCATCAATCTGCTCAGACTTGGTATACCTAAAACATTTAAGATATCTACCAAGAGATAAGTTACCCTTCAAATGTATAATAGTGCTACTGTCTGCTTGTGATTAATTAGCATTGTGGTTTTTGTATTATCTGCAACAACTTCCATCATCTCCTTACAATTGTTAAGGATGAACTGGGAGTTGTAATTTCATGCAATACAATTGTATAAGTTGGATGCTAACCTGACATTGCAGTTGATCGCTGTACTATACTTAGTGCTGAATTCATGTACAGATGATGGTTTTGGTGCTGTAGCTGTACTGTTGGTGGTTCCGGTGATGTAACTATGTATGATGTAGTCATTAGTAGTGTTGAGCATTCCGATACCGCAAGTATCGGGTATCGGCCGATACTTGCGGTATCGGAATTCCGATACCGAGATCCGATACTTTTGTGGTATAGGGTATCGGTATCGGATCAATAGGGATGTGTAAAATAAAGAATTAAAATAAAAAATATTGATATGCTCACCTCTCCGGCGGCCCCTGGACATCACGCTGGTAACCGGTCGGCTTCTTTGTTTAAAATGAGCGCGTTTAGGACCTGCGAATGACGTCGCGGCTTCTGATTGGTCGCGTGCCGCTCATGTGACCGCCACGCGACCAATCAGAAGCCGCGACATCATTCTCATTCACTAAACTCCTAATTCTAGGAATTAAGGACCTGTGAATGACGTCACGGCTTCTGATTGGTCGCGTGGCGGTCACATGAGCGGCACGCCACCAATCAGAAGCCGCGACGTCATTCGCAGGTCCTAAACGCGCTCATTTTAAACAAAGAAGCCGGCCGGTTACCAGCGTGATGTCCAGGGGCCGCCGGAGAGGTGAGCATATCAATATTTTTTATTTTAATTCTTTATTTTACACCTCACTATGGATCCCAGGGCCTGAAGGAGAGTTTCCTCTCCTTCAGACCCTGGGAACCATCAGGATACATTCCGATACTTGATGTCCCATTGACTTGTATTGGTATCGGATATCGGTATCGGCGATATCCGATATTTTTCGGGTATCGGCCGATACTATCCGATACTTTCAAGTATCGGACGGTATCGCTCAACACTAGTCATTAGGGATGAGCAAACATGCTTGATGATTCTTAGTTATCACTCGAGTATCATGGTATTTTGATGTACTCATTACTCGGCTAGTATTGGGCTGTGTCCTATGAAAAACTCGAATCTCCGCATGTTTGGCATCTGATACACAGCCAATAAGCATGCGGAGATTGCCTATACATCACTGTAATGCTGTTTCATCTGGTTGTGGCATTACTGTGATGACTGTCCATGTGACATCAGCAGGATTTACAAAAGAACAGGTGCCACTGGCTTGGCACACTGACGCCATTGCATAGCTCTGTGACACTTTGCATTGGAGAGAGAGAGTGCTTGTCTAGGCCCGTGTGTGCACATATAATGAATCAGAAGCCTGTAGTGTTAATACTTGTGCTGCTGCTGAACCATCATACTAACAGCCCTTCTAAGGGCTAATTGTTTGCTTTGCTGTTTTGCATCACATACATTCTGCATTTAGTGTAGGGAGAGAGAGTCACAGGAGCAGGGACAGTGGATGAAAACAGTCTGTAGATAAGGATTAGAGTTGTGCATTCTCTTGCAACATATATATCTGCATATTTTTTGAGGGGGTGAAAAATGTAATATGTTTTGATCCATCAAGTACTACATAATCTGTGTTACTTTTTTGTTTTAAATAACACAAAAAAAATAGTTGAAGAATTTTACTTAGTTATTTTTTACCCATACACTTTTCAGTTTAAATTTCTCACCAATACATTCTTCTGTGGTGTCAGGTACATTTCTCTGATTTATAAAATGAGAGAAAAAGAGTTCAAAAATGTTGCTGTGTTAAATTTCTCAGCCATGCAGTAACACTCCAAAAAAAAATTAGCTGGATGACATTACTCATCCATACACTATTCTGTGGTCTGGGGTACATTTCTGTGATATCTAACGCACCAAAACCTTTTATTTGATAGGAAGTTATAAGGGTTAAAATTTGACCTTCTATTTCTCTTTTTTCCAACAAAATTTTCAAATTTACATCTTTTTTAGGGACCACGTCACATTTGATGTGACTTTGAGGGGTCTATTAGATAGAAAATAAACAAAAGTGACACCATTCTAAAAATTGAACCTATCAATTTACTCAAAACCACTTTCACGAAGTTCATTTACCCTTCAGGTGCTTCACAGGAATTTTTGGAACGTGTTAAAAAAATGAACATTTAACTTTTTTCACAAAAAAATTACTTTAGACACTATTTTTTATTTCACAAGGGTAACAGGAAAAAAAGGACTCAAAAATTTGTGCAGTTTCTCCTGAGCATGCCTATACCCCATATGTCGAGGGAAACCTTTGTTTCGGCAAACGGCAGAGCTCAAAAGGGAAGAAGCGCCATTTGCCTTTTTGAATGCAAAATTTGCTGGAACAATTAGCGCGTTGGAAGAGTCCCTGGTGTGCTTAACCAGTGAAAATCCTCCACAAGTGACACCAATTAGACCCCTAAGAGAACATATATAGATGTGTATTGAGCACCTTGAATCCTCAGATTCTTCACCGAAGTTCATAACGTTGAGCTGTGAGAATAAAAACAAAATCACATTTTCCCCACTAAAAAGTTTTTTTGCCTCAAATTTTGCAGTTTCATAAGGGTAGCAGGAGAAATTGCAACATATAATTTCAGGGAGCACGAGGGAGATCTGACCAGTCTGCACACCACACTAGTTGGTCCTCTAAGGCTAGTTTCACATTTGAGGTTTAGTCTGCAGCATCTTGTCCACAGCCGCAAATACATGCAAAAATGCATGCAAATGCATGATAACGCAGCGTTTTTTATCCGCATCAGCTTACACAAGATGGAAAAAAAATATTGCTTTTGCATACGCTTGTATGCGTTTTTGCACGTGTTTGTGGTTTTTATGCGCATGCGTTCAATAGGAAAAAGATTTTCCAGGAGAATTCCCTTGACACAAGCCACGCCAAATGGGCGTGTCTCATGGGATTTCTTGTTTACTCATAAAACATATGCGTACGCAAACACAAGCGAACGCATGTCCTTGCGTTCCTATGTGTTCCCATAGACTGCAATGCGTTGTTTTGATGCACTCCTTGCGCAAGAGTCCGCATGCGTATGGCGGCAGAAATTTGCCGCCTCAAAAATTGCAACATTTTGCAACATTCGACTATTTTAATAAGGTATAGTGCTACATTGTGTTTTTCATTTACAGGAAATCGTGTGTTCTGGCTATATATGCGGCGAATCTATGATACTGATAAGGTAATCTTGTAGATCATCATGATCCTTATGATCCATATTTGAAAAATTATATTGATTCAAATTGTGCTTAGTTTATCTATGTTTAGCACTATGTCCACTATATCTTTTTGGTCACCACTATTATATATCAACTATAGATAATACTGTAGATATAGATAATATCTATTTAAGTAAAAATTGTAATTATTGAGTATGGCATACAGATAATTGGATATTACTAGGATAATCTGCAATATTGCAGGCGTTTACTCGGTGTTTACTATGTAGTTGATATTTTTATCTTGGTGTTGTGAGGTCAGACTCTTCTTGTTTGGACACTGTTATTTATGTCATTTTGTCTTGTTGTTCTATTTTAAAATGATTTAATAAAGCTTTATATAGTTTTACCTATATGGTTCTCTTCTTGCGGCTAACAGTATGTTGGATTATATATTGTTTTGAAGTGCCATAGCAATTGATTTTGGACATTTTTTGGTATTTGTATATCAACTTGGTATATGTCAGAATATATACCGGTACGCGCTGGGTGATAGCAAAGAGTCCACTCATAGGATGTGAGACACGGAACTAAGTATACAATTGAATATCCTAAAATAGCTGAAAAACACCAAAAATGTATAATCCCCTGCGATAGATGCAGAAAGTCTTTGAAGGTAAAACGGTGTTCCTACCTTGAATAGGAGTAGTCCCGGCTTAAGAGGCGGTAATAGTGCCGTAAATGTGCTGAATATATCCGGGCAATGGAACGTTACCAGAACAGGTGGCTGCCCCGGCCGGTAGCAGCCACCTAAAACTGACCTTCGATATAGAGCGCGGGGTCCTGCGAAGCCGGTGCCGCGTGAGATGTAGGCTGTGAATCCGGATGGGTGTGCAGGACCTTCGTGACGCGAAGATCACGCCTGTGATCCCTGAGGAAGGAGACAGGCGTCTCCGAAACGCGTTGGACTTTGATCCTTACTGCACCCCGTACCTATTCACGGCCACCGTCAGCGGTCACGTGATCTTCGCGTCACGAAGGTCCTGCGCACCATCCGGATTCACCGCCTACATCTCACGTGGCACCGGCTTCGCAGGACCCCGTGCTCTATATCGGAGGTCAGTTTTAGGTGGCTGCTACCGGCCGGGGCAGCCACCTGTTCTGGTAACGTTCCATTGCCCGGATATATTCAGCACATTTACGGCACTATTACGCCTCTTAAGCCGGGACTACTCCTATTCAAGGTAGGAACACCGTTTTACCTTCAAAGACTTTCTGCATCTATCGCAGGGGATTATACATTTTTGGTGTTTTTCAGCTATTTTAGGATATTCAATTGTATACTTAGTTCCGTGTCTCACATCCTATGAGTGGACTCTTTGCTATCACCCAGCGCGTACCGGTATATATTCTGACATATACCAAGTTGATATACATTTTTTCTTTTTACAAACAGTAGGTGGATGTTTGCTGGTGTCGCTGCAGGGTTATTGAGCTTGATACTTTGCGCCACCATATTTTAGATATATTTTTTGGTATTTAACATACAATTTGTAGTGTAATTTTTCCTGAGTACGCCCATACCCTATATGAGGGAGAAAATTAGTATTTGGGCGCGGCAGGCCTTGGAAGAGAAGAAGCATGACTTTTTGAATGTAAAATTTATTGGAATTATTAGCGGATGCCATGTCCCATTTGGAGATTGATTTAAACAGTGGAAGCCCCAACAAGTGACCCCATTTTAGGAAATAAACCCCTCAAGGAATGTATTTAGATGTGTGCTGAGCATCTTGAATTCCCAGGTGCTTTACAGAAGTTTATAACTTTGAGCCATGGGAAAAAAAAACATTTTCTCCACAAAAATGTTATTTTAGCCCCAATTTTTTTTTATTTTCACAAGGGTAACAGGAGAAATTGCACCATACAATTTGTAGTACAATTTCTCTTGAGTTGGTCATTAGCCCATATGTGGGGGAATATTACTTTTGAGGCAAAGTACAAAGCTCAGAATGGAAGAGGCGCTATATTGGAGTTCTGATTTTGCTGGAGTGGTTTGAGGGTGCCATGTCACATTGGAGAGCCTCTGAGGTGCCAGAACAACAGAAAACCCTTAGGCCGGCGTCACACTAGCGAGTTTTACAGACATATGAGCGCAGAAAATACATCCAGAAAATACGCATTGCACACGGCCCAATGATTCTCTATGGGGCAGCTCCTATCTGCCGTATAATACGCATCCGTAATATATGTTACGGGCGTAGAAAATCGCAGCATGCTGCGTTTGTCAGCGTATTGCGCAAAAAATACGCTAATGAAAGTCTATGGGGGCGAGAAAATTACGGATTCCACTCGGACCATGCATGTGACTTGCGAGAAATACGCAGCGGTGTTCTATAGAAAAGCCGGCAATTCAGCGCAGTGTACAGTTAAATCACACTGACAAAATAGAATAGGTAGAATAAATGTGTACACATAGTATAGGTATATATATATATATATATATATATATATATATATATATATATATATATATATAAACTGTATATATGTTTTTAAGAATATTTGCGCCGATGGATGCATTATATGTCCATTTTGCAAGCCTGAGAGAAAAAAAAATCGCCATACGGAAGCCATACGGATGCTATATGGATGACACATGGATAAATTTGTGCGTAAAAATTGCATCCTCGCATTGAATACGAAACAGTGTTTTGGGACAATTACTGCGTATTACGGCTGTAAAAAATGGACCGTATTTACTTACGCCTAGTGTGACGCCAGCCTTAAATGTGAATTGATTTTACAAATTAAACTCCCCAAATTAAACTCCCCAGTGATCATATTGGCACCACATGTGCATCACAGAATTTTATACTATTGAGCGGTGAAGATAGAATAAATTACATTTTTACCACTAAAATGATGTTTTACCTCCAAGTTTTGAATTTTTCTAAGGGCTAATTGGACATTTTTTACAAGAAACTGAGGTCCATATTTTCCTGAATGCGCCAATACCCTACATATAATTGGGAAATATTTTTCAGGCACAGTGCAAAGCTCAGAAGGGAATAGTGGCAGATTTTACTGTTATGGTTTGCAGGTGCCATGACCCACTGAGAGAGCTACTCAGTTGCCTGAACAGCAGAACCCCCATAAGTGACCCCATTTTACAACTACACCTCTCAACAAATTTCTCTAAGGGTGCAGTGATCATATTGACACTACGGATGTGTCACAGAATTTTATACCATTGGGCAGTGAAGAAAAAATAACTACATTTTTTCCACCAAAATTGTTTTTTTCCCAGATTTTACATTTTTACATAAGAAATGGGTAAAAATGCACCAATATTTGTCCCACAATTTCTACTGAAGGTGATAATACTACATGTGTGGCTGTACTACTTAGTCATACGGAGAGACTCAGGAGGGATGGAGCGTTATTTGCTGCCTGGAGTGCAGATTTTCCTAGAATAGGTTGCAGACTTCATATACAGTGACCACAATTTGGAAATTATACCACTTTGGGAATTTATCTACAGGTGTAGTGATGATTTTGATTCCATGTGTGTTTTCCAGAAACAAGTAGCAATGAATGTTGCTGAGTGAAAATTGCAAACTGCTATTTTAGTGACCAGAATGCTGTAGTGACCAGTACGTTGCAGTCACCAGTACGTTATGCCCAGCTCATGCTTCTGGAGGAATGCACCCATAAGTTAGGTGGGCTCTTATCACTTCAGAAATGCCAAACATGCTATATACAGTTTAGGTACATTGTAGGGCTCAGAATGGAGGTGGGCATTTTCATTTCACAGTGCAGAATTTGCTGAATTTCTTTTGGGGGTGAGGAGCCATTTTGCTTTTCCAGAGCCTTTGTACTACCAATAAATATATTTCCATTTACAGATGACAGACCTGAGTGGGGGTTTGCTGTTTTTGTGGATTGAGTTGAAGCTTTTATTGGGAATATTTTACATAACATTTGGGATCACATTTATTTGGAGCTCAACGTTAAGCTCTTACTATGGGGTTCCATTTAAACCCCCAGGGGATCCTTTCGCAGAATTACTCAGGACTTCATCTGGCCTCTGTTCAGTGGTGTCCCTCTTTTCAGAAGTGCACAAAGCTGTTTTCAACAGCCCTTTTATGCAATCCTGAAAAGACAGACACCGCCAGATCACAGGTCCTATGGCATCCACAGCTGGGGGTTCTATCTGAATCATGCATAGTGATTTACATGGGAACCCCGGTTCAAGCGCTCAGCGCTGAGCACAGGATAAATGTGTGCCGAGCCTTACTGTGATCTTTGGGAGGCAGAATGAACAAAATAGCAGATGAAGAATTGGTTTTATTTATTTTTTATGCCATTCCTCGTGTGGTATAAGTGACTAGGCGACTTTATTGTTGGTGCAATTACAGGGTTATAGGATGTTTCGCCCCCAGCAGTTTGCCTCGGGTACATTTCGCCCACGCACATTTCGTCTCCAGCATTTGTCCCCCAGGATGATACTTACTTGTCGCAGCTGCAGCTCCTTAGGTCACGGAGTGCAGTCTAGCGGTTCCCGGTGACGTCAGATGGAAACAGTTGAGTTAACATATCACAAAAGAGCAGAACTCTGTACAGTACTTTTGTGACATGTGGATTGATGACGGACGGGAATTCATGAACCACAAGCACAAACTGGCGAAACATCCAAACACAAAATTCTGGGGGCAAAACAGGGTACAAGGGTAAAATGTACTCAGGGGCGAACTGCTGGGGCCAAACATCCAAATCCTGTTTACAGAGATACCAGATTTATATTTTTTTTAATTTGGCTGATGTTGATGATTTTATTGGTTCCATTTTCAGACACATGACATTTTGGTCACTTTCTATTCTGATTTTCAGGAGGCAGAATGAACAAAATTGGTGAGGGTTTTAGGTCATTCCACATGTGGTAAAATTGATAAGGCAGTTTTATTCTATGGGTCACTACGATTACAGCGATACCTCATTTATATAGTTTTTTATGTTTTGTGCTTTTACACAGTAAAAACTATTAGAAAAAATAACTTTTTGCATCATTTTACTCTGAAAGCTATAACTGTTTTATTTTTCCGCTGATGGTGTTATATTATGGCTTGTGTTTTGTAAGACAAGATGGTGTTTTTTTAATTTAGATTTGTCTTTTTTTATTGTGTTTTATTCCACTTTTTGTTTGGCAGAATGATTATAAAGCATTGTTTTTTGCTTTGTTTTTAATTTATGTTTTATGTGTTCACTAAAGGGCTTAACTAGTGGGATAGTTTCATAGGTCGGGTCATTCTGGATCTGGCAATACCAAATATGTGTACTTTTATTGTCAATACTTTCTTTCATAAAAATTTTATGTATAAATACAATATATATTTATCTATTTATTTTCACCCACACACTATTCCATGGTCTGGGTACATTTCTTTTACTTCTAAGGCCCGAGTCACATGTTGGGAAATATTCCGTAGTTTTACATGCGTAATACTCAGAAATTATACCAAAACAGTGATCCGTATGTCATCCGCAGGCAGAGTGTGGCAGCGTATTTTACGCATGTCATCCTCCGTATGTAATCCGTATGGCATCCGTACGGTGAGATTTTCTCGCTGGCTTGTAAAATGGACATAGAATGGATCCATGGGCTCAAATATTCGTGGAAACATATATACAGTCTATATATACAGTTAAGTTCATATATATTTGGACAGAGACAACATTTTTCTAATTTTGATTATAGACATTACCACAATGAATTTTAAACAAAACAATTCAGATGCAGTTGAAGTTCAGACTTTCATCTTTCATTTGAGGGTATCCACATTAAAATTGGATGAAGGGTTTAGGAGTTTCAGCACCTTAACATGTCCCTTTAAAAATAGGGTGGCACATGTTAAGGAGCTGAAACTTCTAAACCCTCCAACCAATTTTAATGTGGATACCCCTATACAGTAAACCTTTTCATATCCCTTTTTTTTGAATATTGCTCACTACTAATGTTAGTAGTGTATATGCAAAATTTGGTGGCTCTAGCTGTTAAAATAAAGGGTTAAATCGCGGAAAAAACTGACGTGGGCTCCCACGCGATTTTCTCCGCCAGAGTGGGAAAGCCAGTGACTGAGGGCAGATGTTAATAGCCTAGAGAGGGACCATGGTTATTGCCCCCCCTGGCTAAAAACATCTGCGCCCAACCACCCCAGAAATGGCACATCTGGAAGATGCGCCTATTCTGGCACTTAGCCTCTCTTTTCCCACTCCCCTGTAGCGGTGGGATATGGGGTAATAAAGGATTAATGCCACCTTCCTATTGTAATGTGACATTAAGCCTGGCTAATAATGGAGAGAAGTCAATAAGACACCTATCCATTGTTTATCCAATAGTAGTAAATGGTTAATAAAACACACACACATTATGAAAAAAGTATTTTAATAAAATAAAGACACAGGGTGTGGTAACAGTTTATTATACTCTTAATCCAAATGACGACCCTTGCTCTGTAAAAAAAGGAAAAAATAAAAAACAACAATATCCCATATCCCATACTAGGGTTGAACGAAACGGATCGGACAAATTGACAAATTGCCGACTTTCGGCAAAGTTGGGTTTTGTGAAACCCGACCCGATCCTAGTGTGGGATCGGCCATGAGGATGGCGATCAGCACGCCAAAGTTGCATTTCGTATGATGTTTTCAGCGCCATTTCTCATCCAATCAAGGTGGACGCAGAGTGTGGGCAGCGTGATTACATAGGTCTCGGTCCCCACCATCTTAGAGAAGGGCATGACAGTGATTGGCTTGCTTTCTGCGGTGTCACAGGGGCTATAAAGGGGCGTGCACGCCGACCGCCATCTTACTTCTGCCGATCTTAGCATATGGAGAGGTTGCTGCAGCTGCATCAGAAGAAGGGATATAGTTAGGGAGGGAAGATTAACCCTGAAACTGCTTGTGCTGTAGCGATTTCCACTGTCAAACACTACCTTTTCTTTGCAGGGACAGTGGAGTTTATATTTTTGTGCATCACCTCTGTAGCTTATTAGGCTGCCTTATAAGGCTCCCTGATAGCTGCATTGCTGTTTGTACGCCGCTGTGCAAACCAACTGCTTTTTTAAAAGCAAAAATCTTGTTTCTCCTTTCTGCATAGTTCTCTTGTTTATTTGTCCACACTTTTGTGTGCAGCAGTCCTTTTTATTGCTGCCATACTTGTCCTGAGATTTTTGTAGGGAGATTGAAATTGTACTGCAGCCCTTGTATTTTTTGATATATCTTCCAGCCACGTTCTGCCACTTACATTGTGTAGTGTAATACACTGGGCCTGAGTTTTGTTGCAGTCTCCCCCCCAAAAAAGGGAGATTTAAAATTGGCACTAAGTGGATCTACGTCACAGTTCTGTTAGTTTGTCGTACATCTTCCAACCACGTTCTGCCAATTACATTGTGTAGTGTAATACACTGGGCCTGAGTTTTGTTGCAGTCTCCCCCGCAAAAAAGGGATATTTAAATTGGCACTCAGTGGATCTATGTCACAGTTCTGTTAGTTTGTCGTACATCTTCCAGCCACGTTCTCCCACTTACATTGTGTAGTGTAATACACTGGGCCTGAGTTTTGTTGCAGTCTCACCCCCAAAAAAGGGAGATTTAAATTGGCACTAAGTGGATCTACGTCAGTTCTGTTAGTTTGTCGTATATCAGCCAGCCACGTTCTGCCACTTACATTGTGTAGTGTAATACACTGGGCCTGAGTTTTGTTGCAGCCTCCCCCCCAAAAAAAGGGAGATTTAAATTCTCCACAAGTTTATATACAACTTCTACCTTGTTTCACAGTACCATATAATGGTTGTTATTTTGGTTAGATTTTTCCAAAAATGAGAAAGTCTGGTGGAAGAGGCCGTGGGCGGTCGTTGACAGCTGGTACTGATGGTGGTGGTGGAGCATCTGGTGGTAGTGGGAAAAGCAAAATAGCACCAAAGGCTCGAGGTGTTGAGCCAGCGTCATCGTCTGGCTAAACAAGGCCTCGAAGGCTCCCTTATCTGGGAGTAGGAAAACAGCTTTTAAAGCCAGAGCAGCAGGAAAAAGTTTTGGCTTTCCTTGCTGACTCAGCCTCTAGCTTTTTCGCCTCCTCTTCAGAAGGTTCGAAATCTAAAAGCAGCGAGTCGTCAGTGAAGGATGCGGAAGGCGACGCTACTGTTTACTACATGGAGCTCTTTAAACATACCGTGCCTGGGTTAGACAGGGAAATTGTTAAAAGCCCATTACAAGATGAATTTGACATGGAGTGCACAGATGCACAGCCACAGCTAGATTATTATGCTGTTCCATTGACTCAGATCACTACATTGCCCGTCCAGTGTACTGAGCCAGAATCTGACCCTGATGAGACTATGGTGCCCTGTCACGAACGCTATAGCACCTTACACGGTGACACAGAGGAAGGTGCACATGACATTGAAGAGGAGGTGATAGATGACCCAGTTGTTTACCCAGATTGGCAGCCATTTGGGGAAGAGGGTGCCACTGCCAGTAGCTCAGAAGCAGAGGAGGATGATCCGAAGCAGCCATCTACATCGCAACTGCCTTCATCTGGCAGGCCCGTATCTGGCCAAAAATGTTTGTCAAAACCAAAAACAGTTTTAGAATAGCGTGGCCATCCAGTGAAAGTAGCACAGCGTGCAATGCCTGAAAAGGTAATCCATAGTAGGAAGAGTGCAGTGTGGGAATTTTTTAACCAAGATCGGAATGATCAGTGCAAAGTTATCTGTAAGAAGTGCTCAAAGACCTTTAGCAGAGGGAAGAATCTCCTAAATTTAAATACAATGTGCATGCGTAGACATTTAACCAGCATGCACTTGCAAGCCTGGACTAACTACCAAACGTCCAGTACCGTTGGTGCACCTGCTCAGAATGAAGGTAGTCAGCAATGCTATATTGCTTCCCTCAAAGTAAGCCCACCGGTTAGGACACCACCAGTAGCAAATGTGGAGGTATCGTTGCAAGGCCAAAGCAGTCAGGGAATCACAAGGTTCTTGGTAGGAAACACTGTAGCTAGGCCAACATCAAGAATACCATCACCAACCCTCTCTCAATCTGCCATGTCCACCACCACCCCCACTAGTTCCACCATATGCAGCTCTCCAGTCCAGGTCACCCTACAAGAGACTCTCGTTAGGAAAAGAAAGTACTTATCCTGTCATCCGCGTACACAGGGTTTAAACGCCCACATTGCTAGACTAATCTAGTTAGAGATGATGCCCTACCGGTTGGTTGAAAGTGAAGCTTTCAAAGCCCTAATGGCCTACGCAGTATCACGCTATGACCTACCCAGTCAACACTTCTTTGCGAGAAAAGCCATGCCAGCCCTCCACCAGCATGTCAAAGACCGCATTGTCCATGCACTCAGGCTATCAGTCAGTAGAAAGGTGCACCTCACAACAGATGCATGGCCAGGGACGTTACGTGTCCATCACGGCACACTGGGTTATTGTGGTGGATGCAGGGTCCACAGGGGACAGCCATAGTGGGACAGTTCTGCCTAGCTCACGGTCTAGGAAACAGTTTGCTGTAGGCGATCACCACCCCTCCTCCTCCTCCAGAAGTGAAAGCTCGTCCACAGAGCGCAGTCGCATGACCACTCCATCCGCAGCTGCCAGGGTTGCATACGAGGTGTCCCATTATGGAACAGCTAATGGTAAGCGTCAGCAGGCTGTGCTACAAATGAAGTGTTTGGGCGACAACAGACACTCCGCGTACTTGCAGCAAGAAACTCAGTCATGGCTGGGCAGTGTACTCCTCTTACCAATTTTGAACTGCATTTAGCCTACTTTTTTATTTTAGGCCTACTAAGTCTGTGTGAGCCTCTCATTACAGTTGTCCTCCGCTGAACAAAGCAATGCCGCCTGTTTAGTCCTGTTACCAATTTTGAACTGCTTTTAGCCTACTTTTTAATTTTGGGCCTATATCTGTGTTTCCTCCTCATCCTGCCCATTGCCCAGTCACTGCTAGATGAGTCTGCTGGTACATTGACCCAGACCACTACATTCCCCTTGCACTCTACACAGCCAGAATCTGACCCTGCTGAAAGTCAGGTTCCCCTTCCCGCATACTATACCACCTTACATGGGGACAAAGAGGAAGGTGCAGATGAAAGTGCAGGTTACTTCCTCAGGTGGGGGGCATACTCATTGGCACTGGCACAGGGCCCCCCATAGTACGCAAAAGTGTCTCTGGCAGTGGGAAGCGCCACCCGCTGTCAAACACACCACCGTACTATGAGGGGCACTGTGCCAGTGCCAAATAGTGCCCCCCCCCCTGCTTGCTCAGGATCACAGTACTTGCAAAGTTGTAATACTTACCTCTCCCTGCTCCACCGCCGTGACGTATTCCGCATTTCCTGGGCCCACGAAAATCTTGAGCCAGCCCTACCCCCCCCCACAACTTTAGCTAAATGACCCCCTGTTTTTAATACCTAACTATTATTATGAAGTAAATTAAGATTGACAAGCTTAAGAAATAAGAATTGATGTTTTTGGCATTAAAATGGGCACTGTATGTGTTTTCCTGTCCTCCACTCACTGCCGACTTTGATTCCCCATTGACTTGCATTGGGTTTCGTGTTTCGGTTGGCCCCCGACTTTTCACAATAATCGGCCGATTTCACCCGACCCGACTTTTGAGAAAGTCGGGTTTTGTGAAATCCGACTCGATCCTAAAAAAGTAAAAGTCGCTCAACTCTATCCCATACCTTTCCGGAGCTCAGTCATGTCCCACGATGTAAATCCATCTGAAGGGATTAAATCATTTTACAAGCAGGAGCCTTCTAATGCAGCTGTGCTCCTGCCTGTAAAAGCTGGGGAATGAATGGAAGCAGGGGAACGTAGCTACCTAGACTTGCGGTGCTGTGCCCCCTGCTGGCATAACCTCATATGAACTCGAGCGTGAGAAAAGTGCGCAGCACCACAAGTCTAGGTAGCTATGTTCCCCTGCTTTCATTCATTCCCCAGCTTTTACTGGCAGGAGCACAGCTGCATTAGCAGGCTCCGGCTTGTAAAATTATTTAACCACTTCAGATGGATTTACATTGTGGGACATGACTGAGCTCCGGAAAGGTATAAGATATTGTTGTTTTTTCATTTTTCCTTTTTTACAGAGCGAGGGTCGTCATTTGTATTAAGAGTATAATAAACTATTACAACACCCTGTGTCTTTATTTCATTAAAATACTTTTTTCATAATGTGTGTGTGTTTTATTAACCATTTACTACTATTGGATTAATAATGGAGAGATGTCTTATTGACATCTCTCCATTATTAACCAGGCATAATGTCACCTTACAATAGCAAGGTGGCATTAACCCTTTATTACCCCTTTATTACCCCATATCACACCGCTACAAGGGAGTGGGAAGAGAGAGGGTAAGTGCCTGAATAGGCACATCTTCCAGTTGTGCCTTTTCTGGGGTGGCTGGGGGCAGATGTTTTTAGCTGGGGGGGGCAATATCCATGGTCCCTCTCTAGGCTATTAATATCTGCTCTCAGTCACTGGCTTTCCCACTCTGGCGGAGAAAATAGCGCGGGAGCCCACGCCAGTTTTTTCCTTGATTTAACCCTTTATTTTAACAGCTAAAGACACCAAATTTTGCACACACATTACTAACAGTAGTGAGGAATATGCAAAAAAAAAAGGGATATGAAAAGGTTTACTGTATGCAAACCATGTCTCATATCATGTCGGGTTTGTGAAGGAGATAGCAAAAGCCAGCAATTGAATTACCGGCTTTTCTGCTATCTAGCGCTGTATAAAATATAAATTTATGTATATATGTGTCTCACTGACATATATGTATATATATATATATATATCTCCCTATACTATATGTAGTCATTAATTTTATCTGTTCTATTCTAACCTATCAGTGTGATTTTATTGAACACTGCACTGAATTGCCGGCTTTTCTCTAGAACACCGATGCGTATTTCTCACAATTCACACTGATGGTCTGTGTGTAATCCATATTTTTCTTGCCCCAATAGACTTTCATTGTCAAATTTTTTGCGCAATACGCTGACAAACGCAGCATGCTGCGATTTTCTATGGCCGTAAAATACAGCTGAGAAATATACGGCAGATAGGAGCTGCCCCATAGAGAATCATTGGTCCGTGTGCAATGCGTAGTTTTTGCACCTCTCATACATCCGTAAAACTCGCTAGTGTGACTCCCGGCCTAACACTACAAAAACATTATGTTTTTTTTGCTGGATGACATTTCTCATTGACACACTATACAACTACATGTAACATTACAAAACAGCATTATGAAATATCTGGATTACCATTCTCCTCCATATACTATTATGGTCTGGGGTATGGTTCTGTGATCTATAAAACTGAAAAAAGGGTTAAAAATTCTTGCAGGATTACTTTTCTCATCCATATACTGTTGCGTTGTCTGTGGTACATTTCTTTGATATCGAACAATCCAAAGAAGCGTTTAAAAAATTTACTTGCTTATATTTCTCAGCCATACAGTATTACATGGTCTGGGGTACATTTCTGCGATATCTAACACTACAAAAAGACTTATAAAAATTTGCTGAATTAAATTTCTTACCAATACAGTAATCCATGGTTTGGAGTACATTTCTGTAATCTTTAAGACTGAAAAAAAATGTAAGGTTTTTAGAGTTAAATTTCTCAGTCATACAGTTTATGTTGTCTTTGGTACACTTCTGTGATATTTGAGACTACAAAACAGAGTTAAAAAAATTGGCTGAATTATAGTTCTCACTCACGCACTATTCGCTAGTCCAGGGTCCATTTCTGTGATCTCTTTCACTGCAAAAAAATATGTTAAAAAGTTATTTGGATTACAGTACTCACCCATACACTTTTACATGGTCTGGGGGAAATTTCTGTAATCTATAAAACTTAAAAAAGTGTTAATTTTTCAGGCTTGAATTTCTTAGCTATTGTTAGGACTGGCGGAACACACCAAATAATAGTAATAGAGAATATGACGTGCGTTCACAGTCCGGGGTCCACCGTGCAGAGATGACACCTGCTGCCGAGTAATGGCGGACGGACGCTTGCTCACACGTGGGTTAGACCTCACCCAGTGTGAATGGAAGCCAACTCTGTTGCTTCACAGATTTGCCACAAATACACTGTGCCCTGTTAGCAGTCACACGGTGCAGCTGAAAGACACTAGTGGGATCCCTATGAATCACCCCCTCTAAACTGGTGATTGAACTCGCTCTGACCCTCGGTGGTTTTGAACCCCTGAGGATGCCCTGAGTCAGATTCAGAGTCCAAGCGGGAATTCTCACCCTACACTGACCAGTTGTCAGGAAAGCGCAGAGATTGCGCACGTTGCCACAATGGCGGGCAGTGCAAAGAGACACTGTAACGTGTGCTGAGTGTGCAGGTAGAACTGTCGGGCGCTAGGTAGCTTCCACCATTCGCGAGCAGTCATCAACACAAGGAATGGGAATGATTAAGGAGCTTTCATCCATCGACAGACATTCATCTACACACACACGTTGACAAGTTTACACTAGCGCATGGCCAAGCGGCAATGCGAACCTTTTATAGCAGTAGCAGACCGGGACCTTCCAGATGGTCAAATAGGAACCACAACAGGACCTGAACATGTGATCCCCAAACTCCAATGTGAGGTCATCCCACGGGCATGCTCAGTATGAGAAAAGCGGCACTTAGTCCCAGAAAGGCCTGCTTGCTGCTGATCAGTACTGGCTATAAAGACAGAACCTGGAAAAGCAGCAGTAACCAGTCGGAGAATGTCAGCTTGAGCCAGATGTTGGGATGGAGGTCTCCGCTGAGCAGGTTTCACTGCGGCTGGAGAAGAATGGGAGACCACAGCAGACATAGTTAGAGATTCCCCCTGTGCAGCAGGTGGGAACTTGACACCAAATAGCTATACAGTATTATGTGGTCTGGGGTACACTTCTGTGATATTTGTCACTGCAAAAAGTGCTAAAAAAATTGCTAATTACATTTCTTATCCATACACTATTCTGTGGTCTGGGGAACATTTCTGTGACATATAACTCTACTAAAAATCATTAAAAAGATTAGCTGGATTACATTTCTCATCAATGAACTATTCTGTGGTCTGGGGTACATTTCTATGATATCTAACACTATAGAAGAGCATTCGAAATTGGCTAGACTATATTTGCCCATACACTAGTCCATGGTCTGGGTAGATTTTTTGTGACATCTAACACTTCCTAAAAGCATAAAAAATTAGCTGGATTACATTTCTCACCCATATACTTTTCCATGGTCTGTGTCACGGCGCCCGGGTATCTATGCTGCAGGGGAAGCTGCACACAGCAGCTGAGCAAGACGCCAAGTTACTAACCTGGACCCACGGGACCTTTGACATGAAACAGAGTGTACAGGTAACGAAGAGGACCTTAGACCATGTGACAGAGTGGAAGGAGGAAAGGGGGCAGAGCCAGACGCCAGGGAAACAGAGAAGGGACAAGCACTAAAGAATTATCAAACAAGCAGAAGTCATAGCCAGGAGATTACGAGGTACCAAAACGGAGAGACCGGGCATTGTCAAAAGCAAAGCCAGAGTTCAGTAGCCAGGAACACAAACAAGGTAAAGCACGGAAAGCAAGACAATGCTATGCAAGCTGGGCACACGCTCCAGGAGTCACGCATACAGACAGAAACAGAATCTATAGCTGACAGAGAAACCAGGTTAGGAGCGAGCATAAATACCCCTCCCATTTTAGAAAAGAGGCTAGCAAAATTAACCCTGACAGGAAATTAACCATGTCCTGACCATGACAGTCTGGTGTACATTTCTGTGATCTATAAAACTTAAAAAAGTGTTAATTTTTGCAGGCTTGAATTTCATAGCCATACAGTATTATGTGGTTTGGGGTTCATTTCTGGGATATTTAACACTACAAAAAGCGATAAAAAAAAGCTGCATTATGTTTCTCATCCATACACTATTCTCTGACCTGGGGTACATTTCTTTGATATCTAAAGCACCAAAAACTTTTATTTGATAGGAAGTTAAAAGTGATAAAAGTTGACCAGCAATTTTTCTATCACTAGAAAAAAGTATTTACATTTTTTTTAATGGATTACATTTCTCACCCAAATACTATTCAGTGGTTTAAGTACATTTCTGTGACATCTAACACTGCAAAAAAAAAGTAAAAGCAATTAGATGGATTACATTTCTCATCCATACACCATTCCGTGGTCTGGGGTACATTTCTGTGATATCTAAGGGTGCGTGTCCATGGGCCGGATTGTTGGCGCTTTGGACGGAGTGGAAAACCCACTTCGCCCAAAGCGCCACCCCCTTCTGTACGCTCGGTGATTCTGGATGTGTTCATTGAACACATCCGGAATCGCAGCACCCTATGCATAGGACCGTGTTATTTACCTTGTGGCGACAAAGCGTTGCCGCAAGGTAAACAGACATGCTGCATTCTAAAAAGATGAGCGCATTTCCGTAAGCGCAGAGCCGCCGGATGCATGTTCGCACGCATAGTGAAGACGGGATTTCATAAAATCCACCCCATTATGCTGTAATATCTGGACTCTGCAGGTTGAATGCTGCAGCTGTATGCAGCGTTCAATCCGCAGCTAATCTGTATGTAATCTGGCCGATTGACACATACCCTAACACAACAAAAAAGCAAAAAAATATAGCTGGATTACATTTCTCATCCATACACTATTCTGTAGTCTGGGGTACATTGCTGTGAAATCTAACACTAAAAAAGTGTTAAAAAATTAACTGGTTTACAATTCTCATCCATACATTATTCCGCGGATTTGGGTACATTTCTGTGATTCATAAAACTGAAAAACGGGTTAAAAAATTTTCATTGTTAAATTTCTCAGGCATACAGTATTACCTGAACTGGGGTGCATTTTTGTGCTATATACAGTGGAGAAAAAAATATTTAGTCTGTCACCAATTGTGCAAGTTCTCCCACTTAAAAAAGATGATAGAGGCCTGTAATTGACGTCATAGGTAGACCACAGCTATGAGAGTCAAAATGAAAAAACAAATCCATAAAATCACCTTGTTTGATTTAGCAGGATTTATTTTGCAAATTATGGAGGAAAATAAGTATTTTGTCATTAACAAAAGTTCGTCTCAATATTTTGTTATATATCCTTTGTTGGCAATGACAGAGGTCAAACATTTTTTGTAAGTCTTCACAAGGTTGGCACACACTGCTGGTAGTATGTTGGTCCATTCCTCCATGCAGATCTACTCTAGAGCAGTGATGCTTTGGGCCTGTCATTGGGCAACATGGACATTCAACTCTCTCCAAAGGTTTTCTATGGGGTTGGGTCCATTTTGTGGTTTTATAACCCTCAAAAAACTTATTCAAAAATGTATTGGTATTATATTGCTAATCTATACAGTAATAAACTTGTGTTGGGGTATATTTATTAGCTATATAACCCTCAAAAATCTTGTTAAAATAGGGATTGGTATTATATTGCTTATCCATAGGGTATTATGTCTTCTTGGGTACATGTCGGTGGTACATGAAAAATCTCGTTAAAAAAATGTATTGGCATTATATTGCTCACCCATAGAGTATTATGTGTTCTTACGTACATTTCGCTGGTATATAACCCTAAAAAAGCTTTTAAAAAATTAATTGGTATTATATTGCTTATCCATACATTATAATGTGTTGTTGGGTACATTTTACTGCTATATAATCCTCAAAAAACTTGTTAAAAATATTTTGGTGCTAAATTGCTCATGCATGCAGTATACCATCCATAAAAATAGTTTTATTAATACAAAAAATACACGTATAAAGAGCTGTAAAACAGGTGAATGGATAACAGGGAAAGGCAAAACACGCACTACATGTCGGTAGAAGTGCCCACAGGCTCAGAGCAGATTAACTGCGGCGGCATCTATTTTTATGGGAAGTTTTGACTGCTAGTGCGGTTTGTTGTGTACCATATGGTTGGCAGTTGTTTTCCTGACTTATGTCTGGATACACATGCATCGAGGCACCTTCATGATTCCTTTATAATTATATAAGGCTATCTCTGCATGACTATGTACCTAACAATCTCCTCTTACATGCAGTATACCATGTTCTTGAGTACATTTGGTTGGTATATACCCCTCAAAATACCCCTCAAAATACATGTTTAAGAATTTATCGATATTATATTTCTCATCCATAGGGTGCTACATTGTAGGGTATTGGCGCACTCAGGAAAAAAGGACCTCAGTTTGTTGAAAAAAAAAATCCTCATTAGAAAAATTAAAAACATGGAGCTAAAACAACATTTTAGTGGTAAAAATGTAATTTATTCTTTTTTCACTGCTCAATGGTATAAAATTCTGTGAGGCACATGTGGTGTTAATATGATCACTGCACCCCTAGATGAATTCATTTGGCAGTGTAATTTGTGAATGAGTTTACACATGGGGGTTTCTGTTATTCTGGCACCTAAGAGGCTCTGCCAATGTGACATGGCACCCACAAATCATTCCAATATGGTGCATCTTCCATTCTTAGCTTGGCACTGTGCCTTAAAAGTAGTATTCCTCCGCATGTGGGGTGTCAACATACTCAGGAGAAAAAAAATGAGTCTAAAATAACATTTTTGTGGGGAAAACATGATATTTTTATTTTCATGGCTCAATATTATATATTACTATGAAGCACCTGGGGGGTTCAAGATGCTCACCACACACCTAATACATTCCTTTTGGGCATTTTCTTTCATATAGACCCATCAAAGTCATTTCAAATGTGAGGAGAATTTTGTTGGAAAAAGGAGAAATCGCTAGTCAACTTTTAATTAGTGATGAAGGAATACATTGGGCACTCTTCGTTACTCGCACTAATAGTAAGCTATTGGGGCTATTTATTATTAGCCAAGTAATTTACTATTTGACTAGGTATATGATGATAGTGTGATAGAAAAAGGTGCACAAGCAACTGGGATAACCACAACCTTGAAAGGATTATGGAAAAGGCCATTCAAAAATTTAGGGGGAGATTCACAAGTAGTGGACTGCTGCTTTCGAGTCATTGTCTCAAGAGCCACCACACACAGTCATATCCAGGACATGGGCTACAAGTGTCACATTCCCTGCATCAAGCCACTAATGACCAAAAGACAATGCCAGAAGCATCTTACCTGGGCTATGGAGAAAAAACTGGACTATTGCAGAGTAGTCAAATGTGTTGTCTTCAGTAGTGTTGAGCGATACCTTCCTGTTAGTGCTAGCGGAATGCACCAAATAATAAGACAGATAGTGTATGGTGCGTTCGCAGCCCGGGGTCCACCGTGCAGAGATGGAACCTGCTGCTAAGTAATGACGGACTATATGGCGGTACTCAAAAGTATACACACGTGGGTTAAACTTCACCCAGCATGAAGGAAGCGATCCTGTTGCGTCACAGGATCGCGGTACCGCACATAGAAGGCGAGCAAGCAGTCAGTGAACTCAACCCCAACTAGGATTGAAGTCTGACGAAGCACTGACGAACACCACTAACCACCCAGGCTTGAGTAAGGAAAGCACAGAGGAAGTGCACGGCGCCGAACTGGCGGTCACAGCAACTGGACGCTGTAACGTGTGATTAGTGCTGTAGGATAAGTCGGGCGCTAGATAGCAACCATACACCTTCCGCGAACAGACATTCAATAGGGAAGGGGTATCCAAGGACGACTTGCACTCACAACAAACACACGCAGTTTATATAGTTGCAGCACAGGAAGTGGCCACAGAAACTTTGCCCTTCCAAGACCTGCCAAGAGGACCAATGGAATGTACTGCAGAGCCTGAGCACATGACCCTCGATCTCCAACGGGAGATCTTGCCCTGGGCATGCTCAGTGTGTGCAGACAAGGACTTAGTCCCAGAGAAGTCCGCTCGCTGCTGACCAGCACTGGCTTTAATGGCAGAAGCTGAAGAAGCAGCAGTAACTCTCTGTACAGAGTGAGACTGAGCAAGACGCTGGGACCGACGTCCCTGCTGAGCAGACTCCACTGCGGCTGGATAAGAATGGGAGACCGCAGCGGAGATGGCTCGAGATTCCCCCTGTGCAGAAGCGGGAACTCGAGACCTAACACCTCCCGATATCGGAAAGTATTGGTATCGGATTGGATCGGCCAATATTCAAAAAATATCGGATATCGCCGATACCCGATCCCAATGCAAGTCAATGGGACCAAAATATCGGAATTAAAATAAACCCTTTCTTTCCTTGTAGGTTCATTCTACATGAAGGAAAACAACTAAGAATAATGCAGGATGTATTTGGGGAGGTGGCGGAGACATTAAAGTCATAGAGGTTTAGCCCAATCAAATAGAATAGCATGTTTTTTTTTTTTTTTAAAGACGTTCGGAGTGACAAAGATATTGACTATGTGAATATTTTTTTTTTTATTTTGTCAGATATTGATGTTTCACTATTCCACGCCCTTCCCCTTCTTTTTTTTTTACTTTTCCCACACTTTCATCTTCATCATCATCAGCATCTTTGACATCAACTTCTTCTTCACCTTATTCATCTTCTTCTTCATCTTCTACCTATTTTTTTTTAATTACATTCTTCATATTCATTTTATTCAACTATTATTATTCTTCCTATTCTACATATTCATTTCATTCAACTATTATTATTCTTCCTATTCTACTTCTTCATCATATTCTCATTTGTGACAGGCATTCCCGTAGTTGTTATCTATAAAAGTTTGAAGATTACACCTTCCGTTCTGCCAGTCACAAAAGTTACATTTGTCCGCGTTCAGTTTGGCCTGCAGCATCAGGCTTTATCCAGGGGCACCACAAGGAGGAACGGACTCACCCCCATACACTGCTTAGTCTTCTTCTGCATATAATTTAGATAATATCTTTTGCTCTGATATTAAGTGTTATGCTTCTCCAGGGTCGTCGTCTCCAGGGTCGTCGTCTACGCCGTCGTCATCTCCGCCGTCGTCGTCTTCATCGGGGTGGTCTTCCGGGTCGTCGACTTTAGGGTCTTCAACTTGGAAATGTAGCAGAAGGTACAAGAAGGCTGAGAAAATGCCAAGAACCAGCTGATGGAACTGGAACTCGGATGGCTACCCGAAAGTTCAAGAGCCTATGGAACTACCGAGGACCAGCTGACGTTACTGGAACCCGGTTACTAAGCAGGAGGTACCCGTGCTAAAAAGCACTACCAAGGACCGCCTGACGTTGGCGGAACTCGGATACCCAGAAGGAGGCACCTAAGCCAAAGGCTCTGCCCGGAACCAGCTGACGTTACTGGAACCAGGATGGGGAGCAGAAGGTACAAGAGCAAATGACACTGCCGAGAACCAGCTGACGGTACTGGAACCCGGATGGGTAGCCGAAGGTCCAAGAGCCAATGGAACTACCGAGGACCAGCTGACGTTACTGGAACCCGGTTACTAAGCAGGAGGTACCCGTGCCTGAAAGCACTACCAAGGACCACCTGACGTTGGTGGAACTTGGATACCCAGAAGGAGGCACCTAAGCCAAAGGCTCTGCCCAAAACCAGCTGACGGTACTGGAACCAGGATGGGGAGCAGAAGGTACAAGAGCAAAAGACACTGCCGAGAACCAGCTGACGGTGCTGGAACCAGGTGGTGGACCCGAAGGTCCACAGGAGAGGAGAGAACAGCTAGGCCGCGAGGCAGCTGCAGTTACCGAACCCCAACAGTCCTACAGGGGGAGCTTGGCCTACTGGCACTACAGAACCAGCCTTGACTACCAATTCATGCAGCCCACATAGGAAGCTCCTAAACTGGAGGCACCCTGGAGTTGGCTAACCCTACCACAACACGACGGGGCAAGCATAGGCGTCTCAGTGAGCTTGACACTACCCGGAAACAGCTGACGGTGCTGGAACCAGGCTGGGCACGAGGGAGTACCCGTTACAAAAACACTGCTGAGAACCAGCTGGCGGTGCTTGAACCCGTATGCGTCGCCCCAGTGTGCAAGAGCCAATGGCACGACCGAGGACCAGCTGACAGTGCTGGAACCCGGTTACTAAGCTGTAGGTGCCCGCGCTTAAAAGCACTACCAAGGACCGCCTGACATTGGCGGAACTCGGATACCCAGGAGGAGGCACCTAAGCCAAAGGCTCGGCCCGGAACCAGCTGACGGTGCTGGAACCAGGTGGTGGACCCGAAGGTCCACAGGAGAGGAGAGAACAGCTAGGCCGCGAGGCAGCCGCAGTTACCGAACCCCAACAGTCCTACAGGGGGAGCTTGGCCTACTGGCACTACAGAACCAGCCTTGACTACCAATTCACGCAGCCCACATAGGAAGCTCCTAAACTGGAGGTACCCTGGAGTTGGCTAACTCGACCGCAACACGACGGGGCAACACATAGGTGTCTCAGTGAGTTTGACAGTACCCAGAAACAGCTGACGGTGCTGGAACCAGGCTGGGCACGAGGGAGTACCCGTGACAAAAACACTGCCGAGAACCAGCTGGCGGTGCTGGAACCCGGATGCGTTGCCTATTAAAGATTGTCTTCCTAGAGCCCCAAACAGCGGTATTGGAGCAAAGGGTAAGCAGGGGGAGCAGAGTGTAGGCCGAAGCCTGCACTGGAGGCAGCTTTGTGTCTGCGTTGCGTTTGCAGGACACTTTGCCGGCTACACAGTGGGGGAACAGCTGGCGTTGCTGAACCCCACTGACACAATGGCGGGTGTTTTTCTCTGTGCAGCTAGCACTTCCGGGCAAAAACTAGCGGTGTTAGAGACCAGGGGCAGCAGGAGGAGGAGAGGAGCAGAGTGTAGGCCAAAGCCTAGTTGAACCAATTTTAAAGGAAACCTTTAACCCCCCCTCAGGTGTTACAAAGTACAAGAGACACACCTTGTGCAGTATTAATGCTGCACAAGTCAAAGGTTGCTCTATTAATTTGTCTACTTGCACACGCTGAATGAAAGACGTACACAATTTAGCCCATTCTACAGTCAAACTGTAGTGGAGGCGTGACTTGTCTTTTTAAGGAGACGCAGCACAGGTGTCCCAAATAACGCCTTGGTGCTCGGCGCAGCTTCCTGAGCGTTGTTATTTGCTGTACAGGAGTCTGCGCTCTTGTGTTATCCCTTGGCAATGCCCTGTTAGCGCTGCCCGTCTTATGACCTCATTTCATGTTGGCCAGTGCGGTTAACGATGCCCATAAATCCCAGACCCACAGTGCCTTTTCATAAAGTCACACTGCGGTGCTGGGATTCGTGGCCTTGAGCAGTAAATATTTTCACCGCTCACACACGTCCTTACACCTGCTTCAGACTGGGCGGCCTCTGCTGATCCCTTCTCGCATGCCGCGGCCATGAGGCTGCACAGTCTGAAGAAGGCGGAAGGAGACGAGTGACGACAGGCGAACATATGCACTTCTCGTGCCCATAAACCACACCCTCGCTGACAAAATAAATAAGAAACCGAGGGGCGTTGTTTCGAGCAGGGCGGACGCACAGGCGCAGTCAGCTAACCAATGATGTCAAAAGACGGGAAGCGCTACCAAGGGGGGTGCTGCGTATCATTAGAAAGGAAAGTCACACCTCAGGGACAGTGGAATGGTCTCAATGAGACACATTTTGTACGTGTTGAGTTCCACGTGGGCAAGTAGAAAAAGTCAGTCAAAACATGCAAACTTGAAAACACGAAATTTGAACTGCATTACTGCATTACTTTCGTGTTTTCAAGTTTGCATGTTTTGGCGCTGCAGTGTGCTGCCCTTTTTACTTAACTATATACGAGTTGGCGACTCTGGGTTCAGCACCTGTTCACACTCAGTCTATGTTTGGATGTGCAGGTCAGGTTTTTGAAATGTATTCTCTAGCCTTCTGATCGTGCACTCCCGCCTCCTAGCCACAGGTGTTTTAATTATAGTAGGTCTAATACCCCTCCACAGAGAGTGAGAATTTGAGTCCAAGAAGAGGTTTCACATGTACCCATTCAGATGGAGACGTTTGTTCTCAGCGAGGTAGGTCAAGCGTAGGACCTCGTATAAGAGAGATGCCGTAAAGTGGCTACGAGGTACACATAAATATGGCCATTTTTATGCGCTAAAAGCTCTCATTTTTCATATTTCTAGTGCAGTAATGCAGTTTAAATTTCGTGTTTTCAAGTTTGCATGTTTTGGCGCTGCAGTGTGCTGCCCTTTTTACTTAACTATATACGAGTTGGCGACTCTGGGTTCAGCACCTGTTCACACTCAGTCTATGTTTGGATGTGCAGGTCAGGTTTTTGAAATGTATTCTCTAGCCTTCTGATCGTGCACTCCCGCCTCCTAGCCACAGGTGTTTTAATTATAGTAGGTCTAATACCCCTCCACAGAGAGTGAGAATTTGAGTCCAAGAAGAGGTTTCACATGTACCCATTCAGATGGAGACGTTTATTCTCAGCGAGGTAGGTCAAGCGTAGGACCTCGTATAAGAGAGATGCTGTAAAGTGGCTACGAGGTACACATAAATATGGCCATTTTTATGCGCTAAAAGCTCTCATTTTTCATATTTCTAGTGCAGTAATGCAGTTCAAATTTCGTGTTTTCAAGTTTGCATGTTTTGGCGCTGCAGTGTGCTGCCCTTTTTACTTAACTATATACGAGTTGGCGACTCTGGGTTCAGCACCTGTTCACACTCAGTCTATGTTTGGATGTGCAGGTCAGGTTTTTGAAATGTATTCTCTAGCCTTCTGATCGTGCACTCCCGCCTCCTAGCCACAGGTGTTTTAATTATAGTAGGTCTAATAGTCCTCCACAGAGAGTGAGAATTTGAGTCCAAGAAGAGGTTTCACATGTACCCATTCAGATGGAGACGTTTATTCTCAGCGAGGTAGGTCAAGCGTAGGACCTCGTATAAGAGAGATGCCGTAAAGTGGCTACGAGGTACACATAAATATGGCCATTTTTATGCGCTAAAAGCTCTCATTTTTCATATTTCTAGTGCAGTAATGCAGTTCAAATTTCGTGTTTTCAAGTTTGCATGTTTTGGCGCTGCAGTGTGCTGCCCTTTTTACTTAACTATATACGAGTTGGCGACTCTGGGTTCAGCACCTGTTCACACTCAGTCTATGTTTGGATGTGCAGGTCAGGTTTTTGAAATGTATTCTCTAGCCTTCTGATCGTGCACTCCCGCCTCCTAGCCACAGGTGTTTTAATTATAGTAGGTCTAATACCCCTCCACAGAGAGTGAGAATTTGAGTCCAAGAAGAGGTTTCACATGTACCCATTCAGATGGAGACGTTTATTCTCAGCGAGGTAGGTCAAGCGTAGGACCTCGTATAAGAGAGATGCCGTAAAGTGGCTACGAGGTACACATAAATATGGCCATTTTTATGCGCTAAAAGCTCTCATTTTTCATATTTCTAGTGCAGTAATGCAGTTCAAATTTCGTGTTTTCAAGTTTGCATGTTTTGGCGCTGCAGTGTGCTGCCCTTTTTACTTAACTATATACGAGTTGGCGACTCTGGGTTCAGCACCTGTTCACACTCAGTCTATGTTTGGATGTGCAGGTCAGGTTTTTGAAATGTATTCTCTAGCCTTCTGATCGTGCACTTCCGCCTCCTAGCCACAGGTGTTTTAATTATAGTAGGTCTAATACCCCTCCACAGAGAGTGAGAATTTGAGTCCAAGAAGAGGTTTCACATGTACCCATTCAGATGGAGACGTTTATTCTCAGCGAGGTAGGTCAAGCGTAGGACCTCGTATAAGAGAGATGCTGTAAAGTGGCTACGAGGTACACATAAATATGGCCATTTTTATGCGCTAAAAGCTCTCATTTTTCATATTTCTAGTGCAGTAATGCAGTTCAAATTTCGTGTTTTCAAGTTTGCATGTTTTGGCGCTGCAGTGTGCTGCCCTTTTTACTTAACTATATACGAGTTGGCGACTCTGGGTTCAGCACCTGTTCACACTCAGTCTATGTTTGGATGTGCAGGTCAGGTTTTTGAAATGTATTCTCTAGCCTTCTGATCGTGCACTCCCGCCTCCTAGCCACAGGTGTTTTAATTATAGTAGGTCTAATACTCCTCCACAGAGAGTGAGAATTTGAGTCCAAGAAGAGGTTTCACATGTACCCATTCAGATGGAGACGTTTATTCTCAGCGAGGTAGGTCAAGCGTAGGACCTCGTATAAGAGAGATGCCGTAAAGTGGCTACGAGGTACACATAAATATGGCCATTTTTATGCGCTAAAAGCTCTCATTTTTCATATTTCTAGTGCAGTAATGCAGTTCAAATTTCGTGTTTTCAAGTTTGCATGTTTTGGCGCTGCAGTGTGCTGCCCTTTTTACTTAACTATATACGAGTTGGCGACTCTGGGTTCAGCACCTGTTCACACTCAGTCTATGTTTGGATGTGCAGGTCAGGTTTTTGAAATGTATTCTCTAGCCTTCTGATCGTGCACTCCCGCCTCCTAGCCACAGGTGTTTTAATTATAGTAGGTCTAATACCCCTCCACAGAGAGTGAGAATTTGAGTCCAAGAAGATGTTTCACATGTACCCATTCAGATGGAGACGTTTATTCTCAGCGAGGTAGGTCAAGCGTAGGACCTCGTATAAGAGAGATGCCGTAAAGTGGCTACGAGGTACACATAAATATGGCCATTTTTATGCGCTAAAAGCTCTCATTTTTCATATTTCTAGTGCAGTAATGCAGTTCAAATTTCGTGTTTTCAAGTTTGCATGTTTTGGCGCTGCAGTGTGCTGCCCTTTTTACTTAACTTGTCTTTTTAAGAAGACGTAGCACAGGTGTCAAAATTTACACCTAGGTGCTGGGCGCAGATTCCTGAGCGTTGTTATTTGCAGTACAGTAGTCTGCGCTCTTGTGTTATCCCTTGGCAATACCCTGTTAGCGCAGCCCGTCTTATGACCTCATTTCATGTTGGCCGGTGCGGTTAACGATGGCCATAAATCCCAGACCCACAGTGCCTTTTCATAAAGTCACACTGCGGTGCTGGGATTCGTGGCCTTGTGCAGTAAATATGTTCGCCGCTCACACATGTCCTTACACCTGCTTCAGACTGGGCGGCCTAAGCTGATCCCTTATCGCCTGCCACGGCCATGAGGCCGCACAGTCTGAAGAAGGCGGAAGGAGATGAGTGAAGACAGGCGAAGATATGCACTGCACATGCCCATCAATCACACCCTCGCAGTCAAAATATATGAGTCAACGAGGGGCGTTGTGTCGGGCAGGGCGGACGCACAGGCACAGCCAGCCAACCAATGATGTCAGAAGACGGGCAGCGCTACCAAGGGTGGTCCTGCGTACCATTAGAAAGGAAAGTCACACCTCAGGGACAGTGGAATGGTCTCAATGAGACACATTTTGTATGTGTTGAGTTCCACGTTGGCAAGGAGAAAAAGTCAGCCACCTTGTACAAATGCAGCATTACTGCTGTACAAGGTGGCTGTTATACATAGAAACACCTTGGGGTGGGTGGCAGGGTCCCTTTAATTTCAGTTCATGTGCCTGCGTGGCGTTTGCAGGACACGTTGCCAGCTACACAACAGGGGAACAGCTGGCGGTGCTGAACCCCACTAACACATTGGCTGGTGTTTTTCTCTGTGCAGGTAGCACGTCCGGGCAAAAACTGGCGGTGTTAGAGCCCAGGGTCAGCAGGAGGAGGAGAGGAGCAGAGTGTAGGCCGAAGCCTGCACTGGTGGCAGCTTTTGTTCTGTTGTGCCAGCGTGGCTTGTGCTGGACACGTTGCCGACTACACAGCAGGGGAACAGCTGGCGGTGCTGAACCCCACTGACACATCAGCTAGTGTTTTTTCTGTGTAGACAACACTTCCAGATGGCAACTGACAGTGTTGAAACCCAGGGAATCAAAGAGGAGCAGAGTGTAGGCCGAAGCCTGCAGTGGAGCAAGTTGAAAGGGAACCTTTAACCCCCCCCCCCCAGGCATTTGTTGCTGAAAGAGCCATCTTGTACAGCAGTAATACTGCACATGGAAAATGGTGGCTCTGAAAATTATGCTCCTTGCAAACGCTGAAGTACACACTCATATAATGTGTCCCCTCACACCGTCAAACCGTCCCGGAAGTGGGACTTTCCTTTGTAATGTGACACAGCACAGCCGTCATTCCAACCCCCTTGGTGCCGTGCGCCACCTCCTCAACGTTGTTTGGTTCTGTCACGGAGCCCGTGCTGTAATGTTATCCCTTGGCCATGCACAGTTAGCGGTGCCCGTCTTCTGACATCATTTAGGTGTCAGGCTGGCAGTGCCTGTGCGTCCAAGCTGCCCGAGATCCAACCTCGCAGTGTCATCTAATGTAATCCCACTGCGGGCCAGGGATCCATGGGCATGCGCAGTGCATATCATCGCCTCTCACTCACCTCCTTCCTGCTTCTTCAGACTGTGCGGCGTCACGGCCGTGGCATGCTATTAGGGATCAGCTGACGCCGCCTAGTCTGAAGAAGCGTGAAGAAGGGGAGTGAGAGGCTAGTATATGCACTGCGCATGGCCATGGATACCAGGCCCACTGTGGGATCACATTAGACGACACTGCGAGGTGGGATTTCGGGCAGCGTGGACGCACAGGCGCAGCCAGGACGACAACAAATGATGTCAGAGGACGGGCAGCGCAAACTGTGCATGGCAAAGGGATAACATAACAGCGCAGGGTCCATGACGGAATCAAACAACGCTAAGGAGGCAGCGCACGGTGCCAAGGGGGTAGCAATGACGGCTGTGCTGTGTCGCATTACAAAGGAAAGTCCCACCTCCAGGACGGTTGAACGGTGTGAGGGGACACATTACATGAGTGTGTAGTTCAGCGTTTGCAAGGAGCATACTTTCAAGAGCGACCTGTTCCTTGTGCAGTATTAGTGCTGCACAAGGTGGCTCTTTCAGTAACAAACGCCTAGGGGGGGGACAGGTCCCCTTACATTTTAGTTGTGCCAGTGTGGCGGTCGCATGACACATTGCCGGATACACAGCTGGGGATCAGCTGACGTTACTGAACCCCAATAACAGAAGAGCGACTGTTGACTGTGCAGACAGCACTTCCAGGCACCAACTGGCGGTGTTAGAGCCCAGGGACAGCAGGAGGAGCAGATTGGAGGTATTGCCGCACACTCAGCTGGGGATCAGCTGACGTTACTGAACCCCAATAACAGAGGAGCTACTGTTGACTGTGCAGACAGCACTTCCAGGCACCAACTGGCGGTGTTAGAGCCCAGGGACAGCAGGAGGAGCAGATTGGAGGTATTGCCGCACACACAGCTGGGGATCAGCTGATGTTACTGAACCCCAATAACAGAGGAGCGACTGTTGACTGTGCAGACAGCACTTCCAGGCACCAACTGGCGGTGTTAGAGCCCAGGGACAGCAGGAGGAGCAGATTGGAGGTATTGCCGCACACACAGCTGGGGATCAGCTGACGTTACTGAACCCCAATAACAGAGGAGCGACTGTTGACTGTGCAGACAGCACTTCCAGGCACCAACTGGCGGTGTTAGAGCCCAGGGACAGCAGGAGGAGCAGAGGAACAGAGTGTAGGCCGAAGCCTGATTGGAGCAAGTTGAAAGGGAACCTTTAACCCCCCCCCCAAGACGTTTGTAGCTGAAAGAGCCATCTTGTGCAGCACTAAGGATGCAAAAGGAAAAGGTTGCTCTTTTAATTATGCTCCTTGCAAACACAGAAGTAAACACTAAAAATGTGTCCCCTTATACCGTAAAACCGTCCCGGAGGTGGGAATTTCCTTCGTAATGGGATGCAGCACAGCTGTCATTCCTATCCCCTTGGTGCCGTGCGCTGCCTCCTCAGCGTTGTTTTAAGCTGTCACGGAGCCTGTGCTGTTCTGTTATCCCTTGGCCATGCCCAATTAGCGCTGCCTGTCTTCTGACATAATTTGGTGTCAGGCTGTCAGTGCCTGTGCGTCCAAGCTGCTCCAGATCTCACCTCGCAGTGTCGTCTATTGTAATCCCACTGCGGGCCTTGGATCCATGGACATGCACAGTGCATATCCTCGACTTTCACTCCCCTCCTTCCCTCTTCTTCAGACTGTGCGGCGTCATGGCCGTGGCATGTTATTAGGGATCAGCTGACGGCGCACAGTCTAAAGAAGGCGGAGGGAGATGGGCGAGAGCCCGAGGTGAAGATATGCACTGCGCATGCCCATGGATCCCAGGCTCGCAGTGTGATTCAATCAGAAGACACTGCGAGGCTGGTTATCGGGCAGCGCGGGCGCACAGGCGCAGCCATCCTGACACCAAATTATGTCAGAAGACAGGCAGCGCAAACTGGCCATGGCCAAGGGATAACAGAACAGCGCAGGCTCCGTGACAGCTTAAAACAACGCTGAGGAGGCAGCGCATGGCACCAAGGGGGTAGGAATGACGGCTGTGCTGCGTCACATTATGAAGGAAAGTCCCAGCTCCGGGACGGTATAACGGTATCAGTGAACACATTTTATAAGTGTTAAGTTCTGCGTGTGCAAGGAGCTAAAATAAAAGAGCTACCTTTTCCTTGTGCAACATTACTGCTGCACAAGATGGCTCTTTCAGTAACAAACGCCGAGGGGGGGGGGACAGGTTCCCTTACATTTAGGTTGTTGTGCCAGCGTGGCGGTCGCAGGACACATTGCCTGTTACACAGCTGGGGATCAGCTGACGTTACTGAAACCCAATAACACTGGGTCGTATGTTTAGACTGTGCAGCCTGCACTTCTGAGCCGCAACTGGCGGTGTTGGAGCCCAGGAATAGCAGTTCAGGTGGTAGAAAGATGAACACATCAGGAGACCTGGATGACACCCAATTAATTACTTAATCAGGCAGAGGAGTGGCAAATTCCTGCGAGATCCAGGCCTGGTTCATATTCAGCAAAGTAAGCCGGTCAACGTTATCGGAGGATAGTCGCATGCGACGGTCTGTTAAACACACCACCTGCGGCACTAAAGACACGTTCCGATAAGACACTAGCCGCAGGGCAAGCCAGCACCTCCAATGCATACTGGCTTAGCTCTGGCCATGTATCCAGCTTAGAGACCCAAAACTTGAATGGGGAAGAGCCATCTGGGAGTACACTAAGAGGGCAAGCCATGTAGTCTGTCACCATCTGACGGAACCGTTGCCTCCTGCTGACTGGAGCCGCCGGTGATGGTGTAGACATTTGGGGCGGGCACACAAAAGTTTTCCACAGTTGTGCCATACTTGGCTTGCCTTGGGCAGAGGCACTGCTTCTGCTCCCTCTTTGTGCAGAGCCTCCTCCTCCACTGCCTCGACGCACTGAGCTGCTTTGTAAAGCACTAGCAGCACTCCTCTCAGTTGGACTGGAGAAGATGATGGAATTCACCTGTGTGTCGTGGTACTCCCGCATTTTACGCTCCCGTGTCAACACCGGAATGAGGTTTTGGACATTGTCACGGTAGCGAGGATCGAGGAGGGAGTACACCCAATAATCAGGCACGTTGAGAATGTGGTCGATGCGGCGGTCGTCTCTCAGGCACTGCAACATGAACTCAACCATGCCAACTGGCCCAGAAACGCTGTCCCCTGCTTGAGACATGATCTCTGCCCGCTCTTCATCACCCCACCCTCGCTGTACACACTGACCACTGGACAATGGTGTAACTCCCTCCTCTGGACGTAGCTCTTCCTCGTCCATTGACTCCTCCTCATCCTCCTCACAAAGGGTCCCCTGCCGACCCCTTTTTCAGGAACCACGTGGCGCTGACTGTCCAGAAGCTGATGGAAAAGGTGACTCCTCATCCTCCACCTCTTCCACATCATCCCTTATCCCTTGCAGGGTTTCTTGAAGCAAGCAGATAAGGGGGACAGTCATGCTGACTAGTGCATCATCTGCACTTGCCATCCGCGTGCAATAATCAAAAGGACGCAAAACCTGGCAGACGTCCTTCATAGTGGCCCACTCTGTGGTTGTGAAGTCTGAGCGGCGCTGACTGCAACTTTTTTGCGCCTGATGCAGCTGGTACTCCATTACTGCTTGCTGCTGCTCACACAACCGCTCCAACATATGTAACGTGGAATTCCACCTGGTAGGTAGGCCACATATGATGCGATGTTCAGGAAGGCGAAACCGACGCTGCAGAGCAGCAATGCGGGATCTTGCCAAGCTGGAACGCCTCAAGTGAGCACACTCTAGGCGGGCCTTGTGCAGAAGTGCATCAAGATCCGGATAGTCCCTCAGAAAACTCTGCACAACCAAATTGAGCACATGTGCCAGACATGGGATGTGAGTGAGGTTGCCAAGGCCTAAAGCTGCCACCAGATTTCGGCCATTGTCACACACTACCATGCCTGGCTGGAGATTCGCTGGCACAAACCACACATCGCTCTCCTGCTTTAGGGCATTCCAGAGCTCCTGCACTGTGTGGCTTCGATTCCCCAAAGAAACTAATTTCAAGACGGCCTGCTGACGTTTGGCCACGGCTGTGCTCATGTCAGTTGTAACAGGTAAACGTTCACGGGTCCATGTGGAGGTGGACTGTGACGGATCCTGCAGCGAGGAATCTGAGGAACTGGTGTAAGAGGAGGAGTCAATGCGTACAGACTGGATTCCTGCAATCCTTGGAGTGGGCAGGACACGTCCTGCGCCACTCGCACGGTCTGTACCCGGCTCAACAACATTAACCCAATGGGCAGTGACGGAAAGGTATCGCCCCTGTCCATGTTGACTGGTCCACGCATCGGTGGTGAGGTGGACCTTACTACTGACGGCGTTCAGTAGCGCATGTTTGATTTGTCCCTCCACATGCTTGTGCAGGGCAGGGACAGCTTGCCTGCTGAAGTAAAAGCGGCTGGACACCTTGTACTGTGGGACTGCCAATGCCATCAAGTCACGGAAGCTGTCAGTCTCCACCAGCCTGAATGAGAGCATTTCCAGGGACAGAAGTTTGGCAATGCCTGCATTCAGAGCCTGTGCTCGGGGGTGGTTTGCCGAGAATGCCCGCCTTTTCTCCCATGCCTGTACTACCGATGGCTGTAGACTAGGCTGGGAGTGTGAGGATGACTGGGAACGTGGTGCTGTGGGTGGAATTACACTAGGTCTCTGGACAACAGTGCCAGAGGTTCTTCCATGGCGATCCAAGGAGGAAGCCGAACCAGCTGTGCGTGAGCTGGAGGAAGAAGCAACAAGAGCTGAAGAGGTGGTAGCTGCCGCTGTTGGTTGGCCTAGGTCTTCAGTGTGTTTTTGGAACTCCACCGCGTGCCTGGTCCGCACATGTTTCCACATATTTGTGGCATTGAGGTTGCTGACACTTTTACCTCTTTTTACTTTCTGATGACACAGCTTGCATTTGACAAAACAAATGTCATCTGCAACTGTGTCAAAAAAGGACCAGGCACTGCAAGTCTTGGGAGCGCCCTTTTTGGCTTTTGAAAGAGACAGGCTCCTAACTGGTGCCAAAGTGGAGGCTACAGGCTCCGCAGTCTTCCCCCTCCCTCTCCCTCTTTGGCCCGTTAGGGGAATCTCTTCCTCTGAGCTGCTCCCACCACCTTCCTGTTCCTCACGCCACGATGGGTCAAGGACCTCATCATCTCCACTACCCTCTGCCACCAACTGCTCCTCCTGGGTAGTCTCGGCAGCACAGTACGCACCAGAAAGCGGCACCTGAGTTTCATCATCAGATGCGTACTGCGCTGTGGTCACCGCAGGCACTGACCCACCCACCTCTTCAGAGTCAGAGAGACAAAGCTGTTGGGCATCACTGCACACTGCCTCTTCTTCCATTTCTCCAATACTGCTTGGCTGGCCCCTTGTTTCCAAGCCAAGAGATTCAGAGAACAGAAGTAGAGACAGCTCCTGTCCTGGGCTCTCTGACTGCCTGGCCAATTTGGCAGGTGGTGAAGAGACAGATGGCTGCACTCCAGTGGTCTGTGCCTGAGAGGATGTGGCACTAATTGAAGTCGATGCGTTAGCTGCCATCCATCCGACAACGGCTTCAATTTGATCTTCACGCAGCAGCGGTGCACGGCGCTCTCCGACAAAGCTGCGCATGAAGGACTGTTCCCTGCTGAAACTGGGTGATGGTGAGTCACCGGTGCCCGCAGCAGGCACAGAATCACCACGTCCTCTCCCTGCTCCTCTCCCTGCTCCACGCCCACGACCCTTACTCCCTGCCCTCTTCATCTTGGTTTACAGATAAAGATAAGCAGAAAAGTACTAAGGCCTTAGTGTGCTTATTCCTGAAATGCTCCTCCTAACAGGTGTAAGAAACACTAATGTTGTAAAGTGTGGTCTAAACTTTATTATTGATAAAATGTGGCCTACACAAGTGTTAAGTGGTGTTTGGTGAACTTTACTTTTTTGGGGGGGGGCAGATCGGGCTACAGAGCGAGTTTAACTCACACGGAGACCGTGCAGACAGCCGTAAACGGCGCTGCAAGGCCCAAAAACCCTCCTCTAGGTTATCCTATCTAGTGTTTTTCCACTATTTTGCTGGAGACGGGTGGAAAGACACTAATAGGAAATTGTTTACAAAATTTTCAACAGGCTGCACTAGTTGAAAAAAAAGGAAAAGTTTTTTAATGGTATGAGGCAGTGACAAACCCTGAGCTGAATACAATGGGCTGTGGCTGCACACAGACTACAGGGCGAGCTGCGCTCACACGGAGACCGTGCAGACAGCCGTAAACGGCGCTGCAAGGCCCAAAAACCCTCCTCTAGGTTATCCTATCTAGTGTTTTTCCATTATTTTGCTGGAGACGGGTGGAAAGACACTAATAGGAAATTTTTAAATAATTTTTAAACAGGCTGCACTAGTTGAAAAAAAGGACAAGTTATTTAACGGTATGAGGCAGTGACAAACCCTGAGCTGAATACAACGGGCTGTGGCTGCACACAGACTACAGGGCGAGCTGCGCTCACAAGGAGACCGTGCAGACAGCCGTAAACGGCGCTGCAAGGCCCAGAAACCCTCCTCTAGGTTATCCTATCTAGTGTTTTTCCACTATTTTGCTGGAGACGGGTGGAAAGACACTAATAGGAAATTTAAAAAAAAATTTTCAACAGGCTGCACTATTTGAAAAAAGGACAAGTTATTTTACAGTATGAGGCAGTGACAAACCCTGAGCTGAATACTATCGGCTGTGGCTGCACACAGACTACAGGGCGAGCTGCGCTCACACGGAGACCGTGCAGACAGCCGTAAACGGCGCTGCAAGGCCCAAAAACCCCCCTCTAGGTTATCCTATCTAGTGTTTTTCCACTATTTGGCTGGAGACGGGTGGAAAGACACTAATAGGAAATTTTAGAAAAAATGTGCAGCAGGCTGCACTATGAGCAAAAAAGGACAATGGATAGAACTGTGTGAGGCAGTGTGAACCCCCCCTGAGCTGAATACAACCTGGTATATGGCTGCACACAGACTACAGAGTGAGCTGCACACACACACACACACTGAGACCTTGCAGAACGCTGTTAAAACAGCGCTGCAAGGCAAGAGCAAGGTGAACTGAACAGTGAACACAGCGTTTGCTAAATTAGCCTTGGAAAAGCAAAATAAAGCAATTAGCTATCTCAACTGGCCCTCAGTTAGAACACAGCGTCCTGTCCCTAACTGAAATCACAGCAGAGTGAGCGCAAAATGGCGGCAGCGTTTTTTATAGTGCAGAGTGACATCATTTCAGCAGCCAATCACAGCCTTGCCAGTACTTACATGCCCACCATGCTAAACAGGATGTGCCCACACTTCCATTCATTCCTCATTGGCTGCTGCGTTCAGTTTGAATTCTGGGAACTTCCGATTCCGGTATCCGATACACGGGAAGTATCGGAATTCGGTATCGGAATTCCGATACCGCAAGTATCAGCCGATACCCGATACTTGCGGTATCGGAATGCTCAACACTAGTCTTCAGATGAAAGTACAGTTTGCATTTAATTTGGAAACTAAGGTCCCAGAGTCAGGAGGAAAAGTGTAAAGGCACACGATCCAAGCTGCTTGAGGTCTAGTGTGAAGTTTCCGCAATCAGTGATGGTTTGGGGAGCCATGTCATCTGCTGGTGTAGGTCCACTGTGTTTTATCAAGACCAAAGTAAGTGCAGCCACCTGCCAGGAAATTTTTGAGCACTTAATGCTTCCCTCTGCCGACAAGCTTTTTGGAGATGGAAATTTCATTCTCCAGCAGGACTTGGCACCTGTCCACACTGTCAAAAGAACCAATATCTGATTTAAAAACAACAGTATCACTGTGATTGATTGGCCAGCAAAGTCGCCTGAACTTAACCCCATAAAGAATCTATGGGGTATTGTCAAGAGGAAGATGAGACACACCAGACCCAACAATGCTGATGAGCTGAAGGCTGCTATCAAAGCAACCTGGGCTTCCACAACACCTCAGCAGTGCCCCAGGCTGATCATCCATGTCACGCCACATTGATGCAGTAATTGATGCAAAAGGAGCACCAACCAAGTATTGAATGCATTTACTGAACATACAGTAAGCCAGCATTTCAGATTTTAAAATATTTTTTCAAGCTGGTATTATGAAGTATACTAATTTACTGAGATAATGACTTTTGGGTTTTCATTGGCTGTAAGCCATAATCATCAACTTAAACAGAGATAAACACTTGAAATAGATCACTCTGTTTGTAATGACTCTATAAAATAAATGACTTTCACTTTTTGTATTGAAGAACTTAAATAAATTAACTTTTTGATGATATTCTAATTTACTGAGAAGCATTTGTAGTAACATCCTTTTTAAAAGCTAACTGCTAAATATTGTTACTCGCCTATTGCTGAAATAGATAATATTTATCACTATTTACCAGTAATTTCCCGGAGTCTGCTGTTGGCATGTCTCATAAAAGCCATATAATTTTTTTTTTTTTAAATTATTGGTTAAATAAATAGCATATCTTTATCTAGCAGTTGTGAGACTGGCGCAAACCATGCAGAGATACGCAAAAGTCACAGTTTAGAAGTGGCAATATTTTTTCTTAACCCCTTAACCACCGTCGATCTTTTAACGGCAGCATTCAAGGGTACTTAAACCACAGTGCCGTTAAATAACGACGCTGAAGTTTCAGGGTATTGCGCTCCCCAGAGTCAGAATTACTCCGAGGTCTCGGCTACCGGAGGTAGTCGAGACCCCAGAAAACATGCCTTGGGTCGGTTTTTACTGACCCCAGTGTTGCGATCACCGTTATTAGTGGTATAATGGTGACCGCAAAAAAAGCCAGTTTTCCATTTAATTTCTCTCTTATTGCACATCAGAGGAGACAGAAATAGGGTCCCTGATCCCCTTGATACCTCCATTGTCCCTGGATCCTTCAGCATCCCCCTGTGATGTCCACTTGGCTGCCAGCATCTTCTTCCAGGAGAAAATAGCAGGAGTATGTGCAGTGCACCCCCAGAGATCTGCCATCCGACTCCTGGCAACAATAGGAAATTTTTCCTATTGGTTCATTAAGACCCTATCACAGTGATCAAAATAAAAAAATCTTAATACACTGCTGAAAAAAATAAAGGGAACGCTAAAATCCCACATCCTAGATATCACTGAATGAAATATTCCAGTTGTAAATCTTTATTCATTACATAGTGGAATGTGAATGATAAATCAATAGATCACAATGGCGCTGAACACGTGTGCCTAAAGGTACAGCAGCAAACCAGCTAGTGCGGTGTGCAAAATGATCAGAATATCAAAAAATCAATATTGTAAAAGGTCGCCGCGCTGAGAGGCACTTACAGATCAGCGTGTAGTACTGTGCAGGGAAAATCCATTGGAACCCGCCGCTGATTCACGCTGTTGTAGAGGCATGGTTAGACATAAAGGAACAGCGGCAGTGCAGGTGCCATACCTTGAGGAAGAGGGACGTTTCCCTCAAAACGCATCGGGATTGGCCCCTACACACATCCATCATACATGGACAGGTGACGTCACCTCTTAATCACGCCCCCCGTTCATCACGCTACTCTGACAACGGCGTCATCGCCAGGGCTACCACTGTGAATCAGCGGCGGGTTCCAATGGGGGATTGCTACCGTGGGGAGGACGCTCCCATTGCTAACACTTTTGGACAGTGGGGAAGAAACCGCCACGCCAGTGGAGCTTCCCTGCACAGGACTACATGCTGATCTGTAAGTGCCTCTCAGCGCGGCAACCTTTTACATTATTGACATAGTGGAATGTGTTGAGAACAATAAAATATAAAAATTATCAACGTACATCACAATTAATATCCCACGGAGGTCTGGAGTTGAAATGATGCTCAAAATCAAAGTGGAAAATTAAGTTCCAGGCTGATCCAACTTCAGTGGAAATGCCTCAAGACAAGGAAATCATGCTCAGTAGTGTGTGTGTCCTCCACAAGCTTGTTTGACCTCCCAACAATGCCTGGGCATGCTCCTGATGAGGTGGCGGATGGTCTCCTGAGTTGTCTCCTCCCAGACCTGGACTAAAGCATCCGCCAAGTCCTGGACCATCTGTGGTGCAACGTGGCGTTGATTGATGATGCAAGACATGATGTCCCAGATGTGTTCAATCGGATTCAGGTCTGGGGATCAGCTGGGCCAGTCCATAGCTTCAATGCCTTCATCTTGCAGGAACTGCTGACACACTCCAGCCACATGAGGTCTGGCATTGTCCTGCATTAGGAGGAACCCAGAGCCAACTGCACCAGCATATGGTCTCACAAGGGGTCTGAGAATCTCATCTCGGTACCTAATGGCAGTCAGGCTACCTCTGGTGAGAACATGGAGGGCTGTGCGGCCCTCCAAAGAAATGCCACCCCAGACCATTACTGACCCACTGCCAAACCGGTCATGCAGAAGGATGTTGCAGGCAGCAGATCGCTCTTCACGGTGTCTCCAGACTCTGTCACGTCTGTCACATGTGGTCAGTGTTAACCTGCTTTCATCTGTGAAGAGCACAGGGCGCCAGTGGCGAATTTGCCAATCGTGGTGTTCTGTGGCAAATGCCAAGCATCCTGCCAAGCATCCTGTGAGCAAAACCCCATCTATTTACGTCGGACACTCAGACCATCCACATGGAGTTGTTTTCTAACCGTTAGTGCAGACACATGCACATTTTTGGCCTGCTGGAGGCCATTTTGCAGGGCTCTGGCAGTGCTCCTCATGTTCCTCCTTGCACAAAGGCTGAGGTAGCGTCCTGCTGCTGGGTTGTTGCCCTCCTATGGCCCCCACCACGTCTCCTGGTGTACTGGCCTGTCTCCTGGTAGCACCTCCAGCCTCTGGACACTACTCTGACAGACAGAAAACCTTATTGCCACAGCTCACATTCATGTGCCATCCTGGATGAGCTGCACTACCTGAGCCACTTGTGTGGGTTGTAGAGTCTGTCTCATGCTACCACGAGTGTGCCGCAACTGCGGTACCAGGGAGAAACTAAATGCTCCGGCGGATGACACTAACCGCCCTTACTAGGGACCAGAATGCGCAATAGCTATGCACGGCACCGCACTGGCGAACGCTGCTGAGATGACGCAGTATAATCGTGCCTTGTGCAGGATGGCACTGACAGGCGCTAGTCCAGCTCCAAGACCCAAACCACATACAACAACACTAGAGAAGGAGTTGATCAGGAGATTTCACTAGATAACATATACACATCCACACACACAGGATTTTTGTTTACACTATCGCATGGCTGAGCGGCCATGCAAACCTTTTATAGCTGCATCCTTCTGGGACCTTCCCAGTGGTCCAATCAGGGCCACTTCAGGACCTGAGCATGTGACCCCCGACCTCCAATGAGAGGTCATCCCACGAGCATGCACAGTTGACAAAAAAGTCCCTGGAGTGTCTGCTCACCCCTGTTTAATGCTGGTTACAATAGCTGAACCTGGAATGGTAGCAGTAACCAGACACTCAGCATTAGCTTGAGCAAGATGATGGGACTGACATCTCTGCTGGGCAGGCTCCTCTGCGGCTGGGGGAAAATGGGAGACCAAAGAGGACATGGTTCAAGATTCCCCCTGTGCAGCGGCGGGAACTCAACACCTAACATTACCCCCCTCCTAGGGCCCCCCTCCTTGGGCCTCACTACGTTCAAAAGCTGCAATGAGCTGAGGAGCCCGAATGTGCTCAACAGGTTCCCAAGTCCTGCCCTCTGGGCCATGACCCTTCCAGTCCACCAGATAGTATTTTTTGCCATGTACCACCTAGCACCCAACAATAGCATTCCCCTCATAATCAACCATAGATGAGCCCGATGGCCCGGCAGATGACTTGGAGAACTGGGACATGTGAACAGGTTTTAGGAGGGACACATGTCGGTGATACCTAAGCATGGAGGAAGGACCAGACAATAGACCACAGGGTTAACCTGTTCCAGGACACTGAAGGAACCTATGTAGCGTGGCGTAAACTTAGTGGACTCAACTCGCAGACTGATATTACGGGCGGAGAGCCACACTAAGTCGCCAGGAGCAAAGGTTGGAGCAGGGCACCGGTGTGCATCGGCAGAAACCCTCATTCTTTCCTTGGAGGCCAGGTGGCATCCTGTGTACGGTCCCAAATGTCACGTGTCTCCACCACCCAGACTGCCACCCTAGAGTCAGTGGAAGACACGGGCATGGGAACAGGAACCTGCGGATGTTGGCCGGTAGTTAAGGAGGAATGGGGTTTGTCCAGTGGAATCAGCTACGGCATTGTTCAGCGCACACTCCGCCTACGGTAGCAAGGATGCCAGTCATCCTGCCTGGCCAAAACAAAATGTCGCAGATACGTGATCAGGGTCTGGTTTGCCCTCTCTACCAACCCATTCGTTTTGGGGATGGTAAGCTGAAGAGAGATTCAACTCTATGCTGAGTTGGTGACAAAGCTCTCTCAGAACCAAGACGCAAATTATGTCAGGCATACCTTGTAGGTGAAAAACTTGCTTAATGAACAACGCCGCCAAGGCCCGTGCAGAAGGTACCCACGGAAGAGGCACCAAGTACACCATTTTGGTATGCCCACAGATCAAGTTTAGCAAAAACCCTCACTCCCAGCTACTGCGGTACTTGGGTATGCCCACCACAAAGTCCATCTCAACCATTTCCCAGGGCCTGTGTGCCACTGGCAAAGGGTAAAGTAGCCCACCAGGCCTTTGTTGAGTAGACCTATTCTTGGCGCAGGAGACACACGCCCAAATAGTCTCCGATGTCACGGGCCATATGCGGCCACCACTATGTCCTCGCCAGAAGCTCAGATGTCCTCTTGGTCCCAACATGTCCACCCACCCTGAACGAGTGAGCCAAAGAGAGAACCTCTGGTCATAAATTAGGTGGCACAAAAATCTTGGACTACGACCAAGGTGGATAGCATGTCCCAAAATATATTGTTTACAATGTCCTGGAAAACGGCAGGGGCATTACAGAGCCCGAAGGGCATCATCAAATACTTGGCCGTCCTTGGTGTTAAAAGCCGTCTTCCATTCGTCCCCCTCACGAATGTGAATCAGGTTGTAGGCACCCCACAGATCAAGTTTAGCAAAAACCCTCACTCCCAGCTACTGCGGTACTTGGGTATGCCCACCACAAAGTCCATCTCAACCATTTCCCAGGGCCTGTGTGCCACTGGCAAAGGGTAAAGTAGCCCACCAGGCCTTTGTTGAGTAGACCTATTCTTGGCGCAGGAGACACACGCCCGAATAGTCTCCGATGTCACGAGCCATATGCGGCCACCAGTATGTCCTCGCCAGAAGCTCAGATGTCCTCTTGGTCCCAACATGTCCACCCACCCTGAATGAGTGAGCCAAAGAGAAAACCTCTGGTCATAAATTAGGTGGCACAAAAATCTTGCCCGGGGGCACAGACTCAAGCGAAACAGGGGCCACGGTCCTCAGGCTCTAAAAAAGGACAATTAACTGAGGCTCCTCATCCTCTGACGACACCACGGAGTGGGAGAGAGCTTCGGCACAAATGTTCTTTTCACCAGAGAGAAAATGGAGGGTGAAATGGAATCGGGAGAGCAGGGACCATCTAGCCTGGTGAGAATTTAGCTGCAGGGCAGTCTGTAGATACACTAAATTCTTGTGGTCGGTGTAAACTTGGAAAGGAAAATGAGCTTCCTCCAGGAGGTGTCTCCATTTCAAGAAGGCCAACTTCATGGCTAGCAACTCCTTGTCCCCAATGGAATAATTACTCTCCGCTGGTGTGAAGGTCTTGGAGAAAAAGAAGCAAGGATGCTTCCGACCTTGAGTATCCTTTTGGAACAGGACTGCTCCAGCACCAATGGATGAGGCATCCACCTCCATTATAAATGGTTTATCTACATCGGGGCGATGTAAAATGGGAGCACTAGCAAAATGGAACTTAATAGTGAGGAAGGCCTTGGATACCTACTCCAACCACAATTTGAGATTTTCTCCCTTCTTGGTGAGGGCTACCAAGGGAGCTACCAAATTTGAGAAGTGGTGAATGAACTGGTGATAATAGTTAATGAACCCCATAAAGCACTGCACCACTTTGAGAGAATGGGGTTCCTGCCAGTCCATCACAGCCTGTAGATTGGCAGGATCCATAGCCAATCCCTGGGTGGAGATAATATAGCCCAGGAAAGGCAAGGACTCCTGCTCAAACACACACTTCTCTAACTTGGCAAAGAGGGAGTTTGCCCGTAGAAGGTTGAAGACTTTGCAAACATCTCTCTGGTGGGAGACTGTATCTGGAGAGTAGTTGAGAATATCATCCAGATAGACTACGACCAAGGTGGATAGCATGTCCCAAAACATATTGTTTACAATGTCCTGGAAAACGGCAGGGGCATTACAGAGCCCGAAGGGCATCATCACATACTTGGCCGTCCTTGGTGTTAACCCCTTTACCCCCAAGGGTGGTTTGCACGTTAATGACCGGGCCAATTTTTACAATTCTGACCACTGTCCCTTTATGAGGTTATAACTCTGGAACGCTTCAATGGATCCTGGTGATTCTGACATTGTTTTCTCGTGACATATTGTACTTCATGACATTGGTAAAAATTATTTGATAGTACCTGCGTTTATTTGTGAAAAAAACGGAAATTTGGCGAAAATTATGAAAATTTCGCAATTTTCCAACTTTGAATTTTTATGCAATTAAATCACAGAGATATGTCACACAAAATACTTAATAAGTAACATTTCCCACATGTCTACTTTACATCAGCACAATTTTGGAACCAAAATTTTTTTTTGTTAGGGAGTTATAAGGGTTAAATTTGACCAGCAATTTCTCATTTCTACAACACCATTTTATTTTAGGGACCACATCTCATTTGAAGTCATTTTGAGGGATCTATATGATAGAAAATACCCAAGTGTGACACCATTCTAAAAACTACACCCCTCAAGGTGCTCAAAACCATATTCAAGAAGTTTATTAACCCTTCTGGTGCTTCACAGGAATTTTTTGAATGTTTAAATAAAAATGAACATTTAACTTTTTTTCACAAAAAATTTAATTCAGCTCCAATTTGTTTTATTTTACCAAGGGTAACAGGAGAAAATGGACCCCAAACATTGTTGTACAATTTGTCCTGAGTATGCCAATACCCCACATGTGGGGGTAAACCACTGTTTGGGCGCATGGCAGAGCTCGGAAGCGAAGGAGTGCCATTTGACTTTTCAATGCAAAATTGACTGGAATTGAGATGGGACGCCATGTTTCGTTTGGAGAGCCCCTGATGTGGCTAAACATTGAAACCCCCCACAAGTGACACCATTTTGGAAAGTAGACCCCCTAAGGAACTTATCTAGAGGTGTGGTGAGCACTTTGACCCAACAAGTGCTTCACAGAAGTTTATAATGTAGAACCGTAAAAATAAAAAATCATATTTTTTCACAAAAATTATCTTTTTGCCCCCAATTTTTTATTTTCCCAAGGGTAAGAGAAGAAATTGGACCCCAAAAGTTGTTGTACAATTTGTCCTGAGTACGCTGATACCCCATATGTGGGGGTAAACCACTGTTTGGGTGGATGGGAGAGCTCGGAAGGGAAGGAGCGCCGTTTGACTTTTCAAAGCAAAATTGACAGGAATTGAGATGGGACGCCATGTTGCGTTTGAAGAGCCACTAATGTGCCTAAACATTGAAACCCCCACAAATGACACCATTTTGGAAAGTAGACCCCCTAAGGAACTTATCTAGAGGTGTGGTGAGCACTTTGACCCACCAAGTGCTTCACAGAAGTTTATAATGCAGAGCCGTAAAAATAAAACAAAATTTTTTTCCCACAAAAATTATTTTTTTAGCCCCCAGTTTTGTATTTTCCTGAGGGTAACAGGAGAAATTGGACCCCAAAATGTGTTGCCCAATTTGTCCTGAGTGCGGTGATACACCATATGTGGGGGGAACCACTGTTTGGGCACATGGGAGGGCTCAGAAGGGAAGGAGTGCCATTTGAATGCAGACTTAGATGGAATGGTCTGCAGGTGTCACATTGCATTTGCAGAGCCCCTAATGTACCTAAACAGTAGAAACCCCCCACAAGTGACACCATTTTGGAAAGTATACCCCCTTAGGAACTTATCTAGATGTGTGCTGAGCGCTTTGACCCACCAAGGGCTTCACAGAAGTTTATAATGGAGAGCCGTAAAAATAAAACAAAAATTTTTTCCCACAAAAATTATTTTTTAGCCCCCAGTTTTGTATTTTCCCGAGGGTAACAGGAGAAATTCGACCCCACAATTTGTTGTCCAATTTGTCCTGAGTGCGCTGATACCCCATATGTGGGGGGGAACCACTGTTTGGGCGCATGGGAGGGCTCGGAAGGGAAGGAGCTCCATTTGGAATGAGGACTTAGATGGAATGGTCTGCAGGTGTCACATTGCATTTGCAGAGCCCCTAATGTACCTAAACAGTAGAAACCTCCCACAAGTGACACCATTTTGGAAACTAGACCCCCTAAGGAACTCATCTAGATGTGTTGTGATAGCTTTGAACCCCCAAGTGTTTCACTACAGTTTGTAACGCAGAGCCGTGAAAATTAAAAAAAAAAATCTTTCCCCCCAAAATTATTTTTTAGCCCCCAGTTTTGTATTTTCCCGAGGGTAAGAGGAGAAATTCGACCCCAAAAGTTGTTGTCCAATTTGTCCTGAGTACGCTGATACCCCGTATGTTGGGGGAAACCAACGTTTGAGCGCATGGCAGAGCTCGGAAGGGAAGGAGCGCCATTTGGAATGCAGACTTAGATGGAATGGTCTGCAGACGTCACATTGCGTTTGCAGAACCCCTAATGTACCTAAACAGTAGAAACCCCCCACAAGTGACCCCATATTGGAAACTAGACCGCCCAGGAAACTAATCTAGATGTGTTGTGAGAACTTTGAACCCCCAAGTGTTTCACTACAGTTTATAACGCAGAGCCGTGAAAATAAAAAATCTTTTTTTTTCCCACAAAAAATATGTTTTAGCCCCGAGTTTTGTATTTTCCCAAGGGTAGCAGGAGAAATTGGACCCCAAAAGTTGTTGTCCTATTTGTCCTGAGTACGCTGATACCCCATATGTTGGGGTAAACCCCTGTTTGGGCACACGGGAGAGCTCGGAAGGGAAGAAGCACTGTTTTACTTTTTCAACGCAGAATTGGCTGGAATTGAGATCGGACGCCATGTCGCGTTTGGAGAGCCCCTGATGTGCCTAAACAGTGGAAACCCCCCAATTATAACTGAAACCCTAATCCAAACACATCCCTAACCCTAATCCCAACAGTAACCCTAACCACACCTCTAACCCTGACACACCCCTAACCCTAATCCCAACCCTATTCCCAACCGTAAATGTAATCTAAACCCTAACTGTAACTTTAGCCCCAACCCAAACTGTAGCCCTAGCCCTAACCCTAGCCCTAACCCTAATCCTAACCCTAGCCCTAACCCTAGCCCTAACCCTAGCCCTAACCCTAACCCTAGCCCTAGCCCTAGCCCTAACCCTAGCCCTAACCCTAACCCTAGCCCTAACCCTAGCCCTAGCCCTAACCCTAACCCTAACCCTAGCCCTAACCCTAGCCCTAACCCTAGCCCTAACCCTAACCCTAACCCTAGCCCTAACCCTAGCCCTAACCCTAGCCCTAACCCTAGCCCTAACTCTAACCCTAGCCCTAATGGGAAAATGGAAATAAATACATTTTTTTAATTTTTCCCTAACTATGGGGGTGATGAAGGGGGGTTTGATTTACTTTTATAGCGGGTTTTTTAGCGGATTTTTATGATTGGCAGCCGTCACACACTGAAAGACGCTTTTTATTGCAAAAAATATTTTTTGCGTTACCACATTTTGAGAGCTATAATTTTTCTATATTTTGGTCCACAGAGTCATGTGAGGTCTTGTTTTTTGCGGGACGAGTTGATGTTTTTATTGGTAACATTTTCGGGCACGTGACATTTTTTGATCGCTTTTTATTCCGATTTTTGTGAGGCAGAATGACCAAAAACCAGCTATTCATGAATTTCTTTTGGGGGAGGTGTTTATACCGTTCCGCGTTTGGTAAAATTGATGAAGCAGTTTTATTCTTCGGGTCAGTACAATTACAGCGACACCTCATTTATATCATTTTTTTATGTTTTGGCGCTTTTATACAATAAAAACTATTTTATAGAAAAAATAATTATTTTTGCATCGCTTTATTCTCAGGACTATAACTTTTTTATTTTTTTGCTGATGATGCTGTATGGCGGCTCGTTTTTTGCGGGACAAGATGATGTTTTCAGCGGTACCATGGTTAGTTATATCTGTCTTTTTGATCGCGTGTTATTCCACTTTTTGTTCGGCAGTATGATAATAAAGCGTTGTTTTTTGCCTCGTTTTTTTTTTTTTTTTTCTTACGGTGTTTACTGAAGGGGTTAACTAGTGGGCCAGTTTTATAGGTCAGGCCGTTACGGACGCGGCGATACTAAATATGTGTACTTTTATTGTTTTGTTTTTTTTATTTAGATAAAGAAATGTATTTATGGGAATAATATTTTTATTTTTTTTTTCATTATTTTGGAATATTTTTTTTTATTTTTTTTTACACATTTGAAATTTTTTTTTTTTACTTTTTTACTTTGTCCCAGGGGGGGACATCACAGATCAGTGATCTGACAGTTTGCACAGCACTCTGTCAGATCACTGATCTGATATGCAGCGCTGCAGGCTTCACAGTGCCTGCTCTGAGCAGGCTCTGTGAAGCCACCTCCCTCCCTGCAGGACCCGGATCCGCGGCCATCTTGGATCCGGGGCTGGAGGGAGCAGGGAGGGAGGTGAGACCCTCGCAGCAACGCGATCACATCGCGTTGCTGCGGGGGGCTCAGGGAAGCCCGCAGGGAGCCCCCTCCCTGCGCGGTGCTTCCCTGTACCGCCGGCACATCGCGATCATCTTTGATCGCGGTGTGCCGGGGGTTAATGTGCCGGGGGCGGTCCGTGTCCGCTCCTGGCACATAGTGCCGGATGTCAGCTGCGATAAACAGCTGACACCCGGCCGCGATCAGCGGCGCTCCCCCCGTGAGCGCTGCCGATCGCATATGACGTACTATTGCGTCCTTGGGAAGTAAAGCCCACCCCACATGGACGCAATAGTACGTCTAATGGCAGAAAGGGGTTAAAAGCCGTCTGCCATTCGTCCCCCTCACGAATGTGAATCAGGTTGTAGGCACCCCACAGATCAAGTTTAGCAAAAACCCTCACTCCCAGCAACCCTTCAAATAGCTCAGATATCAGGGGCAGAGGTTACTTGTTCTTAACAGTGATAGCATTAAGACCCCTGTAATCTATACATGGACGTAGTTCTCCATTCTTTTTCAGCACAAAAACTGTGACAATGACTTCCTAATGAATCCTTTTGCCAGATTCTCCTAGATGTATGGAGATATTGCCTCAGTCTCCTGGAAAGATAGTGGATAGCCTCGATGCCGGGGAGGCTCAGCACCTGGCTAGAGGTCAATAGGACAGTCATAGGGGCAGTGAGACAGAAGGGTCTCTGCAGCCTTCTTGGAGAACAGATCAGCATAGGGCCAATAGTGTTTGGGGAGAGAGGAAGGATCTGCGGGTATCTCTGTAGTAGCAAGCTGAACGCACTGCTTCTGACATCTACCCTCACAGGATTCACTCCATCCCAGAATTCTCCCTGAGGACCACTATATAAAGGGAGTGATAGCGTAGCCACGGTATACCTAAGAGGACCTCATCAATTCCCTCGGAAATGACTAGCAGGGAGATGATCTACTGATGGGATGGAGACAAGGATAGAGTAAATGGCATGGTCTGATGACTTATTTGTGAGGGCAGTGTTGACCCATTTACCACTCGTATGGTCACTGGTTTGGTGAGCATCACTGTTATGATCAGGTGACCTTGGAGCAGCATGAAAACTTTCACTGGAGTAGGTGGTAACTATACTGACCGCAAACCCTAATCTTATCACCGCAACTAGAAGTAGCCGTGGGGTGTGCCTAACAAAACCTAGACACCTCGACACAGCCGGAGGACTAAATACCCCTATAGATGGAAATAGGAATTACTACCTTGCCTCAGAGCAGAACCCCAAAGGATAGGCAGCCCCCCACAAATATTGACTGTGAGTAGTAGAGGAAAAGACACACGTAGGCAGAAAACAGGATTTAGCAAATGAGGCACACACTAGCTAAATAGGAAAGGATAGGACAGGATACTAAGCGGTCAGTATTAAAAAATCCTTCCAAAATATCCACAGCAGAAAATACAAAAACTCCACCATCTAACTAAAGATGTGGAGCGTATATCTGCATCTCCAGAGAATCCAACAAAACCGAGAAAACACTGACACAGTCTAAGCTGGACAAGAGAAAAACAAATGAATAGCACAGAATATAAGCACACTGCATGTGTGCCAAAGAAACAAAAACCAGACACTTATCTTTGCTGAATTGACAGCTGAGCAGGAGAAGCCAGAAAGTGATCCAACACTTCAGAAGAAACATTGACAACTGGAAAGGGTTAATGAATCCTGCACACTTAAATATCCCAGTCAGAACAGCAATCAGCAGATACACCTGGCCAGGACTGTGACTCAGAGACAACTGCATTCCCACCTACAACCACTGGAGGGAACCCAAGAGCAGAATTCACAACACATCCCCAGGGGAATTGCGTGCCATTGGGCGAAGGCAGAAGACATAAAGGTGCCCTCTGCCCCGGAATCCACACACAGCTCTACTGTATGAGTGGATGAGCCTATGGTTATTGTCCCCATAAAAAACAGTTTGGAGGATATCGCCACCGTGTCTAGTGAACCACCTCCTACGGTCCCTAAATGGAGACATTTAGTGACCGTAGATGTCCTGGCTGCCAGCAGACATAACAGACCTTGAGTGCACGAGTGGTCTGGGACTTAGACCCCGCTCGTGACAACTCCATGGCCTCATGTGGCTCGGAGACCTGGACCGGAGATTTCAGAGGTTTGGTGAAGGTGGGAGCCAGCCTCTGCCTACACTGGGCTCGCGCCAGCCTTCGCTCCTCAAAACAAAGGTCGATGCGAGTTGATACCGCTATTTGCTCCTCCAGTATGGTGGGAATTTCCCCAGTGTCCAAAGCGTCCTTCACATGGTCAGCCAGTCCCCTCCAAAATACAGGGATAAGGACTTTGTCCGGCTACTCCAGCTCTGATGCTAAAGTCCGGAAGTGGATGGCAAAGTGGCTGACCATGGATGAGCCATGTGTCAGCGCCAGCAGTTGGAGTTGGACTTGAGGTTCCAAAAAGATCTGTTTCAGAGTGCTCAGGAATCGTCGAGCACTCTGCAGCACATGATCGTCGCGCTCCCACAGCGGCTTTTCCAACTCCAACGCCATGTCCTACATTTAACACTCATAGAAAGTAAGCACATCATTGATCCTACCGATCAGAGAGCCCATCATGTGATCACAGGGCGCCAATAGGTTGTCATGATTGCCGGCGTTCTGCGGAAGTCTCCCATGTCTGTCATCACGATCTTCCTGTAAACATCAGTGCATGACTGGCATTCATAGTAGATCATAATAATAATCTTTATTTTTATATAGCGCTAACATATTCTGCAGCGCTTTACAGTGTGCACACATTATCATTGCTGTCCCCTATGGGGCTCACAATCTAAATTCCCTATCAGTATGTCTTTGGAATGTGGGAGGAAACCGGAGTACCTGGAGGAAACCCATGCAAACACAGGGAGAACATACAAACATACAACATACAAAATCATCATTTTTGCTATACATAGCAGTGCTAAAGTACACTATTTGGCAGAATGAATGATATTACTCAGAAGGTCAACTTATCCCGCAAAAAACAAGCCCTCATAAGGCTATATGGCTGGAAAAATAAAAAAGTTATGACTCTTGGAAGAAGATGAGGAAAAAACAAAAACAGGAAATGGAAAATCACCTGGGGGTGAAGCGATTTATTCTAGTTTTCATTTGGCCTTCAAATACTTTATTTGCACGTACTTATTTTTTTCACAAAGTCAGTCTGCTTCACCCCTGCACTGTCTGCAGCCACTGTTGTGATTGCTGAGTTGGGACTATGCAGTATATCTTGCAGCTTGTGAATAAATTGCGTGGTCACTCATTTAATCTGAGTGTACAGTCGTCCATCTAATCAGAGCACTCAACTTCTCTACTTCTCAGTCAATTGGAAACCTGTGGGATCAATATGGATCATCAGTGTGCTTCACAATGTACCAGTTGTTAGCTGTTTGCATCTGAAATCTGGTCTGGGTTGTCACCTCAGCTTGTACATTATTATATTTTTTTCCTGGACTCAGAACACATTTGTGATTACTTCTAAATTGGGATTTCAGCTTGGATTTGTACTTTGCTCAGCTAAATATACACATGTAGTTCTACACTATCAGTCAAATAATGATATTTACCTCTCACCAATGTTTTCATGTTGAATTGGATACATGATGTAATAGTAACTGCAGAGTGTAATATTTTTTCTTTACCTTAATGACCACCAATACGCCTTTTAACTGACCTGAGATATAAGAGAATAGTCTCCCCATACAGGTGACAATGCAGTAGCTGTCGGCTGTCCACTATAGCTGACAACTTGCTGTATCAGCCACGATCAGTGTTTGCACCTTCCAAATCTGTTTAACCCCTTAGATGCTGCTGTCAATAGTGACTACATCATTATAAATGGTTAACAGAGTGGGGGGCTTCCCCTTTATCCCAATTGGTGCCCTCAGATCATGATTGTGTGGTCTTGATATTTGCCATTGCAATTTAAGACCAAATATCGGCCATAGCGTCTAACGGCTGTAGTCATCTGTTCAGAAGTTAGTGGCATTTATGTGGTAAAAGTACAAATTTTCATTTCTGTCAAGCTACTTTGCATTAATTCCTGAAAAGCACCTGAAGGGTTAATAAACTACCTGACAGCAGTTTTCAGTATGCCTGGGGGGTGCTGTTTTTTTAAATGGTATAACTTTTGGGGGTCTCCCAATATATGGTACACCTAAAGGCACTTCAAACATGGATGAGTCCCTAAAAAAATACATTTTGTAAATTTCCTTGAAAAAATGAAAAATTACTGCTACTTTTTTAAACCTCCTAAAATGCTAAGAAAAGAAAATAAAATTTTACAAATGGTGCTGATGTAAAGCAGGCATGAGGGAAATGTTATTTATTAATGTCTTGCTGTGGTGCGACTCTCTGGATTAAAGGGATAATCATTCAAAGTTTGAAAATTGCTAATTTTTTAACATTTTTCTCAAATTTCTGATATTTATTATAAATAATCACAAAACATATTGACCTAAATTTATCATTATCATAAAGTATAATGAGTCACAAAAAAACAATCTCAAAATCACTGGGATTTGTTGAAGCGTTGCAGAGTTATTACCACATAAAGTGACACTGGTCAGATTTCAAAAATTTGGCTCCGTCACTAAGGGGTTACATTTTGCTTCTCCATAGCCGAGATTTTATCAGTCAAAGTACTTGGCACTTTATGAGTTACATTTTTCTAAGCCCACGTGGGTGTTATCAGACAGCTTTCAATGGTAGCATGTACTGCTTTCCCCTATATGATGCAGACCAAGCAGGCAACAACAATATGAAGAAAATATGCTAGATAGGTGATCAATATTTCTGTAAGTTGTGTCCAGCCAAGGCATAAAAATAGGACTGGACAAACACAATGATTTATTTAAACACGGTCCTATATTTTTTATTTGAATGTCCAAATTTGTCTTAAGTTTTATATAACAAAAAAGTCTTTACGGCTGTTCAAAGTTTTGTAATAGCTTTCTACTAATATTCACAGTAACATTGGCTATTAGATTACAACTAGCATCGCTGTGCTAAGCTGGCTATTCAGAAAGATACATTGATCACAAAGAAAATGAAAAGTCTGTAATTTCATTTGGAGGAAAGGTTAAAATCGATCACTAACAACTTGATAAAGTACTGAGAACTGAGCACTACCACCACACACTGTGCCCTAAAGACATTTATTCTAACCTAACCTTTTGTATACATGTTTTTTAAAATTAACATTGGAGTTCTCAATCTTTATGTAATAGTACAAACCTCAACTTTTTCTACAGACAAGATTCCACACACTTGACATTATTTTTGCTCCTCTAGTATAGAACATGATTCTTACATTCCGCATGCTGTATATAAAATATTCTGACAACATATTTTCTCTACTAGACTCACCTAGAAGCAATGTTTTAAGGAGGGACAGTACTCAAAACACACAACACCTTTCTTGCATTTGTATTTGGAATTGAGTGCCATAATATAGTCAAAATCTGCCTTTACATTATCAAACATGGCTACCAGTGACAGAATAAGCAAATGCTTTATCTTTTTTGGTATCTGTTTGCATGTTTTCCATCAAAACTCAAACAATGACTAAATTGCAATATTTGATCTCAGGTTGCTCGATCAATAGATAAAGCCAGAGACAGTTCATAAGAAATAGTTTAGCAGAACAAAAGTTTAGAAATGTATTAGATATAAAGCAACTTGGATTGAATCTTTGTGATTTACTTTAGTTATTTCTGGAGAACTAAGCAAATAATTCTGCCTTTGTTTAAAAACAATTAATTAGTAAAACGAAAATCCTGGTTTTCTAGGCAAAATTCAATACTTGATATTTTTTAATGAAACTATTAACGCATATAATAATATCAGTCATCATTTTTTCTCTCAATTAGCCTACTGGATTTGGTTGAGTAATTATATTTCACTAAAATATTTTCAAGGGTTTGACTGTATTTATTGGCTACAAATATACCGGTTTATATTTTTTTAAACACAAGTTCCTTACCTATTCGATACAAATGGATACAAAATAAAGATATTACTAAATTGTATCAACATTTTGTTAATAAAGTTCGTCATTTAAAAGGTTGAAGTATGCATTTAAACAAAGTGTTAAGTTCCATGATCAAAATGTATTTAAGTAGACATTTGGGGGAGATAGATGTTACCAGGAAAAAGATCTGTCAAGAACATTATCTAAAGTTTATTGGCAGAGAACTAAAACATTACAAAGCTCCAAAAATGTAAAGTGGATCTGTCACCATTTCACAATACAAAGTGCATACATTATTAAATAGATATCGAAGGCTTAATCGGTCTGGTGTACTGACAAATTCATGTCCAATTAGCTTTATAATCCTGATAATGAAATTAGCACTTTTTGTGAAATTTGATGACAGGTCTGTTTTAAATAATCACTTTTCAGTCTAAAAACCATCGAAACCTTCAAAAAGAACCTGAAGACCCACCTCTTCCGACAAGCCTACAACCTGCAGTAACCACCGATTGACCAAACCGCTGCACGGCCAGCTCTACCCTCACCTACTGTATCCTCACCCATCCCTTGTAGATTGTGAGCCCTCGTGGGCAGGGTCCTCTCTCCTCCTGTACCAGTTGTGACTTGTATTGTTCAAGATTATTGTACTTGTTTTATTATGTATACCCCTCCTCACATGTAAAGAGCCATGGAATAAATGGCGCTATAATAATAAATAATAAAAAGCATACCGTAGTTTTCTTTTACATGTGGACTATGTAAATGGTTCCTGCAAACAAACAATATGATCTAAATTGGATTTAAGTCAATAATTTCACCTTACAAAAAATAAAATGGATGGTGAGATGAACAAAAGAAACAAGAGAAAATTGTATTATTTTTACTAATGTAGGAAATTGTGTGTGATCAGTAAATCCCGTGACTCATGCATGCCATACAAAAGCGATCAGCAAGAGCTAAGTGGAATGGTAAAGAAGGGGCATGACTTTTGCCTTGGTCAGGTTATTTAGATTTAATCCAGGGAAGTGAATTGAACCTTTACCATGGGTTAAAAAAAAGTCTAGCTATGTCTTTGAATAAAGAACTATCTCCAGCAATGGAGTTTTATCATGATTAAAGAAGCCAGCTAGCCCGACAGTGTACTGAAGTCCCCAGGTGGCTCTTCAAAATACAGTATGTTTTCTTTGAATCACTGGAGCATTTTAGGGAAAAACAAACCCAGCTGCAATCATGCAGACATACTCTGATTAATGCTGCCAGTGGTTTAGGCAGCAAGAATCCAGTGAAAGGTTCCCTTTAATAATACATAAAACTAGATCAATGTAGAATTTGAAGAAACTGTTAATAAATATTCATTCTCAGAAACTGCTCCTGCTCTGTTGTGATGATTTTCTAAGATCATGAAAGCCTGCTTCAAATCCAGGCCCGGATTGGCCATCTGCCAACGTGGGCAGATGCCCTGTGGGACGGTGGCTCTGAAACACAAAGTGGGCCACCAGCCCTTTAAAACTTCTTACTGAAGGCCTTGTGTGTGAGTGCTCTCTCGTTGCATGCTTTGACAAGGGCAGCGGTGGCCTGCGTCAGTGCGTGCGCGGTTGCAGCCCTCATAATTGATACTGCTACTCCTGTACATAATCGCAGTATCATGTCATGATCCAGACCGGGTTTTGAGTCCTGTTTTCCCTTTTTTCTGGTCTGGTGATGTCAAGAATTAACCTTTCTCAGCCTCTGCCTCTGTTCAGGTTGGCTATTTATTGCCGCTGCTTCCTTTAGGCGATGTCAGTTATAGTTTTTGCCTAGTGCTGCTGTAGCTGACTCAGATTGCTCTGATTGGTCCTGCTGCATTGCTCTCTGAATCCGTTTCTCTGTTTTCCCCTAATCCCGTCTTGAATCCGTATTTCCCGCTAGTGTGCTGACTCCCTGGTTTTGACTTGGCTTGTTTCCTGACCTGCTTCTGTCTTTTGTCTTTTGACTTATCTGCTCCTGACTGTTACCGACTCCCTGGCAGGTCTCTGACCTTGAGTATGCTTATTCCTTTGGTACTGCGCTACAGTCTAGGATTTGACCCGGCTTGTTTGATTTTGTGCTGCCACCTGTGGTAGCCTCACTGCTGCACTGCAGGCCAGCTCTGTATAGGTGCAGTCCTGCTTCCACTCTACTACCATCTAGTGGAGTCTACACCTACCTGCATTGCAGCAGGGTGACATTATACAGCTCTGGCAAAAATTAAGAGACCACTGCAAAATGTTGAGTTTGTCTGATTTTTCTCTTTATAGGTATATTTTTGAGTGAAATATAAATTGTTCTTTTAGTAACATAGTAACATAGTAACATAGTTAGTAAGGCCGAAAAAAGACATTTGTCCATCCAGTTCAGCCTATATTCCATCATAATAAATACCCAGATCTACGTCCTTCTACAGAACCTAATAATTGTATGATACAATATTGTTCTGCTCCAGGAAGACATCCAGGCCTCTCTTGAACCCCTCGACTGAGTTCGCCATCACCACCTCCTCAGGCAAGCAATTCCAGATTCTCACTGCCCTAACAGTAAAGAATCCTCTTCTATGTTGGTGGAAAAACCTTCTCTCCTCCAGACGCAAAGAATGCCCCCTTGTGCCCGTCACCTTCCTTGGTATAAACAGATCCTCAGCGAGATATTTGTATTGTCCCCTTATATACTTATACATGGTTATTAGATCGCCCCTCAGTCGTCTTTTTTCTAGACTAAATAATCCTAATTTCGCTAATCTATCTGGGTATTGTAGTTCTCCCATCCCCTTTATTAATTTTGTTGCCCTCCTTTGTACTCTCTCTAGTTCCATTATATCCTTCCTGAGCACCGGTGCCCAAAACTGGACACAGTACTCCATGTGCGGTCTAACTAGGGATTTGTACAGAGGCAGTATAATGCTCTCATCATGTGTATCCAGACCTCTTTTAATGCACCCCATGATCCTGTTTGCCTTGGCAGCTGCTGCCTGGCACTGGCTGCTCCAGGTAAGTTTATCATTAACTAGGATCCCCAAGTCCTTCTCCCTGTCAGATTTACCCAGTGGTTTCCCATTCAGTGTGTAATGGTGACATTGATTCCTTCTTCCCATGTGTATAACCTTACATTTATCATTGTTAAACCTCATCTGCCACCTTTCAGCCCAAGTTTCCAACTTATCCAGATCCATCTGTAGCAGAATACTATCTTCTCTTGTATTAACTGCTTTACATAGTTTTGTATCATCTGCAAATATCGATATTTTACTGTGTAAACCTTCTACCAGATCATTAATGAATATGTTGAAGAGAACAGGTCCCAATACTGACCCCTGCGGTACCCCACTGGTCACAGCGACCCAGTTAGAGACTATACCATTTATAACCACCCTCTGCTTTCTATCACTAAGCCAGTTACTAACCCATTTACACACATTTTCCCCCAGACCAAGCATTCTCATTTTGTGTACCAACCTCTTGTGCGGCACGGTATCAAACGCTTTGGAAAAATCGAGATATACCACGTCCAATGACTCACCGTGGTCCAGTCTATAGCTTACCTCTTCATAAAAACTGATTAGATTGGTTTGACAGGAGCGATTTCTCATAAACCCATGTTGATATGGAGTTAAACAGTTATTCTCATTGAGATAATCCAGAATAACATCCCTCAGAAACCCTTCAAATATTTTACCAACAATAGAGGTTAGACTTACTGGCCTATAATTTCCAGGTTCACTTTTAGAGCCCTTTTTTGAATATTGGCACCACATTTGCTATGCGCCAGTCCTGCGGAACAGACCCTGTCGCTATAGAGTCACTAAAAATAAGAAATAATGGTTTATCTATTACATTACTTAGTTCTCTTAGTACTCGTGGGTGTATGCCATCCGGACCCGGAGATTTATCTATTTTAATCTTATTTAGCCGGTTTCGCACCTCTTCTTGGGTTAGATTGGTGACCCTTAATATAGGGTTTTCATTGATTCTTGGGATTTCACCTAGCATTTCATTTTCCACCGTGAATACCGTGGAGAAGAAGGTGTTTAATATGTTAGCTTTTTCCTCGTCATCTACAACCATTCTTTCCTCACTATTTTTTAAGGGGCCTACATTTTCAGTTTTTATTCTTTTACTATTGATATAGTTGAAGAACAGTTTGGGATTAGTTTTACTCTCCTTAGCAATGTGCTTCTCTGTTTCCTTTTTGGCAGCTTTAATTAGTTTTTTAGATAAAGTATTTTTCTCCCTATAGTTTTTTAGAGCTTCAATGGTGCCATCCTGCTTTAGTAGTGCAAATGCTTTCTTTTTACTGTTAATTGCCTGTCTTACTTCTTTGTTTAGCCACATTGGGTTTTTCCTATTTCTAGTCCTTTTATTCCCACAAGGTATAAACCGCTTACACTGCCTATTTAGGATGTTCTTAAACATTTCCCATTTATTATCTGTATTCTCATTTCTGAGGATATTGTCCCAGTCTACCAGATTAAGGGCATCTCTAAGCTGTTCAAACTTTGCCTTCCTAAAGTTCAATGTTTTTGTGACTCCCTGACAAGTCCCCCTAGTGAAAGACAGGTGAAACTGCACAATATTGTGGTCGCTATTTCCTAAATGCCCAACCACCTGCAGATTTGTTATTCTGTCAGGTCTATTAGATAGTATTAGGTCTAAAAGTGCTGCTCCTCTGGTTGGATTCTGCACCAATTGTGAAAGATAATTTTTCTTGGTTATTAGCAGAAACCTGTTGCCTTTATGGGTTTCACAGGTTTCTGTTTCCCAGTTAATATCCGGGTAGTTAAAGTCCCCCATAACCAGGACCTCATTATGGGTTGCAGCTTCATCTATCTGCTTTAGAAGTAGACTTTCCATGCTTTCTGTTATATTTGGGGGTTTGTAACAGACCCCAATGAGAATTTTGTTACCATTTTTCCCTCCATGAATTTCAACCCATATGGACTCGACATCCTCATTCCCTTCGCTAATATCCTCCCTTAAAGTGGACTTTAGACAAGACTTTACATAGAGACAAACCCCTCCTCCTCTCCGATTTTTACGATCCTTTCTAAACAGACTGTAACCCTGTAAGTTAACTGCCCAGTCATAGCTTTCATCTAACCATGTCTCGGTTATTCCCACTATGTCAAAGTTACCTGTAGATATTTCTGCTTCTAGTTCTTCCATCTTGTTTGTCAGGCTTCTGGCGTTTGCGAGCATGCAGTTTAGAGGATTTTGTTTTGTTCCAATCTCCTCACTGTGGATTGTTTTAGAAATGTTCTTACCTCCCTTCTGAGTATGTTTTCCTGGGTCGTCTTTGTTCGAGTCTAATGTTTTTCTTCCCGTCCCCTCTTCTTCTAGTTTAACGCCCTCCGTTAGTTTAAGTTTAACGCCTTATTCTATTAACTTCTGACAACATGTCTCTGAGTTTCCAAGCAATAATTTTTGTATTTTTTTCTGATAAAGAAAAATGGTCAAAATTAAAAACAAACAAACAAACAAACAGTGCTTTCAAACCTCAAATAAAGCAAAGAAAACAAGTTCATAATCATTTAGAAACAACAATACTAATGTTTCAACTCAGGAAGAGTTCAGAAATCAATATTTTGTGGAATAACCATGATTTTTAATCACAGCTTTCATGCGACTTGGCAAGCTTTCCACCAGTCTTTCACACTGCTTCTGGTGCAAAACTGTAAGCAGTTCTTCTTTGTTTGATGGCTTGTGACTATCCATCATCCTCTTGATTACATTCCAGAGGTTTTTCAATAGGGTTCAGGTCTGGACATTGGGCTGCCTATGACAGGGTTTTGATGTGGTGGTCTCTTAATTTTTGCCAGAGCTGTAACTGACCAGAAACAAGCAGTTTTTTTCTCTGCTCTGCTTTGTATGAATCCACTCCATACCTTGGCAGATCAAATGACTAGTTTGACACCAATTATGCAGGATCTGTCTGTGGAACATAGGGCCTTGGCCACGTCTCATAACCACCTGCAAAGAGAATTTTCTGACATGTAAGTCTGCCTGTTACAGTCTGCCTGTAAGCACTCTGACACGTTGATGTCTTATTGCACTCTCCTGAACCTACGGTCAGGCTCCCAGATACCTTCTCCAGGGAAAAGGAGAGGTTCTGAACATTTAAGGAGAGTTGCAAGCTATTGTTTTCTATTAGACCCCGATCTTCTGGAGATGAGAGTCAGTGAGTGGGGATAATCATTTCCTTACTTTGGGAAGGACCTCAATCATGGACTTTCTCTTTACCTACTACTGCCCCTGAACGTATGTCTGTGGATAGATTCTTTGAGGCCCTAGGACTTATTTTTGATGAGCCTGGCCACAAGTGGTTCAGTTAGTGCAGCTCATCCAGGATGGCACATCATTGCCAGAGGCTGGAGGCGCTACCAGGAGAAAGGCCAGTACACCAGGAGATGTGGAGGGGGTCATAGGAGGTCAACAATCCAGCAGCAGGCCCGCTACCTCAGCCTTTGTGCAAGGAGGAACAGGAGGGGCACTGCCAGAGCCCTGCAAAATGACCTCCAGCAGGCTACAAATGTGCATGCGTCATCAGCACAAACGGTTAGAAACTGACTCCATGAGGATGGTGTGAGTGACTGATGTCCACAGATGGGGGTTGTGCTCACAGCCCAATACCATGCAGGATACTTGAAATTTGCCGCAGAACATCAGGATTGGCAAATTCACCACTGGCATCATGTGTTCTTCACAGATGAAAGCAGGTTCATACTGAGCACATGTGTCTGACGTGACAGGGTCTGGAGATGCCGTGGAGAGCGATCTGCTGCCTGAAACCTCCTTCAGCATGACCAGTTTGGCAGTGGGTCAGTAATGGTGTGGTGTGGCTTTTCTTTGGAAGGCTGCACAGCCCTCCATGTGCTCACCAGAGGTAGACCCCTTGTGAGACCATATGCTGGTGCGGTTGGCCCTGGGTTCCTCCTAATGCAGGAAAATGCCAGACCTCATGTGGCTGGAGTGTGTCAGCAGTTCCTGCAAGATGAAGGCATTGAAGCTGTGGACTGGCCTGCCCGTTCCCCAGACCTGAATACGATTGAATACATTTGGGACATCATAGCTCGGCTTTCGTCCAGGTCTGGGAGGAGATCCCTCAGGAGACCGTCTGCCACCTCATCAGGAGCATGCCCAGGCATTGTAGGTAGGTCATACAGGCACATGGAGGCAACACACACGCAACTGAACATAATTTCCTTGTCTTGAGGCATTTCCACTGTAGTTCGATCAGCTTGTAATTTGATTTTCCAGTTTGATTTTGAGCATCATTCCAAATCCGGACCTCTATGGGATATTCATTTTGATTTACATTGATCATTTTTATGTTTTATTGTTCTCAACACATTCCACTATGTAATGAATAAAGATTTGCAACAGAAATATTTCATTCAGTGATTTGGTATTTTAGTGTTCCCTTTATTTTTTTTATATATATATATATATATATATATATATATATATATATATATATACAGATGAAACCAGAAGTTTACTGTCAGGACTCTGAACATTTTTGATAACCTTTTGTGCATTATTGCCCTTTTCCAAGATGGCGTCTTTGGTCTCATGTGCACTATGTCTTCCTGCTATATAACTCCACCCCAGTCTTCAGTCTGTGCTAGAGTATTCTGCCTTGCATTCAGCTTCTGACTCTGGTGGCTCCCTGGCTTTGTGCCTGCTCCTGTGAACCTGTGTGGTGATCCTGCTACTCTGCTCTGAGTTCCTGCTGCATACACTGGTTTTCAGTAATCCTCCTTCATCTGGCTACTTGTGTTTACTTGCATCTGCATTTGTTGGACATGCTGCTCTGCAAAAACCTGAGACTATTAGGCTACGTTCACATTAGCGTTACGCTAATGTGCGTCGCTGTTGCATCGGCGACGCAGCGGCGACGCGCCCCTATGTTTAACATAGGGGACGCGTGCGTTTTTTTGTTTGCGTTTTTCGACATGTGCGTCGTTTTCGACGCTAGCGTCGGACGCACGAAAATGCAACAGGTTGCATTTTTCGTGCTTCCGATTTTCGTCAAAAAACGACGTTTTTGCGCGCGTTTTTGGTGCGTTGCGCGTTGCGTCGCCGTTGCGTCGCCGACGCACCGGCGCGCAACGCTAATGTGAACGTAGCCTTACCCAGGCCTCCCTGAGCTAAGATATTATTTGAACTGCCATATAAGCATAGCTATCTGTGTTTGGACTAAACAAGGACTTATTTGTGTCAAGTATCCTCAAGTACAACTGTGCTTCATAGACTTTCTGCTTGATTGCATTTTCCTCTGAACTTCCCTATAGACTGCTAAGCTGCATTTAATATTTAAACCAAGTGTTGGTTTGAATCACCTGTTTGAATCACCGTGTGATAAGATAGACTTTACCACTTATAGAACTGTGTCCTGTAGTTGTCTTGTTCCACGCAAAGAGTCTCCTGAGTTATCCCATATAAATATTACAGGATACTCTAGTCTCAAAAGAGGAGACTGCTGGAACAATGACTGCAGAGAGCAAATAGAGCAGGTGTTTTCTATAATTAGATCACTGCAGAAAGATGTGGAAGGTCTGCAAAAGAAGTTTAGAAGCATTGGACACAATGAACAAGTGTTTGGACAAACTTTGCAGGACTTAAGCACCCGCATGGCGGCCCAGGAAAACAAACTTGCTGGCATAGAGTCCCAGTATGGATGGGCTTTTCAGGACATAAGCACACAAATAGCAGCATAAGCGACTTTACCCTCTGGGCAACCGCCACCAGCTAGCCCACCTAAGTTGCCCCCATTCAGATTTAGTGGTGATCCCGACAAATTTCGTGGCTTTGTGAATCAATGTATGCTATATTTTGATGTGCATGCTGACAGTTTTCCTAATGACAGATCCAAAGTATTGTGTGTAATTATGTTGCTGACCCCACGAGCGCTCGCCTGGGCGAATCCGATGATTGAGTCTCATGACCCATGGTTAAATAATTTGGATGATTTCTTGGCCGCTATGGCATTAAAGTTTGATGATCCTAATCATCGTGTAACTGCTGAATCTGCTTTATTGTCTACGCCAGGGTAAATGTTCTGTTATTGAGTATGCTACTGAATTCAGGAGATTAGCAGTAGATACCATTTGTGACAGTTATGCACAATTGCCTATTTTTAAAAGTGGTCTGTCTAGCATTGCAAAGGACGAATTAGCTCGCTCTGAATCACCACAAGAGCTAGAAACATTTATACAGCATTGTGTGCCCTTAGACATTCGCCTTACTGAGCTAGGCAGGAGAAGTTTGCTGCCTTTAACCGTATCTCTAACTTTTCCCTTCCTTCCAAAGAGCCTGCAGGTAAAACCTCTCGGGAGGTGGAGGAGGTGCCCATGCAAATTGATTCCGTTCAGAGGCGCGAGAGTAATGAGTGCCAGGAGTACCACCTTCGTGAAAGTCTATGTTTCTACTGCGGCCAGTCTGACCACTTTTTAATCAACTGTCCCAAGTGTTCCAAGCGGCCTTACAAGGTGCTAGCAGCAGTAGGGGAGTATGACAACTGTGATGATGAATCTGACATCTCTGAATGTAGCCTGCCTTTAAACGCTGTATTCCACTCACTTTCTATGACTTCACCCCCCAAGGAGCTTAAGGAAAAGAGCTCTCACTGTTCTCTCCCTATTAAGATTCTGTGTTCAGGACAGAGGATTTCCAGTGCAGCTATGATTGACTCCAATGCAGGTGGCAATTTTATGGATATCACATTTGACAAGGAACATGGTATTAAAATTCATCAAAGAGCCTCTCTAATTACCATGGAAACAGTGGATGGGTCATCTTTCATCTCTGGGCCTGTGGATCAGGAGACCGTACCCCTTGAAATTTTGTTGGAGCCTAATCATCAGGAGCAACTTTCTTTCTTGCTAATTTCTTCTTCTCATTTTCCTGTGATTTTTAGGCATTCCTTGGTTGCGTTCTCAGAACCGAATTATCAACTGGGAGACAAAGGAGATAATCTTTCCAACAAGGAGCAACTCAGCAGTAACAGAAGCTTTCCCTGAGTCCACAGCTATAGAACCATATGTACAGGTATTTACTTTACCTTCAGCATATAAAGAGTTCTCTGACATCTGTGACAAGAAGAGAGCAGATCAGCTTCCTCCACATAGACATTATGACTGTCCTATTGAGCTGCTTCCTGGGGCAGCTATTCCTTTTGGTAACGTATACCCTTTGGCGGCACCTGAGCTTCAAGCCTTAAAGGAGTATATTGATGAAAATCTGGCCAAAGGCTTCATGCATCCTTCTTCCTCACCAGCAGGGGCACCTATATTTTTTGTAAAAAAGAAGGATGGGACCCTGAGACCCTGTGTTGACTATCGGGAACTCAATAAGGTAAACAATACGAAACCCTTTGCCTCTAATTTCCGAATTACTGGAAAAATTCCACCATGCTAAGGTGTTCTCTAAACTCGATCTTCTTGGGGCTTATAATTTGGTGCGTATTCGTCAAGGGGATGAGTGAAAGACAGCATGCAGATGCCGGTATGGACACTTTGAATATCTTGTGATGCCCTTTGGGCTTTGTAACGCCCCTGCAACATTTCAACACCTTGCTAATGATATTTTCAGAGATTTGTTGGACCAATTTGTGGTGATCTATTTGGACGATATTCTAATCTTTTCTGACTCTCTACAGGAACATGAAGAACATGTCAAAGCTGTTTAATACGTCTGAAAGAGAACCATCTGTATACTAAGCCAGAAAAATGTGAGTTCCATCATTCTGAGATACAGTTCTTAGGTTATATCATCTCTCCCTAGGGGCTGAACATGGAATCTGGTGAGATTCAGGCTATCCTTGACTGGCCGGTACCCAAGAACGTTAAGGAGGTCCAAAGTTTTATGGGTTTTGCAAATTTCTACAGACGCTTTATTCAAAATTTTTCTGATCTTGTCCGTCCCATTCCTTCTTTGACAAAGAAGGAGAAGCCCATTAAGTGGTCATCACAGGGTCAAGAAGCTTTTGATCGGCTTAAGATCTGTTTCACCTCAGCACCGCTGTTGATACACCCAGATCCAACACTTTCTTTCATTGTGGAGGTGGGCGCTTCTGATAATGCTTTGGGGGCCATTCTCTCCCAAAGAACTGGAGAGAAGGGTCTGCTACATCCTTGTGCTTTCTTTTCCCATAGACTAACCTCAGCAGAGAAGAATTACGACATGGGAGACAAGGAATTGCTGGCTATTATTGCGGATGCCAAGGAATGGAGGCTTCATCTGCAAGGAGCTGCACAACGGATCGAAGCGTTAACTGACCATCGCAATTTAGAGTTCCTTAGATCTGCTAGATGTCTTTCTCCTCATCAGGCTCGTTGGAATTTATTTTTAAATCAATTTAACTTTGTTATTTTGTACCATCCAGGTTCTCGTAATGGTAAGGCTGATGCCTTATCCCGAATCCATGCTGCCTCGCCCAATACCATTCTATCTGATGCCAATTTCATCGGAGTTATCCATGATCAGGACTTGTGGAAGGAGTGCAGAGAGGCTTATGATGGTGATATATTGCTGGCCAACCGACCTGTTGATATTAATCTTGTCTTTAAGGGTGGCATGTAGTTCAGAGATTGACATATCTACGTCCCTGAGGTCATCCATCTGCAGATCCTCAAGTTGGTACATGACTCCAAGTTGGCTGGTCACATGGGGTAATGAAGACACAAGAGTTCCAAAGCCGATTTTTCTGGTGGCCAATTTGCCTGAAGGATACCAAGGACTATGTTCTCTCTTGCTAGGTATGTGCTCGTTACAAGACTCCTCATGTGTTACCTATGGGTCTTCTGAAACCATTACCTGTTTTTCCCGCACTTGGGGGTCTGTATAAATGGACTTTATTGTGGAGCTGCCTACATCGGGGGCATGAATACGATCATGGTGATAGTTGATCGCCTGACTAAAGCCGCTCATTTTGTTCCATGCACCGGCCTCCCCTCAGCTAAGGATACAGTGAACTTGGTTATACAGAATGTCTTTCGGTTGCATGGGGTCCCGGATGACATCATCTCTGACCATGGAGTACAGTTCACTTCAAGATTCTGGAAGGGGTTTTGCTCTGCACTCAATATTAATGTCTGTCTCTCTTCCGCTTACCATCCCCAGACAAATGGTCAGACTGAGCATACCAACCAGATGCTGAAACAATATCTAAGATGCTATGTCAGCCATCTCCAGGATGATTGGTTGGAGTTGCTGCTGTTAGCTGAATTTTCATATAACAATTCTCAGAGCACCTCCACTAAGTTTACACCTTTCTTTGCCAATCTGGGTTATCATCCGTGTGTCTTACCTAGGTCTCCAATTAATTCTCCGGTTCCGGCAGTGGAGGAAAGGCTGACTGCGATGAGGCAAAATCTGGAGGTTCTGAAGGAATCCCTGACAACAGCTCAAGAATGTTATGAGAGATCGTCTGATAGATTCCATAAACCTGCACCCATGTTCAAGGTAGGAGATTCCATGAGGTTAGCAACTAAGAATCTGAAGTTAAAAGTTCCTTCACAAAAACTTGGACAAAAATGTATTGGCCCTTTCAAGATCAACGGTATTGTGAGCTCTGTGACCTGCCGTCTGAAGCTGCCTAGGACTATGAAGGTACACCCAGTTTTCCATGTATCTTTACTAAAGCCTGTATCTCCTAATACCTTCCAGGGACGTGTTGTGCCACCTCCGCAGTCTGTGTTGATTCATGGGCAAGAACAATTTGTGGTGGAGGAAATGATTGATTCCAGGATTCACAGGAATCAGCTTGAATATCTGATAAGATGGCAGGGATATCCCCCTGAAGAAGACTCTTGGGAACCTGTGGAAAACATCAATGCCCAACAGAAGATTTCTCGTTTTCATCAGTGATTCCCTGAGAAACCAAGTACATGATCGTCCTGAGGCCGCTTCTAAGGAGGGAGTAAAAGAAAAGCTTTCAGCCAAAGGTGTTTAAATCGCAGCAGGACCATTACCCCTCCACAGAGAGAGAGAGAGAGATGTGAGGAAAGGAATGTCTAGATCCTGGTATATGAGAGATGCCTCAATGTGGCTACCAGGTGTTAGGAGCCGAGTTTCCTCTGCTGCACAGGGGGAATCTCGATCCGTGTCTGCTGCGGTCTCCCATTCTGCATCGGCCGCAGTGGAGCCTGCTCAGCGGAGACGTTGGTCCCAGCGTCTCACTGAGACTGATACTGTGCAAAGGGTTACACCTGCCTCTCCAGGCACTGCTATTGTACCCTGCACTGATCTGCGATGAGCAGAGTTTTCTGGGACTAAGTCCTGCTTTGCACACACTGAGCATGCCCAGGGCAAGATCTCTCAGTGGAGATCTAAGGTCACATGCTCAGGTACTGCAGCAACTCCATTGGTCCTTCTTTGAAGGTCCTGTACGTGCTGCAACTATTTAAGGCTCGCATGGCCGCACGGCCATGCGCTAGTATCTTCTTAAGTTATGTGCTTTGCGCCAGTGTGGTCATGTGTTTGTATGTGTTCAGGGACCCGGCTGAAATAAGCCCCTAGAATGCTGGCTCCTCCGGCGAGGAGTTTTGTGTGCATGCATGACCACTGACTGCTCTCATTTGGGTAGTTAGCCTGTGCCTCTGTGAAAGTCTAACAGGGCACAGAGCCTTGCTTTCTCGGCTGCTCTGTGAAGCAAACAGAGCTGGTTCATACCGCCATATAGTGCCACCATTTACTTAGCAGCAGGTTCTTTCCTGCACGGTGGATCCCGGGTTGCGAACGCACCAATCCCATCTAATAAATATATTCGGTGCGTTCCGCCAACCCTAACACCAGGTGTCACGATTGGACTGGTGAGTAAACTGGGACCAGGGGCACCTTTCCTGGCCCTAGCTCTAGTGGGCGCCCTAACTCGCCCTGTTCCCCGGGATACCTGAGATGGCGAGGATGCCGGGGCCTCCGCCCTCGCCCTGTCTCCTGACTGCTGCCCTGCATCTGTCCCCCTCCCCCACCTGGGGAAGAGAGGCGCTACTGTGTACAACAGTACACCAACCCGACTAACAGGGGAACAAAGACAGGGGTAAAAAGAAAACTCCACTCACACAAAATATGCTCTCACAAATAACAGAGGTATCCACCAGGGTGTGAAGGACGGGGAATGTAAATAAAGCAGGTAAGGCATGAGGAATTTTCCAAGCGTACAAACCATACAACTGTCGCACAATAAATTCCTCCAGCTCTCCAAACTCCAGCTCCTCACTACACCAGGTCTCTCAAGCAAGTGCTATCTCAGACAAGGATCTGACCAGAAGGCCTAGCTTTTATAGGAGAGATGAGTGGCTAACCGAGCTCAGCTGAAAGCAGGAATTTGCACATGGCCTATTAACCCCTGTCCAACTGAAAGAAAACAAAGCACCTTCAATACACAGGAGAAGTGCTTCTTCTCAATGATGAAGCAGAAGCCATCAGGCGCCGTGGTCTTCTGACACTGCTCTGTCGCGGTAACACCAGGTACACATGAATTGGCCAATTTATGCGCTAAACGCTCTCATTTTTTCATATTTCTAATGCAGTAATGCAGTTCAATGTTCATGTTTGCATGTTTTGGAGCCGCAGTGTGCTGCCTTGTTTGTTTGGCTGTGTGCGAGATGGTGACTCTAGGTTCAGCACCTGTTCACACTTATTCTATGTTTGGATGTGACAGTCAGTTTTTTGAAATTTAAACAATTCTGGACTGCCCATATGATGATGTCAGGTGTTTTGAAGCTTCTGATAGTCTTTTTGTAACATCTGAGTTAATTAGAGACACTCCTGTGGATCAATTTTAATGTGCACCTGAAACACACTGCTTCTTTATGTAGCATCATGGGGAAGTCTCAAGAAACCAGCCAATATTTCAGGAAGAGAATTGTGGACTTGCCCACAACTGACTCAACCTTGGGTATAATTTCTTGATACTTGAAGGTGCCTCGTTCATCTGTACAAACATTATATGCAAGTACAAACAAGATCGCAATGGCCAGCCATCATACCGCTCTGGGTTCTGTGTCTCAGAGATGAACGTGCTTTGGTCTCGCCGCTGAACGGCGACTCTGTCAGGAAAAAAGCCATTACTCCAAAAGAAACATAAAAAAAACAGATTACTGTCTGCATATGCACACAGAAACAAAGTCCTTTACTTTTGGAGACATGTACATGTGATGAAGCTAAAATTGAGCGTTTCGGGCATAATGACTATCGTTACGTTTGGAGGAAAAATGGAGAAGCTTGGGAGCCTGAGAATACCATCCCAATTGTGAAACACAGGAATGGCAGCATCATGTTGAAGTGTTGTTTTGTGCAGGAACGACTGATGCACTTCGCAAAATAGATGGCATATGAGTAAATATGTTTATGTGGTAGTACTGAAGCAACATCTCAAGACATCAGCAAGGAAGTAAAAGCTTGGGCGGAAGTGGGTCTCCCAAATGGACAATGACCCTAAGCATACTGCCAAATTGGTAACGAAGTGGCTTAAGGATAACAAAGTCAATGTTATGGAGTGACCATCACAAAGCCCTGACCTCATCCTATTGAAAATTTATGAGCAAAGCTGAAAAGGCAGGTGCGAGCAAGTCAACCTACAAACCTGGATCAGTTACACTAGTTTTGTCAGGAGGAATGGGCCCAAATTCTGACCAACTATTGGGAGAAGCTTGTGGAAGAATATCCCAAATGTTTGACCCAAGTCATTCAGTTTAAGGGCAATGGTACCAAATACTAATGAAATGTGTGTAAACTTTTGATTTTGCAGCAAGTAATAAAAATGCCTGGAAACTGTTTCTCTCTCTATATATATCATGATATGTAAAGTATATATCAAGTCCCCTCTAAAATGTAAAGTGCTTCAGGATATGTTGGCGCAATTGAAAAAAAAATATTATTATTATTATACACTTCTCCACAAATAAAGGGCCCAATTAAACAGAATATAACTCCAAGTAAATCAAACTTCTGTGAAATAAAACTGTCCACTTAGGAAGCAACACTGTTTGACAATCAATTTCACATGCTGTTGTGCAAATGGAATAGACAACAGATGGAAATTATTGGCAATAATCAAGACACACTCAATAAAGGAGTTGTTCTGCAGGTGGGGACCACAGACCACATCTCAGTACCAATGCTTTCTGGCTGATGTTTTGGTCACTTTTGAATGTTGGTTGTGCTTTCACACTCATAGTAGCATGAGACAGACTCTACAACACACACAAGTGGCTGAGATAGTGCTGCTCATTCAGGATGGCACATCATTGCGAGCTGTGGCAAAAAGGTTTGCTGTGTCTGTCAGTGTAGTGTCCAGAGGCTGGAGGCGCTACCAGGAGACAGGCCAGTACACCAGGAGACATGGTGGGAGCCGTAGGAGGGCAACAACTCAGCAGCAGGACCGCTACCTCAGCCCTTGTGCAAGGAGGAACAGGAGGAGCACTGCCAGAGCCCTGCAAAATGACCTCCAGCAGGCCACAAATATGCATGTGTTTGCACAAACAGTTAGAAACCAACTCCATGAGGATGGTCTGAGTGCCCAATGTCCACAAATGGGGGTTGTGCTCACAGCCCAACACCGTGCAGGAAGCTTGGCATTTGCCACAGAACACCAGGATAGGCAAATTCGCCCTGTGCTCTTCACAGATGAAAGCAGGTTCATACTGAGATCATGTAACAGGCGTGACAGAGTCTGGAGATGCCATGGAGAGCGATCTGCTGCCTGCAACATCCTTCACAATGTCCGATTTGGCAGTGGGTCAGTAATGGTGTGGGGTGGCTTTTCTTTGGAGGGCCGCACAGCCATCCATGTGCTCGCCAGAGGTAGCCTGACTGCCATTAGGTACAGAGATGAGATCCTCAGACCCCTTGTGAGACCATATGCTGGTGCGGTTGGCCCTGGGTTCCTCCTAATTCAGGACAATGCCAGACCTCATGTGGCTGGAGTGTGTCAGCAGTTTCTGCAAGATGAAGGCATTGATGCTATGGACTGGCCCGGCTGTTCCCCAGACCTGAATCCGATTGAACACATCTGGGACATCATGTCTCGCACCATCCACCAACGTCACGTTGCACCACAGACCATCCAGGAGTTGGCGGATGCTTTAGTGCAGGTCTGGGAGAAGACAACTCAGGAGACTATCTGCCACCTCATCAGGAGTATGCCCAGGCATTGTAGGGAGGTCATACAGGCATGTGGAGGTAACACACTACTGAGCATCATTTCCTTGTCTTGAGGCATTTCCACTGAAGTTGGATCAGCCTGTAACTCAATTTTCCACTTTGATTTTGAGCATCATTCCAACTCCAGACCTCCGTGGGATATTAGTTGTGATTTACGTTGATCATTTTTAGGTTTTATTGTTCTCAACACATTCCACTATGTAATGAATAAAGATTTACAACTGAAATATTTCATTCAGTGATATCTAGGATTTGTTATTTTAGTGTTCCCTTTATTTTTTTCAGCAGTGTATATTTGCAGCACTCAGAATAATTGTGAAAAAAGTGTAAGACTGTTTATTAGCCCATGTGGCAATGTTTCGGATCCATAACAGAACATTTCTCTGCTATGGAGCTGAAATTTTGACACATGGGCTTATAAAGAGTCCACTGCTTAAAGGGACTCTGTCACCTGAATTTGGAGGGAACAATTTTCAGCCATAGAAGCGGGGTGTTCGGGTGTTTGATTCACCCTTTCCTTACCCGCTGGCTGCATGCTGGCTGCAATATTGGATTGAAGTTCATTCTCTGCCCTCCATAGTACACGCCTATGAACTTCAATCCAATATTGCAGCCAGCATGCAGCCAGTGGGTAAGGAAAGGGTGAATCAAACACCCGAAAACCCCGCCTCTATGGCTGAAAATTGTTCCCTCCAAATTCAGGTGACAGAGTCCCTTTAAGTGGATTGTCTCCAACTAGGACAACCCCTTCTTAAACTAAATGTTACAATATAATATTAAAGTCTACACTCCCATGCCGGCGCCATTTCCACAGTGTCAGCCCTCGATTTCCCTGGGGTTGTGATGTGATGTTGTGACGCATGATGCCCGGCACCAATCAGCACTAGCATCACTGTCTCCTCCTTCACACAAACCGAACATGAAGAGGAAGTCTGCAATCTAACAGCTGATCCCTGACTAAATCTTCATGTTCAGTTTGTTCGAAGGTAGAGACAGTGATACTAGCGCTGATTGCTTCCTTGCACATGTCACAAGACCGCATCACAGCCTCAGGGAGATGGAGTGTCATTTAGGGTTGAGTGAAACGGATCGAACAATTTCAAAAATCGCCGACTTTTGGCAAAGTCGGGTTTCGTGAAACCCAACCTGATCCTAGTGTGGGATCGGCCATGAGGTCAGAGATCTTTGCGCCAAAGTCGCATTTTGTATGACACTTTCAGCGGCATTTCTCATCCAATGAAGGCGGACGCAGAGTGTGTGCAGCGTGATGACATAGGTCTCAGTCCCCACCATCTTAGAGAAGGGCATTACAGTGATTGACTTGCTTTCTGCGGCGTCACAGGGGCTATAAAGGGGCATTCCCGCCGACCGCCATCTTACTTCTGCCGATCTTAGCATAGGGAGCGGTTGCTGCAGCTTCATCAAAAGAAGGGATATAGTTAAGGAGGGAAGATTAACCCCGAAACTGCTTGTGCTGTAGCGATTTCCACTGTCCAACACCACCTTTTGTTTGCAAGGACAGTGGAGTTTTTATTTGTGCATCAGCGCTGTAGCTTATTAGGCTGCCCTATAAGGCTCCCTGATAGCTGCATTGCTGTTTGTACGCCGCTGTGCAAACCAACTGCTTTTTTAAAAGCAAAAATCCTGTTGCTCCTTTCTGCACAGTTCTCTTGTTTCTTTGTCCACACTTTTGTGTGCAGCAGTCCTTTTTATAGCTGCCATACTTGTCCTTTGATCATAGTAGGTAGATTGAAATTGTACTACAGCCCTTGTATTTTTTAATATATCTGCCAGCCACGTTCTGCCACTTACAATGTGTAGTGTAATACACAAGACCTGTTTTTTGCTGCAGACTCCCCCCCCCCAAAAAAAAAAAAGTGAGATTTAAAGTGACAACAAGCTTCTATACATCAGTTCTGTTGGTAGTATATCTGCCAGCCACGTTGTGCCACTTACATTGTGTAGTGTAGTTCACAGGGCCTGTTTTTTGCTGCAGTCTCCCACCAAAAAAAGTGAGATTTACATTGACAACAAGTTTCTATACATCAGTTCTGTTTGTCGTACATCTGCCAGCCACGTTGTGCCACTTACATTGTGTAGTGTAATACACAGGGCCTGTTTTTTGCTGCAGTCTCCCCCCCAAAAAAGTGAGATTTAAATTGCCAACAAGTTTATATACATCAGTTCTCTTGGTCGCATATCTGCCAGCTACGTTCTGCCACTTATATTGTGTAGTGTAATACACAGGGCCTGTTTTTTGCTGCAGTCTCCCCCCCAAAAAGTGAGATTTACATTGACAACAAGTTTCTATATGTCAGTTCTGTTTGTCGTATATCTGCCAGCCACATTGTGCCACTTACATTGTGTAGTGTAATACACAGGGCCTGTTATTTGCTGCAGTCTCCCCACAAAAAAGTGAGATTTAAATTGACACAAGCTTCTATACATACGTCAGTTCTGTTGGTCGTATATATCTGCCAGCAACGTTCTGCCACTTACAATGTGTAGTGTAATACACAGGGCCTGTTTTTTGCCGCAGTCTCCCCCCAAAAAAAAGTGAGAGTTCAATTGCCAGCAAGCTTCTATACGTCAGTTCTGTTTGTCGTATATCTGCCAGTCACCTTGTGCCACTTACATTGTGTAGTATAATACACAGGGCCTGTTTTTTGCTGCAGTCTCCCCCCCAAAAAAGTAAGATTTACATTGACAACAAGTTTCTATACGTCAGTTCTGTTTGTCGTATATATCTGCCAGCCACGTTGTGCCACTTACATTTTGTAGTGTAATACACAGGGCCTGTTTTTTGCTGCAATCTCCCCCCCAAAAAAGTGAGATTTAAATTGCCAACAAGTTTCTATACGTCAGTTCTGTTGGTCGTATATCTGCCAGCCACGTTCTGCCACTTACATTGTGTGGAGTAATACACAGGGCCTGTTTTTTGCTGCAGTCTTCCCCCCAAATAAGTGAGATTTACATTGACATATATATATGTCAGTTCTATTGGTTGTATATCTGAACACACTCACCATACAAACATACAAACAACCGTGCTTAGCTACAACATAACCCTCACACTGTAAATGTTCTGAATTTCCCTGCCTATGCAGCGGAGGTTGGCACCCTAAAATTGTTCGAGATAGGCGCCCCCGCTCAACGGTGGCTGTCCCTTTTACTCCTGTGTGAGGGTTATGTTGTAGCTAAGCACGGTTGTTTGTATGGTGAGTGTGTTCAGTATTTTAAGTGATGAAATAAAAATGTAGTTTTATTCAGTATCGGCTAATTACAAGGTTTCCTGGTTTGGTTTTCTTGATTTTGAACCTTGAATGTCCAATCAAAAATTTTTTTTTGTCTATGGTTGTATATCTGCCAGCCACGTTGTGCCACTTACATTGTGCAGTGTAATACACAGGGCCTGTTTTTTGCTGCAGTCTCCCCCCCAAAAAAGTGAGATTTAAATTGCCAAAAAGCTTCTATACATCAGTTCTGTTGGTCGTATGTCTGCCAGCCACGTTGTGCCAATTACATTGTGTAGTGTAATACACAGGGCCTGTTTTTTGCTGCAGTCTCCCCCCCAAAAAAGTGAGATTTAAATTAACAACAAGTTTATATACACCTTCTACCTTGTTTTACAGTAACATATAACCGTTGTTATTTTGGTAAAATTTTCCCAAAAAATGAGGAAGTCTGATGGAAGAGGCCGTGGGCGGTCGTTGCCAACTGGTACTGATGGTGATGGTGGTGGAGCATCTGGTGGTAGTGGGAAAAGCAAAATAGCACCTAAGGCTGGAGGTGTTGAGCCAGCGTCATCGTCTGGCTACACAAGGCCTCGAAGGCTTCCTTATCTGGGAGTAGGAAAACCGCTTTTAAAGCCGGAGCAGCAGTAAAATGTTTTGGCTTTCGTTGCTGACTCAGCATCTAGCTCTTTCGCCTCCTCTTACGAAAGTTCAAAATATAAAAGCAACGAGTCGTCAGTGGATGCTCCCGGTCAGAACCAAGTTGCTTCCTTGTGTCCTTCATCCAAAGCAAAAGTGAAGGATGCGGCAGGCGACATGACAGTTTACTCCATGGAGCTCTTTACACATACCGTGCCAGGGTTAGAAAGGGAAATAGTTACCAGCCCATTACAAGATGAATCGGACATGGAGTGCACAGATGCACAGCCACAGCTAGATTATTATGCTGTTCCATTGACTCAGATCACTACATTGCCCGTCCAGTGTACTGAGCCTGAATCTGACCCTCATGAGACTATGGTGCCCCGTCCCGAATGCTATAACACCTTACACGGTGACACAGAGGAAGGTGCACATGACATTGAAGAGGAGGTGATAGATGACCCAGTTGTTGACCCAGATTGGCAGCCATTGGGGGAACAGGGTGCCGCTGGCAGTAGCTCTGAAGCGGAGGAGGATGATCTGCAGAAGGCATCTACATCGCAACAGCTTTCATCTGGCAGGCCCGTATCTGGCTGAAAACGTTTGACAAAACCAAAAACACTTTTAGCACAGCGTGGCCATCCGGTGAAAGGAGAACTGCGTGCAATGCCTGAAAAGGTATTCAATAGTAGGAAGAGTGCAGTGTGGCAATTTTTTAACCAAGATCCGAATGATCCGCGTAAAGTTATCTGTAAGAAATGCTCAAAGACCTTTAGTAGAGGGAAGAATGTCCAAAATTTAAATACAACATGCATGCTTAGACATTTAACCAGCATGCACTTGCAAGCCTGGACTAACTACCAAACATCCCGTACCGTTGGTGCACCCACTCAGAATGAAGGTAGTCAGCAACGCTACATTGCTTCCCTTACTGTAAGCCCGCCGGTTAGGACATCACCAACAGCAAATGTGGAGGTATCGTCGCAAGGCCAAAGCAGTCAGGGAATCTCAAGGTTCTTGGTAGGAAACACTGTAGGTAGGCCAACATCAAGAATACCATCACCAACCCTCTCTCAATCTGCCATGTCCACCACCACCCTGGCTAGTTCCACCATATGCAGCTCTCCAGTCCAGCTCACCCTACAAGAGACTCTCATTAGGAAAAGGAAGTACTCATCCTCTCATCTGCGTACACAGGGTTTGAACGCCCACATCGCTAGACTAATCTCGTTAGAGATGATGCCCTACCGGTTGGTTGAAAGCTAAGCTTTCAAAGCCCTGATGACCTACGCAGTACCACGCTATGACCTACCCAGTCGACACTTCTTTGCGAGAAAAGCCATCCCAGCCCTCCACCAGCATGTCAAAGACCGCATTGTCTATGCACTCAGGCAATTAGTCAGTAGAAAGGTGCACCTCACAACTGATGCATGGACCAGTAGGCATGGCCAGGGGCGTTACGTGTCCATCATGGCGCAATGGGTTAATGTGGTGGATGCAGGGTCCACGGGGACAGCCATAGTGGGGCAGTTCTGCCTAGCCCACGGTCTAGGAAACAGTTGGCAGTAGGCATTCCACACCCTTCCTCCTCCTCCTCCAGAAGCGAAAGCTCGTCCACAGAGCGCAGTCGCCCGACCACTCCATCCGCAGCTGCCAGTGCTGCACACGAGGTGTCACATTATGGAACAGCTAGTGGTAAGCGTCAGCAGGCTGTGTTGGAAATGAAGTGTTTGGGCGACAACAGACACACCGCGGAAGTACTGGTCGAGTACTTGCGGCAAGAAACTCAGTCATAGCTGGGTAATGTACATATTGAGGCAGGCAAGGTAGTCAGTGATAACGGAAATAATTTTATGGCTGCCATAGCCCTTTCAGAACTGAAACACATTCCTTGCCTGGCTCACACCTTGAACCTGGTGGTACAGTGCTTCCTGAAAAATTATCTGGGGTTACCAGCCCTGCTCCTGAAGGTGCGAAGACTTTGCTCGCACATCCGCCGGTTGCCCGTACACTCCAGCCGTATGCTGAACCATCAGCGATCGCAGAAGCTTTCCCAGCACCGCCTAATAATCAACGTTGCAACAATGTGGAACTTCACACTGCACATGCTTCAGAGGATATGCGAACAGAAGCGTGCTGTAATGTATTTTTGGGAGGATACACATACATGGGCAGGCAGTTGGATGGCAGACATGGAGTTGTCTGGTGTGCAGTGGTCGAAGCTCCAAGACCTCTGTCAAGTCCTTGAGTGTTTTGAGGAATGCACACGGCTGGTAAGTGCTGATGACGCCATCATAAGCATGAGCATCCCAATAATGCATCTGCTGATGCAAAGTTTGACGCACATTAATGAGCAGGCGTCTGCGGCCTAGTAGGAGGGAAGCCTTGATGACAGTCAGCCATTGTCTGCTCAGCGAAATCTCCAGGACGAGGTGGCAGACAAAGAAGAAGATGATGGGGATGAATATTTATGGGAGGAGTATGCTTCTCAGGAGGCAATAGAAACTGGTGGCGTTGCAAAATATCATGCCACATGAGAACCTTGAGCAAATATTGGCTACCAAACAAGCAACTCTTGTAGACCGTTTGGTTCAGGCATTCCCAGCACACAACGGTGGTGATGGTTCTCACACAAGCTGTAGGGGGTAACATGGCAGAGGTGTTAGAGGTGCACAAATCAGAAGTGGCGTTGGACAGAGCGGTTTTATGACCAGGTTGTGGAGTGATTTCGCAATGACCGCAGACACGACAGGTACTGCTGCATCGATTCAAAGTGACAGGAGACAGCATTTGTCCAGTATGGTTGCCAACTGTTTTTCCTCCCTTATTGATGTTCTCCCTCACAGGTCATTCCCCTTTGATAACTGGGCATCAACAATAGACACCTGGCCTAAATTGGCAGAATATGCATTACAGGAGCTCGCTTGCCCAGCTGCTAGTGTGCTATCAGAAAGAATCTTCAGTGCTGCTGGTTCAATACTGACCGAAAAAAGGACTCGTCTGGCTACCCGAAATGTTGGTGATCTAGCCTTCATTAAAATGAACCAGTAATGGATTTCAAATTATTTTGCGCCACCTTCCCCTGCTGACATGTAGCTTGCCTGAAAAATGTCTTGCTTTTGGCCTCCTCTTACTGACAGCTCCAATTCCTCCATTTGCAGCTGCTGAATGTCCATCATAGGCCAATTTTATACCTCCCTAAACGGACTGACTCCCCCCACAGGGCCGTGGTCACCACTTGGCGCAAGCACCCGTGCAAGTGCCGCTTGCCTGGACAGGTGGATGTGGCCACTTTTGGGCGATGGCACTGGCACAGGGTCCCTCATAGTACAATGAAGTGTCTCTGACGGTGGTGGTGCACACCCAACGTCAGACACACCATCGTAGTATGAGGGGCCCTGTGCCAGTACCGCCGCCCACGAGAGAGTGTTCCCCTCAGCTTGAACAGTGCTCTACCACTTGCAATACTACTTACCTCTCCCTGCTCCACCACTGTGTAGTCTGTGCTGTTAAATCCTTCAATGGCACTGCCAATAAAAATTTGTTGAAATGATAGATGATAGTTAAAATATACAGGGGCCCTGGCCTCCATTTAGACCAGTTAATACTTTGTGCGTACTACCACTGTCTGCTACTCAACAGAGGAGCCCACCCCAGTACCTAGCTATGCCGCCTGGTTAGTCCTATTACCAATTCTGAACTGCATTTAGCCTACTTTTTTATTTTAGGCCTACTAAGTCTGTGTGAGCCTGTCATAACAGTTGTCCTCGTCCGCTGAAAAAAGATATGCCACCTGTGTACTCATCTTACCAATTTTGAACTGCATTTAGCCTACTTTTTTATTTTAGGCCTACTAAGTCTGTTTGAGCCTCTCATAACAGTTGTCCTCCTCTTCTGAAAAACGCTATGCGGCCTGGTTAGTCCTGTTACCAATTTTGAACTGCATTTAGCCTACTTTTTTATTTTAGGCCAACTAAGTCTATGTGAGCCTCTCATAACAGTTGTCCTCCGCTGAAAAAAGAATCTATGCCACCTGTGTACTCCTCTTACACATTTTGAACAGCATTTAGCCTACTTTTTTATTTTAGGCCTACTAAGTCTGTGTGAGCCTCTCATAACAGTTGCCCTTCGCTGAAAAAAGCTATGCCACCTGTGTACTCCTCTTACCAATTTTGAACAGCATTTAGCCTACTTTCTTATTTTAGGCCTACTAAGTCTATCTGCGCCACTCATTACAGCTGTCCTCCATTGAACAAAGCTATGCCGCCTGTGTACTCCAGTTACCAATTTTTGAACTGCATTTAGCCTACTTACTTATTTAGGCCTAATGTCTGCCTCCCATTACAGTTGTCCTCCACTGAACGAAGCTGAGCCTCAATTTTCACCGTTTCAGATATTAAAGTGCATTTGGCCTACTTGTTTGGTTGGGCCTACTAACGGTGTCTGCCGCTGCTTGTTATTCTCCTTCAACTGTACAAAGCTGAGCCTCAATTTTCACCGTTTCAGATATTAAACTGCATTTGGCCAACTTGTTTGGTTTGGCCTTCTAACGGTGTCTGCCGCTGCTTGTTGTTCTCCTTCAACTGTACAAAGCTGAGCCTCAATTTTCACCATTTCAGATATTAACCTGCATTTGGCCTACTTGTTTGGTTGGGCCTTCTAAAGGTGTCTGCCGCTCCTTGTTGTTCTCCTCCACTGAACAAAGCTGAGCCTCAATTTTCACCGTTTCAGTTATTAAACTGCATTTGGCCTACTTGATTGGTTTGGCCTTCTAATGGTGTCTTCAGCTGCTTGTTGTTCTCCTCCACTGAACAAAGCTGAGTCTCAATTTTCACCGTTTCAGATATTAAACTGCATTTGTTCTACTTGTTTGGTTTAGCCTTCTAACAGTGTCTGCCGCTGCTTGTTGTTCTCCTCCACTGAACAAAGCTGAGCCTCAATTTTCACCGTTTCAGTTATTAAACTGCAATTGGCCTACTTGATTGGTTTGGCCATCTAATGGTGTCTTCCGCTGCTTGTTGTTCTCCTCCACTGAACAAAGCTGAGTCTCAATTTTCACCGTTTCAGATATTAAACTGCATTTGTTCTACTTGTTTGGTTTAGCCTTCTAACAGTGTCTGCCGCTGCTTGTTGTTCTCCTCCACTGAACAAAGTTGAGCCTTATTTTTCATCGTTTCAGATATTAAACTGCATTTGGCCAACTTGTTTGGTTGGACCTACTAACAGTGTCTGCCGCTGCTTGTTGTTCTCCTTCAACTGTACAAAGCTGAGCCTCAATTTTCACCGTTTCAGATATTAAACTGCATTTGGCCTACTTGTTTGGTTTGGCATTCTAACAATGTCTGCGGCTGCTTATTGTTCTAGTCCACTGAACAAAGCTGAGCCTCAATTTTCACCATTTCAGATATTAAACTGCATTTGGCCAACTTGTTTGGTTGGGCCTACTAACCATGTCTGCCGCTGCTTGTTGTTCTTCTTCAACTGTACAAAGCTGAGCCTCAATTTTCACCGTTTCAGATATTAAACTGCATTTGGCCTACTTGTTTGGTTGGGCCTACTAACGGTGTCTGCTGCTCCTTGCTTTTCTCTTCCACTGAACAAAGCTGAGCCTCAATTTTCTCCGTTTCAGACATTAAACTGCATTTGGCCAACTTGTTTGGTTGGGCCTACTAACAGTGTCTGCCGCTGCTTGTTGTTCTCCTTCAACTGTACAAAGCTGAGCCTCAATTTTCACCGTTTCAGATATTATACTGCATTTGGCCTACTTGTTTGGTTGGGCCTACTAACGGTGTCTGCCGCTGCTTGTTGTTCTCCTTCAACTGGACAAAGCTGAGCCTCAATTTTCACCATTTCAGATATTAAACTGCATTTGGCCTACTTGTTTGGTTGGGCCTACCAGTGGTGTCTGCCGCTGCTTTTTGTTCTCCTTCAACTGTACAAAGCTGAGCCTCAATTTTCAATGTTTCAGATATTAAACTGCATTTGGCCTACTTGTTTGGTTTGGCCTTCTAACGGTGTCTGCTGCTCCTTGCTTTTCTCCTCCACTGAACAAAGCTGAGCCTCAATTTTCACCATTTCAGATATTAAACTGCATTTGGCCAACTTGTTTGTTTGGGACTACTAACGGTGTCTGCCGCTGCATGTTTTTCTCCTTGAATTGTACAAAGCTAAGCCTCAATTTTCTCCATTTCAGATATTAAACTGCATTTGGCCTACTTGTTTGGTTGGGCCTACTAACGGTGTCTGCCGCTGCTTGTTGCTCTCCTTCAACTGTACAAAGCTGAGCCTCAATTTTCACCGTTTCAGATATTAAACTGCATTTGGCCTACTTGTTTAGTTGGGCCTACCAACGGTGTCTGCCGCTCCTTTTCTTCTCCTTCAACTGTACAAAGCTGATCCTCAATTTTCACCGTTTCAGATATTAAACTGCATTTGGCCTACTTGTTTAGTTTGGCCTTCCAACGGTGTCTGCTGCTGCTTGTTGTTCTCCTCCAGTGAACAAAGCTGAGCCTCAATTTTCACCATTTCAGATATTAAACTGCATTTGGCCTACTTGTTTGGTTGGGCCTACTAACGGGGTCTGACGCTCCTTGCTTTTCTTCTCCACTGAACAAAGCTGAGCCTCAATTTTCACCATTTCAGATATTCAACTGCATTTGGCCAACTTGTTTGGTTGGGCCTACTAACGGTGTCTGCCGCTGCTTGTTGTTCTCCTTCAACTGTACAAAGCTGAGCCTCAATTTTCACCGTTTCAGATAATAAACTGCATTTGGCCTACTTGTTTAGTTTGGCCTTCCAACGGTGTCTGCTGCTGCTTGTTGTTCTCCTCCACTGAACAAAGCTGAGCCTCAATTTTCACCATTTCAGATATTAAACTGCATTTGGCCTACTTGTTTGGTTGGGCCTACTAATGGTGTCTGCCGCTGCATGCTGTTCTCCTTCAATTGTACAAAGCTTAGCCTCAATTTTCACCGTTTCAGATATTAAACTGCATTTGGCCTCCTTGTTTGGTTGGGCCTACTAACGGTGTCTGCCGCTCCTTGCTTTTCTTCTCCACTGAACAAAGCTGAGCCTCAATTTTCACCATTTCAGATATTAAACTGCATTCGGCCAACTTGTTTGGTTGGGCCTACTAACGGTGTCTGCCACTGCTTGTTGTTCTCCTTCAATTGTACAAAGCTGAGCTTCAATTTTCACCGTTTCAGATATTAAACTGCATTTAGCCTACTTGTTTAGTTGGGCCTACTAACGGTGTCTGCTGCTCCTTGTTGTTCTCCTCCACTGAACAAAGCTGAGCCTCAATTTTCACCGTTTCAGATATTAAACTGCATTTGGCCTACTTGTTTGTGTGCCCTTCTAACGATGTCTGCCGCTGCTTGTTGTTCTTCTCCACTGAACAAAGCTGAGCCTCAATTTTTACCGTTTCAGATATTAAACTGCATTTGACCTACTTGTTTGGTTGGGCCTACTAACGGTGTCTGCCGCTGCTTGTTGTTCTCCTACAACTGTACAAAGCTGATCCTCAATTTTCACCATTTCAGATATTAAACTGCATTTGGCCTACTTGTTTGGTTGGGCCTACTAACGGTGTCTGCCGCTGCTTGTTGTTCTCCTTCAATTGTACAAAGCTGAGCCTCAATTTTCACCGTTTCAGATATTAAACTGCATTTGGCCTACTTGTTTAGTTGGGCATACTAACGGTGTCTGCTGCTCCTTGTTGTTCTCCACTGAACAAAGCTGAGCCTCAATTTTCACCGTTTCAGATATTAAACTGCATTTGGCCTACTTGTTTGGTTTGGCCTTCTAACGATGTCTGCCGCTGCTTGTTATTCTCCTTCAACTGTACAAAGCTGAGCCTCAATTTTCACCGTTTCAGATATTAAACTGCTTTTGGCCTACTTGTTTGGTTTGGCATTCTAACAATGTCTGCGGCTGCTTATTGTTCTAGTCCACTGAACAAAGCTGAGCCTCAATTTTCACCATTTCAGATATTAAACTGCATTTGGCCAACTTGTTTGGTTGGGCCTACTAACCATGTCTGCCGCTGCTTGTTGTTCTTCTTCAACTGTACAAAGCTGAGCCTCAATTTTCACCGTTTCAGATATTAAACTGCATTTGGCCTACTTGTTTGGTTGGGCCTACTAACGGTGTCTGCTGCTCCTTGCTTTTCTCTTCCACTGAACAAAGCTGAGCCTCAATTTTCTCCGTTTCAGACATTAAACTGCATTTGGCCAACTTGTTTGGTTGGGCCTACTAACAGTGTCTGCCGCTGCTTGTTGTTCTCCTTCAAATGTACAAAGCTGAGCCTCAATTTTCACCGTTTCAGATATTAAACTGCATTTGGCCTACTTGTTTGGTTGGGCCTACTAACGGTGTCTGCCGCTGCTTGTTGTTCTCCTTCAACTGGACAAAGCTGAGCCTCAATTTTCACCATTTCAGATATTAAACTGCATTTGGCCTACTTGTTTGGTTGGGCCTACCAGTGGTGTCTGCCGCTGCTTTTTGTTCTCCTTCAACTGTACAAAGCTGAGCCTCAATTTTCAATGTTTCAGATATTAAACTGCATTTGGCCTACTTGTTTGGTTTGGCCTTCTAACGGTGTCTGCTGCTCCTTGCTTTTCTCCTCCACTGAACAAAGCTGAGCCTCAATTTTCACCATTTCAGATATTAAACTGCATTTGGCCAACTTGTTTGGTTGGGCCTTCTAACGGTGTCTGCCGCTGCATGTTTTTCTCCTTGAATTGTACAAAGCTAAGCCTCAATTTTCTCCATTTCAGATATTAAACTGCATTTGGCCTACTTGTTTGGTTGGGCCTACTAACGGTGTCTGCCGCTGCTTGTTGCTCTCCTTCAACTGTACAAAGCTGAGCCTCAATTTTCACCGTTTCAGATATTAAACTGCATTTGGCCTACTTGTTTAGTTGGGCCTACCAACGGTGTCTGCCGCTCCTTTTCTTCTCCTTCAACTGTACAAAGCTGATCCTCAATTTTCACCGTTTCAGATATTAAACTGCATTTGGCCTACTTGTTTAGTTTGGCCTTCCAACGGTGTCTGCTGCTGCTTGTTGTTCTCCTCCAGTGAACAAAGCTGAGCCTCAATTTTCACCATTTCAGATATTAAACTGCATTTGGCCTACTTGTTTGGTTGGGCCTACTAACGGTGTCTGCCGCAGCATGTTGTTCTCCTTCAATTGTACAAAGCTGAGCCTCTATTTTCACCGTTTCAGATATTAAACTGCATTTGGCCTACTTGTTTGGTTGGGCCTACTAATGGTGTCTGCCACTGCATGCTGTTCTCCTTCAATTGTACAAAGCTTAGCCTCAATTTTCACCGTTTCAGATATTAAACTGCATTTGGCCTCCTTGTTTGGTTGGGCCTACTAACGGTGTCTGCCGCTCCTTGCTTTTCTTCTCCACTGAACAAAGCTGAGCCTCAATTTTCACCATTTCAGATATTAAACTGCATTCGGCCAACTTGTTTGGTTGGGCCTACTAACGGTGTCTGCCACTGCTTGTTGTTCTCCTTCAATTGTACAAAGCTGAGCTTCAATTGTCACCGTTTCAGATATTAAACTGCATTTAGCCTACTTGTTTAGTTGGGCCTACTAACGGTGTCTGCTGCTCCTTGTTGTTCTCCTCCAGTGAACAAAGCTGAGCCTCAATTTTCACCGTTTCAGATATTAAACTGCATTTGGCCTACTTGTTTGTGTGCCCTTCTAACGATGTCTGCCGCTGCTTGTTGTTCTTCTCCACTGAACAAAGCTGAGCCTCAATTTTTACCGTTTCAGATATTAAACTGCATTTGACCTACTTGTTTGGTTGGGCCTACTAACGGTGTCTGCCGCTGCTTGTTGTTCTCCTACAACTGTACAAAGCTGATCCTCAATTTTCACCATTTCAGATATTAAACTGCATTTGGCCTACTTGTTTGGTTGGGCCTACTAACGGTGTCTGCCGCTGCTTGTTGTTCTCCTTCAATTGTACAAAGCTGAGCCTCAATTTTCACCGTTTCAGATATTAAACTGTATTTGGCCTACTTGTTTAGTTGGGCATACTAACGGTGTCTGCTGCTCCTTGTTGTTCTCCACTGAACAAAGCTGAGCCTCAATTTTCACCGTTTCAGATATTAAACTGCATTTGGCCTACTTGTTTGGTTTGGCCTTCTAACGATGTCTGCGGCTGCTTATTGTTCTAGTCCACTGAACAAAGCTGAGCCTCAATTTTCACCATTTCAGATATTAAACTGCATTTGGCCAACTTGTTTGGTTGGGCCTACTAACCATGTCTGCCGCTGCTTGTTGTTCTTCTTCAACTGTACAAAGCTGAGCCTCAATTTTCACCGTTTCAGATATTAAACTGCATTTGGCCTACTTGTTTGGTTGGGCCTACTAACGGTGTCTGCTGCTCCTTGCTTTTCTCTTCCACTGAACAAAGCTGAGCCTCAATTTTCTCCGTTTCAGACATTAAACTGCATTTGGCCAACTTGTTTGGTTGGGCCTACTAACAGTGTCTGCCGCTGCTTGTTGTTCTCCTTCAACTGTACAAAGCTGAGCCTCAATTTTCACCGTTTCAGATATTAAACTGCATTTGGCCTACTTGTTTGGTTGGGCCTACTAACGGTGTCTGCCGCTGCTTGTTGTTCTCCTTCAACTGGACAAAGCTGAGCCTCAATTTTCACCATTTCAGATATTAAACTGCATTTGGCCTACTTGTTTGGTTGGGCCTACCAGTGGTGTCTGCCGCTGCTTTTTGTTCTCCTTCAACTGTACAAAGCTGAGCCTCAATTTTCAATGTTTCAGATATTAAACTGCATTTGGCCTACTTGTTTGGTTTGGCATTCTAACAATGTCTGCGGCTGCTTATTGTTCTAGTCCACTGAACAAAGCTGAGCCTCAATTTTCACCATTTCAGATATTAAACTGCATTTGGCCAACTTGTTTGGTTGGGCCTACTAACCATGTCTGCCGCTGCTTGTTGTTCTTCTTCAACTGTACAAAGCTGAGCCTCAATTTTCACCGTTTCAGATATTAAACTGCATTTGGCCTACTTGTTTGGTTGGGCCTACTAACGGTGTCTGCTGCTCCTTGCTTTTCTCTTCCACTGAACAAAGCTGAGCCTCAATTTTCTCCGTTTCAGACATTAAACTGCATTTGGCCAACTTGTTTGGTTGGGCCTACTAACAGTGTCTGCCGCTGCTTGTTGTTCTCCTTCAACTGTACAAAGCTGAGCCTCAATTTTCACCGTTTCAGATATTAAACTGCATTTGGCCTACTTGTTTGGTTGGGCCTACTAACGGTGTCTGCCGCTGCTTGTTGTTCTCCTTCAACTGGACAAAGCTGAGCCTCAATTTTCACCATTTCAGATATTAAACTGCATTTGGCCTACTTGTTTGGTTGGGCCTACCAGTGGTGTCTGCCGCTGCTTTTTGTTCTCCTTCAACTGTACAAAGCTGAGCCTCAATTTTCAATGTTTCAAATATTAAACTGCATTTGGCCTACTTGTTTGGTTTGGCCTTCTAACGGTGTCTGCTGCTCCTTGCTTTTCTCCTCCACTGAACAAAGCTGAGCCTCAATTTTCACCATTTCAGATATTAAACTGCATTTGGCCAACTTGTTTGTTTGGGACTACTAACGGTGTCTGCCGCTCCTTGCTTTTATCCTCCACTGAACAAAGCTGAGCCTCAATTTTCACCATTGCAGATATTAAACTGCATTTGGCCAACTTGTTTGGTTGGGCCTTCTAACGGTGTCTGCCGCTGCATGTTTTTCTCCTTGAATTGTACAAAGCTAAGCCTCAATTTTCTCCATTTCAGATATTAAACTGCATTTGGCCTACTTGTTTGGTTGGGCCTACTAACGGTGTCTGCTGCTGCTTGTTGCTCTCCTTCAACTGTACAAAGCTGAGCCTCAATTTTCACCGTTTCAGATATTAAACTGCATTTGGCCTACTTGTTTAGTTGGGCCTTCCAACGGTGTCTGCTGCTGCTTGTTGTTCTCCTGCAGTGAACAAAGCTGAGCCTCAATTTTCACCATTTCAGATATTAAACTGCATTTGGCCTACTTGTTTGGTTGGGCCTACTAATGGTGTCTGCCGCTGCATGCTGTTCTCCTTCAATTGTACAAAGCTTAGCCTCAATTTTCACCGTTTCACATATTAAACTGCATTTGGCCTCCTTGTTTGGTTGGGCCTACTAACGGTGTCTGCCGCTCCTTGCTTTTCTTCTCCACTGAACAAAGCTGAGCCTCAATTTTCACCATTTCAGATATTAAACTGCATTCGGCCCACTTGTTTGGTTGGGCCTACTAACGGTGTCTGCCACTGCTTGTTGTTCTCCTTCAATTGTACAAAGCTGAGCTTCAATTTTCACCGTTTCAGATATTAAACTGCATTTAGCCTACTTGTTTAGTTGGGCCTACTATCGGTGTCTGCTGCTCCTTGTTGTTCTCCTCCACTGAACAAAGCTGAGCCTCAATTTTCACCGTTTCAGATATTAAACTGCATTTGGCCTACTTGTTTGTGTGCCCTTCTAACGATGTCTGCCGCTGCTTGTTGTTCTTCTCCACTGAACAAAGCTGAGCCTCAATTTTTACCGTTTCAGATATTAAACTGCATTTGACCTACTTGTTTGGTTGGGCCTACTAACGGTGTCTGCCGCTGCTTGTTGTTCTCCTACAACTGTACAAAGCTGATCCTCAATTTTCACCATTTCAGATATTAAACTGCATTTGGCCTACTTGTTTGGTTGGGCCTACTAACGGTGTCTGCCGCTGCTTGTTGTTCTCCTTCAATTGTACAAAGCTGAGCCTCAATTTTCACCGTTTCAGATATTAAACTGCATTTGGCCTACTTGTTTAGTTGGGCATACTAACGGTGTCTGCTGCTCCTTGTTGTTCTCCACTGAACAAAGCTGAGCCTCAATTTTCACCGTTTCAGATATTAAACTGCATTTGGCCTACTTGTTTGGTTTGGCCTTCTAACGATGTCTGCCGCTGCTTGTTATTCTCCTTCAACTGTACAAAGCTGAGCCTCAATTTTCACCGTTTCAGATATTAAACTGCATTTGGCCAACTTGTTTGGTTTGGCCTTCTAACGGTGTCTGCCACTGCTTGTTGTTCTCCTTCAACTGTACAAAGCTGAGCCTCAATTTTCACCATTTCAGATATTAACCTGCATTTGGCCTACTTGTTTGGTTGGGCCTTCTAAAGGTGTCTGCCGCTCCTTGTTGTTCTCCTCCACTGAACAAAGCTGAGCCTCAATTTTCACCGTTTCAGTTATTAAACTGCATTTGGCCTACTTGATTGGTTTGGCCTTCTAATGGTGTCTTCAGCTGCTTGTTGTTCTCCTCCACTGAACAAAGCTGAGTCTCAATTTTCACCGTTTCAGATATTAAACTGCATTTGTTCTACTTGTTTGGTTTAGCCTTCTAACAGAGTCTGCCGCTGCTTGTTGTTCTCCTCCACTGAACAAAGTTGAGCCTTATTTTTCATCGTTTCTGATATTAAACTGCATTTGGCCAACTTGTTTGGTTGGGCCTACTAACGGTGTCTGCCGCTGCTTGTTGTTCTCCTTCAATTGTACAAAGCTGAGCCTCAATTTTCACCGTTTCAGATATTAAACTGCATTTGGCCTACTTGTTTAGTTGGGCATACTAACGGTGTCTGCTGCTCCTTGTTGTTCTCCACTGAACAAAGCTGAGCCTCAATTTTCACCGTTTCAGATATTAAACTGCATTTGGCCTACTTGTTTGGTTTGGCCTTCTAACGATGTCTGCCGCTGCTTGTTATTCTCCTTCAACTGTACAAAGCTGAGCCTCAATTTTCACCGTTTCAGATATTAAACTGCATTTGGCCAACTTGTTTGGTTTGGCCTTCTAACGGTGTCTGCCACTGCTTGTTGTTCTCCTTCAACTGTACAAAGCTGAGCCTCAATTTTCACCATTTCAGATATTAACCTGCATTTGGCCTACTTGTTTGGTTGGGCCTTCTAAAGGTGTCTGCCGCTCCTTGTTGTTCTCCTCCACTGAACAAAGCTGAGCCTCAATTTTCACCGTTTCAGTTATTAAACTGCATTTGGCCTACTTGATTGGTTTGGCCTTCTAATGGTGTCTTCAGCTGCTTGTTGTTCTCCTCCACTGAACAAAGCTGAGTCTCAATTTTCACCGTTTCAGATATTAAACTGCATTTGTTCTACTTGTTTGGTTTAGCCTTCTAACAGAGTCTGCCGCTGCTTGTTGTTCTCCTCCACTGAACAAAGTTGAGCCTTATTTTTCATCGTTTCTGATATTAAACTGCATTTGGCCAACTTGTTTGGTTGGGCCTACTAACAGTGTCTGCCGCTGCTTGTTGTTCTCCTTCAACTGTACAAAGCTGAGCCTCAATTTTCACCGTTTCAGATATTAAACTGCATTTGGCCTACTTGTTTGGTTGGGCCTACTAACGGTGTCTGCCGCTGCTTGTTGTTCTCCTTCAACTGGACAAAGCTGAGCCTCAATTTTCACCATTTCAGATATTAAACTGCATTTGGCCTACTTGTTTGGTTGGGCCTACCAGTGGTGTCTGCCGCTGCTTTTTGTTCTCCTTCAACTGTACAAAGCTGAGCCTCAATTTTCAATGTTTCAGATATTAAACTGCATTTGGCCTACTTGTTTGGTTTGGCCTTCTAACGGTGTCTGCTGCTCCTTGCTTTTCTCCTCCACTGAACAAAGCTGAGCCTCAATTTTCACCATTTCAGATATTAAACTGCATTTGGCCAACTTGTTTGTTTGGGACTACTAACGGTGTCTGCCGCTCCTTGCTTTTATCCTCCACTGAACAAAGCTGAGCCTCAATTTTCACCATTGCAGATATTAAACTGCATTTGGCCAACTTGTTTGGTTGGGCCTTCTAACGGTGTCTGCCGCTGCATGTTTTTCTCTTTGAATTGTACAAAGCTAAGCCTCAATTTTCTCCATTTCAGATATTAAACTGCATTTGGCCTACTTGTTTGGTTGGGCCTACTAACGGTGTCTGCCGCTGCTTGTTGCTCTCCTTCAACTGTACAAAGCTGAGCCTCAATTTTCACCGTTTCAGATATTAAACTGCATTTGGCCTACTTGTTTAGTTGGGCCTACCAACGGTGTCTGCCGCTCCTTTTCTTCTCCTTCAACTGTACAAAGCTGATCCTCAATTTTCACCGTTTCAGATATTAAATTGCATTTGGCCTACTTGTTTAGTTTGGCCTTCCAACGGTGTCTGCTGCTGCTTGTTGTTCTCCTCCAGTGAACAAAGCTGAGCCTCAATTTTCACCATTTCAGATATTAAACTGCATTTGGCCTACTTGTTTGGTTGGGCCTACTAACGGTGTCTGCCGCAGCATGTTGTTCTCCTTCAATTGTACAAAGCTGAGCCTCTATTTTCACCGTTTCAGATATTAAACTGCATTTGGCCTACTTGTTTGGTTGGGCCTAATAACGGGGTCTGACGCTCCTTGCTTTTCTTCTCCACTGAACAAAGCTGAGCCTCAATTTTCACCATTTCAGATATTCAACTGCATTTGGCCAACTTGTTTGGTTGGGCCTACTAACGGTGTCTGCCGCTGCTTGTTGTTCTCGTTCAACTGTACAAAGCTGAGCCTCAATTTTCACCGTTTCAGATAACAAACTGCATTTGGCCTACTTGTTTAGTTTGGCCTTCCAACAGTGTCTGCTGCTGCTTGTTGTTCTCCTCCACTGAACAAAGCTGAGCCTCAATTTTCACCATTTCAGATATTAAACTGCATTTGGCCTACTTGTTTGGTTGGGCCTACTAATGGTGTCTGCCGCTGCATGCTGTTCTCCTTCAATTCTACAAAGCTTAGCCTCAATTTTCACCGTTTCAGATATTAAACTGCATTTGGCCTCCTTGTTTGGTTGGGCCTACTAACGGTGTCTGCCGCTCCTTGCTTTTCTTCTCCACTGAACAAAGCTGAGCCTCAATTTTCACCATTTCAGATATTAAACTGCATTCGGCCAACTTGTTTGGTTGGGCCTACTAACGGTGTCTGCCACTGCTTGTTGTTCTCCTTCAATTGTACAAAGCTGAGCTTCAATTTTCACCGTTTCAGATATTAAACTGCATTTAGCCTACTTGTTTAGTTGGGCCTACTAACGGTGTCTGCTGCTCCTTGTTGTTCTCCTCCACTGAACAAAGCTGAGACTCAATTTTCACCATTTCAGATATTAAACTGCATTTGGCCTACTTGTTTGTGTGCCCTTCTAACGATGTCTGCCGCTGTTTGTTGTTCTTCTCCACTGAACAAAGCTGAGCCTCAATTTTTACCGTTTCAGATATTAAACTGCATTTGACCTACTTGTTTGGTTGGGCCTACTAACAGTGTGTGCCGCTGCTTGTTGTTCTCCTACAACTGTACAAAGCTGATCCTCAATTTTCACCATTTCAGATATTAAACTGCATTTGGCCTACTTGTTTGGTTGGGCCTACTAACGGTGTCTGCCGCTGCTTGTTGTTCTCCTTCAATTGTACAAAGCTGAGCCTCAATTTTCACCGTTTCAGATATTAAACTGCATTTGGCCTTCTTGTTTAGTTGGGCATACTAACGGTGTCTGCTGCTCCTTGTTGTTCTCCACTGAACAAAGCTGAGCCTCAATTTTCACCGTTTCAGATATTAAACTGCATTTGGCCTACTTGTTTGGTTTGGCCTTCTAACGATGTCTGCCGCTGCTTGTTATTCTCCTTCAACTGTACAAAGCTGAGCCTCAATTTTCACCGTTTCAGATATTAAACTGCATTTGGCCAACTTGTTTGGTTTGGCCTTCTAACGGTGTCTGCCACTGCTTGTTGTTCTCCTTCAACTGTACAAAGCTGAGCCTCAATTTTCACCATTTCAGATATTAACCTGCATTTGGCCTACTTGTTTGGTTGGGCCTTCTAAAGGTGTCTGCCGCTCCTTGTTGTTCTCCTCCACTGAACAAAGCTGAGCCTCAATTTTCACCGTTTCAGTTATTAAACTGCATTTGGCCTACTTGATTGGTTTGGCCTTCTAATGGTGTCTTCAGCTGCTTGTTGTTCTCCTCCACTGAACAAAGCTGAGTCTCAATTTTCACCGTTTCAGATATTAAACTGCATTTGGCCTACTTGTTTGGTTGGGCCTGCTAACTGTGTCTGCTGCTCCTTGCTTTTCTCCTCCACTGAACAAAGCTGAGCCTCAATTTTCTCCGTTTCAGACATTAAACTGCATTTGGCCAACTTGTTTGGTTGGGCCTACTAACAGTGTCTGCCGCTGCTTGTTGTTCTCCTTCAACTGTACAAAGCTTAGCCTCAATTTTCACCGTTTCAGATATTAAACTGCATTTGGCCTACTTGTTTGGTTGGGCCTACTAACGGTGTCTGCCGCTGCTTGTTGTTCTCCTTCAACTGGACAAAGCTGAGCCTCAATTTTCACCATTTCAGATATTAAACTGCATTTGGCCTACTTGTTTGGTTGGGCCTACCAGTGGTGTCTGCCGCTGCTTTTTGTTCTCCTTCAACTGTACAAAGCTGAGCCTCAATTTTCAATGTTTCAGATATTAAACTGCATTTGGCCTACTTGTTTGGTTTGGCCTTCTAACGGTGTCTGCTGCTCCTTGCTTTTCTCCTCCACTGAACAAAGCTAAGCCTCAATTTTCACCATTTCAGATTTTGAACTGCATTTGGCCAACTTGTTTGGTTGGGCCTACTAACGGTGTCTGCCACTGCTTGTTGTTCTCCTTCAATTGTACAAAGCTGAGCTTCAATTTTCACCGTTTCAGATATTAAACTGCATTTAACCTACTTGTTTAGTTGGGCCTACTAACGGTGTCTGCTGCTCCTTGTTGTTCTCCTCCACTGAACAAAGCTGAGCCTCAATTTTCACCGTTTCAGATATTAAACTGCATTTGGCCTACTTGTTTGTGTGCCCTTCTAACGATGTCTGCCCCTGCTTGTTGTTCTTCTCCACTGAACAAAGCTGAGCCTCAATTTTTACCGTTTCAGATATTAAACTGCATTTGACCTACTTGTTTGGTTGGGCCTGCTAACGGTGTCTGCCGCTGCTTGTTGTTCTCCTACAACTGTACAAAGCTGATCCTCAATTTTCACCATTTCAGATATTAAACTGCATTTGGCCTACTTGTTTGGTTGGGCCTACTAACGGTGTCTGCCGCTGCTTGTTGTTCTCCTTCAATTGTACAAAGCTGATCCTCAATTTTCACCATTTCAGATATTAAACTGCATTTGGCCTACTTGTTTGGTTGGGCCTACTAACGGTGTCTGCCGCTGCTTGTTGTTCTCCTTCAATTGTACAAAGCTGAGCCTCAATTTTCACCGTTTCAGATATTAAACTGCATTTGGCCTACTTGTTTAGTTGGGCATACTAACGGTGTCTGCTGCTCCTTGTTGTTCTCCACTGAACAAAGCTGAGCCTCAATTTTCACCGTTTCAGATATTAAACTGCATTTGGCCTACTTGTTTGGTTTGGCCTTCTAACGATGTCTGCCGCTGCTTGTTATTCTCCTTCAACTGTACAAAGCTGAGCCTCAATTTTCACCGTTTCAGATATTAAACTGCATTTGGCCAACTTGTTTGGTTTGGCCTTCTAACGGTGTCTGCCACTGCTTGTTGTTCTCCTTCAACTGTACAAAGCTGAGCCTCAATTTTCACCATTTCAGATATTAACCTGCATTTGGCCTACTTGTTTGGTTGGGCCTTCTAAAGGTGTCTGCCGATCCTTGTTGTTCTCCTCCACTGAACAAAGCTCAGCCTCAATTTTCACCGTTTCAGTTATTAAACTGCATTTGGCCTACTTGATTGGTTTGGCCTTCTAATGGTGTCTTCAGCTGCTTGTTGTTCTCCTCCACTGAACAAAGCTGAGTCTCAATTTTCACCGTTTCAGATATTAAACTGCATTTGTTCTACTTGTTTGGTTTAGCCTTCTAACAGAGTCTGCCGCTGCTTGTTGTTCTCCTCCACTGAACAAAGTTGAGCCTTATTTTTCATCGTTTCTGATATTAAACTGCATTTGGCCAACTTGTTTGGTTGGGCCTACTAACAGTGTCTGCCGCTGCTTGTTGTTCTCCTTCAACTGTACAAAGCTGAGCCTCAATTTTCACCGTTTCAGATATTAAACTGCATTTGGCCTACTTGTTTGGTTGGGCCTACTAACGGTGTCTGCCGCTGCTTGTTGTTCTCCTTCAACTGGACAAAGCTGAGCCTCAATTTTCACCATTTCAGATATTAAACTGCATTTGGCCTACTTGTTTGGTTGGGCCTACCAGTGGTGTCTGCCGCTGCTTTTTGTTCTCCTTCAACTGTACAAAGCTGAGCCTCAATTTTCAATGTTTCAGATATTAAACTGCATTTGGCCTACTTGTTTGGTTTGGCCTTCTAACGGTGTCTGCTGCTCCTTGCTTTTCTCCTCCACTGAACAAAGCTGAGCCTCAATTTTCACCATTTCAGATATTAAACTGCATTTGGCCAACTTGTTTGTTTGGGACTACTAAGGGTGTCTGCCGCTCCTTGCTTTTATCCTCCACTGAACAAAGCTGAGCCTCAATTTTCACCATTGCAGATATTAAACTGCATTTGGCCAACTTGTTTGGTTGGGCCTTCTAACGGTGTCTGCCGCTGCATGTTTTTCTCCTTGAATTGTACAAAGCTAAGCCTCAATTTTCTCCATTTCAGATATTAAACTGCATTTGGCCTACTTGTTTGGTTGGGCCTACTAACGGTGTCTGCCGCTGCTTGTTGCTCTCCTTCAACTGTACAAAGCTGAGCCTCAATTTTCACCGTTTCAGATATTAAACTGCATTTGGCCTACTTGTTTAGTTTGGCCTTCCAATGGTGTCTGCTGCTGCTTGTTGTTCTCCTCCAGTGAACAAAGCTGAGCCTCAATTTTCACCATTTCAGATATTAAACTGCATTTGGCCTACTTGTTTGGTTGGGCCTACTAACGGTGTCTGCCGCAGCATGTTGTTCTCCTTCAATTGTACAAAGCTGAGCCTCTATTTTCACCGTTTCAGATATTAAACTGCATTTGGCCTACTTGTTTGGTTGGGCCTAATAACGGGGTCTGACGCTCCTTGCTTTTCTTCTCCACTGAACAAAGCTGAGCCTCAATTTTCACCATTTCAGATATTCAACTGCATTTGGCCAACTTGTTTGGTTGGGCCTACTAACGGTGTCTGCCGCTGCTTGTTGTTCTCGTTCAACTGTACAAAGCTGAGCCTCAATTTTCACCGTTTCAGATAACAAACTGCATTTGGCCTACTTGTTTAGTTTGGCCTTCCAACGGTGTCTGCTGCTGCTTGTTGTTCTCCTCCACTGAACAAAGCTGAGCCTCAATTTTCACCATTTCAGATATTAAACTGCATTTGGCCTATTTGTTTGGTTGGGCCTACTAATGGTGTCTGCCTCTGCATGCTGTTCTCCTTCAATTCTACAAAGCTTAGCCTCAATTTTCACCGTTTCAGATATTAAACTGCATTTGGCCTCCTTGTTTGGTTGGGCCTACTAACGGTGTCTGCCACTGCTTGTTGTTCTCCTTCAATTGTACAAAGCTGAGCTTCAATTTTCACCGTTTCAGATATTAAACTGCATTTAGCCTACTTGTTTAGTTGGGCCTACTAACGGTGTCTGCTGCTCCTTGTTGTTCTCCTCCACTGAACAAAGCTGAGCCTCAATTTTCACCGTTTCAGATATTAAACTGCATTTGGCCTACTTGTTTGTGTGCCCTTCTAACGATGTCTGCCGCTGCTTGTTGTTCTTCTCCACTGAACAAAGCTGAGCCTCAATTTTTACCGTTTCAGATATTAAACTGCATTTGACCTACTTGTTTGGTTGGGCCTACTAACGGTGTGTGCCGCTGCTTGTTGTTCTCCTACAACTGTACAAAGCTGATCCTCAATTTTCACCATTTCAGATATTAAACTGCATTTGGCCTACTTGTTTGGTTGGGCCTACTAACGGTGTCTGCCGCTGCTTGTTGTTCTCCTTCAATTGTACAAAGCTGAGCCTAAATTTTCACCGTTTCAGATATTAAACTGCATTTGGCCTTCTTGTTTAGTTGGGCATACTAACGGTGTCTGCTGCTCCTTGTTGTTCTCCACTGAACAAAGCTGAGCCTCAATTTTCACCGTTTCAGATATTAAACTGCATTTGGCCTACTTGTTTGGTTTGGCCTTCTAACGATGTCTGCCGCTGCTTGTTATTCTCCTTCAACTGTACAAAGCTGAGCCTCAATTTTCACCGTTTCAGATATTAAACTGCATTTGGCCAACTTGTTTGGTTTGGCCTTCTAACGGTGTCTGCCACTGCTTGTTGTTCTCCTTCAACTGTACAAAGCTGAGCCTCAATTTTCACCATTTCAGATATTAACCTGCATTTGGCCTACTTGTTTGGTTGGGCCTTCTAAAGGTGTCTGCCGCTCCTTGTTGTTCTCCTCCACTGAACAAAGCTGAGCCTCAATTTTCACCGTTTCAGTTATTAAACTGCATTTGGCCTACTTGATTGGTTTGGCCTTCTAATGGTGTCTTCAGCTGCTTGTTGTTCTCCTCCACTGAACAAAGCTGAGTCTCAATTTTCACCGTTTGAGATATTAAACTGCATTTGGCCTACTTGTTTGGTTGGGCCTACTAACTGTGTCTGCTGCTCCTTGCTTTTCTCCTCCACTGAACAAAGCTGAGCCTCAATTTTCTCCGTTTCAGACATTAAACTGCATTTGGCCAACTTGTTTGGTTGGGCCTACTAACAGTGTCTGCCGCTGCTTGTTGTTCTCCTTCAACTGTACAAAGCTTAGCCTCAATTTTCACCGTTTCAGATATTAAACTGCATTTGGCCTACTTGTTTGGTTGGGCCTACTAACGGTGTCTGCCGCTGCTTGTTGTTCTCCTTCAACTGGACAAAGCTGAGCCTCAATTTTCACCATTTCAGATATTAAACTGCATTTGGCCTACTTGTTTGGTTGGGCCTACCAGTGGTGTCTGCCGCTGCTTTTTGTTCTCCTTCAACTGTACAAAGCTGAGCCTCAATTTTCAATGTTTCAGATATTAAACTGCATTTGGCCTACTTGTTTGGTTTGGCCTTCTAACGGTGTCTGCCGCTCCTTGCTTTTCTCCTCCACTGAACAAAGCTAAGCCTCAATTTTCACCATTTCAGATATTAAACTGCATTTGGCCAACTTGTTTGTTTCGGACTACTAACGGTGTCTGCCGCTCCTTGCTTTTATCCTCCACTGAACAAAGCTGAGCCTCAATTTTCACCATTGCAGATATTAAACTGCATTTGGCCAACTTGTTTGGTTGGGCCTTCTAACGGTGTCTGCCGCTGCATGTTTTTCTCCTTGAATTGTACAAAGCTAAGCCTCAATTTTCTCCATTTCAGATATTAAACTGCATTTGGCCTACTTGTTTGGTTGGGCCTACTAACGGTGTCTGCCGCTGCCTGTTGCTCTCCTTCAACTGTACAAAGCTGAGCCTCAATTTTCACCGTTTCAGATATTAAACTGCATTTGGCCTACTTGTTTAGTTGGGCCTACCAACGGTGTCTGCCGCTTTTTTTCTTCTCCTTCAACTGTACAAAGCTGATCCTCAATTTTCACCATTTCAGATATTAAACTGCATTTGGCCTACTTGTTTAGTTTGGCCTTCCAACGGTGTCTGCTGCTGCTTATTGTTCTCCTCCACTGAACAAAGCTGAGCCTCAATTTTCACCATTTCAGATATTAAACTGCATTTAGCCTACGTGTTTGGTTGGGCCTACTAACGGTGTCTGCCGCAGCATGTTGTTCTCCTTCAATTGTACAAAGCTGAGCCTCTATTTTCACCGTTTCAGATATTAAACTGCATTTGGCCTACTTGTTTGGTTGGGCCTACTAACGGTGTCTGCCGCTCCTTGCTTTTCTTCTCCACTGAACAAAGCTGAGCCTCAATTTTCACCATTTCAGATATTCAACTGCATTTGGCCAACTTGTTTGGTTGGGCCTACTAACGGTGTCTGCCGCTGCTTGTTGTTCTCCTTCAACTGTACAAAGCTGAGCCTCAATTTTCACCGTTTCAGATAATAAACTGCATTTGGCCTACTTGTTTAGTTTGGCCTTCCAACGGTGTCTGCTGCTGCTTGTTGTTCTCCTCCACTGAACAAAGCTGGACCTCAATTTTCACCATTTCAGATATTAAACTGCATTTGGCCTACTTGTTTGGTTGGGCCTACTAACGGTGTCTGCCGCTGCATGCTGTTCTCCTTCAATTGTACAAAGCTTAGCCTCAATTTTCACCGTTTCAGATATTAAACTGCATTTGGCCTCCTTGTTTGGTTGGGCCTACTAACGGTGTCTGCCGATGCTTGTTGTTCTCCTACAACTGTACAAAGCTGATCCTCAATTTTCACCATTTCAGATATTAAACTGCATTTGGCCTACTTGTTTGGTTGGGCCTACTAACGGTGTCTGCCGCTGCTTGTTGTTCTCCTTCAATTGTACAAAGCTGAGCCTCAATTTTCACCGTTTCAGATATTAAACTGCATTTGGCCTACTTGTTTAGTTGGGCCTACTAACGGTGTCTGCTGCTCCTTGTTGTTCTCCACTGAACAAAGCTGAGCCTCAATTTTCACCGTTTCAGATATTAAACTGCATTTGGCCTACTTGTTTGGTTTGGCCTTCTAACGATGTCTGCCGCTACTTGTTGTTCTTCTCCACTGAACAAAGCTGAGCCTCAATTTTCACCATTTCAGATTTTAAACTGCATTTGGCCTTCTTGTTTGGTTGGGCCTACTAACGATGTCTGCCGCTGCTTGTTGTTCTCCTTCAACTGTGCAAAGCTGATCCTCAATTTTCACCATTTCAGATATTAAACTGCATTTGGCCTACTTGTTTGGTTGGGCCTACTAAGGGTGTCTGACGATCCTTGTTGTTCTCCTCCACTGAACAAAGCTGAGCCTCAATTTTCACTGTTTTAGATATTAAACTGCATTTGGCCTACTTGTTTGGTTAGGCCTACTAACGGTGTCTTGCTACGTTCACATTTGCGTTGTTGGGCGCAGTGTCGTCGAAGCAGCCCACAATGCATATACACAACATAGCGTTTTCTAACGCATGTGTTGGCATAAAATAGTAAACTTCAGGAATTTTGGCGCAGTGAAAACGCTACAAGTAGCATCATCTGCGCCCTGTATGGTGCGTCAAAATGATGCATGCGTCGTAAAACGCATTACAACGTATACCGGCGCATGTCCATGCGCCGCCCATATTAAAGATAGGGGAGCATGACACATGCGTCGGTATCAGTCAACGATGCTGCGCCCTACAACGCAAATGTGAACATACCATCTACCACTGCTTGTTGTTCTCCTTCACTGAACAAAGCTGAGCTTCAATTTTCACCATTTCAGATATTAAACTGCTTTCGGCCAACTTGTTTGGTTGGGCCTACTAACGGTGTCTGCCGCTGCTTGTTATTCTCCTTCAACTGTACAAAGCTGAGCCTCAATTTTCACCGTTTCAGATATTAAACTGCATTTGGCCAACTTGTTTGGTTTGGCCTTCTAACGGTGTCTGCCGCTGCTTGTTGTTCTCCTTCACCTGTACAAAGCTGAGCCTCAATTTTCACCATTTCAGATATTAACCTGCATTTGGCCTACTTGTTTGGTTGGGCCTTCTAAAGGTGTCTGCCGCTCCTTGTTGTTCTCCTCCACTGAACAAAGCTGAGCCTCAATTTTCACCGTTTCAGTTATTAAACTGCATTTGGCCTACTTGATTGGTTTGGCCTTCTAATGGTGTCTTCAGCTGCTTGTTGTTCTCCTCCACTGAACAAAGCTGAGTCTCAATTTTCACCGTTTCAGATATTAAATTGCATTTGTTCTACTTGTTTGGTTTAGCCTTCTAACAGTGTCTGCCGCTGCTTGTTGTTCTCCTCCACTGAACAAAGTTGAGCCTTATTTTTCATCGTTTCAGATATTAAACTGCATTTGGCCAACTTGTTTGGTTAAGCCTACTAACAGTGTCTGCCGCTGCTTGTTGTTCTCCTTCAACTGTACAAAGCTGAGCCTCAATTTTCACCGTTTCAGATATTAAACTGCATTTGGCCTACTTGTTTGGTTTGGCATTCTAACAATGTCTGCGGCTGCTTATTGTTCTAGTCCACTGAACAAAGGTGAGCCTCAATTTTCACAATTTCAGATATTAAACTGCATTTGGCCAACTTGTTTGGTTGGGCCTACTAACGATGTCTGCCGCTGCTTGTTGTTCTTCTTCAACTGTACAAAGCTGAGCCTCAATTTTCACCGTTTCAGATATTAAACTGCATTTGGCCTACTTGTTTGGTTGGGCCTACTAACTGTGTCTGCTGCTCCTTGCTTTTCTCCTCCACTGAACAAAGCTGAGCCTCAATTTTCTCCGTTTCAGACATTAAACTGCATTTGGCCAACTTGTTTGGTTGGGCCTACTAACAGTGTCTGCCGCTGCTTGTTGTTCTCCTTCAACTGTACAAAGCTGAGCCTCAATTTTCACCGTTTCAGATATTAAACTGCATTTGGCCTACTTGTTTGGTTGGGCCTACTAACGGTGTCTGCCGCTGCTTGTTGTTCTCCTTCAACTGGACAAAGCTGAGCCTCAATTTTCACCATTTCAGATATTAAACTGCATTTGGCCTACTTGTTTGGTTGGGCCCACCAGTGGTGTCTGCCGCTGCTTTTTGTTCTCCTTCAACTGTACAAAGCTGAGCCTCAATTTTCACCGTTTCAGATATTAAACTGCATTTGGCCTACTTGTTTGGTTTGGCCTTCTAACGGTGTCTGCTGCTCCTTGCTTTTCTCCTCCACTGAACAAAGCTAAGCCTCAATTTTCACCATTTCAGATATTAAACTGCATTTGGCCAACTTGTTTGTTTCGGACTACTAACGGTGTCTGCCGCTCCTTGCTTTTATCCTCCACTGAACAAAGCTGAGCCTCAATTTTCACCATTGCAGATATTAAACTGCATTTGGCCAACTTGTTTGGTTGGGCCTTCTAACGGTGTCTGCCGCTGCATGTTTTTCTCCTTGAATTGTACAAAGCTAAGCCTCAATTTTCTCCATTTCAGATATTAAACTGCATTTGGCCTACTTGTTTTGTTGGGCCTACTAACGGTGTCTGCCGCTGCTTGTTGCTCTCCTTCAACTGTACAAAGCTGAGCCTCAATTTTCACCGTTTCAGATATTAAACTGCATTTGGCCTACTTGTTTAGTTGGGCCTACCAACGGTGTCTGCCGCTCCTTTTCCTCTCCTTCAACTGTACAAAGCTGATCCTCAATTTTCACCATTTCAGATATTAAACTGCATTTGGCCTACTTGTTTAGTTTGGCCTTCCAACAGTGTCTGCTGCTGCTTGTTGTTCTCCTCCACTGAACAAAGCTGAGCCTCAATTTTCACCATTTCAGATATTAAACTGCATTTGGCCTACGTGTTTGGTTGGGCCTACTAACGGTGTCTGCCGCTCCTTGCTTTTCTTCTCCACTGAACAAAGCTGAGCCTCAATTTTCACCATTTCAATTATTCAACTGCATTTGGCCAACTTGTTTGGTTGGGCCTACTAACGGTGTCTGCCGCTGCTTGTTGTTCTCCTTCAACTGTACAAAGCTGAGCCTCTATTTTCACCGTTTCAGATAATAAACTGCATTTGGCCTACTTGTTTAGTTTGGCCTTCCAACGGTGTCTGCTGCTGCTTGTTGTTCTCCTCCACTGAACAAAGCTGGACCTCAATTTTCACCATTTCAGATATTAAACTGCATTTGGCCTACTTGTTTGGTTGGGCCTACTAACGGTGTCTGCCGCTGCATGCTGTTCTCCTTCAATTGTACAAAGCTTAGCCTCAATTTTCACCGTTTCAGATATTAAACTGCATTTGGCCTCCTTGTTTGGTTGGGCCTACTAACGGTGTCTGCCGCTCCTTGCTTTTCTTCTCCACTGAACAAAGCTGAGCCTCAATTTTCACCATTTCAGATATCAAACTGCATTTGGCCTACTTGTTTGGTTTGCCCTTCTAACGATGTCTGCCGCTGCTTGTTGTTCTTCTCCACTGAACAAAGCTGAGCCTCAATTTTTACCGTTTCAGATATTAAACTGCATTTGACCTACTTGTTTGGTTGGGCCTACTAACGGTGTCTGCCGCTGCTTGTTGTTCTCCTACAACTGTACAAAGCTGATCCTCAATTTTCACCATTTCAGATATTAAACTGCATTTGGCCTACTTGTTTGGTTGGGCCTACTAACGGTGTCTGCCGCTGCTTGTTGTTCTCCTTCAATTGTACAAAGCTGAGCCTCAATTTTCACCGTTTCAGATATTAAACTGCATTTGGCCTACTTGTTTAGTTGGGCCTACTAACGGTGTCTGCTGCTCCTTGTTGTTCTCCACTGAACAAAGCTGAGCCTCAATTTTCACCGTTTCAGATATTAAACTGCATTTGGCCTACTTGTTTGGTTTGACCTTCTAACGATGTCTGCCGCTACTTGTTGTTCTTCTCCACTGAACAAAGCTGAGCCTCAATTTTCACCATTTCAGATTTTAAACTGCATTTGGCCTTCTTGTTTGGTTGGGCCTACTAACAATGTCTGCCGCTGCTTGTTGTTCTCCTTCAACTGTGCAAAGCTGATCCTCAATTTTCACCATTTCAGATATTAAACTGCATTTGGCCTACTTGTTTGGTTGGGCCTACTAAGGGTGTCTGCCGATCCTTGTTGTTCTCCTCCACTGAACAAAGCTGAGCCTCAATTTTCACTGTTTTAGATATTAAACTGCATTTGGCCTACTTGTTTGGTTAGGCCTACTAACGGTGTCTTGCTACGTTCACATTTGCGTTGTTGGGCGCAGTGTCGTCGAAGCAGCCCACAATGCATATACACAACATATCGTTTTCTAACGCATGTGTTGGCATAAAATAGTAAACTTCAGGAATTTTGGCGCAGGGAAAACGCTACAAGTAGCATCATCTGCGCCCTGTATGGTGCGTCAAAATGATGCATGCGTCGTAAAACGCATTACAACGTATACCGGCGCATGTCCATGCGCCCCCCATATTAAAGATAGGGGAGCATGACACATGCGTCGGTATCAGTCAACGATGCTGCCCTACAACGCAAATGTGAACATACCATCTACCACTGCTTGTTGTTCTCCTTCAACTGTACAAAGCTGATCCTCAATTTTCACCGTTTCAGATATTAAACTGCATTTGGCCTACTTGTTTAGTTGGGCCTACCAACGGTGTCTGCCGCTCCTTTTCCTCTCCTTCAACTGTACAAAGCTGATCCTCAATTTTCACCATTTCAGATATTAAACTGCATTTGGCCTACTTGTTTAGTTTGGCCTTCCAACAGTGTCTGCTGCTGCTTGTTGTTCTCCTCCACTGAACAAAGCTGAGCCTCAATTTTCACCATTTCAGATATTCAACTGCATTTGGCCAACTTGTTTGGTTGGGCCTACTAACGGTGTCTGCTGCTGCTTGTTGTTCTCCTCCACTGAACAAAGCTGAGCCTCAATTTTCACCATTTCAGATATTCAACTGCATTTGGCCAACTTGTTTGGTTGGGCCTACTAACGGTGTCTGCCGCTGCTTGTTGTTCTCCTTCAACTGTACAAAGCTGAGCCTCTATTTTCACCGTTTCAGATAATAAACTGCATTTGGCCTACTTGTTTAGTTTGGCCTTCCAACGGTGTCTGCTGCTGCTTGTTGTTCTCCTCCACTGAACAAAGCTGGACCTCAATTTTCACCATTTCAGATATTAAACTGCATTTGGCCTACTTGTTTGGTTGGGCCTACTAACGGTGTCTGCCGCTGCATGCTGTTCTCCTTCAATTGTACAAAGCTTAGCCTCAATTTTCACCGTTTCAGATATTAAACTGCATTTGGCCTCCTTGTTTGGTTGGGCCTACTAACGGTGTCTGCCGCTCCTTGCTTTTCTTCTCCACTGAACAAAGCTGAGCCTCAATTTTCACCATTTCAGATATCAAACTGCATTTGGCCTACTTGTTTGGTTTGCCCTTCTAACGATGTCTGCCGCTGCTTGTTGTTCTTCTCCACTGAACAAAGCTGAGCCTCAATTTTTACCGTTTCAGATATTAAACTGCATTTGACCTACTTGTTTGGTTGGGCCTACTAACGGTGTCTGCCGCTGCTTGTTGTTCTCCTACAACTGTACAAAGCTGATCCTCAATTTTCACCATTTCAGATATTAAACTGCATTTGGCCTACTTGTTTGGTTGGGCCTACTAACGGTGTCTGCCGCTGCTTGTTGTTCTCCTTCAATTGTACAAAGCTGAGCCTCAATTTTCACCGTTTCAGATATTAAACTGCATTTGGCCTACTTGTTTAGTTGTGCCTACTAACGGTGTCTGCTGCTCCTTGTTGTTCTCCCCTGAACAAAGCTGAGCCTCAATTTTCACCGTTTCAGATATTAAACTGCATTTGGCCTACTTGTTTGGTTTGGCCTTCTAACGATGTCTGCCGCTACTTGTTGTTCTTCTCCACTGAACAAAGCTGAGCCTCAATTTTCACCATTTCAGATTTTAAACTGCATTTGGCCTTCTTGTTTGGTTGGGCCTACTAACGATGTCTGCCGCTGCTTGTTGTTCTCCTTCAACTGTGCAAAGCTGATCCTCAATTTTCACCATTTCAGATATTAAACTGCATTTGGCCTACTTGTTTGGTTGGGCCTACTAAGGGTGTCTGCCGATCCTTGTTGTTCTCCTCCACTGAACAAAGCTGAGCCTCAATTTTCACTGTTTTAGATATTAAACTGCATTTGGCCTACTTGTTTGGTTAGGCCTACTAACGGTGTCTTGCTACGTTCACATTTGCGTTGTTGGGCGCAGTGTCTTCGAAGCAGCCCACAATGCATATACACAACATATCGTTTTCTAACGCATGTGTTGGCATAAAATAGTAAACTTCAGGAATTTTGGCGCAGGGAAAACGCTACAAGTAGCATTATCTGCGCCCTGTATGGTGCGTCAAAATGATGCATGCGTCGTAAAACGCATTACAACGTATACCGGCGCATGTCCATGCGCCCCCCATATTAAAGATAGGGGAGCACGACACATGCGTCGGTATCAGTCAACGATGCTGCCCTACAACGCAAATGTGAACATACCATCTACCACTGCTTGTTGTTCTCCTTCAACTGTACAAAGCTGATCCTCAATTTTCACCGTTTCAGATATTAAACTGCATTTGGCCTATTTGTTTGGTTGGGCCTTCTAACGGTGTCTGCCGCTCCTTGTTGTTCTCCTTCACTGAACAAAGCTGAGCCTCAATTTTCACTGTTTCAGATATTAAACTGCATTTGGCCTACTTGTTTGTTTTAGCCTTGTAATGGTGTCTGCCGCTGCTTGTTGTTCTCCTCCACTTAACAAAGCTGAGCCTCAATTTTCTTCATTCCAGATATTAAACTGCATTTGGCCAACTTGTTTGGTTGGGCCTACTAACGGTGTCTTACGCTGCATGTTGTTCTCCTTCAACTGTACAAAGCTGAGCCTCAATTTTCACCATTTCAGATATTAAACTGCATTTGGCCTACTTGTTTGGTTGGGCTTACTAACGGTGTCTGCCGCTGCTTGTTGTTCTCCTTCAATTGTACAAAGCTGAGCCTCAATTTTCACCGTTTCAGATATTAAACTGCATTTGGTCTACATGTTTGGTTGGGCCTGCTAAGGGTGTCTGCCGCTCCTTGTTGTTCTCCACTGAACAAAGTTGAGCCTCAATTTTCACTGTTTCAGATATTAAACTGCATTTGGCCTACATGTTTAGTTGGGCCTACTAACGATGTCTGCCGATCCTTGTTGTTCTCCTCCACTGAACAAAGCTGAGCCTCAATTTTCACTGTTTTAGATATTAAACTGCATTTGACCTACTTGTTTGGTTAGGCCTACTAACGGTGTCTTGCTACGTTCACATTTGCGTTGTTGGGCGCAGCTTCGTCAATGCAACCCACAACGCATATACACAACATAGCGTTTTCTAACGCATGCGTTGTCATAAAATAGTAAAGTTCAGGAATTTTGGCGCAGGGAAAACGCTACAAGTAGAATCATCTGCTCCCTGTATGGTGCGTCAAAATGATGCATGCGTCGTAAAACGCATTACGACGCATACCGGCGCATGTCCATGCGCCCCCATGTTAAAGATAGGGGAGCATGGCGCATGTGTCGTTATCAGTCGACGACGCTGCGCCCTACAACGCAAGTGTGAACATACCATCTGCCACTGCTTTTTGTTCTCCTTCAACTCTAGAAAGCTGAGCCTCAATTTTCACCCTTTCAGATATTAAACTGCATTTGGCCTACCTGTTTGGTTGGGCCTACTAACGGTCTCTGCCGCTCCTTGTTGTTCTCCTTCACTGAACAAAGCTGAGCCTTAATTTTCACTGTTTCAGATATTAAACTGCATTTGGCCTACTTGTTTGGTTTAGCCTTCTAATGGTGTCTGCCGCTGCTTGTTGTTCTCCTCCACTGAACAAAACTAAGCCTCAAATTTTATCATTACAGATATTAAACTGCATTTGGCCAACTTGTTTGGTTGGGCCTACTAACGGTGTCTTACGCTGCTTGTTGTTCTCCTTCTAATGTACAAAGCTGAGCCTCAATTTTCACCGTTTCAGATATTAAACTGCATTTGGCCTACTTGTTTGGTCTTGCCTTCTAACGTTGTCTGCGGCTGCTTGTTGTTCTAGTCCACTGAACAAAGCTGAGCCTCAATTTTCACTGTTTCAGATATTAAACTGCATTTGGCCTACTTGTTTGGTTGGGCCTATTAACGGTGTCTGCTGCTCCTTGCTTTTCTCCTCCACTGAACAAAGCTGAGCCTCAATGTTCTCCGTTTCAGATATTAAACTGCATTTGGCCTACTTGTTTGGTTGGGCCTACTAACGGTGTCTGCCACTGGTTGTTGTTCTCTTTCAACTGTACAAGGCTGAGCCTCAATTTTCACCGTTTCAGATATTAAACTGCATTTGGCCTACTTGTTTAGTTGGGCGCACCAACGGTGTCTGCAGCTCCTTTTTGTTCTCCTTCAACTGTACAAAGCTGAGCCTCAATTTTCACCGTTTCAGAAATGAAACTGCATTTGGCCTACTTGTTTAGTTTGGCCTTCTAACGGTGTCTGACGCTGCTTGTTGTTCTCCTCCACTGAAGAAAGCTGAGCCTCAATTTTCACCATTACAGATATTAAACTGCATTTGGCCAACTTGTTTGGTTGGGCCTACTAACGGTGTCTTACGCTGCTTGTTGTTCTTCTTCAACTGTACAAAGCTGAGCCTCAATTTTCACCGTTTCAGATATTAAACTGCATTTGGCCTACTTGTTTGGTCTTGCCTTCTAACGTTGTCTGCGGCTGCTTGTTGTTCTAGTCCACTGAACAAAGCTGAGCCTCAATTTTCACTGTTTTAGATATTAAACTGCATTTGGCATACTTGTTTGGTTGGGCCTATTAACGGTGTCTGCTGCTCCTTGCTTTTCTCCTCCACTGAACAAAGCTGAGCCTCAATTTTCACCGTTTCAGATATTAAACTGCATTTGGCCAACTTGTTTTGTTGGGCCTACTAACGGTGTCTGCCGCTGCTTGTTGTTCTCCTTCAAGTGTACAAAGCTGAGCCTCAATTTTCAACATTTAAGATATTAAACTGCATTTGGCCTACTTGTTTGGTTTGGCCTACTAACAATGTCTGCCGCTGGTTGTTGTTCTCCTTCAACTGTACAAGGCTGAGCCTCAATTTTCACCGTTTCAGATATTAACCCCTTACCGGCATCGGACGTACTATACCGTCCGATGCCGGCTCCCCTGCTTTGATGCAGGGCTCCGCGGTGAGCCCGCACCAAAGCCGGGACATGTCAGCTGTTTTGAACAGCTGACATGTGCCCGTAATAGGCGCGGGCAGAATCGCGATCTGCCCGCACCTATTAACTAGTTAAATGCCGCTGTCAAACGCAGACAGCGGCATTTAACTACTGCTTCCGGCCGGGCGGCCGGAAATGACGTCATCGCCGACCCCCGTCACATGTCCGGGGGTCGGCGATGCGTCTCCATTGTAGCCATAGAGGTCCTTGAGACCTCTATGGTTACTGATTGCCCGTCGCTGTGAGCGCCACCCTGTGGTCGGCGCTCACAGCACACGTGCAATTCTGCTACATAGCAGCGATCAGCAGATCGCTGCTATGTAGCAGAGCCGATCGTGCTGTGCCTGCTTCTAGCCTCCCATGGAGGCTATTGAAGCATGGCAAAAGTTAAAAAAAAAAGTTTAAAAAAATGTGAAAAAAATAAAAAAAACATAAAAGTTCAAATCACCCCCCTTTCGCCCCAATCAAAATAAATCAATAAAAAAAATATCAAATCTACGCATATTTGGTATCGCCGCGCTCAGAATTGCCCGATTTATCAAATAAAAAAAAGTATTAACCTGATCGCTAAACAGCGTAGCGGGAAAAAAACTCGAAACGCCAGAATTACGTTTTTTTGGTCGCTGCGACATTGCATTAAAATGCAATAACGGGCGATCAAAAGAACGTATCTGCACCGAAATGCTATCATTAAAAACGTCATCTCGGCACGCAAAAAATAAGCCCTCAACCGACCCCAGATCACGAAAAATGGAGACGCTACGAGTATCGGAAAATGGCGCAATTTATTTTTTTTTTTTTTAGCAAAGTTTGGAATTTTTTTTCACCACTTAGATAAAAAATAACCTAGTCATGTTTGGTGTCTATGAACTCGTAATGACCTGGAGAATCATAATGGCAGGTCATTTTTAGCATTTAGTGAACCTAGCAAAAAAGCCAAACAAAAAACCAATGTGGGATTGCACTTTTTTTGCAATTTCACCGCACTTGGAATTTTTTTCCCATTTTCTAGTACACGACATGCTAAAACCAATGACGTCGTTCAAAAGTACAACTCGTCCCGCAAAAAATAAGCCCTCACATGGCCAAATTGACGGAAAAAAAAAAAGTTATGGCTCTGGGAAGGAGGGGAGCGAAAAACGAACACGGAAAAACGAAAAATCCCCTGGTCATGAAGGGGTTAAACTGCATTTGGCCTACTTGTTTACTTGGGCGTACCAACGGTGTCTGCCGCTCCTTTTTGTTTTCCTTCAACTGTACAAAGCTGAGCCTCAATTTTCACCGTTTCAGAAATGAAACTGCATTTGGCCTACTTGATTAGTTTGGCCTTCTAATGGTGTCTGACGCTGCTTGTTGTTCTCCTCCACTGAACAAAGCTGTGCCTCAATTTTCACCATTTCAGATATTAAACTTCAGTTGGCCTACTTTTTTTGGTTGGGCCTACTAATGGTGTCTGCCGCTGGTTGTTGTTCTCCTTCAATTGTACAAAGCTGAGCCTCAATTTTCATCGTTTCAGATATTAAACTGCATTTGGCCTACTTGTTTAGTTGGGCCTACTAACGGTGTTTGCTGCTCCTTGTTGTTATCCTCCACTGAACAAAGCTGAGCCTCAATTTTCACCGTTTCAGATATTAAACTGCATTTGGCCTACTTGTTTGGTTGTGCCTACTAACAGTGTGTGCCGCTGCTTGTTGTTCTCCTTCAATTGTACAAAGCTGAGCCTCAATTTTCACCGTTTGAGATATTAAACTGCATTTGGCCTACTTGTTTAGTTGGGCCTACTAACGGTGTTTGCTGCTCCTTGTTGTTATCCTCCACTGAACAAAGCTGAGCCTCAATTTTCACCGTTTCAGATATTAAACTGCATTTGGCCTACTTGTTTGGTTTGCCCTTCTAACGATGTCCGCCGCTGCTTGTTGTTCTTCTACACTGAACAAAGCTGAGCCTCAATTTTCACCGTTTCAGATATTAAACTGCATTTGGCCTACATGTTTGGTTGGGCCTACTAACGGTGTCTGCCGCTGCTTGTTGTTCTCCTACAACTGTACAAAGCTGATCCTCAATTTTCACCATTTCAGATATTAAACTGCATTTTGCCTACTTGTTTGGTTGTGCCTACTAACAGTGTCTGCCGCTGCTTGTTGTTCTCCTTCAATTGTACAAAGCTGAGCCTCAATTTTCACCGTTTCAGATATTAAACTGCTTTTGGCCTACTTGTTTAGTTGAGCCTACTAACGGTGTTTGCTGCTCCTTGTTGTTCTCCTCCACTGAACAAAGCTGAGCCTCAATTTTCACCGTTTCAGATATTAAACTGCATTTGGCCTACTTGTTTGGTTTGCCCTTCTAATGATGTCCGCAGCTGCTTGTTGTTCTTCTCCTCTGAACAAAGCTGAGCCTCAATTTTCACCGTTTCAGATATTAAACTGAATTTGGCCTACTTGTTTGGTTAGGCCTACTAACGGTGTCTGCCGCTGCTTGTTGTTCTCCTTCAACTGTACAAAGCTGATCCTCAATTTTCTCCATTTCAGATATTAAACTGCATTTGGCCTACTTGTTTGGTTGAGCCTACTAACGGTGTCTGCCGCTGCTTGTTGTTCTCCTTCAATTGTACAAAGCTAAACCTCAATTTTAACCATTTCAGATATGAAACTGCATTTGGCCTACTTGTTTAGTTTGGCCTTCTAACGGTGTCTGACGCTGCTTGTTGTTCTCCTCCACTGAACAAAGCTGAGCCTCAATTTTCACCATTTCAGATATTAAACTGTTGTTGGCCTACTTGTTTGGTTGGGCCTACTAACGGTGTCTGCCGCTGCTTGTTCTCCTACAATTGTACAAAGCTGAGCCTCAATTTTCCCTGTTTCAGATATTAAACTGCATTTGGCCTACTTGTTTGGTTGGGCCTACTAACGGTGTCTGCCGCTCCTTGTTGTTCTCCTTAACTGAACAAAGCTGATCCTCAATTTTCACCGTTTCAGATATTAAACTGCATTTGGCCTACTTGTTTGGTTTAGCCTTCTAATGGTGTCTGCCATTGCTTGTTGCTCTCCTCCACTGAACAAAGCTGAGCCTCAATTTTTATCATTCCAGATATTAAACTGCATTAGGCCAACTTGTTTGGTTGGGCCTACTAATGGTGTCTTACGCTGCTTGTTGTTCTCCTTCAACTGTAAAAAGCTGAGCCTCAATTTTCACTGTTTCAGATATTAAACTGCATTTTGCCTACTTGTTTAGTTGGGCCTACTAACGTTGTCTGCTGCTCCTTGTTGTTCTCCTCCACTGAACAAAGCTGAGCCTCAATTTTCACCGTTTCAGATATTAAACTGCATTTGGCCTACTTGTTTGGTTTGCCCTTCTAACGATGTCCGCCGCTGCTTGTTGTTCTTCTCCACTGAACAAAGCTGAGCCTCAATTTTCACCATTTCAGATATTAAACTGCATTTGGCCTACTTGTTTGGTTGGGCCTACTAACGGTGTCTGCCGCTGCATGTTGTTCTCCTACAACTGTAAAAAGCTGATCCTCAATTTTCACTGTTTCAGATATTAAACTGCATTTGGTCTACTTGTTTAGTTGAGCCTACTAAAGGTGTCTGCTGCTCCTTGTTGTTCTCCTCCACTGAACAAAGCTGAGCCTCAATATTCACCGTTTCAGATATTAAACTGCATTTGGCCAACTTGTTTGGTTTGCCCTTCTAACGATGTCCGCCGCTGCTTGTTGTTCTCCTTCAACTGTACAAAGCTGATCCTCAATTTTCTCCAATTCAGATATTAAACTGCATTTGGCCTACTTGTTTGGTTGGGCCTACTAACGGTGTCTCACGCTGCTTGTTGTTCTCCTTCAACTGTACAAAGCTGAGCCTCAATTTTCACCGTTTCAGATAATAAACTGCATTTGGCCTACTTGTTTAGTTTGGCCTTCCAACGGTGTCTGCTGCTGCTTGTTGTTCTCCTCCACTGAACAAAGCTGGACCTCAATTTTCACCATTTCAGATATTAAACTGCATTTGGCCTACTTGTTTGGTTGGGCCTACTAACGGTGTCTGCCGCTGCATGCTGTTCTCCTTCAATTGTACAAAGCTTAGCCTCAATTTTCACCGTTTCAGATATTAAACTGCATTTGGCCTCCTTGTTTGGTTGGGCCTACTAACGGTGTCTGCCGTTGCTTGTTGTTCTCCTACAACTGTACAAAGCTGATCCTCAATTTTCACCATTTCAGATATTAAACTGCATTTGGCCTACTTGTTTGGTTGGGCCTACTAACGGTGTCTGCCGCTGCTTGTTGTTCTCCTTCAATTGTACAAAGCTGAGCCTCAATTTTCACCGTTTCAGATATTAAACTGCATTTGGCCTACTTGTTTAGTTGGGCCTACTAACGGTGTCTGCTGCTCCTTGTTGTTCTCCACTGAACAAAGCTGAGCCTCAATTTTCACCGTTTCAGATATTAAACTGCATTTGGCCTACTTGTTTGGTTTGGCCTTCTAACGATGTCTGCCGCTACTTGTTGTTCTTCTCCACTGAACAAAGCTGAGCCTCAATTTTCACCATTTCAGATTTTAAACTGCATTTGGCCTTCTTGTTTGGTTGGGTCTACTAACGATGTCTGCCGCTGCTTGTTGTTCTCCTTCAACTGTGCAAAGCTGATCCTCAATTTTCACCATTTCAGATATTAAACTGCATTTGGCCTACTTGTTTGGTTGGGCCTACTAAGGGTGTCTGCCGATCCTTGTTGTTCTCCTCCACTGAACAAAGCTGAGCCTCAATTTTCACTGTTTTAGATATTAAACTGCATTTGGCCTACTTGTTTGGTTAGGCCTACTAACGGTGTCTTGCTACGTTCACATTTGCGTTGTTGGGCGCAGTGTCGTCGAAGCAGCCCACAATGCATATACACAACATAGCGTTTTCTAACGCATGTGTTGGCATAAAATAGTAAACTTCAGGAATTTTGGCGCAGGGAAAACGCTACAAGTAGCATCATCTGCGCCCTGTATGGTGCGTCAAAATGATGCATGCGTCGTAAAACGCATTACAACGTATACCGGCGCATGTCCATGCGCCCCCCATATTAAAGATAGGGGAGCATGACACATGCGTCGGTATCAGTCAACGATGCTGCGCCCTACAACGCAAATGTGAACATACCATCTACCACTGCTTGTTGTTCTCCTTCAACTGTACAAAGCTGATCCTCAATTTTCACCGTTTCAGATATTAAACTGCATTTGGCCTACTTGTTTGGTTGGGCCTTCTAACGGTGTCTGCCGCTCCTTGTTGTTCTCCTTCACTGAACAAAGCTGAGCTTCAATTTTCACCATTTCAGATATTAAACTGCTTTCGGCCAACTTGTTTGGTTGGGCCTACTAACGGTGTCTGCCGCTGCTTGTTATTCTCCTTCAACTGTACAAAGCTGAGCCTCAATTTTCACCGTTTCAGATATTAAACTGCATTTGGCCAACTTGTTTGGTTTGGCCTTCTAACGGTGTCTGCCGCTGCTTGTTGTTCTCCTTCACCTGTACAAAGCTGAGCCTCAATTTTCACCATTTCAGATATTAACCTGCATTTGGCCTACTTGTTTGGTTGGGCCTTCTAAAGGGGTCTGCCGCTCCTTGTTGTTCTCCTCCACTGAACAAAGCTGAGCCTCAATTTTCACCGTTTCAGTTATTAAACTGCATTTGGCCTACTTGATTGGTTTGGCCTTCTAATGGTGTCTTCAGCTGCTTGTTGTTCTCCTCCACTGAACAAAGCTGAGTCTCAATTTTCACCGTTTCAGATATTAAACTGCATTTGTTCTACTTGTTTGGTTTAGCCTTCTAACAGTGTCTGCCGCTGCTTGTTGTTCTCCTCCACTGAACAAAGTTGAGCCTTATTTTTCATCGTTTCAGATATTAAACTGCATTTGGCCAACTTGTTTGGTTAAGCCTACTAACAGTGTCTGCCGCTGCTTGTTGTTCTCCTTCAACTGTACAAAGCTGAGCCTCAATTTTCACCGTTTCAGATATTAAACTGCATTTGGCCTACTTGTTTGGTTTGGCATTCTAACAATGTCTGCGGCTGCTTATTGTTCTAGTCCACTGAACAAAGGTGAGCCTCAATTTTCACAATTTCAGATATTAAACTGCATTTGGCCAACTTGTTTGGTTGGGCCTACTAACGATGTCTGCCGCTGCTTGTTGTTCTTCTTCAACTGTACAAAGCTGAGCCTCAATTTTCACCGTTTCAGATATTAAACTGCATTTGGCCTACTTGTTTGGTTGGGCCTACTAACTGTGTCTGCTGCTCCTTGCTTTTCTCCTCCACTGAACAAAGCTGAGCCTCAATTTTCTCCGTTTCAGACATTAAACTGCATTTGGCCAACTTCTTTGGTTGGGCCTACTAACAGTGTCTGCCGCTGCTTGTTGTTCTCCTTCAACTGTACAAAGCTGAGCCTCAATTTTCACCGTTTCAGATATTAAACTGCATTTGGCCTACTTGTTTGGTTGGGCCTACTAACGGTGTCTGCCGCTGCTTGTTGTTCTCCTTCAACTGGACAAAGCTGAGCCTCAATTTTCACCATTTCAGATATTAAACTGCATTTGGCCTACTTGTTTGGTTGGGCCCACCAGTGGTGTCTGCCGCTGCTTTTTGTTCTCCTTCAACTGTACAAAGCTGAGCCTCAATTTTCAATGTTTCAGATATTAAACTGCATTTGGCCAACTTGTTTGGTTTGGCCTTCTAACGGTGTCTGCTGCTCCTTGCTTTTCTCCTCCACTGAACAAAGCTAAGCCTCAATTTTCACCATTTCAGATATTAAACTGCATTTGGCCAACTTGTTTGTTTCGGACTACTAACGGTGTCTGCCGCTCCTTGCTTTTATCCTCCACTGAACAAAGCTGAGCCTCAATTTTCACCATTGCAGATATTAAACTGCATTTGGCCAACTTGTTTGGTTGGGCCTTCTAACGGTGTCTGCCGCTGCATGTTTTTCTCCTTGAATTGTACAAAGCTAAGCCTCAATTTTCTCCATTTCAGATATTAAACTGCATTTGGCCTACTTGTTTGGTTGGGCCTACTAACGGTGTCTGCCGCTGCTTGTTGCTCTCCTTCAACTGTACAAAGCTGAGCCTCAATTTTCACCGTTTCAGATATTAAACTGCATTTGGCCTACTTGTTTAGTTGGGCCTACCAACGGTGTCTGCCGCTCCTTTTCCTCTCCTTCAACTGTACAAAGCTGATCCTCAATTTTCACCATTTCAGATATTAAACTGCATTTGGCCTACTTGTTTAGTTTGGCCTTCCAACAGTGTCTGCTGCTGCTTGTTGTTCTCCTCCACTGAACAAAGCTGAGCCTCAATTTTCACCATTTCAGATATTAAACTGCATTTGGCCTACGTGTTTGGTTGGGCCTACTAACGGTGTCTGCCGCAGCATGTTGTTCTCCTTCAATTGTACAAAGCTGAGCCTCTATTTTCACCGTTTCAGATATTAAACTGCATTTGGCCTACTTGTTTGGTTGGGCCTACTAACGGTGTCTGCCGCTCCTTGCTTTTCTTCTCCACTGAACAAAGCTGAGCCTCAATTTTCACCATTTCAGATATTCAACTGCATTTGGCCAACTTGTTTGGTTGGGCCTACTAACGGTGTCTGCCGCTGCTTGTTGTTCTCCTTCAACTGTACAAAGCTGAGCCTCAATTTTCACCGTTTCAGATAATAAACTGCATTTGGCCTACTTGTTTAGTTTGGCCTTCCAACGGTGTCTGCTGCTGCTTGTTGTTCTCCTCCACTGAACAAAGCTGGACCTCAATTTTCACCATTTCAGATATTAAACTGCATTTGGCCTACTTGTTTGGTTGGGCCTACTAACGGTGTCTGCCGCTGCATGCTGTTCTCCTTCAATTGTACAAAGCTTAGCCTCAATTTTCACCGTTTCAGATATTAAACTGCATTTGGCCTCCTTGTTTGGTTGGGCCTACTAACGGTGTCTGCTGCTGCTTGTTGTTCTCCTTCAATTGTACAAAACTGAGCCTCAATTTTCACCGTTTCAGATATTAAACTGCATTTGGCCTACTTGTTTAGTTGGGCCTACTAATGGTGTCTGCTGCTCCTTGTTGTTCTCCACTGAACAAAGCTGAGCCTCAATTTTCACCGTTTCAGATATTAAACTGCATTTGGCCTACTTGTTTGGTTTGGCCTTCTAACGATGTCTGCCGCTACTTGTTGTTCTTCTCCACTGAACAAAGCTGAGCCTCAATTTTCACCATTTCAGATTTTAAACTGCATTTGGCCTTCTTGTTTGGTTGGGCCTACTAACGATGTCTGCCGCTGCTTGTTGTTCTCCTTCAACTGTGCAAAGCTGATCCTCAATTTTCACCATTTCAGATATTAAACTGCATTTGGCCTACTTGTTTGGTTGGGCCTACTAAGGGTGTCTGCCGATCCTCGTTGTTCTCCTCCACTGAACAAAGCTGAGCCTCAATTTTCACTGTTTTAGATATTAAACTGCATTTGGCCTACTTGTTTGGTTAGGCCTACTAATGGTGTCTTGCTACGTTCACATTTGCGTTGTTGGGCGCAGTGTCGTCGAAGCAGCCCACAATGCATATACACAACGTATCGTTTTCTAACGCATGTGTTGGCATAAAATAGTAAACTTCAGGAATTTTGGCGCAGGGAAAACGCTACAAGTAGCATCATCTGCGCCCTGTATGGTGCGTCAAAATGATGCATGCGTCGTAAAACGCATTACAACGTATACCGGCGCATGTCCATGCGCCCCCCATATTAAAGATAGGGGAGCATGACACATGCGTCGGTATCAGTCAACGATGCTGCCCTACAACGCAAATGTGAACATACCATCTACCACTGCTTGTTGTTCTCCTTCAACTGTACAAAGCTGATCCTCAATTTTCACCGTTTCAGATATTAAACTGCATTTGGCCTACTTGTTTGGTTGGGCCTTCTAACGGTGTCTGCCGCTCCTTGTTGTTCTCCTTCACTGAACAAAGCTGAGCCTCAATTTTCACTGTTTCAGATATTAAACTGCATTTGGCCTACTTGTTTGTTTTAGCCTTGTAATGGTGTCTGCCGCTGCTTGTTGTTCTCCTCCACTGAACAAAGCTGAGCCTCAATTTTCATCATTCCAGATATTAAACTGCATTTGGCCAACTTGTTTGGTTGGGCCTACTAACGGTGTCTTACGCTGCATGTTGTTCTCCTTCAACTGTACAAAGCTGAGCCTCAATTTTCACCATTTCAGATATTAAACTGCATTTGGCCTACTTGTTTGGTTGGGCTTACTAACGGTGTCTGCCGCTGCTTGTTGTTCTCCTTCAATTGTACAAAGCTGAGCCTCAATTTTCACCGTTTCACATATTAAACTGCATTTGGTCTACATGTTTGGTTGGGCCTGCTAAGGGTGTCTGCCGCTCCTTGTTGTTCTCCACTGAACAAAGTTGAGCCTCAATTTTCACTGTTTCAGATATTAAACTGCATTTGGCCTACATGTTTAGTTGGGCCTACTAACGATGTCTGCCGATCCTTGTTGTTCTCCTCCACTGAACAAAGCTGAGCCTCAATTTTCACTGTTTTAGATATTAAACTGCATTTGACCTACTTGTTTGGTTAGGCCTACTAACGGTGTCTTGCTACGTTCACATTTGCGTTGTTGGGCGCAGCTTCGTCGATGCAACCCACAACGCATATACACAACATAGCGTGTTCTAACGCATGCGTTGTCATAAAATAGTAAAGTTCAGGAATTTTGGCGCAGGGAAAACGCTACAAGTAGAATCATCTGCTCCCTGTATGGTGCGTCAAAATGATGCATGCGTCGTAAAACGCATTACGACGCATACCGGCGCATGTCCATGCGCCCCCATGTTAAAGATAGGGGAGCATGGCGCATGTGTCGTTATCAGTCAACGACGCTGCGCCCTACAACGCAAGTGTGAACATACCATCTGCCACTGCTTTTTGTTCTCCTTCAACTCTAGAAAGCTGAGCCTCAATTTTCACCCTTTCAGATATTAAACTGCATTTGGCCTACCTGTTTGGTTGGGCCTACTAACGGTCTCTGCCGCTCCTTGTTGTTCTCCTTCACTGAACAAAGCTGAGCCTTAATTTTCACTGTTTCAGATATTAAACTGCATTTGGCCTACTTGTTTGGTTTAGCCTTCTAATGGTGTCTGCCGCTGCTTGTTGTTCTCCTCCACTGAACAAAACTAAGCCTCAATTTTTATCATTACAGATATTAAACTGCATTTGGCCAACTTGTTTGGTTGGGCCTACTAACGGTGTCTTACGCTGCTTGTTGTTCTCCTTCTAATGTACAAAGCTGAGCCTCAATTTTCACCGTTTCAGATATTAAACTGCATTTGGCCTACTTGTTTGGTCTTGCCTTCTAACGTTGTCTGCGGCTGCTTGTTGTTCTAGTCCACTGAACAAAGCTGAGCCTCAATTTTCACTGTTTCAGATATTAAACTGCATTTGGCCTACTTGTTTGGTTGGGCCTATTAACGGTGTCTGCTGCTCCTTGCTTTTCTCCTCCACTGAACAAAGCTGAGCCTCAATGTTCTCCGTTTCAGATATTAAACTGCATTTGGCCTACTTGTTTGGTTGGGCCTACTAACGGTGTCTGCCACTGGTTGTTGTTCTCTTTCAACTGTACAAGGCTGAGCCTCAATTTTCACCGTTTCAGATATTAAACTGCATTTGGCCTACTTGTTTAGTTGGGCGCACCAACGGTGTCTGCAGCTCCTTTTTGTTCTCCTTCAACTGTACAAAGCTGAGCCTCAATTTTCACCGTTTCAGAAATGAAACTGCATTTGGCCTACTTGTTTAGTTTGGCCTTCTAACGGTGTCTGACGCTGCTTGTTGTTCTCCTCCACTGAAGAAAGCTGAGCCTCAATTTTCACCATTACAGATATTAAACTGCATTTGGCCAACTTGTTTGGTTGGGCCTACTAACGGTGTCTTACGCTGCTTGTTGTTCTTCTTCAACTGTACAAAGCTGAGCCTCAATTTTCACCGTTTCAGATATTAAACTGCATTTGGCCTACTTGTTTGGTCTTGCCTTCTAACGTTGTCTGCGGCTGCTTGTTGTTCTAGTCCACTGAACAAAGCTGAGCCTCAATTTTCACTGTTTTAGATATTAAACTGCATTTGGCCTACTTGTTTGGTTGGGCATATTAACGGTGTATGCTGCTCCTTGCTTTTCTCCTCCACTGAACAAAGCTGAGCCTCAATTTTCACCGTTTCAGATATTAAACTGCATTTGGCCAACTTGTTTTGTTGGGCCTACTAACGGTGTCTGCCGCTGCTTGTTGTTCTCCTTCAAGTGTACAAAGCTGAGCCTCAATTTTCAACATTTAAGATATTAAACTGCATTTGGCCTACTTGTTTGGTTTGGCCTACTAACAATGTCTGCCGCTGGTTGTTGTTCTCCTTCAACTGTACAAGGCTGAGCCTCAATTTTCACCGTTTCAGATATTAACCCCTTACCGGCATCGGACGTACTATACCGTCCGATGCCGGCTCCCCTGCTTTGATGCAGAGCTCCGCGGTGAGCCCGCACCAAAGCCGGGACATGTCAGCTGTTTTGAACAGCTGACATGTGCCCGTAATAGGCGCGGGCAGAATCGCGATCTGCCCGCACCTATTAACTAGTTAAATGCCGCTGTCAAACGCAGACAGCGGCATTTAACTACCGCTTCCGGCCGGGCGGCCGGAAATGACGTCATCGCCGACCCCCGTCACATGTCCGGGGGTTGGCGATGCGTCTCCATTGTAGCCATAGAGGTCCTTGAGACCTCTATGGTTACTGATTGCCCGTCGCTGTGAGCGCCACCCTGTGGTCGGCGCTCACAGCACACGTGCAATTCTGCTACATAGCAGCGATCAGCAGATCGCTGCTATGTAGCAGAGCCGATCGTGCTGTGCCTGCTTCTAGCCTCCCATGGAGGCTATTGAAGCATGGCAAAAGTTAAAAAAAAAAGTTTAAAAAAATGTGAAAAAAATAAAAAAAACATAAAAGTTTAAATTACCCCCCTTTCGCCCCAATCAAAATAAATCAATAAAAAAATATCAAATCTACGCATATTTGGTATCGCCGCGCTCAGAATTGCCCGATCTATCAAATAAAAAAAAGTATTAACCTGATCGCTAAACAGCGTAGCGGGAAAAAAACTCGAAACGCCAGAATTACGTTTTTTTGGTCGCCGCGACATTGCATTAAAATGCAATAACGGGCGATCAAAAGAACGTATCTGCACCGAAATGCTATCATTAAAAACGTCATCTCGGCACGCAAAAAATAAGCCCTCAACCGACCCCAGATCACGAAAAATGGAGACGCTACGAGTATCGGAAAATGGCGCAATTTTTTTTTTTTTTTTTTTTTTAGCAAAGTTTGGAATTTTTTTTCACCACTTAGATAAAAAATAACCTAGTCATGTTTGGTGTCTATGAACTCGTAATGACCTGGAGAATCATAATGGCAGGTCATTTTTAGCATTTAGTGAACCTAGCAAAAAAGCCAAACAAAAAACCAATGTGGGATTGCACTTTTTTTGCAATTTCACCGCACTTGGAATTTTTTTCCCGTTTTCTAGTACACGACATGCAAAAACCAATGATGTCGTTCAAAAGTACAACTCGTCCCGCAAAAAATAAGCCCTCACATGGCCAAATTGACGGAAAAATAAAAGTTATGGCTCTGGGAAGGAGGGGAGCGAAAAACGAACACGGAAAAACGAAAAATCCCCTGGTCATGAAGGGGTTAAACTGCATTTGGCCTACTTGTTTACTTGGGCGTACCAACGGTGTCTGCCGCTCCTTTTTGTTTTCCTTCAACTGTACAAAGCTGAGCCTCAATTTTCACCGTTTCAGAAATGAAACTGCATTTGGCCTACTTGATTAGTTTGGCCTTCTAATGGTGTCTGCCGCTCCTTTTTGTTTTCCTTCAACTGTACAAAGCTGAGCCTCAATTTTCACCATTTCAGATATTAAACTGCAGTTGGCCTACTTTTTTTGGTTGGGCCTACTAATGGTGTCTGCCGCTGGTTGTTGTTCTCCTTCAATTGTACAAAGCTGAGCCTCAATTTTCATCGTTTCAGATATTAAACTGCATTTGGCCTACTTGTTTAGTTGGGCCTACTAACGGTGTTTGCTGCTCCTTGTTGTTATCCTCCACTGAACAAAGCTGAGCCTCAATTTTCACCGTTTCAGATATTAAACTGCATTTGGCCTACTTGTTTGGTTGTGCCTACTAACAGTGTGTGCCGCTGCTTGTTGTTCTCCTTCAATTGTACAAAGCTGAGCCTCAATTTTCACCGTTTCAGATATTAAACTGCATTTGGCCTACTTGTTTGGTTGGGCCTACTAACGATGTCTGCCGCTACTTGTTGTTCTCCTACAACTGTACAAAGCTGATCCTCAATTTTCACCATTTCAGATATTAAACTGCATTTGGCCTACTTGTTTGGTTGTGCCTACTAACAGTGTGTGCCGCTGCTTGTTGTTCTCCTTCAATTGTACAAAGCTGAGCCTCAATTTTCACCGTTTCAGATATTAAACTGCATTTGGCCTACTTGTTTAGTTGGGCCTACTAACGGTGTTTGTTGCTCCTTGTTGTTATCCTCCACTGAACAAAGCTGAGCCTCAATTTTCACCGTTTCAGATATTAAACTGCATTTGGCCTACTTGTTTGGTTGTGCCTACTAACAGTGTGTTCCGCTGCTTGTTGTTCTCCTTCAATTGTACAAAGCTGAGCCTCAATTTTCACCGTTTCAGATATTAAACTGCATTTGGCCTACTTGTTTGGTTTGCCCTTCTAACGATGTCCGCCGCTGCTTGTTGTTCTTCTCCACTGAACAAAGCTGAGCCTCAATTTTCACCGTTTCAGATATTAAACTGCATTTGGCCTACATGTTTGGTTGGGCCTACTAACGGTGTCTGCCGCTGCTTGTTGTCCTCCTACAACTGTACAAAGCTGATCCTCAATTTTCACCATTTCAGATATTAAACTGCATTTTGCCTACTTGTTTGGTTGTGCCTACTAACAGTGTCTGCCGCTGCTTGTTGTTCTCCTTCAATTGTACAAAGCTGAGCCTCAATTTTCACCGTTTCAGATATTAAACTGCTTTTGGCCTACTTGTTTAGTTGGACCTACTAACGGTGTTTGCTGCTCCTTGTTGTTCTCCTCCACTGAACAAAGCTGACCCTCAATTTTCACCGTTTCAGATATTAAACTGCATTTGGCCTACTTGTTTGGTTTGCCCTTCTAACGATGTCCGCAGCTGCTTGTTGTTCTTCTCCTCTGAACAAAGCTGAGCCTCAATTTTCACCGTTTCAGATATTAAACTGAATTTGGCCTACTTGTTTGGTTAGGCCTACTAACGGTGTCTGCCGCTGCTTGTTGTTCTCCTTCAACTGTACAAAGCTGATCCTCAATTTTCTCCATTTCAGATATTAAACTGCATTTGGCCTACTTGTTTGGTTGAGCCTACTAACGGTGTCTGCCGCTGCTTGTTGTTCTCCTTCAATTGTACAAAGCTAAACCTCAATTTTAACCATTTCAGATATGAAACTGCATTTGGCCTACTTGTTTAGTTTGGCCTTCTAACGGTGTCTGACGCTGCTTGTTGTTCTCCTCCACTGAACAAAGCTGAGCCTCAATTTTCACCATTTCAGATATTAAACTGTTGTTGGCCTACTTGTTTGGTTGGGCCTACTAACGGTGTCTGCCGCTGCTTGTTCTCCTACAATTGTACAAAGCTGAGCCTCAATTTTCCCTGTTTCAGATATTAAACTGCATTTGGCCTACTTGTTTGGTTGGGCCTACTAACGGTGTCTGCCGCTCCTTGTTGTTCTCCTTAACTGAACAAAGCTGATCCTCAATTTTCACCGTTTCAGATTTTAAACTGCATTTGGCCTACTTGTTTGGTTTAGCCTTCTAATGGTGTCTGCCACTGCTTGTTGCTCTCCTCCACTGAACAAAGCTGAGCCTCAATTTTTATCATTCCAGATATTAAACTGCATTAGGCCAACTTGTTTGGTTGGGCCTACTAACGGTGTCTTACGCTGCTTGTTCTTCTCCTTCAACTGTAAAAAGCTGAGCCTCAATTTTCACCGTTTCAGATATTAAACTGCATTTTGCCTACTTGTTTAGTTGGGCCTACTAACGTTGTCTGCTGCTCCTTGTTGTTCTCCTCCACTGAACAAAGCTGAGCCTCAATTTTCACCGTTTCAGATATTAAACTGCATTTGGCCTACTTGTTTGGTTTGCCCTTCTAACGATGTCCGCCGCTGCTTGTTGTTCTTCTCCACTGAACAAAGCTGAGCCTCAATTTTCACCGTTTCAGATATTAAACTGCATTTGGCCTACTTGTTTGGTTGGGCCTACTAACGGTGTCTGCCGCTGCATGTTGTTCTCCTACAACTGTAAAAAGCTGATCCTCAATTTTCACTGTTTCAGATATTAAACTGCATTTGGTCTACTTGTTTAGTTGAGCCTACTAAAGGTGTCTGCTGCTCCTTGTTGTTCTCCTCCACTGAACAAAGCTGAGCCTCAATATTCACCGTTTCAGATATTAAACTGCATTTGGCCAACTTGTTTGGTTTGCCCTTCTAACGATGTCCGCCGCTGCTTGTTGTTCTCCTTCAACTGTACAAAGCTGATCCTCAATTTTCTCCATTTCAGATATTAAACTGCATTTGGCCTACTTGTTTGGTTGGGCCTACTAACGGTGTCTGCCGCTGCTTGTTGTTCTCCTAGAACTGTACAAAGCTGATCCTCAATTTTCACCATTTCAGATATTAAACTGCATTTGGCCAACTTGTTTGGTTGGGCCTACTAACGGTGTCTTACGCTGCTTGTTGTTCTCCTTCAACTGTACAAAGCTGAGCCTCAATTTTCACCGTTTCAGATATTAAACTGCATTTGGCTTACTTGTTTGGTTTGGCATTCTAACGATGTCTGCCGCTGCTTGTTGCTCTTCTCCACTGGACAAAGCTGAGCCTCAATTTTCACCGTTTCAGATATTAAACTGCATTTGGCCTACTTGTTTGGTTGGGCCTACTAACGGTGTCTGCCGCTGCTTGTTGTTCTCCTACAACTGTACAAAGCTGATCCTCAATTTTCACCATTTCAGATATTGAACTGCATTTGGCCTACTTCTTTGGTTGGGCCCACTAACGGTGTCTGCCGCTGCTTGTTGTTCTCCTTCAACTGTACAAAGCTGATCCTCAATTTTCACCATTTCAGATATTAAACTGCATTTGGCCTACCTGTTTGGTTGGGCCTACTAACGGTGTCTGCCGCTGCTTGTTGTTCTCCTTCATTTGTACAAAGCTGAGCCTCAATTTTCACCGTTTCAGATATTAAACTGCATTTGGCCTACTTGTTTAGTTGGGCCTACTAACGCTGTCTGCTGCTCCTTGTTGTTCTCCTCCACTGAACAAAGCTGAGCCTCAATTTTCACCGTTTCAGATATTAAACTGCATTTGGCCTACTTGTTTGGTTTGGCCTTCTAACGATGTCTGCCACTGCTTGTTGTTCTTCTCCACTGAACAAAGCTGAGCCTCAATTTTCACCATTTCAGATATTAAACTGCATTTGGCCTACTTGTTTGGTTGGGCCTACTAACGGTGTCTGCCACTGGTTGTTGTTCTCCTTCAACTGTACAAAGCTGAGCCTCAATTTTCACCATTTCAGATAAGAAACTGCATTTGGCGTACTTGTTTAGTTTGGCCTTCTAACGGTGTCTGACGCTGCTTGTTGTTCTCCTCCACTGAACAAAGCTGAGCCTCAATTTTCACAATTTCAGATATTAAACTGCAGTTGGCCTACTTGTTTGGTTGGGCCTACTAACGGTGTCTGCCGCTGCTTGTTGTTCTCCTTCAATTGTACAAACCTGAGTCTCAATTTTCACCGTTTCAGATATTAAACTGCATTTGGCCTACTTGTTTGGTTTGGCCATATAACGATGTCTGCCGCTGCTTGTTGTTCTTCTCCACTGAACAAAGCTGAGCCTCAATTTTCACCGTTTCAGATATTAAACTGCAGTTGGCCTACTTGTTTGATTGGGCCTACTAACGGTGTCTGCCGCTCCTTGTTATTCTTCTCCACTGAACAAACCTGAGCCTCAATTTTCACCGTTTCAGATATTAAACTGCATTTGGCCTACTTGTTTGGTTGGGCCTACTAACGGTGTCTGCCGCTGCTTGTTGTTCTCCTAGAACTGTACAAAGCTGATCCTCAATTTTCACCATTTCAGATATTAAACTGCATTTGGCCAACTTGTTTGGTTGGGCCTACTAACGGTGTCTTATGCTGCTTGTTGTTCTCCTTCAACTGTACAAAGCTGAGCCTCAATTTTCACCGTTTCAGATATTAAACTGCATTTGGCCTACTTGTTTGGTTTGGCATTCTAACGATGTCTGCCGCTGCTTGTTGCTTTTCTCCACTGGACAAAGCTGAGCCTCAATTTTCACCGTTTCAGATATTAAACTGCATTTGGCCTACTTGTTTGGTTGGGCCTACTAACGGTGTCTGCCGCTGCTTGTTGTTCTCCTACAACTGTACAAAGCTGATCCTCAATTTTCACCATTTCAGATATTGAACTGCATTTGGCCTACTTCTTTGGTTGGGCCCACTAACGGTGTCTGCCGCTGCTTGTTGTTCTCCTTCAACTGTACAAAGCTGATCCTCAATTTTCACCATTTCAGATATTAAACTGCATTTGGCCTACCTGTTTGGTTGGGCCTACTAACGGTGTCTGCCGCTGCTTGTTGTTCTCCTTCATTTGTACAAAGCTGAGCCTCAATTTTCACCGTTTCAGATATTAAACTGCATTTGGCCTACTTGTTTAGTTGGGCCTACTAACGCTGTCTGCTGCTCCTTGTTGTTCTCCTCCACTGAACAAAGCGGAGCCTCAATTTTCACCGTTTCAGATATTAAACTGCATTTGGCCTACTTGTTTGGTTTGGCCTTCTAACGATGTCTGCCACTGCTTGTTGTTCTTCTCCACTGAACAAAGCTGAGCCTCAATTTTCACCATTTCAGATATTAAACTGCATTTGGCCTACTTGTTTGGTTGGGCCTACTAACGGTGTCTGCCACTGGTTGTTGTTCTCCTTCAACTGTACAAAGCTGAGCCTCAATTTTCACCATTTCAGATAAGAAACTGCATTTGGCCTACTTGTTTAGTTTGGCCTTCTAACGGTGTCTGACGCTGCTTGTTGTTCTCCTCCACTGAACAAAGCTGAGCCTCAATTTTCACAATTTCAGATATTAAACTGCAGTTGGCCTACTTGTTTGGTTGGGCCTACTAACGGTGTCTGCCGCTGCTTGTTGTTCTTCTCCACTGAACAAAGCTGAGCCTCAATTTTCACCATTTCAGATATTAAACTGCAGTTGGCCTACTTTTTTGGTTGGGCCTACTAACGGTGTCTGCCGCTGCTTGTTGTTCTCCTTCAATTGTACAAAGCTGAGCCTCAATTTTCACCGTTTCAGATATTAAACTGCATTTGGCCTACTTGTTTGGTTTAGCCTTCTAATGGTGTCTGCCGCTGCTTGTTGTTCTCCGCCACTGAACAAAGCTGAGCCTCAATTTTCATCATTCCAGATATTAAACTGCATTTGGCCAACTTGTTTGGTTGGGCCTACTAACGGTGTCTTACGCTGCTTGTTGTTCTCCTTCAACTGTACAAAGCTGAGCCTCAATTTTCACCGTTTCAGATATTAACCTGCATTTGGCCTACTTCTTTGGTTTGCCCTTCTAACGATGTCTGCCGCTGCTTGTTGTTCTTCTCCACTGAACAAAGCTGATCCTCAATTTTCACCATTTCAGATATTAAACTGCATTTGGCCAACTTGTTTGTTTGGGCCTACTAACGATGTCTGCCGCTGCTTGTTGTTCTTCTCCACTGAACAAAGCTGAGCCTCAATTTTCACCATTTCAGATATTAAACTGCATTTGGCCTACTTGTTTGGATGGGCCTACTAACGGTGTCTGCCGCTGCTTGTTGTTCTCCTTCAATTGTACAAAGCTGAGCCTCAATTTTCACTGTTTCAGATATTAAACTGCATTTGGCCTACTTGTTTAGTTGGGCCTACTAACGGTGTCTGCAGCTCCTTGTTGTTCTCCACTGAACAAATTTGAGCCTCAAATTTCACTGTTTCAGATATTAAACTGCATTTTGCCTACATGTTTGGTTTGGCCTACTAACGGTGTCTGCCGATCCTTGTTGTTCTCCTCCACTGAACAAAGCTGAGCCTCAATTTTCACTGTTTTAGATATTAAACTGCATTTTGCTTACTTGTTTGGTTAGGCCTACTAACGGTGTCTTGCTACGTTCACATTTGCGTTGTTGGGCACAGCGTCGTCGATGCAACCCACAACGCATATACACAACATAGCGTTTTCTAACGCATGCATTGTCATAAAATAGTAAAGTTCAGGAATTTTGGCGCAGTGAAAACGCTACAAGTAGCATCATCTGCGCCCTGTATGGTGCATCAAAATGATGCATGCGTTGTAAAACGCATTACAACGCATACCGGCGCATGTCCATGCGCCCCCATGTTAAAGATAGGGGAGCATGACGCATGCGTCGGTATCAGTCGACGACGCTGTGCCCTACAACGCAAATGTGAACATACCATCTGCCACTGCTTGTTGTTCTCCTTCAACTGTACAAAGCTGAGCCTCAATTTTCACCGTTTCAGATATTAAACTGCATTTGGCCTACTTGTTTGGTCTTGCCTTCTAAAGTTGTCTGTGGCTGCTTGTTGTTCTAGTCCACTGAACAAAGCTGAGCCTCAATTTTCTCCATTTCAGATATTAATCTGCATTTGGCCTACTTGTTTGGTTGGGCGTATTAACGGTGTCTGCTGCTCCTTGCTTTTCTCCTCCACTGAACAAAGCTGAGCCTCAATTTTCTCCGTTTCAGATATTAAACTGCATTTGGCCAACTTGTTTTGTTGGGCCTACTAATGGTGTCTGCCGCTGCTTGTTGTTCTCCTTCAACTGTTCAAAGCTGAGCCTAAAATTTTCACCATTTAAGATATTAAACTGCATTTGGCCTACTTGTTTAGTTGGGCGTACCAACGGTGTCTGCCGCTACTTTTTGTTCTCCTTCAACTGTACAAAGCTGATCCTCAATTTTCACCATTTCAGATATTAAACTGCATTTGGCCTACTTGTTTGGTTGGGCCTACTAACGGTGTCTGCCGCTGCTTGTTGTTCTCCTTCAACTGTACAAAGCTGTTCATCAATTTTCACCATTTCAGATATTAAACTGCATTTGGCCTACTTGTTTGGTTGGGCCTACTAACGGTGTCTGCCGCTGCTTGTTGTTCTCCTTCAATTGTACAAAGCAGAGCCTCAATTTTCACCGTTTCAGATATTAAACTGCATTTGGCCTACTTATTTAGTTGGGCCTACTAACGCTGTCTGCTGCTCCTTGTTGTTCTCCTCCACTGAACAAAGCTGAGCCTCAATTTTCAACGTTTCAGATATTAAACAGCATTTGGCCTACTTGTTTGGTTTGGCCTACTAAAGGTGTCTGCCACTGGTTGTTGTTCTCCTTCAACTGTACAAAGCTGAGCCTCAATTTGCACCATTTCAGATATTTAACTGCATTTGGCCTACCTGTTTAGTTGGGCGTACCAACGGTGTCTGCCGCTCCTTTTTTTTCTCCTTCAACTATACAAAGCTGAGCCTCAATTTTCACCGTTTCAGATATGAAACTGCATTTGGCCTACTTGTTTAGTTTGGCCTTCTAACGGTGTCTGACGCTGCTTGTTGTTCTCCTCCACTGAACAAAGCTGAGCCTCAATTTTCTCCATTTCAGATATTAAACTGCAGTTGGCCTACTTGTTTGGTTGGGCCTACTAACGGTGTCTGCCGCTGCTTGTTGTTCTCCTTCAATTGTACAAAGCTGAGCCTCAATTTTCACCATTTCAGATATTAAACTGCAGTTGGCCTACTTTTTTGGTTGGGCCTACTAACGGTGTCTGCCGCTGCTTGTTGTTCTCCTTCAATTGTACAAAGCTGAGCCTCAATTTTCACCGTTTCAGATATTAAACTGCATTTGGCCTACTTGTTTGGTTTAGCCTTCTAATGGTGTCTGCCGCTGCTTGTTGTTCTCCGCCACTGAACAAAGCTGAGCCTCAATTTTCATCATTCCAGATATTAAACTGCATTTGGCCAACTTGTTTGGTTGGGCCTACTAACGGTGTCTTACGCTGCTTGTTGTTCTCCTTCAACTGTACAAAGCTGAGCCTCAATTTTCACCGTTTCAGATATTAAACTGCATTTGGCCTACTTGTTTGGTTTGTCCTTCTAACGATGTCCGCCGCTGCTTGTTGTTCTTCTCCACTGAACAAAGCTGACCCTCAATTTTCACCGCTTTATATATTAAACTGCATTTGGCCTACTTGTTTGGTTGGGCCTACTAACGGTGTCTGCCGCTGCTTGTTCTTCTCCTTCAATTGTACAAAGCTGAGCCTCAATTTTCACCGTTTCAGATATTAAACTGCATTTGGCCTACTTGTTTAGTTGGGCCTACTAACGGTGTCTGCTGCTCCTTGTTGTTCTCCTCCACTGAACAAAGCTGAGCCTCAATTTTAACTGTTTCAGACATTAAACTGCATTTGGCCTACTGGTTTGGTTTGGCCTTCTAACGATGTCTGCCGCTGCTTGTTGTTCTTCTCCACTGAACAAAGCTGAGCCTCAATTTTCACCATTTCAGATATTAAACTGCATTTGGCCTACTTGTTTGGTTGGGCCTACTAACGGTGTCTGCTGCTGGTTGTTGTTCTCCTTCAACTGTACAAAGCTGAGCCTCAATTTGCACCATTTCAGATATTAAACTGCATTTGGCCTACTTGTTTAGTTGGGCGTACCAACGGTGTCTGCTGCTCCTTTTTGTTCTCCTTCAACTGTACAAAGCGGAGCCTCAATTTTCACCATTTCAGATATTAAACTGCATTTGGCCTACTTGTTTGGTTGGGCCTACCAACGCTGTCTGCCGCTGCTTGTTGGTCTCCTAAAACTGTAAAAAGCTGATCCTCAATTTTCACCATTTCAGATATTAAACTGCATTTGACCTACTTGTTTGGATGGGCCTACTAACGGTGTATGCCGCTCCTTGTTGTTCTTCTTCAATTGTACAAAGCTGAGCCTCAATTTTCACTGTTTCAGATATTAAACTGCATTTGGCCTACTTGTTTAGTTGGGCCTACTAACGGTGTCTGCAGCTCCTTGTTGTTCTCCACTGAACAAATTTGAGCCTCAATTTTCACTGTTTCAGATATTAAACTGCATTTTGCCTACATGTTTGGTTTGGCCTACTAACGGTGTCTGCCGATCCTTGTTGTTCTCCTCCACTGAACAAAGCTGAGCCTCAATTTTCACTGTTTTAGATATTAAACTGCATTTTGCTTACTTGTTTGGTTAGGCCTACTAACGGTGTCTTGCTACGTTCACATTTGCGTTGTTGGGCGCAGCGTCGTCGATGCAACCCACAACGCATATACACAACATAGCGTTTTCTAACGCATGCGTTGTCATAAAATAGTAAAGTTCAGGAATTTTGGCGCAGTGAAAACGCTACAAGTAGCATCATCTGCGCCCTGTATGGTGCATCAAAATGATGCATGCGTTGTAAAACACATTACAACGCATACCGGCGCATGTCCATGCGCCCCCATGTTAAAGATAGGGGAGCATGACGCATGCGTCGGTATCAGTCGACGACGCTGTGCCCTACAACGCAAATGTGAACATACCATCTGCCACTGCTTGTTGTTCTCCTTCAACTGTACAAAGCTGAGCCTCAATTTTCACCGTTTCAGATATTAAACTGCATTTGGCCTACTTGTTTGGTCTTGCCTTCTAAAGTTGTCTGTGGCTGCTTGTTGTTCTAGTCCACTGAACAAAGCTGAGCCTCAATTTTCTCCATTTCAGATATTAAACTGCATTTGGCCTACTTGTTTGGTTGGGCGTATTAACGGTGTCTGCTGCTCCTTGCTTTTCTCCTCCACTGAACAAAGCTGAGCCTCAATTTTCTTCGTTTCAGATATTAAACTGCATTTGGCCAACTTGTTTTGTTGGGCCTACTAATGGTGTCTGCCGCTGCTTGTTGTTCTCCTTCAACTGTTCAAAGCTGAGCCTAAAATTTTCACCATTTAAGATATTAAACTGCATTTGGCCCACTTGTTTGGTTGGGCCTACTAACGGTGTCTGCCGCTGGTTGTTGTTCTCCTTCAACTGTACAAGGCTGAGCATCAATTTTCACCATTTCAGATATTAAACTGCATTTGGCCTACTTGTTTAGTTGGGCGTACCAACGGTGTCTGCCGCTACTTTTTGTTCTCCTTCAACTGTACAAAGCTGATCCTCAATTTTCACCATTTCAGATATTAAACTGCATTTGGCCTACTTGTTTGGTTGGGCCTACTAACGGTGTCTGCCGCTGCTTTTTGTTCTCCTTCAACTGTACAAAGCTGTTCATCAATTTTCACCATTTCAGATATTAAACTGCATTTGGCCTACTTGTTTGGTTGGGCCTACTAACGGTGTCTGCCGCTGCTTGTTGTTCTCCTTCAATTGTACAAAGCAGAGCCTCAATTTTCACCGTTTCAGATATTAAACTGCATTTGGCCTACTTATTTAGTTGGGCCTACTAACGCTGTCTGCTGCTCCTTGTTGTTCTCCTCCACTGAACAAAGCTGAGCCTCAATTTTCAACGTTTCAGATATTAAACAGCATTTGGCCTACTTGTTTGGTTTGGCCTACTAACGGTGTCTGCCACTGGTTGTTGTTCTCCTTCAACTGTACAAAGCTGAGCCTCAATTTTCACCGTTTCAGATATTTAACTGCATTTGGCCTACTTGTTTAGTTGGGCGTACCAACGGTGTCTGCCGCTCCTTTTTGTTCTCCTTCAACTGTACAAAGCTGAGCCTCAATTTTCACCGTTTCAGATATGAAACTGCATTTGGCCTACTTGTTTAGTTTGGCCTTCTAACGGTGTCTGACGCTGCTTGTTGTTCTCCTCCACTGAACAAAGCTGAGCCTCAATTTTCTCCATTTCAGATATTAAACTGCAGTTGGCCTACTTGTTTGGTTGGGCCTACTAACGGTGTCTGCCGCTGCTTGTTGTTCTCCTTCAATTGTACAAAGCTGAGCCTCAATTTTCACCATTTCAGATATTAAACTGCAGTTGGCCTACTTTTTTGGTTGGGACTACTAACGGTGTCTGCCGATGCTTGTTGTTCTCCTTCAATTGTACAAAGCTGAGCCTTAATTTTCACCGTTTCAGATATTAAACTGCATTTGGCCTACTTGTTTGGTTTAGCCTTCTAATGGTGTCTGCCGCTGCTTGTTGTTCTCCGCCACTGAACAAAGCTGAGCCTCAATTTTAATCATTCCAGATATTAAACTGCATTTGGCCAACTTGTTTGGTTGGGCCTACTAACGGAGTCTTACGCTGCTTGTTGTTCTCCTTCAACTGTACAAAGCTGAGCCTCAATTTTCACCGTTTCAGATATTAAACTGCATTTGGCCTACTTGTTTGGTTGGGCCTACTAACGGTGTCTGCCGCTGCTTGTTGTTCTCCTTCAATTGTACAAAGCTGAGCCTCAATTTTCACCGTTTCAGATATTAAACTGCATTTGGCCTACTTGTTCGGTTGGGCCTACTAACGGTGTCTGCCGCTGCTTGTTGGTCTCCTACAACTGTAAAAAGCTGATCCTCAATTTTCACCATTTCAGATATTAAACTGCATTTGGCCTACTTGTTTAGTTGGGACTACTAACGGTGTATGCTGCTGCTTGTTGTTCTCCTCCACTGAACAAAGCTGAGCCTCAATTTTCACCGTTTCAGATATTAAACTGCATTTGGCCTACTTGTTTGGTTGGGCCTACTAACGGTGTCTGCCGCTGCTTGTTGTTCTCCTTCAATTGTACAAAGCTGAGCCTCAATTTTCACCATTTCAGATATTAAACTGCAGTTGGCCTACTTTTTTGGTTGGGCCTACTAACGGTGTCTGCCGCTGCTTGTTGTTCTCCTTCAATTGTACAAAGCTGAGCCTCAATTTTCACCGTTTCAGATATTAAACTGCATTTGGCCTACTTGTTTGGTTTAGCCTTCTAATGGTGTCTGCCGCTGCTTGTTGTTCTCCGCCACTGAACAAAGCTGAGCCTCAATTTTCATCATTCCAGATATTAAACTGCATTTGGCCAACTTGTTTGGTTGGGCCTACTAACGGTGTCTTACGCTGCTTGTTGTTCTCCTTCAACTGTACAAAGCTGAGCCTCAATTTTCACCGTTTCAGATATTAACCTGCATTTGGCCTACTTCTTTGGTTTGCCCTTCTAACGATGTCTGCCGCTGCTTGTTGTTCTTCTCCACTGAACAAAGCTGAGCCTCAATTTTCACCGTTTCAGATATTAAACTGCATTTGGCCTACTTGTTTGGTTGGGCCTACTAACGGTGTCTACCGCTGCTTTTTGGTCTCCAACAACTGTAAAAAGCTGATCCTCAATTTTCACCATTTCAGATATTAAACTGCATTTGGCCTACTTGTTTGGTTGGGCCTACTAACGGTGTATGCTGCTCCTTGTTGTTCTCCTCCACTGAACAAAGCTGAGCCTCAATTTTCACCGTTTCAGATATTAAACTGCATTTGGCCTACTTGTTTGGTTTGGCCTTCTAATGATGTCTGCCGCTACTTGTTGTTCTTCTCCACTGAACAAAGCTGAGCCTCAATTTTCACCGTTTCAGATATTAAACTGCATTTGGCCTACTTGTTTGGTTGGGCCTACTAACAGTGTCTGCCGCTGCTTGTTGTTCTCCTTCAATTGTACAAAGCAGAGCCTCAATTTTCACCGTTTCAGATATTAAACTGCATTTGGCCTACTTATTTAGTTGGGCCTACTAACGCTGTCTGCTGCTCCTTGTTGTTCTCCTCCACTGAACAAAGCTGAGCCTCAATTTTCAACGTTTCAGATATTAAACAGCATTTGGCCTACTTGTTTGGTTTGGCCTACTAACGGTGTCTGCCACTGGTTGTTGTTCTCCTTCAACTGTACAAAGCTGAGCCTCAATTTTCACCGTTTCAGATATTTAACTGCATTTGGCCTACTTGTTTAGTTGGGCGTACCAACGGTGTCTGCCGCTCCTTTTTGTTCTCCTTCAACTGTACAAAGCTGATCCTCAATTTTCACCGTTTCAGATATTAAACTGCATTTGGCCTACTTGTTTGGTTTAACCTTCTAATGGTGTCTGCCGCTGCTTGTTGTTCTCCGCCACTGAACAAAGCTGAGCCTCAATTTTAATCATTCCAGATATTAAACTGCATTTGGCCAACTTGTTTGGTTGGGCCTACTAACGGTGTCTTACGCTGCTTGTTGTTCTCCTTCAACTGTACAAAGCTGAGCCTCAATTTTCACCGTTTCAGATATTAAACTGCATTTGGCCTACTTGTTTGGTTGGGCCTACTAACGGTGTCTGCCGCTGCTTGTTGTTCTCCTTCAATTGTACAAAGCTGAGCCTCAATTTTCACCGTTTCAGATATTAAACTGCATTTGGCCTACTTGTTCGGTTGGGCCTACTAACGGTGTCTGCCGCTGCTTGTTGGTCTCCTACAACTGTAAAAAGCTGATCCTCAATTTTCACCATTTCAGATATTAAACTGCATTTGGCCTACTTGTTTAGTTGGGCCTACTAACGGTGTATGCTGCTGCTTGTTGTTCTCCTCCACTGAACAAAGCTGAGCCTCAATTTTCACCGTTTCAGATATTAAACTGCATTTGGCCTACTTGTTTGGTTGGGCCTACTAACGGTGTCTGCCGCTGCTTGTTGTTCTCCTTCAATTGTACAAAGCTGAGCCTCAATTTTCACCATTTCAGATATTAAACTGCAGTTGGCCTACTTTTTTGGTTGGGCCTACTAACGGTGTCTGCCGCTGCTTGTTGTTCTCCTTCAATTGTACAAAGCTGAGCCTCAATTTTCACCGTTTCAGATATTAAACTGCATTTGGCCTACTTGTTTGGTTTAGCCTTCTAATGGTGTCTGCCGCTGCTTGTTGTTCTCCGCCACTGAACAAAGCTGAGCCTCAATTTTCATCATTCCAGATATTAAACTGCATTTGGCCAACTTGTTTGGTTGGGCCTACTAACGGTGTCTTACGCTGCTTGTTGTTCTCCTTCAACTGTACAAAGCTGAGCCTCAATTTTCACCGTTTCAGATATTTAACCTGCATTTGGCCTACTTCTTTGGTTTGCCCTTCTAACGATGTCTGCCGCTGCTTGTTGTTCTTCTCCACTGAACAAAGCTGAGCCTCAATTTTCACCGTTTCAGATATTAAACTGCATTTGGCCTACTTGTTTGGTTGGGCCTACTAACGGTGTCTGCCGCTGCTTGTTGGTCTCCTACAACTGTAAAAAGCTGATCCTCAATTTTCACCATTTCAGATATTAAACTGCATTTGGCCTACTTGTTTGGTTGGGCCTACTAACGGTGTATGCTGCTCCTTGTTGTTCTCCTCCACTGAACAAAGCTGAGCCTCAATTTTCACCGTTTCAGATATTAAACTGCATTTGGCCTACTTGTTTGGTTTGGCCTTCTAATGATGTCTGCCGCTACTTGTTGTTCTTCTCCACTGAACAAAGCTGAGCCTCAATTTTCACCGTTTCAGATATTAAACTGCATTTGGCCTACTTGTTTGGTTGGGCCTACTAAAGGTGTCTGCCGCTGCTTGTTGTTCTCCTACAACTGCACAAAGCTGATCCTCAATTTTCACCATTTCAGATATTAAACTGCATTTGGCCTTCTTGTTTGGTTGTGCCTACTTACGGTGTCTGCCGCTGCTTGTTGTTCTCCTTCAACTGTACAAAGCTGAGCCTCAATTTTCACCGTTTCAGATATTAAACTGCATTTGGCCTACATGTTTGGTTGGGCCTACTAAGGGTGTCTGCCGCTCCTTGTTGTTCTCCACTGAACAAAGTTGAGCCTCAATTTTCACTGTTTCAGATATTAAACTGCATTTGGCCTACATGTTTGGTTGGGCATACTAACGGTGTCTGCCGATCCTTGTTGTTCTCCTCCACTGAACAAAGCTGAGCCTCAATTTTCACTGTTTTAGATATTAAACTGCATTTGGCCTACTTGTTTGGTTTGGCCTACTAACGGTGTCTTGCTACGTTCACATTTGCGTTGTTGGGCGCAGCGTCGTCGATGCAACCCACAATGCATATACACAACATAGCGTTTTCTAACGCATGCGTTGTCATAAAATAGTAAAGTTCAGGAATTTTGGCGCAGGGAAAACGCTACAAGTAGCATCATCTGCGCCCTGTATGGTGTGTCAAAATGATGCATGCGTCGTAAAACGCATTACCACGCATAGCGGCGAATGTCCATGTGCCCCCCATGTTAAAGATAGGGGAGCATGACGCATGCGTCGGTATCAGTTGACGACGCTGCGCCCTACAACGCAAATGTGAACATACCATCTGCCACTGCTTGTTGTTCTCCTTCAACTGTACAAAGCTGAGCCTCAATTTTCACCATTTCAGATATTAAACTGCATTTGGCCTACTTGTTTGGTTTAGCCTTCTAATGGTGTCTGCCGCTGCTTGTTGTTCTCCTCCACTGAACAAAACTGAGCGTCAATTTTCATCATTCCAGATATTAAACTGCATTTGGCCTACTTGTTTGGTCTTGCCTTCTAACGTTGTCTGCGGCTGCTTGTTGTTCTAGTCCACTGGACAAAGCTGAGCCTCAATTTTCACTGTTTCAGATATTAAACTGCATTTGGCCTACTTGTTTGGTTGGGCCTATTAACAGTGTCTGCTGCTCCTTGCTTTTTTCCTCCACTGAACAAAGCTGAGCCTCAATTTTCTCCGTTTCAGATATTAAACTGCATTTGGCCAAATTGTTTTGTTGGACTTACTAACGGTGTCTGCCGCTGCTTGTTGTTCTCCTTCAACTGTACAAAGCTGAGCCTCAATTTTCACCACTTAAGATATTAAACTGCATTTGGCCTACTTGTTTGGTTGGGCCTACTAACGGTGTCTGCCGCTGGTTGTTGTTCTCCTTCAAATGAACAAAGGCTGAGCCAAAATTTTCACCGTTTCAGATATTAAACTGCATTTGGCCTACTTGTTTAGTTGGGCGTACCGACGGTGTCTGCCGCTCCTTTTTGTTCTCCTTCAACTGTACAAAGCTGAGCCTCAATTTTCACCGTTTCAGAAATGAAACTACATTTGGCCTACTTGTTTAGTTTGGCCTTCTAATGGTGTCTGACGCTGCTTGTTGTTCTCCTCCACTGAACAAAGCTGAGCCTCAATTTTCACCATTTCATATATTAAACTGCAGTTGGCCTACTTGTTTGGTTGGGCCTTCTAACGGTGTCTGCCGCTGGTTGTTGTTCTCCTTCAATTGTACAAAGCTGAGCCTCAATTTTCACTGTTTCAGATATTAAACTGCATTTGGCCTACTTGTGTGGTTGGGCCTAATAACAGTGTCTGCTGCTCCTTGTTGTTCTCCTCCACTGAACAAAGCTGAGCCTCAATTTTCACTGTTTCAGATATTAAACTGCATTTGGCCTACTTGTTTGGTTTGGCCTTCTAACGATGTCTGCCGCTGCTTGTTGTTCTTCTCCACCACTGAACAAAGCTGAGCCTCAATTTTCACTGTTTCAGATATTAAACTGCATTTGGCTTACTTGTGTAGTTGGGCCTAATAACAGTGTCTGCTGCTCTTTGTTGTTCTCCTCCACTGAACAAAGCTGAGCCTCAATTTTCACTGTTTCAGATATTAAACTGCATTTGGCCTACTTGTTTGGTTTGGCCTTCTAACGATGTCTGCCGCTGCTTGTTGTTCTTCTCCACTGAACAAAGCTGAGCCTCAATTTTCACTGTTTCAGATATTAAACTGCATTTGGCCTACTTGTTTGGTTGGGCCAACTAACGGTGTCTGCCGCTGCTTGTTGTTCTCCTTCACTGAACAAAGCTGAGCCTCAATTTTCACCATTTCAGATATTAAACTGCATTTGGCCTACTTGTTTGGTTTAGCCTTCTAATGGTGTCTGCCGCTGCTTGTTGTTCTCCTCCACTGAACAAAACTGAGCGTCAATTTTCATCATTCCAGATATTAAACTGCATTTGGCCAACCTGTTTGGTTGGGCCTACTAACGGTGTCTTACGCTGCTTGTTGTTCTCCTTCAACTGTACAAAGCTGAGCCTCAATTTTCATCGTTTCAGATATTAAACTGCATTTGGCCTACTTGTTTGGTCTTGCCTTCTAACGTTGTCTGCGGCTGCTTGTTGTTCTAGTCCACTGAACAAAGCTGAGCCTCAATTTTCACTGTTTCAGATATTAAACTGCATTTGGCCTACTTGTTTGGTTGGGCCTATTAACAGTGTCTGCTGCTCCTTGCTTTTTTCCTCCACTGAACAAAGCTGAGCCTCAATTTTCTCCGTTTCAGATATTAAACTGCATTTGGCCAAATTGTTTTGTTGGACTTACTAACGGTGTCTGCCGCTGCTTGTTGTTCTCCTTCAACTGTACAAAGCTGAGCCTCAATTTTCACCATTTAAGATATTAAACTGCATTTGGCCTACTTGTTTGGTTGGGCCTACTAACGGTGTCTGCCGCTGGTTGTTGTTCTCCTTCAACTGAACAAAGGCTGAGCCAAAATTTTCACCGTTTCAGATATTAAACTGCATTTGGCCTACTTGTTTAGTTGGGCGTACCGACGGTGTCTGCCGCTCCTTTTTGTTCTCCTTCAACTGTACAAAGCTGAGCCTCAATTTTCACCGTTTCAGAAATGAAACTACATTTGGCCTACTTGTTTAGTTTGGCCTTCTAATGGTGTCTGACGCTGCTTGTTGTTCTCCTCCACTGAACAAAGCTGAGCCTCAATTTTCACCATTTCATATATTAAACTGCAGTTGGCCTACTTGTTTGGTTGGGCCTTCTAACGGTGTCTGCCGCTGGTTGTTGTTCTCCTTCAATTGTACAAAGCTGAGCCTCAATTTTCACTGTTTCAGATATTAAACTGCATTTGGCCTACTTGTGTAGTTGGGCCTAATAACAGTGTCTGCTGCTCCTTGTTGTTCTCCTCCACTGAACAAAGCTGAGCCTCAATTTTCACTGTTTCAGATATTAAACTGCATTTGGCCTACTTGTTTGGTTTAGCCTTCTAATGGTGTCTGCCGCTGCTTGTTGTTCTCCTCCACTGAACAAAACTGAGCGTCAATTTTCATCATTCCAGATATTAAACTGCATTTGGCCAACTTGTTTGGTTGGGCCTACTAACGGTGTCTTACGCTGCTTGTTGTTCTCCTTCAACTGTACAAAGCTGAGCCTCAATTTTCATCGTTTCAGATATTAAACTGCATTTGGCCTACTTGTTTGGTCTTGCCTTCTAACGTTGTCTGCGGCTGCTTGTTGTTCTAGTCCAGTGAACAAAGCTGAGCCTCAATTTTCACTGTTTCAGATATTAAACTGCATTTGGCCTACTTGTTTGGTTGGGCCTATTAACAGTGTCTGCTGCTCCTTGCTTTTTTCCTCCACTGAACAAAGCTGAGCCTCAATTTTCTCCGTTTCAGATATTAAACTGCATTTGGCCAAATTGTTTTGTTGGACTTACTAACGGTGTCTGCCGCTGCTTGTTGTTCTCCTTCAACTGTACAAAGCTGAGCCTCAATTTTCACCATTTAAGATATTAAACTGCATTTGGCCTACTTGTTTGGTTGGGCCTACTAACGGTGTCTGCCGCTGGTTGTTGTTCTCCTTCAACTGAACAAAGGCTGAGCCAAAATTTTCACCGTTTCAGATATTAAACTGCATTTGGCCTACTTGTTTAGTTGGGCGTACCGACGGTGTCTGCCGCTCCTTTTTGTTCTCCTTCAACTGTACAAAGCTGAGCCTCAATTTTCACCGTTTCAGAAATGAAACTACATTTGGCCTACTTGTTTAGTTTGGCCTTCTAATGGTGTCTGACGCTGCTTGTTGTTCTCCTCCACTGAACAAAGCTGAGCCTCAATTTTCACCATTTCATATATTAAACTGCAGTTGGCCTACTTGTTTGGTTGGGCCTTCTAACGGTGTCTGCCGCTGGTTGTTGTTCTCCTTCAATTGTACAAAGCTGAGCCTCAATTTTCACTGTTTCAGATATTAAACTGCATTTGGCCTACTTGTGTAGTTGGGCCTAATAACAGTGTCTGCTGCTCCTTGTTGTTCTCCTCCACTGAACAAAGCTGAGCCTCAATTTTCACTGTTTCAGATATTAAACTGCATTTGGCCTACTTGTTTGGTTTGGCCTTCTAACGATGTCTGCCGCTGCTTGTTGTTCTTCTCCACCACTGAAAAAAGCTGAGCCTCAATTTTCACTGTTTCAGATATTAAACTGCATTTGGCTTACTTGTGTAGTTGGGCCTAATAACAGTGTCTGCTGCTCTTTGTTGTTCTCCTCCACTGAACAAAGCTGAGCCTCAATTTTCACTGTTTCAGATATTAAACTGCATTTGGCCTACTTGTTTGGTTTGGCCTTCTAACGATGTCTGCCGCTGCTTGTTGTTCTTCTCCACTGAACAAAGCTGAGCCTCAATTTTCACTGTTTCAGATATTAAACTGCATTTGGCCTACTTGTTTGGTTGGGCCAACTAACGGTGTCTGCCGCTGCTTGTTGTTCTCCTACAACTGTACAAAGCTGATCCTCAAGTTTTGCCATTTCAGATATTAAACTGTATTTGGCCTACTTGTTTGGTTGTGCCTACTAACAGTGTCTGCCGCTGCTTGTTGTTCTCTTTCAATTGTACAAAGCTGAGCCTCAATTTTCACCATTTCAGATATTAAACTGCATTTGGCCTACTTGTTTAGTTGGGCCGACTAACGGTGTTTGCTGCTCCTTGTTGTTCTCCTCCACTGAACAAAGCTGAGCCTCAATTTTCACCGTTTCAGATATTAAACTGCATTTGGCCTACTTGTTTGGTTTGTCCTTCTAACGATGTCCGCCGCTGCTTGTTGTTCTTCTCCACTGAACAAAGCTGAGCCTCAATTTTCACCGTTTTATATATTAAACTGCATTTGGCCTACTTGTTTGGTTGGGCCTACTAACGGTGTCTGCCGCTGCTTGTTCTTCTCCTTCAATTGTACAAAGCTGAGCCTCAATTTTCACCGTTTCAGATATTAAACTGCATTTGGCCTACTTGTTTAGTTGGGCCTACTAACGGTGTCTGCTGCTCCTTGTTGTTCTCCTCCACTGAACAAAGCTGAGCCTCAATTTTAACTGTTTCAGACATTAAACTGCATTTGGCCTACTGGTTTGGTTTGGCCTTCTAACGATTTCTGCCGCTGCTTGTTGTTCTTCTCCACTGAACAAAGCTGAGCTTCAATTTTCACCATTTCAGATATTAAACTGCATTTGGCCTACTTGTTTGGTTGGGCCTACTAACGGTGTCTGCTGCTGGTTGTTGTTCTCCTTCAACTGTACAAAGCTGAGCCTCAATTTGCACCGTTTCAGATATTAAACTGCATTTGGCCTACTTGTTTAGTTGGGCGTACCAACGGTGTCTGCCGCTCCTTTTTGTTCTCCTTCAACTGTACAAAGCGGAGCCTCAATTTTCACCGTTTCAGATATGAAACTGCATTTGGCCTACTTGTTTAGTTTGGCCTTCTAACGGTGTCTGATGCTGCTTGTTGTTCTCCTCCACTGAACAAAGCTGAGCCTCAATTTTCACCATTTCAGATATTAAACTGCAGTTGGCCTACTTGTTTGGTTGGGCCTACTAACAGTGTCTGCCGCTGCTTGTTGTTCTCCTTCAATTGTACAAAGCTGAGCCTCAATTTTCACCTTTTCAGATATTAAACTGCAGTTGGCCTACTTGTTTGGTTGGGCCTACTAACGGTGTCTGCCGCTGCTTGTTGTTCTCCTTCAATTGTACAAAGCTGAGCCTCAATTTTCACCGTTTCAGATATTAAACTGCATTTGGCCTACTTGTTTAGTTTAGCGTACCAACGGTGTCTGCCGCTCCTTTTTGTTCTCCTTCAACTGTACAAAGCTGAGCCTCAATTTTCACCGTTTCAGATATGAAACTGCATTTGGTCTACTTGTTTAGTTTGGCCTTCTAACGATGTCTGCCACTGCTTGTAGTTCTTCTCCACTGAACAAAGCTGAGCCTCAATTTTTACCGTTTCAGATATTAAACTGCATTTGGCCTCCTTGTTTGGTTGGGCCTACTAACGGTGTCTGCCGCTGCTTGTTGTTCTCCTTCAACTGTACAAAGCTGATCCTCAATTTTCACCATTTCAGATATTAAACTGCATTTGGCCTTCTTGTTTGGTTGGGCCTACTTACGGTGTCTGCCGCTGCTTGTTGTTCTCCTTCAACTGTACAAAGCTGAGCCTCAATTTTCACCGTTTCAGATATTAAACTGCATTTGGCCTACATGTTTGGTTGGGCCTACTAAGGGTGTCTGCCGCTCCTTGTTGTTCTCCACTGAACAAAGTTGAGCCTCAATTTTCACTGTTTCAGATATTAAACTGCATTTGGCCTACATGTTTGGTTGGGCATACTAACGGTGTCTGCCGATCCTTGTTGTTCTCCTCCACTGAACAAAGCTGAGCCTCAATTTTCACTGTTTTAGATATTAAACTGCATTTGGCCTACTTGTTTGGTTAGGCCTACTAACGGTGTCTTGCTACGTTCACATTTGCGTTGTTGGGCGCAGCGTCGTCGATGCAACCCACAATGCATATACACAACATAGCGTTTTCTAACGCATGCGTTGTCATAAAATAGTAAAGTTCAGGAATTTTGACGCAGGGAAAACGCTACAAGTAGCATCATCTGCGCCCTGTATGGTGTGTCAAAATGATGCATGCGTCGTAAAACGCATTACCACGCATAGCGGCGAATGTCCATGTGCCCCCCATGTTAAAGATAGGGGAGCATGACGCATGCGTCGGTATCAGTTGACGACGCTGCGCCCTACAACGCAAATGTGAACATACCATCTGCCACTGCTTGTTGTTCTCCTTCAACTGTACAAAGCTGAGCCTCAATTTTCACCATTTCAGATATTAAACTGCATTTGGCCTAGTTGTTTGGTTGGTCCTACTAACGGTGTCTGCCGCTCCTTGTTCTTCTCCTTCACTAAACAAAACTGAGCCTCAATTTTCACCATTTCAGATATTAAACTGCATTTGGCCTACTTGTTTGATTTAGCCTTCTAATGGTGTCTGCCGCTGCTTGTTGTTCTCCTCCACTGAACAAAACTGAGCGTCAATTTTCATCATTCCAGATATTAAACTGCATTTGGCCAACTTGTTTGGTTGGGCCTACTAACGGTGTCTTACGCTGCTTGTTGTTCTCCTTCAACTGTACAAAGCTGAGCCTCAATTTTCATCGTTTCAGATATTAAACTGCATTTGGCCTACTTGTTTGGTCTTGCCTTCTAACGTTGTCTGCGGCTGCTTGTTGTTCTAGTCCACTGAACAAAGCTGAGCCTCAATTTTCTCCGTTTCAGATATTAAACTGCATTTGGCCAAATTGTTTTGTTGGGCTTACTAACGGTGTCTGCCGCTGCTTGTTGTTCTCCTTCAACTGTACAAAGCTGAGCCTCAATTTTCACCATTTAAGATATTAAACTGCATTTGGCCTACTTGTTTGGTTGGGCCTACTAACGGTGTCTGCCGCTGGTTGTTGTTCTCCTTCAACTGAACAAAGGCTGAGCCTCAATTTTCACCGTTTCAGATATTAAACTGCATTTGGCCTACTTGTTTAGTTGGGCGTACCGACGGTGTCTGCCGCTCCTTTTTGTTCTCCTTCAACTGTACAAAGCTGAGCCTCAATTTTCACCGTTTCAGAAATGAAACTACATTTGGCCTACTTGTTTAGTTTGGCCTTCTAATGGTGTCTGACGCTGCTTGTTGTTCTCCTCCACTAAACAAAGCTGAGCCTCAGTTTTCACCATTTCATATATTAAACTGCAGTTGGCCTACTTGTTTGGTTGGGCCTTCTAACGGTGTCTGCCGCTGGTTGTTGTTCTCCTTCAATTGTACAAAGCTGAGCCTCAATTTTCACTGTTTCAGATATTAAACTGCATTTGGCCTACTTGTGTAGTTGGGCCTATTAACAGTGTCTGCTGCTCCTTGTTGTTCTCCTCCACTGAACAAAGCTGAGCCTCAATTTTCACTGTTTCAGATATTAAACTGCATTTGGCCTACTTGTTTGGTTTGGCCTTCTAACGATGTCTGCCGCTGCTTGTTGTTCTTCTCCACTGAACAAAGCTGAGCCTCAATTTTCACTGTTTCAGATATTAAACTGCATTTGGCTTACTTGTGTAGTTGGGCCTAATAACAGTGTCTGCTGCTCTTTGATGTTCTCCTCCACTGAACAAAGCTGAGCCTCAATTTTCACTGTTTCAGATATTAAACTGCATTTGGCCTACTTGTTTGGTTTGGCCTTCTAACGATGTCTGCCGCTGCTTGTTGTTCTTCTCCACTGAACAAAGCTGAGCCTCAATTTTCACTGTTTCAGATATTAAACTGCATTTGGCCTACTTGTTTGGTTGGGCCAACTAACGGTGTCTGCCGCTGCTTGTTGTTCTCCTACAACTGTACAAAGCTGATCCTCAATTTTTGCCATTTCAGATATTAAACTGTATTTGGCCTACTTGTTTGGTTGTGCCTACTAACAGTGTCTGCCGCTGCTTGTTGTTCTCCTTCAATTGTACAAAGCTGAGCCTCAATTTTCACCATTTCAGATATTAAACTGCATTTGGCCTACTTGTTTAGTTGGGCCGACTAACGGTGTTTGCTGCTCCTTGTTGTTCTCCTCCACTGAACAAAGCTGAGCCTCAATTTTCACCGTTTCAGATATTAAACTGCATTTGGCCTACTTGTTTGGTTTGTCCTTCTAACGATGTCCGCCGCTGCTTGTTGTTCTTCTCCACTGAACAAAGCTGAGCCTCAATTTTCACCGTTTTATATATTAAACTGCATTTGGCCTACTTGTTTGGTTGGGCCTACTAACGGTGTCTGCCGCTGCTTGTTCTTCTCCTTCAATTGTACAAAGCTGAGCCTCAATTTTCACCGTTTCAGATATTAAACTGCATTTGGCCTACTTGTTTAGTTGGGCCTACTAACGGTGTCTGCTGCTCCTTGTTGTTCTCCTCCACTGAACAAAGCTGAGCCTCAATTTTAACTGTTTCAGACATTAAACTGCATTTGGCCTACTGGTTTGGTTTGGCCTTCTAACGATGTCTGCCGCTGCTTGTTGTTCTTCTCCACTGAACAAAGCTGAGCCTCAATTTTCACCATTTCAGATATTAAACTGCATTTGGCCTACTTGTTTGGTTGGGCCTACTAAAGGTGTCTGCTGCTGGTTGTTGTTCTCCTTCAACTGTACAAAGCTGAGCCTCAATTTTCACCGTTTCAGATATTAAACTGCATTTGGCCTACTTGTTTAGTTGGGCGTACCAACGGTGTCTGCCGCTCCTTTTTGTTCTCCTTCAACTGTACAAAGCGGAGCCTCAATTTTCACCGTTTCAGATATGAAACTGCATTTGGCCTACTTGTTTAGTTTGGCCTTCTAACGGTGTCTGATGCTGCTTGTTGTTCTCCTCCACTGAACAAAGCTGAGCCTCAATTTTCACCATTTCAGATATTAAACTGCAGTTGGCCTACTTGTTTGGTTGGGCCTACTAACAGTGTCTGCCGCTGCTTGTTGTTCTCCTTCAATTGTACAAAGCTGAGCCTCAATTTTCACCTTTTCAGATATTAAACTGCAGTCGGCCTACTTGTTTGGTTGGGCCTACTAACGGTGTCTGCCGCTGCTTGTTGTTCTCCTTCAATTGTACAAAGCTGAGCCTCAATTTTCACCGTTTCAGATATTAAACAGCATTTGGCCTACTTGTTTAGTTGGGCGTACCAACGGTGTCTGCCGCTCCTTTTTGTTCTCCTTCAACTGTACAAAGCTGAGCCTCAATTTTCACCGTTTCAGATATGAAACTGCATTTGGCCTACTTGTTTAGTTTGGCCTTCTAACGGTGTCTGATGCTGCTTGTTGTTCTCCTCCACTGACAAAGCTGAGCCTCAATTTTCACCATTTCAGATATTAAACTGCAGTTGGCCTACTTGTTTGGTTGGGCCTACTAACAGTGTCTGCCGCTGCTTGTTGTTCTCCTTCAATTGTACAAAGCTGAGCCTCAATTTTCACCATTTCAGATATTAAACTGCAGTTGGCCTACTTGTTTGGTTGGGCCTACTAACGGTGTCTGCCGCTGGTTGTTGTTCTCCTTCAACTGTACAAAGCTGAGCCTCAATTTTCACCGTTTCAGATATTAAACTGCATTTGGCCTACTTGTTTAGTTTAGCGTACCAACGATGTCTGCCGCTCCTTTTTGTTCTCCTTCAACTGTACAAAGCTGAGCCTCAATTTTCACCGTTTCATATATGAAACTGCATTTGGTCTACTTGTTTAGTTTGGCCTTCTAACGATGTCTGCCACTGCTTGTTGTTCTTCTCCACTGAACAAAGCTGAGCCTCAATTTTCACCGTTTCAGATATTAAACTGCATTTGGCCTACTTGTTTGGTTGGGCCTACTAACGGTGTCTGCCGCTGCTTGTTGTTCTCCTTCAACTGTACAAAGCTGATCCTCAATTTTCACCATTTCAGATATTAAACTGCATTTGGCCTTCTTGTTTGGTTGGGCCTACTTACGGTGTCTGCCGCTGCTTGTTGTTCTCCTTCAACTGTATAAAGCTGAGCCTCAATTTTCACCGTTTCAGATATTAAACTGCATTTGGCCTACATGTTTGGTTGGGCCTACTAAGGATGTCTGCGGCTGCTTGTTGTTCTCCACTGAACAAAGTTGAGTCTCAATTTTCACCGTTTCAGATATTAAACTGCATTTGGCATAATTGTTTGGTTAGGCCTACTAACAGTGTCTTGCTATGTTCACATTTGCATTGTTGTGCGCAGCGTCGATGCAACCCACAACGCATATACACAACGTAGCGTTTTCTGACGCATGCGTTATCATAAAATAGTAAAGTTCAGGAATTTTGGCGCAGGGAAAACGCTACAAGTAGCATCATCTGCACCCTATATGGTGCGTCAAAATGACGCATGCGTCGTAAAACACATTACAACGCATACCAGCGCATGTCCATGCGCCCCCCATGTTAAAGATAGGGGCGCATGAAGCATGCGTCGGTATCCGTCGACGATGCTGCGCCCTACAACACAAGTGTGAACATACCATCTGCCACTGCTTGTTGTTCTCCTTCAACTGTACAAAGCTGAGCCTCAATTTTCACTGTTTCAGATATTAAACTGCATTTGGCCTACTTGTTTGGTTGGGCCTACTAACTGTGTCTGTCGCTCCTTGTTGTTCTCCTCCACTGAACAAAACTGAGCCTCAATTTTCACCAATTCAGATATTAAACTGCAGTTGGCCTACTTGTTTGGTTGGGCCTTCTAACGGTGTCTGCCACTCCTTGTTGTTCTCCTTCACTGAACAAAGCTGAGCCTCAATTTTCACCGTTTCAGATATTAAACTGCATTTGGCCTACTTGTTTGGTTGGGCCTACTAACGGTGTCTGCCGCTGCTTGTTTGTTCTCCTTCAACTGTACAAAGCTGAGCCTCAATTTTCACCGTTTCAGATATTAAACTGCATTTGGCCTACTTGTTTGGTTTGGCCTTCTAACGGTGTCTACCGCTGCTTGTTGTTCTCCTCCACTGAACAAAGCTGAGTGTTACGCCCACAGGGTGTGACAAGGTAAAGTGGACTCACTAGACCACTGATGGTGCAGTGGCGGCTGTATACCCGATACTCAAAAGACAGGAGAGTAGATCTCATAAACCAAAAGATATTTATTAACAAAAAGGAAACAGGTGTCAGAGGGAGAGAACCTCTGGATCACAGCACTGTACCACGTAGTGGAGCAGCGGGCAAGGTGTACCCCTATACAGGGATTCCCCCGTCACAACACCAGGTGGCCTGAATGCTACGAATCCAGGACCAGAGGACGACCCATACTGACAAACTAGCAACACAGTAGAATACTTGAGCCAGCTGGTGGGGACAATCCCAGAAGCTCCATGAAATCCAGCAAGGTAGTTTCCACTGGTAGCAGGGTCTGGAGGATTCTGTGAGGAGAGGCAAGACAACCTGGAGTGAGAACCGGAGAGACCAGAGAAGTCCAGAATGGGATTCACCAGAAGAGGACTCTGTGGAAATAGAGATATAAGTAAAGTGCAGAGCACAGCAGAGCGTGGCCTGAAGCTGCGGCAACAATCCAAAGAATGAACACATAGCCCAGGCACCTCCCTAAAGGGGAGGGTGCTTTTTATGCACAGAGCATCATAACACAGACCGCCCTAATAGCGAACAGGTGTCCTGCTGTTTCAAGTATGTGCAGGAAGCGGGGCGCGGCTCCTAAGAGCATTTCCAGGAGACCTGCCAAGAGGATGCAGGTTCTTAGCAGAGAAAGAAGCCGCAGATCATCTGGAGCCACGGACAGGGTGAGTAAGGCTGTGTGATAGGTGCCGGTCTCCCTGCACAGCGGAGACCGAACCTGCGGCTGAGGGCATGACACTGAGCCTCAATTTTCACCGTTTCAGATATTAAACTGCATTTGGCCTACTTGTTTGGTTGGGCCTACTAACGGTGTCTGCCGCTCCTTGCTTTTCTCCTCCACTGAACAAAGCAATGCCGCCTGTCTACTCCTGTTGCCAATTTTGAACTGCATTTAGCCTACTTACTTATTTGAGCCTAGTAACTGTGTCAGCCACTCCTTAAAGTTGTACTCCACTGAACAAAGCAATGCCGCCTGTCTACTCCTGTTACCAATTTTGAACTGCTTTTAGCCTACTTTTTTTTATTTTGGGCCTATATCTGTGTTTCCTTCTCATCCTGCCCACTGCCCAGCCACTGCTAGGTGAGTCTGCTGGTACATTGACCCAGACCACTACATTCCCCTTGCACTCTACACAGCCTGAATCTGACCCTGCTGAAAGTCAGGTTCCCCTTCCCGCATACTATACCACCTTACACGGGGACAAAGAGGAAGGTGCAGATGAAAGTGCAGGTTCCTTCATCAGGTGGGGGGCATACTCGTTGGCACTGGCACAGGGCCCCTCATAGTACGCAAAAGTGTCTCTGGCAGTGGGAGGCGCCGCCCGCCGTCAAACACACTGCCATACTATGCGGGGCCCTGTGCCAGTGCCAACTAGTGCCCCCCCGTTTGCTCAGGATTGCAGCACTTGCAAAGTTGAAATACTTACCTCTCCCTGCTACACCGCCGTGACGTAATCCGCGTTTCCCGGGCCCACGAAAATCTTGAGCCAGCCCTACGCCCCCACAACTTTAGCCAAATGAGCCCCTGTTTTCAATGCCTAACTATTATTATAAGGCAAATTAAGATTGACAAGCTTAAGAAATAAGAATGGATGTTTTTGGCATTAAAATGGACACTGTAGGTTTTTCCCTGTCCTCCACTCACTGCCGACTTTGATTCCCCATTGGCTTGTATTGGGTTTCGTGTTTTGGCCGAACCCCGACTTTTCACAATAATCGGCCGATTTCATCCGACCCGACTTTTGAGAAAGTCGGGTTTCGCTAATCCTGACTCGATCCTGAAAAAGTAAAAGTCGCTCAACTCTAGTGTCAACACTTCGGGAATGGAGTAGGCACTGGCGGGGTATAGGCTTTATTATTTTATCGAGGCATATCATTTAAGGGGTTGTCCTAGTAGTGGACAACGCCTTAAAGATTTGGAGCTGCTCAGTTATGAGATATGTTATATATATATATTTTGCTTGTGTGGTGAAAGTCTAAGTATCTGTATGTATACACTGCACAGTACCACTTCTCTCCTGGGTGGAATCATATCTCTAGTAGGTCAGGTTCACACAACAGTATAAAAAAATCGGTTTGACATACAGACAAATATCACGATTTTCTTCTCACTTGCCATTCGTGTGCAGTCAGTTTTTTTCTCAGAACTTGTTGCAGTCCGATATACAGCAAGGTCATACCATGGAGGAGATGGAGAAATTAATTTCTCCATCTCCTTCGCGCCTGTGCTGCAATTCTCTGTTGCAAGAGCATTGGAGCACAGAGCACTGACACTCTGCCCATGCTCACAGCAGATCAGGAGTCGAGTATCATTAGCATTTCACATCCAATGCCATATGCTAATGTGATTCCACTCTAATTCTCAGTACCTGTACTAAGGTCACATTCACACATTCAGTATTTGGTCAGTATTTTAATAAATATTTGCAATCTAAATCCAGGAGTGGAAAAATCAGAGGAAAAGTAAAATTGAAACATATCACCACTTCTGAATTTATAATCCACTCCTAGTTTTGATTTACAAATACTGATGTAAAATACTGATCAAATACTGAACATGTGAGTGTGGGACCACATACTTACTTTTCACCATAATTTGCAAAATAATTCTTGCCAAATCAGACAACGTTATTTTCTGGATTTGTTTTCTCATTTTGACTTTCATAATTGTGGTCTACCTATGATGTCAATTACAGGCCTCTCTCATCTTTTTAAGTGGGAGAACTTTCACAATTGGTGGCTAACTAAATCCTTATTTTCTTCACTGTACACTGCACAATATCACTCCTTCTATTATGTATGTAAACACTGCACAGTCCAACTTATCCTGTCATGTATATACAGTGGGTAAGGAGTACTCATACCTCATTTAATTTTTCACTCTTTGTTTCATTGCAGCCATTTGGTAAATTAAAAAAAAAATCATTTTTTCTCATTAATGTACACTCTGCATCCCATCTTGACTAAAAAATCAGATATGTAGACATTTTTGCAAATTTAATAAAAAAGAAAAACTGAAATATCATATGGTCATAAGTATTCAGACCCTTTGCTCGGACACTCATGTTTAAGTCACATGCTGTCCATTTCCTTGTGATCCTCCTTTTGGTTCTACTCCTTCATTGGAGGCCAGCTGTGTTTAATTAAACTGATAGGACTTGATTTGGATATTCACCCACCTGTCTATATAAGACCTCACAGCTCACAGTGCATGACCAAATGAGAATCACGAGATCAAAGAAACTGGCCAAGGAACTCAGAGACAGAATTGTGGAAAGGCACAATTCTGGCCAAGGTTACAACAGAATTTTCTGCAGTACTCAAGGTTCCTAAGAACACAGTGGCCTCCATAATTCTTAAATGGAAGAAGTTTGGGACCATCAGAGGTCTTCCTAGACCTAGCCATCCAACCAAATTGAGCAATCGTGGGAGAAGAGCCTTGGTGAGAGTGGTAAAGAAGAACTCCAAGTTCAACGTGGCTGTGCTCTAGAGATGCAGTAGGGAGATGGTAGAAAGTTCCACAAAGTCAAATATAACTGCAGCCCTCCACCAGTCAGGCTTGTATGGCATAGTGGCCTGACGGAAGCCTCTCCTCAGTGCAAGACATATGAAAGCCCGCATAGAGTTAGCTAAAAACACATGAAGGACTCCCAGACTATGAGACATAAGATTTTCTGGTCTGATAAGACGAAGATAGATCTTTCTGGTGAAAATTCTAAGCGGTATGTGTGGAGAAAACCAGGCACTGCTCATCACCTGCCCAATACAATCCCAACAGTGAAACATGGTGGTGGCAGCATCATGCTATGGGTGTGTTGTTAAGCTGCAGGTGAAAAGACGACTGGTTGTCATTGAAGGAAACATGAATGCGACCAAGTACAAAGATATTCTGATTGAAACCCTCTTCCAGAGTGCTCTGGACTTCAGACTTGGCCGAAGGTTCACCTTACAACAAGACAATGACCCTAAGCACACAGCTAAAATAACAAAGGAGTGGCTTCAGAACAACTCTGTGACCATTTTTTTACTGGCCCAGCCAGAGCCCTGACCTTAATCAAATTGAGCATCTCTGGAGCGACCTGAAAATGGCTGTCCACTAACGTTCACCATCCATCCTGACACCTGGAGAGGATATGCAAGGAAGAATGGCAGAGGATCCCCAAATCCAGGTGTGAAAAAACTTGTTGCTTCATTCCCAAGAAGACTCATGGCTGTACTAGCTCAAAGGGGTGCTTCAACTCAATACTGAATTTGGAGTATAATTGGTCTGCACTCTTTATAAATGGAAACGGTGGTGCTGGTATAGTGGACACGAGTCCCAGATACTAGTAATATAAAATTATACCGCACTCACAAGTGGAATAACATGCAAAAAATTGAACAATTTATTGTGTACAACAATAACATAACATCACTATACGGAGTCCAACATCAAAAGCGTAAAAAATTACGTTTCGGACCCACCGGGTCCTTACTCATAAACCGCTGTGGAAAGAAAAAGAAAAACATGCCATATATACATAAGATAACATACATAACAAAAAATAAAATCCACATAACATATAAATAGTACACAATAGGTAGAGGAACCCCAAATTAATAACCCCGAAGTACAAAAACCTAAAATAAAGAAATAACACCACTATCAAAACGTGTCTACCTCTGAGATCTAAAAGCACACATGTGAGGAGAGAGTACAATGAGATTTACCTTTGGTGGAGTGATGTGTAATATGTGAGTACACCCAAAAGGGTAAAGATCATAATATAAAGTCCGTATGCTGTGGGAAATAACGTAAGGATTAGATAAGACTAGATCATAAGGATAAACCAAAGAAAAAAGGAATAATGATATACCTAGCTGGATGGTAGAAGGCGTTAGTGTAGGGGATATGCCACATATGTCGCACCTAAAGAATAAAGGATGCAGTGTGTGAAGGAACAATTGTCTAACACTGATAAAGAGACCAAATATGTATAAAGTGCAGGGTATTTACCTTATGTGTCCGTCTGAAAAAGCTGCGCTCCCGCGCCCTGCTATGGCTGTGTGCACCGGTAGCAAAAAGTGGGCCCTTTATATCCCCCTCACTAGACGCTGTTGCCAGGGTAACCCCGCCCCCGGAAATGACATAGATGTTGATCAGTGCGCAAGCGTCCCTGTTGTTATGGACGCTATACCCGGAGCCGGCCGGCAAGTGGGGCGCGTGCGCAGTGAGCCCTGTGCGGAGATACTATGTCGTCCGTCGGCAAATCGGGCGCATGCGCGGTAAGTTCCGGCATCGGACTCTAAGTGCTAAAGCCGCTATCTGTAACTTACAGTTGGAGCTTGTGTGCGGGGGTATCCGGCGGAAACCCTAAACTGTACAGGTCATGATAAAAGAAGAAACTTCCCTATTACATATAACAAGGGCATAATAAAAAAATAATAATGAAATAAGCTGGTCCCCATGTAAGCGGAGTAAGTGTACCTATTATGATAAGGTATGGGGAGAGATGACCAAAACTTGACAATATGCGCCGTATGAAAAGTATGGATAAAAAAGAAAAAATAAAAGTAAGAAAAAAAAACTAAAACTAAAAATCAAAAAATAAATAAAGAATAAAAATAAAAACAAAAATAAAAATAATGCTGGACAAAATAATTGGAAAATCCAAAATGATATCAAAACTGATATGCATGGGGTAGAGTTGTATATAGCATTGTAGGAAAACTTGGAAAAATAAAATTAAAAAGCAATGCAATCACATGAAAATACAGTTAGAACAATAGATGAGAAAGATAAAAACAAGGGGAAAAGGGAAATAAACTGAAAAATGGAAAATGAAAAAGGAAATAAACTGAAATGAAAAAATGAAACAATGAAAAATAAAGCAAATAAAAAAATAAAAAAATAATAAAAATAATGAAAAAAGGGAAAAGAAAATGGAAAAATGAAAAAATTCAAAGGATAAACTATACTGAAAAAAATAAAAAAGAAAACAAAAGATACGTCAGGGCTGGAAAAACCAACAGTTCACATATGTCAAATCTTGATGCAAGAAGAGCACGGACTCACCCATGGAGGATCAAAGTCAGCGTGTCTGAAAATTGAAAAAAGAAAAAAGGTTAATGCCCCCTGAGTAATACTAGAGAAAATCAAATATGCCAATCTATTTCTCTGTTTAAACCCCTCGGTTCCAGGGTATCGAGCGTATATATCCAGTATGTTTCTCTCTGTTTCAATAGTCTAATGTGGTCCCCCCCTCTCCTAGGACGTGGTACCTGTTCCACTACTTGAAAACGCAACTGCGCAACAGAGTGTTTGAACTTAGAGAAGTGCTCAGGTAGTGGGAGCCAATTTTTACTGCACCGGATGGTAGACTTGTGGCTCGCTATTCTATCGCGTATATGCTGGGTGGTCTCACCCACATAAAGTAAACCACAAGGACACTTTATCACGTAAATTACAAAGTTTGAGTGGCAGGTAAAGTAACCTTTAATGGGGTAACTCTTGCCCGTCCTGGGGTGAGTGATGTTCTCCGCTTTAGTAACATTGGAGCAAGCGGCACAACTCAAACATGGAAAGGTGCCCATACGTCTGTTGCCAAACAATTTCTGTGTCATACCCGTGCGCGTGCTTCCCACGTCTGCCCGGACAACTGAGTCCCTAATGTTGGTAGGTCTCCGAGTGCAAATGAGTGCAGGTACACTAAACGATTCGATATTGGGATATGACTTAGAGAGTAGTGACCAATGTTTCTTAATGATTGAATATACCTTAGGCATGCAAGGGTGATATGTGTGTACAAAGGGCACCCTCTGGGTCTGTCGGGAAGGTGAGACCGGAGAGGATGGGGCATTGGCCCGATTTTTTTCTTTTTCCAGTAGTCGGGTGGGGTATTGTCTTTCCTTGAACTTATTGACCATCCCGTCCAATCTGGTATTTCTGATGTCAGGGTCTGTGACTATCCGTGCAATTCTGGTGAACTGTGATCGTGGTAGACTATCTTTTGTGGTTCTAGGGTGGCAGCTAGAATAATGCAGTAGACTATTGCAGTCCGTGGGCTTACTGTACAGATCGAGTGTAAGTAGTCCCTTGGTATTTTTAAGTACCAGAGTGTCAAGGAAAGATATCTCCCTCATGTTGTATTGAATAGTAAATTTTAATTCTGAGACAATGGAGTTGAGGTGTTCATGAAACTCCTTAAGTGAATCTAGGGTCCCTGTCCAGACCAAAAATATATCATCGATATAACGGTAATATGTCCTGGCATATTGCAAAAAAAGATTGTTCTCAAAAACGTAATCTGTTTCAAATTTATTCATGAAAGCATTAGCATATGCCGGCGCAACGTGGGACCCCATAGCGGTCCCACGTTTCTGGACATAGAAGGTATCCTCGTATAGGAAAAAATTCTCATGTAGCACAATCTGAAGTAGGTCCATACAAAATTGGATGGAACCATCCGAAAGGTCTGATGTAGATAAGAGGGATCTGGTCGCTTCCATACCCTTATCATGTGAGATCGAAGTGTATAGGCTATTAACATCTAACGTAACCAACCAGCTTTCTGGGGGTATAGTTCCCAAATCCTTGATGACCCGTATAAAGTGCCCTGTGTCCAGGAGAAAGGACCTAGTTGTTTTGACCAGTGGTGTGAGTACCTTTTCAAGAAGAATGGAAAGTGGTGACAAAATAGAGTCCGTAGAAGCCACAATTGGTCTGCCGGGTGGATTGACGAGCGATTTATGTATCTTGGGTAATACATAGAACACTGGTGTAATGGGGTGGAGGTTGGAAAGAAATGTGGCAGTCTTTTTATCTATGATATTTCTATCCAGGTAGTGTGTGATCACCCCGTTGATCTTGGATCTAACTATAGTAGTGGGATCCCTTTGGATGATCGCATAAGTTTCCTGATCCGAAAGCTGACGGTGTATTTCTTGGGAATAGGAAGTACGGTCCATCACCACAATTGCACCACCTTTATCGGCTGGCTTAATTATGATCTGTTTGTTGTCACGCAGGGACCTTAGAGCTACCTTCTCACTACGTGAAAGATTCGGATGACTGGGGTAAAAGCCTAGTCTGTGTTCATGTGAAAGGAGTTTGATCTCTCGATCAACCAGTTCTATAAATGTTTCTGTCGCATGATGTGAACGTGGTGGTTGGAATTGACTTGGAACACGGAGGCCAAGTGTAGTAATAGATATATCTGATCTAGCAGTACCTCCCAATTGAGATGTTGTCTGGTCCCTATTACCTGGTGACAAGGCAAAATGAGTCTTAAGTCTTATCGAGCGATAAAATCGCTGTAAGTCCTTCTCCAGCTGGAATGCATTCCAACCCGAAGTGGGACAGAACGACAGACCTTTCTGGAGTAGCGACAACTCGGCAGGGGCAAGAAGATGACTCGAGATATTGATTACCAGGTTCGGTGGCCTACCTGGGACCGGGTTGTCATTCTGTTTTCTCCGGGATCTTCTCGTGGGCCTGTTTGGTGGGCCCCTCCCCTGCGGTTTTTTGGAAAAAACCGTGGTCGGGTTCCCCCTGTTGAAGAGTCGCCACTCGAGCTGAAAGATCCGAATCTTCTTGGGGTAGAGGATTGGCGCCAATTTGAGGAATCGTTCCATCGGTATACCCGGTTATTAGCGTAATCTTCGTTATCGCGGTGAAATTTTTGCCTTTTACGTTCCTGTAAGGTCTTCTCGTGTTCAGCCAGTATCTTGTCCGTTTTATTCTTAAGAGCTGTCCAATCACTTGACGAGAGGGTAGTGCTGAGCTGTGTCTCAATAGCACCGATTTTAGATTTGATATCAACTATACTCTTCTGCAGATATTCCACTGTGAGTACGATTATATCTAGGGAGCACTTATTTAGGATTTTTTTATATTTGTCACAGAATTCTTCATTGTCCGCAAATAATGTAGGGCGCAAGTTACTTCTGAGACCCCTTGGGATCTTACTCTGGCGGTGGTACTCCGCCAGAGTAGTGCAGTGGAGGTCGTGAGAAATTAAGCGTCTTTTTTCTCTCTCATAATCTCTCGTTCTCAACTCTTGTGTGGGAGTTTTGAGGAAATCGCTAGAACCAGTAACTTGAGAAAGTATACTGGAGGTGGTGGCAGTATCATAGGCAAAAGTCTCATTCGACATAGGGGAAGAAAGGTGCAAAGACCAAGACAATAGTAATACAAAATTTGGAGTATAATTGGTCTGCACTCTTTATAAATGGAAACGGTGGTGCTGGTATAGTGGACACGAGTCCCAGATACTAGTAATATAAAATTATACCGCACTCACAAGTGGAATAACATGCAAAAAATTGAACAATTTATTGTGTACAACAATAACATAACATCACTATACGGAGTCCAACATCAAAAGCGTAAAAAATGACGTTTCGGACCCACCGGGTCCTTACTCATAAACCGCTGTGGAAAGAAAAAGAAAAACATGCCATATATACATAAGATAACATACATAACAAAAAATAAAATCCACATAACATATAAATAGTACACAATAGGTAGAGGAACCCCAAATTAATAACCCCGAAGTACAAAAACCTAAAATAAAGAAATAACACCACTATCAAAACGTGTCTACCTCTGAGATCTAAAAGCACACATGTGAGGAGAGAGTACAATGAGATTTACCTTTGGTGGAGTGATGTGTAATATGTGAGTACACCCAAAAGGGTAAAGATCATAATATAAAGTCCGTATGCTGTGGGAAATAACGTAAGGATTAGATAAGACTAGATCATAAGGATAAACCAAAGAAAAAAGGAATAATGATATACCTAGCTGGATGGTAGAAGGCGTTAGTGTCAGAGGTAGACACGTTTTGATAGTGGTGTTATTTCTTTATTATGCTTATCGCAGCTGACATCCGGAACTATGTGCCAGGAGTGGTCACGGACCGCCCCCGGCACGTTAACCCCCGGCACACCGCGATCAAACATGATCGCGATGTGCCGGCGGTGCAGGGAAGTATCGTGCAGGGAGGGGGCTCCCTGCGGGCTTCCCTGAGACCCCCGCAGCAATGCGATGTCATCGCGTTGCTCCGGGGGTCTCCTACCTTCCTCCCTGCAGCAAGTCCCGGATCCAAGATGGCCACGGATCCGGGTCCTGCAGGGAGGGAGGTGGCTTACCAAGTGCCTGCTCGGAGCAGGCACTTGGTAACGCTGCAGCGCTCTGAGACAGATCGGTGATCTGCCAGAGTGCTGTGCAAACTGGCAGATCACCGATCTGTATTGTCCCCCCCAGGACAAAGTAAAAAAGTTAAAAAAAATTTTTACAAGTGTGTAAAAAAAAAAAAAACATCCTAAATAATGAAAAAAAAAAATATTATTCCCATAAATACATTTCTTTATCTAAATAAAAAAAACAAACAATAAAAGTACACATATTTAGTAACTCCGCGTCCGTAACGACCCGACCTATAAAACTGTCCCACTAGTTAACCCCTTCAGTAAACACCGTAAGAAGAAAAAAAAAAAAACGAGACAAAAAACAACGCTTTATTATCATACCGCCAAACAAAAAGTGGAATAACACGCGATCAAAAGGACGGATATAAATAACCATGGTACCGCTGAAAGCGTCATCTTGTCTCGCAAAAAACGAGCCGCCATATACCAACATCAGCAAAAAAATAAAAAAGTTATAGTCCTCAGAATAAAGCGATGCAAAAATAATTATTTTTTCTATAAAATAGTTTTTATCGTATAAAAGCACCAAAACATAAAAAAATGATATAAATGAGGTATCGCTGTAATCGCACTTACCCGAAGAATAAAACTGCTTTATCCATTTTACCAAACGCGGAACGGTATAAACGCCTCCCCCAAAAGAAATTCATGAATAGCTGGTTTTTGGTAATTCTGCCTCACAAAAATCGGAATAAAAAGCGATCAAAAAATGTCACGTGCCCGAAAATTTTACCAATAAAAACGTCAACTCATCCCGCAAAAAACAAGACCTCACATGATTCTGTGGACTCAAATATGAAAAAATTATAGCTCTCAAAATGTGGTAATGCAAAAAATATTTTTTGCAATAAAAAGCGTCTTTCAGTGTGTGACGGCTGCCAATCATAAAAATCTGCTAAAAAACCCGCTATAAAAGTAAATCAAACCCCCCTTCTTCACCCCCTTAGTTAGGGAAAAATAAAAAAATTAAAAAAATGTATTTATTTCCATTTTCCCATTAGGGTTAGGGCTAGGGTTAGGGCTAGGGTTAGGGCTAGGGTTAGGGTTAGGGCTAGGGTTAGGTCTAGGGTTAGGGCTAGGGTTAGGGTTAGGGTTAGGGCTAGGGTTAGGGCTAGGGTTACGGTTAGGGTTAGCGCTAGGGTTAGGGCTAGGGCTAGGGTTACGGTAAGGGCTAGGGTTAGGGCTAGGGCTAGGGTTAGGGATAGGGTTAGGGCTAGGGTTAGGGCTAGGGTTATGGTTAGGGCTACAGTTAGGGTTAAGGCTACAGTTAGGGTTGGGGCTAAAGTTAGGGTTAGGGTTTGGATTACATTTGTGGTTGGGAAAAGGGTTGGGATTAGGGTTAGGGGTGTGTCTGGGTTAGAGGTGTGGTTAGGGTTACCGTTGGAATTAGGGTTAGAGGTGTGTTTGGATTAGGGTTTCAGTTATAATTGGGGGGTTTCCACTGTTTAGACACATCAGGGGCTCTCCAAACGCGACATGGCGTCCGATCTCAATTCCAGCCAATTCTGCGTTGAAAAAGTAAAACAGTGCTCCTTCCCTTCGGAGCTCTCCCGTGTGTCCAAACAGGAGTTTACCCCAACATCTGGGGTATCAGCGTACTCAGGACAAATTGGACAACAACTTTTGGGGTCCAATTTCTCCTGTTACCCTTGGGAAAATACAAAACTGGGGGCTAAAAATAATTTTTGTGGGAAAAAAAAGATTTTTTATTTTCACGGCTCTGCGTTATAAACTGTAGTGAAACACTTGGGGCTCAAAGTTCTCACAACACATCTAGATAAGTTCGTGGGGGGGTCTAGTTTCCAATATGGGGTCACTTGTGGGGGGTTTCTACTGTTTAGGTACATTAGGGGCTCTGCAAACGCAATGTGATGCCTGCAGACCATTCCATCTAAGTCTGCATTCCAAATGGCGCTCCTTCCCTTCCGAGCCCTCCCATGCGCCCAAACGGTGGTTCCCCCCAACATATGGGGCATCAGCGCACTCAGGACAAATTGGACAACAACTTTCGGGGTCCAATTTCTCCTGTTACCCTCGAGAAAATACAAAACTGGGGGCTAAAAAATAATTTTGGGGGGAATTTTTATTTTTTATTTTCACGGCTCTGCGTTAGAAACTGTAGTGAAACATTTGGGTGCTCAAAGTTCTCACAACACATCTAGATAAGTTCTTTGGGGGGTCTAGTTTCCAATATGGGGTCACTTGTGGGGGGTTTCTACTGTTTAGGTACATTAGGGGCTCTGCAAACGCAATGTGACGCCTGCAGACCATTCCATCTAAGTCTGTATTCCAAATGGCGCTCCTTCACTTCCGAGCCCTCCCATGTGCCCAAACGGTGGTTCCCCCCCACATATGGGGTATCAGCGCACTCAGGACAAATTGCACAACAACTTTTGCCGTCCAATTTCTTCTCTTACCATTGGGAAAATAAAAAATTGGGGGCGAAAAGATAATTTTTGTGAAAAAAAAAAAGATTTTTTATTTTTACGGTTCTGCATTATAAACTTCTGTGAAGCACTTGGTGGGTCAAAGTGCTCACCACACCTCTAGATAAGTTCCTTAGGGGGTCTACTTTCCAAAATGGTGTCACTTGTGGGGGGTTTCAATGTTTAGGCACATCAGTGGCTCTTCAAACGCAACATGGCGTCCCATCTCAATTCTTGTCAATTTTGCATTGAAAGGTCAAACGGCGCTCCTTCCCTTCCGAGCTCTCCCATGCGCCCAAACAGTGGTTTACCCCCACATATGGGGTATCAGAGTACTCAGGACTAGGGTTGAGCGACCTTGACCTTTTTAGAGTCGAGCCGTGTTTCGCGAAACCCGACTATCTTAGAAGTCGAGTCGAGTGGAATCGGCCGATTATCGCGAAAAGTCGGGTATCGCCCGAAACACGAAACCCAATGCAAGTCAATGGGGGAGCATAGTCGGCAGTAAGTGGAGGCCAGGAAAACACCTACACTGCCCATTTTAATGGCAAAAACATCCATTCTTGTTAAAGAAGCTTGTCAATCGTAATTTACCTTATAATAATTGGAAGGCATTTGAAATTGGGGGTCATTTGGCTAAAGTTGTGGGGGGTAGGGCTGGTTCAAGTAATTAGTGGGCCCAGTAAATCTGGACCACATCACGGCAGTGGAGCAGGGAGAGGTAAGTATTTCAACTTTGCAAGTGCTGTGATCCTGAGCAAGCAGGGGGGGCCCACTCGTTGGCATTGGCACTGGCACAGGGCCCCTCAAAGTACAGCGGTGTGTTTGCATGGCGGGGGCGCCTCCCACCGGCAGCAACACTTTTGCGTACTATGAGAGGCCCTGTGCCAGTGACGTCGCCAACTAGTATTCCTCCCCCCACCTGATGAAGGAACCTGCACTTTCATCTGCACCTTCCTCTTTGTCCCCGTGTAAGGTGGTATGGTATGCGGGAAGAGGAACCTGACTTTCAGCAGGGTCACAATCTTGCAGTGTAGCGTGCACGGGGAATTTTGCGTTATGGGTCAATGTACCAGCAGACTCATCTATCACTGGCTGGGCAATGGGCAGGATGAGGAGGAAACACAGATATAGGCCCAAAGAATAAAGTGGGCTAAATGCAGTTCAAAATTGGTAACACAGGACTAACCAGGGGGCATTGCAGTGGAGGACAACTGGAATGAGAGGCTGACACAGAGAGTAGGCCCAAATCAGTAAGTAGTCGAAATGCAGTTCAAAATTGGCAACCGTAGTAAACAGGCGGCACGGCTTTGTTCAGTGGAGGAGAACAGCAAGGAGTGGCAGACACCGATAGTAGGCCCCAACCCAACTAGTAGGCCAAATGCAGTCTAACATTAACAACTACTTAACGAGAGCCTGAAAATGGAATTTCAGGACAGGAAACCAGGAGAACAGCAAGGAGTGGCAGACACCGATAGTAGGCCCCAAACCAACTAGTACGCCAAATGCAGTTGTTCCGTTTAACCACAATTTAATGAGAGCCTGAAGATAGAATTTCAGGAAAGGCAACCTGGAGAACACCTTGGAGTGTAACACACCATCTCTCTACACCTCATACCCAATTTGTAGGCCTAATGCAGCGTAGTTTCCAACAACAACTAAACGAGAGCCGGAAGATCGAAGCTCAGGAAAGGCAACCTGGAGAACACCTTGGAGTGGAACACACCATCTCTCTACACCCCATACCCAATTTGTAGGCCTAATGCAGTGTAGTTTCCAACAACTACTAAACGAGAGCATGAAGAGCGAAGCATTGGCGAGGAAACCTGGGGAACACCTTGGAGTGGAACACACCATCTCTCTACACCCCATACCCAATTTGTAGGCCTAATGCAGCGTAGTTTCCAACAACTACTAAACGAGAGCCGGAAGATCGAAGCTCAGGAAAGGCAACCTGGAGAACACCTTGGAGTGGAACACACCATCTCTCTACACCCCATACCCAATTTGTAGGCCTAATGCAGTGTAGTTTCCAAGAACTACTAAACGAGAGCCGGAAGATCGAAGCTCAGGAAAGGCAACCTGGAGAACACCTTGGAGTGGAACACACCATCTCTCTACACCCCATACCCAATTTGTAGGCCTAATGCAGTGTAGTTTCCAAGAACTACTAAACGAGAGCCGGAAGATCGAAGCTCAGGAAAGGCAACCTGGAGAACACCTTGGAGTGGAACACACCATCTCTCTACACCCCATACCCAATTTGTAGGCCTAATGCAGTGTAGTTTCCAACAACTACTAAACGAGAGCATGAAGATCGAAGCATTGGCGATGAAACCTGGGGAACACCTTGGAGTGGAACACACCATCTCTCTACACCCCATACCCAATTTGTAGGCCTAATGCAGCGTAGTTTCCAACAACTACTAAACGAGAGCCGGAAGATCGAAGCTCAGGAAAGACAACCTGGAGAACACCTTGGAGTGCAACACACCATCTCTCTACACCCCATACCCAATTTGTAGGCCTAATGCAGTGTAGTTTCCAAGAACTACTAAACGAGAGCCGGAAGATCGAAGCTCAGGAAAGGCAACCTGGAGAACACCTTGGAGTGGAACACACCATCTCTCTACACCCTATACCCAATTTGTAGGCCTAATGCAGTGTAGTTTCCAACAACTACTAAACGAGAGCCGGAAGATCGAAGCTCAGGAAAGGCAACCTGGAGAACACCTTGGAGTGGAACACACCATCTCTCTACACCCCATACCCAATTTGTAGGCCTAATGCAGTGTAGTTTCCAACAACTACTAAACGAGAGCATGAAGATCGAAGCATTGGCGAGGAAACCTGGGGAACACCTTGGAGTGGAACACACCATCTCTCTACACCCCATACCCAATTTGTAGGCCTAATGCAGCGTAGTTTCCAACAACTACTAAACGAGAGCCGGAAGATCGAAGCTCAGGAAAGGCAACCTGGAGAACACCTTGGAGTGGAACACACCATCTCTCTACACCCCATACCCAATTTGTAGGCCTAATGCAGTGTAGTTTCCAAGAACTACTAAACGAGAGCCGGAAGATCGAAGCTCAGGAAAGGCAACCTGGAGAACACCTTGGAGTGGAACACACCATCTCTCTACACCCCATACCCAATTTGTAGGCCTAATGCAGTGTAGTTTCCAAGAACTACTAAACGAGAGCCGGAAGATCGGAGCTCAGGAAAGGTAACCTGGAGAACACCTTGGAGTGGAACACACCATCTCTCTACACCCCATACCCAATTTGTAGGCCTAATGCAGTGTAGTTTCCAACAACTACTAAACGAGAGCATTAAGATCGAAGCAATGGCGAGGAAACCTGGGGCACACCTTGGGGAGGCAGACACCGTTAGTAGGCCCTACCAAAGTTGTACCCCCAATGCAGTTTTAAAATTCCTAGAGGCTGAAAACAAGTCTATTGACGTTCAGCTTTTTTCAAAGGAACACAGCTGAATTGAGTGGCGCAGACAGACACAGGTAGTAGGACTTAACCCAAAAATGTGGCTCACTGCAGCTTAAAAAAGTTACAGGGGTACACAAGCAGCAGTGCTCTGGGCAGTGGAGGACAATTTCAATAGTGGACCGCAGACAGACTTTGTACGCCTACTATTAAAAAAAGGATGCTCTATGCAATTAAAAATAGGTTCCAGGGGTCCACGGGCAGCAGTGGTGTGGTCAGTGGATGAGTATTGGAAGGAGGGACCGCAGACAGGCGTAGTAGGCCTAACATAACAAAATTAGGCTGTAGACACTGTAAAATTGGTTCCAGGGGTACACGGGCAGCAGTGGTGTGGTCAGTGGAGGAAAATTGGAATTAGGGACTGCAGACAGACTTTGTAGGCTGTCCCCTGTGGACCATGCATCCAACACATTAACCCAGTGCGCCGTAATGGACACGTAACTTTTTGTGGACATGCCTACTGGTCCATGCATCTCTTGTCAGGTGCACCTTTCTACTGTTTGATTGCCTGAGTGCTATGACAATGCAGACTTTTTCATGCCGGTGGAGGGCTGGGATGGCTTTTCTCGCAAAAGAAATGTCGACTGGGTAGCTTGAACCGTTGCACAGCGTAGTTCATCTGGGCTTTCTAAATATAAAACAAAGAAAAAAAGGAGGCTACATGCACTTTCAGCTGGGTTCCAGGGGTACACGGCCAGCATTGGTCTGGTCAGTGGAGAACTATTGGAAGGAGTGACCGCAAACAGGCATCGAAGCCCTAACATAATAACACATTGCTGTTGGCAATTTTAAATTGGTTCCAGGGGAACACGGGCAGCAGTGGCCTGGTCAGTGTAGTAGTAGTAGAAAGAACGGACCGCAGACAGGCATCGAAGGCCTAAAATAAAAAAATTGGGCTGGCTGTAGGCAATTTTAAATTGGTTCCAGGGGTACACGGGCAGCAGTGGTGTGGTCAGTGGAGGCATATTGTAAGGAGTGACCGCAGACAGGCATCGAAGGCCTAAAATAATAACACATGGCTGTAGGCAATTTTAAATTGGTTCCAGGGGTACACGGGCAGCAGTGGTGTGGTCAGTGGAGGCCTAGTGGAAGGAGTGACCGCAGACAGGCATCGAAGGCCTAAAATAATAACACATGGCTGTAGGCAATTTTAAATTGGTTCCAGGGGTACACGGGCAGCAGTGGTGTGGTCAGTGGAGGCCTAGTGGAAGGAGTGACCGCAGACAGGCATCGAAGGCCTAAAATAAAAAAATTGGGCTGGCTGTAGGCAATTTTAAATTGGTTCCAGGGGTACACGGGCAGCAGTGGTGTGGTCAGTGGAGGCATATTGTAAGGAGTGACCGCAGACAGGCATCGAAGGCCTAAAATAATAACATATGGCTGTAGGAAATTTTAAATTGGTTCCAGGGGTACACGGGCAGCAGTGGTGTGGTCAGTGGAGGCCTAGTGGAAGGAGTGACCGCAGACAGGCATCGAAGGCCTAAAATAATAACACATGGCTGTAGGCAATTTTAAATTGGTTCCAGGGGTACACGGGCAGCAGTGGTCTGGTCAGTGGAGGCATAGTGGAAGGAGTGACCGCAGACAGGCTTCGAAGGCCTAACATAACAAAAATGTCAATACAATGGTATTGTCAGTGGCAGGCATTGAAGGATGTCAGCGCATAGACTAAACATTGGTGGAGCTGTGAGATAATTTTGCAAGTGGTAGAGCACTGTTTGAGCTGGGGGGGGGGAACTGTCTTGTGGCCGGCGGTACAGGCCCAGGGCCCCTCATATTACAACGGTGTGTCTGACGTTGGGTGCGCACCACCACTGCCAGAGACACTTTATTGTACTAGGAGGGACCCAGTGGCAGTGCCGTCGACCAAAAGCGGGCACACCCACCTCTTCAGACAAACAGCACTCTCACGGGTGCTGTCGCCAAGTGTCGATACCACGGCCCCGTGTGGGGAGTTTGGCCATTTAGTGAGGTGTAAACATGTCGTATGCTGGACAATCAGGTGCAGAAAATTACGAGATTGGAAAAGGCATTCAGAATAGTCCACAGGCAAGACCTTTTCATGGGAAAGCTAGGTGTCAGCCGGGCAAGGTGGGGCAAAAGATTTCGAAATCCAGTTGTGGTTCATTTTAATGAAGGTTAGATCATCTACATTTTGGGTAGCCAGACGAGTCCTTTTTTCTGTTAGTATTGAACCTGCAGCACTGAATACTCTTTCTGATAGGACACTAGCTGCTGGGCAAGCAAGCTCCTGCAATGCATATTCTGCCAATTCTGGCCAGGTGTCTAATTTTGATGCCCAGTAATCAAATGGGAATGACGGTTGAGGGAGAACATCGATAAGGGATGAAAAATAGTTTGTAACCATACTGGACAAATGTTGTCTCCTGTCACTTTGAATTGATGCTGCAGTACCTGTCCTGTCTGCGGTCATAGCAAAATCACTCCACAACCTGGTCAGAAAACCCCTCTGGCCAACGCCACTTCTGATTTCTGCCCCTCTAACTCCTCTGGTCTGCTGGCCCCTGCAGCCCGTGTGAGAACGATCATGGGCGCTGTGTGCAGGGAATGCCAGAAGCAAACGGTCAACAAGAGTTGATTGTTTGGTTGCTAATATTAGTTCCAAGTTCTCATGTGGCATTATATTTTGCAATTTGCCTTTATAGCGAGGATCAAGGAGGCAGGCCAACCAGTAATCGTCATCGTTCATCATTTTAGTTATGCGTGTGTCCCTTTTGAGGATACGTAAGGCATAATCCGCCATGTGGGCCAAAGTTCCAGTTCTCAAATCTGCGGTTGTGCTTGGTCGAGGGGCAGTTTCAGGCAAATCCACATCACTTGTGTCCCTCCAAAAACCAGAACCCGGCCTTGCCGCGCCACCAATTTCCAGTGGCCCCGGAAAAGCTTCCTCATTAAAAATATAATCATCCCCATCATCCTCCTCGTCCTCCTCCTCCTCTTCGCCCGCTAACTCGTCCTGTACACTGCCCTGGCCAGACAATGGCTGACTGTCATCAAGGCTTTCCTCTTCCTCAGCTGCAGACGCCTGATCCTTTATGTGCGTCAAACTTTGCATCAGCAGACGCATTAGGGGGATGATCATGCTTATTATGGCATTGTCTGCACTAACCAGCTGTGTGCATTCCTCAAAACACTGAAGGACTTGACACATGTCTTGAATCTTCGACCACTGCACACCTGACAACTCCATGTCTGCCATCCTACTGCCTGCCCGTGTATGTGTATCCTCCCACAAAAACATAACAGCCCGCCTCTGTTCGCACAGTCTCTGAAGCATGTGCAGTGTTGAGTTCCACCTTGTTGCAACGTCTATGATTAGGCGATGCTGGGGAAGGTTCAAAGAACGCTGATAGGTCTGCATACGGCTGGAGTGTACGGGCGAACGGCGGATATGTGAGCAAAGTCCACGCACTTTGAGGAGCAGGTCGGATAACCCCGGATAACTTTTCAGGAAGCACTGCACCACCAGGTTTAAGGTGTGAGCCAGGCAAGGAATGTGTTTCAGTTGGGAAAGGGAGATGGCAGCCATGAAATTCCTTCCGTTATCACTCACTACCTTGCCTGCCTCAAGATCTACAGTGCCCAGCCACGACTGCGTTTCTTTCTGCAAGAACTCAGACAGAACTTCCGCGGTGTGTCTGTTGTCGCCCAAACACTTCATAGCCAATACAGCCTGCTGACGTTTGCCAGTAGCTGCCCCATAATGGGAGACCTGGTGTGCAACAGTGGCAGCTGCGGATGGAGTGGTTGTGCGACTGCGGTCTGTGGACGAGCTCTCGCTTCTGCAGGAGGACGAAGAGGAGGAGGAGGGGGTGCGAATGGCTACAGCCAACTGTTTCCTAGACCGTGGGCTAGGCAGAACTGTCCCAAACTTGCTGTCCCCGGTGGACCCTGCATCCACAACATTCACCCAGTGTGCCGTGATGGACACGTAACGTCCCTGGCCATGCCTACTGGTCCATGCATCTGTTGTCAGGTGCACCTTTGTGCTCACAGATTGCCTGAGTGCATGGACGATGCGCTCTTTAACATGCTGGTGGACGGCTGGGATGGCTTTTCTGGAAAAAAAAGTGTCGATTGGGTAGCTCGTAGCGTGGTACAGCGTAGTCCATCAGGGCTTTGAAAGCTTCGCTTTCAACTAACCGGTAGGGCATCATCTCTAACGAGATTAGTCTAGCTATGTGGGCGTTCAAACCCTGTGTACGCGGATGCGAGGCTAAGTACTTCCTTTTTCTAACCATAGTCTCATGTAGGGTGAGCTGGACTGGAGAGCTGGAGATCGTGGAACTAGCGGGGGTGCCGGTGGACATGGCAGACTGAGAGACGGTGGGAGATGGTATTGTTGCCGCCGGTGCCCTAGATGGAGTGTTTCCTACTACGAAACTGGTGATTCCCTGACCCTGACTGCTTTGGCCTGGCAAAGAAACCTGCACAGATACTGCAGGTGGTGCGGAAAATGGTGGCCCTACACTGCCGGAAGAGATGTTGCATTGCTGACTAGCTTCATTGGCCGAGGGTGCTACAACCTTAAGGGACGTTTGGTAGTTAGTCCAGGCTTGCAAATGCATGGTGGTTAAATGTCTATGCATGCAACTTGTATTGAGACTTTTCAGATTCTGTCCTCTGCTTAAGGTAGTTGAACATTTTTGACAGATGACTTTGCGCTGATCAATTGGATGTTGTTTAAAAAAATGCCAGACTGCACTCTTTCTAGCATCGGATACCTTTTCAGGCATTGCAGACTGAGCTTTAACCGGATGGCCACGCTGTCCTCCAACAGGTTTTGGCTTTGCCACGCGTTTTGGGCAAGATACGGGCCCGGCAGATGGAACCTGTTGCGATGTTGATGCCTGCTGCGGTCCCTCCTCCTCCGCTTCAGAACTGCTGCCGCCTGCACACTGTTCCCCCAATGGCTGCCAATCGGGGTCAAGAACTGGGTCATCTATTACCTCTTCTTGTAGCTCGTGTGCAACTTCGTCTGCGTCACCGTGTCGGTCGGTGGTATAGCGTTCATGATGGGGCAACATAGTCTCATCAGGGTCTGATTCTTGATCATTACCCTGCGAGGGCAATGTTGTGGTCTGAGTCAAAGGACCAGCATAGTAGTCTGGCTGTGGCTGTGCATCAGTGCACTCCATGTCAGATTCAACTTGTAATGGGCATGGACTGTTAACTGCTTCACTTTCTAAGCCAGGGACGGTATGTGTAAAGAGCTCCATGGAGTAACCCGTTGTGTCGCCTGCTGCATTCTTCTCTGTTGTTGTTTTTGCTGAAGAGGACAAGGAAGCGACTTGTCCCTGACCGTGAACATCCACTAACGACGCGCTGCTTTGACATTTACCAGTTTCACGAGAGGAGGCAAAAGAGCTAGAGGCTGAGTCAGCAAGATAAGCCAAAACTTGCTCTTGCTGCTCCGGCTTTAAAAGCGGTTTTCCTACTCCCAGAAAAGGGAGCGTTCGAGGCCTTGTGTAGCCAGACGACGAACCTGGCTCCACAGCTCCAGACTTAGGTGCAATATTTTTTTTCCCACGACCAGCTGATGCTCCACCACTACCACTACCCTCATTACCGGCTGACAATGAACGCCCCCGGCCACGACCTCTTCCACCAGACTTCCTCATTGTTTTAAAAACGTAAACAAACTAACGGTATTTGTTGCTGTCACACAACTTACACGGTGAGCTATAACTTCAGTATGATTTAGCTACCCCTTTACAGGTGAGTGAGACCACAACGAAAATCAGGCACAATGTTACACACTCTGTTGTTGGTGGCAACAAATGAGAGAGATGCCACACACGCAGGACTGTCACTGAAGCACAAATGTAAATATTAATCTCCCACTGATTTGATTTTTTTTTTTTCAGGGAGACTTTAGGAAAAAAAAAAAATAGAATAAAATGATTTTTTCAGGAAGAATTTAGAAACCAAATAAAATAAAATGATTTTTTCAGGGAGAATTTAGAAAACAAATAAAACAAAAAAAAGGCTTTCTATGGCCCACTGAGTGAGAGATGACGCACACAGGAGTCAGGAGTGGCACACAAGCCCAGAGGCCAATATTTATCTCCCACTGATTGATGTAGTGATTTTTTCAGGTAGATTTTGGAACCCAAATCAAGCTAAAAAAATAATAGGCTTTTTATGGCCCACAATTGGAGAGAGAGAGAGAGATGGCACACCCAGGAGTCAAGACTGGCACACAAGCAGAAAGGGCAATATTAATCTCCCACTGATTTGTTTTTTTTTTTTTTTTCAGGGAGACTTTAGGAAAAAAAAATAATAGAATAAAATGATTTTTTCAGGAAGAATTTAGAAACCAAATAAAATAAAATGATTTTTTCAGGGAGAATTTAGAAAACAAATAAAACAAAAAAAGGCTTTCTATGGCCCACTGAGTGAGAGATGACGCACACAGGAGTCAGGAGTGGCACACAAGCCCAGAGGCCAATATTTATCTCCCACTGATTGATGTAGTGATTTTTTCAGGTAGATTTTGGAACCCAAATCAAGCTAAAAAAATAATAGGCTTTCTATGGCCCACAATTGGAGAGAGAGAGAGATGGCACACCCAGGAGTCAAGACTGGCACACAAGCAGAAAGGGCAATATTAATCTCCCACTGATTTGTTTTTTTGTTTTTTTTCAGGGAGACTTTAGGAAAAAAAATAATAGAATAAAATGATTTTTTCAGGAAGAATTTAGAAACCAAATAAAATAAAATGATTTTTTCAGGGAGAATTTAGAAAACAAATAAAACAAAAAAAGGCTTTCTATGGCCCACTGAGTGAGAGATGACGCACACAGGAGTCAGGAGTGGCACACAAGCCCAGAGGCCAATATTTATCTCCCACTGATTGATTTATTGATTTTTTCAGGTAGAATTTAGAACCCAAATCAACCAAAAACATAAATAGGCTTTCTATGGCCCACTATTTGTGAGAGAGATGGCACGCTCAGGACTGGCACACAAGCCCAGAGGCCAATATTAATCTCCCACTTTTTATTTTTTTTCAGGGAAAATTTATAAACCCAATAAAAAAAATAAATAAATAGGCTTTCTATGGCCCACTATCAGAGAGAGAGAGATGGCACGCTTAGGACTGGCACACAAGCCCAAAGGCCAATATTAATCTCCCTTTTTTTTTTCAGGGAGAATTTATCAAACCAAAAAAAAATAAATAAATAGGCTTTCTATGGCCCACTATTTGTGAGAGAGATGGCACGCTCAGGACTGGCACACAAGCCCAGAGGCCAATATTAATCTCCCACTTTTTTTTTTTTGTTCCAGGGAAAATTTATAAACCCAATAAAAAAAATAATAAATAGGCTTTCTATGGCCCACTATCTGAGAGAGAGAGATGGCACGCTTAGGACTGGCACACAAGCCCAAAGGCCAATATTAATCTCCCACTGATTGATTTATTGATTTTTTCAGGTTGAATTTAGAACCCAAATAAAGCAAAAAAAAAAAAAAAGGGCTTTCTATGGCCCACTGAGTGAGTGATGATGCACACAGGAGTGGCACACAAGCCCTGAGGCCAATATTTTTCTCCCACTGATTGATGTAGTGATTTTTTCCGGTAGATTTTAGAACCCAAATCAAGCAAAAAAATAAATAGGCTTTCTATGGCCCACTGACTGAGAGATGGCACACACAGGAGTCAAGAGTGGCACACAAGCCCTGAGGCCAATATTTTTCTCCCACTGATTGATGTAGTGATTTTTTCAGGTAGATTTTATAACCCAAATCAAGCAAAAAAATAAATAGGCTTTCTATGGCCCACTGAGTGAGAGATGGCACACACAGGGATGGCACTCTAGCAGAAATGTCAATCTTAATCTCCCACAAAAAAAAAAAAAAAAAAAAACAGGGAGTGTCCAACAATTACTATCTCCCTGCAGTAATCTCAGCCAGGTATGGCAGGCAGCAATAAGGAGTGGACTGATGCACAAATTAAATAAAAAGTGTGGACAAACAAAAAAGATAGCTGTGCAGAAAGGATAGAACAAGAGGATTTGTGCTTTGAAAAAAGCAGTTGGTTTGCACAGCGGCGTACACACAGCAATGCAGCTATCAGGGAGCCTTCTAGGGCAGCCCAATGAGCTACAGCGCTGAGGGGAAAAAAAAAAAATGTAGCTTCCACTGTCCCTGCACACCGAAGGTGGTGTTGGGCAGTGGAAATCGCTACAGCACAAGCGGTTTGGTGGTTAATGGACCCTGCCTAACGCTATCCCTGCTTCTGACGAAGCGGCAGCAACCTCTCCCTAAGCTCAGATCAGCAGCAGTAACATGGCGGTCGGCGGGAACGCCCCTTTATAGCCCCTGTGATGCCACAGACAGCAAGCCAATCACTGCAATGCCCTTCTCTAAGATGGTGGGGACCAGGACCTATGTCATCACGCTGCCCACACTCTGCGTTTACCTTCATTGGCTGAGAAATGGCGCTTTTCGCGTCATTGAAACGCGACTTTGGCGCGAAAGTCGCGTACCGCATGGCCGACCCCGCACAGGGGTCGGATCGGGTTTCATGAAACCCGACTTTGCCAAAAGTCGGCGACTTTTGAAAATGAACGACCCATTTCGCTCAACCCTACTCAGGACAAATTGTGCAACAACTTTTTAGTTCAAATTTCTTCTCTTACCATTGGGAAAATAAAAAATTGGGGAAGAAAATATAATTTTTGTGAAAAAAAATATTTTTTTATTTTTACGGTTCTGCATTATAAACTTCTGTGAAGCACTTGGTGGGTCAAAGTGCTCACCACACCTCTAGATAAGTTCCTTAGGGGGTCTACTTTCCAAAATGGTGTCACTTGTGGGGGGTTTCAATGTTTAGGCACATCAGTGGCTCTCCAAACGCAACATGGCGTCCCATCTCAATTCCAGTCAATTTTGCATTAAAAAGTCAAATGGCGCTCCTTCACTTCCAAGCTCTGTCATGCACCCAAACAGTGGTTTTCCTCCACTTATGGGGTATCGGCGTACTCAGGAGAAATTGTACAACAAGGTTTGGGGTCCATTTTCTCCTGTAACCTTTGGTAAAATAAAACAAATTGGAGCTGAAGTCAATTTTTTGTGAAAAAAAGTTAAATGTTAATTTTTATTTAAACATTCCAAAAATTCCTGTGAAACACCTGAAGGGTTAATAAACTCCTTGAATGTGGTTTTGAGAACCTTGAGGGGTGCAGTTTTTAGAATGCTGTCACACTTGGGTATTTTCTATCATATAGACCCCTCAAAATGACTTCAAATGAGATGTGGTCCCTAAAATAAAATGGTGTTGTAAAAATGAGAAATTGCTGGTCAACTTTTAACTCTTATAATTCCCTAACAAAAAAAAATTTTGGTTCCAAAACTGTGCTGATGTAAAGTAGACATGTGAGAAATGTTACTTATTAAGTATTTTGTGTGACATATCTCTGTGATTTAATTGCATAAAAATTCAAAGTTGGAAAATTGCGAAATTTTCTAAATTTTCGCCATATTTCCATTTTTCTCACAAATAAACGCAGGTAATATCAAAGAAATTTTACCACTATCATGAAGTACAATATGTCATCAGAAAAAACTGTCAGAATCTCCTGGATCCGTTAAAGCATTCCAGAGTTATCTATATATATAATTGTCTAAGGGTTTTTCCATCTGTCTGTCTTTCTGTCTGTCTGTCTGTCTGTCTTTCTGTCTGTCTGTCTGTCTGTCCTGGAAATCCCGCATCTCTGATTGGTCGAGGCCGCCAGGCCTCGACCAATCAGAGACCGGCACAGCATCGACGTAGAAATTCCGCGTCTCTGATTGGTCGAGGCCGCCAGGCCTCAACCAATCAGCAACGGGCACAGCGACGATGATGTCATAAAGGACGTAGACATCTCACGTTTCTGATTCAGCGACGGGCACAGTATCGACGTAGATGTCATAATGGTTGCCATGGCGACGATGATGTCATAATGGTTGCCTCGACCAATCAGCGACGGGCACAGTTTGCCGCGAATTCTGGAATCATCATTGTCCATATACTACGGGGACATGCATATTCTAGAATACCCGATGCGTTAGAATCGGGCCACAATCTAGTAACCTTATAAAGGGACAGTGGTCAGAATTGTAAAAATTGGCCCGGTCCATAACGTGCAAAACACCCTTGGGGGTAAAGGGGTTAATCATAACACCTGCAGAGGTATTTTTTTGATGGTTTAATATACCAATTTAGTTCAGGATTCTTAGTTATGTACACCCTAATCTATATATATAATTGTCTAAGGGTTTTTCCGTCTGTCTGTCTGTCTGTCTTTCTGTCTGTCTGTCTGTCCTGGAAATCCCGCGTCTCTGATTGGTCGAGGCCACCAGGCCTCGACCAATCAGCGACGGGCACAGCGACGATGATGTCATAAAGGACGTAGACAACCCGCGTCTCTGATTGGTCGAGGCCGCTAGGACTCGACCAATCAGCGACGGGCACAGCGACGATGATGTCATAATGGTTGCCATGGCGATGATGATGTCATAAAGGTTGCCTCGACCAATCAGCGACGGGCACAGTCTGCCGCGAATTCTGGAATCATCATTGTCCATATACTACGGTGACATGCATATTCTAGAATATGTGCAAACTGTGAATATGTGCAAACTGTAAAGCGCTGCGGAATATGTTAGCGCTATATAAAAATAAAGATTATTATTATTATTATCATCATCGCCATGGCAACCATTATGACATCTACGTCGATACTGTGCCTGTCGCTGATTGGTCGAGGCGAATTCGCGGCAGACTGTGCCCGTCGCTGATTGGTCGAGGCAACCTTTTTGACATCATCATCACCATGCTGTGCCCGTCGCTGATTGGTCGAGGCCGCCAGGCAGTATGTCCAAAAACCCAAATGGTACCAGTATGCTCCACAGATGATATATTCCTTAGTCATATATTACATTTGGAAATAATGCAGGGAAGCAGTAGATCCACAGATTGATCATGATCACCGAAAATAATAGTACAAATTGTACTTATCCAATCGATTGTCCATCCCAACGCATTTCGCTGCTACGGTGAGCCTCACCCCATCCTGACCGCTCACAATGAAGGGTTCACACACTCAGGCCCTGTAGCAGCTCCAATTGGACCACTTGAAAGGTCCTTATGGCCCGATTCTAACGCATCGGGTATTCTAGAATATGCATGTCCCCGTAGTATATGGACAATGATGATTCCAGAATTCGCGGCAGACTGTGCCCGTCGCTGATTGGTCGAGGCAACCTTTATGACATCATCATCGCCATGGCAACCATTATGACATCTACGTCGTGTGCCCGTCGCTGAATCAGAAACGTGGGATTTCTACGTCCATTATGACATCATCGTCGCTGTGCCCGTCGCTGATTGGTCGGGGCCTGGCGGCCTCGACCAATCAGAGACTCGGGATGTCTAAGTCCTTTATGACATCATCGTCGCTGTGCCAGTCAGACCAATCAGAGACGTGGGATTTCCAGTACAGACAGACAGAAAAACCCTTAGACAATTATATATATAGATACTCGGTGCCTTCCCCCAACCCTAACACTATAAATTGGAAAGTCCTTAAAATTAATACCAATTTAAAAACAGCACCTGTTAGGGGTCGAGTTCCCGCTTCTGCACAGGGGGAATCTCGGGCCGTTTCTGCTGCGGTCTCCCATTCTTCTCCTGCCGCAGTGGAACCTGCTCAGCAGAGACGTCGGTCCTTGCGTCTGGCTCAGTCTCACTCTATGCTTAGGCTTGCTGTTGTTTCTCCAGCTTTTGCCATTAAAGCCAGTGCTGGGCAGCAGCGAGCAGACGCTTTTGGGTCTAAGTCCTGCTTTTTCCCTTCTGAGCATGCCCAGGGTGAGATCTCCCGTTGGAGATCGAGGGTCACATGCTCAGATGCTGCAGTGGTTCCCATTGGTCCTCCTGGAGGGTCCTGAAAGGGCTAACTTCTGTCGCAGCTGCCCATTAGTCCTTTATTGGAAGGTCCTGAACGTACTGCAGCTATATAAGCTTTGCATGACCGCACGGCCATGCGCTAGTGTACAATTGTATACATGTGTTTGCTGTGAGTGCAAGTCATTCATTAAATACCCCTACCCTATTGTATGACTGTTCGCGTAAGGTGTATGGCTGCTATCTAGCGCTCGACTAACCTCCCAACGTGTCACACACAAATCAGGGTCTATTGCTGTGACCGCCAGTGCGGCACCACATGCCAGTAGTGCGCTTCCTGACACACGTCTGGGTGCTTAGTGGTGTCTGCCAGCACGGCACAGTTCGCACTTCGGTGCTCTAACTATCAGTTACCTAACACACCCAGTTGCGGTGTTGTGCGCAAGTAGTCTGAACGGACTTCAACCCTGAGTCTTGGGATTGAGTTCGCTGACTCCTTGCTTGCACTCTTTAGTGCGGTATTGCGGACCTGTGGCTTTACAGGGTTCGCTTCCACCGCCATATAGCGCTGCCATTTACTAGCAGTAGGTTTTCACCTGCACGGTGGACCCCGGACTGCGAACGCACCTATTAATATTTCATCTTATACTTGGTGCGTTCCGCCAGTCCTAACAGAACACTAGCGCCAGGGTCTGGCTAGTAAATGATGTTCGATCAGTGTTTACAGCGGTACATCCAGCAGCTGGAGGGAAGGTTGGTGGCTCTAGAGCATTCAACCTCAGCTGTGGATGTCACTGCTGTCGCTGTTCAGGCTGCAAGTGTAGCCGCAGCCAGTTTGTCCGCTGCCACCCCTGCTCCGACTTTATCCTGTCGCCCGCTTCCTGACAAGTTTGCTGGTGACAGTAAAAAATGACGCGGATTCGTGAGCCAGTGCTCCATACACCTTGAGCTCCTGGCGTCACGTTTCCTTATGGAATGGGCGAGAGTGGGATTTATTGTATCTCTCTTGTCAGGCAGGGCGTTGGAGTGGGCAACGCCACTTTGGGAGCGTGATGATCGTGTGGTACAGAGTGCTCCTCTCTTCCTGGACGCTCTGAAGCAGGTCTTTTTACGACCTCATGTTACCCACAATACCGCGCTCCAGTTGTTGACTATTACTCAGGGCTCGTCCGTGGTCAGCCAGTTTGCCGTCCAGTTCCGGACTCTAGCTTCAGAGTTAGAGTGGCCAGACAAAGTTCTAATTCCGGTATTCTGGAAGGGACTGGCAGATCACGTGAAGGACGCCTTGGCCACCAGGGAGATACCCGCCACACTGGAGGAGCTTATTTCAGTATCTACCCACATCAATCTCCATTTTCTCGAGCGGAGGTTAGAGCGGACCCAGTGTAGGCAGAGATATCGGCTGGCTCCCACCTTCGCCAGACCTCTTGAATCTCCCGTTCTGGCGTCCGACTCCCATGAGGCCATGGAGGTTTCTCGAGCGGGACGTAAGTCTCAGGCCGCTCGACTACCCGTGGTTTGCCAAAATTGTCACCAACTAGGAAATTACGCCAATAAATGTCCACGGCGGTCGGGAAACGATCGCGTCTAGTATCCATTGGGGGAGGTTCACTAGACACAGCTGCATTATCCTCCAAACTGTCCTTTAAAGGGACAATCCTGTTAGGCTCCTCCACTCTAACAGTCAAGCTTTGTGTGGATTCAGGAGCAGAGGGAAACTTCATGTCCTCTGCTTTTGCTCTGCGCCACGCTATACCACTAGTAATGCTCGCCAAACCTGTAACAGTTAGAGTTGTGAATGGGGCGACACTTCCACTGCAAATCACACACCAGAATGTTCCATTCTCGTTGTCCATGTCCCCTTCCCACCAGGAGATTATTTCCCTTCTTGTCCTTCCCGAGAGAATGGATGAGATTTTGCTGGGAATACCCTGGCTCTGTTTCCACTCCCCTCATATTGAGTGGTCCTCAGGGAGAATATTGGGTTGGAGTAAGTCTTGTATGGGCAGGTGTGTGAGTGAGTGTGTACAGGTTTCTACTACCGAGGTACCCACAGACCTTTCTTCTTTTCCCAAGTGCTATTGGTGCTATGCTGATGTATTCTCTAAAAAGGCTGCAGAGACTCTACCGCCTCATCTCCCCTACAACTGTCCTATTGGTCTCTTGCCTGGAGCTGAACCTCCTCGGTGAAGGGTATATCCCCTCTCTCTCCCTGAGACGGAGGCTATGTCACAATACATAAAGGAGAATTTGGCAAGAGGGTTCATTAGGAAGTCAGTGTCTTCTGCAGGGACGGGATTCTTCTTCGTACAGAAGAATGGGGAATTACGTCCTTGCATTCTATTACAGGGGTCTTAATGCTATCACCATTAAAAATAAGTACCCGTTGCCCCTGATTTCTGAGCTCTTTGACAGGCTAAGGGGAGCGAAGGTATTCACCAACCTAGATCTGCGGGGTGCCTACAACCTGATTCGCATCCGTGAGGGGGACGAATGGAAAACGGCTTTTAATACCAGGGATGGGCACTATGAGTATCTGGTGATGCCCTTCGGGCTCTGTAATGCCCCAGCCGTTTTTCAGGACTTTGTCAACGATATCTTCCGGGATATGCTTTCCATCTTGGTCGTAGTCTATCTGGATGATATTCTCATCTTCTCTCCAGATATTGACTTCCACCGGAGAGATGTTGGCAGAGTCTTCTAACTCCTACGGCCGAATTCCCTTTATGCAAAGTTGGAGAAGTGTGTGTTTGAGCAGGAGTCTTTACCTTTCCTGGGCTATATCATCTCGGCCCAGGGATTGGCTATGGATCCTGCCAAACTACAGGCGGTGCAGCCCTTTATGGGGTTGATAAATTACTATCGCCAGTTCATCCCCCACTTCTCAACTTTGGTAGCTCCCTTGGTATACCTCACCAAGAAGGGAACAAATCCCAAATTGTGGTCGGAAGAGGTCTCCAAGGCCTTCACTTCTAAAAAGTCCCATATTGCTAGCGCTCCCATCTTACATCGTCCCGATGTGGATAAGCCATTCCTTATGGAGTTGGATGCCTCATCCATTGGTGCTGGAGCAGTCCTCTATCAAAATGATGCTCAATGTCGGAAGCATCCATGCTTCTTCTTCTCAAAAACCTTCACACCAGCGGAGAGAAATTACTCCATCGGGGATAGGAAGTTGCTAGCAATGAAGTTGGCCTTTTCAGAGTGGAGACATCTTTTGGAAGGTGCTTGGTTTCCATTCTAAGTCTTCACGGACCACAAAAATTTGGTCTATTTGCGTACAGCCCAGCGGCTGAATTCTCATCAGGCCAGATGGTCCTTGTTCTTCTCCCGGTTCCACTTCACTCTCTATTATCTCGCCGGGGAGAAGAACATTCGTGCTGACGCTCTCTCTCGCTCCCTTGTGTCAACTGAGGAGGAGGAAGAGGAGCCTCGGCTTATTGTCCCTTCAGAGAGTCTGAGAACCATAGCTCCGGTTTTGCTAGAGTCTGTGCCTCCGGGCAAGACTTTTGTTCCCATCAATTTGCGACCGGAGGTTCTCTCTTGGGCTCATTCGTCCAGAGTGGGTGGACACTTTGGGGCAAAGAGGACATCTGAGTTGCTGGCGAGAATGTACTGGTGGCCACATATGGTTCGTGATGTCGGAGACTATGTTCGGGCATGTGTCTCCTGTGCCAAAAATAAGTCTCCTAGTCAATGGCCAGCTGGATTGTTATATCCTCTGCCAGTGGCAGACAGGCCCTGGGAAATGGTCGGGATGGACTTTGTGGTGGGTTTTCCCAAGTCACGTGGCTGTACTGTCATTTGGGTAATCACCGACCATTTTTCTAAAATGTGCATTTAGTGCCACTTCCTCGGCTACCTTCTGCACGAGTCTTGGCAGCATTGTTTATTAAACATATCTTCCGTCTTCACGGAATGCCGGACAAAATTGTCAGTGATCGGGGTCCTCAGTTTGCGTCTCGGTTCTGGAGAGAGCTTTGTCATCTTCTCAGTATTGAGTTAAATCTCTCTTCTGCCTATCATCCTGAGACAAATGGGTTGGTAGAGAGAGCCAACCAGACCTTGGTCACATATCTGCGACATTTTGTCTCTGCCAGGCAGGATGACTGGGCATCCTTGTTACCGTGGGCAGAGTTCGCCCTTAACAATGCTGTAGCCGATTCCACCGGTCAGACTCCTTCCCTCCTTAATTACGGCCAGCATCCGCGGGTTCCAGTGCCTATGCCCGTGTCCTCTGCTGACTCCAGGGTGGCAGACTGGGCAGTGGAGGCATGAGACATTTGGGGCCGCACTCAGGATGCCATCCGGGCCTCCAAGGAGAGAATGAGGTCCTCCGCCGATGCACATCAGCGCCCTGCTCTGACCTTTGCTCCTGGCGACTTAGTGTGGCTTTCCGCTCGTAACATCAGGCTGCGTGTTGAGTCCACTAAGTTTGCTCCTCGCTACTTGGGTCCCTTCAAGGTCCTCGAACAGGTTAATCCTGTGGTTTACCATCTAGCCCTTCCTCCACGCTTAGGTATCACCGACACCTTTCATGTGTCCCTCCTTAAGCCCGTGTACATGTCCCGGTTTTCTGAGTCATCTACCAGGACGTCGGGCTCGTCTACGGACGATTATGAGGTGAACGCTATTTTGGGGTGCAAGGTGGTTCGTGGCAAAATTTTTTATTTGGTGGACTGGAGGGGTTACGGTCCTGGGGATAGACCCTGGGAGCCTGCTGAGCACATTCGGGCTCCGCAGCTCATTGCTGCCTTCGAATGTAGCGAGGCCCAGGGGGGGGGGCCTGGGAGGGGGTGTAATGTTAGGGGTCGAGTTCCCGCTTCTGCACAGGGGGAATCTCGGGCCGTTTCTGCTGCGGTCTCCCATTCTTCTCCTGCCGCAGTGGAACCTGCTCAGCAGAGACGTCGGTCCTTGCGTCTGGCTCAGTCTCATTCTGTGCTTAGGCTTGCTGTTGTTTCTCCAGCTTTTGCCATTACAACCAGTGCTGGGCAGCAGCGAGCGGACACTTTTGGGTCTAAGTCCTGCTTTTTCCCTTCTGAGTATACCCAGGGTGAGATCTCCCGTTGGAGATCGAGGGTCACATGCTCAGATGCTGCAGCGGTTCCCATTGGTCCTCCTGGAGGGTCCTGAAAGGGCTAACTTCTGTGGCAGCTGCCCATTGGTCCTTTATTGGAAGGTCCTGAATGTACTGCAGCTATATAAGCTTTGCATGACCGCACGGCCATGCGCTAGTGTACAATTGTATACGTGTGTTTGTTGTGAGTGCAAGTCGTTCATTAAATACCCCTACCCTATTGTATGACTGTTCGCGTAAGGTGTATGGCTGCTATCTAGCGCCCGACTAACCTCTCAACGTGTCACACACGAATCAGGGTCTATTGCTGTGACTGCCAGTGCGGCGTCACGTGCCAGTAGTGCGCTTCCTTACCCACGTCTGGGTGCTTAGTGGTGCCTGCCAGCACGGCACAGTTCGCACTTCGGTGCTCTATCAGTTACCAACACACCCAGTTGCGGTGTTGTGCGCAAGTAGTCTGAACGGACTTCAACCCTGAGTCTTGGGATTGAGTTCGCTGACTCCTTGCTTGCACTCTTTAGTGCGGTATTGCGGACCTGTGGCTTTACAGGGTTCGCTTCCACCGCCATATAGCGCTGCCATTTACTAGCAGCAGGTTTTCACCTGCACGGTGGACCCTGGACTGCGAATGCACCTATTAATATTTCATCTTATACTTGGTGCGTTCCGCCAGTCCTAACAGCACCCCTCAACATATCCAAACTATGATAGTTTATTAACCTGTCAGGTGCTTTTCACTAACTTTGCTAACAGGTCATTATAGCTGGCAAACACTATTGCCATTATTTGGCCGTGAATTGCCATGGAAAACATCAAGACCACACAATCATGATCACAGGATGCTGGGGGCTTTAAGAGGGAGGCTCCACGTTCTTTTAGCAATCTATATGTCATAGTCACTATTTACAGCAGAATCTATGGGTTTAAACATCCATGGTCGAAGCCATCATCAATTATATCTGATGCAGTAAGGTGCTCAGCTGTAGTATACAGCTGACAACTGTGACATTTTCACCAGCAGGAGATGTTTATATTTATATTTATATTTCAGCTTAATATAAAGTCATATTGGTGGTCACTAAGAGTTACGGTGTCATGGCTTACTAATTTCTATGGGGTCAGGTCTTTAGGTTACCACACCCCTTGATAAAGGCCATCAAACATTCAACATTTGAGCTTCTTTTGTTTTTGGGATGCAGGTTTGCCTAAATGACTCTCCATTCTGATGCAAAGAATGGAACTCCAATCATTTAGCCATGTTTATGATGTCATCATGTGCCCCATAAGGCAATCAAGCAACTCTTGGATGTCGGGATTATTAGAAACCTTGACTTAGTTATTTTATGGCTGAAGCACAACCTTTCAACCTAATACAGTGTGTTTATCATGCTTGCAGCATGCTGCCTAGCATTCTGATGAATTTCGAGGAGAATAGAATGTCTGTCATTAGCCCAAAAGTATAGCAATAAACAATGGGCTGTAGCATAGTAAAATGTATGCAATCATTTAGACTATGCTGTTTAATACAGCAGTATTCAATAAAAAAATATTTCTAATAATACTTTATTGTACATAATTTCATTATATAGACAACAATTATAAAATTTTATTAGAAGAAAAAAAATATCCAACCCAAGCCCAACCTGCCCCATCTGTGGCTGAGATAAAATAAAGAAATAAGTAAATAAATAGGGTTATCATATAAATAACGAGCATTATGGTGGATTATCTAATGTGTCCACTATAAAAAAAATTAATTTATCCAAGTATGTACTGTCCTCCACTGAAATTGAGGTCCTTTCTAAGGGCTTAGTTTCTGTCAGACACAAAACATTAATCCATTTCAACTGTTTCTTGATTTCAACTCATCAGAAAGTTAACCCTTCCATGACATTTAGCCCTACAGGAACACACCTGTGGATCAAATGTTCATTTTACCCCTTCAGTACCACCAGAAAATTATCCATTTGTCCATAAAGATGTAATCCCAGCTTCTATTTTTAATCCCATTCATCATCGAGGGAACCACATTGACACATTCTTTGCATTACCGTATTTTTCCGACCATAAGACGCACTTTTTTTCCTCCAAATTTGGGAGGAAAGTGTGGGTGCGTCTTATGGTACGGATGTAGCATGTGGGGAGGGGGGCAGTAGTGAGTGGGATCGCACTGTTATGCCACTTCAGGATGTCCCCCAGAATCAGCGCTGGGGAAACCATGTGGTCTGGATGATTAAGTGCAGTGAATATTCATTAGCGGCTCCCCGCCCACCTATCAGCTGAGCGGTGAGCTGGGAGCAGCAAATGAATACTGCACTTAAGCAGGGACACACATGGCTTCTCCAGCGCTGATTCCTGCAGCAGCTGGGGAGGTCTGTGTGTCCGGGGGAAGAGGAGGCAGCAGCAGCAGGGGCCAGAGGAGAGAGGAGATCGCTGCATACCTGCCTGCTGTAAGTACTCGGGCAGAAATCCGAGAGTGGACCCTCTGGGTCGTGACTCTAGAGCCCCCGGGGGCGAGCGGACCAGATGGAATCACCCCCTATACAGGGAGTGTTAGGAGCAGGACCTCGAGGGAATGGAGACACAACAGCTAGAGCCAAAGGGGCGACCCAAGATAAAGAAGGAAACCACAGGCTATAAGGATGGCAGGGGATAATAGGAAATCAAGACTTAACTGAAAATGACTGGAACACGGAACGGCAGAACACAGCAGGAACACGGACTGGTAGGGTACAGCAGGAACACGGACTGGCAGGACACAGCAGGAACACGGACAGGCAGGATACAGCAGGAACACGGACTGGTGGGATACAGCAGGAACACGAGCTGGCAGGACACAGCAGGAACACGGACTGGCAGGGTACAGCAGGAACACGGACTGGCAGGATACAGCAGGAACACGGACAGGCAGGATACAGCAGGAACACGTGCTGGCAGGACACAGCAGGAACACGGACTGGCAGGGTACAGCAGGAACACGGACTGGCAGGATACAGCAGGAACACGGACTGGCAGGACACAGCAGGAACACGGACAGGCAGGACACAGCGGGAACACGGACTGGCAGGATACTGAGACAAAGTAAAGACTGGGCTGAGAAAAGACACTGGTACAGGGGAGCCTAGGGCATAGGGACACTGACGGCAGACAGTGCACCTACAAAGCAAAGGCGTCTTACCTAGGAAGACGCCGGGAAGAAATAGCCGATGGGCGCCGCAATGTTGGGGCGGAGCTATCGGGTCGCGACCTCCCAGAGGGCTCAGCGCTGGAGGAGACGCAACCGCGCATGCGCAAAGACGCTGGACGCCGGGAGCCAGAGAAAGAAGCAGCAGAGCGGCGAGGAACGGGATCGCGAGTGCGCCGCTGGATGTAAGTAGATGGGTAAGTATGTGCGGGCGTGACAGTACCCCCCTCCTTAGTCCCCCTTTTTTTAAGGCTAGAAAGGAATCTTTTCATGATAAAGGGAGCATTGATGTTCTCTCGACGCTCCCAGGACCTCTCCTCAGGACCAAATCCCTCCCAATCAATCAAAAAATAAGTTTTACCCCTAACTACCTTTTTGGCAAGAATATCTTTAACGTTAAAGATTCCATCAGAAGTACAGAGCTGAGGAGAGGGAGAGGTAGCGGAGTGAAAACGATTAAAGACTGCGGGTTTGAAAAGAGACACATGGAAGGCATTGGGAATGCGCAAAGAGGCAGGTAGCTTCAACTTATAAGAGACATCATTAATGCGACTTAAGATAGGAAATGGACCAATATAGCGAGGACCCAGTTTGCAAGAGGGAATTTTAAGCTTGATATAGCGAGAGGAGAGCCAAACTTTATCACCCGGAGAATATGGCGGTGCATCCAAACGCTTCTTGTCAGCAAACTTTTTCATATTAAGGCTAGCTTTCTCAAGAGCCACTTTGGTCTCATTCCAAATTGTAGAGAATTCCCGGGACAAGAAATCCGCTGCCGGTACCCCCGAGGAGAGAGAAACAGGAAGAGGAATGTTCGGATGTTGACCATAGACTACAAAAAAGGGAGATTTGGAGGAAGACTCGCTGGGAAGATTGTTGTAAGAGAATTCAGCCCAGGGGAGAAGAGAGACCCAGTCATCTTGGTGTGCATTGGAGAAATGTCACAGATATGTAGTCAGAACTTGATTAACTCGCTCCACTTGTCCGTTGGACTGAGGGTGATAGGCGGAAGAGAAGTCCAAGTTAACCTTTAATAGACTGCAGAGAGCTCTCCAAAAACGTGAGGTAAATTGTACTCCACGGTCAGAGACGATATGATGTGGGAAACCATGAAGACGGAAGACTTGGTGTAAAAAGATCTTTGCCAACTCAGGAGCAGAAGGCAGACCAGGCAATGCGATGAAGTGAGCCATTTTAGAGAACCGATCTACAACAACCAAGATGACAGAACAATTCGAGGAACAAGGTAGATCAGTGATGAAGTCCATAGCTATAAAACTCCAAGGAACGGAAGGTACAGGCAGAGGATGCAGGAGACCGGAAGGAGGCTGCCTAGGAACTTTATTCTTAGCACAAGAAGGACAAGAAGCGATGAATTTGGTGACGTCTTGTCGGAGAGATGGCCACCAGTAGTGCCGAGAGATAAGAGAAAGTGTTTTCTTGACTCCTACATGTCCTGCAATTTTGGAGGAGTGACCCCAACGTAAAACTCTCTCCTTGTCTTGATTAGCCACAAGAGTCTTGCCAGGAGGAGTTGAGATCACTCTTAGAGGAGCAAGAGTGACGATCTTCGTAGGATCAATGATGTGAGCCGGAGAATCCTCAATGTCCTGAGGCTGAAAGGATCTCGAAAGAGCATCTGCTTTGACATTCTTATTTCCGGGTCGGAAATGAAGCTCAAACTCAAATCGTCCGAAGAATAAAGACCATCTGGCTTGTCGTGGATTTAGTCTTTGGGCTGACTGAATATAGGCCAGATTCTTGTGGTCTGTGTAAATGATGAATGGATGAAGAGACCCCTCAAGAAGATAACGCCATTCCTCCAAGGCTAGCTTGATAGCCAATAGTTCCTTATCCCCTATAGAGTAGTTACGCTCAGGAGCGGAAAAAGTTTTAGAAAAGAAACCACAGGTCACCAAACGTCCGGACGAAGATCTTTGCAAAAGTACTGCTCCAGCTCCAATAGAGGATGCGTCGACCTCAAGGACAAACGGTCTATTAGCATCAGGACGATGAAGCACAGGGGCCATAGCGAAACTTTGTTTAAGGGACAGAAAGGACTCTTCAGCCTCAGGGGTCCAAAGACCGGAATTGACTCCCTTGCGAACTAGGGCAGAGATAGGCTTGGACATGGAAGAAAAATGAGGAATGAATTGTCTATAGTAATTGGCAAAGCCAAGAAAACGTTGGATTGCTTTTGTTCCAAGAGGACGAGGCCAATTCAGGACAGCCAAAACCTTCTCTGGATCCATCTCTAAGTCAGATCTTGAGACAATATACCCAAGGAAGGAAGAGAAGATTGTTCAAAGACGCACTTCTCAATCTTAGCGAACAGATGATTCTCTCTTAGCCTTTGCAGAACTCGGCGGACATCTCGCCTGTGAGTGGAGAGATCCGGAGAAAAGATGAGAATGTCGTCAAGGTAAACCACGACTGAGGAGTAGAGAAGATCCCGAAATACATCGTTCACAAATTCCTGGAAAACCGCGGGGGCGTTGCAGAGACCAAACGGCATAACCAAGTATTCGTAGTGACCGTCACGAGTATTGAAGGCAGTCTTCCACTCGTCGCCTGCACGAATACGAACCAGATTGTATGCGCCACGTAGATCTAATTTGGTAAAAATTTGCGCACTCCGCAAACGGTCGAAGAGTTCCGGAATGAGTGGCAGAGGATATTTGTTCTTCACCGTGATGTTGTTTAAGCCTCGATAATCAATGCAGGGGCGGAGAGAACCGTCTTTCTTCTTCACGAAAAAAAACCCTGCTCCAGCCGGTGAAGAAGACTTGCGAATGAATCCTTTAGCAAGATTTTCTTGAATGTACTCAGACATAGCTTGAGTCTCAGCAGGAGAGAGAGGATAGATTCTGCCCCTGGGCGGATTAGTTCCTGGCACGAGATCTATGGGACAATCATAGAGACGGTGAGGCGGAAGGCCCTCAGCCTCCTTCTTGTTGAAGACATCAGAAAAAGCGCTGTAGACACAGGGTAAAGCGGGAAGAGAAGAGGAAGGAGAAGAATTAGAGGAAGACCCCACAGGACGCACCGGCAGCAGACAACGTTCCCGACAAAGCTCACCCCAGCGCAAGATATTGCCATTGCGCCAATCTAAAACGGGCTCGTGGAACCGTAACCAAGGAAGACCTAAGAGCATAGGATGAGACAGACCCGCTAAAACATAAAATGCAATTCTCTCCTTGTGCAGAGCCCCAACTTGAAGTTCCACCTCAAGTGTTACTTGAGTAATGGTCTCTTGTAAAGGTTTACCATCCACAGATGCAAGAACCACAGGAGCCTCTAAGGTTTTGACTGGAATGGAGAATTTCAAAACCTCTTCCAACCTGATAAAATTCCCTGCTGCGCCCGAATCCACATACGCATCTAGAGAAATGCCCTTGCCCGCAATATGCAAAAGAACGGACAAAGTAAGGGGTTGAGAGGAATCACATACACCTAGGGAGGCCTCTCTTACCTGACCTAAGCGGAGTAGTTTTCCGGACGTTCAGGGCAAGAGCGCAACAAATGAGCAGAACTTCCGCAGTAAAAATATAACCCCTGAGTGCGCCTCTCTTTACGACGTTGTTCGGACATCTTAAGACGGTCCACTTGCATAGGTTCTGGTGCGGACGCCTGAGAGGAGGTTCTAGGCTGAGGACTGAGTGGCTTATGGGTGGCAGAAGAAGGGCGAAGAGATCTCCGCTCGCGGGCGCGTTCTTGGAACTGAAGGTCAATACGGGTAGCTAAGGAAATTAATTCCTCCAAAACAGTAGGAGTGTCCCGACCAGCTAACTCATCTTTTATGCGCCCAGAGAGCCCCCGCCAGAAAGCACCCACCAACGCCTCATTGTTCCAGCCCAAGTCAGAGGAGAGGGTGCGGAACTGAATAGAGTACTGGCCTACGGATAACGATCCCTGATGGAGAGAAAATAGAGCTTCAGTTGTAGAGGCCAGACGTCCAGGTTCGTCAAAGACAAGACGGAAAGTCTCCAAAAATTCAGACAACCGGGAGACTAGGGGATCGTCTCTCTCCCAGAGTGGGTTAACCCATGCCAAGGCGTCACCCTCCAGATGGGAAATCATAAAACGCAACTTTGGACCGATCTGTCGGGTAATGCTGGGGCAGAAGCTCAAAGTGAAGACGGCATTGGTTTAGAAATCCTCGGCAGGACTTAGGATCCCCATTGTACCGAGGCGGTTTAGCCAAGCGGGGTGGAGGGTGGGACGCAGGAGCAGACGTAGAAGCGGCTGTCTGGATGGAAAGCAGCCGGTCGTCAATAGAAGACATATAACTAAGTATATAGGCCTGGGTGTCACGCTGCTGAGCTAACTCTTGCTGTAAGCCAACGAGTAGAGCGGCGTTGCCAGGATTGGAGGACTGGAGCGTGGACAAGCGAGAATCCATAGCTTTCATGAAAGACATCATGCGGGACTGATTCTCTCGCAGAAAGAGTAGCTCTTTCTGCGCAGCAGAGGCCCCAGCGGGGTCCATGGCCTTTGCTTACTGTAAGTACTCGGGCAGAAATCCGAGAGTGGACCCTCTGGGTCGTGACTCTAGAGCCCCTGGGGTCGAGCGGACCAGATGGAATCACCCCCTATACAGGGAGTGTTAGGAGCAGGACCTCGAGGGAATGGAGACACAACAGCTAGAGCCAAAGGGGCGACCCAAGATAAAGAAGGAAACCACAGGCTATAAGGATGGCAGGGGATAATAGGAAAACAAGACTTAACTGAAAATGACTGGAACACGGAACGGCAGAACACAGCAGGAACACGGACTGGCAGGGTACAGCAGGAACACGGACTGGCAGGACACAGCAGGAACACGGACAGGCAGGATACAGCAGGAACACGGACTGGCAGGATACGGCAGGAACACGGACTGGCAGGATACAGCAGGAACACGGACAGGCAGGATACAGCAGGAACACGGGCTGGCAGGACACAGCAGGAACACGGACTGGCAGGGTACAGCAGGAACACGGACTGGCAGGATACAGCAGGAACACGGACAGGCAGGACAGAGCAGGAACACGGACAGGCAGGACACAGCGGGAACACGGACTGGCAGGATACTGAGACAAAGTAAAGACTGGGCTGAGAAAAGACACTGGTACAGGGGAGCCTAGGGCATAGGGACACTGACGGCAGACAGTGCACCTACAAAGCAAAGGCGTCTTACCTAGGAAGACGCCGGGAAGAAATAGCCAATGGGCGCCGCAATGTTGGGGCGGAGCTATCGGGTCGCGACCTCCCAGAGGGCTCAGCGCTGGAGGAGACGCGACCGCGCATGCGCAAAGACGCTGGACGCCGGGAGCCAGAGAAAGAAGCAGCAGAGCGGCGAGGAACGGGATCGCGAGTGCGCCGCTGGATGGAAGAAGATGGGTAAGTATGTGCGGGCGTGACACCTGCCATGCCTGGGCTGGACGCCAAGTGCTGTGCACAAACAGGACCTGTTTGATGTCAGGAGTGGGCGGGCTGGAGCATCACATGGCAGCTCAGAGCCCTCCCTCTTCTTGACATCATCACAGGTCCTTCAGGCTCTCCACTAGAATCTTCAGCTTCCTCATAACCTGTGCTGTGGAAAGGAAACGAGGGAGGGCTCTGTGTGCAGTCATGGGATTCTTTTACCTCACCACAGTGTGGCTGGCTGCCACATTTAAGAGGTTAGTCTTTACAAAACACAATAAAGCACTCTGCCACTCCTTTGGTGAACTATAACTCCCAGCATGTCATAGGATCTGCAGGACATGCTGGGAGTTATAGTTCTCCCATGGGATTTTAAAGCAGCACTCCAGTGTTATTTTGCAGTGCTGGAGTGGTGCTTTAAATATAAGCCCTGTGCCCCCATTCTTGTACTCACCCTCCAGCATCTTCATATAGTACTGTACAGACACCACACTGGTCCCGCAGCTTCCAACATAATAACATACTATTATATATAATAACACCACATATAATAGTATGTTATTTATGTTATTAAATATTTTACCACATTTTTTTGCTTCAAATATTTTTTTTTCCCTATTTTGCACCTCTAAAACCTGGGTGCGCCTTATAGTCCGGTGCGTCTTATAGTCCGAAAAATACGGTAGTTGCAGAAGAATTTAGGAACATCAATTGTTTCAATATTAACTGAAAAAATAAATGTCAAGCTAATAGGAAGACATATTGGTCGAACATCACACATGCAGAGAAAAAGGCTTTGGAATCACTAAAGAAAAGCTTCAATTTGGTGATTAGAGAAGCATACAAGGGGGGCAGGGTTGTGATTCAGAACAAGGAAGATTATTTAAATGAAGCATTCCGTATCTTGTCCGATGCAAAATATTATGAGAAACTAAAAAACGATCCTTCCACTCAATTCTCATTTGACTATCACACTCTTATAGATGACGCCTATAAAAAAAAGGGATATTAAATAAAAAAGAACATAGATTTCTTACCAGCAAAAATCCAAATGTAGCATTTTATTACACCTCCCGAAAGTCCACAAGGACACAAAAAATTCCCCGGGGCACCCGATAATTTTGGGATGGGGTTCCTTGACATCAAATTTATCACACTTTATTGACCTGTTTTTACAAGACATTGTTTTGGTTTTACCCTCTTATCTTCGGGATTCCGCACAGTTCATTCAAGTATGCAAAGTTATAGTATGGCAATAGGGTTATCTTTTTATTGCACTTGATGTAGTATGTCTATATTTCAACATTGAACATACACTGGGATTGGCAGCTGTGGATTTTTATCTCCAACAAAACAAATGAATACTATCCTCACAGAGGGAATTTTTACTAAAAAGGTTTGGAATTTATTTTAAAACATAATTTTTTGTCTTTTCAGGATGTACGCTATCTAAATCTATATCTATAGAGGCTCGGGACTGCGATGGGGACATGGGTCGCCCCAAGTTTCGCTAATCTCTTCATGGGGCAATTCGAGTACCTATCTGCACTATCCGAGCCTTTTTTTAAAGAAAAAAATTCTGCTTTATAAATTCTATATAGATGATCTGGTGATCCTGTGGAAGGGGTCCATAGAACAAGCATGAGAATTAATTAACAAACTAAACATGAATGAATTGGTGATTACTTTTACTGCATATTTAGATAAAAATAAAATCACTTTTCTAGATCTTGAAGTAAGCCACAAAGACAGCCGCATAGTGACAAAAACCTTTTTCAAAAAAGTAGATAGTAACGTTTTTTGGATTTCCGCAGTGCAGACTTTTGCAAATGGAAGAAAAATATTCCACATAGCTAATTCTGTGCATTCGAAAGAATTGCAGTAGCGAGGCTATGTGGAACAATCAAAGATTCTTAAGGCTAGATTTCTTGAGAAAAAAATATCCCAAAAAATTAATGCAAGGTGCATATGCAAAGAATCTGATAAAAACTGAGGCTGATTGCCTACCACAGAATAACCAGAAAAAAATTTTTTCCCTAGAAAATGAAATTATGAGTAATCTGAACAATGAAAGGGCTGAATCTTGTGGTCCTTCAAGAAAGAACCAAGCAATAATAACAAATCCCTGGCGTTTTAATTTCGTGACAGTTTAGTAATGGTAATCAAAAATAAGAGACATCCTTTTAAAATTTTGGAACCTTTTAATTAAGGACCCCATCTTAAAGAATTTGTTACAAAAAAAAACTGGTATTACCTTTAAGAGGGGTCTCACCATAACAAATTTAATAGCGCCCAGCAACTTAAAAAACCCCCCACAGATTTCACTTTTAGGTTTTCAAAAGCTGTCTCCAAAAATTCATCTCTGGGCGTCTAGAAATGTGGATCGAGGAATTGCTATACATGCAACATCTTACAACATGGAGCTTGCTCGATCACTTCTTATAGTATGGGTGAGGTCTTTGAGATTAAGCAACAACTGTCTTGCGACAGTGACTATGTTGTTTACGCAATCACGTGGTGTTGTTGCGGCCTCCAATATGTTAACCACACAACACAGTCAGAGCAATAATGAATGGACACCGTCATAATACTAAAATCGGTTTCCTTCAGCATAGCTTATCACGGCACATGTTATTAAGCACAACAAAAAATTCCAAATAACAGTTACACCAGTAGAAATTATACCTTCTCGAGTGCTCAACCAAAATCAAATATTAACCAAGAAGGAATATTTTTGGATATTTCGGTTAGAAACCCTGTACCCAAATTGTTTGAACGATGTGATCGAGAAAGTTTAGGCTACGTTCACATTTGCGTTGTGCGCTGCTGCGTCGGCGACGCAACGCACAACGCAAACAAAAAATGCACCAAAACGCATGCAAAAACGCTGCGTTTTGCGATGCATGCGTCCATTTTTGCTGAAATTTGGACGCAAGAAAAATACAACTTGTTGCGTTTTCTGCGTCCGACGCTTGCGGCAAAAAAAATGCATGCGTCGCACAACGCAGCACAACTCATGGCCATGCGTCCCCATGTTAAATATAGGGGTGCATGACGCATGCGTCGCCGCTGCGTCGCCCGACGCAAACACGCAAAACGCTAATGTGAACGTAGCCTTAGAGATGCTACACCTATTGACATAGCGATCAGGTTTATTATAATATTTTTTGCTGTTGTTTTTTGTTTTTTTAAGGCTTTATAATGTACTAGATGGTGGCCCGATTCTAACGCATCGGGTATTCTAGAATATGTATGTCCATGTAGTATATTGTACAGCCACGTAGTATATTGCCCAGTCACGTAGTATATTGCCCAGTCACGTAGTATATTGCCCAGCCATGTAGTATATTGCCCAGCCACGTAGTATATTGCCCAGTCACGTAGTATATTGCCCAGTCACGTCGTATGTTGCCCAGCTACGTAGTATATTGCCCAGCCACATAGTATATTGCCCAGTCACATAGTATATTGCCCAGTCACGTAGTATATTGCCCAGTCACGTAGTATATTGTACAGCCACGTAGTATATTGCCCAGCCACGTAGTATATCGCCCATCCACATAGTATATTGCCCAGCCACGTAGTATATTGCACAGCCACGTAGTATATGGCCCAGTCACATAGTATATTGCCCAGCCACGTAGCATATTGCCCAGTCACTTAGGATATTGCCCAGCCGCATAGTATATTGCCCAACCACGTATTATATTGCCCAGCCGCATAGTATATTGCCCAGCCACATAGTATATTGCACAGCGACGGAGTATACAGCACAGAGCCACGTAGTATAGAGACTTAAAATAAAAAATATACATATACTTACCTTCCCAAGGCCCGTTGAAGTCCTGCTATACTTACCATCCGCCGCCTTTCCGGCTCCTCGCGACCCTCAGGTGACTTCTCCATTGCAAGCGGCAGCTTCCAGTCCCAGGGCTGGTATGAGCAGGACCTGTGATGACGTCGCGATGTGGTCACATGACCGTGACGTCATGGCAGGTCCTTGTCGCATACAAATCCTTGCCACCGGAGCGTCCCGAGGAGCAGGAAAGGCGGCAGAAGGTGAGCATAGCAGGCTTTTCGTTTTTTTTATTATTTTTAACATGACATATTTTTACTATTGATGCTGCATAGGCAGCATCAATAGTAAATAGTTGGGGACACGCAGGGTTAATAGCAGCGGTAACGGAGTGCGGTACCCGCTGCCCATTACCGCTGCCATTAACCCTGTGTGAGTGGTGACTGGAGAGGATTATGGCGCGGGCGCCGGGCAGTGAGTGCAGGGGAGTAGGGGAGGGACTAATCGGACTGTGCCCATCACTGATTGATCGCGGCAGCCATGACAGGCAGCTGCCGAGACCAATCAGCGACGCGGGATTTCCGTTATGGAAGTTGAGGAAAGACAGACGGAAGTACCCCTTAGACAATTATATATATAGATTATTACTTTTCACTAAAGCATAATTTTTTAAGATATGTGGTTCACATCTACTATATAATTGTCTAAGGGTCACTTCCGTCTGTCCTTCTGTCTGTCACAGATATTCATTGGTCGCGGCCTCTGTCAGTCATGGAAATCCAAGTCGCTGATTGGTCGTAGCAAAACAGCTACGACCAATCAGCGATGGGCACAGTCCGGAAGAAAATTGCCGCTCCTTCCTCCCCGCAGTCAGCGGCTGCTCCTTCCTCCCCGCAGTCAGCGGCTGCTCCTTCCTCCCCTCCGGTCACAGCGCCCGCTCCGTACTCCCCCCTGGTCACAGCACCCGCTCCGTACTCCCCTCTGGTCACAGCGCCCGCTCCGTACTCCCCTCTGGTCACAGCGCCCACTCCGTACTCCCCTCCGGTCACAGCGCCCGCTCCGTACTCTCCTCCGGTCACAGCGCCCGCTCCGTACTCCCCTCCGGTCAGCGCTCACTCAGGGTTAATGGCAGCGTTGACCGTGGTGAAACGCACTTGGATAACGCTGCTATTAACCCTGTGTGACCAACTTTTTACTATTCATGCTGCCTATGCAGCATGAATAGTAAAAATATCTAATGTTAAAAATAATAATAAAATTAAAAATAGTTACATACTCACCTTCTGGAGCCTCCAGATCGAAGCGGCTGGTTACCGATGCTCCTCGCGAAGCCCCGGTGACCACTGCATGCAATGCAATCTTCAGACCGGAGTGCGCAAGGAACATCGGTAACCGGACGCTTCGATCTGGAAGCTCCGGAAGGTGAGTATGTAACTATTTTTTATTTTAATTCTTTTTTTTAACACGGATATGGTGCATACTACGAGACTGGCCAATATACTATGTGGCTGTGTGCTGTATACTACGTGATTGGGCAATATACTACGTGGCTGGACAGTATACTATGTGGCTCTGTGCTGTATACTACATGGCTGTGTGCTGTATACTACGTGGCTGTGTGCTGTATACTATGTGACTTGGCAATATACCACATGGGCTGGGCAATATAGTACGTGGCTGGACAATATACTACGTGGGCTGTGCAATATACTACGTGGCTGGACAATATACTACGTGGGCTGCGCAATATACTACATGGGCTGCGCAATATACTACATGGGCTGCACAATATACTATGTGGGCTGCGCAATATACTATGTGACTGGACAATATACTACGTGGGCTGCGCAATATACTACGTGGGCTGCGCAATATACTACGTGGTCTGCGCAATACACAATTTGGGCTGCGCAATATACAACGTGGGCTTTGCAATATACTATGTGGGCTGCGCAATATACAACCTGCGCTGCGCAATGTACTATGTGGGCTGGGCAATATACTACGTGGGCTGCGCAATATACTACGTGGGCTGCGCAATATACTATGTGGGCTGCACAACATACAACGTGGGCTGTGCAATGTACAACGTGGGCTGCGCAATATACTACGCAGGCTGTGCAATGTACTGCATGGGCTGTGCTATACACTATGCATACATATTCTAGAATACCCGATGCGTTAGAATTGGGCCACCATATAATTGTCTAAGGCTCTTTTTGTAACCGAAATCCCGGCCGGCCTCGACCAATCAGCGTTCATAAATAAACTACATACATATACTAGAATGAAAATAACATGAAGGACAGTCTGTGAGGGAGAGAATAATATGGAGGACAGTCTGTGAGGGAGAGAATAACATGGAGAACAGTCTGTGAGGGAGAGAATAACATGGAGGACAGTGTGTGAGGGAGAGAATAACATGGAGGACAGTGTGTTAGGGAGAGAATAGAATGGAGGACAGTGTGTGAGGGAGAGAATAACATGGAGGACAGTGTGTGTTTGAGAGAATAAGATGGATGACAGTCTGTGAGGGAGAGAATAGCATGGAGGACAGTGTGTGAGGGAGAGAATAGCATGGAGGACAGGGTAAGGGAGAAAATAACATGGAGGACAGTATGTGAGGGAGATAATAACATGGAGGACATTCTGTGAGGGAGAGAATAACATGGAGGTCAGTCTGTGAGGGAGAGAATAAAATAGAGGTCAGTCTGTGAGGGCAAGAATAACATGAAGGACAGTCTGTGAGGGGGAGAATAACATGGAGGGCAGAGTGTGAGGGAGAGAATAACATGGAGGACAGTGTGTTAGAGGTCAAGTTCCTGCCTCTGCACAGGGGGAATCTCGAGCCATCTCCGCTGTGGTCAACCAATCTTCTCCTGCTGCAGTGGAGCCTGCTCAGCGGAGGCGTCGGTCCCAATGTCATGCTCAGTCTGACACTATGCGAAGGGTTACTGCTGTCCTTCCAGCTTCTGCCATTGTAGCCAGTACTGGTCAGCAGCGAGCAGACGTCTTTGGGACTAAGTCCTACTTTTCCCCTTCTGAGCATGCCCAGGGTAAGATCTCTCATTGGAGATCAAGGGTCACATGCTCAGGTACTGCAGCAAATCCTATTGGTCCTCTAGGAAGGTCCTGAAGGTGTTCAACGTCTGTGGCAGCCTCTCATTGGTCCTTCTAGGAAGGTCCTGTACGTGCTGCAGCTATAAGAGGTGCGCATGACCACACGGTCATGCGTTAGTATCAATTTATGCATGAGCTCAGCGCCAGTGTGGTCATGTTTGTATGCAGTCAGGGACCCGGCTGAATGCTGGCACCTCCGGCGAGGAGTTTTGTGTGTGTGTATTCAGGGACCCGGCTGAAATAAGCCCCTAGAATGCTGCCACCTCCGGCAAGGAGTTTCATGTTTGCATTTGACTGCATGACCACCATCTGCTCTACTAAGTAGCTGTGTGCCACTGTGAGCCAAACAGGGCACAGCGTTATCTTTGCTAACAGACTCTGTGAAGTAACAGAGTCTGTTTATACTACTATATTGTACTGCCATATCTAGCTGCAGGTGCTACCCTGCACGGTGGATCCAGGGAGAGAACATGGAGGACAGTGTTTGAGGCAGAGAATAACATGGAGGACAGTCTGTGAGGGAGAAAATAACATGGAGCACAGTGTGTGTTTGAGAGAATAAGATGGATGACAGTCTGAGAGGGAGCCAATAACATGGAGGACACTGTGTGAGGGAGAGAATAACATGGAGGACAGCGTAAGGGAGAAAATAACATGGAGGACAGTTTGTGAGGGAGAGAATAACATGGAGGACAGTCTGAGGGAGAGAATAAAATAGAGGTCAGTTTCTGAGGGCGAGAATATCATGAAGGACAGTCTGTGAGAGAGAGAATAACATGAAGGACAGTGTGTGAGGGAGAGAATGCCATGGAGGACAGTCTGTGAGTGAGAGAATAACATGGAGGACAGTGTGTGAGGGAGAGAATAACATGGAGGACAGTGTGTGAGGGAGAGAATAACATGGAGATCAGTCTGTGAGGGAGAGAATAACATGGAGGACAGTGTGTGAGGGAGAGAATAACATGGAGGACAGTGTATGAAGGAGAGAATAACATGGAGGACAGTCTGTGAGGTAGAGAATAACATGGAGGACAGTGTGTGAGGGCGAGAATAACATGGAGGACAGTGTGTGAGGGCGAGAATAACATAAAGAACAGTCTGTGAGCAGGAGAATAACATGGAGGACAGTCTGTGAGGGAGAGAATAACATGGAGGACAGTCTTTGAGGTAGAGCATAACATGGAGGACAGTGTGTGAGGGAGAGAATAACATGGAGGACAGTCTGTGAGGGAGAGAATAACATGGAGGACAGTGTGTGAGGAAGAGAATAACATGGAGGACAGTCTGTGAGGGAGCGAATAACATGAAGGACTGTCTGTGAGGGAGAGTATAACATGAAGGACAGTGTGTGAGGGAGAGAATAACATGGAGAACAGTCTGTGAGTGAGAGAATAACATGGAGGACCATGTGTGAGGGAGAGAATAACATGGAGGAGAGTGTGTGAGGGAGAGAATAACATGGAGAACAGTCTGTGAGGGAGAGAATAACATGGAGGACAGTCTGTGAGGGAGAGAATAACATGGAGGACAGTGTGTGAGGGTGAGAATAACATAAAGAACAGTCTGTGAGAAAGAGAATAATATGGAGGACAGTCTGTGAGGGAGAGAATAACATGGAGGACAGTCTTTGAGGGAGAGAATAACAGTCTGTGAGGGAGAGAATAACATGGAGGACAGTCTTTGAGGGAGAGAATAACAGTCTGTGAGGGAGAGAATAACATGAAGGACAGTGTGTGAGGGAGAGAATACCATGGAGGACAGTGTGTGAGGGAGAGAATAACATGGAGGACAGTGTGTGAGGGAGAGAATAACATGGAGATCAGTCTGTGAGGGAGAGAATAACATGGAGGACAGTGTGTGAGGGAGAGAATAACATGGAGGACAGTGTATGAAGGAGAGAATAACGTGGAGGACAGTCTGTGAGGGAGAGAATAACATGGAGGACAGTGTGTGAGGGTGAGAATAACATAAAGAACAGTCTGTGAGCAGGAGAATAACATGGAGGACAGTCTGTGAGGGAGAGAATAACATGGAGGACAGTCTTTGAGGTAGAGAATAACATGGAGGACAGTGTGTGAGGAAGAGAATAACATGGAGGACAGTCTGTGAGGGAGAGAATAACATGAAGGACAGTCTATGAGGGAGAGTATAACATGGAGGACAGTGTGTGAGGGAGAGAATAACATGGAGAACAGTCTGTGAGTGAGAGAATAACATGGAGGACAATGTGTGAGGGAGAGAATAACATGGAGGAGAGTGTGTGAGGGATAGAATAACATGGAGAACAGTCTGTGAGGGAGAGAATAACATGGAGGACAGTCTGTGAGGGAGAGAATAACATGGAGGACAGTGTGTGAGGGCGAGAATAACATAAAGAACAGTCTGTGAGAAAGAGAATAATATGGAGGACAGTGTGAGGGAGAGAATAACATGGAGGACAGTCTTTGAGGGAGAGAATAACATGGAGGACAGTCTGTGAGGGAGAGAATAACATGGAGGACAGTCTTTGAGGGAGAGAATAACATGGAGGACAGTCTGTGAGCAAGAGAATAACATGAAGGACAGTCTGTGAGGGAGAGAATAACATGGAGGACAGTCTTTGAGGGAAAGAATAACATGGAGGACAGTGTGTAAGGGAGAGAATAACATGGAGGTCAGTCTGTGAGGGAGAGAACAACATGGAGGACAGTGTGTGTGAGGGAGAGATTAAAAATTTTCCCCGTTTTTAAGTTTATCATTTCGTAAAATAAATGGTGTCTTTGAAAACTATAAGTCATCCTGTAGAAAACAAGCTGTCATACAGCGATTGATGACTAATAAAGTTTTGACTCTTAAAATAAAGACAGGAGAAAAACAATGGCAGTGTGTCCAATGGTTTAAAATACAAATGTAAGCACCAAAGTTTATATGAATACTAGATGGTGGCCCGATCTAACGCATCGGGTATCTACTATATAATCGTCTAATTCTGTCTGTTTGTCTGTAATGGAAATCCCGCATCGCTGATTGGTCTCGACAGCTGCCTGCGAACAATCAGCAACAGGTGCTGTCCGGCCACGAATTGGCACGGGATTTGAACCAGGCTTCGCTGATTGGTCCCGGCTGGCAGGCCGCGACCAATCAGTGATATTAAAGTAATGTTGCTGGCGCACCACAATACGTCAATCAGTTAACACATATTAACATAGTAACATAGTTAGTAAGGCCGAAAAAAGACATTTGTTCATCCAGTTCAGCCTATATTCCATCATAATAAATCCCCAGATCTACGTCCTTCTACAGAACCTAATAATTGTATGATACAATATTGTTCTGCTCCAGGAAGACATCCAGGCCTCTCTTGAACCCCTCGACTCAGGGGGGTGCAAAAATAGTGGCCAATGATTAACAACCTTAAACAAAAAAAAAAGGAGCCACTACATAATTTGCACACCACCAAATGAATATGTGAAAAAGGGGACAAGCTTTATGGGTAACCATGATAAAAACAATTAAAAACAGTGCAAAAACACTCCCTCATTAAGCCTGTTCCTATTCAATATACCAATGATCAGAATATCCCAAAAATACCCCACATGGCACTATGAATATGCAATAGGTTACTGCTGGGTAAAATACATGGCACACACACTATGATTAGATAATGGAAATTGTCTTTTAAATGTAGTCCATCCCAACAGATAATCAGGCACAAAAAATCCCGCTAAGGTGCAATGAAATGCATATATAGTGGTACCACCCCTAGTGTAAAATTACACTATCCTAAATGTAGAGTTCAATAATGCTTAGAATGAAAATAAATGCAGATAGGGTTCCACAGCTGTGGAATGACCAAAAACACCAAAGCGGAGACAGTAAAGACTGCACCAGAGCATGACCTGATAAAGGAGAGAGATAATCTGAACAGCCAGTGGAGGGAACAAGGCGAAATAGATGGAGGACCCAACGCGTATCACTGTTACTGAGACAGCTTTGTCAGTGGAAGTGAAATTACCATAGCCAGCAGAGCCCTTATATGTCTAAATGTGCGGCAATCATCAAGCACAGGTGTGTGGCTGTGACAAACAGGAAGCGGGATGGCTGGAGGTGGACCGCGAAGAAAGGGCAGATATCTCTGCCAGTACTGCTCCACTGCACACACGCTGGAAGCAGAATGAACCAGGAATGGAATGCGTAAAGAAGTCAGACATCTCTGCCAGTATTGTTCTACTGTGCAAGCGTCAGTCAAAAGGCAGCCGGTCGGTCCACAAAAGAGCAGAAAAACGTAAGTGTAGCTACAGGAGCCCTTAGGAAGAAGCCAAAGAGCACAATCAAACATGCCTGTGAAGCAGGCTCACATGTAGTGGCAGCCCCAGAAAGTTAAAGGAGTAGATTCCATATAATATCTTGTTCTTGAAGGAGAAAAAATCTGAAAGAAAATAATGATTAGATCAGGAGAATACAATAGCAACACAACAGCCATGATGCTTTAAATAGAGAAAAAGTAACATTATAAAGCAAAATAAATAAATTAATGAAAGGCGCAGTAGCCAGACCTTTGAAAAAATGGCTGCGTGACCTATGATAACCCAGATAGTCAGAAAGAACAGGGACTTAATGTCCCAAATTGAGAAAGAATGTCCATGACAAATGAATTCTATGTTGAAACAAGTAATCCCCCAAAAGTTCCACTCGGCAGGACCTTTACGGAGGCCTGCAGCCGGATCACTCCATTCGAAAGATGATTCCCATGTTGATACGACGTCATCTCCAGATATCACTAGACAGGGTAGTTATGGAGGCCCACAGCAGGGTCCAGCCACAGAGACAAAACCATGGTCTATGGCTCACATGTACATGCGGAGTCATTTCCCAGAATTCACTAGACAAGGTAGTTACGGCAGCGCACAGCAGTATCCAGCCAAGAAAAGGTATCCATAGCAGATGGTTCACATATAACCACAAAGTCATCTCCCAAACTCCACTGGCCAAGGCAATTATAGAGGCCTGCAGCAGAGAATTCAACCCAAGAAGCCTGTAAAAAGGAGATCCTCATTAATACCTTACGGTGCTGTAGAATGAAGTAAATAAATCCATCGGGATTCAACCGTAGTAATTTCTTGTGTAAGGAACCACCTCTTCCAGAGCTCCTAATGTGTTCCAATCCGACTACCCTCGTATTAACGTAGCTACTCATATGGTGGAGTAAAAAATGCGAAGCCACTGTGGTAAGTGTCTTACTTTTCCTGCTGTATTAATAGCTGAGAAATGTCCTTGCACCCTCTGACGTTACTCATGTGAAGTCTGGCCTACATAAATGCAAGGGCAAGGACAAATAAGAGCATATATAACATTTGAAGTTTTACAGTTAATATATGTCTTTAGTTTATGCTGCACCTGGTCAATGGGATTGTGGAAAAATTCATGAGTAGGATGCATGTGTGGGCAGACATTACAATCTCCACATGGAAAAGAGCCTCTCAAGGAGATTCCACGATTAAGCTTCTGTGTGGGCCTAGTGTAATGACTCCTGGTAAGTATGTCCCTAAAATTAGGAGCCCATCTAGCCGTAATCAATGGCTGGGCACTAACCACTTGGGACGTCTGTATGTCCGTGGTTAAAATCCTCCAGTGATCCCTCAAAATCTTCCTTACCTGGGACTACTGGGTATGGCAACCCGGGATGAACCACACATAGTTGCCCGATTTTTTGTTGGTCGAAACAAGCAAGGAGTCTTGTGTCTGTGAGTTGGCCCTCTGATAGGCCCGAGAAATGCATTTTTGAGGGTAATTCCTACTCCTGAATCTTGTCGTGCGGTCCTGAGTCTCTCTCTGGAAGTCTAGATCCTGTGTGCAATTCCGCCTGACTCTAAGAAACTGGCCCATCGGGGCCCCATCCTTGGTATGTCTGGTGTGGAAGCTCCGATACTCCAATAAACTGTTTATAGCTGTGGGCTTCCGACATAAACACGTAGACAGTACACCATCCTGACATTTGACCTCAAGATCCAAAAAGTTGACTGTAACAGAAGAGAAATGGTGGGTCAAGGAAATATTGAGAGGATTATTATTGATGAAGTACAGAAAACCCAAACATTCTTAAGATGAACCAGACCAAATAAAGAAAATGTCGTCTATGTAACGCGACCAGTGCCGAACCTTGTTTTTAAACCAGCAGGATACATAGACAACCGTAGACTACCACCATCCTAAAAAAAGATTTGCAAAAGCTGGGGCACAACGCACCCCCATGGCCACACCTGATGTCTGTAGGAAGAAGGTGTTAGGAGTCGAGTTTCCTCTGCTGTACAGGGGGAATCTCGATCCGTGTCTGCTGCAGTCTCCCATCGGCCGCAGTGGGGTCTGCTCAGCGGAGACGTCGCTCCCAGCGTCTCGCTGAGGCTGATTCTGTGCATAGGGTCACTACTGCCTTTTCTGGCTTTCCTATGGTACCCTGCACTGATCTGCGGCGAGCGGATCTCTCTGGGACTAAGTCCTTATTTGCACACACTGAGCATGCCCAGGGCAAGGTCTTCCATTGGAGGTCGAGGGTCACATGTTCGGTCACATGTTCAGGTACTGCAGCGCATCCCATTGGTCCTCCAGGAAGGTCCTGAAAGGGCAAAACCTCGGTAGCAGCTTCCTGTGCTGCAACTATATAAACTGCGCATGACCGCACGGCCATGCGCTAGTATTGTCTTAAGTTATGTGTTTTGCGCCAGTGTGGTCACATGTGTGTGTGTTCAGGGACCCGGCTGAAATAAGCCCCTAGAATGCTGGCTCCTCCGGCGAGGAGATTGAGTCTGAGTGTATTCAGGGACCCGGCTGAAATAAGCCCCTAGAATGCTGGCTCCTCCGGCGAGGAGTTTTGTGTATGTGCGTGACCACTGACTGCTCTCTGTTTGGGCAGTTAGCCTATGCCTCTGTGGAGTCTAACAGGGCACAGTGATTTCTTTTCACGGCTACTCAGTGAATTAACTGAGTTAGTCTATACCGCCATATAGCTCTGCCGTTTGCTAGCAGCAGGTATTCCTGCACGGTGGACTCCGGGCTGCGAACGCACCAATATCAATAAACATCTCTATTTACTCGGTGCGTTCCGCTAGCCCTAACATAATACTAGCGCCAGGGTCTGGCTAGTAAATGGCGGACATTCAGCAATCTTTGCGGTATATTCAGCAGCTGGAGGGTAGGTTGGCGGCTCTCGAGAGCTCAACCTCAGCTGTGGATGTTACTGCAGTTGCTGTACAGGCTGCTAGCGTGGTTGCAGCAACCTTGTCCACTGCCACCCCTGTTCCGACATTATCTCGCCTCCCGCTGCCAGAAAAATTTTCTGGAAATAGCAAAACTTGTAGGGGATTTGTGAGTCAGTGCTCTATTCACCTCGAGCTTCTGGCTGCACGTTTTCCTACAGAGCGGGCTAAGGTGGGATTTATTGTCTCTCTCTTGTCGGACAGGGCGTTGGAGTGGGCTACGCCACTGTGGGAGCGTGGTGATCATGTGGTGCAGAGTGCTCCGTTGTTCCTGAGCACTCTGAAAAAGGTCTTTTTAGGACCTCAAGTCACCCATGACACAGCGCTCCAACTACTGGCATTAACTCAGGGTGACTCCTTGGTCAGCCATTTTTCCGTCCGCTTCCGTACTTTAGCTTCCGAGCTGGAGTGGTCGGATAAAGCCCTTATCCCCATATTTTGGAGGGGCCTGGCTGACCACGTTAAGGACGCTCTGGCCACTAGGGAGATTCCTGCCACACTGGAGGAGTTAATAACTGTCTCTACTCGTATTGACCTCCGTTTTAACGAGCGGAGGTTGGAGCGAGCCCAGTGTAGGCAGAGGTTTCGGCTGGCTCCCACCTTCGCCAAACCTATGGAATCTCCAGTCCAGGCATCCGAGTCACATGAGGCCTTAGAGGTGACACGAGCGGGATCCAAGTCTCAGTCCGCTCGTGCACATAAGGTCCGTCATGTTTGCCAGCAGTCAGGACATCTTGCCTCCAAGGGTCCTCAGCGGTCGGGGAAACGTCAGGGTCTAGTGGCAGTTGGAGGAGGTACACTAGACACGGCGACGTTTGCCTCAAAGTTGTCCTTCAAGGGGACAATTACCATAGGCCCATCCACTCTTATGGTCGAGCTATGCGTGGATTCTGGGGCAGAGGGTAACTTTATGTCTTCCGCATTTGCCCATCGTCATGCAATACCCTTGGTGATGCTCGCCAAGCCAGTAACCGTTCGAGTGGTAAATGGGTCAACACTACCTTCACAGATTACCCACCAAACCATTCCTTTCACGCTATCTGTGTCTCCATCACATCAGGAGATAATCTCCCTATTAGTCATTCCTGAGGGAATTGATTAGGTCCTGTTGGGGATACCATGGCTTCGCTACCATTCTCCTCATATTGAGTGGTCCTCTGGGAGAATTTTGGGATGGAGTAAATCCTGCGAGGGTAGATGTCAGAGGGAGTGCGTTCAGGTTGCTACTACACAGGTACCCACAGATCTTTCCTCTCTCCCCAAGAACTATTGGCCCTATGCAGACGTGTTCTCCAAAAGAGCTGCGGAGACCCTTCCGCCTCACCGCCCCTATGACTGTCCTATTGACCTCTTGACTGGTGCTGAGCCTCCCCGGGGTCGAGTCTATCCGTTATCTCTCCCGGAGACAGAGGCAATGTCCCAGTACATCCAAGAGAATCTGGCAAGAGGATTCATTAGGAAGTCAGTGTCACCGGCAGGGGCTGGGTTCTTCTTCATACAGAAGAAGACTGGAGACTTACGCCCATGCATAGACTACAGGGGTCTTAACGCCATCACCGTTAAGAACAAGTACCCATTACCCCTGATATCTGAGCTTTTTGATAGGCTACGGGGAGCAAGGGTATTTACAAAGTTAGATCTGCGGGGTGCTTACAACCTGATTCGCATCCGTGAGGGGGATGAATGGAAGACGGCTTTTAAAACCAGGGATGGGCACCGTGAATATCTGGTGATGCCCTTCGGGCTCTGTAATGCCCCAGCTGTTTTCCAAGACTTTGTGAACGACATCTTCCGAGATATGCTCACCACCTCGGTCGTAGTCTATCTGGATGATATTCTCATCTACTCTCCAGATATTGACTCCCATCGGAGAGATGTTCGCAAAGTCTTTGACCTCTTACGGGCAAACTCCCTCTACACCAAGTTGGAGAAGTGTGTGTTTGAGCAGGAGTCCTTGCCTTTCCTTGGTTATATCATCTCTGCCCAGGGTTTGGCTATGGTTCCTGCCAAGCTACAGGCTGTAATGGACTGGCAGGAACCCCATTCTCTTAAAGCGGTGCAGCGCTTTATGGGGTTCATTAATTACTATCGCCAGTTCATTCCACACTTCTCAACTTTGGTAGCTCCCTTGGTTGCCCTCACCAAGAAGGGAGCAAATCGCAAGTTGTGGTCAGAGGAGGTCTCCAAGGCCTTTCTCTCGATTAAGTCACACTTCGCTAGCGCTCCCATCCTACATCTCCCCGATGTAGATAAACCATTTATCTTGGAGGTGGATGCCTCATCCGTTGGTGCTGGAGCAGTCCTTTTCCAAAAGGATGCTCAAGCTCGGAAGCACCCTATTAGGGCTAGCGGAACGCACCAAATAATAAGACAGATAGAGTATGGTGCGTTCGCAGCCCGGGGTCCACCGTGCAGAGATGGAACCTGCTGCCAAGTAATGACGGACTATATGGCGGTACTCATAAGTTTACACACGTGGGTTAAACTTCACCCAGCGTGAAGGAAGCGATCCTGTTGCGTCACAGGACCGCGGTACCGCACATAGAGCGCGAGCAAGTAGTCAGCGAACTCAACCCCAACTAGGATTGAAGTCCGATTAGACCCTTGCTGGCACAACACCGCAACTGGGTGAGTAAGGAAACCAAATAACAATATTAAGGCACAAGAGTGCATGCGGTGCCGCACTGACGAACGCCACTAACCACCCAGGCTTGGGTAAGGAAAGCACAGAGGAAGTGCACGGCGCCGTACTGGCGGTCACAGCAACTGGACGCTGTAATGTGTGATTCGTGCTGTAGGATAAGTCGGGCGCTAGATAGCAACCATACACCTTCCGCGAACAGACATTCAATAGGGTAGGGGTATCCAAGGACGACTTGCACTCACAACATACACACATTAACAATTGTACACTAGCGCATGGCCGTGCGGTCATGCGCAGTTTATATAGTTGCAGCACAGGAAGTGGCCACAGAAACTTTGCCCTTCCAAGACCTGCCAAGAGGACCAATGGAATGTGCTGCAGAGCCTGAGCACATGACCCTCGATCTCCAACGGGAGATCTTGCCCTGGGCATGCTCAGTGTGTGCAGACAAGGACTTAGTCCCAGAGAAGTCCGCTCGCTGCTGACCAGCACTGGCTTTAATGGCAGAAGCTGAAGAAGCAGCAGTAACTCTCTGTACAGAGTGAGACTGAGCAAGACGCTGGGACCGATGTCCCTGCTGAGCAGACTCCACTGCGGCTGGATAAGAATGGGAGACCGCAGCGGAGATGGCTCGAGATTCCCCCTGTGCAGAAGCGGGAACTCGAGACCTAACATTACCCCCCCTCCTAGGGCCCCCCCCTCCTTGGGCCTCGCTACGCTCGAAGGCAGCAATGAGCTGTGGGGCCCGAATGTTTTCAGCAGGCTCCCATGACCTGTTCTCTGGACCATAACCCTTTCAATCCACCAGATAGAACTTTTTGCCGCGTACCACCTTGCGCCCCAAAACAGCGTTCACCTCGTAATCGTCCGTAGACGAACCCCATGTCCCGGCAGATGACTCGGAAAACCGGGACATGTATACGGGTTTCAAGAGGGACACATGAAAGGTGTCGGTGATACCCAAGCGGAGGAAGAGCCAAACGGTAGACCACAGGATTAACCCGTTCGAGAACCTTGAAGGGACCCAAGTAGCGAGGAGCAAACTTAGTGGACTCAACTCGCAGCCTGATGTTATGGGCGGAGAGCCACACCAAGTCGCCAGGAGCAAAAGTCGGAGCGGGGCGCCGATGAACATCGGTGGAGGACCTTATTCTCTCCTTGGAGGCCCGAACGGCATCCTGCGTGCGGTCCCAAATGTCCCGTGCCTCCACAGCCCAGTCTGCCACCCTGGAGTCAGCAGAAGACACAGGCATGGGCACAGGAACGCGCGGATGCTGGCCGTAATTTAGCAGGAATGGAGTCTGACCGGTGGAGTCGGCTACGGCATTGTTAAGTGCAAACTCTGCCCACGGTAGCAAGGATGCCCAGTCATCCTGCCTGGCAGAAACAAAATGTCGTAAATATGTGACCAAGGTCTGGTTGGCCCTCTCTACCAACCCATTCGTCTCGGGATGATATGCCGAAGAGAGATTCAACTCAATACTGAGTAGACGACAAAGCTCTCTCCAGAATCGAGACGCAAACTGGGGACCCCGGTCACTAACAATTTTGTCTGGCATACCGTGTAGGCGAAAGATATGCTTGACGAACAAGACAGCCAACGCCCGTGCAGAAGGTAGCCGTGGAAGAGGCACCAAGTGCACCATTTTGGAAAAATGGTCGGTGATCACCCAGAGAATGGGGCAGTTACGAGACTTGGGTAAGCCCACCACAAAGTCCATCCCGACCATCTCCCAGGGCCTGTCCGCCACCGGCAGAGGATAAAGCAAGCTAGCTGGCCGTTGCCGAGGAGTCTTGTTCTTGGCGCAAGAGACACACGCCCGAACATACTCTGCGACATCACGAGCCATATGCGGCCACCAGTATGTCCTCGCCAGTAACTCAGATGTCCTTTTGGTACCAAAATGTCCACCCACCCTGGACGAGTGTGCCCAAGAGAGAACCTCCGGTCGCAAACTGGATGGAACAAAAGTCTTGCCCGGGGGCACAGACTCTAGCGAAACCGGGGCCACAGTTCTCAAGCTCTCGGTGGGGACAATAAGCCGAGGCTCCTCTTCCTCCTCCGCAGATGACACAACGGAGCAAGAGAGAGCGTCGGCCCGAATGTTCTTCTCCCCAGAAAGAAAATGGAGGGTGAAATGAAACCGGGAGAAGACTAAGGACCATCTGGCCTGGCGAGAATTCAACCGCTGGGCTGTCTGCAGGTACACCAAATTTTTATGGTCTGTGAAGACTTGGAAGGGAAAACGTGCTCCCTCCAAGAGATGTCTCCACTCCGAGAAAGCCAACTTCATGGCTAGCAACTCCCTGTCCCCGATGGAATAATTCCTCTCTGCTGGTGAGAAGGTCTTGGAGAAAAAGAAGCAAGGATGCTTCCGACCTTGAGCATCCTTTTGGAAGAGGACTGCTCCAGCACCAACAGAAGAGGCATCCACCTCCATGATAAATGGCTTATCAACATCGGGGCGATGTAGGATGGGAGCGCTAGTGAAGTGTGACTTTATAGAGTTAAAGGCCTTGGAGACCTCCTCAGACCACAATTTGGGATTCGCCCCCTTCTTGGTGAGGGCAACCAAGGGAGCTACCAAAGTTGAGAAGTGCGGAATGAACTGGCGATAATAATTAATGAACCCCATAAAGCGCTGCACCGCTTTAAGAGAATGGGGTTCCTGCCAGTCCATCACAGCCTGTAGTTTGGCAGGATCCATAGCCAATCCCTGGGCAGAGATGATGTAGCCCAGGAAAGGTAAGGACTCCTGCTCAAACATACACTTCTCCAACTTGGCATAGAGTGAGTTTGCCCGTAGGAGGTCGAAGACTTTGCAAACATCTCTCCAGTGGGAGTCAATATCTGGAGAGTAGATGAGAATATCATCCAGATAGACTACGACCGAGGTGGAAAGCATATCCCGGAAGATATCGTTCACAAAGTCTTGGAAAACGGCTGGGGCATTACAGAGCCCGAAGGGCATCACCAGATATTCATAGTGCCCATCCCTGGTGTTAAAAGCCGTCTTCCATTCATCCCCCTCACGGATGCGAATCAGGTTGTAAGCACCCCGCAGATCTAGTTTAGTAAATACCCTTGCTCCCCGAAGCCTATCGAAGAGCTCAGATATCAAGGGCAAAGGATACTTATTTTTAACGGTGATGGCATTAAGACCCCTGTAGTCTATGCATGGACGCAATTCCCCATTCTTCTTCTGCACGAAGAAGAACCCTGCCCCAGCAGGTGACACTGACTTCCTAATGAATCCTCTTGCCAGATTTTCCGGGATGTACTGTGACATTGCCTCCATCTCCGGGAGAGATAGCGGATAGACTCGACCCCGGGGATGCTCAGCACCAGGCAAGAGATCAATAGGACAGTCATAAGGGTGATGGGGCGGAAGGATCTCCGCCGCCATTTTGGAGAACACGTCTGCATAAGACCAATACTGCTTGGGGAGAGAGGAAAGATCTGCGGGTACCTCTGTAGTAGCAACCTGAACGCACTCCCTCTGACACCTACCCCCACAAGATTCGCCCCATCCCAGGATTCTGCCAGAGGACCACTCAATATGAGGAGAGTGGTACCGTAGCCAAGGTATTCCCAACAGGACCTCATCAATTCCCTCAGGAATGACGAGCAGAGATATAATCTCCTGATGAGATGGCGACATGGACAGAGTAAAAGGGATGGTCTGGTGTGTTATCTGTGAGGGCAGTGTCGACCCATTCACCACTCGTACCATTACTGGTTGAGCTAGCATAACCAGGGGTATTGCGTGACGTTGGGCGAAGGCAGAAGACATAAAATTGCCCTCCGTCCCAGAATCCACGCAGAGCTCTACCGAGTGGGAGAAAGAGCCTATAGTAATTGTCCCCTTAAAGGACAATTTAGAGGCAAACGTCGCCGTGTCTAGTGTACCTCCACCTACTACCACTAGACGCTGACGTTTCCTCAACCGCTGAGAACATCTGGTGGCTAGATGTACTGACTGCTGGCAAACATGACAGACCCTGAGTGCAGAAGCGGTCCGGGACTTAGGTCCTGCTTGTGACACTTCCCTGGCCTCATGTGACTCAGGAACCAGGACCGGAGATTCCAGAGGTTTGGCGAAGGTAGGAGCCAGCCGAAACCTCTGCCTACACTGGGCTCGCTCTAACCTCCGCTCGTTAAAACGGAGGTCAATTCGAGTGGAGACAGTTATTAACTCCTCCAGTGTGGCAGGAACCTCCTTAATGGCCAGAGCGTCCTTAACGTGGTCAGTCAGGCCCCTCCAAAATATGGGGATAAGAGCTTTATCCGACCAATCCAGCTCAGAAGCTAAAATGCGGAATTGGACGGCAAAATGACTGACCAAGGACTCACCCTGAGTTAATGCCAGCAGTTGGAGCACAGTATCATGGGTGACTTGAGGTCCTAAAAAGACCTGTTTCAGAGTGCTCAGAAACAGCGGAGCACTCTGCACCACATGATCGCCACGCTCCCACAGCGGCGTAGCCCATTCCAACGCCCTGTCCGACAAGAGAGACACTATAAATCCCACCTTAGCCCGCTCTGTGGGAAAACGTGCAGCCAGGAGCTCGAGGTGAATAGAGCACTGACTCACAAATCCCCTACAAAATTTGCTATCACCAGAAAATTTTTCTGGCAGCGGGAGGCGAGAAAATATCGGAGCAGGGGTGGCAATGGACAGGGTTGCTGCAGCCACGCTAGCAGCCTGTACAGCAACTGCGGTAACATCCACAGCTGAGGTTGCGCTCTCAAGAGCCGCCAACCTACCCTCCAGCTGCTGGATATACCGCAAGGATTGCTGTTTGTCCGTCATTACTAGCCAGACCCTGGCGCTAGTGTAATGTTAGGGCTAGCGCAACGCACCAAATAATAAGACAGATAGAGTATGGTGCGTTCGCAGCCCGGGGTCCACCGTGCAGAGATGGAACCTGCTGCCAAGTAATGACGGACTATATGGCGGTACTCATAAGTATACACACGTGGGTTAAACTTCACCCAGCGTGAAGGAAGCGATCCTGTTGCGTCACAGGACCGCGGTACCGCACATAGAGCGCGAGCAAGTAGTCAGCGTATTCAACCCCAACTAGGATTGAAGTCCGATTAGACCCTTGCTGGCACAACACCGCAACTGGGTGTGTAAGGAAACCAAATAACAATATTAAGGCACAAGAGTGCATGCGGTGCCGCACTGACGAACGCCACTAACCACCCAGGCTTGGGTAAGGAAAGCACAGAGGAAGTGCACGGCGCTGTACTGGCGGTCACAGCAACTGGACGCTGTAATGTGTGATTCGTGCTGTAGGATAAGTCGGGCGCTAGATAGCAACCATACACCTTCCGCGAACAGACATTCAATAGGGTAGGGGTATCCAAGGACGACTTGCACTCACAACATACACACATTAACAATTGTACACTAGCGCATGGCCGTGCGGTCATGCGCAGTTTATATAGTTGCAGCACAGGAAGTGGCCACAGAAACTTTGCCCTTCCAAGACCTGCCAAGAGGACCAATGGAATGTGCTGCAGAGCCTGAGCACATGACCCTCGATCTCCAACGGGAGATCTTGCCCTGGGCATGCTCAGTGTGTGCAGACAAGGACTTAGTCCCAGAGAAGTCCGCTCGCTGCTGACCAGTACTGGCTTTAATGGCAGAAGCTGAAGAAGCAGCAGTAACTCTCTGTACAGAGTGAGACTGAGCAAGACGCTGGGACCGACGTCCCTGCTGAGCAGACTCCACTGCGGCTGGATAAGAATGGGAGACCGCAGCGGAGATGGCTCGAGATTCCCCCTGTGCAGAAGCGGGAACTCGAGACCTAACAGACCCTTGCTTCTTCTTCTCCAAGACCTTCACACCAGCGGAGAGGAATTATTCCATCGGGGACAGGGAGTTGCTAGCCATGAAGTTGGCTTTTTCAGAGTGGAGACACCTCTTGGAGGGAGCTCGCTTTCCCTTCCAAGTCTTCACTGACCACAAGAACTTGGTGTATATACAGACGGCCCAGCGGCTGAATTCTCGCCAGGCTAGATGGTCCCTGTTCTTCTCCCGGTTCCATTTTACTCTCCATTTTCTCTCCGGGGAGAAGAACGTTCGTGCCGACGCTCTCTCCCGCTCCGTAGTGTCATCTGAGGAGGAGGAGGAGGAGCCTCGGCTTATTGTCCCTTCTGAGAGCCTGAGAACTGTAGCTCCGGTTTCGCTAGAGTCTGTGCCCCCGGGCAGGACTTTCGTGCCAGCTGACTTGCGACCGGAGGTTCTCTCTTGGGCTCACTCCTCCAGAGTGGGTGGGCATTTTGGGACCAAGAGGACATCTGAGCTTTTGGCGAGAACATACTGGTGGCTGCATATGGACCGAGATGTCAGGGACTATATTCAGGCGTGAGTTTCTTGCGCCCAGAATCGGTCTCCTCGGCAACGGCCTGCTGGGTTGCTTTACCCTCTACCGGTGGCAGACAGGCCCTGGGAGATGGTCGGGATGGACCTTGTGGTGGGCTTACCCAAGTCGCGTGGCTGCTCCGTTATTTGGGTTGTCACCGACCATTTCTCTAAGATGGTGCATTTGGTGCCGCTCCCTCGGTTACCTTCTGCACGGGCCTTGGCGGTGTTGTTCATTAAGCACATTTTCCGATTACATGGTATGCCTGATAAGATTGTCAGTGATCGGGGTCCACAGTTTGCCTCTCGGTTTTGGAGAGAGCTCTGCCGTTTACTCAGCATAGAGTTGAACCTCTCCTCTGCATATCATCCCGAGACGAATGGGTTGGTGGAGAGAACCAACCAGACTCTGGTGACATATTTGCGACATTTCGTCTCTGCTAGGCAGGATGACTGGGCATCTTTGCTACCTTGGGCGGAATTTGCCTTGAACAACGCCGTAGCCGATTCCACTGGTCAGACTCCTTTTCTCCTTAATTACGGCCAGCATCCGCGTGTCCCTGTGCCCATGCCCGTGTCATCCACCGATTCTAGGGTGGCAGACTGGGCGGTGGAGGCACGTGACATCTGGGACCGCACACAGGATGCCATCCGGGCCTCCAAGGAGAGAATGAGGGTTTCGGCTGATACACACCGGCGCCTCGCCCCGGTCTTTGCTCCTGGCGACTTAGTGTGGCTCTCCGCCCGTAACATCAGGCTGCGAGTTGAGTCCACTAAGTTTGCTCCTCGCTACATTGGCCCGTTTAAGGTTCTGGAACAGGTCAACCCTGTGGTCTACCGTTTGGCTATTCCTCCACGCCTTGGTATCACCGATACTTTTCACGTTTCCCTCTTAAAGCCCGTTCGTTTGTCCCGGTTCTCTGAGTCATCTGCTGGGACATCGGGTTCATCCACGGATGAGTTTGAGGTGAATGCTATTGTGGGGTGCAAGGTGGTACGTGGCAAGAAATTTTATCTGGTGGACTGGAAGGGTCACGGCCCAGAGGATAGAACCTGGGAACCTGTGGAGCACATTCGGGCTCCGCTGCTTATTGCAGCTTTTGAGCGTAGTGAGGCTCAAGGAGGGGGGCCCTAGGAGGGGGGGTAATGTTAGGAGTCGAGTTTCCTCTGCTGCACAGGGGGAATCTCGATCCGTGTCTGCTGCGGTCTCCCATTCAGCATCGGCCGCAGTGGGGTCTGCTCAGTGGAGACGTCGCTCCCAGCGTCTCGCTGAGGCTGATTCTGTGCATAGGGTCACTACTGCCTTTTCTGGCTTTCCTATGGTACCCTTCACTGATCTGCGGCGAGCGAGCCTCTCTGGGACTAAGTCCTTATTTGCACACACTGAGCATGCCCAGGGCAAGGTCTCCCATTGGAGGTCGAGGGTCACATGTTCGGTCACATGTTCAGGTACTGCAGCGCATCCCATTGGTCCTCCAGGAAGGTCCTGAAAGGGCAAAACCTCGGTAGCAGCTTCCTGTGCTGCAACTATATAAACTGCGCATGACTGCACGGCCATGCGCTAGTGTTGTCTTAAGTTATGTGCTTTGCGCCAGTGTGGTCACATGTGTGTGTGTTCAGGGACCCGGCTGAAATAAGCCCCTAGAATGCTGGCTCCTCCGGCAAGGAGATTGAGTCTGAGTGTATTCAGGGACCCGGCTGAAATAAGCCCCTAGAATGCTGGCTCCTCCGGCGAGGAGTTTTGTGTATGTGCGTGACCACTGACTGCTCTCTGTTTGGGCAGTTAGCCTGTGCCTCTGTGGAGTCTTACAGGGCACAGTGCTTTCTTTTCACGGCTACTCAGTGAATTAACTGAGTTAGTCTATACCGCCATATAGCTCCGCCGTTTGCTAGCAGCAGGTATTCCTGCACGGTGGACCCCGGGCTGCGAACGCACCAATATCAATAAACATCTCTATTTACTCGGTGCGTTCCGCTAGCCCTAACAGAAGGTCCTGTCAAACAGAAAGAGATTGTGTCTCAAGACAAAATTCAGTAGATCAATAATGAAAGAATCATGCATTCTATCAGAGTTTGACTGTTGGTCAAGGAAAAACAAAACAGCCCACATGCCATCATCATGATTGATGTTCAAATAGAATGATTCGACATCGCAAGTGACCATGAATTAGTCCGGTGCTAGAACCACCCCCTTGTATGTACTGATAAAATGTGAAGAATCCCTGATGTAGGAGGGTAATGTCATGACCAACGGCTGCAAAAAGAAGTCAATATAGGTACACGTCTTCTCACACAGGCTGCCAATACTAGAAACTATTGGCCGACCAGGAGGCTTGTTGAGGTCCTTGTGGACTTTGGGTAGCATGTAGAAAGTTTATGTAATAGGCTGTTCTACCCAAATAAAGTCACGCTCATTGATGTTAATGATCCCCAATTCAAAGGCCTTATCTATGAGTGCTCTCATTTTGGTGGCATAAATGCCCGTAGGGTTGGAAGGGAATCTACGATAGAAGCATTGATTATCAAGCTGTCTGTGGGCTTCTTCAAGGTACAATCAGTGATATTGGCTCGGGAATTAAACCCTGCTGCACTGATTTGTTGCGCCCCGCCGGACGCGACCAATCAGCGATATTGGCGTGGGATTTAAACACCGCTTCACTGATTGGTTGTGCCCGGCCGGCCGTGACCAATTAGCAACAGGTGCAGTCTGGCCATAAATTGGTGTGGGATTTGAACCATGATTTGCTGATTGGTCGCGCCCGGCTGGCCACGACCAATTAGCGATATTGGCTAGAGATTTAAACCCCGCTGCGCTGATTGGTCGCGCCCGACTGGTCGCGCCCAATCAGTGATAGTGGCATGGGATTTAAACACCGCTTCACTGATAATGTATATATTTTACCCGGAAAAATCCTGTGTATTCATTGCATTATTCTTAAATATTCATAAATAAACTACATACATATTCTAGAATACCCGATGCGTTAGAATCGGGCCACCATCCATCTAGTTTATATATAAGTTCCTTTTTTCTCTTAGTGAATTAAATGTTTTATCCACTTGTGCTAAAGAGTTAAACTAATTAAGAGGAGAAAGCAAATTAAGTGAAGGATTGGTGCTAGTAACAAACACCCCTTCCTTTCCATTTGTAAAAAGGGTTTATAAAGACATGGTTATTGTTCCAGTATGGATGTAAAATTCACCTGATGAAGGCTTTTTTTAAGCTGAAACATGTTGTTCTTATTTGGTACATTTCAGAATATTTTTTTTAAATAAGCCGATCTATAATGTGTTACAGCACCAGACAGGATTTCTGTTTCTTTTTATATAAATAATGAGGCAAGCAAGGCAAATTTACCCTTACATTTCCAGACATCCCATGTCTGATAATATCCTGCAAATATATTTGTTTCAATTTACGGTACTTCACCTTTTCATTGTTATATTGCAAAATTGCTATTGTTTTCATTGAATTGATTTTGACTTTATATTGTGCCTCTTTCACACTATTCAACAAACAAAAAGGACTACGAAACAAACAAAAATTTTAATGAATCATTTTTTTTGTTCCAGTGATCAAGTTGTCCAAATAACGTTTGTATGACATAATCTCAAGGTAAATAATACCTATAGTTTTTCGTTTCCACTTTTAGAAACCTATGGCATTGCTGTTTGTCATCATTGTTTTCAAATATTATATGCATCAAAGAGCACAGCTGTAGAGAACACTATACAAGAGAGTCTGTTAAATAGCTGTGGGTGAATTGATCCTGTGGGATGCGGGAGCTTATACAGGAATAAAAGGTCAAGTAAATAAGGTAATGTTTTCACGTACAATAGAACTACAGCTGTATTACCTGGCACTGGGCCTGATTCTCAAGTTCTGTACTTTTCTAGAAACCAGATGGCCAAACACCTGCACCTTCTAGATATCTTCTCCCAGATGTTAAAACATTGATATGTTACAATAGTACTTGTCTTGCCAAATAGTTAAAAAAAGAGACTTTTAATAGCTCTTTATGAATGAGCATTAGTGTTGAGCGATACCGTCCGATACTTGAAAGTATTGGTATCGGATAGTATCGGCCGATACCCGAAAAATATCGGATATCGCCGATACCGATATCCGATACCAATAGAAGTCAATGGGACATCAAGTATCGGAATGTATCCTGATGGTTCCCAGGGTCTGAAGGAGAGGATACTCTCCTTCAGGCCCTGGGATCCATAGTGAGGTGTAAAATAAAGAATTAAAATAAAAAATATTGATATGCTCACCGGCGGCCCCTGGACATCACGCTGGTAACCGTCCGGCTTCTTTGTTTAAAATGAGCGCGTTTAGGACCTGCGAATGACGTCGCGGCTTCTGATTGGTCGCGTGCCGCTCATGTGACCGCCACGCGACCAATCAGAAGCCGTGACGTCATTCGCAGGTCCTTAATTCCTAGAATTAGGAGTTTAGTGAATGAGAATGATGTCGCGGCTTCTGATTGGTCGCGTGGCGGTCACATGAGCGGCACGCGACCAATCAGAAGCCGCGACGTCATTCGCAGGTCCTAAACGCGCTCATTTTAAACAAAGAAACCGGCCGGTTACCAGCGTGATGTCCAGGGGCCGCCGGAGAGGTGAGCATATCAATATTTTTTATTTTAATTCTTTATTTTACACATCCCTATTGATCCGATACCGAAACCCGATACCACAAAAGTATCGGATCTCGGTATCGGAATTCCGATACTTACGGTATCGGAATGCTCAACACTAATGAGCATATAAACATATTCTGTTGCTCATTATTCAGCATAAAATATTTCTAAAGAAAATTAGTGAACTGCATCAATGACCAAAAGTGAATCCTCATTATATTATTTCTCTACAAATACAAGCATTTAATGATTTAAAGCTTATTTCCAAGTATTGTTCAAAATCTAAAAATCCTGTATTATTTGTAGAAAATTACGTTGGTTTTGCCTTTGCATTCCTAGATCCTTTCAAAATGTAGTTCATATGATCGTAGCTGTACATTCGTGTTGCGGTGTGCCAAAGTGGAAAAGCTTCAGCAGCTCAACTTTCTCCACTTGCAGCATACATAACTGGCTTCTGTCGAAAACTGCAGTGGATGGACCTAAGGAGTTTTCATTATTGTTAACCATTTAAGTGCCATTGTCAATCTTTGACAGCGGCATTTAATTGGAAGTGCTATGATTGAGTAGCAACTCAATCAGGAGAATAGGTAACTAACTAAAAACTGGAACTGACCCTGCCGATTACTGTACAGACTATCGATCCTAACCAGCAGTACCTAAAGGTTCCTGTGTGAACAGGGATAGCCGCAACCACAGACTAGAAGATGGCAGCTCGGGCCTATGTTTTCTGAAAGGATGTGGAGCTCTTCATGTTCCTCCTAAACAATTGGAAGGCAAAACAGAGTGTGAATTACCTTCAAAAGGGAAAGTGTGCTGAAAAAAGAAAGATCTCAGAGTGTATAAAGCAAATCATGAATTACAAAATAAAGTATAAAGTATAGACTGTTAGTTTATATGCTGCCTACTTCCTAAAAATAATCAGAAGGTAGTTGCAAAGAAAAGAGAATCTCATTAACACAAAACTGAAAATAAAGATTGAAACAACCACAAGACAGATTTCATTAACCAAGGTGTTAGGAGTTGAGTTTCCTCTGCTGCACAGGGGGAATCTCGATCCGTCTCCGCTGCGGTCTCCCATTCTCCTCCAGCTGCAGTGGAGTCTGCTCAGCAGGGACGTCGCTCCCAGTGTCTTGCTCGCTCTCACTCTGTACAGAGAGTTACTGCTGCTTCTTCAGCTCCTGCCATTAAAGTCAGTGCTGGTCAGCGGCGAGCGGACTTCCCTGGGACTAAGTCCTTGTTTGCGCACACTGAGCATGCCCAGAGCAAGATCTCCTGTTGGAGATCGAGGGTCATGTGCTCTGGCTCTGCAGCGCATTCCATTGGTCCTCTTGGCAGGTCTTGGAAGGGCAAAGTTTCTGTGGCCACTTCCTGTCCTGCAATTATATAAACTGCGCATGACTGCACGGCCATGCGCTAGTGTACAATTGAATACGTGTGTTTGTTGTGAGTGCAAGTCGTTCATTAAATACCCCTACCCTATTGTATGACTGTTCGCGTATGGAGTATGGCTGCTATCTAGCGCCCGACAAATCACTCAACGTGTCACACACGTATCAGCGTCTATTGCTGTGACCGCCAGTGCGGCGCCACGCACCAGTAGTGCGCTTCCTCACCCACGTCTGGGTGCTTAGTGGTGCCTGCCAGCACGGCACAGTTCGCACTTCGGTGCTCTAATTATAAGAGTTGCCTAACACACCCTGTTGCGGTGTTGTGCCAGCAAGGGTCTAATCGGACTCCAATCCTAGTTGGGGTTAAGTTCGCTGACTGCTTGCTCGCCTTCTATGTGCGGTACCGCGACCCTGTGACGCAACAGGATCGCTTCCTTCACGTTGGGTGAAGTTTAACCCACGCGAGTATACTTATGAGTACCGCCATATAGTCCGTCATTAGTCAGCAGCAGGTTCCATCTCTGCACGGTGGACCCCGGGCTACGAACGCACCATACACTATCAGTCTTATTATTTGGTGCGTTCCGCTAGCCCTAACATTACACTAGCGCCAGGGTCTGGCTAGTGATGACGGACAAACAGCAATCCCTGCGGTGTATACAGCAGCTGGAGGGTAGGTTGGCGGCTCTCGAGAGCGCAACCTCAGCTGTGGATGTTACCGCAGTTGCTGTACAGGCTGCCAGCGTGGCTGCAGCAACTTTGTCCATTGCCACCCCTGTTCTGACATTTTCTCGCCTCCCGCTGCCAGAAAAATTTTCTGGTAATAGCAAATTTTGTAGGGGATTCGTGAGTCAGTGCTCTATTCATCTCGAGCTTCTGGCTGCATGTTTCCCCACAGAGCGGGCTAAGGTGGGATTTATTGTGTCTCTATTGTCGGACAGGGCGTTGGAATGGGCTACGCCGCTGTGGGAGCGTGGCGATCATGTGGTGCAGAGTGCTCCTCTGTTTTTGAGAACTTTAAAACAGGTCTTTTTAGGACCTCAAGTCACCCATGACACTGCGCTCCAACTACTGGCATTAACTCAGGGTGAGTCCTTGGTCAGTCATTTTGCCGTCCAATTCCGCACTTTAGCATCTGAGCTGGAATGGTCGGATAAAGCTCTTATCCCCATATTTTGGAGGGGCTTGGCTGACCATGTAAAGGATGCTCTGGCCACTAGGGAGATTCCTGCCACACTGGAGGAGTTAATAACAGTCTCCACTCGAATTGACCTCCGTTTTAACGAGCGGAGGTTAGAGCGAGCCCAGTGTAGGCAGAGGTTTCGGCTGGCTCCTACTTTCGCCAAACCTCTGGAATCTCCGGTCCTGGTTCCTGAGTCACATGAGGCCAGGGAAGTGTCGCAAGCGGGACCTAAGTCCCGGACCGCTTGTGCACTCAGGGTCTGTCATGTTTGCCAGCAGTCTGGACATTTAGCCACCAGATGTCCTCAGCGGTCGAGGAAACGTCAGCGTCTAGTGGTCGTAGTTGGAGGTACACTAGACACGGCGACGTTTGCCTCTAAATTGTCCTTTAAGGGGACAATTACTATAGGCTCATTCTCCCACTTGGTAGAGCTCTGCGTGGATTCTGGGGCGGAGGGCAATTTTATGTCTTCTGCCTTCGCCCAACGCCACGCAATACCTCTGGTTATGCTAGCTCAATCTGTAACGGTACGAGTGGTGAATGGGTCGACTCTGCCCTCACAGATAACTCACCAGACCATCCCTTTTACTCTGTCCATGTCACCATCTCATCAGGAGATTATTTCCCTGCTCGTCATTCCAGAGGGAATTGATGAAGTCCTGTTGGGAATACCTTGGTTACGGTACCACTCTCCTCATATCGAGTGGTCCTCAGGCAGAATTCTGGGATGGGGTGAATCTTGTGGGGGTAGGTGTCAGAGGGAGTGCGTTCAGGTAGCTACAACTGAGGTACCCGCAGATCTTTCCTCTCTCCCCAAGCAGTATTGGTCGTATGCAGACGTATTCTCCAAAAAGGCGGCGGAGACCCTTCCGCCCCATCGCCCCTATGACTGTCCTATTGACCTCTTGCCTGGTGCTGAGCCTCCCCGGGGTCGAGTCTATCCGCTATCTCTCCCGGAGACGGAGGCAATGTCACAGTACATCCAGGAAAATCTGGCAAGAGGGTTCATCAGGAAGTCAGTGTCACCTGCTGGGGCAGGGATCTTCTTCGTGCAGAAGAAGAGTGGGGAATTGCGTCCATGCATAGACTACAGGGGTCTTAACGCCATCACCGTTAAGAATAAATACCCTTTGCCTTTGATATCTGAACTGTTCGATAGGCTTCGGGGAGCAAGGGTATTTACTAAATTAGATCTGCGAGGTGCTTACAACCTGATTCGCATCCGTGAGGGGGACGAATGGAAGACGGCTTTTAACACTAGGGATGGGCACTATGAATATCTGGTGATGCCCTTTGGGCTCTGTAATGCCCCAGCCGTTTTCCAAGACTTTGTGAACGATATCTTCCGGGATATGCTTTCCACCTCGGTCGTAGTCTATCTGGATGATATTCTCATCTACTCTCCAGATATTGACTCCCACCGGAGAGATGTTTGCAAAGTCTTTGACCTCCTACGGGCAAACTCCCTCTATGCCAAGTTGGAGAAGTGTATGTTTGAGCAGGAGTCCTTACCTTTCCTAGGCTACATCATCTCTGCCCAGGGATTGGCTATGGATCCTGCCAAACTACAGGCCGTGATGGACTGGCAGGAACCCCATTCTCTTAAAGCGGTGCAGCGCTTTATGGGGTTCATCAATTATTATCGCCAGTTCATCCCGCATTTCTCAACTTTGGTAGCTCCCTTGGTTGCCCTCACCAAGAAGGGGGCGAATCCCAAATTGTGGTCTGAGGAGGTCTCCAAGGCTTTTATCTCTATAAAGTCACACTTCGCTAGCGCTCCCATTCTTCATCGCCCCGATGTTGATAAGCCATTTATCATGGAGGTGGATGCCTCTTCTGTTGGTGCTGGAGCAGTCCTCTTCCAAAAGGATGCTCAAGGTCGGAAGCATCCTTGCTTCTTTTTCTCCAAGACCTTCGCACCAGCAGAGAGGAATTATTCCATCGGGGACAGAAGTTGCTAGCCATGAAGTTGGCTTTCTCGGAGTGGAGACATCTCTTGGAGGGAGCACGTTTTCCCTTCCAAGTCTTCACAGATCACAAAAATTTGGTGTATCTGCAGACAGCTCAGCGGTTGAATTCTCACCAGGCCAGATGGTCCTTGTTCTTCTCCCGGTTTCATTTCACCCTCCATTTCCTTTCTGGGGAGAAGAACATTCGGGCTGACGCTCTCTCTCGCTCCGTTGTGTCATCTGCGGAGGAGGAGGAGGAGCCTCGGCTTATTGTCCCCACCGAGAGTTTGAGAACCGTGGCCCCGGTTTCGCTGGAGTCTGTGCCCCCGGGCAAGACTTTTGTTCCATCTAGTTTGCGACCGGAGGTTCTCTCTTGGGCGCACTCGTCCAGGGTGGGTGGACATTTTGGTACTAAAAGGACATCAGAGTTACTGGTGAGGACATACTGGTGGCCGCATATGGCTCGTGATGTCGCGGAGTACGTTCGGGCGTGTGTCTCTTGCGCCAGGAACAAGACTCCTCGGCAACGGCCAGCTGGGTTGCTTTATCCTCTGCCCGTGGCTTACAGGCCCTGGGAGATGGTCGGGATGGACTTTGTGGTTGGCTTACCCAAGTCTCGTAATTGCACCATTATCTGGGTGATCACCGATCATTTTTCCAAAATGGTGCATTTGGTGCCTCTTCCACGGCTACCATCTGCACGGGCGTTGGCTGTCTTGTTTATCAAGCATATCTTTCACTTACACGGTATGCCAGACAAAATTGTTAGTGACCGGGGTCCCCAGTTTGCGTCTCGATTCTGGAGGGAGCTATGTCGTCTACTCAGTATTGAGTTAAATCTCTCTTCGGCATATCATCCCGAGACGAATGGGTTGGTAGAAAGGGCCAACCAGACCTTGGTCACATATCTGCGACATTTTGTTTCTGCCAGACAGGATGACTGGGCATCCTTGCTACCGTGGGCAGAGTTTGCACTTAACAATGCCGCAGCCGACTCCACCGGTCAGACTCCATTCCTCTTAAATTACGGCCAGCATCTGCGTGTTCCTGTGCCCATGCCTGTGTCTTCTGCTGATCCCAGGGTGGCAGACTGGGCTGTGGAGGCACGGGACATTTGGGACCGCACGCAGGATGCCATTCGGGCCTCCAAGGAGAGAATGAGGTCCTCCACCGATGTTCATTGGCGCCCCGCTCCGACTTTTGCCCCTGGCGACTTGGTGTGGCTCTCCGCCCGTAACATCAGGCTGCGAGTTGAGTCCACTAAGTTTGCTCCTCGCTACTTGGGTCCCTTCAAGGTTCTCGAACAGGTTAAGCCTGTGGTCTACCGCCTGGCTCTTCCTCCACGCTTGGGTATCACCGACACCTTTCATGTGTCCCTCTTGAAACCCGTATACATGTCCTGGTTTTCCGAGTCATCTGCCGGGACATCGGGTTCGTCTACGGACGATTACGAGGTGAACGCTATTTTGGGGTGCAAGGTGGTACGCGGCAAAAAGTTTTATTTGGTGGATTGGAAGGGTTATGGTCCAAAGGACAGGTCTTGGGAGCCTGCTGAAAACATTCGGGCCCCACAGCTCATTGCTGCCTTCGAGCGTAGCGAGGCCCAAGGAGGGGGGGCCCTAGGAGGGGGGGTAATGTTAGGAGTCGAGTTTCCTCTGCTGCACAGGGGGAATCTCGATCCGTCTCCGCTGCGGTCTCCCATTCTCCTCCAGCCGCAGTGGAGTCTGCTCAGCAGGGACGTCGCTCCCAGTGTCTTGCTCGCTCTCACTCTGTACAGAGAGTTACTGCTGCTTCTTCAGCTCCTGCCATTAAAGTCAGTGCTGGTCAGCGGCGAGCGGACTTCCCTGGGACTAAGTCCTTGTTTGCGCACACTGAGCATGCCCAGAGCAAGATCTCCCGTTGGAGATCGAGGGTCATGTGCTCTGGCTCTGCAGCGCATTCCATTGGTCCTCTTGGCAGGTCTTGGAAGGGCAAAGTTTCTGTGGCCACTTCCTGTCCTGCAATTATATAAACTGCGCATGACCGCACGGCCATGCGCTAGTGTACAATTGAATACGTGTGTTTGTTGTGAGTGCAAGTCGTTCATTAAATACCCCTACCCTATTGTATGACTGTTCGCGTATGGAGTATGGCTGCTATCTAGCGCCCGACAAATCACTCAACGTGTCACACACGTATCAGCGTCTATTGCTGTGACCGCCAGTGCGGCGCCACGCGCCAGTAGTGCGCTTCCTCACCCACGTCTGGGTGCTTAGTGGTGCATGCCAGCACGGCACTTTTACAAGGGTGGCTATTTCATTCAAAAGGGGTTGTCTAGGCTGTCTATTTGGCTACTTTTCAAAAGTACTGCTCAGGTACCCAAACTTTTCTAAAATGTCTGACCGAACCCGCCAGACACGAACATCCATGGGTTCGCACATCACTATACATAATGCGTGTGAACATGTTTGCATTTTTATATTGTTGTACATACAGTACTTTCTGATATTTAAAATGTTATCACAGCTTAACTTTCATTTTGTAAAGCAAGATTAGTAAAATATATACTTCTAAATTACTCTGTCAAACATAAAGCTATATAAAGGAAAATGTGTCTGCAAAGAGACAAGAACCAATCTTAGCAATCCTTCTGTATGGTTTCTCTAGACACTTTATTTCTAATTATGCTTAAGACATTCTTTGTGCTTTCAGTAGATAATATATATTTGACTCACCCCCAGAAAGCTGTTTGAATACGTATTGCAATTTGTTCTCAGCTTTCAAAGATTCCGGCAGCTTCCTCTCTTTGTTCTCAAACTGCTCAGTGTTCAAATGGATGAAGTGTCAAAAGGAATTAGATTAAATGGTGGCAGAAATCCCTCAAGAAAAAGATTAAAATACATGGAAAAAAAGTCAGTCTTATGAATTTCCATTTTGTAACTAAACCTTTACGCATAACTGATTATTGTCATAATGAGAATGAGTAGAAGATCTTTGATAATTTCAAGAATATAAGGCATACAATGAATTCCATGGTTCAAGGATAGGTTTACATTAATTAGTGGCTTCAACTGAATAAACAGCAGCATTGTCAGACAGCCATAAAATAAAAATCTAAATTGAAATGTTCGGGAATGTGGCTTAGCTCACTTGGTGACCTCTTAACTAAAATTTGCATAAAAGAATTATCAAACATTTATTTCTTTTATTTTTATAGAAAATCCTTGAAAAATTGCAACATGAATTTAACACACAGTTATCCAAGGATTACATGGATTACAAACTGAGCGTTAATGACTTAAATATTGACCTGTTAAACCTTAATTTCTTAGACTGCTTAAATTATGTTTGGGAAATCGACTCTCCAGTTGTTTTATATTTGAAGTAGATTTGGATCCTTGTACAAGAATATTGGGGAATTTTTTTTCTATTTTGTTTTAAGATCTGTTGCCACTTTTGATGAAAAAAATCGTTTGGGTAAACTTATCTCCCAAATATAAAATGAAGGTTTCACACATGATTCCCATAAAGGAGTTGTCTTTTTTTTCTCTTTTGACTACCTGTTTACTGAGGAAGGTGAGCTCCAAAAGATTGGCTAATCAGGACAGAGATATTGTTGTATCACTGCTCTAAGCACATGCTGCAAGCAGAGGTAGCTTTGCCTCTACAGGCTCGGAGAAGCACAGGGGCATTACAGTTGTTCCGCTATAGCAATCTGGCCAGATTCAGAGCTACCCTTGAATAGTATATATAGCAAACAACTTTCTAGTATGCAGTCTTTGCCTAGGAATCCAATGACCTCTAAGAGATTGCAGAGGTGACCAGTAACCTAGTCAAGGAGTAGTAAACTATACGTTTAAAATTAACCCCTTTTTATCCCAGTTTCTTTGAGAGTGGAGAAGATTTTTAAAAGGAACTACAATATAAAACAGCTTTTTTGTAAGACTTTTGCAACTTATTTAAGCAGTTGAGACCAGAGCTGGGCGAACTCGAACAGTAAAGTTTGGAGTCAGTTCCGCACACTGTGAGCCAGCAGCAGTGATCAGCAATAAAAAGTTTACCACCGGTCAAAGGCATCAGCGGATGAGAGAGGACTACTAGAGGGGTCCCCATGCCATTTTTTTTTTAAATGGCATGGGGTCTCCCCCATTTTTGACAACCAGCCAAGCTAAAGCAGACAGCTGTTATTCTCAAGTTGGTAAGGGGCTATGGATATTGACCCCTCAGCCTAAAAATAGCAATCCCCAGGTGCCCCAGTAAAAGCGCACCAATTCTGGTGCTTTGCTTGGCTATTCCCACTTGCCCTGTGGCGGTGGCAAGTGGGGTAATATTTGTGGGTTGATGTCACCTTTGTATTGTCAGGTAACATTAAGCCCAGGGTTTAGTTTTAGAGAGGTGTCTAAAGGACACCTCTCCATTACAATACCCATAGTCATAATGTAAATAAAAAACACCCAGAATAAAGTCCTTACAAATGTATTAAAAAGCAGTTATAGTCACTTTATGCCCATTGTATTGAAGCCCTTGTCCCCTGTAAAAAAACATAAAGTAATAAACAAAATAAATACTCACCTTATGCCATCCCATTGAAGCCCTTGTCCCTTGTAAAAAAAAGAAAAATAATAATCAACCATATCCCTCACCTGTCCGAAGTGAAAATTTACCACACCGTAACCCATCTCTGTGATATGTGCTTTACAACCTGGATAATGTCATGATTCAACTATCCAGGCTGAAAAACCACTGGAAAATGAGGTGCTGTGAGTGCAGCTTCAGTGACTAGCGGTGATGTTATAGAGTTCTCTGCCAGTCACTGAAGCTGTTTCCCACACTTTACTATGAGCGACCCGATGAACTGCAATGACCTCAATGAGATCACTGTGAGGAGCAAAATGGGTCACTGCAGTTCATCAGGCCGATCATCTGACAATACAAAGCTGGCATCAACCCCACAAATATTAACCTCACTTGCCGCTGCCACAGGGCAAGCAGGAGGAGTCGGACAAAATGCCAGAATTGGTGCATTTAATAGATGTGCCTTTTCTGGGGCAGCTTCAGGCTGCTAGTTTTAGGCTGGAGGGGCTAATATGTATGGGTCCTTACCAGTGTGAGAAAATCAGCCCCAGCTGTCTGCTTTAGCTTGACTGGCATTTAAAAATAGGGGACCTCATGTCCTTTTTTAAAATTATTAGTTTAAATTTAAAAAAACAGTGTAGGGACCCCTTTATTCTTGACAACCAGCCCTTATAAAGCTGACAGATGAGGGTTGCAGCCTGCAGTGATCAGTTTTGCCAGGCCTGATTATCAAAAATAGAACAGAACCCACATCATTTTTTTTTATTTATATGGCAGGTGCCAGCTGAAGAATACTCCCTTCAGTGGTGCCTGCTCTTACTGTTATCAGCGACAGCAGACATATGCTGATAGGAATAGCACTCACATCAGCCAATGACTCTGTGACCGGCATTAAACTTTGCACAGAAGGGTTCTTTTGCAAAACATTACCCCAAGTAACATAGAATCATAGAATGTTAAAGTTGAAAGGGAACTCAAGGGTCATTGTGTCCATCCAACTGCTCAATGCAGCACAGGATTCACTAAACCATCTCAGACACATGATTGTCCAGCCTATGGTTGAATACTTTCATTTAAGGAGAACTATAATTACAGTCTTTTCCACCCTATCTTTCAAATAGTTTCAAATATCTAATTTGTATAAAATAAGAAACTTTGCAATATGTGTTTTCAGAGAATTTTGTTTCTTTATCCGACAAAATTGATAAGTCATTATAAAAATAATCAATTCTGAGGTAAAATCTGTATTCAGTGAAGACAGACTTTCCCATTAGAATCATAGAATCATGGAATTTTAGAGTTTGAAAGGATCTCCAGGGTCATCATGTCCAACCCACTGCTCAATGCAGGATTCACTAAACCATCACAGACAGATGCCTGCCCAGCCTCCGTTTGAAGACTCCCATTGGCATCCTGTTCCATTCATTGATCAACCTCACTGTCAAAAAGTTTTTTTTAATATCTAACCTTTATCTTCACTTTTTCAGTTTAATTCCATTGTTTCTCATGTTTCCATTTGCAAATGAAAAGAAGGATGATCCCACTACACTGTGACACCCCTTCAGATATTTGTAGACAGCTATTAAGTCTCCTCTTATCCTTCTTTTTTGCAAGCAAGACATTCCTAGATCCTTTAACATTTCTTTATAGGATATACTTTGCTGTCCACTCCCCATCATGGTACCTCTTCTCTGTACTTGATCCAGTTTTTTTTATGTCTTTTGTAAAATGTGGTACCCAAAACTGTACACAGTATTCCAGATGAGACCTGTCCAAGGAGGAGTAGAAGGGGATAATTACTTCACGTGATCTAGACTCTATGCATCTCTTAATACATCCTAGAACTGTTTGCCTTTTTTGCTGCATCTCAGTGTTGACTCATGTGCAGTCTGTGATCTATTAGTATACCTAAGTCTTTTTCATCCATGCTTTTGCTTACTTTTATTCCGGCCATTCTGTAGTTGTCATTTTTGTTTTTCTTGCCCAGATGTAGAATCTTGCTTTTCTCCCTGTTAAATACTATTCAATTAATCATTGCCAAATGTTCAAGCGTATCTAGATCATTCTGAATCTTTTCTCTGTCTTCTCTATTGTTAGGTATCCCTCCTAGCTTTGCATCATCTACAAATTTGATCAGTTTACCTTCAGTTCCCTTATCTAGACCATTTTATAAAATTGTTGAACAACACTGGGGCTAAGACAGAGCTTTGTGGCACCCCACTTGAAACACTCTTCCAATTAGATGTGCTGCCATTACCACTCTTTGAGTACAATCACTGAGCCAGTTATGAATCCACCTAACTGTAGCCTTGTCAATCCCATGCTTGGTCATTTTTTCAATTAGGATAGTATGAGATAATTTATCAAATGCTTTGCTGAAGTTGAGATATACTATATCTACAGCATTTCCCTGATCCACCCAGTCAGTGATTCCATCAAAGAAGGAAAGTAAATTAATCTGGCATGACTTATTTGCTACAAACTCATGCTGGCTCTGGTTAATTACTGTGTTCTTATCCAAATATTTACATGCATTCTGTTTAATATTGTATTGGTTTTGACTGGTAGAGAAGTAATGCTCACTGGCCTGTAATTTCCTGGCTTCATCTTCTTTCCTTTTTTGAAGATAAGGACAACATTTGCCCTTCTCCAATCTTGTGGGACTTCTCCTGTTCTCCAGGATTTCCCAAAGATTCTGGCTAGTGGTTCTGTAATTGCCTCTGCTAACATTACCAGGAGCTAAGTGTTCCTTCACCATCTCTCTTTTCAAAAGTAGTGTGGATAATTTTAATCCTTTGATGGCACCATGAAGATCAGTTGATGTTACAATTGCTTTCTTAAAGAACACAGATGCAAAATAGGAATTTAAAATTTCATCCTTCTCAACATCATTTTTGACCACTTCACCCTTCTCATCCTGTAAAAATCTTTTCATGCTCATACTGTCCCTAGCAACCGATGTTGTCACTTGACCACACTTTCTCTAACTGAACTCGACACTTCCTGAACTTGGCATTAACCTTCAGATTCCACTACCTAATGTGGGCTGGCCGCTACAGTTAACTCTGTCTAGGCTAGACTGCAGCCCTACTGTGTTTCCTCTTTTTAAATCATAATGACAACCCAAAGCATCCAAATGACCCTGATCTAAAGTTCACATACCCCATTTCTTAATGCCGTGTATTGCCCTCTCTAACATCAATGACAGCTTGAAGTCTTTTGTGGTAGTTGTGGATGAGGTTCTTTATTTTCTCAGATGGTAAGGCTGCCACTCTTCTTGGCAAAAAGCCTCCAGGTCCTGTAAATTCCGGTAATTTTCTGGACTGTCTAGCACGAACTGTGCGCTTGAGATCTCCCCAAAATAGCTTAAAATAGGGGCAGCCACCAGGAAAAGTGGCATCAATTGAACCAGAGTACAAATGGTATAATTGCACAGCATGGATGCATGGTACAAGGCTTGGAGCAGCACTTCTAGCTGAAACATTGATCAGCAACAGGTGGATGAGTGACAGGTGTAGGACTGGTGCTCTGAGAGGCCTGCCAAATTCAGGTAACACACATGAAGGAGACGCAACTTGGAATCCAAACATTTCCAAAAATTAGGGGCGGATATGAGGAAAAGCTGCATTGATTTACCCACAGTAAAAATTTAAAAATGGCACAGCTGCAGTCAGCCATGGGCCATGCATTAGGTATCGTTTAGGCCAACATTTACAGATTTCAATTTAAATATAAATTAAGACAACTTGGATGACGGACCGTTGTAAGTGTGCTTTGCTGGGAGCCCTGATACCTCATGCAACAACTCAAACAACTTTTTTGCTCAATCACACTCAGGTTGCACAGATATCAGCTTCATTGACTACTATTGTTTGAAACATTTAAGGATAGTAACACAGGTATTTGACTGAAAGTAAGTGCAGGCCTGCTGGTCTGGGAGCCCTACTACAGGCAACACAGTATATGTGAGGATACAATAGGTGAAAGTAGAGCTGCTTGTGCAGCGGTATGGTGGAGTGATGGCTTCTGTAGGCTTGTTGGAATGGGTGGTTCTACAGGTTTCTCTTGAAGGTTCCCATGGTAGGTGAGAGTATGATATGTTGAGGGACACAGTTCCAGGGTAGAGGGGATGTATGGGAGAAATCTAATATGCATGTGTGGGCAGAGGAGATAATAGGGGAGTAGAGAAGGAGATCTTGTGAGGATCGGAGATTGTGTGCAGGTAAGTACTGGGAGAGGAGGTCACAGATGTATGGAGGAGACAGGTTTTGGAAGGCTTTGTGTGTCATAGCTAGGGCTTTGCACTGGAGTCTCTGGGTAAGGTGAGCCAGTGAATGGACTGACAGAGAGGAGAGGCCAGTGAATAGCAGGGGGATAGGTGGATAAGTTGGGCAGCAGAGTTTAGGATAGATTAGAGGGGTGCAAGACTGTTATAAGGCAGGGCACAAAGCAAGACATTGCAGTAGTCAAGAAGGGAGATAATGAGTGCATGGACTAGGGTTTTTGCAGATTCTTGATTAAGGGATGTACTGATCTGGGAAATAATTTAGAGTTGTAATTGGCAGGAAGTTGAAAGGGCATGGATATGTGTTTTGAAGGAGAGATCGGAGTAGCGAGCTGCAGGAAGCGGGGGCATATCATTAACTGAAAACTTCTAACACTGACTACACAAGTACCACAAAAAAGATTTCTTCACTGCAGGTATCATTTTAATTAGTTTAACACTGCCATCCTGACAATGCCTGTAGTTTACTTAGTAAAATCCTGCTCACAAGTTTGCTCAAGAGTTGAGGACAGCTGTTCAGGCCGAGATTGAGCCATGGCTGTCTACACTGAACCTGGATGCCGGGAAGGGCATGTGTGATAAAGAATCAAACTATTCTGGTCATCTACATGCTGGCGCACACAGTGAATAGTCAGCGCAAGGAGCTGGTGGTCCCAGAGGAAGAGAATGAAGCAGAGGAGGATGCGGAAGAAATAACAATATATCAAGGTTCTGGACTGTCGTCGCACAGGCAGATGCCGTGGGAGGGTGGATTACAGTGATCGAGGATGGGTTATGGTACCAGACAAACTGTTAGTGAAGGTGCAGGAGCCAAGGAACAAATGTAGGAGGATGAGGAGGAAGAGGTGATGGGCACACAACAGTCAATGGATAATGATCCCCTCTCTGTTTTCCATGGTTGGAGTGGACGTAGGAAGCAAGCTTGAGTGCTATCCCGACACATCATGGACTTGTTCTTCAAGTAAGCACCCGACACATGAGCGCCTTCATGTTGCACTATCTGCAACATGATGCACGAATTGTTAGGATTAGAAAGAGTGCTGACTACTGGGTTGACACTCTGTTATATCCATGGGAAGGGATGTGCAGATACTGGAGTATCGCAACATGCTTCTAGACAATGTTAAGACTGGTTTTCCCCAAGACAGCAGTCAAGCTCACAGCATGCATCGCAGTTATAGACTTCCAACCCTGGGAATGATGAGTTATCAAGGCAGAAACATTAATAGCATCAGCAGTGTAAGTGGCAGAAACATTTTCTGTGAGTCGTTTCCCTTTTTTTTTACACCAGTCCATGCACCAGCAGAGCAGAGTACAAGTCTGACACGTTGTGTACGACTATAGAGGATGGTACACGAGTATATCTAGCTCAATATCAAAACAATCAGGTGGTTTGGACAACTTGTATTTTGGAAGTCAAAAATTGAAGAGTGGTCTGAGCTCACCTATTGTGCCTTGAAGATTTTGTCATGCCCAGCAGCCAGTGTTCTCTCAGAACAAGTCTTCAGCACTGAGAGTGATGTCCTGATAGATAAGCGCCTCCAACTGTCCCCTGAAAGTGTAAACCACCTAGCTTTCATAAAAATAAGCAAGTCATAGATCTACAATGATTTTTGAACCCTTGTCTCAGACTGGACAGACTAGATGATGGTGTAGTTTTTAGTGTGCTGCTTTGATCTGCTGCTGATTTTACTAACAATTTTTAGAAATTTGGAGACTCCAAGTTGTGTCTCCATCTAGTGGCTTGCCTTTAGTGACAGTGGTGTCAGAACCCCATTATACTATTTCTGCTCTGGGGAAATTGATGACACTTTAGTGGTTTCTGCAAATAATTTTTGTAAATGTCTTGAATCCAAGTTGGGTCGCCATCATTTGTGTTGCCTGAATTTTAGAGGGCTTTCAGAGCACCAGGCCTACACCTGTCACTCATCCACCTGTTACCGATCAATGTTTAAGCTAGAAATACTGTTCCAAGCCCTGTCCCATGCCTTACCCCATGCCTATATGCTGCACACTTATACTATTTGTACTCTGGGTCAGATCCGCATAGGAGAGATGTGATTCAGGGGAACACAACTGTTAATTAGGGTACCACTTCTGAGGACTGTGTTGTGTGTGATGTTAAGGTGGAGGAAGAGGGGGAGAGGCCACTTGATGAGGTGCTTGCCATCCCCTGGAGCACATGCTCTTTCAGGCCCTCATTTACAAGGTGTATTGCTTTGTGGCTGCCAAAGAAAGAGAGTTGAGTAGCCCGTCCTGTAACAGAAGTTGTCAGTTGTCTTTAGATAGGACGAGCCGGTATTCGTTTGGTAGAGCTTTCACTAACATTACCATCTACCCCATATACATCTGGAACACCAAGCCTTTTCCCTCTTCCACCACAACCTTGCTTTTTCCCACTCATGTGTAATGTACCCTTCCCCTCTTTTAAGCAGCTGCTTCCCAACCCAAGGCCCAGTCCTGTCAATCAACTGTCACTAAATTAATAATCAGTTTTCATTGGCCGAGTAAGTGTGGCGGAACCACAGAACTAGCACAAACAAATTTTGATTATGAAATGTGGCCTGGTGTCTGTACTAGAGTATTTGACCAAACAATTTTGATAGTGAAATGAAGCCTGGTGCCTGCACCAGAGTATTATCCCAAACTATTTAGAACATGAAATAAAGCCTGGTGCCTGTACCAGAGTACTATCACAAATGACTTGGATCATGAAATGAAGCCTGGTGCCGCCGCTAGAATATTAGGCAAACAATTTGGATTATGTAATGAGACCTGATGCCTGCACTAGCGTTTTATAACAAATGACCAAATGCCCTAAAAACTCATTTGTTCAGTCTGGCCTACCGCCTCAATTCATTAACCTAACGATCCCTGTGTGGCCTATTTATAAAAAAAAAAAAACAAAAAAAAAAAACACAGGTTCCTCGCATTATGTTCTCATTCACTTTATGCAGTTAATAGCCCTCTGTGTCTGTACTGCTACATACTTAGGCGGTTAACTGGTTCATGCAGCTTTACATGAACACCCGAGCCTTACACTATGGCTGGTCCGAATAACTATAGCAATTGTTACCATCCACCTCTCGTGTCTCCCCTTTTCCCCATAGTTTGTAAGCTTGCGAGCAGGGCCCTCATTCCTCCTGGTATCTGTTTTGAACTGTATTTCTGTTATGCTGTAATGTCTATTGTCTGTACAAGTCCCCTCTATAATTTGTAAAGCGCTGCGGAATATGTTGGCGCTATATAAATAAAAATTATTATTATTATTATTATAATGATTGAAATCATGAAATGACACCTGGTGCCTGCACCAGAGTACTAACCCAAAACGATTTGTATTATGAAATGAGACCTGGTGCCTGCACCAGAGTATTAAGCCAAGCAATTTAGAAAAAAAACGGTATACTGGCGAAACATGTGTTAGGGACATTGTCCCAGTGAATTTGCAAGTGCACAATGAATGAACCGAGATAGTAACTTAATTCAATTGTGTAGATCACCGCCTCAGTTACAGCCTACTCAACCACACAGGCATGCCATATTAATTAACTAACACTGACACGTGTAGTGATAATATGAGACCGTGCACGCAGAGCCGCAGTGATACATGTCTAACTGTATCAGCTGCATAGATTCACATGCGGTTTTCGGTGGCATGCTCTGATCCAATATACTTCCTATATGGATGTATGATAATTTTCTTCATATATTTTACCTAATTAAAAATAAAGGTTATATTTTATTACACATTATTTCTCCCTTCTTTCCCCATTTCCTATGTTCTCCAATTTCACACAGGACAGCATCCTATCTAATTATATGACAACTTGCAGCAGCAGCTGGAGCAGCCTCTCTATGTTTTTACACTGAGAAAATGGTGCCAGTAAACAACATTTCCACTTTTATATGGAGAGTGACATATGACTTTGGCAGCCAATGACAGAAGCCCTTGTCTCTGGACATTGTGGGTGGTTTCTGTGCCCTGATTGGCTGCCGGACTGTACACATATTGTTAAGGCTGGCGGAATGCACCAAATAATAGAAAGGTAGTAATATGGTGCGTTCACAGCCCAGGTTCCACTGTATAGTGAAGTTACCTGCTGCCCGGCAATGGCGGATGCTATATGGTGGTATAATAGATGAAGACAAGCGGGTTAACATCACCAGGTGTGAACAGAAGCAGACTCTATTGCTTTACAGAACCGCACCACCCAGGAATATAAATGTCATAGCCTGTTAAAGCTCACAGAGCTAGGCAAAGTGAGCACTAATGTATAGTCACAGGACTCTACCCCAAGGACACAGGGTTAGAGTCCCTCTAGAACCACAAGCATTCGGCGCCGCAACTGTGGTGCCAGGGAGAGATTATGCTAAAATTTAGCACACTACGTGCACGCAGCGCCGCTCTGGCGGACGCCATTAACCACCATGACTAGTGTTATGATTAGGTAATTCAGTACCACAATGGACATAGAAGTCAGAGCACATACAGTGACCTGACAATAACCCAAAAACATAGAACGAGCTCTGGGACGTGGGAACTCTGCTGACCGCAATCCGTAATCCTCTCCAACCACACTAGAGGCAGCCGTGGATTGCACCTAACGCTCCCTATGCAACTCGGCACAGACTGAGAAACTAGCTAGCCTGAAGATAGAAAATAAGCCTACCTTGCCTCAGAGAAATACCCCAAAGGAAAAGGCAGCCCCCACATATAATGACTGTGAGTTAAGATGAAAAGACAAACGTAGAGATGAAATAGATTTAGCAAAGTGAGGCCCGACTTTCTGAACAGAGCGAGGATAGGAAAGGTAACTTTGCGGTCAACACAAAACCCTACAAACAACCACGCAAAGGGGGCAAAAAGACCCTCCGTACCGACTAATGGCACGGAGGTACACCCTCTGCGTCCCAGAGCTTCCAGCAAGCAAGAAAAATCAAATACGCAAGCTGGACAGAAAAAACAGCAAACAAAAATAACACAAGAGCAACTTAGCTATGCAGAGCAGCAGGCCACAGGAACGATCCAGGAGGAAGCAAGTCCAATACTAGAACATTGACTGGAGGCCAGGATCAAAGCACTAGGTGGAGTTAAATAGAGCAGCACCTAACAACTTCACCACATCACCTGAGGAAGGAAACTCAGAAGCCGCAGTACCACTCTCCTCCACCAAAGGAAGCTCATAGAGAGAATCAGCCGAAGGACCACTTGTGACCACAGGAGGGAGCTCTGCCACAGAATTCACAACAGTACCCCCCCCCTTGAGGAGGGGTCACCGAACCCTCACCAGAGCCCCCAGGACGACCAGGATGAGCCATATGAAAGGCACGAACAAGATCGAGAGCATGGACATCAGAGGCAAAGACCCAGGAATTATCTTCCTGAGCATAACCCTTCCACTTAACCAGATACTGGAGTTTCCGTATTGAAACACGAGAATCCAAAATCTTCTCCACAATATATTCCAACTCCCCCTCCACCAAAACCGGGGCAGGAGGATCAACAGATGGAACCATAGGTGCCACGTATCTCCGCAACAATGACCTATGGAATACGTTATGGATGGAAAAAGAATCTGGAAGGGTCAAACGAAAAGACACAGGATTAAGAACCTCAGAAATCCTATACGGACCAATGAAACGAGGTTTAAACTTAGGAGAGGAAACCTTCATAGGAATATGACGAGAAGACAACCATACCAAATCCCCAACACGAAGTCGGGGACCCACACAGCGTCTGCGATTAGCGAAACGGTGAGCCTTCTCCTGGGACAAGGTCAAATTGTCCACTACATGAGTCCAAATCTGCTGCAACCTGTCCACCACAGTATCCACCCCAGGACAGTCCGAAGACTCAACCTGCCCTGAAGAGAAACGAGGATGGAACCCAGAGTTGCAGAAAAACGGCGAAACCAAGGTAGCCGAGCTGGCCCGATTATTAAGGGTGAACTCAGCCAAAGGCAAAAAGGACACCCAGTCATCCAGATCAGCAGAAACAAATAATCTCAGATATGTTTCCAAGGTCTGATTGGTTCGTTCGGTCTGGCCATTAGTCTGAGGATGGAAAGCCGAGGAAAAAGACAAGTCAATGCCCATCCTTGCACAAAAGGCTCGCCAAAATCTCGAAACAAACTGGGAACCTCTGTCAGAAACGATATTCTCTGGAATTCCATGTAAACGAACCACATGCTGGAAGAACAATGGCACCAAATCAGAGGAGGAAGGTAATTTAGACAAGGGTACCAAATGGACCATCTTAGAGAAGCGATCACAAACCACCCAAATGACTGACATCTTTTGAGAGATGGGAAGATCTGAAATAAAATCCATAGAGATATGTGTCCAAGGCCTCTTCAAGACCGGCAAGGGCAAAAGCAACCCACTGGCATGAGAACAGCAGGGCTTAGCCCGAGCACAAATCCCACAGGACTGCACAAAAGAACGCACATCCCGCGACAGAGATGGCCACTAAAAGGATCTAGCCACTAACTCTCTGGTACCAAAGATTCCAGGATGACCAGCCAACACCGAACAATGAACCTCAGAGATAACTTTATTCGTCCACCTATCAGGGACAAACAGTTTCTCCGCTGGGCAACGATCAGGTTTATTAGCCTGAAATTTTTGCAGCACCCGCCGCAAATCAGGGGAGATGGCAGACACAATTACTCCCTCTTTGAGAATACCCGCCGGCTCAGATAAACCCGGAGAGTCGGGCACAAAACGCCTAGACAGGGCATCCGCCTTCACATTTTTAGAGCCCGGAAGGTACGAAACCACAAAGTCAAAACGGGCAAAAAACAGCGACCAACGAGCCTGTCTAGGATTCAACCACTTGGCAGACTCGAGATAAGTCAAGTTCTTATGATCAGTCAAGACCACCACGCGATGCTTAGCTCCTTCAAGCCAATGACGCCACTCCTCGAATGCCCACTTCATGGCCAGCAACTCTCGATTGCCAACATCATAATTTCGCTCAGCAGGCGAAAACTTCCTGGAAAAGAAGGCGCATGGTTTCATCACCGAGCAATCAGAACTTCTTTGCGACAAAACAGCCCCCGCTCCAATCTCAGAAGCATCAACCTCGACCTGGAATGGAAGCGAAACATCTGGTTGACACAACAAAGGGGCAGAAGAAAAACGACGCTTCAACTCTTGAAAAGCTTCCACAGCAGCAGAAGACCAATTGACCACATCAGCACCCTTCTTGGTCAAATCGGTCAATGGTTTAGCAATACTAGAAAAATTGCAGATGAAGCGACGATAAAAATTAGCAAAGCCCAGGAACTTTTGCAGACTTTTCAGAGATGTCGGCTGAGTCCAATCATGGATGGCCTGGACCTTAACAGGGTCCATCTCGATAGTAGAAGGGGAAAAAATGAACCCCAAAAATGAAACCTTCTGAACACCAAAGAGACACTTTGATCCCTTCACAAACAATGAATTAGCACGCAGGACCTGAAACACCGTTCTGACCTGCTTCACATGAGACTCCCAATCATCCGAGAAGACCAAAATATCATCCAAGTATACAATCAGGAATTTATCCAGGTACTCTCGGAAGATGTCATGCATAAAGGACTGAAACACTGATGGAGCATTGGCAAGTCCGAATGGCATTACTAGGTACTCAAAATGGCCCTCGGGCGTATTAAATGCAGTTTTCCATTCATCGCCTCGCTTAATACGCACAAGATTATACGCACCACGAAGATCTATCTTGGTGAACCAACTAGCCCCCTTAATCCGAGCAAATAAATCGGATAACAGCGGCAAGGGGTACTGAAATTTAACCGTGATCTTATTTAGAAGGCGGTAATCTATACAAGGTCTCAGCGAACCATCCTTCTTGGCCACAAAAAGGAACCCCGCTCCCAATGGCGACGATGACGGGCGAATATGCCCCTTCTCCAAGGACTCCTTCACGTAACTCCACATAGCGGCGTGCTCAGGCACAGATAAATTAAACAGTCGACCTTTTTGGAATTTACTACCAGGAATCAAATCGATAGCACAATCACAATCCCTATGCGGAGGTAGGGTATCGGACTTGGGCTCATCAAATACATCCCGGAAATCAGACAAGAACTCTGGAACCTCAGAAGGGGTGGATGACGAAATAGACAGAAATGGGACATCACCATGTACCCCCTGACAACCCCAGCTGGACACAGACATGGATTTCCAATCTAATACTGGATTATGGACTTGTAGCCATGGCAACCCCAACACGACCACATCATGCAGATTATGCAACACCAGAAAGCGAATAACCTCCTGATGTGCAGGAGCCATGCACATGGTCAGCTGGGTCCAGTACTGAGGCTTATTCTTGGCCAAAGGCGTAGCATCAATTCCTCTCAATGGAATAGGACACTGCAAGGGCTCCAAGAAAAACCCACAACGCCTAGCATACTCCAAGTCCATCAAATTCAGGGCAGCGCCTGAATCCACAAATGCCATAACAGAATAAGATGACAAAGAGCAGATCAAGGTAACAGACAAAAGAAATCTTGACTGTACCGTACCAATGGTGGCAGACCTAGCGAACCGCTTAGTGCGCTTAGGACAATCAGAGATGGCATGAGTGGAATCACCACAGTAGAAACACAGCCCATTCTGACGTCTGTGTTCTTGCCGTTCAACTCTGGTCAAAGTCCTATCGCACTGCATAGGCTCAGGTTTATGCTCAGATAATACCACCAAATGGTGCACAGATTTACGCTCACGCAAGCGTCGACCGATCTGAATGGCCAAAGACATAGACTCATTCAGACCAGCAGGCATAGGAAATCCCACCATGACATCCTTAAGGGCTTCAGAGAGACCCTTTCTGAAAATCGCTGCGAGCGCACCTTCATTCCATTGAGTGAGTACGGACCACTTTCTAAATTTCTGACAATATACCTCTATCTCATCCTGACCCTGACACAGAGCCAGCAAATTTTTCTCTGCCTGATCCACCGAATTAGGTTCATCGTACAGCAATCCGAGCGCCAGGAAAAACGCATCAATATTACATAATGCAGGATCTCCTGGCGCAAGAGAAAATGCCCAGTCCTGAGGGTCGCCACGTAAAAAAGAAATAATGATCCTAACTTGTTGTACTGGGTCACCAGAGGAGCGAGGTTTCAAAGCCAGAAATAGTTTACAATTATTTTTGAAACTCAGAAATTTAGTTCTATCTCCAAAAAACAAATCAGGAATAGGAATTCTTGGTTCTAACATAGAATTCTGAACCACAAAGTCTTGAATATTTTGTACTCTTGCCGTGAGCTGATCCACACATGAAGACAGCCCTTTAATGTCCATCGCTACACCTGTGTCCTGAACCACCCAAATGTCTAGGGGAAAAAAAAGGCAAAACACAGTGCAGAGAAAAAAAAATGGTCTCAGAACTTCTTTTTTCCCTCTATTGAGAATCATTAGTACTTTGGGCCTCCAGTACAGTTATGATTAGGTAATTCAGTACCACAATGGACATAGAAGTCAGAGCACATACAGTGACCTGATAATAACCCAAAAACATAGAACGAGCTCTGAGACGTGGGAACTCTGCTGACCGCAATCCCTAATCCTCTCCAACCACACTAGAGTCAGCCGTGGATTGCGCCTAACGCTCCCTATGCAACTCGGCACAGACTGAGAAACTAGCTAGCCTGAAGATAGAAAATAAGCCTACCTTGCCTCAGAGAAATACCCCAAAGGAAAAGGCAGCCCCCCACATATAATGACTGTGAGTTAAGATGAAAAGACAAACGTAGAGATGAAATAGATTTAGCAAAGTGAGGCCCGACTTTCTGAACAGAGCGAGGATAGGAAAGGTAACTTTGCGGTCAACACAAAACCCTACAAACAACCACGCAAAGGGGGCAAAAAGACCTTCCGTACCGACTAACGGCACGGAGGTACACCCTCTGCGTCCCAGAGCTTCCAGCAAGCAAGAAAAATCAAATACGCAAGCTGGACAGAAAAAACAGCAAACAAAAATAACACAAGAGCAACTTAGCTATGCAGAGCAGCAGGCCACAGGAATGATCCAGGAGGAAGCAAGTCCAATACTAGAACATTGACTGGAGGCCAAGATCAAAGCACTAGGTGGAGTTAAATAGAGCAGCACCTAACGACTTCACCACATCACCTGAGGAAGGAAACTCAGAAGCCGCAGTACCACTCTCCTCCACCAACGGAAACTCATAGAGAGAATCAGCCGAAGTACCACTTGTGACCACAGGAGGGAGCTCTGCCACAGAATTCACAATAGACTAGGGTCTGGAAAGTGCACTAATTGCGCACAGCACCGCACAGACGGTCACTGTTTGATATGACACAGTATATTCGTTCCTAGTGCTGGATGGCACAGTCTAGTGTTAGTTAGCTCAATCACCCAAGTACATGCAACAAGACTAGGGAGTGGAATGATTAGGAGCTTTCACCAGAACAATCATACATCCACACACACACAAGTTCAGTTTTATACTAGCGCATGGCCGAGTGGCCATGTGAGCCTTTTATAGATGTATCCTTCTGGGACGTTCCTAGTGGTCTAATGGAAGCCGCTACATGACCTGAGCATGTAACCTCCATCCTCCAAAGAGAGGGCATCCCACGGGCATGCTCAGTAGACAAAAAGCAGGCCTTAGTCCCTGGAACGTCTGCTTGCTGCTGATCAATGCTGGTTACAAAGGCTGAACCTAGGGCTATAACCAGATGCACAGTATCAGCTTGAGCCAGATGCTGGGACCGACGACTCTGCTAAGCAGACTCCACTGTGGCTGGATAAGAATGGGAGACCACAGATGACATGGTTCGAGATTCCCCCTGTGCAGCGGCGGGAACTTGACACCTAACATTAGCTCCCCTCCTCCTTGGGATTTGCTACGCTCAAAGGCAACAATGAACTGAGGAGCCCGAATGTGCTCAATAAGCTCCCAGGTCCTGTCCTCTGGGCCATGACCCTTTCAATCCACCAGATAATACTTTTTGCCATGTACCACCTTACACCTAACCATAGCATTCACCTCGTAATCATCAGTGGATGAGCCCAATGTCCCAGCAGATGACTCGGAAAACCGGGACATGTGAATGGGTTTTAGGAGGGACACATGAAAGGTGTCAGTGATACGTAGAAGTGGAGGAAGGGCCACCCGATAGAACACAGGGTGACTTGTTCCAGGACCTTGAAGGGGCCAATGTAGCGAGATGCAAACTTAGTGCACTCAATTCGCAGCCTGATGTTACAAGCGGAGAGCCACACTAAGTCGCCAGGAGCAAAGGTCGGAGCAGGGCATTGGTGTGCATTGGCGGAAACCCTCATTCTCTCCTTGGAGGCCAGGATGGCATCCTGTGTGTGGTCCCATATTTGACGTGACTCCACCGCCCAGGCTGCCACCCTAGAATCGGTGGACAACAAGAGCATGGGCACAGGGACACGTGGATGCTGGCCGTAGTTAAGGAGGAATGGAGTCTGCTATGGCACTGTTAAGTGCAAACTCCGCCCACAGTAGCAAGGATGCCCAGTCATCCTGCCTGTCCGAAACAAAATGTCACGGGTATTTGACCAGGGTCTGGTTGGCCCTCTCTACCCATTCACCTCGGGATGGTACGCTGAAGAGAGACTCAGCTGAATGCTGAGTAGAGCTCTCTCCAGAACCGAGATGCAAACTGGGGATCCCAGTCACTGACAATTTTGTCTGGCATACCGTGCAGGCGGAAAACATGCTTAATAAATAATGCTGCCAAGACCCATGCAGAAGGTACCCACAGGAGAGGCATCAAATGCACCATTTTGGAAAAATGATTGGTGACTACCCAGGTAACGGTGCTGCTATGAGACTTGGGTACTCCCACCACATTGTCCATCCAGACCATTTCCCAGGGCCTGTCTGCCACCGGTAGGGGGTAAAGTTTCCCAGCAGGCCATTGCCGAGGAGACCGATTCTTGGTGCAGGAGACACATGCTCGAATATAGTCTCAGACATCACGGGCCATATGCGGCCACCAGTACATCCCTGCCAGGAGCTGAGATGTCCTCTTGGTCCCCAAATGTCCACCCACCCTGGACGAGTGAACCCAAGAGAGAACCTCCGGTCGCAAATTGGATGGAACGAAAGCCTTGCCCAGTGGCACCGTCTCTAGCGAAACCAGAGTCACAGTTCTCAGGCTGTCTGAAAGGACAATTATCCAAGGCTCTTCCTCATCCTCCTCCTCTGATGACACTACAGAGCAAGAGAGAGCGTTGGCACGAAGGTTCTTCTCCCCAGAAAGAAAGTGGAGGGTGATGTGGAACCACAAGAAGAACAAGGACCATCTAGCCTGTGTGTTCGCAGCCCTGGGTCCACCGTGAAGTGATGTTACCTGCTGCCCAGTAATGGCGGATGCTATATGGTGGTATAATAGATGAACACGTGTGGGTTAACATGACCGAGTGTGAACAGAAGCAGACTCTGTTGCTTCACAGAACCGCACCACCTAGGAATATAAATGTCGTAGCCTTTTAAAGCTCACAGAGCTAGGCAATGTGAGTGCTAGTGTATAGTCACAGGACTCTACCCCAAGGACACAGGGTTAGAATCCCTCTAGACCCACAAACGCTTGGCGCTGCAACTGTGGTTCCTGGGAGAGACTATGCTAAAGATTTAGTGCACTACGTGTGCACAGCACTGCTCTGGCAGACGCCACTAACCACCCTGACTAGGGTCTGGAAAGCGCACTAATTGCATACAGTGCCGCACAGACGGTCGCTTCTTGATATGACGAAGCATACTTGTGCCTAGTGCTGGATGGCACAGTCTGGCGCCTTTTATAGATGTAGCCTTCCAGGACCTTCCTAGTGGTCCAATCGGAGCCGCTACAGGGCCTGATCATGTGACCTCCGACCTCCAATGAGAGGTTGTCCCACGGGCATGCTCAGTAGACGAAAAGCAGGACTCAGTCCCTGGAATGTCTGCTCACTGCTGATCAATGCTGGTTACAAAGCCTGAACCTGGGGTGGCAGCTGTAACCAGATGCATAGTATCAGCTTGAGCCACACGCTGGGACCGACATGTCTGCTGAGCAGACTCCACTGTGGCTGTGGAAGAATGGAAGACCGCAGAGGACATGGGTCGAGATTCCCCCTGTGCAGCACTGGGAATGCGACACCTAACACACATTAAGTTAATTAAAAGAAAAATAACAGTCTGCTGCTTCTATGAACTCTTCCCACCCTCTTCTCTCATAAAACACGTCTGCCCCTGCTCAGCATACAGCACTAGGGTTGAGCGAAACGGATCGTTCATTTTCAAAAGTCGCCGACGAGAGAGAGAGAGAGAGAGAGAGAAAAAAAAAAAAAAAAAATTCCCATTGGCTTTGCATTGGGTTTCGTGTTTCGGTCGATCCTCGACTTTTCGCCATAATCTGCCGATTTCACTCGACTCGACTTTTGAGATAGTCGGGTTTCGCGAAACCCGGCTCGACCCTAAAAAAGTCAAGGTCGCTCAACCCTATACAGCACCACTATCTTAGCCAAAGTCACAACAGAAGCATTAGTGGAAACGTGATCATTTACCTAACTGTGCCTGAATTTAGCTGACTATGAGGAGAAATGCTCGGGAAGGTGAACATGAATCCGAATGAGCTATGTTTGTGCCAAATTTGAGATTGGGGTACATTTTCTGAACAAATTTGCTCATATCTACCTCAAAATATGTAATGTGTCTAGGTCTGTGGCACTTCCAAAAATACGTGACTCAAAATTGAAGAACTGGAAGCTGAAATGCCATAAAATCACAAAGTTCATTTTACAATTTTAAAAAAATAATAAAAATAAAGTATGTTCAAATGATGACAACAAATGCAAAAAACAGCCACAAAGTAATACAGGAAGCCAAAGTAATGTATCTTTAACATACAAATCCTAAAAAAGGGATTAATATGAAGCAAAAAAAAGGTAAGTATTTTTATGAATATTTAAATACTAGAATACATACTGTATAAGGAGCAAGATAAATGCTTCCAAATAAATTATGGTATAATATATTGAGGCCACAAAAGTAAATTTAGGAAGGATATATTATTAACCGTATGCATCCCATTTCCAAAAGAAGTCAAAACTAGCTAGACCAATGTCCCAAAAAGCAGGATGTCATCAATAGTATACAGTACATAGAAGTACTAGTACAAAACGTGCAGCAATATCCTGCAAGAAAAGGAAAAGAATGTTGAGAAGGTCATGAAAAGCTAAAAGAGAGGGAACAGTATAATAAGGCATTGTACCTTTAAGTGGTCGCTGCACCCCGACGCATGTTTCGCAATAAACTTTGTCCAAGGGAATGTGTGTGTGATGCAGCTCTTTAGGAGTGTTTTATATGGTGTTCATCACATTGGTGGCAGCAGTTTGATTGCCGTGCTTATGCCGGCGAATCTGCATGACGTCAGCTGGGATCGGCGTCATGTGGCAGCCGGCCCTCCCCCAGCTCAAAGCGTGAGGGCAAGGGGAGGAATGGGCAGCAGCTAAGATGCGTCACCCAGGCAACGGCAATACAGGAAGTCGGCGCAAGCGCACACCGCAGGACAGCAGCGAGGCCTGGACAGGGATGCAATGACCAAAAGGAGATGTATGAAATCGGGTGTAAATACCAAAGGGGACTAAGTGGTGACTTATTTATTAAAGTGACATTGCAATATGATGAATAAAAACATAAAAAGTCAGAAAGATGTGCATGAGATAAGAAGAAGTCAGCAAAGACGTACATCACAGGATTATGGAAAAGCATGTATTTTGTGGCAATGGAAGTTAAAAATAAATATATACATGTATTAATCAGGGGGAAATAAAAATGTGCCAATTGTGCTGGGGGGGATCTAAAAATACTAAGATGTATGAACTACAATGCAATTGCTAGGAGGGACTGAATGATGATCTCAATATATATATTTAAATAAGTGCAGTATGGGAAGTAAAGAGGTCAAAGATTAAAAAAGTGCATGAAAATAGGATCATTTTAGTAAAGTGCATTGTAGGAAACAGGTGATGTGAAAAAGGGGGGTCATATAACAGAACAACAAAGTATGCACAAAGTGCTTAATAGCTGAATAGATGAAGTGTAAGGATAACCAGAGAACAATTCTTCAATATTGAGAACCTTTCCTTGTGATACATAAACAACAACACCATTGTTAGAGTAAAATAAAATTATATTCAAGTATTAAAAAATCCGGCTCTTAAAGGGATACTCACATACAAGTTCTAGAGAGATTGTAACGTCTATTTATTTCAAATCTTCATGCTGCTCAACACCAGATCCACGGGGAATGGAAAGGCGACAGGACCCAACAAGTCTCAGTCAACCAATGGACCATTCCGTCTCAAACACCGACACTCATAAGGTATATAAAAATACTAAGATAAATAGATTAAAAATGCAAGTTAAACTAACAGAATAAAACTACAAAAAAGAGCAAAATTACAAAAAAGGGCAAAACTTAGTACTTCATTGAGGCCCAATGGTTGGACCAACCCAATTCTGGAGATCCAACGGGCCTCCAATTGTGCAAGATTTTTCCTCGAATTACTTCTTCGCAGATCGATGTATACCATATCAATACCCATGACCCTTAAGAGTTTAGCATTGCAATCATGGAACGTTTTAAAGTGTTACGGTAGTGGTTTAATGATGTCAAATCATCCAAGTCATGTGCATTTTGAATATCGTGGAAGTGTGCTCTTACTCGAATCCTTAGGGGCCTAGATGTGAGTCCCACATAAAGTTTAGAGCATGGACATGGGGGTACCGCAGGGGTCAGTATTGGGACCTGTTCTCTTCAACATATTCATTAATGATCTGGTAGAAGGTTTACACAGTAAAATATCGATATTTGCAGATGATACAAAACTATGTAAAGCAGTTAATACAAGAGAAGATAGTATTCTGCTACAGATGGATCTGGATAAGTTGGAAACTTGGGCTGAAAGGTGGCAGATGAGGTTTAACAATGATAAATGTAAGGTTATACACATGGGAAGAGGGAATCAATATCACCATTACACACTGAACAGGAAACCACTGGGTAAATCTGACAGGGAGAAGGACTTGGGGATCCTAGTTAATGATAAACTTACCTGGAGCAGCCAGTGCCAGGCAGCAGCTGCCAAGGCAAACAGGATCATGGGGTGCATTAAAAGAGGTCTGGATACACATGATGAGAGCATTATACTGCCTCTGTACAAATCCCTAGTTAGACCGCACATGGAGTACTGTGTCCAGTTTTGGGCACCGGTGCTCAGGAAGGATATAATGGAACTAGAGAGAGTACAAAGGAGGGCAACAAAATTAATAAAGGGGATGGGAGAACTACAATACCCAGATAGATTAGCGAAATTAGGATTATTTAGTCTAGAAAAAAGACGACTGAGGGGCGATCTAATAACCATGTATAAGTATATAAGGGGACAATACAAATATCTCGCTGAGGATCTGTTTATACCAAGGAAGGTGACGGGCACAAGGGGGCATTCTTTGCGTCTGGAGGAGAGAAGGTTTTTCCACCAACACAGAAGAGGATTCTTTACTGTTAGGGCAGTGAGAATCTGGAATTGCTTGCCTGAGGAGGTGGTGATGGCGAACTCAGTCGAGGGGTTCAAGAGAGGCCTGGATGTCTTCCTGGAGCAGAACAATATTGTATCATACAATTATTAGGTTCTGTAGAAGGACGTAGATCTGGGTATTTATTATGATGGAATATAGGCTGAACTGGATGGACAAATGTCTTTTTTCGGCCTTACTAACTATGTTACTATGTTATTATGACATACCACGTAATAAATCACACAAATGGTGTCTCAAGTTATATGCTGAGTGATTGTAAACTCCTTCTTACAGTTACTTGATTGGAACGTGCGGGCCTGTGACATGTTGGGGCAGGCTAGACATGTTCCACAGGGGTAAATCCCCCATTTAGGCCCCTTTGATCCGAAGGCTTTATTCAGTCGTGGTCTAGGATAGTGGCTGTGGACTAGCTGATCCTTGAGATTTCGGGGGATGCCTGTAAGTGATGGATGGCTGATAAGGAATGTATTTAGCAAGTGGGCGATCGATCTGAAGTATGGGCCAATATTTGCTTAGAGCATCCCTCATTTCAGGCCATTTGTGGCTGTAGGTGGAAATAAACCTTACCTTGGATTCATTCACATTCTTTTACGTGGTTGTAGTAAATCATTTCTTTTAGCCATTCTGGCCATCCTTAAGTCCCTCTTGATACTTCTCCTTGAATACGCGCTATCTTTGAATCTGTCAGATAAAATACTTGCTTGCTGTAAGAAAGACTGTTCATTAGAGCAGATCCTCTTAGCCCTCGTGAACTGCCCAGCTGGGATCCCATTAGTAAGGCTGGTTTCACACTTGCGTTTTAATCTGCAGCGTTTGTACCGCAAAAAAACGCATGCGTTTTTTTTCCTATGTTTAACATTAAAAACGCATGTGTTTTTTTATACGCATTTGGTCGCGTTTTTGAATGCATGCTTTTTTGCTGCATGCGTTCTTTTGCAGAAATGCAACATGTAGTAATTTTCAGAGGCTTTTTTTAATGCAAAAAAACGCATGCGTTCGTATGCATTTTTTTGCGGCAAAAAATGCATTGGAGTCAATGGAAACGCATGCGTTTTTAAGCACATGCGTTTGGTTGCGTTAAAAACGCATGCGTTTTTATAGAAAAAAACTGAAAACACACTGATATGCCACTCCCACCATAAAGGTGATAAAGGGATCCTAACCCTAACCCTAATGGGATCCTAACCCTAACCCTAAAGGGATCCTAACCCTAACCCTAACTGTTGTGAATTCTGCTCTTGGGCTCCCTCCGGTGGTTATGAGTGGTAGTGCTGCGATAGTTGGATCGCAGCATTTATCAGGTGTATCTATTTTTTGCAATTTCGGCTGGGCTATATAGCCTTGCTTGATCCTTTAGTCAGTGCCAGTTGTCCATTGTTTTTGGAGGATTCACATCCCTTCTGGTCTCTCCTGTTTGCTGTGCTTTTCTTCAAAGATAAGTCCTGGCTTTGTTTTTGCTGTCCACCTGCTGTGGACTTTATAGTTCTGTGCATTTTCATGTTTTTGTCTTGTCCAGCTTAGTCTGTGAAGGATTTTTTACAGCCTAGCTATTTCTCTGGAGATGCAGATATACCCTCCATGTCTTTAGTCAGATGTGGTGTTTTGTATTTTTCTGTGGTGGATATTTTCTTGTGTTTTAATACTGACCGCATAGTACTCTGTTCTATTCTTTCTTTTTAGCTAGTATGGCCTCCTATGCTTAATCCTGATTTCATTTCTGCGTATGTTATTTCTCTCTCCTCTCACAGTCAATATTTGTGGGGGGCTGTCTTTCCTTTGGGGATTTTCTCTGAGGCAAGATAGGTTTCCTGTTTCTGTCTTTAGGGGTAGTTATTTCTTAGGCTGTGTCGAGGGGTCTAGGGAGTGTTAGGTACCCCCATGGCTACTTCTAGTTGCGCTGTTAAGTTCAGGGTTTGCGGTCAGTACAGGTACCACCTTCTCCAGAGTACGTCTCATGCTGCTCCAAGGCCACCAGATCATAACACCTAACCCTAACCCTAACCCTAGGGATCCTAACCCTAATCCTAACCCTACCCCTAACCCTAACCCTAACCCTAGGGATCCTAACCCTAACACTACCGCTAACCCTAACCCTAACTCTCGGGATCCTAACCCTACCCCTAACCCTAAGGGTTAGGGTTAGGATCCCTTTAGGGTTAGGGGTAGGGGTAGGGTTAGGGGTAGGGTTAGGGTTAGGATCCCTAGGGTTAGGGTTAGGGTTAGGATCCCTAGGGTTAGGGTTAGTGTTAGGGGTAGGGTTAGGGTTAGGGGTAGGGTTAGGGTTAGGATTAGGATCCCTTTAGGGTTAGGGTTAGGATCCCTACCCCTAACCCTAACCCTAGCTTTTTCTGTTTATAGTGGGATTTTTACTTGATTTTGATGATTGGCAGCTGTCACACACTTCTCTTCATGCGTTTAAAAAACGCAAACGCATGAAAAAACGCATGTAAACGCGTCAAAACGCCGCATTTTTTTCACCACATCCAAATATGCATGCGTCTAAAAAACGCAGAGTTTGCACGCATTTACATGCGTTTTTCCACCATGCGTTTTTTTTTAAACGCATGCGTTTTAAAACGCAAGTGTGAAACCAGCCTAAGGGGTTGTGGGTGTGAAGGTTTGGCATGGAGTAAAGAGTTCACTGCAGTCTCCTTCCGGAAGACATTAGTTTTCAGGAAACCATCACTGCCCTTAAAGATCAAAATATCCAAGAAGTCGATACATGTTTGGCTATGTTTATAAGTCTATTTGATATTTAGTGTGTTGTCATTCAAGATATTCACAAATTCGAGGTCACGCTCAGAGCCCTGCCAAATGACTAGTATGTCATCTATGTAGCGGGCCCAGAGCAGAACCCACTCGATGAATGCCACAGGCTCGGTGAAGAATAGGGACTGTTTCCACATGCCTAAAAACAAATTTGCATAAGATGATGCAAAGGCCACCCTATTGCAGTACCTTGCTTTTGCAGGTAGATACTCTCTTTAAAGGTAAAGAAATTATGCTCTAACACGAATTTAAGAAGGTCCAAGAGGAATTCAATAAACTCCATTTTATGGTCAGATAAATGCAGAAATGTCTCCACCGCTAATATACCGTCATGGTGCTGAATTGACGTGCATAAGGACTCAACGTCCATGGTAACTAGCCACATGTCGTCATCTATTGGTATCCCTTCGATATTTCTCAATATGTCTCCGGTGTCTTTCACATAAGATGGAAGATTGCAGACCAATGGCTTCAAATAGAAGTCCAGGTATTTGCTAACTGTTTCACAGAGATTACCATTGCCTGAAACAATAGGGCGGCCCAGAGTGCTAGCGGAGTCCTTATGTATTTTGGGATGAAATAAATACATGCCATTTTGGGATACTGAGGTATTAAATGATTTTTTAAGATCTTTAGTTACTGTATAATGCCTTATCAGTAGCCCTGTCAAGTATGTCCTGGAGTTCCTCTTGAAATTTCAACGATGGGTTGTAAGTCAATTTCTTATAATATCTGGTGTCTCTTAGCTGACGGAAGGCCTTCCTTTCATTCATTTGACTCGGCCAAATCACCACATGACCCCCTTTGTCAGCAAGCTTTATTACGACCTCTTTGAGATTTTTTAACTACTTGAGAGTAGGGTTGAGCGACCTTGACTTTTTTTAGAGTCGAGTCGGGTTTCGCAAAACCCGATTATCTCAAAAGTCGTGTCGAGTGAAATCGGCCGATTATGACGTAAAGTCGGGATCGACCGAAACACGAAACCCAATGCAAGTCAATAGGGCAGCATAGTCGGCAGTGAGTGGGGGCTAGGAAAACACCTAGAGTGCCCATTTTAATGTCAAAACCATCCATTCTTCTTAATGAAGCTTGTCAATCTTAATTTCCCTTATAATAATAGTTAGGCATTGGAAATTGGGGGTCATTTGGCTAAAGTTGTGGGGGGTAGGGCCGGTTCAAGTAATTAGTGGGCCCAGTAAATCTGGACCACGTCACAGCAGTGGAGCAGGGAGAGATAAGTATTTCAAATTTGCAAGTGCTGTGATCCTGAGCAAGCAGGGGGGGCCCCCTCGTTGGCATTGGCACTGGCACAGGGCCCCTCAAAGTACAGCGGTGTGTTTGCACGGCGGGGGTGCCTCCCACCGGAAGCAACACTTTTGCGTACTATGAGGGGCCCTGTGCCAGTGACGTCGCCAACGAGTATTCCTCCCCCCACCTGATGAAGGAACCTGCACCTTCATCTGCACCTTCCTCTTTGTCCCCGTGTAAGGTGGTATGGTATGCGGGAAGGGGGACCTGACTTTCAGCAGGGTCACAATCTTGCAGTGTAGCGTGCACGGGGAATGTTGTGTTATGGGTCAATGTACCAGCAGACTCATCTATCACTGGCTGGGCAATGGGCAGGATGAGAAGGAAACACAGATATAGGCCCAAAGAATAAAGTGGGCTAAATGCAGTTCAAAATTGGTAACAGGACTAACCAGGGGGCATTGTTTTGTTCAGTGGAGGACAACTGGAATGAGAGGCTGACACAGAGAGTAGGCCCAAATCTGTAAGTAGTCTAAATGCAGTTCAAAATTGGCAAGAGTAGTAAACAGGCGGCACAGCTTTGTTCACTGTAGGAGAACAGCAAGGAGCGGCAGACACAGATAGAAGGCCTCAACCCGACTAGTAGGCCCACTGCAGTTTTAAAATTCCAATAGGCTGAAAACCAGATAATTGTAGGTCATTTTTTGTAAAGAGGACAGCTGTATTGAGTGGCGCAGCCAGACACTACAAGTAGGCCTTAAACCACAAAGTTGGCTCGACGCTGGTTTAAAAAAGGTTACATGGGTACACGTTCTGCATTGTTGTGCTCAGTGGAGGACAATTGGAAGGAGGGACCGCAGAAAGACTTTGTAGGCGTAAAATTACAAATTAGGCTCTATGCAGCTTCGATTATGTGGCAACCTGGAGAACACCTTGGAGTGGCAGACAACGTCTCTACGACCCAGACCCAACTTGTAGGCCTAATGTAATGTTGTTTCAACAACTACTTAAGACGAGCATGAAGATTGAAGCAATGGAGAGGAAACCTGTAGAACACCTTTGAGTGGAAGACACCACCTCTACAACCCAGACCCAACTTGTAGGCCGAATGCAGTGTTGTTTTCAACAACTACTAAACAAGAGCTTTAAGATTGAAGCAATGGAGAGGCAACCTGGGGAACACCTTGGAGTGTAACACACCGTCTCTACACCCCAGACCCAACTTGTAGGCCGAATGCAGTGTTGTTTTCAACAACTACTAAACAAGAGCTTTAAGATTGAAGCAATGGAGAGGCAACCTGGGGAACACCTTGGAGTGTAACACACCGTCTCTACACCCCAGACCCAACTTGTAGGCCGAATGCAGTGTTGTTTTCAACAACTACTAAACAAGAGCTTTAAGATTGAAGCAATGGAGAGGAAACCTGGGGAACACCTTGGAGTGTAACACACCGTCTCTACACCCCAGACCCAACTTGTAGGCCGAATGCAGTGTTGTTTTCAACAACTACTAAACAAGAGCTTTAAGATTGAAGCAATGGAGAGTGTTATGATTAGGTAATTCAGTACCACAATGGACATAGAAGTCAGAGCACATACAGTGACCTGACAATAACCCAAGAACATAGAACGAGCTCTGAGACGTGGGAACTCTGCTGACCGCAATCCCTAATCCTCTCCAACCACACTAGAGGCAGCCGTGGATTGCGCCTAACGCTCCCTATGCAACTCGGCACAGCCTGAGAAACTAGCTAGCCTGAAGATAGAAAATAAGCCTACCTTGCCTCAGAGAAATACCCCAAAGGAAAAGGCAGCCCCCCACATATAATGACTGTGAGTTAAGATGAAAAGACAAACGTAGAGATGAAATAGATTTAGCAAAGTGAGGCCCGACTTTCTGAACAGAGCGAGGATAGGAAAGGTAACTTTGCGGTCAACACAAAACCCTACAAACAACCACGCAAAGGGGGCAAAAAGACCCTCCGTACCGACTAACGGCACGGAGGTACACCCTCTGCGTCCCAGAGCTTCCAGCAAGCAAGAAAAATCAAATACGCAAGCTGGACAGAAAAAACAGCAAACAAAAAATAACACAAGAGCAACTTAGCTATGCAGAGCAGCAGGCCACAGGAACGATCCAGGAGGAAGCAAGTCCAATTCTAGAACATTGACTGGAGGCCAGGATCAAAGCACTAGGTGGAGTTAAATAGAGCAGCACCTAACGACTTCACCACATCACCTGAGGAAGGAAACTCAGAAGCCGCAGTACCATTCTCCTCCACCAACGGAAGCTCATAGAGAGAATCAGCCGAAGTACCACTTGTGACCACAGGAGGGAGCTCTGCCACAGAATTCACAACAGTACCCCCCCTTGAGGAGGGGTCACCGAACCCTCACCAGAGCCCCCAGGACAACCAGGATGAGCCATATGAAAGGCACAAACAAGATCGGGAGCATGGACATCAGAGGCAAAGACCCAGGAATTATCTTCCTGAGCATAACCCTTCCACTTAACCAGATACTGGAGTTTCCGTCTTGAAACACGAGAATCCAAAATCTTCTCCACAATATATTCCAACTCCCCCTCCACCAAAACCGGGGCAGGAGGATCAACAGATGGAACCATAGGTGCCACGTATCTCCGCAACAATGACCTATGGAATACGTTATGGATGGAAAAAGAATCTGGAAGGGTCAAACGAAAAGACACAGGATTAAGAACCTCAGAAATCCTATACGGACCAGTGAAACGAGGTTTAAACTTAGGAGAGGAAACCTTCATAGGAATATGACGAGAAGACAACCAAACCAAATCCCCAACACGAAGTCAGGGACCCACACAGCGTCTGCGATTAGCGAAACGTTGAGCCTTCTCCTGGGACAAGGTCAAATTGTCCACTACATGAGTCAAAATCTGCTACAACCTGTCCACCACAGTATCCACACCAGGACAGTCCGAAGACTCAACCTGCCCTGAAGAGAAACGAGGATGGAACCCAGAGTTGCAGGAAAACGGCGAAACCAAGGTAGCCGAGCTGGCCCGATTATTAATGGCGAACTCAGCCAAAGGCAAAAAGGACACCCAGTCATCCTGATCAGCAGAAACAAAGCATCTCAGATATGTTTCCAAGGTCTGATTGGTTTGTTCGGTCTCGCCATTAGTCTGAGGATGGAAAGCCGAGGAAAAAGACAAGCCAATGCCCATCCTTGCACAAAAGGCTCGCCAAAACCTCGAAACAAACTGGGAACCTCTGTCAGAAACGATATTCTCTGGAATGCCATGTAAACGAACCACATGCTGGAAGAACAATGGCACCAAATCAGAGGAGGAAGGTAATTTAGACAAGGGTAACAAATGGACCATCTTAGAGAAGCGATCACAAACCACCCAAATGACTGACATCTTTTGAGAGACGGGAAGATCTGAAATAAAATCCATAGAGATATGTGTCCAAGGCCTCTTCGGGACCGGCAAGGGCAAAAGCAACCCACTGGCACGAGAACAGCAGGGCTTAGCCCGAGCACAAATCCCACAGGACTGCACAAAAGAACGCACATCCCGCGACAGAGATGGCCACCAAAAGGATCTAGCCACTAACTCTCTGGTACCAAAGATTCCAGGATGACCAGCCAACACCGAACAATGAACCTCAGAGATAACTTTATTCGTCCACCTATCAGGGACAAACAGTTTCTCCGCTGGGCAACGATCAGGTTTATTAGCCTGAAATTTTTGCAGCACCCGCCGCAAATCAGGGGAGATGGCAGACACAATTACTCCCTCTTTGAGAATACCCGCCGGCTCAGATAAACCCGGAGAGTCGGGCACAAAACTCCTAGACAGGGCATCCGCCTTCACATTTTTAGAGCCCGGAAGGTACGAAACCACAAAGTCAAAACAGGCAAAAAACAGCGACCAACGAGCCTGTCTAGGATTCAACCGCTTGGCAGACTCGAGATAAGTCAAGTTCTTATGATCAGTCAAGACCACCACGCGATGCTTAGCTCCTTCAAGCCAATGACGCCACTCCTCGAATGCCCACTTCATGGCCAGCAACTCTCGATTGCCAACATCATAATTTCGCTCAGCAGGCGAAAACGTCCTGGAAAAGAACGCGCATGGTTTCATCACCGAGCATTCAGAACTTCTCTGCGACAAAACAGCCCCCGCTCCAATCTCAGAAGCATCAACCTCGACCTGGAATGGAAGCGAAACATCTGGTTGACACAACACAGGGGCAGAAGAAAAACGACGCTTCAACTCTTGAAAAGCTTCCACAGCAGCAGAAGACCAATTGACCACATCAGCACCCTTCTTGGTCAAATCGGTCAATGGTTTAGCAATACTAGAAAAATTGCAGATGAAGCGACGATAAAAATTAGCAAAGCCCAGGAACTTTTGCAGGCTTTTCAGAGATGTCGGCTGAGTCCAATCATGGATGGCCTGGACCTTAACAGGGTCCATCTCGATAGTAGAAGGGGAAAAAATGAACCCCAAAAATGAAACCTTCTGAACACCAAAGAGACACTTTGATCCCTTCACAAACAAAGAATTAGCACGCAGGACCTGAAACACCGTTCTGACCTGCTTCACATGAGACTCCCAATCATCCGAGAAGACCAAAATATCATCCAAGTATACAATCAGGAATTTATCCAGGTACTCTCGGAAGATGTCATGCATAAAGGACTGAAACACTGATGGAGCATTGGCAAGTCCGAATGGCATTACTAGGTACTCAAAATGGCCCTCGGGCGTATTAAGTGCAGTTTTCCATTCATCGCCTCGCTTAATACACACAAGATTATACGCACCACGAAGATCTATCTTGGTGAACCAACTAGCCCCCTTAATCCGAGCAAATAAATCGGATAACAGCGGCAAGGGGTACTGAAATTTAACCGTGATCTTATTTAGAAGGCGGTAATCTATACAAGGTCTCAGCGAACCATCCTTCTTGGCCACAAAAAGGAACCCCGCTCCCAATGGCGACGATGACGTGCGAATATGCCCCTTCTCCAAGGACTCCTTCACGTAACTCCGCATAGCGGCGTACTCAGGCACAGATAAATTAAACAGTCGACCTTTTTGGAATTTACTACCAGGAATCAAATCGATAGCACAATCACAATCCCTATGCGGAGGTAGGGTATCGGACTTGGGCTCATCAAATACATCCCGGTAATCAGACAAGAACTCTGGAACCTCAAAAGGGGTGGATGACGAAATAGACAGAAATAGGACATCACCATGTACCCCCTGACAACCCCAGCTGGACACAGACATGGATTTCCAATCAAATACTGGATTATGGACTTGTAGCCATGGCAACCCCAACACGACCACATCATGTAGATTATGCAACACCAGAAAGCGAATAACCTCCTGATGTGCAGGAGCCATGCACATGGTCAGCTGGGTCCAGTACTGAGGCTTATTCTTGGCCAAAGGCGTAGCATCAATTCCTCTCAATGGAATAGGACACTGCAAGGGCTCCAAGAAAAACCCACAACACCTAGCATACTCCAAGTCCATCAAATTCAGGGCAGCGCCTGAATCCACAAATGCCATAACAGAATAAGATGACAAAGAGCAGATCAAGGTAACGGACAAAAGAAATTTTGACTGTATCGTACCAATGGTGGCAGACCTAGCGAACCGCTTAGTGCGCTTAGGACAATCAGAGATGGCATGAGTGGAATCACCACAGTAGAAACACAGCCCATTCTGACGTCTGTGTTCTTGCTGTTCAACTCTGGTCAAAGTCCTATCGCACTGCATAGGCTCAGGTTTATGCTCAGATAATACCGCCAAATGGTGCATAGATTTACGCTCACGCAAGCGTCGACCAATCTGAATGGCCAAAGACATAGACTCATTCAGACCAGCAGGCATAGGAAATCCCACCATGACATCCTTAAGGGCTTCAGAGAGACCCTTTCTGAAAATCGCTGCGAGCGCACCTTCATTCCATTGAGTGAGTACGGACCACTTTCTAAATTTCTGACAATATACCTCTATCTCATCCTGACCCTGACACAGAGCCAGCAAATTTTTCTCTGCCTGATCCACCGAATTAGGTTCATCGTACAGCAATCCGAGCGCCAGGAAAAACGCATCAATATTACATAATGCAGGATCTCCTGGCGCAAGAGAAAATGCACAGTCCTGAGGGTCGCCACGTAAAAAAGAAATAATGATCCTAACTTGTTGTGCTGGGTCACCAGAGGAGCGAGGTTTCAAAGCCAGAAATAGTTTACAATTATTTTAGAAACTCAGAAATTTAGTTCTATCTCCAAAAAACAAATCAGGAATAGGAATTCTTGGTTCTAACATAGAATTCTGAACCAAAAAGTCTTGAATATTTTGTACTCTTGCCGTGAGCTGATCCACACATGAAGACAGACCTTTAATGTCCATCGCTACACCTGTGTCCTGAACCACCCAAATGTCTAGGGGAAAAAAAAGGCAAAACACAGTGCAGAGAAAAAAAAATGGTCTCAGAACTTCTTTTTTCCCTCTATTGAGAATCATTAGTACTTTGGGCCTCCAGTACTGTTATGATTAGGTAATTCAGTACCACAATGGACATAGAAGTCAGAGCACATACAGTGACCTGACAATAACCCAAAAACATAGAACGAGCTCTGAGACGTGGGAACTCTGCTGACCGCAATCCCTAATCCTCTCCAACCACACTAGAGTCAGCCGTGGATTGCGCCTAACGCTCCCTATGCAACTCGGCACAGCCTGAGAAACTAGCTAGCCTGAAGATAGAAAATAAGCCTACCTTGCCTCAGAGAAATACCCCAAAGGAAAAGGCAGCCCCCCACATATAATGACTGTGAGTTAAGATGAAAAGACAAACGTAGAGATGAAATAGATTTAGCAAAGTGAGGCCCGACTTTCTGAACAGAGCGAGGATAGGAAAGGTAACTTTGCGGTCAACACAAAACCCTACAAACAACCACGCAAAGGGGGCAAAAAGACCCTCCGTACCGACTAATGGCACGGAGGTACACCCTCTGCGTCCCAGAGCTTCCAGCAAGCAAGAAAAATCAAATACGCAAGCTGGACAGAAAAAACAGCAAACAAAAAATAACACAAGAGCAACTTAGCTATGCAGAGCAGCAGGCCACAGGAACGATCCAGGAGGAAGCAAGTCCAATTTTAGAACATTGACTGGAGGCCAGGATCAAAGCACTAGGTGGAGTTAAATAGAGCAGCACCTAACGACTTCACCACATCACCTGAGGAAGGAAACTCAGAAGCCGCAGTACCACTCTCCTCCACCAACGGAAGCTCATAGAGAGAATCAGCGGAAGTACCACTTGTGACCACAGGAGGGAGCTCTGCCACAGAATTCACAACAGTACCCCCCCCTTGAGGAGGGGTCACCGAACCCTCACCAGAGCCCCCAGGACGACCAGGATGAGCCATATGAAAGGCACGAACAAGATCGAGAGCATGGACATCAGAGGCAAAGACCCAGGAATTATCTTCCTGAGCATAACCCTTCCACTTAACCAGATACTGGAGTTTCCGTATTGAAACACGAGAATCCAAAATCTTCTCCACAATATATTCCAACTCCCCCTCCACCAAAACCGGGGCAGGAGGATCAACAGATGGAACCATAGGTGCCACGTATCTCCGCAACAATGACCTATGGAATACGTTATGGATGGAAAAAGAATCTGGAAGGGTCAAACGAAAAGACACAGGATTAAGAACCTCAGAAATCCTATGCGGACCAATACCAAGTACCACTTGTGACCACAGGAGGGAGCTCTGGCACAGAATTCACAACAGGAGAGGCAACCTGGGGAACACCTTGGAGTGTAACACACCGTCTCTACACCCCAGACCCAACTTGTAGGCCGAATGCAGTGTTGTTTTCAACAACTACTAAACGAGAGCCAGAAGATTGAAGCAATGGAGAGGCAACCTGGGGAACACCTTGGAGTGGAACACACCGTCTCTACACCCCAGACCCAACTTGAAGGCCGAATGCAGTGTTTTTTTCAACAACTACTAAACAAGAGCTTTATGATTGAAGCAATGGAGAGGCAACCTGGGGAACACCTTGGAGTGGAACACACCGTCTCTACACCCCAGACCCAACTTGTAGGCCGAATGCAGTGTTGTTTTCAACAACTACTAAACAAGAGCTTTAAGATTGAAGCAATGGAGAGGCAACCTGGGGAACACCTTGGAGTGGAACACACCATCTCTACACCCCACACCCAACTTGTAGGCCGAATGCAGTGTTGTTTTCAACAACTACTAAACAAGAGCTTTAAGATTGAAGCAATGGAGAGGCAACCTGGGGAACACCTTGGAGTGTAACACACTGTCTCTACACCCCAGACCCAACTTGTAGGCCGAATGCAGTGTTGTTTTCAACAACTACTAAACGAGAGCCAGAAGATTGAAGCAATGGAGAGGCAACCTGGGGAACACCTTGGAGTGTAACACACTGTCTCTACACCCCAGACCCAACTTGTAGGCCGAATGCAGTGTTGTTTTCAACAACTACTAAACGAGAGCCAGAAGATTGAAGCAATGGAGAGGCAACCTGGGAAACACCTTGGAGTGGAACACACCGTCTCTACACCCCAGACCCAACTTGTAGGCCGAATGCAGTGTTGTTTTCAACAACTACTAAACAAGAGCTTTAAGATTGAAGCAATGGAGAGGCAACCTGGGGAACACCTTGGAGTGTAACACACCGTCTCTACACCCCAGACCCAACTTGTTGGCCTAATGCAGTGTTGTTTTCAACAACTACTAAACAAGAGCTTTTAGATTGAAGCAATGGAGAGGCAACCTGTGGAACACCTTGGAGTGGCAGACACTGGTAGTAGGCCCCAACCCAAGTACTAGCCCCACTGCAGTTTGATTAAAAAAACTACTAAACGAGAGCATGAAGATCAAAGCTCAGGAAACGCAACCCGGAGAACACCTTGGAGCGGCAGACACTGGTATTAGGCCCCAACCCAAGTACTTGCCCCACTGCAGTTTGATTAAAAAAACTACTAAATGAGAGCCTGAAGATCAAAGCTCAGGAAAGGCAACCCGGAGAACACCTTGGAGCGGTAGACACTGGTATTAGGCCCCAACCCAAGTACTTGCCCCACTGCAGTTTGATTAAAAAAACTACTAAGCGAGAGCCTGAAGATCAAAGCTCAGGAAAGGCAACCCGGAGAACACCTTGGAGCGGTAGACACTGGTATTAGGCCCCAACCCAAGTACTTGCCCCACTGCAGTTTGATTAAAAAAACTACTAAGCGAGAGCCTGAAGATCAAAGCTCAGGAAAGGCAACCCGGAGAACACCTTGGAGCGGGAGACACTGGTATTCGGCCCCAACCCAAGTACTTGCCCCACTGCAGTTTGATTAAAAACCTATTTAACGAGAGCCTGAAGATCAAAGCTCAGGAAAGGCAACCCGGAGAACACCTTGGAGCGGCAGAAACTGGTAGTAGGCCCCAATCCAAGTACTAGCCCCACTGCAGTTTGATTAAAAAAACTACTAAACGAGAACCTGAAGATCAAAGCTCAGGAAAGGCAACCCGGAGAACACCTTGGAGCGGCAGACACTGGTAGTAGGCCCCAACCCAAGTACTAGCCCCACTGCAGTTTGATTAAAAAACCTATTTAACGAGAGCCTGAAGATCAACGCTCAGGAAAGGCAACCCGGAGAACACCTTGGAGCGGCAGACACTGGTAGTAGGCCCCAACCCAAGTACTAGCCTCACTGCAGTTTGATTAAAAAAAACTACTAAACGAGAGCCTGAAGATCAAAGCTCAGGAAACGCAACCCGGAGAACACCTTGGAGCGGCAGACACTGGTATTAGGCCCCAACCCAAGTACTTGCCCCACTGCAGTTTGATTAAAAAAACTACTAAATGAGAGCCTGAAGATCAAAGCTCAGGAAAGGCAACCCGGAGAACACCTTGGAGCGGCAGACACTGGTAGTAGGCCCCAACCGAAGTACTTGCCCCACTGCAGTTTGATTAAAAAAACTACTAAACGAGAGCCTGAAGATCAAAGCTCAGGAAAGGCAACCCGGAGAACACCTTGGAGCGGCAGACACTGGTATTAGGCCCCAACCCAAGTACTAGCCCCACTGCAGTTTGATTAAAAAAACTACTAAACGAGAACCTGAAGATCAAAGCTCAGGAAAGGCAACCCGGAGAACACCTTGGAGCTGCAGACACTAGTAGTAGGCCCCAACCCAAGTACTAGCCCCACTGCAGTTTGATTAAAAAACTACTTAACGAGAGCCTGAAGATCAAAGCTCAGGAAAGGCAACCCAGAGAACACCTTGGAGCGGCAGACACTGGTATTAGGCCCCAACCCAAGTACTTGCCCCACTGCAGTTTGATTAAAAACCTATTTAACGAGAGCCTGAAGATCAAAGCTCAGGAAAGGCAACCCGGAGAACACCTTAGAGCGGCAGACACTGGTAGTAGGCCCCAACCCAAGTACTAGCCCCACTGCAGTTTGATTAAAAAAACTACTAAACGAGAGCCTGAAGATCAAAGCTCAGGAAAGGCAACCCGGAGAACACCTTGGAGCGGCAGACACTGGTAGTAGGCCCCAACCCAAGTACTAGCCCCACTGCAGTTTGATTAAAAAACTACTTAACGAGAGCCTGAAAATCAAAGCTCAGGAAAGGCAACCCGGAGAACACCTTGGAGCGGCAGACACTGGTATTAGGCCCCAACCCAAGTATTTGCCCCACTGCAGTTTGATTAAAAACCTATTTAACGAGAGCCTGAAGATCAAAGCTCAGGAAAGGCAACCCGGAGAACACCTTGGAGCGGCAGACACTGGTAGTAGGCCCCAACCCAAGTACTAGCCCCACTGCAGTTTGTTTAAAAAAACTACGAAACGAGAGCCTGAAGATCAAAGCTCAGGAAAGGCAACCCGGAGAACACCTTGGAGCGGCAGACACTGGTAGTAGGCCCCAACCCAAGTACTAGCCCCACTGCAGTTTGATTAAAAAAACTACGAAACGAGAGCCTGAAGATCAAAGCTCAGGAAAAGCAACCCGGAGAACACCTTGGAGCGGCAGACACTGGTAGTAGGCCCCAACCCAAGTACTAGCCCCACTGCAGTTTGATTAAAAAAACTACTAAACGAGAGCCTGAAGATCAAAGCTCAGGAAAGGCAACCCGGAGAACACCTTGGAGCGGCAGACACTGGTAGTAGGCCCCAACCCAAGTACTAGCCCCACTGCAGTTTGATTAAAAAACTACTTAACGAGAGCCTGAAGATCAAAGCTCAGGAAAGGCAACCCAGAGAACACCTTGGAGCGGCAGACACTGGTAGTAGGCCCCAACCCAAGTACTAGCCCCACTGCAGTTTGATTAAAAAAACTACTAAACGAGAGCCTGAATATCAAAGCTCAGGAAAGGCAACCCGGAGAACACCTTGGAGCGGCAGACACTGGTAGTAGGCCCCAACCCAAGTACTAGCCCCACTGCAGTTTGATTAAAAAACTACTTAACGAGAGCCTGAAGATCAAAGCTCGGGAAAGGCAACCCGGAGAACACCTTGGAGCGGTAGACACTGGTATTAGGCCCCAACCCAAGTACTTGCCCCACTGCAGTTTGATTAAAAACCTATTTAACGAGAGCCTGAAGATCAAAGCTCAGGAAAGGCAACCCGGAGAACACCTTGGAGCGGCAGACACTGGTAGTAGGCCCCAACCCAAGTACTAGCCCCACTGCAGTTTGATTAAAAAAACTACTAAACGAGAGCTTGAAGATCAAAGCTCAGGAAAGGCAACCCGGAGAACACCTTGGAGCGGCAGACACTGGTAGTAGGCCCCAACCCAAGTACTAGCCCCACTGCAGTTTGATTAAAAAACTACTTAACGAGAGCATGAAGATCAAAGATCAGGAAAGGCAACCCGGAGAACACCTTGGAGCGGCAGACACTGGTAGTAGGCCTTAAACCAAAAATTTGGCTCAATGCAGTTTATAAAATGTTCCAGGGGTACACAGGCAGCATTGGTGTGGTAAGCGGAGGACAATTTCTATTTGGGACCGCAGACAGACTTAGTAGGCTGTCCCCTGTGGACCATGCATCCACCACATTAACCCAGTGCGCCGTAATGGACATGTAACCTTTCGTGGACATGCCTACTGGTCCATGCATCTGTTGTCAGGTGCACCTTTCTACTATTATATTGCCTGAGAGCATGGACAATGCATATTTTTACATGATGGTGGAGGGCTGGGATGGCTTTTCTCGCAAAAGAAGTGACGACTGGGTAGCTCTTACCGTGGTACAGCGTAGTCCATCTGGGCTTTATAATTATAAAATAAAGAAAAAAAGTGGGCTGTAGGCACTTTAAAATTGGTTCTAGGGGTACACGGGCGGCAGTGGACAGGTCACTGGAGGACTAGTGGAAGGAGGGACCGCAGACAGGAGTAGTAGGCCTAACATAACAAAATTTGGCTGTAGGCACTTTAAAATTGGTTCCAGGGGTACACAGGCAGCAGTGGTCTGGTCAGTGGAGGACAAGTGGAAGGAGGGACCGCAGACACGCGTAGTAGGCCTAACATAACAAAATTTGGCTGTAGGCACTTTAAAATTGGTTCCAGGGGTACACGGGCGGCAGTGGACAGGTCACTGGAGGACTAGTGGAAGGAGGGACCGCAGACAGGCATAGTAGGCCTAACATAACAAGATTTGGCTGTAGGCACTTGCAATTCTCTTGCAGGGGTACACAGGCAGCATTGGTGTTGTCAGCGGAGGCCGATTGTAATGAGTGTCTGCCGGTTAGTACTCCAAAAAAATAAATAGATGTTAATGTCTCACATTACAACAAAACCAAAACACAAAAGGGTGGAATACTTAGGTACAGGGGTGGGCTCCTCTACTGAGTTTTAGACCTACTAATTTGCAGCTAATTATTTAATGGTGTAAATATAGGACACTGCCCCTCACTATGTTAAGTACCATCATACATGTCAACACAATGGTATTGTCAGTGCCAGGCATTGAATGATGTCAGCGCATAGACTAAACATTGGTGGAACTGTGAGAGATAATTGTGCAAGTGGTAGAGCAATGTTTGAGCAGGGGGGGAACTCTCTTGTGGCCGGCGGTACAGGCCCAGGGCCCCTCATGTTACAACATTGTGTCTGACGTTGGGTGCGCACCACCACCGCCAGAGACACTTTATTGTACTATGAGGGACCCAGTGGCAGTGCCATCGACCAAAAGGGGGCACACCCACCTCTTCAGACAAACGGCACTCTCACGGGTTCTTGCGCCAAGTGGCGAGACCACGGCCCCGTGGGGGGAGTTTGGCCATTTAGGGAGGTGTAAACATGTCGTATGCTGGACAATCAGCTGCTGCAAATTACGCGATTTGAAAAGTCAGTCAGAGTAGTCCACAAGCAAGACCTTTTCTTAGGAAAGCTAGGTGTCAGCCGGGCAAGGTGGGGCAAAAGAATTTGAAATCCAGTCGTGGTTCATTTTAATGAAGGTTACATGATCAACATTTTGGGTAGCCAGACGAGTCCTTTTTTTGGTTAATATTGAACCTGCAGCACTGAATACTCTTTCTGATAGGACACTAGCTGCCGGGCAAGCAAGCTCCAGCAATGCATATTCTGCCAATTCTGGCCAGGTGTCTAATTTGGATGCCCAGTAATCAAATGGGAATGACGGTTGAGGTAGAACATCGATAAGGGATGAAAAATAGTTAGTAACCATACTGGACAAATGTTGTCTCCTGTCACTTTGGATTGATGCTGCAGTACCTGTCCTGTCTGCGGTCATAGCAAAATCACTCCACAACCTGGTCAGAAAACCCCTCTGTCCAACGCCACTTCTGATTTCAGCTCCTCTAACACCTCTGGTCTGCTGCCCCCTGCAGCTCGTGTGAGAACGATCACGGGCGCTGTGTGCTGGCAATGCCTGAAGCAAACGGTCAACAAGAGTTGATTGTTTGGTTGCTAATATTAGTTCCAAGTTCTCATGTGGCATAATATTTTGCAATTTGCCTTTATAGCGAGGATCAAGGAGGCAGGCCAACCAGTAATCGTCATCGTTCATCATTTTAGTAATGCGTGTGTCCCTTTTGAGGATACGTAAGGCATAATCCGCCATGTGGGCCAAAGTTCCAGTTCTCAAATCTGCGGTTATGCTTGGTCGAGGGGCAGTTTCAGGCAAATCCACATCACTTGTGTCCCTCCAAAAACCAGAACCCGGCCTTGCCGCGCCACCAATTTCCAGTGGCCCTGGAAAAGCTTCCTCATTAAAAATATAATCATCCCCATTAGGGTTGAGCGACCTTGACCTTTTCAGAGTCGAGCCGTGTTTCGCGAAACCCGACTATCTTAGAAGTCGAGTCGAGTGGAATCGGCCGATTATCGCGAAAAGTCGGGTATAGCCCGAAACACGAAACCCAATGCAAGTCAATGGGGGAGCATAGTCGGCAGTGAGTGGAGGCCAGGAAAACACCTACACTGCCCATTTTAATGGCAAAAACATCCATTCTTGTTAAAGAAGCTTGTCAATCGTAATTTACTTTATAATAATTGGAAGGCATTTGAAATTGGGGGTCATTTGGCTAAAGTTGTGGGGGGTAGGGCTGGTTCAAGCAATTAGTGGGCCCAGGAAATCTGGACCACGTCACGGCAGTGGAGCAGGGAGAGGTAAGTATTTCAACTTTGCAAGTGCTGTGATCCTGAGCAAGCAGGGGGGGCCCACTCGTTGGCATTGGCACTGGCACAGGGCCCCTCAAAGTACAGCGGTGTGTTTGCACGGCGGGGGCGCCTCCCACCGGCAGCAACACTTTTGCGTACTATGAGAGGCCCTGTGACAGTGACGTCGCCAACTAGTATTCCTCCCCCCACCTGATGAAGGAACCTGCACTTTCATCTGCACCTTCCTCTTTGTCCCCGTGTAAGGTGGTATGGTATGCGGGAAGAGGAACCTGACTTTCAGCAGGGTCACAATCTTGCTGTGTAGCGTGCACGGGGAATTTTGCATTATGGGTCAATGTACCAGCAGACTCATCTATCACTGGCTGGGCAATGGGCAGGATGAGGAGGAAACACAGATATAGGCCCAAAGAATAAAGTGGGCTAAATGCAGTTCAAAATTGGTAACACAGGACTAACCAGGGGGCATTGCAGTGGAGGACAACTGGAATGAGAGGCTGACACAGAGAGTAGGCCCAAATCAGTAAGTAGTCGACATGCAGTTCAAAATTGGCAACCGTAGTAAACAGGCGGCCCAGCTTTGTTCAGTTGAGGAGAACAGCAAGGAGTGGCAGACACCGATAGTAGGCCCCAACCCAACTAGTAGGCCAAATGCAGTCTAACATTAACAACTACTTAACAAGAGCCTGAAAATGGAATTTCAGGACAGGAAACCAGGAGAACAGCAAGGAGTGGCAGACACCGATAGTAGGCCCCAAACCAACTAGTACGCCAAATGCAGTTGTTCCATTTAACTACAATTTAATGAGAGCCTGAAGATAGAAGTTCAGGAAAGGCAACCTGGAGATCACCTTGGAGTGGAACACACCATCTCTCTACACCCCATACCCAATTTGTAGGCCTAATGCAGTGTAGTTTTCAACAACTACTAAACGAGAGTCGGAAGATCGAAGCAATGTGGACGAAACCTGGGGAACACCTTGGAGTGTAACACACCGTCTCTCTACACCCCATACCCAATTTGTAGGCCTAATGCAGTGTAGTTTTCTACAACTACTAAACGAGAGTCAGAAGACCGAAGCAATGTGGACGAAACCTGGGGAACACCTTGGAGTGGAACACACCATCTCTCTACACCCCATACCCAATTTGTAGGCCTAATGCAGTGTAGTTTTCTACAACTACTAAACGAGAGCATGAAGATCGAAGCAATGGAGAGGAAACCTGGGGAACACCTTGGAGTGGAACACACCATCTCTCTACACCCCATACCCAATTTGTAGGCCTAATGCAGCGTACTTTCCAACAACTACTAAACGAGAGCATGAAGATCGAAGCTCAGGAAAGGCAACCTGGAGAACACCTTGGAGTGGAACACACCATCTCTCTACACCCCATACCCAATTTGTAGGCCTAATGCAGCGTAGTTTCCAACAACTACTAAACGAGAGCATGAAGATCGAAGCAATGGAGAGGAAACCTGGGGAACACCTTTGAGTGGAACACACCATCTCTCTACACCCCATACCCAATTTGTAGGCCTAATGCAGCGTAGTTTCCAACAACTACTAAACGAGAGCATGAAGATCGAACCAATGGCGATGAAACCTGGGGAACACCTTGGAGTGGAACACACCATCTCTCTACACCCCATACCCAATTTGTAGGCCTAATGCAGCGTACTTTCCAACAACTACTAAACGAGAGCATGAAGATCGAAGCAATGGAGAGGAAACCTTGGGAACACCTTGGAGTGGAACACACCATCTCTCTACACCCCATACCCAATTTGTAGGCCTAATGCAGCGTAGTTTCCAACAACTACTAAACGAGAGCATGAAGATTGAAGCTCAGGAAAGGCAACCTGGAGAACACCTTGGAGTGAAACACACCATCTCTCTACACCCCATACCCAATTTGTAGGCCTAATGCAGCGTAGTTTCCAACAACTACTAAACGAGAGCATGAAGATTGAAGCTCAGGAAAGGCAACCTGGAGAACACCTTGGAGTGGAACACACCATCTCTCTACACCCCATACCCAATTTGTAGGCCTAATGCAGCGTAGTTTCCAACAACTACTAAACGAGAGCATGAAGATTGAAGCTCAGGAAAGGCAACCTGGAGAACACCTTGGAGTGGAAAACACCATCTCTCTACACCCCATACCCAATTTGTAGGCCTAATGCAGCGTAGTTTCCAACAACTACTAAACGAGAGCATGAAGATTGAAGCTCAGGAAAGGTAACCTGGAGAACACCTTGGAGTGGAACACACCATCTCTCTACACCCCATACCCAATTTGTAGGCCTAATGCAGCGTAGTTTCCAACAACTACTAAACGAGAGCATGAAGATTGAAGCTCAGGAAAGGCAACCTGGAGAACACCTTGGAGTGGAACACACCATCTCTCTACACCCCATACCCAATTTGTAGGCCTAATGCAGCGTAGTTTCCAACAACTACTAAACGAGAGCATGAAGATTGAAGCTCAGGAAAGGTAACCTGGAGAACACCTTGGAGTGGAACACACCATCTCTCTACACCCCATACCCAATTTGTAGGCCTAATGCAGCGTAGTTTCCAACAACTACTAAACGAGAGCATGAAGATTGAAGCTCAGGAAAGGCAACCTGGAGAACACCTTGGAGTGGAACACACCATCTCTCTACACCCCATACCCAATTTGTTGGCCTAATGCAGCGTAGTTTCCAACAACTACTAAACGAGAGCATGAAGATTGAAGCTCAGGAAAGGCAACCTGGAGAACACCTTGGAGTGGAACACACCATCTCTCTACACCCCATACCCAATTTGTAGGCCTAATGCAGCGTAGTTTCCAACAACTACTAAACGAGAGCATGAAGATTGAAGCTCAGGAAAGGCAACCTGGAGAACACCTTGGAGTGGAACACACCATCTCTCTACACCCCATACCCAATTTGTAGGCCTAATGCAGCGTAGTTTCCAACAACTACTAAACGAGAGCATGAAGATTGAAGCAATGGAGAGGAAACCTGGGGAACACCTTGGGGAGGCAGACACCGTTAGTAGGCTCTACCAAAGTTGTACACCCAATGCAGTTTTAAAATTCCTAGAGGCTGAAAACAAGACTATTGACGCTCAGCTTTTTTCAAAGGAACACAGCTGAATTGAGTGGCGCAGACAGACACAGGTAGTAGGACTCAAACCAAAAATGTGGCTCACTGCAGCAGAAAAAAGTTACAGGGGTACACAAGCTGCAGTGCTCTGGGCAGTGGAGGACAATTTCAATAGTGAACCGCAGACAGACTTTGTACGCCTACTATTAAAAAAAGGATGCTCTATGCAATTATAAATAGGTTCTAGGGGTACACGGGCAGCAGTGGTGTGGTCAGTGGAGGCCTAGTGGAAGGAGTGACCACAGACAGGCATCGAAGGCCTAAAATAATAACACATGGCTGTAGGCAATTTTAAATTGGTTCCAGGGGTACACGGGCAGCAGTGGCCTGGTCAGTGTAGTAGTAGTAGAAAGAACGGACCGCAGACAGGCATCGAAGGCCTAAAATAAAAAAATTGGGCTGGCTGTAGGCAATTTTAAATTGGTTCCAGGGGTACACGGGCAGCAGTGGTGTGGTCAGTGGAGGCATATTGTAAGGAGTGACCGCAGACAGGCATCGAAGGCCTAAAATAATAACACATGGCTGTAGGCAATTTTAAATTGGTTCCAGGGGTACACGGGCAGCAGTGGTGTGGTCAGTGGAGGCCTAGTGGAAGGAGTGACCGCAGACAGGCATCGAAGGCCTAAAATAAAAAAATTGGGCTGGCTGTAGGCAGTTTTAAATTGGTTCCAGGGGTACACGGGCAGCAGTGGTGTGGTCAGTGGAGGCATATTGTAAGGAGTGACCGCAGACAGGCATCGAAGGCCTAAAATAATAACACATGGCTGTAGGCAATTTTAAATTGGTTCCAGGGGTACACGGGCAGCAGTGGTGTGGTCAGTGGAGGCATATTGTAAGGAGTGACCGCAGACAGGCATCGAAGGCCTAAAATAAAAAAATTGGGCTGGCTGTAGGCAATTTTAAATTGGTTCCAGGGGTACACGGGCAGCAGTGGTGTGGTCAGTGGAGGCCTAGTGGAAGGAGTGACCGCAGACAGGCATCGAAGGCCTAAAATAATAACACATGGCTGTAGGCAATTTTAAATTGGTTCCAGGGGTACACGGGCAGCAGTGGCCTGGTCAGTGTAGTAGTAGTAGAAAGAACGGACCGCAGACAGGCATCGAAGGCCTAAAATAAAAAAATTGGGCTGGCTGTAGGCAATTTTAAATTGGTTCCAGGGGTACACGGGCAGCAGTGGTGTGGTCAGTGGAGGCATAGTGGAAGGAGTGACCGCAGACAGGCTTCGAAGGCCTAACATAACAAAAATGTCAATACAATGGTATTGTCAGTGGCAGGCATTGAAGGATGTCAGCGCATAGACTAAACATTGGTGGAGCTGTGAGATAATTTTGCAAGTGGTAGAGCACTGTTTGAGCTGGGGGGGGAACTGTCTTGTGGCCGGCGGTAGAGGCCCAGGGCCCCTCACATTACAACGGTGTGTCTGACGTTGGGTGCGCACCACCACCACCAGATACACTTTATTGTACTAGGAGGGACCCAGTGGCAGTGCCGTCGACCAAAAGCGGGCACACCCACCTCTTCAGACAAACAGCACTCTCACGGGTGCTGTCACCAAGTGTCGATACCACGGCCCCGTGTGGGGAGTTTGGCCATTTAGTGATGTGTAAACATGTCGTATGCTGGACAATCAGGTGCAGAAAATTACGAGATTGGAAAAGGCATTCAGAATAGTCCACAGGCAAGACCTTTTCATAGGAAAGCTAGGTGTCAGCCGGGCAAGGTGGGGCAAAAGATTTCGAAATCCAGTTGTGGTTCATTTTAATGAAGGTTAGATCATCTACATTTTGGGTAGCCAGACGAGTCCTTTTTTCTGTTAGCATTGAACCTGCAGCACTGAATACTCTTTCTGATAGGACACTAGCTGCCGGGCAAGCAAGCTCCTGCAATGCATATTCTGCCAATTCTGGCCAGGTGTCTAATTTTGATGCCCAGTAATCAAATGGGAATGATGGTTGAGGGAGAACATCGATAAGGGATGAAAAATAGTTTGTAACCATACTGGACAAATGTTGTCTCCTGTCACTTTGAATTGATGCTGCAGTACCTGTCCTGTCTGCGGTCATAGCAAAATCACTCCACAACCTGGTCAGAAAACCCCTCTGGCCAACGCCACTTCTGATTTCTGCCCCTCTAACTCCTCTGGTCTGCTGGCCCCTGCAGCTCGTGTGAGAACGATCACGGGCGCTGTGTGCAGGGAATGCCAGAAGCAAACGGTCAACAAGAGTTGATTGTTTGGTTGCTAATATTAGTTCCAAGTTCTCATGTGGCATTATATTTTGCAATTTGCCTTTATAGCGAGGATCAAGGAGGCAGGCCAACCAGTAATCGTCATCGTTCATCATTTTAGTTATGCGTGTGTCCCTTTTGAGGATAAATAAGGCATAATCCGCCATGTGGGCCAAAGTTCCAGTTCTCAAATCTGCGGTTGTGCTTGGTTGAGGGGCAGTTTCAGGCAAATCCACGTCACTTGTGTCCCTCAAAAAACCAGAACCCGGCCTTGCCACGCCACCAATTTCCAGTGGCCCCGGAAAAGCTTCCTCATTAAAAATATAATCATCCCCATCATCCTCCTCGTCCTCCTCCTCCTCTTCGCCCGCTAACTCGTCCTGTACACTGCCCTGGCCAGACAATGGCTGAATGTCATCAAGGCTTTCCTCTTCCTCAGCTGCAGACGCCTGATCCTTTATGTGCGTCAAACTTTGCATCAGCAGACGCATTAGGGGAATGATCATGCTTATTATGGCGTTGTCTGCACTAACCAGCCGTGTGCATTCCTCAAAACACTGAAGGACTTGACACATGTCTTGAATCTTCGACCACTGCACACCTGACAACTCCATGTCTGCCATCCTACTGCCTGCCCGTGTATGTGTATCCTCCCACAAAAACATAACAGCCCGCCTCTGTTCGCACAGTCTCTGAAGCATGTGCAGTGTTGAGTTCCACCTTGTTGCAACGTCTATGATTAGGCGATGCTGGGGAAGGTTCAAAGAACGCTGATAGGTCTGCATACGGCTGGAGTGTACGGGCGAACGGCGGATATGTGAGCAAAATCCACGCACTTTGAGGAGCAGGTCGGATAACCCCGGATAACTTTTCAGGAAGCACTGCACCACCAGGTTTAAGGTGTGAGCCAGGCAAGGAATGTGTTTCAGTTGGGAAAGGGAGATGGCAGCCATGAAATTCTTTCCGTTATCACTCACTACCTTGCCTGCCTCAAAATCTACAGTGCCCAGCCACGACTGCGTTTCTTTCTGCAAGAACTCGGACAGAACTTCCGCGGTGTGTCTGTTGTCGCCCAAACACTTCATAGCCAATACAGCCTGCTGACGTTTGCCAGTAGCTGCCCCATAATGGGAGACCTGGTGTGCAACAGTGACAGCTGCGGATGGAGTGGTTGTGCGACTGCGGTCTGTGGACGAGCTCTCGCTTCTGCAGGAGGACGAAGAGGAGGAGGAGGGGGTGCGAACGGCTACAGCCAACTGTTTCCTAGACCGTGGGCTAGGCAGAACTGTCCCAAACTTGCTGTCCCCTGTGGACCCTGCATCCACCACATTTACCCAGTGTGCCGTGATGGACACGTAACGTCCCTGGCCATGCCTACTGGTCCATGCATCTGTTGTCAGGTGCACCTTTGTGCTCACAGATTGCCTGAGTGCATGGACGATGCGCTCTTTAACATGCTGGTGGAGGGCTGGGATGGCTTTTCTGGAAAAAAAGTGTCGACTGGGTAGCTCGTAGCGTGGTACAGCGTAGTCCATCAGGGCTTTGAAAGCTTCGCTTTCAACTAACCGGTAGGGCATCATCTCTAACGAGATTAGTCTAGCTATGTTGGCGTTCAAACCCTGTGTACGCGGATGCGAGGCTAAGTACTTCCTTTTTCTAACCATAGTCTCATGTAGGGTGAGCTGGACTGGAGAGCTGGAGATCGTGGAACTAGCGGGGGTGCCGGTGGACATGGCAGACTGAGAGACGGTGGGAGATGGTATTGTTGCCGCCGGTGCCCTAGATGCAGTGTTTCCTACTACGAAACTGGTGATTCCCTGACCCTGACTGCTTTGGCCTGGCAAAGAAACCTGCACAGATACTGCAGGTGGTGCGGAAAATGGTGGCCCTACACTGCCGGAAGGGATGTTGCGTTGCTGACTAGCTTCATTGGCCGAGGGTGCTACAACCTTAAGGGACGTTTGGTAGTTAGTCCAGGCTTGCAAATGCATGGTGGTTAAATGTCTATGCATGCAACTTGTATTGAGACTTTTCAGATTCTGTCCTCTGCTTAAGGTAGTTGAACATTTTTGACAGATGACTTTGCGCTGATCAATTGGATGTTGTTTAAAAAAATGCCAGACTGCACTCTTTCTAGCATCGGATACCTTTTCAGGCATTGCAGACTGAGCTTTAACCGGATGGCCACGCTGTCCTCCAACAGGTTTTGGCTTTGCCACGCGTTTTGGGCAAGATACGGGCCCGGCAGATGGAACCTGTTGCGATGTTGATGCCTGCTGCAGCCTCTCCTCCTCCGCTTCAGAACTGCTGCCGCCTGCACCCTGTTCCCCCAATGGCTGCCAATCGGGGTCAAGAACTGGGTCATCTATTACCTCTTCTTGTAGCTCGTGTGCAACCTTGTCTGTGTCACCGTGTCGGTCGGTGGTATAGCGTTCGTGATGGGGCAACATAGTCTCATCAGGGTCTGATTCTTGATCATTACCCTGCGAGGGCAATGTTGTGGTCTGAGTCAAAGAACCAGCATAGTAGTCTGGCTGTGGCTGTGCATCAGTGCACTCCATGTCAGATTCAACTTGTAATGGGCATGGACTGTTAACTGCTTCACTTTCTAAGCCAGGGACGGTATGTGTAAAGAGCTCCATGGAGTAACCCGTTGTGTCGCCTGCTGCATTCTTCTCTGTTGATGTTTTTGCTGAAGAGGACAAGGAAGCGACTTGTCCCTGACCGTGAACATCCACTAACGACGCGCTGCTTTGACATTTACCAGTTTCACGAGAGGAGGCAAAAGAGCTAGAGGCTGAGTCAGCAAGATAAGCCAAAACTTGCTCTTGCTGCTCCGGCTTTAAAAGCGGTTTTCCTACTCCCAGAAAAGGGAGCGTTCGAGGCCTTGTGTAGCCAGACGACGAACCTGGCTCCACAGCTCCAGACTTAGGTGGAATATTTTTTTTCCCACGACCAGCTGATGCTCCACCACTACCACTACCCTCATTACCAGCTGACAATGAACGCCCCCGGCCACGACCTCTTCCACCAGACTTCCTCATTGTTTTAAAAACGTAACCAAACTAACGGTATTTGTTGCTGTCACACAACTTACACGGTGAGCTATAACTTCTGTATGATTTAGCTACCCCTTTACAGGTGAGTGAGACCACAACGAAAATCAGGCACAATGTTACACACTCTGTTGTTGGTGGCAACAAATGAGAGAGATGCCACACACGCAGGACTGTCACTGAAGCACAAATGTAAATATTAATCTCCCACTGATTTGATTTTTTTTTTTTTCAGGGAGACTTTAGGAAAAAAAAATAATAGAATAAAATGATTTTTTCAGGAAGAATTTAGAAACCAAATAAAATAAAATGATTTTTTCAGGGAGAATTTAGAAAACAAATAAAACAAAAAAAGGCTTTCTATGGCCCACTGAGTGAGAGATGACGCACACAGGAGTCAGGAGTGGCACACAAGCCCAGAGGCCAATATTTATCTCCCACTGATTGATGTAGTGATTTTTTCAGGTAGATTTTGGAACCCAAATCAAGCTAAAAAAATAATAGGCTTTCTATGGCCCACAATTGGAGAGAGAGAGAGAGATGGCACACCCAGGAGTCAAGACTGGCACACAAGCAGAAAGGGCAATATTAATCTCCCACGGATTTGATTTTTTTTTTTTTTCAGGGAGATTTTAGGAAAAAAAAATAATAGAATAAAATGATTTTTTCAGGAAGAATTTAGAAACCAAATAAAATAAAATGATTTTGTCAGGGAGAATTTAGAAAACAAATAAAACAAAAAAAGGCTTTCTATGGCCCACTGAGTGAGAGATGATGCACACAGGAGTCAGGAGTGGCACACAAGCCCAGAGGCCAATATTTATCTCCCACTGATTGATGTAGTGATTTTTTCAGGTAGATTTTGGAACCCAAATCAAGCTAAAAAAATTATAGGCATTCTATGGCCCACAATTGTAGAGAGAGAGAGATGGCACACCCAGGAGTCAAGACTGGCACACAAGCAGAAAGAGCAATATTAATCTCCCACTGATTTGATTTTTTTTTTTTTCAGGGAGACTTTAGGAAAAAAAATAATAGAATAAAATGATTTTTTCAGGAAGAATTTAGAAACCAAATAAAATAAAATGATTTTTTCAGGGAGAATTTAGAAAACAAATAAAACAAAAAAAGGCTTTCTATGGCCCACTGAGTGAGAGATGACGCACACAGGAGTCAGGAGTGGCACACAAGCCCAGAGGCCAATATTTATCTCCCACTGATTGATGTAGTGATTTTTTCAGGTAGATTTTGGAACGCAAATCAAGCTAAAAAAATAATAGGCTTTCTATGGCCCACAATTGGAGAGAGAGAGAGAGATGACACACCCAGGAGTCAAGACTGGCACACAAGCAGAAAGGGCAATAATAATCTCCCACTGATTTGATTTTTTTTTTTTTTCAGGGAAACTTTAGGAAAAAAAATAATAGAGTAAAATGATTTTTTCAGGAAGAATTTAGAAACCAAATAAAATAAAATGATTTTTTCAGGGAGAATTTAGAAAACAAATAAAACAAAAAAAGGCTTTCTATGGCCCACTGAGTGAGAGATGACGCACACAGGAGTCAGGAGTGGCACACAAGCCCAGAGGCCAATATTTATCTCCCACTGATTGATGTAGTGATTTTTTCAGGTAGATTTTGGAACCCAAATCAAGCTAAAAAAATAATAGGCTTTCTATGGCCCACAATTGGAGAGAGAGAGAGAGAGAGATGGCACACCCAGGAGTCAAGACTGGCACACAAGCAGAAAGGGCAATATTAATCTCCCACTGATTTGATTTTTTTTTTTTTTCAGGGAGACTTTAGGAAAAAAAAATAATAGAATAAAATGATTTTTTCAGGAAGAATTTAGAAACCAAATAAAATAAAATGATTTTTTCAGGGAGAATTTAGAAAACAAATAAAAGAAAAAATAGGCTTTCTATGGTCCACGGAGTGAGAGATGACGCACACAGGAGTCAGGAGTGGCACACAAGCCCAGGGGCCAATATTGTTCTCCCAATGATTGATGTAGTGATTTTTTCAGGTAGATTTTGGAACCCAAATCAAGCTAAAAAAATAATAGGCTTTCTATGGCCCACAATTGGAGAGAGAGAGAGAGATGGCACACCCAGGAGTCAAGACTGGCACACAAGCAGAAAGGGCAATATTAATCTCCCACTGATTTGATTTTTTTTTTTTTTCAGGGAAACTTTAGGAAAAAAAAATAATAGAATAAAATGATTTTTTCAGGAAGAATTTAGAAACCAAATAAAATAAAATGATTTTTTCAGGGAGAATTTAGAAAACAAATAAAAGAAAAAATAGGCTTTCTATGGTCCACGGAGTGAGAGATGACGCACACAGGAGTCAGGAGTGGCACACAAGCCCAGGGGCCAATATTGTTCTCCCAATGATTGATGTAGTGATTTTTTCAGGTAGATTTTGGAACCCAAATCAAGCTAAAAAAATAATAGGCTTTCTATGGCCCACATATGGAGAGAGAGAGAGAGATGGCACACCCAGGAGTCAAGACTGGCACACAAGCAGAAAGGGCAATATTAATCTCCCACTGATTTGATTTTTTTTTTTTTTCAGGGAAACTTTAGGAAAAAAAAATAATAGAATAAAATGATTTTTTCAGGAAGAATTTAGAAACCAAATAAAATAAAATGATTTTTTCAGGGAGAATTTAGAAAACAAATAAAACAAAAAGAGGCTTTCTATGGCCCACTGAGTGAGAGATGACGCACACAGGAGTCAGGAGTGGCACACAAGCCCAGAGGCCAATATTTATCTCCCACTGATTGATGTAGTGATTTTTTCAGGTAGATTTTGGAACCCAAATCAAGCTAAAAAAATAATAGGCTTTCTATGGCCCACAATTGGAGAGAGAGAGAGAGAGAGAGATGGCACACCCAGGAGTCAAGACTGGCACACAAGCAGAAAGGGCAATATTAATCTCCCACTGATTTGATTTTTTTTTTTTTTCAGGGAGACTTTAGGAAAAAAAAATAATAGAATAAAATGATTTTTTCAGGAAGAATTTAGAAACCAAATAAAATAAAATGATTTTTTCAGGGAGAATTTAGAAAACAAATAAAAGAAAAAATAGGCTTTCTATGGTCCACGGAGTGAGAGATGACGCACACAGGAGTCAGGAGTGGCACACAAGCCCAGGGGCCAATATTGTTCTCCCAATGATTGATGTAGTGATTTTTTCAGGTAGATTTTGGAACCCAAATCAAGCTAAAAAAATAATAGGCTTTCTATGGCCCACAATTGGAGAGAGAGAGAGAGATGGCACACCCAGGAGTCAAGACTGGCACACAAGCAGAAAGGGCAATATTAATCTCCCACTGATTTGATTTTTTTTTTTTTTCCCAGGGAGACTTTAGAAAAAAAAATAAATAAATAAAAAAATGATTTTTTCAGGAAGAATTTAGAAACCAAATAAAATAAAAATGATTTTTTTCAGGGAGAATTTATAAAACAAAAAAAACAAAAAATAGGCTTTCTATGGCCCACTGAGTGAGAGATGACGCACACAGGAGTCAGGAGTGGCACACAAGCCCAGAGGCCAATATTTATCTCCCACTGATTGATTTATTGATTTTTTCAGGTAGAATTTAGAACCCAAATCAACCAAAAACATAAATAGGCTTTCTATGGCCCACTATTTGTGAGAGAGATGGCACGCTCAGGACTGGCACACAAGCCCAAAGGCCAATATTAATCTCCCTTTTTTATTTCAGGGAGAATTTATAAAAAAAATAAATAAATAAATAAATAGGCTTTCTATGGCCCACTATTTGTGAGAGAGATGGCACACTCAGGACTGGCACACAAGCCCAGAGGCCAATATTAATCTCCCACTTTTTTTTTTTTGTTCCAGGGAAAATTTATAAACCCAATAAAAAAAATAATAAATAGGCTTTCTATGGCCCACTATCTGAGAGAGAGAGATGGCACGCTTAGGACTGGCACACAAGCCCAAAGGCCAATATTAATCTCCCACTGATTGATTTATTGATTTTTTCAGGTAGAATTTAGAACCCAAATCAACCAAAAACATAAATAGGCTTTCTATGGCCCACTATTTGTGAGAGAGATGGCACGCTCAGGACTGGCACACAAGCCCAGAGGCCAATATTAATCTCCCACTTTTTATTTTTTTTCAGGGAAAATTTATAAACCCAATAAAAAAAATAATAAATAGGCTTTCTATGGCCCACTATCTGAGAGAGAGAGATGGCACGCTTAGGACTGGCACACAAGCCCAAAGGCCAATATTAATCTCCCTTTTTTATTTCAGGGAGAATTTATAAAAAAAAAAATAAATAAATAAATAGGCTTTCTATGGCCCACTATTTGTGAGAGAGATGGCACGCTCAGGACTGGCACACAAGCCCAGAGGCCAATATTAATCTCCCACTTTTTTTTTTTTGTTCCAGGGAAAATTTATAAACCCAATAAAAAAAATAATAAATAGGCTTTCTATGGCCCACTATCTGAGAGAGAGAGATGGAACGCTTAGGACTGGCACACAAGCCCAAAGGCCAATATTAATCTCCCACTGATTGATTTATTGATTTTTTCAGGTAGAATTTAGAACCCAAATAAAGCAAAAAAAAAAAAAATAGGCTTTCTATGGCCCACAGAGTGAGTGATGATGCACACAGGAGTCAGGAGTGGCACACAAGCCCTGAGGCCAATATTTTTCTCCCACTGATTGATGTAGTGATTTCTTCAGGTAGATTTTAGAACCCAAATCAAGCAAAAAAATAAATAGGCTTTCTATGGCCCACTGACTGAGAGATGGCACACACAGGAGTCAAGAGTGGCACACAAGCCCTGAGGCCAATATTTTTCTCCCACTGATTGATGTAGTGATTTTTTCAGGTAGATTTTATAACCCAAATCAAGCAAAAAAATAAATAGGCTTTCTATGGCCCACTGAGTGAGAGATGGCACACACAGGGATGGCACTCTAGCAGAAATGTCAATCTTAATCTCCCACAAAAAAAACAAAAAAAAAAAAAACAGGGAGTGTCCAACAATTACTATCTCCCTGCAGTAATCTCAGCCAGGTATGGCAGGCAGCAATAAGGAGTGGACTGATGCACAAATTAAATAAAAAGTGTGGACAAACAAAAAAGATAGCTGTGCAGAAAGGAAGGAACAAGAGGATTTGTGCTTTGAAAAAAGCAGTTGGTTTGCACAGCGGCGTACACACAGCAATGCAGCTATCAGGGAGCCTTCTAGGGCAGCCCAATGAGCTACAGCGCTGAGGGGAAAAAAAAAAAAGTAGCTTCCACTGTCTCTGCACACCGAAGGTGGTGTTGGGCAGTGGAAATCGCTACAGCACAAGCGGTTTGGTGGTTAATGGACCCTGCCTAACGCTATCCCTGCTTCTGACGAAGCGGCAGCAACCTCTCCCTAAGCTCAGATCAGCAGCAGTAACATGGCGGTCGGCGGGAACGCCCCTTTATAGCCCCTGTGACGCCGCAGACAGCAAGCCAATCACTGCAATGCCCTTCTCTAAGATGGTGGGGACCAGGACCTATGTCATCACGCTGCCCACACTCTGCGTTTACCTTCATTGGCTGAGAAATGGCGCTTTTTGCGTCATTGAAACGCGACTTTGGCGCAAAAGTCGCGTACCGCATGGCCGACCCCGCACATGGGTCGGATCGGGTTTCATGAAACCCGACTTTGCCAAAAGTCGGCGACTTTTGAAAATGAACGACCCGTTTCGCTCAACCCTAATCCCCATCATCCTCCTCATCCTCCCCAACCTGTTCGCCCGCTACCTCGTCCTGTACACTGCCCTGACCAGACAATGGCTGACTGTCATCAAGGCTTTCCTCTTCCTCTGCTGCAGACGCCTACTCCTTTGTGCGTCAAACTTTGCATCAGCAGACGCATTAAGGGGATGCTCATGCTTATTATGGTGTTGTCTGCACTAACCAGCCGTGTGCATTCCTCAAAACACTGAAGGACTTGACACATGTCTTGTATCTTCGACCACTGCACACCTGACAACTCCATGTCTGCCATCCTACTGCCTGCCCGTGTATGTGTATCCTTCCACAAATACATAACAGCACGCCTCTGTTCGCACAGTCTCTGAAGCATGTGCAGTGTGGAGTTCCACCTTGTTGCAACGTCGATGATTAGGCGATGCTGGGGAAGGTTCAAAGACCGCTGATAGGTCTGCATACGGCTGGAGTGTACGGGCGAACGGCGGATATGCGAGCAAAGTCCACGCACTTTGAGGAGCAGGTCGGATAACCCCGGATAACCTTTCAGGAAGCACTGCACCACCAGGTTTAAGGTGTGAGCCAGGCAAGGAATGTGTTTCAGTTGGGAAAGGGAGATGGCAGCCATGAAATTCCTTCCGTTATCACTCACTACCTTGCCTGCCTCAAGATCTACAGTGCCCAGCCACGACTGCGTTTCTTTCTGCAAGAACTCGGACAGAACTTCCGCGGTGTGTCTGTTGTCACCCAAACACTTCATAGCCAATACAGCCTGCTGACGCTTGCCAGTAGCTGCCCCATAATGGGACACCTGGTGTGCAACAGTGGCAGCTGCGGATGGAGTGGTTGTGCGACTGCGGTCTGTGGACGAGCTCTCGCTTCTGCAGGAGGACGAGGAGGAGTAGGAGGGGGTGCGAACAGCTACAGCCAACTGTTTCCTAGACCGTGGGCTAGGCAGAACTGTCCCAAAATTGCTGTCCCCTGTGGACCCTGCATCCACCACATTCACCCAGTGTGCCGTGATGGACACGTAACGTCCCTGGCCATGCCTGCTGGTCATGCATCTCTTGTCAGGTGCACCTTTGTACTCACAGATTGCCTGAGTGCATGGACGATGCGCTCTTTAACATGCTGGTGGAGGGCCGGGATGGCTTTTCTCGAAAAGAAGTGTCGACTGGGTAGCTCGTAGCGTGCTACAGCGTAGTCCATCAGGGCTTTGAAAGCTTTGCTTTCAACTAACCGGTAGGGCATCATCTCTAACGAGATTAGTTTAGCTATGTGGGCGTTCAAACCCTGTGTACGCGGATGCGAGGCTAAGTTCTTCCTTTTTCTAACCATAGTCTCATGTAGGGTGAGCTGAACTGGAGAGCTGGAGATCGTGGAACTAGCGGGGGTGCCGGTGGACATGGCAGACTGAGAGACGGTGGGAGACGGAATTGTTGCAGCCGGTGCCCTAGATGCAGTGTTTCCTACTACGAAACTGGTGATTCCCTGTTCCTGACTGCTTTGGCCTGGCAAAGAAACCTGCACAGATACTGCAGGTGGTGCGGAAAATGGTGGCCTTACACTGCTGGAAGGGATGTAGCGTTGCTGACTAGCTTCATTGGCCGAGGGTGCTACAACCTTAAGGGACATTTGGTAGTTAGTCCAGGCTTGCAAATGCATGGTGGTTAAATGTCTATGCATGCAACTTGTATTTAGACTTTTCAGATTCTGACCTCTGCTTAAGGTAGTTGAACATTTTTGACAGATGACTTTGCGCTGATCAATTGGATGTTGTTTAAAAAAATGCCAGACTGCACTCTTTCTAGCATCGGATCCCTTTTCAGGCATTGCAAACTGAGCTTTAACCGGATGGCCACGCTGTCCTCCAACAGGTTTTGGCTTTGCCACGCGTTTTGGGCCAGATACGGGCCCGGCAGATGACCACCTCTTGCGATGTTGATGCCTGCTGCGGCCCCTCATCCTCCGCTTCAGATTTACTGCCGCCTGCACCCTGTTCCCCCAATGGCTGCCAATCAGGGTCAACAACTGGGTCATCTATAACCTCCTCTTCTAGCTCGTGTGCAACTTCGTCTGTGTCACCGTGTAAGTCGGTGGTATAGCGTTCGTGATGGGGCACCATAGTCTCATCAGGGTCTGATTCTGGATCAGTACCATGCGAGGGCAATGTTGTGGTCTGAGTCAAAGGACCAGCATAGTAGTCTGGCTGTGCATCAGTGCACTACATGTCAGATTCTACTTGTAATGGGCATGGCCTGTTAACTGTTTCACTTTCTAAGCCAGGGACGGTATGTGTAAAGAGCTCCATGGAGTAACCCGTTGTGTCGCCTGCTGCATCCTTCTCTGTTGCTGTTTTTGCTGAAGAGGACAAGGAAGCGACTTGTCCCTGAGCGTGAACATCCACTAACGACGCGCTGCTTTTACATTTACCAGTTTCAGAAGAGGAGGCAAAAGAGCTAGAGGCTGAGTCAGCAAGGTAAGCCAAAACTTGCTCTTGCTGCTCCGGCTTTAAAAGCGGTTTTCCTACTCCCAGAAAAGGGAGCATTCGAGGCCTTGTGTTGCCAGACGACGAACCAGGCTCCACAGCTCGAGACATAGGTGCTATATTGTTTTTCCCACGACCACCCGATGCTCCACTACCACTACCATCATTACCAGCTGGCAATGAACGCCCACGGCCACGACCTCTTCCACCAGACTTCCTCATTGTTTTAAAAACGTCACCAAACTAACGGTATTTGTTACTGTCAAATATCTTACAAGGTGAACTCTAACTTCTGTATGATTTAGATATCCCTTGATAGGTGGGTGAGACTGCAAGGAAAATCAGGCACGATGTTACACACTCTGTTTTCTGTGGCACCAAATGAGAGAGATGCCACACACGCCGGACTGTCACTCAAGCACAAAGGCCAATATTAATCTCCCACTGGTTTTTTTTTTTTTCAGGGAGAATTTAGATACCAAATTTAAAATAAAAAAAAATAGGCTTTCTATGGCCCACTATTTAAGACAGATGGCACACTCAGGACTGGCACACAAGCGGAAGGGCCAATATTAATCTCCCACTGATTTTTTTTATTTTTCAGGGAAAATTTAGATACCAAATTTAAAAAAAAAAATAGGCTTTTTTTGGCCCACTATTTAAGACAGATGGCACACTCAGGACTGGCACACAAGCGGAAAGGCCAATATTAATCTCCCACTGATTTTTTCATTTTTCAGGGAGAATTTAGATACCAAATTTAAAAAAAAAACACTAGGCTTTCTATGGCCCACTATTTAAGACAGATGGCACACTCAGGACTGGCACACAAGCGGAAAGGCCAATATTAATCTCCCACTGATTTTATTATTTTTCAGGGAGAATTTAGATACCAAATTTAAAAAAAAAAAAAAAAGGCTTTCTATGGCCCACTATTTAAGACAGATGGCACACTCAGGACTGGCACACAAGCGGAAAGGCCAATATTAATCTCCCACTGATTTTTTTATTTTTCAGGGAGAATTTAGATACCAAATTAAAAAAAAAACACTAGGCTTTCTATGGCCCACTATTTAAGACAGATGGCACACTCAGGACTGGCACACAAGCGGAAAGGCCAATATTAATCTCCCACTGATTTTTTTTTTTCAGGGAGAATTTAGATACCAAATTTAAAATAAAATAAAAAATAGGCTTTCTATGGCCCACTATTTAAGAGAGATGGCACACTCAGGAGTGGCACACAAGCGGAAAGGCCAATATTAATCTCCCTCTGATTTTTTTTATTTTTCAGGGAAAATTTAGATACCAAATTTAAAAAAAAAAATAGGCTTTTTTTGGCCCACTATTTAAGACAGATGGCACACTCAGGACTGGCACACAAGCGGAAAGGCCAATATTAATCTCCCACTGATTTTTTCATTTTTCAGGGAGAATTTAGATACCAAATTTAAAAAAAAAACACTAGGCTTTCTATGGCCCACTATTTAAGACAGATGGCACACTCAGGACTGGCACACAAGCGGAAAGGCCAATATTAATCTCCCACTGATTTTATTATTTTTCAGGGAGAATTTAGATACCAAATTTAAAAAAAAAAAAAAAAGGCTTTCTATGGCCCACTATTTAAGACAGATGGCACACTCAGGACTGGCACACAAGCGGAAAGGCCAATATTAATCTCCCACTGATTTTTTTTTTTCAGGGAGAATTTAGATACCAAATTTAAAATAAAATAAAAAATAGGCTTTCTATGGCCCACTATTTAAGAGAGATGGCACACTCAGGACTGGCACACAAGCGGAAGGGCCAATATTAATCTCCCACTGATTTTTTTTATTTTTCAGGGAAAATTTAGATACCAAATTTAAAAAAAAAAATAGGCTTTTTTTGGCCCACTATTTAAGACAGATGGCACACTCAGGACTGGCACACAAGCGGAAAGGCCAATATTAATCTCCCACTGATTTTTTCATTTTTCAGGGAGAATTTAGATACCAAATTTAAAAAAAAAACACTAGGCTTTCTATGGCCCACTATTTAAGACAGATGGCACACTCAGGACTGGCACACAAGCGGAAAGGCCAATATTAATCTCCCACTGATTTTATTATTTTTCAGGGAGAATTTAGATACCAAATTTAAAAAAAAAAAAAAAAGGCTTTCTATGGCCCACTATTTAAGACAGATGGCACACTCAGGACTGGCACACAAGCGGAAAGGCCAATATTAATCTCCCACTGATTTTTTTATTTTTCAGGGAGAATTTAGATACCAAATTAAAAAAAAAACACTAGGCTTTCTATGGCCCACTATTTAAGACAGATGGCACACTCAGGACTGGCACACAAGCGGAAAGGCCAATATTAATCTCCCACTGATTTTTTTTTTTCAGGGAGAATTTAGATACCAAATTTAAAATAAAATAAAAAATAGGCTTTCTATGGCCCACTATTTAAGAGAGATGGCACACTCAGGAGTGGCACACAAGCGGAAAGGCCAATATTAATCTCCCTCTGATTTTTTTAATTTTTCAGGGAGAATTTAGATACCAAATTAAAAAAAACAACAGGCTTTGTATGGCCCACTATTTAAGACAAATGGCACACTCAGGACTGGCACACAAGCGGAAAGGCCAATATTAATCTCCCACTGATTTTTTTAATTTTCAGGGAGAATTTAGATACCAAATTAAAAAAAAAAAAATAGGCTTTCTATGGCCCACTATTTAAGACAGATGGCACACTCAGGACTGGCACACAAACGGAAATGCCAATATTAATCTCCCACTGATTTTTTTATTTTTCAGGGAGAATTTAGATACCAAATAAAAAAAAAAAAAAAAAGGCTTTCTATGGCCCACTATTTAAGACAGATGGCACACTCAGGACTGGCACACAAGCGGAAAGGCCAATATTAATCTCCCACTGATTTTTTTATTTTTCAGGGAGAATTTAGATACCAAATTAAAAAAAAAAAAAAGCTTTCAATGGCCCACTATTTAAGACAGATGGCACACTCAGGACTGGCACTCTAGCAGAAATGCCAATCTTAATCTCCCACAACTTATTTTTTTAGGGAGAATTTAAAAAAAAATGTCCTACAATTAGTATCTCCCTGCAGTAATCTCAACCAGGTATGGCAGGCAGCAATTAGAAGGAGTGGACTGCTGCACAAATTAAATCAAAAGTGTGGACAAACAAAAAAGATAGCTGTGCAGAAAGGAAGGAACAACAGGATTTGTGCTTTGAAAAAAGCAGTTGGTTTACACAGCGGCGTACACACAGCAATGCAGCTATCAGTGAGCCTTCTAGGGCAGCCCAATGAGCTACAGCACTGAGGAAAAAAAATGTAGCTTCCACTGTCCCTGCAAACAAAGGTGGTGTTTGCATTGCTGTGTGTACGCCGCTGTGCTAACCAACTGCTTTTTTCAAAGCACAAATCCTGTTGTTCCTTCCTTTCTGCACAGCTATCTTTTTTGTTTGTCCACACTTTTGATTTAATTTGTGCAGCAGTCCACTCCTTGTTATTGCTGCCTGCCATACCTGGCTGAGATTACTGCAGGGAGATAGTAATTGTAGGACAGTCCCTTTTTTTTTTTTTTAATTCTCCCTAAAAAAATAAGTTGTGGGAGATTAAGATTGGCATTTCTGCTAGAGTGCCAGTCCTGAGTGTGCCATCTCTCTTAAATAGTGGGCCATAGAAAGCCTTTTTTTTTTAAATTTGGTTTCTAACTTCTCCCTGAAAAAATTAAAAAAACAGTGGGATATAAATATTGGCCTTTCTGCTTGTGTGCCAGTCCTGAGTGTGCCATCTCTCTTAAATAGTGGGCCATAGAAAGCCTATTTTTAAAAAAATTTGGTATCTAAATTCTCCCTGAAAAATGAAAAAAACAGTGGGAGATTAATATTGGCCTTTCTGCTTGTGTGCCAGTCCTGAGTGTGCCATCTCTCTTAAATAGTGGGCCATAGAAAGCCTAGTGTTTTTTTTTTAAATTTGGTATCTAAATTCTCCCTGAAAAAAAAAACAGTGGGAGATTAATATTGGCCTTTCTGCTTGTGTGCCAGTCCTGAGTGTGCCATCTCTCTTAAATAGTGGGCCATAGAAAGCCTAGTGTCTTTTTTTTAATTTGGTATCTAAATACTCCCTGAAAAATAAAAAAAACAGTGGGAGATTAATATTGGCCTTTCTGCTTGTGTGCCAGTCCTGAGTGTGCCATCTCTCTTAAATAGTGGGCCATAGAAAGCCCTGTGTTTTTTTTTTTTTTTTTAATTTGGTATCTAAATTCTCCCTGAAAAAAAAAACAGTGGGAGATTAATATTGGCCTTTCTGCTTGTGTGCCAGTCCTGAGTGTGCCATCTCTCTTAAACAGTGGGCCATAGAAAGCCTAGTGTTTTTTTTTTTATTTGGTAATTAAATTCTCCCTGAAAAATAAAAAAAACAGTGGGAGATTAATATTGGCCTTTCTGCTTGTGTGCCAGTCCTGAGTGTGCCATCTCTCTTAAATAGTGGGCCATAGAAAGCCCCGTGTTTTTTTTTTTTAAATTTGATATCTAAATTCTCCCTGAAAAATAAAAAAAACAGTGGGAGATTAATATTGGCCTTTCTGCTTGTGTGCCAGTCCTGAGTGTGCCATCTCTCTTAAATAGTGGGCCATAGAAAGCCTAGTGTTTTTTTTTTTATATTTGGTATCTAAATTCTCCCTGAAAAAAAAAAACAGTGGGAGATTAATATTGGCCTTTCTGCTTGTGTGCCAATCCTGAGTGTGCCATCTCTCTTAAATAGTGGGCCATAGAAAGCCTAGTGTTTTTTTTTTAAATTTGGTTTCTAAATTCTCCCTGAAAAATAAAAAAAACAGTCTCTATCTAACAGTCTATTTGTCAGTGTGATTTTACTGTACACCGCACTGAATTGCCGGCTTTTCTCTCTAACACCGCTGCGTATTTCTCGCAAGTCACACTGCTGGTCCGTGTGTACTCCGTATTTTTCTCGCCCCCATAGACTTTCATTGGCGTATTTTTTGCACAATACGGTGACAAACGCAGCATGCTGCGATTTTTTATGGCCATAGAAGACCGTATAATACGGACCAGTAAAATACGGCAGATAGGAGCAGGGGCATAGAGAAGCATTGAACCGTATGCAATCCGTATTTTCAGCACCTCTCTTACGTCCGTAAAACACGCTAGTGTGAGGCCGGCCTAAATCTGTAAAACAGGCACAATAGGCTGACAACATTATTTCCAGATACTATAATATGAGTCAGAAAGGCATGCCGGCATCTTCTCCATGCTGTTTCAATTTAGTTTTAGCTCTTTCCTATCCATTTCAGCTTTTTTCTCAAGCCCCAGACCTGTTTGTTAGGTCCAGCAGAAAAAAATTAGAAATTATTTGTGCAGATTTTCCCAAATCTGAATATTTCACTATTCTCTCATCACTACTGGCAATGAGTCTTTTACAACGCACTCGAAGAATTTTAGCCCACTAATTTTTGCAGAATTGTTGTAATTCAGCCATATTGGAGGGTTGGTTTCCGAGCATGAACCACTTTTTTACAGTCATACAAAAACATCTCAATCGGATTAAGGTCAGAACTTTTAGGCCACATTCACACGTTCCTTTTTATCCTGCGGGTTCTCCCGCAGCGGATTTGATAAATCTGCAGGGCAAACCCGCTGCGGTTATCCCTGCAGATTTATCGCGGTTTGTCCTGCGGGTTCCGCTGCGGGTTCCGTACAGTCATACAAAAACATCTCAATCGGATTAAGGTCAGAACTTTTAGGCCACATTCACACGTTCCTTTTTATCCTGCGGGTTCTCCCGCAGCGGATTTGATAAATCTGCAGGGCAAACCCGCTGCGGTTATCCCTGCAGATTTATCGCGGTTTGTCCTGCGGGTTCCGCTGCGGGTTCCGCTGCGGGATTTACCCCTACTATTGATGCTGCATATGCAGCAATATGCAGCATCAATAGTAGTGTTAAAAATAATAAAATAATTATATATTCACCCTCTGACGTCCCGATCTCCTCGGCGCTGCAGGCGGTGGTCCGGTTCCAAAGATGCTGTGCGACCAGGACCTTCGGTGACGTTACGGTCATGTGACCGCGACGTCACCGAAGGTCCTGGTCGCATAGCAAACCTGAGACCGGACGGCTGCGTGCAGCGCTGAGACTTCAGAGGTGAGTATATCATGATTTTTTATTTTAAATTCTTTTTTTTTAATACAAATATGGTTCCCGGGGCCTGGAGGAGAGTCTCCTCTCCTCCACCCCGGGTATAACCCGCACATTATCCGCATTACTTCCCGCATGGTGGGCACAGCCCCATGCGGGAAGTAAGCGGATCAATGCATTTCTATGTGTGCAGAATCGCTGCGATTCTGCACAAAGAAGTGACATGGTCCTTCTTTTTTTCCGCAGCAATTCTGCGCGTTTTTTTTCGGGTTTTTCCGCATCATGTGCACTGCGGTTTCTGTTTTCCATAGGGTAACATTGTACTGTACCCTGCATGGAAAACAGCTGCGGACCCGCAGCGGCAAAATCGCCGTGGTTCCGCAGTAAAAGCCGCATAGTGTGAACATGGCCTTACTATGCCACTCCAAAACCTGAATTTTCTTTTTCTTAAGCCATTCAGAGGTGGACTTGCTGGTGTGTTTTGGTTCAATATCCTGATGCATAACCCAAGTGCACTTCAGATTGAGGTCACAAACATGGCCGGAATTTCTCCTTCAGGATTTTTTGATAGACAGCAGAATTTATTATTCAATTGGTTGTCCAGCCACTCCTGGGAATGTTCACCACAGTTCCATGTTTTATCATTTGTGGATAAGGGCTATTGCTGTGGTTCAATGAAGTCCCAGAGCTTTAGAAATCACTTTATAACCTTTTCCAGACTGATAGATCTCAATTCCTTTGTTTCTCATTTACTCCAGAATTTCTTTGGATGGTGTCATGTAGTCTAGCTTTTTAGAATCTTTTGGTCTACATAACTTTGGCAGGCAGGTCCTATTTAAGTGATTTCTCAATTGAGCACAGGGTAGCATTAATGAGGGGTCGGTGTGGCTAGGGAAACTGAACTCAGTTTCCCAAAGATGTGATAAATTACAGTTAATTAATGTTTTAAGGGGGGGAGGCAATCACTTTTTACACAGGGCCCTGTAGGCGTGAATTTCTTTTTCCCTAATTAATAAAGACCTTTATTTAAAAAGTGAATTTTGTGTTTACTTATCTTATTTTTGTCTAATTTTTACATTTATTTGGTGATCTGAAACATTTAAATGTAACAAACATGTAAAAGGCTAGGAAATCAGGAAGGGGGCAAACACTTTTTCATACCACTGTATGCATATATAGAAACAATTTATGACTTTTACAGCTCACTCGGGATTTGTTTTGAGTTGAAGAAATGTACCACCACAATTGGGTCAACTTTTGAAGCTTCCATGACTGGGAGCTAGGCATTGGTTATGTGTCACCTTCTACAACTCTTCTGCATTCAACATAATATAATCCATTTGGCAACAGCAACAGGGCATGGCATTGATTCCAAACACAGACCACCATCATTCCTTTAATTAATGCAAGGTGTAGTTCTTCCAAGCCAATTTATAGCTTGAATTCTTGGCAACTAAAACATAAAGACAATGAATTGCTGCTATGCTTCCTAACCTTCTGCATATAGTGATGGCACATGACAGCCATCACCAAGAGTTTAATGTACTATTCTGATTACTTCCTTAAACAAAAGTAATGCGATTTAATAATTAAAGCGATTTAGAAATGTATTCGTAATTACATTTTCTTTTTTTTCTTCTATTCCTGGAGAATCCCTTTAACCAGCTAGAAAACAAGGTCATTTAATACAATACTATTTATGAATTTCTCATGAGTTAATCACTAATTAGCAATTATAAAGTGCATATGCCGTAAAGTAGTATTAAACAAACTGTTACATAATGGAAGCCAAAAGTGTATTACGATATTTAGTATCATTTTGTAAAGTTATGATACAGCAATTCTTTCAGGAAGTACAATAATGATGTTTCATCCAATACTTTTTATTTGGCTTCACAAAATCTGTGCATTATAAGCAGACCTCTACCTTCAATAGTTTGAAAACCATCTGCTTTTCCTAACATAACTTTCAATTCAACTGCTTTCTCTGAATTACAGACAGACTAAGCATTAAAAGCATTACTGTTTAAACTGCTTATCTGAGCAGTTGAAAGATGCTTAACATGATGAAGATGAAAGATGCTTAATGTGATGCCTGTAAGAATCTTATAACGGAGAGCTTACAGGAAGAAAAAGAATGAGGAAATTATTCTCTCTGTGAGCCATAGAAAGAACAGATGTTACATGTTGTATTCTTTGGTAAAGGCCTTAAATCTAACAGCACTTTTATACCTTAAATCTGGTACAATGAAGTTCTTTATGCATTTATTCATTGATGAAATAATTCTATTATACTACATGTTTTAATGCATAATCAAAACTGTTGGAAAAAAAATCTTAAGCCTTAATAGCCAAATAAACCATGAATAAATCCTTATTTTTCAGATCATATAGTAAAATAGCACCTTAACATTAAAAAAAATATTGCATTTAACTATACAAAGTGTACATTCTTTTAGCATGAGCATTTTAAGTATTTTGTCATTTGTGAATCTTTAGCAACAGATAAGGCTTATAAATTTGGCTACAAAATTGTATCTATTTATTTTTTAATAAAAATTAGAATGTAAATATATTATTCTCTTTATATCAAAATTTTATTCATGTCTTTTTCATTCAGCAAGTTTAATTAACCTAATTCATGAACAATTGATGTAAGATTTTTATTTTCTTTTTCCCAGTCAGAATATTCATTGGCATTTTTAAGTAACTTCTAAGTCTAACAAACTTTTAAGCCCAACTCTGGAAGCAAAATATTCAGCCTCTCATTTATATCATTGCAAAGTTAATTTTTTCATTTGCAGTATTCATGTAATAATTGTTACATTTTAATAATAATTTTACAGTACATGATTTTCATAAGCAAAATATTTTCTCAGTTCCTCTTTGAGTTATTGGTAGTGTTGAGCGATACCGTCCGATACTTGAAAGTATCGGTATCGGATAGTATCGGCCGATACCCGAAAAGTATCGGATATCGCCGATACCGATATCCGATACCAATACAAGTCAATGGGACACCAAGTATAGGAAGGTATCCTGATGGTTCCCAGGGTCTGAAGGAGAGGAAACTCTCCTTCAGGTCCTGGGATCCATATTAATGTGTAAAATAAAGAATTAAAATAAAAAATATTGATATAATTACCTCTCCGGAGGCCCCTGGACATCACCACTGGTAACCGGCAGCCTCCTTTGCTTAAAATGAGTGCGTTTAGGACCTGAGAATGACGTCGTGGCTTCTGATTGGTCGCGTGCCGCTCATGTGACCGCCACGCGACCAATCAGAAGCCGCGACGTCATTCTCAGGTCCTAAATTCCTAGAATGAGGAGTTTAGGACCTGAGAATGACGTCGCGGCTTCTGATTGGTCGCGTGGCGGTCACATGAGCGGCACGCGACCAATCAGAAGCCGTGATGTCATGGAAGTCCTTAAACGCGCGCATTTTAAGCACAGAAGGCTGCCGGTTACCAGCGGTGATGTCCAGGGGCCTCCGGAAAGGTAAGTATATCAATATTTTTTATTTTAATTCTTTATTTTACACATTAATATGGATCCGATACTGATTCCCGATACCACAAAAGTATCAGAACTCGGTATCGGAATTCCGATACCGCAAGTATCGGCCGATACCCGATACTTGCGGTATCAGAATGCTCAACACTAGTTATTGGAAACTAATCAATGTTTTGCTAGTTCACGAAGAGTCAAATTGTTCCCAAAATGGCCACTGGCTTTCACCAATCATTTAATGCCATTGTTGGTCTTTGGTTAGCTATTCACTGCCACTGCCTATTCTCTCACATGGGATTGCACCAGCCACATTGTATAGATCTACCATACACCTTCATGAGTCCATATGACCTCCTAACTCACTATCTTTAATATCGCTCCCAGTTATCCTTCGTCACAAAAATATAAACATGCTGGTCAGTGAACCATCAGAGTGCATCACAGGAGTACCTTTCCAGACCACAGGATTAGCTGTGCAATCACCATCCAATAACTCCTTCTTTTCAAAGGCCATTGCTTCCGAAAAGACCTTTCTCTCATCTTGCTGCAGCTGTAACATAGTGAAATAAAAAAAAATGTTTCATGCAGTTTTTGTTTAACGGTTAGTCTGGTTCTGAAAAGTTATTGCCAGTAGTCATCTTTCCTTCAAATAGATAATGACTAGTAGATAAGTTGCGTTATGACTCCACAAATTCCCAGGAAACGGAATGGTCGTCATGAATTGAGTGGTTAACGAGAATATGCACTACATTAATCTTCATTGAACTATATTACACTTCTTATGGAACTGCAGTAAATTTCAAACGGTGTACTTGGTCATCTCCAGTTTTCCAGTCAACAGTTAATAGAGAGGTAGTATGCAATCAAATTTATATTTGAGCAGCATGTACATCTTGGCAATGCCCTATAAAAATTGGCTAATATGGTTATGGATGGAGCAGAGTTCTATTTCTTTTTTATTTTGTTACTTTTTGGATAACAAGATGCCAAAAGAGTTTAAAAAAAAATCAAAAATATAGTTTTGTTTTTCTGTAAAATAATCAGCCCCAAAAAGGTGTATCCAAACAGTATACCAGTTATGCTTACTGATCATCCTGACCTTTATAGGTCAGGAACAAAAGACAGCACTGAATTCATCCATAGTGAATGTGTTTTAGTTTACATAAGGCAAAATTCCTGGTCAAGATCAATGCGACATACGATTCCACCCAGATGCATAGGTAGGTGTTCAGCTTTGGTGGGAGGCCAAACATCTGAGTGGGCCCCTAACCCGTCATTACATCTATGGTGGCATACTCTAATTATGGGTGTAAGGGATTCTCAGCCTATGACCCTGATGTAACTGAAAGAAAAATCTTCACAAAGATCAACACTGATATGACCGTCATACGGTAAACATATAGTGATAGGTACCAGTGCTGCAGAAGACATAAGAGATTACAGTACAGTTACTGATAATGTCTTACAGATGATGTCCTTTCTGATGGAGTCTTGCTCAGACCAACATGACAACATCCCCAGCCGTGGCTCATCTGCAAAGATGACAACAAAGACACAAGACTTCTCACATTAACTGTACCATCCCCATCTATTCCCAACCTGCACAAACTCCTCATCCTGCTTATACCCCAACACTAAGCTGCTGATGCCATATGTGTCCCTATTACTGCACTTGCTGTGTGGTATGAAAACAATGCTCCTCTTACTGTCTCGTATAATAATGCCATCACTGTGCCCCTTATTTAATAAAATGTCTTTTTTGTGCCCTCACAGTAGTCCCCACACTCCTTAATGATCCCACAGTTGCTCCCATAGTGTTTAAAGGCCCCACAATAGTCCCTACACTGTATAATGTCCCACACAGTTTATGACAGCCCCCACAGTAGCTCCCACACTAGATAGATCCCAAGCCTTATCTGCCTCTGCGGTCTCCCATTCAGCTTCAGCCGATGCGGGTGCTGCTAGATAGACGTCAGCCCCAGTGCCTTGCTCAGGCTTGTGCTGTTCATTTGGTTCCTGACATTCATTTGGTTTGTGCCAAGTCCTTAGTAACCAGTAATAGTCAGGTGCATTCCAGTACTCTGGAGTCTAAGTCTGGAGATCATTGTACTCAGCATGTCCGTGAGGTGGCATCTTCTCATTGGTGGTCGGACGTCAGCTGCTCCAGTGATGTGTCAATGCGGATTGGTCCACAGGCAAGGTTCTGTCCGTCTGGACATGAGCCTAGTGTATTAAAGGTCCTCAGAGGTGCACGCCAGTGCGCTAGTATCATTTTATGTATGGCTATGTGAGTGGAGTCTCTACCACGCTGTCTGCAAGTGTTGTGTGTCTGTCTAGCTTGGGACTGTACACGAAGGCAGGCAGCTAGCATTATTGGGGCAATTAGCCATTGGCTTAACATCTGTTTCCTACATGTGTGCGGTTAGCACAGTAGAGTTCCAGAATGCTGTAAATAAGCCCCTGATGCCGGTGGGCTTAACTCATCTTCGATTTTGGGGTGACAGGTTCCCTTTAAAACATTGGTATTATTGTTTGTAAATGATGAACTTGTTTTCTTTGCATTATTTGAGGTCTGGAACTATTGTTTTGTTTTTTTAATATTGACCATTTTTCTTTGTCAGAAAAAAAATACGAAAATTATTGCTTGGAAATTCGAAAACATGTTGTCAGAAGTTTATAGAATAAAAGAACAATTTACATTTTACTCAAAAATATACCTTTAACCCCTTCGCGCCAGCCGCCGTACTAGTACTGCGCTGCCGGCACTGCATAAGTGCCAGCAGCAGTACTAGTACGGCGCACCGATCACCGCGGTCTCGCGCTGAGCGCCGCGGTGATCGGGTGTGGGTGTCAGCTGTATATGACAGCTGACACCCCGCAGCAATGCCCACGATCGGCGTTATCGCCGATCGCGGGCATTTAACCCCTCTGATGCCGCTGTCAGTAGTGACAGCGGCATAGAGGGGGATCGCGCAGGGACGGGGGCTCCCTGCGCTCTCCCACCGGAGTAACGCAATGAGATCGCGTTGCTCCGGTGACCCGGAAGGAGTCCCCGGATCCAAGATGGCCGCCGGACTCCTTCCGGGTCATGAAGTGACCTGGCTAGCCGGCGCCTGCTAAGAGCAGGCGCTGGAAAGCCAGCTAAGCTGCCTGTCAGATCGTTGATCTGACAGTGTGCTATGCACAGTGTCAGATCAACGATCTGATCTAATACAGAGATGTCCCACCCTGGGACAATGTTAGAAAGTAAAAAAAAAAAATAGAATGTGTAAAAAAAAAATTTAAAAAAATCCCCAAATAAAAAAAAAAAAAACATTTCCCAATAAATACATTTATTTATGTAAAAAAAAAACAATAAATGTACACATATTTGGTATCGCCGCGTCCGTAACGACCCGCTCTATAAAACTATCACACTAGTTAACCCCTTCAGTGAACACCGCAAAAAAAAAAAAAAAACAAGGCAAAAAACAACGCTTTATTATCATACAGGCGAACAAAAAGTAGAATAACACGCGATCAACATGACGGATATAAATAACCATGGTACCGCTGAAAACGTCATCTTGTCCCGCAAAAAAAAAGCCGCCATACAGCATCATCAGCAGAAAAATAAAAAAGTTATAGCTCTCAGAATAATGCGATGCAAAAACAATTATTTTTTTATATAAAATAGTTTTTATTGTGTAAAAGCGCCAAAACATAAAAAAATTACATAAATGAGGTATCGCTGTAATCGTACTGACCCGAAGAATAAAACTGCTTTATCCATTTTACCACACGTGGAACGGTATAAACGCCCCCCCTAAAAGAAATTCAGGAATTGCTGGTTTTTGTTCATTCCGCCTCCCAAAAATCGGAATAAAAAGCGATCAAAAAATGTCATCTGCCCGAAAATGTTACCAATAAAAACATCAACTCGTCCCACAAAAAACAAGACCTCATATGACTGTGGGCCAAAATATGGATAAATTATAGCTCTCAAAATGTGGTGATGCAAAAACTATTTTTTGCAATAAAAAGCATCTTTTAGTGTGTGACAGCTGCCAATCATAAAAATCCGCCAAAAAAACGCTATAAAAGTAAATCAAACCCCCCTTCATCACCCCCTTAGTTAGGGAAAAATAATAAAATGTAAAAAAATGTATTTATTTCCATTTTCCCATTAGGGCTAGGGTTAGGGCTAGGGTTAGGGCTAGGGTTAGGGCTAGGGTTAGGGTTAGGGTTAGGGCTAGGGCTAGGGTTAGGGTTAGGGTTGGGGTTAGGGTTTCAGTTATAATTGGGGGTTTCCACTGTTTAGGCACATCAGGGGCTCTCCAAACGCGACATGGCGTCCGATCTCAATTCCAGCCAATTCTGCTTTGAAAAAGTAAAACAGGGATCCTTCCCTTCCGAGTTTTCCTGTGTGCCCAAACAGTGGTTCCCCCCAACATATGGGGTATCAGCGTTCTCAGGACAAGTTGGACAACAACTTTTGGGGTCCAATTTGTCCTGTTACCCTTGGGAAAATAAAAGCATAGGGGATAAAATATCATTTTCGTGGAAAAAAAAATTTTTTTATTTTCACCGCTCTGCGTTATAAACTGTAGTGAAACACTTGTTGGTTCAAAGCTCTAACAACACATCTAGATAAGTTCCTTGGGGGGTCTAGTTTCCAATATGGGGTCACTTGTGGGGGGTTTCTACTGTTTAGGTACATCAGGGGCTCTGCAAATGCAACATGACGCCTGCAGACCAATCCATCTAAGTCTGCATTTCAAATGGCGCTCCTTCCCTTCCGAGCTCTGCCGTGCACCCAAACAGTGGTTCCCCCCAACATATGGGGTATCAGCGTTCTCAGGACAAGTTGGACAACAACTTTTGGGGTCCAATTTGTCCTGTTACCCTTGGGAAAATGAAAGCATAGGGGATAAAATATCATTTTCGTGGAAAAAAATATATTTTTTATTTTCAGGGCTCTGCGTTATAAACTGTAGTGAAACACTTGTTGGTTCAAAGCTCTCACAACACATCTAGATAAGTTCCTTGGGGGGTCTAGTTTCCAATATGGGGTCATTTGTGGGTAGTTTCTACTGTTTAGGTACATCAGGGGCTCTGCAAATGCAACATGACACCTGCAGTCCATTCCATCTAAGTCTGCATTTTAAACGGTGCTCCTTCCCTTCCGAGCTCTGCCATGCACTCAAACGGTGGTTCCCCCCCACATGTGGGGTATCAGCGTACTCAGGACAAATTGGACAATAACATTTGTGGTCCACTATCTCCTGTTACCCTTGGGAGAAAAAAAAATTGCGGGCTAAAACATCATTTTGTGGAAAGAAAAAATGATTTTTTAATTTTCACAATGCTACATTCTAAACTTTAGTGAAACAATTGGGGGTTAAAAGTGCTCACCACACATCTAGATAAGTTCCTTAGGGGGTCTTCTTTCCAAAATGGGGTCACTTGTGGGGGGTTTCCACTGTTAAGGCACGTCAGGGGCTCTCCAAATGCGACATGGCGTCCGATCTCAATTCCAGCCAATTTTGCATTGAAAAGTCAAATGGCGCTCCTTCCTTTCCGAGCTCTGCCATGCGCTCAAACAGTGGTTTATCCCTATATATGAAGTATCGACGTACTCAGGACAAATTGCAAAACAACTTTTGGGGTCCAATTTATCCTTTTACCCTTGGGAAAATAAAAAATTTGGGGCAAAAAGATCATTTTTTGTGAAAATTAAATATAATTTTTTTTTTACGGCTCTACATTATAAACTTCTGTGAAGCACTTGGAGGTTCAAAGTGCTCACCACACATCTAGATTAGTTCCTTAGGGGGTCTACTTTCCAAAATGGTGTCACTTGTGGGGGTTTCCACTGTTTAGGCACATCAGGGGCTCTCCAATCGTGACATGGGCTCCGATCTCAATTCCAGCAAATCTCGCATTGAAAAGTCAAATGGCGCTCCTTCCCTTCCGAGCTCTGCCATGTGCCCAAACAGTGGTTTACCCCCACATATGGGGTATCAGCGTACTCAGGACAAATTGTACAACGTCTTTTGTGGTCCAATTTCTCCTGTTACCCTTGGTAAAATGAAACAAATTGGACCTGAAGTAAAAATTTTGTGAAAAAAAAGTTAAATGTTCAATTTTTTTAAACATTCAAAAAATTCCTGTGAAGCACCTGAAGGGTTAATAAACTTTTTGAATGTGGTTTTGAGTACCTTGAGGGGTGCAGTTTTTAGAATGGTGTCACTTTTGGGCATTTTCTGTCATATAGACCCTTCAAAGTCACTTCAAGTGTGAGGTGGTCCGTAAAAAAATGGTTTTGTAAATTTTGTTGCAAAAATGAGAAATCGCTGGTCAACTTTTAACCCTTATAACGTCCTAACAAAAAAAAATTATGTTTCCAAAATTGTGCTGATGTAAAGCAGACATGTGGGAAATGTTGTTTATTAACTATATTATGTGATATAACTCTCTAATTTAAGGGCATAAAAACTAAGAGTTTGAAAATTGCTAAATTTTCATAATTTCCGACAAATTTTTGTTTTTTTCACAAATAAATGCAAGTCGTATCGAAGAAGTTTTACCACTATCATGAAGTACAATATGTCACGAGAAAACAATGTCAGAATCACCAGGATCCGTTGAAGCGTTTCAGAGTTATGACCTCATAAAGTGACAGTGGTCAGAATTGTAAAAATTGGCCCTGTCACTTAGGTGAAAACAGGCTTTGGGGTGAAGGGGTTAAAGAGAAAATCAGACAAACTGAACATTTTGCAGTGGCCTCTTGATTTATACCATAGCTGTATAACAAAATATTGAGATGAACTTTTGTTAATGATCAAATACTTATTTTCCACCATAATTTGCAAAATAAATCTTGCCAAATCAGACAAGGTGATTTTCTGGATTTGTTTTCTCATTACAGGCATCTCTCATCTTTTTAAGTGGGAGAACTTGCACAATTGGTGGTTGTCTAAATACTTTTTTCCCCACTGTATTTTGAGAGCTGTAACTTTTTTATTTTTTGCTGAATGAGCCATAAAAGGGCTTGTTTTTTGTGGGACAGTTTGATGTTTACATTTATACCATTTTTGTTTACATTTTACTTTTTGATCTCTTTTTATTCACTTTTTTGTCAGTCAGTATGATGAGAAAGCAACATTTTTGGCGTGTTTTTATTTTTTATACATCGTTTATCAAACAGAATGAATGACATGCCAGTTTTATAAAGCAGGTTATTCAAGAAGCAGTGATACCAATTATGTGCACTTTTTTTGTTTATTTTTGTATTATCAGAAACGCTGCATTTTGAGTGGCAAAATGGAATTTCGTGATGTGTGGGTTTCTTTGTTTTTTTTTTAACTTTTTTACATGTACAGCAGTGTGTGAGAGCAGTCGGTGTCTCACTGACTGCCTGTGAGACTGAGTTAAGTGCTGCATCTCACAGACTACTATACCCTGAGATTATCACATGACCTCAGGGTAAATTGGTAACCATAGTGAACAGCAATTCTCATTGTGGGGGTCCGATATTTATGGGGGTCTTGTAACAATTTAAATACCGCTGTTTTGATTGACAGCAGTATTTATGGGGTTATTCGGCCCCAATCATTCTCAAAACCGTCCAGGGCTGATGCTGCAGCTAACACCAGCTGGAATCGCTGACGCCCAATGGCACTATTCACTTAATCCCTATCATTGTTTTAAAATGGCAATGAGGGAATAAGTACCCTTAACGACCGCTGTTTTAATGCATATCGGTGGTCGTGAAGGAGTTAAGTAAAGGTCACTCCTTTTGCCATTTTCAGCACTTTAATTGTATTCAAATGTTTTGGGATCTAAATTAGTTCATAATATTGCCATTAGTACTTTCACTATTATTACAAACTAGCTGAAGAGCCCGGCGTTGCCTGGGCATTGTAAATATCTGTGGTTAGTGATAGCACCTCACTTCTCTTATTTTCCCATCACGCCTCTCATTTTCCCCCTCACTCCTCTTATTCCCCCTAACACTTGTTATTTCGACCTCACATCTGTCATTTTCCGATCACTCCACTATTTTCCCTCACTCCTCTCATTTTGCACTCACACCTTTTCATTTTCACCTCACACCCCTCATTTTGACCTCACACCTCTCATTTTCCCCTCAGTATATACATGTTTGTCATCTCCCTTGTATATAGTATATACCTGTATGCCATCTCCCCTGCAAATGGTATATACCTGCTGTATGTCATCTCCTCCTGCATATTGTATATACCTATGTGTCATCTCCTCCTGTATATAGTATATACCTGTATGCCATCTATTCTGTATATACTATATACCTGTATGTAATCTCCTCCTATATATAGTACATACCTGTATGTCATCTCCTGTATATAGTATATACCTGTATGTCATCTCCCCTGTATATAGTATATACCTGCTGTATGTCATCTCCTCCTCTATATACCTATGTGTCATCTCCTCTTTTATATAGTATATACCTGTATGTCATCTCCTCCTGTATACAGTATATACGTGTGTCATCTCCTCCTGTATATAGTATGTACCAGTATGTCATCTCCTCCTGTATATAGTATATACCTGTGTCATCTCCTCCTGTATATAGTATATACCTGTGTGTCATCTGCTCCTGTATATAGTATATATCGGTGTGTCATCTCCTCCTGTATATAATATATACGTGTGTCATCTCCCCTGTATATAGTATATACCTGTGTGTCATCTCCTCCTGCATATAGTATATACGTGTGTCATCTCCTCCTGTATATATTATATATCTGTGTGTCATCTCCTCCTGTATATAGTATGTACCTGTGTGTCATCTCCTCCTGTATATAGTATATACCGGTGTGTCATCTCCTCCTGTATATAGTATATACCTGTGTGTCATCTCCTCTGTATATAGTATATACCTGTGTGTCATCTCCTCTGTATATAGTATATACCTGTGTGTCATCTCCCTTGTATATTTTATATATGTGTGTGTCATCTCCTCCTGTATATAGTATATACCTGTGTGTCATCTCCTCCTGTATATAGTATATATCTGTATGTCATCTCCTCCTGTATTAGACCACATTCACACGTTATTTGGTCAGTATTTTTACCTCAGTATTTGTAAGCTAAATTGGCAGCCTGATAAATCCCCAACCAACAGGAAGCCCTCCCCCCTGGCAGTATATATTAGCTCACACATACACATAATAGACAGGTCTTGTGACTGACAGCTGCCGTATGTCCTATACGGTACATTTGTTGCTGTTGTAGTTTGTCTGCTTATTAATCAGATTTTTATTTTTGAAGGATAATACCAGACTTGTGTGTGTTTTAGGGCGAGTTTCATGTGTCAAGTTGTGTGTTGAGTTGCATGTGGCTACATGCATGTAGCGACTTTTGTGAGATGAGTTTTGTGTGGCAACATGCGTGTAGCAACTTTGTGTCGAGTTGCATGTGACAGGTCAGTGTAGCAAGTTGAGTGCAGCAAGTTTTGCGCATGGCGAGTTTTGCACGTGGCGAGTTTTATGTGTGGTGCGTTTTGAGTATGTGCAAGTTTTGTGTGAGGCAACTTTAGCATGTGTTGCAACTTTTGTGCATGTGGCAATTTTTCCGCATGTGCAAGTTTTGCATGTGGCGAGTTTTCCATGAGGTGAGTTTTGCACGTGTGGCGAGTTTTGCGTGAGCCTAGTTTTGCATGTGGCGACTTTTGCGCGTGGTGAGTTTTGTGTTTCGACTTTTATGTGGCGAGGTTGGTGTGTGTGTGGTGAAATGTGTGCTGAGGGTGGTATATGTGTTCAAGCACGTGCTAGTGTGTGGCGCATTTTGTGTGTGTGTGTTCATAACCCCGTGTGTGGTGAGTATCCCATGTCGGGGCCCCACCTTAGCAACTGTACTGTATATACTCTTTGGCGCCATCGCTCTCACTCTTTAAGGCCCCCTTGTTCACATCTGGCAGCTGTCAATTTGCCTCCAACACTTTTCCTTTCACTTTTTCCCCATTATGTAGATAGGGGCAAAATTGTTTGGTGAATTGGAATGCTTGGGGTTAAAATTTCCCCTCACAACATAGCCTAAGACGCTCTCGGGGTCCAGATGTGTGACTGTGGAAAATTTTGTGGCTGTAGCTGCGACGGTGCAGATGCCAATCCCGGACATACATACATACATACATACATACACACACACATTCAGCTTTATATATTAGATGATGAGTGAACATGAAATGGATATTCAGTTCATAGAATATGTGGTTAATTTGAGTGTGGAGGATTCAAGTAACTAACCTAAAAGCAACATCCGTTTATGTCTTTAAAAAGTAAATGTTCATAGATTAAGAAATATGGCAATAAAGTCCTAAGTGACCTAAACTCTGATATGGGAAAAACAAAACATTTCTAAGAAATCCAGCTACACAACTCAATGTTCTCTAAAGACTAAGGCTGTGTGCACACGGTGCATTTTTGGTACATTTTCTTTATGTTTTCTACTCTCGGAATTGGGCCAGAAATGCTATTGAATCCTTATGCCAGCTAGTTCAGTGAGAATCCTGAAGCGCTCTGCACATGATCAGTAATTTTTATTATGTATACTCCTCCTCACATGTAAAGCGCCATGGAATAAATGGTGCTATAATAATAATAATAATAATAATAATAATTTTATTATACAAACCATAAAAACATATACAGTGGGGCAAAAAAGTATTTAGTCAGTCAGCAATAGTGCAAGTTCCACCACTTAAAAAGATGAGAGGCGTCTGTAATTTACATCATAGGTAGACCTCAACTATGGGAGACAAACTGAGAAAAAAAAATCCAGAAAATCACATTGTCTGTTTTTTTAACATTTTATTTGCATATTATGGTGGAAAATAAGTATTTGGTCAGAAACAAACAATCAAGATTTCTGGCTCTCACAGACCTGTAACTTCTTCTTTAAGAGTCTCCTCTTTCCTCCACTCATTACCTGTAGTAATGGCACCTGTTTAAACTTGTTATCAGTATAAAAAGACACCTTTGCACACCCTCAAACAGTCTGACTCCAAACTCCACTATGGTGAAGACCAAAGAGCTGTCAAAGGACACCAGAAACAAAATTGTAGCCCTGCACCAGGCTGGGAAGACTGAATCTGCAATAGCCAACCAGCTTGGAGTGAAGAAATCAACAGTGGGAGCAATAGTTAGAAAATGGAAGACATACAAGACCACTGATAATCTCCCTCGATCTGGGGCTCCACCTAAAATCCCACCCCGTGGGGTCAGAATGATCACAAGAACGGTGAGCAAAAATCCCAGAACCACGCGGGGGGACCTAGTGAATGAACTGCAGAGAGCTGGGACCAATGTAACAAGGCCTACCATAAGTGACACACTACGCCACCATGGACTCAGATCCTGCAGTGCCAGACGTGTCCCACTGCTTAAGCCAGTACATGTCCGGGCCCGTCTGAAGTTTGCTAGAGAGCATTTGGATGATCCAGAGGAGTTTTGGGAGAATGTCCTATGGTCTGATGAAACCAAACTGGAACTGTTTGGTAGAAACACAACTTGTCGTGTTTGGAGGAAAAAGAATACTGAGTTGCATTCATCAAACACCATACCTACTGTAAAGCATGGTGGTGGAAACATCATGCTTTTCGGCTGTTTCTCTGCAAAGGGGCCAGGACGACTGATCCGGGTACATGAAAGAATGAATGGGGCCATGTATCGTGAGATTTTGAGTGCAAACCTCCTTCCATCAGCAAGGGCATTGAAGATGAAACGTGGCTGGGTCTTTCAACATGACAATGATCCAAAGCACACCGCCAGGGCAACGAAGGAGTGGCTTCGTAAGAAGCATTTCAAGGTCCTGGAGTGGCCTAGCCAGTCTCCAGATCTCAACCCTATAGAAAACCTTTGGAGGGAGTTGAAAGTCCGTGTTGCCAAGCGAAAAGCCAAAAACATCACTGCTCTAGAGGAGATCTGCATGGAGAAATGGGCCAACATACCAACAACAGTGTGTGGCAACCTTGTGAAGACTTACAGAAAACGTTTGACCTCTGTCATTGCCAACAAAGGATATATTACAAAGTATTGAGATGAAATTTTGTTTCTGACCAAATACTTATTTTCCACCATAATATGCAAATAAAATGTTAAAAAAACAGACAATGTGATTTTCTGGATTTTTTTTTCTCAGTTTGTCTCCCATAGTTGAGGTCTACCTATGATGTAAATTACAGACGCCTCTCATCTTTTTAAGTGGTGGAACTTGCATTATTGCTGACTGACTAAATACTTTTTTGCCCCACTGTACATAACATAATATATTTGTTAAAAGTGAGGAAAAACCACAGATGAGGTAACTTGGTCGAAAGCCTAGCCATATATAGTGTATAGTTAATTTACAAAATGGCAAAGACTGCACAGATTTACAAAGATGGCAAAGTATGAGTAATACAGAAGTTTTGAAAACTGGCAATGATAACAACACAACATGCCTTATAATAATTTACATTCACTATATAGGTGAGAAGTCAGGTAATCGATTTGTAAATCTAGTATTATACCACTCACACATATCTTATAAGGTATAAAAATAAGTATAGTTTCCTCATACACATGCCAAAGCTAAGAGCTTGAATTCACCATCTCCAATCTGTTGGCCATGGAAATCCAGCCTTTCCGCCTGGTGGATACAGACAGTTTCAGAAAGTTGATGGCTGTTGCAGTACCCCAGTACCAATTGCCCAGGCACCATTACTTCTCTAAGAAAGCTGCTACACGAGCATGTCGCTGACAACATCACCCGTTCCCAGAAAAAAAATCTATGTCTGCCAGGACAGATTCAGATGATTACATTTCAAAAACCTGACCTGCACATCCAAACATAGACTGAGTGTGAACAGGTGCTGAACCCAGAGTCGCCAACTCGTATATAGTCAAGTAAATAGGGCAGCACACTGCAGCGCCAAAACATGCAAACTTGAAAACACGAAATTTGAACTGCATTACTGCACTAGAAATATGAAAAATGAGAGCTTTTAGCGCATAAAAATGGCCAATTTTATGTGTACCTCGTAGCCACTTTACGGCATCTCTCTTATACGAGGTCCTACGCTTGACCTACCTCGCTGAGAATAAACGTCTCCATCTGAATGGGTACATGTGAAACCTCTTCTTGGACTCAAATTCTCTCTCTCTGTGGAGGGGTATTGGACCTACTATAATTAAAACACCTGAAGCTAGGAGGCGGGGAGTGCACGATCAGAAGGCTAGAGAATACATTTCAAAAACCTGACCTGCACATCCAAACATAGACTAAGTGTGAACAGGTGCTGAACCCAGAGTCGCCAACTCGTATATAGTTAAGTAAATAGGGCAGCACACTGCAGCGCCAAAACATGCAAACTTGAAAACACGAAATTTGAACTGCATTACTGCACTAGAAATGTGAAAAATGAGAGCTTTTAGCGCATAAAAATGGCCAATTTTATGTGTACCTCGTAGCCACTTTACGGCATCTCTCTTATACGAGGTCCTACGCTTGACCTACCTCGCTGAGAATAAACGTCTCCATCTGAATGGGTACATGTGAAACCTCTTCTTGGACTCAAATTCTCTCTCTCTGTGGAGGGGTATTGGACCTACTATAATTAAAACACCTGAAGCTAGGAGGCGGGGAGTGCACGATCAGAAGGCTAGAGAATACATTTCAAAAACCTGACCTGCACATCCAAACATAGACTGAGTGTGAACAGGTGCTGAACCCAGAGTCACCAACTCGTATATAGTCAAGTAAATAGGGCAGCACACTGCAGCGCCAAAACATGCAAACTTGAAAACACGAAATTTGAACTGCATTACTGCACTAGAAATATGAAAAATGAGAGCTTTTAGCGCATAAAAATGGCCAATTTTATGTGTACCTCGTAGCCACTTTACGGCATCTCTCTTATACGAGGTCCTACGCTTGACCTACCTCGCTGAGAATAAACGTCTCCATCTGAATGGGTACATGTGAAACCTCTTCTTGGACTCAAATTCTCTCTCTCTGTGGAGGGGTATTGGACCTACTATAATTAAAACACCTGAAGCTAGGAGGCGGGGAGTGCACGATCAGAAGGCTAGAGAATACATTTCAAAAACCTGACCTGCACATCCAAACATAGACTGAGTGTGAACAGGTGCTGAACCCAGAGTCGCCAACTCGTATACAGTCAAGTAAATAGGGCAGCACACTGCAGCGCCAAAACATGCAAACTTGAAAACATGAAATTTGAACTGCATTACTGCACTAGAAATATGAAAAATGAGAGCTTTTAGCGCATAAAAATGGCCAATTTTATGTGTACCTCGTAGCCACTTTACGGCATCTCTCTTATACGAGGTCCTACGCTTGACCTACCTCGCTGAGAATAAACGTCTCCATCTGAATGGGTACATGTGAAACCTCTTCTTGGACTCAAATTCTCTCTCTCTGTGGAGGGGTATTGGACCTACTATAATTAAAACACCTGAAGCTAGGAGGCGGGGAGTGCACGATCAGAAGGCTAGAGAATACATTTCAAAAACCTGACCTGCACATCCAAACATAGACTGAGTGTGAACAGGTGCTGAACCCAGAGTCGCCAACTCGTATATAGTCAAGTAAATAGGGCAGCACACTGCAGCGCTAAGTATAGTTTCCTCATACACATGCCAAAGCTAAGAGCTTGAATTCACCATCTCCAATCTGTTGGCCATGGAAATCCAGCCTTTCCGCCTGGTGGATACAGACAGTTTCAGAAAGTTGATGGCTGTTGCAGTACCCCAGTACCAATTGCCCAGGCACCATTACTTCTCTAAGAAAGCTGCTACACGAGCATGTCGCTGACAACATCACCCGTTCCCAGAAATAAAATCTATGTCTGCCAGGACAGATTCAGATGATTGGCATGCACTCTGTCAGTTGACCAGGTAAAGGTCTAACAGGGAACATGACACCAGAAATCTTGAAGTAAGAGAAACTCACCGCGCACTCTTTCATAAGTGCAAAAGTTTATTCGTGAGAGCAGGTAACAACAAAATTATAGCTCTGAGTATTGAGCAACAAAGTTATTGAGCAACAGAGTTAAGACATTTGGACCACAGCAGGGTCTTTTTTGCTAAAGGTACCTTCACACTGAACAACTTTACAACGAGAACGACAGCGATCCGTGACGTTGCAGCGTCCTGGATAGCGATCTCGTTGTGTTTGACACGCAGCAGCGATCAGGATCCTGCTGTGACATCGCTGGTCGTCGCTGGAAGTCTGGAACTTTATTTGGTCGTCAAGTCAGCATGATTTGTCATGTTTGACAGCAAAAGCAACGATGCCTGCAATGTTTCTTCATGGAGCTAACAACCAGCGAGAACGATAAATACGTCACTGGATCGCTCCTGCATCGTTCTGCTGTTGCCGGTGTTTGACGTCTCTATAGCGACCTAAACAGCGACGCTCCAGCGATCGGATCGTTGTCTATATCGCTGCAGCGTCGCTTTATGTGATGGTACCTTAAGTTGCTGCAAAGAGAGAAGAGTAAAATGAGTCAATGTAAACAAAAAGAGAATATCCATGAAACAATGTGACAATAAGTTGAGATAACCCACCTGGTATATACAGTTTGGATTCTTGCTGTACACATCATTCGGATAAATGAGTCATCAGTCAGGGCAGTGGGGTACTCGGTACCGGGTTCGGTACTTAAAGGGACATGTCTCTGCTGCGGTAACCCGGTCCGTGGCCCTGGGCGCCCATGTTAAAGGGACGGTCTTTAAAGGGATTTGTAATAAATGTTCGTGATGCCACCTGTGGTATTCGGTCAGGGATGACCAACGTTGCTTAAAGGGGTCCTCTGGGGTGATGTTATGGCAGCCAGATAGTATAACTTCCCACAGTTGAAGTTGGTCCCCAGGGCTCCTGATGAATAGATTGAGGATGGTGAGTGATGCAGTACAGAATGAAGGACACAGTTGTACAGTCTTTTTACCTGGGTTACTGATGGTAGCAGGTAGCCACAGTCCAGCGCACCAGATCACAGGGACAGGCAGGATCCAGCTGGCTTGGAAGCGAGTTCAGAGTCCAGCTTTATCAGGTGGAGTTAAAAGCCTTCCTTCTAGCGCTGTGTTGTTGTAGTCCCTTACTGCCTATGGCTTTGCAGCAAGGACCTCTCAGTTACATAGTAACATAGTAACATAGTAACATAGTTAGTAAGGCCAAAAAAAGACATTTGTCCATCCAGTTCAGCCTATATTCCATCATAAACAATCCCCAGATCTACGTCCTTCTACAGAACCTAATAATTGTATGATACAATATTGTTCTGCTCCAGGAAGACATCCAGGCCTCTCTTGAACCCCTCGACTGAGTTCGCCATCACCACCTCCTCAGGCAAGCAATTCCAGATTCTCACTGCCCTAACAGTAAAGAATCCTCTTCTATGTTGGTGGAAAAACCTTCTCTCCTCCAGACGCAAAGAATGCCCCCTTGTGCCCGTCACCTTCCTTGGTATAAACAGATCCTCAGCGAGATATTTGTATTGTCCCCTTATATACTTATACATGGTTATTAGATCGCCCCTCAGTCGTCTTTTTTCTAGACTAAATAATCCTAATTTCGCTAATCTATCTGGGTATTGTAGTTCTCCCATCCCCTTTATTAATTTTGTTGCCCTCCTTTGTACTCTCTCTAGTTCCATTATATCCTTCCTGAGCACCGGTGCCCAAAACTGGACACAGTACTCCATGTGCGGTCTAACTAGGGATTTGTACAGAGGCAGTATAATGCTCTCATCATGTGTATCCAGACCTCTTTTAATGCACCCCATGATCCTGTTTGCCTTGGCAGCTGCTGCCTGGCACTGGCTGCTCCAGGTAAGTTTATCATTAACTAGGATCCCCAAGTCCTTCTCCCTGTCAGATTTACCTAGTGGTTTCCCATTCAGTGTGTAATGGTGATATTGATTCCTTCTTCCCATGTGTATAACCTTACATTTATCATTGTTAAACCTCATCTGCCACCTTTCAGCCCAAGTTTCCAACTTATCCAGATCCATCTGTAGCAGAATACTATCTTCTCTTGTATTAACTGCTTTACATAGTTTTGTAGTTTTGTAAAAAAAGAAAAGGGCACACAGCAACAAGTGACAGCAAAAAGTACAGCCAAGAAGCAACGAAGAGTGGTGGTGGTGGGAGACTCACTACTGAGAGGCACAGAAGCAGCCATCTGCAGACCGGACATAACTGCAAGAGAAGTATGCTGCCTTCCAGGTGCGATGATCAAGGATGTGACCGATAGGATACCAAAGCTCTTCAGCTCCAAGGACGTCCACCCATTTCTTCTGATACATGTTGGCACCAATGACACGGCAAGGAAGGACCTACCGACAATCTGCAACGACTTTGAAGAGTTGGGGAAGAAAGTAAAGGAACTGGATGCACAGGTAGTTTTTTCTTCTATCCTTCCAGTAGACGGGCATGGCACCAGGAGATGGAACAGGATCCTTGATGCAAACAACTGGCTAAGACGATGGTGCAGACAACAAGGATTCAGATTCCTGGACCACGGTGTGAATTACTGGTACGATGGACTCCTCGCCAGAGATGGACTACACCTCAACAAACCTGGGAAACACACATTCGCCAGAAGACTCGCTACACTCATCAGGAGGGCGTTAAACTAGAAGAAGAGGGGACGGGAAGAAAAACATTAGACTTGAACAAAGAAGACCCAGGAAAACATACTCAGATGGGAGGTAAGAACATTTCTAAAACAATCCACAGCGAGGAGATTGGAACAAAACAAAATCCTCTAAACTGCATGCTCGCAAACGCCAGAAGCCTGACAAACAAGATGGAAGAACTAGAAGCAGAAATATCTACAGGTAACTTTGACATAGTGGGAATAACCGAGACATGGTTAGATGAAAGCTATGACTGGGCAGTTAACTTACAGGGTTACAGTCTGTTTAGAAAGTATCGTAAAAATCGGAGAGGAGGAGGGGTTTGTCTCTATGTAAAGTCTTGTCTAAAGTCCACTTTAAGGGAGGATATTAGCGAAGGAAATGAGGATGTCGAGTCCATATGGCTCGAAATTCATGGAGGGAAAAATGGTAACAAAATTCTCATTGGGGTCTGTTACAAACCCCCAAATATAACAGAAACCATGGAAAGTCTACTTCTAAAGCAGATAGATGAAGCTGCAACCCATAATGAGGTCCTGGTTATGGGGGACTTTAACTACCCGGATATTAACTGGGAAACAGAAACCTGTGAAACCCATAAAGGCAACAGGTTTCTGCTAATAACCAAGAAAAATTATCTTTCACAATTGGTGCAGAATCCAACCAGAGGAGCAGCACTTTTAGACCTAATACTATCTAATAGACCTGACAGAATAACAAATCTGCAGGTGGTCGGGCATCTAGGAAATAGCGACCACAATATTGTACAGTTTCACCTGTCTTTCACTAGGGGGACTTGTCAGGGAGTCACAAAAACACTGAACTTTAGGAAGGCAAAGTTTGACCAGCTTAGAGATGCCCTTAATCTGGTAGACTGGGACAATATCCTCAGAAATAAGAATACAGATAATAAATGGGAAATGTTTAAGAACATCCTAAATAGGCAGTGTAAGCGGTTTATACCTTGTGGGAATAAAAGGACTAGAAATAGGAAAAACCCAATGTGGCTAAACAAAGAAGTAAGACAGGCAATTAACAGTAAAAAGAAAGCATTTGCACTACTAAAGCAGGATGGCACCACTGAAGCTCTAAAAAACTATAGGGAGAAAAATACTTTATCTAAAAAACTAATTAAAGCTGCCAAAAAGGAAACAGAGAAGCACATTGCTAAGGAGAGTAAAACTAATCCCAAACTGTTCTTCAACTATATCAATAGTAAAAGAATAAAAACTGAAAATGTAGGCCCCTTAAAAAATAGTGAGGAAAGAATGGTTGTAGATGACGAGGAAAAAGCTAACATATTAAACACCTTCTTCTCCACGGTATTCACGGTGGAAAATGAAATGCTAGGTGAAATCCCAAGAAACAATGAAAACCCTATATTAAGGGTCACCAATCTAACCCAAGAAGAGGTGCAAAATCGGCTAAATAAGATTAAAATAGATAAATCTCCGGGTCCGGATGGCATACACCCACGAGTACTAAGGGAACTAAGTAATGTAATAGATAAACCATTATTTCTTATTTTTAGGGACTCTATAGCGACAGGATCTGTTCCGCAGGACTGGCGCATAGCAAATGTGGTGCCAATATTCAAAAAGGGCTCTAAAAGTGAACCTGGAAATTATAGGCCAGTAAGTCTAACCTCTATTGTTGGTAAAATATTTGAAGGGTTTCTGAGGGATGTTATTCTGGATTATCTCAATGAGAATAACTGTTTAACTCCATATCAGCATGGGTTTATGAGAAATCGCTCCTGTCAAACCAATCTAATCAGTTTTTATGAAGAGGTAAGCTATAGGCTGGACCACGGTGAGTCATTGGACGTGGTATATCTCGATTTTTCCAAAGCGTTTGATACCGTGCCGCACAAGAGGTTGGTACACAAAATGAGAATGCTTGGTCTGGGGGAAAATGTGTGTAAATGGGTTAGTAACTGGCTTAGTGATAGAAAGCAGAGGGTGGTTATAAATGGTATAGTCTCTAACTGGGTCGCTGTGACCAGTGGGGTACCGCAGGGGTCAGTATTGGGACCTGTTCTCTTCAACATATTCATTAATGATCTGGTAGAAGGTTTACACAGTAAAATATCGATATTTGCAGATGATACAAAACTATGTAAAGCAGTTAATACAAGAGAAGATAGTATTCTGCTACAGATGGATCTGGATAAGTTGGAAACTTGGGCTGAAAGGTGGCAGATGAGGTTTAACAATGATAAATGTAAGGTTATACACATGGGAAGAAGGAATCAATATCACCATTACACACTGAATGGGAAACCACTAGGTAAATCTGACAGGGAGAAGGACTTGGGGATCCTAGTTAATGATAAACTTACCTGGAGCAGCCAGTGCCAGGCAGCAGCTGCCAAGGCAAACAGGATCATGGGGTGCATTAAAAGAGGTCTGGATACACATGATGAGAGCATTATACTGCCTCTGTACAAATCCCTAGTTAGACCGCACATGGAGTACTGTGTCCAGTTTTGGGCACCGGTGCTCAGGAAGGATATAATGGAACTAGAGAGAGTACAAAGGAGGGCAACAAAATTAATAAAGGGGATGGGAGAACTACAATACCCAGATAGATTAGCGAAATTAGGATTATTTAGTCTAGAAAAAAGACGACTGAGGGGCGATCTAATAACCATGGATAAGTATATAAGGGGACAATACAAATATCTCGCTGAGGATCTGTTTATACCAAGGAAGGTGACGGGCACAAGGGGGCATTCTTTGCGTCTGGAGGAGAGAAGGTTTTTCCACCAACATAGAAGAGGATTCTTTACTGTTAGGGCAGTGAGAATCTGGAATTGCTTGCCTGAGGAGGTGGTGATGGCGAACTCAGTCGAGGGGTTCAAGAGAGGCCTGGATGTCTTCCTGGAGCCGAACAATATTGTATCATACAATTATTAGGTTCGGTAGAAGGACGTAGATCTGGGGATTTATTATGATGGAATATAGGCTGAACTGGATGGACAAATGTCTTTTTTCGGCCTTACTAACTATGTTACTATGTATCATCTGCAAATATCGATATTTTACTGTGTAAACCTTCTACCAGATCATTAATGAATATGTTGAAGAGAACAGGTCCCAATACTGACCCCTGCGGTACCCCACTGGTCACAGCGACCCAGTTAGAGACTATACCATTTATAACCACCCTCTGCTTTCTATCACTAAGCCAGTTACTAACCCATTTACACACATTTTCCCCCAGACCAAGCATTCTCATTTTGTGTACCAACCTCTTGTGCGGCACGGTATCAAACGCTTTGGAAAAATCGAGATTATCTCTGTCCTTTCTGTAAGTGGGACACAAACCCATATGACAGGTGACTCAAGCCTTTTTGCAGGGTCTCTATCACGACCCGGCTCTATTTGTGTCACTTTGTCTCCTGGGTGTTAGGGCAAACAGGTGATATATAATCCAGCTGTGCTGACCTGTTCTGCTATGTGTCTTAGAGTCCCACAAATGCCTCGGTCTTCCGGCTACCGGTGTCTGTGCTCAATCAGGGATGTAGCCCACTTAATACTAACTATGCAACACAGTGGAAAATAGCAGAGATCTGCAGCATGTACTTGCAATGATGTTAAAACACCCAGGTGCTTGCTTTTTACTCTCCCTCCTAACAAAGAACTGACGTTCACAATCTTCGGCTCTTTAAAGAGCTTATTGGAATAAATAATGCTCCTTTAAAGCTCTTATCACTCTCCCTATGCTCACACTTCGCTCTCCCTACTCTGCTTCAGGCTGCAATGTGTGCAAGATGGTGCAGGCAGCCTTTAAATATCCCCTATAACGCTGTAAGGCTAGCTAATCACAGTAATGCTACACCAAAGATGGCACCGGCTTGGCATGGCAGCCCAGCATCTTCATTGGCTGCAGATAAAGCAACAAACATGCTGGGCGGGTCACTCCAATATACCGAGGCGAATTATACCAAATTACTCGCCGAGTAACAAATAGCATACTATTCGTGAGAGTAACGAATAGTGCCAAATGTGTTCAAACATCACTTATAACTATCCCTCATTTTCAAGATCGGGATTTACTGGTATCCGTGTTTTCTTCATTTTTTTGGAGGCTTTTTGCTGAATTTTTATCACATTTTCAATAAATATTTGTCTTTACCATGAAGCATTTCATCACTTTATATCTAATAGCTCTGATGCTCTCTACTGTAGTACAGATATTGGTTGTTTTTATATAGTCTGAATCAATGTGGGTGCTTAGTCTGGGGTCTGAATCAATGTAGAGTCCAGACTGAGGCCAGAATAATGTTGGAGCATCTAAATTCATCTGAGGGTCTAAATCTGGTGTAATGATGTGCAAGCCCAGTATGAGGTGTTAAAGAGGTTGTCCACTACCCTAACTCAGCTACTGTTTCTGCCACAAATGTCTAAGGATAAGTGCCCTAAAGAACCCTATTTGCTTCTTGTTCCATGGTAGTACCTCTGCTGTAACAGTCATTACTTCCTCTTAAGAAATTTGTGATCTTTTCTCATATTTCACATCATCCCTTGCACTGGGTTATACACCAGCAGTAAGCACCCCCATAACTCTTTATAAGCCCCTCACACTCCTTCCTCACACAGCATTCACAAGTTCTCCTGTCCAGGACACTGTGCCAGGCAAATAGCTGATACAGTGCATAGAAGTTACACAAAGTACCAACTACCAGCTCTGGCAAGAAAGAGTATCCCTTAGGCTACGTTCACATTAGCGTTCCGCTAATGTGCATCGCTGTTGCGTCGGCGACGCAGCGGCGACGCGCCCCTATGTTTAACATGGGGGACGCGTGCGTTTTTTTGTTGCGTTTTCCGACACGTGCGTCGTTTCCGATGCTAGCGTCGGACGCAAGAAAATGCAACAAGTTGCATTTTTTGTGCGTTCGATTTTCATCAAAAAACGACGCACGCGTCGCAAAACGCAGCGTTTTTGCGTGCGTTTGCGCGTGTTTTTTTGTGCATCGTGCGTTGCGTCGCCAACGCAGCGGCGCGCAACGCTAATGTGAACGTAGCCTTACTCCCTCTCACTGACTAATCATATACTGTAAAAGGATGGAAGAATGGGTAGATGGATGGATGGGTGCAGGCTCGGACTGACCCATAGGGTAACTGGGGAATCCGCTGGTGGTCCCCAGTGCAGATCTGGGCCCCCAACCCCACTGTATGAGCAGTACTTGACATAATTCAAATGATTCTGTATAGAAAAAAGAAACATCTCATCATTCATTAATCAAACTACCCAGTTTATTATTAGATATAGATATAGGTAAATTTGTGAATGAGGGTCATGTAATATTTGCTTGCAAGTGGGCCCCCAAAGTCAGTGTTACTGGTGGGCTCTTGACACTTCAGTCTGACACTGGATGGATGGATAGATGTAGCGAGAAATGTATGAATGTATGTACTGTATATAATAGAGGAACTACAGCAAAGTAAATATATATAACACCGGATATAGAGCAGGATGTGTGTACATGTATATAAACTCTGCTATATACATACAAATATCTCTAGTATTAAAACCTTACGTTGTGTTAGACGACTTCAGCGTGAATAAAAGTAGAGCAGAACTGTGTCCCTACTGAATCGCCCATCCATGAGAAGCTATATAGATGAAAAGGGGGTGGCCACACTCCTGTTTATACAAAGTACAACAAATTTGCCAGTGGTTGTCTAAGTCGGGACCCAATCCTGTTCTGACCTTATTCACACTAAGTCATTTGACACAAGGTAAGGTTTTAATACTAGAGACAGGAAAGGACCATCCCAATGGGTGCACCTTGTAGTGGTGGGATGGCTTTTATGCCCTATTGATTAGAAAACTTTAGCTAAGTACACTATGTTTTTTTACATGTACTTTTGCTAGTTACTTATTTATTTGCTATAGTCTATTTGCTCATTAATTTTTTTTCTTGTGTTTTGTCTGTTATACGGCAATAGTGTGAACATCCTCTTATACTTTGCAAGTGTACCAGCCTATAGTTAGGCTCATTTCTTTGATTTTGTTAAAACATTGAAAGGGTAGCATTATTAGAATGCTAGTTAAAATTCTTCTGACACATATTATATTAAAGAAATCCATTTTGCAACTTCTTTATTAAGTAGTCATAGAATACTGCATGCATTTGTACTAGTATCTATTAAAACCAGTTTTCTATCCCCTTGAGTTCCAATTAAATGCTTAAGCATCAAATGATATGTTAATTTGTTGCAAAAAATCTAATTAGATGTTAATTGCTCACATAATTTTGAAATAATTAGATTTCATTTACATATTCACAAAAAGTTAACAGTTCTGATGAATTGTTATCTAGTTAAACCATTTACATTTTTTAAAATATTATGTAATATGTTTAATATGAAGCAAAGCAGCATAAAATGTTTCAACCTGTGTCATACTTTGTTTATATCTTTAATTGCATTTTATGTGTATGTTCTACAGAATATTCCATTCTCTCCAATATAAATATGGAAAGGAGCAAGTCTACTGAACCAGTTTTGAAGAAGCAGCAAGATTTGCTTATTAATTTCCAACAAACCGTTAGGGTTGGCGGAACGCACCGAGTATATATATATATATATATGTATATATATATATATATATATATATATATATATATATATGTGTATTTATTAGGTGCGTTCGCAACCCGGGGTCCACCGTGAAGGAGAGGAACCTGCTGCTGGCAAATGGCGGCGCTATATGGCGGTATAAGCGAACTCTGTTAACTCCACAGAGTCGCTAGGAACAAGATGCTGTCCCTTGTTAACCTCACAGAGATACACAGGTACCAACCAGATCAAACTGTGGTCATGTAGTCAGAGAAAACAAACAACTCCTCACCAGAGGTGCCGGTATTCTAGCGGCTTATTTCAGCCAAGGCCCTGAATACACTCATACAATCTCCTCACCGGAGGTACTGGTGTTCTGGGGGCTTATTTCAGTCAAACCCTAACCGCATCCAAACATGGCCACACTGGCGCTGAGCTCATAGACATTGGTTTAATACTAGCGCATGGCCGTGCGGCCATGCGAACCTTTTATAGCTGCAGCAACTTCAGGACCTTCCTAGAGGACCAATGGGAGCTGCTGCAGTATCTGAGTAACTTCAGGACCTTCCTAGAGGACCAATGGGAGCTGCTGCAGTATCTGAGCAACTTCAGGACCTTCCTAGAGGACCATTGGGAGCTGCTGCAGTATCTGAGCATGCGACCCCCGACCTCCAATGAGAGGTCTTACCCTGGGCATGCTCAGAAGAGGAAAAGCAGGACTGTCCCAGAGATGTCTGCTCGCTGCTGACCAGTACTGGCTACAAATGCAGAGCCTGGAAGAACAGTAGTAATCAGTCGCCCAGTATCAGCCTGATTCAGATGCTGGGACCGACATCTTCGCTGAGCAGACTCCACTGCGGCTGGAGAAGAATGGGAGACTGCAGTGGAGGAGGAGTGTACGAGATTCCCCCTGTGCAGAGGTGGGAACTCGACACCTAACACATACTTTGTTAAAGATATATAAAATTATTTAATTCTTAGTCACTGAAGAATATATAAACTTGAATAACTTGTAGGCCATGAGCACACGGTGAGTATTTAACTAAGTTGTCATGGGTTTACGGTGACACAGAGGAGCCAAAAAATCAGAGCATCTGATTTCTCCTACTCCTGCACCTAATAACCTTCATAATAAACTGTGCAGGTTTATTTTAGCAGTGCAGGGGTTAATATGATCAGTTGAGAGTTCCTTGAAGCTTTCCTGCATATAAGGATCTAAACTGTTCACTGTTAGCTACTCCTATATAATCTGAGCCCTGGCTAGCACTCACTGACAGAGTTTGCTTTTGCTGCAAGGGGGAAGGTTGTTGGTTGGTGGTTGTTATTTGAGAAGGCATTTGGTGGATTTATCTATGACTGCTAGCTTTTGGGTGCATGCTAATTTCCCCTCCTTCTCCTACCTTAGTTTTACCCCATCCTCCACTCCCTGGTGCGTTCGTCTGTTGTTTGTCTGAGTATATTTGTATAATTGGCATTGTCCTTTATCCTTGTTTATATTTACCTTGTTAGACTGGTTTGTGTATTACAATACATTACTACTCCCCTCTTCCCTGGGTTTGGGAAGAGTACAGTATGAGGGCTGATTCAGGAGCTAAGGCAAGGTACGTGGCACCAGCATCTTCAATATCAGATGTAATCTGGGGAACCAGGGCGAGCTATGAGCGCCCTTAGCGTTAGGGACTGGAAAGGAGCCCCTAGTCTCAGGACACCCGACAATCAGAATTTGTAAGCCAAAACCAGGAGTTGGTAAATAATGCAGAAGTGCTGCATGTATTTCTATTATACTTTTCCTCTGATTGTCCCACTTCTGGTTTGGGCTTACAAATACTGATTTATGGTGAGTTTTTTATGCGGTGAATTTTCGAAAAAATCAGAGTAACCTATTTTACAGAATTTATACAGAAATGGTGCAGAAAATCTGTAACATCAAAAACTCATCATATACAGAGATAATCTCACACCATGCCAGGGACAAGCCTTACAGCAGCTAAAATCGCTTACTGACATTGTCATCAAGCCAGCAGATAAGGATGAGGGACTTTGTTATATGGCTGATGGAGAAATATGAAAAAGAGGCGTTCAAACAATTGTGAAATAGGAATACGTACATGCTTCTTCCAAATAATCCCTTGTCCATATGCCAAGAAAATATTATGAACATCCTTGAGATTGCATTTGAGAGGGGGATCATTTAAAAAAAAAGACCCTCGATGTACTGACAGTTAGACATCCAATAGTCCCTATCTTCTATCTTCTCTCCAAGGTTCACAAGGGCTCCATCATCCTGCCAGGGCATCCAATTGTCTCTGGCATACGAGGTCTATGTGATGCGATCTTCAAATTATTAAACATTGTTTGTAACCACAAGATGAAACACTGCCCTCCTATGTCAAGGACACTACAGATGTCCTGAGACCCCTAGATGGACTGAATTTAGACTCTGATATGATTCTTGTTACAGCAGATGTCTAATCACATTATACCTGCATATGTCACGAGGATGGCGAGAAAGTGGTGCAGTTTTTTCTGGAATTCAGTCATTTGGATCTCAATACATGGAAGCTTGTGTTGGAGTTGTCATGGTTCATCTTGTCACATACTTTTTTTACCTTCAAAGATCGGTTCTTTTGCATACTGCAATTTTGTTTCTCATGCGGGAATCGGCATGGGAAAGAAAAATACTGATCAGAAATGTCAAAAATAAAAATAGATGCCAATAAAAGTAAAATTAATTGAGAAATCAGTAGATTAAGTGTTTTTGAATATCCATATTGAATCAGGAGCCCCATATAATGCTCCATACAGTTCATGATGGGCCCCATAAGATGCTCCATACAAAATACGCCCCATATAATGCTCCATAAAATTTATGATGGGTCCCATAAGAAGCACCATATTAAATTATGCCCCATATAATGCTGCCCAAATGCTGATTATGGACCCATAAGATGCTCCATTTAACAATGTGCCACATGTAATGCTCCATGCTGTTCAATATGGCCCCATAAGATGCTCCATATAACAATGTGCCCCATATAATGCTCCTTGCAGTTCATTATGGCCCCATAAGATGCTCCATATAACAATGTGCCCCATATAATGCTCCATACAGCTCATTATAGTCCCATAAGATGCTCCATATAACAATGTGCCCCATATAATGCTACATGCAGTTCATTATGGCCCCATAAGATGCTCCATATTTAACAATGTGCCCCATATAATGCTCCATACAGCTAATTATGGTCCCATAAGATGCTCCATATAACAATGTGCCCCATATAATGCTACATGCAGTTCATTATGGCCCCATAAGATGCTCCATATAACAATGTGCCCCATGTAATGCTCCATGCAGTTCATTATGGCCCCATAAGATGCTCCCTATAACAATGTGCCACATATAATGCTCCATGCAGTTCTTTATGGCCCCATAAGATGCTCCATATAACAATATGCCACATATAATGCTGCTGCTGCAATAAAAAAAATGACATATTCACCTCTCGTCGCTGCCCGCTGCCCGCTGCTCCTCAGCGTCCTGTCTCTCTGCACTGACTGTGTAGGCAGAGGGCGGCAAACACACTAATACGTCATCGTGCCCTCTGACCTGAACTGCAGAGGACGCGAAAGACGGGGTGGCGGTGGAACCAGGGAAGGTAAATATGAAATACTCACCTGCTCCCAGCACAGTCCCTGGCAGCTTCTCCCAAAGAGATGGTCTCCGGAGTCGGCAGCTTCTTCCTCTGTTCAGCTGTCACTGGTACCGCTCATTACAGTAATGAATATGCGGCTCCACCCTTATGGGAGTGGAGTCCATATTCATTACTTTAATGAGTGCTACCATGTGACTGCTGAACAGGGGAAGAAGCTGCTGGCGCCGGAGACCAAGGGACATGCAGGGACCACGTCAAGAGTGCCAGGAGCAGGTGAGTATGTGACCGTCGTCGCTCCCCCTCACCCGCCGTCCCCTCCCCCCGTCTCCGACCATGACTTGAGTATAAGCCGAGAGGGGCACTTTCAGCCCATTTTTTTGGGCTAAAAATCTCGGCTTATACTCAAGTATATATGGAAAGTTTACAATACTTATTTTCATTAGTACAGTAGTAAAAAGACAAATGTTCATTAATTTAAACCAAAACTTGGGAGAGAATATTGAATAAAGGAAAGGGATATAAGCACAACTATAATGCAAGAATTAATATTGTATAATCTAAAAGAGTAAATTTACCTTGTTAATTTTAAGCGTCAATCTACTGAATCAACATTCTGAAAAACCGGTTACGTTTTTAAAAAACAAAGTAATGACTTCTCAACTAAAAATTAAAAATATCTTTTTTGGGGATCCCCAACAAGTTTGCAATTCTCAAAATGATGAGTCAAATAAAATTTTACCAACTAGTACAAAAATTATTCATTTTTAATGGGAGCGGGAATTGGCTAGCTGTTTTTAAAGTGAAGAAGCAATGGCTTGTCAATAAGCCACATAAAAATGATCCCTATTTTGGGAGCTGTTTTATCTTTGTTTGCCCACAAGTGAGTATGCATCCCAGCAGTTTATAGTTTAGCTATATAACACAGTGGGCAGCCAGGTGAAGTGTGGCTGTGCAACAGCAATGGCAAAAGCCATTCAGTACGAAAATAGAATAGGACAATTGAGGAGATTGTGGCAGTGTAAAGCCTGTAATGGAAGGCTCAGCAGAAGTAGTGCTACAATACAGATGATATGATGGACAGTGAGTAGATGTCTAGCAAAGATTAAGATTCTTTCAGAGGATAACCTGGTTGATTGTTACAAAGCCACTGCCTGCACAGAATCACCTTTTTGGTACATTGGAGGCTGGACATGAAAGTATGCCGATATCAAACTGTGCCACTTCTTTAAGGTACCTTCACACATAATGATATCGTTAACGATATCGTTGCTTTTTGTGACGTAGCAACGATATCGTTAAGGAAATCGTTCTGTGTGACAGCGACCAACGATCAGGCCCCTGCTGGGAGATCATTGGTCGCTGAGGAAAGTCCAGAACTTTATTTCGTCGCTGGACTCCCTGCAGACATCGCTGGATCGGCGTGTGTGACACCGATCCAGCGATGTCTTCACTGGTAACCAGGGTAAACATCGGGTTACTAAGCGCAGGGCCGCGCTTAGTAACCCGATGTTTACCCTGGTTACCAGCGTAAAAGTAAAAAAAACAAACACTACATACTTACCTTCAGCTGTCTGTCCCCGGCGCTCAGCTTCTCTGCACTCCTCCTGCACTGGCTGTGAGCGTCGGTCAGCCGGAAAGCAGAGCGGTGACGTCACCGCTCTGCTTTCCGGCCGCTGTGCTCAGTCAGTGCAGGAGGAGTGCAGAGAAGCAGAGCGCCGGGGACAGGCAGCTGAAGGTAAGTATGTAGTGTTTTTTTTTTTACTTTTACGCTGGTAACCAGGGTAAACATCGGGTTACTAAGCGCGGCCCTGTGCTTAGTAACCCGATGTTTACCCTGGTTACCCGGGGACCTCGGGATCGTTGGTCGCTGGAGAGCTGTCTGTGTGACAGCTCTCCAGCGACCAAACAGCGACGCTGCAGCGATCGACATCGTTGTCGGTATCGCTGCAGCGTCGCTGAGTGTGAAGGTACCTTTACACTTCATGTGATCAGAGATTGGCTGTTCAAACAATGTGACTCTGTTTGCTGATTTGCATCAGGTTGGTGCAGTCGCAGATAAAGCATCTGTTCAGTCATGTCATATACAGTACTCTATAATCGCTTCCGCCTTACCTATTTATTACATAAACAAGGAGAAACAAGAGCAATCAGGTACAATTCATAAATGTATTATTTATTAGAAGTCCAAAAATAACCACAAAAAAATCATCAAAATGAGGACCCAAATTTAGGTGTTAGACGATCCCTTGGGGTCATCTGGGGTCATCTAACACCTTTTACTTCTGCCTGCGGTAAGCCTCCTCTCTTTGTAGAAATTTGTCTGAGATGCAGCGAGCTTGACATCTCTTATGAGAATGGGGGCCTTACTTTATTATTATTGTGACATATTACTGCACAAGCACTTTAAATGATTAATATGTTTGCATAGCCGGGCAGTTGCAATTTGTGGCCCCTTTATTATTATTTTTCTTTTTCTTTTCTGTCTTTCCCCTGTATATGTCTCATTTTGATGACTTTTTTTGTGGTGATTTGTGGTTATTTGGTCTATTTTTGGACTTCTAATAAATAATACATTTATGCATTGTACCTGATTGCTCTTGTTTCTCCTTGTTTATAAACTGATTTTTGAGTGGGTACGTACTCTTTGTATTTTCGATGGGTTACTTATATCCCTATATAGGACAGAATTATGTCACTGAGGTATGTTCATCTTACCTATTTATTGTAGCTGTAGTGCTGACATAGGCACAAAACTGTTTACTAGTGATGAGCAAACCCGTGAAAGTTCAGGTTCGGCAGGTTCGAACAAACTTGAGTTAAATTTTGTTTTGGGTCCGAACTTGGCTCTGAACCCAAACCCAATAGAAGTCAATGGGGAACCAAACTTTGCTGCTGAAAAATGCCTGTAAAATGATGGTAGTATGGGCACGTAGGCGGCAAAAAATGACTTAAAGCCCTTACATTAGTCAGGAAATATTGAGTTAGTGAAGCTAATCAAGACATAGTCCAAAATCAATGTAAGTCAGTGTAGACCATTATTATCAAAGGATGGGTATACCCATCCATTCATTGAAACCCACCCAGAGATAAATCACATAAGTAAGAAAAACATACAGTTGTGAGCTGGTGGGCTGGTGTTTTTATTCTGGGAACCGTTCAATATGCATAACGGTTCCTAGCCTTTTAATATCAGCTCAAAGCTTTCTGTTTAGCCTTGGCTGGTTATTAAAAAGAGAGAACTCCCAAAAAAATGATGTGGGGTCCCCCCTCTTTTTAGTAACCAGCACAGGCTAAACAGACTGGAAAAGGGATATAAATATTGGCCCACTCCCAGACTAATAACACTAATCTTCAGCTACCCTAGAAATGGCACATCAATTAGATGCACCAATTCTGATGGTTAACCTCAGCTCCTCCCACTTGCCCTGGTGCACTGACAAGCAGGATAATAGTTCATGGACTTGATGTCAGCTTTGTAATGTCAGCTGACATCAAGCCCATAGGTTAGTAATAAGGGTTTATTAGGCACCCCCATGAATAACACAGTAAATTAAAAGAAAAAAAACACACACAGTGGAAATAAACATTTTATTTGAATAAATACTCCGGCCCTGACGCTGCGCAGCATGAGAACCAGCTGCTATGAACTCAGGTGACCTAACAGTAAAGTTACCTAAGTTCCCGGGAAAGCTCACACAGAGCTTACTGTAACAACCGCTGCCTGTGACCTGCGGTAACCTTAATTACATTACCGCTCGTCACTGCAGCCACATTCTTAGGGTACCGTCACACAGTGCAATTTTGATCGCTATGACGGCACGATTCGTGACGTTCGAGCGATATAGTTACGAGATCGCAGTGTCTGACACGCTCCTGCGATCAGGGACCCCGCTGAGAATCGTACGTCGTAGCAGATCGTTTGAAACTTTCTTTCGTCGTCTAGTGTCCCGCTGTGGCGGCATGATTGCATGGTGTAACATATATCGTATACGATGTGCGCATAGTAACCAACGGCTTCTACATCGCACATACGTCATGAAATTATCGCTCCAGCGTCGTAGATTGCAAAGTGTGACAGCAGTCTACGACGCTGGAGCGATATTGTTACGACGCTGGAGCGTCACGGATCGTACCGTCGTAGCGATGAAAATTGCACTGTGTGACGGTACCCTTACACTAAGCCGAGTGTGTTTCAGCTAACGTGGTGAACATTCACATTACTGATGTCACCGCTCATTACACAATCTGGATGTGAAAGCCTCACTGAACAAGGAACACAGCTTATTCTGGTAATTTGCCCATTTAACTACCCTAAAAAAGTAATTAACAATTTTATAAAAATTAAGAATTTTGTAAAAGGCCATTTGATATAGTTTACATTAATTTTGTCATAAACATGGGGAAGCGTTGACCTCTTTCCAAAAAATTTACTAAGCCCGGAACATATGTCACACTGGTAAAACAATTGACTCAACTCAAAAGAGCTCTAAGAATTTTGACAAAAAATGAAAATTTATTTCATTGTGTCCATACGGAGTAGCTTTATTTTCTATGTATCTAAACATCAGTGCAATACTGATATACCTGGTACCACTTGGCTATTAGTGTGATTTTCTGCCCAGTTGTCACTCCCCCTTGAATTACATATGATATGCATATATATTTGTACAATATTTTAATCTATTTATATCAATAAAAATGTATGATTTTACTGGGATTTTGCACTTCCCTTGTTTTTTGGTTCCATTCTTGCATGTGTAGACTCGTTACCAGAAAGATAATGACATGAAGAAAGAGGACAGCTTTCACCTTGCTGGTCAGTTTGCTTTCCTCATATGAATAGGGGATGTAGTTAATTTATTGATTAAGTGACATAGTTCCTAGTCTATGTGTGCCAGAAAGGCTTATTCCCCAACAGCACAGCCTGTACACTGCAATAGATTGTTTCCCCAGCAATATACAGGAAAGATATACTGTATATCTTGGTACCGTGTTAGCCAGTGGATAGAAAAATATTTAGAACTACATGGTGGCCCGATTCTAACACATCGGGTATTCTAGAATATGCATGTCCACGTAGTACATTGCACAGCCCCCGTAGTATATTGCCCAGCCACGCAGTATATTGCCCAGCGACGTAGTATATTGCCCAGTCACGTAGTATATTGCCCAGTCACGTAGTATATTGCCCAGTCACGTAGTATATTGCCCAGCCACGTAGTATATTGCCCAGCCACATAGTATATTGCCCAGTGACGTAGTATATTGCCCAGTCACATAGTATGTTGCCCAGCCACGTAGTGTATTGCCTAACCACGTAGTATATTGCCCAACCACGTAGTATATTGCCCAGCCACGTAGTACATTGCCCAGTGGCGTAGTATATTGCCCAGCAATGTAGTATATTACCCAGCAACGTAGTATATTGCCCAACCACATAGTATATTGCCCAGCCACGTAGTATATTGCAGTCACGTAGTATATTGCCCAGCCACGTAGTATATTGCCCAGTCACGTAGTATATTGCCCAGTCACGTAGTATATTGCCCAGTCACGTAGTATATTGCCCAGCCACGTAGTATATTGCCCAGCCACATAGTATATTGCCCAGTGACGTAGTATATTGCCCAGTCACATAGTATATTGCCCAGCCACGTAGTGTATTGCCTAACCACGTAGTATATTGCCCAGCCACATAGTATATTGCTCAGTGACGTAGTATATTGCCCAGCAATGTAGTATATTACCCAGCAACGTAGTATATTGCCCAACCGCATAGTATATTGCCCAGCCACGTAGTATGTTGCACAGTCACGTAGTATATTGCCCAGTCACGTAGTATATTGCCCAGCCACGTAGTATATTGCCCAGTCACGTAGTATATTGCCCAGCAACATTGTATATTGTCCAGTGACGTAGTATATTGCCCAGTGACGTAGTATATTGCCCAGCAATGTAGTATATTGCCTAGCCACGTAGTATATTGCACAGTCACGTAGTATATTGCCCAGTCACGTAGTATATTGCCCAGCCACGAAGTATATTGCCCAACCACATAGTTTATTGCCCAGTGATGTAGTATATTGCCCAGCCACGTAGTATATTGCCCAGTTACGTAGTATATTGCCTAGTGACATAGTATATTGCGCAGCCACATAGTATATTGCCCAGTGACATAGTATACAGCACAGAGCCACGTAGTATATTGCCCAGTTACGTAGTATATTGCCCAGTGACGTAGTATACAGCACAGAGCCATGTAGTATATTTCACAGCGACATAGTATACAGCACAGAGCCACGTAGTATATTGGCCAGTTACGTAGTATATTGCCCAGTTACGTAGTATATTGCCCAGTGACATAGTATACAGCATAGAGCCACGTAGTATATTGCACAGCGCAGTAGTATACAGCACAGAACCACGTAGTATATTGACCAGTCACGTAGTATATTGCCCAACCAGGTTTGTCACAGGTTAAAAAATAAAAAAATAAACATATACTCACCTTTCCGAGGGCTCCTTGTAGTCCATGGCAGCTACTGGTCCCAGGGTTGTTATGAGCGCAGGACCTGTGATGACGTCGCAGTCACATGACCGTGCTGTCACGGCAGGTCTTTCTAGCGCAGGCGCGCAGGGCCTGTGATGACGTCACGGTCACATGACCATGACGTTATGGCAGGTCCTTCTCCCATACCATCTTTGCCACCGGAACCTGCAATGGAAGATGGCGGCCGGCGCGAGTGACTATGGAGGGTAAGTATAGCAGGTTTTTTTTATTATTATTTTTAACTTTACATTTTTTACTATTGATGCCGCATAGGCAGCGTCAATAGTAAAAAGTTGGGAACACACAGGGTTAATAGCGGCGTAACGGAGTGCGTTACCCGCGGCATAACGCGGTCCGTTACCACCAGCATTACCCTGTGTTAGCGGTGACCAGTGGCGAGTATGCGGGCGACAGGCACTGACTGCGGGGAGTAAGGAGTGGCCATTTTCTTCCGGACTGTGCCCGTCTCTGCAGCCATGAAAGGCAGCTGGGGAGACCAATCAGCGAATGAATATCCATGACAGAAAGAAAGAAGGACAGACGGAAGTGACCCTTAGACAATTATATAGTAGATTGAGAGTCCTCAGTGGTTGATACCTTTTAATTACTAACTGAAAAGATGGTAACAAATTGCAAGCTTTCGAGACTACTCAGGTCAGGCATAAGAGTAAAGTCCAAAGTCAATTGGAAACTCTGAGGAAAACACTTAGAGAATAATAATAATAATAATAATTTTTATTTATAAAGCGCCAACATATTCCGCAGCACTTTACAATTAAGCGGGGACATGTACAAACAATAAATTCTGTACGAGTTAAGACAATTTAAACAGTGACATTAGGAGTGAGGTCCCTGCTCGCAAGCTTACAATTATAATAAATAGGGATTTTTATACAAAGCTGCATGATCCGGTCATCAACCCGTGTGTTTAAGTGCAATAGTCAAGTATCAAGTGCAGATATCATGTCTATGGAGGGTGTGGAGGCAGATGAATAGTAGGGTGCAGATTCAGAGTAATATTTGGAAGGAGGGAACAGGGCAAAGTTAGTTTACTGAGTAGTTGATGTGGTAGGCTTGTTTGAAGAGATGGGTTTTCAAAGCGCGCTTGAATAGGTCGGGACTAGGTATCAGTCTGATCGTCTGGGGAAGTGCATTCCAGAGAGCTGGTCTTGGAGATGGAGGTGTGAGGTTTGGATTACAGGGGATGTTAGTCTTAGGTCATTTGTAGAATGGAGGGCACGTGTAGGGCGATAGACAGAGATGAGAAAGGAGATATATGGCGGTGCAGAACTGTGGAGAGCTTTGTGGGTGAGAGAGCTGAGTTTATACTGGACCCTGTAGCGAATGGGTAGCCAGTGTAATGATTGGCACAAGATGGAGGCATCGGTGAAGCGGCTGGACAGAAATATGACTCTGGCTGCAGCATTCAAGATTGATTGGAGAGGAGAAAGTTTGGTAACAGGGAGACCGATCAAAAGAGAGTTGCAGTAGTCCAGATGGGAATGAATGAGAGCAACAGTAAGAGTCTTAGCAGTTTCAACTGGGAGAAAAGGTTGGATTCTGGAGATGTTTTGAAGATGCAAGAGCGAGTGAGTGATCGGATATAGGGAGTAAAGGAAAGTTCGGTGTCGAATATGACCCCAAGACAGCGGGCATGCTGCTTGGGAGTTATGGTTGAACCCTCCAGGGTATTTCGATGTTGGGTAGAGTGAGGTTAGTAGAAGGGAAAAAGGGAAAAACACAAGAAGTTCCGTTTTGGAGAGATTAAGTTTCAGGTAGAGGGAGGACATGATGTTAGAGACAGCAAACATACAATCCTTGGTATTTTGACTTAGGATAGGGGTGATGTCGGGGGAAGAAGTGTATAATTGGGTGTCATCAGCATAGAGATGATACTGGAACCCAAATCTGCTGATTGTTTGTCCAATAGGGGCTGTGTAAAGAGAGAAGAGGAGGGGGCCTAGGATAGTACTTACCCCGATAGTAAGGGGACGAGGAGAGGAAGAGGAGCCGGCAAACGATACAGTGAATGAGCGGTCAGAGAGGTAGGAGGAGAACCAGGAGAGGGCTGTGTCCTTGAGGCCTATAGAACGGAGCATAGTGAGGAGGAGCTGGTGATCCACAGTGTCAAATGTAACAGAGAGATCCTGGAGAATCAGCAGTGAGCAATGACCTTTGGATTTAGCTGTTATTAGTTTCAGTGGAGTGTAAAGAGCGGAAACCAGATTGTAAGGGGTCAAGAAGAGAGTTATCCGAGAGATAGCAGATTAGACGGGAGTGGACCAAGCATTCCAGGAGTTTAGAGATGAAGGAAAGGTTAGAGACAGGTCTGTAGTTAGCAGTGCAGTTCTGGTCCAGGGATGGCTTTTTACGTAAAGGGGTTATGATGGCATGTTTAAATGAGGAGGGAAAGATACCTGAAGAAAGAGAGAGGTTAAATATTTTAGTCAGGTGAGTTGTGACCACTGGTGAGAGAAACTGCAGGAGAGGTGAAGGAATGGGGTCACTGTTGCAGGTTGTAGGCCGAGCAGAAGCAAGGAGCGTGGAAACTTCTTCTGAAACAGGCTCAAAGATGTCTAGTGAGCTTGAGGTGCGGCAGGGAAGTTGATCCAGGCACTGAGGAGATTGCACTGAGATATTCTGATGGATGTGGTTGATTTTTTCTGAGAAATAAGTGGCCAGATTCTCACCGCTGAGGTTGGTGATGGGGGCCTGTACTTTAGGATTCAGGAGGGAGTTTAAGGTTTAAAAAAGTCATTTTGGGTTGTTGGATAGTGAGGTGATGAGGGTGGTGAAGTAGGATTGTTTGGCCAGATAAAGGGCAGAGTTATAGGTTTTGAGCATGAACTTATAGTGGATGAAGTCTTCTGCTAAGAGAGATTTTTTCCACTGCTGCTCTGCACACCTTGAGCAATGCTGAAGAAAGCGTGTTTGCATAGTGTGCCAGGGCTGCCAATGTCTGTGTCGGGTCTTTCTGTGTGTAGAAGGTGCTGCTTCATCTAGGGCATTCTTCAGTGTATTATTGAAGTGTGACAATGCTAAGTCTGGACAGGAGAGGGAGGAGATGGGGGCTAGAGATGTGTGGAGATTGTCCACAAGCTGCTGGGTATTAGTGGTACGTGTATTCTGATAAGTGTGGTAAGTGGGGGTTTCCCGGGTGAGGAGACAATTCTTGACATAGAAGGAAAGAAGGTTGTGGTCCGAGAGCGGGAGAGGGGAGTTAGTAAAGTTATGCAGCGAGCCGGGATGGGAGAAAACCAGGTCCAGAGTATTCCCGTCCTCATGCATAGGAGAATTAGTAAACTGTGAGAGGCCGAATGAAGAAGTTAGAGAAAGAAGATGAGAGGCAGATTGGGAGAGGGGATCATTGATGGGGATGTTAAAGTCTCCCATGACGAGGGCAGGGATGTCACAGGATAGAAAGTGAGTAAGCCAGGTGGCAAAGTGGTCTTGAAACTGTCAGGAGGAGCCCGGAGGGCGATAAACAACCGCCACTCGCAAGGAGAAAGGCTTATAGAGTCTGACGGCGTGGACTGCAAAGGAAGGAAATGTGAGTGAAGGAACCGAGGGGATGACCTGGAAAGCACATTGTGATGAAAGGAGTAAACCAACATCTCCACCCTGTCTGTTCTCAGGTCTGGTGGTATGTGAAAATTTCAGCCCACCAAACGAGAGTGCGGCAGCGGCGGTGGTGTCTGAATGCTGGATCCAGGTTTCTGTAATAGCCAGAAGGTTAAGGGAATTAGAGAGGAAAAGATCGTGAATGTAATGTTAGTTTGTTACACACAGACCGTGCATTCCAGAGAGCACATTGGAAAGCGATATGAGAAGGCATGTACTGGATGTTAATAAGATTAGCAGGGTTTCTATATGTAGCTGCAGGAGAGTAATGTATGCTGGTGGAGGGAGGTCCAGTGTTTGGGGAGATGTCACCTGCAACTAGTAGAAGGAGAAAAAACAGAAAGAGCAGGTGGTGGGATGATTTGTATGAACGTTTTGAGTGCTGCATGGAGGTAGTGGCTGGTTTGGAGTGGGTAAGAAATGTCAGTAGAGCCTCAGAGTTATACATGGGAGAGGGGAGAAGGGAGGGGTGGATATAGAGAGAGTGCCCAGAATGTGTTAAAGGGCGGACGAGTTGTGAGAAAGCAGAAGTAAAAACAAATAAGAAGCAGATTGATATGATCAATGCATAATGTAGTATAACTGACCAAGAAGCATGATTGTTTGAAAAACGTATGCACCTTACCTGTCTCCTGCCCAGTCCAACTGCCATTGTCTAACTGCCAAGCACTTTAAACTGTTGCACTTAAAATCTGTTGCACACGTGAACCCGCACGCGTCCAATCCCAGCCAGACTAAATATATATGAAATGGAGTGACTGCTAGCATCAGGAACCAAATGGTCCCAATGAGCAATCAACCAATTAGCATAAGGCCAGAGCAGGCATTACAATGGAGGGTAAACAACCAATGCTGAACAAGGCCATAAAACAGTGGGACAAAAGGAAAAAAAAGCAGCTTTGGAAACTTTAAATCAAAAAACAAAAACAGGAAAAAAAACAAAAAAAAAACAGGACTGATGGATGAAATACCATGTGCTAAGCTTGCGAAATATGATTCAGTTCACACGCAGTCAGCACACAAATGGATGAATGGATAAAATACCATGTGCTAAGCTTGTGAAATATGGTTCAGTTCACATGCAGTCAGCACACAACTGGATGGATGGATAAAATACCTGTGTGAAGAAGAGGAGAGGAACATCAGCTTCACTGCCATTGCCTAACTGCCAAGCACTTTAAACTGTTGCACTTAAAATCTGTTGCACACGCGAACTCGCACACGTCCTATCCCAGCCAGACTAAATATATAAGAAGAAGAGAAGACAGAGCAAAAATTACAACAATACTTTTTAGGTGTCGAGTTCCCGCCGCTGCACAGGGAGAATCTCAAACCACCTCCGCTGCGGTCTCCCATTCTCCTCCAGCCACAGTGGAGTCTGCTCAGTGGAGACGTCGGTCCCAGCGTCTCGCTCAGGCTGATACTCTGCGCTTGGTTACTGCTGCTTTTCCAGGCTCAGCCATTGTAGCCAGTACTGCTCTGTGGCGAACAGACATCTCTGGGACTAAGTCCTGCTTTTTCCCTTCTGAGCATGCCCAAGGGAGGACCTCTCTTTGGAGGTCGGGGGTCACATGTCCTGTAGCAGCTCCCATTGGACCACTAGGAAGGTCCTTGTCTGCTGCCGCTATAAAAGGTTTGCATGGCCGCATGGTCATGCGCTAGTATCAACCTATGTCATGAGCTTTGCTACTTTGTGGTCATGTCTGCATGTGGTCAGGGTTGGCTGAAATACGCCCCTAGAATACGGCACCTCCGGTGAGGAGTTTTGTGTGTGTGAATTCAGGGATAGCATATAGCCACTAGAATTCCGGCTCTACTGGAGAGGAGTTGTTCGTGTGCTATGCTGACTGCATGACCACTGTTTGCTTTCTGCTCTGTTAGGTAGCTGTGATCCTCTGTGAGGTTAACAGGGAACAGCATTTTCCTATCTTAGCGATTCTGCGAAGTAACAGAGTTCGCTTATGCCGCCATAAAGTGCCGGCAATTGCTAGGTTCTCTCCTGCACAGTGGACCCCGGGTTGCGAACACACCTATTATAACACATATATATATATATATATACTCAGTGCATTCTGCCAACCCTAACAATACTACAACAAATTACGGACCCTTCTGATTCATAACAAGGAATAGAAGCTACACAGATTGTGCCTCAATTCAGGACTCTATACAAACAGATACAAAACAAAGCCAAAACCTGACAACTTGGACAACCGAAGAGACCTGAGTAGTCTCGAAAGCTTGCAATTTGTTACCATCTTTTCAGCTAGCCACTAAAAGGTATCAACCACTGAGGACTCTCAATTCTAAATATTTTTCCATGCAATATAGAAACAAATTCCTATATACTGAATGATTGCAAGAAGCTAATGCCACCACCATGACCACAACCACAACTTTCAGGTACTCGAGACTCCTCTACCAACGTTCCTTCAGATGTCCTTTTGGCAGAACATTGGCTCTGCTCCCTAATGGTAACTTAGCAGGATTAATGATGACATGGCATAGTAGATTTGCCCTGCTCAAAATGCTATTACCACTGTCAATATCCTACCACAATGCCACAATGACTAGCAAGACAGCAACACAGCTTGGCATTAGAATCAGGTCCTCCATGTCCTCATGCACCATATCATCCAAGGAAAAACTGTTCATCTCATCGAAAAAATGAACTGCAGGAAGTTGTTGTGGTGATGTGGGTTAGTAATAATGGTCAAAACAGAAATTGCTGTCATTGACAGAATTTAACTTCTGCAATGTACAATATTAAGTGTTATGGTAGAGGGGAGGTGGAGTGAGCAGAACAGTGCTTGAAGAAGATGGTGATGTTGTCAAGATAATATAAATATGCCATATTCTGAGTATACTTCTAGATGTTTTCATAGCTTTACAGACATGCGCTATGGGCTTTATGACCCCCCTCCCAGCTCCTTCTCACTACACACTCTGTGCAACGTGATACTAGTGTGCTAGCAGCCCCCCACTGAGTAGTTTACGGCACCAAGCTGGCTGAACACAGTTGTGGAAACGTGCTCTTTTGTTCATGTAAAAACGTAATAGTAGGGCATAACTTGACCCCAATTAGTAATAGAGATATAAAATTAACATATTCTGAATGTCCACCGATAGATCTATAACCCAGTGAAATCTCTAAGATCCAAACTCAACAAAATCCAAGGAATAGATTTCTCCATAAGCAGGTCATGTATCCACTTTGTGTTTTTACTTAAATGAACCCCCATGTCATGCTGAGCATAATGATAATTTTGGATTTGTTGGGTTTGGGTCCTAGAGATTTCACTGGGTTATAGATCTATTGGTAGACATTCGGAATTTGTAACTTTTATATCCCTATCACTAATTGGTGTCAAGTTATGCCCTACTATTAAGTTTTTAAATGAACAAAAGAGCACATTTCCACAACTGCCTTCAGTCAGCTTAGGGCCATAAACTACTCAGTGGGGGGCTCTGTCATGATTCCAATGGCAGGGAATCACAAAAGGACAAGCACCAATGAGCTCTAGGGTGATGGAACCTGAGCTGACCGCGACCCTAAACCTGAACACACAAATAACAATAGCCGGGGAACGTGCCTACGTTGATCCTAGACGTCTCGCACCAGCCGAAGATCTAACTTCCCCTATTAGAAGAAACACAGACCTCTCTTGCCTCCAGAGAAATACCCCACAGAAATAGCAGCCACCCACATATAATGACGGTGAAATGAGAGGAAGGCACATACACAGTATGAAATCAGATTCAGCAAAATGAGGCCCGCTAAAACTAGATAGCAGAGGATACAAAAGTAAACTGCGCGGTCAGCAAAAAACCCTTCAAAAAACCATCCTGTAATTACTTGAACTCATGTTCCAACTCATGGAACATGAGGAGCAATTACAGCCCGCTAGAGCAACCAGCAGCAAAGAAACAATTATATGCAAGCTGGACAAGACAAAAATAAATCAAAACGTGGAACAAGAAAATCAAAAACTTAGCTTGTCCTGAAGATTACTGAAGCCAGAAGCTGAGGTAACAAAACACTCTGATAACCTTGATAGCCGGCGGGGAAATGACAAGAAAGCCCGGTTAAATAGGAAACTCCCAAATCTTAATAGAACAGGTGGACACCAGAGACAGCAGAACACAAATCACCCAGTACCATCAGTAACCACCAGAGGGAGCCCAAAACAGAACTCATAACAGGGCTCCTAGTGCACTAGTATCACGTGGCACAGAGTGTGTAGTGAGAAGGAGCTGGGAGGGGGTCAAAAAGCCCAAAGCGTGTGTCTGTAAAGCCATGGAACCTTCTGGAAGTATAACCAGAATATGGCATATCGTGACAGACTTGCAATATATTCCATTATGACCTTTTTTTTCCACCCCACTGATACGCTTGCCAGATGCAAAATAGGCAAAGTGTGATCTGCTTTTGGCACAGTTACTGCTGAGACAGTTACTGGATAAACCCTGAAAAAATATATACTTAAGAAAAAATGGTAGATTGGATTCATCTGACAGCCGAAAAGGTTAATGTAACACCAGCTTGTGCATAATAGCAGTACTGCATGTGTGTTATGCGCAGGAATTACTACTCTGCAGTGACTCTCATCAGATCAGCAAAAGCGCAGTCACAGATGCAATTTGCACAAGCCACCACTGCTAGGCAAGTCCTTAAAGTGTACTTGTAAATCAGTTATGCAAAAAAAAAAAGCTTTTTATTTTTTCTTGAATAGATATTTATGGTTTAAATTCTAAAAATGCAAAAATCTTGTAATTCTACAAAACTATAACGCTATATAGGTGTGCGAAAGTCAATTAATGCAACAGCCAGCAGTGTTATCATGTTGCATATGGTTGTTAAATTGGACTAGTAAAACAGTTGCAAAACCTGAACCTTTTTTAATGTTATTTATTTTTTAAATTATTTCTTGCTTCACCAACAGTACAACGTAGCCCTCAAATGCTAGGTTGCCAATTAGCTACACATAAGTTCACACCTGAAAACTAGCATAATGCAGATGTTCATGGGTTGTGGTATTGCTTCACTGGACTATTAAAACAGGAATTCAAAAATTAAAAGGTATCTTTTTAAAAAAAAGATTTTAAAACTAAAATAAATAACTCCCCCTGGCCATTACCAAAAATAATAAAAATACAAAAGCTAGATAATTTCACATTCCAAAATCAAGTACCTGCAACAGGCCATTCTATTCAGGTTACATGTGCATGTCTAATACTGGGTAAGTAGAAGAAAAAAAAAACAGCTCACCCTCCAAATAGTCCAATCGATGTAGAAGTCTGTGATCCTGAGTAGTGTTGAGCCACCTCCCTAGTGTTCGGGTCCGATTTGTTTCGTCAAACAGGGACGTGTTCGACGAAATGTTCGTCGAACGTTCGACGAACACCGTCGAACCCCATTGAAACCAATGGCAGGCAAATACAAACACATACAAACACATGGAAAACACATAGAAAACACCTTAAAAGGTGTCCAAAAGCTGGCTGACAAACTGCTCAGAAGGCACAACGTCCACATGGAAAAGTTACAACTACATATAGTCATGCGAAAAGAAAAGAGGTGGAGGAGTAAAAGGAGGAGAAGACCCAGATATAGGCATGTCATGTAGGGTTGAGCGACTTTTTTTTTTTTAGGGTCGGGTCGGGTTTCGAGTGAAATCGGCCGATCCTATTAAAAAGTCGGGGTCGGGGTCGGCCGAAACACGAAACCCAATGCAGTGCAATGGGATACTAATGGTTCCCAGGGTCTGAAGGAGAGGAAACTCTCCTTCAGGCCCTGGGATCCATATTTATGTGTAAAATAAAGAATAAAAATAAAAAATAGGGATATACTCACCCTCGGACGCGCCCTGGTACTAACCGGCAGCCTTCCTTCCTAAGAATGAGCGCGTGAAGGACCTTCGATGATGTCGCGGCTTGTGATTGGTCACGTGACCGCTCACGTGACCAATCACAAGCCGCAACGTCATCGAAGGTCCTTCACGCGCTCATTCTTAGGAATGGAAGCTGCCGGTTACAGCGGTTAGTACCAGGGCGCGTCCGAGGGTGAGTATATCCCTATTTTTTCTTTTTATTCTTTATTTTGCACATAAATATGGATTCCGATACCGCAAATATCGGCCGATATCCGATATTTGCGGTATCGGAATGAAACGCGACTTTTGCGCGAAGATCGCCGACCTCATGGCCGACCACACACAGGGATCGGGTCGGGTTTCATGAAACCAGACTTTGCCAAAGGTCGTCGACTTCTGAAAATGGCCGACCCGTTTCGCTCAACCCTAATGTCATGCCCTTCTAAAATCAAGAAAGGCTGGAGTAAAAATGTAAACTCACTCTACCAACACCCAGATGTCTTGACAAAAAAAATAAAAAAATAAATATCTTTAGGTAGAATAGCGGCGGGTCCATTCAAAACACTTTCCTTAGAAGACGTAGTGGTACCCCCGTTTGGGAGTTGTGCCAAAAATAAACCCAATACATTCAGACTAATCCACCTTTTGTCATATCCAAAGGGCAAGTCAGTAAACAACAACATCGACGTGGAACCAAGTACAGTACTATTTACTGTACCTCCTTTGACGAGGCAATCAGGCGGGTCAAGAAGTTGGTAACGGGCACCCTAATGGCCAAAACAGACATTGAGGGGGCGTTCCGGTTACTACCTTGTGCCTCTGAATAGTGTCCTACCATTGGGCTGCTTCTGTGAAGGAGCATACTACTACTGTTTGCCCATGGGGTGCTCCATATCCTGCTCACTATTTGAGGCATTTAGTTGCTTCCTCGAATGTGTCGTCATGGACGTTTGCAAGGCGGCACATATTATCCATTACCTCGACAACTTCTTATGCCTGGGCCCAAAAGATTTGCCACAGTGTGAAAACACGCAGTAGTCCACCTGTGAGAAGGAAAGAGCTGAAGGAAGAGTGGACACCCCAGAGCCGAGGGGTTAGATTGAGAAAGAAAGAAGGCCGTGTAGCTTGCTTCATGGGTGGAGTACTCTGCTGAGTAGCAGAAATTGCTACTAGGCCCAAAAGGATTTCCTGGGCCAAATGCCGTTAAAAATAGTACTTAGGTAAACAGGTGGTGTAGCTTGCTTCATGGGTGGGGTACGCTGCCGAGTTGCACCAAATTCTACTAGGCCCAAAATTATTTCCTGGGCTAGATGCCGTTAAAAAATAGTACTTAGGTAAACAGGCAGTGTAGCTTGCTTCATGGGTGAAGTACGCTGCTGAGTAGCACCAAATTCTATTAGGCCCAAAAGGATTTCCTGGGCTATATGCTGTTACAAAATAGTAGCTAGGTAGACAGGCGGTGTAGCTTGCTTCATGGGTGGGGTACGCTGCTGAGTAGCACCAAATTCTACTAGGCCCAAAAGGATTTCCTGGGCTAGATGTCATTACAAAATAGTAGTTAGGTAAACAGGTGGTGTAGCATGCTTCATGGGTGGGGTACGCTGCAGAGTTGCACCAAATTCTACTAGGCCCAAAAGGATTTCCTGGGCTAGATGCCGTTAAAAAATAGTGCTTAGGTAAACAGGCGGCGTAGCTTGCTTCATGGGTGAAGTACGCTGCTGATTAGCACCAAATTCTACTAGGCCCAAAAGGATTTCCTGGGCCAGATGCCATTAAAAATAGTACTTAGGTAAACAGGCGGTGGTGGGGCTACTCTGCTGACTAGCAGACACTGAAGCTTTGGAGCAGAACTCTGAATCCCAGGCCATAGTATGAGGAAACAACTCTGCAGACCACCTCACCCACCAGGAATTGACGATGGCAACATCATGTAAAACTCAGCAAGGGGACTAAATAAAAGAGTCTCCATTTTTTCCAAAAATTCGGCCACAGACACCACTTAAGTGGCATCAATTTCGCTAGAGTTTTTTTTAAAACGGTTGGTGAGGTGATTTTCAAAAATCATCAAGCTTTTAGTCTCACCAAGATGACACAGGGGTAGAAAAGTCCTTGCGGATCCAGGATTTGTTCATCTTGATGAACTTTAGTCTGTCTACATTGTCACTGGACACCTTCGTGCGCTTATCTGTCAGCACACCACCAGCAGCGCTGAACACACGTTGAGAGAGAACGCTGGCTGCGGGACACGACAAGATCTCCAAGGTGTGAGTGGCGAGCTCAGGCCATTTTTCAAGATTGGAAGCCCAAAATGAGCAAGGGTCCAGTTCCACAGTCATGGCATCGATGTTAACTTGGAGATACTCTTGTACCATCCTCTATAGGCGTTGGCTGTGCGCCAGACTTCTTGTTTCCTGTGGCCTTGCAAAGGATGGTCTAAAAAAATCTTGAAACGATTGGAAAAAATTGCTGTTACCACCAGATACGATGTTACTGTTATGGTTTGAGTGATGACTCGATAGTCCCACGATTGGCAAGTTAGATTCACTATGTGCACCACTGGTGTTTTGTGGAGAAGCAGATGTTAGATTTTGTAACAGTCTCTGCTGATACTCCTGCATGCGTGAATCCCTTTCTATGGCAGGAACTATTTCACCAAATTTGCTTGTGTACCGGGGATCTAATAGTGTGGCAACCCAGAAGTAGGCATTACTTCGGATTCTGACAATCCGAGGGTCATGTTGCATTTAGTGCAGCAAGAAGGCACTCATGTGTCTTGTACATCCAGGAGGACCAAGTCCTTGTTGTCTTGGTGGTGGCAAGGTGAGAATCATGCTTCCTTCGTCAGCCCTCTCCCCCCAACCTCACACAACATAAATTTGATCAAGGTCTCCCTCATCTGATGAGTCTTCCATGCCCAGCACCAGTTCGTCCTCCACTTCTTCCTCGCCTCCTGCACCTTCCTCAACAGTTTGGCTGCTACCATGCGCCCTCGGCAATCCCTCTCCCCATCCTCCAATGCCAGCCGCCTTGGTGCTGCCAACCTTCTTGACCTTGGAGATGTGATCCCTTCCGCATATGACTCCTCCTGTTCCTCCTCCTCATCCTCCTCTTGTTCCACCATCTGACTCCGAACACTGTGTAAGGTGTGCTCCAGCATGTAAATCACGGGAATGGTCATGCTGATAATGGCATCGTCAGCATTAAACATCTTCGTCGCTATTTCAAAACTGTGCAGAAGGGTGCATAGGTCCCTGATCTGAGACCACTCCTGCAGGTGATTTGCCCCACCTCTTGATCTCGATGGCCCAGGCTATACGTCATAACGTATTGCTCGTCAGTGCTGCCACAGTCAATGCAACATGTGCAGAGTTGAATTCCACCATGTGGGCACATCGCATTTCAGCCGGCCCAACGACTTCTGTAGAGATGCAAGTCGTCGAGCTGTGGGATGCGAACGGCGGAAGTGAGCACACAGCGACCGTGCCCTCTGCAGAAACCCATCTAGTTCGGGATAGTGGGATAAAAATTGCTGGACAACCAGGTTCAAAGCGTGAGCCATACAAGGCACGTGTGTGACATTGCCCCGGCGAAGGGCCGCACCCAGGTTTGCAGCATTGTCGCACACAGCCTTCCCTGGCTGCAGGTTGAGTGGAGACAACCATTGATGGAACTCGGTCTCCAGAGCTGACCACAACTCCTCAGCTGTGTGACTCACATTTCCCAGACATTTCCCAGACATTTCAATGTAAATACTGCCTGATGCTGTTGAGCCCTGGTGACAGCATAGTGAGGAGGTGTGCAGGATTCCTTCTGCGCAGTTACAATGCAGGTGGCATTACCAGACAGGCTTTGGGTGCAGGTGGAGAATCGAGAGGAGGTTGAGGAGGCAAAATCAGTGGAGGAACTTCTATATACAGAGGATCGACGAGCAACTTGTGGCGACGGCAAGACTTGGACAGCAGCCCCTTCTCCTGATGTCGCCGTAGTTACCCAGTGCTCAGTCACCAACATGTAATGCCCCTGTCCATGTCTACTCATCCAAGTGTCTGTGGTGAAATGCACTCTGTCACACACAGAGTTTCTCAAGGAAGCGGTGATGTTTTGTGTGACATGCTGGTGGAGCACAGGCACAGGTTTCTTTGAGAAGTAGTGGCGACTGGGCATCTGGTACTGGGGCACTGCGACGGACATAAAGTCTCGAAAATCCTCTCTGTCCTCCAGGCGGAAATGCAGCATTTCTGTAGCCAACAGCATGCAGATGGAGAAATTCAACCTTTTAGCTTTGTCATGGCTAGGAGGAAATGGTCTTTTACTTGTCCACATCTGAGTGACTGAGAGCTGGCTGCCATGCTTAGACGGAGTTGAGTAGGGTGTCCTCGGCAAACTGCTGGTCTGTGAGGAAGGTGGAGGTGGAGATGTTATGTTAACTTGATCAAAATGTGGTGTCGATGTCGGAGAGCGCTCAACACCAGCAGGTGTTTCCACTTGCAAATGTCCTGACGACCTGCCAATCACACTGGCTGTTGCGGGTAAAGGGGTGAAAGGTCTGCATCCAAAACCATGTGCGAATGCTGTTCCCACAGTCACAGAGGATGAAGAGTACGCGGATGCACTTGATGGGGCAGACGGTGGTTGACCCGGCCCACTAGGCCGCATTGTAGCACAGTGAGCTTCCCACTGCAACTTATGCCTCATATCCATGTGACAGTTCATGCATGAAGTACTCAAGCTAGTGATTTTTTGGCCTCTACTGAGATTTTGTTGACAAATCTTACAGACAACATGAGTTGGGTCATCCTTTGCGATGTCAAAAAATGCCCAGGCTATGCAAGGCTTAGAGCCAGTGCGACATGAAGAGCCACCACAACTTCTTGTCTGAGGCACAGTTGGGGTTGAGGATGCAGTTGTTGACGTGCTTCCAGTACTCCGTCTCTGTCCAGGAAGATGCACTGTTACCTCGTCATCAGACTCGTCTCTAGCATCCTCCTACACCTCCTCTGCTGACCTCATGGACTGGCAGACTGGTGGTTGACAGTAAGTTGGGTCTACAAACTCGTCATCATCATCCTGTGTGTTCTCACACCCGTTGTCCTCAGAGCCAACCTCTTCCTTCCCCGACTGAAAAGTTAAGTTTTCGTTCCAATCAGGTCTCTCAGTCTCATCATCATCTTCCTCATTGTCTCCACCAACAGGAGTTACAGTTTGGGAACGAGGGTCTACATTATGCTCAGAACCTTTTTCATCTGGGCCTGGATCCGACTCACAAAGATTTTGGGCCTCAGTGCAGATCATTTCCTCATCTGGATTCACAGAAACTCTGGACCAGACCTCTGATTCCCAGGCTATAGTATGCGTAAACAGCTCTACAGACTCAACCATGTGTGTTACCCCATGCTCAGACGGGCAGCTGGAGACTTGGGAGCTGTGAGGAAGCAAGTGCGATTGGGGTGACAACTCTGAGGACTGGAGTAGTTGTGATGTTGAAGTTGACCTGCTGTTTTGTGCCTCATCTGGAATTTTTGGCGATGCTTGTAGCGATGGTCGTAAGAAAGGGATCATATCTGTTGTGAATTCTGTGGCAGAGCTCCCTCCTGTGGTCACAAGTGGTACTTCGGCTGATTCTCTCTGGGAGCTTCCGTTTGTGGAGGAAAGTGGTACTGCGGCTTCTGAGTTTCCTCCCTCAGGTGATCTGGTGAGGTCGTTAGGTGCTTCTCTACTTAACTCCACCTAGTGCTTTGATCCATGCTTCCTGTCAATGTTCCAGTGTTGGACTTGTTTTTCCCTGGATCATTCCTGTGGCCTGCTGCTCTGCATAGCTAAGTTCTTCTTTGCTATTTGTTTGCTATTTTTTCTGTCCAGCTTGTCTAATTGTTTTGCTGGAAGCTCTGGGACGCAAAGGGTGTACCTCTGTGCCGTTAGTTCGGTACGGAGGGTCTTTTTGCCCCCTTTGCGTGGTTTTCTTTAGGGTTTTGTGTAGACCGCAAAGTTATCTTTCCTATCCTCGCTCTGTTAAGAAAGTCGGGCCTCACTTTGCTGAATCTATTTCATCCCTACGTTTGTCTTTTCATCTTAACTCACAGTCATTATATGTGGGAGGCTGCCTTTTCCTTTGGGGTATTTCTCTGAGGCAAGGTAGGCTTATTTTCTTTCTTCAGGCTAGTTAGTTTCTCAGGCTGTGTCGAGTTGCATAGGCAGAGTTAGGCGCAATCCACGGCTGCCTCTAGTGTTGTTTGGAGAGGATTAGGGATTGCGGTCTGCAGAGTTCCCACGTCTCAGAGCTCGTTCTATTATTTTGGGTTATTGTCAGATCACTGTATGTGCTCTGACCGCTATGTCCATTGTGATACTGAATTGCCTATCACAACACATATCAGATTGTCCACGAAAAGAAGTAGACATCTTACTTTGGCTGGAAGATGGTCTTTCTTCTGCAGATATTACTGTTGCTTTACCACCTACCCCACGGACACAACCTTTTTTCCCTTTCCAACACGCCTATTCCCCTTTCCACCAGCAACAGGCCTTTTGCCACTCATTTTAGTGCTTAACTAATTGGCAACTCTGTATCTGTAGTTGTTGGCACAACAACCGATGGATGAAAACCGAGCAGAACTGAATGGCCAAACTGTGGTACTAGGCCCAAAACTAATAACTGGGTTAGATGCAGTGAAAATTGAGATACACAGGTGGTATAGTTTGTTTCACAGGCGGGCTACTCTGCTGACGTGCAGACACTGCTGCTAGGCCCTAAACTATTAACTGTATTAGATGCAGTGAAAATTGAGATACACAGGCGGTATAGTTTGTTTCACAGGCGGGCTACTCTGCTGACCTGCAGACACTGCTCGTAGCCCCAAAAATATTAACTGGATTAGATGCAGCAAAAATAGAGATACACAGGCGGTGTAGTTAGTTTCACACACGGGCTACTTTGCTGTCGTGCAGACACTGCTCCTAGGCCCTAAACTATTAACTGGATTAGATGCAGTCATAATTGAGATACACAGGCGGTGTCGTTAGTTTCACAGGCGGGCTACTCTGCTGACATGCAGACACTGCTCCTAGGCCCAAAACTAATAACTGGATTAGATGCAGTGAAAATTGAGATACACAGGCGGTATAGTTTGTTTGACAGGCGGGCTACTCTGCTGACGTGCAGACACTGCTCCTAGTCCCAAAAATATTAACTGGATTAGATGCAGTAAAAATAGAGATACACAGGCGGTGTAGTTAGTTTCACACACGGGCTACTTTGCTGTCGTGCAGACACTGCTCCTAGGCCCTAAACTATTAACTGGATTAGATGCAGTCAAAATTGAGATACACAGGCGGTGTCGTTAGTTTCACAGGCGGGCTACTCTGCTGACGTGCAGACACTGCTCCTAGGCCCAAAACTAATAACTGGATTAGATGCAGTGAAAATTGAGATACACAGGCAGTATAGTTTGTTTGACAGGCGGGCTACTTTGCTGACGTGCAGACACTGCTCCTAGCCCCAAAAATATTAACTGGATTAGATGCAGTAAAAATAGAGATACACAGGCGGTGTAGTTAGTTTCACACACGGGCTACTTTGCTGTCGTGCAGACACTGCTCCTAGGCCCTAAACTATTAACTGGATTAGATGCGGTCAAAATTGAGATACACAGGCGGTGTCGTTAGTTTCACAGGCGGGCTACTCTGCTGACGTGCAGACACTGCTCCTAGGCCCAAAACTAATAACTGGATTAGATGCAGTGAAAATTGAGATACACAGGCGGTATAGTTTGTTTCACAGGCGGGCTACTCTGCTGACGTGCAGACACTGCTCCTAGGCCCTAAACTATTAACTGGATTAGATGCAGTGAAAATTGAGATACACAGGTGGTATAGTTAGTTTCACAGGTGGGCTACTTTGCTGACGTGCAGACACTGCTCCTAGGCCCAAAACTATTAACTGGATTAGATGCAGTAAAAATAGAGATACACAGGCGGTGTAGTTAGTTTCACAGGCGGGCTACACTGCTGACGTGCAGACACTGCTCCTGGGCCCAAAACTAATAACTGGATTAGATGCAGTGAAAATTGAGATACACAGGCGTTGTAGTTAGTTTCACAGGCGGGCTACTCTGCTGACGTGCAAACACTGCTCCTAGGCCCTAAACTATTAACTGGATTAGATGCAGTGAAAATTGAGATAAACAGGTGGTGTCGTTAGTTTCACAGGCGGGCTACTCTGCTGACGTGCAGACACTGCTCCTAGGCCCAAAACTAATAACTGGATTAGATGCAGTGAAAATTGAGATACACAGGCGGTATAGTTTGTTTCACAGGCGGGCTACTCTGCTGACGTGCAGACACTGCTCCTAGGCCCTAAACTATTAACTGGATTAGATGCAGTGAAAATTGAGATACACAGGTGGTGTAGTTAGTTTCACAGGTGGGCTACTTTGCTGACGTGCAGACACTGTTCCTAGGCCCTAAACTATTAACTGGATTAGATGCAGAGAAAATTGAGATACACAGGCGGTATAGTTTGTTTCACAGGCGGGCTACTCTGCTGATGTGCAGACACTGCTCCTAGGCCCAAAACTATTAACTGGATTAGATGCAGTAAAAATAGAGATACACAGGCGGTGTAGTTAGTTTCACACACGGGCTACTTTGCTGTCGTGCAGACACTGCTCCTAGGCCCTAAACTATTAACTGGATTAGATGCAGTCAAAATTGAGATACACAGGCGGTGTCGTTAGTTTCACAGGTGGGCTACTCTGCTGACGTGCAGACACTGCTCCTAGGCCCAAAACTAATAACTGGATTAGATGCAGTGAAAATTGAGATACACAGGCGGTATAGTTTGTTTCACAGGCGGGCTACTCTGCTGACATGCAGACACTGCTCCTAGGCCCTAAACTATTAACTGGATTAGATGCAGTGAAAATTGAGATACACAGGTGGTGTAGTTAGTTTCACAGGTGGGCTACTTTGCTGACGTGCAGACACTGCTCCTAGGCCCTAAACTATTAACTGGATTAGATGCAGAGAAAATTGAGATACACAGGCGGTATAGTTTGTTTCACAGGCGGGCTACTCTGCTGATGTGCAGACACTGCTCCTAGGCCCAAAACTATTAACTGGATTAGATGCAGTAAAAATAGAGATACACAGGCGGTGTAGTTAGTTTCAAAGGCGGGCTACTCTGCTGACATGCAGACACTGCTCCTGGGCCCAAAACTAATAACTGGATTAGATGCAGTGAAAATTGAGATACACAGGTGGTGTAGTTAGTTTCACAGGCGGGCTACTCTGCTGACGTGCAAACACTGCTCCTAGGCCCTAAACTATTAACTGGATTAGATGCAGTGAAAATTGAGATAAACAGGTGATGTAGTTAGTTTCACAGGCGGGTTACTCTGCTGACGTGCAGACACTACTCCTAGGCCCAAAATTATTAACTGAGTTAGATGCAGTAAAAATTGAGATACACAGGTGGTGTAGCTAGCTTCACAGGCGGGCTACTCAGATGACTATCAGACAATGCTACTAGCCCAAAAGGATTGGCTGAGCTAGATTACACCAAATGCTATGACAAACACTTGCACAGCACTGGCACAGACCTGCCTGGCAAACAGTGCTATGAACTGCTGTAACCTAACCTGAAAAGGGCTAATATTAAAACTAGTCCCGAGTGACTCCTCCCGACTCCCTAAACCTATCTCTCTGACAATTCGCTCCAAAAAAACACTCTTAATCTGTATAGCACCCACAGCAGCAGCGGTGCTGTCTAAAGGCCCCTTCACATTTAGCGACGCTGCAGCGATACCGACAACGATCCGGATCGCTGCAGCGTCGCTGTTTGGTCGCTGGAGAGCTGTCACACAGACCGCTCTCCAGCGACCAACGATGCCGGTAACCAGGGTAAACATCGGGTAACTAAGCGCAGGGCCGCGCTTAGTAACCCGATGTTTACCCTGGTTACCATGCTAAAAGTAAAAAAAAACAAACACTACATACTTACCTACCGCTGTCTGTGCTCCAGCGCTGTGCTCTGCTCTCCTCCTGTACTGTCTGTGAGCACAGCGGCCGGAAAGCAGAGCGGTGACGTCACCGCTCTGCTTTCCGGCTCACAGCCAGTACAGGAGGAGAGCAGAGCGCAGCGCTGGAGCACAGACGGCGGTAGGTAAGTATGTAGTGTTTGTTTTTTTTTACTTTTAGCATGGTAACCAGGGTAAACATCGGGTTACTAAGCGCGGCCCTGCGCTTAGTTACCCGATGTTTACCCTGGTTACCAGTGAAGACATCGCTGGATCGGTGTCACACACGCCGATCCAGCGATGTCAGCGGGAGATCCAGCGACGAAATAAAGTTCTGGACTTTATTCAGCGACCAACGATCTCCCAGCAGGGGCCTGATCGTTGGTCGCTGTCACACAGAACGATTTCATTAACGATATCGTTGCTACGTCACAAATAGCAACGATATCGTTAACAATATCGTTATGTGTGAAGGTACCTTAACACTAAGCTGCAGCAGTGAGGAAATGGTGGCGACGGGGCAAATGGCTGGTTCTTATAGTGCAAGGAGGACATGTCACATACTCAGCCAATGGCACATGCCCTTGCTTGTGTGCATCACATGCATATTGCTGTGTGTGTGCACACTGCTGATAGGCTGAGAAACTGCACCGCCCCACTGTAAATGCGGGAAAGAAAAAAAATGGAGATCAGCGTTATTTCAGGACAGATCTATCCCCCGCCCCCCCCCCCCCCCCCGCTAACTATACACTGAAACAGTCTATTAGCAATGATAAACAGTTTTAACGTGCAAATCAAGCTAGGCTTTTGGTGAACAGTTATCGAACAGAAACTCGAACAGCCAAATTTTAAGCAAATTGTTCGGGTTTGACAAATGACTCGAATACCGCCCAATACAGCTCGAATTTGAAATTGGCGAACAGTTTGACTCGAACACCGCGCATCTCTAATCCTGAGCCAAGCTACTGCACTGAGTTAAATAGTATAAGAGACAGTAGGTTGATCCAGCTTCCAATCCAAATATATGAGAATATTAAAATTGTAAATTTTTTATTTCATCAGTTAAAATATAACAGTAAATGACAGTCCACATATTGAAGAGGCAAACTCCAATAATATAGAGGTAAGGGGTGGATGTGGGGAAGTATGCTACTACCAGAGGCGTTTCGAACGCAACTGCATTCTTAAAGGGAACCTGTCACCCCGTTTTTTCAGTATGAGATAAAAATACTGTTAAATAGGGCCTGAGCTGTGCTTTACAATAGGGTATTTTTTGTCCCCTGATTCCCCACCTATGCTGCCGAAGTACCTTACAAAAGTCGCCATTTTCGCCTGTCAATCAGGCTGGCCTGGTCGAAAGGGCGTGGTCACAGCACTGTTTCTCCCCCACATCTTGCTTATCTTCCCATTGGTGGCGTAGTGCTTCTCGAATGCGCAAGTGCCGAATGCACTGCGCAGCTGTAGAAAAAGAGCGCGATCTGCGCTATTCAGCGGTTTATCGGTGGGCGTGGCCAGAACACTCCATCTGCGCACGCGCGGCCTCAGGAAGATGGCCGCGCCCACCGATAAACCGCTGAATCAAACACCTGACAACCCCGCCTCTATGGCTGAAAATTGTTCCCTCCAAATTCAGGTGACAGAGTCCCTTTAAGAGGAAAATGTAGAAAGCTTCTCTGTTATGACTAGAGTTGAGCGACCTTGACCTTTTTAGAGTCGAGCCGGGTTTTGCGAAACCCGACTATGTCCAAAGTCGGGTCGAGTGAAATCGGCCGATTATGACGTAAAGTCGGGATCGACCGAAACACGAAACCCAATGCAAGTCAATGGGGCAGCATAGTCGGCAGTGAGTGGGGGCCAGGAAAACACCTAGAGTGCCCATTTTAATGTCAAAACCATCCATTCTTCTTAATGAAGCTTGTCAAGCGTAATTTACCTTAAAATAATTGGAAGGCATTTGAAATTGGGGGTCATTTGGCTAAAGTTGTGGGGGGTAGGGCTGGTTCAAGTAATTAGTGGGCCCAGTAAATCTGGACCACGTCACGGCAGTGGAGCAGGGAGAGGTAAGTATTTCAACTTTGCAAGTGCTGTGATCCTGAGCAAGCAGGGGGGGGCCCACTCGTTGGCATTGGCACTGGCACAGGGCCCCTCAAAGTACAGCGGTGTGTTTGCACGGCGGGGGCGCCTCCCACCGGCAGCAACACTTTTGCGTACTATGAGAGGCCCTGTGCCAGTGACGTCGCCAACTAGTATTCCTCCCCCCACCTGATGAAGGAACCTGCACTTTCATCTGCACCTTCCTCTTTGTCCCCGTGTAAGGTGGTATGGTATGCGGGAAGAGCAACCTGACTTTCAGCAGGGTCACAATGTTGTTGTGTAGCGTGCACGGGGAATGTTGCGTTATGGGTCAATGTACCAGCAGACTCATCTATCACTGGCTGGGCAATGGGCATGATGAAGTGGAAACACAGATATACGCCCAAAGAAGAAAGTGGGCTAAATGCAGTTCAAAATTGGTAACACAGGAATAACCAGGGGGCATTGCAGTGGAGGACAACTGGAATGAGAGGCTGACACAGAGAGTAGGGCCAAATCAGTAAGTAGTCGAAATGCAGTTCAAAATTGGCAACCGTAGTAAACAGGCGGCACAGCTTTGTTCAGTGGAGGAGAACAGCAAGGAGTGGCAGACACCGATAGTAGGCCCCAACCCAACTAGTAGGCCAAATGCAGTCTAACATTAACAACTACTTAACGAGAGGCTGAAAATGGAATTTCAGGACAGGAAACCAGGAGAACAGCAAGGAGTGGCAGACACCGATAGTAGGCCCCAAACCAACTAGTATGCCAAATGCAGTTGTTCCATTTAACCACAATTTAATGAGAGCCTGAAGATAGAAGCTCAGGAAAGGCAACCTGGGGAACACCTTGGAGTGTAACACACCATCTCTCTCCACCCCATACCCATTTTGTAGGCCTAATGCTGTGTACTTTTCTACAACTACTAAACGAGAGTCGGAAGACCGAAGCAATGGCAAGGAAACCTGGGGAACACCTTGGAGTGTAACACACCATCTCTCTCCACCCCATACCCAATTTGTAGGCCTAATGCAGCCTACTTTCCGACACCTACTAAACGAGAGCATGAAGATCGAAGCTCAGGAAAGGCAACCTGGGGAACACCTTGGAGTGTAACACACCATCTCTCTCCACCCCATACCCATTTTTTAGGCCTAATGCAGTGTACTTTTCTACAACTACTAAACGAGAGTCGGAAGACCGAAGCAATGGCAAGGAAACCTGGGGAACACCTTGGAGTGTAACACACCATCTCTCTCCACCCCATTCCCCATTTTTTAGGCCTAATGCAGCCTACTTTCCGACACCTACTAAACGAGAGCATGAAGATCGAAGCTCAGGAAAGGCAACCTGGGGAACACCTTGGAGTGTAACACACCATCTCTCTCCACCCCATACCCATTTTGTAGGCCTAATGCTGTGTACTTTTCTACAACTACTAAACGAGAGTCGGAAGACCGAAGCAATGGCAAGGAAACCTGGGGAACACCTTGGAGTGTAACACACCATCTCTCTCCACCCCATACCCAATTTGTAGGCCTAATGCAGCCTACTTTCCGACACCTACTAAACGAGAGCATGAAGATCGAAGCTCAGGAAAGGCAACCTGGTGAAAACCTTGGAGTGTAACACAACCTGTCTCTACACCCCATACACAATTAGTAGGCCTAATGCAGCGTAGTTTCCAACAGCTACTAAACGAGAGCCGGAAGATCGAAGCTCAGGAAAGGCAACCTGGGGAACACCTTGGAGTGTAACACAACCTCTCTCTACACCACGGAAGGGCTGATTCTTAGGAAGGAAGGCTGTTGTAAATAAGCATTGCGCGTCCGAGGGTGATTATATTCTTATTCGGTATCTACTCACCCTCGGACGCGCCATGCTTCTTGATTTGTAATTAATGTTTATTTGCAATGTGCTTTTGACTTACTCAATTATTTTTTTAATTATTGATTTTATTAAATTAATAGTTTAACATCTTATTGGAAATAATTTAAAGGAGACGCGACAGGACAACACTCGGTGGATGCCATATCTGTGTTAACAACTCCAAAAAACTTTCAGTTAACTTCTTGCAGGAGAAAGAAATTGTAGCTGTTGGACCTTTGTAGTACAGTTCCAGATATTTGTTGTGTGTTTGTTTTGATTGTTAAAATGTCTGCATTTGAGATCTCAACACGATCTTATTTTTTATAATCAAATTAATTTTTTAAATATTTTATTAGGTTGGTTCAAGGGGTACACGGGCCGCAGTAGACAGGTCAGTGGAGGCCTAGTGGAAGGAGGGACCACAGACAGGCATCGAAGGCCTAAAATAATAACACATGGCTGTAGGCAATTTTAAATTGGTTCCAGGGGTACACGGGCAGCAGTGCCCTGGTCAGTGTAGTAGTAGTTGAAAGAATGGACCGCAGACAGGCATCGAAGGCCTAAAATAAAAAAATTGGGCTGGCTGTAGGCAATTTTAAATTGGTTCCAGGGGTACACGGGCAGCAGTGGTGTGGTCAGTGGAGGCCTAGTGGAAGGAGTGACCGCAGACAGGCATCGAAGGCCTAAAATATTAACACATGGCTGTAGTCAATTTTAAATTGGTTCCAGGGGTACTTGGGCAGCAGTGCCCTGGTCAGTGTAGTAGTAGTTGAACGAATGGACCGCAGACAGGCATCGAAGGCCTAAAATAAAAAAATTGGGCTGGCTGTAGGCAATTTTAAATTGGTTCCAGGGGTACACGGGCAGCAGTGGTGTGGTCAGTGGAGGCCTAGTGGAAGGAGTGACCGCAGACAGGCATCGAAGGCCTAAAATAATCACACATGGCTGTAGGCAATTTTAAATTGGTTCCAGGGGTACACGGGCAGCAGTGGTGTGGTCAGTGGAGGCCTAGTGGAAGGAGTGACCGCAGACAGGCATCGAAGGCCTAAAATAATAACACATGGCTGTAGGCAATTTTAAATTGGTTCCAGGGGTACACGGGCAGCAGTGGTGTGGTCAGTGGAGGCCTAGTGGAAGGAGTGACCGCAGACAGGCATCGAAGGCCTAAAATAATAACACATGGCTCTAGGCAATTTTAAATTGGTTCCAGGGGTACACGGGCAGCAGTGCCCTGGTCAGTGTAATAGTAGTTGAAAGAATGGACCGCAGACAGGCATCGAAGGCCTAAAATAAAAAAATTGGGCTGGCTGTAGGCAATTTTAAATTGGTTCCAGGGGTACACGGGCAGCAGTGGTGTGGTCAGTGGAGGCCTAGTGGAAGGAGTGACCGCAGACAGGCATCGAAGGCCTAAAATAATAACACATGGCTGTAGGCAATTTTAAATTGGTTCCAGGGTTACACGGGCAGCAGTGGTGTGGTCAGTGGAGGCCTAGTGGAAGGAGTGACCGCAGACAGGCATCGAAGGCCTAAAATAATCACACATGGCTGTAGGCAATTTTAAATTGGTTCCAGGGGTACACGGGCAGCAGTGGTGTGGTGAGTGGAGGCCTAGTGGAAGGAGTGACCACAGACAGGCATCGAAGGCCTAAAATATTAACACATGGCTGTAGTCAATTTTAAATTGGTTCCAGGGGTACTTGGGCAGCAGTGCCCTGGTCAGTGTAGTAGTAGTTGAAAGAATGGACCGCAGACAGGCATCGAAGGCCTAAAATAAAAAAATTGGGCTGGCTGTAGGCAATTTTAAATTGGTTCCAGGGGTACACGGGCAGCAGTGGTGTGGTCAGTGGAGGCCTAGTGGAAGGAGTGACCGCAGACAGGCATCGAAGGCCTAAAATAATAAAACATGGCTGTAGGCAATTTTAAATTGGTTCCAGGGGTACACGGGCAGCAGTGGTCTGGTCAGTGGAAGTCTAGTGGAAGGAGTGACCGCAGACAGGCTTCGAAGGCCTAACATAACAAACTTGGGCTGGCTGTAGGCACTTTTAAATTGGTTCCAGGGGTACATGGGCAGCAGTGTATGGTCAGTGGAAGTCTAGTGGAAGGAGTGACCGCAGACAGGCATCGAAGGCCTAAAATAATCACACATGGCTGTAGGCAATTTTAAATTGGTTCCAGGGGTACACGGGCAGCAGTGGTGTGGTCAGTGGAGGCCTAGTGGAAGGAGTGACCACAGACAGGCATCGAAGGCCTAAAATATTAACACATGGCTGTAGTCAATTTTAAATTGGTTCCAGGGGTACTTGGGCAGCAGTGCCCTGGTCAGTGTAGTAGTAGTTGAAAGAATGGACCGCAGACAGGCATCGAAGGCCTAAAATAAAAAAATTGGGCTGGCTGTAGGCAATTTTAAATTGGTTCCAGGGGTACACGGGCAGCAGTGGTGTGGTCAGTGGAGGCCTAGTGGAAGGAGTGACCGCAGACAGGCATCGAAGGCCTAAAATAATAACACATGGCTGTAGGCAATTTTAAATTGGTTCCAGGGTTACACGGGCAGCAGTGGTGTGGTCAGTGGAGGCCTAGTGGAAGGAGTGACCGCAGACAGGCATCGAAGGCCTAAAATAATCACACATGGCTGTAGGCAATTTTAAATTGGTTCCAGGGGTACACGGGCAGCAGTGGTGTGGTCAGTGGAGGCCTAGTGGAAGGAGTGACCACAGACAGGCATCGAAGGCCTAAAATATTAACACATGGCTGTAGTCAATTTTAAATTGGTTCCAGGGGTACTTGGGCAGCAGTGCCCTGGTCAGTGTAGTAGTAGTTGAAAGAATGGACCGCAGACAGGCATCGAAGGCCTAAAATAAAAAAATTGGGCTGGCTGTAGGCAATTTTAAATTGGTTCCAGGGGTACACGGGCAGCAGTGGTGTGGTCAGTGGAGGCCTAGTGGAAGGAGTGACCGCAGACAGGCATCGAAGGCCTAAAATAATAAAACATGGCTGTAGGCAATTTTAAATTGGTTCCAGGGGTACACGGGCAGCAGTGGTCTGGTCAGTGGAAGTCTAGTGGAAGGAGTGACCGCAGACAGGCTTCGAAGGCCTAACATAACAAACTTGGGCTGGCTGTAGGCACTTTTAAATTGGTTCCAGGGGTACATGGGCAGCAGTGTATGGTCAGTGGAAGTCTAGTGGAAGGAGTGACCGCAGACAGGCTTCCAAGGCCTAACATAACAAACTTGGGCTGGCTGTAGGCACTTTTAAATTGGTTCCAGGGGTACACGGGCAGCAGTGGTCTGGTCAGTGGAAGTCTAGTGGAAGGAGTGACCGCAGACAGGCTTCCAAGGCCTAACATAACAAACTTGGGCTGGCTGTAGGCACTTTTAAATTGGTTCCAGGGGTACACGGGCAGCAGTGGTCTGGTCAGTGGAAGTCTAGTGGAAGGAGTGACCGCAGACAGGCTTCGAAGGCCTAACATAACAAACTTGGGCTGGCTGTAGGCACTTTTAAATTGGTTCCAGGGGTACATGGGCAGCAGTGTATGGTCAGTGGAAGTCTAGTGGAAGGAGTGACCGCAGACAGGCTTCCAAGGCCTAACATAACAAACTTGGGCTGGCTGTAGGCACTTTTAAATTGGTTCCAGGGGTACACGGGCAGCAGTGGTCTGGTCAGTGGAAGTCTAGTGGAAGGAGTGACCGCAGACAGGCTTCCAAGGCCTAACATAACAAACTTGGGCTGGCTGTAGGCACTTTTAAATTGGTTCCAGGGGTACACGGGCAGCAGTGGTCTGGTCAGTGGAAGTCTAGTGGAAGGAGTGACCGCAGACAGGCTTCGAAGGCCTAACATAACAAACTTGGGCTGGCTGTAGGCACTTTTAAATTGGTTCCAGGGGTACATGGGCAGCAGTGGTCTGGTCAGTGGAAGTCTAGTGGAAGGAGTGACCGCAGACAGGCTTCCAAGGCCTAACATAACAAAATTGGGCTGGCTGTAGGCACTTTAAATTGGTTCCAGGGGTACATGGGCAGCAGTGTATGGTCAGTGGAAGTCTAGTGGAAGGAGTGACGGCAGACAGTCTTCGAAGGCCTAACATAACAAAATTGGGCTGACTATAGGCACTTTTAAATTGGTTCCAGGGTAACACGGCCAGCAGTGGCCTGGTCAGTGTAGTAGTTGTAGAAAGAAGGGACCGCAGACAGGCTTCGAAGGCCTAACATAACAAAAATGTCAAAACAATGGTATTGTCAGTGCCAGGCATTGAAGGATGTCAGCGCCTAGACTACACATTGGTGAAGCTGTGAGAGATAATTTTGCTAGTGGTAGAGCACTGTTTGAGCTGGGGGGGGAACTGGCTTGTGGCCGGCGGTACAGGCACAGGGCCCTTCATATTACAACGGTGTGTCTGACGTTGGGTGCGCACCACCACCGCCAGAGACACTTTATTGTACTATGAGGGACCCAGTGGCAGTGCCGTCGACCAAAAGCGGCCACACCCACCTCTTCAGACAAACAGCACTCTCAAGGGTCCAAGCGCAAAGTGGCGATAGCACGGCCCCGTGTGGGGAGTTTGGCCATTTCGTGAGGTGGAAACATGTCGTATGCTGGACAATCAGGTGAAGAAAATTACGAGATTGGAAAAGTCATTCAGAATAGTCCACAGGCAAGACCTTTTCATAGGAAAGCTAGGTGTCAGCCGGGCAGGGTGGGGCAAAAGATTTTGAAATCCAGTTGTCGTTCATTTTAATGAAGGTTAGATCATCTACATTTTGGGTAGCCAGACGAGTCCTTTTTTCTGTTAGTATTGAACCTGCAGCACTGAATACTCTTTCTGATAGGACACTAGCTGCCGGGCAAGCAAGCTCCTGCAATGCATATTCTGCCAATTCTGGCCAGGTGTCTAATTTGGATGCCCAGTAATCAAATGGGAATGACGGTTGAGGGAGAACGTCGATAAGGGATGAAAAATAGTTTGTAACCATACTGGACAAATGTTGTCTCCTGTCACTTTGAATTGATGCTGCAGTACCTGTCCTGTCTGCGGTCATAGAAAAATCACTCCACAACCTGGTCAGAAAACCCCTCTGGCCAACGCCACTTCTGATTTCTGCCCCTCTAACACCTCTGGTCTGCTGGCCCCTGGAGCTCGTGTGAGAACGATCACGGGCGCTGTGTGCAGGGAATGCCAGAAGCAAACGGTCAACAAGAGTTGATTGTTTTGTTGCTAATATTAGTTCCAAGTTCTCATGTGGCATAATATTTTGCAATTTGCCTTTATAGCGAGGATCAAGGAGGCAGGCCAACCAGTAATCGTCATCGTTCATCATTTTTGTAATGCGTGTGTCCCTTTTGAGGATACGCAAGGCATAATCCGCCATGTGGGCCAAAGTTCCCGTTGTCAAATCTGCGGTTGTGCTTGGTTGAGGGGCAGTTGCAGGCAAATCTACGTCACTTGTGTCCCTCAAAAAACCAGAACCCGGCCTTGCCACGCCACCAATTTCCCGTGCCCCCGGGAAAGCTTCCTCATTAAAAATATACTCATCCCCATCATCCTCCTCATCCTCCACCTCCTCTTCGCCCGGTACCTCGTCATGTACACTGCCCTGACCAGACAATCGCTGACTGTCATCAAGGCTTTCCTCTTCCTCTGGTGCAGACGCCTGATCCTTTATGTGCGTCAAACTTTGCATCAGCAGACGCATTAGGGGGATGCTCATGCTTATTATGGCGTTGTCTGCACTAACCAGCCGTGTGCATTCCTCAAAACACTGAAGGACTTGACACATGTCTTGAATCTTCGACCACTGCACACCTGACAACTCCATGTCTGCCATCCTACTGCCTGCCCGTGTATGTGTATCCTCCCACAAAAACATAACAGCCCGCCTCTGTTCGCACAGTCTCTGAAGCATGTGCAGTGTTGAGTTCCACCTTGTTGCAACGTCTATGATTAGGCGATGCTGGGGAAGGTTCAAAGAACGCTGATAGGTCTGCATACGGCTGGAGTGTACAGGCGAACGGCGGATATGTGCGCAAAGTCCACGCACTTTGAGGAGCAGGTCGGATAACCCCGGATAACTTTTCAGGAAGCACTGCACCACCAGGTTTAAGGTGTGAGCCAGGCAAGGAATGTGTTTCAGTTGGGAAAGGGAGATGGCAGCCATGAAATTCCTTCCGTTATCACTCACTACCTTGCCTGCCTCAAGATCTACAGTGCCCAGCCACGACTGCGTTTCTTGCTGCAAGAACTCGGACAGAACTTCCGCGGTGTGTCTATTGTCGCCCAAACACTTCATAGCCAATACAGCCTGCTGACGTATGCCAGTAGCTGCCCCATAATGGGAGACCTGGTGTGCAACAGTGGCAGGTGCGGATGGAGTGTTTGTGCGACTGCGGTCTGTGGACGAGCTCTTGCTTCTGCAGGAGGACGAGGAGGAGGAGGAGGAGGAGGGGGTGCGAACGGCTACAGACAACTGTTTACTAGACCGTGGGCTAGGCAGAACTGTCCCAAACTTGCTGTCCCCTGTGGACCCTGAATCCACCACATTTACCCAGTGTGCCGTGATGGACACGTAACGTCCCTGGCCATGCCTACTGGTCCATGCATCTGTTGTCAGGTGCACCTTTGTGCTCACAGATTGCCTGAGTGCATGGACGATGCGCTCTTTAACATGCTGGTGGAGGGCTGGGATGGCTTTTCTGGAAAAAAAGTGTCGACTGGGTAGCTCGTAGCGTGGTACAGCGTAGTCCATCAGGTCTTTGAAAGCTTCGCTTTCAACTAACCGGTAGGGCATCATCTCTAACGAGATTAGTCTAGCTATGTGGGCGTTCAAACCCTGTGTACGCGGATGCGAGGCTAAGTACTTCCTTTTTCTAACCATAGTTTCATGTAGGGTGAGCTGGACTGGAGAGATGGAGATCGTGGAACTAGCGGGGGTGCCGGTGGACATGGCAGACTGAGAGACGGTGGGAGATGGTATTGTTGCCGCCGGTGCCCTAGATGCAGTGTTTCCTACTACGAAACTGGTGATTCCCTGACCCTGACTGCTTTGGCCTGGCAAAGATACCTGCACAGATACAGCAGGTGGTGCGCTAAATGGTGGTCCTACACTGCCGGAAGGGATGTTGCGTTGATGACTAGCTTCATTGGCCGAGGGTGCAACAACCTTAAGGGACGTTTGGTAGTTAGTCCAAGCTTTCAAATGCATGGTGGTTAAATGTCTATGCATGCAACTAGTATTGAGACTTTTCAGATTCTGACCTCTGCTTAAGGAAGTAGAACATTTTTGACAGATGACTTTGCGCTGATCAATTGGATGTTGTTTAAAAAAATGCCAGACTGCACTCTTTCTAGCATCGGATACCTTTTCAGGCATTGCAGACTGAGCTTTAACCGGATGGCCACTCTGTCCTCCACCAGGTTTTGGCTTTGCCACGCGTTTTGGGCAAGATACGGGCCCGGCAGATGGAACCTGTGGCGATGTTGATGCCTGCTGCGGCCCCTCCTCCTCCTCTGCTTCAGAACTGCTGCCGCCTGCACCCTGTTCCCCCAATGGCTGCCAATCGGGGTCAAGAACTGGGTCATCTAATAACTCTTCTTGTACCTCCTGCGCAACTTCGTCTGTGTCACCGTGTCGTTCGGTGGTATAGCGTTCGTGATGGGGCAACATAGTCTCATCAGGGTCTGATTCTTGATCAGCACCCTGCGAGGGCAATGTTGTGGTCTGAGTCAAAGGACCAGCATAGTAGTCTGGCTGTGGCTGTGCGTCAGTGCACTCCATGTCAGATTCAATTTGTAATGGGCATGGACTGTTAACTGCTTCACTTTCTAAGCCAGGGACGGTATGTGTAAAGAGCTCCATGGAGTAACCCGTTGTGTCGCCTGCTGCATTCTTCTCTGTTGTTGTTTTTGCTGAAGAGGACAAGGAAGTGACTTGTCCCTGACCGTGAACATCCACTAACGACGCGCTGCTTTTACTTTTACCAGTTTCACGAGAGGAGGCAAAAGAGCTAGAGGCTGAGTCAGCAAGATAAGCCAAAACTTGCTCTTGCTGCTCCGGCTTTAAAAGCGGTTTTCCTAATCCCAGAAAAGGGAGCGTTCGAGGCCTTGTGTAGCCGGACGACGAACCTGGCTCCACAGCTCCAGACTTAGGTGCAATATTTTTTTCCCCACGACCACCTGATGCTCCACCACTACCACTACCCTCATTACCAGCTGACAATGAACGCCCCCGGCCACGACCTCTTCCACTAGACTTCCTCATTGTTTTAAAAACGTAACCAAACTAACGTTATTTGTTGCAGTCACACAACTTACACGGTGAGCTATAACTTCAGTATGATTTAGCTACCCCTTTACAGGTTGGTGAGACCACAGCGAAAATCAGGCCCAATGTTACACACTCTTTTTTTGGTGGCTGCAAATTAGAGAGATGCCCCACACGCAGGACTGTCACTGAAGCACAAATGTTAATATTAATGTCACACTATTATTTTTTTTTTATTTTTTTTTTTTTCAGGAACACTTTAGAAACCCCCCCCCAAAAAAAACATTGATTTTTGCAGGGAGAATTTAGAAAACAAATGTAACAAACTATATGCTTTCTATGGGCCACTGAGTGAGAGATGACGCACACTGGAATCAGGAGTGGCACACAAGCCCAGAGGCCAATATTTTTCTACCAATGATTGATGGAGTTATTTTCTCTGGTAGATTTTGGAACCCAAATCAAGGAAAAAAAATATAGGCTTTCTATGGACCACAATTGGAGAGAGAGAGAGAGAGAGAGATGGCACACCCAGGAGTCAAGACTGGCACACAAGCAGAAAGGCCAATATTAATCTCCCACTGTTTTTTTTTTTTTTTTTTTTTTTTTTCAGGGAGACTTTAGAAAAAAAAATAATAAAAAAAATATGATTTTATCAGGAAGAATTTAGAAACCAAATAAAATAAAATGATTTTTTCAGGGAGAATTTATAAAACAAATAAAACCAAAAATAGGCGTTCTATGGCCCACTGACTGAGAGATGACGCACCCAGGAGTCAAGACTGGCACACAAGCAGAAAGGCCAATATTAATCTCCCACTGTTTTTTTTTTTTTTTTTTTTTTTTTCAGGGAGACTTTAGAAAAAAAAATAATAAAAAAAATATGATTTTATCAGGAAGAATTTAGAAACCAAATAAAATAAAATGATTTTTTCAGGGAGAATTTATAAAACAAATAAAACCAAAAATAGGCGTTCTATGGCCCACTGACTGAGAGATGACGCACCCAGGAGTCAAGACTGGCACACAAGCAGAAAGGCCAATATTAATCTCCCACTGTTTTTTTTTTTTTTTTCAGGGAGACTTTAGAAAAAAAAATAATAAAAAAAATATGATTTTGTCAGGAAGAATTTAGAAACCAAATAAAATAAAATGATTTTTTCAGGGAGAATTTAGAAAACAAATAAAACCAAAAATAGGCGTTCTATGGCCCACTGACTAAGAGAGAGAGAGAGAGATGGAACGCTTAGTACTGGCACACAAGCCCAAAGGGCAATATTAATCTCCCTTTTTTTTTCCAGGGAGAATTTCTAAAACCCCCCCCAAAAAAAAAAATAGGCTTTCTATGGCCCACTATTTGTGAGAGAGATGGGACGCTCAGGACTGGCACAGATGGCACGCTCAGGACTGGCACAGAAGCCCAGAGGCCAATATTAATCTCCCTTTTTTTCTGGGAGAATTTATAAAACCAAAAAAATATTTAAATAGGCTTTCTATGGCCCACTATTTGTGAGAGAGATGGCACGCTCAGGACTGGCACAGATGGCACGCTCACAACTGGCACACAAGCCCAGAGGCCAATATTAATCTCCCTTTTTTCAGGGAAAATTTATAAAACCAAAAAAAAAATTAAATAGGCTTTCTATGGCCCACTATTTGTGAGAGAGATGGCACGCTCAGGACTGGCACAGATGGCACGCTCACAACTGGCACACAAGCCCAGAGGCCAATATTAATCTCCCTTTTTTCAGGGAAAATTTATAAAACAAAAAAAAAAAATTAAATAGGCTTTCTATGGCCCACTATTTGTGAGAGAGATGGCACGCTCAGGACTGGCACAGATGGCACGCTCACAACTGGCACACAAGCCCAGAGGCCAATATTAATCTCCCTTTTTTTCAGGGAGAATTTATAAAACCAAAAAAAAAATTAAATAGGCTTTCTATGGCCCACTATTTGTGAGAGAGATGGCACGCTCAGGGCTGGCACAGATGGCACGCTCAGGACTGGCACACAAGCCCAGAGGCCAATATTAATCTCCCTTTTTTTCAGGGAGAATTTATAAAACCCCAAAAAAAATAAAATAGGCTTTCTATGGCCCACTATTTGTGAGAGAGATGGCACACTCAGGACTGGCACACAAGCCCAAAGGCCAATATTAATCTCCCACTGTATTTTTATCAGGGAGAATTTATACACCCCACAAAAAAAAATACAGAAAAATGAAAAGGCTTTCTATGGCCCACTATGTGAGAGAGATGGCACACACAGGGATGGCACTCTAGCAGAAATGCCAAATTGCCAATCTTAATCTCCCACCAAAAAAAAAAAAAAAAAAAACACAGGGAATGTCCTACAATTACTATCTCCCTGCCTGCAGTAATCTCAGCCAGGTATGGCAGGCAGCTACTATCTCCCTGCCTGCAGTAATCTCAGCCAGGTATGGCAGGCAGCAATAAGGAGTGGACTGATGCACAAATGAAATAAAAAGTGTGGACAAACAAAAAAGATAGCTGTGCAGAAAGGAAGGAACAAGAGGATTTGTGCTTTGAAAAAAGCAGTTGGTTTGCACAGCGGCGTACACACAGCAATGCAGCTATCAGGGAGCCTTCTAGGGCAGCCCAATGAGCTACAGCGCTGAGGGGAAAAAAAAAAAAAAAAACTTCCACTGTCCCTGCACACCGAGGGTGGTGTTGGACAGTGCAAATCGCTGCAGCACAAGCGGTTTTGTGGTTAATGGACCCTGCCTAACGCTATCCCTGCTTCTGACAAAGCGGCAGCAACCTCTCCCTAAGCTCAGATCAGCAGCAGTAAGATGGCGGTCGGCGGGAACGCCTCTTTATAGCCCCTGTGACGTCGCAGACAGCAAGCCAATCACTGCAATGCCCTTCTCTAAGATGGTGGGGACCAGGACCTATGTCATCACGCTGCCCACACTCTGCGTTTACCTTCATTGGCTGAGAAATGGCGCTTTTCGCGTCATTGAAACGCGACTTTGGCGCGAAAGTCGCGTACCGCATGGCCGACCCCGCACAGGGGTCGGATCGGGTTTCATGAAACCCCGACTTAGCCAAAAGTCGGCGACTTTTGAAAATGTTCGACCCGTTTCGCTCAACCCTAGTTATGACATGTTTTCTCTCGGTCACTACCATGTATCTAGCAAAGTATATCGTGGCACAGCTGTGTTGGTGCACAAGATAGGTTCCCCAAACCAGTAAGCATATAATAAATAATTTGACACTCTACTTTTATGCGGCTGTTGCTTTGAAAGAAATTTTTTTTATTGCACTCTCATTTTTAATGTACTTTAGCACTACAGTAGTAGACCACAGGAATAGTATATAAAGTAATGTAGCGGCGCTTAGTGATATAGCATAAAAAAGCAGCAAGTATCTCCTTACCAAATAGGAGGACGCAGGGACAATATTCTATAACTGATGAAAAAATCAATTAAACTTGCGCTAAGAAATGCATATAAAAGAGGGCCAAAAAATAAAGATAATTGTAATTTACCTGATGAGGAGGAAGAAGATAGAAATAAATGAATGATGACGTTGCTTGTATTTAATGATGGGTACACTATTCGAGGTCTGGAAATGGAGACATATAAATATAAAAAGTATCAAAAATATATGTGTAAAGATTGCGGGAATCCTATAAATCAATATCCACAATCATAACACCCTAAAATGAAACAAAATAATTCCGTCCTAGTGGATGCACATGTCAGAGAACCTTGAAAGAAATCGTACCTGCCGCAGGATGCACATCAGGTGAACGTAGACAATGCCAGTAAGAAGCGATGCAGGTGAGTACTGCAGATGAAAATACCTTCACCGTCTTTTGCGGAGATTAAGAGCGCTGGCGGTAGTTCATAGCGTGCTGTCCCGGCCGGTGACAGCCGCCGCAAGAGAAGGAGCGTGTGCGAGGAGCGCGGCGCTCAGAAAAGCTGTAGTTGGCAGGACCTGCGTGATGTTCGGGTCACGTGTCCAGTAAGTCACGTGGTGCCCCAGTCGGAGGTACGGAGCACTGGGGGAGCCAAAATTAAACCAACGCGTTTCGGATTACCACGGAATCCTTCTTCAGGGTAGGCTCCCGCTGTGCTCTGCTGGTATTAAATAGTCTTGGCTCCCTCCCCTCGTGTCACTCAAACGCAAATAGTTCAATCCCATTATTTAACCCCTTAGGCTTCAGGGTGTCTAGTTCAAAAATGAGCCGAGTCTCCTCTCTGGACATTTGTTTAATATAGTCCCCATCACGCCAATCTTTACGGACTAGTTTGATTCCAGCTACCTTTATTCCATTTATGGAGCCTTTATGATGAATTGCAAAGTGCCTAGAAAGCGGATGTTCATCGTATTTTCTCTTAATGTTCCGTAGGTGTTCTTGAATTCTCCTATAAAGGGGGCGTTTGGTTCGTCCCACGCACAGTTTCTTGCAGGGGCACTCAATTGAATAAATCGCTCCTCTAGTAGTGCAAGTAATAAAATCAGTAATCTCCACTTGTATACCATTGTGCGATGTTATAAACTTTTGTTTAGTTGGATGCAAAGACTTGCACATCTTGCACTTATGACATGGGAAAAAACCTTTGATAATTTGTTTGATCGCTTTGTATTCAGAAAAGCACGTAATTTGGGATCTCTTATTGCTCCCACTGTGCGATGCCCAGCTCCAACACAGAAACGCACAGGCCCCTTTAAACAAATTATCAAAGGTTTGATTTAGGGTATGTGCACACGTTTGCGGATTCGCAGCGTTTTTTGAGGTGCAGAAACACTGCAGATCCACAATTGATTTACAGTACAATGTAAATCAATGAGAAAAAAAATATTGTGCACACTTTACGGAAAATCCGCTGCGGAAACGCTGCGGTTTAAAAGAAGTAGCATGTCACTTCTTTTTTGTGAATCTGCAGCGTTTGTGTACCCATTCCATTATAGAAAACCACAGGGGTAAAAACCGCAGCAAATCCGCAAGAAAACCACAGCAAAAAGGCACAAAAAAACGCTGCGGAACCGCAGGTGCGTTTTCTGCCAGGAGAGGCAGAATCCGCACCAGAAATTCCTAAGCCTAATCTGCAACGTGTGCACATAGCCTTAGGCCTTTTTCTATTCCTAAGTGGAATAATTTGTGTGCCCTAGTCTCCCATCCCTAACCTGTAAAATCCTGAATTGACACTGTTTGGCCATCACTAGTGTTGAGCATTCCGATACCGCAAGTATCGGGTATCGGCCGATATTTGCGGTATCGGAATTCCGATACCGAGTTCCGATATTTTTGTGATATCGGGAATCGGTATCGGGATTTAGATTAATGTGTAAAATAAAGAATAAAAAAAAAAAATATTGATATACTTACCCTCGGACGGGCCCTGGTTGTCACCGCTGCAATCGCCATGTTTTCCTTCCTATGAATGAGCTTGTTAAGTACCTTCGATGATGTCGCGGCTTGTGATTGGTCGCTGAGCGGTCATGTGACCGCTCACGCGACCAATCACAAGCCGCGACGTCATCGAAGGTTATTAACGCACTCATTCCTAAGAATGAGCGCGTTAAGGACCTTCGATGACGTCGCGGCTTGTGATTGGTCGCGTGAGCGGTCACATGACCGCTCAGCGACCAATCACAAGCCGCGATGTCATCGAAGGTCATTAAAGCGCTCATTCTTAGGAATAAAAGCATGGCGATTGCAGCGGTGACAACCAGGGCCCGTCCGGGGGTAAGTATATCAATATTTTTTATTTTTATTCTTTCTTTTACACATTAATATGGATCCCAGGGCCTGAAGGAGAGTTTTCTCTCCTTCAGACCCTGGGAACCATTACGGATACCTTCCGATATTTGTGTCCCATTGACTTGTATTGGTATCGGATATCGGTATCGGCGATATCCGATATTTTTGGATATCGGCCGATACCATCCGATACCGATACTTTCAAATATCGGACGGTATCGCTCAACACTAGCCATCACTCATTTTTATAGTGATTGTGATTAGTGATGGGCGAACTCCTGGATGTTTGGGTCCATCTGGTTTAGCCAGACAGCTAAAACAAGTTTGGTTCGGGTACCAGAACAGTACCTTAACCCAAACTCCATTCTGGAGCCCAAACATCCAGTGTGTGCCATACTGCATGTGGCAAACACTGCCTCTGATCATCAGTAAAATCATTACTGAAGGTCAGAAAGCCACCGTTCCCATGCTGTTGTAACGGGGGCCAGGGTGGTAGCTGTACCGAGGGATTGCTGCTGCTTCCTCATCACACCCTGACACTCCGCTACAGAAATATCATGTACATTTTGTGGTGTGCTGTGTGTGTCAAATAGTTCACCGACCTGTGAGTCAGAATCCTTCATAGCATACAGGGCTCCAATCCGTCGCAGACACACACAAATGTTATCAAAGTCCCGATTCATTTTCAATAAAACTTTACTTAACTTGTGCATCTTCATAACAGTTACAGTCCATCCATTTTCCCAATACATGAGTAATCCATCTCCTGCGTTTTCCCTGGTCTGCTCCCTCAGCTTTTCTTCCTGCACCATGGCTCCCAGGCCCGCAGCTTCCTGAACCATCCAGCTAGCTGATACTGAGTGCTCCCCGTCCACTTTCCCCATCTTGGGTGAAAATTCAGGTTGCCTCCGCAATTCCTTTTCGGACCGTAAGTCCTAGACGCCGCGGGAGGTAACCCACAGACTAGCCACAGATTCTTCCAGGCTGCCTCGCTCTCTTAACTATACACTGTTGCTCTCTTCAGCTTTCTGTCACAACTCCTTCTAGAACAATTCTCCTCACACAGCTTTAGCTCCTCCCACTAACTGAAAATTACCTCAGGAAGGCACTCTCCCCGCCACTACACTGGCTCCGCCCCTTTCTGAGCTGTCACTACTCTGACTGAAACCAGTTAACACAATCTAATCTCCTACTCTACAGTGTCCCTTAACACTAACCCGTAACTACACTGCCATAACCCTTACTAATGCTGACCTACCACTGCCACTGACTGTCCCTATTCCTGTCCCTAACACACAGATATCAGAACAGTGTCAGCCATTATCATATTAAATAGTGTCAAATATCATAAACTACACAGGGCACACAGCAAACACAAAAAGTACCCAGTTTCATTAGGTAGGCATGCACAGGAATGCAGGGCTCAAACCAGCTGCCTGCACACCCCCTTACACTGTCAAATGACAGCATGAGCCTGCAGCTGTGATCGGAGGGAAAAATGTTAACTTACAGTCACTGGCGTCAGCTTATAGGACAACTACTCCCATTAGCCTATGCCTGCAGCTGCTAATAACAGCGAGAGCAGGTGGTGGCTGATGGGAGTAATGTCAGCTTTAGCAAGGTTGGTTATCAACAAAAGATAGGTCTCCATGCCATTTTTTTTAAATTATTTAAATAAACTAAATTAACAACTAGCCAAGCTAAAGCAGACAGCTGGGTGCTGGTATTCTCTGGCAGGTAATGGGCCATGGATATTGCCCCCCTCAGACTAAAAATAGCAGCCTGCAGCCATCCAGAAATTTCTGGCACTTTGCAGGCTCTTCCCACTTGCCCTGTGGCGGTGGCAAGTGGTGCTCATATTTGTGGGGTGGATGCAATATTACCTGTGAATCGGCATTTGTTCGTCTTTTTTTAGGATTGCATAAAAAAGCAATTGGCCACAGTTTTATGCACTTCTGAAGGACACCACTGAACAGAGGTTAGATGAAGTCAACAGTTACTCTGCTGCCTCATTATAGTGAATTGATCCCTCGGGGGTTTCATCTGAATCACGTCACTCAGAGATTTACCGTAGATGAAAACCCCGATGTAAGTGCGGGATGAATTTCATTCCAAACGTTATGTTAAATGTTCCTAACAAATGCTTCAACTCAATCCACAAAAAAAAGTAAGTCCCCACTAAGGTTCGTTATCTCTTAGTGGAAATATAGGGGCTTCCATGTTACTAGTAGCACAAAAACCCTGAAAAAGCAAAATGGCTCCTCATCTCTCAAAATAAATTCAGCACATTCTGCACTGCCAAATCCAAATGCAACCCTCCCTTCTGAGCCCCAGAGTATACCTAAACCACATATTTCATCCACATGTTTTTCATTTTTGAAGCGATGAGAGCTTGCCTAAATTATGGGTATATCTCCAGGGGCATGATCTGGGCATAACGTACTGGTGACTACAGCATACTACAAGTCACTACAATGGCAGTGTGTAATTTTCACTCGGCAACATTTATTGTTCCTTGTTTCTAGAAAACCTCCATGGAGTCAAAATCGTCGCTACACCTGTAGATAAATTCCCAAAGGGGTATAATTTCCAAATTATGGTCACTTGATGGAGAGATTCTGCTCTTTTAGCACTTAGGGGCTCTCTATAATGTGTCCTCAAACTATTCTAGGATAATCAGTGGTCCAGCAAATAGCTCTCCGTCTCTCCCGAATCTCTCCACATGGCTAAGCAGTACTGTACAGCTATATATGGGGTATTGCCACGTTCATTAGAAATTGTGGGACAAATTATGGTGCCATTTTTACCCACTTCTTGTGGGAAAATGTAAAATCTAGGGCTAGAACAAAATTTTCTGCCCAATACTATAATATTATGTGACACACCTGCGGTGTTAATATGATCACTGCACCCCTAGATGAATTCGTTGAGCGGTATAGTTTGTAACATTTGGTCACTTATGGGGGTTTCTGCTTATCAGTAAAATCTGCACTATAGTATGGAGCTCCTTCCCTTCTGAGCTTTGCACTGTGCCTAAAAAATATTTCCTGATTACATCTAGGGTATTGGCGCACAGAGGAAAAACTGGACCTCAGTTTGTTGTAAAAAATTGTCCTATTGGCTGTTAGGGCTAGCGGAACGCACCGAGTAAATAGAGATGTTTATTGATATTGGTGCGTTCGCAGCCCGGGGTCCACCGTGCAGGAGTACCTGCTGCTAGCAAACGGCGGAGCTATATGGCGGTATAGACTAACTCAGTTAATTCACTGAGTAGCCGTGAAAGGAAAGCACTGTGCCCTGTTAGACTCCACAGAGGCACAGGCTAACTGCCCAAACAGAGAGCAGTCAGTGGTCACACAAACACACAAAACTCCTCGCCGGAGGAGCCAGCATTCTAGGGGCTTATTTCAGCCGGGTCCCTGAATACACTCAGACTCAATCTCCTCGCCGGAGGAGCCAGCATTCTAGGGGCTTATTTCAGCCGGGTCCCTGAACACACATACATGTGACCACACTGGCGCAAAGCACATAACATAAGACAATACTAGCGCATGGCCGTGCGGTCATGCGCAGTTTATATAGTTGCAGCACAAGAAGCTGCTACTGAAGTTTTTGCCCTTTCAAGACCTTCCAGAAGGACCAATGGAAAGTTCTGCAGTACCTGAGCATGTTTTGCCCTTTCAGGACCTTCCAGAAGGACCAATGGAATGTACTGCAGCACCTGAGCATGTGACCGAACATGTGGCCCTCGACCTCCAATGGGAGACCCTGCCCTGGGCATGCTCAGTGTGAGTAAACAAGGACTTAGTCCCAGAGAGGCTCGCTCGCCGCAGATCAGTGCAGGGTACCATAGGAAAGCCAGAAAAGGCAGTAGTGACCCTATGCACCGAATCAGCCCCAGCAAGACGCTGGGAGCGACGTCTCCGCTGAGCAGAGCCCACTGCGGCCGATACCGAATGGGAGACCGCAGCAGACACGGATCGAGATTCCCCCTGTGCAGCAGAGGAAACTCGACTCCTAACATTACCCCCCCCTCCTAGGGCCCCCCCCTCCTTGAGCCTCACTACGCTCAAAAGCTGCGATAAGCAGCGGAGCCCGAATGTGCTCCACAGGCTCCCAGGTTCTATCCTCTGGGCCGTGACCCTTCCAGTCCACCAGATAAAATTTCTTGCCACGTACCACCTTGCACCCCACAATAGCATTCACCTCAAACTCATCCGTGGATGAACCCGATGTCCCAGCAGATGACTCGGAAAACCAGGACAAATGAACGGGCTTTAAGAGGGAAACGTGGAAAGTATCGGTGATACCAAGACGTGAAGGAATAGCCAAACGGTAGACCACAGGGTTGACCTGTTCCAGAACCTTAAACGGGCCAATGTAGCGAGGAGCAAACTTAGTGGACTCAACTCGCAGCCTGATGTTACGGGCGGAGAGCCACACTAAGTCGCCAGGAGCAAAGACCGGAGCGGGGCGCCGGTGTGTATCAGCCGAAACCCTCATTCTCTCCTTGGAGGCCCGGATGGCATCCTGTGTGCGGTCCCAGATGTCACGTGCCTCCACCGCCCAGTCTGCCACACTAGAATCGGTGGATGACACGGGCATGGGCACAGGGACACGCGGATGCTGGCCGTAATTAAGGAGAAAAGGAGTTTGACCAGTGGAATCGGCTACGGCGTTATTCAGGGCAAATTCCGCCCAAGGTAGCAAAGATGCCCAGTCATCCTGCCTAGCAGAGACGAAATGTCGCAAATATGTCACCAGAGTCTGGTTGGTTCTCTCCACCAACCCATTCGTCTCGGGATGGTATGCAGAGGAGAGGTTTAACTCTATGCTGAGTAAACGGCAGAGCTCTCTCCAAAACCGAGATGCGAACTGGGGACCCCGATCGCTGACAATCTTATCAGGCATACCATGTAAATGGAAAACGTGCTTAATGAACAACACCGCCAAGGCCCGTGCTGAGGGTAACCGAGGAAGCGGCACCAAATGCACCATCTTGGAGAAATGGTCGGTGACAACCCAAATAATGGAGCAGCCACGCGACTTGGGTAGACCCACCACAAAGTCCATCCCGACCATCTCCCAGGGCCTGTCTGCCACTGGTAGAGGGTAAAGCAACCCAGCAGGCCGTTGCCGAGGAGACCGATTCTGGGCGCAAGAAACGCACACCTGAATATAGTCCTTGACATCTCGGGCCATATGCGGCCACCAGTATGTTCTCGCCAGAAGCTCAGATGTCCTCTTGGTCCCAAAATGCCCACCCACTCTGGAGGAGTGAGCCCAAGAGAGACCTCCGGTCGCAAGTTAGCTGGTACGAAAGTCTTGCCCGGGGGCACAGACTCTAGCGAAACCGGAGCTACAGTTCTCAGGCTCTCAGAAGGGACAATAAGCCGAGGCTCCTCCTCCTCCTCCGATGACACCACGGAGCGGGAGAGAGCATCAGCACGAACGTTCTTCTCCCCGGAGAGGAAATGGAGAGTAAAATGGAACCAGGAGAAGAACAGGGACCATCTAGCCTGGCGAGAATTCAGCCGCTGGGCCGTTTGCAGATACACCAAGTTCTTGTGGTCAGTGAAGACTTGGAAGGGAAAGCGAGCTCCCTCCAAGAGATGTCTCCACTCCGAAAAAGCCAACTTCATGGCCAGCAACTCCCTGTCCCCGATGGAATAATTCCTCTCCGCTGGTGTGAAGGTCTTGGAGAAGAAGAAGCAAGGATGCTTCCGACCTTGAGCATCCTTTTGGAAAAGGACTGCTCCAGCACCAACGGATGAGGCATCCACCTCCAAGATAAATGGCTTATCAACATCGGGGCGATGTAGGATGGGAGCGCTAGCGAAGTGTGACTTGATCGAGAGAAAGGCTTTGGAGACCTCCTCTGACCACAACTTGGGATTTGCTCCCTTCTTGGTGAGGGCAACCAAGGGAGCTACCAAAGTTGAGAAGTGTGGAATGAACTGGCGATAGTAATTAATGAACCCCATAAAGCGCTGCACCGCTTTAAGAGAATGGGGTTCCTGCCAGTCCATTACAGCCTGTAGCTTGGCAGGATCCATAGCCAAACCCTGGGCAGAGATGATATAACCAAGGAAAGGCAAGGACTCCTGCTCAAACACACACTTCTCCAACTTGGCGTAGAGGGAGTTTGCCCGTAAGAGGTCAAAGACTTTGCGAACATCTCTCCGATGGGAGTCAATATCTGGAGAGAAGATGAGAATATCATCCAGATAGACTACGACCGAGGTGGTGAGCATATCCCGGAAGATGTCGTTCACAAAGTCTTGGAAAACGGCTGGGGCATTACAGAGCCCGAAGGGCATCACCAGATATTCATAGTGCCCATCCCTGGTGTTAAAAGCCATCTTCCATTCATCCCCCTCACGGATGCGAATCAGGTTGTAAGCACCCCGCAGATCTAACTTTGTAAATACCCTCGCTCCCCGTAGCCTATCAAACGGCTCAGATATCAGGGGTAGTGGGTACTTGTTCTTAACGGTGATGGCGTTAAGACCCCTGTAGTCTATGCATGGACGTAAGTCTCCAGTCTTCTTCTGTACGAAGAAGAACCCTGCCCCTGCCGGTGACACTGACTTCCTAATGAATCCTCTTGCCAGATTCTCTTGGATGTACTGGGACATTGCCTCCGTCTCCGGGAGAGATAACGGATAGACTCGACCCCGGGGAGGCTCAGCACCAGGCAAGAGGTCAATAGGACAGTCATAGGGGCGGTGAGGCGGAAGGGTCTCCGCAGCTCTTTTGGAGAACACGTCTGCATAGGGCCAATAGTGCTTGGGGAGAGAGGAAAGATCTGCGGTTACCTGTGTAGTAGCAACCTGAACGCACTCCCTCAGACATCTACCCTTGCAGGATTTACTCCATCCCAAAATTCTCCCAGAGGACCACTCAATATGAGGAGAATGGTAGCGAAGCCATGGTATCCCCAACAGGACCTCATCAATTTCCTCAGGAATGACTAATAGGGAGATTATCTCCTGATGTGATGGAGACACAGATAGCGTGAAAGGAATGGTTTGGTGGGTAATCTGTGAGGGTAGTGTTGACCCATTTACCACTCGAACGGTTACTGGCTTGGCGAGCATCACCAAGGGTATTGCGTGACGATGGGCAAAAGCGGAAGACATAAAGTTACCCTCTGCCCCAGAATCCACGCATAGCTCGACCATAAGAGTGGATGGGCCTATGGTAATTGTCCCCTTGAAGGACAACTTTGAGGCAAACGTCGCCGTGTCTAGTGTACCTCCTCCAACTGCCACTAGACGCTGACGTTTCCCCGACCGCTGAGGACCCTTGGAGGCAAGGTGTCCTGACTGCTGGCAAACATGACGGACCTTATGTGCACGGGCAGACTGAGACTTGGAACCCGCTCGTGTCACCTCTAAGGCCTCATGTGACTCGGATGCCTGGACTGGAGATTCCAAGGGTTTGGCGAAGGTGGGAGCCAGCCGAAACCTCTGCCTACACTGGGCTCGCTCCAACCTCCGCTCGTTAAAACGGAGGTCAATATGAGTAGAGACAGTTATTAACTCCTCCAGTGTGGCAGGAATCTCCCTAGTGGCCAGAGCGTCCTTAATGTGGTCAGCCAGGCCCCTCCAAAATATGGGGATAAGGGCTTTATCTGACCACTCCAGCTCGGAAGCTAAAGTACGGAAGCGGACGGAAAAATGGCTGACCAAGGACTCACCCTGAGTTAATGCCAGTAGTTGGAGCGCTGTGTCATGGGTGACTTGAGGTCCTAAAAAGACCTTTTTCAGAGTGTTCAGGAACAACGGAGCACTCTGCACCACATGATCACCACGCTCCCACAGCGGCGTAGCCCACTCCAACGCCCTGTCCGACAAAAGAGACACAATAAATCCCACCTTAGCCCGCTCTGTAGGAAAACGTGCAGCCAGGAGCTCGAGGTGAATAGAGCACTGACTCACGAATCCCCTACAAGTTTTGCTATTTCCAGAAAATTTTTCTGGCAGCGGGAGGCGAGATAACGTCGGAACAGGGGTGGCAGTGGACAAGGTTGCTGCAGCCACGCCAGCAGCCTGTACAGCAACTGCGGTAACATCCACAGCTGAGGTTGAGCTCTCGAGAGCCGCCAACCTACCCTCCAGCTGCTGGATATACCGCAAAGATTTCTGAATGTCCGCCATTTACTAGCCAGACCCTGGCGCTAGTATTCTGTTAGGGCTAGCGGAACGCACCGAGTAAATAGAGATGTTTATTGATATTGGTGCGTTCGCAGCCCGGGGTCCACCGTGCAGGAGTACCTGCTGCTAGCAAACGGCGGAGCTATATGGCGGTATAGACTAACTCAGTTAATTCACTGAGTAGCCGTGAAAGGAAAGCACTGTGCCCTGTTAGACTCCACAGAGGCACAGGCTAACTGCCCAAACAGAGAGCAGTCAGTGGTCACACAAACACACAAAACTCCTCGCCGGAGGAGCCAGCATTCTAGGGGCTTATTTCAGCCGGGTCCCTGAATACACTCAGACTCAATCTCCTCGCCGGAGGAGCCCGCATTCTAGGGGCTTATTTCAGCCGGGTCCCTGAACACACATACATGTGACCACACTGGCGCAAAGCACATAACATAAGACAATACTAGCGCATGGCCGTGCGGTCATGCGCAGTTTATATAGTTGCAGCACAGGAAGCTGCTACTGAAGTTTTTGCCCTTTCAGGACCTTCCAGAAGGACCAATAGAAAGTGCTGCAGTACCTGAGCATGTTTTGCCCTTTCAGGACCTTCCAGAAGGACCAATGGAATGTACTGCAGCACCTGAGCATGTGACCGAACATGTGGCCCTCGACCTCCAATGGGAGACCCTGCCCTGGGCATGCTCAGTGTGAGTAAACAAGGACTTAGTCCCAGAGAGGCTCGCTCGCCGCAGATCAGTGCAGGGTACCATAGGAAAGCCAGAAAAGGCAGTAGTGACCCTATGCACCGAATCAGCCCCAGCAAGACGCTGGGAGCAACGTCTCCGCTGAGCAGAGCCCACTGCGGCCGATACCGAATGGGAGACCGCAGCAGACACGGATCGAGATTCCCCCTGTGCAGCAGAGGAAACTCGACTCCTAACATTGGCCCTTAGAAAAGTAAAAAACTTGTTGTTAAAGCAACATTTTAATGGTAAAAATGTAATTTATTCTCTCTTCACTGTTCAATGGCATACAATTCTTTGAGAAACATGAGGTGTCAATATGATCACTGCACACCGAATAGAATTGGAGTGTAGTTTGTAAAATGAGCTCAGATATGGGGTGTTTCCATTTTTCTGGCACCTCCGGGGCTCTGCTAGTGTGACATAGCACCTTCAAACCATTCCAACAAAATCTGAACTCCAATATGGCACTTCTTCTCTTCTAAACTTTACACTGTGCCTCAAAATGTAGTGTTCCCCCACATATGAGAGATCTCCATACTCAGGAAAAACTGCACAACAAATTGTATGGTGCTAATTGTCCTGTTACCCTTGTGAAAATTAAAAAAAAAATTGGGATAAAATAACACCATTTGTGGGGAAAATGTGATTTTTTTTTTGTTTTCACTGCTTAACGTTATAAACTTCTGTGAAGCACCTAGGAGTTCAAAGTGCTCACCACACATCTAAATACAATACTTGAGGGGTCTAGTTTCCAAAATAAGGTCACTTGTGGGGGGTTTCCACTGTTTAGGCACATCATGGGCTCTTCATATGGGACATGGCATCCACTAATGATTCCAGCAAATTCTGAGTTCAGAAAGTCAAATGACACTCCTTCCCTTCCGAGTCCTTCATGAACTCAAACAATAGTTTTCTCCCACATATTTGGTATCGCTGTATTCACAAGAAATTGCTCTACACATTTTATGGTGCAAATTCTCCTGTTACACTTATGAAAATGCCAAATTTGGGGATAAAATAACAATTTTGTGGGCAAAATGTGATTTTTTTAAAGATTTTCACGACTCAACATTATAAACTACTGCGAAGCACCTTTTGTTGGACAAATTAGAAATCGCTGGCCAACTTTTAACCCTTATAACTTCCTTACAAAGAAAGTTATTTAAAAAATTGTGCTGATGCAAAGTATACATGTGGGAAATGTTATTTATTAACTACCGTATATACTCGAGTATAAGCCGACCCGAGTATAAGCCGACCCCCCTAATTTTGCCACAAAAAACTGGGAAAACTTATTGACTCGAGTATAAGCCTAGGGTAGGAAAATGCAGCAGCTCCTCGTAAATTTCAAAAATAAAAATAGATGCTCCACACCGTTCATTATCGCCCCATAGATGCTCCATATACAACTGTGCTATATAGAATGCTCTATACCGTTCATTATGGCCCCATAGATGCTCCATATAAAGCTGTGCCATATATAATGCTCTGCACCGTTGATTATGGCCCCATAGATGCTCCATAGAAAGCTGTGCCATATATATATTGCTCTGCACCGTTCATTATGGCCCCATAGATGCTCCTTATAAAGCTGTGCCCCATATATATTGCTCTGCACCGTTGATTATGGCCCCATAGATGTGCCATATAAAGCTGTGCCATATATAATGCTCTGCACCGTACTTTTTGGCCCCATAGATGCTCCTTATATTATGCTGTGCCATATACAGGTCCTTCTCAAAAAATTAGCATATAGTGTTAAATTTCATTATTTACCATAATGTAATGATTACAATTAAACTTTCATATATTATAGATTCATTATCCACCAACTGAAATTTGTCAGGTCTTTTATTGTTTTAATACTGACGATTTTGGCATACAACTCCTGATAACCCAAAAACCTGTCTCAATAAATTAGCATATCAAGAAAAGGTTCTCTAAACGACCTATTACCCTAATCTTCTGAATCAACTAATTAACTCTAAACACATGCAAAAGATACCTGAGGCTTTTATAAACTCCCTGCCTGGTTCATTACTCAAAACCCCCATCATGGGTAAGACTAGCGACCTGACAGATGTCAAGAAGGCCATCATTGACACCCTCAAGCAAGAGGGTAAGACCCAGAAAGAAATTTCTCAACAAATAGGCTGTTCCCAGAGTGCTGTATCAAGGCACCTCAATTGTAAGTCTGTTGGAAGGAAACAATGTGGCAGAAAACGCTGTACAACGAGAAGAGGAGACCGGACCCTGAGGAAGATTGTGGAGAAGTGGAAACATCCAGAGCCACCGTGCACAGGCGTGTGCAGGAAATGGGCTACAGGTGCCGCATTCCCCAGGTAAAGCCACCTTTGAACCATAAACAGCGGCAGAGGCGCCTGACCTGGGCTACAGAGAAGCAGCACTGGACTGTTGCTAAGTGGTCCCAAGTACTTTTTTCTGATGAAAGCAAATTTTGCATGTCATTCGGAAATCAAGGTGCCAGAGTCTGGAGGAAGACTGGGGAGAAGGAAATGCCAAAATGCCTGAAGTCCAGTGTCAAGTACCCACAGTCAGTGATGGTGTGGGGTGCCATGTCAGCTGCTGGTGTTGGTCCACTGTGTTTCATCAAGGGCAGGGTCAATGCAGCTAGCTATCAGGAGATTTTGGAGCACTTCATGCTTCCATCGGCTGAAATGCTTTATGGAGATGAAGATTTCATTTTTCAGCACGACCTGGCACCTGCTCACAGTGCCAAAACCACTGGTAAATGGTTTACTGACCATGGTATTACTGTGCTCAATTGGCCTGCCAACTCTCCTGACCTGAACCCCATAGAGAATCTGTGGGATATTGTGAAGAGAAAGTTGAGAGACGCAAGACCCAACACTCTGGATGAGCTTAAGGCCGCTATTGAAGCATCCTGGGCCTCCATAACATCTCAGCAGTGTCACAGGCTTATTGCCTCCATGCCACGCCGCATTGAAGCAGTCATTTCTGCCAAAGGATTCCCGACCAAGTATTGAGTGCATAACTGAACATTATTATTTGATGGTTTTTTTGTTTGTTATTAAAAAACACTTTTATTTGATTGGATGGGTGAAATATGCTAATTTATTGAGACAGGTTTTTTGGGTTATCAGGAGTTGTATGCCAAAATCATCAGTATTAAAACAATAAAAGACCTGACAAATTTCAGTTGGTGGATAATGAATCTATAATATATGAAAGTTTAATTGTAATCATTACATTATGGTAAATAATGAAATTTAACACTATATGCTAATTTTTTGAGAAGGACCTGTATAATGCTCTGCAGTGCACCGTTCTTTATGGCCCCATAGATGCTCCTTATATAATGCTGTGCCATATAGAATGCTGCTGGTGCTGCCATATAAAAAAAAATCACATACTCACCTCTCTTGCTCAGGATGCCAGCGCTTTCAATATTTACCTGCTCCTCGTGCGGCTCCGTCTCCAGTACTGATGCTCAGCAGAGGGCGCGCACTGACCACGTCACCGCGCCCTCTGACCTGAGCGTCACAGCTAGAGGACGCTGGAGACGGAGCCGCACCGGAGCGAGGAGCAGGTAAATATAGCGCAGCGTTGCGCTCCCCGTATACTTACCTGCTCCTGTTGCGGTCCCTGCAGTCCCTGGCTTCCCCGGCGCTGCAGCTTCTTCCTGTAATTGAGCGGTCACAGTTACCGATCATTTACAGCAATGAATATGCGGCTCCTCCCCTATGGGAGGTGGAGCCGCCTATTCATTTCTGTAATGAGCGGTGCCATGTGACCGCTCAGTACAGGAAGAATCTGCAGCACCGGGGAAGCCAGGGACTGCAAGGACCGCGCCGCAGCAGGTAAGTATAACTACACAGCCCCCGCTCCCCCTCCCCTGCCGACCCCCGGGTATATGAATCGAGTATAAGCCGAAAGGGGGACTTTCAGCCCAAAAAAGTGGGCTGAAAATCTCGGCTTATACTCGAGTATATACGGTATTTTGTGTGACATCTCTGATTTCAGGGCATAATAATTAAAAGTTTGAAAATTGTTAAATTTTCCAAAACTTTGCCAAATTTCCATTCTATTCAAAACTAAATGTAAGTTATATTGAAGAGATTTTACCATCATCATGAAGTACAATATGTCACAGAAAAATAATATCAGGATCAGTGAGATCCGTTGAAGTGTTCGAGAGTAAAACTTGTCCTGGTCATTAATGTGCAAACCACCTTGGGGGTTAAAGGGGTTAAAAATAGAAAACACAGTTTGCTCATTCCAACTCACCTAATGCCCATTCCACTGAAGCCATGGTCTCCTGTAAAAATCCAAAAAATAAAAAACAACCATATCGCTCACCTGTCTGTCACTCTGTCCCTTGTGGTAATCCATATCTGGGGATAAACAGTTTTCAAACTCGACGGTGCCAAGATGCTACCGCACAAGCTAAGAACCACTGAGGAGTGAGTTGCAGCGAGTGCAGCCTCAGTGACGTCATCGAGGTTAACGCACATCACTCGTTATGCGTTCCCAAACGAATTGCAGTGACCTTGATGACATCACCGCAGTTCACCAGGAGAAATTGGCATTTAACCAGGTGAACTGCGGTGAACTCACCAGTGCACCATGAGACTTTTTCTCACTGTGCTAGCGGTGATGTCATAACTGTGAGTATTACTGTGCTTATTATTTTTAAATAAAAAAAAGTAAAAGTGTGGCCAAATTCTAGAAAATGTGTAATTTTCCTAACTGCTTGGGCGCTGTGGACGGCAAACACATTAGGATTATGAAACCTTCTGGTAGTGGAACTGAGTACTTCAATTATAAAAAATGCTATTCCATTGTTCTAATGGCGATTGCCGATACTCAGTGTATATTTTTCACCGTTGACATTGGCTCATTTTGATGAGGAAATGACTCACAAATTTTCAAAAACTCGGACATGGGCCAATGATTGTATGGTAATGATTTTAATTTCCCACAGCCACAACCTCTTCCCAACACTGAAGGACCACCAATGCCGTTTGTTGTGGTTGGGAATGAGGCCTTCCAAATGTGTGCCAACCTCCTAAAACCGTATTCAAGTCGGGGCTTAATTCACACAAAAAAGTTTTACATCTACCGATTGACAAGGGCACGAAGAACTGTGGAGTGTGCCTTTGGATTGCTGGTATGTAAATGTTGCATTTTGGGAACATCTATTGATATAAAAATTTAAACTATTGATGAGGTTGTGAAAGCTTGTGTTCTTCTACACAACTACATCATGACAAAAGAGTGGTCCAACTTAGAAACTGAGGAACCTGTTACATTGCATAATTACCAAAGTCACCCTCTGAGGACTACTGTGGAAGTTGCCCAGATTAGAGATAAGTTTGCTGATTATTTTGTTTCTGATAATGGACTTGTGGAATGGCAAGACACAATGGTTTAAGCAGCTAAGTAAAATTTGCCTGTAATTTTGTAATGCATCTCTGGGAAATATGCAAATTGTCTCTTCAGAGAGGAAGAGGACTAGAACTGTAGTGCCACCTATTGGAAGTAGCAATCCTAACAGTCAATGTCGACTCTTCTGTAATTTAAAAGTGTACATGTTATGTTAAAATGTACATGTTATGTTAAAATGTAAGTGTTATGCTAAAATGTACATGTAATTTTAAAATGTACTTGTTATATTAAAATTTACCTGTTCTATTCAAATGTGTTCCATTAAAACTTACAAGTTCCCTCAGAAATACAATAGACAGATGTGTTTGCTGTGGCAGCGCAAAAATCGAAGAAAAAAACAAGATATTGTGGAAAAAAAATGCAAATTTTATATACAATAAAAACAAAAAAAGGGTGGTAATATTCAGAGTGGTGATTGGGTTTAGGATTGGGGTGTATCAGAGGGTGAAATTGAGTGGACCTTGGAGGTGTGGAGCTGTGAGGATTGGGTGGTAGTTGAGGAAGGGGTTACAGGGGAAGGGGAAACAAATTGAAGGATTGGATCAGGGATAGGAGCGGACACATTGGGGAAGCAAGATAGGGAAACATTTGTAGGTGAGGGTGGAGGTGGTGGGTCCAATTTTGGTAGTGATTTCTGACTCTGGATCTTTGTCCTGATCCTAAGATAATGTGTTTTGGTCCTCTTTTTTGTTGGCCCAGTGGGAGTGGTTACCTCTGTCAAGTCATTGGTGCTGGAGTGGGCAGAGGTGCTGGTAGGGGTGCTGGAGTGGGCAGGGGTGCTGGACTTGGCAGTGTGGTGGATCGGTGAACTGGAGGCAGTGGTGATGGAGGAGGATAGTTTGGTGCTGATGGTAATATCCTCCGGTCTGTGGATGGAAGCTCTGGGTCTGCTGTTGGGACTGCTGCTGCTGAAATGCATAGCTGTAAGCAGCCTGGCAGGACTGCATGATGTCCAGCTGAAGTTGAGGCGCAAGGTTTTCCGACACGCTCTGCTCAAGGGCTAAATAAAATATTGCGCCGGTCTCTCAAGGTCAGCTTCCAGGCAGTCAAGGCGTTTGTTGACATCCTGTAAAAGTGTGTTCACATGGGTGAAGCCACTCTTCAGTCTATCATCAAGCACCCTAATCCCATCCTGGAAGACCGAGCTTAAGTGCATAAACTATAAAATATATACTGTATATACTTACGTTCGCTGAGCGAGTGCAGGCCTCAGGAAAGCAACATTCTTGTGGTGTTTGTATTTTCTTAACCTTGGTGCAGCACCACTTTTAGCCCTTTTCTCCTCTCTCATGTCTTTGTTGAAGCCATCCTTCATTGAATGACAGCAGATTTTGATTTTCTTCACTGTGAAGAGAAAAAAAAAGTTAAAAATTAATTGGAAAAAAACACATTAACATTTTCACTGCCGCGTCAGACCATATTGCAATACTTACCAAAAACGTTTTTGGCACATGGCGTGGCATAGTCCCAGTCAGCCAGCAGTGATGTTGCCACTTCTTCCCAGAGTCATCGAATCACAACATTGTCGGAGTTCTGACGGTCACAGATATCCCACAACGGTTCTCACTCTTGGACAAGGTTGATGAGTTTCTCATTGTCAATATCTTGATTGGCTTCTTCCTGTGTGGAACATATAGGTCAAATAGAACGCAAATAAATTTTAAGTAAAACTGAAAACAAATTCTATTACAACTCTGCTGAAAAGACTACTTACACTCCGCCTTTCCTCCTGAGACACATGGGCCTGACGACCCCGGGAAGCTTAATTTTCAATTGACTGCTCCAGCTCGTCCCCACTGGAAGGTAGCTGTAAAGAAAATACATGATTTACGACATGTATTGTATTGCGAGTCAATACATACCAATCAGTTATCTAATGTGATTACGCAGTCAGTGTCATGTCCACCTTCGGAAGCTTCAATGGAGGACATCTTGTAATAGCTGGCAGCAGTCAAGTGAAACACTAGAGAAAAGAACAGAGAAGAAAAATTAAAGTTGTTAAGAGCCAAACAATATATTGGCAAAAAAAATGGACACCGATACTTACATTACAGGCAGTAGTCCTACAGCACAGAAGTCAGCACACGCCAGGGACAGATGGTAGCACCAGGAGACAACCACAGCACCAGGAGACAACCACAGCACCAGTAGAGTCGACCAATCTACAAGGAACAGAAAAAGCAGTGATAGAGACAGACATTTTCAAAGTTCTATACTTACATAGCCAGTGTTGTACTCACCAGGCCAGCAGCACCAGGAGAGACTCCAGCACCAGAGACAGATGGCAGCATCAGAAGAAACAGCAGCACCAGAGACAGATGGCAGCACCTGGAGAAAACCAGTCTAAATGAACAGAAAGAAAAATTAAGAGAGACAGACATTTTCAAAGATTCTATACTCACATAGCCAATGTTGTCCTTACCAGATCAGCAGCACCAGGAGAGATACTAGCACCAAAGACAGATGTCAGCACCAGGAGAGACACCAGCAGAGACAAATGGCAGCACCAAGAGAGATGCCAAGAGAACCAAAAACAGATGGCAGCACCAGGAGAGACGCCAGCACCGAGAGATGGCAGCACCAGGAGACAACCGGTCTTGTGCTTTAGTGCAGAGTCTTGTGCTTCAGTGCAGAGTCTTTCGCTTCCATCCAGAGTCTTGTGCTTCCATGAAGAGTCTTGTGCTTCAGTGCAGAGACTTGTGCTTCAGTGCAGAGTCTTCTGCTTCCATCCAGAGTTTTGAGAGTAATGGACTACTGTTGTGAATTCTGCTCTTGGGTTCCTTCCAGTGGTTGTAGGTGGGAATGCAGTTGTCTCTGAGTCGCAGTCCTGGCCAGGTGTATCTGCTGATTGCAGTTCTGACTGGGATATTTAGGTGTGCAGGATTCATTAGTCCTTGCCAGTTGTCAATGTTTCTTCTGAAGTGTTGGATCACTTTCTGGCTTCTCCTGCTTAGCTGCCAATTCAGCAAAGATAAGTGTCTGGTTTTGTTTCTGTGGCACACATGCAGTGTGCTTATATTCTGTGCTATTCTTTTGTTTTTCTCTTGTCCAGCTTAGACTGTGTCAGTGTTTTCTCAGTCTTGTTGGATTCTCTGGAGTTGCAGATATACGCTCCACATCTTTAGTTAGATGGTGGAGTTTTTGTATTTTCTGCTGTGGATATTTTTGGAAAGATTTTTAATACTGACCGCTTAGTATCCCGTCCTATCCTTTCCTATTTAGCTAGTGTGTGCCTCATTTGCTAAATCCTGTTTCCTGCCTGCGTGTGTCTTTTCCTCTACTCCTCACAGTCAATATTTGTGGGGGGGCTGCCTATCCTTTGGGGTTCTGCTCTGAGGCAAGGTAGAAATTCCTATTTCCATCTATAGGGGTATTTAGTCCTCCGGCTGTGTCGAGGTGTCTAGGTTTTGTTAGGCACACCCCACGGCTACTTCTAGTTGCGGTGTTAAGATTAGGGTTTGCGGTCAGTATAGTTACCACCTACTCCAGTGAAAGTTTTCATGCTGCTCCAAGGTCAACTGATCATAACAGTACAACTGGCCCATAATGAGTTAAATGCATCTCAGAAGAAGGGAAGAAAGGTCTTGAGCCATTTTTTTTCTTCAGTCTACTTTGTCTTCTCCTCCCTCTTTATCTCTGGGTGGTTGAAGAGCCTTGTGCTAGCATGAATGTTCAGGAACTAGCTTCTCGTGTAGACCAGCTTGCTGCTAGGGTACAGGGTATTTCTGATTATATTGTTCAGACTCCTGTTTTAGAACCGAAGATTCCTACTCCTGATTTGTTTTTTGGTGATAGGTCCAAATTTTGAGTTTTAAAAACAACTGTAAACTGTTTTTTGCTTTGAGACCTCGATCCTCCGGTGATTCCATTCAGCGGGTTAAAATTGTCATCTCCCTGCTGCGTGGCAACCCGCAGGATTGGGCATTTTCCCTGGAATCTGGGAATCCGGCTTTGCTTGATGTAGACTCCTTTTTTCAGGCTTTGGGATTGTTATATGATGAACCTAATTCTGTGAATCAAGCTGAGAAGACCTTGTTGGCCCTGTCTCAGGGTCAAGAGGCGGCAGAATTGTATTGTCAGAAATTCAGAAAATGGTCGGCGTTGACTAAATGGAATAATGATGCTGTGGCGGCAATTTTCAGAAAGGGTCTTTCTGAATCCATTAAAGATGTTATGGTGGGGTTTCCCACGCCTTCCGGTCTGAGTGATTCTATGTCTCTGGCCATTCAGATTGACCGGCGCTTGCGGGAGCGCAGAACTGTGCGCGCTGTGGCGTTATCCTCAGAGCAAATTCCTGAGCCTATGCAGTGTTCTGTCTAGAACGGAACGACAAGGTTTCAGACGTCAGAATAGGTTGTGTTATTATTGTGGCGACGCTTCTCATGTCATTTCTGTCTGCCCTAAGCGGACAAAGAGGATCGCCAGTTCAATTACCATCAGTACTGTACAACCTAAATTTCTGTTATCTGTGTCCTTGATCTGCTCATTGTCATCATTTTCTGTCATGGCGTTTGTGGATTCAGGCGCCGCCTTGAACTTAATGGACTTTGAGTTTGCCAAGCGTTGTGGTTTTCCCTTGCAGCCTTTGCAGAACCCTATTCCTTTAAGGGGCATTGATGCTACACCCTTGGCTAAAAATAAGCCCCAGTTTTGGACACAGGTGGCCATGCGCATGGCACCAGTCCATCAGGAAGATTGACGATTTCTGGTGTTGCATAATTTGCATGATGCTATCGTGCTGGGTTTTCCGTGGTTGCAGGTACATAATCCTGTGTTGATTTGGAAGTCCATGTCTGTGACTAGTTGGGGTTGTCAGGGGGTTCATAATGATGTTCCTTTGATGTCAATCTCCTCTTCTTCCTCTTCTGAAATTCCAGAGTTTTTGTCTGATTTTCAGGATGTATTCGATGAGCCAAGTCCAGTTTCCTTCCACCGCACAGGGACTGCGATTGTGCTATTGACTTAATTCCAGGCTGTAAGTTTCCTAAGGGTCGACTTTTCAACCTGTCTGTGCCTGAACATACTGCCATGCGGAGCTATATTAAGGAGTCTTTGGAGAAAGGGCATATTCGGCCATCTTCTTCACCGTTGGGAGCGGGGTTCTTTTTTGTTGCTAAAAAAGATGGTTCCTTGAGACCCTGTATTGATTATCGCCTCTTGAATAAGATCACGGTCAAGTTTCAATACCCTTTGCCTTTGCTTTCCAATTTGTTTGCTAGGATTAAGGGATCTAGTTGGTTTACGAAGATTGACCTTCGGGGGCATATAATCTTGTTCGTATTAAGCAGGGTGAAGAATTGAAAACTGCGTTTAACACGCCCGAAGGCCATTTTGAATACCTTGTGATGCCATTCGGACTCTCTAATGCTCCATCTGTTTTTCAGTCCTTCATGCATGATATCTTCCGGACTTATCTTGATAAATTCTTGATTGTATATTCGGACGATATTTTGATTTTTTCCGATGATTGGGAGTCTCATGTGCAACAGGTCAGGATGGTATTTCAGATCCTTCGTGACAATGTTTTGTTTGTGAAAGGGTCTAAGGGTCTCTTTGGGGTGCAGAAGGTTTTTTTTTTGGGCTTTATTTTTTCTCCCTCGTCTATAGAGATGGATCCGGTTAAGGTTCAGGCCATTCATGATTGGATTCAGCCCACATCTGTGAAGAGCCTTCAGAAATTTTGGGGTTTTGCAAATTTTTAACGCCGTTTCATTGCTAACTTTTCCAGCGTGGTTAAACCCTTGACCGATTTGACGAAGAAAGGCGCTGATGTGGCAAATTGGTCCTCTGCGGCTGTCTCTGCCTTTCAGGAGCTTAAACGTCGATTTACATATGCTCCGGTGTTGCGCCAACCGGATGTTTCTCTTCCGTTTCAGGTTGAGGTTAATGCTTCTGAGATTGGGGCAGGGGCCGTTTTGTCTCAGAGGGATCCTGTTGCTTCCTTGATGAAACCGTGGGCATTCTTTTCCCGTAAGTTTTCGCCTGCTGAATGCAATTATGATGTCGGCAATCGGGAGTTGTTGGCTATGAAGTGGGCGTTTGAAGAGTGGCGACATTGGCTTGAGGGAGCTAAGCACCGTATTGTGGTCTTGACCGATCATAAGAATCTGATTTACCTGGAGTCTGCCAAACGTTTGAATCCTAGGCAGGCTCGATGGTCCTTGCTTTTTTCCCGTTTTGATTTCGTGGTCTCGTATCTTCCGGGTTCTAAGAATATTAAGGCTGATGCCCTCTAGAGGAGTTTTTTGCCTGATTCTCCTGAGGTCTTAGAACCGGTCGTTATTCTGAAAGAAGGGGTGGTCCTTTCTGCCATTTCCCCTGATTTACGACGGGTTCTTCAGGAATTTCAGGCTGACAAACCTGACTGCTGTCCTGTGGGGAAACTGTTTGTTCCTGACAGATGGACTAGTAGAGTGATTTCTGAGGTTCACTGTTCTGTGTTGGCTGGTCATCCTGGTATTTTTGGTACCAGAGACTTGGTTGCTAGGTCATTTTGGTGGCCTTCTTTGTCGCGTGATGTGCGTTCTTTTGTGCAGTCCTGTGGGACTTGTGCGTGGATCAAGCCTTGTTGTTCCCGTGCTAGTGGGTTGCTTTTGCCATTGCCGGTCCCTGAGAGGCCCTGGACGCATATTTCTATGGATTTTATTTCTGATCTTCCGATTTCCCAGAGGATGTTGGTTATCTGGGTTGTTTGTGACTGGTTCTCTAAGATGGTTCATTTGGTGCCTTTGCCTAAATTGCCTTCCTCTTCAGATTTGGTTCCGTTGTTTTTTCAGCATGTGGTTCGTTTGCATGGTATTCCGGAGAATATTGTGTCCGACAGAGGTTCCCAGTTTGTTTCTAGGTTTTGGCAGGCCTTTTGTGCTAGGCTGTTCATTGATTTGTCTTTTTCTTCTGCATTTCATCCTCAAATGGCCAGACCAAGCGAACTAATCAGACTTTGGAGACTTATTTGAGATGCTTTGTGTCTGCTGATCAGGATGATTGGGTGGCCTTCTTGCCATTGGCCGAGTTTGCCCTTAATAATTGGGCTAGTTCGGCTACTTTGGTTTCGCCTTTCTTTTGTAATTTTGGTTTTCATCCTCGTTTTTCTTCTGGGCAGGTTGAGCCTTCTGACTGTCCTGGTGTGGATTCTGTGGTTGACAGGTTGCAGCAGATTTGGGCTCATGTGGTGGACAATTTGGTGTTGTCTCAGGAGGAGGCTCAACGTTTTGCTAACCGTCGTCGGTGTGTTGGTTCCCGGCTTCGGGTTGGGGATCTGGTCTGGTTGTCTTCCCGTCATGTTCCTATGAAGGTTTCTTCCCCTAAGTTTAAGCCTCGGTTTATTGGTCCTTATATTTCTGAGATTATTAATCTGGTGTCTTTTCGTTTGGCGCTTCCGGTCTCTTTTGCTATCCATAATGTCTTCCATAGATTTTTATTGCGGTGCGGTGTTAAGATTAGGGTTTGCGGTCAGTATAGTTACCACCTACTCCAGTGAAAGTTTTCATGCTGCTCCAAGGTCACCTGATCATAACAGTACAACCTGTCTCCACACCCCCTTTTATACATGAGCGATTTTGCAGGTGCTTACATAGTTTCCTGGACATGATTGGTGTGAAGTATGCATTGCATTCCGAATGCATGCGTTTGCATGTCCTTGCATACCAATGCTTTCCCATAAACAGCAATGCGTTGTTTTGATGCACTCCATCCGCAGTCACCCGCATGCAGATGACTATGCATAATTGATGCTCAAAAAATGCAACATGTTGCGCTCGCCGGAACCTGCTGCACACCGGGAAACGACGCATGCGTACACAGATGCATGCGAACGTATTCAAACACATGTCCCTGTGTACGCCATGTTAAAGATAGGTATGCATGATGTATGTGAATCTGTGCCGGTGATATGCTGCAAACAGAGACGCAAATGTGAAACCACCCTTGCTGGAAAAGAAAGAAAAAAATCCTCTTCCAAGATGGCACCGCCCCTGCCTGTGCAGTAACAGCTCTTGGATAACAGCTAGACACAGAGAGCTGCTACTGCGCAGGCGTGATGCCGAAATATATTCATATTCAAATATTCAAAGGTTAATAATTAAAACAGGCACCAGGTATTTGCCACCTCCTCTGAGAGCAGCATGATGCAGGGGCAGAGGCCCTGATTCCAGTGATGTATCACTTAGTTTACTGGGTGCAGTAGTTGTCATAAAATCACTGTTGTCTCCGCTGCAATCCAAGGGGTAACTTTTCTCCTTGTGGAAAGTAACATACCAGCTCTGGCATGTCAAGGTATGGAAGAGGCAATTTGCATATTCTCTGCTGCAGACATAACAGTACTCTGCCAAGCCCTGTATAAGCCCCCCACACACAAACATACAGTACACAGCACTAACTGATAGTGCTATGGACATGACAGAGCACTTAACAGGCCTCTGCCTCCCTAGGTTGTTTCCCCACCCAGCACTAGTATGTTACAATCATAGTAGGAGGTTAATTATTATGCTGCAGAGTGTGAATGATTATAACCCACTTGGGTAAGGTGGGGTAGGGCTAAGTACTGCGTTGGCAATAAGTGGATATGGCTAGTGTCAATGGCAAGTGGCTTCTGTTACACATATACATGTCAGGGAATACGTCCAAGCAAAAGCACCGATGGATTGATGTGAACAGAGCCTTAGTGTCAAACTGAGGAAGACATGTATAAATATGGCTTTAAATTAATTGGTAATAAACATCTAAATACAAATTCATCACCCATGCACACATATGACTGTTGTGGAAAGATACAAAGATAGAAAAATAACTGTTATTGAAGAGATTGAAAAACAGAAAAAATACTCCCTCGTATGCAATCTGCCAAGCCATATGGACATGAAATTTCAAGAAAATACCACTTGAAATGTAATATATGCCAACTAAACTTCAAAATATTATCTTCAATCATGTGCATTTATAGAATACTAAAGAATAATTACAATTTGTTCCTGACTTATAAATTGTGTTACATTTCTTGGGTATAAAACTGATACAGTCATTAGCATTTTGTTATTATAACTGTATGAGTCAGGTGTATAGTCATTTAATGAATTATATTTACTGAATACTAAACAAAGTCTAGGAACAAATTATCCAAGGTACAATAATGTCATAATTGAATGTTTTGTATTATGATACAGAAAAAAAAGTTGTAAAATTGTTACCTTTTAATATACGTCAAATAGAACTATAGACACCATCTTAACACAGTGCATTTCCGACCTGTGTTTAGTTGGGTTTTCATCAACTTCTCCAGTTTCCCCTTCCAGTGCAAAAGCATAGTAATAAACAAGCAAGCTATCTTCAAAAAAGTAAAAGAGTCTTAGATATCTTATTATAGATAGCAAAGATATGGCTAACATCAAAAATGAAGTTCAGAAAAACAAAATGCATAGTTTTGTAAATGAGAATTGTGGTACATAAAGATAAGCATGTAAAAAAATTCAGCTCAACTGTGCTTGTATTTACCCAGGTGATTTAATTTGCGGAAAAGTTATTTTTTGTAAGTGTAATGTCTCACAAGTAGAGATGGGTGGACACCTGGATGTTCGATTCCAGCGGGTTCAGCCTAACAGTTTCAAAAAGTTCTGGTTCGGGTTCCAGAACAGAATCCGGGCCGCAGTCACTTGAATGGGGTGCCCAAACATCCAGTGTTTGCCACGCTATCATGTGCATGACAGCGCAGCAAACAATGCTTCTGATGGACAGTGAAATCATCCCCACTAGTCAGACAGCCGTGGTTCCCATGCTGTCAAAAGACAGCGCTCAGCTGTGATTGGAAGTATAAAGTTTACCTCCGGTCACTGGTGTCAGCTGATGGGACTACAGCATGGGTTCCCCTGTATTTCTCATGACCAGCCAGGCAAAACTCACAGCTGTGGGCTGCAACTCTCAGCTGACAACTTCAGCAAGACTGGTTATCAAGAATAGAGGGGTCCCCATGCTGTTTTTTTAAATTATTTAAAATTGCTAAAGCAGACAGCTGGGGTGAGATCCCCACTAGCACTGTGAGAAAAACTCACGGTGCTAACGAGGATCTCACCAAGGTCACGGCAGCCCAGCCAGGCTGGGAACACAGCCGCAGTGACCAGAGGTAACCTCGATGATATCACTGCTGGTCACTGAGGCTGTGCTTGCAGCAGTTCAGTCACCAGTGGTTCTCAGACTGGACGGTCATATTTTGGCACCGTCCAGGTTGAAAACTGTTTATCAACCTAGACATGGTTTAAATCATGGGACAGAATGACAGAGAAGTGAGGGATATTATTTTTTTTTTATTTAGCTTTTTTACAGAAGACAAGGGCTTCTTTGGAATAATGAGTATAACTGTGTTTGTTATTTTTAAATAAAAATGTAAAAGTGTGTTTTGTTTTATTTTTAATAAAAGACTTTCTACTTGCTATGTCTTTATTTACCATACAACTATAATATTAGTAATAGATAGGTGTCTTATAGATGCCTTTCCATTACTAAGCCGTGGGCTTGATGTCACCTGACAATCCAAAGGTGACATCAACCCCACAAACATTAACCCCACTTGCCACCACTACAGGGCAAGTCAGAAGAGCCGAGCAAAGCGCTATAATTGGCGCATCTAATAGATGTGCCTTTTCTGGGTAGATTCGGGCTGATATATTTAGGCTGGGGCGACCAATATCCATTGCCCCTTACCAGCCTGATAATAACAGCCCCAGCTGTCTGCTGTCATTGTTAGAATATGGTTAAAGTCCTGTTCTCTCAGGGTTAATGTTATTAGCCTCTCTTTCAAGATGGGAGGGCTATTTATACTCACTGCTAACCTGGTATCCTTGTCAGCTATAGGTTTACATCAGTCTGTATGCTTGACCTCTTGAGAGTGTGCGGCTTGCATAGTGTTCTTTCTTTCTGAGCTTTACTCAATTATTTTTCCTGGATTACTGACCCCTGGCTTGGTTTTGGACTATTCCCTGACTCTCCCTGCTGGTATCTCGTTTTCTCCTGGCTATGACCTCTGCTTGTTTGACTATTCTTTTATGCTTGTCCCTTCTGTTTCCCAGCACTTGGCTCCACCTCCTTACCTCCTCCCACTCTGTCACATGCCTAAGGTCCTGTTGTTTTACTTGATCACTCTGTCACATGTGTAAGGTCCCGTTGGTGATCAGGTTAGTAACTCAGTGTCTAGTCCAGCTCAATTGCTGCTGGGTTTTCATCTGCAGCAGCAATACCTGGGTGTCGTGACATTATAGCTGACCGCCCATTTTTTCTCCCTTGTGGGGGGTATTGTTATGTCATGGCCATGGTACAGGATCTCACGGGACAGGTTAATGAGCTTTCCCAGCTATTGCAGAAGCTGTCTGTGGAACAGCAAGCCCTTGTCCACTCGCACCAACAGGAGCAGAGAGATGTGGCAGGTGCTTTACAGATGTCTGCTCCATTTCAGTCCCAGGAGGGGCCCCTCTGATGTATCCTTAGCAGACCCCAAACCACCAGTAAAATTACCCAACACTTTTTCTGGGGATAAAAAATTGTTCAGGGTCTTTAAGGAGGGATGTAAGTTGTTTTTTGAGTTTCGTCCCCGGGCCTCTGGAAATGAAAGGCAGAGGGTGGGGGTAGTTATATCCTTATTAAGGGGGTCCCGCAGGCATGGGCCTTCTCTCTCTCTTCCTCAGCTCCTGAACGTATGTCTGTGAACCTGTTTTTTAGTCTCTGGGGCACATTTATGATGAGCCTGATAAGAGTACATCTGGCAGAGGATATGGTGATGAGTGTGAAACAGGAGAAGCACTCCGCTGAATGGTTCTGCTCCGAGTTTAGGCATTGGGCAGCTGAAGTTTCTTGGAATGACACAGCCCTGAGTGGGTTGTTCCGCATAGGTCTGTCTTACTGTCTGAAGGATGCTCTGGCATTTCATCCTCCTCCTGATACTCTGGAGGACGCCATGACACAGGCAGTTCGAATATACCGGAGACTCCATGCTAGAGGAATGAAGCAACAGGAGACTTCCTTATTATCTAAATTGTGTGACAATGCACCTGTATCTGAGCCCATGGAGATTGGATCAGTCTCTGTCATGGAGAGAGAGAGAAGACACCGCAGAGACAATCAACTGTGTTTTACTGTGGAGCCTCTGGACATTGGAAAAGGAACTGTTCATCTTGCCCTTTTTCTGTGAAACCATCTGAGAAACGACTGAATCTGGGCAACAATCGAGGAGGTTGTCCAGACTCCCGGGTACATTTTTTCTCGCTTACAAAAATAGGGCTCCACGTGGAATTGGAACTTGCTGATGGTCCTATGGTGACCACCACTTTTGTTGACTGCGGTTCTTCCATTAATTTGATTGATGCCCAAGTTGTGACTCGTAATAAGATAGGGACAGTTAGGCTGAAAATCCCTGTTAAAATTGTGGCTGTTGATTCGTCCTTTCTTACACGTGAAGCAATTTGTTTCAAAACTAATGTTTTTTCTCTGAAAGTGGATTCCACTCACGTGGAGCAATTAAGTTGTTTTGCATTGAATAATCTGCCTGCAGGACTGGTACTGGGAATGCCTTGGCTGCAACGCCACAATCCTGTCATTGATTGGGTGGGGGGAGATCACTCAATGGAGATGTAAAGGTAATGGTCCGTGTTGTAACCTGGGACCTTTCGTTAACCCAATAAATTCTCTATCTGTGTCGTCTGTTGGTCTGGAGGGTATTCCAGAATACTTGAAAGACTTTGAAGACGTGTATTCCGAAAGTGAGCCGAGGAGCTTCTACCACATCCACCCAGTGATTGTGCTATTAATTTAATCCCTGGAGCCAAATTACCCAAGGCTCGTTTATACAATTTGTCTGGGTTCGAGCGCCAAGCCATGAAAGGGTACATCACTGAGAGTCTCCGCAAGGGGCATATTCAGCCTTCTGTTTCACCCGTCGCAGCTGGGTTTTTCTTTGTGAATAAAAAAGATGGTGGTTTGGACCAGGCCTCGACTTTTGGGAACTGAATAAGATTAAAAACATGTATCCTTTTCCTCTGATTCCTGATTTATGTAATCAACTCACTGGGGCCAAATGGCTTTCTAAGCTTGACTTACAAGGGGCTTATAACCTGATAAGGATTCAAGAGGGAGATGAATGGAAAACAGCATTTCAGACTACCGAGGGCTTGTTTGAAAATGTGGTTATGCTCTTGGTTATACTCTCAGAGTTTCATTAATGTTGTTTTTTCTGACCTGATTGGGCGCTATGTTGTCATTTACCTGGATGACATCTTGATATACTCAGAGGACAGTCAGTCTCACTTACACCATCTTCATACAGTTCTGGTGAGACTCAGGGAGACCCATTTATATGCAAAGCTGGAGAAGTGCTCATTTTTTATGCAAGAACTGTCTTTTGTGAGATTAATTGTATCTGGGAAGGGGTTCTGCATGGATCCGGGGAGGGGTTCTGCATGGATCCGGGGAAGGTTCAAGCCATTTCTGCAATGATTTCTGGGCTTTGCTAACTATTATAGGAAGTTCGTTAAAGAGTTTTCGCATGTAGTGAAACCCTTAACGGACCTTACACTCAAAGAAGCGGAGGTAAAAAAATTGGTCTGTGGCCGCAAAAAATTTCTTCCAGACACTGAAGAAATGTTTTACTTCAGGCCCATGTTGATGCAACCCGATCTGTTGAGACCTTTTATAGTGGAGGTGGGGGTGGGGGCAGTGTTGTCTTAGGGGCTGTCTACCCTTACTAATCCTGTCTGTGCCTTTTTCTCTAAAAAAATTCTCTTTGGCTGAGAGAAATTATGATGTCGGCAACAGAGAATTGTTGGCAATTAAATTAGCCTTCGAAGAATGGAGGCATTTTTTGGAGGGGGCTGTTCATCCCATTATGGTCATCACTGATCATAAAAGTTTGGCCTATTTCGAGTCCGCTAAGAGATTGACCCCAGGAAGGCTCAGTGGGCACTTTTTTTCTCGGTTTCATTTTACTATTACATTCCGACCAGGGTCTAAAAATGTAAAGGCGGATGCCTTATCCTGAAGTTTTTATTCAGTGTCCCCTCCAGAACCTCCTTCCTCTATTCTTCAACCAGAGTGGATGTGGCTAAAATCTCATCTGAGTTACAGAGAGAGATTTTGGAAGCACAGGCAGAAACTCCCAGGAATAAACCCTCAGGCAAATTGTTTGTACCCAATCATTTTTGTCTCATATTTCTGCAAGAATTTAATGATTCTGTGTTGAGTGCACAAACTGGGATTGCAGCTACAGGGGGGGCAGTAGCTAGGAATTTTTAGTGGCTCTCTATGGGCACTGATATTAAAAAAATTGTGAATACATGTGGGGTGTGTGCTCGCTCTAAGAATTTGTGTTCAACTGTCGCATTAATCAATCTACTGGCAAATCTCCTTTTCAGATCAATTATGGGTTTGTTCCACAATTTGGAGAATTTTCCCGCATGGATTTTGGTTGCCCTGGTGCTGAGGGTCTGGTGCAACAGTTAAGAACCCTTTGGAGGGAGGTTCAGGGTAATATCTCCAAAGCTCAAAGTAGGTACAAGCATTTTCTGGACAGGAGGAGGGGGTCGGCTCCTACACTTACTGTGGGGGAGAAGGTGTGGTTGTCTACCCATAACATCAAACTTAAAGTACCCTCGATGATGATGGGCCCCAGGTATATAGGTCCATACAAGATCATAGAGGTGATCAATCCAGTGGCCTATAGATTACAGTTGCCCGCCTCCTTCAAAATATCTAATATCTTTCACAGGTTCCTATTAAAACCTGTGGGACAGATAGAGAAGATTCCTCATCCAATGTTCTGCCAGTGTTGGTAGAAGGTCAGCCAGAGTACAAGGTAGGGAGCATCATTGTTTCACGGTGGATGCGTCAAAGGCTTCAGTACTTAATACATTGGAAGGGATATTCTATTGAGGATTGGTCATGGGTTCCGGTCAGTTTGTGCATGCTGATCGACTGGTGTGTTCTTTTCATGCCAGGTACCCTGAAAAGCCTGGGGATCCAGTGGCCCCCCATTAAGTAGGGGTGCTGTAATGATTAGGACATGGTTAATGTCCTGTTCTCTCAGGGTTAATGTTGTTAGCCTCTCTTTAAAGATGGGAGGGCTATATATACTCGCTGCTAACCTGGTATCCTTGTCAGCTATAGGTTTACTTCAGTCTGTATGCTTGACCTCTGGACAGTGTGCCGGCTTGCATAGTGATTTTGCTTTTCATGCTTTACTCAATTTGTTTTCTTGGATTACTGACCCCTGGCTTGGTTTCTGACTATTCCCAGACTCTCCCTGCTGATATCTCATTATCTCCTGGCTAAGACCTCTGCTTGTTTGACTATTCTTTTATACTTGTCCCTTCTCTTTTTCCCGGTGTCTGGATCCGCCTCCTGACCTCCTCCCACTCTGTCTCATGTCTAAGGTCCTGTTGTTTTACCTGATCACTCTGTCACATGTGTAAAGTCTCGTTGGTGATCAGGTTAGGAACTCAGCATCTAGTCTAGCTCCGTTGCTGCTGGGTGCAGTTTCCCCTGCAGCAGCAATACTCGGGAGTCATGACATCTGCTTTAGCAAGAGCGGTTGTCAAAAATTGGGTGATCCCATGCCGTTTTTTTAAATTATTTATTTAAATAATTTAAAAAAACAGCAGGGGGACCCCTCTATTCTTGATAACCAGCCTTGCTGAAGGTGATAGCTGAGGGTTTTGCCTGGCTGGTCATCAAAAATACAGGGGAACCCATGCAGTTTTTTTTTTTAATTATTTATTTACAGCGCAGGAGCCAGCTAATGAATACTCCCATCAGCCACTAATGCTCTCTCTGTTATTAGCTGCAGCAGGCATTGGATGATGTGAGCAGTAGTCCAATCAGCTGACACCACTGATCGGAGGTAAACTTTATACCTACCATCATAGCTGAGCATTCACAATGTCTTTTTGGGATAATTTCACTGCTGATCAGAAGCTGTAAAAAAGGGGAGAAGCCAGTGCTGATTATGGTTAGAACACAATATATAAAGTGCACATGCGCATATTGTTTTCTAACTGTATTTCAAAATGAGACATTTAGCAAACAGTTGATCAAACTTTATACCTACCATCACAGCTGAGCGCTCATGCTGTCTTTTTGGGATGATTTCACTGCCGATCAGAAGTCGTGTTTTCCATGCTGTCATGCACATGACAGTGCAACAAACACCTGGAGTTCGGGCAGCCGAACCCAAGCATTAGCATGGACACCCTGGTGAAGTCCGGGTTCATGTCCTTGCCTGAATAGTAGGTGTTCAATACGGACATCGAACTTTACTGCTCGGGTTTGCCCATCTCTAGTCACAAGACCCCAAAGTATAATAAATGTAAGATGTATAAATTAAAAAAATATTCATGCTCACCTCAGTGCTGGCCTCTCTAACCATTCCAGGCATCATTTTCATCCTTCAATCTTATGATTTTCACATCCGTGGAGTGCTCGATCCTTGAGCTTCTTCAAGGTACATCGGTACTTCCCGCTCTTCACAACATAATAACATCATCATCAGCATGTGCAGAACTATCATGGGCTTCAACAGAGCCGTAAGTTCTGCAAACTGTTAAGAAGTCAGAAGATACGGTACGAGAGGAGAAATGAGCAGTAAACTGGCGGTAATAGTTCACAAATTTATATTCATTCTTATGCTTTTTCTCATGCGGTATAAGTAATAAAATGACTTTATCCTTTGAGTCAATGCGATTGACTCAGTAAACACTCTAGTAAACACTTTTTTTACAAAAATGTTTGGGCTATATTTTGAGATCTATAATTTTTCTACATTTCTGCTTACAAAGTTATGTGAGGGCTAACTTTTTTGCGAAATGAGTTAAAGTTTTTATTGGTTCCATTTTTCGGCACATAGCATTATATCATTGCTTTCTATTCCTATTTTTGAGACAAAATGAGCAAAAACCTATAATTCAGGAGTAGTTTTTGGGTATTTTTTTACGCCATTCACTGAGAGGTAAAATTGATAAGGCAGCTTTATTCTTTGGGTCAGTACACTTACAGTGATACCACATTTATACATTTTTTGTGTTTTGCCACTTTTGAACAATAAAAATAATTTTATAGAAAAAAAGTGTATTTTTTTGCTATATTCTGAGAGCTCATGATAGAACTTCTGATTTCTCACCTTAAACAGAACTTGTGATTAGAATTGAGCAAATTTTTCAAAATTCTGTTCCGATTACTATCGGCGGAAAATATTGTGTTTGCAATATTCGCCGAACACAGCCGAATGTCATTGGAGTCAATAGGAGTAGAAATGAATGAATATGTTCGTAATCAATTGTCTAACATTAATTCAGCACAAATAGGGTACCAATATGGCACCAATATGGCAAATTAAAATTCGGGGATCGATTCCGAACATATTCGCTCAACTCTACTTTTGACCTCAATCAGGCATTGGGGGTTATTATATGTAATATAATCATGACAACATGGCATTATGATTTGTTCTGTGACCTTACAAGGTGCAGTGACCAGGCTGTTATGAACAGGTGATTCAGAACCACAATGGACCTAGTGGTTAAGAGCACACAAGTGACCTGTTTAGTTACTAAATAGGACGAGCTCTGAGACGTGGGAACTCTGCTGACCGCAATCCCTGATCCTATCATACCACACTAAAGGTAGCCGTGGAGCGCTCCTGACCAGAACCTAGGCGCCTCGTCACAGCCTGAGAAACTAGCTAGCCCTGAAGATAGAAAAATAAGCCTACCTTGCCTCAAAGAAATTCCCCAAAGGAAAAGGCAGCCCCCCACATATAATGACTGTGAGTAAGATGAAAATACAAACACAGAGATTAATTAGATTTTAGCAAAGTGAGGCCCGACTTACTGAATAGACCGAGGATAGGAAAGATAGCTTTGTGGTCAGCACAAAAACCTACAACAACCACGCAGAGGGGACAAAAAGACCCTCCGCACCGACTAACGGTACGGAGGTGCTCTCTCTGTGTCTCAGAGCTTCCAGCAAGCAAGAAAAAACCAATATAGCAAGCTGGACAGAAAATATAGAAAACAAAAGTAACATAAGCAAAACTTAGCTCATGCAAGGCAGACAGGCCACAGGAACGATCCAGGAGATAGCAAGGCCAATACTGGAACATTGACTGGAGGCCAGGAACAAAGAACTAGGTGGAGTTAAGTAGAGCAGCACCTAAAGACTTAACCTCGTCACCTGAGGAAGGAAACTCAGAAGCCGCAGCCCCACTCACATCCACCAGAGGAAGCTCATAGACAGTACCAGCCGAAGTACCACTCATGACCACAGGAGGGAGCTTGACAACAGAATTCACAACAGTACCCCCCCTTGAGGAGGGGTCACCGAACCCTCACCAGAGCCCCCAGGCCGACCAGTATGAGCCAAATGAAAGGCACGAACCAGATCGGCAGCATGAACATCAGAGGCAAAGACCCAGGAATTATCTTCCTGACCATAACCCTTCCACTTAACCAGGTACTGGAGTTTCCGTCTCGAAATACAAGAATCCAAAATCTTCTCCACTATATACTCCAACTCCCCCTCAACCAAAACCGGGGCAGGAGGATCAACGGATGGAACCACAGAAGCCACGTATCTCCGCAACAATGACCTATGGAACACGTTATGGATGGAAAAAGAAGCAGGAAGGGTCAAACGAAAAGACACAGGATTAAGAACCTCAGAAATCCTATACGGACCAATGAAACGAGGCTTAAACTTAGGAGAAGAAACTTTCATAGGGATATAACGAGATGACAACTAAACCAAATCCCCAACACGAAGTCGGGGACCCACACAGCGCCTGCGGTTAGCGAAACGCTGAGCCTTCTCCTGAGACAATGTCAAATTGTCCACCACATGAGTCCAAATCTGCTGCAACCTATCCACCACAGTATCCACGCCAGGACAGTCAGAAGACTCAACCTGCCCTGAAGAGAAACGAGGATGGAAGCCGGAATTGCAGAAAAACGGCGAAACCAAAGTAGCCGAGCTGGCCCGATTATTAAGGACAAACTCAGCCAAAGGCAAACAGGACACCCAATCATCCTGATCGGCAGAAACAAAACATCTCAGATATGTTTCCAAGGTCTGATTGGTTCGTTCAGTCTGGCCATTTGTCTGAGGATGGAAAGCCGAGGAAAAAGACAAATCAATGCCCATCCTAGCACAAAAGGCTCGCCAAAACCTCGACACAAACAGGGAACCTCTGTCAGAAATGATGTTCTCCGGAATACCATGTAAACGAACCACATGCTGGAAGAACAATGGCACCAAATCAGAGGAGGAGGGCAATTTAGACAAGGGTACCAAATGGACCATCTTAGAAAAGCGATCACAAACAACCCAAATGACCGACATTTTTTGAGAGACGGGGAGATCCGAAATAAAATCCATAGAGATATGTGTCCAGGGCCTCTTCGGGACTGGCAAGGGCAAAAGCAACCCACTGGCACGAGAACAGCAGGGCTTAGCCCGAGCACAAATCCCACAGGACTGCACAAATGAACGCACATCCCGCGACAGAGACGGCCACCAAAAGGATCTAGCCACCAAATCTCTGGTACCAAAGATTCCAGGATGACCAGCCAACACCGAACAATGAACCTCAGAGATAACTCTACTCTTCCATTTATCAGGGACAAACAGTTTCTCCGCTGGGCAACGGTCAGGTCTATTAGCCTGAAATTTTTGTAGCACCCGCCGCAAATCAGGGGAGATGGCAGACAAAATTACCCCCTCCTTGAGAACACTCGCCGGCTCAGACAAAACTGGAGAGTCGGGCACAAAACTCCTAGACAGGGCATCCGCCTTTACATTTTTAGAGCCCGGAAGGTACGAAACCACAAAGTCAAAACGGGAGAAAAACAGCGACCAACGAGCCTGTCTAGGATTCAACCGCTTGGCTGACTCAAGATAAATCAAGTTCTTGTGATCAGTCAAGACCACCACGCGATGCTTAGCTCCTTCAAGCCAATGACGCCACTCCTCGAATGCCCACTTCATGGCCAGCAACTCACGATTGCCAACATCATAATTACGCTCAGCAGGCGAAAACTTCCTGGAAAAGAAGGCGCATGGCTTCATCACCGAGCCATCAGAACTTCTTTGCGACAAAACAGCCCCTGCTCCAATCTCAGAAGCATCAACCTCGACCTGGAACGGGAGCAAAACATCTGGTTGGCACAACACAGGGGCAGAGGAAAAACAACACTTCAACTCTTGAAAAGCTTCCACAGCAGCAGAAGACCAATTGACCACATCAGCACCCTTCTTGGTTAAATCAGTCAACGGTTTAGCAATACAAGAAAAATTATTGATGAAGCGACGATAAAAATTAGCAAAGCCCAGGAACTTTTGCAGACTCTTCAGAGATGTCGGCTGAGTCCAATCATGAATGGCTCGAACTTTAACAGGGTCCATCTCAATAGCAGAAGGGGAAAAAATGAAACCCAAAAATGAAACCTTCTGAACACCAAAGAAACACTTAGACCCCTTCACAAACAAAGAATTCGCACGCAGGATCTGGAACACCGTTCTGACCTACTTCACGTGAGACTCCCAATCATCCGAGAAGACCAAAATATCATCCAAGTATGCAATCAGGAATTTATCCAGGTACTCTCGGAAGAAGTCATGCATAAAGCACTGAAACACTGATGGAGCATTACAAAGCCCAAATGGCATCACCAGGTACTCAAAGTGGCCCTCGGGCGTATTAAATGCTGTTTTCCATTCATCGCCCCTTTTAATACGCACAAGATTATACGCACCACGAAGATCTATCTTGGTGAACCAACTAGCCCCCTTAATCCGAGCAAACAAATCAGACAGCAGCGGCAAGGGGTACTGAAATTTGACCGTGATTTTATTTAGAAGGCGGTAATCAATACAAGGTCTCAGCGAACCATCCTTCTTGGCCACAAAAAAGAACCCTGCTCCCAATGGTGATGATGACGGGCGAATATGACCCTTCTCCAAGGATTCCTTTACGTAACTCCGCATAGCGGCGTGCTCAGGTACAGACAAATTAAATAGTCGACCTTTAGGAAACTTACTACCAGGAATCAAATCGATAGCACAATCACAATCCCTATGCGGAGGTAGGGCACTGGATTTGGGCTCATCAAATACATCCTGGTAATCTGACAAGAAATCTCGGACCTCAGAAGGGGTGGATGATGAAATAGACAGAAATGGAATATCACCATGTACCCCCTGACAACCCCAGCTGGACACAGACATTGATTTCCAATCCAATACCGGATTATGGACTTGTAGCCATGGCAACCCCAACACGACCACATCATGCAGATTATGCAACACCAAAAAGCAAATATCCTCCTGATGCGCAGGAGCCATGCACATGGTCAGCTGGGTCCAATACTGAGGCTTATTCTTGGCCAAAGGCGTAGCATCAATTCCTCTCAATGGAATAGGATGCTGCAAGGGCTCCAAGGAAAACCCACAGCGCCTAGCATACTCCAAGTCCATGAAATTCAGGGCAGCGCCTGAATCCACAAATGCCATGACGGAATAGGATGACAAAGAGCAGATCAAAGTAACTGACAAAAGAAATTTCGACTGTACAGTACCAATGGTGGCAGACCTAGCGGACCGCTTAGTGCGCTTAGGACAATCGGAGATAGCATGAGTGGAATCACCACAATAAAAACACCGCCCATTCTGACGTCTGTGTTCTTGCTGTTCAGCTCTGGTCAAAGTCCTATCGCACTGCATAGACTCAGGTACATGCTCAGATAATACCGCCAAATGGTGCACAGTTTTACGCTCACGCAAGCGTCGACCGATCTGAATAGCCAAAGACATAGACTCATTCAAACCAGCAGGCATAGGAAATGCCACCATGACATCATTAAGGGCTTCAGAGAGACCCTTTCTGATAATTGCTGCCAGCGCGCATTCATTCCATTGAGTGAGCACAGACCACTTCCTAAACTTCTGACAATATATCTCTACCTCATCCTGACCCTGACACAGAGCCAGCAAATTTTTCTCTGCCTGATCCACTGAATTAGGTTCATCATACAGCAATCCGAGCGCCAGAAAAAACGCATCAATATTACATAATGCAGGATCTAATGGCGCAAGAGAAAATGCCCAATCTTGAGGGTCGCCGCGTAATAAAGAAATAATGATCATTACTTGTTGAACTGGGTCACCAGAGGAGCGGGGTTTCAAAGCCAGAAATAGTTTACAATTATTTTTGAAATTCAGAAATTTAGCTCTATCTCCAGAAAATAACTCAGGAATAGGAATTTTAGGTTCTAACATAGGATTCTGAACCACTAAATCTTGAATGTTCTGTACACTTATAGCGAGATTATCCATCAAAGAGGACAGAGCTTGAATGTCCATCACAACACCTGTGTTCTGAACCACCCAAATGTCTAGGGGAAAAGAGAGACAAAACACAGTGCAAAGAAAAAAAAATGGTCTCAGAACTTCTCTTTTCCCTCTATTGAGAAGCATTAGTACTTTGGGCCTCCAGTACTGTTATGAACAGGTGATTCAGAACCACAATGGACCTAGTGGTTAAGAGCACACAAGTGACCTGTTTAGTTACTAAATAGGACGAGCTCTGAGACGTGGGAACTCTGCTGACCGCAATCCCTGATCCTATCATACCACACTAAAGGTAGCCGTGGAGCGCTCCTGACCAGAACCTAGGCGCCTCGTCACAGCCTGAGAAACTAGCTAGCCCTGAAGATAGAAAAATAAGCCTACCTTGCCTCAGAGAAATTCCCCAAAGGAAAAGGCAGCCCCCCACATATAATGACTGTGAGTAAGATGAAAATACAAACACAGAGATGAAATAGATTTTAGCAAAGTGAGGCCCGACTTACTGAATAGACCGAGTATAGGAAAGATAGCTTTGCGGTCACCACAAAAACCTACAAACAACCACGCAGAGGGGACAAAAAGACCATCCGCACCGACTAACGGTACGGAGGTGCTCCCTCTGTGTCTCAGAGCTTCCAGCAAGCAAGAAAAACCAATATAGCAAGCTGGACAGAAAATATAGGAAACAAAAGTAACATAAGCAAAACTTAGCTCATGCAAGGCAGACAGGCCATAGTAACGATCCAGGAGATAGCAAGGCCAATACTGGAACATTGACTGGAGGCCAGGAACAAAGAACTAGGTGGAGTTAAGTAGAGCAGCACCTAAGGACTTAACCTCGTCACCTGAGGAAGGAAACTCAGAAGCCGCAGCCCCACTCACATCCACCAGAAGAAGCTTATAGACAGAACCAGCCGAAGTACCACTCATGACCACAGGAGGGAGCTGGACCACAGAATTCACAACAGCCCCCCACATATAATGACTGTGAGTAAGATGAAAATACAAACACAGAGATGAAATAGATTTTAGCAAAGTCAGGCCCGACTTACTGAATAGACCGAGGATAGGAAAGATAGCTTTGCGGTCAGCACAAAAACCAACAACAACCACGCAGAGGGGACAAAAAGACCCTCCACACCGACTAACGGTACCGAGGTGCTCTCTCTGTGTCTCAGAGCTTCCAGCAAGCAAGAAAAAACCAATATAGCAAGCTGGACAGAAAATATAGAAAACAAAAGTAACATAAGCAAAACTTAGCTCATGCAAGGTAGACAGGCCACAGGAACGATCCAGGAGATAGCAAGGCCAATACTGGAACATTGACTGGAGGCCAGGAACAAAGAACTAGGTGGAGTTAAGTAGAGCAGCACCTAACGACTTAACCTCATCACCTGAGGAAGGAAACTCAGAAGCCGCAGCCCCACTCACATCCACCAGAGGAAGCTCATAGACAGAACCAGCCGAAGTACCACTCATGACCACAGGAGGGAACTTGACCACAGAATTCACAACACCAGGCCAGAAGTCCTGGCCTATAGTGAAAATGATGTAAATGCAGTGTGTTAGCAGAAAGAAGACTGGATGTCTGGCAGTGAGAAGTGAACAGCTGAGTGGCTGGAGAGGTGAGTGGTAAGGTGAGCATTATGTTTTTTTACCTTTATTAAAATCTTGGGTCTCGTGAGAAACCAGAGCATAATAAGGAACAATCAAAATGTGCAAAATTTATTTGCTGCAAACCACATCTTTTGGAAACATTTGGCAAAGCCAACATATTTGAATCCCAAACAATCCACTCACCACCACTCAGCCTCCCATAAAAGGGTGTTGTAATAACCACTTCCAGTTCCTCACTCTTTTAAGGTCTTCTTGTTATTTAGCATAGTAATCCCTGCCCTGTATCAAATCATGACATATCTACTATATAAAGCTGAATGTGTGTGTGTGTGTATGTGTGTATGTCCGGGATTGGCATCTGCACCGTCGCAGCTACAGCCACAAAATTTTGCACAGTCACACGTCTGGACCCCGAGAGCGTCATAGGCTATATTGTGAGGCGAAATTTTAACCCCGCGCGTTCCAATTCACCAAACAATTTTGCTCCTATCTACATAATGGGGAAAAAAGTGAAAGTTAAAGTGTTGGAGGCGTCACAGCTACAGCAACAAAATTTTGCACAGTCACACGTCTGGACCCTGAGAGCGTCATAGGCTCTGTTGTGAGGTGAAATTTTAACCCCGCGCTATCCAATTCACCAAACAATTTTGCCCCTATCTACATAATGGGAAAAAATGAAAGGAAAAGTGTACGAGGCAAATTGACAGCTGCCAGATGTGAACAAGGGGGACTTAAACAATGAGAGTGATGGCGCCAAAGAGTATATACCGATCAGTTGCTAAGGTGGGACCCCGACATGAGATACTCACCACACACGGGAATATGAACACACACACAAAATGCGCCACACACTACCACGTGCTTGAACACATATACCACCCTCAGCACACATTTCACCACACATACACCAACCTCGCCACGTAAAAGTCAAAACACAAAAGTCACCGCTCAAAACTCGCCACGCGCAAAACTCGCCACATGCAAAAACTAGGCTCATGCAAAACTCGCCACAAGTGCAAAACTCACCTCATGGAAAACTAGCCACACGCAAAACTTGCACACGCGAAAAAATTGCCACATGCACAAAATTTGCAACACATGCAAAAGTTGCCTCACACAAAACTTGCACATACTCAAAAGGCACCACACATAAAACTCGCCACACGCAAAACTCGCCATGCGCAAAACTTGCTGCACACAACTTGCTACACTAACCTGTCACATGCAACTCGACACACAAAAAGTTGCTACACGCATGTTGCCACACAAAACTCATCTCACAAAAGTCGCTACATGCATGTCGCCACACACAACTCAACACACACAACTTGACAAACGAAACTCGCCCTAAAACACACACAAGTCTGGTATTATCCTTCAAAAATAAAAATCTGATTAATAAGCAGACAAACTACAAGAGCAACACATGTACCATATAGGAAATACGGCAGCTGTCAGTCACATGACCTGTCTATTATGTGTATGTGTGAGCTAATATATACTGCCAGGGGGAGGGCTTCCTGTTGGCTGGGGATTTATCAGGCTGCCAATTTATCTTACAAATACTGAGGTAAAAATACTGAGCAAATAACGTGTGAACAAGGTCTAATACAGAAGATCACACAGGTATATACTATATACAGGGGAGATGACACACAGATATATACTATATACAGGAGAGATGACACACAGGTATATATTATATAGAGGAGGAGATGACATACAGGTACATACTATATACAGGAGGAGATGACATATAGGTATATACTATATACAGGAGGAGATGACACACAGGTATATACTATATACAGGAGCAGATTACCTACAGGTATATACTATATACATGAGGAGATGACATACAGGTATATGCTATATATAGAAGATGACATACAGGTATATACTATATACAGGAGGAGATGACACACAGATATATACTATATACAGGGGAGATGACACACAGGTATATACTATATACAGGAGGAGATGACATACAGGTATATACTATATATAGAAGGAGATGACATACAGGTATATACTATATATAGGAGGAGATGACATACAGGTATATATATATATAGGAGGAGATGACATACAGGTATATACTATATATAGGAGGAGATGACATACAGGTATATACTATATATAGGAGGAGATTACATACAGGTATATACTATTTACAGGAGAGATGACATACAGGTATATACTATATACAGGAGATGACATACAGGTGTATACTATATATAAGGGAGATGACAAACATGTATATACTGAGGTGAAAATGAGAGGTGTGAGGTGAAAATGAAAAGGTGTGAGTGCAAAATGAGAGGAGTGAGGGAAAATAGTGTAGTGATCGGAAAATGACAGATGTGAGGTCGAAATGACAAGTGTTAGGGGGGAATGAGAGGAGTGAGGGAGAAAATGAGAGGTGTGAGGGAGAAAATGAGAGATGTGAGGGGGAAAATTAAAGATGTGATTGGGAAAATGAGAGGCATGATGGGAAAATAAGAGAAGTGACGTGCTATAACTAACCACAGATATTTACTATGCCCAGGCAACGCCGGGCTCTTCAGCTAGTTCATTTATATAAAAGTATTTTTTAAATAAACTTTAAATACAGGTCTCACATCTGCAGTACCCTGGAGTTAAGGACAATTTAAAAACAATAATGATAATGAGAACAATATTCGGAGTAGCTAAAAAATATCTTAGAAATGTCATTTAGATGTTGCAAACCAATCACAGTAGTACAAAGTCACAATGTTATCCATAAAAGTAGCTCCAACGTCTCTAGTGTATACATCCAGCAAACTAAAAGCTCTATTAAACATATTTAAGGAGGCTCCCTGATAAAGTTTAACAACAGGTTGAATTTAGTGGTGAAAATGATTAGTATTTTCTTTTTTTAATATTGCACCAACCATAACGAAATGTGTTAAAATTGTATCTTACATACATGCATGTGTTTTTTTAACAGCAGAACAGAACAAAAAAGTTTGAAAAACTCACTTGATCCTTTTTCTTTAAACCCATTATAAAAATGACCAAGGCACTTTTATTGGCACTCTTCAGAAGTTCTAAGAAACAATTGTTTTGTTTTGATACTTCAGTCAAGCTATTATCTTGTAATTAGTCTCACAGTTATCTCTAATCTTATAATCACTCAATAAGGCAGTTTATTGGGAAAAAAGACAACCACCCTGCTGTGTGGTGTCACTGTGCATTTCAATAGTAAACATGGAAAAGAAAATGAAGAATAGTTGCCTGAGAAGATTAGTAGGAAATGATACAGCACCAGGGAAAGAAAAAATTCCTGTGATCATTGTTTCCAATAGTTTAAGCAGTTTAAGGGTACCGTCACACAGTGCAATTTTCATCGCTACGACGGTACGATCCGTGACGCTCCAGCGTCGTAACAATATCGCTCCAGCGTCGTAGACTGCTGTCACACTTTGCAATCTACGACGCTGGAGCGCACATCGTATACGATATATGTTACACCATGCAATCATGCCGCCACAGCGGGACACTAGACGATGAAAGAAAGTTTCAAACGATCTGCTACGACGTACGATTCTCAGCGGGGTCCCTGATCGCAGGAGCGTGTCAGACACTGCGATCTCGTAACTATATCGCTCGAACGTCACGAATCGTGCCGTCGTAGCGATCAAAATTGCACTGTGTGACGGTACCCTAAGGTTCTTGAACAAGAAGAAAACAGACTTGGTCATGACAACAAGAAGTAATCCAATAATCTAAATATGAATGAAAACAATTATTTTATGATGGTGAGCGAACCAAGAAAAAATTGTAAGCAATTCTAATCTGTCAATACAAATCTTGAGTCTTGAAATTCATGTGGATCTGTCATGAGACTCATGACATCTCACTGAAGTGATTATTAAGTCATTGTTTCTGTGGATCTGATATCAGGAATAGATAGCTAGATGTTTTTAGAGCCTAATTCTAGTGGCTAAGAACCTTCAGCGAGATCCCTGCATTAAGCCTACTTCTGCAATGTCTAAAGGTACCTTCACACATAACGATATTGTTAACGATATCGTTGCTTCTTGTGACGTAGCAACGATATCGTTAATGAAATCGTTATGTGTGACAGCGACCAACGATCAGGCCCCTGCTGGGAGATCGTTGGTCGCTGAATAAAGTCCAGAACTTTATTTCGTCGCTGGACTCCTGCTGACATCGCTGGATCGGCGTGTGTGACACCGGTCCAGCGATGTCTTCACTGGTAACCAGGGTAAACATCGGGTAACTAAGCGCAGGGCCGCGCTTAGTAACCCGATGTTTACCCTGGTTACCATCCTAAAAGTAAAAAAAACAAACAGTACATACTTACCTACCGCTGTCTGTCCTCCAGCGCTGTGCTCTGCACTCCTCCTGTACTGGCTGTGAGCGTCGGTCAGCCGTAAAGCAGAGCGGTGACGTCACCGCTCTGCTTTCCGGCCGCTGTGCTCACACAGACAGTACAGGAGGAGTGCAGAGCACAGCGCTGGAGGACAGACGGCTGTAGGTAAGTATGTACTGTTTGTTTTTTTTTACTTTTAGGATGGTAACCAGGGTAAACATCGGGTTACTAAGCGCGGCCCTGCGCTTAGTTACCCGATGTTTACCCTGGTTACCGACATCGTTGGTCGCTGGAGAGCGGTCTGTGTGACAGCTCTCCAGCGACCAAACAGCGACGCTGCTGCGATCCGGATCGTTGTCGGTATCGCTGCAGCGTCGCTTAATGTGAAGGTACCTTAATGAATAAAATCGGTGGCCATCAGTGACCATCATCTTCCTGCCCACTCCACACCAAAAGATAGTTCAGTATTACTATGTTTTCTAAACTCTTTTAATTATGGCTGTCAAGGACCAGACTGTTAAATTGATGCGTTTATGAGTTGTTTCATTGCTCTATGGACTCAAATAATCAGCTGTGTGACAACTGCTGGGATTCTATGAGTTAAAGAGTTCTGGGTCTCGGCCGGATTTTTTGTTTCACAATGAGCCAAATGTTTTCTATTGCTGAAGGGTCTGGATTACAGGTGGTCAGGTCATCACCCAAACTCTTCTTCTGCAAAAATATTCTGTTGTGAGGAATTCAGCACGTGGTTTAGCATTGTGTTGTTGAAAACTGTAAGGCATTCTTAAATAGACATTGTCTGAATGGGAGCATATATTCTAAAACCTCTGCATAATGTATTGGTAATGGCTTTTAATTTCCTATGTTATAGGCATTAATGTAAATGCACACCATCAGAGATGCAGACTTTTGATTTGTATGCTTACAAGTTGGATGGTTGCTCTCCTCTTAATCCACAGGACACGATATCTTTAATTTCCATAAAAAAAATCAAATTTTGATTCATCTGACCATAGAACAATTTCCAGTTTGCCTCAGTACATTTTAAATGAGCTTTTTTTTATCTTAGATAAAAACTGGACTATAATACCGATAAATTTTGTACAAGTTTTTTGAGGGTTATATACAAACAAAATGTACTCCAGACAATGGAATAGTCTATGGGTGAGCAATGTAATACTGATACATTTATTTATAAATTTTTTTGAGGCTTACATACCAACAAAATGGACTCCAGAACTCAGAACAGTCTATAGGTGAGCAATATAATACAGATACATTTTAAGCAAAAAATTTTTAAAGGATTTGAAAAGATTTTGGGGGTTATATAAAAATGAATTGTAGACAAGAAGATGTAAAACCCTATGGGGGAGCAATATAATTATACATAAATTTTTTATCAAGTTTTTTTTAGGCTTTTATACCAAGGAAATGTACTCCAGACCACAGAATAGTCTATGGGCGAGCAATATAATTCTGATACATTTTTGAACAATGTTTTCGGAGGCTTTTATAACAATGAAATGGACTCAAGGCTGCAGAATAGTCTATGGGTGAGCAATATAATACCGATAAGTTTTTTAAACAAGTTTATTGAGGCTTTCATAGCAACAGAATGTATCCAAGAAAATGTAATACCCTATAAGTGAGCAATATAATACCGATAAATTTTGAACAATTTTTTTGAGACCTTTATAGCAACGAAATATACCCCAAAAGATGTAATACCCTAAGGGTGAGCAAAATAATACTGGTAAATTTGAACAAATTTTTGGAGGGTCATATACAAACAAAATGTAATCGAGACTACGGATTAGTCTATGGGTGTGCAATGTAATACTCATACATTTTTTAACAAGTTTTTTGAGGGTTATATACCAATGAAATGTATTCCAGACCACGTAATAGACTACTGGTGATCAACATAATAACTATAAAATTTTTAACAAGTTTTTTGAGGGTTATATACCAACCAATTGCACCCAAGAATATATAATACACTATGGATGAGCAATGTAACATCGATACATTTTGAACAACTTTTTGAGGCTTTTATATGAACAAAATGTTCCCAAGAAGATGTAATACCCTATGGGTGAGCAACATAATAGCAGTAAATTTTGAACAAGTGTTTTGAGGGTAATATACCAACAAATTGTGAAAAATGGGAAATATAAAATAATATAAAAACAACGAATGCAAAATAAAACAAATAGAAGGGATGTGTTTGTAACATGTGACTGAGATTAATAAACAAATTAATATTAATGTGAGTGAGATCACACAGTGAAGCAAAGACCTGACCATAAATGGTAAGGATCCCAACACTGTGCAAAGAAAGAAGATGGAATTAGTTCACATTTGATATCCTATAATAAACAGACAGCTGAACCATACCTAAGTAAAGAGTGTAAATTTATTAGTATAATTAAAAGAAACAAAATGTGAAAAGAAACATGACTGACACCATCAGAACAAGAGATGAAAAGATTCAAGATAATGGTGAATGAGGACAGGAGCCCAGCAAAATCACAGGGATCCTGAAGAAGAGTGGTCCAAGAAGAAAAATCCACTAGGTGAGTAATACAGAATGTATTACTGTGTAAGAAACATAAATGAGAGTAATAAAAAATGAAACTATGTGATGTAATAAAACACATACAAAAAAGTATAGGAAAGACGTTAAGTCTGTTTATAGAAGCCGTTAAATAGCAATTCTTTATTAAGCCCATTTGGGGCCAGAATGTGCAAATTGTAAATCCATTTATCTCACACCGCAAGAGGCTATTTGTATTATTGCCCCCCTAATATTGGTGGAAATTGCCTCTACTCCCAGCACCTTCAATCCACCCAAGGGGCTATTATGATGGTCCAAGAAATGAGTCAATACTGAGATGAGAGTCTTGCTCTTTGTTCTGTCCTTTCTGGCTGTTGCTATTTTGGAGAAATGTTGCTAAACTCTGCATCTTAGTTCCTGAGTGGTTTGTCCCACATACATTTTTTGACAGCTGCAAGTTATGGAATAAACCAGATTCCTTGATCGGCAATTGAAGTAGCAAGTGAGATTGAAAGAGAGATGCCTTCCTATGCCAATGTGAGAGGACAGATGGTACAGTTCCCACAAGGGTAAGTACCTACTATCCAACCACCACAAGTTAATTTTTTGATTGGTCTCTTAAAGTGACTACAGGTAAGATCATCTTTAAGGTTCTTGGTCCTTCTGGTCACATAACTTGAAATGGGGAAAAGGAAAGGAGCTAATTTGGGCTCACTTTATATGCCCCAATTGTGAGTAAGAATGTTACGAATGTCCTGCAACTGGTTGTTGAAATTTGTAATAACACTGATGGACCTTGTTTGACAGGGCTCATCACCCTATTTTGGATGGTTGTGTGTTTAGTCATGTGTTTTTGACTTTTTAATTGTTTTTAATTGTTGTTTGTAGCTTGCATTAATAAAATCATTTTGCACATTTCACTCTGGTGATCGCTTTATATATAGCATGCCCTTTCCCTACATGTTCTTTGTACATTTCTCTTGCTTGCTATAGGTGATCCCAAATTTACTCGCAGTGGTGCCCTCTGACCTTTTGATGTACACAAGAAGATGTAATACTCTATATGTGATATACGAGATACCGATACATTTTTAACAAGCTTTTTTGTGGCTTTTATAGCAATAAAATGTACTTAAGAAGATGTGATGATGATGTTCGTCCTTCGTTTTCGAAGATGACCATGACTTCAGGGTTAGAAAAGAATTAATAGTTATTGGTCCGGAGGTGGCTGATGAGTCCAATCCGGGCCCTGAAGGTTCACCCATATACTTGACATACGAAAGCAGATGTGGTCAGTACACCAGATTCTACTTGTGCCTTGCGTACAGCACGCTTTCTTTTTGCATCACAGATTTTCCTATCTTCAGCTGCACGTGCTCCTGAGGTGATCCTGCCCCGCCAACCTGGACGATCCAGGGCAAGCTCTTCCCATTCATTGGTGTTGACTTCCAGGTTTTTGAGAGACACCTTAAGGCAGTCTTTATAGCATTTCTTCTGCCCCCCAACTGCTCGCTTTCCTTGGCACAGTTCTCCGTACAGCAGTTGTTTCGGTAGTCAGCTGTCAGGCATTCGGACCACATGTCCAGCCCACCTGGCTTGGACTTTCAGCAGGAGAGTGTAAACGCTGCAGAGCCCAGTTTGTTCCAGAATTGCCGTGTCCGGGACATTGTCTTGCCACCTGATGTGGAGGAGTCTGCGGAGGCAACTCATGTGGAAATGATTAAGCTGTTTAGCATGCCGGCTGTACACTGTCCAGGTCTTGCTAGCATAGAGAAGTGTGGTGAGGACCACCGCGCAGTAGACCTTCAGCTTGGTGGTAAGGCTGAGTCCCCTTCGTTCCCAGACGTTCTTACGCAGTCTCCCGAAGGCGGCACTGGCTTTGGTGATTCTGTTATTAACCTCGGTGTCTATGGTTACTTCACGGGAAAGTGTGCTGCATAAGTAGGTGAAGTTATCGACTGCTTTGAGGTTTTGCTCCTTCACCGTGATACGTGGCTCCTTGTACAGTTTTCCTGGAACCGGTTGATACATGACTTCGGTTTTTCTAATGTTGATCTCGAGACCAAAACTGTCGCAGGCTTGCGAAAAACAGTCCATTTCATGCTGCATCTGATGTTCCGTGCTAGCGTTAAGTGCACAGTCATCAGCAAATAGTAATTCACGAATCACAGTCTCATGCACTTTCGTAACCGCCTTCAGGCGTTTTAGGTTGAATAGCTTGCCATCAGTCCTGTACCTAACCTGGATTCCATCTTCACAGTTGTTAAAGGCATCACTTAACATTGCAGAGAACAGCATACTGAACAGGGTAGGAGCAAGCACACATCCTTGATTTATGCCGTTTGTTACTGGGAAAGCCTCAGATACGTCTCCATCATTCAGAACCTTCACCATCATGCCATCATGGAACTGCCAGATGACTGAGATGAATTTGCTCGGACAGCCAAATTTTGCCATGATCTTCCACAGGCCGTCTCTACTGACTGTGTCAAAAGCCTTGGTCAAATCAACAAAAGTTACATAAAGGTCAAGGTGTTGCTCCTGGCACTTTTCCTGAAGTTGACGTGCTGAAAAGACCATATCTACTGTTCCACGTTTAGCACGGAAACCACACTGGCTTTCAGGTAATAGTCCTTGCTCAAGGTGATGTAAAAGGCGGTTGAACAAGACACGAGCCAATATCTTGCCTGCAGTGGACAGAAGGGAGATGCCTCGATGGTTGTCACAAGATTGGCGATTACCTTTCCTCTTGTATATGTGGATTATGCTGGCATCTTTCATCTGTTGTGGAACCTGTTCCTTTGTCCACATATATTGGAATAGTTTGGTCACTGTTTGCATCAGAACAGGACCGCCAGCTTTATATACCTCAGCAGGTATAGCATCATTTCCGGGTGCTTTTCCACAAGAAAGTTGTTTTACTGCTTTCCTGACTTCATCTCCACTTGGAAGAACATCAAGCTCCTTGTTGATTTCTACCTGGGGCAGGCCATCAATAGCCTCATGATTGATATTGGCAGGGCGATTAAGAATATTATTAAAGTGCTCAGCCCACCGTTCCAGAATTTGTTTCCTGTCAGCAGCTTAGTTCCATCTGCGTTATGCAGAGATGAAGAGCTTGATGACTGGGGTCCATATACAGCTTTGAGGGCATCGTTGAAGCGTTTCTGGTCATGGGTATCTGCATAGCCCTGAATTTCGTCGGCCTTCTTGCTAAACCTGATATCCTGCATCTCGTGTAGCTTGATTTGTACCTTTCTTTTTATGTTGGTAAAGGCACCCTTCTTAGCTAACGACGTGGGGTCATTTTGGTACACCTTATACCGCTGATGTTTCTCTTCTAGGAGTGTCTTTATTTCCTCGGTGTTTTCATCGAACCAGTCTTGATTATTTCTGGTTAGGGTTGAGCGACCTTTACTTTTATAGGATCGGGTCGGGTTTCACGAAACCCGACTTTTTCAAAAGTCGGGTCGAGTGAAATCGGCCGATCCTATAAAAAAGTCGGGGTCGGGGTCGGCCGAAACCCGAAACCCAATGCAGTGCATTGGGTTTCCATGGTTCTCAGGGTCTGAAGGAGCGGAAACTCTCCTTCAGGCCCTGTGATCCATATTTTAGTGTAAAATTAAGAATTAAAATAAAAAATATCGCAATACTTACCCTCTGACGCGCCCTGGTACTAACCGGGAACCTTCCTCCTTCGAATCAGCCCTTCCAGGACCTTGCGGTGACGTCGCGATGACGTCGCGGTTTGTGATTGGTCACGCGGCCGCCCATGTGACCGTTCGCGCGACCAATCACAAGCCGCGACATCACCGCGACGTCACCGAAGGTCCTGGAAGGGCTGATTCTTAGGAAGGAAGGCTGCCGGAAAGATGCAGGGCGCGTCCGAGGGTGAGTATATTCCTATTAGGTATATACTCACCCTCGGACGCGCCCTGCTTCTTTCCGACAGCCTTCCTTCCTAAGAATCAGCGCTTGCAGGACCTTCGGTGACGTCGCGGTGACGTCACGGCTTCTGATTGGTCGCGCGAGCGGTCACATGGGCGGCCGCGCGAACAATCACAAGCCGCGACGTCACCGCAAGGTCCTGGAAGCGCTGATTCGAAGGAGGAAGGTTCCCGGTTAGTACCAGGGTGCGTCAGAGGGTAAGTATTGCGATATTTTTTATTTTAATTCTTTATTTTACACTTAAATCTGAATTCCGATACCAATTCCCGATATCTTAAACATATCGGGAATCGGTATCGGAATTCCGATTCCAGATTCAAAAGATCGCCGACTTCATGGCCGACCCCACACAGGGGTCGGGTCGGGTTTCATGAAACCCGACCTTGCCAAAAGTCGGCGACTTTTGAAAATTTTCGACCCGTTTCGCTCAACCCTATTTCTGGTTGCTGATCCAAGATGCTCCAGAGCAGTATTATAAACAGCATCTCTCAGAATTGTCCACTGTTCCTCAACGCCAATCTCCTCTGCCTGTAGTATATTTAACAGTCTGCCATCAAGGTCATTGGCAAATTCTCTTGCAATTCTTTTATTTTGCAGCTCATAAATATTCAGCCTCTTTGTTGTTTTCTGCCCTTGGGGTCTCCTCGCAGGCAGGATGCGGAGCCTGCACTTAGACACAATGAGGCGATGGTCAGTCCAGCAGTCTGCACCGCTCATGGCCTTCGTCACTCTAAAGTTCATCTCATCCCTTTTCCTGGCAATGATGTAATCAATGAGATGCCAATGCCTCGAGCGTGGGTGCATCCATGATGTCTTCTTGCGTGTGGGTAAGCGAAATAAAGTGTTGGTGATAACAAGGTCATGTGTGGCACACATCTTGAGGAGCAGCAGGCCATTACTGTTACACTTGCCAGTGCCGTGTCTCCCAATGACCCCTTCCCAGTTTTGATGGTCTGTTCCCACTCTGGCATTAAAGTCTCCAAGTATAATGAGCTTGTCTGCCCGTGGGATTGCTGAAATAAGTGTGTCAAGTTCATCATAGAACTTATCTTTAATGTCATCCGGATTAGTCATCATGGGAGCATAGGCACTGATCAGAGTCGCGTGTTTCTTGTTTGTAAGTGGGAGCTGAAATGTCATCAGACGGTCGTTGATGCCCTCCGGAAGCCAGGTAAGTTTACGAGCAAGATGAGTTTTGATAGCAAATCCCATGCCTGCTTCTCGTTTTTCAAGTGCTGCCTCGACCACTCCAGAAGAATGTATATCCACCACTATGCTCTGTCAATTGACCCCTGTCTGCCAGGCGTGTTTCGCTGAGAGCTGCTATATCAACCTTGTAACGAGCTAGCTCCCGAGCAACCAATGCCGTTCTTCTCTCTGGTCTGTCTGCCTTGGTATTATCCAGCAGAGTTCTCACATTCCATGTGCCAAGGTTGAGTACCATCATTTTCTTTTTCTTTATTGTGTGTCGACCGCTGTATGGGAAACCCGCCAGCTGTGGTAGGCTGGCCAGGTGAAATGAAGCAGACTATGTTTGAGGCACCTTTTCTAGCCCCTTCCTCGATTGAGGTGAACAGAGTGATCCTGAACAGGACTGCTCAGACACCCAGGAGGCTGCCGAACTCCACTGCTGCTTTGGTCCAGTAGAGAGCGACCATATGGCCTGGGCCGCCTGCGTGCAGGTTCGTGACTCCACACCTGCTGCTTTGCCATTCTCCCATTGCCACAGGACTATTGATACGCAGTGGTTGAAGTCATGACTTGCGCTTGACTTGGATTAAAGTGAAGAGGAGTTGCGCAGTCGTCAACCACACTCACTCGCCCGTACCTATCGAGCCCCAGTGGCAAGAACTAGGCGAGACAACTGGAGATAGGTCAGGGTGCAGTGGATGGCCAGCAGTGTCCTATATGTGCCTCACTGCGCCCTCTCAGCGCTCCACAACACTGTGCTGGAAATCGCTTGTCTGTCCGTTGAATCTTGGTTTCTTCCGCACAGTCTGCCATATCCAGTCTTCACATGCAAGGGTAGGCAAACCCTTGAAAATCACTGTAGGTCTCAAAGAAACCCAACAGCTACCCTCACCTGGTTTGGCCCGCCTGCCGAGGCGGTGTTTCGGGGTTTACCTGCTGCCGCATGCTAGCAGCTACTTGGAGGTACAGGTGAGAGTTTAGCATCAGATGAGGACCAAAGATGGAAGAACTGTCCAAAGAGGACACGACAAGCACTCCACCAGAGGTACTACCTCTATCTAGATACCCCATATACCCCAATACCCTGTCAGTGAGCAATATACCAGTATATTTTGAACAAGTTTTTTGAGACTTTTATAGCAGCAAAATTTACCCAACAAGTTTTAAATACCCTATGGATGAGCAATATAATTCCGGTAAATTTTGAACAAGTTTCTTGAAGGTTATATACAAACAAAATGAAATCCAGACCATGGAATAGTCTATGGGTGAGCAATGCAATACCAGTAGTGTAGCTTACATATCATTCGATAAAACAAGTGGCCCACCCCTATCAAAGTGTATCAAAAGTGTGTAACCCCTCCCCTCCCTGTCAGTGTATCTGGTTGCCTCCCCTTTTGATATGGGTTTGATATTGTTATCAGAGTATTTGATACAGCGCTTCTCACTTTATATCATATCAGATTCTCATTTTATATGAAGTTGATATGAGTTTGCTGGTGTTATCAGAGCAATTTATTTTATTTGTTAGTCCCAATGATCACATAGAGCAAAATGATAGTGTTTCTGCAGCATGTATGTGAAAGGCAATGTGTGTATCACAGACTAGGTGTCGTGTTCAGGAGCTATTTCCAGGCTTAAATACATCCAGATGTGCACATGCAGGAACAGAGCAATATCTAATTGTTGGGAGACTTGCTACGTGTGGGGCACAGTTATGTCCAGATATCCACAACAAACAAATGTGGGTGTTATGAGTTCTGGGTCACAGAAGTGAAATAAACACTAGATGCAGAAGCACACAGATCAGCTTAAAATGTTTATTGCCAGAACTAAATGAAAATAAAGAACACATTATTATTATTATTATCATTATTATTATTATTATAGCGCCATTTATTCCATGGCGCTTTACATGTGAGGAGGGGTATACATAATAAACACAAGTACAATAATCTTGAACAATACAAGTCACAACTGGTACAGGAGGAGAGAGGACCCAGCCCGCGACGCGAGGGTTCACAATCTACAAGAGATGGGTGAGGATACAGAAAGTGAGATTATAAGGCAGCAATGCCATACACATCATCATTGGAATGTAATCATTCAACCTCCATTTAAAACGGGCATTAGTGAATTTAGCTAATTGCTAGCAGCCACTAGGTATCAGTGCAAAACTGACAAAGACAACCACATTTTTGTTGAAATAGATAACGCGTGCTAGAACACTTTAAAGTTGTTAATTTTGATGCCACAAAATCTGATACGATTCTATCATTCCTCTGTAAGTCAGAAGTGAAACACTGTAAAATCTTTTTGAATGCTAATCCGCATGCTAAATGATGCAATACATATTTGCAATAATGACCACATACAGTACTATACGTATCCTGGATTTGCGAGTTTTGGTAACAATAAAATTCACAATTCTTGTTCAGGAATTTCACAAATTTGCGTGGAAAGATAATCCTATCCAGAATAAAGCCATTGCTATAAAAAAAATGCCCATCTTAGGCTACTTTCATACTAGCGTCGTACTCGGCCCATCGCAGTGCGTCGGGCCGACGTACCGATGCATACTCTGGAAGCGCTGCACAACGGGGGCAGCGGATGCATTTTTCCAACGCATCCGCTGCCCCATTGTGAGTTGCGGGGAGGTGGGGGCGGAAATGGCTGACTCAACGCTCCAAAAAACGTTGCAAGCAACGTTTTTTGGTTTGGACGGTCCACCACAACACGATGCAACCGTTGCACGACGGTTGCGACATGTGGCAATACGTCGCAATGCGTCGCTAATGTTAGTCTATGGGGAAAAAACGCATCCTGCAGTCAACTTTGCAGGATGCGTTTTTTCCCCAAAACAACGCATTGCGACGTATCACAAACGATGCTAGTGTGAAAGTAGCCTTATCATCGCAGAGTACAATCAATATCTAGTGGCGCCCAGCTTGACTCGACGGGTCTGTATTCATGATATATGCTGCAGGTCTCTGAGTCACTCTTTCTTCTAGAAGCAATTTACCGGCGAATATGCGTTCTGTATTATTATCTGACTTCAGTACCGCTGTAAGCTGTAGACTGTCCATCATTACTTTATTAAAATCGTACAAGATCTCTCTCCTATTATTAATTTCCAGAATGGTGGGGTTGATTGCAAAAACAAGCATATTTATCGTGTGGGGTGTCGGTAGCGCAAACCGGACTTCAACACGCAAGTTACCCGTTTTAATGAGTGAGAAATGCCCTCCAGGCTCTTGCTCTGGTGATAAATCAAAAGCAAATAGAGTGAATCCAGCCATAAATTCTTCACGATCTATTGCCATGGCACAATCAGCCAGATATATGGGCAGGCGCCATATACTCTCTGATGGCTAAATCAACATTAAAATTAGGATTATTAGGTCTCGCGGGTATCTGTTGACCATCCAGATATAAAGCCGCATGGCTGACATGGTAGTGATAGAACAGCAAAGGGTTTTTAGCATAAGACCCGCTAAATTCTTCATTATCTACAAAGCCCAATATAACCGTTTTTGGTATCTGGCCTAGGAAGAGGTTCTCGTGGTTTGTGATCCGTGTCCCTGCAGCGTTGCTGTACACTGTCATGCATGTTCAGTCAATAGCATACTTGGCGGTTGCGGATAAGAGGGCCTGACTGTGGCCGATTCGAACTGCTGGAGATACCTGCACTCTCTTTACATAGAGAGCCGCTTGTGAGATTTGCACTTTCAGCGGCTCGGCTTCTGCGGACGTGAGGCAGAAAGCATCCTTATTTCTTGTTAACTTAACCTTAAGGTCAAGTCCGTTCAATATTAACTTTGGTTGATTAAATATATCCCCAAAAATGGGCCCCAAGAGGTCAACGGGCTTTGAGTGGGAAGTAGCATTGGCTCTTTTGACAAATCCTGCATTTGCGCCATCCAAGCTCCAGTCATTATGATGGCCCGCAGTGTCTTTATAGAACAAACCTGCTGTAAATTGTGATGACAGCGTCTGCGAGCTGTAAATTAAAAGGGTCTCTATGTACGCTCTATAGCTGTAGAGATTGTCTGATTGTGAGATAAGTCGGTCTCCCAGAATAATATCGACCTGATTAAAACGAGTGGCTAGAGGGTAGTGCTCCATCAACATTGTCATCATTGTCGCACTTGCCCCACGTCATCGGCGTATGCAAGCACCATGAATAGCACTTCCACTTCTCCATCTCTTATGCATTTTGTAATTGCTAGGTCTCTTGAAACCAAGTTTACTTTTAAGAAAAGAAAAAAATGGTCACCTGCAGCAATCAAAGCAGTTTTGGGGTGTTTACTGCACCATAACATAACAGAAAGAATGCAAAAGTGTATGGATGACAAACAAATTGAATCCAGAAAAATGTTTCAATGCTTTTTTTCAGTTTTAGAGATCACAGAAATATTCACAGACACAGACCATGTAACACTGTATGGCTGAGAAATGGAAGCCTAAACATTTTTTAAAAGCTTTTTTTTAAGTTTTAGAGATCTAACAAATGTTCATAGACCACGTACTGTAACTAGGGATGAGTGAGCATTAAACTGCTCGGCTGCTCATTTTTCAGACTGAGCAATTCCTAATACTTTAAAACACAAAAGAAAAAAGAAAAGAGTACAAAACATCCCAAAACCGTTTCACAATTTATTCAAAACACATATATCATAATACATAATGCGTAATAAATACAATAAATAATAGAGCAATTTAATGACTGGCAGGTGTAAAACACAAATATCCCGAATGCCGGTGGGAGGGGGGCAGTAGATGACCACTAACATGACAAAGTGCAAGGGCAACCCGTATAGGGCTGTTCCCTTAAAGATATCAATGAGTCAGAAAACGGCCATAACACCCAAATAAATAGGTCACTTTAGCATGGAAATCACAGTTTTAGCTCACACAGAGCAATCTAATAGATGGAAACTGAAAATCTTGTCCCAAAAGGACCGTTAAGGCCAGCTAGTGACAAAAATAAATATCCCTTTAAGGGAATACAATAGCATTAACCGATTCCCGACCTTTGACGCCACGTAAGCGTCATGAAAGTCGGTGCCAATCCGACCTGTGACGCCTATGTGGCGTCATGGAAAGATCGCGTCCCTGCAGATCCGGTGAAAGGGTTAACTCCCATTTCACCCAATCTGCAGGGACAGGGGGAGTGGTAGTTTAGCCCAGGGGGGGTGGCTTCACCCCCCCGTGGCTACGATCGCTCTGATTGGCTGTTGAAAGTGAAACTGCCAATCAGAGCGATTTGTAATATTTCACCTATTAAAACTGGTGAAATATTACAATCCAGCCATGGCCGATGCTGCAATATCATCGGCCATGGCTGGAAACACTAATGTGCCCCCACCCCACCCCACCGATCGCCCCCCCAGTCCTCCGATTAGTGCTATGCACCGCTCCGTCCTGTGCTCCGCTCCCCCCTTGCTCTTGTTTGCTCCCCCCGTGCTCCAATCACCCCCCGTGCTCCGATCCACCCCCCGTGCTCCAATCACCCCCCGTGCTCCAATCACCCCCCGTGCTCCAATCACTCCCCCGTGCTCCAATCACCCCCCAGTGCTCCGATCCAACCCCCCTGTACTCCGATCCACCCCCCGTGCTCCGATCCACCCCCGTGCTCCGATCCACCCCCTGTGCTCCGTTCCACCCCCCCGTGCTCCGTTGCACCCCCCGCTCTCCAATCCACCCCCCATGCTCCGATCCCCCCCCCGTGCTCTCCCCCCACCCCATCATACTTACCGATCCTGCCGGGGTCCGTCCGTCTTCTCTCTGGGCGCCGCCATCTTCCAAAATGGCGGGTGCATGTGCAGTGCGTCCGCCGAATCTGCCGGCAGATTCGTTCCAAAGTGCATTTTGATCACTGAGATATAATCTATCACAGTGATCAAAATAAAAAAAATAATAAATGACCCCCCCCCTTTGTCACCCCTATAGGTAGGGACAATAAAAAAATAATTAATTTTTTTTTTCCCACTAAGGTTAGAATAGGGTTAGGGTTAGGGTTTCGGTATGTGCACACGTATTCTGTTCCTCTGCGGATTTTTCTGCTGCGGATTTGATAAATCCGCAGTGCTAAACCGCTGCGGATTTATGGCGGATTTACCGCGGTTTTTCTGCGCATTTCACTGCGGTTTTACAACTGCGATTTTCTATTGGAGCAGTTGTAAAACCGCTGCGGAATCCGCAGAAAGAAGTGACATGCTGCAGAATGTAAACCCCTGCGTTTCCGTGCAGTTTTTCTGCAGCATGTGTATAGCGATTTTTGTTTCCCATAGGTTTACATTGAACTGTAAACTCATGGGAAACTGCTGCGGATCCGCAGCATTTTCCGCAGCGTGTGCACATACCTTTAGAATTAGGCTATGTGCACACGGTGCGGATTGGCCGCTGCAGATTCGCAGCAGAGTTCCATCGGGTTTACAGTACCATGTAAACCTACGGAAAACCAATTTCGCTGTGCCCATGGTGCGGAAAATACAGCGCGGAAACGCTGCGTTGTATTTTCCGCAGCATGTCAATTCTTTGTGCGGATTCCGCAGCGTTTTACACCTGTTCCTCAATAGGAATCCACAGGTGAAATCCGCAAAAAAAACACTGGAAATCCGCAGTAAATCCGCAGGTAAAACGCAGTGCCATTTACCCACGGATTTTTCAAAAATGATGCTGAAAAATCTCACATGAATCCGGAACATGGGCACATAGCCTTAGGGTTAGGGTTGGAATTAGGGTTGTGGTTAGGGTTGTGATTAGGGTTATGGCTACAGTTGGGATTAGGGTTAGGGGTGTGTTGGGGTTAGTGTTGGAGGTAGAATTGAGGGGTTTCCACTGTTTAGGCACATCAGGGGTCTCCAAACGCAACATGGCGCCGCCATTGATTCCAGCCAATCTTGTATTCAAAAAGTCAAATGGTGCTCCCTCACTTCCGAGCCCTGACGTGCGCCCAAACAGTAGTTTACTCCCATATATGGGGTATCAGTGTACTCAGGACAAACTGCGCAACAATTACTGGGGTCCAATTTCTGCTGTTACCCTTGTGAAAATAAAAAAAATGCTTGCTAAAACATCATTTTTGAGGAAAGAAAAATGATTTTTTATTTTCACGGCTCTGCGTTGTAAACGTCTGTGAAGCACTTGGGGGTTCAAAGTGCTCAACACATATCTAGATAAGTTCCTTGGGGGGTCTAGTTTCTAAAATGGGGTCAATTGTGGGGGGTTTCTACTGTTTAGGCACACCAGGGGCTCTGCAAACGCAACGTGACGCCCGCAGACCATTCCATCAAAGTCTGCATTTCAAAAGTCACTACTTCCCTTCTGAGCCCCGACGTGTGCCCAAACAGTGGTTTACCCCCACATATGGGGTATCAGCGTACTCAGGAGAATCTAGACAACAACTTTTGGGGTCAAATTTCTCCTGTTACCCTTGGGAAAATAAAAAATTGCAGGCTAAAAGATCATTTTTGAGAAAATATTTTTATTTTTTTATTTTCATGGCTTTGCGTTATAAACTTCTGTGAAGCACTTGGGGGTTCAAAGTCCTCACCACACATCTAGATTAGTTCCTTTGGGGGTCTAGTTTCCAAAATGGGGTCATTTGTGGGGGATCTCCAATGTTTAGGCACACAGCGGCTCTCCAAACGTGACATGGTGTCCGCTAATGATTGGAGCTAATTTTCCATTTAAAAAGCCAAATGGCAAGCCTTCCCTTCCGAGCCCTGCCGTGCGCCCAAACAGTGGTTTACCCCCACATATGGGGTATCAGCGTACTCAGGACAAACTGGACAACAACATTTGGGGTCCGATTTCTCCTATTACGCTTGGCAAAATAGGAAATTCCAGGCTAAAAAATCATTTTTGAGGAAAGAAAAATTATTTTTTATTTTCATGGCTCTGCGTTATAAACTTCTGTGAAGCACTTGGGGGTTTAAAGTGCTCAATATGCATCTAGATAAGTTCTTTGGGGGGTCTAGTTTCCAAAATGGGGTCACTTGTGGGGGAGCTCCAATGTTTAGGCACACAGGGGCTCTACAAATGCGACATGGTGTCCGCTGTTATGGCTGGCAATCAGGCAACACAGCGTGCAGTAATCAGCGCACATACAGAGATCTGGCAATAACCCAAAACAATAGGACGAGCTCTGAGACGTGGAATCTCTGTAGACTGCAGTACCTGATCTATCCTCACACAACTGGAAGCAGCAGTGGATTGCGCCTATCCACTACCTATGCAACTCGGCACTGCCTGAGGAGCTGACTAGCCTGAAGATAGAAATACAAGCCTGACTTACCTCAGAGAAATACCCCAAAGGAATAGGCAGCCCCCACATATAATGACTGTTAGCAAGATGAAAAGACAAACGTAGGAATGAAATAGATTCAGCAAAGTGAGGCCCGATATTCTAGACAGAGCGAGGATAGCAAAGAGAACTATGCAGTCTACAAAAAACCCTAAAACGAAAACCACGCAAAGGGGCAAAAAGACCCACCGTGCCGAACTAACAGCACGGCGGTGCACCCCTTTGCTTCTCAGAGCTTCCAGCAAAAGATAATAACAAGCTGGACAGAAAAAACAGAAAACAAACTAGAAGCACTTATCTAGCAGAGCAGCAGGCCCAAGGAAAGATGCAGTAGCTCAGATCCAACACTGGAACATTGACAAGGAGCAAGGAAGACAGACTCAGGTGGAGCTAAATAGCAAGGCAGCCAACGAGCTCACCAAAACACCTGAGGGAGGAAGCCCAGAGACTGCAATACCACTTGTGACCACAGAAGTGAACTCAGCCACAGAATTCACAACAGTACCCCCCCCTTGAGGAGGGGTCACCGAACCCTCACCAGAACCCCCAGGCCGACCAGGATGAGCCACATGAAAGGCACGAACAAGATCTGGGGCATGGACATCAGAGGCAAAAACCCAGGAATTATCTTCCTGAGCATAACCCTTCCATTTGACCAGATACTGGAGTTTCCGTCTAGAGACACGAGAATCCAAAATCTTCTCCACAATATACTCCAATTCCCCCTCCACCAAAACAGGGGCAGGAGGCTCCACAGATGGAACCATAGGTGCCACGTATCTCCTCAACAACGACCTATGGAATACATTATGTATGGAAAAGGAGTCTGGGAGGGTCAGATGAAAAGACACCGGATTGAGAATCTCAGAAATCCTATACGGACCAATAAAACGAGGTTTAAATTTAGGAGAGGAAACCTTCATAGGTATATGACGAGAAGATAACCAAACCAGATCCCCAACACGAAGTCGGGGTCCCACACGGCGTCTGCGATTAGCGAAAAGCTGAGCCTTCTCCTGGGACAAGGTCAAATTGTCCACTACCTGAGTCCAGATCTGCTGCAACCTGTCCACCACATTATCCACACCAGGACAGTCCGAAGACTCAACCTGTCCTGAAGAGAAACGAGGATGGAACCCAGAATTGCAGAAAAATGGAGAGACCAAGGTAGCCGAGCTGGCCCGATTATTAAGGGCGAACTCAGCCAACGGCAAAAATGACACCCAATCATCCTGGTCAGCGGAAACAAAACATCTCAGATATGTTTCCAAGGTCTGATTGGTTCGTTCGGTCTGGCCATTAGTCTGAGGATGGAAGGCCGAGGAAAAAGATAGGTCAATGCCCATCCTACCACAAAAGGCTCGCCAGAACCTCGAGACAAACTGGGAACCTCTGTCAGAAACAATATTCTCAGGAATGCCATGTAAACGAACCACATGCTGGAAGAACAAAGGCACCAAATCAGAGGAGGAAGGCAATTTAACCAAGGGCACCAGATGGACCATTTTAGAAAAGCGATCACAGACCACCCAAATGACAGACATCTTTTGAGAAACGGGAAGGTCAGAAATGAAATCCATCGAAATATGTGTCCAAGGCCTCTTCGGGACCGGCAAGGGCAAAAGCAACCCACTGGCACGTGAACAGCAGGGCTTAGCCCTAGCACAAATTCCACAGGACTGCACAAAAGCACGCACATCCCGTGACAGAGATGGCCACCAGAAGGATCTAGCAACCAACTCCCTGGTACCAAAGATTCCTGGATGACCGGCCAGCACCGAACAATGAAGTTCAGAGATAACTTTACTAGTCCACCTATCAGGGACGAACAGTTTCTCGGCCGGACAACGATCAGGTTTATTAGCCTGAAATTTCTGCAACACTCTCCGCAAATCAGGGGAGATGGCAGACACAATGACTCCTTCCTTGAGGATACTCGCCGGCTCAGATAACCCCGGAGAGTCGGGCACAAAACTCCTAGACAGAGCATCCGCCTTCACATTTTTAGAGCCCGGAAGGTATGAAATCACAAAATCAAAACGAGCAAAAAACAACGACCAACGGGCCTGTCTAGGATTCAAGCGCTTGGCAGACTCAAGATAAGTAAGGTTCTTATGATCAGTCAAAACCACCACGCGATGCTTAGCACCCTTAAGCCAATGACGCCACTCCTCGAATGCCCACTTCATGGCCAGCAACTCTCGGTTGCCCACATCATAATTACGCTCAGCAGCAGAAAATTTCCTGGAAAAGAAAGCACATGGTTTGAACACTGAGCAACCAGAACCTCTCTGTGACAAAACCGCCCCTGCACCAATCTCAGAAGCATCAACCTCGACCTGGAACGGAAGAGAAACATCAGGTTGACACAACACAGGGGCACAGCAAAAACGACGCTTCAACTCCTGAAAAGCTTCCACGGCAGCAGAAGACCAATTAACCAAATCAGCACCCTTCTTGGTCAAATCGGTCAATGGTCTGGCAATGCTAGAAAAATTACAGATGAAGCGACGATAAAAATTAGCAAAGCCCAGGAATTTCTGCAAACTTTTTAGAGATGTCGGCTGAGTCCAATCCTGGATGGCCTGAACCTTAACCGGATCCATCTCGATAGTAGAAGGGGAAAAGATGAACCCCAAAAATGAAACTTTCTGCACACCGAAGAGACACTTTGATCCCTTCACGAACAAGGAATTAGCACGCAGTACCTGGAAAACCATTCTGACTTGCTTCACATGAGACTCCCAATCATCTGAGAAGATCAAAATGTCATCCAAGTAAACAATCAAGAATTTATCCAGATACTCACGGAAAATGTCATGCATAAAAGACTGAAAAACAGATGGAGCATTGGCAAGTCCGAACGGCATCACCAGATACTCAAAATGACCCTCGGGCGTATTAAATGCCGTTTTCCATTCATCTCCCTGCCTGATTCTCACCAGATTATACGCACCACGAAGATCAATCTTAGTAAACCAACTAGCCCCCTTAATCCGAGCAAACAAATCAGAAATCAATGGCAAGGGATACTGAAACTTAACAGTGATCTTATTAAGAAGGCGGTAATCAATACACGGTCTTAGCGAACCATCCTTCTTGGCTACAAAAAAGAACCCTGCTCCCAATGGTGACGACGATGGGCGAATATGTCCCTTCTCCAGGGACTCCTTCACATAACTGCGCATAGCGGTGTGTTCAGGTACGGACAAATTAAATAAACGACCCTTAGGGAATTTACTACCAGGAATCAAATCGATAGCACAATCACAATTCCTATGCGGAGGAAGGGCATCAGACTTGGACTCTTCAAATACATCCTGAAAGTCCGACAAGAACTCTGGGATGTCAGAAGGAATGGATGACGAAATAGACAAAAATGGAACATCACCATGTACTCCCTGACAACCCCAGCTGGTTACCGACATAGAGTTCCAATCCAATACTGGATTATGGGTTTGTAGCCATGGCAACCCCAACACGACCACATCATGCAAATTATGCAGTACCAAAAAGCGAATAACTTCCTGATGTGCAGGAGCCATGCACATGGTCAGCTGGGCCCAGTACTGAGGCTTATTCTTGGCCAGAGGTGTAGCATCAATTCCTCTCAACGGAATAGGACACCGCAAAGGCTCCAAGAAAAATCCACAACGTTTAGCATAATCCAAATCCATCAGATTCAGGGCAGCGCCTGAATCCACAAACGCCATGACAGAATATGATGACAAAGAGCACATTAAGGTAATGGACAAAAGGAATTTGGACTGTACAGTACCAATAACGGCAGAGCTATCGAACCGCCTAGTGCGTTTAGGACAATTAGAAATAGCATGAGTAGAATCACCACAATAGAAACACAGTCTGTTCAGACGTCTGTGTTCGTGCCGTTCTACTTTAGTCATAGTCCTGTCGCACTGCATAGGCTCAGGTTTACTCTCAGACAATACCGCCAGATGGTGCACAGATTTACGCTCGCGCAAGCGACGACCGATCTGAATGGCCAAGGACATAGACTCATTCAAACCAGCAGGCATAGGAAATCCCACCATTACATCCTTAAGAGCTTCAGAGAGACCCTTTCTGAACAAAGCCGCTAGTGCAGATTCATTCCACAGAGTGAGTACTGACCATTTTCTAAATTTCTGACAATATACTTCTACATCATCCTGACCCTGGCATAAAGCCAGCAGATTCTTCTCAGCTTGATCCACTGAATTAGGCTCATCGTAAAGCAATCCCAGCGCCTGGAAAAATGCATCAACATTACTCAATGCAGAATCTCCTGGTGCAAGAGAAAACGCCCAGTCCTGTGGGTCGCCGCGCAAAAAAGAAATAATAATCAAAACCTGTTGAATAGGATTACCAGAAGAATGAGGTTTCAAGGCCAAAAATAGCTTACAATTATTTCTGAAGCTCAGGAACTTAGTTCTGTCACCAAAAAACAAATCAGGAATCGGAATTCTTGGTTCTAGCATCGATTTCTGATCAATAGTATCTTGAATCTTTTGTACATTTACAACGAGATTATCCATTGAGGAGCACAGAGCCTGAATATCCATGTCCACAGCTGTGTCCTGAAGCACTCTAATGTCTAGGGGAAAAAAAAGACTGAAGACAGAGCTAAGAAAAAAAAATGATGTCAGGATTTCTTTTTTCCCTCTATTGGAAATCATTGAATGGCTCCTTGTACTGTTATGGCTGGCAATCAGGCAACACAGCGTGCAGTAATCAGCGCACATACAGAGATCTGGCAATAACCCAAAACAATAGGACGAGCTCTGAGACGTGGAATCTCTGTAGACTGCAGTACCTGATCTATCCTCACACAACTGGAAGCAGCAGTGGATTGCGCCTATCCACTACCTATGCAACTCGGCACTGCCTGAGGAGCTGACTAGCCTGAAGATAGAAATACAAGCCTGACTTACCTCAGAGAAATACCCCAAAGGAATAGGCAGCCCCCACATATAATGACTGTTAGCAAGATGAAAAGACAAACGTAGGAATGAAATAGATTCAGCAAAGTGAGGCCCGATATTCTAGACAGAGCGAGGATAGCAAAGAGAACTATGCAGTCTACAAAAAACCCTAAAACGAAAACCACGCAAAGGGGCAAAAAGACCCACCGTGCCGAACTAACAGCACGGCGGTGCACCCCTTTGCTTCTCAGAGCTTCCAGCAAAAGATAATAACAAGCTGGACAGAAAAAACAGAAAACAAACTAGAAGCACTTATCTAGCAGAGCAGCAGGCCCAAGGAAAGATGCAGTAGCTCAGATCCAACACTGGAACATTGACAAGGAGCAAGGAAGACAGACTCAGGTGGAGCTAAATAGCAAGGCAGCCAACGAGCTCACCAAAACACCTGAGGGAGGAAGCCCAGAGACTGCAATACCACTTGTGACCACAGAAGTGAACTCAGCCACAGAATTCACAACAGTCCGCTAACAATTGGAGCTAATGTTCCATTCATAAAGTCAAATGGCGCGCCTTCCCTTCCGAGCCCTGCCGTGTGCCCAAACAGTGGTTTACCCCCACATATGAGGTATCGGCGTACTCGGGAGAAATTGGCCAACAAATCTTGTGATCCATTTTAAACTATTGCCCATGTGAAAATGAAAAAATTGAGGCAAAAAGAATTTTTTTGTGAAAAAAAGTACTTTTTCATTTTTACAGATCAATTTGTGAAGCACATGAGGGTTTAAAGGGCTCACTAGGCATCTAGATAAGTTCCTTGGGGGGTCTAGTTTCCAAAATGGGGTCACTTGTGGGAGAACTCCAATGTTTAGGCACACAGGGGCTCTCCAAACGCGACATGGTGTCCGCTAACGATGGAGATAATTTTTCATTCAAAAAGTCAAATGGCGCTCCTTCCCTTCCAAGCCCTGCCGTGCGCCCAAACAGTGGTTTACCCCCACATATGAGGTATCAGCGTACTCAAGACAAATTGGACAACAATATTCGTGATTCAGTTTCTCCTTTTACCATTGGAAAAATAAAAAAATTGTTGCTAAAAGATAATTTTTGTGACTAAAAAGTGAAATGTTCATTTTTTCCTTCCATGTTGCTTCTGCTGCTGTGAAGTACTTGAAGGGTTAATAAACCTCTTGAATGTGGTTTTGAGTACCTTGAGGGGTGCAGTTTTTAGAATGGTGTCACTTTTGGGTATTTTCAGCCATATAGACCCCTCAAACTGACTTCAAATGTGAGGTGGTCCCTAAAAAAATGGTTTTGTAAATTTCATTGTAAAAATGAGAAATCGCTGGTCAAATTTTAACCCTTATAACTTCCTAGCAAAAAAAAAAATTGTTTCCAAAATTGTGCTGATGTAAAGTATACATGTGGGAAATGTTATTAATTAACTATTTTGTGTCACATACCTCTCTGGTTTAACAGAATAAAAATTCAAAATGTGAAAATTGCAAAATTTTCAAAATTTTCACCAAATTTCCATTTTTATCACAAATAAACGCAGAATTTATTGACCTAAATTTACCACTAACATGAAGCCCAATATGTCACGAAAAAACAATCTCAGAACCGCTAGGATCCGTTGAAGCGTTCCTGAGTTATTACCTCATAAAGGGACACTGGTCAGAATTGCAAAAAATGGCAAGGTCTTTAAGGTTAAAATAGGCTGGGTCATGAAGGGGTTAAAAACGGCCCTTACCCATGCTTTTTACCACCTGGAGACCTAGTGCAGCAGCCCCAACGAGCGTTTCGCGTGGGCTCTTCGGAAAGCTTCAGTAAAGCTTACAACCTGTAATGACCACACAACCACCTCAACACCATCAGAACTACTGCAACCCCCGACCTACTGTCTCCTTCCCCATAATCCTGTAGAATGTAAGCCCGCAAGGGCAGGGTCCTCTTCCCTCTGTACCAGTCTGTCTTTGTTAGTTTATTTACTGTAAGTGATATCTGTAATTTGTATGCAACCACGTCTATTGTACACAGCACCATGGAATTAATGGTGCTATATAAATAAATAATAATAATAATAATGTAAGGACTCTGGATTCCTTGTTTATCTGTGGTGTTTTATTGCCATTTTCCAAGATGGCATCTGCTGCCTCAAATCTGCTCACGTGATCTGACTTCCCTGTCTTTATAAGCCTGGCTTGCTTCATACTCCTTGCTTGTGTATTCTGCCTGAATCCCTAGTTTGTGCTGCAAGAGACTTCCCCTCTCCAGATACTCCAGCTCCGCCTATTCAGCTAACCTTCTCTGCTCTCAGAGGATCTCCTGCATTACTCTGCATTCTTCTCCTACCTGCTGGGACATGTAAGCTCATGCTGCTACAGCTAAGCTTGTTTGATTTCCACTGCTAGTTTATTTGACTGTTTCTGGACTCGAAGCTCTGCACTGCTTCCGGACTCTTTGCTAATACTGCCAGCCCTGGTATGAACTGTGTCTTATGATCTGCATTTCCCCAGAAAGTGCTACACCCATAAGACTTTGCCTGCAGTAAAGCTGCAAACAAACTATTCCTAAGAAGGACCCAGTTTGCCATCCACTTGAACTGTTGTGCACATGCTGCACCCACGTTTGTGCGTTTGAATATTGACTTTGACTGCAGTCGAGCTGCAAGGAACTTACCCTGATTTCACCTTATTTGCTGTGTTTTGAACTTGCTCACGCTTTGCACCAGTGTTTGTTTTGAATAATACAGACTTATCACTATATTTGGTTCTGCTGCTTATTTGTCTCAAGCCAAGAAATTCCTGAGTGTTCCACTATAATTGTTACAGGATACACAAGCCAAATAAGGAATCTGCTGAGACAATGGCTACTGAACCTAAGATTGAAAAACTGTTTTCCATGATGAGATCTCTGCAAAAAGAGATGGGCAGTCTGCAGACTAAGGTTGGAGGCTTGGAACATAATCAGCAGGTGTTTGGACAGACTCTGCAGGATCTGAGTACTCGAATGTATGCTCAGGAAAATAAATTTAAAAGCATGGAGTCTCAGTATGGACATTCCTTTCAGGACTTAAGTGCTCAGATGGCCACACAAGTGGTCTTACCCCCGGGACAGCCGCAGGCAGTCAGTCCTCCTAAGCTGCCGCCATTCCGATACAATGGTGATCGTTTCATGCCGACCGCTTTCTCACTGATCGATCTAAAGTGTTATGTATTATTATACTATTGACATCACGAACACTCGCCTGGGCAAATCCAATGATCGAGTCTCGTGATTCACGTTTAAATGTATTGGATGATTTTTTGGCTGCCATGGCCTTAATGTTTGATGACCCTAACCGCCGTGTCTCTGCTGAAAACCACCTTACTGTCCTTGTGTCAGGGTAAACGTTCAGTTCTTGAATATGCCACTGATTTTAGAATCCTAACCCTACCCCTAACCTTAACCCTAAAGGGATCCTACCCCTAACCCTAACCCCTAAAGGGTTAGGGGTAGGATCCCTTTATCAATTTTATGGTGTGGGGTGGTTTATCAGTGTGTTTTTTTTTTTTTTTTTTTTTAAATGCATGCGGTTTTAACGCATGCAAACGCATGTGGTTAAAAAACGCATGCGTTTACAAAGACAGCAATGCATTTTTTTGCCGCAAAAAACGCATGCGTTTTTTGTGTCAAAAAAACGCCGCTAAAAAAACTACATGTTGCATTTCTGCAACACAACGCACGCAGAAAAAAACGCATGCATTGCAAAAACGTGTAAAAACGCATACAATAAAACACATGCGTTTTTAATGTTAAATATAGGGAAAAAACGCATGCGTTTTTTTGCGTTTTTTACTGCAAAAACGCAAAAAAAAACCCGCAAATGTGAAACCACCCAAACACGGCATAGAGATTCAGCATAGGGCTTCTCCAATTGCTATGGAGACGGTAGATGGCTCACCTTTAATTTATGGGCCTGTTAATCAGGAGACTATACCACTTGTCATTTTGTTGGAACCGGACCATCAGGAGCAACTCTCATTTTTAGTAATTTCTTCTCCTCATTTTCCAGTGATTCTAGGCATTCCTTGGCTGCATTCACAGAATCCAACAATCAACTGGGAGACCAAGGAGATTACATTCCCAACCAGGAGTGATTCAGTCGTAACGGAAACTGTTCCGGAGTCTCTTGATTCGGAACCTCCTGAACCAGTATTTACTTTACCTGCTGTTTATAAGGAATACTCTGACATCTGTGATAAGACGAAGGCAGACCAGCTTCCCCCACATAGGGATTATGATTGTCCCATTGAACTGCTTCCAGGGGCAGCTAATCCTTTCAGTAACGTCTACCCTTTGGCAGCTCCTGAGCTTCAAGCTCTGAAAGAGTATATTGATGAAAATTTGGCTAAAGGCTTTATACGTCCTTCTTCCTCACCAGCAGGGGCACCTAATTTTTTGTAAAGAAGAAGGATGGGACTCTAAGACCCTGCATCGGCTATCGGGAACTCAATAAGGTGACCATCCGGAATTGTTATCCCTTGCCTTTGATCCCAGAACTGTTGGAAAGAATCCGTCATGCCAAGGTATTTTCTAAATTGGATCTTCTCGGGGCGTATAATCTGATACATATCTGACCAGGTGATGAATGGAAGACGGCATTCAGATGTCGGTATGGATATTTTGAGTACTTGGTGATGCCTTTTGGGCTGTGCAATGCCCCAGCAACATTTGAACATCTCACCAATTATGTTTTTAGAGATTTACTGGACCAGTTTGTTGTAATCTATCTGGATGACATTCTAATTTTTTCTGACTCTCTACAGGAGCATCAAGAACATGTCAAAATGGTTTGGAAGCATTAGCAAGAGAACCATCTTTATATCACGCCGGAGAAGTGTGAGTTTCATCATTATGAAATTCAATTCTTAGGTTATGTCATCTCTCCTCAGGGGATAAACCTGGAATCCAGTTAGATTCAAGCAATCCTGGATTGGCCGGTTCCTAAGAACATTAAGGAGGTTGAACGCTTTATCGGCTTTGCAAAAGTTTATAGACGTTTCATAAGAAATTTTTCAGAGATTGTCCGTCCCATCATTTCTCTGACTAAGAAGGAGAGATCCTTTAAGTGGTCTTCACAGGCTCAGGAGGCTTTTGATCGGCTTAAGTCTTGTTTTACCTCAGCTCCACTTTTGATTCATCCAGACCCAGCACTGCCTTTCATCGTGGAGGTGGACGCTTCTGATTGGGCACTGGGAGCCATTCTCTCTCAGAGAACTGGAGAGAAGGCTCTATTACATCCTTGTGCTTTCTTTTCTCATAGACTTACACCTGCAGAAAGGAACTACAGCGTGGGAGTTAAGGAATTCCTAGTGATTATTACAGCCTTTAAGGAATGGAGACACCATCTTCAAGGGGCCGCACAACAGATCATAGTGCTCACCGATCATCGCAATTTAGAGTTCCTCAGATCTGCTAAATGTCTGTCTCCACGTCAGGCTCGGTGGAATTTATTTTTAAACTTTTGTAACTTTATTATTTTGTACCATCCAGGTTCACGTAATGGGAAGGCTGATGCCTTGTCCTGAATCCATTCTGCGGATTCCATACCTGGAGCCCCATTCAAGACCATTCTTTTGGATGCCAACTTCATCGGAGTAATCCATGATTCAGATCTATGGACAAGGATCAAGGAGGCCTATGATGGTGATTTATTTCTTGCTAACCCACCTGTGGATATCAATCTTGCCCTTAAGGGAGGCTTGTGGTTTCATGACCAACGCATCTACATTCCTGAGGCAGTACGTCTGCAGATCCTCAGGTTGGTACATGACTCCAAGTTGGCTGGTCATAAGGGGGTACAGAAGATGCAAGAAATCCTAAGCCGATTTTTCTGGTGGCCAACTTGCCAGGAGGATACTAAGGACTATGTGCTCTCTTGTGAGGTATGTGCTCATTATAAGACTCCTTGTGCTTCTCCTACGGGTCTACTTCAACCACTACCTATTCCATCTCATCTGTGGGGCTCAGTCTCTATGGACTTCATTGTGGATCTTCCTGCTTCTGGTGGCATGAACATGATTCTAGTGGTAGTTGATCGTCTGACTAAGGCTAGGTTCACATTGTGTTAGTGCAGTCCGTTCAATGCATACGTTAAACGGACTGTGTTAACGCAAGTGCCGAAAAAGATCGCGTTTATGCGATCACGCTAGCGCAGATGCTCTCTGTGCTAGCAGTGACGGACCCAAAAACGCTGCAGACTGCATCCGAGGGTTCATCACAGAATGACGGCACATCGCTAACGCATGCCGATTATGCGCTACATAATGGCAGTTAATGGGTGCGCTAACGCATCCGTTACATAGCGTTAGTGCTGCTATGTAACGGATGCCGTCAGCACATTGCCATTAACGCAATGTGAACCCAGCCTTAGGCTGCTCATTTTATTCCTTGAGCCGGCCTCCCCTCAGCTAAAGAAACTGTAAACTTAATAATTTATAATATTTTTCAGCTGCATGGGGTCCCAGATGAAGTTATTTCTGACCGTGGAGTACAGTTTACTTCAAGTTTCTGGAAGGGGTTTTGTTATGCGCTTAATATTGATGTTCGTCTTTCTTCCGCATATCACCCTCAGATGAATGGTCAGACCGAGCGAACCAATCAGACTCTGGAGCAATATCTCCAATGCTACGTCTGCCATCTTCAGGATGATTGGTTGGAACTGCTTCCTTTAGCAGAATTCTCCTACAATAATTCTCAGAATGCCTCCACTATAGTAAGACCTTTCTTCGCTAATCTAGGTTATCACCCAAGCATCTTTCCTAGATCTCCAATGGATGTTCCAGTTTTGGCAATGGAGGAGAGATTGACTGCTTTGAGGGAAAATCTAGAAGTCCTTAAGAAATCCTTAACTTCAGCTCAGGAAAGTTACAAGAGGTCGGTGGATAGATTTCGAAAGCCGGCGCCCATGTTCAAGGTAGGAGATTCAGTATGGTTATCTACTAAGAATCTAAGACTGAATGTTCCTTCACAGAAACTGGGACAGAAGTTCATTGGTCCTTTCAAGATCAACGGTATCGTGAGTTCTGTAGCCTGCTGTCTAAAGCTGCCAAAGACTAAGAAGGATGATGAAGAAGAAAGTGTGGGAGAAGTTAAAAAGAAGGTGAACAGCATGGAAGTAGTGAAACATAAATATCTGACTAAATCTAAAAAATCGTAACATAGTCAATAGCTTTGTAACTCCGAACGTCTTAAAAAAAAAAATTAATTCCTGCTATTCCATTTGATTAGGTTAAACCTCTATGCCTTTAATAACTCCTCCACCTCCCCCAGTATATCCTACATTATTCTGAGTTGTTTTCCTTCATGTAGAATTAACCTACAAGGAAAGAAATGGTTTATTTTAACCCCTTTCTGCCAATGGACGTACTATTCCGTCCATGTTGGGTGGGCCCTACTTCCCAAGGACGGAATAGTACGTCCAGCGCGATCGGCCACGCTCACGGGGGGAGCGCGGCCGATCGCGGCCGGGTGTCAGCTGCCTATCGCAGCTGACATCCGGCACCATGTGCCAGGAGTGCGATGTGCCGGCGGTACAGGGAAGCATCGCGCAGGGAGGGGGCTCCCTGCGGGCTTCCCTGAGCCCCCCGCAGCAACACGATGTGATCGCGTTGATGCGAGAGTCTCCTCACCTCCCTCCCTGCTCCAGACCCGGATCCAAGATGGCCGCGGCATCCGGGTCCTGCAGGGAGGGAGGTGGCTTCACAGAGCCTGCTCAGAGCAGGCACTGTGAAGCCTGCAGGGCTGCAAGTCAGATCGGTGATCTGACAGAGTGCTGTGCACACCGTCAGATCACCGATCTGTGATGTCCCCACCTGGGACAAAGTAAAAAAGTTAAAAAAAAATTCCACACGTGTAAAAAAAAAAAAAATAAAAAAAAAAATCCTAAATAATGAAAAGAAAAAAAAAATTATTCCCATAAATTCATTTCTTTATCTAAATAAAAAAAACAAACAAAAGTACACATATTTAGTATCGCCGCGTCCGTAACGACCCCACCTATAAAACTATATCACTTTTAGGCACATCAGGGGCTCTCCAAGTGCGACATGGCGTCCGATCTCAATTCCAGCCAATTCTGAGTTGAAAACGTAAAACAGTGCTCCTTCCCTTCCGAGCTCTCCCGTGTGCCCAAACAGGGGTTTACCCCAACATATGGGGTATCAGCATACTCAGGACAAATAGGACAACTTTTGGGGTCCAATTTCTCCTGTTACCCTTGGGAAAATACAAAACTAAGGGCTAAAAATAATTTTTGTGGGGAAAAAAAAGGATTTTTTTATTTTCACGGCTCTGCGATATAAACTGTAGTGAAACACTTGGGGGTTCAAAGTTCTCACAACACATCTAGATAAGTTCCTTGGGGGTCTAGTTTCCAATATGGGGTCACTTGTGGGGGGGTTCTACTGTTTAGGTACATATGGGGCTCTGCAAACGCAATGTGACACCTGCAGACCATTCCATCTAAGTCTGCATTCCAAATGGCGCTCCTTCCCTTCCAAGCCCTCCCATGTGCCCAAACGTTGGTCCCCCCCCCCACATATGGGGTATCAGCGCACTCAGGACAAATTGGACAACAACATTTGGGGTCCAATTTCTCCTGTTACCCTCGGGAAAATACAAAACTGGGGGCTAAAAAATAATTTTTGTGGGAAAAAATGTTTTGTTTTATTTTTACGGCTCTGCATTATAAACTTCTGTGAAGCCCTTGGTGGGTCAAAGTGCTCACCACACCTCTAGATAAGTTCCTTAGTGGGTCTACTTTCCAAAATGGTGTCACTTGTGGGGGGTTTCAATGTTTAGGCACATCAGTGGCTCTCCAAACGCAACATGGCGTCCCATCTCAATTCCTGTCAATTTTGCATGGAAAAGTCAAACGGCGCTCCTTCCCTTCCGAGCTCTCCCATGTGCCCAAACAGTGGTTTACCCCACATATGGGGTATCAGCGTACTCATGACAAATTGTACAACAACTTTTGGGGTCCAATTTCTTCTCTTACCCTTGGGAAAATTAAAAATTGGGGGCGAAAAGATAATTTTTGTGAAAAAAAACTATTTTTTATTTTTACGGTTCTGCATTATAAACTTCTGTGAAGCACTTGGTGGGTCAAAGTGCTCACCACACCTCTAGATAAGTTCCTTAGGGGGTCTACTTTCCAAAATGGTGTCACTTGTGGGGGGTTTCAATGTTTAGGCACATCAGTGGCTCTCCAAATGCAACATGGCGTCCCATCTCAATTCCAGTCAATTTTGCATTGAAAAGTCAAACGGCGCTCCTTCGCTTCCGAACTCTGTCATGCGCCCAAACAGTGGTTTACCCCCACATGTCAGGTATCGGCATACTCAAGACAAATTGTACAACAATGTTTGGGGTCCATGTTCTCCTGTTACCCTTGGTAAAATAAAACAAATTGGAGCTGAAGTAAATTTTTGGTGAAAAAAAGTTAAATGTTCATTTTTATTTAAACATTCCAAAAATTCCTCTGAAACACCTGAAGGGTTAATAAACTTCTTGAATGTGGTTTTGAGCACCTTGAGGGGTGCAGTTTTTAGATTGGTGTCACACTTGGGTATTTTCTATCATATAGACCCCTCAAAATGACGTCAAATGAGATGTGGTCCCTAAAAAAATGGTGTTGTAAAAATGAGAAATTGCTGGTCAACTTTTAACCCTTATAACTCCCTAACAAAGAAAAGTTTTGGTTCCAAAATTGTGCTGATGTAAAGTAGACATGTGGGAAATGTTACTTATTAAGTATTTTGTGTGACATATCTTTGTGATTTAATTGCATAAAAATTCAAAGTTGGAAAATTGCGAAATTTTCAAAATTTTCGCCAAATTTCCATTTTTTCCACAAATAAACGCAGGTAATATCAAAGAAATTTTACCACTATCATGAAGTACAATGTGTCTTGAGAAAACACTGTCAGAATCACCGGGATCGGTTGAAGCATTCCAGAGTTATAACCTCATAACACTAGAAGTCCCGGGAGTTTCAAGATCCCCCTGAAGTCCTGAGAGAGGGTCAAATGACCCTCAGTCCATAGTGACACCTTAATTAGCATCCTTTCATTTGTATGTGCTCTTGCCTGAGGAATCTGCAGGGGGGATTATCTAAGATAAGAGTGTGTAAACAGAAGAATGCAAGCTATTCCTGAGTGTGGGGGTTGCTGCTCACAAGAAAAACCTATTTTGGTTTCTCCCTGAGTGTGGGGGAGAAACCTATTTTGTTCACAGGAAAGAAAATTGGAGAGAAAGTACACCATTGAAGAGACATTGGAACTGATTCTGAGCAACACAAACCCTTCAGACTCAGATGGAGAAGACATAGTCCTTCAACCGGCACATGTGGGGTCTGTGCTGACACATGCCGTAGGCACGGACATACGGGACACATGTTCCCCTATGGCCCCATTCCGCACGAACTGTGTCTCTGTGTGGAGCACATGCATGTCCGTCTGCTCCACACAGAGACATGTCCGTTGTTTTGCGGAAGCACGGACCGCTTTTTGCCCAAAATATCCATGCACACAGATGTCATCCGTATGACTTCCGTGTGCACGGACAACGGAGGAAAGTGAAAGGCCTAAAAATAAAGAATTTCATATTCACCTCAGTCCAGCGCTGACAGTTCCTCTCACTTCCGGTGCCGCTCATTAGGCTATGAATATTCACTTCACTGAGCCCAAGAGTGAACCGGAAGTGAGAGGAGAAGAGGCGCTGGAGGGAGGTGAGTATGTGGTGACAGCAGACAGCGCTATCTGTGGATTCACGGATAGCACACGGACATCACCCACGGTGCACGGGGGCCAAAAGGGATCCTGTTCTGCTTGTTTCAAAAACAGACGGAACAGGATGCCAAAAAAGGCAGTGTGAGTTACCTATTTTATTTCCTGACTATCTTTTTTATTTTGAACCAAAACAAAATGCTTATTTGAAATTATTTATCTTGCAGATGAGGAGACTCCTCCTCTACCAAAAAAGAGAGCTCGGTTGGCGAGTGAGCCAACAGAGACTGCAAAAGATGGCACAGTGTGGCATGAAGTACAAGTGGGGAAACATCTCCATTTGACCCCAATAAAACCGTACCCTACAGATGGAGAGCCAAATGCTAAGGCCAGATGAAGTGTCCAGAGTCGCCTTCCGAGCTTCCTCTGTTTTATCAATCTTGACATGCTTCGTAGCATTGAAGAATGGACTACTCAACATGCACGTCACACGGAGCAGGTGGATTGGTTCATGGGTCTCCCGGAACTAATGGCATTTATTTCAGTCATTATCTTGCGGGGGGTGACCAAGATTCCATCACTACGTGACAGCTGGTCAGCAAACCTGGGAAACCCACGGATCATTGCCACTATGACCCGAAACCGCAGAACTGTAACCACGGACAATTTCTTTACATCATTGTCACTTGCACAACGACTGCTTAGCCGGGAAACCACTATCCTCGGCACAGTCAACAAGAGTCGCCGGGAAATTCCTCAATCCGCTAGACAGATGGACCGCACTGAATTCACCACTCAGGTGTTTTCAACCACTGGTGCCACACTGACAGTGTATGCACCCAAACGAAAGAAGGCCGTCTACATTCTCAGCAGCATGCACAGCGTGGTTGAGACTGAGGATACCAACAAAAGGAAGCCAAACACGGTCACACAATACAACCACACAAAGTGCGGTGTGGATGTAATGGACCAAATGGTGTGGGAGTACAGCATGCGTGCAGGAACACAGAGATGGCCAGTCGCCGTGTTCTACAACATGATTGACATGGCAGCACTCTATGCTCATGTACTTTATCAGGCATGCACTGGGGTGCGGGAGAGACGGGTGGACTTCCTGGTTGAGCTTGCAAAAGAGTTAGGTGGCCGTCATGTGACTGAAAAGAAGGTATGCAAGGAGAAACTCCTTTGGCAACTTCCTTCCACACCCAGCCCTGGCAAAAGGGTGAAGTGTCAGGTAAACCATCGATGCACGAACAATTGTGCAACTGAGAGATGTGTTGACTGCTACAAATACACGTTTGGCAAATGTACCAGGGACATACCCAGGCAGTGCCAGGTATGTTCCGACATGTTCAGACAGACTGCTGAGTGAGTGCTGAAATGCTAGTCACACAAGGACATGCCACTCACACACACAGCCCCCCACTGCAGCCTATGGAAAATATGTGTGGAATTGTAAAATTCCTTGTATTTTTTTAACATTTTTATAACAAAAAAAAAGCATCCTTTGATGCGTGCTCCTTTACTCCCCTACCCCATGTATTTGTCTTTACCCTTTCCCCCCTCCCCTCTTCCCAGTCCTCCACCAACATCCCTCCCTGTTGTATAATTTGATTATATTGTTTTCTTGTTCACTGTTTTATCACATTTGTTTGGCCATGCTGCTTATACACTGCTCATCTTGAAAATGTGACTATTTGTTTGATGTTGGTGTGAAATAACCCTTTAGTGAAAAAAAAATCTTATTGGTTTTTAAAAAAAAATTAAAAGCATCAAAACAAATAACAGTTGTTCTTTTGTATATTTTTCACACTAAAATTTCAGTCCTCTTGTGGGAATTTTTTTCGCGCCAAATTTGCACAAGAATGAACATGCTGCGATTTTTTTTCGTTAGTGTGATTGAGGCCTAAAGGTACTGTTACACGTTATGATCTCGTTGATTAAATCATTTGAAAACGTCACATGATCACGTCGTTCATGCAATGTCGTTTTCACATCGTTGCTTGTAACGTGAAGATATCGGACGAACACATCGTTGGATCGCTGATCGCAGATTTGAGGTCAGGATCTCAAATCTGACGATCCTCGTCCAATTATGTGTCAGAAAATGTGCAGCATCGTTCAGTGTAACGCTGAGATGAACGATTTTGGTGTAACATACATAGTAACATAGTAACATAGTTAGTAAGGCCGAAAAAAGTCATTTGTCCATCCAGTTCAGCCTATATTCCATCATAATAAATCCCCAGATCTACGTCCTTCTACAGAACCTAATAATTGTATGATACAATATTGTTCTGCTCCAGGAAGACATCCAGGCCTCTCTTGAACCCCTCGACTGAGTTCGCCATCACCACCTCCTCAGGCAAGCAATTCCAGATTCTCACTGCCCTAACAGTAAAGAATCCTCTTCTATGTTGGTGGAAAAACCTTCTCTCCTCCAGACGCAAAGAATGCCCCCTTGTGCCCGTCACCTTCCTTGGTATAAACAGATCCTCAGCGAGATATTTGTATTGTCCCCTTATATACTTATACATGGTTATTAGATCGCCCCTCAGTCGTCTTTTTTCTAGACTAAATAATCCTAATTTCGCTAATCTATCTGGGTATTGTAGTTCTCCCATCCCCTTTATTAATTTTATTGCCCTCCTTTGTACTCTCTCTAGTTCCATTATATCCTTCCTGAGCACCGGTGCCCAAAACTGGACACAGAACTCCATGTGCGGTCTAACTAGGGATTTGTACAGAGGCAGTATAATGCTCTCATCATGTGTATCCAGACCTCTTTTAATGCACCCCATGATCCTGTTTGCCTTGGCAGCTGCTGCCTGGCACTGGCTGCTCCAGGTAAGCTTATCAATAACTAGGATCCCCAAGTAACATAGTAACATAGTAACTGTTAGGAGTCGAGTTTCCTCTGCTGCACAGGGGGAATCTCGATCCGTCTCCGCTGCGGTCTCCCATTCTCCTCCAGCCGCAGTGGAGTCTGCTCAGCAGGGACGTCGCTCCCGGTGTCTTGCTCGCTCTCACTCTGTACAGAGAGTTACTGCTGCTTCTTCAGCTCCTGCCATTAAAGTCAGTGCTGGTCAGCGGCGAGCGGACTTCCCTGGGACTAAGTCCTTGTTTGCGCACACTGAGCATGCCCAGAGCAAGATCTCCCGTTGGAGATCGAGGGTCATGTGCTCTGGCTCTGCAGCGCATTCCATTGGTCCTCTTGGCAGGTCTTGGAAGGGCAAAGTTTCTGTGGCCACTTCCTGTCCTGCAATTATATAAACTGTGCATGACCACACGGCCATGCGCTAGTGTACAATTGAATACGTGTGTTTGTTGTGAGTGCAAGTCGTTCATTAAATACCCCTACCCTATTGTATGACTGTTCGCGTATGGAGTATGGCTGCTATCTAGCGCCCGACAAATCACTCAACGTGTCACACACGTATCAGCGTCTATTGCTGTGACCGCCAGTGCGGCGCCACGCGCCAGTAGTGCGCTTCCTGACCCACGTCTGGGTGCTTAGTGGTGCCTGCCAGCACGGCACAGTTCGCACTTCGGTGCTCTAATTATAAGAGTTGCCTAACACACCCTGTTGCGGTGTTGTGCCAGCAAGGGTCTAATCGGACTTCAATCCTAGTTGGGGTTGAGTTCGCTGACTGCTTGCTCGCCTTCTATGTGCGGTACCGCGACCCTGTGACGCAACAGGATCGCTTCCTTCACGTTGGGTGAAGTTTAACCCACGCGAGTATACTTATGAGTACCGCCATAAAGTCCGTCATTACTCAGCAGCAGGTTCCATCTCTGCACGGTGGACCCCGGGCTACGAATGCACCGTACACTATCAGTCTTATTATTTGGTGCGTTCCGCTAGCCCTAACAGTAACATAGTTAGTAAGGCCGAAAAAAGACATTTGTCCATCCAGTTCAGCCTATATTCCATCATAATAAATCCCCAGATCTACGTCCTTCTACAGAACCTAATAATTGTATGATACAATATTGTTCTGCTCCAGGAAGACATCCAGGCCTCTCTTGAACCCCGCGACTGAGTTCGCCATCACCACCTCCTCAGGCAAGCAATTCCAGATTCTCACTGTCCTAACAGTAAAGAATCCTCTTCTATGTTGGTGGAAAAACCTTCTTTCCTCCAGACGCAAAGAATGCCCCCTTATGCCCGTCACCTTCCTTGGTATAAACAGATCCTCAGCGAGATATTTGTATTGTCCCCTGATATACTTATACATGGTTATTAGATCGCCCCTCAGTCGTCTTTTTTCTAGACTAAATAATCCTAATTTCGCTAATCTATCTGGGTATTGTAGTTCTCCCATCCCCTTTATTAATTTTGTTGCCCTCCTTTGTACTCTCTCTAGTTCCATTATATCCTTCCTGAGCACCGGTGCCCAAAACTGGACACAGTACTCCATGTGCGGTCTAACTAGGGATTTGTACAGAGGCAGTATAATGCTCTCATCATGTGTATCCAGACCTCTTTTAATGCACCCCATGATCCTGTTTGCCTTGGCAGCTGCTGCCTGGCACTGGCTGCTCCTTCTCCCTGTCAGATTTACCCAGTGGTTTCCCGTTCAGTGTGTAATGGTGATATTGATTCCTTCTTCCCATGTGTATAACCTTACATTTATCATTGTTAAACCTCATCTGCCACCTTTCAGCCCAAGTTTCCAACTTATCCAGATCCATCTGTAGCAGAATACTATCTTCTCTTGTATTAACTGCTTTACATAGTTTTGTATCATCTGCAAATATCGATATTTTACTGTGTAAACCTTCTACCAGATCATTAATGAATATGTTGAAGAGAACAGGTCCCAATACCGACCCCTGCGGTACCCCACTGGTCACAGCGACCCAGTTAGAGACTATACCATTTATAACCACCCTCTGCTTTCTATCACTAAGCCAGTTACTAACCCATTTACACACATTTTCCCCCAGACCAAGCATTCTCATTTTGTGTACCAGCCTCTTGTGCGGCACGGTATCAAACGCTATGGAAAAATCGAGATATACCACGTCCAATGACTCACCGTGGTCCAGCCTATAGCTTACCTCTTCATAAAAACTGATTAGATTGGTTTGACAGGAGCGATTTCTCATAAACCCATGCTGATATGGAGTTAAACAGTTATTCTCATTGAGATAATCCAGAATAACATCCCTCAGAAACCCTTCAAATATTTTACCAACAATAGAGGTTAGACTTACTGGCCTATAATTTCCAGGTTCACTTTTAGAGCCCTTTTTGAATATTGTCACCACATTTGCTATGCACCAGTCCTGCGGAACAGACCCCGTCGCTATAGAGTCCCTAAAAATAAGAAATAATGGTTTATCTATTACATTACTTAATTCTCTTAGTACTCGTGGGTGTATGCCATCCGGACCCGGAGATTTATCTATTTTAATCTTATTTAGCCGGTTTCGCACCTCTTCTTGGGTTAGATTGGTGACCCTTAATATAGGGTTTTCATTGTTTCTTGGGATTTCACCTAGCATTTCATTTTCCACCGTGAATACCGTGGAGAAGAAGGTGTTTAATATGTTAGCTTTTTCCTCGTCATCTACAACCATTCTTTCCTCACTATTTTTTAAGGGGCCTACATTTTCAGTTTTTATTCTTTTACTATTGATATAGTTGAAGAACAGTTTGGGATTAGTTTTACTCTCCTTAGCAATGTGCTTCTCTGTTTCCTTTTTGGCAGCTTTAATTAGTTTTTTAGATAAATTATTTTCAATGGTGACATCCTGCTTTAGTAGTGCAAATGCTTTCTTTTTACTGTTAATTGCCTGTCTTACTTCTTTGTTTAGCCACATTGGGTTTTTCCTATTTCTAGTCCTTTTATTCCCACAAGGTATAAACCGCTTACAGTGCCTATTTAGGATGTTCTTAAATATTTTCCATTTATTATCTGTATTCTTAATTCTGAGGATATTGTCCCAGTCTACCAGATTAAGGGCATCTCTAAGCTGGTCAAACTTTGCCTTCCTAAAGTTCAGTGTTTTTGTGACTCCCTGACAAGTCCCCCTAGTGAAAGACAGGTGAAACTCTACAATATTGTGGTCGCTATTTTCTAGATGCCCAACCACCTGCAGATTTGTTATTCTGTCAGATCTATTAGATAGTATTAGGTCTAAAAGTGCTGCTCCTCTGGTTGGATTCTGCACCAATTGTGAAAGATAATTTTTCTTGGTTATTAGCAGAAACCTGTTGCCTTTATGGGTTTCACAGGTTTCTGTTTCCCAGTTAATATCCGGGTAGTTAAAGTCCTCCATAACCAGGACCTCATTATGGGTTGCAGCTTCATCTATCTGCTTTAGAAGTAGACTTTCCATGGTTTCTGTTATATTTGGGGGTTTGTAACAGACCCCAATGAGAATTTTGTTACCATTTTTCCCTCCGTGAATTTCGACCCATATGGACTCGACATCCTCATTCCCTTCGGTAATATCCTCCCTTAAAGTGGACTTTAGACAAGACTTTACATAGAGACAAACCCCTCCTCCTCTCCGATTTTTACGATCCTTTCTAAACAGACTGTAACCCTGTAATTTAACTGCCCAATCATAGCTTTCGTCTAACCATGTCTCGGTTATTCCCACTATGTCAAAGTTACCTGTAGATATTTCTGCTTCTAGTTCTTCCATCTTGTTTGTCAGGCTTCTGGCGTTTGCGAGCATGCAGTTTAGAGGATTTTGTTTTGTTCCAATCTCCTCGCTGTGGATTGTTTTAGAAATGTTCTTACCTCCCTTCTGAGTATGTTTTCCTGGGTCTTCTTTGTTCGAGTCTAATGTTTTTCTTCCCGTCCCCTCTTCTTCTAATTTAACGCCCTCCTGATGAGTGTAGCGAGTCTTCTGGCGAATGTGTATTTCCCAGGTTTGTTGATGTGTAGTCCGTCTCTGGCAAGGAGTCCATCATACAAGTAATTCACACCGTGGTCCAGGAATCCGAATCCTTGTTGTCTGCACCATCGTCTTAGCCAGTTGTTCGCATCAAGGATCCTGTTCCATCTCCTGGTGCCATGCCCGTCTACTGGAAGGATAGAAGAAAAAACTACCTGTGCATCCAGTTCCTTTTCTTTCTTCCCCAACTCTTCAAAGTCCTTGCAGATTGTCGGTAGGTCCTTCCTTGCCGTGTCATTGGTGCCAACATGTATCAGAAGAAATGGGTGGACGTCCTTGGAGCTGAAGAGCTTTGGTATCCTATCGGTCACATCCTTGATCATCGCACCTGGAAGGCAGCATACTTCTCTTGCGGTTATGTCCGGTCTGCAGATGGCTGCTTCTGTGCCTCTCAGTAGTGAGTCTCCCACCACCACCACTCTTCGTTGCTTCTTGGCTGTACTTTTTGCTGTCTTGGCTGTACTTTTTGCTGTCACTTGTTGCTGTGTGCCCTTTTCTTTTTTGCTTGCTGGTATTGCTTCATCCTTGGGTGTGCCATCTTCATCCTCTACAAAGATTTGATATCGGTTCTTCAGTTGTGTGGTTGGTGATTTCTCCATGGTCTTCTTGCTTCTTTTGGTCACATGCTTCCACTCATCTGCTTTTGGAGGTTCTCTGACACTTTTTTCACCTTCTGTGACCAGTAGAGATGCTTCTGTTCTGTCTAGGAAGTCTTCATTCTCTTTGATGAGTTTCAAAGTTGCTATTCTCCTATTCCTGCCATTGTGAAAAATCGTTCTGCAAACGTTTGCAATGAGGCTAACGCGGAGCCAAAATTTACATCGTTAACAACGACGAGATCGTAACATGTAACGGTACCTTTGACCGCTGTGGATCCGCAGCAGTTTCCCCTGAGTTTACAGTACAATGTAAACTTATGCGAAACAAAAAACGCTGTGCACATGCTGCGGATTACATTCCGCAGCATGTCACTTCTTTCCTGCGGATTTTCACCTGCTCCAATAAGAAACAGATGAAAATCCGCAGAAGAAACCGCAGTAAAAAACGCGATAAATCCGCAGTAAAACCGCAATGGGTTTTCACTGCGGATTTTGGAATTCCCCTGCGGAAAAATCCGCAGTGGAATCCGCAAAGTGTGAACATAGCCTTAGACACAAATGCTTCTGGTCATTACTCACAGCTGTACCTTGCTCTAAAATTTCTAATTCTTTATTTAAAATATATAAAAAATGATTAATTGTTTCAGCGCTTTTTTGCACAAATAATACTAAACTAAATACAATATGTATAGTCTTTATATTATCAAATACAATAAACTGAACAGAACTAACTTGAAACTTGAAACTACATGGGTAAACTGGATGGAAAACAGCAAACAACCTCCTGTGGTGCAACAGTAATGGCCTTAATTATAGAACAAAAGAGAGTGAATAGAGATAAGATAAGCTATAGATAAAATCCTTTAGGTCATTTGACCCTTCTCTGGGTTTCAAAGGTAGAAATGTCAAATGACCTGTCTCTGGGACTTCTAGTGATAAAGGGACAGTGGTCAGAATTGTAAAAATTGGCCCGGTCCATAACGTGCAAACCACGTAAAGGGGTTAATTCTGATATTTTGTCCCATTGACTTGCATTGGTATCAGATATCGGTATTGGCGACATCAAATATTTTTTGAATATCGGCCGATCCAATCCGATACCGATACTTCTGGATATCGAAAGGTATCGCTCAACACTAGTAGTGACCTGAGATGTGATATGGATTAACTTTGTATTATTAATGTATAAACTTTGTTTAGTTTAATTTAATAAAGGTTGTACTTTTTTAATTAGCACGCTATACTGGATTCTCTTTTGTGGCTATTGATATTTGTCATTTTTTTGTGCCCTGGTTATTTGAATGGGTTTTTTGTGATGATATATATATAGAGTCTGCCTATGGGGAGTGCATTATACAATATGGAGGCTTATGAGGCTGGCATTATACTATAAGGAGGCATATGGGGTATGCATTACACTATATGGAGGCCTATGGGGAGTGCATTATATTATATAGAGTCTGCCTATGGGGAGTGCATTATACTATATGGAGACTTTCTATGGGGTCATCATACAGCGTTGGAGCCATTGAACAGTTTGGGGGCCACTATAGGGTCAGTATATATACACTGAGGGGGCATTGTACTGTTTACATGAGAGCATCATATTGTGTATAAAGGAGTTGTACAGGGGGGAGACTCAGGACATTATTAAATGTAAAGTTGGCACTTATTGTTATAGGGGAATTTAAGTTATTGTGGCAGTCAAAAGGGTACACACAGGGCAATATTACTTTTTAGGGGACAAAATGTGAGCACTGTTTTCTAGGGCACTTGCACCCAGCATTATTATATTCTAGATTGTTTCTTTAGAATATAGAGGGTACAGAGAACCACACATCAGGGACAGTAATAGGGACACATACGGCAGCAGCATTGGGGCACCAGTAGGATAAGGAGTTCGTGCAGTTTGGGAATAGGTGGTGACATGCTGAAAATGTGAGATGTGAAATGTGTCTTTGTTGTATTCTCTGTACCAGAGTCCTGGCTTGAGGAGTTATCATGTCAGTCTGGGCCAGATGGAAAAGGCGTGAAAAGTGAACGATTCCATCAGAAAGAATGTCAGCTGTAAGTCACCATCTATAACTGTGCAGTAATCACTGATATGCTCTGTAGGACTGGTATTTACCACTGACCATTTGGCGGCAATATCAATATTGGTCTTTATATAGAGATTATCTTCAGTAACAGCGTGCTCATCTGCTGAGGTTCTCCTCCACTATTAGGATGTGCCACGCAGATATAATCAAGGTTACCTGGTTAGGGGCCCACTCAGAAGATTTGCTCCCCCGAACCAAAACCCTAGCTATGCCTCTGTGCACAGGACATCAGAGTCCTTGCACAATAATAATAATAAATATCTTTATTTTTAACAATGACATTATCATGTTGCTCCTACTGGGCCTGACGTTCTGCAGGCCGCATGCCTAAAGTTTTTAGCGGCCTACAGAACAGACAGTGGGAATTCTACACATGCCTATAAAGTTAGGGAGGACAGTCAGTCCTGGTGGTCCCTCTGAGTCAGAGTCCTGGGTTGACTGCCCCCTTGGCCCCCAGCTATGCTACTGACTTTAATTCAGATTTCATTACAAAATCTGCAATTAGTGGTTTAATACTATTCATGTTTGCTGCCACTGTGTGAAAATAAACAAAGCAAGGAAAAAAACCAGCCATTAAGGCGGAGTTGTTGCTGCATATGACAGATTTATTAGTTTATAGTCACACACTGAGTGTTGATGGTGAGACTGATACAGTTCACTGTATTTTACTTGAATCTTGGATTTCTATTCATAAATTGAGACTATTACACCCAAATTCAATATTTAAAAAAAGCACTGAGGTAGTATTCTCCTATCGCATTATGCATTTATCTCTCCCAGTTCTATGTCCTTTAGGCTCCCTTATCCCAACACAGTGCAGGTATATAATAGTTTTCTTTGGCCAGCTCCTGTTTTATACTGCCTGTGATAGTCTCCTTAATTGGCTGTGCTACACCATGTTATTAGATTACTGTATGGCATTATGAGGAAGCCTGCGCTGCCATGCCAGACACCATTAGTGCGCAGAATGTGTGCAATGACGTTGTTTTTTTTCTTGCAAACATTGAATCTTATCGCAGATTGAATTTTCGCAAAAGTACAGATTTAAAATAAGTTTGAGTCAAACTGGATCCTCTGCAAATTGATCCACTCATCTCTGATCTAGTATTAATAAATGAAGAGATTAGTATATCTCGATAACTTCATAATGCATACATTGATCACTTTTAATGTTCTTTAATGCTATGCAATTATAACTTTTATTTTTTCTAACTACTGATACATCTTTTTTTTTTCTCAGCTGCAAATATTGCTTTTTGGGACTCCAGGAAAGATTCTGTAGCAAACAGATGTGTGATACATTGCAAGATCCCATAGATGGGAAAGTTTAAATCTGAGAATTCTGCACTCTACTTCCATTTAGAAGCATTAAAGCTGAAAGCAGATTTTCTGAAGCTTTTGCTAACTTCTCCTAAGAACCTACTATAATCAGCATCTGTTTTATCAATGTGTTAGCCGCAGACATATGTTTCTTTTTTTTTTTCTAGTATTTGTCAAGTCAAGTTGTTGATGTAAAATAAATCTTTGAGGAAGACTGGCTATCTTTAAAGAGAGTAGTTTTGTATGGAGTTTTATTGGCAATGCTCCACTTAGAAAAACCTTGTAAATTTGTCTTCTTCCTTTTATAAAAAGCTATCCTGCTTGTCCTACCTTCTGCAGGAAGCTACTTTATACACTTGTGCTCAGGGTCATACTGGCCCACCGGAGAACTGGAAGACTCTGCAGTGGGCCCAGGCCTGACACCTGCTGGCATACTGGCCAGCTGCTACCTAAGGCCCTTACTGCTCTAGGGCTATGGGGCCCCTGAATCAAGGGGGCCCGACCTGTGCCAGTGGAGCAGCAGCGGGTGACAGGAAGCCATGCCTCTCCCCATTGCTAAAGAGAAATTAATATTCACGCTTCCCCACACCCCCAAGGGCATGGAGAGGAGTGAATACCGTTTCACTTTAATGGCGGCAGCGCTAGCCGCAGGCTGCAGCTAACACTGCCCGCATGTAAAGCCCCACCACCACCACATCACTCTCTCACACTCACACACAAAGCACCGCACCGCACCACATACACACACATGCAGATAGACACACACATCTCGCAGTACATCCCATTGTCCTGCTTCCTGCCCGCTGCTTCTTGACTGAGACAGAGCAGCTTGATGATGTCATCATTCAGCGCCTGGATGTTTCAGACAGAAAGCTGTCTGCGAGGAAGAGGCTACCGGGATGTGCTCCGAGAGGTGAGTGGTGCTGTGTGTCTATCTGTGTGCGTGTGGGTATGTGGTACAATGCGGTGCTTTGTGTGTGAGTGTCAGAGAGTGGTGTGTTGGGGTGTGTGTATGTGGTGCGGTGCTTTTTGTGTGTGAGTGGTGCGGTGCTGTGTGTGTGTTGGAGATGTGTGTATTGGCGATTGGCAATAATGGGGTGGTGGGGAATATTTATGGGGGTGGTGGGGAAGGAGGCAATGATAGAGGTAGTGAAATGGGCAATGATGGGGTGGTGGGGAAGAAGGCAATGACGGTTGTGGTGGAAAGGACAATGATGCTGGAAGGGGGAGGCAATGATGGAGATGTTGAAATGGGCAAGGATGGGGGTGTTGAAATGGGCAATGAATGGGGTGTGGGGAAGAAAGTAGTGATGGTTGTGGTGTAAAGGACAATGATGGTAGTGGTGGAAAAGACAATGATGGTGGAATGAGCAATGAGGGGGTTGTGAGGGAGAAGGTAATGATGGAGGTGGTTGGGGAGAAGGCCATGATGGGGGTAGAGGGGAGAACAATGATGGAGATGGAGAGGGTCTGCATTATACCCTATAAGGGGCTGCATTATACTTTATGAGGGGGCTGCATTATATTCTGTGGGGGGACTGCATTATTCTCTCAGGAGACTACATTATATTCTGGGGGGCTACATCATACTATATGAGGGGGCTACATTATACTCGATGGGTGCTACATTATATTCTGTCATGTGGCTGCATTATTCTCTCAGGGGACTAAATTTTATTCTGGGGCTACATCATACTATATGAGGGGGGAAGTATTATGCCCTATGAGGGGGATATAGTATACTCTTTGGGGGGATGCATTATATTATATGAGGGGGGCTGCATTATACCCTATGAGGGTGCTACATTATATTCTATGGTGGGGACTGCATTATAACTTATGAGAGAGTTGCATTTTGTGGGGTGCTGCATTATATTCTATGAAGTGGGCTGCATTATTTTCTATAAAGAGGGGCTGCATTATATTCTATGAGAGGGGGCTGCATTATATTCTTTGATGGAGATACATTATTTTATGAGGGGTGCTGCATTATATTCTATGAGGGAGGCTACATTATATTCTACGAAGGGGGCTACATTGTATTCTATGAGGGGGCTATATTCTATTCTATGAGGGGGCTACATTATATTTTATGAGGGGGCTACATTATATTCTATGAGGGGGGCTACCCCAACCCCTGCTACATAATTGAGACGTGTACTACCTTATATTATACCCTTATATTAGTGTGTTTTACCACACAATTGGTGGTCTTGTATTTATTTCTATATAGCTACATAGTGGGCCCCAAGAATGATTTTCTCTGGTGGGCCCAAGGTGCTCCAGTCCGACGCTGCTTGTGCTCGATAGTTCATAGAATCATAGAATGTTAGAGTTGGAAGGGACCTCAAGGGTGATCGTGTCCAACCCCCTGCTCAATGCAGCACAGGATTCACCAAACCATCTCATACAGATGTCTGTCCAGTCTCTGTCTAAAGAATTCCATTGATGGAGAATTCACCACCTCTCTTGGCAGCCTGTTCTACTCACTGATCACCCTCACTGTCAAAAACATTTTTCTAATATCTAATCTGTATTTTCTACCTTTCAGTTTTAATTCTATTGCTACTGGTGTTTCCATGTGCATAAAAGTTTGAAAATCATTCAAGATTTTACATATTTCTATCTAAATAGACCTAAAACTACACTAAATTTTCAAAGCCTTAAATGTAGATAACGCACACCACATCAACCTAATGAGTCAAAAGTTAGAATTTGTAACTTTTTTAAATTAGGAAAATTATACAATATCACATGTCTGTGATTGCAAAAAGTATGTGAACCTTTGTTTTCAGTTTTGCCATGACTACCTTGTGAAGCAATAACTGCATCTAAAAGTTTCAGGTAATCATTGATTAGTGTGAAAAAGGGCCTGTATTATATAATAAATAATAATAATTTTTATTAATATAGCGACAACAAATTCCGCAGCACTTTACAATAAGTGGGGACATGTACAGACAATAAATTCAGTATAAGTTAAGACAATTTAAACAGTGACATTAGGGGTGAGGTCCCTGCTCGCAAGCTTACAATCTACAAGGAAATAGGGGGACACAATAGGTGAAAAGTGCTTATTTCAGGTCTGGCAATTAGGCCATTACTGCCATTAGTGGTTTATTGGGCCAAGTGAACAGAAACAAAGAGGGGGTCTCGACTGGGTGAGACGCGCTGCACAGCTTGCGCTGAGGCAGCACGGCGGAGCCACTGTATAACGTTTAATTTGAAGGGTTGAACAAAAATATCTGATAGAAAATGTAGGAATTGTACACATTTCTTTACAAACACTCCACATTTTAGGAGGTCAAAAGTAATTGGACAAATAAACATAACCCAAACAAAATATTTTTATTTTCAATATTTTGTTGCAAATCCTTTGGAGGCAATCACTGCCTTAAGTCTGGAACCCATGGACATCACCAAACGCTGGGTTTCCTCCTTCTTAATGCTTTGCCAGGCCTTTACAGCCGCAGCCTTCAGGTCTTGCTTGTTTGTGGCTCTTTCCATCTTAAGTCTGGATTTGAGCAAGTGAAATGCATGCTCAATTGGGTTTAGATCTGGAGATTGACTTGGCCATTGCAGAATGTTCCACTTTTTGGCACTCATGAACTCCTGGGTAGCTTTGGATGTATGCTTGGGGTCATTGTCCATCTGTACTATGAAGCGCCGTCCAATCAACGTTGCAGCATTTGGCTGAATCTGGGCTGAAAGTATATCCCGGTACACTTCAGAATTCATCCGGCTACTCTTGTCTGCTCTTATGTCATCAATAAACACAAGTGACCCAGTGCCATTGAAAGCCATGCATGCCCATGCCATCACGTTGCCTCCACCATGTTTTACAGAGGATGTGGTGTGCCTTGGATCATGTTGTCTGCTCACAGCAACAGCTTCCAAATGCAAAACCACACACCTGGAATCCACCCCTGACCTTTTAACTACTTCATTGATTACAGGTTAACGAGGGAGACGCCTTCAGAGTTAATTGCAGCCCTTAGAGTCCATTGTCCAATTACTTTTGGTCCCTTGAAAAAGAGGACGCTATGCATTACAGAGCTATGATTCCTAAACCCTTTCTCCGATTTGGATGTGAAAACTATCATATTGCAGCTGGGAGTGTGCACTTTCAGCCCATATTACATATATAATTGTATTTCTGAACATGTTTTTGTAAACAGCTAAAATAACAAAACTTGTGTCACTGTCCAAATATTTCTGGCCCTAACTGTATAAACAGGCAAGAGAGCAGCTTCCATAAATGTACAAAAAAAAAACAGGATGCAATAATCTGCAATCAAAAATACTGATCATAAATAAAATATAATGGATACTTCATAAAGAACAAGGGATTATTCATCCATGGAAATAATAAGACTCACAGAGTCAAGAAACTGTGGAATAGTATAGAGAGCATTGAGGCTTATGCTTACTTGTTCATTTTCATAGATCTTTTATTTATTATTACTTTTATCATATTCAAGTTATTTCTGTGACCATTGTGGGTTTTTCTGTCATTAAATGAGGGGTACCAACAATTTTGACCATGTGTGTAGAGGAGCATCACACAGGGAATCGGCTCCCTGCACACTTCCATCAGGACAAAACGATGCGATCACATTATCCTGATGGTCATTATGGACATTGCGGGGCCCTTCAGAAAGGTGGCTTCGCAGTGCCTGCAGAGAGCAGGACCTGAGATGCCTCCTTCCCTGCTTGTCAGATGCTGCTCCGATGCTCCGCAGTGCAGAAGTATTGCAGAGCATCAGATCAGAGATCTGATGCTGTACAGTAATGTCACATCCTGGGACAATGTAATAAAGAAAAAAAATGTATAAAAAAGTGTAAAATTATACTTTTTAAATCCCCCAAAAAAGAAACAAATATTTTTCCAATAAATACATTTATTTTTGGAAATAAAAAATAAAAAAAATAAAAGTACACATATTTGGTATCGCCCCGTCTGTAACGTCCCGCTCTATAAAACTGTCCCACTAGTTAACCCATTCATTGAGCACCATAAAAAAATGAGACAAAAAAACAATGCTTTTTTGTCAGTCACCCACAAAGATGGCCACCCACTGGACCTCATCTTTACCCGACTCTGCTCCCTATCTAACCTCTCTAACTCACCTCTTCCTCTCTCTGACCACAACCTTCTCACATTCTTTTCCCTCTCCACTCCATGTCTACAATCCCCACCCCACAAACTTTCACACCGTCACAGAAACACCTTGACCTACACTCATTCTCTGAATCCCTCCTCCCTCTCACAGATATACTGTAAGTTCCTTACACAATGCGGATGACGCAGCCACTTTATATAACACCACAATAGCTGTAGCTTTGGAATCTGCTGCCCCACTTACACATACCAAAGCTCGCAAAATCAACAGACAGCCCTGGCACACCAGCCTGACCAAAGAACTGAGGCGAGCTTCAAGGGCTGCTGAGTGCAGATAGAAAAGATCCCACTCCAATGAGCACTTCATCACAATCAAACAGTCCCTCACTACTTTCAAGACCACACTCGCCACAGCTAAACAAACCTACTTCTCATCTCTCATATCCTCCCTGTCTCACAATCCTAAACAGTTATTCAACACCTTCAATTCTCTCCTCCGTTCCCCAGCACCTCCTCCTTCCCCACTCATCTCAGCTGAAGACTTTGCCTCATTTTTCAAGCAGAAGATTGATAACATCAGAGACAGTTTTGGTCAACAACCCCCAGAGCTCTTCCTCCCGACTCCCCAGCCCTCCACCTCCAAAACCAACTTCTCCACCATTACAGAAGATCGACTCTCCACTGTCTTCATCTCAACAACAGTCTTCTTCCCAACCCTAACCCATCTCTTCAACCCATCACTAACAATTGGTGTTTTCCCCTCAAGCTTTAAACATGCTTCCATCACACCTATCCTCAAAAAGCCCTCTCTTGACCCATCCTCTGTATCTAGCTATCGCCCTATATCACTTCTCCCCTATGCCTCCAAGCTACTGGAACAACACGTCTACCTTGAACTGTCCTCCCATCTCTCTTCTTGCTCCCTCTTCGACCGCTTACAATCTGGCTTTTGGTCACACCACTCCACTGAAACTGCCCTAACTAAGGTCACCAATGACCTCATAACCGCCAAGAGCAAGCGACACTACTCTGTCCTCCTCCTCCTGGACCTGTCGGCTGCCTTTGACACAGTGGACCATTCCCTATTACTACAGACCTTCTCATCCCTTGGCATCACAGACTTGGCTCTATCCTGGATCTCATCATACCTAACAGACCGGACATTCAGCATCTCCCACTCACACACCACCTCCTCACCTTGCCTCCTTTCTGTCGGCGTCCTACAAGGTTCAGTCCTAGGGCCCCTGCTCTTCTCCATTTACACCTTTGGCCTGGGACAGCTCATAGAATCTCATGGCTTTCAGTATCATCTCTATGCTGATGACACACAGTTCTACATCTCTGGACCAGATATCACCTCCCTGTCTTGCGCAGGCGTGTACTATGGAGGACAGAGAATGAACTTCAATCCAATATTGCGGCCAGCATGCAGCGAGCGGGTAAGGAAAGGGTGAATCAAACACCTGAAAACTCCGCCCATATGATCGAAAACCGTTCCCGCCAAATTCAGGTGACAGGTTCCCTTTAACTCGGTCTCCTGCAATCTAAAATGTACCTGCCACTAGATCACCAGGGTGAACGTGCTCAGTACTGTTATAGGCCGTTGAAGTTTGGGCTAGGGGCATGAGATGGCACTAGTGTATTTTTAAAACGGTACCCCCATTGGGGAATTGGTTGGCAGATCATGCACTGCATTACAAGTCTCAGAGACCCACACCACTACATTGGCCCTAATTCTTAACTCTGTCTCCTGCAATGTCTCTAACTTATCTCCGACGACATGAACTGGGTGAGCATGCTTTGTATTGTTATAGGCCAGTGAATTTTGGGCACGGGGGCTGTGAAGGCACTATTTTATTTTGTCAAAACAGGACCCCACATTGGGGAATTGGGCATTACATTACATTGGGAGAACCTAACAAATACCCCTTATTCTATAGGACGCATATTTCAAAACTAAATAGAATTAATAGTGCAGCGTCCACATAAATACATAGTTAGCACATGTTCTACGCTATAGATATAAAGAAAACATACAAAAAAATTGCGTATCTTGAACCAATTTTTATTATAGTACAAAAACTATTGCCTTAAAACCATTTAAACATACATACAGTAGTTAAAATCTAGTAGCCAAAAAGAGGGCGCTCAAATTGTGAGCGCTGCCTAAACGCGCGTAGGGGCTGTGGCACCATCTCCTGAGTACCAGCAAGGCACTTAACACTCTTGTAAGTACTTTGATTTACATATGATTCTTACTGCTACAACTATGAGTGAGTAGGGAGAGCTGGGTATGCCACTATGGCTTAATGTCCTGTATCAGGCATTTGTAGTATCTGCTTTCCAACTCCCACATAGTACTATGGCTGTTTTGAGAACATGTTTATATGGATACTATTATGTTTTTGTAAAGCTGGTTTCTCAGTAGTGGTGCCACATGTATTTGTTTGGCTCACAATTTGAGCGCCCTCTTTTTGGCTACTAGATTTTAACTACTGTATGTATGTTTAAATGGTTTTAAGGCAATAGTTTTTGTACTATAATAAAAATTGGTTCAAGATACGCAATTTTTTTGTATGTTTTCATTACATTACATTGGGCCTACTTCTTAAGTCTGTCTCCTGAAATGTGTCCTTTAACTGCCACTAGATGACCAGGGTGCATGTGCTCAGTACTGCTATAGGCCGGTGATTTTTGGGCACGGGGCTGTGAAGGCACTATTTCATTTTGTTAAAACAGGACCCCACATTGGGGAATTGGGCATTACATTACATTGGGCCTACTTCTTAAGTCTGTCTCCTGCAATGTGTCCTTTAACTGCCCCTAGATGACCAGGGTGCACGTGCTCAGTACTGTTATAAGCCGGTGAATTTTGGGCACGGGGGCTGTGAAGGCACTATTTCATTTTGTAAAAACAGGACCCCACATTGGGGAATTGGGCATTACATTACATTGGGCCTACTTCTTAAGTCTGTCTCCAGCAATGTGTCCTTTAACTGCCACTAGATGACCAGGGTGCATGTGCTCAGTAGTGTTATAGGCCGGTGTTTTTTGGGCACAGGGGCTGTGAAGGCACTTGTCTATTTTTACAAAAGGTACCCCCCATTGGTGAAACCACATCCTTGTTGGCAATCACTTCATAACATTTGTGTACCTTAAAGAGCTCACTTGAAAAGCTCCTTTTTGTGTGTTGCCTAGTTGCTAACATTGGACACAATACACTTCATATAAATTTGATAAAGCAATGTTGTTACTTTGCCTCAGTAGTTCACAAAAAATATAGCTTTGTCCACTACATTAGTTTCTCTCCTTGCGAGCCTTAACTTTGTCTGCCTCAAATGTACAAATGGAGAATATACAAATGGCGATTTGTAAACAAGATATATATACTGTATACCGAATGCATTCAGACAATCACATAGCTGCATTTCTTGTAAAACATTTAGAGATGTGACAGACAATGCTCATAGTGACACAATCTTGATAAATGTTTGTTTATTCACTTCACAAACAGTTCTGTTCTAAGCCTCTATATGTTTGCTGTTTGTTATTGTAAAACATTAAGGTTTACTGAAACTGTGCCCTGGTGGTTTGATCTAAATCCTTGTGGCTTTTATTTTCCAGGGGTTTATGGTCCCTCGTCTGATAACTCCGTGATATCTCAGTTTCATCCAACCTTATAAAGTGGTCACTTGAAAGAGTGGGTGAAACTAGAGTTACTACATAGTGTTATTCACTATATAAGACCAGAGAAACATGACAAATGCCAAAACAGGGGTACCTGTACATGTACAGTGTGCTGATACCTGCATAATTGGGGACGCCCATGCAGTGTAGGTAATTTTCCAGGGGTTCTCTGTATTGGTGTTTCTTCTCTAATTTTCCAGACGGATGATGTTTAAAAGCCTCTTGGTGATGATCTAAGTATACTGTATGTAGTTATTCTTCACATATACGTAATCACTATATGTATTTAATATTTATATGTACTTATTAACCTTTGTATGTTAACATATACAAAAGTGTATGCACTCATAATTTTTAACCCCTTTCTGACCTCGGACGGGATAGTACGTCCGAGGTCAGATCCCCTGCTTTGATGCAGGGCTCCGCGGTGAGCCCGCATCAAAGCCGGGACATGTCAGCTGTTTTGAACAGCTGACATGTGCCCGTAATAGGCGCGGGCAGAATCGCGATCTGCCCGCACCTATTAACTAGTTAAATGCCGCTGTCAAACGCAGACTGCGGCATTTAACTATCGCTTCCGGCCGGGCGGCTGGAAATTACGTCATCGCCGACCCCCGTCACATGTTCTGGGGATGGCGATGTGTCAGGATGATAACCATAGAGGTCCTAGAGACCTCTATGGTTACTGATCACCGGTGGCTGTGAGCGCCACCCTGTGGTCGGCGCTCACAGCACACCTCCATTTCTGCTACATAGCAGCGATCAGCAGATCGCTGCTATGTAGCAGAGGCGATCGGGTTGTGCCTGCTTCTAGCCTCCCATGGAGGCTATTGAAGCATGGCAAAAGTAAAAAAAAAAAGTTAAAAAAAATGTGAAAAAAATAAAAAAAATATAAAAGTTTAAATCACCCCCCTTTCGCCCCAATCAAAATAAATCAATAAAAAAAAATCAAATCTACACATATTTGGTATCGCCGCGCACAGAATCGCCCGATCTATCAATGAAAAACAGGCATTAACCTGATCGCTAAACGGCGTAGCGAGAAAAAAATTCGAAACGCCAGAATTACGTTTTTTAGGTCGCCGCGACATTGCATTAAAATGCAATAACGGGCGATCAAAAGAACGTATCTGCACCAAAATGCTATAATTAAAAACGTCATCTCGGCACGCAAAAAATAAGCCCTCAACCGACCCCAGATCATGAAAAATGGAGACGCTACAGGTATCGGAAATGGCGCAATTTTTTTTTTTTTTTAGCAAAGTTTGGAATTTTTTTCACCACTTAGATAAAAAATAACCTAGTCATGTTAGGTGTCTATGAACTCGTAGTGACCTGGAGAATCATAATGTCAGGTCAGTTTTAGCATTTAGTGAACCTAGCAAAAAAGCCAAACAAAAAACAAGTGTGTGATTGCACTTTTTTTGCAATTTCACCGCACTTGGAATTTTTTTCCCGTTTTCTAGTACATGACATGCTAAAACCAATGATGTCGTTCAAAAGTACAACTCGTCTCGCAAAAAAATATGCCCTCACATGGCCAAATTGACGGAAAAATAAAAAAGTTATGGCTCTGGGAAGGAGGGGAGGGAAAAACGAACACGGAAAAACGAAAAATCCCAAGGTCATGAAGGGGTTAATCATACTATTGCTTGAATTTTGTAGTTTGCAATAAAATTGTATTGTATTGCAAGTATTAGCCATATTTTAAAGCCGTATCTGAACCTTAGTTTTAAAAACATGTCAAATAAAATTGTCAAATTCTCCTGTATATAATTGTGCAAACATGGACACATCATACCACTAAAAAATACGAGTGAATTTTCCTGGGCCCATCCAGTATGTGGGTTCCAAGGCCTAATGGGGTGCATATGACTATACAGCAGGGCTCTCCTTCCTGCTAATGTATAAAACAAAGGCGTAAGAAGCACAAAATGCATATTGCGAAGAGGATTTTCCTGGGCCCATCCAGTATGTGGGTTCCAAAGCCTAATGGAGTGCATATGACTATACAGCATGGCTCGCCTTCCTGCCAATGTATAAAACAAAGGAGTACGGAGCACAAAATGCATATTGTGACATAGATTTTCCTGGGCCAATCCAGTATGTGGGTTCCAAGGCCTAATGGGGTACATATGACTATGCAGCAGGGCTTGCCTTCCTGCCAATGTATAAAGCAAAGGAGTATGTAGCACAAAATGCATATTGTGAAGTGGATTTTCATGGGCCCATCCAGTATGTGGGTTCCAAGGCCTAATGGGGTGCATATGACTATGCAGCATGGCTCGCCTTCCTGCCAATGTATAAAATAAAGGAGTATGTGTTAGGGCTAGTGGAACACACCGAGTATAGATAGATAGCTACAAGGTGCATTTGCAGCCCATCGTGCAGAGATATCTGCTGCACAGTATCGACGGATAACCTCTGAGCTCACACGTGGGTTAAGCTTCACCCCGTGTGAACTGGAAGCCATCTCTGTTGACTCACAGAGTCGCGCTGCACACAAATCTATTTCCTTAACTTAGGGTTGTGCTTACTCTGGAACTCTTCTGTGCTTACCGCACACATGAAGGAACCAGATGCTAAGCCAAGGCTAATTGCCCCCACTGACGCCAGCTGCCTGCCTGAGTGTACAGTCCCAAAGATATAGCCTCACACCACATATGAATAGAGTGGTATAGTATCCACTGGCATAAGCCAAACACATTTGATACTAGCGCATGGCTGTGTGGCCATGCAAATCTTTTATAGTTGCAGCTCTACAGGATCTTCCTGGTGGACCAAGAAGAGCTGCAACAGGGCCTGAGCGTGTGACCCCCGACCTCCAATAAGAAGTCCTTCCATGGGCATGCTCAGTGCATGAAAAGCAGGATTAATCCCACAAAAAACTTGCTCACCGCTGTCCAGTGCTGGCTACAAGAGCAGAGCCTGGAAAGGCAACAGTAACCATTCGCACAGTATCAGACTGAGCCAGACGCTGGGACCGACGTCTCCGCTTACCAGGTTCCACTGCGGCTGAAGGATAATGGGAAACCGCAGCACACAAGGTTTGAGATTCCCCCTGTGCAGCCACGGGAACTCGACACCTAACATTACCCCCCTTCTAGGGCCCCCTCCTCCTTGAGCCTCGCTATGCTCAAAGGCTGCAATGAGCAGCGGAGCCCGAATGTGCTCCACAGGTTCCCAGGTTCTGTCCTCTGGGCCGTGACCCTTCCAGTCCACTAGATAGTACTTCTTGCCACGTACCACCTTGCACCCCAAGATAGAGTTCACCTCGTACTCATCCGTGGATGAACCCGATGTCCCGGCAGATGACTCTGAAAAGCGGGACATATAGACAGGCTTTAAGAGGGAAACGTGAAAGGTGTCAGTGATACCAAGGCGTGGAGGAATAGCCAAACAGTAGACCATAGGGTTAACCTGTTCCAGTACCTTGAAAGGACCAATGTAGCGAGGGGCAAACTTAGTGGACTCAACTCGCAGCCTGATGTTAACTAAGCCTGATGCCAAACTAAGTCCTCATTCTCTCCTTGGAGGCCTGAATGGCATCCTGTGTGCGGTCCCAAATGTCATGTGCCTGCACTGCCCAGTATGCCACCCTGGAATCAGTGGATGACACGGGCTGTTGTGAATTCTGCTCTTGGGTTCCCTCCAGTGGTGGTAGGTGGGAATGCAGTTGTCTCTGAGTCACAGTCCTGGCCAGGTGTATCTGCTAATTGCTGTTCTGACTGGGATATTTAAGTGTGCAGGATTCATTAGCCCTTGCCAGTTGTCAATGTTTCTTTGGAAGTATTGGATCTCTGCCTGGCCTCACCTGCTTAGCCGCCAGTTCAGCAAAGATAAGTGTCTGTTTCTTTTTCTGAAGCACAATTGCTTTGTGCTTATTTTCAGTGCTGATCTTTTGTTTCTATTTGTCCAGCTTAGACTGTGTCAGTTGTTTTTCTCAGTCTGGTTGGATTCTCTCGAGTTGCAGTTATACTCTCCACATAGGTGGTGGAGTTTTGTATTTTCTGCTGTGGATATTTTTGTAGTATTTTTATGCTGACCACTTAGTATCCTGTCCTGTCCTTTTCTATTTAGCTAGAAGTGGCCTCCTTTTGCTAAGCCTGTTTTCTGCCTGCGTGTGTCTTTTCCTCTCCAACTCACAGTCATTATTTGTGGGGGGCTGCCTATCCTTTGGGGGTCTACTCTGAGGCAAGATAGTTTTCCTATTTCCATCTTTAGGGGTATTTAGTTCTCCGGCTGTGTCGATGTGTCTAGGTTTTGTTAGGCACACCCCACGGCTACTTCTAGTTGCTTTGTTAAGATCAGGGTTTGCGGTCCGTATAGTTACCACCTACTCCAGAGAAAGTTTTCATGCTGCTCCAAGGCCACCTGATCATAACAACAGGCATGGGCACAGGGACACGCGGATGCTGGCCATAATTAAGGAGAAATGGCATCTGCCCAGTGGAGTCGGCTACGGCGTTGTTCAAAGCAAATTCCGCCCAAGGTAGCAAAGATGCCCAGTCATCCTGCCTAGCAGAGACAAAATGTTGCAGGTATGTCACCAGTGTCTGACTGGCCCTCTCTACTGACCCATTCGTCTTGGGATGGCATGCTGAAGAACGATTCAGCTCAATGCTGAGTAAACGACACAGCTCTCTCTCTGGTGGAAGCGGCACCAAGTGCACCATTTTAGAAAAATGATCAGTGACTACCCAGATAACGGTGCAGCTATGAGACTGAGGTAAGCCCACTACGAAGTCCATCCCAACCCTCTCCCAGGGCCTGTCTGCCACCGGCAGGGGGTAAAGTAGCCCAGCAGGCCATTGCCGAGGAGATTGATTCTTGGCGCAGGGGACACACCGGAATATAATCACCGATGTCACGAGCCATATGCGGTCACCAGTATGTCCTCGCCAGAAGCTCAAATGTCCTCTTGGTCCCAAAATGACCACCCACACTGGACGAATGAGCCCAAGAGAGAACCTTTGGTCGCAAATGTGATGGTACAAAAGTCTTGCCCAGGGGCACAGTCTCGATTGAAACCCGAGTCACGGTTCTCAGGCCCTCAGAAGGGACAATAAGCTGAGGCTCCTTCTCCTCTGATGACGATGACACTGCGGAGCGGGAGAGAGCGTCGGCATGAATGTTCTCCTGGAGAGAAAATGGAGGGTGAAATGGAACCGGGAGAAGAACAGGGACCATCTGGCCTGACGATGAATTAGCTGCTGGGCTTCCTGTAAGTACACCAAATTTTTGTGGTCTGTAAAAACCTGGAAGGGAAAGCGAGCCCTCTCCAGGAGGTGTCTCCACTCTGAGAAAGCCAACTTTATAGCTAGCAACTCCCTGACCCCGATGGAATAATTCCTCTCCGCTGGTGAGAAGTAGGGTTGAGCGAAATGGATTGGACAAATTCAAAAATCGCCGACTTTCGGCAAAGTCGGGTTTCATGAAACCCGACCTGATCCTAGTGTGGGATCAGCCTTGAGGTCGCCAATCTGCACGCAAAGGTCGCGTTTCATATGACGCTTTCAGCGCCATTTTTCAGCCAATGAAGGAGGATGCAGAGTGTGGGCAGCGTGATGACATAGGTCTCGGTCCCCACCATCTTAGAGAAGGGCATGACAGTGATTGGCATGCTTTCCGTGGTGTCACAGGGGCTATAAAGGGGTGTGCATGCCGAGCGCCATCTTACTTCTACCGATCTGAGCATAAGGAGAGGTTGCTGCAGCTTCATCAGAAGAAGGGATATAGTTAGGAAGGGAAGATTAACCCCCAAACTGCTTGTGCTGTAGCGATTTCGACTGTCCAACACCACCATTTTTTTGCAGGGACAATGGAGGCTATATTTTTGTGCATCAGCTCTGTAGCTTATTAGGCTGCCTTATAAGGCTCCCTGATAGCTGCATTGCTGTTTACACTCTGCTGTGCAAACCAACTGCTTTTTTAAAAGCAAAAATCCTGTTGTGTGCAGCAGTCCTTTTTATTGCTGCCATACTTGTCCTGAGATCATTGTAGGGAGTTTTAAATTGTACTACAGTCCTTGTATTTTTTTCATATATCTTCCAGCCACTTTCTGCCACTTACCTTGTGTTGTTTTATACACTGGACCTGAGTTTTGGTTCAGTCTCCCCCCAATAAAGTGAGATTTAAATTCTCACAAAGTGGATATACTTCAGTCCTGTTAGTTTGTCGTATGTCAGCCAGCCACTTTCTGCCACTTAGATTGCGTTGTTTTATACACTGGGCCTGAGTTTTGGTTCAGTCTCCCCCCAAAAAAGGGAGATTCAAATTCTCACAAAGTGGATATACTTCAGTCCTGTTAGTTTGTCGTATATCAGCCAGCCACTTTCTGCCACTTACATTGCGTTGTTATATACACTGGGCCTGAGTTTTGGTTCAGTCTCCCCCCAAAAAAGTGAGATTCAAATTCTCACAAAGTGGATATACTTCAGTCCTGTTAGTTTGTCGTATATCAGCCAGCCACTTTCTGACACTTACATTATGTTGTTTTATGCACTGGGCCTGAGTTTTGGTTCAGTCTCCCCAAAAAAAGGGAGATTTACATTCTCAACAAGTTTATATACACCTTCTACCTTGTTTTACAGTACCATATAACGGTTGTTATTTTGGTTAGATTTTCCAAAAAATGAGGAAGTCTGGTGGAAGAGCCCATGGGCGATGGTTGCCAGCTGGTACTGATGGTGGTGGTGGTGCATCTGGTGGTAGTGGCAACAAGCACAAAAGCACCTAAGGGTGCGAACTCTTCATTAAGCCTTCATTAAAATGAACCAATCATGGATTTCAAATTATTTTGCCCCACCTTCCCCTGCTGACACATAGCTTGCCTGAAAAATGTCTTGCTTTTGGCCTCCTTTTACTGTCTTCTCCAATTCCTCCATTTGCAGCTGCTGAATGTCCACCATAGGCCATTTTTATACCTCCCCAAATGGGCTGACTCCCCCCACAGGGCCGTGGTCACCACCTGGCACAAGCACCCGTGCGAGTGCCGTTTGCCTGGACAGGTGGGTGGGCCCACTCTTGGGCAACGGCACTGGCACAGGGTCCCTCATAGTACAATGAAGTGTCTCTGACGGTGGTGGTGCACAACCAACGTCAGACACACCATCATAATATGAGGGGCCCTGTGCTAGTACCGCCGCCCACAAGAGAGTGTTCCCACCAGCTCGAACAGTGCTCTACCACTTGCAATACTTACCTCTCCCTGCTCCACCATTGTGTAGTCTGTGCTGTTAAATCTTTCAATGGCACTGCCAATACAAATTTGTTGAAATGATAGATGATAGTTAAAATATACAGGGGCCCTGGCCTCCATTTAGACCAGTTAATAATTTTCCCCTACTACCACTGTCTGCTACTCAGCAGAGGAGCCTACCCCTGTACCTAACTATGCCACCTGTTTATTTATGAACAATTTTTTGGCAGACATTTAGCCCACTTTATTATTTGGGCCTACTAACTGTGTCTGCTACTCATTACAATTTTCCGACACTGAGCAAAGCAATGTCGCCTGTTTATTTATAAATAATTTTTTGGCAGACATTTAGCCCACTTTATTATTTGAGCCTACTAACTGTGTCTGCCACTCATAACAGTTTTCCTCCACTGTACAAAGAAATGCCGCCTGTTTAGTCTTGTTACCAATTTTGAACTGCATTTAGCCTACTTTATTATTTGGGCCTACTAACTGTGTCTGCCACTCATTACAATTTTCCTCCACTGAACAAAGCAATGCCGCCTGTTTAGTCTTGTTACCAATTTTGAAATGCATTTAGCCTACTTTATTATTTGGGCCTATATCTGTGTTTCCTCCTCATCATACCCATTGCCCTGCCACTGCTAGATGAGTCTGATGGTACATTGACCCAGACCACTACATTCCCTTTGCACTCTACACAGCCAGAATCTGACACTGCTGAAAGTCAGGTTCCCCTTCCCGCATACTATACCACTTTACATGGGGACAAAGAGGAAGGTGCAGATGAAAGTGCAGGTTCCTTCATCAGGTGGGGGGGCATACTCGTTGGCGACGTCACTCGCACAGGGCTCCTCATAGTACATAAAAGTGTCTCTGCCAGTGGGAGGCGCCACCCGCTGTCAAACACACCACCATTAGTGTTGAGCATTCCGATACCGCAAGTATTGGGTATCGGCCGATACTTGCGGTATCGGAATTCCAATACCGAGATCCGATACTTTTGTGGTATCGGGTATCGGTATCGGATCAATAGGGATGTGTAAAATAAAGAATTAAAATAAAAAATATTGATATGCTCACCTCTCCAGCGGCCCCTGGACATCACGCTGGTAACCGGCCGGCTTCTTTGTTTAAAATGAGCGCGTTTAGGACCTGCGAATGACATCGCGGCTTCTGATTGGTCGCGTGCCGCTCATGTGACCGCCACGCGACCAATCAGAAGCCGCGACGTCATTCTCATTGACTAAACTCCTAATTCTAGGAATTAAGGACCTGCGAATGATGTCACGGCTTCTGATTGGTCGCGTGCCACTCATGTGACCACCACGCGACCAATCAGAAGCCGCGACGTCATTCTCATTGACTAAACTCCTAATTCTAGGAATTAACGATCTGCGAATGATGTCACGGCTTCTGATTGGTCGCGTGGTGGTCACATGAGTGGCACGCGACCAATCAGAAGCCGCGACGTCATTCGCAGGTCCTAAACGCGCTCATTTTAAACAAAGAAGCCGGCCGGTTACCAGCGTGATGTCCAGGGGCCGCCGGAGAGGTGAGCATATCAATATTTTTTATTTTAATTCTTTATTTTACACCTCACTATGGATCCCAGGGCCTGAAGGAGAGTTTCCTCTCCTTCAGACCCTGGGAACCATCAGGATACATTCCGATACTTGATGTCCCATTGACTTGTATTGGTATTGGATATCGGTATCGGCGATATCCGATATTTTTCGGGTATTGGCCGATACTATCTGATACCGATACCTTCAAGTATCGGACGGTATCGCTCAACACTAACCACCATACTATGAGGAGCTCTGTGCCAGTGCCAACGAGTGGGCCCCCCCGCTTGCTCAGGATCACAGCACTTGTAAAGTTGAAATACTTACCTCTCCCTGCTCCACCACAGTGACGTATTCCGCATTTTCTGGGCCCATGAAAATATTGAGCCAGCCCTACCCCCCACAACTTTAGCCAAATGACCCCTAGTTTTCAATGCATAACTATTATTATACAGTAAATTAAGATTAACAAGCTTAAGTAATAAGAATTGATGTTTTTGGCATTAAAATGGGTACAGTAGGTGATTTCCTGGCCTCCACTCACCACTGACTTTGATTTCCCATTGATTTGCATTGGGTTTCGTGTTTCAGTCAGCCCCCGACTTTTCGCAATAATCGGCCGATTTCACACGACCCGACTATTGACAAAGTCGGGTTTCGCAAAACATGACTTGATCCGAAAAAAGTAAAAGTCGCTCAAGTCTAGCGAGAAAGGATTTGGAGACCTCTGACCACAATTTGCTCCCTTCTTGGCGAGGGCAACCAAGGGAGCTACCAAAGTTGAGAAGTGAGGAATGAACTGGCGATAGTAATTAATGAACCCCATAAAGCGCTGCACCGCTTTAAGGGAATGAGGTTCTTGCCAGTCCATCACTGCCTGTAGCTTGGCAGGATCCATAGCCAATCCCTGGGCAGAGATGATATAGCCAAGGAAAGGCATGGACTCCTGCTCAAACACACACTTCTCCAACTTGGCATAGAGGGAGATTGCCCATAAGAGTTTGAAGACTTTGCAAACATCTCTCCAGTGGGAGTCAATATCTGGAGAGTAGATGAGAATATCACCACGACCGAGGTGGTGAGCATATCCCGGAAGATGTCGTTCACAAAGTCTTGGAAAATGGCTGGGGCATTACAGAGCCCGAAGGACATCACCAGATATTCATAGTGCCCATACATGGTGTTAAAAGCAGTCTTCCATTCGTCCCCCTCACAGATGCGAATCAGGTTGTAAGTACCCCGCAGATCTAATTTAGTAAATACCCTGTTAGGTCTCGAGTTCCCGCTTCTGCACAGGGGGAATCTCGAGCCATCTCCGCTGCGGTCTCCCATTCTTATCCAGCCGCAGTGGAGTCTGCTCAGCAGGGACGTCGGTCCCAGCATCTTGCTCAGTCTCACTCTGTACAGAGAGTTACTGCTGCTTCTTCAGCTTCTGCCATTAAAGCCAGTGCTGGTCAGCAGCGAGCGGACTTCTCTGGGACTAAGTCCTTGTCTGCACACACTGAGCATGCCCAGGGCAAGATCTCCCATTGGAGATCGAGGGTCATGTGCTCAGGCCCTGCAGCACATTCCATTGGTCCTCTTGGCAGGTCTTGGAAGGGCAAAGTTTCTGTGGCCACTTCCTGTGCTGCAACTATATAAACTGCGCATGACCGCACGGCCATGCGCTAGTGTACATTTGCATATGTGTGTTTGTTGTGAGTGCAAGTCGTCCTTGGATACCCCTTCCCTATTGAATGTCTGTTCGCGGAAGGTGTATGGTTGCTATCTAGCACCCGACTTATCCTACAGCACGAATCACACATTACAGCGTCCAGTTGCTGTGACCGCCAGTACGGCGCCGTGCACTTCCTCTGTGCTTTCCTTACCCAAGCCTGGGTGGTTAGTGGCGTTCGTCAGTGCGGCACCGCATGCACTCTTGTGCCCTAATATTGTTATTCAGCTTCCTTACACACCCAGTTGCAGTGCTGTGCCAGCAAGGGTCTAATCGGACTTCAATCCTAGTTGGGGTTGAGTTCGCTGACTACTTGCTCGCGCTCTATGTGCGGTACCGCAATCCTGTGACGCAACAGGATCGCTTCCTTCACGCTGGGTGAAGTTTAACCCACGTGTGTATACTTATGAGTACCGCCATATAGTCCGTCATTACTTGGCAGCAGGTTCCATCTCTGCACGGTGGACCCCGGGCTGCGAACGCACCATACTCTATCTGTCTTTGTATTTGGTGCGTTCCGCTAGCCCTAACATTACACTAGCGCCAGGGTCTGGCTAGTAATGACGGACAAACAGCAATCCTTGCGGTATATCCAGCAGCTGGAGGGTAGGTTGGCGGCTCTTGAGAGCGCAACCTCAGCTGTGGATGTTACTGCAGTTGCTGTACAGGCTGCTAGCGTGGCTGCAGCAACCCTGTCCATTGCCACCCCTGCTCCGACATTTTCTCGCCTCCTGCTGCCAGAAAAATTTTCTGGTGATAGCAAATTCTGTAGGGGATTTGTGAGTCAGTGCTCTATTCACCTCGAGCTCCTGGCTGCACGTTTTCCCACAGAGCGGGCTAAGGTGGGATTTATAGTGTCTCTCTTGTCGGACAGGGCGTTGGAATGGGCTACGCCGCTGTGGGAGCGTGGCGATCATGTGGTGCAGAGTGCTCCTCTGTTTCTGAGCACTCTGAAACAGGTCTTTTTAGAACCTCAAGTCACCCATGATACTGCGCTCCAACTGCTGGCATTAACTCAGGGTGAGTCCTTGGTTAGTCAGTTTTCCGTCCAATTCCGCACTTTAGCTTCTGAGCTGGATTAGTCGGATAAAGCTCTTATCCCCATATTTTGGAGGGGCCTGGCTGACCACGTTAAGGACGCTCTGGCCACTAGGGAGATTCCTGCCACACTGGAGGAGTTAATAACTGTCTCCACTCGAATTGACCTCCGTTTTAACGAGCAGAGGTTAGAGCGAGCCCAGTGTAGGCAGAGGTTTCGGCTGGCTCCTACCTTCGCCAAACTTCTGGAATCTCCGGTCCTGGTTCCTGAGTCACATGAGGCCAGGGAAGTGTCACAAGCGGGATCTAAGTCCCGGATCGCTTGTGCACTCAAGGTCTGTCATGTTTGCCAGCAGTCAGGACATCTAGCCACCAGATGTCCTCAGCGGTCGAGGAAACGTCAGCGTCTAGTGGTAGTAGGTGGAGGTACACTAGACACGGCGACGTTTGCCTCTAAATTGTCCTTTAAGGGGACAATTACTATAGGCTCATTCTCCCACTCGGTAGAGCTCTGCGTGGATTCTGGGGCGGAGGGCAATTTTATGTCTTCTGCCTTCTCCCAACGTCACGCAATACCCCTGGTTATGCTAGCTCAACCAGTAACAGTACGAGTGGTGAATGGGTCGACACTGCCCTCACAGATTACACACCAGACCATCCCTTTTACTCTGTCCATGTCGCCATCTCATCAGGAGATTATATCTCTGCTCGTCATTCCTGAGGGAATTGATGAGGTCCTGTTGGGAATACCTTGGCTACGGTACCACTCTCCTCATATTGAGTGGTCCTCTGGCAGAATCCTGGGATGGGGCAAATCTTGTGGAGGTAGGTGTCAGAGGGAGTGCGTTCAGGTTGCTACTACAGAGGTACCCGCAGATCTTTCCTCTCTCCCCAAGCAGTATTGGTCTTATGCAGACGTGTTCTCCAAAAAGGCGGCGGAGATCCTTCCGCCCCATCGCCCCTATGACTGTCCTATTGATCTCTTGCCTGGTGCTGAGCCTCCCCGGGGTCGAGTCTATCCGTTATCTCTCCCGGAGACGGAGGCAATGTCACAGTACATCCAGGAAAATCTGGCAAGAGGATTCATTAGGAAGTCAGTGTCGCCTGCTGGGGCAGGGTTCTTCTTCGTGCAGAAGAAGAATGGGGAATTGCGTCCATGCATAGACTACAGGGGTCTTAATGCCATCACCGTTAAAAATAAGTATCCTTTGACCTTGATATCTGAGCTCTTCGATAGGCTTCGGGGAGCAAGGGTATTTACTAAACTAGATCTGCGGGGTGCTTACAACCTGATTCGCATCCGTGAGGGGGACGAATGGAAGACGGCTTTGAACACCAGGGATGGGCACTATGAATATCTGGTGATGCCCTTCGGGCTCTGTAATGCCCCAGCCATTTTCCAAGACTTTGTGAACGATATCTTCCGGGATATGCTTTCCACCTCGGTCGTAGTCTATCTGGATGATATTCTCATCTACTCTCCAGATATTGACTCCCACCGGAGAGATGTTTGCAAAGTCTTCGACCTCCTACGGGCAAACTCCCTCTATGCCAAGTTGGAGAAGTGTATGTTTGAGCAGGAGTCCTTACCTTTCCTAGGCTACATCATCTCTGCCCAGGGATTGGCTATGGATCCTGCCAAACTACAGGCTGTGATGGACTGGCAGGAACCCCATTCTCTTAAAGTGGTGCAGCGCTTTATGGGGTTCATTAATTATTATAGCCAGTTCATTCCGCACTTCTCAACTTTGGTAGCTCCCTTGGTTGCCCTCACCAAGAAGGGGGCGAATCCCAAATTGTGGTCTGAAGAGGTCTCCAAGGCCTTTAACTCTATAAAGTCACACTTCGCTAGCGCTCCCATCCTACATCGCCCCGATGTTGATAAGCCATTTATCATGGAGGTGGATGCCTCTTCTGTTGGTGCTGGAGCAGTCCTCTTCCAAAAGGATGCTCAAGGTCGGAAGCATCCTTGCTTCTTTTTCTCCAAGACCTTCTCACCAGCAGAGAGGAATTATTCCATCGGGGACAGGGAGTTGCTAGCCATGAAGTTGGCTTTCTCGGAGTGGAGACATCTCTTGGAGGGAGCACGTTTTCCCTTCCAAGTCTTCACAGACCATAAAAATTTGGTGTACCTGCAGACAGCCCAGCGGTTGAATTCTCGCCAGGCCAGATGGTCCTTATTCTTCTCCCGGTTTCATTTCACCCTCCATTTTCTTTCTGGGGAGAAGAACATTCGGGCTGACGCTCTCTCTCGCTCCGTTGTGTCATCTGCGGAGGAGGAGGAGGAGCCTCGGCTTATTGTCCCCACCGAGAGCTTGAGAACTGTAGCCCCGGTTTCGCTAGAGTCTGTGCCTCCGGGCAAGACTTTTGTACCATCCAGTTTGCGACCGGAGGTTCTCTCTTGGGCACACTCGTCCAGGGTGGGTGGACATTTTGGTACCAAAAGGACATCTGAGTTACTGGCGAGGACATACTGGTGGCCGCATATGGCTCGTGATGTCGCAGAGTATGTTCGGGCGTGTGTCTCTTGCGCCAAGAACAAAACTCCTCGGCAACGGCCAGCTGGTTTGCTTTATCCTCCGCCGGTGGCGGACAGGCCCTGGCAGATGGTCGGGATGGACTTTGTGGTGGGCTTACCCAAGTCTCGTAACTGCACCATTATCTGGGTGATCACCGACCATTTTTCCAAAATGGTGCACTTGGTGCCTCTTCCACGGCTACCTTCTGCACGGGCGTTGGCTGTCTTGTTCGTCAAGCATTTCTTTCGCCTACACGGTATGCCAGACAAAATTGTTAGTGACCGGGGTCCCCAGTTTGCGTCTCGATTCTGGAGAGAGCTTTGTCGTCTACTCAGTATTGAATTGAATCTCTCTTCGGCATATCATCCCGAGACGAATGGGTTGGTAGAGAGGGCCAACCAGACCTTGGTCACATATTTACGACATTTTGTTTCTGCCAGGCAGGATGACTGGGCATCCTTGCTACCGTGGGCAGAGTTTGCACTTAACAATGCCGTAGCCGACTCCACCGGTCAGACTCCATTCCTCCTAAATTACGGCCAGCATCCGCGTGTTCCTGTGCCCATGCCTGTGTCTTCTGCTGACTCCAGGGTGGCAGACTGGGCTGTGGAGGCACGGGACATTTGGGACCGCACGCAGGATGCCATTCGGGCCTCCAAGGAGAGAATGAGCTCCGACCTTTGCTCCTGGCGACTTGGTGTGGCTCTCCGCCCGTAACATCAGGCTGCGAGTTGAGTCCACTAAGTTTGCTCCTCGCTACTTGGGTCCCTTCAAGGTTCTCGAACAGGTTAATCCTGTGGTCTACCGTTTGGCTCTTCCTCCACGCTTGGGTATCACCGACACCTTTCATGTGTCCCTCTTGAAACCCGTATACATGTCCCGGTTTTCCGAGTCATGTGCCGGGACATCGGGTTCGTCTACGGACGATTACGAGGTGAACGCTATTTTGGGGTGCAAGGTGGTACGCGGCAAAAAGTTCTATCTGGTGGATTGGAAGGGTTATGGCCCAGAGGACAGGTCATGGGAGCCTGCTGAAAACATTCGGGCCCCACAGCTCATTGCTGCCTTCGAGCGTAGCGAGGCCCAAGGGGCGGGGGCCCTAGGAGGGGGGGTAATGTTAGGTCTCAAGTTCCCGCTTCTGCACAGGGGGAATCTCGAGCCATCTCCGCTGCGGTCTCCCATTCTTATCCAGCCCCAGTGGAGTCTGCTCAGCAGGGACGTCGGTCCCAGCGTCTTGCTCAGTCTCACTCTGTACAGAGAGTTACTGCTGCTTCTTCAGCTTCTGCCATTAAAGCCAGTGCTGGTCAGCAGCGAGCGGACTTCTCTGGGACTAAGTCCTTGTCTGCACACACTGAGCATGCCCAGGGCAAGATCTCCCATTGGAGATCGAGGGTCATGTGCTCAGGCCCTGCAGCACATTCCATTGGTCCTCTTGGCAGGTCTTGGAAGGGCAAAGTTTCTGTGGCCACTTCCTGTGCTGCAACTATATAAACTGCGCATGACCGCACGACCATGCGCTAGTGTACATTTGCATATGTGTGTTTGTTGTGAGTGCAAGTCGTCCTTGGATACCCCTTCCCTATTGAATGTCTGTTCGCGGAAGGTGTATGGTTGCTATCTAGCGCCCGACTTATCCTACAGCATGAATCACACATTACAGCGTCCAGTTGCTGTGACCGCCAGTACGGCGCCGTGCACTTCCTCTGTGCTTTCCTTACCCAAGCCTGGGTGGTTAGTGGCGTTCGTCAGTGCGGCACCGCATGCACTCTTGTGCCCTAATATTGTTATTCAGCTTCCTTACACACCCAGTTGCGGTGTTGTGCCAGCAAGGGTCTAATCGGACTTCAATCCTAGTTGGGGTTGACTTCGCTGACTACTTGCTCGCGCTCTATGTGCGGTACCGCGATCCTGTGACGCAACAGGATCGCTTCCTTCACGCTGGGTGAAGTTTAACCCACGTGTGTATACTTATGAGTACCGCCATATAGTCCGTCATTACTTGGCAGCAGGTTCCATCTCTGCACGGTGGACCCCGGGCTGCGAACGCACCATACTCTATCTGTCTTTGTATTTGGTGCGTTCCGCTAGCCCTAACATACCCTTGCTCCCTGTAGCCTATCAAAGAGCTCAGATATCAGGGGTAGTGGGTACCTATTCTTAACGGTGATGGCGTTAAGACCCCTGTAGTCTTTGCATGGACGTAGTTCTCCACTCTTCTTCTGCATGAAGAAGAACCCAGCCCCAGCAGGTGACACTGACTTCCTAATGAATCCTCTTGCCAGATTCTCTCAGATATACTGGGACATTGCCTCCATCTCCGGAAGAGATAACAGATAGACTCGACCCCGGGGAGGCTCTGCACCAGGCAAGAGGTCAATAAGACAGTCATAGGGGCGGTGAGGTGGAAGGGTCTCCGCATCCCTTTTGGAGAACACGTCCGCGTAGGGCCAACAGTGCTTGGGGAGAGAGGAAAGATCCGTGGGTACCTCAGTTGTAGCAACCTGAATGCACTCGCTCTGACATCTACCCTCACAGGATTTACTCCATCCCAGAATTCTCACAGAGGACCACTCTATATGAGGAGAGTGGTAGCATAGCCATGGTATCCAAAACAAGACATCATCAATTCCCTCAGGAATGACTAGTAGGGAAATAATCTCCTGATGAGATGGAGACATGGAAAGAGTGAATGGAATGGTTTTGTGTGCAATCTGTTAGGGTAGTGTCAACCCATTTACAACTCGAACAGTCACAGGTTTGGCGAGCATCACCAGGGGTATTGCGGGTCGTTGGGTGAAAGCAGATGACATAAAATTGCCCTCCGTCCTGGAGTCCACGTAAAGTTCTACTATAAGAGTAGATGGGCCTATGGTAATTGTCTCCTTGAAGGACAGTTTGAAGGAAAACGTTGCCATGTCTAGTGTACCTCCTCCGACTACCACTAGACGCTGACGTTTTCCCGACCGCTGAGAACACCTGGCGGCAAGATGTCCTGACTGCCGGCAAACATGACAGACCTTAAGTGCACGGGCAGTCCGAGACTTAGATCCCGCTCATGACACCTCCATGGCCTCATGTGACTCGGACGCCTGGACCGAAGATTCCAGAGGTTTGATGAAGGTGGGAGCCAGCTGAAACCTCTGCCTACACTGGGCTTGCTCCAAACTTCACTCGTTAAAACAAAGGTCGATGAGAGTTGATACTGCTATGAGCTCCTCCAGTGTGGCGGGAATCTCCCTAGTGGCTAAAGAATCCTTTACATGGTCAGCAAGCCCCCTCCAAACTACTGGGATGAGGGCTTTATCCTGCCACTCCAGCTTGGATGCTAAAGTCCGAAAGTTGACAGCAAAATGGCTGACCATGGCGAACACTGAGTCAATGCCAGCAGTTGGAGCACCGTATCATGGGTGACTCGAGGTCCTTAAAAGACCTGTTTCAGAGTGCTCAAAAACCGAGAAGCACTCTGCACCAAATGTTTGTCTCACTCCCACAGCGGCATAGCCCACTCCAATGCCCTGTCTGACATAAGAGAAATAATGCATCTCACCTTTGCCTGCTCTGTAGAAAATGTGCAGCCAGGAGCTTCAGGTGTATATCTCTGGCAGCAGAAGGTGGGATAAGGTCGGAACAGGGGTGGCAGTGGTTAAAGTTGCTACAGCCATGCTAGCAGCCTGAACAGCTATTGCGGTAACATCCACAGCTGAGGTTGCACGCTCGAGAACCGCCAACCTGCCCTCCAGCTGCTGGAAGTACCCCTGCAATCTCTGTTTGTCTACCATTACTTAGCCAGACAGTGGTGCTAGTATACTGTTAGGGCTAGCGGAACGCACCGAGTATAGATAGGTAGCTACAAGGTGTGTTCACAGCTCAGGGTCCACCGTGTTAAGATATCTGCTGCAAAGTACCAGCGGATAACCTCTGAGCTCACACGTGGGTTAAACTTCACCCCGTGTGAACTGGAGCGATCTCTGTTGATTCACAGAGTCGCGCTGTACACAAAACTATTACCCTAACTAAGGGCTGTGCTTGCTCGGGAGCTCTTCTGTGCTAACCGCACACATGAAGGAACCAGATGCTACGCCAAGGCTAATTGTCCCCACTGATGCTAGCTGCCTGCCTGAGTGTACAGTCCCAAAGCTACAGCCTCACACCACATATGAATAGATTGGTATAGTATCCACTGGCATAAGCCAAACACATTTGATACTAGCGCATGGCCGTGCGTGCGGCCATGTAAACCTTTTAAAGTTGCAGCTCTACATATAGGACCTTCCTGGTGGACAAAAAGGAGTTGCAACAGGGCCTGAGCGTGTGACCTCCGACCTCCAATGAGAGGTCCTCCCGTGGGCATGCTCAGTGCAAGAAAAGCAGGACTTAGTCCCTGAAAAGCTTGCGCGCCGCTGACCAGTGCTGGCTACAAGGGTAGACCCTGGAAAAGCAACAGTAACCATTCGCACAGTATCAGGCTGAGCCAGACGCTGGGACCGACATCTCTGCTGAGCGGGTTCCACTGTGGCTGGAGGAGAATGGGAGACCACAGCAGACATGGTTCGAGATTCCCCCTGTGCAGCAACGGGAACTTGACACCTAACAGTATGGAGCAAAAAATGCATATTGTGAAGTGGATTTTCCTGGGCTCATCCAATATGTGGGTTGCAAGACCTTATGGGGTGCATATGACTGACTATGCAGCAGGGCTGGCCTTGCCGCCAATGTTTAAAACATAGTACGGAGTACAAAATGCATATTGTGAATTGGATTTTCATGGGCCCATCCACTATGTGGGTTCAAAGGCTTATTGGGGTGCATATGAATTGGTAGCAGGGCAGGCCTTGAATTCAATGCAACACTTTTTCAGGAGTCCCCCCTGGACATCTTATGATAGGGGTATTGTGGTGCATCGCAATTCTTGGCAGCCCATCCTCCCAAGGCATAGGCTACAACAGCTTAGGAGACCCACTTTTTCATAATGGCCCTTTAAGAAGATTAATGCCGCCTGATGCACCAGTAAAAATAGGCTCTGTGACTTTAAGAGTCCCTCCTTCGTAAATGAAACAAGATGGGTCTGCTTATGTGTCACACACCACATGGCCAGCTAGGGTTGTTAAATGTTACAATGACATTTCCCAGTGAATGCATTTTTAGTGGTTGAAAGCAATGTTAAAGTTGAAAAACGCTTCAAAAATGCAGCGTCTGAACTAAGCCTAAGTGGGAGAGGAAATTTTCGGTCTGGGGTTAAATATTTGGCCTTACAGGAAAGTCATGAACCTGCAAAGGATTTACCTTGACATATTTCCAAGTAAAACCTGTTTTGGTTTCTCTTTCATGTGCTTTTTGTGGCACCGGGAAAAATTGCATGAATCTCAGAAAAAAATGATTAAAGCTGTGAACTAGGAGACAGGAATGCTTCAAGGGGCAATCCCCATTAGGTTCCTGTGTCATTTGAGCAGTGTTTCCATCTTTTTCAGACGTTTTTAGACCTTAAAAGGACCCCCGGGGGGATCGCGGTAAAAATACTCGGGTCTCCCATAGACTTACATTGGGCTCGTTGTTCTGGCCGAGTACCCGAATATTTCAATTTGCTCGACCTGAACAACGAGCACCAGAGCATCTTAGTGCTCGCCCATCACTAATAGTAATGCTGAAAACATCATCTTGTCCCACAAAAACAAGCTACCATACAGCTCCAGTAGCTGAAAAATAAAAATGTTATAGCTCTCAGAATAAAGTGATGCAAAATTAATTATTTTTTCTATAAAATAATTTTTAAGGGGAAAAAGCACCTAAACATAAAAAGCTATATAAATTGGGTATCGCTGTAATTTTACTGACCCAAAGAATAAAGCTTACCAATTTTACCACACGTGGAATGGTATAAAAAGAATCCCCAATTCCTGAATGGCTGGTTTTTGTTCATTCTGTCTCTCAAAAATCAAAATAGAAAGCAATCAAAAAATCTGATATGCCCGCAAACGGTACCAATAAAAACATCAGCTCGTTCTGCAAAAGACAAGACTTCACATGACTCTGTCAGCCAAAATATGGAAAAATCACAGCTGTCTAAATATTGTGATGCAAAAACTAGTTTTCACAATAAAAACCGTCTTTTAGTGTGTGACAGCAGCCAAACATAAAAACACAATATATGTGGTATCGTTATAATCATACGGACCCAAAGAATAAAGTTGTCTAATCACTGATACCGCAGGTGGAACCGTGTAAAAAATAAATAAAACCAATTCTTCACATGCTGTGGATTTTTTCATTCTGCCTCCCAAGGATCGCAGTAAGGTTGGTGCACATTTATCCTGTGCTTTACGCTGTGCGCTTACATTGGTATTTTGGTGTAAATCTCTGAAATACATAATTCAGACAGAATCACCAGTGGAATATTCCCTATAATAAGGTAGATGGGGGCACAGGATGCCATAGGACCTGTGATCTGGCGGTGTCTGTCTTTTTTGGATTTCATAAAAGTGTCTTCAGCCACAGTTTTGTGCACTTCTAAAAAGGCCAATGCTGAACAGAGGCCAGACATAGTCTCATTATATTGAATGGATCCATTGGGGGTTTAATCTGTCACGTCACTCAGAGATTTAGATGGAAACTCCAATGTTAGTGCTCAGTATAGAGTGCCAGATAAATGTGATACCAAATGTTGTGTAGAATGTTACCAATAAAAACTTCAACTAAATCCACCAAAAGTCCCACTCATGTCTATCATCTATTAATGAAAATATAGTGAGCTTCCACATTACTGGTAGCACAAAGGCTCTGGAAAAGCAAAATGGCTCCTCTCTCCCCAAAAGAAATTCAGCAAATTATCCTCTCCCAAATCCAAATGCCCCCCCTTTTTGAGCCCCACAGTGTTCCTAAACCACATTTAGCACCCACGTGTTTGGCATTTCTGTATTGATGAAAGCCAGCCTAATTTACATGTGCATGTCTCTAGAAGCACGGGCTGGGTATAACGTGCTGTTGACTGAAACATACAGGTCGCTACAGCGTACTGGTCACTACAACGGCACTTTGTAATTTTCACTCAGCATTATCCACTGCTGCTTGTTTCTAGAAAACACCCATGGAGTCAAAATTGTCACTACATCTGTAGATAAATTCACAAAGGGTTATAATTTCCAAAATGGGGTCACTTGAGTGGGGATTCCACTGTTTAGTCACATCTGGGGCTTTCCAAACATGACATGGCGCCTGCTAATTTTACATTCAAAAAGTGAAATGGCGCTCCTTCCTGTCAGAGCCCTGCCATGTGACCAAACAGTGGTTTCCCCCACATATATGGTATTGGCATGTTCAGGAGAAATTGCACAACAATTTTTTTCCTATTGCCTTTGCAAAACTAAAAAAAATTAGGTCTGAAGGAAAATTTCTGTGAATGAAAATTAAATGTTTATTTTTTCTTCCACATTCCATTAATTCCTGTGAAGCACCTGAAGGGTTAATAACTTTTTGAATGTGGTTTTGAATACCTTGAGGGGTGCAGTATTTAGAATGGTGTAAGTTTTGAGTATTTTCTGTCATATAGGCCCCACAAAGTCACTTCAAATGTGAGGTGGTCCCTAAAAGAAAATGTTTTTGCAAATTTTGTTGTAACAATGAAAAATCGCTGGTCAACTTTTAAACCTTATTACTTTATAATAAAAAAATTATGTTTAAAAAATTATGCTGATGTAAAGTAGACATGTAGCTATTTATTGACTAATTTGTGCGATATGATTCTCTGATTTAAGGGCATAAAAATTAAGTTTGAAAATTGTAAAATTTTCAAAATTTTTGACAAATTTCCAATTTTTTTCACACATTATTGCAAGTCTTATTAAAGAAATTTTACAACTATCATGAAGTACAATATGTCACAAGAAAACAGCCTCAGAATCAGTGAGATCCCTTGAAGCATTCCAGAGTTATGATCTCATAAATTGACAATGGTCAGAACTGTAAAAATTGGCCTGGTCAGGAAAGTGAAAACAGGCTTCAAGGTGCATGGGTAAATAAAAAATATTTAATAATTTTAATTATGTATGGAAGTATCTTTTTTGACTTTATGACTTTAATATAACTACCAGATACTTATTGGAAATTTTTAGGCTCATTCCTTCAGATCTGGCAGCAGACCCAGGATTCCCCACTTAAGGCCATGTCCAGAATGAAATCCCATTTCAAAAAACCTGATCTGCACATCCAAACATAGACACAGTGTGAACAGGTGCTGAACCCAGAGTCGCCAACTCGTATATATTTAAGTAAATAGGGCAGCACACTGCAGCGCCAAAACATGCAAACTTGAAAACACAAAATTTGAACTGCATTACTGCACTGAAAATATGAAAAATGAGAGCTTTTAGCGCATAAAAATGGCCAATTTTATGTGTACCTCGTAGCCACGATAAGGCATCTCTCTTATACGAGGCCCTACGCTTGACCTACCTCTCTGAGAATAAACGTCTCCATCTGAATGGGTACATGTGAAACCTCTCCTTGGACTCAAATTCTCTCTCACTGTGGCGGGGTATTGGACCTATTATAATTAAAACACCTGAAGCTAGGAGGCGGGGAGTGCACGATCAGAAGGCTAGAGAATACATTTCAAAAAACCTGATCTGCACATCCAAACATAGACACAGTGTGAACAGGTGCTGAACCCAGAGTCGCCAACTCGTATATATTTAAGTAAATAGGGCAGCACACTGCAGCGCCAAAACATGCAAACTTGAAAACACAAAATTTGAACTGCATTACTGCACTGAAAATATGAAAAATGAGAGCTTTTAGCGCATAAAAATGGCCAATTTTATGTGTACCTCGTAGCCACGATAAGGCATCTCTCTTATACGAGGCCCTACGCTTGACCTACCTCTCTGAGAATAAACGTCTCCATCTGAATGGGTACATGTGAAACCTCTCCTTGGACTCAAATTCTCTCTCACTGTGGCGGGGTATTGGACCTATTATAATTAAAACACCTGAAGCTAGGAGGCGGGGAGTGCACGATCAGAAGGCTAGAGAATACATTTCAAAAAACCTGATCTGCACATCCAAACATAGACACAGTGTGAACAGGTGCTGAACCCAGAGTCGCCAACTCGTATATATTTAAGTAAATAGGGCAGCACACTGCAGCGCCAAAACATGCAAACTTGAAAACACAAAATTTGAACTGCATTACTGCACTGAAAATATGAAAAATGAGAGCTTTTAGCGCATAAAAATGGCCAATTTTATGTGTACCTCGTAGCCACGATAAGGCATCTCTCTTATACGAGGCCCTACGCTTGACCTACCTCTCTGAGAATAAACGTCTCCATCTGAATGGGTACATGTGAAACCTCTCCTTGGACTCAAATTCTCTCTCACTGTGGCGGGGTATTGGACCTATTATAATTAAAACACCTGAAGCTAGGAGGCGGGGAGTGCACGATCAGAAGGCTAGAGAATACATTTCAAAAAACCTGATCTGCACATCCAAACATAGACACAGTGTGAACAGGTGCTGAACCCAGAGTCGCCAACTCGTATATATTTAAGTAAATAGGGCAGCACACTGCAGCGCCAAAACATGCAAACTTGAAAACACAAAATTTGAACTGCATTACTGCACTGAAAATATGAAAAATGAGAGCTTTTAGCGCATAAAAATGGCCAATTTTATGTGTACCTCGTAGCCACGATAAGGCATCTCTCTTATACGAGGCCCTACGCTTGACCTACCTCTCTGAGAATAAACGTCTCCATCTGAATGGGTACATGTGAAACCTCTCCTTGGACTCAAATTCTCTCTCACTGTGGCGGGGTATTGGACCTATTATAATTAAAACACCTGAAGCTAGGAGGCGGGGAGTGCACGATCAGAAGGCTAGAGAATACATTTCAAAAAACCTGATCTGCACATCCAAACATAGACACAGTGTGAACAGGTGCTGAACCCAGAGTCGCCAACTCGTATATATTTAAGTAAATAGGGCAGCACACTGCAGCGCCAAAACATGCAAACTTGAAAACACAAAATTTGAACTGCATTACTGCACTGAAAATATGAAAAATGAGAGCTTTTAGCGCATAAAAATGGCCAATTTTATGTGTACCTCGTAGCCACGATAAGGCATCTCTCTTATACGAGGCCCTACGCTTGACCTACCTCTCTGAGAATAAACGTCTCCATCTGAATGGGTACATGTGAAACCTCTCCTTGGACTCAAATTCTCTCTCACTGTGGCGGGGTATTGGACCTATTATAATTAAAACACCTGAAGCTAGGAGGCGGGGAGTGCACGATCAGAAGGCTAGAGAATACATTTCAAAAAACCTGATCTGCACATCCAAACATAGACACAGTGTGAACAGGTGCTGAACCCAGAGTCGCCAACTCGTATATATTTAAGTAAATAGGGCAGCACACTGCAGCGCCAAAACATGCAAACTTGAAAACACAAAATTTGAACTGCATTACTGCACTGAAAATATGAAAAATGAGAGCTTTTAGCGCATAAAAATGGCCAATTTTATGTGTACCTCGTAGCCACGATAAGGCATCTCTCTTATACGAGGCCCTACGCTTGACCTACCTCTCTGAGAATAAACGTCTCCATCTGAATGGGTACATGTGAAACCTCTCCTTGGACTCAAATTCTCTCTCACTGTGGTGGGGTATTGGACCTATTATAATTAAAACACCTGAAGCTAGGAGGCGGGGAGTGCACGATCAGAAGGCTAGAGAATACATTTCAAAAAACCTGATCTGCACATCCAAACATAGACACAGTGTGAACAGGTGCTGAACCCAGAGTCGCCAACTCGTATATATTTAAGTAAATAGGGCAGCACACTGCAGCGCCAAAACATGCAAACTTGAAAACACAAAATTTGAACTGCATTACTGCACTGAAAATATGAAAAATGAGAGCTTTTAGCGCATAAAAATGGCCAATTTTATGTGTACCTCGTAGCCACGATAAGGCATCTCTCTTATACGAGGCCCTACGCTTGACCTACCTCTCTGAGAATAAACGTCTCCATCTGAATGGGTACATGTGAAACCTCTCCTTGGACTCAAATTCTCTCTCACTGTGGCGGGGTATTGGACCTATTATAATTAAAACACCTGAAGCTAGGAGGCGGGGAGTGCACGATCAGAAGGCTAGAGAATACATTTCAAAAAACCTGATCTGCACATCCAAACATAGACACAGTGTGAACAGGTGCTGAACCCAGAGTCGCCAACTCGTATATATTTAAGTAAATAGGGCAGCACACTGCAGCGCCAAAACATGCAAACTTGAAAACACAAAATTTGAACTGCATTACTGCACTGAAAATATGAAAAATGAGAGCTTTTAGCGCATAAAAATGGCCAATTTTATGTGTACCTCGTAGCCACGATAAGGCATCTCTCTTATACGAGGCCCTACGCTTGACCTACCTCTCTGAGAATAAACGTCTCCATCTGAATGGGTACATGTGAAACCTCTCCTTGGACTCAAATTCTCTCTCACTGTGGAGGGGTATTGGACCTATTATAATTAAAACACCTGAAGCTAGGAGGTGGGGAGTGCACGATCAGAAGGCTAGAGAATACATTACAAAAAACCTGATCGTGGCTACGAGGTACACATAAAATTGGCCATTTTTATGCGCTAAAAGCTCTCATTTTTCATATTTTCAGTGCAGTAATGCAGTTCAAATTTTGTGTTTTCAAGTTTGCATGTTTTGGCGCTGCAGTGTGCTGCCCTATTTACTTAAATATATACAAGTTGGCGACTCTGGGTTCAGCACCTGTTCACACTGTGTCTATGTTTGGATGTGCAGATCAGGTTTTTTGAAATGTATTCTCTAGCCTTCTGATCGTGCACTCCCCGCCTCCTAGCTTCAGGTGTTTTAATTATAATAGGTCCAATACCCCGCCACAGTGAGAGAGAATTTGAGTCCAAGGAGAGGTTTCACATGTACCCATTCAGATGGAGACGTTTATTCTCAGAGAGGTAGGTCAAGCGTAGGGCCTCGTATAAGAGAGATGCCTTATCGTGGCTACGAGGTACACATAAAATTGGCCATTTTTATGCGCTAAAAGCTCTCATTTTTCATATTTTCAGTGCAGTAATGCAGTTCAAATTTTGTGTTTTCAAGTTTGCATGTTTTGGCGCTGCAGTGTGCTGCCCTATTTACTTAAATATATACGAGTTGGCGACTCTGGGTTCAGCACCTGTTCACACTGTGTCTATGTTTGGATGTGCAGATCAGGTTTTTTGAAATGTATTCTCTAGCCTTCTGATCGTGCACTCCCCGCCTCCTAGCTTCAGGTGTTTTAATTATAATAGGTCCAATACCCCGCCACAGTGAGAGAGAATTTGAGTCCAAGGAGAGGTTTCACATGTACCCATTCAGATGGAGACGTTTATTCTCAGAGAGGTAGGTCAAGCGTAGGGCCTCGTATAAGAGAGATGCCTTATCGTGGCTACGAGGTACACATAAAATTGGCCATTTTTATGCGCTAAAAGCTCTCATTTTTCATATTTTCAGTGCAGTAATGCAGTTCAAATTTTGTGTTTTCAAGTTTGCATGTTTTGGCGCTGCAGTGTGCTGCCCTATTTACTTAAATATATACGAGTTGGCGACTCTGGGTTCAGCACCTGTTCACACTGTGTCTATGTTTGGATGTGCAGATCAGGTTTTTTGAAATGTATTCTCTAGCCTTCTGATCGTGCACTCCCCGCCTCCTAGCTTCAGGTGTTTTAATTATAATAGGTCCAATACCCCGCCACAGTGAGAGAGAATTTGAGTCCAAGGAGAGGTTTCACATGTACCCATTCAGATGGAGACGTTTATTCTCAGAGAGGTAGGTCAAGCGTAGGGCCTCGTATAAGAGAGATGCCTTATCGTGGCTACGAGGTACACATAAAATTGGCCATTTTTATGCGCTAAAAGCTCTCATTTTTCATATTTTCAGTGCAGTAATGCAGTTCAAATTTTGTGTTTTCAAGTTTGCATGTTTTGGCGCTGCAGTGTGCTGCCCTATTTACTCAGAATGAAATCCCGTGAAGAGAGGTTCTCTGCCCCATTACTGACCCGAAGATAAAGGTTGCCTGTCATCTCGTAGCTTTCACCTGAAGATGCCTTCTTATAAGCTCACTCGTTGGTAACTTGGGCAATTCAAGATTCTTAGGCAGATCAATATGGTGACCTACTGACTTGAGCCCCCGATGAGCCTACAGATCCCCAATTCCTTCCATGTCTCTCTCCTAAAACTGGTGGTTGTAAATTGCACCCTACCCCTGTTCCTGAGGGTCCTTTGGACATAATTGAGATGAAGGACATTCTGGATTCCAAGAAGTTTAGGGGGATGACGTTTCTTCTGGCCTACTGGAGGAGCTTCGGTCCTGAGAAGAGGTCTTGGGAGCCTGCCAATAACACATACGCCCCTACTATTCTTGAGCATTTTCTCCATTGGCTTAAAGAAAAAGGGGAGTAAAGAGGGTACAGTCATGGCAGTTATTTGCATGTCTTCTCAGCGCCGCCCTACTCAACATGATCACCATGCGGTTTCTCCTCCTCTCAGGCCATCTCGCTGAGTTTGCCTTTTGCAGCACTCATTAGCACTGCTGCATCTGCAAGTGGTTTCCATTTGGCTTTAATGGGGCATGGCTAGTATCTGCAGGCATTTAACTCTGCGGTGTCCTTTAGAGATTAGATTCTCTGGCCTATCCCGTGCCAGCAGGGTCTATATTAGGCTGTTCCTGTCACTACTCTTTGCCGGAATGTTGGTTCCTAGTCTTCTAGTGCCTTGTTTATGCATATTTTTGTATTCTGTTCCAATTATCCACCCGGCTTGATTATCCATTCATCTTGGTTTTTCCATCCCTGACTCCAGTTTTGTACTGTGAACTCGTGCTGCCTGCCACATCCTCGGACCATCTGACTACTTCTCTGTTTCGGCCTCCTATACGTCGAACCAGTGCCTCTGATCCTCCGATCAGCTGCTGCAGTCCTGGTGACTGCTCCAGAGTGGTACCTGGTATCTACTGGCAGCCCAACCTATTCTCAATATCAGAGGTCCCAGTGAAGACCCATTAGACTCTTAGTCACACCCCTCCAAAGTAAGCCCAGTCTGTGGCTCAGTGGGTTCACACCAAATAGCTTGAAAATGAAATAAGGATGGTATATGAGCACTAATCTTTTTTTTCACTGACCCATTCACTTGAGTGGTCAAGTTAGATGCACAAATGTGATAAAAAAAATATTATGCTGTCTCTTTTTGTGGAAAATCAGCCTGTAAAAAGTGGTTTTGTAAATATGATCATAGATTATTCTAAGTGTTCTATATGTGAAAAACATGGATGGAAAAGGTATGAGAACAATAGATGTCTCAATGAGGCCTAAGTAGGCTTTCTTTACATACCATTGTTAATTTGGTGTCTACAGAAAAAAATCTACAATCTAATGTGTTCAATTATGAAATTGCAGACACTGTCAAAAATTCCACAAAAAAGTCAGAAAAAAAGTTTTACACACAATAACAATACATATAGCTTTTTTTTTTTACACGTATCCAAGAAGAACATGAAGTACTTTCTCATTTTGATAGCATTTTTATCCCTCCTTTGCTCTTTTAGTAAACAGATGCTGATTAATAGAAGTCTTAAAATGTAGGGAAAGCTCTTGAAAATCTACTTTCGATTTTAAGCTTTAACAAAATAGGACAACTTTCCTACTCTCAGATTTATTTTATTCCTGATCCTGTGAACACATCTGTTATTTCCAAGCCTAGCTCCATGGGATAAAACTTCTGCTCATGTTTTAACACTTTCACACGTATAAGCATTAATGTTATAATTTAGCAAATAGTCAACATTATACAAGAAAACATAAAATGTGTTCAAGAAAATAAAAGATCCAGCTGCTTCATCATTAGAGGAGATTCTTTTCTCCAGTAGGTCAGATGTATTTCAAACACGGCAAGTATTTATGGACACATCATGTACTGTACACATTTATAGTTGCTGATTATTAGGTGCACTTTATATTAGAGTATCAATAAAAAAACAGAGAAAAATATCTTTCATCATCTCCAACCTAATTACATTTAGAACATCAAAAACATTGATTTTTTTTTTCTTTTTAAGCTTTAAAATCATGGGCTTACAGAACCATAAATCCTTATTTGCAATACTTGTGTGGGACATAACTCCCTGATTTAAGGGCATGAAAATGAAAAGTTTGAAAACGGCAAAATGTTAAAATGTTTTGCTAAATTTCTGTTTATTTCACTAATAAATGCAAGTGATATTAAAGAAATTTTACAACTATCATAAAGTACAATATGTCATGAAAAAAGAGTCTTAGAATCAGTGGGTTCCATGACACTGTGACTATCAGCTGTGTATCCACCAGACTTCTGCACAACACAACTGATGGTCCCAACCCCATTTATAAGACAAGAAATCCCACTTATTAAACCTGACAGGGCACACATGTGAAGTGAAAACCATTCCCGGTAACTACCTTTTGAAGCTCATCAAGAGAATTCCAAGAGTGTGCAAAGCAGTCATCAAAAGCAAAAGGTGGCTACTTTGAAGAACCTAGAATATAAGACATATTTTCAGTTGTTTCACTTTTTTGTTAAGTATACAATTCCATATGTGTTCATTCATAGTTTTGATGCCTTCAGTGTGAATGTACAATTTTCATAGTCATGAAAATACAGAAAAATCTTTAGATGAGAAAATATGTCCAAACTTTTGGTCTGTACTGTATATACTAGCTATTGAACCCGAGCATTAATATTGGCATATGGTCTCCATCCTGGTATGTGCTGCGCCCTAATCTTGTCATGTGCTGCTGCCATTCTGCACCCCCTTCCTGTCATGTGCAGCCCCCATCCTGCGCCCTCATCCTGTTTTGTGCGTCTCCATCTTGTCCTGTGCACTTTCTCTCTTCCTGTGCCCTCATCCTGTCATGTGCTCCCATCCTGCGCCCCAATTTTGTCATGTGCTCCCATCCTGTGCCCAAATCCTGCAATGCGGTGCTCCCATCCTGCGCCCCATCCTGGCATATGGTGCTCCCATCCTGCACCCCATGCTGTCATGTGCTGCTCCCATCCTGCGCCTTAATTCTCTAATGTGCTACTCCCATCCTGCGCCCCCATTCTATCATGTGCTGCACCCATTCTGCACCACCATTCTCTCATGTACTGCTCCGATCCGGCGCCCCATTCTGTCATGTGCAGTAAAAAGTCACTGGCTTGCTGCGCTAACGTATTTTCAATATATATTCAGTAGAAAGTGGCCGGATTGCTCCGCTGACGTATTTTATATATACAACCCCTGGCAAAAATGATGGAATCACCGGCCTTGGAGGATGTTCATTCAGTTGTTTAATTTTGTAGTAAAAAAGCAGATCACAGACATGGGACAAAACTTCAGTCATTTCAAATGACATCTTTCTGGTTTTAATAAACACTAAAAGAAATCAAGAACAAAAAATGTTGTAGTCAGTAATGGTTATTTTTTTATAACAAGCAGAGGGAAAAAATTATGGAATCACTCAATTCTGAGGAAAGTATGGAATCATGAAAAACAAACAAAAAAAACACGCCAATACATCTCTAGTATTTTGTTGCACCACCTCTGGCTTTTATAACATCTTGTAGTCTCTGTTGTGAATTCTGTGGCTGAATTCACTCCTGTGGTCACAAGTGGTACTGCAGCTTCTGAGCTTCCTCCCTCAGGTGTTCTGGTAAGCTCGTTAACTGCTTCATTACTTAACTCCGCCTGATGCTGCTATCCTTGCTCCTTGTCAATGTTTCAGTGTTGGATCTGAGCTTCTCCTGATTGTTCCTGTGACCTGCTGCTCTGTATAGCTAAGTGCCTTTTGCTTTTTTGTTGCTTTTTTTCTGTCCAGCTTGTCTTTTGTTTTGCTGGAAGCTCTGAGACGCAAAGGGTGTACCGCCGTGCCGTTAGTTCGGCACGGTGGGTTTTTTTTTTGCCCCCTTTGCGTGGTTTTGCTTTAGGGTTTTTTGTAGACTGCAAAGTTCGCTTTACTGTCCTCGCTCTGTCCTAGAATATCGGGCCCCACTTTGCTGAATCTATTTCATCCCTACGTTTTGTCTTTTCATCTTACTCACAGTCATTATATGTGGGGGGCTGCCTTTTCCTTTGGGGAATTTCTCTGGGGCAAGTCAGGCCTATTTTTCTATCTTCAGGCTAGCTAGTTTCTTAGGCTGTGCCGAGTTGCCTAGGTAGTTGTTAGGCGCAATCCACAGCCGCTTTTAGTTGTGTTTAGGATAGGATCAGGTGTGCAGTCTACAGAGTTTCCACGTCTCAGAGCTCGTTCTTGTATTTTTGGGTATTTGTCAGATCACTGTGTGCGCTCTGATCGCTAAGCACACTGTGTTTCTGGATTGCCTTCATAACACTTGTCATTAGCAAACATAACAGTACAAGGAGCCAAACTAATGATTCTCAATAGAGGGAAAGAAAAAGTTCTGACATCATTTTTTTTTTTTTTCTGCTCTGTGTTCACTTTTTTTTTTCCCCTAGACATTTGGGTGATTCTGGACACAGGTGTGGACATGGATATTCAGGGTCTGTGCTCTTCAATGGATAATCTCGTTATAAATGTGCAAAAAATTCAAGATACTATTGATCAGAAATCTATGTTAGAACCAAGAATTCCTATTCCTGATTTGTTTTTTGGAGATAGAACTAAGTTTCTAAGTTTCAAAAATAATTGTAAGCTATTTCTGGCCTTGAAACCTCATTCTTCTGGTAATCCTATTCAACAGGTTTTGATTATTATTTCTTTTTTGCGCGGCGACCCTCAAGACTGGGCATTTTCTCTTGCGCCAGGAGACCCTGCATTGAGTAGTGTCGATGCGTTTTTCCTGGCGCTCGGATTGCTGTACGATGAGCCTAATTCAGTGGATCAGGCTGAGAAAAATTTGCTGGCTTTGTGCCAGGGTCAGGATGATATAGAAGTATATTGTCAGAAATTTAGGAAATGGTCAGTACTCACTCAGTGGAATGAATCTGCGCTGGCAGCTTTGTTCAGAAAGGGTCTCTCTGAGGCTCTTAAGGATGTCATGGTGGGATTTCCTATGCCTGCTGGTTTGAATGAGTCTTTGTCTTTGGCCATTCAGATCGGTCGACGCTTGCGCGAGCGTAAATCTGTGCACCATTTGGCGGTACTGCCTGAGGTTAAACCTGAGCCTATGCAGTGCGATAGGACTATGACTAGAGTTGAACGGCAGGAATACAGACGTCTGAATGGTCTGTGTTTCTACTGTGGTGATTCCACTCATGCTATTTCTGATTGTCCTAAGCGCACTAAGCGGTCCGCTAGGTCTGCCGTCATTGGTACTGTACAGTCCAAATTCCTTCTGTCCATTACCTTGATATGCTCTTTGTCGTCGTTTTCTGTCATGGCGTTTGTGGATTCGGGCGCTGCCCTGAATCTGATGGATTTGGATTATGCTAAACGTTGTGGGTTTTTCTTGGAGCCTTTGCGGTGTCCTATTCCATTGAGAGGAATTGATGCTACACCTTTGGCCAAGAATAAACCTCAATACTGGGCCCAGCTGACCATGTGCATGGCTCCTGCACATCAGGAAGTTATTCGCTTTCTGGTGTTGCATAATCTGCATGAGGTCGTCGTGTTGGGGTTGCCATGGCTACAAACCCATAATCCAGTATTGGATTGGAATTCCATGTCGGTATCCAGCTGGGGTTGTCAGGGGGTACATGGTGATGTTCCATTTTTGTCGATTTCGTCATCCACCCCTTCTGAGGTCCCAGAGTTCTTGTCTGATTATCAGGATGTATTTGAAGAGCCCAAGTCCGATGCTCTACCTCCGCATAGGGATTGTGATTGTGCTATCAATTTGATTCCTGGTAGTAAATTCCCTAAAGGTCGATTATTTAATTTATCCGTGCCCGAACACGCCGCTATGCGCAGTTATGTGAAGGAATCCCTGGAGAAGGGACATATTCGCCCATCGTCATCACCACTGGGAGCAGGGTTCTTCTTTGTAGCCAAGAAGGATGGTTCGCTGAGACCGTGTATTGATTACCGCCTTCTTAATAAGATCACTGTTAAATTTCAGTATCCCTTGCCATTGTTATCTGACTTGTTTGCTCGGATTAAGGGGGCTAGTTGGTTCACTAAGATAGATCTTCGTGGTGCGTATAATCTGGTGAGAATCAGGCAAGGAGATGAATGGAAAACTGCATTCAATACGCCCGAGGGTCATTTTGAGTATCTAGTGATGCCGTTCAGACTTGCCAATGCTCCATCTGTGTTTCAGTCTTTTATGCATGACATCTTCCGTGAGTATCTGGATAAATTCCTGATTGTTTACTTGGATGACATTTTGATCTTCTCAGATGATTGGGAGTCTCATGTGAAGCAGGTCAGAATGGTTTTTCAGGTCCTGCGTGCTAACTCTTTGTTTGTGAAGGGATCAAAGTGTCTCTTCGGTGTGCAGAAAGTTTCATTTTTAGGGTTCATCTTTACCCCTTCTACTATCGAGATGGATCCAGTTAAGGTCCAAGCCATCCAGGATTGGATTCAGCCGACATCTCTGAAAAGTCTGCAAAAGTTCCTGGGCTTTGCTAATTTTTATCGTCGCTTCATCTGTAATTTTTCTAGCATTGCCAAACCATTGACCGATTTGACCAAGAAGGGTGCTGATTTGGTTAATTGGTCTTCTGCTGCTGTGGAAGCTTTTCAGGAGTTGAAGCGTCGTTTTTGTTCTGCCCCTGTGTTGTGTCAGCCAGATATTTCTCTTCCGTTCCAGGTCGAGGTTGATGCTTCTGAGATTGGAGCAGGGGCGGTTTTGTCACAGAGAGGTTCTGATTGCTCAGTGATGAAACCATGTGCTTTCTTTTCCAGGAAGTTTTCGCCCACTGAGCGTAATTATGATGTGGGCAATCGAGAGTTGCTGGCCATGAAGTGGGCATTCGAGGAGTGGCGTCATTGGCTTGAAGGAGCTAAGCATCGCGTGGTGGTATTGACTGATCATAAGAACTTGACTTATCTCGAGTCTACCAAGCGCTTGAATCCTAGACAGGCCCGTTGGTCGTTATTTTTTGCCCGCTTCGACTTTGTGATTTCGTACCTTCCGGGCTCTAAAAATGTGAAGGCGGATGCTCTGTCTAGGAGTTTTGTGCCCGACTCTCCGGGTTTATCTGAGCCAGCGGGTATCCTCAAGGAAGGAGTCATTGTGTCTGCCATCTCCCCTGATTTGCGGCGGGTGCTGCAAAAATTTCAGGCGACTAAACCTGATCGTTGTCCAGCAGAGAAACTGTTCGTCCCTGATAGGTGGACTAATAAACTTATCTCTGAACTTCATTGTTCGGTGTTGGCTGGTCATCCTGGAATCTTTGGTACCAGAGAGTTAGTGGCTAGATCCTTCTGGTGGCCATCTCTGTCACGGGATGTACGTACTTTTGTGCAGTCCTGTGGGATTTGTGCTAGGGCTAAGCCCTGCTGTTCTCGTGCCAGTGGGTTGCTTTTGCCCTTGCCGGTCCCAAAGAGGCCTTGGACACATATTTCGATGGATTTCATTTCTGACCTTGCCGTTTCTCAAAAGATGTCAGTCATTTGGGTGGTCTGTGATCGCTTTTCTAAAATGGTCCATCTGGTGCCCTTGGCTAAATTGCCTTCCTCCTCTGATTTGGTACCTTTGTTCTTTCAGCATGTGGTTCGGTTGCATGGCATTCCTGAGAATATTGTTTCTGACAGAGGTTCCCAGTTTGTTTCAAGGTTTTGGCGAGCCTTTTGTGGTAGGATGGGCATTGACCTATCCTTTTCCTCGGCTTTCCATCCTCAGACTAATGGCCAGACCGAACGAACCAATCAGACCTTGGAAACATATCTGAGATGTTTTGTTTCTGCAGACCAGGATGATTGGGTGTCCTTTTTGCCGTTGGCTGAGTTCGCCCTTAATAATCGGGCCAGCTCGGCTACCTTGGTTTCTCCATTTTTTTGCAATTCTGGGTTCCATCCTCGTTTCTCTTCAGGACAGGTTGAGTCTTCGGACTGTCCTGGTGTGGATTCTGTGGTGGATAGGTTGCAGCAGATCTGGACTCAGGTAGTGGACAATTTGATCTTGTCCCAGGAGAAAGCTCAACTTTTCGCTAATCGCAGACGCCGTGTGGGTCCCCGACTTCGTGTTGGGGATCTGGTTTGGTTATCTTCTCGTCATATTCCTATGAAGGTTTCCTCTCCTAAATTTAAACCTCATTTTATTGGTCCGTATAGGATTTCTGAGGTTCTCAATCCTGTGTCTTTTCGTTTGACCCTCCCAGACTCCTTTTTCATACATAATGTATTCCATAGGTCGTTGTTGCGGAGATACGTGGCACCTATGGTTCCATCTGTTGAGCCTCCTGCCCCGGTTTTGGTGGAGGAGGAATTGGAGTATATTGTGGAGAAGATTTTGGATTCTCGTGTTTCTAGACGGAAACTCCAGTATCTGGTTAAATGGAAGGGTTATGCTCAGGAAGATAATTCCTGGGTTTTTGCCTCTGATGTTCATGCTTCCGATCTTGTTCGTGCCTTTCATGCGGCTCATCCTGGTCGGCCTGGGGGCTCTGGTGAGGGTTCGGTGACCCCTCCTCAAGGGGGGGGTACTGTTGTGAATTCTGTGGCTGAATTCACTCCTGTGGTCACAAGTGGTACTGCAGCTTCTGAGCTTCCTCCCTCAGGTGTTCTGGTAAGCTCGTTAACTGCTTCATTACTTAACTCCGCCTGATGCTGCTATCCTTGCTCCTTGTCAATGTTTCAGTGTTGGATCTGAGCTTCTCCTGATTGTTCCTGTGACCTGCTGCTCTGTATAGCTAAGTGCCTTTTGCTTTTTTGTTGCTTTTTTTCTGTCCAGCTTGTCTTTTGTTTTGCTGGAAGCTCTGAGACGCAAAGGGTGTACCGCCGTGCCGTTAGTTCGGCACGGTGGGGTTTTTTTTGCCCCCTTTGCGTGGTTTTGCTTTAGGGTTTTTTGTAGACTGCAAAGTTCGCTTTACTGTCCTCGCTCTGTCCTAGAATATCGGGCCCCACTTTGCTGAATCTATTTCATCCCTACGTTTTGTCTTTTCATCTTACTCACAGTCATTATATGTGGGGGGCTGCCTTTTCCTTTGGGGAATTTCTCTGGAGCAAGTCAGGCCTATTTTTCTATCTTCAGGCTAGCTAGTTTCTTAGGCTGTGCCGAGTTGCCTAGGTAGTTGTTAGGCGCAATCCACAGCCGCTTTTAGTTGTGTTTAGGATAGGATCAGGTGTGCAGTCTACAGAGTTTCCACGTCTCAGAGCTCGTTCTTGTATTTTTGGGTATTTGTCAGATCACTGTGTGCGCTCTGATCGCTAAGCACACTGTGTTTCTGGATTGCCTTCATAACACCTGTCATTAGCAAACATAACAGTCTCTGAGGCATGGACTTAATGAGTGTCAAACAGAACTCTTCATCAATCTGGCTCCAACTTTCTCTGATTGCTGTTGCCAGATCAGCTTTGCAGGTTGGAGCCTTGTCATGGACCATTTTCTTCAACTCTCACCAAAGATTTTCAATTGGATTGAGATCCGGACTATTTGCAGGCCATGACATTGACCTTAAGTGTCTTTTCTCAAGGAATGTTTTCAGTTTTTGCTCTGTTGCAGGATGCATTATCATCTTGAAAAATTATTTCATTATCCCCAAACATCCTTTCAATTGACGGGATAAGAAAAGTGTCCAAAATATCAACATAAACTTGTGCATTTATTGAAGATTTAATGACAGCCATCTCCCCAGTGCCTTTACCTGACATGCAGCCCCACATCATCAATTACTGTGGAAATTTGCACGTTCTCTTCAGGCAGTCATCTTTACAAGTCTCATTGGAACGGCATCAAACAAAAGTTCCAGCATCATCACCTTGCCCAATGCAGATTTGTGATTCATCACTGAATATGACTTTCATCCAGTCATCCAAAGTCCATGATTGCTTTTCCTTAGCCCATTGCAACCTTCTTTTTCTGTTTAGGTGTTAATAATGGCTTTTGCTTAGCTTTTCTGTATGTAAATCCCATTTCCTTTAGACGGTTTCTTACAGTTCGGTCACAGACGTTGACTCCAGTTTCCTCTCATTCGTTCCTCATTTGTTTTGTTGTGCATTTCCTGTTTTGGAGACATATTGCTTTAAGTTTCTGTTCTTGATGCTTTGATGTCTTCCTTGGTCTACCAGTATGTTTGCATTTAATACCTTCCAATGTTGTTTGTATTTGGTCCAGATTTTAAACACAGCTGACTGTGAACAACCAACATCTTTTGCAACATTGCTTGATGATTTACCCTCTTTTAAGAGTTTGATAATCCTCTCCTTTGTTTCAATTGACATCTCTTGTGTTGGTGCCATGATTCATGTCAGTCCACTTGGTGCAACAGCTCTCCAAGGTGTGATCTTTTCTTTTTAGATGCAGAACAACGAGCAGATCTAATTTGATGCAGGTGTTAGTTTTGGGAATGAAAATTTAGAGGGTGATTCCATTATTTTTTCCTCAGAATCCAGTGATTCCATAATTTTTTCCCTCTGCTTGTTATAAAAAAGTAACCATTACTGACTACAACATTTTTTGTTCTTGATTTCTTTTAGTGTTTATTAAAGTCAGAAGTTGTCATTTGAAATGAGTGTAGTTTTGTGCCATGTCTGTGATCTGCTTTTCTTCTACAACATTAAACAACTGAATGAACATCCACCAAGGCCGGTGATCCATAATTTTTGCCAGGAGTTGTAGAGACTACGCAGGTACATCGCGCTTGCGCAGTCAATAAAGGCTTTGGACAGAGTGATGCTCCTAGCATTATATTATAGATATACAGGATATAGAGGTGGTACTGTGCAATAAATATATATATATATATATATATATATATATATACACACACAGGATGTAGAGGTGGTACTGTGCAGTATATACAGTGGGGCAAAAAAGTATTTAGTCAGTCAGCAATAGTGCAAGTTCCACCACTTAAAAAGATGAGAGGCGTCTGTAATTTACATCATAGGTAGACCTCAACTATGGGAGACAAACTGAGAAAAAAAAATCCAGAAAATCACATTGTTTTTTTTTTTTTATCATTTTATTTGCATATTATGGTGGAAAATAAGTATTTGGTCAGAAACAAAATTTCATCTCAATACTTTGTAATATATCCTTTGTTGGCAATGACAGAGGTCAAACGTTTTCTGTAAGTCTTCACAAGGTTGCCACACACTGTTGTTGGTATGTTGGCCCATTCCTCCATGCAGATCTCATCTAGAGCAGTGATGTTTTTGGCTTTTCGCTTGGCAACATGGACTTTCAACTCCCTCCAAAGGTTTTCTATAGGGTTGAGATCTGGAGACTGGCTAGGCCACTCCAGGACCTTGAAATGCTTCTTACGAAGCCACTCCTTCGTTGCCCTGGCGGTGTGCTTTGGATCATTGTCATGTTGAAAGACCCAGCCACGTTTCATCTTCAATGCCCTTGCTGATGGAAGGATGTTTGCACTCAAAATCTCACGATACATGGCCCCATTCATTCTTTCATGTACCCGGATCAGTCGTCCTGGCCCCTTTGCAGAGAGACAGCCCCAAAGCATAATGTTTCCACCACCATGCTTTACAGTAGGTATGGTGTTTGATGGATGCAAGTCAGTATTCTTTTTCCTCCAAACACGAAAAGTTGTGTTTCTACCAAACAGTTCCAGTTTGGTTTCATCAGACCATAGGACATTCTCCCAAAACTCCTCTGGATCATCCAAATGCTCTCTAGCAAACTTCAGACGGGCCCGGACATGTACTGGCTTAAGCAGTAGGACACGTCTGGCACTGCAGGATCTGAGTCCATGGGGGCGTAGTGTGTTACTTATGGTAGGCCTTGTTACATTGGTCCCAGCTCTCTGCAGTTCATTCACTAGGTCCCCCGCGTGGTTCTGGGATTTTTGCTCACCGTTCTTGTGATCATTCTGACCCCACGGGGTGGGATTTTGCGTGGAGCCCCAGATCGAGGGAGATTATCAGTGGTCTTGTATGTCTTCCATTTTCTAATTATTGCTCCCACTGTTGATTTCTTCACTCCAAGCTGGTTGGATATTGCAGATTCAGTCTTCCCAGCCTGGTGCAGGGCTACAATTTTGTTTCTGGTGTCCTTTGACAGCTCTTTGGTCTTCACCATAGTGGAGTTTGGAGTCAGACTGTTTGAGGGTGTGCACAGGTGTCTTTTTATACTGATAACAAGTTTAAACAGGTGCCATTACTACAGGTAATGAGTGGAGGAAAGAGGAGACTCTTAAAGAAGAAGTTACAGGTCTGTGAGAGCCAGAAATCTTGATTGTTTGTTTCTGACCAAATACTTATTTTCCACCATAATATGCAAATAAAATGATAAAAAAACAGACAATGTGATTTTCTGGATTTTTTTTTCTCAGTTTGTCTCCCATAGTTGAGGTCTACCTATGATGTAAATTACAGACGCCTCTCATCTTTTTAAGTGGTGGAACTTGCACTATTGCTGACTGACTAAATACTTTTTTGCCCCACTGTGTATATATATATATATATATATATACAGTACAGACCGAAAGTTTGGACACACCTTCTCATTTAAAGATTTTTCTGTATTTTCATGACTATGAAAATTGTACATTCACACTGAAGATATCAAAACTATGAATTAACACATGTGGAATTATATACTTAAAAAAAAAGTGTGAAACAACTGAAATTATGTCTTATATTCTAGGTTCTTCAAAGTAGCCACCTTTTGCATTGATGACTGCTTTGCACACTCTTGGCATTCTCTTGATGAGCTTCAAGAGGAAGTCACCGGAAATGGTCTTCCAACAATCTTGAAGGAGTTCCCAGAGATGGTTAGCACTTGTTGGCCATTTTGCCTTCACTCTGTGGTTCAGTTCACCCCAAACAATCTCGATTGGGTTCAGGTCTTGTGACTGTGGAGGCCAGGTCATCTGGCGTAGCACCCCATCACTCTCCTTCTTGGTCAAATAGCTCTTACACAGCCTGGAGATGTGTTTGGGGTCATTGCCCTTTTGAAAATTAAATGATGGTCCAACTAAATGCAAATCGGATGGAATAGCATGCCGCTGCAAGATGCTGTGGTAGCCATGCTGGTTCAGTATACCTTCAATTTTGAATAAATCCCCAACATTGTCACCAGCAAAGCACTCCCACACCATCACACCTCCTCCACCATGCTTCACGGTGGGAGCCAGGCATGTAGAGTCCATCCGTTCACCTTTTCAACCACAAAGACAATGTGGTTGGAACCAAAGATCTCAATTTTGGACTCATCAGACCAAAGCACAGATTTCCACTGGTCTAATGTCCATTCCTTGTGTTCTTTAGCCCAAACAAGTCTCTTCTGCTTGTTGCCTGTCCTTAGCAGTGGTTTCCTAGCAGCTATTTTACCATGAAGGCCTGCTGCACAAAGTCTCCTCTTAACAGTTGTTGTAGAGATGTGTCTGCTGCTAGAACTCTGTGTAGCATTGACCTGGTCTCTAATCTGAGCTGCTGTTAAACTGTGATTTCTGAGACTGGTGATTTGGATAAACTTATCCTTAGAAGCAGAGGTGACTCTTGGTCTTCCTTTCCTGGGGCGGTCCTCATGTGAACCAGTTTCTTTTTAGCGCTTGATGGTTTTTGCAACTGCACTTGGGAACACTTTCAAAGTTTTCCCAATTTTTCGGTCTGACTGACCTTCATTTCTAATGATGGTCACTTGTTTTTCTTTACTTAGCTGCTTTTTTCTTGCCATGATACAAATTCTAATAGTCTATTCAGTAGGACTTTCAGCTGTGTATCCATCAGACTTCTGCTCAACACAACTGATGGTCCCAACCCTATTTATAAGGCAAGGCACTTATTAAACCTGACAGGGAACACCTGTGAAGTGAAAACCATTTCCAGTGACTACCTCTTGAAGCTCATCAAGAGAATGTCAAGAGTGTGCAAAGCAGTCATCAAAGCAAAAGGTGGTACTGTGCAGTGTATATATACATATATATATACAGGATATAGAGGCGGTAAAGTGAATGGGCGTTTCCGAGTTTCTATAGTTACAGCTTTGCTTTCCTGGACAAGGAAGCAGCAGGCAGGTGAGAGTCTCGTTATACCACGTGCTGTGATACCCCGGGTGTAGATTTCCAGGCTCTGCCTGTTAGGGCTAGCGGAACGCACCGAGTAGAAATAGATATTTATTATAAATGGTGCGTTCACAGCCCGGGGTCCACCGTGCAGGGAGAACCTGCTGCTAGTGAATGGTGGCACTGTTTGGCGGTATAGACTAGCTCTGTTACCTCACAGAGCAGCCGCGAGAGGAAAGCACTGTGCCCTGTTTGCCTCACAGGAGCACAAGCTTACTGCCAAGCTGATAGCAGTCTGTGGTTATACAACATGCAATCTCCTCACCAGAGAAGCCGGTATTCTAGGGGCTTATTTCAGCCGGGTCCCTGAACACACTCATACAATCTCCTCACCGGAGGTGCCGGTATTTTAGGGGCTTATTTCAGCCGGGTCCCTGAACACACTTATGCATAACCACACTGGCGCAAAGCACATATGACTTGATACTAGCGCATGGCCATGCGGCCATGCGAGCCTTAAATAGTTGCAGCATGTTTAGGACCTTACAAAGAAGGACCAATGGAGTGCTGCAGCACCTGAGCATGTGACCCTGGATCTCCACTGAGAGATCTCGCCCTGGGCATGCTCAGAGTGCAAAGCAGGATTTAGTCCTAGCAGCTACAAGGACCTTAGCTGCAGTATCTGATCATGTGACCCTCGATCTCCACTGAGAGATCTTACTCAGGGCATGCTCAGAATGTGAAAAGCAGGACTTAGCCCCAGAAGCGTCCGCTCGCTGCTGCCCAGCACTGACGTCAATGGGAGAAGCAGGAAACGCAGCAGTAACTCTTAGCATAGAGTCAGACTGAGCGAGACGCTGGGATCGACGTCTCCGCTGAGCAGGCTCCACTGCGGCAGGAGAAGAATGGGAGACCGCAGAGGAGATGGCCCGAGATTCCCCCTGTGCAGAGGCAGGAACTCGACCCCTAACATTACCCCCTCTCCTAGGGCCCCCCCCCTCCTTGGGCCTCGCTACGTTCGAAGGCAGCAATGAGCTGCGGAGCCCGAATGTGCTCAGCAGGCTCCCAGGACCTATCCTCAGGGCCGTAACCCTTCCAGTCCACCAAATAAATTTTTTTGCCACGTACTACCTTGCACCCCAAAATAGCGTTTACCTCGTAATCGTCCGTAGACGAACCCGATGTCCCAGCAGATGACTCGGAAAACCGGGACATATACACGGGTTTCAAGAGGGACACATGAAAGGTGTCGGTGATACCCAGGCGTGGCGGAAGGGCCAAACGATAGACCACAGGATTAACCTGTTCGAGGACCTTGAATGGACCCAAATAGCGAGGAGCAAACTTAGTGGACTCAACTCGCAGCCTGATGTTACGGGCGGAGAGCCACACCAAGTTGCCAGGAGCAAAGGTCGGAGCGGGGCGCCGATGTGCATCGGCGGAGGACCTCATTCTCTCCTTGGAGGCCCGAATGGCATCCTGAGTGCGGTCCCAAATATCCCATGCCTCCACAGCCCAGTCTGCCACCCTGAAGTCGGCGGAAGACACGGGCATAGGCACAGGTATCCGCGGATGCTGACCATAGTTGAGGAGGAATGGCGTTTGTCCAGTGGAGTCAGCTACGGCTAGTGTTGAGCGATACCTTCCGATATCGGAAAGTATCGGTATCGGTTTGGATCGGCCGATATTCAAAAAATATCGGATATCGCCGATACCGATACCCGATCCCAATGCAAGTCAATGGGACCAAAATATCGGAATTAAAATAAACCCTTTCTTTCCTTGTAGGTTCATTCTACCTGAAGGAAAACAACTAAGAATAATGTAGGATGTATGGGGGAGGTGGCGGAGACATTAAAGGCAATGAGGATTAGTCCAATCAAATAGAATAGCATGTTTTTTTTTTTTTTTTAAAGACGTTCGGATTGAAAAAGATATTGAGTATGTAAATTTTTTTTATTTTGTCAGATATTGATGTTTCACTATTCCACGCCCTTCCCCTTCTTTTTTTTCTTTTTTTTTTTTTTCTTTTCCCACACTTTCATCTTCATCATCATCAGCATCCTTGACATCAACTTCTTCACCTTATTCATCTTCTTCTTCATCTTCTACCTATTTTTTTTTTTTATTACATTCTTCATATTCATTTTCTTCAACTATTATTATTCTTCCTATTCTACATATTCTTTTTATTCCACTGTTATTATTCTTCCTATTCTACTTCTTCATCATATTCTCATTTGTGACAGGCATTCCCGTAGTTGTTATCTATAAAAGTTGGAAGATTACACCTTCCGTTCTGCCAGTCACAAAAGTTACATTTGTCCGCGTTCAGTTTGGCCTGCAGCATCAGGCTTTATCCAGGGGCACCACGAGGAGGAACGGACTCACCCCCATACACTGCTTAGTCTTCTTCTGCATATAATTTAGATAATATCTTTTGCTCTGATATTAAGTCTTATGCTTAATGTTCTTCTGCTCTTTGTTCTGCAGCCTCTTGTTCTTCTGCTTCTCGGTCTTCCATGTTGTCGTCTCCAGGGTCTTCGTCTCCAGTGTCGTCATCTCCGCCGTCGTCGTCTCAGCCGTCGTCGTCTCCGCCGTCGTCGTCGTCGTCGTCATCGGGGTGGTCTTCCGGGTCGTCGTCATCGGGGTGGTCTTCCGGGTTGTCGACGTTAGGGTCTTCAACTTGGAAATGTAGCAGAAGGTACAAGAAGGCTGAGAAAATGCCAAGAACCAGCTGATGGAACTGGAACTCGGATGGCTACCCGAAGGTTCAAGAGCCTATGGAACTACCGAGGACCAGCTGACGTTACTGGAACCCGGTTACTAAGCAGGAGGTACCCGTGCTAAAAAGCACTACCAAGGACCGCCTGACGTTGGCGGAACTCGGATACCCAGAAGGAGGCACCTAAGCCAAAGGCTCTGCCCGGAACCAGATGACGTTACTGGAACCAGGATGGGGAGCAGAAGGTACAAGAGCAAAAGACACTGCCGAGAACCAGCTGACGGTACTGGAACCCGGATGGGTAGCCGAATGTCCAAGAGCCAATGGAACTACCAAGGACCAGCTGACGTTACTGGAACCCGGTTACTAAGCAGGAGGTACCCGTGCCTGAAAGCACTACCAAGGACCACCTGACATTGGTGGAACTTGGATACCCAGAAGGAGGCACCTAAGCCAAAGGCTCTGCCCGGAACCAGCTGACGGTACTGGAACCAGGATGGGGAGCAGAAGGTACAAGAGCAAAAGACACTGCCGAGAACCAGCTGACGGTGCTGGAACCAGGTGGTGGACCCGAAGGCCCACAGGAGAGGAGAGAACAGCTAGGCCGCGAGGCAGCCGCAGTTACCGAACCCCAACAGTCCTACAGGGGGAGCTGGGCCTACTGGCACTACAGAACCAGCCTTGACTACCAGTTCACGCAGCCCACATAGGAAGCTCCTAAACTGGAGGCACCCTGGAGTTGGCTAACTCGACCGCCCCACGACGGGGCAAGCATAGGCGTCTCAGTGAAGTTGACACAACCCGGAAACAGCTGACGGTGCTGAAACCAGGCTTGGCACGAGGGAGTACCTGTGACAAGAACACTGCCGAGAACCAGCTGGCGGTGCTGGAACCCGGATGCGTTGCCCCAGTGTGCAAGAGCCAATGGCACGACCGAGGACCAGCTGACGGTGCTGGAACCCGGTTGCTAAGCTGTAGGTGCCCGCGCTTAAAAGCACTACCAAGGACCGCCTGGCGTTGGCGGAACTCGGATACCCAGGAGGAGGCACCTAAGCCAAAGGCTCGGCCCGGAACCAGCTGACGGTGCTGGAACCAGGTGGTGGACCCCAAGGCCCACAGGAGAGGAGAGAACAGCTAGGCCGCGAGGCAGCCGCAGTTACCGAACCCCAACAGTCCTACAGGGGGAGCTGGGCCTACTGGCACTACAGAACCAGCCTTGACTACCAGTTCACGCAGCCCACATAGGAAGCTCCTAAACTGGAGGCACCCTGGAGTTGGCTAACTCGACCGCCCCACGACGGGGCAAGCATAGGCGTCTCAGTGAAGTTGACACAACCCGGAAACAGCTGACGGTGCTGAAACCAGGCTTGGCACGAGGGAGTACCTGTGACAAGAACACTGCCGAGAACCAGCTGGCGGTGCTGGAACCCGGATGCGTTGCCCCAGTGTGCAAGAGCCAATGGCACGACCGAGGACCAGCTGACGGTGCTGGAACCCGGTTGCTAAGCTGTAGGTGCCCGCGCTTAAAAGCACTACCAAGGACCGCCTGGCGTTGGCGGAACTCGGATACCCAGGAGGAGGCACCTAAGCCAAAGGCTCGGCCCGGAACCAGCTGACGGTGCTGGAACCAGGTGGTGGACCCCAAGGCCCACAGGAGAGGAGAGAACAGCTAGGCCGCGAGGCAGCCGCAGTTACCGAACCCCAACAGTCCTACAGGGGGAGCTGGGCCTACTGGCACTACAGAACCAGCCTTGACTACCAGTTCACGCAGCCCACATAGGAAGCTCCTAAACTGGAGGCACCCTGGAGTTGGCTAACTCGACCGCCCCACGACGGGGCAAGCATAGGCGTCTCAGTGAAGTTGACACAACCCGGAAACAGCTGACGGTGCTGAAACCAGGCTTGGCACGAGGGAGTACCTGTGACAAGAACACTGCCGAGAACCAGCTGGCGGTGCTGGAACCCGGATGCGTTGCCCCAGTGTGCAAGAGCCAATGGCACGACCGAGGACCAGCTGACGGTGCTGGAACCCGGTTACTAAGCTGTAGGTGCCCGCGCTTAAAAGCACTACCAAGGACCGCCTGGCGTTGGCGGAACTCGGATACCCAGGAGGAGGCACCTAAGCCAAAGGCTCGGCCCGGAACCAGCTGACGGTGCTGGAACCAGGTGGTGGACCCCAAGGCCCACAGGAGAGGAGAGAACAGCTAGGCCGCGAGGCAGCCGCAGTTACCGAACCCCAACAGTCCTACAGGGGGAGCTGGGCCTACTGGCACTACAGAACCAGCCTTGACTACCAGTTCACGCAGCCCACATAGGAAGGTCCTAAACTGGAGGCACCCTGGAGTTGGCTAACTCGACCGCCCCACGACGGGGCAAGCATAGGCGTCTCAGTGAAGTTGACACAACCCGGAAACAGCTGACGGTGCTGAAACCAGGCTTGGCACGAGGGAGTACCTGTGACAAGAACACTGCCGAGAACCAGCTGGCGGTGCTGGAACCCGGATGCGTTGCCCCAGTGTGCAAGAGCCAATGGCACGACCGAGGACCAGCTGACGGTGCTGGAACCCGGTTACTAAGCTGTAGGTGCCCGCGCTTAAAAGCACTACCAAGGACCGCCTGGCGTTGGCGGAACTCGGATACCCAGGAGGAGGCACCTAAGCCAAAGGCTCGGCCCGGAACCAGCTGACGGTGCTGGAACCAGGTGGTGGACCCGAAGGCCCACAGGAGAGGAGAGAACAGCTAGGCCGCGAGGCAGCCGCAGTTACCGAACCCCAACAGTCCTACAGGGGGAGCTGGGCCTACTGGCACTACAGAACCAGCCTTGACTACCAGTTCACGCAGCCCACATAGGAAGCTCCTAAACTGGAGGCACCCTGGAGTTGGCTAACTCGACCGCCCCACGACGGGGCAAGCATAGGCGTCTCAGTGAAGTTGACACAACCCGGAAACAGCTGACGGTGCTGAAACCAGGCTTGGCACGAGGGAGTACCTGTGACAAGAACACTGCCGAGAACCAGCTGGCGGTGCTGGAACCCGGATGCGTTGCCCCAGTGTGCAAGAGCCAATGGCACGACCGAGGACCAGCTGACGGTGCTGGAACCCGGTTGCTAAGCTGTAGGTGCCCGCGCTTAAAAGCACTACCAAGGACCGCCTGGCGTTGGCGGAACTCGGATACCCAGGAGGAGGCACCTAAGCCAAAGGCTCGGCCCGGAACCAGCTGACGGTGCTGGAACCAGGTGGTGGACCCCAAGGCCCACAGGAGAGGAGAGAACAGCTAGGCCGCGAGGCAGCCGCAGTTACCGAACCCCAACAGTCCTACAGGGGGAGCTGGGCCTACTGGCACTACAGAACCAGCCTTGACTACCAGTTCACGCAGCCCACATAGGAAGCTCCTAAACTGGAGGCACCCTGGAGTTGGCTAACTCGACCGCCCCACGACGGGGCAAGCATAGGCGTCTCAGTGAAGTTGACACAACCCGGAAACAGCTGACGGTGCTGAAACCAGGCTTGGCACGAGGGAGTACCTGTGACAAGAACACTGCCGAGAACCAGCTGGCGGTGCTGGAACCCGGATGCGTTGCCCCAGTGTGCAAGAGCCAATGGCACGACCGAGGACCAGCTGACGGTGCTGGAACCCGGTTACTAAGCTGTAGGTGCCCGCGCTTAAAAGCACTACCAAGGACCGCCTGGCGTTGGCGGAACTCGGATACCCAGGAGGAGGCACCTAAGCCAAAGGCTCGGCCCGGAACCAGCTGACGGTGCTGGAACCAGGTGGTGGACCCCAAGGCCCACAGGAGAGGAGAGAACAGCTAGGCCGCGAGGCAGCCGCAGTTACCGAACCCCAACAGTCCTACAGGGGGAGCTGGGCCTACTGGCACTACAGAACCAGCCTTGACTACCAGTTCACGCAGCCCACATAGGAAGCTCCTAAACTGGAGGCACCCTGGAGTTGGCTAACTCGACCGCCCCACGACGGGGCAAGCATAGGCGTCTCAGTGAAGTTGACACAACCCGGAAACAGCTGACGGTGCTGAAACCAGGCTTGGCACGAGGGAGTACCTGTGACAAGAACACTGCCGAGAACCAGCTGGCGGTGCTGGAACCCGGATGCCTTGCCCCAGTGTGCAAGAGCCAATGGCACGACCGAGGACCAGCTGACGGTGCTGGAACCCGGTTACTAAGCTGTAGGTGCCCGCGCTTAAAAGCACTACCAAGGACCGCCTGGCGTTGGCGGAACTCGGATACCCAGGAGGAGGCACCTAAGCCAAAGGCTCGGCCCGGAACCAGCTGACGGTGCTGGAACCAGGTGGTGGACCCGAAGGCCCACAGGAGAGGAGAGAACAGCTAGGCCGCGAGGCAGCCGCAGTTACCGAACCCCAACAGTCCTACAGGGGGAGCTGGGCCTACTGGCACTACAGAACCAGCCTTGACTACCAGTTCACGCAGCCCACATAGGAAGCTCCTAAACTGGAGGCACCCTGGAGTTGGCTAACTCGACCGCCCCACGACGGGGCAAGCATAGGCGTCTCAGTGAAGTTGACACAACCCGGAAACAGCTGACGGTGCTGAAACCAGGCTTGGCACGAGGGAGTACCTGTGACAAGAACACTGCCGAGAACCAGCTGGCGGTGCTGGAACCCGGATGCGTTGCCTTGCCTATTAAAGATTGTCTTCCTAGAGCCCCAACTAGCGGTGTTGGAGCAAAGGGTAAGCAGGGGGAGATGAGTGTAGGCCGAAGCCTGCACTGGAGGCAGCTTTGTGTCTGCGTTGCATTTGCAGGACACTTTGCCGGCTACACACTGGGGGAACAGCTGGCGTTGCTGAACCCCACTAACACAATGGCGTGTGTTTTTATCTGTGCAGCTAGCACTTGCGGGCAAAAACTAGCGATGTTAGAGCCCGTGTTGAAGCAGGAGGAGGAGGAGAGGAGCAGAGTGTAGGCCGAAGCCTAGTTGAACCAATTTCAAAGGAAACCTTTAACCCCCCCCTCAGGTGTTACAAAGTACAAGAGACACACCTTGTGCAGTATTAATGCTGCACAAGTGAAAGGTTGCTCTATTAATTTGTCTACTTGCACACGCTGAATGAAAGACATACACAATTTACCCCATTCTACAGTCAAACTGTAGTGGATGCGTGACTTGGTTTTTTGATGAGACGCAGCACAGGTGTCCAAAATAACGCCTTGGTGCTTGGCGCAGCTTCCTGAGCGTTGTTATTTGCTGTACAGGAGTCTGCGCTCTTGTGTTATCCCTTGGCAATGCCCTGTTAGCGCTGCCCATCTTATGACCTCATTTCATGTTGGCCGGTGCGGTTAACGATGGCCATAAATCCCAGACCCACAGTGTCTTTTCATAAAGCCACACTGCGGTGCTGGGATTCGTGGCCTTGAGCAGTAAATATTTTGGCCGCTCACACACGTCCTTACACCTGCTTCAGACTGGGCGGCCTCTGCTGATCCCTTCTCGCATGCCGCGGCCATGAGGCTGCACAGTCTGAAGAAGGCGGAAGGAGATGAGTTAAGACAGGCGAAGATATGCACTGCTCGTGCCCATCAATCACACCCTCGCAGTCAAAATAATTAAGACAACGAGGAGCATTTTATTCAGGCAGGGCGGACGAACAGGCGCAAGTAGCCAACCAATGATGTCAGAAGACGGGAAGCGCTACCAAGGGGGGTGCTGCGTATCATTAGAAAGGAAAGTCACACCTCAGGGACAGTGGAATGGTCTCAAAGAGACACATTTTGTACGTGTTGAGTTCCACGTGGGCAAGGAGAAAACATCAGCCACCTTGTACAAATGCAGCAGTACTGCTGTACAAGGTGGCTGTTATACATAGAAACACCTGGGGGTGGGGGCCAGGCTCCCTTCAATTTCAGTTCATGTGCCTGCGTGGCGTTTGCAGGTCACGTTGCAAGCTGCACAGCAGGGGAACAGCTGGCGGTGCTGAACCCCACTAACACATTGGCTGGTGTTTTTCTCTGTGCAGCTAGCATGTCCGGGCAGAAACTGGCGTTGTTTGAGCCCAGGGTCAGCAGGAGGAGGAGAGGAGCAAAGTGTAGGCCGAAGCCTGCACTGGTGGCAGCTTTTGTTCTGTTGTGCCAGCGTGGCTTGTGCTGGACACGTTGCCGACTACACAGCAGGGGAACAGCTGGCGGTGCTGAACCCCACTAACACATTGGCTGGTGTTTTTCTCTGTGCAGCTAGCATTTCCGGGCAAAAACTAGCGGTGTTTGAGCCCAGGGTCAGCAGGAGGAGTAGAGGAGCAGAGTGTTGGCCAAAGCCTAGTTGAACCAATTTCAAAGGTTACCTTTAACCCCCCCCTCAGGTGTTGCAAGGTACAAGAGCCACACCTTGAACAGCATTATTGATGCACAAGTCAAAGGTTGCTCTATTTAATTTTGCTCCTTGCACACGCTGAATTAAACACGTACACTATTTAGCCCATTATACTGTCAAACAGTAGTGGAGGCGTGACTACTAGTCTTTTTGAGGAGACGCAGCACAGGTGTACAAATTTACACCTAGGTGCTGTGCGCAGATTCCTTACCGTTGTTATTTGCAGTACAGGAAACTGCGCTCTTGTGTTATCCCTTGGCAATACCCTGTTAGTGCAGGCCGTCTCATGACCTCATTTCATGTTGGCCGGTGCGGTTAACGATGGCCATAAATCCCAGACCCACAGTGGCTTTTCCTAAAGTCACACTGCGGTGCTGGGATTCGTGGCCTTGTGCAGTAAATATGTTCGCCGCTCACACATGTCCTTACACCTGCTTCAGACTGGGCGGCCTCAGCTGATCCCTTATCGCATGCCGCGGCCATGAGGCCGCACAGTCAGAAGAAGGCGGAAGGAGGGGAGTGAAAACAGGGGAACATATGCACTGCTCGTGCCCATCAATCACACCCTCGCAGTCAAAATATATGAGACAACGGGGGGCGTTGTGTCGGGCAGGGGGGACGCACAGGCACAGCCAGCCAACCAATGATGTCAGGAGACGGGCAGCGCTAACAATGGGGGTGCTGCGTGTCATTAAAAAGGAAAGTCACACCTCAGGGACATTGTAATGGTCTGTAATGAGACACATTTTGTACTTGTTGAGTTCCACGTGTGCAAGGAGAAAAAGTCAGCCACCTTGTACAAATGCAGCAGTACTGCTGTACAAGGTGGCTGTTATACATAGAAACACCTGGGGGGGTGGGGGGCAGGCTCCCTTCAATTTCAGTTCATGTGCCTGCGTGGCGTTTGCAGGTCACGTTGCAAGCTACACAGCAGGGGAACAGCTGGCGTTGCTGAACCCCACTGACACATTGACTGGTGTTTTTCTCTGTGCAGATTGCATGTCCGGGCAAAAACTAGCGGTGTTAGAGCCCAGGGTCAGCAGGAGGAGGAGGAGAGGAGCAAAGTGTAGGACGAAGCCTGCACTGGTGGCAGCTTTTGGTCGGTTGTGCCAGCGTGGCTTGTGCTGGACACGATGCCGGCTACACAGCGGGGGAACAGCTGGCGGTGCTGAACCCCACTAACACATTGGCTGGTGTTTTTCTCTGTGCAGCTAGCATGTCCGGGCAGAAACTGGCGTTGTTTGAGCCCAGGGTCAGCAGGAGGAGGAGAGGAGCAAAGTGTAGGCCGAAGCCTGCACTGGTGGCAGCTTTTGTTCTGTTGTGCCAGCGTGGCTTGTGCTGGACACGTTGCCGACTACACAGCAGGGGAACAGCTGGCGGTGCTGAACCCCACTAACACATTGGCTGGTGTTTTTCTCTGTGCAGCTAGCATTTCCGGGCAAAAACTAGCGGTGTTTGAGCCCAGGGTCAGCAGGAGGAGTAGAGGAGCAGAGTGTAGGCCGAAGCCTAGTTGAACCAATTTCAAAGGTTACCTTTAACCCCCCCTCAGGTGTTGCAAGGTACAAGAGCCACACCTTGAACAGCATTAATGATGCACAAGTCAAAGGTTGCTCTATTTAATTTTGCTCCTTGCACACGCTGAATTAAACACGTACACTATTTAGCCCATTATACTGTCAAACAGTAGTGGAGGCGTGACTACTAGTCTTTTTAAGGAGACGCAGCACAGGTGTACAAATTTACACCTAGGTGCTGTGCGCAGATTCCTTACCGTTGTTATTTGCAGTACAGGAAACTGCGCTCTTGTGTTATCCCTTGGCAATACCCTGTTAGTGCAGGCCGTCTCATGACCTCATTTCATGTTGGCCGGTGCGGTTAACGATGGCCATAAATCCCAGACCCACAGTGGCTTTTCCTAAAGTCACACTGCGGTGCTGGGATTCGTGGCCTTGTGCAGTAAATATGTTCGCCGCTCACACATGTCCTTACACCTGCTTCAGACTGGGCGGCCTCAGCTGATCCCTTATCGCATGCCGCGGCCATGAGGCCGCACAGTCAGAAGAAGGCGGAAGGAGGGGAGTGAAAACAGGGGAACATATGCACTGCTCGTGCCCATCAATCACACCCTCGCAGTCAAAATATATGAGACAACGGGGGGCGTTGTGTCGGGCAGGGGGGACGCACAGGCACAGCCAGCCAACCAATGATGTCAGGAGACGGGCAGCGCTAACAATGGGGGTGCTGCGTGTCATTAAAAAGGAAAGTCACACCTCAGGGACATTGTAATGGTCTGTAATGAGACACATTTTGTACTTGTTGAGTTCCACGTGTGCAAGGAGAAAAAGTCAGCCACCTTGTACAAATGCAGCAGTACTGCTGTACAAGGTGGCTGTTATACATAGAAACACCTGGGGGGGTGGGGGGCAGGCTCCCTTCAATTTCAGTTCATGTGCCTGCGTGGCGTTTGCAGGTCACGTTGCAAGCTACACAGCAGGGGAACAGCTGGCGTTGCTGAACCCCACTGACACATTGACTGGTGTTTTTCTCTGTGCAGATTGCATGTCCGGGCAAAAACTAGCGGTGTTAGAGCCCAGGGTCAGCAGGAGGAGGAGGAGAGGAGCAAAGTGTAGGACGAAGCCTGCACTGGTGGCAGCTTTTGGTCGGTTGTGCCAGCGTGGCTTGTGCTGGACACGATGCCGGCTACACAGCGGGGGAACAGCTGGCGGTGCTGAACCCCACTAACACATTGGCTGGTGTTTTTCTCTGTGCAGCTAGCATGTCCGGGCAGAAACTGGCGTTGTTTGAGCCCAGGGTCAGCAGGAGGAGGAGAGGAGCAAAGTGTAGGCCGAAGCCTGCACTGGTGGCAGCTTTTGTTCTGTTGTGCCAGCGTGGCTTGTGCTGGACACGTTGCCGACTACACAGCAGGGGAACAGCTGGCGGTGCTGAACCCCACTAACACATTGGCTGGTGTTTTTCTCTGTGCAGCTAGCATTTCCGGGCAAAAACTAGCGGTGTTTGAGCCCAGGGTCAGCAGGAGGAGTAGAGGAGCAGAGTGTAGGCCGAAGCCTAGTTGAACCAATTTCAAAGGTTACCTTTAACCCCCCCCTCAGGTGTTGCAAGGTACAAGAGCCACACCTTGAACAGCATTAATGATGCACAAGTCAAAGGTTGCTCTATTTAATTTTGCTCCTTGCACACGCTGAATTAAACACGTACACTATTTAGCCCATTATACTGTCAAACAGGAGTGGAGGCATGACTACTAGTCTTTTTAAGGAGACGCAGCACAGGTGTACAAATTTACACCTAGGTGCTGTGCGCAGATTCCTTACCGTTGTTATTTGCAGTACAGGAAACTGCGCTCTTGTGTTATCCCTTGGCAATACCCTGTTAGTGCAGGCCGTCTCATGACCTCATTTCATGTTGGCCGGTGCGGTTAACGATGGCCATAAATCCCAGACCCACAGTGGCTTTTCCTAAAGTCACACTGCGGTGCTGGGATTCGTGGCCTTGTGCAGTAAATATGTTCGCCGCTCACACATGTCCTTACACCTGCTTCAGACTGGGCGGCCTCAGCTGATCCCTTATCGCATGCCGCGGCCATGAGGCCGCACAGTCAGAAGAAGGCGGAAGGAGGGGAGTGAAAACAGGGGAACATATGCACTGCTCGTGCCCATCAATCACACCCTCGCAGTCAAAATATATGAGACAACGGGGGGCGTTGTGTCGGGCAGGGGGGACGCACAGGCACAGCCAGCCAACCAATGATGTCAGGAGACGGGCAGCGCTAACAATGGGGGTGCTGCGTGTCATTAAAAAGGAAAGTCACACCTCAGGGACATTGTAATGGTCTGTAATGAGACACATTTTGTACTTGTTGAGTTCCACGTGTGCAAGGAGAAAAAGTCAGCCACCTTGTACAAATGCAGCAGTACTGCTGTACAAGGTGGCTGTTATACATAGAAACACCTGGGGGGGTGGGGGGCAGGCTCCCTTCAATTTCAGTTCATGTGCCTGCGTGGCGTTTGCAGGTCACGTTGCAAGCTACACAGCAGGGGAACAGCTGGCGTTGCTGAACCCCACTGACACATTGACTGGTGTTTTTCTCTGTGCAGATTGCATGTCCGGGCAAAAACTAGCGGTGTTAGAGCCCAGGGTCAGCAGGAGGAGGAGGAGAGGAGCAAAGTGTAGGACGAAGCCTGCACTGGTGGCAGCTTTTGGTCGGTTGTGCCAGCGTGGCTTGTGCTGGACACGATGCCGGCTACACAGCGGGGGAACAGCTGGCGGTGCTGAACCCCACTAACACATTGGCTGGTGTTTTTCTCTGTGCAGCTAGCATGTCCGGGCAGAAACTGGCGTTGTTTGAGCCCAGGGTCAGCAGGAGGAGGAGAGGAGCAAAGTGTAGGCCGAAGCCTGCACTGGTGGCAGCTTTTGTTCTGTTGTGCCAGCGTGGCTTGTGCTGGACACGTTGCCGACTACACAGCAGGGGAACAGCTGGCGGTGCTGAACCCCACTAACACATTGGCTGGTGTTTTTCTCTGTGCAGCTAGCATTTCCGGGCAAAAACTAGCGGTGTTTGAGCCCAGGGTCAGCAGGAGGAGTAGAGGAGCAGAGTGTAGGCCGAAGCCTAGTTGAACCAATTTCAAAGGTTACCTTTAACCCCCCCCTCAGGTGTTGCAAGGTACAAGAGCCACACCTTGTGCATCATTAATGCTGCACAAGTAAAAGGTTGCTCTATTTGTTTTGCTCCTTGCACACGCTGACTAAAACACGTACACTATTTAGCCCATTATACTGTCAAACAGTTGTGGAGGCGTGACTTGTCTTTTTAACGAGACGCAGCACAGGTGTCAAAATTTGCACCTAGGTACTGGGCGCAGATTCCTGAGCGTTGTTATTTGCTGTACAGGAGTCTGCGCTATTGTGATCCCTTGGCCATGCGCTGTGAGCGCTTCCTGTCTTCTGACCTCATTTCATGTCGGCCGTTGCGGTTAGCGATGGACATGAATCCCAGACCCACAGTGTGTTTTCAAAAAATCACACTGCGTGGCTGGGATTCGTGGCCTTGTGCAGTAAATAGGTTTGCCGCTTACACATGTCCTTACACCTGCTCCAGACTGGGCGGCCTCAGCTGATCCCTTATCGCCTACCACGGCCAGGAGGCCGCACAGTCTGAAGAAGGCGGAAGGAGATGAGTTAAGACAGGCGAACATATGCACTGCTCGTGCCCATAAACCACACCCTCGCTGACAAAATAAATATGACAACGAGGGGCGTTGTTTCTAGCAGGGCGGATGCACAGGCGCAGCCAGCTAACCATGATGACAAAAGACGGGAAACGCTACCAAGGGGGGTGCTGCGTATCATTACAAAGGAAAGTCACACCTCAGGGACAGTGGAATGGTCTCAATGAGACACATTTTGTACGTGTTGAGTTCCACGTGGGCAAGGAGAAAAAGTCAGCCACCTTGTACAAATGCAGCAGTACTGCTGTACTAGGTGGCTGTTATACATAGAAACACCTGGGGGGGTGGGGCCAGGTTCCCTTTTAATTTCAGTTCCTGTGCCTGCATGGCGTTTGCAGGTCACGTTGCCGGCTACACAGCAGGGGAACAGCTGGCGTTGCTGAACCCCACTAACACATTGGCTGGTGTTTTTCTCTGTGCAGCTAGCACTTCCGGGCAAAAACTAGCGGTGTTTGAGCCCAGGGTCAGCAGGAGGAGGAGAGGAGCAGAGTGTAGGCCGAAGCCTGCACTGGTGGCAGCTTTTGTTCTGTTGTGCCAGCGTGGCTTGTGCTGGACACGTTGCCGACTACACAGCAGGGGAACAGCTGGCGGTGCTGAACCCCACTGACACATCACCTAGTGTTTTTTTCTGTGTAGACAACACTTCCAGGTGGCAACTGACAGTGTTGAAACCCAGGGAATCAAAGAGGAGCAGAGTGTAGGCCGAAGCCTGCAGTGGAGCAAGTTGAAAGGGAACCTTTAACCCCCCCCCCCAGGCATTTGTTGCTGAAAGAGCCATCTTGTACAGCAGTAATACTGCACATGGAAAATGGTGGCTCCGAAAATTATGCTCCTTGCAAACGCTGAAGTACACACTCATATAATGTGTCCCCTCACACCGTCAAACCATCCCGGAAGTGGGACTTTCCTTTGTAATGTGACACAGCACAGCCGTCATTCCAACCCCCTTGGTGCCGGGCACCACCTCCTCAACGTTGTTTGGTTCTGTCACGGAGCCCGCACTGTAATGTTATCCCTTGGCCATGCACAGTTAGCGGTGCCCGTCTTCTGACATCATGTAGGTGTCAGGCTGGCAGTGCCTGTGCGTCCAAGCTGCCCGAGATCCAACCTTGCAGTGTCATCTAATGTAGTCCCACTGCGGGCCAGGGATCCATGGGCATGCGCAGTGCATATCATCGCCTCTCACTCACCTCCTTCCTGCTTCTTCAGACTGTGCGGCGTCACGGCCGTGGCATGCTATTAGGGATCAGCTGACGCCGCCTAGTCTGAAGAAGCGTGAAGAAGGGGAGTGAGAGGCTAGTATATGCACTGCGCATGGCCATGGATACCAGGCCCACTGTGGGATCACATTAGACGACACTGCGAGGTGTGATTTCGGGCAGCGTGGACGCACAGGCGCAGCCAGGACGACAACAAATGATGTCAGAGGACGGGCAGCGCAAACTGTGCATGGCCAAGGGATAACATAACAGCGCAGGGTCCATGACGGAATCAAACAACGCTAAGGAGGCAGCGCACGGTGCCAAGGGGGTAGCAATGACGGCTGTGCTGCGTCACATTACAAAGGAAAGTCCCACCTCCGGGACGGTTGGACGGTGTGAGGGGACACATTACATGAGTGTGTAGTTCAGCGTTTGCAAGGAGCATAATTTCAAGAGCGACCTTTCCCTTGTGCAGTATTAGTGCTGCACATGGTGGCTCTTTCAGTAACAAACGCCTAGGGGGGGCGGGGACAGGTCCCCTTACATTTTAGTTGTGCCAGCGTGGCGGTCGCATGACACGTTGCCGGATACACAGCTGGGGATCAGCTGACGTTACTGAACCCCAATAACAGAGGAGCGACTGTTGACTGTGCACACAGCACTTCCAGGCACCAACTGGCGGTGTTAGAGCCCAGGGACAGCAGGAGGAGCAGATTGGAGGTATTGCCGCACACACAGCTGGGGATCAGCTGACGTTACTGAACCCCAATAACAGAGGAGCGACTGTTGACTGTGCACACAGCACTTCCAGGCACCAACTGGCGGTGTTAGAGCCCAGGGACAGCAGGAGGAGCAGATTGGAGGTATTGCCGCACACACAGCTGGGGATCAGCTGACGTTACTGAACCCCAATAACAGAGGAGCGACTGTTGACTGTGCACACAGCACTTCCAGGCACCAACTGGCGGTGTTAGAGCCCAGGGACAGCAGGAGGAGCAGAGGAACAGAGTGTAGGCCGAAGCCTGATTGGAGCAAGTTGAAAGGAAACCTTTAACCCCCCCCCCCCAAGACGTTTGTAGCTGAAAGAGCCATGTTGTGCAGCACTAAGGATGCAAAAGGAAAAGGTTGCTCTTTTAATTATGCTCCTTGCAAACACCGAAGTAAACACTAAAAATGTGTCCCTTTATACCGTTAAACCGTTCCGGAGGTGCGAATTTCCTTCGTAATGGGACACAGCACAGCTGTCATTCCTATCCCCTTGATGCCGTGCGCTGCCTCCTCAGCGTTGTTTTAAGCTGCCACGGAGCCTGCGCTGTTCTGTTAGCCCTTGGCCATGCCCAATTAGCGCTGCCTGTCTTCTGACATAATTTGGTGTCAGGCTGTCAGTGCCTGTGCGTCCACGCTGCTCCAGATCCCACCTCGCAGTCTCATCTAACGTAATCCCACTGCGGGCCTTGGAACCATGGGCATGCACAGTGCATAACCTCGACTCTCACTCCCCTCCTTCCCTCTTCTTCAGACTGTGCGGTGTCACGGCCGTGGCATGCTAGGGATCAGCTGACGGCGCACAGTCTAAAGAAGGCGGAGGGAAATGAGCGAGAGCCCGAGGGGAAGATATGCACTGCGCATGCCCATGGATCCCAGGCCCGCAGTGTGACTCAATCAGAAGACACTGCGAGGCGGGATCTCGGGCACCGCGGCCGCACAGGCGCAGCCAGCCTGACACCAAATTATGTCAGAAGACAGGCAGCGCAAATAGGGCATGCCCAAGGGATAACAGAACAGCGCAGGCTCCGTGACAGCTTAAAACAACGCTGAGGAGGCAGCGCATGGCACCAAGGGGGTAGGAATGACGGCTGTGCTGCGTCACATTACGAAGGAAAGTCCCAGCTCCGGGACGGTATAACGGTATCAGTGAACACATTTTATAAGTGTTAAGTTCTGCGTGTGCAAAGAGCCAAAAAAAAAGAGCTACCTTTTCCTTGCGCAGCATTACTGCTGCACAAGATGGCTCTTTCAGTAACAAACGACGGGGGGGGGGGGGGAGAGGTTCCCTTACATTTAGGTTGTTGTGCCAGCGTGGCGGTCGCAGGACACATTGCCGGCTACACAGCTGGGGATCAGCTGACGTTACTGAAACCCAATAACACTGGGTCGTATGTTTTTACTGTGCAGCCTGCACTTCTGAGCCGCAACTGGCGGTGTTGGAGCCCAGGAATAGCAGTTCAGGTGGTAGAAAGATGAACACAGCAGGAGACCTGGATGACACCCAATTACTTAATCAGGCAGAGGAGTGGCAAATTCCTGCGAGATCCAGGCCTGGTTCATTTTCAGGAAAGTAAGCCGGTCAACGTTATCGGAGGATAGTCGCATGCGACGGTCTGTTAGTACACCACCTGCGGCACTAAAGACACGTTCCGATAAGACACTAGCCGCAGGGCAAGCCAGCACCTCCAATGCATACTGGCTTAGCTCTGGCCATGTATCCAGCTTAGAGACCCAAAACTTGAACGGGGAAGAGCCGTCTGGGAGTACAGTAAGAGGGCAAGCCATGTAGTCTGTCACCATCTGACGGAACCGTTGCCTCCTGCTGACTGGAGCCGCCGGTGATGGTGTAGACATTTGGGGCGGGCACACAAAAGTGTGCCAGAGTTGTGCCATACTGGGCTTGCCTTGGGCAGAGGCACTGCTTCTGCTCCCTCTTTGGGCAGAGCCTCCCCCACTGCCTCGACGCACTGAGCTGCTTTGTAAAGCACTAGCAGCACTCCTCTCAGTTGGACAGGAGAAGATGATGGAATTCACCAGTGTGTCGTGGTACTCCCGCAATTTACGCTCCCGGGTCAACGCAGGGATGAGGTTTTGGACGTTGTCCCGGTAGCGAGGATCGAGGAGGGTGAACACCCAATAATCAGGCATGTTGAGAATGTGGTCGATGCGGCGGTCGTTTCTCAGGCACTGCAGCATGAAATCCACCATGTGCTGCAGAGTGCCAACCGGCCCAGAAACGCTGTCCCCTGCTTGAGACATGATCTCTGCCCGCTCGTCATCACCCCACCCTCGCTGTACACACTGACCACTGGACAATTGTGTCGCTCCCTCCTCTGGACGGAGCTCTTCCTCCTCCATTGACTCCTCCTCATCCTCCTCACAAATTGGCCCCTGCGTACCCCTTTGTGAGGAACCACGTGGCGCTGACTCTCCAGAAGCTGATGGAAAAGGTGACTCCTCATCCTCCACCTCTTCCACCACATCATCCCTTAACCCTTGCAAAGTTTGCTGAAGCAGGCAGATAAGGGGGACAGTCATGCTGACTAGTGCATCATCTGCACTTGCCATCCGCGTGGAATAATCAAAAGGACGCAAAACCTGGCAGACGTCCTTCATAGTGGCCCACTCTGTGGTTGTGAAGTCTCATCGGCGCTGACTGCGACTTCTTTGCGCCTGATGCAGCTGGTACTCCATAACTGCTTGCTGCTGCTCACACAACCGCTCCAACATATGTAACGTGGAATTCCACCGGGTAGGTAGGTCACATATGATGCGGTGTTCCGGAAGGCGGAATCGGCGCTGCAGAGCAGCAATGCGGGATCTGGCCAAGCTGGAACGCCGCAAGTGAGCACACTCTAGGCGGACCTTGTGCAGCAGGGCATCAAGATCCGGATAGTCCCTCAGAAAACTCTGCACAACCAAATTGAGCACATGTGCCAGACATGGGATGTGAGTGAGGTTGCCAAGGGCCAAAGCTGCCACCAGATTTCGGCCATTGTCACACACTACCATGCCTGGCTGGAGATTCGCTGGCAGTAACCACACATCGCTCTCCTGCTTTATGGCATTCCAGAGCTCCTGCGCTGTGTGGCTTCGATGCCCCAATGAAACTAGTTTCAAGACGGCCTGCTGACGTTTGGCCACGACTGTGCTCATGTCGGTCATAGGTAAACGTTCACGGGTCCATGTGGGGGTGGACTGTGACGGATCCTGCAGAGAGGAATCAGAGGAACTGGTGTAAGAGGAGGAGTCGATGCGTACAGACTGGATTCCTGCAATCCTTGGAGTGGGCAGGACACGTCCTGCGCCACTCGCACGATCTGTACCTGGCTCAACAACATTAACCCAATGGGCAGTGAGGGAAACATATCGCCCCTGTCCATGCTGACTGGTCCACGCATCGGTGGTGAGGTGGACCTTGCTACTGACGGCGTTTAGTAGCGCATGTTTTATGTTTGCCTCAACATGCCTGTGCAGGGCAGGGACAGCCTGCCTGCTGAAGTAAAAGCGGCTGGGCACCTTGTACTGTGGGACTGCCAATGCCATCAAGTCACGGAAGCTGTCAGTCTCCACCAGCCTGAACGAGAGCATTTCCAGGGACAACAGTTTGGCAATGCCTGCATTCAGAGCCTGTGCTCGGGGGTGGTTGGCCGAGAATGCCCGCCTTTTCTCCCATGCCTGGACTACCGATGGCTGTAGAGTAGACTGGGAGTGTGAGGATGACTGGGAAGGTGGTGCTGTGGGTGGAATTACACTAGGTCTCTGGGAGGAAGCCAAACCAGCTGTGCGTGAGCTGGAGGAAGAGGCAACACGAGCTGAAGAGGTGGTAGCTGCCGCTGTTGGTTGGCCTACATCTTCAGTGTGTTTCTGTAACTCCACCGCGTGCCTGGTCCGCACATGTTTCCACATATTTGTGGTATTGAGGTTGCTGACATTTTTCCCTCTTTTTACTTTATGATGACACAGCTTGCATTTGACAAAACAAATGTCATCTGCAACTGTGTCAAAAAAGGACCAGGCACTGCAAGTCTTGGGAGCGCCCTTTTTGGCTTTGGAAAGAGACAGGCTCCTAACGGGTGCCAAAGTGGAGGCTACAGGCTCCGCAGTCTTCCCCCTCCCTCTCCCTCTTTGGCCCGTAAGAGGAAGCTCTTCCTCTGAGCTGCTCCCACCACCTTCCTGTTCCTCACGCCACGATGGGTCAAGGACCTCATCATCTCCACTACCCTCTGCCACCAACTGCTCCTCCTGGGTAGTCTCAGCAGCACAGTACGCACGAGAAAGCGGCACCTGAGTTTCATCATCAGATGCGTACTGCGCTGTGGTCACCGGAGGCACTGGCCCACCTGCCTCTTCAGAGTCAGAGAGAAAAAGGTGTTGGGCATCACTGCACACTGCCTCTTCTTCCATTTCTCCAATGCTGCTTGGCTGGCCCCCTGTTTCCAAGCCAAGAGATTCAGAGAACAGAAGTAGAGACGGCTCCTGTCCTGGGCTCTCTGACTGCCTGGCCAATTTGGCAGGTGGTGAAGAGACAGATGGCTGCTCTCCAGTGCTCTGTGCCTGAGAGGATGTGGCACTAACTGAAGTCGATGCCGAGGCGTTAGCTGCCATCCACCCGACAACGGCTTCAATTTGGTCTTCACGCAGCAGCGGTGCACGGCGCTCTCCGACAAAGCTGCGCATGAAGGACTGTTCCCTGCTGAAACTGAGTGACGACGAGTCACCGGCGCCCGCAGCAGGCACAGAATCACCACGTCCTCTCCCTGCTCCTCTCCCTGCTCCGCGCCCACGCCCACGTGCCTTACTCCCTGCCCTCTTCATCTTGGTTGACAGATAAAGATAAGCAGAAAAGTACTAAGGCCTTAGTGTGCTTATTCCTGTAATGCTCCTCCTAACAGGTGTAAGAAACACTAATGTTGTAAATTGTGGACTAAACTTTATTATTTTTCAAATGTGGCCTACACAAGTGTAAGTTGTGTTTGGTGAACTTAACCTTTTTTTTGGTGCAGATCGGGCTACAGAGCTAGTTTAAATCACACGGAGACCGTGCAGACAGCCGTAAACGGCGCTGCAAGGCCAAGAAACCCTCCTCTAGGTTATCCTATATAGTGTTTTTCCACTATTTAGCTGGATACAAGTGGAAAGACACTAATAGGAATTTTTTTTTTCAAATTTTAAACTGGCTGCACTATTTGAAAAAAAGGAAATTGTTTTTCAAGGTATGAGGCAGTAACGCACCCTGAGCTGAATCCAACCGGCTATGGCTGCACACAGACTACAGGGCGAGCTGCGCTCACACAGAGACCGTGCAGACAGCCGTAAACGGCGCTGCAAGGCCCCCAAAAAAACCTCTAGGTTATCCTATGTAGTGTTTTTCCACAATTGAGCTGGAGACTGGTGGAAAGACACTAATAGGAATTTTTTTTTTTTTCAAATTTTAAACAGGCTGCACTATTTGAAAAAAAGGAAAATTTTTCTCAAGGTATGAGCCAGTAACGAACCCTGAGCTGAATCCAACTGGCTATGGCTGCACACAGACTACAGGGCGAGCTGGGCTCACACGGAGACCGTGCAGACAGCCGTAAACGGCGCTGCAAGGCCAAAAAACCCTCCTCTAGGTTATCCTATATAGTGTTTTTCCACTATTTAGCTGGATACGAGTGGAAAGACACTAATAGGAATTTTTTTTTTCAAATTTTAAACAGGCTGCACTATTTGAAAAAAAGGAAAATTTTTCTCAAGGTATGAGCCAGTAACGAACCCTGAGCTGAATCCAACCGGCTATGGCTGCACACAGACTACAGGGCGAGCTGGGCTCACACGGAGACCGTGCAGACAGCCGTAAACGGCGCTGCAAGGCCCAAAAACCCCCCTCTAGGTTATCCTATGTAGTGTTTTTCCACAATAGAGCTGGAGACTGGTGGAAAAACACTAATAGGAAATTTGAGAAAAAATGTGCAGCAGGCTGCACTAAGAGCAAAAAAGAACAACTGTGTGAGGCAGTGTGAACCCCCCCTGAGCTGAATACAACCGGGTATATGGCTGCACACAGACTACAGAGTGAGCTGCACACACACACACACACAGAGACCTTGCAGAACGCTGTTAAAACAGCGCTGCAAGGCAAGAGCAAGGTGAACAGTGAAGAACACACAGCGTTTTGCTAAATTAGCCTTTGGAAAGGAAAATAAAGCAATTAGCTAGCTCAACTGGCCCTCAGTTAGAACACAGCGTCCTGTCCCTAACTGAAATCACAGCAGAGTGAGCGCAAAATGGCGGCAGCGCTTTTTTATAGTGCAGAGTGACATCATTTCAGCAGCCAATCCAAGCCTTGCCAGTACTTACATGCCCACCATGCTAAACAGGATGTGCCCACACTTTCATTCATTCCTCATTGGCTGCTGCGTTCAATTTGAATTCTGGGAACTTCCGATTCCGGTATCCGATACGCGGGAAGTATCGGAATTCAGTATCGGAATTCCGATACCGCAAATATCGGCCGATACCCGATACTTGCGGTATCGGAATGCTCAACACTAGCTACGGCATTGTTCAGTGCAAACTCTGCCCACGATAGCAAGGATGCCCAGTCATCCTGCCTGGCTGATACAAAATGTCGCAGGTATGTGACCAAGGTCTGGTTGGCCCTCTCTACCAACCCATTCATCTCGGGATGTTATGCGGAAGAGAGATTCAACTCAATGCTGAGAAGACGACAAAGCTCTCTCCAGAACCGAGATGCAAACTGGGGACCCCGGTCACTGACAATTTTGTCTGGCATACCATGTAGGCGGAAGATGTGCTTTATGAACAACGCTGCCAAGGCCCGTGCAGAAGGTAACCGTGGTAGCGGCACCAAATGCACCATTTTTGAGAAATGATCGGTGATGACCCAAATGATGGTACAGCCGCGAGACTTGGGTAAACCCACAACAAAGTCCATCCCGACCATCTCCCAGGGCCTATCTGCCACCGGCAAGGGATAGAGCAACCCAGCTGGCCTTTGACGAGGAGATTTATTTTTGACGCAGGAGACACAAGCTTGAATATAATCTCTGACATCCCGGACCGTATGTGGCCACCAGTACGTCCTCGCCAGTAGCTCAGATGTCCTCTTTGTCCCAAAGTGTCCACCCACCCTGGACGAATGAGCCCAAGAGAGAACCTCCGGTCGCAAATTAATGGGCACAAAAGTCTTGCCGGGAGGCACAGACTCAAGCGAAACCGGCGCTACGGTTCTCAGGCTCTCTGAAGGGACAATAAGCCGAGGCTCCCCCTCCTCCTCCTCAGATGACACAACAGAGCGAGATAGAGCGTCGGCACGAATGTTCTTCTCCCCAGCGAGATAATGAAGGGTGAAGTGGAACCAGGAGAAGAACAAGGACCATCTGGCCTGGTGAGAATTTAGGCGCTGGGCTGTCTGCAGGTATAACAAATTTTTGTGGTCTGTGAAGACCTGAAAGGGAAAACGAGCCCCCTCCAAGAGATGTCTCCACTCCGAGAAAGCCAGCTTCATCGCTAGCAACTCCCTGTCCCCAATGGAATAATTCCTCTCCGCAGGTGTGAAGGTCTTGGAGAAGAAGAAGCACGGATGCTTCCGACCTTGAGCATCCTTTTGGAAGAGGACTGCTCCTGCACCAACGGAAGAGGCATCCACCTCCATTATGAATGGCTTATCAACATCGGGACGATGCAAGATGGGAGCGCTAGCAAAATGGGATTTAATAGAAGAAAAGGCCCTGGAGACCTCTTCAGACCACAATTTGGGATTCGCTCCCTTCTTGGTGAGGGCTACCAAGTTAGCTACCAAAGTTGAGAAGTGGGGAATGAACTGGCGGTAATAATTAATGAACCCCATGAAGCGCTGCACCGCTTTAAGAGAATGGGGTTCTTGCCAGTCCATCACAGCCTGTAGTTTGGCAGGATCCATAGCCAATCCCTGGGCGGAGATGATATAGCCCAGGAAAGGTAAAGACTCCTGCTCAAACATACACTTCTCCAACTTTGCGTAGAGAGAATTTGCCCATAAGAGGTCGAAGACTCTGCCAACATCTCTCCGGTGGGAGTCAATATCTGGAGAAAAGATGAGAATATCATCCAGATAGACTACGACCGAGGTGGAAAGCATATCCCGGAAGATGTCGTTGAGAAAGTCTTGGAAAACGGCTGGAGCATTACAGAGCCCGAAGGGCATCACCAGATACTCATAGTGCCCATCTCTGGTGTTAAACGCCGTCTTCCATTCGTCCCCCTCATGGATACGAATCAGGTTATAAGCACCCCGCAGATCCAATTTGGTAAATACCTTAGCTCCCCTTAGCCTATCAAAAAGCTCAGAAATCAGGGGCAGCGGATACTTATTTTTAACGGTGATGGCGTTAAGACCCCTGTAATCTATGCAAGGACGTAATTCTCCATTCTTCTTCTGCACGAAGAAGAACCCTGCCCCTGCTGGTGACACTGACTTCCTAATGAACCTTCTTGCCAAATTCTCCTGGATGTATTGGGACATGGCCTCCGTTTCCGGAAGAGAGAGGGGATAGACACGTCCCTGAGGAGGTTCTGCTCCAGGCAAGAGATCTATAGGACAGTCATAGGGGCGGTGAGGTGGAAGGGTCTCCGCAGCCTTTTTGGAGAAGACGTCTGCATAGGACCAATAGTATTTGGGGAGAGAAGAGAGATCTGCGGGTATCTCAGTGGTGGAAACCTGAACGCACTCTTTCACACATCTGCCCTTACAGGATTCACTCCAACCCAATATCCTCCCAGAGGACCACTCAATATGTGGGGAGTGGAAACGGAGCCAGGGTATTCCCAGCAGAATCTCATCCATTCCCTCGGGAAGGACAAGAAGGGAAACTATCTCCTGGTGGGATGGGGACATAGCTAACGTGAAAGGGACAGTCTGGTGTGTGATCTGAGATGGAAGTGTTGACCCATTCACTACTCTGACAGTCACCGGTTTGGCGAGCATCACCAGAGGTATTGCATGGCACAGAGCAAAAGCCGAGGACATGAAATTCCCCTCAGCTCCGGAGTCCACACAAAGCTCGACTGTCAGAGAGTGAGAGCCTAATATGATTGTCCCCTTGAAGGACAGCTTGGAGGAAAAAGCCGCTGTGTCTAGAGAACCTCATCCAAGGGTCACTAGACACGGTCGTTTACCCAACCGCCATGGACATTTATTGGCATAATGTCCCTCTTGTTGGCAATTTCTGCAAACCACGGGTACTCGAGCGGTCCGAGACTTAGGTCCCGCTCGAGAGACCTCCATGGCCTCATGGGAGTCGGACGCCTGAACGGAAGATTCTAGAGGTCTGGCAAAGGTGGGAGCCAGCCGAAACCTCTGCCTACACTGGGCCCGCTCCAACCTCCGCTCGTTAAAACGGAGGTCGATGCGGGTAGATAGAGAAATAAGCTCCTCCAGTGTGGCGGGAATCTCCCTGGTGGCCAAGGCGTCCTTCACATGGTCTGCCAGTCCTCTCCAGAACACCGGAATAAGGACTTTATCCGGCCACTCCAGCTCAGAAGCTAGAGTCCGGAATTGAACGGCGAACTGGCTGACCATGGACGAACCCTGGGTTGTAGCCAACAATTGGAGCGCGGTATCGTGGGTGACACGAGGTCCCAAAAAGACCTGTTTCAGAGCGTCCAAGAAGAGAGGAGCATTCTGTACCACACGATCATTGCGCTCCCATAGCGGCGTTGCCCACTCCAACGCCCTGCCCGATAAAAGGGATAAAATAAATCCTACTTTCGCCCGTTCCTTAGGAAAAAGTGCAGCCAGAAACTCAAGATGTATGGAGCACTGACTCACGAATCCCCGACATTGTTTACTGTCACCAGCAAACTTGTCTGGAAGCGGGAGACGGGATAAAGTCGGAGCAGGGGTGGCAGAGGACAAACTGGCTGCAGCTACACTTGCAGCCTGAACAGCGACTGCGGTAACATCCACAGCTCAGGTTGTGCGCTCGAGAGCCGCCAACCTACCCTCCAGCTGCTGGATGTACTTCTGTAAACGCTGACCGTCTGCCATTTACTAGCCAGACCCTGGCGCTAGTATACTGTTAGGGCTAGCGGAACTGTTGTGAATTCTGTGGCAGAGCTCCCTCCTGTGGTCACAAGTGGTACTTCGGCTGATTCTCTCTGGGAGCTTCCGTTTGTGGAGGAAAGTGGTACTGCAGCTTCTGAGTTTCCTCCCTCAGGTGATCTTGTGAGGTCGTTAGGTGCTTCTCTACTTAACTCCACCTAATGCTTTGATCCTGGCTTCCTGTCAATGTTCCAGTGTTGGACTTGTTTTTCCCTGGATCGTTCCTGTGGCCTGCTGCTCTGCATAGCTAAGTGCTTCTTTGCTATTTGTTTGCTATTTTTTCTGTCCAGCTTGTCTATTTGTTTTGCTGGAAGCTCTGGGACGCAAAGGGTGTACCTCCGTGCCGTTAGTTCGGTACGGAGGGTCTTTTTGCCCCCTTTGCGTGGTTTTCTTTAGGGTTTTGTGTAGACCGCATAGTTATCTTTCCTATCCTCGCTCTGTTTAGAAAGTCGGGCCTCACTTTGCTGAATCTATTTCATCCCTACGTTTGTCTTTTCATCTTACTCACAGTCATTATATGTGGGGGGCTGCCTTTTCCTTTGGGGTATTTCTCTGAGGCAAGGTAGGCTTATTTTCTATCTTCAGGCTAGTTAGTTTCTCAGGCTGTGCCGAGTTGCATAGGCAGAGTTAGGCGCAATCCACGGCTGCCTCTAGTGTTGTTTGGAGAGGATTAGGGATTGCGGTCTGCAGAGTTCCCACGTCTCAGAGCTCATTCTATGATTTTGGGTTATTGTCAGATCACTGTATGTGCTCTGATCGCTATGTCCATTGTGGTACTGAATTGCCTTTCATAACAGTACAGGAAGCCCAAAGTACTAATGATTCTCAATAGAGGGAAAAAAGAAGTTCTGAGACCATTTTTTTTTCTTTGCACTGTGTTTTGTCTTTTTTTCCCCCTAGACATTTGGGTGGTTCAGGACACAGGTGTGGACATGGAGATTCAGGGTCTGTGCTCTTCAATGGATAATCTCGTTATAAATGTACAAAAGATTTAAGATTTGGTGGTTCAGAAGCCTATGTTTGAACCAAGAATTCCTATTCCTGATTTGTTTTATGGTGATAGAGTCAAGTTTGTGAATTTCAAAAATAATTGCAAACTGTTTCTGGCCTTGAAACCTCACTCCTCTGGTGACCCAGCTCAACAAGTGAGAATTATTATTTCTTTTTTGCGTGGCGACTCTCAAGACTGGGCATTTTCCCTTGCGCCAGGAGATCCTGCATTAAGTAATATTGATGCGTTTTTCCTGGCGCTCGGATTGCTGTACGATGAGCCTAATTCAGTGGATCAGGCAGAGAAAAATTTGCTGGCTTTGTGTCAGGGTCAGGATGAGATAAAGGTATATTGTCAGAAATTTAGAAAGTGGTCTGTACTCACTCAATGGAATGAAGCTGCGCTCGCAGCGATTTTCAGAAAGGGTCTCTCTGAAGCCCTTAAAGATGTCATGGTTGGATTTCCTATGCCTGATGGTCTGAATGAATCTATGTCTTTGGCCATTCAGATCGGTCGACGCTTGCGTGAGCGTAAAGCTGTGCACCATTTGGCGGTATTACCTGAGATTAAACCTAAGCCTATGCAGTGCGATAGGACTTTGTCCAGAGTTGAACGGCAAGAACACAGACGTCTGAATGGTCTGTGTTTCTACTGTGGTGATTCCACTCATGCCATCTCTGATTGTCCTAAGCGCTCTAAGCGGTTCGCTAGGTCTGCCACCATTGGTACGGTACAGTCAAAATTTCTTCTGTCCGTTACCTTGATCTGCTCTTTGTCATCGTATTCTGTCATGGCATTTGTGGATTCAGGCGCTGCCCTGAATTTGATGGACTTAGAGTATGCTAAGCGTTGTGGGTTTTTCTTGGAGCCCTTGCAGTGTCCTATTCCATTGAGAGGAATTGATGCTACACCTTTGGCCAAGAATAAGCCTCAGTACTGGACCCAGCTGACCATGTGCATGGCTCCTGCACATCAGGAGGATATTCGCTTTCTGGTGTTGCATAATCTGCATGATGTGGTCGTGTTGGGGTTGCCATGGCTACAAGTTCATAATCCAGTATTAGATTGGAAATCCATGTCGGTGTCCAGCTGGGGTTGTCAGGGGGTACATGGTGATGTTCCATTTCTGTCAATTTCGTCATCCACCCCTTCTGAGGTCCCAGAGTTCTTCTCTGATTACCGGGATGTATTTGATGAGCCCAAGTCCGATACCCTACCTCCGCATAGGGATTGTGATTGTGCTATCAATTTGATTCCTGGTAGTAAATTCCCAAAAGGTCGATTGTTTAATTTATCCGTGCCTGAGCACACCGCTATGCGCAGTTATGTGAAGGAATCCCTGGAGAAGGGGCATATTCGCCCATCATCGTCGCCATTAGGAGCAGGGTTCTTTTTTGTAGCCAAGAAGGATGGTTCGCTGAGACCTTGCATAGATTACCGCCTTCTTAATAAGATCACGGTTAAATTTCAGTACCCCTTGCCATTGTTATCTGATCTGTTTGCTCGGATTAAGGGGGCTAGTTGGTTCACAAAGATAGATCTTCGTGGTGCGTATAATCTGGTGCGAATTAAGCAAGGCGATGAATGGAAAACTGCATTTAATACGCCCGAGGGTCATTTTGAGTATCTAGTGATGCCGTTCGGACTAGCCAATGCTCCATCAGTGTTTCAGTCTTTTATGCATGACATCTTCCGAGAGTACCTGGATAAATTCCTGATTGTGTACTTGGATGACATTTTGATCTTCTCGGATGATTGGGAGTCTCATGTGAAGCAGGTCAGAACGGTTTTTCAGGTCCTGCGTGCTAATTCTTTGTTTGTGAAGGGATCAAAGTGTCTCTTCGGTGTGCAGAAGGTTTCATTTTTGGGGTTAATCTTTTCCCCTTCTACTATCGAGATGGATCCTGTTAAGGTCCAGGCCATCCATGATTGGACTCAGCCGACATCTCTGAAAAGTCTGCAAAAGTTCCTGGGCTTTGCTAATTTTTATCGTCGCTTCATCTGCAATTTTTCTAGTATTGCTAAACCATTGACCGATTTGACCAAGAAGGGTGCTGATGTGGTCAATTGGTCTTCTGCTGCTGTGGAAGCCTTTCAAGAGTTGAAGCGTCGTTTTTCTTCTGCCCCTGTGTTGTGTCAACCAGATGTTTCTCTTCCGTTCCAGGTCGAGGTTGATGCTTCTGAGATTGGAGCAGGGACTGTTTTGTCGCAGAGAGGTTCTGATTGCTCAGTGATGAAACCATGCGCTTTCTTTTCCAGGAAGTTTTCGCCTGCTGAGCGAAATTATGATGTGGGCAACCGAGAGTTGCTGGCCATGAAGTGGGCATTCGAGGAGTGGCGTCATTGGCTTGAAGGAGCTAAGCATCGCGTGGTGGTATTGACTGATCATAAGAACTTGACTTATCTCGAGTCTGCCAAGCGGTTGAATCCTAGACAGGCTCGTTGGTCGCTGTTTTTTGCCCGTTTTGACTTTGTGATTTCGTACCTTCCGGGCTCTAAAAATGTGAAGGCGGATGCTCTGTCTAGGAGTTTTGTGCCCGACTCTCCGGGTTTGTCTGAGCCGGCGGGTATCCTCAAGGAAGGAGTAATTGTGTCTGCCATCTCCCCTGATTTGCGGCGGGTGTTGCAAAAATTTCAGGCTAATAAACCTGATCGCTGTCCATCGGAGAGACTGTTTGTCCCTGATAGGTGGACGAATAAAGTTATCTCTGAGGTTCATTGTTCGGTGTTGGCTGGTCATCCTGGAATCTTTGGTACCAGAGAGTTAGTGGCTAGATCCTTTTGGTGGCCATCTCTGTCGCGGGATGTGCGTACTTTTGTGCAGTCCTGTGGGATTTGTGCTCGGGCTAAGCCCTGCTGTTCTCGTGCCAGTGGGTTGCTTTTGCCCTTGCCGGTCCCGAAGAGGCCTTGGACACATATCTCTATGAATTTTATTTCAGATCTTCCCGTTTCTCAAAAGATGTCAGTCATTAGGGTGGTCTGTGATCGCTTTTCTAAGATGGTCCATCTGGTACCCTTGTCTAAATTGCCTTCCTCCTCTGATTTGGTGCCATTGTTCTTCCAGCATGTGGTTCGTTTACATGGCATTCCAGAGAATATCGTTTCTGACAGAGGTTCCCAGTTTGTTTCGAGGTTTTGGCGAGCCTTTTGTGGTAGGATGGGCATTGACTTGTCTTTTTCCTCGGCTTTCCATCCTCAGACTAATGGCCAGACCGAACGAACCAATCAGACCTTGGAAACATATCTGAGATGTTTTGTTTCTGCTGATCAGGATGACTGGGTGTCCTTTTTGCCTTTGGCTGAGTTCGCCCTTAATAACCGGGCCAGCTCGGCTACCTTGGTTTCGCCATTTTTCTGCAACTCTGGGTTCCATCCTCGTTTCTCTTCAGGACAGGTTGAGTCTTCAGACTGTCCTGGTGTGGATACTGTGGTGGACAGGTTGCAGCAGATTTGGACTCATGTAGTGGACAATTTGACCTTGTCCCAGGAGAGGGCTCAACGTTTTGCTAATCGCAGACGCTGTGTGGGTCCCCGACTTCGTGTTGGGAATCTGGTTTGGTTATCTTCTCATCATATTCCTATAAAGGTGTCCTCTCCTAAGTTTAAACCTCGTTTCATTGGTCCATATAGGATTTCTGAGGTTCTTAATCCTGTGTCTTTTCGTCTGACCCTTCCAGATTCTTTTTCCATACATAACGTATTCCATAGGTCATTGTTGCGGAGATACATGGCACCTATGGTTCCATCTGTTGACCCTCCTGCCCCGGTTTTGGTGGAGGGGGAGTTGGAGTATATTGTGTAGAAGATTTTGGATTCTCGTGATTCAAGACAGAAACTCCAGTATCTGGTTAAATGGAAGGGTTATGCTCAGGAAGATAATTCCTGGGTTTTTGCCTCTGATGTCCATGCTCCCGATCTTGTTCGTGCCTTTCATGTGGCTCATCCTGGTCGGCCTGGGGGCTCTGGTGAGGGTTCGGTGACCCCTCCTCAAGGGGGGGTACTGTTGTGAATTCTGTGGCAGAGCTCCCTCCTGTGGTCACAAGTGGTACTTCGGCTGATTCTCTCTGGGAGCTTCCGTTTGTGGAGGAAAGTGGTACTGCGGCTTCTGAGTTTCCTCCCTCAGGTGATCTTGTGAGGTCGTTAGGTGCTTCTCTACTTAACTCCACCTAATGCTTTGATCCTGGCTTCCTGTCAATGTTCCAGTGTTGGACTTGTTTTTCCCTGGATCGTTCCTGTGGCCTGCTGCTCTGCATAGCTAAGTGCTTCTTTGCTATTTGTTTGCTATTTTTTCTGTCCAGCTTGTCTATTTGTTTTGCTGGAAGCTCTGGGACGCAAAGGGTGTACCTCCGTGCCGTTAGTTCGGTACGGAGGGTCTTTTTGCCCCCTTTGCGTGGTTTTCTTTAGGGTTTTGTGTAGACCGCAAAGTTACAGTGGGGCAAAAAAGTATTTAGTCAGTCAGCAATAGTGCAAGTTCCACCACTTAAAAAGATGAGAGGCGTCTGTAATTTACATCATAGGTAGACCTCAACTATGGGAGACAAACAGAAAAAAAAATCCTGAAAATCACATTGTCTGTTTTTTTAACATTTTATTTGCATATTATGGTGGAAAATAAGTATTTGGTCAGAAACAAAATTTCATCTCAATACTTTGTAATATATCCTTTGTTGGCAATGACAGAGGTCAAACGTTTTCTGTAAGTCTTCACAAGGTTGCCACACACTGTTGTTGGTATGTTGGCCCATTCCTCCATGCAGATCTCCTCTAGAGCAGTGATGTTTTTGGCTTTTCGCTTGGCAACACGGACTTTCAACTCCCTCCAAAGGTTTTCTATAGGGTTGAGATCTGGAGACTGGCTAGGCCACTCCAGGACCTTGAAATGCTTCTTACGAAGCCACTCCTTCGTTGCCCTGGCGGTGTGCTTTGGATCATTGTCATGTTGAAAGACCCAGCCTCATTTCATCTTCAATGCCCTTGCTGATGGAAGGAGGTTTGCACTCAAAATCTCACGATACATGGCCCCATTCATTCTTTCATGTACCCGGATCAGTCGTCCTGGCCCCTTTGCAGAGAAACAGCCCCAAAGCATGATGTTTCCACCACCATGCTTTACAGTAGGTATGGTGTTTGATGGATGCAACTCAGTATTCTTTTTCCTCCAAACACGACAAGTTGTGTTTCTACCAAACAGTTCCAGTTTGGTTTCATCAGACCATAGGACATTCTCCCAAAACTCCTCTGGATCATCCAAATGCTCTCTAGCAAACTTCAGACGGGCCCGGACATGTACTGGCTTAAGCAGTGGGACACGTCTGGCACTGCAGGATCTGAGTCCATGGTGGCGTAGTGTGTTACTTATGGTAGGCCTTGTTACATTGGTCCCAGCTCTCTGCAGTTCATTCACTAGGTCCCCCCGCGTGGTTCTGGGATTTTTGCTCACCGTTCTTGTGATCATTCTGACCCCACGGGGTGGGATTTTGCATGGAGCCCCAGATCGAGGGAGATGATCAGTGGTCTTGTATGTCTTCCATTTTCTAATTATTGCTCCCACTGTTGATTTCTTCACTCCAAGCTGGTTGGCTATTGCAGATTCAGTCTTCCCAGCCTGGTGCAGGGCTACAATTTTGTTTCTGGTGTCCTTTGACAGCTCTTTGGTCTTCACCATAGTGGAGTTTGGAGTCAGACTGTTTGAGGGTGTGCACAGGTGTCTTTTTATACTGATAACAAGTTTAAACAGGTGCCATTACTACAGTTAATGAGTGGAGGAAAGAGGAGACTCTTAAACAAGAAGTTACAGGTCTGTGAGAGCCAGAAATCTTGATTGTTTGTTTCTGACCAAATACTTATTTTCCACCATAATATGCAAATAAAATGTTAAAAAAACAGACAATGTAATTTTCTGGATTTTTTTTTCTCAGTTTGTCTCCTATAGTTGAGGTCTACCTATGATGTAAATTACAGACGCCTCTCATCTTTTTAAGTGGTGGAACTTGCACTATTGCTGACTGACTAAATACTTTTTTGCCCCACTGTATCTTTCCTATCCTCGCTCTGTTTAGAAAGTCGGGCCTCACTTTGCTGAATCTATTTCATCCCTAAGTTTGTCTTTTCATCTTACTCACAGTCATTATATGTGGGGGGCTGCCTTTTCCTTTGGGGTATTTCTCTGAGGCAAGGTAGGCTTATTTTCTATCTTCAGGCTAGTTAGTTTCTCAGGCTGTGCCGAGTTGCATAGGCAGAGTTAGGCGCAATCCACGGCTGCCTCTAGTGTTGTTTGGAGAGGATTAGGGATTGCGGTCTGCAGAGTTCCCACTAGAGTTGAGCGACCTTGACCTTTTTAGAGTCGAGCCGGGTTTCGCGAAACCCGACTATCTCAAAAGTCGGGTCGAGTGAAATCGGCCGATTATGACGTAAAGTCGGGATCGACCGAAACACGAAACCCAATGCAAGTCAATGGGGCAGCATAGTCGGCAGTGAGTGGGGGCCAGGAAAACACCTAGAGTGCCCATTTTAATGTCAAAACCATCCATTCTTCTTAATGAAGCTTGTCAAGCGTAATTTACCTTATAATAATTGGAAGGCATTTGAAATTGGGGGTCATTTGGCTAAAGTTGTGTGGGGTAGGGCTGGTTCAAGTAATTAGTGGGCCCAGGAAATCTGGACCACGTCACGGCAGTGGAGCAGGGAGAGGTAAGTATTTCAACTTTGCAAGTGCTGTGATCCTGAGCAAGCAGGGGGGGCCCACTTGTTGGCATTGGCACTGGCACAGGGCCCCTCAAAGTACAGCGGTGTGTTTGCACGGCGGGGGCGCCTCCCACCGGCAGCAACACTTTTGCGTACTATGAGAGGCCCTGTGCCAGTGACGTCGCCAACTAGTATTCCTCCCCCCACCTGATGAAGGAACCTGCACTTTCATCTGCACCTTCCTCTTTGTCCTCGTGTAAGGTGGTATGGTATGCGGGAAGAGCAACCTGACTTTCAGCAGGGTCACAATGTTGTTGTGTAGCATGCACGGGGAATGTTGCGTTATGGGTCAATGTACCAGCAGACTCATCTATCACTGGCTGGGCAATGGGCACGATGAAGTGGAAACACAGATATAGGCCCAAAGAATAAAGTGGGCTAAATGCAGTTCAAAATTGGTAACACAGGAATAACCAGGGGGCATTGCAGTGGAGGACAACTGGAATGAGAGGCTGACACAGAGAGTAGGGCCAAATCAGTAAGTAGTCGAAATGCAGTTCAAAATTGGCAACCGTAGTAAACAGGCGGCACAGCTTTGTTCAGTGGAGGAGAACAGCAAGGAGTGGCAGACACCGATAGTAGGCCCCAACCCAACTAGTAGGCCAAATGCAGTCTAACATTAACAACTACTTAACGAGAGCCTGAAAATGGAATTTCAGGACAGGAAACCAGGAGAACAGCAAGGAGTGGCAGACACCGATAGTAGGCCCCAAACCAACTAGTACGCCAAATGCAGTTGTTCCATTTAACCACAATTTAATGAGAGCCTGAAGATAGAAGCTCAGGAAAGGCAACCTGGGGAACACCTTGGAGTGTAACACACAATCTCTCTCCACCCCATACCCATTTTGTAGGCCTAATGCAGTGTACTTTTCTACAACTACTAAACGAGAGTCGGAAGACCGAAGCAATGGCAAGGAAACCTGGGGAACACCTTGGAGTGTAACACACCATCTCTCTCCACCCCATACCCAATTTGTAGGCCTAATGCAGTGTAGTTTCCAACAACTACTAAACGAGAGCCGGAAGATCGAAGCTCAGGAAAGGCAACCTGGGGAACACCTTGGAGTGTAACACACCCTCTCTCTACACCCCATACCCAATTTGAAGGCCTAATGCAGTGTAGTTTCCAAGAACTACTAAACGAGAGCCGGAAGATCGAAGCTCAGGAAAGGCAACCTGGGGAACACCTTGGAGTGTAACACACCCTCTCGCTACACCCCATACCCAATTTGAAGGCCTAATGCAGCGTAGTTTCCAACAACTACTAAACGAGAGCCGGAAGATCGAAGCTCAGGAAAGGCAACCTGGGGAACACCTTGGAGTGTAACAAACCCTCTCTCTACACCCCATACCCAATTTGTAGGCCTAATGCAGCGTAGTTTCCGACAACTACTAAACGAGAGCATGAAGATCGAAGCTCAGGAAAGGCAACCTGGGGAACACCTTGGAGTGTAACACACCCTCTCTCTACACCCCATACCCAATTTGAAGGCCTAATGCAGTGTAGTTTCCAAGAACTACTAAACGAGAGCCGGAAGATCGAAGCTCAGGAAAGGCAACCTGGGGAACACCTTGGAGTGGAACACACCATCTCTCTACACCCCATACCCAATTTGAAGGCCTAATGCAGCGTAGTTTCCAACAACTACTAAACGAGAGCCGGAAGATCGAAGCTCAGGAAAGGCAACCTGGGGAACACCTTGGAGTGTAACACAACGTCTCTCTACACCACGGAAGGGCTGATTCTTAGGAAGGAAGGCTGTTGGAAATAAGCATTGCGCGTCCGAGGGTGATTATATTCTTATTAGGTATATACTCACCCTCGGACGCGCCCTGCTTCTTTATTTGGAATGAATGTTTATTTGCAATGTGGTGTTGACTTTCTCTATTATTTTGGTAATTAATGATTTTATTATTTTCATTGTTTTGCATCTTCTCGGCAATAATATAAAGAAGACGCGACAGGACAACACTCGGTGGATGCCATATGTGTGTTTTCAATTTAAAAAACCTTTCAGTTAACTACTTGCAGGAGAAAGTAATTGTAGCTGGTGGCCATTTTTAGTACTGTACCAGATTTTAGTTGTGTGTTTGTTTTTAATGTTAAAATGTCTGCATTTGATATCTCTCCAGTATTTTCTTTTTTGTAAGCAAAATGCTTATTTTTATATTTTCTGATGTTGGTTCCAGGGGTACACGGGCAGCAGTGCCCTGGTCAGTGTAGTAGTAGTTGAAAGAATGGACCGCAGACAGGCATCGAAGGCCTAAAATAAAAAAATTGGGCTGGCTGTAGGCAATTTTAAATTGGTTCCAGGGGTACACGGGCAGCAGTGGTGTGGTCAGTGGAGGCCTAGTGGAAGGAGTGACCGCAGACAGGCATCGAAGGCCTAAAATAATAACACATGGCTGTAGGCAATTTTAAATTGGTTCCAGGGGTACACGGGCAGCAGTGGTGTGGTCAGTGGAGGCCTAGTGGAAGGAGTCACCGCAGACAGGCATCGAAGGCCTAAAATAATAACACATGGCTGTAGGCAATTTTAAATTGGTTCCAGGGGTACACGGGCAGCAGTGGTGTGGTCAGTGGAGGCCTAGTGGAAGGAGTCACCGCAGACAGGCATCGAAGGCCTAAAATAATAACACATGGCTGTAGGCAATTTTAAATTGGTTCCAGGGGTACACGGGCAGCAGTGCCCTGGTCAGTGTAGCAGTAGTTGAAAGAATGGACCGCAGACAGGCATCGAAGGCCTAAAATAAAAAAATTGGGCTGGCTGTAGGCAATTTTAAATTGGTTCCAGGGGTACACGGGCAGCAGTGGTGTGGTCAGTGGAGGCCTAGTGGAAGGAGTGACCGCAGACAGGCATCGAAGGCCTAAAATAATAACACATGGCTGTAGGCAATTTTAAATTGGTTCCAGGGGTACACGGGCAGCAGTGACCTGGTCAGTGTAGTAGTAGTTGAAAGAATGGACCGCAGACAGGCATTGAAGGCCTAAAATAAAAAAATTGGGCTGGCTGTAGGCAATTTTACATTGGTTCCAGGGGTACACGGGCAGCAGTGGTGTGGTCAGTGGAGGCCTAGTGGAAGGAGTGACCGCAGACAGGCATCGAAGGCCTAAAATAATAACACATGGCTGTAGGCAATTTTAAATTGGTTCCAGGGGTACACGGGCAGCAGTGGTGTGGTCAGTGGAGGCCTAGTGGAAGGAGTGACCACAGACAGGCATCGAAGGCCTAACATAACAAAAATGTCAATACAATGGTATTGTCAGTGGCAGGCATTGAAGGATGTCAGCGCATAGACTAAACATTGGTGGAGCTGTGAGATAATTTTGCAAGTGGTAGAGCACTGTTTGAGCTGGGGTGGGGGAAAACTGTCTTGTGGCCGGCGGTACAGGCCCAGGGCCCCTCATATTACAACGGTGTGTCTGACGTTGGGTGCGCACCACCACCGCCAGAGACACTTTATTGTACTAGGAGGGACCCAGTGGCAGTGCCGTCGACCAAAAGCGGGCTCACCCACCTCTTCAGACAAACTGCACTCTCACGGGTGCTGTCGCCAAGTGTCGATACCACGGCCCCGTGTGGGGAGTTTGGCCATTTAGTGAGGTGTAAACATGTCGTATGCTGGACAATCAGGTGCTGAAAATTACGAGATTGGAAAAGGCATTCAGAATAGTCCACAGGCAAGACCTTTTCATAGGAAAGCTAGGTGTCAGCCGGGCAAGGTGGGGCAAAAGATTTCGAAATCCAGTTGTGGTTCATTTTAATGAAGGTTAGATCATCTACATTTTGGGTAGCCAGACGAGTCCTTTTTTCTGTTAGTATTGAACCTGCAGCACTGAATACTCTTTCTGATAGGACACTAGCTGCCGGGCAAGCAAGCTCCTGCAATGCATATTCTGCCAATTCTGGCCAGGTGTCTAATTTTGATGCCCAGTAATCAAATGGGAATGACGGTTGAGGGAGAACATCGATAAGGGATGAAAAATAGATTGTAACCATACTGGACAAATGTTGTCTCCTGTCACTTTGAATTGATGCTGCAGTACCTGTCCTGTCTGCGGTCATAGCAAAATCACTCCACAACCTGGTCAGAAAACCCCTCTGGCCAACCCAACTTCTGATTTCTGCCCCTCTAACTCCTCTGGTCTGCTGGCCCCTGCAGCTCGTGTGAGAACGATCACGGGCGCTGTGTGCAGGGAATGCCAGAAGCAAATGGTCAACAAGAGTTGATTGTTTGGTTGCTAATATTAGTTCCAAGTTCTCATGTGGCATTATATTTTGCAATTTGCCTTTATAGCGAGGATCAAGGAGGCAGGCCAACCAGTAATCGTCATCATTCATCATTTTAGTTATGCGTGTGTCCCTTTTGAGGATACGTAAGGCATAATCCGCCATGTGGGCCAAAGTTCCAGTTCTCAAATCTGCGGTTGTGCTTGGTTGAGGGGCAGTTTCAGGCAAATCCACGTCACTTGTGTCCCTCAAAAAACCAGAACCCGGCCTTGCCGCGCCACCAATTTCCAGTGGCCCCGGAAAAGCTTCCTCATTAAAAATATAATCATCCCCATCATCCTCCTCGTCCTCCTCCTCCTCTTCGCCCGCTACCTCGTCCTGTACACTGCCCTGGCCAGACAATGGCTGACTGTCATCAAGGCTTTCCTCTTCCTCAGCTGCAGACGCCTGATCCTTTATGTGCGTCAAACTTTGCATCAGCAGACGCATTAGGGGGATGCTCATGCTTATTATGGCGTTGTCTGCACTAACCAGCCGTCTGCATTCCTCAAAACACTGAAGGACTTGACACATGTCTTGAATCTTCGACCACTGCACACCTGACAACTCCATGTCTGCCATCCTACTGCCTGCCAGTGTATGTGTATCCTCCCACAAAAACATAACAGCCCGCCTCTGTTCACACAGTCTCTGAAGCATGTGCAGTGTTGAGTTCCACCTTGTTGCAACGTCTATGATTAGGCGATGCTGGGGAAGGTTTAAAGAACGCTGATAGGTCTGCATATGGCTGGAGTGTACGGGCGAACGGCGGATATGTGAGCAAAGTCCACGCACTTTGAGGAGCAGGTCGGATAACCCCGGATAACTTTTCAGGAAGCACTGCACCACCAGGTTTAAGGTGTGAGCCAGGCAAAGAATGTGTTTCAGTTGGGAAAGGGAGATGGCAGCCATGAAATTCCTTCCGTTATCACTCACTACCTTGCCTGCCTCAAGATCTACAGTGCCCAGCCACGACTGCGTTTCTTTCTGCAAGAACTCGGACAGAACTTCCGCGGTGTGTCAGTTGTCGCCCAAACACTTCATAGCCAATACAGCCTGCTGACGTTTGCCAGTAGCTGCCCCATAATGGGATTCCTGGTGTGCAACAGTGGCAGCTGCGGATGGAGTGGTTGTGCAACTGCGGTCTGTGGACGAGCTCTCGCTTCTGCAGGAGGACGAAGAGGAGGAGGAGGGGGTGCGAACGGCTACAGCCAATTGTTTCCTAGACCGTGGGCTAGGCAGAACTGTCCCAAACTTGCTGTCCCCTGTGGACCCTGCATCCACCACATTTAACCAGTGTGCCGTGATGGACACGTAACGTCCCTGGCCATGCCTACTGGTCCATGCATCTGTTGTCAGGTGCACCTTTGTGCTCACAGATTGCCTGAGTGCATGGACGATGCGCTCTTTAACATGCTGGTGGAGGGCTGGGATGGCTTTTCTGGAAAAAAGTGTCGACTGGGTAGCTCGTAGCGTGGTACAGCGTAGTCCATCAGGGCTTTGAAAGCTTCGCTTTCAACTAACCGGTAGGGCATCATCTCTAACGAGATTAGTCTAGCTATGTGTGCATTCAAACCCTGTGTACGCGGATGCGAGGCTAAGTACTTCCTTTTTCTAACCATAGTCTCACGTAGGGTGAGCTGGACTGGAGAGCTGGAGATCGTGGAACTAGCGGGGGTGCCGGTGGACATGGCAGACTGAGAGACGGTGGGAGATGGTATTGTTGCCACCGGTGCCCTAGATGCAGTGTTTCCTACTATGAAACTGGTGATTCCCTGACCCTGACGGCTTTGGCCTGGCAAAGAAACCTGCACAGATACTGCAGGTGGTGCGGAAAATGGTGGCCCTACACTGCCGGAAGGGATGTTGCGTTGCTGACTAGCTTCATTGGCCGAGGGTGCTACAACCTTAAGGGACGTTTGGTAGTTAGTCCAGGCTTGCAAATGCATGGTGGTTAAATGTCTATGCATGCAACTTGTATTGAGACTTTTCAGATTCTGTCCTCTGCTTAAGGTAGTTGAACATTTTTGACAGATGACTTTGCGCTGATCAATTGGATGTTGTTTAAAAAAATGCCAGACTGCACTCTTTCTAGCATCGGATACCTTTTCAGGCATTGCAGACTGAGCTTTAACCGGATGGCCACGCTGTCCTCCAACAGGTTTTAGCTTTGCCACGCGTTTTGGGCAAGATACGGGCCCGGCAGATGGAACCTGTTGCGATGTTGATGCCTGCTGCGGCCCCTCCTCCTCCGCTTCAGAACTGCTGCCGCCTGCACCCTGTTCCCCCAATGGCTGCCAATCGGGGTCAAGAACTGGGTCATCTATTACCTCTTCTTGTAGCTCGTGTGCAACTTTGTCTGTGTCACCATGGCGGTCGGTGGTATAGCGTTCGTGATGGGGCAACATAGTCTCATCAGGGTCTGATTCTTGATCAGCACCCTGCGATGGCAATGTTGTGGTCTGAGTCAAAGGACCAGGATAGTAGTCTGGCTGTGGCTGTGCATCACTGCACTCCATGTCAGATTCAACTTGTAATGGGCATGGACTGTTAACTGCTTCACTTTCTAAGCCAGGGACGGTATGTGTAAAGAGCTCCATGGAGTAACCCGTTGTGTCGCCTGCTGCATTCTTCTCTGTTGTTGTTTTTGCTGAAGAGGACAAGGAAGCGACTTGTCCCTGACCGTGAACATCCACTAACGACGCGCTGCTTTGACATTTACCAGTTTCACGAGAGGAGGCAAAAGAGCTAGAGGCTGAGTCAGCAAGATAAGCCAAAACTTGCTCTTGCTGCTCCGGCTTTAAAAGCGGTTTTCCTACTCCCAGAAAAGGGAGCGTTCGAGGCCTTGTGTAGCCAGACGACGAACCTGGCTCCACAGCTCCAGACTTAGGTGCAATATTTTTTTTCCCACGACCAGCTGATGCTCCACCACTACCACTACCCTCATTACCAGCTGACAATGAACGCCCCCGGCCACGACCTCTTCCACCAGACTTCCTCATTGTTTTAAAAACGTTAACAAACGAACGGTATTTGTTGCTGTCACACAACTTACACGGTGAGCTATAACTTCAGTATGATTTAGCTACCCCTTTACAGGTGGGTGAGACCACAACGAAAATCAGCCACAATGTTACACACTCTGTTGTTGTTGGCAACAAATGATATGGCACACACGCAGGACTGTCACTGAAGCGCAAATGTAAATATTTATCTCCCACTGATTTGTGTTTGTTTTTATTAAAAGGGAGACTTCAGAAAAAAAAAAATTAAAAAAAAATTATTTTTTACAGAAGAATTTATAAAACAAATAAAATGAAATGATTGTTTCAGGGAGAATTTAGGAAAAAAAAAAAAAAAAAAGGCTTTGTAGGGCCCACTGAGTGAGAGAGGACGCACACAGGAGTCAGGAGTGGCACACAAGCCCAGAGGCCAATATTAATCTCCCACCGATTGATTTAGTAATTTTTTTTGGTAGATTTTGGAACCCAAATCAAGCAAAAAAATTAATAGGCTTTCTATGGCCCACAATTGGGGAGAGAGAGAGAGATGGCACACCCAGGAGTCAAGACTGGCACACAAGCAGAAGGGGCAATATGAATCTCCCACAGATTTTTTTTTTTTTTCAGGGAGACTTGAGAGAAAAAAAAATACAAAAAAAAAAATAATTTTTTTCAGGAATAATTTAGAAACCAAAGAAAATAAAATGATTGTTTCAGGGAGAATTTAGAAAACAAATAAAACAAAAAATAGGCTTTCTAGGGCCCACTGAGTGACAGATGACGCACACAGGAGTCAGGAGTGGCACACAAGCCCAGAGGCCAATATTAATCTCCCACTGATTGATTTAGTGATTTTTTTTGGTAGATTTTGGAACCCAAATCAAGCAAAAAAATTAATAGGCTTTCTATGGCCCACAATTGGGGAGAGAGAGAGAGATGGCACACCCAGGAGTCAAGACTGGCACACAAGCAGAAGGGGCAATATGAATCTCCCCCAGATTTTTTTTTTTTTTTTTTTTCAGGGAGACTTGAGAGAAAAAAAAATACAAAAAAAATGATTTTTTTCAGGAATAATTTAGAAACCAAAGAAAATAAAATGATTTTTTCAGGGAGAATTTAGAAAACAAATAAAACAAAAAATAGGCTTTCTAGGGCCCACTGAGTGACAGATGACGCACACAGGAGTCAGGAGTGGCACACAAGCCCAGAGGCCAATATTAATCTCCCACTGATTGATTTAGTGATTTTTTTCAGGTAGATTTTGGAACCCAAATCAAGCAAAAAAATTAATAGGCTTTCTATGGCCAACAATTGGGGAGAGAGAGAGAGATGGCACACCCAGGAGTCAAGACTGGCACACAAGCAGAAGGGGCAATATGAATCTCCCACAGATTTTTTTTTTTTTTTTTTTTTTCAGGGAGACTTGAGAGAAAAAAAAATACCAAAAAAATGATTTTTTTCAGGAATAATTTAGAAACCAAAGAAAATAAAATGATTGTTTCAGGGAGAATTTAGAAAACAAATAAAACAAAAAATAGGCTTTCTAGGGCCCACTGAGTGACAAATGACGCACACAGGAGTCAGGAGTGGCACACAAGCCCAGAGGCCAATATTAATCTCCCACTGATTGATTTAGTGATTTTTTTTGGTAGATTTTGGAACCCAAATCAAGCAAAAAAATTAATAGGCTTTCTATGGCCCACAATTGGGGAGAGAGAGAGAGATGGCACACCCAGGAGTCAAGACTGGCACACAAGCAGAAGGGGCAATATGAATCTCCCACAGATTTTTTTTTTTTTTTTTTTTCAGGGAGACTTGAGAGAAAAAAAAATACAAAAAAAATGATTTTTTTCAGGAATAATTTAGAAACCAAAGAAAATAAAATGATTGTTTCAGGGAGAATTTAGAAAACAAATAAAACAAAAAATAGGCTTTCTAGGGCCCAATGAGTGACAGATGATGCACACAGGAGTCAGGAGTGGCACACAAGCCCAGAGGCCAATATTAATCTCCCACTGATTGATTTAGTGATTTTTTTCAGGTAGATTTTGGAACCCAAATCAAGCAAAAAAATTAATAGGCTTTCTATGGCCCACAATTGGGGAGAGAGAGAGAGATGGCACACCCAGGAGTCAAGACTGGCACACAAGCAGAAGGGGCAATATGAATCTCCCACAGATTTTTTTTTTTTTTTCAGGGAGACTTGAGAGAAAAAAAAATACAAAAAAAAAAGTAATTTTTTTCAGGAATAATTTAGAAACCAAAGAAAATAAAATGATTGTTTCAGGGAGAATTTAGAAAACAAATAAAACAAAAAATAGGCTTTCTAGGGCCCACTGAGTGACAGATGACGCACACAGGAGTCAGGAGTGGCACACAAGCCCAGAGGCCAATATTAATCTCCCACTGATTGATTTAGTGATTTTTTTTGGTAGATTTTGGAACCCAAATCAAGCAAAAAAATTAATAGGCTTTCTATGGCCCACAATTGGGGAGAGAGAGAGAGATGGCACACCCAGGAGTCAAGACTGGCACACAAGCAGAAGGGGCAATATGAATCTCCCACAGATTTTTTTTTTTTTTTTTTTTCAGGGAGACTTGAGAGAAAAAAAAATACCAAAAAAATGATTTTTTTCAGGAATAATTTAGAAACCAAAGAAAATAAAATGATTGTTTCAGGGAGAATTTAGAAAACAAATAAAACAAAAAATAGGCTTTCTAGGGCCCACTGAGTGACAGATGACGCACACAGGAGTCAGGAGTGGCACACAAGCCCAGAGGCCAATATTAATCTCCCACTGATTGATTTAGTGATTTTTTTTGGTAGATTTTGGAACCCAAATCAAGCAAAAAAATTAATAGGCTTTCTATGGCCCACAATTGGGGAGAGAGAGAGAGATGGCACACCCAGGAGTCAAGACTGGCACACAAGCAGAAGGGGCAATATGAATCTCCCACAGATTTTTTTTTTTTTTTTTTTTTTAGGGAGACTTGAGAGAAAAAAAAATACAAAAAAAATGATTTTTTTCAGGAATAATTTAGAAACCAAAGAAAATAAAATGATTGTTTCAGGGAGAATTTAGAAAACAAATAAAACAAAAAAATAGGCTTTCTAGGGCCCACTGAGTGACAGATGACGCACACAGGAGTCAGGAGTGGCACACAAGCCCAGAGGCCAATATTAATCTCCCACTGATTGATTTAGTGATTTTTTTTGGTAGATTTTGGAACCCAAATCAAGCAAAAAAATTAATAGGCTTTCTATGGCCCACAATTGGGGAGAGAGAGAGAGATGGCACACCCAGGAGTCAAGACTGGCACACAAGCAGAAGGGGCAATATGAATCTCCCCCAGATTTTTTTTTTTTTTTTTTTTTTTTCAGGGAGACTTGAGAGAAAAAAAAATACAAAAAAAATGATTTTTTTCAGGAATAATTTAGAAACCAAAGAAAATAAAATGATTGTTTCAGGGAGAATTTAGAAAACAAATAAAACAAAAAATAGGCTTTCTAGGGCCCACTGAGTGACAGATGACGCACACAGGAGTCAGGAGTGGCACACAAGCCCAGAGGCCAATATTAATCTCCCACTGATTGATTTAGTGATTTTTTTCAGGTAGATTTTGGAACCCAAATCAAGCAAAAAAATTAATAGGCTTTCTATGGCCAACAATTGGGGAGAGAGAGAGAGATGGCACACCCAGGAGTCAAGACTGGCACACAAGCAGAAGGGGCAATATGAATCTCCCACAGATTTTTTTTTTTTTTTTTTTCAGGGAGACTTGAGAGAAAAAAAAATACCAAAAAAATTATTTTTTTCAGGAATAATTTAGAAACCAAAGAAAATAAAATGATTGTTTCAGGGAGAATTTAGAAAACAAATAAAACAAAAAATAGGCTTTCTAGGGCCCACTGAGTGACAAATGACGCACACAGGAGTCAGGAGTGGCACACAAGCCCAGAGGCCAATATTAATCTCCCACTGATTGATTTAGTGATTTTTTTTGGTAGATTTTGGAACCCAAATCAAGCAAAAAAATTAATAGGCTTTCTATGGCCCACAATTGGGGAGAGAGAGAGAGATGGCACACCCAGGAGTCAAGACTGGCACACAAGCAGAAGGGGCAATATGAATCTCCCACAGATTTTTTTTTTTTTTTTTTTCAGGGAGACTTGAGAGAAAAAAAAATACAAAAAAAATGATTTTTTTCAGGAATAATTTAGAAACCAAAGAAAATAAAATGATTGTTTCAGGGAGAATTTAGAAAACAAATAAAACAAAAAATAGGCTTTCTAGGGCCCACTGAGTGACAGATGATGCACACAGGAGTCAGGAGTGGCACACAAGCCCAGAGGCCAATATTAATCTCCCACTGATTGATTTAGTGATTTTTTTCAGGTAGATTTTGGAACCCAAATCAAGCAAAAAAATTAATAGGCTTTCTATGGCCCACTATTTGTGAGAGAGATGGCACGCTCAGGACTGACACACAAGCCCAGAGGCCAATATTAATCTCCCATTTTTTTTTTTCCAGGGAAAATTTATAAACCCAATAAAAAAAATAATAATAAATAGGCTTTCTATGGCCCACTATCTGAGAGAGAGAGATGGCACGCTTAGGACTGGCACACAAGCCCAAAGCCCAATATTAATCTCCCACTGATTGATTTAATGATTTTTTCAGGTAGAATTTAGAACCCAAATCAAGCAAAAAAATTAATAGGCCTTCTATGGCCCACTGAGTGAGAGATGGCACACACAGGAGTAAGGAGTGGCACACAAGCCCTGAGGCCAATATTTTTCTCCCACTGATTGATTGATTGATTTTTTCAGGTAGAATTAGGAACCCAAATCAACCCAAAAAATAAATAGGCTTTCTATGGCCCACTATTTGTGAGAGAGATGGCACGCTCAGGACTGGCACACAAGCCCAGAGGCCAATATTAATCTCCCACTTTTTTTTTTTTTCCAGGGAAAATTTATAAACCCAATAAAAAAAATAATAATAAATAGGCTTTCTATGGCCCACTATCTGAGAGAGAGAGATGGCACGCTTAGGACTGGCACACAAGCCCAAAGGCCAATATTAATCTCCCACTGATTGATTGATTGATTTTTTCAGGTAGAATTATGAACCCAAATCAACCAAAAAAATAAATCGGCTTTCTATGGCCCACTATTTGTGAGAGAGATGGCACGCTCAGGACTGTCACACAAGCCCAGAGGCCAATATTAATCTCCCACTGATTGATTTATTGATTTTTTAAGGTAGAATTTAGAACCCAAATCAAGCAAAAAAAATAATAGGCTTTCTAGGGCCCACTGAGTGACAGATGACGCACACAGGAGTCAGGATTGGCACACAAGCCCAGAGGCCAATATTAATCTCCCACTGATTGATTTAGTGATTTTTTTTGGTAGATTTTGGAACCCAAATCAAGCAAAAAAATTAATAGGCTTTCTATGGCCCACAATTGGGGAGAGAGAGAGAGATGGCACACCCAGGAGTCAAGACTGGCACACAAGCAGAAGGGGCAATATGAATCTCCCCCAGATTTTTTTTTTTTTTTTTTTTTTTCAGGGAGACTTGAGAGAAAAAAAAATACAAAAAAAATGATTTTTTTCAGGAATAATTTAGAAACCAAAGAAAATAAAATGATTGTTTCAGGGAGAATTTAGAAAACAAATAAAACAAAAAATAGGCTTTCTAGGGCCCACTGAGTGACAGATGACGCACACAGGAGTCAGGAGTGGCACACAAGCCCAGAGGCCAATATTAATCTCCCACTGATTGATTTAGTGATTTTTTTCAGGTAGATTTTGGAACCCAAATCAAGCAAAAAAATTAATAGGCTTTCTATGGCCAACAATTGGGGAGAGAGAGAGAGATGGCACACCCAGGAGTCAAGACTGGCACACAAGCAGAAGGGGCAATATGAATCTCCCACAGATTTTTTTTTTTTTTTTTTTTCAGGGAGACTTGAGAGAAAAAAAAATACCAAAAAAATGATTTTTTTCAGGAATAATTTAGAAACCAAAGAAAATAAAATGATTGTTTCAGGGAGAATTTAGAAAACAAATAAAACAAAAAATAGGCTTTCTAGGGCCCACTGAGTGACAAATGACGCACACAGGAGTCAGGAGTGGCACACAAGCCCAGAGGCCAATATTAATCTCCCACTGATTGATTTAGTGATTTTTTTTGGTAGATTTTGGAACCCAAATCAAGCAAAAAAATTAATAGGCTTTCTATGGCCCACAATTGGGGAGAGAGAGAGAGATGGCACACCCAGGAGTCAAGACTGGCACACAAGCAGAAGGGGCAATATGAATCTCCCACAGATTTTTTTTTTTTTTTTTTCAGGGAGACTTGAGAGAAAAAAAAATACAAAAAAAATGATTTTTTTCAGGAATAATTTAGAAACCAAAGAAAATAAAATGATTGTTTCAGGGAGAATTTAGAAAACAAATAAAACAAAAAATAGGCTTTCTAGGGCCCACTGAGTGACAGATGATGCACACAGGAGTCAGGAGTGGCACACAAGCCCAGAGGCCAATATTAATCTCCCACTGATTGATTTAGTGATTTTTTTCAGGTAGATTTTGGAACCCAAATCAAGCAAAAAAATTAATAGGCTTTCTATGGCCCACTATTTGTGAGAGAGATGGCACGCTCAGGACTGACACACAAGCCCAGAGGCCAATATTAATCTCCCATTTTTTTTTTTCCAGGGAAAATTTATAAACCCAATAAAAAAATAATAATAAATAGGCTTTCTATGGCCCACTATCTGAGAGAGAGAGATGGCACGCTTAGGACTGGCACACAAGCCCAAAGCCCAATATTAATCTCCCACTGATTGATTTAATGATTTTTTCAGGTAGAATTTAGAACCCAAATCAAGCAAAAAAATTAATAGGCCTTCTATGGCCCACTGAGTGAGAGATGGCACACACAGGAGTAAGGAGTGGCACACAAGCCCTGAGGCCAATATTTTTCTCCCACTGATTGATTGATTGATTTTTTCAGGTAGAATTAGGAACCCAAATCAACCCAAAAAATAAATAGGCTTTCTATGGCCCACTATTTGTGAGAGAGATGGCACGCTCAGGACTGGCACACAAGCCCAGAGGCCAATATTAATCTCCCACTTTTTTTTTTTTTCCAGGGAAAATTTATAAACCCAATAAAAAAAATAATAATAAATAGGCTTTCTATGGCCCACTATCTGAGAGAGAGAGATGGCACGCTTAGGACTGGCACACAAGCCCAAAGGCCAATATTAATCTCCCACTGATTGATTGATTGATTTTTTCAGGTAGAATTATGAACCCAAATCAACCAAAAAAATAAATCGGCTTTCTATGGCCCACTATTTGTGAGAGAGATGGCACGCTCAGGACTGTCACACAAGCCCAGAGGCCAATATTAATCTCCCACTTTTTTTTTTTTTCCAGGGAAAATTTATAAACCCAATAAAATAATAAAAAAATAGGCTTTCTATGGCCCACTATCTGAGAGAGAGATGGCACGCTTAGGACTGGCACACAAGCCCAAAGGCCAATATTAATCTCCCACTGATTGATTTATTGATTTTTTAAGGTAGAATTTAGAACCCAAATCAAGCAAAAAAAATAATAGGCTTTCTATGGCCCACTGAGTGAGAGATGGCACACACAGGAGTAAGGAGTGGCACACAAGCCCTGAGGCCAATATTTTTCTCCCACTGATTGATGTTGTGATTTTTTCTGGTAGATTTTGGAACCCAAATCAAGCAAAAAAAATAAATAGGCTTTCTATGGCCCACTGAGTGAGAGATGACACAGACAGAGATGGCACTCTAGCAGAAATGTCAATCTTAATCTCCCACAAAAAAAAAAAAAAAAAAAAAAGGAACTGTCCTTCAATTACTATCTCCCTGCAGTAATCTCAGCCAGGTATGGCAGGCAGCAATAAGGAGTGGACTGATGCACAAATTAAATAAAAAGTGTGGACAAACAAACAAGATAGCTGTGCAGAAAGGAAGGAACAAGAGGATTTGTGCTTTGAAAAAAGCAGTTGGTTTGCACAGCGGCGTACACACAGCAATGCAGCTATCAGGGAGCCTTCTAGGGCAGCCCAATGAGCTACAGCGCTGAGGAAAAAAAAAAAAAAAAAAGGAGCTTCCACTGTCCCTGCACACCGAAGGTGGTGTTGGGCAGTGGAAATCGCTACAGCACAAGCGGTTTTGTGGTTAATGGACCCTGCCTAACGCTATCCCTGCTTCTGACGAAGCGGCAGCAACCTCTCCCTAAGCTCAGATCAGCAGCAGTAACATGGCGGTCGGCGGGAACTCCCCTTTATAGCCCCTGTGACGCCGCAGACAGCAGGCCAATCACTGCAATGCCCTTCTCTAAGATGGTGGGGACCAGGACCTATGTAATCACGCTGCCCACACTCTGCGTTTACCTTCATTGGCTGAGAAATGGCGCTTTTCGCGTCATTGAAACGCGACTTTGGCGCGAAAGTCGCGTACCGCATGGCCGACCACGCACAGGGGTCAGATCGGGTTTCATGAAACTCGACTTCGCCAAAAGTCAAAAGTCGGCGACTTTTGAAAATGTTCGACCCGTTTCGCTCAACCCTACTCTTTACACATACCGTCCCTGGCTTAGAAAGTGAAGCAGTTAACAGTCCATGCCCATTACAAGTTGAATCTGACATGGAGTGCACTGATGCACAGCCACAGCCAGACTACTATCCTGGTCCTTTGACTCAGACCACAACATTGCCATCGCAGGGTGCTGATCAAGAATCAGACCCTGATGAGACTATGTTGCCCCATCACGAACGCTATACCACCGACCGCCACGGTGACACAGACAAAGTTGCACACGAGCTACAAGAAGAGGTAATAGATGACCCAGTTCTTGACCCCGATTGGCAGCCATTGGGGGAACAGGGTGCAGGCGGCAGCAGTTCTGAAGCGGAGGAGGAGGGGCCGCAGCAGGCATCAACATCGCAACAGGTTCCATCTGCCGGGCCCGTATCTTGCCCAAAACGCGTGGCAAAGCTAAAACCTGTTGGAGGACAGTGTGGCCATCCGGTTAAAGCTCAGTCTGCAATGCCTGAAAAGGTATCCGATGCTAGAAAGAGTGCAGTCTGGCATTTTTTTAAACAACATCCAATTGATCAGCGCAAAGTCATCTGTCAAAAATGTTCAACTACCTTAAGCAGAGGACAGAATCTGAAAAGTCTCAATACAAGTTGCATGCATAGACATTTAACCACCATGCATTTGCAAGCCTGGACTAACTACCAAACGTCCCTTAAGGTTGTAGCACCCTCGGCCAATGAAGCTAGTCAGCAACGCAACATCCCTTCCGGCAGTGTAGGGCCACCATTTTCCGCACCACCTGCAGTATCTGTGCAGGTTTCTTTGCCAGGCCAAAGCCGTCAGGGTCAGGGAATCACCAGTTTCGTAGTAGGAAACACTGCATCTAGGGCACCGGTGGCAACAATACCATCTCCCACCGTCTCTCAGTCTGCCATGTCCACCGGCACCCCCGCTAGTTCCACGATCTCCAGCTCTCCAGTCCAGCTCACCCTACATGAGACTATGGTTAGAAAAAGGAAGTACTTAGCCTCGCATCCGCGTACACAGGGTTTGAACGCACACATAGCTAGACTAATCTCGTTAGAGATGATGCCCTACCGGTTAGTTGAAAGCGAAGCTTTCAAAGCCCTGATGGACTACGCTGTACCACGTTACGAGCTACCCAGTCGACACTTTTTTTCCAGAAAAGCCATCCCAGCCCTCCACCAGCATGTTAAAGAGCGCATCGTCCATGCACTCAGGCAATCTGTGAGCACAAAGGTGCACCTGACAACAGATGCATGGACCAGTAGGCATGGCCAGGGACGTTACGTGTCCATCACGGCACACTGGTTAAATGTGGTGGATGCAGGGTCCACAGGGGACAGCAAGTTTGGGACAGTTCTGCCTAGCCCACGGTCTAGGAAACAATTGGCTGTAGCCGTTCGCACCCCCTCCTCCTCCTCTTCGTCCTCCTGCAGAAGCGAGAGCTCGTCCACAGACCGCAGTCGCACTACCACTCCATCCGCAGCTGCCACTGTTGCACACCAGGTCTCCCATTATGGGGCAGCTACTGGCAAACGTCAGCAGGCTGTATTGGCTATGAAGTGTTTGGGCGACAACAGACACACCGCGGAAGTTCTGTCCGAGTTCTTGCAGAAAGAAACGCAGTCGTGGCTGGGCACTGTAGATCTTGAGGCAGGCAAGGTAGTGAGTGATAACGGAAGGAATTTCATGGCTGCCATCTCCCTTTCCCAACTGAAACACATTCCTTGCCTGGCTCACACCTTAAACCTGGTGGTGCAGTGCTTCCTGAAAAGTTATCCGGGGTTATCCGACCTGCTCCTCAAAGTGCGTGGATTTTGCTCACATATCCGCCGTTCGCCCGTACACTCCAGCCGTATGCAGACCTATCAGCGTTCTTTGAACCTTCCCCAGCATCGCCTAATCATAGACGTTGCAACAAGGTGGAACTCAACACTGCACATGCTTCAGAGACTGTGTGAACAGAGGCGGGCTGTTATGTTTTTGTGGGAGGATACACATACACGGGCAGGCAGTAGGATGGCAGACATGGAGTTGTCAGGTGTGCAGTGGTCGAAGATTCAAGACGTGTCAAGTCCTTCAGTGTTTTGAGGAATGCACACGGCTGGTTAGTGCAGACAACGCCATAATAAGCATGAGCATCCCCCTAATGCGTCTGCTGATGCAAAGTTTGACGCACATAAAGGATCAGGCGTCTGCAGCTGAGGAAGAGGAAAGCCTTGATGACAGTCAGCCATTGTCTGGCCAGGGCAGTGTACAGGACGAGGTAGCGGGCGAAGAGGAGGAGGAGGACGAGGAGGATGATGGGGATGATTATATTTTTAATGAGGAAGCTTTTCCGGGGCCACTGGAAATTGGTGGCGCGGCAAGGCCGGGTTCTGGTTTTTTGAGGGACACAAGTGACGTGGATTTGCCTGAAACTGCCCCTCAACCAAGCACAACCGCAGATTTGAGAACTGGAACTTTGGCCCACATGGCGGATTATGCCTTACGTATCCTCAAAAGGGACACACGCATAACTAAAATGATGAATGATGACGATTACTGGTTGGCCTGCCTCCTTGATCCTCGCTATAAAGGCAAATTGCAAAATATAATGCCACATGAGAACTTGGAACTAATATTAGCAACCAAACAATCAACTCTTGTTGACCGTTTGCTTCTGGCATTCCCTGCACACAGCGCCCGTGATCGTTCTCACACGAGCTGCAGGGGCCAGCAGACCAGAGGAGTTAGAGGGGCAGAAATCAGAAGTGGCGTTGGCCAGAGGGGTTTTCTGACCAGGTTGTGGAGTGATTTTGCTATGACCGCAGACAGGACAGATACTGCAGCATCAATTCAAAGTGACAGGAGACAACATTTGTCCAGTATGGTTACAAACTATTTTTCATCCCTTATCGATGTTCTCCCTCAACCGTCATTCCCATTTGATTACTGGGCATCAAAATTAGACACCTGGCCAGAATTGGCAGAATATGCATTGCAGGAGCTTGCTTGCCCGGCAGCTAGTGTCCTATCAGAAAGAGTATTCAGTGCTGCAGGTTCAATACTAACAGAAAAAAGGACTCGTCTGGCTACCCAAAATGTAGATGATCTAACCTTCATTAAAATGAACCACAACTGGATTTCGAAATCTTTTGCCCCACCTTGCCCGGCTGACACCTAGCTTTCCTATGAAAAGGTCTTGCCTGTGGACTATTCTGAATGCCTTTTCCAATCTCGTAATTTTCAGCACCTGATTGTCCAGCATACGACATGTTTACATCTCACTAAATGGCCAAACTCCCCACACGGGGCCGTGGTATCGACACTTGGCGACAGCACCCGTGAGAGTGCAGTTTGTCTGAAGAGGTGGGTGAGCCCGCTTTTGGTCGACTTCACTGCCACTGGGTCCCTCCTAGTACAATAAAGTGTCTCTGGCGGTGGTGGTGCGCACCCAACGTCAGACACACCGTTGTAATATGAGGGGCCCTGGGCCTGTACCGCCGGCCACAAGACAGTTTCCCCCCACCCCAGCTCAAACAGTGCTCTACCACTTGCAAAATTATCTCACAGCTCCACCAATGTTTAGTCTATGCGCTGACATCCTTCAATGCCTGCCACTGACAATACCATTGTATTGACATTTTTGTTATGTTAGGCCTTCGATGCCTGTCTGTGGTCACTCCTTCCACTAGGCCTCCACTGACCACACCACTGCTGCCCGTGTACCCCTGGAACCAATTTAAAATTGCCTACAGCCATGTGTTATTATTTTAGGCCTTCGATGCCTGTCTGCGGTCACTCCTTCCACTAGGCCTCCACTGACCACACCACTGCTGCCCGTGTACCCCTGGAACCAATTTAAAATTGCCTACAGCCAGCCCAATTTTTTTATTTTAGGCCTTCGATGCCTGTCTGCGGTCCATTCTTTCAACTACTACTACACTGACCAGGTCACTGCTGCCCGTGTACCCCTGGAACCAATTTAAAATTGCCTACAGCCATGTGTTATTATTTTAGGCCTTCGATGCCTGTCTGCGGTCACTCCTTCCACTAGGCCTCCACTGACCACACCACTGCTGCCCGTGTACCCCTGGAACCAATTTAAAATTGCCTACAGCCAGCCCAATTTTTTTATTTTAGGCCTTCGATGCCTGTCTGCGGTCCATTCTTTCAACTACTACTACACTGACCAGGTCACTGCTGCCCGTGTACCCCTGGAACCAATTTAAAATTGCCTACAGCCATGTGTTATTATTTTAGGCCTTCGATGCCTGTCTGCGGTCACTCCTTCCACTAGGCCTCCACTGACCACACCACTGCTGCCCGTGTACCCCTGGAACCAATTTAAAATTGCCTACAGCCATGTGTTATTATTTTAGGCCTTCGATGCCTGTCTGCGGTGACTCCTTCCACTAGGCCTCCACTGACCACACCACTGCTGCCCGTGTACCCCTGGAACCAATTTAAAATTGCCTACAGCCATGTGTTATTATTTTAGGCCTTCGATGCCTGTCTGCGGTCACTCCTTCCACTAGGCCTCCACTGACCACACCACTGCTGCCCGTGTACCCCTGGAACCAATTTAAAATTGCCTACAGCCAGCCCAATTTTTTTATTTTAGGCCTTCGATGCCTGTCTGCGGTCCATTCTTTCAACTACTACTACACTGACCAGGGCACTGCTGCCCGTGTACCCCTGGAACCAACATCAGAAAATATAAAAATAAGTATTTTGCTTACAAAAAAGAAAATACTGGAGAGATATCAAATGCAGACATTTTAACATTAAAAACAAACACACAACTAAAATCTGGTACAGTACTAAAAATGGCCACCAGCTACAATTACTTTCTCCTGCAAGTAGTTAACTGAAAGGTTTTTTAAATTGAAAACACACATATGGCATCCACCGAGTGTTGTCCTGTCGCGTCTTCTTTATATTATTGCCGAGAAGATGCAAAACAATGAAAATAATAAAATCATTAATTACCAAAATAATAGAGAAAGTCAACACCACATTGCAAATAAACATTCATTCCAAATAAAGAAGCAGGGTGCGTCCGAGGGTGAGTATATACCTAATAAGAATATAATCACCCTCGGACGCGCAATGCTTATTTCCAACAGCCTTCCTTCCTAAGAATCAGCCCTTCCGTGGTGTAGAGAGACGTTGTGTTACACTCCAAGGTGTTCCCCAGGTTGCCTTTCCTGAGCTTCGATCTTCCGGCTCTCGTTTAGTAGTTGTTGGAAACTACGCTGCATTAGGCCTTCAAATTGGGTATGGGGTGTAGAGAGATGGTGTGTTCCACTCCAAGGTGTTCCCCAGGTTGCCTTTCCTGAGCTTCGATCTTCCGGCTCTCGTTTAGTAGTTCTTGGAAACTACACTGCATTAGGCCTTCAAATTGGGTATGGGGTGTAGAGAGAGGGTGTGTTACACTCCAAGGTGTTCCCCAGGTTGCCTTTCCTGAGCTTCGATCTTCATGCTCTCGTTTAGTAGTTGTCGGAAACTACGCTGCATTAGGCCTACAAATTGGGTATGGGGTGTAGAGAGAGGGTTTGTTACACTCCAAGGTGTTCCCCAGGTTGCCTTTCCTGAGCTTCGATCTTCCGGCTCTCGTTTAGTAGTTGTTGGAAACTACGCTGCATTAGGCCTTCAAATTGGGTATGGGGTGTAGAGAGAGGGTGTGTTACACTCCAAGGTGTTCCCCAGGTTGCCTTTCCTGAGCTTCGATCTTCCGGCTCTCGTTTAGTAGTTCTTGGAAACTACACTGCATTAGGCCTTCAAATTGGGTATGGGGTGTAGAGAGAGGGTGTGTTACACTCCAAGGTGTTCCCCAGGTTGCCTTTCCTGAGCTTCGATATTCCGGCTCTCGTTTAGTAGTTGTTGGAAACTACACTGCATTAGGCCTACAAATTTGGTATGGGGGAAACATTGGCGCATCTGCGGTCCCTCCTTCCTCTAGGCCTCCACTGACCTGTCTACTGCTACCCGTGTTCCCCTGGAACCAATTTTAAATTGCCTACAGGCAGCCCAATTTATTATGTTAGGGCTTCGAAGCCTGTCTGCGGTCCCTCCTTCCACTAGGCCTCCACTGACCTGTCTACTGCTGCCCGTGTACCCCTTGAACCAACATCAGAAAATAAAAAAAAAAGTATTTTGCTTATAAAAAAGAAAATACTGGTGAGATATCAAATGCAGACATTTTAACATTAAAAACAAACACACAACTAAAATCTGGTACAGTACTAAAAATGGCCACCAGCTACAATTACTTTCTCCTGCAAGTAGTTAACTGAAAGGTTTTTTAAATTGAAAACACACATATGGCATCCACCGAGTGTTGTCCTGTCGCGTCTTCTTTATATTATTGCCGAGAAGATGCAAAACAATGAAAATAATAAAATCATTAATTACCAAAATAATAGAGAAAGTCAACACCACATTGCAAATAAACATTCATTCCAAATAAAGAAGCAGGGTGCGTCCGAGGGTGAGTATATACCTAATAAGAATATAATCACCCTCGGACGCGCAATGCTTATTTCCAACAGCCTTCCTTCCTAAGAATCAGCCCTTCCGTGGTGTAGAGAGACGTTGTGTTACACTCCAAGGTGTTCCCCAGGTTGCCTTTCCTGAGCTTCGATCTTCCGGCTCTCGTTTAGTAGTTCTTGGAAACTACACTGCATTAGGCCTTCAAATTGGGTATGGGGTGTAGAGAGAGGGTGTGTTACTCTCCAAGGTGTTCCCCAGGTTGCCTTTCCTGAGCTTCGATCTTCCGGCTCTCGTTTACTAGTTCTTGGAAACTACACTGTATTAGGCCTACAAATTGGGTATGGGGTGGAGAGAGATGGTGTGTTACACTCCAAGGTGTTCCCCAGGTTTCCTTGCCATTGCTTCGGTCTTCCGACTCTCGTTTAGTAGTTGTAGAAAAGTACACTGCATTAGGCCTACAAAATGGGTATGGGGTGGAGAGAGATGGTGTGTTACACTCCAAGGTGTTCCCCAGGTTGCCTTTCCTGAGCTTCTATCTTCAGGCTCTCATTAAATTGTGGTTAAATGGAACAACTGCATTTGGCGTACTAGTTGGTTTGGGGCCTACTATCGGTGTCTGCCACTCCTTGCTGTTCTCCTGGTTTCCTGTCCTGAAATTCCATTTTCAGGCTCTCGTTAAGTAGTTGTTAATGTTAGACTGCATTTGGCCTACTAGTTGGGTTGGGGCCTACTATCGGTGTCTGCCACTCCTTGCTGTTCTCCTCCACTGAACAAAGCTGTGCCGCCTGTTTACTACGGTTGCCAATTTTGAACTGCATTTCGACTACTTACTGATTTGGCCCTACTCTCTGTGTCAGCCTCTCATTCCAGTTGTCCTCCACTGCAATGCCCCCTGGTTATTCCTGTGTTACCAATTTTGAACTGCATTTAGCCCACTTTATTCTTTGGGCCTATATCTGTGTTTCCACTTCATCATGCCCATTACCCAGCCAGTGATAGATGAGTCTGCTGGTACATTGACCCATAACGCAACATTCCCCGTGCATGCTACACAACAACATTGTGACCCTGCTGAAAGTCAGGTTGCTCTTCCCGCATACCATACCACCTTACACGGGGACAAAGAGGAAGGTGCAGATGAAAGTGCAGGTTCCTTCTTCAGGTGGGGGGAGGAACACTAGTTGGCGACGTCACTGGCACAGGGCCTCTCATAGTACGCAAAAGTGTTGCTGCCGGTGGGAGGCGCCCCCGCCGTGTAAACACACCGCTGTACTTTGAGGGGCCCTGTGCCAGTGCCAATGCCAACAAGTGGGCCCCCCCTGCTTGCTCAGGATCACAGCACTTGCAAAGTTGAAATACTTACCTCTCCCTGCTCCACAGCCGTGACGTGGTCCAGATTTCCTGGGCCTACTAATTACTTGAACCAGCCCTACCCCACACAACTTTAGCCAAATGACCCCCAATTTCAAATGCCTTCCAATTATTATAAGGTAAATTACGCTTGACAAGCTTCATTAAGAAGAATGGATGGTTTTGACATTAAAATGGGCACTCTAGGTGTTTTCCTGGCCCCCACTCACTGCCGACTATGCTGCCCCATTGACTTGCATTGGGTTTCGTGTTTCGGTCGATCCCGACTTTACGTCATAATCGGCCGATTTCACTCGACCCGACTTTTGAGATAGTCGGGTTTCGCGAAACCCGGCTCGACTCTAAAAAGGTCAAGGTCGCTCAACTCTAGTAAAGAGCTCCATGGAGTAACCCGTTGTGTCGCCTGCTGCATTCTTCTCTGTTGTTGTTTTTGCTGAAGAGGACAAGGAAGCGACTTGTCCCTGACCGTGAACATCCACTAACGACGCGCTGCTTTGACATTTACCAGTTTCACGAGAGGAGGCAAAAGAGCTAGAGGCTGAGTCAGCAAGATAAGCCAAAACTTGCTCTTGCTGCTCCGGCTTTAAAAGCGGTTTTCCTACTCCCAGAAAAGGGAGCGTTCGAGGCCTTGTGTAGCCAGACGACGAACCTGGCTCCACAGCTCCAGACTTATGTGCAATATTTTTTTTCCCACGACCAGCTGATGCTCCACCACTACCACTACCCTCATTACCAGCTGACAATGAACGCCCCCGGCCACGACCTCTTCCACCAGACTTCCTCATTGTTTTAAAAACGTTAACAAACGAACGGTATTTGTTGCTGTCACACAACTTACACGGTGAGCTATAACTTCAGTATGATTTAGCTACCCCTTTACAGGTGGGTGAGACCACAACGAAAATCAGCCACAATGTTACACACTCTGTTGTTGTTGGCAACAAATGAGATGGCACACACGCAGGACTGTCACTGAAGCGCAAATGTAAATATTTATCTCCCACTGATTTGTGTTTGTTTTTTTTAAAAGGGAGACTTCAGAAAAAAAAAAAATTAAAAAAAAATTATTTTTTACAGAAGAATTTATAAAACAAATAAAATGAAATGATTGTTTCAGGGAGAATTTAGGAAAAAAAAAAAAAAAAGGCTTTGTAGGGCCCACTGAGTGAGAGAGGACGCACACAGGAGTCAGGAGTGGCACACAAGCCCAGAGGCCAATATTAATCTCCCACCGATTGATTTAGTTATTATTTTTGGTAGATTTTGGAACCCAAATCAAGCAAAAAAATTAATAGATTTTCTATGGCCCACAATTGGGGAGAGAGAGAGAGATGGCACACCCAGGAGTCAAGACTGGCACACAAGCAGAAGGGGCAATATGAATCTCCCACAGATTTTTTTTTTTTTTTTTTTCAGGGAGACTTGAGAGAAAAAAAAATACCAAAAAAATGATTTTTTTCAGGAATAATTTAGAAACCAAAGAAAATAAAATGATTGTTTCAGGGAGAATTTAGAAAACAAATAAAACAAAAAATAGGCTTTCTAGGGCCCACTGAGTGACAGATGACGCACACAGGAGTCAGGAGTGGCACACAAGCCCAGAGGCCAATATTAATCTCCCACTGATTGATTTAGTGATTTTTTTTGGTAGATTTTGAAACCCAAATCAAGCAAAAAAATTAATAGGCTTTCTATGGCCCACAATTGGGGAGAGAGAGAGAGATGGCACACCCAGGAGTCAAGACTGGCACACAAGCAGAAGGGGCAATATGAATCTCCCACAGATTTTTTATTTTTTTTTCAGGGAGACTTGAGAGAAAAAAAATACCAAAAAAATGATTTTTTTCAGGAATAATTTAGAAACCAAAGAAAATAAAATGATTGTTTCAGGGAGAATTTAGAAAACAAATAAAACAAAAAATAGGCTTTCTAGGGCCCACTGAGTGACAGATGACGCACACAGGAGTCAGGAGTGGCACACAAGCCCAGAGGCCAATATTAATCTCCCACTGATTGATTTAGTGATTTTTTTTGGTAGATTTTGGAACCCAAATCAAGCAAAAAAATTAATAGGCTTTCTATGGCCCACAATTGGGGAGAGAGAGAGAGATGGCACACCCAGGAGTCAAGACTGGCACACAAGCAGAAGGGGCAATATGAATCTCCCACAGATTTTTTTTTTTTTTTTTTTTTAGGGAGACTTGAGAGAAAAAAAAAATACAAAAAAATGATTTTTTTCAGGAATAATTTAGAAACCAAAGAAAATAAAATGATTGTTTCAGGGAGAATTTAGAAAACAAATAAAACAAAAAATAGGCTTTCTAGGGCCCACTGAGTGACAGATGACGCACACAGGAGTCAGGAGTGGCACACAAGCCCAGAGGCCAATATTAATCTCCCACTGATTGATTTAGTGATTTTTTTTGGTAGATTTTGGAACCCAAATCAAGCAAAAAAATTAATAGGCTTTCTATGGCCCACAATTGGGGAGAGAGAGAGAGATGGCACACCCAGGAGTCAAGACTGGCACACAAGCAGAAGGGGCAATATGAATCTCCCACAGATTTTTATTTTTATTTTTTTTTCAGGGAGACTTGAGAGAAAAAAAAATACAAAAAAAATGATTTTTTTCAGGAATAATTTAGAAACCAAAGAAAATAAAATGATTGTTTCAGGGAGAATTTAGAAAACAAATAAAACAAAAAATAGGCTTTCTAGGGCCCACTGAGTGACAGATGACGCACACAGGAGTCAGGAGTGGCACACAAGCCCAGAGGCCAATATTAATCTCCCACTGATTGATTTAGTGATTTTTTTCAGGTAGATTTTGGAACCCAAATCAAGCAAAAAAATTAATAGGCTTTCTATGGCCAACAATTGGGGAGAGAGAGAGAGATGGCATACCCAGGAGTCAAGACTGGCACACAAGCAGAAGGGGCAATATGAATCTCCCACAGATTTTTTTTTTATTTTTTTTTCAGGGAGACTTGAGAGAAAAAAAAAAACCCAAAAAATGATTTTTTTCAGGAATAATTTAGAAACCAAAGAAAATAAAATGATTGTTTCAGGGAGAATTTAGAAAACAAATAAAACAAAAAATAGGCTTTCTAGGGCCCACTGAGTGACAGATGACGCACACAGGAGTCAGGAGTGGCACACAAGCCCAGAGGCCAATATTAATCTCCCACTGATTGATTTAGTGAAATATTTTGGTAGATTTTGGAACCCAAATCAAGCAAAAAAATTAATAGGCTTTCTATGGCCCACAATTGGGGAGAGAGAGAGAGATGGCACACCCAGGAGTCAAGACTGGCACACAAGCAGAAGGGGCAATATGAATCTCCCACAGATTTTTTTTTTTTTTTTTTTTCAGGGAGACTTGAGAGAAAAAAAAATACAAAAAAAATGATTTTTTTTCAGGAATAATTTAGAAACCAAAGAAAATAAAATGATTGTTTCAGGGAGAATTTAGAAAACAAATAAAACAAAAAATAGGCTCTCTAGGGCCCACTGAGTGACAGATGACGCACACAGGAGTCAGGAGTGGCACACAAGCCCAGAGGCCAATATTAATCTCCCACTGATTGATTTAGTGATTTTTTTCAGGTAGATTTTGGAACCCAAATCAAGCAAAAAAATTAATAGGCTTTCTATGGCCCACTATTTGTGAGAGAGATGGCACGCTCAGGACTGGCACACAAGCCCAGAGGCCAATATTAATCTCCCATTTTTTTTTTTCCAGGGAAAATTTATAAACCCAATAAAAAAAAATAATAATAAATAGGCTTTCTATGGCTCACTATCTGAGAGAGAGAGATGGCACGCTTAGGACTGGCACACAAGCCCAAAGCCCAATATTAATCTCCCACTGATTGATTTAATGATTTTTTCAGGTAGAATTTAGAACCCAAATCAAGCAAAAAAATTAATAGGCTTTCTATGGCCCACTGAGTGAGAGATGGCACACACAGGAGTAAGGAGTGGCACACAAGCCCTGAGGCCAATATTTTTCTCCCACTGATTGATTGATTGATTTTTTCAGGTAGAATTAGGAACCCAAATCAACCCAAAAAATAAATAGGCTTTCTATGGCCCACTATTTGTGAGAGAGATGGCACGCTCAGGACTGGCACACAAGCCCAGAGGCCAATATTAATCTCCCACTTTTTTTTTTTTTCCAGGGAAAATTTATAAACCCAATAAAAAAAATAATAATATATAGGCTTTCTATGGCCCACTATCTGAGAGAGAGAGATGGCACGCTTAGGACTGGCACACAAGCCCAAAGGCCAATATTAATCTCCCACTGATTGATTGATTTTTTCAGGTAGAATTATGAACCCAAATCAACCCAAAAAATAAATAGGCTTTCTATGGCCCACTATTTGTGAGAGAGATGGCACGCTCAGGACTGGCACACAAGCCCAGAGGCCAATATTAATCTCCCACTTTTTTTTTTTTCCAGGGAAAATTTATAAACCCAATAAAATAATAAAAAAATAGGCTTTCTATGGCCCACTATCTGAGAGAGAGAGAGATGGCACGCTTAGGACTGGCACACAAGCCCAAAGGCCAATATTAATCTCCCACTGATTGATTTATTGATTTTTTAAGGTAGAATTTAGAACCCAAATCAAGCAAAAAAATTAATAGGCTTTCTATGGCCCACTGAGTGAGAGATGGCACACACAGGAGTAAGGAGTGGCACACAAGCCCTGAGGCCAATATTTTTCTCCCACTGATTGATGTAGTGATTTTTTCTGGTAGATTTTGGAACCCAAATCAAGCAAAAAAATAAATAGGCTTTCTATGGCCCACTGAGTGAGAGATGACACAGACAGAGATGGCACTCTAGCAGAAATGTCAATCTTAATCTCCCACAAAATAAAAAAAAAAAAAAAAGGAACTGTCCTTCAATTACTATCTCCCTGCAGTAATCTCAGCCAGGTATGGCAGGCAGCAATAAGGAGTGGACTGATGCACAAATTAAATAAAAAGTGTGGACAAACAAACAAGATAGCTGTGCAGAAAGGAAGGAACAAGAGGATTTGTGCTTTGAAAAAAGCAGTTGGTTTGCACAGCGGCGTACACACAGCAATGCAGCTATCAGGGAGCCTTCTAGGGCAGCCCAATGAGCTACAGCGCTGAGGAAAAAAAAAAAAAAAAAGGAGCTTCCACTGTCCCTGCACACCGAAGGTGGTGTTGGGCAGTGGAAATCGCTACAGCACAAGCGGTTTTGTGGTTAATGGACCCTGCCTAACGCTATCCCTGCTTCTGACGAAGCGGCAGCAACCTCTCCCTAAGCTCAGATCAGCAGCAGTAACATGGCGGTCGGCGGGAACTCCCCTTTATAGCCCCTGTGACGCCGCAGACAGCAAGCCAATCACTGCAATGCCCTTCTCTAAGATGGTGGGGACCAGGACCTATGTCATCACGCTGCCCACACTCTGTGTTTACCTTCATTGGCTGAGAAATGGCGCTTTTCGCGTCATTGAAACGCGACTTTGGCGCGAAAGTCGCGTACCGCATGGCCGACCACGCACAGGGGTCGGATCGGGTTTCATGAAACTCGACTTCGCCAAAAGTCGGCGACTTTTGAAAATGTTCGACCCGTTTCGCTCAACCCTAGTTCCCACATCTCAGAGCTCGTTCTATGATTTTGGGTTATTGTCAGATCACTGTATGTGCTCTGACCGCTATGTCCATTGTGGTACTGAATTGCCTTTCATAACACGGAACGCACCGAGTAGAAATAGATATTTATTATAAATGGTGCGTTCGCAGCCCGGGGTCCACCGTGCAGGGAGAACCTGCTGCTAGTGAATGGTGGCACTGTTTGGCGGTATAGACTAGCTCTGTTACCTCACAGAGCAGCCGCGAGAGGAAAGCACTGCGCCCTGTTAGCCTCACAGGAGCACAAGCTTACTGCCAAGCTGATAGCAGTCTGTGGTTATACAACATGCAATCTCCTCACCGGAGAAGCCGGTGTTCTAGGGGCTTATTTCAGCCGGGTCCCTGAACACACTCATACAATCTCCTCACCGGAGGTGCCGGTATTCTAGGGGCTTATTTCAGCCGGGTCCCTGAACACACTTATGCATAACCACACTGGCGCAAAGCACATATGACTTGATACTAGCGCATGGCCGTGCGGCCATGCGAGCCTTAAATAGTTGCAGCATGTTTAGGACCTTACAAAGAAGGACCAATCGAGTGCTGCAGCACCTGAGCATGTGACCCTGGATCTCCACTGAGAGATCTCGCCCTGGGCATGCTCAAAGTGCAAAGCAGGATTTAGTCCTAGCAGCTACAAGGACCTTAGCTGCAGTATCTGATCATGTGACCCTCGATCTCCACTGAGAGATCTTACTCAGGGCATGCTCAGAATGTGAAAAGCAGGACTTAGCCCCAGAAGCGTCCGCTCACTGCTGCCCAGCACTGACTTCAATGGGAGAAGCAGGAAACGTAGCAGTAACTCTTAGCACAGAGTCAGACTGAGCGAGATGCTGGGATCGACGTCTCCGCTGAGCAGGCTCCACTGCGGCAGGAGAAGAATGGGAGACCGCAGCGGAGATGGCCCGAGATTCCCCCTGTGCAGAGGCAGGAACTCGACCCCTAACACTGCCCCTGTTTTGTTACATTGTTTCAGTGCAGCGTTGAGTTTCCTCTTAAAGGGCCCGCGTTGCTGATTGCTCCTCTGCCATATCTCCTGCGCTCTGTGGGTAGTTGTAGTTAGAGCTTCCTCCCTTGTACTTCTCTGTCCATGTGCTGCATACGTCCGTACATTCAGCCAGTGAGGACTTGGCCTCCATCATCCGGTGTTGGGAATGGGCGCCATTGTGGCTTGTTCTGGTGTGTAACTGCAGATTGAGAATACACCACCTATCATGGTGCTGATAGCTGGACTCTCCTGCCGGCATTAGCATATTGTGTGGAGAGGTGTGTTCCTTCAGCACGGTCCACGCGGTGGGAGGCTGTCCACGTTGTGGGAGGCTGTCCGCGTTGTGGGAGGCTGTCTGCGATCTCCAGGGCCACAATCCTCATCCCCAGATTCATAACTCTGTGGGGTCCAGACTGCGCAGGCGCGTCGTCTATAAAGGCTTGGAACAGAGTGACGCTCCTAGCATTATATTATAGATATAAAGCCCTAATTTGAAAATAATACAGCCCAAGTCACTTTTTGGCATTGGACATGCAGCAATAAGAGTTATTTGTAGACTACAACTTCACACATTGTTAAAATGTAGATATCCAGATGTCATTACTCAGCACCCTTGAAACAATAAGATAAATGCAATGCAGAGGAATTGTGTATAAAGTGTTAATTCTAAATTGATTATTAGAAGAAGATTGTCCTCTCTGCATGTGTTCTTTTTACTGATTGTACTAATAAAAAGTTACTATTTGTGCTCTTAAATATTAAAAAGCCTTTAGGCCATGTTCACACAGTGCGTTTTTTACCGCGGAACCGCGGCGGTTTTGCCGCTGCGGTTCCGCGGCTGTTTTCCATGCAGGGTACAGTACACTGTACCCTATGGAAAACAGGACACACTGTGCACATGGTCCGGAAATTGTAAAAAAAAAGACGCGCTGAATAGCTCCCGGAAAAAAGAAGGAGCATGTCAATTCTTTTTCCGGAGCCGCAGCGGTTCTGCACCCATAGACCTCCATTGTGAGGTCCAAACCGCAGTAAAACCCGCAGATCAAAAATATATCTGCGGGTTTTACTGCGGTTTGATGTGCAGAACCGCTGCAGCAGGAAGTGCGGGGAGCGGGCGGAAGTGCGTGGGCGGAGTGTGGCTGCCCCCCCCGTGCTCCGATCCCGCCCCCCCGTGCTCCGATGCCCCCCCCCCGTGCTCCGATGCCCCCCCCCAGTGCTCCGATGCCCCCCCCCAGTGCTCTGATGCCCCCCCCGTGCCCTAATCTCCCCCCCTTATACTCACCCGGCGTCCCGGTGTCCGTCCGGCCGTCTTCTCCCTGGGCGCCGCCATCTTGCAAAATGGCGGGCGCATGCGCAGTGCGCCCGCCGAATCTGCCGGCCGGCAGATATGGCGGGCGCATGCGCAGTGCGCCCGCCGAATCTGCCGGCCGGCAGATTCGTTCCAAAGTGCATTTTGATCACTGAGATATAACCTATCTCAGTGATCAAAATAAAAAAATAGTAAATGACACCCCCCCCCCTTTGTCACCCCCATAGGTAGGGACAATAAAAAAAATAAAGAATTTTTTTTTTTTTTTTTTTTCACTAAGGTTAGAATAGGGGTAGGGGTAGGGTTAGGGGTAGGGTTAGGGGTAGGGTTAGGGGTAGGGTTAGGGGTAGGGTTAGGGTTAGGGGTAGGGTTAGGGGTAGGGTTAGGGGTAGGGTTAGGGTTAGGGGTAGGGTTAGGGGTAGGGTTAGGGTTAGGGGTAGGGTTAGGGTTAGGGGTAGGGTTAGGGTATTTTCAGCCATTTTAACCCTAAAAAAATTCCTAGAAAACACACAGACTCTGGCTAGAAAACTGCATCAAAAAAACGCATCAAAAAACGCATCAAAAAACGCATCAAAAACGGACCAAAAAAGGACCAAAAAAAGGACCTGCGTTTTCTGCCAAGAGCTGCAGTTTTTTAAAAAACAGTCAGGAAAAAAAAAGGATGGAAATCCTGAACGTGTGAACATACCCTTAGAGTATGGCATGCATTTTTTTATTTAAATAATTTACTTTCTAGTTATTACTTTGCTACCTATACTTGCTACCATGCAATCATTTATTATTTTTACCCTTCTCCATACCTGTTTTTTTGGGGTTAATTTTCAGTCCTAAATTTTGATGCTTCTATCTGTGACACGAATCACTATGCAGAAAAACAAACATAAAGCAATTTAGTTGCACTGCAGATTGAAAGAGTGTGTAACTTCAAAACAAATTGCAAACAGTGACAATATTAGATTTTTTTTCACATTTTTTCTCATCCAGCAAAGTTTCGTAACACACTACCAAATAAAAAATTGAAGTTATTTTGCTGTGATAATTCAAAAAGGGTAGTTAAAATAGATTAAAAATAAAACTTTTTTTATGATCAGATTGCTTTTATTTGAATGTCCTGAGTTAAAGCTGCATAATATTTTACTTTCTCAGTCTCACGATTTACAGGTAATGCAAGATGTCATATATAAAGCGTTGCACTGGGTTGTGATGTTCCTGTGCTTAAACATTAACTAGCAAGTGGCATTATCTGTCACTTATCAGTTATCAGGGCAAGCTGTATAAATGTGATTCAGCAACAGCATTTTAAATCTCAATTCTGACACCTTGTGAATTATGATCACAAGAAACAAATCCTGTGTCTAAAAACTTGTAATCTTTTGCATAATATGTAACAGCTTTTTCAATGTAAATAAGAGAACAATTTCAATAATTTGAATGCAGAACATTTGAGCTTTCATGTACACTGGGCTGAAATTGAAGAGTATGGTTGTTTAAATGTTTCATTTCACGTTTATGCAATTGAACATGAAATTGAATTACGTTGCATTGTGGGTAAAGAGGGAAAATTATATGACCAATCAGAACACAAAAGCAAGAAACAATTAGCAAGCAGCCTTGTGGAAGGCAGTGACATTTCTGTATAATTAATGGAAACAATAAAAATAAAAAGCCTCATCTGGTATAAATAGGAAATCTGAATGTTACTTTAAGTGAAATGATTTTTGATATAAAGGACTTGCTGTGTCAAGCTAAAAATCTAAATATTGAATTAGGGTAGACACAAGAAAATACATGTATTAAAATATTGAGTAATTTAAAGTATCAATTTTGCATAAAAATACTTAAAATAGTGGTGTTAAGGGGATGTTTTGGTAATGTGTAGTTTTTAAGTTGGATAAAAAGTTTAATGACAACAATTAGAGCTGAGTGGCTTTATTAAACTGCTGGCTTCACCCAAAATTTGCCTAGCATGGAATAAATTTGAGGTGAACTGAATAATTATAAAGCCTTTAATTGTCTGTAAAATATGTGTATAATGCTCTCAATTCCCCTTGGAGTCTAATGAACCTGTTTTGAAATTTGTAGTGCAAACAAAGCCTTTTTAATGTCCAAGTGATCTCAACCTATCAGTTTGTGGTACGTGAGGCGGACAAAGGGGGAAATGTTGTCTTGTGGCCACATGACCAATATCTTAGGGAAGTCACAAGACAACTTAACAATAACACCTGTTATACCATCTTACCCTCAGATCCGACAAGTTTCTTTAAAGACCAGCTTGACTGCATCATCAATGGGGCCTTCCGGGACCATATTGTGACCAAGAAAGAAGTGAACTTTCTTATAACACCGATACCAACTGTACCCACCTTCTATGCTCTACCAAAAATTCACAAGTCTCTTGTAGAGCCCCCAGGTAGGCCTATCGTCTCAGGGATTGGGAGCATATTCGAACGCCCCTGTATTTATGTGGACCATTTCTTGCAGCCACTGGTTACCTCCCTGAAATCATTTACCAGAGACTCTACCCACTTATTACAACTCCTTGAAGAACGTGAGATTCCTGATAACACCTTGCTAATCAGTATGGATGTGGAGTCTTTGTACACCAGTATAGCACATCGTTCAGGTATGCAGGCAGTCACCTACTTTTTAGAAAAAGCTATTGATAGATCTATTGAGCATGACAATTTTATCCTGAGATTACTACACTTTATATTGGACAAGAACTATTTTGTCTTTGACAGGAAGTTCTTTAGACAAATATCCGGCACCGCCATGGGGGCTCGTTGTGCCCCCGCCTACGCCAACCTTTTTTTAGGTTGGTGGGAGGAGACAGTGGTGTACCAACACAACTTGTTTAGCTCTAGGGTGCATACCTGGCAACGTTATATCGACGATATCCTGCTGATTTGGACGGGACCTGTGGAGGATTGTAACCAATTTATTGGGGATCTTAATGTTAATAACCTTAACATTAAACTCACATCTGTGATTTCAGAGACTAACATCGATTTCCTGGATCTGAGACTTTCGATTATGGATTCCAGGATTGTGAGTGGCCTACATCGTAAGACTACGGCTACGAATAGCCTTCTCCACTTTACGAGCTTTCATCCCTTCCATCTTAGAAAGGGCATCCCTAAGGGGCAATTCTTACGTGTAAGAAGAAGTTGCAGCACGGATGATGAATTTAGGCATCAAGCAAAAGACCTCTCTGATCGCTTTAAGAAAAGAGGATATCCACAGAGACTTGTTTCCGGGGCCTTCCAACATGCCCTCCAACAGGATCGGAAACATGTTTTTGAAAAAAAGGTACGTGCCTCTACACGCCCTCTTGCAATTATCACCACTTTCAACAACCAGTGGGCAGACATACGGGACCTTTTGAGTAGGAACTGGGATATTCTCATGACTGACAAAAAGATTCCATCAATAGTCTCCACTGCACCCTGTATGGTGGCAAGAAGGGCAAAAAATCTTAGGGATGACCTTTGCCATAGCCATTACCAACGTCCGGCTGTGAGATTAAATCGAGGGACCCGAATTTTTGGGTCCTATCCCTGTGGGGGGTGTAACGTTTGTCCTTTTATGATCTCTCAGGATGGTTTTTCTATTTCTACAGTTCCATACCGGATTCAACCAAAAGAATACTTTAATTGCAGATCTAGGAACGTGGTATATGCCATCTTTTGTGACTGTCCAAAGGTGTATGTGGGGCAGACCACACAGGAGTTAAGGAGGAGAATGCAACAGCACCTCTCGAGTATTTCAACAGCACCAAGAGATCGGGCGAAAAATAAGACTCTTTCTTCCGTGGCTGCACACTTCCTGGACTATCACCGTTGTAACACCTCCAACTTTAAGGTTATGGGACTGGAAGGAGTTCGCCTAAATATTAGGGGCGGAGATATAACTAACCGGCTTCTATGTTGTGAAACCAAATGGATCTACAGTCTACAGAGTATGGCCCCGAGAGGCCTCAATGAAGAATTCCTCTTCACTGGTTTCTACAAACAACTATGATACAATCTATTTGGACATTTATATCTCCTTTAACCCTTTGGTATGAGTTTTTGGACTTTTCCTTTGCAACTTTATCAATCTTGTATATACCCCTGGGTTGTTATGATATCTTAAGTCCCGGTTACTCTTAGCCTGGTTCCAGCTCGCATGTCCCATTTCCATTGTAAGTGCTATTTAATTGGCTATCAGTATAGGTCCCCTATAGGGACTTCTTCGGAAATCCATTATGTTATGTGGTTTCTCTTCTGGCTGAACCGTGCCCAACCCGGAATGAATAATCGGTCTTCTATCAGACACTGTGCGTCGTCTCATGAATATGAGTAATAGTGTGGTTTGATCATTCCTTTTTGTATACGGGGAAAAGTGGTGTACTCTTGATGTCACAGGGATGCAATATTCCCCTATTAAATGATGGACATTCGTTATAAGCCTATCCGTATTGCATAATTCACTGACATATACCTTCCCTAAATGGGTATTTGAATATGTTGGGACTCTCTACGGTATTTCGGCGAGGTCATATGTCTTGGGATTTTGATATGCGTCATTATACGAGATATTTATATACACCGGATTCATCATTAGGTCCATATTTATAGCTGGATGTGGGTTTTGCTTTATCATCGTTTATTATCCCGTATCACTTTTCTTCTTCTTGCTTGGATTGAATCTTCTTATATGATACCAGACCTTAGTACCATGTGTACTTTAGTGGTCATTAATTTGATATATATATATTTCATTTATATATTTTTTTAGAATACTCACTAACTGTATATGGTACGGAATATTTACTGCATACCTACTATAGTCATCCTTTGTGGGGGCATGGTTTTTTCGGGGTGGTCATGTAAAATCTTTGGTATCTATTGATGCGTTCACCTTATGGTATCTACCTGTTAACTATGCGTTCATCCTATGATATTTACCCGTAAAACATGCGGGCTATTATAGGAAACATCAATATGTTGTGTGCATTCCCCTCCCCCCGTCGGAGATGGAGGCTGTTTTTTCTTCTAAACTTCTCATACTTAAGGATTCTTGGCCTCTGTATGAACATTGGGAATTTACCTGATTTTTATTTATTTTTCATTTAGCTTATTTTTTGGTTTATTTTCCTTCCCTTATGTGAGGACTTAATCTGTTTATCATCGGCGCAGCACGTCTCTTTATTGTCCATCTGCTAGGTTTGCGCATGCGCTGTAAGCATTTACTCTACTCCTTTGGTCTTCCTGGTTCGCCGCCTCTCTGCAATAACTACATGACGCCGACTTCTAACTAACGGGTGCACGTATTCACTTTGAAGTAGTAGCCTGTGGCACTACACTTGGTACTATGATGTCACTCCTATGGCCCCTCCTCCTCCTTGAGGGGTTGGAGCTCTTTGGCACCTGCGTAGTACGATCCTAGTGTGGCTATCTCTGCACTTATTGATGTAGGGCTCGCGCATGCGCACTAGGAGCCTACTCGTCCATTTTTGTACACCCGGATGTATGGGTGGACTCTTACCATATCCGGCATGAGGAATGTCACTCCTCCGCTCTATTGAATTCATGATGCCGCTCCACAGCTGCGGTGAATCCGTAATCTGGGGTAAGCGCTAGATACATATAAAGTGCGGTCGGCCGCACATAGCGGCACCTGCTCCTGACGAAGCCACTTCGGTGGCGACACGCGTTGGGCTTTAGCCCCTTGGACTCATGTAGGGATAGGTATCCTGGTCATGTTTTATTTGTGGCATCATCCTTCAGTGTGGGGGTATTGTGCCTAGCACAGTCGGGAGGGTTTTCCCTACTATTGCCAGACTCCTTCAGCCTCTTATACTGATATTTACCTGGATTTTGGGGGGCGGTACACACACTTGCTGTGCTTTGTTATATCTTTGGGATATGTAGGGAACATTATTTCTCCCTAGAGCTATTTATGGTTTAGAGGTTGTCTTCACTATTTGTTCCCCCTTAAAGACCTAGTATAATATGTTGAGCGCTTTATTCTGTGCATGCTAATTTAATATGTCTTTATTGCTGGAGGCTGATCACCTTCAGCGCAAGATTACATCTTCTGACATCTTGGGGGGCTTATTTTGAATAAGCTGATGTGACATCTGTATATATTGTATTTATTTTGTGTATTTCTTGTTATTGTTATTATCATTACACTGTTTGTACAACCCTAATTCCGCTCCTATTAATATAGCAGGTGTGTGCACACATATTTGGGATAATTGTTTCCCCTCTGGTACTGCGAGCTGGGCCAGGTATAAATTGTATGTTTGGATTGCCAATGTCATGATAGGCCAGTTAAATTGAATTATATTTGACCCTTTATATGTGTATTATTACATTTGTGGTAGTTACAGCAATGGTAATTATTCTGGATACCTTCTAATCGTTTGCATGTCCAAGGGGGGGTTCCTTATCAGGAAACCTTTGATGTCTCACTTGGTTTTAAATGTTTTTAAGTGTTGTGTGCTGTTTTGTGTTTTTTGGCCGACAAAATAAAGAATTTAAAAGTGATCTATATGCTATTGGTCTGGTGATCCCCATCACATATAGTGTGACGTCTCTCTTCTTGTCTTCTTTTGTGCCTTCAGGTTTCTTGGTGGTGTGTAAACATGTTCCTACAGACTTGTTCATAATGTGCAAGTAGCCCATGTGTTTTGGTTTCCATAGATGAAGAAGTGATAGCTTTTTCATAAGCTGATAAAACGTGTCCCTTTAATAGAGAGATAAAATAAGTGATCCTGGTTTTAAATATGAAGAACCATCATGCAAGCAATCTGGAGGGATTATAACCTTTGCAACTAGAGAGGCCTTATTAAATGGCATCCTTATTCAAGATGCCACCCTTTCTAATGACCAGATGAGAATATATTTTCTATGCTCTATATCTATTGCCTGAATCATCACTACTGATGAAATTTGGACAAGGGGAATTTTGCTGAGTTATGTAATGGTAGTGAGCTTTGGAAAATAATCTACAGTATTGTGTATGAGTCTCCAATTTAATGGAGCTACGTAATGGTAATGGGCCTTGCTTATTTTGATTGGGCTTCTAATCCAAAGAATCCAACTATTCTCTAGGGCTCTAAACTATTTCAGATAATAGTTATTATACTTATGATTTATATGGTCTGATATGTGACATCTTGTCGCTGTCTTTCCACTAGAGTGCTTTGCAGTCTGTCTAGCAGTTTTTTTGACATTGTCCTGAATGATACATGAATACATAAATTTTATGATCTGCACTAGCACTTTTTTAATAAAGTATTTTGGTCCTTTCGTCATCCAGGGCACAAAAGGGCAAGAAGGGTCAGCTATCAGAAAGCAGGGGCGCCATTTGCACAAGTCTAGGGTACCAACCTCTGTGGCATGGTAGGAAAGAGTGAGAGTCTGAACAGGGTCAGACATTGTTCCATAGGGTTTTTTATATAATTGGTCTTGTATATGTTAATTTGATTTTTACATTAAGGGTCACATTTTATGATATCCAAAAAGTACACAAGTAGGCGGTGAATTATTTCAGAATTTGCTTGTACCATATTATCACAATTACACTGTGAGTTTACTATGAAACACAGTAGTTATGTGTGTGGCAGGTATGGCTGTGTAAATTCCGCATGCTTGTAGCTGATAACGGGGTCAATTTGGTGTGACAAATCAGCTGGTTGCACTGAATTTTTCTTTCTGACATGACATACTGTAGGACATTGGAAATGACAGTGTTCCCATTGTAAACTGGGCTAGTTTTTGCACTGGTGCAATTTGCTGACACAGAAATTCATGGGGTTAGGGCTCATGGTATCTGCCTGAGAAGGAACATAATCTAGGCATGACTGAACCTGGCTATTGAGACAGTGGGTCTTTGGTTACTGAAGTGTGTCATATTGTTGCAAAGGCAAAAACACTGCGTGGTCTCTCATGTCAAACATACTATAAGTATATATGCAAGTGCGTCTCACTAAATTAGAATATCATCAAAAAGTTTATTTATTTCAGTTCTTCAACACAAAAAGTGAAACTCATATTATATATAGTCATTACAAACAGAGTGATCTATTTCAAGTGTTTATTTCTGCTTATGTTGATGATTATGGCTTACAGCCAATGAAAACCCAAAAGTCATTATCTCAGTAAATTTGAATAATTATCAAAAAACATTTAAAAATATTCCTTAGTGTTAGGAGTCGAGTTTCCTCTGCTGCACAGGGGGAATCTCGATCCGTGTCTGCTGCGGTCTCCCATTCTGCATCGGCCGCAGTGGAGCCTGCTCAGCGGAGACGTCGCTCCCAGCGTCTCGCTGAGACTGGTACTGTGCAAAGGGTTACTACTGCCTCTCCAGGCTCTGCTATTGTACCCTGCACTGATCTGCAGCTAGCAGGCTTTTCTGGGACTAAGTCCTGCTTTGCACACACTGAGCATGCCCAGGGCAAGAACTCTCAGTGGAGATCTAGGGTCACATGCTCAGGAAGGTCCTGTAGGTGCTATGACTAAGTCCTGCTTTGCACACACTGAGTATGCCCAGGGCAAGATCTCTCAATGGAGATCTAGGGTCACATGCTCAGGTACTGCTGCAAATCCATTGATCCTTCTTTGAAGGGTCCTGAACGTGCTGCAGCTATATAAGCTTTGCATGACCGCATGGCCATGTGCTAGTATACAATTGTTATCGTGTGTGTGTTGATGAGTGCAAGTTGTTCCTTAAAAAACCCATCCCTTGTGTATGACTGTTCGCGTAAGGTGTATGGCTGAAATCTAGCGCCCGGCTGAACTCACAGCTTTAACACACGAAGCAGCGTCTAACTGCTGTGACCGCCATTGCAGCACTGTGTGCTATTAGAGCGCTTACCTTACCCAAGTCTGGGTGGTTAGTGGCGTCGGCTAGTGTGGCACAGCATGCACTTCTGTGCATAATAGTTACGTCTGATACCCCAATTGTGGTGTCGATCGCAAAAGGTCTACACTAACTCTAATCCTGTGTCCTGGGATAGAGTTCTGTGGTTCCTTGCTTGCGTTCTCTGTGCGGTACCGCGACCCTGTGACTTAACAGGGATCGCTTCCTTCACACAGGGTGAAGTTAACCCGTGTGTGTAATCACATTGTACCGCCATATAGTGCCGCCATTCACTTAGCAGCAGGTTCTTTCCTGCACGGTGGATCCCGGGTGGCGAATGCACCAATCTTACTTAATATATTCGGTGCGTTCCGCCAACCCTAACACTTAGTCTGTTTCACTAGGCACCACAATCATGAGCAAGACTGCTGACTTGACAGATGTCAAGAAGGCAGTCATTGACACACTCCACAAGGAGGGTAAGCCATAAAAAAGTCATTGCTAAAGAAGATAGAAAGTTAAGTGGAATGAAAAAGTGTGGTAGAAAAAGGTGCACAAGCAACCAAGACAACCGTAGCCTTGAAAGGATTGTTAAGAAAAAGCCATTGAAAAAATAAGGGGAAATTCACAAGGAATGGACTGCTGTTGGAGTCATTGCTTCAAGAGCCACCACACGCAGATGTATCCAGGACATGAGCTACATAGTGTCACATTCCTTGTGTCAAGCCACTCATGACCAATAGACAATGCCAAAGCATCTTACCTGGGCCAAGGAGAAAAAGAAATAGACTGTTGTTCAGTGGTCCAAGGTGTTATTTTAAGATGAAAGTAAATGTTACATTACATTTGGAAATCAAGGTCCCAGAGTCTGGAGGAAGAGTGGAGAGGCACACAATGCAAGCTGCTTGAGGTCTAGTGTAATGTTTCCACAATCAGTGATGGTTTGGGGAGCCATGTCATCTGCTGATATAGGTTCACTGTGTTTTATCAAGCCCAAAGTCAGCACGGCCATCCACCAGGAAATTTTAGAGCACTTCATGCTTCTCTCTGCGGACAAGCTTTTTGGAGATGGAAAGTTCATTCTCCAGCAAGACTTGGCACCTGTCCACACTGCCAAAAGTACCAATACCTGGTTTAAAAACAACAGTACAACGGTGCTTGATTGGTCAGAAAACTCACCTGACCTTAACCCCATAGAGAATCTATGGGGTATTGTCAAGAGAAAGATGAGAGACACCAGACACAACAATGCAGACGAGCTGAAGGCTGCTATCAAAGCAACCTGGGCTTCCATAACACCTCAGCAGTTCCAAAGGCTGTTTGCCTCCATGTCACGCCACATTAAGGCAGTAATTGATGCAAAAGAAGCCCCGACCAAGTATTGAATGCATTTATTGAGCATACATTTCAGTAGGCCAACATTTCTGACTTTAAAGTCATTTTCAAGCTGGTGTTATCAAGAATTCCAATTTACTGAAATAATGGCTTTTGAGTTTTCATTAGCTGTAATCCATAATCATCAACATTAACAGAAATAAACATTTGAAATAGATCAGTCTGTTTGCAATGACGCTATATAATATATGAGTTTCACTTTTTGTATTGAAGAACTGGAATAAATTAACTTTTTGATGACATTCTAATTTAGTGAGGAGTACTTGTATATACAACTCTGACAAAAATTAAGAGATCACTGCACAGTTTTATAAAAATCAGCTTCTCTACATGTCTGACAGCCATTCCTTTCCAGTGTTAGTTGAATTCCAACCAGAGTACACCTCATTCTACTTAATGTGCTTCTGATTAGGTGATCACCTGAACCAAATCTTATGTAATGAAGGAAACTATAAAAAAACACTACTTTGGTGTTCACAATCCTTTTGCAATAGGATAAGCTTGATGGCAAAACAAGTGCTAGCAATATCCTAAAAGTAATAGAAATGGAAAAATAACTTTTAACCATGCCAAAGGAGTTGAAAAGAAAAGTCTTGCCTGAGGAAAAAAAGGCCTCAATTCTGGCTTTACTAGCAGAGGGGCACAGTGAGTGCCATGTTGCCTCCATCCTTAAAATTTCTAAGACTACAGTCCATTACAACAGGATCAGGCAGCAGACATTGGGGACAACAAAGCTCCACTGACCGGGATGATCATCTTATTCGAAAGTCACTCAGCAACCGCAGGATGACATCATGTGACCTGCAAAAGGAATGGCAAATGGCAGCTGGGGTGAAGTGCATGAGAAGAACAGTTCGTAACAGAGGCAGGGCTCAAATCATGTAAAGCTAGAAAAAATCCTTTAATCAATGAGAGCCAGGCTGAAGTTTGCCAAAGAGCATAAGGATTGGACCATAGAGGACTGGAGTAAAGTAATCTTCTCTGATGAGTCTAATTTTCAGCTTTGCCCAACATCTGGTCATCTAATGGTTAGGCGGAGACCTGGAGAGGCGTACAAGCCACAGTGTCTTGCACCCATTGTGAAATTTGGTGGAGTATCGGTGATGATCTGGGGATGCTAAAGCAAGGCTGGAATTGGACAGGTTAATCTTTGCAAAATATGTATGAATCAAGCGGCATACAAGGTTATCAAAAACAGTTTATTCCTTCTGCTTAGGCAATGTTCCCCAACTCTGAGGACTGGTTTTTCCAGCAGGAAAATGCGCCATGCCACACAGCTAGGTCAATCAAGGTATGGATGAAGGACCACCACATCAAATCCCTGTCATGGTCAGCCCAATCTCCTGACCTGAACCCCATTGAAAACCTCAGAAATGTAATCAAGAGGAAGATGGATAGTTGCAAGCCATCAAACAAAGAAGAACTGCTTACATTTTTGTACAAGGAGTTGTATAAGGTCACCCAAAAGCAGTGTGAAAGACTCCTCTTGCTTCATTATAGTCCCCGGTACCTGCGCATTAAATTTTTTTTCTGGGCATGCGCAGTGGCGCTGCCCTTCGTACTTACAGCGCAGGTGCCGGGGACGATAATGCAGCAAGAGGAGGCAGCGCCCGGCGCTCACAGGTCCGGAGTGACGGCTGTGCTGCGTCTGATTAGGAGGGAAAGACCCGCCTTTGGGAACATTTCAGGGTATGAGGGGGCACATTCTATAAATGTTTATTTCAGCGTGTGCAGACATCATAACTAAAGGAGCCACCTTGTCAGCATTCAGCATTTGTGCTGCACAAGGTGGCTCTTTTAGTTACAAACACCTGAGGGGGTTGACAGGTTCCCTTTATGAACTCCCTCTCACCTCATTCACAATATAATGCACCTATAATTCTAGAATAAATCAAAATATCAAAAATCAAATATACTCAGTAAATAGGGGAAAAAGCCCAGTTAGACATTGGACTAAACTAGACTAACTAGACTAAAAAGAGAAAATAAGGTAGGTAGCAGATCACACTGTGTCTTATAATGTCATAGACTTTGATTCCAGGAGATATTTTCTGATTTCCCCAGAAAAGAAGGAAAAAAGAGACAAATTGTCTAAAGAAAATATTAAACATCACCATAATTGTTTCAATCAATGCAAGAGATGTGGCTTAGAAAAACCTATGCACATATGGCCCTAGTATCATTTATCATAAACAGATTAAGATAAAACTTGAGAAGCTCAACCGTTCATTGAATCCCTTTGGGTTCATTGATTCCATCCAGTATATCCAAAGGATTTCCTGTTGTTGTATATTTTTATTCTAATTGCCCTTTCTAATCAAGGGTTGTATGACCTCAATAACACGGAATGAGAAACATCCCACATCTCCCCCATGTTTCAGATTCACCTGCCTGGTGTATCTCTGCCAAGTCACACGTCCACAAGGTGTTCACTAATCCGTATAAACAATTCACGTTTAGTGTTACCAACATAACCCATTGGGCATGTGCATGTGCAGAGATACACCACTCCCGATGTATGGCATTTGGCAAAGCTTTTCATGTAATAAGTTCTATTTGTTGCAGCACTCGTAAAGTTCTTTGATGGAAAAATATACTGGCAAAACTTACAGTGGCCACGTTTAAATATACCCAAAGATCTATTCTGTAACAAGCTGGCTTCTTTTTTGATTTGAGTGAAGTGGTTATAGACAACATAATCTTTGATTAACTTGCCTCTTCTATATATGATGGTAAAAGGCCAGTTCCAAAAGTAACATAACATCTGGAAGATCCTCTGGCGATATACCCAGTTGTTGACACTTCAGCCTCTCACTGTTTGCAAGGAATCTTTGGCAAATATATCCTTATTTACTTTTATTCCTTTACTACCTGTATCCATTTGAACTTTTATAGGATATGTGTTAGAGCAATCATGGACACAGACATTTAGTTGGAGATTTCATTTTGCAAAATTCTAGGGTGCCAACCTCTGCTGCCAGGTAGGGTGAGAGAAAGGGATGATTAGCGCTTGATAGGTCTGTCAATATCACTGTCTATATCACTGTCTGGCATAATGAGATTAACCCTGAAATACCATGAGAGTTCTTGTTTTTGATGTGTCAATATTTGAGTCCTATATGTGTTCAGCAATACATCAATAAAAAATATTTTTTTAGGGGTCTATCTCTTTTTCTGGTTACAAAGTCAATGAAGCCCTGCTTTCTTATTTATGATTTGGTTGTCATCTATTTAATAGTATGGCTGGATTCCTGTAAGGACCCATTGATATAAAAAAATAGATGGATGATGTGAGGAAAGTCTTTTCTGAAGTTGAGTCTGGTGGCAATTTTTCAGCTAGACCTGCCCTTACGTCAATGTTTATTGAGCTTCTAGGAGCTTTTAAAGATAATCTAAAATATTTTGAGGAGGTGCAGTCATTAAACAATTATATCAAACACAAAACCGAAGGATGGGGTCTTAGGATCTACATCAATTCTGCCCCTAGGTGTAAATCCCCTGGATTATTGGCCAAGTGGGAAGAAGAATCGATAGCATCATTAATCCGATACATGCAGATCATTTAACGCTGAATAAAAACTCTCTGAGACTAAAAGAGTTAACCGAGGGAGCGTTAAAACATAAGAAAGCCCCTGATTTCTCTAAGGCATCATCTTCGGGTTTAGGCTCATCCTATCATTGTTATATTTCTTAAACTTGTCACAGAGGAAATTCATAACATCAACCCCAGACATGAACCTTCTTGATCCAACTTATCACCCACGGATAAAAGAGCTCTAGAAGGCCTTAACAATAGTTCTGAAGCCTTCAGATAAAGGTGGGAACACGGTTGTTATGGACAATGCTAATTATGTTGAGATGTGTCAGAGAACTCTATCAGATGAATCGACATGTAGGGGTTAAGGATGAGAGAATATGTTCGGAAAACAATTGCAAACATAAATTCAGCACTAATATGGCACATTCAGATTCGTGATCAGAAACACGAGCAAAATTTTATAAAATCGTAAAAAGGTAACATTCGGTAAAAAGTGCATGAAAATATTTGCGTTGCCAAAAAAGTATTTTCAGCACTTTAGCAACAATAATAGTGGTGTATCATGGGTGTTTGGAACAAGTTTGATGAGGGGAATGGGTTTGCAGAGCTTAGAGGCGTGGCGTTCTTGTAAGCAGTCATTTTTTTCCCTAACTTTATGTGTGCACATTGCGGCTAGCCAATCAAGGTGCAGGAAACACCATAATGTCCTGACACAATGGCTTGTGTCATTGGCTGCTCAAATCACATGTTCCTCTCTGGACATCTTTTTTTAGCACCATTTTGACACTTTAACAGCACAGAGAGGCTTCTCCTGACGCTGGCACTGTTAACAGCAAGATTTTAGGTAGTTAGTAGTGATGGGCAAGCACTAAAATGCTTGGGTGCTTGTTGCTCGGGTCGAGCAAATTGGAATACTCGGTTACTTGGCCAGAACAACGAGCCCAATGTAAGTCTATGGGAGACCTGAGAATTTTTACCGCGATCCCCCGGGGGTCTTTCTAAGGTCTAAAAACGTCTGAAAACGATGGAAACACTGCTCAAATGACACAGGGACCTCATGGGGATCGCCCCTGGAAGCATTCCTAACTCCTAGTTCACAGCCTTAATCATTTTTTTCCCAGATTCACGCCATTTTTCCCGGTGCCACAAAAAACACATGAAAGCGAAACCAAAACGGGTTTTGTTTGGAAATATGTCATGGTACATCCTTTGCAGGTTAATGACTTGCCTGTAAGGCCAAATATTTAACCCCAGACCGACAATTTCCTCTCCCACTTAGGCTTAGTTCAGACGCTGCGTTTTTTAAGCATTTGTCAACTTTAACATTGCTTTCAACCACTACAAATGCATTCACTAGGAAATGTCATTGTAACATTTAACACCACTAGCTGGCCATGTGTTGTGTGACACATAAGCAGACCCATCTTGTTTCATTTATGAAGGAGGGACTCTTAAAGTCACCGTGTGGCAAATAGTAAGCTCCACTTTGGGGAAAAAAAATTCCTTCCCGACTCCACATACGGCTTTCAGACTAGTTCCCTGGATCAACGCCCTATCAATGAATCTAGTATATATACCCTGCAACATTATACTTTTCAAGAAAGGCATCCAATCCCCTCTTAAATTTAAGTAATGAATCACAACATCATACGACAGAGAGTTCCATAGTCTCACTGCTCTTACAGTAAAGAACCTGTGTCTGTTATAATGCCTAAACCTTCTTTCCTCCAGACGTACAGGATGCCCCCTTGTCCCTGTCTCAGGTCTATGATTAAAAAGATCATCAGAAAGGTCTTTGTACTGTCCCCTCATATGTTTATACATTAGAATAAGATCACCCCTTAGTCTTCATTTTTCCAAACTAAATAGCCCCAAGTGTAATAACCTATCTTGGTATTGCAGACCCCCCAGTCCTCTAATAACATTGGTCGCTCTTCACTGCACCCGCTCTAGTTCAGCTATGTCTTTCTTATACACCGGAGACCAGAAATGTGCACAGTATTCTAAGTGTGGTCGTACTAGTGACTTGTATAGAGGTAAAATTATGTTCTCCTCATGAGCATCTATGCCTCTTTTAATGCATCCCATTATTTTATTTGCCTTTGTAGCAGCTGCCTGACACTGGCCACTGAACATGAGTTTGTCATCCACCCATACACCCAGGTCTTTTTCATTGACTGTTTTAGAATTAAGCGCATAGTTATACATCTTATTACTTCTACCCAAGTGCATGACCTTACATTTATCCCCATTAAAGCTCATTTGCCATTTATCAGCCCAAGCTTCTAGTTTACATAAATCATCCTGTAATATAAAATTGTCCTCCTCTGTATTGATTACCCTGCAGAGTTTAGTGTCATCTGCAAATATTGAAATTCTGCTCTGAATGCCCCCTACAAGGTCATTAATAAATATGTTAAAAAGAAGAGTGCCCAATACTGACTCCTGTGGTACCCCACTGCTAAACGCGACCCAGTCCGAGTGTGCTCCATTAATAACCACCCTTTGTTTCCTATCCCTGAGCCAGCTCTTAACCCACTTACACATATTTTCCCCTATCCCCATTATTCTCTTTTAATGTATCAACCTTTTGTGTCGCACCATATCAAAAGCTTTTGAAAATTCCATATACACTACGTCCACTGGGTTCCCTTGGTCCAGTCCGGAACTTACCTCTTCATAGAAGCTGATCAGATTAGTCTGACATGAACGGTCTCTAGTAAACCCGTGCTGATGCTGGGTCATGAGGTTATTCTTCTTCAGATACTCCAGTATAGCATCCCTTAGAATGCCCTCCAGGATTTTACCCACTGTAGAGGTTAAGCTTACTGGCCTATAATTACCGAGTTCAGTTTTTGTCCCCTTTTTGAATATTGGCACCACATTTGCTATAGGCCAGTCCTGTGGTACAGACCCCGTTATTATGGAGTCTTTAAAGATTAAAAATAATGGTCTATCAATGACTGTTCTTATTTCCTGCAGTACTCAGGGGTGTATCCCATCCAGGCCTGGAGATTTGTCAATTTTAGTGATTTTTAGATGCCGACGTACTTCCTGCTGGGTTAAGCAGGTGACATTTAATGGGGATTTTTTATCACTAGACATTTTGTCTGCCATGGGATTTTCTTGTGTAAATACTGATGAAAAAAAGTAATTTAGCATATTGGCTTTTTCCTCATCCTCATCCACCATTTCACCCAGACTATTTTTAAGGGGGCCAACACTATCATTTTTTAGTTTCTTACTATTTACGTAGTTAAAGAATATTTTGGGATTATTTTTACTCCCCCTGGCAATGAGTCTCTCTGTCTCAATCTTTGATGCCTTGATTTGCTTTTTACAGAATTAATTTAATTTTTTGTATTTATTTAATGCCTCATCACTGCCTACTTCCTTTAATTCTCCAAATGCTTTCTTTTTGTCACTTATTGCACCCCTTACAGCTCTATTTAGCCATATTGGTCACCTCCTATTCCTAGTATGTTTATTCCCATACGGTATATACTGTGCACAGGTCCTATCCAGGATGCTAATAAATGTCTCCCATTTTCTTTGTGTATTTTTATGTCTCAGGATATCGTCCCAGCACCAAGATCCTCTCTCATCCGTTGGAAATTTGCCCTCCTGAAGTTTAGTGTCCTTGTAACCCCTCTACTACACATCTTATTAAAGGATACATGAAAACTTATTATTTTGTGATCACTATTCCCCAAGTGACCCCCAACCCTTATATGTGATATGCGGTCTGGCCTGTTGGTTAATATTAGGTCTAGCAGTGCCCCCCTTCTTGTTGGGTCCTGAACCAGATGTGAAAGGTAATTGTCTCTCATAGTTGTCAAAAACGATTAACATTGGGTTAATGTTGTGGAGCCAGGCACAGATCATAAGAGTGGCGCTCTATGTGTTCTGCCAACTCTTAGGATTGCAGGAATCCAGTCTGTGCACATTGACTCCTCCTCATACAGTTCCTCAGAATCATCGCTGCTGGAGCCGTCACAGTCCACCTCCACATGGACCCGTGAACGCTTACCTGATCTGACCGATAAGAGCACAGCCATGGCCAAACGTCACCAGGCCGTATTGAAACTAATTTCTTTGGGGAATCGAAGCCACACAGCGCAGGAGCTCTGGAATGCCATCAAGCAGGAGAGCGACGTGTGGTTTGTGCCATCAAATATCCAGCCAGGCATGGTAGTGGGTGACAATGGCCGAAATCTGGTGGCAGCTCTGGGCCTAGGAAACCTCACTCACATCCCATGTCTGGCACATGTGCTTAACTTGATCGTTCAGAGTTTTTTGAGGGCCTATCTGGATCTTGATGCACTGCTGCACAAGGTCCGCCTAGAGTGTGCTCACTTGCGGCGTTCCAGTATGGCAAGATCGCGCATTGCAACTCTGCAGCGCCGATTCCGCCTTCCAGAACATCGCATCATATGTGACCTACCCACCAGGTGAATTCAACGTTATATATGTTGGAGCGGTTGTGTGAGCAGCAGCCAGAAGTAATGGAGTACCAGCTGCATTAGGCGCAAAAAAGTCGCATTGCGCGCCGTTCAGACTTCACAACCACTGAGTGGGCCGCTATGAAGGACGTCTGCCAGGTTTTGCATGCCTTTGATGATTCCTCGCGGATGGCAAGTGCAGATGATGCACTAGTCAGCATGACTGTCCCCCTTATCTGCCTGCTTGAAAGAACACTGCAAGCGCTAAGGGATGAGGTGGTAGAAGAGGTGGAGGATGAGGAGTTAGAAATGCCATCTGCTTCTGGACAGTCTGTGCCACGTGGTTCCTCACAAAGGCCTAGGCAGGGGACACTTTGTGAGGAGGATGAGGAGGAGTCAATGGAGGAGGAAGAGATCTGTCCAGAGGAGGGAGTTACACAAATCTCCAGTAGTCAGTATGTAGAGTGAGGGTGGGGTGATGCAGAGCAGGCGGAGATCACGCCTCAAGCAGGGGACAGCGTTTCTTGGCCAGTTGGCAGTCCACAGCACATAGTTGATTTCATGCTGCAGTGCCTGAGAAACGACCGCCGCATCGCCCACATTCTTACCACGGCTGATTATTGGGTGTACACCCTCCTAGATCCGGGCTACCAGGACAACTTACAAACACTCATAACACGGTTGCAGCAGTAGCATAAATTGCGGGAGTACCAAGACACACTGGTGCAGTCCATCATATTTTCCAGTCCAATCGAGAGAAGTGCTGCTAGTGCTTTACAAAGCAGCTCAGTGCGTCGAGGCAGTGGAGGAAGCTCTGCACAAAGAGGGAGCAGAAGCAGTGTCTCAGCACAAGGCAAGACCAGTCTGGCCCAACAGTGGCAAAGTTTTGTGTGCCCTCCACAAATGTCTACACCATCACAGACAGGTCCACTCAGCAGGAGGCCACGTTTCCGTCAGATGGTGACAGACTACATGTCTTGCACTCTCAGTGTACTCCCAGATGGCTCTTCCCCGTTCAAGTTTCGGGTCTCTATACTGAATACATGGCCAGAGCTTAGCCAGTATGCATTGGAGGTGCTGCCTTGCCCCGCTGCTAGTGTATTATCAGAACGTGTCTTTAGTGCCGCAGGTGGTATACTAACAGACCGTCGCATGTGACTATCCTCTGATAACGTTGACCGGCTTACTTTTCTGAAAATGAACAAGGCCTGGATCTCGCAGGAATTTGCCACTCCTCCTCCAGATTAACTACTTGGTTGGCAACAGTATCCAGGTCTCCTGTTGTGTTCATGTTTCTACCACCTGAACTTTAATTCCTGGGCCAACACCGCCAGTTGCTGCTCAGAAGTGCTGGCTGCACAGTCAACACATGACCCAGTGTTATTGGGGATCAGTAACGCCAGCTGCTCCCCTGCTGTGTATCCGACAACGTGTCCAGCAACGCCATGCTGGCACAACAACAGACATTAACCTGCCTCCATTGCAGGCCTCAACCTACACTCTGCTCCTCCTGGATTCCCCGGGCTCCAATACCGCCAGTTGGTACCCGGAAGTGCTGGCTGCACAGAGAAAAACACTCGCTCATCTTTCAGTGGGGTTCAGTAATGCCAGCTGTTCCCCTGCTGTGTAGCCAGCAACGTGTCCTGCGACCGCCCCGTAGACACAACAGATATTACCCTGCCTCCATTGCAGGCCTCGGCCTACACTCTGCTCCTCCTAGATTCCCTGGGCTCCAATATTACCTGTTGGTGTTTGGAAGTGCAGACTGCACAGAGAAAAACACTTGCTCATGTGTCAGTGGGGTTCAGTAACGCCAGTTGTTCCCCTGTTGTGTAGCCAGCAATGTGTCCTGCGACCGCCATGCAGACACAACAGACATTAAACTGCCTCCAGTGCAGGCCTCGGCCTACACTCTGCTGCTCCTAGATTCCCCGTGCTCCAATACCGCCAGTTGGTGCTCGGAAGTGCAGGCTGCACAGAGAAAAACACTTGCTCATGTGTCAGTGGGGATCAGTAACGCCAGCAGTTCCCCTGCTGTGTAGCCAGCAACGTGTCCTGCGACCGCCACGCAGACACAACAGACATTAACCTGCCTCCATTGCAGGCCTCGGCCTACACTCTGCTCCTCTTAGATTCCCTAGGCTCCAATACCGCTAGTTGGTGCTCGGAAGTGCAGGCTGCACAGAGAAAAACACTCGCTCATGTGTCAGTGGGGTTCAGTAACGCCAGCTGTTCCCCTGCTGTGCAGCCGGCAACATGTCCTTCGACCGCTATGCAGACACAACAGATATTAAACTGCCTCCAGTGCAGGCCTCGGCCTACACTCTGCTCCTCCTAGATTCCCTGGGCTCCAATACCGCCAGTTGGTGCTCGGAAGTGCAGGCTGCACAGAGAAAAACACTTGCTCATGTGTCAGTGGGGTTCAGTAACGCCAGCTGTTCCCCTGCTGTGTAGCCAGCAACATGTCCTGCAACCGCCACGCAGACACAACAGATATTAAACTGTCTCCAGTGCAGGCCTCGGCCTATACTCTGCTCCTCCTGCTGTCCCTGGGCACTTACACCGCCAGTTCGTGCTCGGAAGTGCTGTCTGCACAGTTAACAGCTGCTGCCGTGTTATTGGGGTTCAGTAATGTCAGCTGATCCCCAGCTGTGTGTGCGGCAATGTGTCATGCGACCGCCACGCTGGCACAACATCAGATATTAAACTGCCTCCAGTGCAGGCTTCCGCCTACACTCTGCTCCTCCTGCTGCCCCTGGGCACTTACACTGCCAGTTCGTACTCGGAAGTGCTGTCTGCACAGTCAACACTTGCTGCCGTGTTATTGGGGTTCGGTAATGTCAGCTGATCCCCAGCTGTGTGTGCGGCAATGTGTCATACGGCCGCCACGCTGGCACAACATCAGATATTAAACTGCCTCCAGTGCAGGCTTCGGCCTACACTCTGCTCCTCCTGCTGTCCCTGGGCACTTACACCGCCAGTTCGTGCTCAGAAGTACTGTCTGCACAGTTAACAGCTGCTCCTCTGTTATTGGGGTTCAGTAATGTCAGCTGATCCCCAGCTGTAACGAAAATAAGAGAAAAATAGTAGAGCAGCACAGCCAGAGCAGGGAGAAATGAGCGTGTACTCAAACAGTTAATTCCCCGAATGCTAATCGGAGGTGCTCGCTTTAGAAAAATAAATGACATGCAGCTCCACAGAAGAAAAAAAGCGGCAGCACTCACTGATGTTGAAGTTGGGTATATCTTTTATTCAAGCATGTAGCAAAACCTTCACGGTCCGGGAGGGTGGGATGGTGACAGGAGTGTGCGGGGAGAGACGACGGCCGTTTCACGCTACACACAGCGCTTCTACAGACCCGTACATGCTTGAATAAAAGATATACCCAACTTCAACATCGGTGAGTGCTGCCGCTTTTTTTCTTCTGTGGAGCTGATCCCCAGCTGTGTGTGCAGCAATGTGTCATTCGACCGCCACGCTGGCACAACATCAGATATTAAACTGCCTCCAGTGCAGGCTTCGGCCTACACTCTGTTCCTCCTGCTGTCCCTGGGCACTTACACTGCCAGTTCATGCTCGGAAGTGCTGTCTGCACAGTCAACACTTGCTGCCATGTTATTTGGGTCCAGTAACGTCAGCTGATCCCCAGCTGTGTGTGCGGCAATGTGTCATGCGACTGCCACGCTGGCACAACATCAGATATTAAACTGCCTCCAGTGCTCGGAATTGCTGTCTGCACAGTGAACAGCTGCAATGTTATTGGGGTTCAGTAGCGTCAGCTGATCCCCAGCTGTGTGTGCGGCAATTATTACAGTCAGTTTCTAGCTATGACCCTGGGCTCCAACACCGCCAGTTGCTGCTCAGAAGTGTCTTTGGCATGCGTACTCCCTCATGCCCAGCCTTTTTCCAGCACGCCTGCTGTTTCCAGGTAGTGTCAAGGTCACTTAGACTCCAAAACGTTGTCCTGTCGTTTTGCGTTTTGCGGTCGGGTTAGCCGACTCCATGGTGCCTGCAGTTTAGGTGCTTCCTATGTGGGCTGCGAGAAGTGGCAATCAAGGCTGGTTCAGTAGTGCCAATAGGACAAGCTCCCTCTGTAGGACTGTGGTTTTTCGGTAACTGCGGCCGGCTCGCGGCCTAACTATTGTTTCTTTTCCTGTGGACCTTCTGCTGCCTATCTGAGTTCCAGCACCTTTAGCTGGTTCTTGGGAAGACAATCTTGACTAGGTCCCCCTGGTTCCAGCACCATCAGCTAGTTCCGGGCAGAGCCTTTGGCTTAGGTGCCTCCTTCTGGGTATCCGAGTTCCACCAACGTCAGGTGGTCCTCGGTAGTGCTTTCACGCACGGGTACCTCCTGCTTAGTAAACGGGTTCCAGTACCGTCAGCTGGTCCTCGGTCATGCCATTGGCTCGTCTACCTTCGGGTCGCCATCTGGGTTCCAGTACCGTCAGCTGGTTCTCGGCAGTGTCTTTTGCTCTTCTGCCTTCTGCTCCCCATCCTGGTTCCAGCACCGTCAGCTGGTTCCAAGCAGAGCCTTTGGCTTAGGTTCCTCCTTCTGGATATCCGAGTTCCACCAACATCAGGTGGTCCTTGGTAGTGCTTTCAGGCACAGGTACCTCCTGCTTAGTAACCGGGTTCCAGTACCGTCAGCTGGTCCTCGGTCGTGCCATTGGCTCTTGCACCTTGGGCAATGCATCTGGGTTCCAGTACCGTCAGCTGGTTCTCGGCAATGTCTTTGGCATGGGTACTCCCTCCTGCCCAGCCTGGTTCCACCACGCCAGCTGTTTCCGGGTAGTGTCAAGGTCACTTAGACTCCAAAATGTTGTCCTGTCGTGTTGCGGTCGGGTTAGCCGACTCCATGGTGCCTGCAGTTTAGGTGCTTCCTATTAGGGCTGCGGGAAGTGGCAATCAAGGCTGGTTCAGTAGTGCCAATAGGAAAAGCTCCCTCTGTAGGACTGTGGTTTTTCGGTAACTGCGGCCTAGCTATTGTTTCTTTTCTTGTGGACCTTCTGCTGCCTATCTGAGTTCCAGCACGGTTAGCTGGTTCTTGGGAAGACAATCTTGACTAGGTCCCCCTGGTTCCAGCACCGTCAGCTAGTTCCGGGCAGAGCCTTTAGCTTAGGTGCCTCCTTCTGGGTATCCGAGTTCCACCAACGTCAGGTGGTCCTTGGTAGTGCTTTCAGGCACGGGTACCTTCTGCTTTGTAACCGGGTTCCAGTACCGTCAGCTGGTCCTTGGTCGTGCCATTGGCTCTTCTACCTTTGGGTCGCCATCCGGGTTCCAGTACTGTCAGCTGGTTCTCGGCAGTTCCTCAGCCTCCTTGTACCTCCTGCTACAGTTCCAAGTTTAACACCCTAAAGATGACAACCCTGAAGACCGAGAAGCAAAATAACAAGAAGCTGCAGAACAAAAAGCAGAAGAACATTAAGCATAAGACTAAAAATCAGTGCAAAAGATATTAACTAAATTATAAGCAGAAGAAGTCTAAGCAGTGTATGGGGGTGAGTCCGTTCCTCTTCGTGGTGCCCCTGGAAAATACCTGCTGCTGCAGGCAAAACTGAACGCGGACAAATACTGTTGTAAATCTTTTGTGACAGGCAGAACGGAAGGTGTAATCTTCAAACTTTTATAGATAACAACTACAGGAATGCCTGTCAAAATAAGAATATGAAGAAGAAGAAGAATATGAAGAAGATGAAGAAGTAGAATATGAAGAAGAATAAGAGTTGAATAAGAAGAATATGGAGAATTTTTACAAAAAGAATAATAGGAAGAAGGTGAAGAAGATGAATGAGGTGAAGATGTTGATGAAAAAGATGCTGCTGCTGAGGATTATGAAGAAGAAAGTGTGAGAGAAGAAAAAAAAAAGATGCAGAGCATGGAAGTAGTGAAACATAAATATCTGACAAAATATAAAAAATCTAAACATAGTCAATATCTTTGCAACTCCGAATGTCTTAAAAAAAATTAATTCCTGCTCTTCCATTTGATTGGGCTAAACCTCTATGCCTTTAATGTCTCCTCCAGCTCCCCCAATACATTCTACGTTATTCTTTGTTGTTTTCCTTCATGTGGAATTAACCACAAGGAAAGAAAGGGTTTATTTTAATTCCAATATTTTTGTCCCATTGACTTGCATTGGTATCGGGTATCGGTATCAGCAATATCTGATATTTTGTCGATATCTGCTGATCCAATCCGACACCGAGACTTCCGAATATCGGAAGGTATCGCTCAACACTACTCATCACTAATAGTTAGTTAGGCGTTTGTATATCAGTCAGATAGTGTAGCGAGCTACTGTCCAGTGTGGCTGTTAAATGGAACCTGGCACCTGAATTTGGCGGGACCAGTTTTAGGTCATATGGGCGGAGTTTTCGGGTGTTTGATTCACCCTTTCCTTACCCACTGGCTGCATGCTGGCCGCAATATTGGATTGAAGTTCATTCTATGTCCTCCGTAGTACACGCCTGTGCAAGGCAAGATTGCCTGTGCAAGGCAAGATTCATTTTGAAAACTAGACCCCTTAAGGAACTTATCTAGATGTGTGGTGAGCACTTTGAACCCCCCAAGTGCTTCACAGAAGTTTATAACGCAGAGCCATGAAAATAATTTTTTTGTCTCAAAAATTATTTTTTAGCCCGCAATTTTTTATTTCCACAAGGGTAACAGGAGAAATTGGACCCCAAAAGTTGATGTACAGTTTGTTCTTAGTTTGCCATATGTGGGGGGATTACTGTTTGGGCTCACATCGGGGCTCAGAAGAGAATTAGTGATGTTTTAAAATGCAGGCTTTGATGGGATGGTCTGCGGGGGTCATGTTGCATTTGCAGAGCCCATGATTTACCTAATCAGTAGAAACTGCCCACAACTGACTCCATTTTGGAAACTTGACCCCCCAAGGAGCTTATCTAGATATATGGTGAGCACTATGAACACCCAAGTGCTTCACAGAAGTTTATAACGTAAAGCCGTGAAAATAAAAAATCATATTTTTTCCACAAAAATGATATTTTCAGCCCCAAATTTTTAGCTTCACAAGGGTGACAGGAGAAATTGGACTATGATAGTTGTTGTGAAATTTGTCCTGAGTACGCTGATACCCCATATGTGTGGGGACCACTATTTTCATGGCAGAGCTCGGAATGGAAGGAGCACCGTTTTGGAATGCAGACTTTGATTGAATGGTCTGTGGGCGTCATGTTGCATTTGTATAGCCCCTGATGTACCTAAACAGTAGAAACCCCCCACAAGTTACCCCATTTTGGAAACTACACCCCCAAAGAAACTTGTCTAGATGTGTTGTGTGAACTTTGCACCCCAAGTGCCTCAGAGACGTTTATAACGCTGAGCCAAGAAAATAAAAAATAATTTTTTTCCACAAAAATGATTTTTTTAGCCCGCAATTTTTTATTTTCACAAGGGTAAAAGGAGAAATTGGACCACAAAATTTGTTGTCCAGTTTGTCCTGAGTATGACGATACCCCATGTATGGGGTCCACTGTTTGGGCACACGTCGGGGCTTGGAAGGGAACTAGTGACTAGTGATGGAATGGTCTGCAGGCATCATGTTGCGTTTGCAAAACCCTTGATGTGCCTAAACAGTAGAAACCCCCCACAAGTGACCCCATTTTGGAAACTAGACCCTCCGAAGGAGCTTATCTAGATTTGTGGTGAGCACTTTGAAGGCTAAAGTGCTTCACAGAAGTTTATAATGCATGAAAATAAAAAAATCCTTTTTTTCCACAAAAATGATTTTTTAGCCCTCAATTTTTTTATTTTCCCAAGGACCCCAAAGGTTGTTCTCAAATTTGTCCTGAGTATGCTGATGCCCCATATGTGGGGGTAAAGCACTGTTTGGGTGCATGGCAGAGCTCAGAAGGGAGGGAGCACCATTTGACTTTTCGAACGCAAAATTGGCTGGAATTAATGGTGGATCCATGTCGCGTTTGGAGACCCCCTGATGTACCTAAACTGAGGAAACCCCCCAATTCTAACTCCAACCCTAACCCCAACACACCCCTAACCCTAATCGCAACCCTAACCCTAATAACAACCCTAACCCCAGCACACCCCTAACCCTAATCCCAACCCTATCCTTAACCCTAATCTCAAACCTAACCCTAATCCCAAACCTAACATTAGTTCCAAACCTAACCCTAATCTCAACCCTAATCCTATCCCTAACCATAATCCTAACCCTTATCCTAACCCTAACTCTAATCCCAACTCTAATGCTAACCCTAATTTTAACCCCCACCCTAACCCTAACTTTAGCCCATATCTAACCGTAATGGATAAATGGAAACAAATACATTTTCTTTATTTTATTATTTTTCCCTAACTAAGGGTGTGATAAAGTGGGGATTTATTTACTATTTTTTTTATTTTGATCACTGTCATAGGGTCTAACACAGTGACCAAAATGAACCAGGAGAAGATGGCTGTGCCCATGGGGGGGGGAGGAGGGCCAAGGAGCACTGGGAGTGACCGGGGGGATCGGGGACCCTATTTCTCTGTTTCTCTGAGATCACATCAGAGGAGAGAGAAATTAACTGGCACACTGACCTTTTTTTCCGGTCGCCGCTATACGGTTAATAGCAGCAATCGCTAAACCTGGTGGGTAAAAAACAACCCAGATCATGCTCTCTGAGGTGTCGGCTAGCCCCGGCAGCCAAGACCCCTGGAGAAAATCTGACTCTGGGGGCGCTATACACTTTTTCCACTGTGCCGTTAATTAACGGCGCTGTGGTTTAAGTGTCCTTAACTACCGCCGTTAAAAGACGTAAAAGCGGTTGTTAAGGGGTTAATAATATGTTAAGAAGAAAAACAATCTTTTCATAAAAACATTAACCAGAAATTACTCACAAAAATATCTATTTTGTCTGCACAATAATAAGGTAAGAGGAAGGAAAGGTTCACATTAACATAACACTAATATCTCCCTACCTGACTGCGAAGATTGGCACTAGAGTTAAGCGACTTTTACTTTTTTAGGGTTGAGTCGGGTTTCGCGAAATCCAACTTTGTCAAAAGTCGGGTCGGGTGAAATCGGCCGATTATTTCGAAAAGTCGGTGGCCGACCGAAACACGAAACCCAATGCAAGTCAATGGGGAATCAAAGTCGGCAGTGAGTGGAGGACAGGAAAACACCTACAGTTCCCATTTTTATGCCAAAAACATCAATTCTTATTTCTTAACCCTCCGTCACATACAATATTCGGACTAACGAGTTCACATACAATGTGCCTGTCAGGCGCCTGCTGGAAAAATACCTATAATATCTAATGTTTGCAATTTCAGTGCTCTAAAAGTGATCAGTGACCTTCATAGGGATGTAATAAAAGAGACTACACATGATCAGTTGCAAAAAAAAACATTTACTTAACATAAAACTAATAACTATGAAATACAAACTTTTCAAAACTCCCGCCAAATAGTCCCCAGTTCGACTCTCTCAAAAAAATGTACAAAGAAAATTTTTGAACACAAACTTAATTTTAAGGTACCTTAAGTACTATTAAAAACATATTCAATCAGAAGTAGATGCTGAGGTTTCCCCAGAAAAGTCACACTTGCAGAGCAAATAGCAAGAATTACACACCATTTTTACATGTGTCAGGCAAATTGCTTTATGACATTTGAGACATTCATAATTTGAAAGCCTTCTGGTTCCGCTTTCCGTTTGGCAGGTGGTGCATCTCCTTCTTTTGTGAGGTGGTGCAGATGGTGACTTTTCACCATCATCTTCTGGGCGGAACCTTTTGAGCTGAACTTAAAGGCGAGAGGGGATACCGATTGTTTTCACGCTTCTCCTGCGTAGCTCTCCAAGTACTAGTTCATGGGCCAATTTTTTCAGATACAATCGTCTACGGAGTGGTTCAAGCTTGTTTTCAAGATAAATTACTTGTCAATTTATACCACCCAAATTCAACATAGCAAAAAATATGACCATTGGCCAGCGTTTGATTTTTCTGCTGACGTTGAAAGTGGAGCACAACTGATCTGCTGTATCCACACCGCCTTTGGTGGCATTGTAAAATGTAATTATCTCCGTTTTTTTTTCTGCCCCAGTCCCAGGATCGATGGCAGCATCATCATGAAGTGTTGATAGAAGAAGTACGATTTTTTTGGCATGTGGTACATAGGAAACTAAAGCCTTTCCATTATGGAATGCAAACATACTGCTGTACTGTTGTCTCTCTTTCACACTTACAAACTGTGGCGGCAATTCCCTTTTGTTTTTTCTTACAGTTCCCACATATGACAGCTTCTGAATTTTCAGATAATCAATCAGATCACAAATTGTAAACCAATTGTCAGCTGTAATATTGCGACCCGATCCAAATAAGGGTTCAGCCAGTCTTTTTACAACATCAATGGGTTTGTTGCTCACACAGTAAGGACCTTCTGGTTGTTTTCCTGCATAAACTTCCAGGTTGTAAGTGTAGGTCTTACTGGCATCAACAAGGGCATAAATTTTTATTCCATATTTGTTTGGCTTTGATGGAATATATTGACGAAAGGCACATCTACCACGAAAACCAGGGAGCATTTCGTCAATAGTGAGATTCTCTCCAGGGTAATAACTTTGTTTACAGTTTTCAACAAATCTTTGAAATATATCACGAATTGGAGCAAGTCGGTCATGTGTTTTGCGTTCGGTTCGGGTAGTTCTGTCGTCAAACCGAAGGCAACGAATTAGAATCTTGAATCTGTTTATGGACATAACAAGGCTAAATTTTTCAACTCCATCCCCATCTTTACCCCAAAGTTCCTCCAAACTTTGTCTATTTGCCCTATAAGCTCCTGCAAGGTACAGTAATCCAAAAAAAGCACGCAGTTCTATTTCATCTGTGGGCTTGATGGTTCTGTTGCAGATGTACTTGTCCTTTATAATGTCTATATATTGGTTGGTATATGTGACAATAGAGTCCAGAATGTCATCTGTAAATATAGTGTTCCAGCATTCAACTGCAGTTTTTGCATTACGTGCAGTTCCTATTACTGCAGGAAGGTGAGTAATAATGTTTAAAGGTTCCCTATGTTTTTTCTGGAATGGCTTCTTGTTCCATTTAGTATTTTTATCTTTTCCAATATAATATGATCCAACTTCTTCATCCTCACCACTGTCACCATCTTGCTCTGTTTCAGAATCCAGGACACATTCTTCCACCTGTTGAGTCCTCTTCCGTCCCTGGCTTCCTGGATTGAGGAATCCAAGTAAATGACACGCAGCACAAAGGTTGTGTGTTCATAAACAGGGGTAGCCCCGGAGCACGCCTGCCTCACTGGGCGCTGCCCCTTCTTTATATAGTAAGAAGTTAGGCATTTACAGACATGCGCACAAGCGCTCATATTTCATAATCACTTACAAAGCAAATCTATACTAGTGAAAAGTTACAATATCTGGTATGTGGGTGAAAGGCTACAATATCAAGGAGAAATGCGCGCGTGATTACTTCTATAAAAGGAAATGTCAAGTTTGCTGTGCAGAAGCAGATTTCATCTGGGAGACAAAATGGATCCTTTGGTTCAGTCTGGTCTCCACAATTCCCCCCTTTGACATATTCTTTTATTATTTGTCATAAATTTTTGCATGAAGCTTGTGCATTTTCTTCTTTATGCGGCAGTATACTAAAATATAAAAGAAAATTAGTACGGCAATAATAAACTTTATACTCTTGCATCTATTACACAAAATTTATTTGTGCATACTGAGATACCCTTGAGTACAATCTTGAATAACACATATATGATTACAATAATCATAACTATATGTATTATGCTCTGCATAATCCCGGCAACCCACCCACCGATCCCTCTGAACCAGTTGGCTGGGTTAAGAAAAGAAAAGGTATCTGACCACCAGCTATCCTTATTCTGGTCATTGTCTTTGTCATACTGATCTCTGAGTCGTTGTACGTCCTTTAATTTAAATGTCATACTCATAGTACTATTCGGGTCTATATAATGACAGCAGGTGGGTCCAATGATTTGACACATACCCCCTTGTGAGGCAGTTAGGTAATCCAATACCAGGGTATGTTGGTTGACGACTATTATAAGCTGATTCTGTACAGCTACACTAGTGTTTAGTATATCCAATATATCCCAGATCTGATCATCTAGATAATCCGTGGCTCTAACTAATTTATCCCACATTTGTGTTAACATAGGATAAATAAAAATGGTACTAGCAATTTTGTTGGGAATTCCCATTTGTACTATATGTGGCCTCCCCGAGGGACGTGGTGAGTTATCTGCAGCTCTTTTATATAGTGTGTGCTTGGGTACGGCTTGCATATTCACTTGTTTATTTGAAATTATGAAAGTAGCTGGGGTTAGGCGTCCTAATGTACAAGTACCCTTTATACCTACGGGAAGCCATTTATATGCTCCTTCTCCGCATATCCAAAATGTACCCTCAGGCAGATCCCATAGAGCTGAGTGCTGCAATACCAATCTGTGAGCCAAATCCACAAAACTAGATACATTTTGAAGCATACACCAAGAGGGTTTTTGTCCCAAAGGGCTACAGTACCCGGCTGCGGGATTACCACATACATGCATTCCGTTGACATACTCATTGGATTCATTACAAACCAGGTTCCCCGGCTTACTTGTACAACTGTTATCATCACCTTGGGGGAACAACTCAGAATGTTCCCATTTTCTATTATGTATGTATCTTTCCAATACTACAGGTTTGAAAGCATCAGAGGGAGGGGCGGTTGTACTGAAACTGAGCTGTAGATTTTCTGTGGGGACCTGTCCTAAATTAGTTAATCCAGTCTTATTCCTAGGGACCCAGGCTCCACCCTTATAGGCCAAATATTGTAGATGTGTACTACTCCCTGAGAGATTACCCTGCCACCAAGGAAATTCTACCCATCCCACAATTGGTATGGCGATTGTAGTATTCCATAGCCTAGTATTACCAGTTTGGTTGTTGGCCAGGTTGTCTGAACAATTAGGCCAAGCGAATATTTCTTCTGCTGATACGGGAACTGCTAGAAAAGGTATACTTGTGGCTGATACCGGCGAATGGGTACAGATCCAACAATCTGTCAGGGTTTGTGTATTGTTTAACAAGTCGTGCACTAATTTTCTATGATGTTGTACGAATCTATTGTTCAAAGGAGCTAAAGAATTTAGTCTTTCCCATGCCTTCGTTGTGGTTAACATTATTAACATCAATATCATGAGTTTTATACTGCTTTTTTGCAATGGCTTGCATGTATCCATGATGCCTTTCCTTCAAGCTTGACTGATGTAGGTGTTGTCAACAGGACTTGGAAGGGTCCGTCAAATCTTGGTTCAAGAGCCTTTCTGGTGTGTCTTTTTATATAGACTTGATCACCTGGTTCCAACTTGTGACTTCCTTCAGTGTTATCAGGATCTGGAAGGGAAGCAAAAACTTGTGCATGCACCTTAGTTAATTGTTTCTGAAGATTTTGCACATAGGAAGTCAGTGATTCAATATTTAACACAAGTTGCTGTGGAAAATAACATCCTAAATTGGCAGTCCTGCCAAACAAAATTTCATATGGAGACAGTTTAGTCTTACCCCTTGGGGTATTGCGTATTGAGTAAAGGGCCAGTGAAAGGCATTCTGTCCAAGGCTTTCCTGTTTCAGCCATGGCTTTCTGTATTTTTAATTTTAAAGTTCCATTCATGCGTTCTACCTTACCAGAACTTTGAGGATGATACGGAGTGTGTAACTGACTTTCAACACCCAACATTTTTAGTACATTTTGAAATATTTCTCCAGTGAAATGAGTACCCCTATCTGACTCGATCACTTCAGGGAGACCATAACGGGGCACCAGTTCGGTAACTAGCTTTACAGCAGTGTTTTTAGCTGAAGCCTTCCGAACTGGATAGGCCTCTGGCCACCCCGAGAACATGTCCACACACACCAACACATACTCATACCCATTACTCTTTGGCAGCTGGATAAAGTCTATCTGCAACCGTTGAAACGGGTAGAGAGGTCGGACGTGGTGCTTCATAGGGGTCTTTGCTGTCTGTCCGGGATTATGTGTCAGGCATATAGCGCATGCAGCACAATAGTCTCTTGCGTAGTTGCCAAAACCTGGAGCCAACCAGACTTGCTTTGCCAGTAGTGTCACTGCATTTGCAGACACATGCGTAGGGTGATGTAATCCACCAACTACTATCGGGTACCAGGCTCTAGGTAGACATATTAGTCCATTTTTCTTCCAAATTCCCGCTTGTTCTTCTGCCCCTTCCTTTTTCCACCTGTCCCTCTCCTCTTCTCCTGCATCTTCCTGTGCTTGTCTCAGTCTATCTTCAGTATTTTCCGTGGGATTTACAGTATGGACCTGTTGTAAGGGTTTGACTGCTGCTGCTTTGGCTGCTTTATCAGCCCTATCATTTCCCCTAGATTCCCTAGTGTCGAGTCTCACATGTGCAGCTACCTTGATTACTGCTACTTCTTTTGTTTCTTGTGCAGCCTCTAAGATCTGTTTGATCAGAGAAGCATGTTTTACAGGTTGTCCTGACGCTGTCATGTAACCTCTAGCTCTCCAGATTACTCCAAAATCAAACACAATACCATGTGCATACCTAGAATCAGTGTATATATTAGCTGTCTGATTCTCAGCTATTTTTAGAGCTTCAATCAATGCTGTTAGTTCTGCTTCTTGTGCAGATTGTTTCGGTGGAAGCGGTTCTGCTTTGAGAGTTTCAGATCCTGACACAACTGCATACCCTGTATGGAAGTTACCTGTGTCATCTGCAAACCTACTACCATCTATAAACAGCTCTAAATCTGGATTTTGAAGTGGTGTTTCGGATACATTGGGTAAGCCTACCGTTTCTTGTAAAATGAGCTCTGTACAATCATGTGTGTCTGTAGGGAAAAAATTTGTGTGTGTATCAGTGTCCTTATTCCCCCCTTCAGACTCGAGAGGTAGCAGTGTAGCTAAATTGAGAGTCTGAAGCCTTGCAAATGTGATAGTGGAGGGTAGCAGCAAAGAACACTGAAGCCGCAAATGTCTGGCCATGGAGATGTGTTTTGGTTGGACCTGGTTTAATATCCCATAAACATCATGTGTAGTTTGAACTGTGAGTGGATGCTCTAGGACAATTTCTGATGCTTTGTCCAACAATAGTGAGACAGCAACAACTACACGTACACAGGTTGGCGCTGCTCTAGCTACGGGATCTAACCTTGCTGAAAGATATGCAATTGGTCTTTGTTTCCCTGCATGCTTCTGGGTAAGAACTCCTGTAGCATGGGAATCAACTTCTGCAGCCATAAGCTGAAATGGTTTGGTGTAGTCTGGTAGCCCTAACGCTGGAGCTGAAAAAAGGGCATCTTTTAATTGTTGGAACGAAATCTGACCTTCTTTTGTCAACAAATAAGGTTCACTTTTTACACAGTCATACAGTGGTTGCATTAGTTGACTGGCATGTATAATCCATTGTCTACAATGAGACACTATTCCTAAAAATGCTCGTAGCTGTTTATGATTTCTAGGCTCATTCATCTGTCTTATTGCTTCAGTTCTTTGAGGTGTAAGATGCTTTTTACCTTGAGAAATGCAATGACCTAGAAAGACCACTTTGGTCTGACAAACTTGTAGCTTTTGTCTATTCACTTTACACCCTTCTTTTTCTAGGAAACATAGTAAACTCACAGTGGACCTTTCTGCAGTTTCTAGATCTGGGCAGCAAAGTAGTAGGTCATCCACATACTGCAAAATTACTACCTGTGGTTCGGGTTCAAACCTATGAAGGACTGTTTGTAGGGCATTTGAATAAAGAGTAGGGGAGTGTATCATTCCCTGTGGAAGGCGTGTCCACGCCAACTGTTTGCCCTTAAATGTGAATGCAAACAAATGCCAACTGTCTTGGTGTAAAGGAACCGAGAAAAATGCATTTGAAAGATCTATTACAGTAAACACTTGAGAACTGGCTGGTATCTGTGATAGTAACGTATGAGGATTGGGTACAACTGGGGTGATTGGATCTAGAACTTTGTTTATTTCTCTTAGATCATGTACCATACGATATTTGGGCATAGAACCCTTATCAAGAGTTCTCTTCTTGACTGGATACAGAGGAGTGTTAGCAGGTGATTGTATCTCTACCAAAACCCCTTTCTCTCTATATCCCTCTATCTGTTTTGTAATCGCTAGTTCCTGCTGGGCACTCACAGGGTATTGTCTGAGCTGTGGGAGAACAGTTCCTGGTTGCACAGATAGTTTTACAGGAGAGATATGCAATAATCCCACATCAGTGTCACCCTGTGCCCACAGTGTTTCTGGGACTGTTGAGAGGTCTAGATCTGTGGTGTACTCTTTTTCTTCAGTATAATCCTCAAAAGCCTGAATTCTGACATATTGTTCTAATGTTTCCGCATCATCAGGGATAGTCAGCATGACTGTGCCATCTTCCCTAAAATTGATGTTAGCTTCTAATTTCTTCAAGACATCAGTTCCCAACAAACATGTTGGGGCACCTCTGGCATACAAAAATCTGGATGCAAAACATTTAGGTCCTAAGGAGACCTCTAGGGGCACAGTGTATGGTAGTGTTTGAATTACCCCATCATAACCCTCAGCAAAAGTTGTTTGTTGTGAAATATCTTCCGGGTTTGGAAGAAAATCTTGATTCAAAATTGAGGAAGTTGCACCTGTATCTATTAAAAATGGAATCTCTCTTCCCCCCACATTCACCTGTATTATAGGTCTTCTAGCTGGTAGGGAAGTTTGTAACACATTGAGTCAATCTGAGTCTGGTATGGGACCATCCACTATGGATGTCTGTTGGATGTCTGAGGGCTTATTCTTTGGTACAAATTTTCCTGATTTTATGTCTGCCTGCTTCTTTCTACATTCTTTCTGGAAATGTCCTGGTTTCTTGCAGTAATGACAGGGAAAATTATGTCTTGCCCTTCCACCTGTTGTGTTTGCTTGCGCTATTCTGACAGGCTTATGATTTTCTCTTAAATCCAACTCTATCCCTACGGCTTTTTGCCTGGCCAAGTGTGGGTCTTCCAAGGTTCTCCAATCAGGAGTTGCAGCCTTAAGTTTTTCCTTTACTTTTGGAGACAATCCATCTATAAAGGTTTTTGTAATTAACCTCATCATTCCTGGAGCGGTTAGATCTATTCCTTCATCTCTAAAATTATTCTCTACCCCTAGATAATATTCATCTACCGATTGTCCAGGTCTCTGAGCCACCACTCCCGTTGTTCCTCTCTGCCTCTGTTTCTGCCTCATGAAAACTATTAAATGGTCTACAAATTGTGTTCCTGATTCTATCGTTTGTAAGGCACCTTGTCCCGCTTGTCCCTCTTGTAGCTCCTGTCCCACCTGTGGCCTGTGTCCCTGTAGATGTGTTAGCAGTTCCTGGAAGAGACCAGGAGTCATTTTCATTCTACATAATTCCTCTCCATCTGCCCAGACTCCTGCATGAGTCTGCATAATTTGCTGTATATACTGTGCGAATCTAACTGGGTACTGGGTAGGATCTGGTGCATTATGTAGAAGAGACATTCCTTCAGCGGGGGACCAAGGGAAGTATTGTCGGGTTTGGTGATATCTAGTTGCCATTGCTCCATCTACACCAGTTTCTCTGAAGGGTTTCGGTACTATCCTAACAGGAGCTAACAATTGATGACCTCTGGGGGCCCCACAGGCAGAACATTCAGTTCTCCAGTCTGGATTCTGCTGGCCACAATTTTTGCACACCCATCCTTCCACCCCATTTAACCCAGGATATAAATTTGGTTTGGTTTGTCCTCCTTCAGAAGGTACAAATGGTTGAACATTCGGATCTAGGTAAGGAGGAGGAACTGAATGAGTCGTGGCACAACATTTTCCCGTACCCATACTCCATTTGGAAGTGTCTGGATCATACTTCCAATTCTCCTCTTTAGCTGTTTTTGAGACCTTTATCATACAGTGTATGATTTCTTCCCACCCATTGTCTTTGATAATTCCACCTCGTTCTTTACTCAGTCTTTCCCATTCAGTGCTAAACATAAGTGCTTCTGAAATTCCCAATTTTTCTCTTACCCTTCTGATCTGCCTTCTGACTGTCTTTCCACATCTTTCCTGTATGATATCTTTTGCTTCTACTTGTCCTAAGACGGATTTTGTCTGTTTATTTCCCATTTTTCTTTTCAATAATAGCTACACTTATCCTAGGTGACGTTTGGACAATCACCTCACTAGAGTGATGTCTCGTTGTCTTCTTTCCTAGGGAGCTAAGATATTGAAGGGCTGATCTGCTCCGTTCTTTCTAATGTGCAGAATAAACTTGATTCCTACAATGCACGCAAACAGGATCAGCAACACCAAACAGATCACCAAACTCTCCGTCTCTGTTATCATACTTGTCCCAGGCTCATGGACTCGTGTCCTGGGCTCATTCTATCAAACTCTTATCCAAAAATGAAAGAACAAGTTTCTCAAAGAGAGTCAAGCATGGGCGGAGGTCTCCCCGAAAGGACGCAACCACATGACCCAGTTAGGCTGACTTCACTAATAAGACTTGTCCTAACAATTTCGGCTTATTGTTCTACGTACTTTTATCCTTCTTTCATAACATGCCACAACCTTCACACTTGTTCACACACTGCCAGGGACAGGACTCATAAATCTATACAATATGGTAACCCGAGTTTTATAGGTATCTACTCACTACTAGACTAACCCAGCGTGACACGGCTCGTAGAGATCTTTCGGATAATACAGGGCAGATAAAAGAGAACTAATAATGTCTCTTACCTGGCCAGGTTTTTCAATTCATTTGCCGTCCATTATCCCAGATCTCCGTTGTCCGTATCCGTAGGTGAATCTCGAGTAGACACTCTCGCCTCGGGTCCCTGTTTCGGGCGCCAAGAAATGTTGAGTCCTCTTCCGTCCCTGGCTTCCTGGATTGAGGAATCCAAGTAAATGACACGCAGCACAAAGGTTGTGTGTTCATAAACAGGGGTAGCCCCGGAGCACGCCTGCCTCACTGGGCGCTGCCCCTTCTTTATATAGGAAGAAGTTAGGCATTTACAGACATGCGCACAAGCGCTCATATTTCATAATCACTTACAAAGCAAATCTATACTAGTGAAAAGTTACAATATCTGGTATGTGGGTGAAAGGCTACAATATCAAGGAGAAATGCGCGCGTGATTACTTCTATAAAAGGAAATGTCAAGTTTGCTGTGCAGAAGCAGATTTCATCTGGGAGACAAAATGGATCCTTTGGTTCAGTCTGGTCTCCACACACCTCATCATGAGAATCAATCTCACTTTCCTCTCCTAAATCCGAATTCAGTGTGAGGTCTCTATCATCTAACAGCATGTTTGTTACTTCCTCAACATCAAGTTGTTTGGATAAATTGTACATTTTCCTCTCCATTTCAGCAGATAATCTGAAGCAAGAGAAGGAATATGTTAGGGAACTACTGTATATGCCTGAGCAGCACACTTTCTTTTATAAAATCTCCCTTATTTCTATGAAATATCCTCACATTTTGTGCTATACATTCATAAAACAAGCTAAATAAACTATTGTGATGAATAAAAACATAAAATACCAACCTTACTGAATGTGACGTATTCACATACAATGAGCCTGAGAGATCTGTGCAGCTATATCCTCTCCCCTGAAGCTCTGAAATCCAACTGTGATATCAGGTTTCACAGACCTTCAAGAGACAGGAGACTACCTGGAGGGAGGGTGTTTCCTCACAATCTGGTGAGGAAGGAGAAATGAAAGTAAAAGAGAAGCGCCTGTCAGATCAGTTGTATGTGATGGAGGGTTTGCTTGTCAATCTTAATTTACTTTATAATAATAGTTAGGCATTGAAAACAGGGGGTCATTTGGCTAAAGTTGTGGGGGGGTAGTGCTGGCTCAAGATTTTTGTGGGCCCAGGATACACGGAATACGTCACGGCGGTGGAGCAGGGAAAAGTAAGCATTTCAACTTTGCAAGTGCTGGAATCCTGAGCAAGCAGGGGGGGCCCACTCATTTGCACTGACACAGAGCCCCTCATAGTACGGCAGTGTGTTTGACTGCGGGTGGCGCCTCCCACTGCCCGAGACACTTTTGCGTACTATGAGGGGCCCTGTGCCAGTGCCAATGAGTATGCCCCCCCACCTGATGAAGGAACCTGCCCTTTTATCTGCATCTTCCTCTTTGTCCCTGTGTAAGGAGGTATAGTATGCGGGAAGGGGAACCTGACTTTTAGCAGGGTCAGATTCTGGCTGTGTAGAGTGCAAGGGGAATGCAGTGGTCTATATATAATAATATAGAGAGGTTATTTGGTTTGTTCGCAGCCCGGGGTCCACCGTGCAGGAAAAGATCCTGCTGCTGGCAAACGGCGGCACTATATGATGGTATGGAACTAGAGAGAGTATAAAGGAGGGCAACAAAATTAATAAAGGGGATGGGAGAACTACAATACCCAGATAGATTAGCGAAATTAGGATTATTTAGTCTAGAAAAAAGACGACTGAGGGGCGATCTAATAACCATGTATAAGTATATAAGGGGACAATACAAAAATCTCGCTGAGGATCTGTTTATACCAAGGAAGGTGACGGGCACAAGGGGGCATTCTTTGCGTCTGGAGGAGAGAAGGTTTTTCCACCAACATGGAAGAGGATTCTTTACTGTTAGGGCAGTGAGAATCTGGAATTGCTTGCCTGAGGAGGTGGTGATGGCGAACTCAGTCGAGGGATTCAAGAGAGGCCTGGATGTCTTCCTGGAGCAGAACAATATTGTATCATACAATTATTAGGTTCTGTAGAAGGACGTAGATCTGGGGATTTATTATGATGGAATATAGGCTGAACTGGATGGACAAATGTCTTTTTTCGGCCTTACTAACTATGTTACTATGTTACTATGGTAGAAGCGAACTTTGTTGCTTCATAGAGTCGCTATAAAGAAATGACTGTGTCCTGTTAAACGCCACAGGAATACACAGTAACAGCTGAGCAGATAGCAGCTTGTGGTCACGCAGTCCAGGAGGCAAACATACAATCTCCTCACCGGAGGAGCCGGTATTCTAGTGGCTTATTTCAGCCGGGGCCCTGAAATCAAACACACAATCTCCTCACCGGAGGTGCCGGTATTTTAGTGGCTTATTTCGGCAGGGTCCCTGAATACACACAAGCGTGCGGCCATGCGAACCTTATATAGCTGCAGCACGTACAGGACCTTCCTAGAAGGACCAATGAGAGGCTGCCACAGAGCCTGAGGAACTACAGGACCTTCCTGGAGAACCAATGGGTCTTGCTGCAGTATCTAAGCATGTGACCCTCGATCTCCAATGAGAGATCTTACACTGGGCATGCTCAGAAGGGGAAAAGCAGGACTTAGTCCCAAAAACATCTGCTCGCCGCTGCCCAGCACTGGCTTCAATGGCAGAAGCTGGAAACGCAGCGGTAACCCTTTGCACAGTCAGACTGAGTGAGACGCTGGGACCTACGTCTCTGCTGAGCAGGCTCCACTGTGGCAGGAGAAGAATGGGAGACTGCAGCAGAGATGTCCCGAGATTCCCCCTATGCAGAGGTGGGAAATCGACCCCTAACATTACCCCCCCCCCCCCCGGGGCACCGATGTGCATTGGCGGAGGACCTCATTTTCTCCTTGGAGGCCCGAATGGCATCCTGAGTGCGGTCCCAAATATCCCATGCTTCAACAGCCCAGTCTTCCACCCTGGAGTCGGCGGAAGACATGGGCATAGGCACAGGTACCCGCGGATGCTGACCATAGTTAAGGAGGAATGGGGTTTGTCCAGTGGAGTCGGCTACGGCATTGTTCAGTGCAAACTCTGCCCACGATAGCAAGGATGCCCAGTCATCCTGCCTGGCTGAGACAAAATGTCGCAGATATGTGACCAAGATCTGATTGGTCCTCTCTACCAACCCATTCGTCTCAGGATGATATGCGGAAGAGAGATTTAACTCAATGCTGAGAAGACGACAAAGTTCCCTCCAGAATCGAGACGCAAACTGGGGACCCCGGTCACAGACAATTTTGTCTGGCATACCGTGTAGGCGGAAGATGTGTTTCATGAACAACGCTGCCAAGACCCGTGCAGAAGGTAACCATGGAAGCGGCACCAAATGCAACCATTTTAGAAAAATGATCGGTGATAACTAGTGACTAGTGTTGAGCATTCCGATACCGCAAGTATCGGGTATCGGCCGATACTTGCGGTATCGGAATTCCGATACTGAGATCCGATAATTTTGTGGTATCGGGTATCGGATCCATAGGGATGTGTAAAATAAAGAATTAAAATAAAAAATATTGATATATTCACCTCTCCGGCGGCCCCTGGACATCACGCTGGTAACCGGCAGGCTTCTTTGTTTAAAATGAGCGCGTTTAGGACCTGTGAATGACGTCGCGGCTTCTGATTGGTCGCGTGCCGCTCATGTGACCGCCACGCGACCAATCAGAAGCCGCGATGTCATTCGCAGGTCCTAAATTCCTAGAATTAGGAGTTTAGTGAATGAGAATGACGTCGCGGCTTCTGATTGGTCGCGTGCCGCTCATGTGACCGCCACCGCCATTGACTTCCTAATGAACCCTCTTGCCAAATGTTCCTGGATGTATTGGGACATAGCTTCTGTCTCTGGGAGAGAGAGGGGATAGACCCGTCCCTGAGGAGTTTCTGCTCCAGGCAAGAGATCAATAGGACAGTCATAGGGGCGGTGAGGTGGAAGGGTCTCCGCAGCCTTTTTGGAGAAGATGTCTGCATAGGACCAATAGCATTTGGGAAGGGAAGAAAGATCTGCGGGTATCTCGGTGGTGGAAATCTGAATGCACTCTCTCACACATCTGCCCTTACATGAATCACTCCAACCCAATATCCTCCCAGAGGTCGACTCAATATGTGGGGAGTGAAAACGGAGTCAGGGTATTCCCAGCAGAATCTCGTCCATTCCCTCGGGAAGGACAAGAAGGGAAATAATCTCCTGGTGGGAAGGGGACATGGATAATGTGAAATGGACAGTCTGGTGTGTGATCTGAGATGGAAGTGTCGACCCATTCACTACTCTAGCAGTCACCGGTTTGGCGAGCATCACCAGAGGTATTGCATGGCGCAGAGCAAAAGCCGAGGACATGAAATTCTCCTCTGCTCCAGAATCCACACAAAGCTCGACTGTTAGAGCCTAATATGATTGTCCCTTTGAAGGACAGCTTGGAGGAAAACGCCGCTGTGTCTAGTGAACCTCCTCCAATGGTTACTAGACGCGGTCGTTTACCCGACCACCGTGGACATTTATTGGCATAATGTCTTTCTTGTTGGCAATTTCTGCAAACCACGGGTACTTGAACGGTCTGAGACTTAGGTCCCCCTCGAGAAACCTCCATGGCCTCATGGGAGTTGGACACCTGAACGGAAGATTCCAGAGTTCTGTCGAAGGTGGGAGCCAACCGAAACCTCTGCCTACACTGGGTCCGCTCTAACCTCCGCTCGTTAAAACGGAGGTTGATGTGGGTAGATATAGAAATGAGCTCCTCCAGTGTGGTGGGAATCTCCCTGGTGGCCAAGGCATCCTTCACATGGTCTGCCAGTCCTTTCCAGAACACCGGAATAAGGACTTTATCCGTCCACTCCATCTCAGAGTCCAGAGTCCAGAATTGGACGGCAAACTGACTGACCATGGACGAACCCTGAGTTATTGCCAACAATTGGAGTGTGGTATCGTGGGTGACACAAGGTCCCAAAAAGACCTGCACCAGAGCATCCAGAAAAAGAAGAGCACTCTGCACCACACGATCATTATGCTCCCATAGCGGCGTTGCCCACTCTAACGCCCTGCCCGACAAAAGGGATAAAATAAATCCCACTTTCGCCCGTTCCATAGGAAAACGTGCAGCCAGGAGCTCAAGATGTATGGACTGACTCACGAATCCCCGACATAGCTTACTGTCACCAGCAAACTTGTCTGGAAGCGGGAGACAGGATAAAGTCGGAGCAGGGGTAGCAGAGGACAAACTGGCTGCAGCTACACTTGCAGCCTGAACAGCGACTGCGGTAACATCCACAGCTGAGGTTGTGCGCTCAAGAGCCGCCAACCTACCCTCCAGCTGCTGGATGTACTGTTGTAAACGCTGATCGTCTGCCATTTACCAGCCAGACCCTGGCGCTAGTATACTGTTAGGGCTGGCGGAATGCACTGAGTAAATATAGAGATGTTATTAAGTGCGTTCGCAGCCCGGGGTCCACCGTGCAGGAAAAGAACCTGCTGCTGGCAAACGGCGGCACAATATGACGGTAGCAGTGAACTCTGTTGCTTCACATAGTCGCTATAAAGAAAGGACTGTTTCCACAGGAATACACAGTAACTGCTGAGCACACAAGCGTGACCACACTGGCACAAAACTCATGTCATGCATTGATGCTAGCGCATGGCCGTGCGGCCATGCGAACCTTATATAGTTGCAGCACGTACAGGACCTTCCTAGAAGGACCAATGAGAGGCTGCCACCAAGCCTGAGGAACTACAGGACCTTCCTGGAGAACCAATGGGTCTTGCTGCAGTATCTAAGCATGTGACCCTCGATCTCCAATGAGAGATCTTACCCTGGGCATGCTCAGAAGGGGAAAACCAGGACCTAGTCCCAAAAGCATCTGCTCACCGCTGCCCAACACTGGCTTCAATGGCAGAAGCTGGAAAAGCAGCAGTAACCCTTTGCACAGAGTCAGGCTGAGCGAGACGCTGGGACCAACGTCTCCGCTGAGCAGGCTTCACTGCGGCAGGAGAAGAATGGGAGACCGCAGTGGAGATGGCCCGAGATTCCCCCTGTGCAGAGGCGGGAACTCGACCCCTAACAGATATAGGCCCAAAATAAACTGTGGCGGCAATTCCCTTTTGTTTTTTCTTACAGTTCCCACATATGACAGCTTCTGAATTTTCAGATAATCAATCAGATCACAACTTGTAAACCACTTTCCTCTCCTAAATCCTCATTCAGTGTGAGGTCTCTATCTATCATCTAACAGCACTGAAGACTCTTTCTGATAGCACACTAGAAGCAGGGCAAGCGAGTTCCTGTAATGCATATTCTGCCAATTCTGGCCAGGTGTCTATTTTAGATGCCCAGTAATCAAAGGGGAATGACCTGTGAGGGAGAACATCGATAAGGGAGGAAAAGTAGTTCGTAACCATACTAGACAAATGCTGTCTCCTGTCACTTTGAATCAATGCAGTGCATGAAAGTGGCTGGCTGACATACATCAAACTAACCGGACTGCAGAAGATCCACTTTGTGAAAATTTGAAACTCCCTTTTTTTGGGAGAGACTGACCCAAAACTCAGGCACAGTGTATAAAACAACACAATCTAAGTGGCAGAAAGTGGCTGGAAGATATATGAAAAAATACAAGGACTGTAGTACAATTTCAATCTCCCTACAATGATCTCAGGAAAAGTATGGCAGCAATAAAAAGGACTGCTGCACACAAAAGTGTGGACAAATAAACAAGATAACTGTGCAGAATGGAGCAACAGGATTTTTGCTTTTAAAAAAGCAGTTGGCTTGCACAGCAGCGTGCAAACAGCAATGCAGCTATCAGGGAGCCTTATAAGGCAGCCTAATAAGCTACAGAGCTGATGCACAAAAATATAGCCTCCACTGTCCCTGCAAACAAATGGTGGTGTTGGACAGTGGAAATTGCTACAGCACAAGCAGTTTCGGTGCTTAATCTTCCCTCCCTAACTATATCCCTTCTTCTGATGAAGCTGCGGCAACCTCTCCCGATGCTACGATCGGCGAAATAAGATGGCGGTCGGCGTGCATGCCCCTTTATAACCCCTGTGATGCCGCAGAAAGCAAGCCAATCACTGTCATGCCCTTCTCTAAGATGGTGGGGACCGAGACCTATGTCATCACGCTGCCCATACTCTGCATCCTCTTTCATTGGCTGAAAAATGGCACTGAAAGCGTCATACGAAACGCGACTTTGGCGCGAAGATCGCCGACCTCATGGCCGATCCCACACTAGGATCGGGTCGGGTTTCATGAAACTCGACTTTGCCGAAAGTCGGCGATATTTGAATTTGTCCGATCCGTTTCACTCAACCCTAGTTTGCACCTTACACCTGCGCAATGGCAAATAAGGTTCAAAGCAGCAATCAATACAACAGAGGTAATCCAAATCAAATCATAAATCTCATAACCAATAAATCATAGCAAAAAATTCATACATGAAAATTTAGGTCAGAATGGTACCCCCTTTTTTAAAAAACGGTAACACTAACCCTTTCAATAAGGGAAAGGCACAAAATAAAGCCCTCAAAAGGGGAACAGACAAAAATATTTTGTAAGGAATAGATCATATAGGTATATAACAAATTGCACACAATCCCCAACACAATACAAACCTAGAATAGAGCTTCAGGGAGAAAAGAACCACATGTTAAGCAGCTCAAAGTGCTTTTTGTGCATTAACATTTAGCTAGTACACTGTTATTGCACATATCCATTACTTCAATCTAATCCATTCCTTCAGCTACTATCCTTCAGATAGTCCAGCATGCATATACTTGACACGTTTCCCTGTCTTGGCGGTTCATCAGCAGAACATACTGAAAGCAAAAAACTTATCTTATTGTGTCAACAAGAAGCTAAGGCCAAGGATAGTGTGGGGATGGTGCCCATCAACGTGAGTCACGGAGCCGGTTCAGAGGACCTGAGTAACAACAAGTTGGTGAACAAGGGAAAGTATGGGTGAGTCTTTATTAAAATAAAGTTTTTCTGTGTGTTTTTTTTTTCAAAGAAAGTTTTTTCTGTGTGTGTTTTAATTTTTAACTATCAAGTTAGTAATGGGGATGTCTGACATACACCTCCCCATTACTAACTTTTGGGGTTGATGTCAGCTGACATTACACAACTGGCATCAACCCTAAAAAATATTACCTAATTGCCACCGCAACAGGGCAATTGGGAAGAGCCAAGTCTACAGTGGATGCGGAAAGTATTCAGACCCCTATAAAAGTTTTTACTCTTTGTTTCGTTTCAGCCATTTGGTAAATTAAAAAAAAATCATTTTTTCTCAAACTTGGTGTCCTTCCCTCTTTTTAATAACCAGCCATGTGAGAGCAAAAAGCTGTGAGCTGGTCTTATTATGCTGAGAAGGGTCCAATATTCATAATCTTTGCCAGCCTATTAATATCACCCCCAGCTGTCTGCTTTGCTTTTGTTTATTATTAAAATTGGAGAGACTCTAAAAAAATGTTGTGAAGCCCTGCCTATTTTTAATAACCAGCTAAAACAAAGCAGACAGCTGGGGATGGCATTAACAGGGAGAGAAGGGCATGGACATTGGCACCTTCTCAGCCTAATAATACCAGATCTCAGCCACCACAGAAATGGTGCATCCATTATATCCTGATTGCCCTGGTGCAGTGGCAACTGGGGTTTTGAGATTGAGGGGTTGATGTCAGCTATGCAATGTCTGCTGACATTAAGCCCATGGGTCAGTAAAGGAGAGGCATTTATCAGAAACTTCCATTACTAAACCAATAAGTAAAAAGAGAAAGCAAACAAATTTTTATTTGAAAAAACACGCAACAAACTCTTTATTAGAAAAAAACAACAGTTTTCCTTTTCCACCCATTTATAAAAAAAAAACACAAGCAGTCTGCCGTTGTCCATTTGGAGGGTCCATGATGATCCCCATCTTCCAGTGTATGGCGCAGCAGCTGCTGCCAAGTCTCACACTGTACTCTGCACAACCCAGCGAAGTGACATATGGAGCCTCGATTGTGACTGCATCAGGGCAATTAAGAAGAGTTGGGCAAAGTTCCAGAATTAGCACATCAATTGATATGCCAATTCTTTGGTGGCTGCTGGCTTGTATTTTTAGGCTGGGATGGGCCCAGTCACCAAGAAGCTTCCAAGCCTGATAATACAGGGGAGACCCATGTCGTTTTTTTCATAGAATTATTTAAACTTGTCAATTTTACAGACATTTTACCAAAAGTTCAAGTCACTGTATATTTCTATAGGGTTCGGATTCAGGGTCAAATTCAGGAAAAGTTCTTGTACCCAAACGAACTTTGGAATAAGTTTGGGACTGGTACTAGAACTCGAACTTCCACAGGTCCTCTCATCCCTAATCAAATTATATATCACAGTGTATTTACAATTGCTCATTTGCCTTTCTACCCAGTTAATTCTTCAGTGTTCTTTGCTCTATGTAGAAACAGGCAGTCTCTTCTCCCTGCAAGCATCATCACCCTCTTCATTTCCTGATCCAGGTGCTCTGCCCCCCCAGATGGGACTTTAGCAGTAATGACTCATGTGGGGAAAAAGAGACTTCCCATTTCTACATAGAGGTCAGAAGGATTCAGCTAGTCTGATTATAATCGCGTGATTAATGAAAAAGAGAAAAATGAAAAGGGTAGAAGGGCAAAATGAGCAATTCTAAGTAGAGAGTTCCATATAGTATGAAATATGATGGAATATAGGCTGAACTGGATGGACAAATGTCTTTTTTCGGCCTTACTTACTATGTTACTATGTTACTATGTTACTGCAATATAGTAAGAGGATACATTTTATAAATGATACTTAAACATTAACTTTTAGAAAACTTTCGAACACGTTAAACTAAAAATGCTGTGAGAAAAATACATAACATTTTAAAGAGTACTTATCAAATTTACAACTCTATATTATGTTTCTCTATGTTTCTCATTTCTAATAGAATAAAAAAGTGTAAATGCAATTAATTGAAAAAAATGCATAAAATTATTTCTATATTGCACAGTGTTTAACTACTAAAGTGTGTGTTGCTTTAAAAGCTTTTTTTAGCCATCTTCATTGCTCAAAATTGTCTAGTATACTTATATGTATGCCAATGAATACAGTTTCAAGTTGCACGTGCTTGGTTGTGGGAATTGATCCTACCTAGAAATTATGGTCCAATTCTATTTTGTAAAGGCACCCCTCCTTTCTTTCACCTTTAATAATTATATCCTAACTATGGACTTGTAGGCAATAATAATTTTGAAAATCTTTATATAAATTATACCTTTTAAATTAAGATGATAATGATTGTAAAACCATCAGGTTATACTTCACTCACTTCAGTTAAGTTTAACAGTAGAAATTATGGTGTAATTAACATTTCCAATATTCTGCAGAGATGCTAGATAAAACATTAGTAGTCAATGATCACAAATTTTAATTTAGTTTTGCACAAATGGTATATGATATTTGACCGCTTAGCTATTACTTTAATTCAAAATATACCTGTTTAAAATACATACATAAGTGTATTAATATTTTTCTGATTTTTACTTTGCAATATTTAATTACATTAATTAAAAAAAATCTGAATGTTTAAAGCGAACCTGTTCGCAGGGTTGTGCATAGTAACCTACACAAAATGTCAGGTTGGCACTGTTATACTGATTAAAATGACACCTTGGTTGATGAAATCCGTCTTGTGCTTTTTTAATCCTTATTTTTAGTTTTTTTGTTAATGATATGCTCATGTCCTAAGGTGGGGTTTATGTACATGGTGATCTGACTATATATTCATAATGCAGACTGCTGACAGGTCACTGCTCCCACAGTGACCCGTCACCTAATTTGCATAATGAATATTCTAATGTGAGTATTTGAAAATAATATATCATTTCACAAAATGGCGGTGCCTGTGCACTATCAATTGTCAGTTAGTGCCTTATCTTGCGCTATTGAAAAGAAAAAAATCACCATCAAAATAGCGCAATTGAATGCGCCTGCGCATTTGCATCTATTGGGTACTGCTGGCTCCTAATTGCTGCAGCCCCCCAAAATTACACTACATCAAAATGGTGCGATCGGATGATCTATCGTGTACCAATAGATGCTACTGCACAAGCACCTCTGCCCCTTGTTGCTGCAGTAAAAAAAGAATTACACTACTACGAAATGGCGCTGGAGGCAGCGCATGCGCAGTAAAATCATCGGCAATCGATTGTCAATTTGCGCATGCACTGCCCACTCTCTTGAGAGTACCAATGTGTGGTAGCGTGCACACGGAGAAAATGCCCACTGTTGCTAATAACTCAGTCCCTACAGTAAACTATTTCTCAACTATGGAATAATGTAGTCAACCCCACTGTGCCACCAATGTATTAAAATATAGAATAAATATTACTAACCAGGATACCTGCATAATGAGATAGTAATAGGGTGATACAGTATCCTTGCATGTACTCATAGGGATATTTATTGTAAGATACATCATACACCATATCACATATCTGTTTATCTATCTGTCCTATCTATCATCTATCTATCTATTATGTATCATCTATAAATCTATTATGCATCATCTATCTATCTATTATCTATTATCTATCAATCTATACAGTATCTATCTGTCTATCTATCTATATAGTATCTATCTGTCTATCTATCTATCCACTATCTATCCATCTATCCACTATCTATCCATCTATCTATGAATTTATCAATCTATTATCTATCTATCTATAGATCTATCTATCTATTTATCCTATAATAAATATACCTATCTATGTGCCTATACTGTCTCACCCTATTATTATATTATTATATCTCACTATGTAGGCATCCTGGTTAGTAATATTCATTCTATATTTTAATACATTGGAGGCACAGATGAGTTGTATACATTATTCTGGCATTGAGAAATAGTTTACTGTGGAGAATGGAGACTGAGTTATTAGCTCCAGTGGGGATATACTCTGTGTGCACACTCCCACGCACTGGTACTCTGAAGAGAGTGGGCGGCGCATGCAAAAATTGACAATCGATTACAGATGATTTTACTGCACATATGTCGCCCCCGACTCTATTTTGTAGTAGTGTAAATTTTTTTGGTCACGGCAACAAGGGGTGGGTTGAGGCGCTTGCGCAAAATCATCTTTCGGTACGTGATAGATGCTAATGCACAGGCGCATTCAACGGCGCCATTTTGATGGTGAATTTCTTATTTTTCCAACAGAGCAAGATAATAGGCAATAACTGACAAGTGATAGTGCACAGGTGCTGCCATTTTGATGAAGTGACATGTTTTTTTCAAATACACACATTAGACCCTGACTGCACCACCTCCCCCTGTATCACCCTGACTGCACCACCTCGCCTTGTATCCCCCTGACTGCGCCACATCCCCCTGTATCACCCTGACTGCACTACCTCCCCCTGTATCATCCTGACTGTACCACCTCCCTCTGTATCACCCTGACTGCGCCACCTCTCCCTGCATCACCCGTGATTGACTGTGTCCCCTCCCCTTGTATCACCGCTAGCAGTGTCACCTCCCTCTATTTCACTCCTGACTGAACCACTCTCCCCCTTTATCATGCTTGACTGACTGAGCCCCTCTCCCCATGTATTACCCCTGACTGACTGCATCCCCTCCTCCTGTGTCAACCCTGACTGAGCCCCTCCCCCCTGTATTACCCCTTATTGACTGCATGCCCTCTCCCTGTATCACCCTTGACTGAGCCCCTTTTCCCCTGTATTACCCTGACTGACTTGACTGAATCCCCTCCCCCTGTATCACCCCTGACTGAGCCCCTTTCCCCCTGTATTACCCCTGAATGACTGCATCCCATCCCCCTATATCACCCTGACTATGCCACCTTTCCCTTTATCACCCTGACTGCACCACCTCCCCCTGTATCACCCTGATTGATTCCCTCTCCCCCTGTATCACCCCTGGAAGGGTCACCTCTTGCAGGGTCACCTCCCTCTGTATTATTATTATTACTTATTGTTATAGCGCCATTTATTCCACGGCACTTTACATGTAATGATGGGTATACATAATAAAAACAAGTACAATAATCTTAAACAATAGAAGTCATAACTGGTACAGGAGGAGAGAGGACCCTGCCCGCGAAAGCTCTCAATCTACAAGGGATGGGTGAGAATACAGTAGGCGAGGGTAGAGCTGGTCATGCAGTGGTTTGGTCGATCGGTGGTTACTGCAGGTTATAGGCTTGCCGGAAGAGGTAGGTCTTCAGGTTCTTTTTGAAGGTTTCGATGGTAGGTGAGAGTCTGATATGTTGGGGTAGAGGGTTCCAGAGTAGGGGTGATACGCGAGAGAAATCTTATATACGATTGTGGGAAGAGGAGATAAGAGAAGGAGGTCTTGTGAGTATCGGAGGTTGTGTGTAGGTAAGTACCGGGAGACAAGGTCACAGATGTATGGAGGAGACAGGTTGTGGATGGCTTTGTAGGTCATGGTTAGGGTTTTGTACTGGAGTCTCTGGGAAATGGGGAGCCAGTGAAGGGATTGACAGAGGGGAGAGGCCGGGGAATAGCGGGGGGACAGGTGGATTAGACGGGCAGCAGAGTTTAGAATAGATTGGAGGGGTGCGAGAGTGTTCGAGGGGAGGCCACAGAGCAGGAGGTTGCAGTAGTCAAGGCGAGAGATGATGGGGGCATGGACTAGGGTTTTTGCAGATTCTTGGTTGAGGAATGAACAGATTCATGAAATATTTTTGAGTTGAAGTCAGCAGGAAGTGGAAAGGGGTTGGATATGTGGTTTGAAGGAGAGACCAGCTTCAAGGATTACCCCGAGACAGCGAGCTTGTGGACCTGGGGAGAGTGGGCAGCCATTTACTGTAATGGATAGATTTGTTGGGGGGGTCACATGAGATGGGGGAAAGATGATGAATTCTGCTTTGTCCATGTTAAGTTTCAGAAATCTAGCGGAGAAGAAGGATGAAATAGTGGACAGACATTGAGGGATTCTGGTTAGTAGGGAGGTGATATCTGGTCCAGAGATGTAGATCTGTGTGTCATCAGCATAGAGATGATACTGAAAGCCATGAGATTCTATGAGCTGTCCCAGGCCAAAGGTGTAAATGGAGAAGAGCAGGGGCCCTAGGACTGAACCTTGTGGGACTCCGACAGATAGGGGCGATGTGAGGAGGTGGTGTGTGAGTGGGAGACGCTGAATGTCCAGTCTGTTAGGTATGATGAGATCCAGGATAGGGCAAAGTCTGTGATGCCAAGGGATGAGAGGGTCTGTAATAATAGGGAATGGTCCACTGTGTCAAAGGCAGCAGACTGGTCCAGGAGGAGGAGGACAGAGTAGTGTCGCTTGCTCTTGGCAGTTAAGAGGTCATTGGTGACCTTAGTTTCAGTGGAGTGGTGTGACCAGAAGCCAGATTGTAAGCGGTCAAAGAGGGAGCAAGAAGAGAGATGGGAGGACAGTTCAAGGTAGACGTGTTGTTCCAGTAGCTTGGAGGCATAGGGGAGAAGTGATATAGGGCAATAGCTAAATACAGAGGATGGGTCAAAAGAGGGCTTTTTGAGAATAGGTGTGATGGAGGCATGTTTAAAGCTTGAGGGCAAAACACCAGTTGTTTGTTATAGGTTGAAGAGATGGGTTAGGGTTGGGATGAAGACTGTGGTGAGGTTTGGGATGAAGTGGGATGGGATTGGGTCAAGTGCACAGGTGGTGAGATGTGATCTTGAGAGTAGAGTGGAGAGTCAATCTTCTGTAATGGTGAAGAAGTTGGTTTTGGAGGTGGAGGGCTGGGAAGTCGGGAGGAAGGGCTCTTGGGGTTGTTGACCAAAACTGTCTCTGATGTTATCAATCTTCTGCTTGAAAAATGAGGCAAAGTCTTCAGCTGAGATGAGTGGGGAGGGAGGAGGTACTGGGGGATGGAGGAGAGAATTGAAGGTGTTGAATAACTGTTTAGGGTTGTGAGACAGATGAGAAGTAGGTATGTTTAGCTGTGGCGAATGTGTATCACCCCTGACTGCGTCCCATCCCCCTTTATCACCCCTAACTGACTGAACCCCTCTCCCCCTGTATTACCCCTGACTGAACCCCTCTCCCCCTGTATTACCCCTGACCGACTGCATCCCCTCCCTCTGTATCACCCCTGACTGAGCCCCTCTCCCCCTTTATCACCCTTGACTAAAACTTTTCTTTCCCTGCTAAAGAGAACAGGTGTGCTAATACAGCTAGTCAGCCAACCAACGCGTTTCAAAGGCTCTGGCTCTCTTCATCAGGATTAACCCTGACGAAGAGGGCTAGAGCCTTTGAAACGCGTTGGTTGGCTGACTAGCTGTATTAACACACCTGTTCTCTTTAGCCCGGTAGCGTGGTGATGTCACCAGTAGCTCTGCCCACCCCCTCCAACCGCAACCTCAGCGCTGCATCCGGCCGGGGCTCGCGAGGTCCCGCGGTCGCGTGGCTCCTGCCGCAACTCTCTCCTTAACCTACTGCTCTGCCACAGCGGTAAACCTATTGGTGGCTCATATTTTTCCGGAAATGCTTCCCTCCACACTCAGCATCACAGTGAGTACAGTCTGATTTTATGTGCACGCAGCATTTGTGACACATTAGTGCTTCAACACACTAGGGGAGTATTTCTTCTAATCTAAACATATGGGCAATTAACTCTAATTGCAGTAACCCTTGTCAGCCAAACACCTGACGGTCATCTTAGTACCTGTAACCAAACGGAAACCTGTGCTACTCCCACCAGCAGTAAGTTGATTGTGAACTGAGAAAACCAGACCACATTTATTCAATATCATACCTATATAAAGGATGTATATTTATTTAAGCAGGGGCATCCACTAAAAACCTCTGAGGAATAAGTAACCGTGGTCATCACGATACCAGCATCAATTGCAGATACATAGGAATCTCGTTTCTTCATTGCACATTTCCATTCAATACCTGCGTGAGTATATATTATAAATCTATATAGTTTCACTATTCACCAATACAAACATTTATGCTTTCTTCTTTCATTCCCTAAAGATTCTGGTAGCACTTTAAGGACCCACCACAACATCCACTGCATAGCCAATAATTATTCATTAAGTAAGTGCTCTCTTATTCATTTACCTATCTATTTATCTATCCATTTTACTCCATTATATGGATTTTCTGTTTTATTGTTCGTTTTTGTAGACAGCGCAGGTGAAAACCAATTTAATTATACAATATATTCTACAGGTCCACACAGAACCTGACATAATCACCAGCAACACTATACATTAAGCATTTGTTCACCCACCAGGAACTATCAGGAGCGCCAGTGCTCTCTGCTTCCATTTTTGTAGACATGTCTGCCTCTGGAAGAAGAGATTGAAAGATCTCCTTGTAGCTTGGGTCTAGAAGCGTCACCAACTGTTAGGGTTGGCGGAACACACCGAATATATTTATTAAGTAAGATTGGTGCGTTCGCCACCCGGGATCCACCGTGCAGCAAAGAACCTGCTGCTAAGTGAATGGCGGCACTATATGGCGGTACAATGTGATTACACACATGGGTTAACTTCACCCTGTGTGAAGGAAGCGATCCCTGTTAAGTCACAGGGTCGCGGTACCACACAGAGAGCGCAAGCAAGGAACCACAGAACTCTATCCCAGGACACAGGATTAGAGTTAGTGTAGACCTCTTGCGATCAACACCACAATTGGGGTATCAGACGTAACTATTATGCACAGAAGTGCATGCTGTGCCACACTAGCAGACGCCACTAACCACCCAGATTTGGGTAAGGTAAGCGCTCTAATAGCGCACGGCGCTGCACTGGTGGTCACAGCAGTTAGACGCTGCTTCGTGTGTTAAAGCTGTGAGTTCAGCCGGGTGCTAGATTTCAGCCATACACCTTACGCGAACAGTCATACACAAGGGATGGGTTTTTTAAGGAACGACTTGCACTCATCAACACACACACGATAACAAATGCACACTAGCGCAAGGCCGTGCGGTCATGCGAAGCTTATATAGCTGCAGCACGTTCAGGACCCTTCAAAGAAGGACCAATGGATTTGCAGCAGTACCTGAGCATGTGACCCTAGATCTCCATTGAGAGATCTTGCCCTGGGCATGCTCAGTGTGTGCAAAGCAGGACTTAGTCCTAGCACCTACAGGACCTTCCTGAGCATGTGACCCTAGATCTCCACTGAGAGATCTTGCCCTGGGCATGCTCAGTGTATGCAAAGCAGGACTTAGTCCCAGAAAAACCTGCTCGCTGCAGATCAGTGCAGGGTACAATAGCAGAGCCTGGAGAGGCAGTAGTAACCCTTTGCATAGTACCAGTCTCAGCGAGACGCTGGGAGCGACGTCTCCGCTGAGCAGGCTCCACTACGGCTGATGCAGAATGGGAGACTGCAGCAGACACGGATCGAGATTCCCCCTGTGCAGCAGAGGAAACTTGACTCCTAACACCAACCAGTGTCACCGAAAATTTTAATAATGGGAGGGTCAAGGGAAATGCAGCACCACAAAGTCAGCCATGTGTGCCAGACTGCTAACAGGCAAGACTTCCGTGTCCTCACCAACAGGATGACTGACCTTGCTGTCCTCCTCATCATCCTCCTCCTCCCTGTCCTCATTCCATCCCTGCTGAAAAGACGGTACAACAGCTGTGCTTGTAGTACCATCTGTAGAACATGAAAGTAGCGCCTGTTCTTCCTACTCCTCCTCCTCATTGTCTAACAATCCACGTTGCGACGACATGAGGCTGGGCTGAGGGTAATCACCCTGTATGGTTCCTGGCTGCAATTCCTCTTGCTCTGCCTGCAATGCAGCCTCTTTAATTGTGAGGAGAGCGGTTTTCAGAATGCTGAGAAGCGGGATAATGACACTAATTAAGGCGACCATCTTGGTGCAGTCCTCAAATTTCTGGAGGATGGTGCATATGTCTGACATCCATGTCCACTCCTGAAGTCTTATGTGTGGAGTCTGAACTGAATATCGGCGGCCTTGTTGATGCTGGTAGTCAACAACTGCCCTCTTTTGCTCACAAATCCTTTACAACTTATGCAATATAGAGTTCCAACGCGTGGGGACATTATGCACCAGTCGGTGAACCAGAAGCTTCAAACGCTGCTGAAGCATGGCAAGGACGGCTGAAGCTGTAGTTGAAATTCTAAAATGGGCAGATAGACAGCGTAGTTTCACTAGCAGATCTGGCAGCTCCAGGTAGCTTTTCAGAAAACGTTGAACCACAAGGTTAAGCACATGGGCCAAGCAAGGTACGTGTATGAGCTCACCTTGCTTCATTGTCACCACCAGGTTCCGGCCATTGTGATACATGACCATGCCTGGCTGTAGATTCAGCGGTGTCATCCAAATATCTGACTGCTCTTTCAGCGCTGTCCACAACTCTTCACTGTGCAGTTTGTCACCTATGCAGATTAGCTTCAGCACAGCCTATTGCCTCTTGGCTGACGCAGTGATGCAGTGATTCCAGCTTCTGACTGATGTGTTCATTTCTGAGATGGAGGCTGAAGAGGAGGAGGAGGAGGAGGATGATATGCAGGAGCAGGAGGCTGTGGGGGCAACCCAGATTGATGTAGGGCCCACAAACCTCAACGTTGGGAGGATGTGTTCCATCCCAAGGTCCGACTGGGTCCCTGCTACCCCTGTCTTAACCCAATGTGCCATGAGTGAGATGTACCATCCCTGCCCACAAGCACTTGTCCCCATGTCCGTGGTTAGGTGTACTTTCCCAGTAACAGCATTGTTGAGGGCATAGGTAATGTTTTGAGACACATGCTGGTGTAATGTCGGTACAGCACACCAGAAGAAATAGTGGCGACTGGGGACCGAGTACCTTAGGACGGCCGCCACCATTAGTTTGGGGAAAGCTTCCATCTCAATGAGCCTAAAAGGCAACATTTCGAGCGCAAGCAGATGAGAAATGCTCAAATTAAGTAGTGTGGACTGTGGAGCATTGGCTGCATATTTTCTGCTTGCGTTCCAATGAGTGGAGTATAGACAACTGAAAGCTGGGCTGGGACAAGGATGTGGACAGGCTTGATGATGGTGCTGGTTGACTGTGGGCAACAACAGATGCAGTACCTGAGGCATCTTCATAGGCACGGTGAACTGGGGATTGGCTTCTATGCAAATCAGGGGAAGAAGCAGTGTTGTCACCTGCAGACAGTGTCCCTGGAGCCTGGGGTTCTGCCCAAAAAGATGGGTGCTTTGCTGCCATGTGCCTAATCGTGCTTTTGGTGGTCAGGTTTTGCTACCCCTGCTGAAGTGAGCATGGTGAGTGCTGCAAATGGCCTGTTTGAAGTTATCGACAGAGTCTTTAAAAAATAACCAGACTCGGGAAGAGTTGGAATGACAACTTCCGTCATGTTGGTGTTACAGGGAACGAACGCACGCCTTCTGTCTGCGGCCACCACACTGCTTCTTCTTGCCTGTTGGGGTGATATGTCTCCTTCCCCATGTGCGCTGCTGTCTTCACTCTGCATGTCCTCCTGCCAAGTTGGGTCAGTCACTATGTCATCCACCACCTCGTCTTACACATCCGCACACTGCTCCTCCTCCTGACTTTCTGGCAATTGTGTCTCCTCATCGTCCACATTTTGTGACACTTTCCCATCATCGCCTTTGTATGACCGTGGCTGTTCAAATGTTTGGGCATCACTACATTTGATCTCTTCTGACCTCAGTTCAAGTTGACCGGCCGAGAGTCAGGAATCTTTAAAGGGAAAACTGAACAGCTGTTCGTAGTGTCCAAGCATGTGATTTGTTGTCTCAGGGCACTCAGCATGGTGGGAGGAAGGAAGGATCAGGGTGATTAATATCTGGTCCACAATCATGGCTACTCAGACTTGAAAGCGTGGAAGTCATGGTGGTGGTGGTGGTGGCTAAGTGACTGGAAGCATTATCAACTATCCAACCAACAACCGTTTCACACTGCTCTGGCTTCAATAGTTGTCTGCTGCAGTCCCCTAGAAACTGGGACAGGAAGACTGAGCGCAAAGATGTAGGTCTTTGCTGTGGCCCACTTTCAGCTTGGCCACAGCCTCGTCCTCTGCATGCACCATCAGCATCACGTCCACTTCCCCGTCCCTTGCCCCTTGCCTTGCCCATTTTAAATGGACTACTAAAATATTTGAAAAGCTCAATACAAACGGATTTATTTGGAGAAAAATTATATGTGATCAGTATGCCTGCAAAGCGAAGATTTGAAGAAGAAGAAGAAGAAGACGGAGATAACAGACTGTATAATTTTTGTTTTTTGTTAATTTTTGAAAACAATAAAAAATGAGTAGGACAAGGCTAGCAGACAGAACTATGCAACGTATGCCCACAAAGAAAAGATTTTTCCACCACAGATACACCAGGCCTCAGCCTGAGATAACAGACTGTATACATTTCTTTTTATGTTTTGTGTTAATTTTTGAAAATAAAAAATGAGTAGAACAAGGCTAGAAGACAGAACTATGCAACGTATGCCTGCGAAGAAAAGATTTTTCCACTACAGATACACCAGGCGTCAGCTTGAGACTGATCTAAATGTGGCCTTGATTTATTGGGCAGACCAAAATTGTGTCAACAAGCTGGCTAAGACACAAAGAAAAAGAAGTACTAAAATTGTAAGATATTTTGCGCAATGATATGCGATGCGTGTGGCGTACAACTCACAGTGATAAATCTAAGAACTGTAGCTAAATATTTTTGGGCCAGCAACAGATTTTTGGGGCAGCAAAATGGTGTCCAAAAATGTTGTAAGACACTGCAAAATATTAGATAGTACCAAAAAAAAGGACAGATTTTTTGGCGCACTCACATCTCATGCCTGGGACAAAAAAAAATTCTTAGATTTGTACACTCTTCTATCACACTGTATATTATACTAGCGGAAAATGGAGCATAGACACTAAAAAGATTTTTTTTTTAAATATATAGAATTTTTATTGATATCTAAATGTAAACAATACCATACATAAATTACCATAATACAATAGAAAAATACATAAAAGTATTCCAACATGTGGAGAAAAGGAGAAACCAACCAGTACATTGGGAAATGGGGCACACACCCATAGTATGATCTGGGTAAGTATCAAGTATGTAAATAGTAGTCCATGTTGCTACAATGAAGAGATATCTCAGGAGCACTGGCGTTTCAAAGATTGTAATGTGCCACAATGTCTCAAAGTAACATATACCCAAGAGTCACGCTGAACTTACCCATGGCGAATCAAAGTGCATGTGTGGCCTTCCCTGCACCCCTTCCGCTAGTATAATATATATCCTTTTGGGAGTGATACTTCTATATAATTAGATTTATATTGGGAGAGCTTTTTCCTATGTTAATTATGCTCTCGGCCTCATGCTTATTGATTTTCGTATATATCTTCTATTACACTGACCTGGCTTTAGTCTGCACCGTGACCAAGCAAATAAATGTAGAAAAAAGGGGCTATGGATTTCTGTAGAATAAAATGAGCAGGTAGAAGCTGCAAAAAAAATGGGCACAGATAACTGCAGCTAGGTATATATTAAATTGTTTTGTTGAAGGTTAGTGCAGCGCCCCAGGGTCCTGGTCGTTGCAGTAATGTTGCTCTGCCACTAAGGGTAGTGATGTTATGTCTGATTGCACTAAAGGAGTTCACCTGACCAGGTATCACCTGGGAGAGTTCCAGGGAGGACCTGTCAGGGGTGGGATCCTGGCAGGTACCTAGCAGAAAGGACAGAACATTACGGAGCTGCGCCTGGACTACCTTGCGGCGGCATCTTAAGGAAGGACACGAAGCGAAGGATATTGTGTAGAAGTGAGAAACGAAATTGCAGCACAAGGAGATATCCAGTAGGAGTCGTGCCCCGAGATCGGCAACATCCTACTGAGGCGCGTAGCCGGCGGCCGGAACGTCGAGGAAGTGACAGACTTCAAGCATTACTTCAAACAGCATCAGGGCAGTTGATTTTAGGTTGGCTGTCTACCTTACATCACCTAAGCAGACATAGGGGGCAAAGTTGGAGAGGGGCGTCTCTAGGGTCCCAGAATAGCTCCGAGCCTTCCCGTCAAACGGGTGCGTCCTATCCACACAATAACTTGGGGGACGGAGAGAAAGAGAAAGATCAGATATGACAGTTGCGGGGGCTATCCCGAATGCTCAGCAGGGAAGAGCTACAACACACAGGCGCTAGTTGGTAGGTACTGATTTCCACCTGCAAAGGGAACTCTGGATGTGCCTTCGGACCGGCCGGACTCAGCCAGCCCAGTTAGCAGTGCTCTGGATTGCGGATCCCAAAGTCTTCAGTAAAAGGTAAAGAGACTGCAACCTTGTATCCTCGTTATTAACTGCGCCTCACATCATCGCCACCTACACTACTGGGAAGTCCTGGGGATATACTTCACCTGTGGGATGGTACACCATCTAGCTGCCATTCCCTCACCCCAGTGGAACCCCCTAGCAGCGTCGGTCATCCTGACCGAATACCACAGGTGGCGTCACGAATCCTTGACAAACTACATCACCCTTTTCATTGGACGCCCCTTAGCAGAGTCACGGACTGGGTCCAGCCACCGTGACATCCCCAGCACCGAAACAGAGAGGACCAGTACCAAGTACTCTGCGGCCCTGTGTCTGGGGGCACTCCAACAGCCAGTCACACATGTTTAACACAAACCAGCAAAACCGATACACCAGCATGGCCTCTATTTGAAATATCGGATGAGGGAACTTGTTGGGGAGCCAATATATAGGGTCCTTGATTACGTTTTTATTCATTTCAACCCATTGAGCCATCAATCCCCATCAATGGGGAAAGTCAGTGAGAAATGTAAAGCCATACGCATGTCATACGGATGTCATATGGATACCATATGGATACATGGGTGGGAGAAAATCGCATCATTACATTGCAAACGCATTACACACAGATTACCATATGGAGCACACATGTGCGACTTTCGGCAGGGAGACTCAGATCAATGTTTTATGCGTTTAGTGCAACTCCTGCCTTAAGGCCATGCTCACATGTTCCATATTTGGTCAGTATTTGACCTTAGTATTTCTAACTAGGGTTGAGCGAAACGCGTCGGCCATTTTCAGAAGTCGCCGACTTTTGGCAAAGTCGGGTTTCATGAAACCCGACCCGACCCCTGTGTGGGGTCGGCCATGAGGTCGGCGATCTTCTGAATCTGGTATCCGATACCGAGTTTTGATATGTTTGCAATATCGGAAATCGGTATCGGAATCTATATTTAAGTGTAAAATAAAGAATTAAAATAAAAAATATTGCTATACTTACCCTCTGACGCGCCCTGGTACTAACCGGCAGCCTTCCTTCCTTAGAATCAGCGCGTGAAGGACATTAGATGACGTCGCGGCTTGTGATTGGTCGCGCGACAGCCCATGTGACCGCTCACGCGACCAATCACAAGCCGCGACGTCACCGAAGGTCTTTCAAGCGCTGATTCTTAGGAAGGAAGGCTGCCGGAAAGAAGCAGGGCGCGTCCGAGGGTGAGTATATTCCTATTAGGTGACATGTCGCGTGAGCGGTCACATGGGCTGTCGCGCGACCAATCACAAGCCGCGACGTCATCTAAGGTCCTTCACGCGCTGATTCTAAGGAAGGAAGGCTGCCGGTTACTACCAGGGCGCGTCAGAGGGTAAGTATAGCAATATTTTTTATTTTAATTCTTTATTTTACACTTAAATATGTTTCCTCTCCTTCAGACCCTGGTAACCATTGGAAACCCAATGCACTGCATTGGGTTTCGTGTTTCAGCCGACCCCGACTTTTTTATAGGATCGGCCATTTTCACTCGACCTGACTTTTGAAAAAGTCAGGTTTCGTGAAACCCGACCCAATCCTATAAAGGTAAAAGTCGCTCAACCCTATTTCTAACCCCAAACCAGGAGTAGAACAATCAGAGGGAAAGTATATTTTTCACCCACTCCTGGTTTTGGCTTACAAATACTGATGTAAAATACTGACTCGTGATGAGTAGTGTTGAGCGATACCGTCCGATACTTGAAAGTATCGGTATCGGATAGTATCGGCCGATACCCGAAAAATATCGGATATCGCCGATACCGATATCCGATACCAATACAAGTCAATGGGACATCAAGTATCGGAATGTATCCTCATGGATCCCAGGGTCTGAAGGAGAGGAAACTCTCCTTCAGGCCCTGGGATCCATATTAAAGTGTAAAATAAAGAATTAAAATAAAAAATATTGTTATATTCACCTCTCCGGCGGCCCCTGGACATCAGCGGGAGGATCCGGCGTCCGGCACGGCTTCTTTCTTCAAAATGCGCGCCTTTAGGACCTGTGGAATGACGTCCCGGCTTCTGATTGGTCGCGTGCCGCCCATGTGACCGCCACGCGACCAATCAGAAGCCGCGACGTCATTCCTCAGGTCCTAAAAGGCGCTCATTCTAGGACTTTAGCTGAGGAATGACGTCGCGGCTTCTGATTGGTCGCGTGGCGGTCACATGGGCGGCACGCGACCAATCAGAAGCCGGGACGTCATACCACAGGTCCTAAAGGCGCGCATTTTGAAGAAAGAAGCCGTGCCGGACGCCGGTTCCTCGCGCAGATGTCCAGGGGCCGCCGGAGAGGTGAATATAACAATATTTTTTATTTTAATTCTTTATTTTACACTTCCGATACCGATACCCGATATCACAAAAATATCGGATCTCGGTATCGGAATTCCGATACCGCAAGTATCGGCCGATACCCGATACTTGCGGTATCGGAATGCTCAACACTAGTGATGAGCGAACGTGCTTGCCACTACTCGGTACTCACACAAGTATCACTGTGCTCGGTGTGCCAGCACCATGCATTTCCGGGATTATTCACGGGAGCTCGGGTCTCTGCCCTGCAGTCTGGCGCTCTTTAGAGCGCCAATGACGATGCAGGGATTGGCTGCCATGCACTTTAATGCCGCAGCCATCTTTGTTGTGGTATTACAGTGATTGTCTGGCCGCACAGCGTCATCAGGTGTATAAGAGATCTGACGCCGCCCTGCTCGCCGCATTCTGCTCTGGACTTCGGAAGAGTAAAGAGAGCTGCTGCCGAGATAGGGTCAGAATCGTACTTTTAATAGTTAGTGTGAGTCTGCTAGTGTGCAGTCAACAAATCCTGAGAAACCAACAGTCCATTTTAGAGCTAATTCGGGGGTACTGAGATTGCAGCACTTGGTAGGCAGGGGAGTCTATGTGCACATATCCACATCAGTGTAAGGCCTGCAGGCATTGTATGTGAGTACATAGATATCACTGCGTACCTCCAAATGCTCCATTCCTGTCTGCTGCTGCTTATTTTCTATATACCTAGCTGCATTTATCTGTGGCAGGTTTATTTTCTGCTGATAGCTGCTCATTTTACTCTAAAGGAATCCATAGCCCCCTTTTTCTACATTTGTTTGCTTGGTCACGCTGCAGACTACAGCCAGGTCATTGCAATAGAAGACCGTGTAAATCTTAGAATGTTTTTCTTGTCCCAGGCATCAGATGTGAGTGCGCCAAAAAATCTGTCCCAGGCTCCTCTGTGGCTGGAGGAGAATGGGAGACTGCGGGAACTCGACACCTAAACTTACCCTCTACTAGGGCCCCCCTCCATGGGCCTCGCTACGCTTGAAGGCAGCAATGAGCTGAGGAGCCCGAATGTGCTCAATAGGCTCCCAGGACCTGTCCTCTGGGCCATGACCCTTCCAATCCACCAGATATAATTTTTTGCCACGTACCACCTTACACCCAATGATAGCGTTCACCTCATAATCATCTGTGGATGAACCTGATGTCCCGGCAGATGACTCGGAAAACCGAGACATGTGAACAGGTTTTAGGAGGGACACATGAAAGGTGTCAGTGATACCTAGGCATGGAGGTAGAGCCAACCAGTAGACCACAGGATTAACTTGTTCCATGACCTTGATTTGGCCTATGTAGCGAGGCGAAGAAAGGTTGTGAGGAGCAAAGGTCGGAGCGGGGTGCCGGTGTGCATCGGCAGAAACCCTCATTCTCTCCTTGGAGGCCCGGATGACATCCTATGTGTGGTCCCAAAAGTCACGTGCCTCCATAGCCCAGTCTGCCACCCTAGAATGAGTGGATGACACGGGCAAGGGCACAGGGACACACAGATTCTGGCTGTGGTTAAGGAGGAATGGGGTCTGCCCGGTGGCGTCGGCTACGGCGTTGTTGAATGCAAATTGTGCCCAAGATAGCAAGGATGTCCAGTCATTCTGCCTGACGAAGACAAAATGTCACAGGTATGTGACCAGAGTTTGGTTGGCCCTCTCTACCAACCCATTCGTCTCAGGATGATATGCTGAAGAGAGATTCAGCTCAATGCTGAGTAAACGACAGAGCTCTCTCCATAACCGGGATGCAAACTGGGGACCCCGGTCACTGACAATTTTGTCAGGCATACCGTATAGGCAAAAAACATGCTTAATGAACAACGCTGCCAAGGCCCATGCAGAAGGTAACTGTGGAAGAGGAACCAAGTGCACCATTTTGGAAAAATGGTCTGTGACTACCGAGATAACGATGCAGCCATGAGACTTGGGTAAGCCCACCACAAAGTCCATCCCAACCATTTCCCAGGGCCTGTCCACCATCGGCAGGGGGTAAAGTAGCCCAGCAGGCCGTTGCCGAGAAGACCGATTCTTTGCACCTGAGACACACGCCCGAATATAGTCTCCGACGTCACGGACCATTTGCGGCCATCAGTACGTTTTCACCAGGCGCTCAAATGTCCTCTTGGTTCCAAAATGTCCACCCACCCTGGACGAGTGAACCCGCGAGAGAACCTCCGGTTGCAAATTAGGTGGAACAAAAGTCCTGCCCGGAGGCACAGATTCCTCCTCCACTGATGACACTATGGAGCAGGAGAGAGCATCGGCACAGATGCTCTTCTCCCCAGATAGATAATGGGGGGTGAAGTGGAAGTGGGAGAAGAACAAGGACCATCTAGCCTGGTGAGAGTTTAGCCACTGGGCTGTCTGTAAATAAACCAAATTTTTGTGGTCGGTGTACACTTGGAAGGGAAAACGAGCCCCCCTCCAAAAGGTGACTCCACTCTGAGAAGGCCAACTTCATAGCTAGCAACTCCCTGTCCCCGATGGAATAATTCCTCTCCGCTGGTTTGAAGGTTTTAGAGAAAAAGAAACAAGGATGCTTCTGACCTTGAGCATCCTTTTGGAATAGGACTGCTCTAGCACCGATGGATGAGGCATCCACCTCCATTATAAAAGGTTTATCTACATCAGGGCGATGTAGAATGGGAGCGCTAGCAAAATGGGACTTGATAGAGAGGAAGGCCTTGGAGACCTCCTCCGACCACAATTTGGGATTTGCTCCCTTCTTAGTGAGGGCTACCAAGGGAGCTACCAAAGTTGAGAAATGCGGAATGAACTGGCGATAATAGTTAATGAACCCCATAAAGCGCTGCACCGCTTTGAGAGAATGGGGATCCTGCCAGTCCATCACAGCCTGTAGCTTGGCAGCATCCATAGTAAATCCCTGGGCAGAGATGATATAGCCCAGGAAAGGCAAGGACTCCTGCTCAAACACACACTTCTCCAATTTGGCATAGAGGGAGTTTGCCCGTAGGAGATAGAAGACTTTGCAAACATCTTTCCAGGGGAGTGTCTATATCTGGAGAGTAGATGAGATTATTATCCAGATAGACTACAACCGAGGTGGTTAGTATATTCCGGAAGATGTCGTTCACAAGTCTTTGACAACGGCAGGAGCATTACAGAGCCTGAAGGGCATCACCAGGTATTCATAGTGCCCGTCCCGGGTGTTAAATGCCATCTTCCATTCATGCCCATCAAGGATGCAAATCAGGTTATAAGCACCCCCCAGATCAAGCTTAGTAAATACCCTCGTTCCCCGCAACCTATCGAAGAACTCAAATATTAGAGGCAGAGGGTATTTGTTCTTAATGGTGATGGCGTTAAGACCCCTGTAATCTATGCATGAGCATAGTTCTCCATTCTTCTTCTGCATGAAGATGAACCCTGCCCCTGCAGGTGACACTGACTTCCTAATGAATTCTCTTGCTAGATGCTCCTGGAAGTATTGGGTCATTGCCTCCATCTCCAGGAGAGATAGGGGATAGAATCGACCCCTTGGAGGAACTGCACCAGGCAAGAGGTCAATAGGACAGTCATTGGGGCGGTGGGGAGGAAGGGTTTCCGCAGCCCTCTTGGAGAACACGACCGCATAGGGCCAATAGTGCTTGGGCAAAGAGGAAAGATCTGCAGGTACTTCAGTAGTAGCAACCTGAACACATTCCCTCAGATATCTACCCTCACAAGATTCACTCCATCCCAGAATTCTCCCAGAGGACCACTCTATATGAGAAGAGTGGTAGCGTAGCCATGGTTTCCCTAACAGGACCTCATCAATTCCCTCGGGAATGACTAGCAGGGAGATAATCTCCTGATAAGATGGAGAAATGGATAAAGTAAATGGGATGGTCTGGTGTGTTGTTATCTGTGAGGGCAGTGTCGACGCATTTACCACTTGTACGGTCACAGGTTTGGCGAGCATCCCCAGGGGTATTTCATGCCATTGGGCAAAGGCAGGTGGCATAAAATTGCCCTCCGCACTGGAATCCATGCAAAGGTCTACCATAAGAGTGGATGGGCCTGTGGTAATTGTCCCCTTGAAGGACAGTTTGGAGGAAAACATCGCTGTGTCTAGTGTACCTCCTGCTACAACCACTAGACGCTTATGTTTTCCCGACCGCTGGGAACATCTGGAGGCAAGATGTCCTGACTGCCGGCAGACAGGACAGACCTTGAGTGCATGAGCGGTCCAGGATTTATATCCCGCTCATGACACTTCCATGGCCTATTGTGGCTCGGATGCCTGGACCGGAGGTTCCAGAGGTTTGGCGAAGGTGGGAGCCAGCCGAAACCTCTGCCTACACTGGGCTTGCTCCAACCTTCACTCCTTAAAATGAAGGTCGATGCGAGTGGAGACCGCTATTAGCCTCTCAAGTGTGGCGGGAATCTCCCTGGTGGCTAAAGTGTCCTTCACATGGTCAGCCAGCCCCCTCTAAAATACAGGGATGAGGGCTTTATCCGGCCACTTCGGCTCTGTTGCTAAAGTCCAGAAGTGGACAGCAAAATGACTGGCCCTGGATGAGCCCTGTGTCAATGCCAGCAGTTGGAGCGTGGTATCATGGGTGACTCGAGGTCCTAAAAAGACCTGTTTCAGAGTGCTCAGGAACCGCAGAGCACTCTGCAGCACATGATAGTTGCACTCCCACAGCGCTGTAGCCCACTCTAATGCCCTGTCCGACAAGAGAGATATAATAAATGTCACTTTAGCCCGCTCTGAGGGTAAACGTGCAGCGAGGAGCTCAAGGTGAATCGCACACTAGCTCACGAATCCCCTACATGACTTGCTATTGCCAGAGTATTTATCTGGCAGTGGGAGGTGGGATAAGGTTGTAACAGGGGAGGCAGTGGACATACGTGCTGCAGCCACACTAGCAGCCCAAACCGCTACTGCAGTAACATCCACAGCTGAGGTTGTGCGCTCGAGAGCCGCCAACCTCCCTCCAGCTGCTGGATATACCGCTGCAGTTGCTGTTCATCCTCCAGACCCTGGCACTAGTATAATGTTAGGGCTAGCTGAACGCACCAAATAATATAAAGGGAGATAAGAGGTGCATTCGCAGCCCAGGGTCCACCGTTCAGCGATGGAACCTGCTGCTGATCAATGGCGGATGAACGTTTGCTCACACGTGGGTTTAGACCTCAACCAGTGTGAATTGAAGTGAACTCTGTTGCTTCAAAGTGTCGCCAAATATACGCTGCTCCCCGTTAGCAGTCACAGGGTGCAGCTGAAAGACGCTAGTGGGATCCCTATGAATCACCCCCACTAAACTGGTGATTGGACTTGCTCTGACCCTCGGTGGCTTTTGAGCCCGCGCCTGAGGACACCCTGAGTCAGATGCTGAGTCCAAGCGGGAATTCCCACCCTACACCGACCAATTGTCAGGACAGGACTAACAAAAACATTTACCGCACTGAGTGCGTACAGCGCCGCTCTGGCGGACGCCACTAACCACCCTAACTAGGGTCAGGAAAGTTCACTGATCACGCATGGCACTGAACTGGTGGTCGCTGCTAATAAACGCTGTAGCTTGTGCCTAGTGCTGGATGGCACAGTCTGGATCTAGGTAGCTCAATCACCCAAGAACTTTCAACAACGCTAGGGATAGGAATGGAATGATTAAGGAGCTATCACCAGATTCAGTCATACATCCACACACACACAATTTCAGTTTTATACTAGCCGAGCTGCCATGCAAACCTTTTATCGCTGTAGCCTTCCGGGACCTTCCTAGTGATCCAATCAGAGACGCTACAGGACCTGATCATATGACCCCTGACCTCCAATGAGAGGTCATACTATGGGCATGCTCAGTAGAAGAAAAGCAGGACTTAGTCCCTGGAACGCCGCTGTAATGCTGGTTTCAAAGGCTGAGCCTGGAAAGGCAGTTGCAACCAAATGCGCAGTATCTGCTTGAGCCAGATGCTGGGATCGATGTTTCTGCTGAGCAGGCTCCACTGTGGCTGGAGAATGGGAGACCGCAGCAGACATGGTTTGAGATTCACTCTGTGCTGTGGTGGGAATTTGACACCTAACACAAGGGGTGCTGGCACAAGAAGTGCAATGTTTGGGAAGATACAGATCATACAAACGTCCTCCGGGATTCCTCTGTGCCTTTTAATTATTGGGTATCCAAGCTGGACACGTGGCATGAACTGGCTCTCTAAGCCTTGTAGGTCCTGGCATGCTCTGCTGCTAGCGTTCTGTCAGAGCGGGTTTTTAGTGCCGCTGGTGGAATCATAACAGATAAGCGCCTCTGCCTGTCAACTGAAAATGCTGACAGGCAGACTCTTATAAAAATGGATAAGGGCTGGATTGGACAACGAAACATAACCTGAAATACATTCTCTTTTTTTGTGGAGGTGTCTTGCCATGCACCTCTTTCCAACCACAGATGGGTATCTGCTTCCTGATTTGGTCTGTTTGGTGTTATCCTCCACCTTATCCTCATCCTCATCCTCATCATCCACAACCATTACAACACCCGGGTAAACATATTCCATGATGCAAAAGTCACTCAATTTTGGGGAAAGGGTGTTTTTATGATGCTCGTTACTAATTCGAAACCTAAACAAATGTTTCTCCCCCAGGGTGAACTGTCATCAAAATGACATGTACGTATATTCTTCCCATTTTTTTCTTATATTTTCCAGCTTTACTATCTCTGGACCATCCTCTTATGACCTAGCGTATACCTCTACAATAGAAAAATATTGAAATACTGTTATGTTAAATTTTTATTTATAACCCTGTCTCTGAGCTGTTGCTAGGGACAAACATATCTCGTTGGACACATTGTGGCTTCGTATCTATGAACCTGTGTTTGCCCCTTCTTTTTGTTACTTACTTTCATAGATGGATTCACATCCTTTAATTTTTTGATTGATTTCAGTATGATTTATCTTTGTCTTCTCATTCTCCACCACTAGATCACTAGGGTTTATGTGTTCTGTGCTGCTACAGGCATTCCAATTTTTGTCAAGGGTGTTTATGATGCCCATAGTATAATTTTTAAAATATTTACACCCCCTTGGGGAAATGTTTGTCAGCCCCTGCACTGCATGTATGGGCATTACAAGTCTAGGAGACACACTCCTTTACATTGCGCCTAGTTTGTAATAAGGCATTCATCAATGTCTCCTCATTCTCTGCCACTAGATCACTATGGTTAACGTTTTCTGTGCTGCTACAAGCAGTCCAATTTTTGGCAATGGTGTCTATGATGCTCATAGTATATTTTAAAAAATGTACCCCCCCCTTCTTGGGGAAATGATTGACAGCCCATGCACTGTGTATTTGATATTACCTGTGTTTATTTGTGAAGAAGACAGAAATTTGGCAAAAATGTAGAAAATTTTGCAATTTTCCAACTTTGAATGTTTATCCCCTTAAATCAAAGAGATATGTCACACAAAATACTTAATAAGTAACATTTCCCACATGTCTACTTTTCATCAGCACAATTTTGGAAGCAAAATTTTTTTTTGTTAGGGAGTTATAAGGGTTAAAAGTTGACCAGCAATTCCTCATTTTTACAACACCAAACCGCATTCAAGAAGTTTATTAACCCTTCAGGTGTTTTACAGGAATTTTGGAATGTTTAAAAAAAAAATGAACATTTAACTTTTTTTCACAAAAAATTTACATCAGCTAAAGGTAACAGGAGAAAATGGACCCCAAAAGTTGTTGTACAATTTGTCCTGAGTATGCCGATATGGGGGTAAACCACTGTTTGGGCGCATGGCAGAGCTTGAAAGGGAAGGAGCGCCATTTGACTTTTCAATGCAAAATTGACAGGAATTGAGATGGGATGCCATGTTGCGTATGGAGAGCTCCTGATGTGCCTAAACATTGAAACCCCCCACAAGTGACATTATTTTGGAAAGTAAACCCTCTAAGGAACTTATCTAGATGTGTGGTGAGCACTTTGACCCACTAAGTGCTTCACAGAAGTTTATAATGCAGAGCCATAAAAATAAAAAATTATATTTTTTCACAAAAATTATCTTTTCGCCCTCAATTTTTTATTTTCCCAAGGGTACAAGAAGAAATTGAACCCTAAAAGTTTTTTTTTTTAACCCAGAGCCGTGAAAATAAAAATTATTTTTTTTCCCCACAAAAATTATTTTTAGCCCCCAGTTTTGTATTTTCCCAAGGGTAACAGGAGAAATTGGACCCCAAAAGTTGTTGTCCAATTTATCCTGAGTACGCTGATACCCCATATGTGGGGGGAACCACCGTTTGGGCGCATGGCAGAGCTCGGAAAGTAAGGAACGCCGATTGGAATGCAGACTTAGATGAAATGGTCTTCCTGAGTCATATTGCGTTCGCTGAACCCCTAATGTACTTAAACAGTAGAAACCCGCCACAAGTGACCCCATATTGGAAACTAGACCCCCCCAAGGATCTCATCTAGATGTGTTGTGGGAAATTTGAACCCCCAAGTGTTTCACTACAGTTTATAACGCAGAGCCATGAAAATAAAAAAATCATTTTTTTCCACAAAATTTTTTTTTTAACCCCAGCTTTGTATTTTCCAAATGGTAACAGGAGAAATTGGACCCCAAAAGTTGTTGAACAATTTGTCCTGAGTATGCTGATACCCCACATGTTGGGGTAAACCCCTGTTTGGGCACACGGGAGAGCTCAGAAGGGAAGGAGCACTGTTTTACTTTTTCAAAGCAGAATTGGCTGGAATTGAGATCAGACCCCATGTCGCGTTCGGAGAGCCCTGATGTGCCTAAACAGTAGAAACCCCCAATTCTATCTGAAAACCTAACTCAAACACACCCCTAACCCCAACCACACCCCTAACCCCAACCACACCCCTAAAACTAACACACCCCTAACCCTAATCCCAACCCTAACCACACCCCTAACCCCAACACACCCATAACCCTAATTCCAACCATAACCCTAACCACACCCCTAATCCTGACAAACCCCTAACCCTAATCCCAACTGTAAATGTAAACCAAACCCTATCTTTAGAACCCAACCCTAACCCTAACTTTAGCCCCAACCCTAACTGTAGCCCTAACCTTAACTTTAGCCCCAACCCTAACCCTAACTTTAGTCCCAGCCCTAACCCTAACTTTAGCCCCAACCCTAACTGTAGCCCTAACCCTAGCCCCAACCCTAACCCTAGCTCTATCCCTAGCCCCAACGCTAACCCTAGCCCTTAACCTAGCCCTAACCCTAACCCTAACCCTAGCCCTAACCCTTGTCCTAACCCTAACTCTAGCCCTAACCCTAATGGGAAAATGGAAATAAATATATATTTTTTATTATTTTTCACTAAGGGGGTGATGAAGGAGGATTGGATTTACTATTTATAGTGGGTATTTTAGCTGATTTTTATGATTGCAGCTGTCACACACTAAAAGACGCTGTTTATTGCAAAAAATAGTTTTTGCGTCTCCACATTTTGAGAGCTATAATTTTTCCATATTTTTGACCACAAAGTCATGTGAGGTCTTGTTTTTTGCAGGACAAGTTGACATTTTTATTTGTATCATTTTCGGGCACACAACATTTTTTGATCGCTTTTTATTCCGATTTTTGTGAGGCAGAATGACCAAAAACCAGCTATTAATGAAATTCTTTTGGGGGGAAGGTTTATTCCACATTTGGTAAAATTGATAAAGCAGTTTTATTCTTCGGGTCAGTATGATTACAGCAATACCTCATTTATATTATTTTTTTATGTTTTGCCGTTTTAATAAAATAAAAACTATTTTAAAGAAAAAATAATTATTTTTGCATTGCTTTATTCTGAGGACTGTAACTTTTTTATTTTTTTGCTGATGATGCTGTATGGCAGCTCGTTTTTTGCGGGACAAGATGATGTTTTCAGCGGTATCATGGTTATTTATATCCATCTTTTTTATTGCGTGTTATTCCACTTTTTGTTCGGCGGTATGATAATAAAGCGTTTTTTGCCTCGTTTTTTATTACGGCGTTCACTGCAGGGGTTAACTAGTGGGATAGTTTTATAGGTGGGGTCGTTATGGACGTGGCGATACTAAATATGTGTACTTTTATTTTTTTATTATTATTTAGATAAAGAAATGTATTTATGGGAACAATATATTTTTTTTATTTAGTAATTAAATAAGTAGTTATTTAGTAATCTAAATATTTTTTTTGTACTTTATAACGTTGTCCCAGGGACACTCTAGGGTCAGATCGCTGATCCTGACACTTTGCAGATCACTTTGTCAGATCAGCGATCTGACAAGCATGGCTGCAGTCTTACCAGCGCTTGCTCTGAGCAGGCACTTGTAAATAACCTCCCTGCAGGACCCGGAAGTAGCCCCACGGCCATTTTGGATCCAGGGTCTGCAGGGAGGAGACGCTCGGTACACCTGAGCACATCGCCTTGTACCGAGGGTCTCAGGGAAGCATGCAGGGAGCCCCCTCCCTGTGCGATGCTTCCCTATGCCCCCGGAATGCTGCGATCATGTTTGATCGCAGTGTTTCGAGGGTTATTGTGGCAAGGGCGGTCCGTGACCGCTCCTGGCACATAGCTGACGTTCCCCCCGTGAGCGCAGCCGATTGCATATGACGTACTATCCCGTCACTGGGAATTAAGTCACAGGTCACCTCGAAGGGATTTTACATCATATGGGATTAAGGGGTTAACATACAATGCAATACTGAATATTGGCATGTCACCCACCATTTGTCATTGGACTCACCACTTAAGTATTTATGTTCAAACTATTTTGGTGCATTCACAATGTAAAACATGAAAAATGATTTTACAAAGGAAGGCTATTGCTACCTAACTTTTTAATATTAGTTTAATGTTGGGGGTGTGCCCTGGATGGCCATGTGAGCGGACGCTGAGGAAAGAGCTCTGGCGGCCTCAAGCATAATTATCCTGAACAGACATTGTTGGCTGGCATAAATCTAGCCTTATCTGGAAACTGAATCACCCGAGCGGAAGGAGAGCTGTGGAGACTCCCGGAGAGGCTCGCAATGACACGGAGGAAGCAGAGAGATGCGGGGGCAGGAGATGCTGGAGGGCCCCAAGATGGCGCTGAGGCTAGAGCAGAAGCTAAAATGGAGAATGCTGACTGTCAGAAGCGCATGGAAGCTGCAGCAAAACTTCAAGGTTTGCCCGGGTGGTTGGTGAGGAAGAGTCACAAGAGGCTATGGAGGAGAGATCTGAAGGAGTGGAGGAGGAGAAAACTGATGATGGAGTGAGGGGGGCACAGAAGGGGAAGAAGAAAGTAGCATGGCTGCAGCAGGAGAGGCTGAGAAGGAAGTGGAATTGAGAGGGGAGCCGACTATAAAGGACGTCTTTATCCTTTTATCCTCTTATAACCAGTCCCTGAATGATTTAACCCTTGAGATGAAGGAGGTGAAAGGGGAAATTGTACAGATAAAGGCTGCCATACTGAAAATGGATAAACGCATAGGAAAGGTGGAGGAGAGGATGAGTACTGCGGAGGATCATGTGATTCAACTACAAAAAGCAGAGAGAAAGTTTGCCCAACAGATATCGGAATTGGCAGAAAAAAATTAGGATCTAGAAAATAAATCGAGAAGAAATAACATCAGGATAGTGGGTCTGCCAGAAAAAAACAGAGGGGAGAAATCCTACTGAGTTTATTGAAAACTGGTTGAAGGAGAAGGTTGGAACCGAGATTCTGACAAGGGTCTTTGCTGTGGAAAAAGCGCACAGAATTCTGCCGCAGCCCCCTCGCCCTGGAGCCAACCCTCATACCATGCTGGCTAAGATATCAAACTACAGAGACAGAGATATTATTCTCAGGAAGGCCAGAGAAATGGAGTATCTCACTGTGGATGGACAGAGGATTGCCATCTACCCGGATTACTTTGCTGTGGTCCAGAAAGAGAGAATGCAATTTACTGACATCAAGAGGCGACTGAGAGAACTGGGGGTGCAATACTCCATGTTTTTTCCTGTGAGGTTGAGAGTGGTTGCCTTTAATAAAGCTCATTTCTTCACGACACCAGAGGACGCTACACAATAGATCGACATCAATGCCAAGAAACTACAAGAGGCGGGAGACTGACTTTCAGCGGAGGTGCAGCGCCCCAGAGATCTGGTCGTTGCAGTAACATCGCTCTGCCACTAAGGGGAGTGATGGTACGTCTGACTGCACTAAAGGAGTTCTACTGACCAGGTATCACCAGCACACATTACACTTCACACTCCGGCCACTAGGGGGAGTAAAAGGCTTTATTTATTGGGCCACTCCTCACATTGGTAAAACTAGGGGTTGGACAGGAAGTTAGGGAGAACAAAGCCTGGGAGAGCTCCAGGGAGGATCTGTCAGAACTGGGAAATCTGACAGGTACCTAGCGAAAGGACAGATTGTTATGGAACCGCGCCTGCACTACCTTGCAGCGGTATCTAAAGAAAGGACACGAAGCAAAGGATATTGTGGACAGTGAGATAAGAGATCAAGTACAAAGGAGAACCAGTAGGAGTCGTGCCGTGAGACCGAGGCAACATCCTACTGAGGCGCATCGCGGTGGCCGGAGCACCGAGGAAGTAACAGTCTCCACGCATTACTTCAAACAGCGGCAGGACAGTTAATTACAGGTTGGCTGTCTACCATACAACACCTAAGAAGGACATAGGAGGCAATCGTGGGAGAGGGGCAACACTAGGGTTCCAGAATAACTCCAGGCCTACCTGTCATAAAGGTGCGTCCTAGCCATAATATACTTGGGGGACGGAGAAGAGAAAGATCTAGAAAGAACGAGAACAGAAGTTGTGAGGACTATCCTGAATGCTCAGCAGGGCAGCCCTAGAACACACAGGCGCTAGTGGGTAGAAATTGATTTCCACCGGCAAAGGGAACTCTGGATGTGCCTTCGGACCGGCCGGTCTCAGACAGCCCTGTTGACCGTGCCCTGGATTGAAGATCCTGAAACCTTCAGTAAAAGGTAAAGAAACTGCAACCTTGTGTCCTCATTATTGACTGCGCCTTACACCATCACCATCTACCTTACTGGGAAGCCCTGGGGACATACTTCACCTGTGGGAAGTTATACCATCCAGTTGCCATTCCATCACCCCAGCGGACCCCACAGCAGCGTCGGTCACCCTGACCGAACACCACAGGTGGCGTCACGAACCCTTGACAGACTATACCCCCTTTACTGGACGCCCCTTAGCAGGGTCACGGATCGGGTCTAGCCACCGTGACAGCCTCAGCACCGAACCAGAGAGGCCCGGTACCAAGAACTTGTGGCCCTGTGTCTGGGGGCGCTCCAGAGGCATGAGCCATTATTGTTACTAAGATGTTTGGAATAAGAGAACTGGGTTTCTATTTGCACCCATTTAATATCTGTGTCTCTTTCACTTTTTGAGGAGTGGAATATGACTGGGCTTAACTATCACGCCAGTTTAAGTTGTGCTGGAAAATGAGGGGTGGGGTGGGGATTGTTAATAGGGTGTACTGCAAACGTTGTTTGTTTTGTTTTTTTTTACTCTCTTTACTTCACTGTTTGTTCTGTACTGTTAATAATTAATGTAAAGAGATGTGGTTCTGAGGGTTGCGGGAGCCAGTTAGAGGAGGTTACATAGGTGAGAGTGCTTCAAACAGGCCAAGGAGCCCCACTCTCGATGAGAGGAAAAGGCGTTATCTTGGGGGGAGGTTGGGGGGGTGGGAGTTTAAAGGGTGGGGGAGAGGGGTTAGACAGCTCAGGTTAAGGAGTAGGATTTTCTTGATGAATGTTCTGTATCATTCACCTCCACTCCATTCATTCTGTATCTCCACCCTCCTGTCAAGATCACACCTCCCCACCTGCACGCTTGACCCGCTCCCATCCCACCTCATCCCTAACCTTTCCATGGTCTTCATCCCAACCCTAACACACCTCTTCAACCTCTCACTCACAACAGGTGTCTTCCCCTCATCCTTCAAGCATGCCAAGATCACACCCATCCTCAAAAAGCACTACCTCGACCCATCCTCTGTGTCTAGCTATCGCCCGATATCTCTTCTCAATTATGCCTCCAAATTGCTGCAGCAACACGTCCATCTTGAACTGTCCTCCCACCTCTCCTCCTGCTCCCTCTTTGATCGGTTACAATCAGGCTTCTGTCCCCATCACTCAACTGAAACTGCCATAACTAAAGTCACCAATGACCTACTAACTGCCAGGAGCAAGCGACACTACTCTGTCCTCCTTCTCCTGGACCTGTCTTCTGCCTTTGACACTGTGGACCACTCCCTTTTGCTACAAATTCTCTCATCTCTTGGCATCACAGACTTGGCCCTTTCCTGGATCTCGTCATATCTGACAGACCGAACATTCAGTGTCTCCCTCCCCCACACCACCTCCTCACTTCGCCCCTTGTCAGCCGGTGTTCCTCAAGGCTCTGTTCTAGGACCCCTACTCTTCTCCATCTACACTTTCGGCTTGGGACAGCTCATAGAATCCCACGGTATGCAGTACCATCTCTACGCTGATGACACGCAGATCTACCTATCCGGACCTGACCTCACCTCCTTACTTACCAAAATCCCGCACTGTCTGTCTGCTATTTCAGCCTTCTTTTCTGCTCGCTTTCTACAACTGAACATCGACAAAACAGAATTCATCATCTTTCCCCCATCTCACTCTACCCTTCCACCAGACCTATCCATCAATGTCAATGGCTGCTCACTTTCCCCAGTCCCACACGCCCGGTGCCTCGGGGTGATCCTCGACTCTGCCCTCTCTTTCAAGCCACATATCCAAGCCCTTGCCTCCTCCTGCCATCTCAAACTCAAAAATATTTCCCGGATCCATGCTTTCCTTGACCGCGACACCGCAAAAACGCTAGTGCATGCCCTTATCATCTCCCGCCTCGACTACTGCAACCTCCTACTCTCTGGACTCCCCTCTAGCACCGCTCCAATCCATCCTACACTCTGCTGCCCGACTAATCTACCTGTCTCCCCGCTATTCCCCAGCCTCTCCCCTATGTCAAGCCCTTCACTGGCTTCCTATCGCCTAGAGACTCCAGTTTAAAACCCTCACAATGACATACAAAGCCATCCACAACCTCTCTCCTCCATACATCTGTGACATGGTCTCCCGGTACCTACCTACACGCAACCTCCGATCCTCTCAAGACCTCCTTCTCTACTCCCCTCTCATCTCTTCTTCCCACAACCGCATCCAAGACTTCTCCCGTGCTTGCCCCATACTCTGGAACTCTCTACCCCAACACATAAGACTCTCGCCTACCATAGAAACCTTCAAAAAGAACCTGAAGACCCACCTCTTCCGACAAGCCTACAGCCTGCAGTGATCCTGAAGTTACTGAACCGCCGCTCAACCTGCCCTACCCTCTCCTAGTGTTTCATCACCCATCCCCTGCAGACTGTGAGCCCTCGCGGGCAGGGTCCTCCCTCCTTATGTACCCGTGTGCCTGTTATCTGCTCATGTTTAATGTATTTGTCTATATTTGCCTCGTATTCACATGTAAAGCGCCATGGAATAAATGGCGCTATAAAAATGTATAATAATAAATAATAATAATCATGATGGGGACCGTATTAAAATATTGAGTTGGAATGTTAGAGGCCTAGCTGACAAAGCAAGATGAGCGGCGGTGCCACAATGCGCATGAGATCAGAGGGCCTCACTGATATGTCTGCTGGAGACACACTTGGTTCATGAGAGGGTGGACATCTTACACAGGCGGTGGTTGCAAAAAATTTATCACTCCACCTTCTCTACATACTCGAGGGGGGGTCGGTGTTGGTCCCAACAGGGGTGCGCTATGAAGAAATGAAGGTGTATGCTGATGTGGATGGACAGTATGTGGTAGTGAAATGCAGAATGCTTGGTATATTGATGTGTGTGGTGGCTATTTACATTCCTCCCCCTTATTCGAGTAAAAAACTTAGAGAAGTGTTAGAATTGATTGGACGGGGAGATCCGATGCCGCTTTTAATTATTGGAGACCTCAACAATATACTGTATGTGATGATTTCTGGGATAAAAACAAAAATACCCAAAACAAGTTGGAAAGCCATATTACGCCGTTCGGAACACATATTCAAGAGATCGGTATGACTGATTTGTGGAGAGTGCGGCACGTGGGGGAGAGGGGATACTCTTGCTATTCATCGGCTCATGATACTTTATCCAGAATAGATATGGCACTTGGAAACAATATGTTTGATTCTATGGTGTGAGAAGTGAGATACTTGCCATGTGCGATCTCTGATCATAATCCAATAGAAGTGAAGTTATGGCCAATGGGGACACAAGCACGGCATAGGGGAGAGTGGAAATTTCACCCTAACTGGCTGAATAGTGTGAGTTTGGAGGGCATACAGCGGGAGTTGGAGGAGTTTTTTGAGATTAACGAGGGCAGCTCGGACATACCCACTATAAGGGAGACAATGAAGGCATATTTGAGAGGTTTGCTGTTCAGGGACATCAGTAGATGTAAGCAGCGATCAAAACAGGTGGAGAATGCCGCAAGGGAAAGTCTGAGAATTGCTGAAGATGAGATGGCCACACTGGGTACCCCTAAGGCTGGGAAACGGTTAAGAGAAGCCCATAATAATATGGATAAACTTCTTCTGGAGAGGGCAGGGAGGAAGAGAGAGTTCCAACGACTAGCCTTTTAGGGGTGTGGACCCATCGGGGACTGACAACGTGGCATTTCTAGAAGGTATTGTCCTACCTAGACTGAGTGAGAAGGATAGGGAAAGTTTGGAGGGACCTATCATGGATGAAGAACTAAGTCGAGCTTTAACCCCTTCCCGACCTTTGACGCATACGCTGCGTCATGAAAGTCGGTGCCATTCCGACCCATGATGCAGCATATGCGTCATGGAAAGATCGCGTCCCTGCAGGCCGGGTGAAAGGGTTAACTCCCATTTCACCCGATCTGCAGGGACAGGGGGAGTGGTAGTTTAGCCCAGGGGGGGTGGCTTCACCCCCTCGTGGCTACGATCGCTCTGATTGGCTGTTGAAAGTGAAACTGCCAATCAGAGCGATTTGTAATATTTCACCTAAAAAAATGGTGAAATATTACAATCCAGCCATGGCCGATGCTGCAATATCATCGGCCATGGCTGGACACACTAATGTGCACCCACCCCACCCCTCCGATCGCCCCCCCAGCCCCCCGATCTGTGGTCCGCTCCCCTCGGTCCTGTGCTCTGCTCCCCCGTCCTCCTGCCCGCTCCCCCCGTGCTCCAATCACACCCCCCGTGCTCCAAACAAACCCCCCCGCACTCCGATCCCACCCCCCGCACAGCGATCCCCCCCTGCACAGCGATCCCCCCCCCATGCTCCGATCCACCCGCCCGCACAGCGATCCCCCACTCCGTGCTCCAATCCACCCCTCCGTGTTCCGATCCACCCCCCTGTGCTCCGACGCCCCCCCGTGCCCTGATCTCCCCCCCCTTATACTTACCTGGCCTCCCGGGGACCATCCGTCTTCTTTCCTGGGCGCCGCCATCTTCCAAAATGGCGGGCGCATGTGCAGTGCGCCCGCCGAATCTGCCGGCCGGCAGATTCGTTCCAGAGTGAATTTTGATCACTGAGATAGGTTATATCTCAGTGATCAAAATAAAAAAAAAAAGTAAATGACCCCCCCCCTTTGTCACCCCCATAGGTAGGGACAATAAAAAAAATAATTTTTTTTTTTCCACTAAGGTTGGGGTAAGAACTAGGGTTAGGGTTAGGGTTAGGGGTAGGGTTAGGGGTAGGGTTAGGGTTAGGGGTAGGGTTAGGGGTAGGGTTAGGGGTAGGGTTAGGGTTAGGGATAGGGTTAGGGGTAGGGTTAGGGGTAGGGTTAGGGTTAGGGGTAGGGTTAGGGGTAGGGTTAGGGGTAGGGTTAGCGTTAGGGTTAGGGTTAGGGGTTGGGTTAGGAATGTGCACACATATTCTGGTCCTCTGCGGATTTTTCCGCTGCGGATTTGATAAATCCGCAGTGCAAAACCGCTGCGGATTTATGGCGGATTTACCATGTTTTTTCTGCGCATTTCAATGCGGTTTTACAACAGCGATTTTCTATTTGAGCAGTTGTAAAACCGCTGCGGAATCCGCAGAAAGAAGTGACATGCTGCGGAATGTAAACCGCTGCGTTTCCGTGCAGTTTTTCTGCAGCATGTGTACAGCGATTTTTGTTTTCCATAGGTTTGCATTGAACTGTAAACTCATGGGAAACTGCTGCGGATCCGCAGCGTTTTCCGCAGCGTGTGCACATACCTTTAGAATTAGGCTATGTGCACACGGTGCGGATTTGGCTGCGGATCCGCAGCAGTGTTCCATCAGGTTTACAGTACCATGTAAACATATGGAAAGCCAAATCCGCTGTGCCCATGGTGCGGAAAATACCGCGCAGGAACGCTGCGTTGTATTTTCCGCAGCATGTCAATTCTTTGTGCGGATTCCGCAGCGTTTTACACCTGTTCCTCAATAGGAATCCGCAGGTGAAATCCGGACAAAAAACACTGGCAATCCGCGGTAAATCCGCAGGTAAAACGCAGTGCCTTTTACCCGCGGATTTTTCAAAAATGGTGCTGAAAAATCTCATACGAATCCGCAACGTTGGCACATAGCCTTAGGGCTAGGGTTGGGTTGGAATTAGGGTTGTGGTTAGGGTTAGGGGTGTGTTGGGGTTACGGGTGTGTTGGGGTTAGGGTTGTGATTAGGGTTACGGCTACAGTTGGGATAAGGGTTAGGGGTGTGTTGGAGTTAGAATTGAGGGGTTTCCACTGTTTAGGCACATCAGGGGGTCTCTAAACGCAACATGGCGCCACCATTGATTCCAGCCAATCTTGTATTCAAAAAGTCAAATGGTGCTCCCTCACTTCCGACCCCCGACGTGCACCCAAACAGTGGTTTACCCCCACATATGGGGTACCAGCATACTCAGGACAAACTGCGCAACAATTACTGGGGTCCAATTTCTCCTGTTACCCTTGTGAAAATAAAGAAATGCTTGCTAAAACATCATTTTTGAGGAAAGAAAAATGATTTTTTATTTTCACGGCTCTGCGTTGTAAACGTCTGTGAAGCACTTGGGGGTTCAAAGTGCTCACCACATATCTAGATAAGTTCCTTGGGGGGTCTAGTTTCTAAAATGTGGTCACTTGTGGGGGGTTTCTACTGTTTAGGCACACCAGGGGCTCTGCAAACGCAATGTGACGCCCGCAGACCATTCCATCAAAGTCTGCATTTCAAAAGTCACTACTTCCCTTCTGAGCCCCGACGTGTGCCCAAACAGTGGTTTACCCCCACACATGGGGTATCAACATACTCAGGAGAAACTGGACAACAACTTTTGGGGTCCAATTTCTCCTGTAACCCTTGGGAAAATAAAAAATTCTGGGCTAAATAATTATTTTTGAGGAAAGAAAACGTATTTATTATTTTCACGGCTCTGCATTATAAACTTCTATGAAGCACTTGGGGGTTCAAAGTGCTCACCACACATCTAGATAAGTTCCTTTCGGGGTCTAGTTTCCAAAATGGGGTCACTTATGGGGGGTTTCTACTGTTTAGGCACATCAGGGGCTCTGCAAACGCAACGTGACGCCCGCAAAGCATTCCATCAAAGTCTGCATTTCAAAACGTCACTACTTCAATTCCGAGCCCCGGCATGTGCCCAAACAGTAGTTTACCCCCACATATGGGGTATCACCATACTCAGGAGAAACTGGACAACAAATATTGGGGTCAAATTTCTCCTGTTACCCTTGGGAAAATTAAAAAATTCTGGGCTAAATAATTATTTTTGAGGAAAGAAAACGTATTTATTATTTTCACGGCTCTGCATTATAAACTTCTGTGAAGCACTTGGGGGTTCAAAGTGCTCACCACACATCTAGATAAGTTCCTTTCGGGGTCTAGTTTCCAAAATGGGGTCACTTGTGGGGGGTTTCTACTGTTAAGCCACATCAGGGGCTCTGCAAACGCAACGTGACCCCCACAGAGCATTCCATCAAAGTCTGCATTTCAAAACGTCACTACTTCACTTCCGAGCCTCGGCATGTGTCCAAACAGTGGTTTACCCCCACATATGGGGTATCAGCGTACTCAGGAGAAACTGGACAACAACTTTTGGGGTCAAATTTCTCCTGTTACCCTTTGTAAAATAAAAAATTGCAGGCTAAAAGATCATTTTTGAGAAAATAATTTTTTTTTTTATTTTCATGGCTCTGCGTTATAAACTTCTGTGAAGCACTTGGGGGTTCAAAGTCCTCACCACACATCTAGATTAGTTCCTTTGGGGGTCTAGTTTCCAAAATGGGGTCATTTCTGGAGGATCTCCAATGTTTAGGCACACAGGGGCTCTCCAAACGTGACATGGTGTCCGCTAATGATTGGAGCTAATTTTCCATTTAAAACGCCAAATGGCGTGCCATCCCTTCCGAGCCCTGCCGTGCGCCCAAACAGTGGTTTACCCCCACATATGGGGTATCAGCGTACTCAGGACAAACTGGACAACAATATTAGGGGTCCAATTTCTCCTATTTTCTTTGGCAAAATAGGAAATTCCAGGCTAAAACATCATTTTTGAGGAAAGAAAAATTATTTTTTATTTTCATGGCTCTGCATTATAAACTTCTGTGAAGCACCTGGGGGTTTAAAGTGCTCAATATGCATCTAGATAAGTTCCTTGGGGGGTCTAGTTTCCAAAATGGGGTCACTTGTGGGGGAGCTCCAATGCATAGGCACACAGGGGCTCTCCAAACGCGACATGGTGTCCGCTAACAATTGGAGCTAATTTTCCATTCAAAAAGTCAAATGGCGCGCCTTCCCTTCCGAGCCCTGCCGTGTGCCCAAACAGTGGTTTACCCCCACATATGAGGTATCGGCGTACTCAGGAGAAATTGCCCAACAAATTTTATGATCCATTTTATCCTACTGCCCATGTGAAAATGAAAAAATTGAGGCGAAAAAATTTTTTGTGTGAAAAAAAAGTACTTTTTCATTTTTACAGATCAATTTGTGAAGCACCTGAGAGTTTAAAGTGCTCACTAGGCATCTAAATAAGTTCCTTGGGGGGTCTAGTTTCCAAAATGGGGTCACTTGTGGGGGAGCGCCAATGTTTAGGCACACAGGAGCTCTCCAAACGCGACATGGTGTCCGCTAACGATGGAAATAATTTTTCATTCAAAAAGTCAAATGGCGCTCCTTCCCTTCCGAGCCTTACCATGTGCCCAAACAGTGGTTTACCCCCACATATGAGGTATCGGCGTACTCAGGAGAAATTGTTCAACACATTTTAGGATCCATTTTATCCTGTTGCCCATGTGAAAATGAAAAAATTGAGGCTAAAATAATTTTTTTGTGAAAAAAAAGTACTTTTTCATTTTTACGGATCAATTTGTGAAGCACCTGGAGGTTCAAAGTGCTCACTATGCATCTAGATAAGTTCCTTGGGGCGTCTAGTTTCCAAAATGGGGTCACTTGTGGGGGAGCTCCAATTTTTAGGCACACGGGGGCTCTCCAAACGTGACATGGTGTCCACTAAAGAGTGCAGCCAATTTTTGATTCAAAAAGTCAAATGGCGCTCCTTCCCTTCCAAGCCCTGCCGTGCGCCCAAACATTGGTTTACCCCCACATATGAGGTATCAGCGTACTCAGGACAAATTGGACAACAACTTTCGTGGTTCAGTTTCTCCTTTTACCATTGGGAAAATAAAAAAATTGTTGCTAAAAGATAATTTTTGTGACTAAAAAGTTAAATGTTCATTTTTTCCTTCCATGTTGCTGCTGCTGCTGTGAAGCACCTGAAGGGTTAATAAACTTCTTGAATGTGGTTTTGAGTACCTTGAGGGGTGCAGTTTTTAGAATGGTGTCACTTTTGGGTATTTTCAGCCATATAGACCCCTCAAACTGACTTCAAATGTGAGGTGGTGCCTAAAAAAAATGGTTTTGTAAATTTCGTTGTAAAAATGACAAATCGCTGGTCAAATTTTAACCCTTATAACTTCCTAACAAAAAAAAATTTTGTTTCCAAAATAGTGCTGATGTAAAGTAAACATGTGGGAAATGTTATTTATTAACTATTTTGTGTCACATATCTCTCTGGTTTAACAGAATAAAAACTCAAAATGTGAAAATTGCGAAATTTTCAAAATATTCGCCAAATTTCCGTTTATATCACAAATAAACGCAGAATTTATTGACCTAAATTTACCACTAACATGAAGCCCAATATGTCACGAAAAAACAATCTCAGAACCGCTAGGATCCGTTGAAGCGTTCCTGAGTTATTACCTCATAAAGGGACACTGGTCAGAATTGCAAAAAACGGCAAGGTCTTTAAGGTCAAAATAGGCTGGGTCATGAAGGGGTTAAGAGCCATGGCAATAGGTAAGGCCCCAGGAGCAGATGGATTGCCAGCTGAAATTTATAAGGAAATGGAGGAGGTGTTGCTACCCAGATTACAAGTAGTTTTGGAGGAGGCTAGGAATGGGGGGATTCTCCCAGCCTCTATCAGGGAGGCCATAATAGTTGTAATACCGAAGGAAGATAAAGATTTACGACTGCCTGAATCATATTGCCCGATTTCTTTGCTCACAACGGATGTTAAACTTCTGGCTGGGGTGTTGGTTGCCCGATTATCAGGTGTTATTTCTGGATTGATTCATCCAGATCAATCTGGCTTTATGCCAGGCAGGTCCACGGCAGTCAATCTTAGAAGGCTTTTTTTGAATTCACAATTGGGGGCTCATAATGGTGGGCATAGAGTTATTGCTTTTTAGATGCCCACACGGCATTTGACAGTGTGGAATGGGGATACTTGTGGCAGGTATTGCAATTCTTTGGCTTCAGCCCACAATTTGTGTCCTGGGTTCAGCTATTGTACGCACAACCATCAGCTAGGGTGAGAGTGAATGGGGAGCTTTCTCACATGATAAGGCTACATAGAGGGACGAGACAGGGGTGCCGCCGTGGAGCCGCTGGCCGCCAAGATCCGACAGTCCGCTGAGGTCTCTGGGTTTAAATATGGATTGATAGAGGAAAAGATTGCGCTTTATGCGGATGATATACTGCTGTTCTTGAGTGATCCACATGATTCATTGAGTAATGCAATTCGGCTCATTGAGGGATTTGGTGCTTTGTCATGGCTTAAAATAAATTGGAATAAGTCAACTCTGTTTATGGTGGATGATGCAGAGGGTGAGTTGGGAGATTCTATGGAGGGAGGTAGACTTAAAGTAGCAGATCAATTCAAATATTTGGGGATACTAATCTCTTTGCAGATCACAAATTACTTACATATGAATCTTACACTGATGCTGGGAACTCTTCAGGCAAAGGTAGGAGCTTGGTCTAAGTTGCATTTATCTGTTGTAGGCCGAATTAATCTCATTAAGATGATTCTGATGCCTAAGACACTGTATGTTCCCCATAACTCACCTATCTGGATACCACATGTAAAATACAAATTGATTAACTCTTTATTTAAAGGCCTGGTGTGGGGGAGGCAACACCCGCGAATTAGATTGGAGACGCTTCAACGCCCTAAGGGTGCGGGATGCTTGGCTTTACCTAACCCTGAAATATATTTCTTGGCGGCCCAATGTCAGCATTTAAAGGGCTGGGAACATGAGTCGTCTACCAATATAGCACAACTTTTGATAGAAAGGGTGATGAAGAGAAGTCCGGCGGTACAGTGTCTGGAAGATGGATCCCTAGGGATTAGTGTTGAGCATTCCGATACCGCAAGTATCGGGTATCGGCCGATACTTGCGGTATCAGAATTCCGATACCGAATTCCGATACTTCCCGCGTATCGGATACCGGAATCGGAAGTTCCCAGAATTCAAACTGCACGCAGCAGCCAATGAGGAATGAATGGAAGTGTGGGCACATCCTGTTTAGCATGGTGGGCATGTAAGTACTGGCAAGGCTGTGATTGGCTGCTGAAATGATGTCACTCTGCACTATAAAAAACGCTGCCGCCATTTTGCGCTCACTCTGCTGTGATTTCAGTTAGGGACAGGACGCTGTGTTCTAACTGAGGGCCAGTTGAGATAGCTAATTGCTTTATTTTGCTTTTCCAAGGCTAATTTAGCAAACACTGTGTTCACTGTTCAGTTCACCTTGCTCTTGCCTTGCAGCGCTGTTTTAACAGCGTTCTGCAAGGTCTATGTGTGTGTGTGTGCAGCTCACTCTGTAGTCTGTGTGCAGCCATATACCAGGTTGTATTCAGCTCAGGGGGGGGGTTCACACTGCCAGTTCTATCCATTGTCCTTTTTTGCTCATAGTGCAGCCTGCTGCACATTTTTTCTAAAACTTCCTATTAGTGTTTTTCCACCCGTCTCCAGCCACATAGTGGAAAAACACTACATAGGATAACCTAGAGGGGGTTTTTTGGGCCTTGCAGCGCCGTTTACGGCTGTCTGCATGGTCTCCGTGTGAGCGCAGCTCGCCCTGTAGTCTGTGTGCAGCCACAGCCGGTTGTATTCAGCTCAGGGTTTGTCACTGCCTCATACTGTAAAATAACTTGTCCTTTTTTCAAATAGTGCAGCCTGTTGAAAAATTTTTTTAAAATTTCCTATTAGTGTCTTTCCACCCGTCTCCAGCAAAATAGTGGAAAAACACTAGATAGGATAACCTAGAGGGGGGGTTTTGGGCCTTGCAGCGCCGTTTACGGCTGTCTGCACGGTCTCCGAGTGAGCGCAGCTCGCCCTGTAGTCTGTGTGCAGCCACAGCCCGTTGTATTCAGCTCAGGGTTTGTCACTGCCTCATACCGTTAAATAACTTGTCCTTTTTTTCAACTAGTGCAGCCTGTTTAAAAATTATTTAAAAAATTCCTATTAGTGTCTTTCCACCCGTCTCCAGCTAAATAGTGGAAAAACACTAGATAGGATAACCTAGAGGAGGGTTTTTGGGCCTTGCAGCGCCGTTTACGGCTGTCTGCACGGTCTCCGTGTGAGCGCAGCTCGCCCTGTAGTCTGTGTGCAGCTACAGCCGGTTGTATTCAGCTCAGGGTTTGTCACTGCCTCATACCGTTAAATAACTTGTCCTTTTTTTTCAACTAGTGCAGCCTGTTGAAAATTTTGTAAACAATTTCCTATTAGTGTCTTTCCACCCGTCTACAGCAAAATAGTGGAAAAACACTAGATAGGATAACCTAGAGGAGGGTTTTTGGGCCTTGCAGCGCCGTTTACGGCTGTCTGCACGGTCTCCGTGTGAGCGCAGCTCGCCCTGTAGTCTGTGTGCAGCTACAGCCGGTTGTATTCAGCTCAGGGTTTGTCACTGCCTCATACCGTTAAATAACTTGTCCTTTTTTTTCAACTAGTGCAGCCTGTTGAAAATTTTGTAAACAATTTCCTATTAGTGTCTTTCCACCCGTCTACAGCAAAATAGTGGAAAAACACTAGATAGGATAACCTAGAGGAGGGTTTTTGGGCCTTGCAGCGCCGTTTACGGCTGTCTGCACGGTCTCCGTGTGAGTTAAACTCGCTCTGTAGCCCGATCTGCACAAAAAAAAAAAAGTAAAGTTCACCAAACACCACTTAACACTTGTGTAGGCCACATTTTATCAATAATAAAGTCTAGTCCACACTTTACAACATTAGTGTTTCTTACACCTGTTAGGAGGAGCATTTCAGGAATAAGCACACTAAGGCCTTAGTACTTTTCTGCTTATCTTTATCTGTCAACCAAGATGAAGAGGGCAGGGAGTAAGGGTCGTGGGCGTGGGCGTGGAGCAGGGAGAGAACGTGGTGATTCTGTGCCTGCTGCGGGCACCGGTGACTCATCATCACCCAGTTTCAGCAGGGAACAGTCCTTCATGCGCAGCTTTGTCGGAGAGCGCCGTGCACCGCTGCTGCGTGAAGATCAAATTGAAGCCGTTGTCGGATGGATGGCAGCTAACGCATCGACTTCAATTAGTGCCTCATCCTCTCAGGCACAGACCACTGGAGAGCAGCCATCTGTCTCTTCACCACCTGCCAAATTGGCCAGGCAGTCAGAGAGCCCAGGACAGGAGCCGTCTCTACTTCTGTTCTCTGAATCTCTTGGCTTGGAAACAGGGGGCCAGCCAAGCAGTATTGGAGAAATGGAAGAAGAGGCAGTGTGCAGTGATGCCCAACAGCTTTGTCTCTCTGACTCTGAAGAGGCGGGTGGGTCAGTGCCTGCGGTGACCACAGCGCAGTACGCATCTGATGATGAAACTCAGGTGCCGCTTTCTGGTGCGTACTGTGCTGCCGAGACTACCCAGGAGGAGCAGTTGGTGGCAGAGGGTAGTGGAGATGATGAGGTCCTTGACCCATCGTGGCGTGAGGAACAGGAAGGTGGTGGGAGCAGCTCAGAGGAAGAGATTCCCCTAACGGGCCAAAGAGGGAGAGGGAGGGGGAAGACTGCGGAGCCTGTAGCCTCCACTTTGGTACCCGTTAGGAGCCTGTCTCTTCCACAAGCCAAAAAGGGTGCTCCCAAGACTTGCAGTGCCTGGTCCTTTTTTGACACAGTTGCAGATGACATTTGTTTTGTCAAATGCAAGCTGTGTCATCAGAAAGTCAAAAGAGGGAAAAGTGTCAGCAACCTCAATACCACAAATATGTGGAAACATGTGCGGACCAGGCACGCGATGGAGTTACAAAAACACACTGAAGACCTAGGCCAACCAACAGCGGCAGCTACCACCTCTTCAGCTCGTGTTGCTTCTTCCTCCAGCTCACGCACAACTGGTTCGGCTTCCTCCTTGGATCACCATGGAAGAACCTCTGGCACTGTAGTCCAGAGACCTAGTGTAATTCCACCCACAGCACCACGTTCCCAGTCATCCTCACACTCCCAGCCTAGTCTACAGCCATCGGTAGTACAGGCATGGGAGAAAAGGCGGGCATTCTCAGCAAACCACCCCCGAGCACAGGCTCTGAATGCAGGCATTGCCAAACTTCTGTCGCTGGAAATGCTCTCATTCAGGCTGGTGGAGACTGACAGCTTCCGTGACTTGATGGCATTGGCAGTCCCACAGTACAAGGTGCCCAGCCGCTTTTACTACAGCAGGCAAGCCGTCCCTGCCCTGCACAAGCATGTGGAGGGACAAATAAAACACGCGCTACTGAACGCCGTCAGTAGCAAGGTCCACCTCACCACCGATGCGTGGACCAGTCAACATGGACAGGGGCACTACCATTCCGTCACTGCCCATTGGGTTAATGTTGTTGAGCCGGGTACAGACCGTGCGAGTGGCGCAGGACGTGTCCTGCCCACTCCAAGGATTGCAGGAATCCAGTCTGTACGCATTGACTCCTCCTCTTACACAAGTTCCTCAGATTCATCGCTGCAGGATCCGTCACAGTCCACCTCCACATGGACCCGTGAACGTTTACCTGTTACGACTGACATGAGCACAGCCGTGGCCAAACGTCAGCAGGCCGTCTTGAAATTAGTTTCTTTGGGGAATCGAAGCCACACAGCGCAGGAGCTCTGGAATGCCCTAAAGCAGGAGAGCGATGTGTGGTTTGTGCCAGCGAATCTCCAGCCAGGCATGGTAGTGTGTGACAATGGCCGAAATCTGGTGGCAGCTTTAGCCCTTGGCAACCTCACTCACATCCCATGTCTGGCACATGTGCTCAATTTGGTTGTGCAGAGTTTTCTGAGGGACTATCCGGATCTTGATGCACTTCTGCACAAGGCCCGCCTAGAGTGTGCTCACTTGCGGCGTTCTAGCTTGGCAAGATCCCGCATTCCTGCTCTGCAGCGTCGGTTTCGCCTTCCTGGACATCGCATCATATGTGACCTACTTACCAGGTGGAATTCCACGTTACATATGTTGGAGCGGTTGTGTGAGCAGCAGCAAGCAGTAATGGAGTACCAGCTGCATCAGGCGCAAAGAAGTCGCAGTCAGCGCCGATCAGACTTCACAACCACAGAGTGGGCCACTATGAAGGACGTCTGCCAGGTTTTGCGTTTTTTCGATTATTCCACGCGGATGGCAGGCGCTGTGTGGGTCCCCGACTTCGTGTTGGGGATTTGGTTTGGTTGTCGTCTCGTTATATTCCTATGAAAGTTTCCTCTCCTAAGTTTAAGCCTCGTTTCATTGGTCCGTATAGGATTTCTGAGGTTCTTAATCCTGTGTGTTTTCGTTTGACCCTTCCAGCTTCTTTTTCCATCCATAATGTATTCCATAGGTCATTGTTGCGGAGATACGTGGCACCTGTGGTTCCATCCGTTGATCCTCCTGCCCCGGTTTTGGTTGAGGGGGAGTTGGAGTATATAGTGGAGAAGATTTTGGATTCTCGTATTTCGAGACGGAAACTCCAGTACCTGGTTAAGTGGAAGGGTTATGGTCAGGAAGATAATTCCTGGGTCTTTGCCTCTGATGTTCATGCTGCTGATCTGGTTCGTGCCTTTCATTTGGCTCATCCTGGTCGGCCTGGGGGCTCTGGTGAGGGTTCGGTGACCCCTCCTCAAGGGGGGGTACTGTTGTGAATTCTGTGGTCAAGTTCCCTCCTGTGGTCATGAGTAGTACTGCGGCTGGTTCTGTCTATGAGCTTCCTCTGGTGGATGTGAGTGGGACTGTGGCTTCTGAGTTTCCTTCCTCAGGTAACGAGGTTAAGTCGTTAGGTGCTGCTCTATTTAACTCCACCTAGTTCTTTGTTCCTGGCCTCCAGTCAATGTTCCAGTATTGGTCTTGCTCTCTCCTGGATCGTTCTTGTGGCCTGTCTTCACTGCATAAGTTAAGTTCTGCTTGCGTTACTTTTGTTTGCTATTTTTTCTGTCCAGCTTGCTATATTGGTTTTTCTTGCTTGCTGGAAGCTCTGGGACGCAGAGGAAGCACCTCCGTACCGTTAGTCGGTGCGGAGGGTCTTTTTGCGCCCTCTGCGTGGTTGTTTGTAGGTTTTTGTGCTGACCGCAAAGCTATCTTTCCTATCCTCGGTCTATTCAGTAAGTCGGGCCTCACTTTGCTAAAACCTATTTCATCTCTGTGTTTGTATTTTCATCTTTACTCACAGTCATTATACGTGGGGGGCTGCCTTTTCCTTTGGGGAATTTTTCTGAGGCAAGGTAGGCTTATTTTTCTATCTTCAGGGCTAGCTAGTTTCTCAGGCTGTGCCCGAGGCGCCTAGGTCTGGTCAGGAGCGCTCCACGGCTACCTCTAGTGTGGTGTGATAGGATTAGGGATTGCGGTCAGCAGAGTTCCCACGTCCCAGAGCTCGTCCTATGTTATTATTAACTATCAGGTCACTTTGTGTGCTCTTAACCACCAGGTCTATTGTGTTTCTGAATCGCCAGTCCATAACATGCAAGGAGCATAATTAAAAGAGCAACCTTTTCCTTTTGCATCCTTAGTGCTGCACAAGATGGCTCTTTCAGCTACAAATGTCTTGGGGGGGGGGTGTTAAAGGTTCCCTTTCAACTTGCTCCAATCAGGCTTCGGCCTACACTCTGTTCCTCTGCTCCTCCTGCTGTCCCTGGGCTCTAACACCGCCAGTTGGTGCCTGGAAGTGCTGTCTGCACAGTCAACAGTCGCTCCTCTGTTATTGGGGTTCAGTAACGTCAGCTGATCCCCAGCTGTGTGTGCGGCAATACCTCCAATCTGCTCTTCCTGCTGTCCCTGGGCTCTAACACCGCCAGTTGGTGCCTGGAAGTGCTGTCTGCACAGTCAACAGTCGCACCTCTGTTATTGGGGTTCAGTAACGTCAGCTGATCCCCAGCTGTGTGTGCGGCAATACCTCCAATCTGCTCCTCCTGCTGTCCCTGGGCTCTAACACTGCCAGTTGGTGCCTGGAAGTGCTGTCTGCACAGTCAACAGTCGCTCCTCTGTTATTGGGGTTCAGTAACGTCAGCTGATCCCCAGCTGTGTATCCGGCAACGTGTCATGCGACCGCCACGCTGGCACAACTAAAATGTAAGGGGACCTGTCCCCCCCCCCTAGGCGTTTGTTACTGAAAGAGCCACCTTGTGCAGCACTAATACTGCACAAGGAGAAGGTCGCTCTTGAAATTATGCTCCTTGGAAACGCTGAACTACACACTCATGTAATGTGTCCCCTCACACCGTCCAACCGTCCCGGAGGTGGGACTTTCCTTTGTAATGTGACGCAGCACAGCCGTCATTCCTACCCCCTTGGCACCGTGCGCTACCTCCTTAGCGTTGTTTGATTCCGTCATGGACCCTGCGCTGTTATGTTATCCCTTGGCCATGCACAGTTTGCGCTGCCCGTCCTCTGACATCATTTGTTGTCGTCCTGGCTGCGCCTGTGCGTCCACGCTGCTCGAAATGCCACCTCGCAGTGTCGTCTAATGTGATCCCACAGTGGGCCTGGTATCCATGGCCATGCGCAGTGCATATACTAGCCTCTCACTCCCCTTCTTCACGCTTCTTCAGACTAGGCGGCGTCAGCTGATCCCTAATAGCATGCCACAGCCGTGACGCCGCACAGTCTGAAGAAGCAGGAAGGAGTTGAGTGAGAGGCGATGATATGCACTGCGCATGCCCATGGATCCCTGGCCCCCAGTGGGATTACATTAGATGACACTGCGAGGTTGGATCTCGGGCAGCTTTGACGCACAGGCACTGCCAGCCTGACACCTAAATGATGTCAGAAGACGGGCACCGCTAACTGTGCATGGCCAAGGGATAACATTACAGCGCGGGCTCCGTGACAGAACCAAACAACGTTGAGGAGGTGGCGCACGGCACCAAGGGGGTTGGAACGTCGGCTGTGCTGTGTCACATTACAAAGGAAAGTCCCACTTCCGTGACGGTTTGACGGTGTGAGGGGACACATTATATGAGTGTGTACTACAGCGTTTGCAAGGAGCATAATTTTAGGAGCCACCATTTTCCATGTGAAGTATTACTGCTGTACAAGATGGCTCTTTCAGCAACAAATGCCTGGAGGGGGGTTAAAGGTTCCCTTTCAACTTGCTCCACTGCAGGCTTCGGCCTACACTCTGCTCCTCTTTGATTCCCTGGGTTTCAACACTGTCAGTTGCCACCTGGAAGTGTTGTCTACACAGAAAAAAACACTAGCTGATGTGTCAGTGGGGTTCAGCACCGCCAGCTGTTCCCCTGCTGTGTAGTCGGCAACGTGTCCAGCACAAGCCACGCTGGCACAACAGAACAAAAGCTGCCACCAGTGCAGGCTTCAGCCTACACTCTGCTCCTCTCCTCCTCCTGCTGACCCTGGGCTCTAACACTGCCAGTTTTTGCCCGGAACTGCTAGCTGCACAGAGAAAAACACCAGCCAATGTGTTAGTGGGGTTCAGCACCGCCAGCTGTTCCCCTGCTGTGTAGCCGGCAACGTGACCTGCAAACGCCACGCAGTCACATGAACTGAAATTAAAGGGACCCTGCCACCCACCCCAAGGTGTTTCTATGTATAACAGCCACCTTGTACAGCAGTAATGCTGCATTTGTACAAGGTGGCTGACTTTTTCTCCTTGCCAACGTTGAACTCAACATGTACAAAATGTGTCTCATTGAGACCATTCCAATGTCCCTGAGGTGTGACTTTCCTTTTTAATGACACGCAGCACCCCCCTTGGTAGCGCTGCCCGTCTTCTGACATCATTGGTTGGCTGCCTGTGCCTGTGCGTCCGCCCTGCCCGACACAACCCCCCTCGTTGTCTCATATATTTAGGCTGCGACGGTGTGATTGATGGGCATGTGCAGTGCATTTTTTCGCCTGTCTTAACTCATCTCCTTCCACCTTCTTCAGACTGTGCGGCCTCATGGCCGTGGTAGGCGATAAGGGATCAGCTGAGGCCACCCAGTCTGAAGCAGGTGTAAGGACATGTGTGAGCGGCGAACATATTTACTGCGCAAGGCCACAAATCCCAGCTCTGCAGTGTGACTTTATTGAAAGACACTGTGTGTCTGGGATTCATGCCCATTGCTACCCGCAGCGGCCAACATGAAATGAGGTGAGAAGACAGGCAGCGCTCACAGCAATGGCCAAGGGATCAAAATAGCGCAGACTCCTGTACAGCAAATAACAACGCTCAGGAGGCTGCGCCCAGCACCAAGGCGTTATTTATGTGCACCTGTGCTGAGTCTCCTTAATAAGACAAGTCACGCCTCCAATACAGTTCTACTGTACAATGGGCAAAATTGTGTACGTCTTTCATTCTAAGTGTGCAATGAGCAAAATTTAAAGAGCAACCTCTCACTTGTGGAGCATTACTGCTGCACAAGGTGTGGCTCTTCTACATTGTAACACCTGAGGATGAGTTAAAGGTTACCTTTGAAATTGGTTCATTTAGGCTTCGGCCTACACTCTGCTCCTCTCCTCCTCCTGCTGACCCTGGGCTCAAACACCGCCAGTTTCTGCCCGGACGTGCTAGCTGCACAGAGAAGAACACCAGCCAAAGTGTTAGTGGGGTTCAGCACCGCCAGCTGTTCCCCTGCTGTGTAGCCGGCATCGTGTCCAGCACAAGCCACGCTGGCACAACTGACCAAAAGCTGCCACCAGTGCAGGCTTCGGCCTACACTCTGCTCCTCTCCTCCTCCTGCTGACCCTGGGCTCAAACACCGCCAGTTTCTGCCCGGACGTGCTAGCTGCACAGAGAAGAACACCAGCCAATGTGTTAGTGGGGTTCAGCACTGCCAGCTGTTCCCCTGCTGTGTAGCCGGCATCGTGTCCAGCACAAGCCACGCTGGCACAACTGACCAAAAGCTGCCACCAGTGCAGGCTTCGGCCTACACTCTGCTCCTCTCCTCCTCCTGCTGACACTGGGCTCTAACACCGCCAGTTTCTGCCCGGACGTGCTGGCTGCACAGAGAAGAACACCAGCCAATGTGTTAGTGGGGTTCAGCACCGCCAGCTGTTCCCCTGCTGTGTAGCCAGCAACGTGACCTGCAAACGCCACGCAGGCACATGAACTGAAATTGAAGGGAGCCTGCCCCCCACCCCCAGGTGTTTCTATGTATAACAGCCACCTTGTACAGCAGTAATGCTGCATTTGTACAAGGTGGCTGACTTTTTCTACTTGCCCACGTGGAACTCAACACATACAAAATGTGTCTCATTGAGACCATTCCACTGTCCCTGAGGTGTGACTTTCCTTTCTAATGATACGCAGCACCCCCCTTGGTAGCGCCTCCCGTCTTCTGACATCATTGGTTGGCTGGCTGCGCCTGTGCGTCCGCCCTGCCTGAAAAAACGCTCCTGGTTGTCTTACTTATTTTGACTGCGAGGGTGTGATTGATGGGCACGAGCAGTGCATATCTTCGCCTGTCGTTACTCATCTCCTTCCGCCTTCTTCAGACTGTGTTGCCTTATGGCCGCGGCATGCAAGAAGGGATCAGCTGAGGCCGCCCAGTCTGAAGCAGGTGTAAGGACATGAGTGACAGGCGAAAAAAATTACTGCGCAAGGCCACAAATCCCAGCCCCATAGTGTGACTTAAAGAAAAAAGACACTGAGGGTCTGGGTTTCATGGCCATCGCTAACCGCACCAGCCAACATGAAATGAGGTCAGAAGACAGGCAGCGCTCACAGCGCATGGCCAAGGGATCACAATAGCGCAGACTCCTGTACAGCAAATAACAACGCTCAGGAGGCTGCGCCCAGCACCAAGGCCTTATTTTTGGATACCTGTGCTGCGTCTCCTTAAAAAGACAAGTCACGCCTCCAAAACAGTTCTACTGTACAATGGGCAAATTGTGTACGTCTTTCATTCTGCGTGGGCAATGAGCAAAATTTAAAGAGCAACCTTTGACTTGTGGTGCATTACTGCTGCACAAGGTGTGGCTCTTCTACATTATAACATCTGAGGGTGGGTTAAAGGTTACCTTTGAAATTGGTTCAATTAGGCTTCGGCCTACACTCTGCTCCTCCTGCAGACCCTGGGCTCTAACTACGCCAGTTGGGGCCCGGAAGTGCTGGCTGCACAGAGGATAACACCCGCCATTGTGTCAGTGGGGTTCAGCACCGCCAGCTGTTCCCCTGCTGTGTAGCCGGCAACGTGTCCAGCACAAGCCACGCTGGCACAACAGACCAAAAGCTGCCACCAGTGCAGGCTTCGGCCTACACTCTGCTCCTCTCCTCCTCCTGCTGACCCTGGGCTCAAACACCGCCAGTTTCTGCCCGGACGTGCTAGCTGCACAGAGAAAAACACCAGTCAATGTGTCAGTGGGGTTCAGCACCGCCAGCTGTTCCCCTGCTGTGTAGCCGGCAACGTGACCTGCTAATGCCATGCAGGCACCTGAACTGAAATTAACGGGACCCTGACCCCCACCCCCAGGTGTTTCTATGTATAACAGCCACCTTGCAGAGCAGTACTGCTGCATTTGTACAAGGTGGCTGACTATTTCACCTTGCCCACGTTGAATTTAACACGTACAAAATGTGTCTCATTACAGACCATTACAATGTCCCTGAGGTGTGACTTTCCTTTTTAATGACACACAGCACCCCCCTTGGTAGCGCTGCCCGTCTTGTGACATCATTGGTTGGCTGGCTGTGCCTGTGCGTCCGCCCTGCCCGACACAACACCCCTCGTTGTCTGATCTATTTTGACTGCGAGGGTGTGATTGATAGGCATATGCAGTGCATATGTTCGCCTGTCTCCACTCATCTCCTTCCGCCTTCTTCAGACTGTGCGGCCTCATGGCCGTGGCAGGCGATAAGGGATCAGCTGAGGCCGCCCAGTCTGAAACAGGTGTAAGGACATTTGTGAGCGGCGAACATATTTGCTGCACAAGGCCATGAATCCCAGGCCCGCAGTGTGAATTATTGAAAACACACTGGGGGTCTGGGATTCATGGTCATCGATAACCGCACCGGCCAACATGAAATGAGGTCATAAGACAGGCTGCGCTCACAGCGCATGGCCAAGGGCTAACAAGATCACACACTCCTGTACAGCAAATAACAATGCTCAGGAGGCTGCGCCCAGCACCAAGGCCTTATTTTTGGACACCTGTGCCGCGTCTCCTTAAAAAGACAAGTCACGCCTCCAATACAGTTCTACTGTACAATGGGCAAAATTGTGTACGTCTTTCATTCTGCGTGTGCAATGAGCAAAATTTAAAGAGCAACCTATCACTTGTGGAGCAGTACTGCTGCACAAGGTGTGGCTCTTCTACATTGTAACACCTGAGGGTGGGTTAAAGGTTACCTTTGAAATTGGTTCAATTAGGCTTCGGCCTACACTCTGCTCCTCTCCTCCTCCTGCTGACCCTGGGCTCTAACACCGCCAGTTTTTGCCCGGATGTGCTAGCTGCACAGACAGAAACACCAGCCAATGTGTCAGTGGGGTTCAGCAATGCCAGCTGTTCCCCCGCTGTGTAGCCGGCAACGTGTCCTGCAAACGCAACGCAGACACAAAGCTGCCTCCAGTGCAGGCTTCGGCCTACACTCTGCTCCCCCTGCTTACCCTTTGCTCCAACACCGCTAGTTGGGGCTCTTGGAAGACAATCTTTAATAGGCAACGCATCCGGGTTCCAGCAACGTCAGCTGGTTCTCGGCAGTGTCTTTGTCACGGGTACTCCCTCCTGCCCAGCCTGGTTCCAGCACCGTCAGCTGGTTCCGGGTAGTTTCAATGTCACTTACACGCCTATACGTTGTCCCGTCGTGTTGCGGCCGGGTTAGCCAACTCCATGGTGCCTCCAGTTTAGGAGCTTCCTATATGGGCTGCGTGAATTGGTAGTCAAGGCTGGTTCTGTAGTGCCAGTAGGCCAAGCTCCCCCTGTAGGACTGTTGGGGTTCGGTAACTGCGGCTGCCTCGCGGCCTAGCTGTTCTCGCCTCTCCTGTGGACCTTCTGGTCCACATCCTGGTTCCAGCACCGTCAGCTGGTTCTCGGCAGTGTCTTTTGCTCTTGTACCTTCTGCTCCCCATCCTGGTTCCAGTACCGTCAGCTGGTTCCGGGCAGAGCCTTTGGCTTAGGTGCCTCCTTCTGGGTATCCAAGTTCCACCAACGTCAGGTGGTCCTTGGTAGTGCTTTCAGGGACGGGTACCTCCTGCTTAGTAACCGGGTTCCAGTAACTCAGCTGGTCCTCGGTAGTTCCATTGGCTCTTGGACCTTCGGCTACCCATCCGGGTTCCAGCACCGTCAGCTGGTTCTCGGCAGTGTCTTTTGCTCTTGTACCTTCTGCTCCCCATCCTGGTTCCAGTAACGTCAGCTGGTTCCGGGCAGAGCCTTTGGCTTAGGTGCCTCCTTCTGGGTATCCGAGTTACGCCAACGTCAGGCGGTCCTTGGTAGTGCTTTTTAGCACGGGTACCTCCTGCTTAGTAACCGGGTTCCAGTAACGTCAGCTGGTCCTCGGTAGTTCCATAGGCTCTTGAACCTTCGGGTAGCCATCCGAGTTCCAGTTCCATCAGCTGGTTCTTGGCATTTTCTCAGCCTTCTTGTACCTTCTGCTACATTTCCAAGTTGAATACCCTAAAGTCGACGACCCGGAAGACCACCCCTAAGATGACGACACCAGAGACGACAACCAGTGAGATGATGACGACCCTGGAGATGACGACCCTGAAGACCACCCCGATGATGATGACGATGACGGCGGAGACGACGACCCTGGAGACGACGACCCTGGAGACGACGACATGGAAGACCGAGAAGCAGAAGAACAAGAGGCTGCAGAACAAAGAGCAGAAGAACATTAAGCATAACACTTAATATCAGAGCAAAAAGATATTATCTAAATTATATGCAGAAGAAGACTAAGCAGTGTATGGGGGTGAGTCTGTTCCTCCTCGTGGTGCCCCTATATAAAGCCTGATGCTGCAGGCCAAACTGAACGCGGACAAATGTAACTTTTGTGACTGGCAGAACGGAAGGTGTAATCTTCAAACTTTTATAGATAACAACTACGGGAATGCCTGTCACAAATGAGAATATGATGAAGAAGTAGAATAGGAAGAATAATAATAGTTGAATAAAATGAATATGAAGAATGTAATAAAAAAAAAATAGGTAGAAGATGAAGAAGAAGATGAATTAGGTGAAGAAGTTGATGTCAAATATGCTGATGATGAAGAAGATGAAAGTGTGGGAAAAGTAAAAAAAAAAAGAAGGGGAAGGGCGTGGAATAGTGAAACATCAATATCTGACAAAAAAAAAAATTACATAGTCAATATCTTTGTCACTCCGAACGTCTTTAAAAAAAAAAAAATAATGCTATTCTATTTGATTGGGCTAAACCTCTATGACTTTAATGTCTCCGCCACCTCCCCAAATACATCCTGCATTATTCTTAGTTGTTTTCCTTCATGTAGAATGAACCTACAAGGAAAGAAAGGGTTTATTTTAATTCCGATATTTTGGTCCCATTGACTTGCATTGGGATCGGGTATCGGTATCGGCGATATCCGATATTTTTTGAATATCGGCCGATCCAATCCGATACCGATACTTTCCGATATCAGAAGGTATCGCTCAACACTACTAGGGATACTGGGGAAAAAATACCCAACATTATTTCTGATATATAAAGTATGGGGGAGAGTTAAACAAATTCGTGGGGTTGCTTGTCTAACCAGGTTTTCTCCGCTGTGGTTTAATAATAATCTACCGGAGTTTTTGGCGATGGGATAAATACCAGAATGGCAAGCCAAAAGGATCCAGTATGCCTATCAGATTATAGAGCGACGGGAGTTGAAATCCTTTTCCCAGCTACAGTCAGAATATGGTCTTAAGGCATCTGGGGAGTTCCAATATGCACAAGTACGGCATGCGTTTGTGGCCCAGAATGAGGGGGATTGTTTCCATATTCAAAACGACTTAGTATTAGACTACATCTGTGGAGTGGGGACAACGAGGGGTGCTATTTCATCTTTATATAAGGATCTGCTTCACACTCACCTATTAGAACATCTGATTGGTGCGAGGGCTAAATGGGATAGAGAGCTGGGTCGTTTAGAGGATGAAACGTGGGAGTCTGTATTAGAAAGGATACCGAAACTATCACTGAATCAGCCGTATAGGCTCTCCCAGCTTTATATTGTACACAGATTGTATAGATCCCCGGATGTCCTGCATAGAGCTGGGCTGAGTTCTGACTCGGTATGTCCTAGATGTAGGAATGATAGTGCTGGAATGTTTCATATGTTATGGTCGTGTCCGAGATTGACTGCTTTTTGGTTGGTGGTTGTCAGCCGGATAGAAGGGGCATACAGATATGTAATTCCAAGTGAACCTTTGGTGTGCGTGCTGGGCTACATAGAAGAGATAACTGCGGATAACAAGCTGAAAATAGCAATCGCTAGACTACTATACATGGCTCGAAAGGTCATAGCCAAAAATTGGATCAAAGAGGAACCTCCCTCAAGGGGAGAATATCTTAACCCCTTAGCGACCGCCGATACGCCTTTTAACGGCAGCCGCTAAGGGTACTTAAACCACAGCGCCGTTAATTAACGGCGCTGTGGAAAAAGTCAATAGCGCCCCCCAAAGGCCGATTTTCTCCGGGGTCTCGGCTGCCGGGGGTAGCCGAGACCCCAGAGAACATGATTTGGGGGTTTTTTAACCCACCCCGCATTTGCGATCGCCGGTAATTAACCGTTTACCGGCGATCGCAAAAAAAAAAAAAAAAAAAAAACGCGATCTCTTTTTAATTTCTCTGTCCTCCGATGTGATCGCACATCGGAGGACAGAGAAAAGGGGTCCCAGGTGGCCCCCCCAATACTCACCTAGCTCCCCCGATGCTCCTCGTGTCTCCCGGTGGGCGCCGCCATCTTCAAAATGGCGGGCGCATGCGCAGTGCGCCCGCCGGCCGGCACCGGGAGAATCTTTGGGGTCTCGGCTGCCGGGGGTAGCCGAGACCCCAAAGAGCATGATCGGGGTCGGTATTACCGACCCCCGTTTTGCGATCGCCGGTAATTAACTGTTTACCGGCGACCGCAAAAAAAAAAAAAAAAAAGTAAAGTGTAATTCTCTGTCCTCTGGTGTGATCGCACATCAGAGGACAGAGAAATAGGGGGATTCGGGGACCCTAGCATACTCACCTAGGTCCCTGGATCCTCTTGCTGCTCCTCCTGGCCGCCGGCAGAAGAAAATGGCGGGCGCATGCCCAGTGCGCCCGCCATCTGTCTCCATCTGCCGGCCGGCAGGAGAACAGCAGTTGGGGCTAAAATTAGGGTTAGGGTTAGGGGTAGGGTTAGGGTTAGGGGTAGGGGTAGGGTTAGGGTTAGGGTTAGGGGTAGGGTTAGGGGTAGGGTTAGAGTTAGGGGTAGGGTTAGGGGTAGGGTTAGGGTTAGGGGTAGGGTTAGGGTTAGGGGTAGGGGTAGGGTTAGGGGTAGGGTTAGGGGTAGCTTTAGGGGTAGGGTTAGGGTTAGGGGTAGGGTTAGGGTTAGGGTTAGGGGTAGGGGTAGGGTTAGGGTTAGGGGTAGGGTTAGGGGTAGGGTTAGGGCTAGGGTTAGGGCTAGGGTTGGGGCTAAATTTAGGGTTAGGGTTGGGGCTAAATTTAGGGTTAGGGTTGGGGCTAAATTTAGGGTTAGGCTTCTTTCACACTTACGTCGGTACGGGGCCGTCGCAATGCGTCGGCCCGACATACCGACGCACGTTGTGAAAATTGTGCACAACGTGGGCAGCAGCTGTAGTTTTTCAACGCATCCGCTGCCCAATCTATGTCCTGGGGAGGAGGGGGCGGAGTTACGGCCACGCATGCGCAGTCAGAAATGGCGGATGCGACGTACAAAAAAACGTTTCATTGAACGTTTTTTTGTGCCGACGCTCCGCCAAAACACAACTGATCCAGTGCACGACGGACGCGACGTGTGGCCATCCGTCACGATCCGTCGGCAATACAAGTCTATGGGCAAAAAACGCATCCTGCGGGCACATTTGCAGGATCCGTTTCTTGTCCAAAACGACGGATTGCGACGGAATGCTAAACGATGCAAGTGTGAAAGTAGCCTTAGGGCTAGGGTTAGGGTTGGGGCTAAAGTTAGGGCTAAAGTTAGGGTTAGAGCTGGGGTTAGGGTTAGGGTTTGGATTAGGGTTGGTATTAGGGTTAGGGTTGGCATTAGGGTTACGCTTGGGATTAGGGTTAGGTTTGGGATTAGGGTTAAGGTTAGGGTTGTGATTAGGGGTGTATTGGGATTAGGGGTGTGTTGGATTTAGGGTTTTGATTAGGGTTATGGTTAGGGTTGACATTAGGGTTGTTTTGGGGTAAGGGTTGTGATTATGGTTAGGGTTAGTGATTAGGATTATGGATCAGGTTGGGATTAGGGTTAGGGGTGTGTTGGGGTTAGGGTTGGAGCTAGAATTGGGGGGTTTCCACTGTTTAGGTACATCAGGGGGTCTCCAAACACGACAGCCAATTTTGTGCTCAAAAAGTCAAATGGTGCTCCCTCCCTTCTGAGCTCTGCCGTGCGCCCAAACAGTGGGTTACCCCCACATATGGGGCATCAGCATACTCGGGATAAATTGGACAACAACTTCTGGGGTCCAATTTCTCTTGTTACCCTTGTGAAAATAAAAACTTGGGGGCTACAATATCTTTTTTGTGAAAAAAAAAATATTTTTTATTTTCACGACTCTGCATTCTAAACTTCTGTGAAGCACTTGGGCATTCAAAGTTCTCACCACACATCTAGATAAGTTCCTTGGGGGGTCTAGTTTCCAAAATGGGGTCACTTGTGGGGGGTTACTACAGTTTAGGTATATCAGGGGCTCTGCAATCGCAACATAATGCCCACAGACCATTCTATCAAAATCTGCATTCCAAAAAGGCGCTCCTTCCCTTCCGAGCTCTGCCGTGCGCCCAAACAGTGGTTTACCCCCACATATGGTGCATCAGCGTTCTCGGGATAAATTGGACAACAACTATTGCAGTCCAATTTCTCCTGTTACCCTTGTGAAAATAAAAACTTGGGGGCTAAAATATCTTTTTTGTGGAAAAAAAAAATATTTTTTATTTTCACAACTCTGCATTCTAAACTTCTGTGAAGCACTTGGGCATTCAAAGTTCTCACCACACATCTAGATAAGTTCCTTGGGGGGTCTAGTTTCCAAAATGGGGTCACTTGTGGGGGGTTACTACAGTTTAGGTATATCAGGGGTTCTGCAATCGCAACATAATGCCCACAGACCATTCTATCAAAGTCTGCATTCCAAAAAGGCGCTCCTTCCCTTCCGAGCTCTGCCGTGCGCCCAAACAGTGGTTTACCCCCACATATGGGGTACCAGCATACTCAGGACAAATTGGACAACAACTTTTGGGGTCCAATTTCTCTTGTTACCCTTGTGAAAATAAAAACTTGGGGGCTAAAAAATCTTTTTTGTGGAAAAAAAAATATTTTTTATTTTCACGGCTCTGCATTATAAACTTCTGTGAAGCACTTGGGCATTCAAGGTTCTCACCACACATCTAGATAAGTTCCATGGGGGGTCTAGTTTCCAAAATGGGGTCACTTGTGGGGGATTTCTACTGTTTAGGCACATCAGGGGCTCTCCAAACGCGACATGGCGTCCGATCTCAATTCCAGCCAATTCTACATTGCAAAAGTAAAACGGCACTCTTTCTCTTCCAAGCTCTGCGGTGCGCCCAAACAGGGGTTTACCCCCACATATTGGGTATCGACGTACTCATGAGAAATTGCACAACAACTTTAGTGGTTTAATTTCTCCTGTTACTCTTGTGAAAATAAAAATTTGTGTGCAAAAAGATCATTTTTGTAGAAAAAATGCAATTTTTCTTTTTCACGGCTCTACGTTATAAACTTCTGTGAAACACATGGGGGTTCAAAGTGCTCGCCACACATCTAGATAAGTTCCTTAAGGGGTCTAGTTTCCAAAATGGTGTCACTTGTGGGGGGTTTCCACTGTTTAGGCACATCAGTGGCTCTCCAAACGCGACATGGCGTCCAATCTCAATTCCAGCCAATTCTACATTGAAAAAGTAAAACGGCACTCCTTCTCTTCCAAGCTCTGCGGTGCGCCCTAACAGTGGTTTACCCCCACATATTGGGTATCAGCGTACTCAGGAGAAATTGCACAACAACTTTTGTGGTCTAATTTTTCCTGTTACCCTTGTGAAAATAAAAATTTGTGGGCAAAAAGATCATTTTTGTAGAAAAAATGCGATTTTTTTTCACGGCTCTACATTATAAACTTCTGTGAAGCACATGGGGGTTCAAAGTGCTCACCACACATCTAGATATGTTCCTTAAGGGGTCTAGTTTCCAAAATGGGGTCACTTGTGGGGGGTTTCCACTGTTTAGGCACATCAGAGGCTCTCCAAACACGACATGGCGTCCAATCTCAATTCCAGCCAATTCTACATTGAAAAAGTAAAACGGCGCTCCTTCACTTCCAAGCTCTGCGGTGCGCCCAAACAGTGGTTTACCCTCACATATGGGGTATCGACGTATTCAGGAGAAATCGCACAACAACTTTTGTGGTCTAATTTCTCCTGTTACCCTTGTGAAAATAAGAATTTGTGGGCGAAAAGATCATTTTTGTGTAAACAAAAGCGATTTTTTATTTTCACGGCTCTACGTTATAAACTTCTGTGAAGCACTTGGGGGTTCAAAGTGCTCACCACACATCTAGATAAGTTCCTTAAGGGGTCTAGTTTCCAAAATGGTGTCACTTGTGGGGAGTTTCCACTGTTTAGGCACATCAGGGGCTCTCCAAATGCGACATGGCGTCCGATCTCAATTCCAGCCAATTCTGCATTGAAAAAGTCAAACGGCGCTCCTTCACTTCTAAGTTCTGTGGTGCGCCCTAACAGTGGTTTACCCCCACATATGGGGTATTGGCGTATTCAGGAGAAATTGCATAACAAAATTTATGGTTACATTTCTGTTTTTAGACTTGTGAAAATAAAAAAATGGTTCTGAATTAAGATGTTTGCAAAAAAAAGTTAAATGTTCATTTTTTCCTTCCACATTGTTTCAGTTCCTGTGAAGCACGTAAAGGGTTAATAAACTTCTTGAATGTGGTTTTGAGAACCTTGAGGGGTGTAGTTTTTAGAATGGTGTCACACTTCATTATTTTCTATCATATAGACCCCTCAAAATGACTTCAAATGTGATGTGGTCCCTAAAAAAAATGGTGTTGTAAAAATGAGAAATTGCTGGTCAACTTTTAACCCTTATAACTCCCTAACAAAAAAAAATTTTGTTTCCAAAATTGTGCTGATGTAAAGTAGACATGGGGAAATGTTATTTATTAACTATTTTTCGTGACATATCTCTCTGATTTAAGGGCATAAAAATACAAAGTTTGAAAATTGCAAAATTTTAAAAATTTTCGCCATATTTCCGTTTTTTCATAAATAATCGCAAGTAATATCGAAGAAATGTTACCACTAGCATGAAGTACAATATGTCACGAAAAAACATTCTCAGAATCAGCGGGATCCGTTGAAGCGTTCCAGAGTTATAACCTCATAAAGGGACAGTGGTCAGAATTGCAAAAATTGGCCTGGTCATTAAGTACCAAATTGGCTCTGTCACTAAGGGGTTAAATATGTGAAGCAGGTCATTACCCTGGAAAAGGGTGTATATCAGAAAAGAGTGAAGATGGGCCTGTTTGATAAATTGTGGATGCCCTGGTTGGATCTAGGCTGGGGGAGGCTAAGAGAAGTTAGGCCGGAGGAGGGTTTGCCTATATATTTATGGTGTACAAATAAAAGTTATTGTATATGGATAACGTATATAATACTACAGCAGGGGTGTCAAACTGCATTCCTCAAGGGCTGCAAACAGGTCATGTTTTTAGGATTTCCTTAGCATTGCACAAGGTGCTGTAATCATTATGTGTGTAGGTGATTAAATTATCACCTGTGCAGTACAAGGAAATCCTGAAAACATGACCTGTTTGCGGCCCTTGAGGAATGCAGTTTGACACCTCTGTACTACAGGATATGTTAAGAGGAAGGCGTGAGCTGTCTAAAAGGGAAAGAGGGGGGCGGGATGGGTAAGGGAGGTTTAAGAGTGGGAAAAATGGAAATGTATACCTTAATGTGAAATGTTTTATTGTACTCTTATATTTAATAAAAAACATTTGAGTTAAAAAAATATTAGTGGCGCAGTGGTTAGTACTGCAGACTTGCAGCGCTGGAGTTGTGGGTTCTAATCCCACCCAGGACAACATCTGCAAAGAGTTTGTATGTTCTCTCCGTGTTTGTGTGGGTTTCCTCCAGGCACTCCGGTTTCCTCCCACATTCCAAAGACATACTGATAAGGAATTTAGATTGTGAGCCCCATCAGGGACAGCGATGATAATGTGTGCAAACTGTAAAGCGCTGCGGAATATGTTTGCGCTATATAAAAATAAAGATTATTTATTAGTTTAATGTTACTTTTGTGTTTTATTAAAACCATGTAAAAAGCAATTAAATTCTCTGAAATATCTTAATTTTTTATATTTAAACCCACTTGTATTTTAACTTCTGACTGCACATCGAAAACTAAAATTATTTGCTCTTATAGTGTATAGCTCTTTAAATAATATTCAAATAAAAAAAATAAATGATATCGCTTGTAAAATATTTTTATTAATACATTACTATGTAAATGCACAAGATATTTCTTTTTTAGTGATAAACATTTCAATTGGCTTAGATCTCAGAAGAGGGATGATTTGGTATTGAATCCCAGTTCAGGTTTTCTCATATCACAATTTATAGGATCATATACACATAAATGCCATGGCTCAGCTTGATCTATGTGTAAGTGGGGAGTAATTCTGAAATTCAGAGGATTTTGTTTTTATTCCGCTGCCTTTCAGAACACTTATAAAACTGATGCTTATCACAGATGGTCTTAAAAGCACTCTGTAAGAGAAGCTGTTGAAAATTAGTTTTTGTGGGAAAAAGTAACTGCATGGTGTGAAAAATAATGCTATTTTCAAATGTTTGTGCATTTATTTTAAGTCCTTGGCATCTTTTATAATAAATGTGTATGATAAGACCTGACAATAACCTCAATATTGTAAGTTCATTGAAAATTAATTAGATACATATTTTTGCCTGCTTTCTTTTCAAAGTGTAAACATTACCATCAAATATTGCACCAAAAAGGCTAATTAATTTTAGCAACACAATATAATTTTTTTCTGTGGGTAGTAAGGGAGTTGAAAAATGAAATTTAAAATGTAGCTCTACATTATCAGACAGAAATGAGTGAATTAAAGCAATGCAAATTGAATTCAAATCAAATGTTATGAAATTCACACATCCTTGCAAATTCAAACAATTCGCGATTTGATAGTAGCTGAAAAAATGTACGCTGCATTTTATATATTGTCAAGATTCCATCAGTAAGAGAATACTCACATGACCTTAGGTGTGATCGTGCAGGATTCACCTATTTCATCAAATGGTATAGCCATTTAAGAGAGATTATCATAACCTGTATAAAAGTCAAGGCAGGAAGTGCAGCAACCACTTGACAGTGATTTAAGATACTTAAAGGAAAAAATACTACACACAGTAATGTGTTGTAAAACTACAGCAGTGAAAAAGAAGAGAGTAGTGAATTGGGAGTATAGAGAGATTAAATTGATAAATCTTGAGAGTGATATGAGAGGTGCTAGCAGTAACAATGCCGGACTCAGTGTAATTGATCAGTGGTGCTGCTGGCATCTGTACTGCTGCATTAGAAATTATAATCACACATTTTCAACAGCAAAAGGTAGCATAATAAAAGCTAAGCCAAAACATCATGTTGTTAGTGTTAGCTTTTTGGAAGTTTACCTATCTATCATAGCTTATCATTTTTGGGAAGGAGTTTTAAATTTGTTAAGAAAATAGAGAAAAATGTTTAAAACAAGTATGCATTTAACTGTACATGTCAGTAACTGCACATCTATTTTACTAATCCAATTGACCACTACACAAGCCATACCTTTATTGCAACTTTCTTCTACATTTTGCATTCTGTACATGTACCTACCTATCAACCTAACATTTCTTGTTCAGTAATCTTTGGCGAGGGTTGCATAATTGGGGTGAAAAGATTGTCAAAAATGAATTACAGTGTTGTACAAAATATATAGTAAAAGAAAAAGTAAAAATGGCAAAGGACAGGGTAGTGTAAATGAGAAAAAAAGCATATATCAGAGCTAAGCATGATGGATTCACTAGCAGGAGTAAAAGCAGCACCACCACCACTGGCACCAGCCGTTCTAGCATTAGTACTACTAAAATTAGTCTGCCTTTCCTCTGGCAAGAATATTGGGATAGGAAGTAGAGGTTATTATGAAATATATGGCATATTGGTCATCTCAATCACAGCAGTCAGTAGTGTAGCTGTGACGCTAGTCACTTCTCATGGCCAAGCCGTGAGTCAGAGTGGTCAAGGAGTCCAAAGTCAGAAGCCAGGAGGGTACGTCATAAACAGAAGGAATTCATTTCAAAAAACCTGATCTGCACATCCAAACATAGACTGAGTGTGAACAGGTGCTGAACCCAGAGTCGCCAACTCGTATATAGTTAAATAAATAGGGCAGCACACTGCAGCGCCAAAACATGCAAGCTTGAAAACACGAAATTTAAACTGCATTACTGCACTAGAAATATGAAAAATGAGAGCTTTTAGCGCATAAAAATGGCCAATTTTATGTGTACCTCGTAGCCACTTTACGGCATCTCTCTTATACGAGGTCCTACTCTAAACCTACCTCGCTGAGAATAAACGTCTCCATCTGAATGGGTACATGTGAAACCTCTCCTTGGACTCAAATTCTCTCTCACTGTGGAGGGGTATTGGACCTACTATAATTAAAACACCTGAAGCTAGGAGGCAGGGAGTGCACGATCAGAAGACTAGAGAATACATTTCAAAAAACCTGATCTGCACATCCAAACATAGACTGAGTGTGAACAGGTGCTGAACCCAGAGTCGCCAACTCGTATATAGTTAAATAAATAGGGCAGCACACTACAGCGCCAAAACATGCAAACTTGAAAACACGAAATTTAAACTGCATTACTGCACTAGAAATATGAAAAATGAGAGCTTTTAGCACATAAAAATGGCCAATTTTATGTGTACCTCGTAGCCACTTTACGGCATCTCTCTTATACGAGGTCCTACTCTAAACCTACCTCGCTGAGAATAAACGTCTCCATCTGAATGGGTACATGTGAAACCTCTCCTTGGACTCAAATTCTCTCTCACTGTGGAGGGGTATGTGCTGCCCTATTTATTTAACTATATATGAGTTGGCGACTCTGGGTTCAGCACCTGTTCACACTCAGTCTATGTTTGGATGTGCAGATCAGGTTTTTTGAAATGTATTCTCTAGCCTTCTGATCGTGCACTCCCTGCCTCCTAGCTTCAGGTGTTTTAATTATAGTAGGTCTAATACCTCTCCACAGTGAGAGAGAATTTGAGTCCAAGGAGAGGTTTCACATGTACCCATTCAGATGGAGACGTTTATTCTCAGCGAGGTAGGTTTAGAGTAGGACCTCGTATAAGAGAGATGCCGTAAAGTGGCTACGAGGTACACATAAAATTGGCCATTTTTATGCGCTAAAAGCTCTCATTTTTCATATTTCTAGTGCAGTAATGCAGTTTAAATTTCGTGTTTTCAAGTTTGCATGTTTTGGCGCTGCAGTGTGCTGCCCTATTTATTTAACTATATACGAGTTGGCGACTCTGGGTTCAGCACCTGTTCACACTCAGTCTATGTTTGGATGTGCAGATCAGGTTTTTTGAAATGTATTCTCTAGCCTTCTGATCGTGCACTCCCTGCCTCCTAGCTTCAGGTGTTTTAGTTATAGTAGGTCCATTACCCCTCCACAGTGAGAGAGAATTTGAGTCCAAGGAGAGGTTTCACATGTACCCATTCAGATGGAGACGTTTATTCTCAGCGAGGTAGGTTTAGAGTAGGACCTCGTATAAGAGAGATGCCGTAAAGTGGCTACGAGGTACACATAAAATTGGCCATTTTTATGCGCTAAAAGCTCTCATTTTTCATATTTCTAGTGCAGTAATGCAGTTTAAATTTCGTGTTTTCAAGTTTGCATGTTTTGGCGCTGCAGTGTGCTGCCCTATTTATTTAACTATAAACAGAAGGAAGAGATAAAAGTGTAGTCAGGTAACGTTCAGAGGTCAGAGTACTGGGAGGATAACGGATCAGATCAGAAGAGGTTAAACAGGTGGGTAGTCAGAATAAAGTCCAAGGTCAGTCAACAGATCAAACATATAGAACTCAAGGCACAGAGAGCAGAGCACAAACCTCACAAGATGAATGTACGTCTGGCAGTCTTCTGGGATACAGCTCAGTTAAGCTGACACTTGAGACAGCTGACGCCTCACAGTTTCAGATGGGATAGTCGACCTGTCAATCAACACACTGACAGCTGAGCCACCCCTGTACCAGATTGGATGGACAAGCTGTCAACTACAGTACTGACAGCTTCAGCACACCCCTATACCAGATTGGATGGCTGAGCTGTCAATAATTGCATCCCAGAAACCCTGAGAGGTGGAACCGTGACAGTAGCTACTGAAGGGGTAGAAGTTGTGGTCACCACAGGCCCCATGCTCTGAGGGGCCTACCCAGATCTTCAGCCATGGTGCATGCCGATACAATTAAGCTGTGCAATAGAGCATTGATAGATGATCTCCTTTCACTACTGCTGTCTGTTCTTTAGACCCAGGGTTGGACTGGGCTGAGGGAGGGGGAGGACAGAGGAGCATATATCTCTGTGCCTCTGGATGTTGACACTGTACCTTTGTGACAGCTGCCTCTAGAATAGAGCAGACGCGCCCACACTGGATGCCGTGTGGCTGTGTCTGCTGAAGAGACATCAAGATGCTGCTTCTACCCACGAGAGAAGAGTGGGACAGTAGACACAGTAGTGCTGTAAGCAGGGCTGCCACTAGCGAATTTTGGGGCCCCATACTGGCAACATTTTCTGGGTCACCTTGAAACTCCACACAGGTTCCACCCTAGCACTGCACCACCCCTCGAACCTTTAACAGTCCCACCACCCTCTCTTGGAAAAACTCCACTTCTGCACATGTCCTCACCAATCACACATTAACAGTTCCCATCACCAGATCACATACATAGCCAGCAGCTTTTGTTTTGGCCAAAAGATTTTTTAATTCGCTACTATGACAAGGTAGACTCTTTTTGGCTGGACTCTACTCTACTGTAAATAATTAAAGATTTGCCAAAATATCCAATACAATCTTAGGTTTATTTTTATTTATTTTTTGATATTTAAAATGACTAATAATATCACATACAAGGGACAAATACCACCGTACCATAACCAAATCAGATATTACCACCACATGGTGATGAATAATGCCACATACAAGGAGCAAACACCGCCACACCATGACCAGACCACATATTACCACCACATAGTGACCATATACTACAATACTAATCATTAATTAAAAAAACTACTGATTCCATTATACACAGGAGATTTGTAATTAGTATACAGTATCTGTGTACAGGTAATACAGTGATCACCGGTGACATTATACACAGGAACTCATAATGTTAGACGTTGTGAGAAGTTGTGCCTGTTCCAAATTAAATTGTAAATTTCAAATACGTGCACAAAAGAGCCACTCTAATACATTAAGAATCAAAGCAGTTGTCTCTTTTATTACCTCATAACATCATCTTATATAGGTTGTTAGTATACATGCAATGTAACAATATAATTGGCTCCTCTTGTCTCTAAATATGTGCTGGCAATAACATACATACGTCTAGTTGGCTAAGTTAACACTGTTAACACCCAGCTTGTGGTCTAGGGGTTCTACTAGCCTCTAAGTTTCGTTTCTCTGGTCATTGTGTCTTTACATAAAGGCATTCTGGAGACTCCTTATCTGACCATGGATTCCTTATTGGAAGGAAAGAAATACATGTAGAATGAAACTAAAATAAGTCAGGATAGATAAATATAAATCCTGCTCTCACAATTCCTTTCTCTTGCGGAAGTGTATTACTGTTCCAGGTGAAGTGCCCTTCTACAGACTCTCCCAGATACGTTCTCCTTCCCTGATAGAAGAAGCCGGTCTTCCTACACAGCTTCGGTTTGCATGTCACAACATTGGATGGACACACACACAAGCCACAACATGCCAGGAAAGTATACGTGTGCCACATTCATGTGCTGGTCACAATTGGCATCCAACAGTTGGTTACAGTAGATACAATTAATCTAGTCCACATTTTTATTTACTGTAACAGTGAGGAATAGCGATTCTAATCCCGCTGCTACTCGATCTCTGGCTTTGAACTTTTCTGGTACTTCTCTTCGGACTCCAATAGAGTCAATGTACATGTGAGGGTCAAAAAGAGTAAGAATACTGGTGTCTCTCATTTTCTGTTGCATATTTGTGGAGCTTGTCTGTGTTTGGAGTCACAATCTGGAGTGGTATCAGGAATTTAATTATAACACATGCACCCTCCCATCCCACTGGCAGTACTGGATAAGTCATCTGTCACGATACCCGGGTATAAATGCTGCAGGGGAAACTGCACCCAGCAGCAATGGAGCAGAACCAGAAACCGGGTAACTAACATGAACACCAATGGGACCTTTCACATGAGATAGAATGACCAGGTAAAGCAGAAGGACCTACGATCATATGACAGAATGAGCACTTCTCCAGTTTTGCATATAAATGATTCTCCCTGAGTCTCACAAGAACTGTCTAGAGATGGTGTAAGTGAGACTGACTGTCCTCTGATTATATCAAGATGTCATCCATGTAAATGACAACATAGCACCCAATCAGGTCAGAAAAAACATTAATACAATTCTGGAACACAGCAGGGGCGTTAGTGAATCCGAAAGGCATAACCAAATTTTCAAATAAGCCCTCAGTAGTCAGAAAAGCTGTTTTCCATTCATCTCCCTCTCGAATCCTTATCAGGTTATAAGCCCCTCGTAAGTCAAGCTTAGAAAACTATTTGGCCCAGTGAGTTGATTACATAAATCAGGAATCATAGGAAGAGGATACGTGTTTTTCACAGTGATCTTATTCAGTTCCCGAAAGTCGAGGCACGGTGGCAAATTTGCCACCATCTTTTTTCTTCACAAAGAAAAACCCCGCTGCGACGGGTGAAACAGAAGGCCGAATATAATAATAATAATCTTTATTTTTATATAGCGCTAACATATTACGCAGCGCTTTACAGTTTGCACACATTATCATCGCTGTCCCCGATGGGGCTCACAATCTAAATTCCCTATCAGTATGTCTTTGGAATGTGGGAGGAAACCGGAGTGCCCGGAGGAAACCCACGCAAACACGGAGAGAACATACAAACTCTTTGCAGATGTTGTCCAAGGTGGGATTAGAACACAGGACTCCAGCGCTGCAAGGCTGCTGTGCTAACCACTGCGCCACCGTGGAATATGCCCCTTACGGAGACTCTCAGTGATGTACTCTTTCATGGCTTGGCGCTTGGACCCAGACAAATTGTATAAACGAGCCTTGAGTAATTTGGCTCCTGGGATTAAATTAATAGCACAATCACCCGGTCGATGTGGTGGAAGCGCCACAGCCTCACTTTCGGAAAACACGTCTTCGAAGTCTTTCAGGTACTCCGGAATACCCTCCAGACCGACAGACGACACAGATACAGACTTTATCGGGTTAACAAAAGGTCCCAGGTTACAACACGGACCATTACCCTTACATCTCCATTGAGTAATCTTCCCCGCCACCCAATCAGTGGCAGAATTGTGGAGTTGCAGCCAGGGCATTCCCAGAACCAGTCCTGCAGGCACATTATTCAATACAAAACAACTTAATTGCTCCACGTGAGTGGAACCCACTTTCAGAGAAAAAACATCAGTTTTGAAACAAATTCCATCCCGGGTACAAATCAACAGCCACAATTTTAACAGGGTTTTTCAACCTAACTGTCCCTATCTTATTACGGTACCAAGATATATATATTTCCTGTATCTTATTACGACTCACAACTTGGGCATCAATCAAATCAATTTTGCCAGTCATTACACTGGCTACCCATCCACTCCAGAATCCAGTACAAAACTACTACCCTCATCCACAAAGCACTCCATGGCTCAGCACCACCCTACATCTCCTCTCTGGTCTCAGTCTACCACCCTACCCGTGCCCTCCGCTCCGCTAATGACCTCAGGTTAGCATCCTCAATAATCAGAACCTCCCACTCCCGTCTCCAAGACTTTACACGTGCTGCGCCGATTCTTTGGAATGCACTACCTAGGTTAATACGATTAATCCTCAATCCCCACAGTTTTAAGCGTGCCCTAAAAACTCATTTGTTCAGACTGGCCTACCGCCTCAATGCATTAACCTAACGATCCCTGTGTGGCCTATTTATAATAAAAAAAAAAAAAAAAAAAAAAGGTTCCTCGCCTCATGTTCTCATACACTTTATGCAGTATTAGCCCTCTGTGTCTGTACTGCTACATACTTAGGCAGGTAACTGGTTCATGCAGCTTTACATGAACACCTGAGCCTTACACTATAGCTGGTCCGAATAACTAAAGCAATTGTTACCATCCACCTCTCGTGTCTCCCCTTTTCGCCATAGTTTGTAAGCTTGCGAGCAGGGCCCTCACTCCTCATGGTATCTATTTTGAACTGTGATTTCTGTTATGCTGTAATGTCTATTGTCTGTACAAGTCCCCTCTATAATTTTTAAAGCACTGCGGAATATGTTGGCGCTATATAAATAAAAATTATTATTATTATTATTATTATCAATGGAAGAACCGCAGTAAACAAAGGCGGTGGTCACCACAGGACCGCCAGCAAGCTCCAATTTCACCTGGAGCACAAGTTTTGTAAGCGAGAAAAAATGTACCTGGGAGTCTGGACAAACTCCTCGATTGTTGCCCAGACTCAGTCGTTTCTCAGATGGTTTCACAGAAGGGCAGGATGGACAGTTCCTTTTCCAATGTCCAGAGGCTCCACAGTAAAAACACAGTAGATTGTCTCTGCGGCGTCTTCTCTCACTTTCAGAGACCGAGACTGAGACTGCCACAATCTCCATGGGTTCAGATACAGGTGCAGCATCACATAACTTAGAGAACAAGGAAGTCTCCTCTAGCACGGAGTCTCCGGTCCATTCGAACTGTGTGCGTCATAGCGTCCTCCAGGGTATCAGGAGGAGGATGAAGTGCTAGAGCGTCCTTCAGATGGTCAGACAGACCCATGCGGAACAACCCCCTCAGGGCTGCATCGTTCCAAGAAACTTCAGCTGCCCAGCGCCTAAACTCTGAGCAGAACCATTCAGCGGAGTGCTTCCCTTGTGTCACACTCATTACCAAATCTTCTGCCAGACACACTCTATCAGGCTCATCATAACTGTGCCCCAGAGACTCAAAAAACAGGTTCACAGACATGCGTTCAGGAGCAGAGGAAGAGAGTGAGAAGGCCCATGCCTGCGGGGACCCCCTTAATAAGGAAGGCTGCGGGTTAGAACCAGGGCGCGTCCGAGGGTGAGTATATACCTATTAGGAATATACTCACCCTCGGACGCGCCCTCGGACGCTTCCTTCCTAAGAATTAGCGCCTGAAGGACCTTAGATGACGTTGCGGCTTGTGATTGGTCACGTGACCGCCCATGTGACCACTCACGCGACCAATCACAAGCCGCAACGTCATCGAAGGCCCTTCAGGCGCTCATTCTTAGGAAGGAAGGCTGCCGGTGAGAACCAGGGTGCGTCCAAGGGTGAGTATATCAATATTTTTTGATTTTTATTCTTTATTTTACACTTAAATATGAATTCCGATACCGATTCCCGATATCTTAAACATATCGGAACTCGGTATCGGAATTCCGATTCCAGATTCAGAAGATTGCCGATCTCATGGCCGACCCCACACAGGGGTCGGGTCGGGTTTCATGAAACCCGACTTTGCCAAAAGTCGGCGACTTCTGAATCTGGCCGACCCGTTTCGCTCAACCCTACTGACAAGGATACCAGGTTAGGAGCGAGTATAAATTGCCCTCCCATCTTGAAAGAGAGGCTAAGAAAATTAACCCTTGAGAGTACAAGTGTTGTGGATTCTGTTTTTGGGCTCCCTCTGGTGGTTACAGATGGTACTGGGTGACTTGTGTTCTCTGCGGTCTCTGGTGTCCACCTGTTCTATCAGGATATGGGAGTTTCCTATTTAACCTGGCTTTCTTGTCATTTCCTCGCCGGCGATCAATGTAATCAGTGTGTCTTGCTACCTCTGCTTTCCGCTTCTGTATTCATCTGGACAAGCTAAGTTTTTGATTTTCCTGTTCCACGTTTTGCTTTATTTTTGTTTTAGTCCAGCTTGCAGTTATGTGATTCCTTGTTGCTGGTTGCTCTAGTGGGCTGATATTACTCCTCATGTTCCATGAATTGGCACATGAGTTCAGGTAATTTCAGGATGGTTTTTTGTAGGGTTTTTCGCTGACCGCGCAGTTCACTTTTGTATCCTCTGCTATCTAGTTTTAGCGGGCCTCATTTTGCTGAATCTGTTTTCATTACTACGTATGTGCTTTCCTCTCATTTCACCGTCATTACATGTGGGGGGCTGCTATTTCTGTGGGGTGTTTCTCTGGAGGCAAGAGAGGTCTTTGTTTCTTCTAATAGGGGAAGCTAGTCCTTCAGCTGGCGCGAGACGTCTAGAATCATCGTAGGCACGTTCCCCGGCTACTGCTAGTGTTGTGAATTAGGTTCAGGATCGCGGTCAGCTCAGTTTCCATCACCCTAGAGCTTGTTCTGTTTTTTGTGTGCTTGTCCTTTTGTGATCCCCTGCCATTGGGATCATGACAGTATCGCCGGCCTAAAAAGTGGTAATCGTATTGGCTGAAGTAGGAGGAAAAGTAGTCTGAGGAAGTTTTTTTTTTTCCTTCCCTCAGAGTTTGCCTAGCCTTAATTGCAGCCTGGCTGCGTCTTACCTCCTCTTAATCCTTGAATGGCTCTGACCTCAGCTGTTTATCATGGATGTCCAGAGTTTGGCTTCCAGCCTGAATAATCTTGCTGCTAAGGTTCAAAATATACAAGATTTTGTTGTACATGCTCCTATGTCTGAACCTAGAATTCCTATCCCAGAGTTTTTTTCTGGAGATAGATCTAGTTTTCTGAATTTTAGGAACAATTGCAAGTTGTTTCTTTCTTTGAAATCTCGCTCCTCTGGAGACCCTGCTCAGCAAGTCAAAATTGTAATATCTTTCCTGCGGGGTGACCCTCAGAATTGGGCATTTGCATTGGCACCAGGGGATCCTGTGTTGCTCAATGTGGATGCGTTTTTTCTGGCATTGGGTTTGCTCTATGAGGAACCTAACCTAGAGATTCAGGCTGAAAAAGCTTTATTGGCTCTCTCTCAGGGGCAAGATGAAGCAGAAATATATTGTCAGAAATTTCGGAAATGGTCGGTGCTTACTCAGTGGAATGAGTGCGCTCTGGCTGCAAAATTCAGAGATGGCCTTTCTGAGGCCATTAAAGATGTTATGGTGGGGTTCCCGGCGCCTACAGGTCTGAATGAGTCTATGACTATGGCTATTCAGATTGATCGGCGTTTACGGGAGCGCAAACCTGTGCACCATTTGGCGGTGTCTTCTGAACAGGCACCTGAGACAATGCAATGTGATAGAATTCAGTCCAGAAGTGAACGGCAAAACTATAGGCGGAAAAATGGGTTGTGTTTTTATTGTGGTGATTCAGCTCATGTTATATCAGCATGCTCTAAACGCACAAAAAAGGTTGATAAGTCTGTTGCTATTAGTACTTTACAGTCTAAGTTCATTCTGTCTGTGACTCTGATTTGTTCATTATCAGCCATTTCCGTCGATGCCTATGTGGATTCAGGCGCTGCCCTGAGTCTTATGGATTGGTCATTTGCCAACCGCTGTGGGTTTAGTCTGGAGCCTCTGGAAGTCCCTATTCCTTTGAAAGGAATTGACTCTACACCTTTGGCTATGAATAAACCTCAGTACTGGACACACGTGACCATGCGTATGACTCCCGTTCATCAGGAGGTGATTCGCTTCCTGGTACTGTATAATTTACATGATGTCTTAGTGCTTGGTCTGCCATGGTTACAAACTCATAATCCAGTCTTGGACTGGAAGGCGATGTCTGTTTTAAGCTGGGGATGTCAGGGGGTTCATGATGATGCACCTCCGATTTCTATCGCTTCATCTACTCCTTCTGAGGTTCCTGTATTGTTGTCTGATTATCGGGATGTTTTTGAGGAGCCTAAGCTCAATTCGCTTCCTCCTCACAGGGATTGCGATTGTGCTATAGATTTGATTCCTGGCAGTAAATATCCTAAAGGTCGTTTGTTCAATCTGTCAGTGCCAGAGCATACTGCTATGCGGGATTATGTTAAGGAGTCCTTGGAAAAGGGACATATCCGTCCATCTTCATCTCCTTTGGGAGCAGGTTTTTTTTTCGTGGCCAAAAAAGATGGTTCCTTGAGGCCTTGTATAGATTACCGTCTTTTGAATAAGATTACGGTCAAATATCAGTATCCTTTGCCATTGTTGACTGATTTGTTCGCTCGCATTAAGGGGGCTAAATGGTTCACTAAGATTGATCTTCGGGGTGCGTATAATCTTGTGCGGATTAAGCAGGGTGATGAGTGGAAAACCGAATTTAATACGCCTGAGGGCCATTTTGAGTATTTGGTGATGCCTTTTGGACTTTCTAATGCTCCTTCTGTCTTCCAGTCCTTTATGCACGATATTTTCCGTGAATATCTGGATAAATTTATGATTGTGTATTTGGATGATGTTTTGGTTTTTTCTGATGACTGGGAGTCCCATGTTCAGCAGGTCAGGAAGGTGTTTCAGGTCCTGCGGGCCAATTCTTTGTTTGTAAAAGGTTCAAAGTGTCTCTTTGGAGTCCAGAAGATTTCTTTTTTGGGGTATATTTTTCCCCTTCTACTATTGAGATGGATCCCGTCAAGGTTCAAGCTATTTGTGACTGGACGCAGCCTACATCTCTTAAGAGTCTACAGAAGTTCTTGGGCTTTGCTAATTTTTATCGTCGTTTCATAACTAATTTTTCTAGTGTTGTTAAGCCTTTGACGGATCTGACTAAGAAGGGTGCTGATGTTGCTGATTGGTCTCCTGCGGCTGTGGAGGCCTTTCGGGAACTTAAGCGCCGGTTTTCTTCTGCTCCTGTGTTGCGTCAGCCAGATGTTTCGCTTCCTTTTCAGGTTGAGGTTGATGCTTCTGAGATTGGAGCGGGGGCGGTTTTGTCACAGAGAAACACCGATTGCTCGGTGATGAAGCCATGTGCGTTCTTTTCTAGAAAGTTTTCGTCCACTGAGCGGAATTATGATGTTGGTAATCGGGAGCTTTTGGCCATGAAGTGGGCATTTGAGGAGTGGCGTCATTGGCTTGAGGGTGCTAGACATCGTGTGGTGGTCTTGACTGATCACAAAAATCTGATTTACCTTGAGTCTGCCAAGCGTCTGAATCCTAGACAGGCTCGTTGGTCACTGTTTTTCTCCCGTTTCGATTTTGTGGTTTCATACCTGCCAGGTTCAAAGAATGTGAAGGCGGATGCTCTTTCTAGGAGTTTTGTGCCTGATTCCCCTGGAAATTCTGAGCCCACTGGTATCCTTAGGGATGGGGTGATTTTGTCGGCTGTCTTCCCAGACTTGCGACGTGCTTTGCAGGAGTTTCAGGCGGATAAACCTGATCGTTGTCCGCCTGAAAGACTGTTTGTTCCGGATAATTGGACCAGTAGAGTCATCTCTGAGGTCCATTCTTCTGCGTTGGCAGGTCATCCTGGAATATTTGGTACTAGAGACTTGGTGGCCAGGTCTTTTTGGTGGCCTTCCTTGTCGAGGGATGTGCGTTCTTTTGTGCAGTCTTGTGAAGTTTGCGCTCGGGCTAAGCCTTGCTGTTCTCGGGTCAATGGATTGTTGTCACCTTTGCCTATCCCGAAGAGGCCTTGGACGCACATTTCCATGGACTTTATTTCGGATCTTCCTGTCTCTCAAAAAATGTCTGTCATCTGGGTTGTGTGTGACCGCTTTTCTAAGATGGTTCATCTGGTCCCCTTGCCTAAGTTACCTTCCTCCTCTGAGTTGGTCCCTCTGTTTTTTCAGAACGTGGTCGCCGCGTGGGTCCTCGACTTCGTGTTGGGGACTTGGTGTGGTTGTCTTCTCGTTTTGTTCCTATGAAGGTCTCTTCTCCTAAGTTCAAGCCTCGGTTTATCGGTCCCTATAGGATCTTGGAAATTCTTAACCCTGTGTCGTTTCGTTTGGATCTCCCGGCATCGTTTGCTATTCATAATGTGTTCCATCGGTCGTTGTTGCGGAAGTATGAGGTACCTGTTGTTCCTTCGCTTGAGCCTCCTGATCCGGTGCTGGTGGAGGGAGAATTGGAGTATGTTGTGGAGAAGATCTTGGATTCTCGTGTTTCCAGACGGAAACTTCAGTATTTGGTCAAGTGGAAGGGTTATGGTCAGGAGGATAATTCTTGGGTGGTTGCCTCTGATGTTCATGCTGCTGATTTGGTCCGTGCATTTCATAGGGCTCATCCTGGTCGCCCTGGTGGTTCTCGTGAGGGTTCGGTGACCCCTCCTCAAGGGAGGGGTACTGTTGTGGATTCTGTTTTTGGGCTCCCTCTGGTGGTTACAGATGGTACTGGGTGACTTGTGTTCTCTGCGGTCTCTGGTGTCCACCTGTTCTATCAGGATATGGGAGTTTCCTATTTAACCTGGCTTTCTTGTCATTTCCTCGCCGGCGATCAATGTAATCAGTGTGTCTTGCTACCTCTGCTTTCCGCTTCTGTATTCATCTGGACAAGCTAAGTTTTTGATTTTCCTGTTCCACGTTTTGCTTTATTTTTGTTTTAGTCCAGCTTGCAGTTATGTGATTCCTTGTTGCTGGTTGCTCTAGTGGGCTGATATTACTCCTCATGTTCCATGAGTTGGCACATGAGTTCAGGTAATTTCAGGATGGTTTTTGTAGGGTTTTTCGCTGACCGCGCAGTTCACTTTTGTATCCTCTGCTATCTAGTTTTAGCGGGCCTCATTTTGCTGAATCTGTTTTCATTACTACGTATGTGCTTTCCTCTCATTTCACCGTCATTACATGTGGGGGGCTGCTATTTCTGTGGGGTGTTTCTCTGGAGGCAAGAGAGGTCTTTGTTTCTTCTAATAGGGGAAGCTAGTCCTTCGGCTGGCGCGAGACGTCTAGAATCATCGTAGGCACGTTCCCCGGCTACTGCTAGTGTTGTGAATTAGGTTCAGGATCGCGGTCAGCTCAGTTTCCATCACCCTAGAGCTTGTTCTGTTTTTTGTGTGCTTGTCCTTTTGTGATCCCCTGCCATTGGGATCATGACATACAAGACATAACCTTGTCCTAACCATGACATCATCATTTCCATACATCCACCACAAGTCAGCCCTAGCTACCGTCTGATTCGGGAGGGCATGACCTCATACCAAATTGGTGGTGGTGGGGCTGCCTTACAAGGAAATTAAGTGCTTTAGGTTAATGGTACCTGTTAAACTCTGGAAAAAGTGTCATTTTCGGGATGCGTGCTAACTCCATTGGCCTTTTACATTTTAAGGGTTTATGAGGAAGGGCACCAGGAATGAGTCTTTGGAAGTATTAGGTTGCGGAGTCTCAGTCTCATTTGGAATAAGTCGTCCCTGATATGTTTAAGATAAAATTGTCCTAATCAGTCAGTGTCCCCTGGGATGTTTATGTCCATCACATATAGTCCTGCTTCCATAACAGTTCTATATAGTCAAGTTTAAGGGAAGACAGTTGTCAAGTACAAGTAAGGCAGGACCCTATTGTACAGTGTTTGATCACATATTCTTGTCTGGTCCATGGTCTGCCTGTTTCAGCAATGGCTTTCTGGGTTTTCAGTTTCAGGGTCCCATTCAATCTCTCTACTCTACAGCTACTTTGTGGATGGTACACAGTATGAAAGGCGTATTCGACTCCCAGGGCGGACATTATTTCCTGCATTACTTCTTCCGGTAAAGTGGGTGCCTCTGTCATTCTTTATAGTCTCGGGCACCCTGTATCTGCAGTCGACTTCTGAGATCAGTTTCTTCCCTGTAGCTTTATACACACAGGATATGGCTCTGTCCATCCTGAGAAGAGGTGAACACATGCAAGTACATCCTTGGAAAGTTGAATGTAGTCTATCTGAAGACACTGGAATGGGTACTGGGGCCTTGTTGTGTGTCTCACAGATGTCTTGGTGGTGCGTCCCACCTTGTTGAGTGCACAGGTCGGTCAGGCTTAGACGTGTTTGGCTGCAGTGACACTGAAGCCAGGAACATAGCTATGCCGGTGAACACGGGACAAAGATATATATTTTTGCTGTTACAGCTGCACAGTATTCATGGCCTTAACTCCCCCAAAGAGACTGGAGAAGGGAGATGGAAGGGGTTATTATTCTGAGCTCTGGGTATAGCAGAACTGCAGCCAGACTTTTCATAATCATTACATGTGAAATTTCTTTGCACTTGCCTGGTCTACATAAGGAGGGATCTTTACCGGGTTTTTGCCTTATTATCCATGGCATTTGTTACTTCCACACCTTTGGCTACTCAGCGTATCAGAGCTGGAACATGATACTATTGGGACACTATTAGTGGCTCTATAATCACAGTCTTACAACCTTCAACAAAGGTAAAGGACAGTAAAAAGATGTAGAACTTGGAAGTGCCGGGTATAATATTTTTCCACTCCACTGATTCTCTAGCATCCTGTTGGATATCATGAAGAATGGTTGACTGGGAAGCTAACCTGTCCTGACTAGTAATGAGCGAATTTGTTCAGAAAACGATCCCCAAACATAAATTCAGCACAAATATGGAAACATTCAGATTCGTGATCGGAAATAGGAGCTAAATTTTATAAAATCGGAATAAATCTTTAACATTCGGTAAAAAGTGTGTGAAAATAACTGCATTGCCACAAAAGTATTTTCAGCACTTTAGGGGGAGGTTGTTTGCAGAGCTCAGTGACGCCACGTTCTTGTAAACAGCATTTTTTTGCTTTTTTTTCCTAACTTTATGTGCGCACATTGCGGCTAGCCAATCAGGGCGCAGGAAACACCAACAATGTCCTGCACATATCTTGTGTAATTGGATAATAAAATCACATGTCCCTCTCCATATAAATAGCAGGGCATTTTATCTGCGGATTTTTCAAAATCTGCGTGGAAATATCAGCACACGAATCCGCAACTGTGCACATACCCTGCCTAAAGCTGCAACACTATAGAAATAAATTCTAGCAAAAGAAGGAAAAAACATTAACCCTTCTATAACAATTTCCCCCTTTTTAAATGGTATAACCTTTTGCCACAGGGTCAGTTGATGTCCACAAAGGAGCTACTGTCTCATGGGTCTATTACCCATAGTGGGGGCTTCCTACCTGCTTCACCCATCCATCCTCAATATGGACACTTGCTTCCCCCATCAGAAGTGGTTATCTAGGGTCTGTGATACACTATAGAAGGTTCAGCCTTAGATTCTTTTTTTACACATACACTATTCAATAGCTTAGGTAATACATATATCAGCGCTTTTACGGCTAAGTAGAGCAATAAAAAAACAATAAAATCTGCATGCAAGTCTGTACAATGCCAGAAATCCATCCCGCTAGGCCACTAAACTATTTGTCTGGATTTAAAAGGGAGAATGTGTTACCCCACCAGGAATCTCTGTTTGCACTGTGTTGCTTTAACCATTGGTCTCTAAGTTCACCTATTTTTCTATACTGCCCCTGACCTGGAGATTGCCAGCAGGGTCAATATAATTGCATCAGGTGGACCAATAATTTGACACATTCCTACTTCTTTTGCTGTGAGGTAATCTAGCACTATAGTATGTTGTTAAGTAACTATGGTTAATTATCTCTGTATTGTATTAGTCTCATTAAGAACCTGGAAAATCTGATCATCCAAGTAGTCGGTAGCTTATACTATCTTATCCCACATTTGTGTTATGAAGGCGTATATTAACATACTACAGAATATTTTATTTGTTATCCCCATTTCTACTAAATGTGGCCTACCATTTGAATGGGGCTTATTGTCTGCAGCCCTTATATACAAGATGTGAATTTGGACTGCTGCTGTGTCTATTTTACTATGAGGAATTATGAAAGTGGCTGGTGTTAGTTTGGAAAGAGTGCAAACCGCTTATGTCTTGGCTCACCCACCTGTAGGCATGATGTCCGCAAACTAAGAATACAGAAGGAGAACACAAATGTGACCAGGGGTCTGTATACATTGGTATATATTCAAAAGTCGACTCCCAACATAGCTTTATGGGTGCACCAAGTATTATTAATTTGTTTTCTGTTTATACCAAATGTACATTTACCCCTTTCTTTCTGTACTATTTTACCGATAGATGTTTTACAGCCTTCAACACCATCTAGCAGCCCATCCGATTATAGCCAATGAGGCAGATATATCACAGGGCACATATTTTCCCCAAAACTTAGATTGAGTTCAGGTCTCATTGTGTATGCAGTGTGGTGTCATTACCTTCCATGGCTCTAAAGGTAAGGCTAAGTGCAGCACAGTCTTTGCAGAAACTGGGCTGTGTGTACAGATCCAACAGTCTTTTGGTTTTTATCCTTCCATGTCCTTTATAAGTAGAGCATGATGCCGAATAAGTTTGTTGTCCCAGACAATATTTAAAAGTTTATCCAGTGTCTCTGTAGGGAGCAAAAATCCTGCTACTCCCAGGAAAGGAGTCATTTTGCTGGTGAAGTGACCTTTTTGCAGTGACTGGCATGGATCCAGGTGGACTTTCCCTCAAGTTTCACTGAGGTGGATGTGGTCAGATGGACTTGGAACGGGCCATCAAACCATGGATCTAGGCTCCTTCTCACATGTCTGAGTATGACCACCCGATCACCTGGATTCAGCTGATGCACGTCTGCACTTTCAATAGGATCTGGAATGGATGAGAACACATGTTTATGCATCACATTAAGTCTTTTCTGCAGGGCCTGGACATAGGCTGTCATAGAACCATGTTGCATTTGTAGCACCTGTGAGAAGTACAGACCAGTCTATGGGGCAGTACCAAACAGGACTTCAAAAGCAGACAAGCCTGTCTTTCTATTTGGAGTGTGCCTGACTGAAAAGAGTGCAAGAGACAAGCACTCTACCCAGTTCTTTCCTGTATCCACCATGGCCTTTTGAATTTGTAGTTTAAGTGTCCGTTTAGCCTTCAGCCAACAAAAGAAGAGATCTACACATACTAGAACATATTCATACATTCCTAACTTGGGTAGTTAAGGACTTTTACTGTTTTACCAGGGTTGTGCTCTACACAGACGAGGCAGAACTGCACGAGTTTCACGGCTGCGTAACTGAAACCAGGAGCAATCCAGAAGGTATTTATCATGGTACACATGTGACTTTTTGAGACGTGAGTGGGGTCATTTGTTGCTTGTGCCATCACTGCGAACATGGACCTAGGGAAACACAATTTATCCCTATTCTCCCATACTCAATCTGTTCAGCTCGGCTTCCATTTTCCCCCAGTGTTCCTTCTCTGAGGGGGAAGCCTGTTGCTGGAGGGATTTCAGGACATCTAGGCTCAGTGTGGCTGGAATATGCTGACTCTCTGCCGCCATCCTCTGCTCCCTAGGCCACCTTGCAGCTACTTTTGCAGCCTCATCCACCCTTCTTTTGCTCTCTACCTCCAGGGACCACCTTTTGTGTATGCTTTCATCTTGATTATGCCAACTTGGACTGGTAACATCAATGCCTCCATTAATTGTTTCACCAGCTCTGCATTTTTAATGGACTTACCAGCTGTTCATTTGTCATGTCAAAGTACTCTTCCTCTCTTGCAAATACTGTCACCAATTCCCACTTTTCTGAATCCACAGGCAGAAGGGTGGCTGGATACAGAACATTATATATTTTGTTTGCGTGGGTTTCCTTTGGGTACTCCGGTTTCCTCCCATATTTCAGAAATACTGATAGGGAACTTAGATTGTGAACCTCATTAGGGACAGCGATGATAATGGTTGCAAACTGTAAAGCACTGCAGAATATGTTAGCGCTACATAAAAATAAAGATTATTATTATCTTTTGAGGGTGACATATTCTGGAATGAGTAGAGCACATTCAAGTCTAAGCTGACTGGCCAAAGACAGGTGTTTTGGTTGAACTTGTACGAGTATGGCATGGAAGTCATATGGGGAGTAAATTGTCAAAGGAAAAGTCAGCGTTATCTCGCATGCCTTTCCTAGCAGTAGTGCAGCAGCCCCTACAGCATGGACACACGTAGGAGACCCTCTGATCACTGGATGTAATTGTGCTGAGTAGGGTTGAGCGACCTTGACATTTTTAGAGTCGAGCCGTGTTTCGCGAAACCCGACTATCTTAGAAGTCGAGTCGAGTGGAATCGGCCGATTATCGCGAAAAGTCGGGTATCGACCGAAACACGAAACCCAATGCAAGTCAATGGGGGAGCATAGTCGGCAGTGAGTGGAGGCCAGGAAAACACCTACACTGCCCATTTTAATGGCAAAAACATCCATTCTTGTTACAGAAGCTTGTCAATCGTAATTTACCTTATAATAATTGGAAGGCATTTGAAATTGGGGGTCATTTGGCTAAAGTTGTGGGGGGTAGGGCTGGTTCAAGTAATTAGTGGGCCCAGGAAATCTGGACCACATCACGGCAGTGGAGCAGGGAGAGGTAAGTATTTCAACTTTGCAAGTGCTGTGATCCTGAGCAAGCGGGGGGGCCCACTCGTTGGCATTGGCACTGGCACAGGGCCCCTCAAAGTACAGCGGTGTGTTTGCACGGCGGGGGCGCCTCCCACCAGCAGCAACACTTTTGCGTACTATGAGAGGCCCTGTGCCAGTGACGTCGCCAACTAGTATTCCTCCCCCCACCTGATGAAGGAACCTGCACTTTCATCTGCACCTTCCTCTTTGTCCCCGTGTAAGGTGGTATGGTATGCTGGAAGAGGAACCTGACTTTCAGCAGGGTCACAATCTTGTTGTGTAGCGTGCACGGGGAATGTTGCGTTATGGGTCACTGTACCAGCAGAGTCATCTAGCACTGGCTGGGCAATGGGCAGGATGAGGAGGAAACACAGATATAGGCCCAAAGAATAAAGTTGGCTAAATGCAGTTCAAAATTGGTAACACAGGACTAACCAGGGGGCATTGCAGTGGAGGACAACTGGAATGAGAGGCTGACACAGAGAGTAGGCCCAAATCAGTAAGTAGTCGAAATGCAGTTCAAAATTGGCAACCGTAGTAAACAGGCGGCACAGCTTTGTTCAGTGGAGGAGAACAGCAAGGAGTGGCAGACACCGATAGTAGGCCCCAACCCAACTAGTAGGCCAAATGCAGTCTAACATTAACAACTACTTAACAAGAGCCTGAAAATGGAATTTCAGGACAGGAAACCAGGAGAACAGCAAGGAGCGGCAGACACTGTTAGTAGGCCCCAAACCAACTAGTACGCCAAATGCAGTTGTTCCATTTAACCACTATTTAACAAGAGCCTGAAGATAGAAGCTCAGGAAAGGCAACCTGGAGAACACCTTGGAGTGGAAGACACCGTCTCCACACCCCATACCAAATGTGTAGGCCTAATGCAGTGTAGTTTCCAACAACTACTAAACGAGAGCATTAAGATTGAAGCAATGGAGAGGAAACCAGGGGAACACCTTGGAGTTGAACACACCGTCTCTCTACACCCCATATCCAATTTGTAGGCCTAATGCAGTGTAGTTTCCAACAACTACTAAACAAGAGCATTAAGATTGAAGCAATGGAGAGGAAACCTGGGGAACACCTTGGAGTGTAACACACCGTCTCTCTACACCCCATACCCAATTTGTAGGCCTAATGCAGTGTAGTTTCCAACAACTACTAAACGAGAGCAATAAGATTGAAGCAATGGAGAGGAAACCTGGGGAACACCTTGGAGTTGAACACACCGTCTCTCTACACCCCATACCCAATTTGTAGGCCTAATGCAGTGTAGTTTCCAACAACTACTAAACGAGAGCATTAAGATTGAAGCAATGGAGAGGAAACCTGGGGAACACCTTGGAGTTGAACACACCGTCTCTCTACACCCCATACCCAATTTGTAGGCCTAATGCAGTGTAGTTTCCAACAACTACTAAACGAGAGCATTAAGATTGAAGCAATGGAGAGGAAACCTGGGGAACACCTTGGAGTTGAACACACCGTCTCTCTACACCCCATACCAAATGTGTAGGCCTAATGCAGTGTAGTTTCCAACAACTACTAAACGAGAGCATTAAGATTGAAGCAATGGAGAGGAAACCTGGGGAACACCTTGGAGTGGAACACACCGTCTCTATACACCCCATACCCAATTTGTAGGCCTAATGCAGTGTAGTTTCCAACAACTACTAAACGAGAGCATTAAGATTGAAGCAATGGAGAGGAAACCTGGGGAACACCTTGGAGTGGAACACACCGTCTCTCTACACCCCATACCAAATGTGTAGGCCTAATGCAGTGTAGTTTCCAACAACTACTAAACGAGAGCATTAAGATTGAAGCAATGGAGAGGAAACCTGGGGAACACCTTGGAGTTGAACACACCGTCTCTACACCCCATACCCAATTTGTAGGCCTAATGCAGTGTAGTTTCCAACAACTACTAAACGAGAGCATTAAGATTGAAGCAATGGAGAGGAAACCTGGGGAACACCTTGGAGTTGAACACACCGTCACTCTACACCCCATACCCATTTTGTAGGCCTAATGCAGTGTAGTTTCCAACAACTACTAAACGAGAGCATTAAGACTGAAGCAATGGAGAGGAAACCTGGGGAACACCTTGGAGTTGAACACACCGTCTCTCTACACCCCATACCAAATGTGTAGGCCTAATGCAGTGTAGTTTCCAACAACTACTAAACGAGAGCATTAAGATTGAAGCAATGGAGAGGAAACCTGGGGAACACCTTGGAGTGGAACACACCGTCTCTCTACACCCCATACCAAAAGTGTAGGCCTAATGCAGTGTAGTTTCCAACAACTACTAAACGAGAGCATTAAGATTGAAGCAATGGAGAGGAAACCTGGGGAACACCTTGGAGTTGAACACACCGTCTCTACACCCCATACCCAATTTGTAGGCCTAATGCAGTGTAGTTTCCAACAACTACTAAACGAGAGCATTAAGATTGAAGCAATGGAGAGGAAACCTGGGGAACACCTTGGAGTTGAACACACCGTCTCTCTACACCCCATACCCAATTTGTAGGCCTAATGCAGTGTAGTTTCCAACAACTACTAAACGAGAGCATTAAGATTGAAGCAATGGAGAGGAAACCTGGGGAACACCTTGGAGTGGAACACACCGTCTCTACACCCCATACCAAATGTGTAGGCCTAATGCAGTGTAGTTTCCAACAACTACTAAACGAGAGCATTAAGATTGAAGCAATGGAGAGGAAACCTGGGGAACACCTTGGAGTGGAACACACCGTCTCTCTACACCCCATACCCAATTTGTAGGCCTAATGCAGTGTAGTTTCCAACAACTACTAAACAAGAGCATTAAGATTGAAGCAATGGAGAGGAAACCTGGGGAACACCTTGGAGTTGAACACACCGTCTCTCTACACCCCATACCCAATTTGTAGGCCTAATGCAGTGTAGTTTCCAACAACTACTAAACGAGAGCATTAAGATTGAAGCAATGGAGAGGAAACCTGGGGAACACCTTGGAGTTGAACACACCATCTCTCTACACCCCATACCAAATTTGTAGGCCTAATGCAGTGTAGTTTCCAACAACTACTAAACGAGAGCATTAAGATTGAAGCAATGGAGAGGAAACCTGGGGAACACCTTGGAGTTGAACACACCATCTCTCTACACCCCATACCAAATGTGTAGGCCTAATGCAGTGTAGTTTCCAACAACTACTAAACGAGAGCATTAAGATTGAAGCAATGGAGAGGAAACCTGGGGAACACCTTGGAGTTGAACACACCGTCTCTCTACACCCCATACCAAATGTGTAGGCCTAATGCAGTGTAGTTTCCAACAACTACTAAACGAGAGCATTAAGATTGAAGCAATGGAGAGGAAACCTGGGGAACACCTTGGAGTGGAACACACCGTCTCTCTACACCCCATACCCAATTTGTAGGCCTAATGCAGTGTAGTTTCCAACAACTACTAAACGAGAGCATTAAGATTGAAGCAATGGAGAGGAAACCTGGGGAACACCTTGGAGTTGAACACACCGTCTCTCTACACCCCATACCCAATTTGTAGACCTAATGCAGTGTAGTTTCCAACAACTACTAAACGAGAGCATTAAGATTGAAGCAATGGAGAGGAAACCTGGGGAACACCTTGGTGTGGAACACACCGTCTCTCTACACCCCATACCCAATTTGTAGGCCTAATGCAGTGTAGTTTCCAACAACTACTAAACGAGAGCATTAAGATTGAAGCAATGGAGAGGAAACCTGGGGAACACCTTGGAGTTGAACACACCGTCTCTCTACACCCCATACCCAATTTGTAGGCCTAATGCAGTGTAGTTTCCAACAACTACTAAACGAGAGCATTACGATTGAAGCAATGGAGAGGAAACCTGGGGAACACCTTGGAGTTGAACACACCGTCTCTCTACACCCCATACCCAATTTGTAGGCCTAATGCAGTGTAGTTTCCAACAACTACTAAACGAGAGCATTAAGATTGAAGCAATGGAGAGGAAACCTGGGGAACACCTTGGAGTTGAACACACCGCCTCTCTACACCCCATACCCAATTTGTAGGCCTAATGCAGTGTAGTTTCCAACAACTACTAAACGAGAGCATTAAGATTGAAGCAATGGAGAGGAAACCTGGGGAACACCTTGGAGTGGAACACACCGTCTCTACACCCCATACCAAATGTGTAGGCCTAATGCAGTGTAGTTTCCAACAACTACTAAACGAGAGCATTAAGATTGAAGCAATGGAGAGGAAACCTGGGGAACACCTTGGAGTGGAACACACCGTCTCTCTACACCCCATACCCAATTTGTAGGCCTAATGCAGTGTAGTTTCCAACAACTACTAAACGAGAGCAATAAGATTGAAGCAATGGAGAGGAAACCTGGGGAACACCTTGGAGTTGAACACACCGTCTCTCTACACCCCATACCCAATTTGTAGGCCTAATGCAGTGTAGTTTCCAACAACTACTAAACGAGAGCATTAAGATTGAAGCAATGGAGAGGAAACCTGGGGAACACCTTGGAGTTGAACACACCGTCTCTCTACACCCCATACCCAATTTGTAGGCCTAATGCAGTGTAGTTTCCAACAACTACTAAACGAGAGCATTAAGATTGAAGCAATGGAGAGGAAACCTGGGGAACACCATGGAGTTGAACACACCGCCTCTCTACACCCCATACCCAATTTGTAGGCCTAATGCAGTGTAGTTTCCAACAACTACTAAACGAGAGCATTAAGATTGAAGCAATGGAGAGGAAACCTGGGGAACACCTTGGAGTGGAACACACCGTCTCTACACCCCATACCAAATGTGTAGGCCTAATGCAGTGTAGTTTCCAACAACTACTAAACGAGAGCATTAAGATTGAAGCAATGGAGAGGAAACCTGGGGAACACCTTGGAGTGGAACACACCGTCTCTCTACACCCCATACCCAATTTGTAGGCCTAATGCAGTGTAGTTTGCAACAACTACTAAACGAGAGTAGGAAGATCGAAGCAATGTGGACGAAACCTGGGGCACACCTTGGGGCGGCAGACACCGTTAGTAGGCCCTACCAAAGTTGTAGCCCCAATGCAGTTTTAAAATTCCTAGAGGCTGAAAACAAGACTATTGACGCTCAGCTTTTTTCAAAGGAACACAGCTGTATTGAGTGGCGCAGACAGACACAGGTAGTAGGCCTTAAACCAAAAATGTGGCTCACTGCAGCTTAAAAAAGGTTACAGGGGTACACAGGCAGCATTGCTCTGGGCAGTGGAGGACAATTTCAATAGTGGACCGCAGACAGACTTTGTACGCCTACTATTAAAAAAAGGATGCTCTATGCAATTAAAAATAGGTTCCAGGGGTACACGGGCAGCTGTGGTCTGGACAGTGGAGGAGTAGTAGAAAGAACGGGCCGCAGATAGGCTTCGAAGGCCTAACATAAAAAGATATTGGGCTGTAGGCACTTTAACATTGGTTCCAGGGGTACACGGGCAGCAGTGGTCTGGTCAGTGTAGGAGTAGTAGAAAGAACGGGCCGCACACAGGCTTCGAAGGCCTAACATAAAAAAATATTGGGCTGTAGGCACTTTAACATTGGTTCCAGGGGTACACGGGCAGCAGTAGACTGGTCAGTGTAGTAGTAGTAGAAAGAACAGGCCGCAGACAGGCTTCGAAGGCCTAACATAAAAAAATAGTGGGCTGTAGGCACTTTTAAATAGGTTCCAGGGGTACACAGGCAGCAGTAGACTGGGCAGTGTAGTAGTAGTAGAAAGAACGGGCCGCAGACAGGCTTCGAAGGCCTAACATAATAAAATTGGACAGGCTGTGGGCACTTTATAATTGGTTCCAGGGGTACACGGGCAGCATTAGACAGGTCAGTGGAGGCCTAGTGGAAGGAGGGACCGCAGACAGGCTTCGTAGGCCTAACCTAATAAATTGGGTTGGCTGTAGGCAATTTAAAATTGGTTCCAGGGGTACACGGGCAGCAGTGGTCTGGTCAGTGGAGGCCTAGTGGAAGAAGGGACCGCAGACAGGCTTCGAAAGCCTAACATAATAAAATTGGACAGGCTGTAGGCACTTTATAATTGGTTCCAGGGGTACACGGGCAGCAGTGGTCTGGTCAGTGGAGGCCTAGTGGAAGGAGGGATCGCAGACAGGCTTCGAAGGCCTAACATAATAAATTGGGCTGGCTGTAGGCAATTTAAAATTGGTTCCAGGGGTACACGGGCAGCAGTACACAGGTCAGTGGAGGCCTAGTAGAAGGAAGGACCGCAGACAGGCTTCAAAGGCCTAACATAATAAAATTGGACAGGCTGTAGGCACTTTATAATTGGTTCCAGGGGTACACGGGCAGCAGTACAAAGGTCAGTGGAAGCCTAGTGGAAGGAGGGACCGCAGACAGGCTTCAAAGGCCTAACATAATAAAATTGGACAGGCTGTAGGCATTTTATAATTGGTTCCAGGGGTACACGGGCAGCAGTACACAGGTCAGTGGAGGCCTAGTGGAAGGAGGGACCGCAGACAGGCTTCAAAGGCCTAACATAATAAAATTGGACAGGCTATAGGCACTTTATAATTGGTTCCAGGGGTACACGGGCAGCAGTACACAGGTCAGTGGAGGCCTAGTGGAAGAATGGACCGCAGACAAGCTTCGAAGGCCTAACATAATAAATTGGGCTGGCTGTAGGCAATTTAAAATTGGTTCCAGGGGTACATGGGCAGCAGTACACAGGTCAGTGGAGGCCTAGTAGAAGGAAGGACCGCAGACAGGCTTCAAAGGCCTAACATAATAACATTGGACAGGCTGTAGGCACTTTATAATTGGTTCCAGGGGTACACGGGCAGCAGTACACAGGTCAGTGGAGGCCTAGTGGAAGGAGGGACCGCAGACAGGCTTCAAAGGCCTAACATAATAACATTGGACAGGCTGTAGGCACTTTATAATTGGTTCCAGGGGTACACGGGCAGCAGTACACAGGTCAGTGGAGGCCTAGTGGAAGGAGGGACCGCAGACAGGCTTCGAAGGCCTAACATAATAAAATTGGGCTGGCTGTAGGCAATTTATAATTGGTTCCAGGGGTACACGGGCAGCAGTACACAGGTCAGTGGAGGCCTAGTGGAAGGAGGGACCGCAGACAGGCTTCGAAGGCCTAACATAATAACATTGGGCTGGCTGTAGGCACTTTATAATTGGTTCCAGGGGTACACAGGCAGCAGTACACAGGTCAGTGGAGGCCTAGTGGAAGGAGGGACCGCAGACAGGCTTTGAAGGCCTAACATAATAAATTGGGCTGGCTGTAGGCAATTTAAAATTGGTTCCAGGGGTACACGGGCAGCAGTACACAGGTCAGTGGAGGCCTAGTAGAAGGAAGGACCGCAGACAGGCTTCAAAGGCCTAACATAATAACATTGGACAGGCTGTAGGCACTTTATAATTGGTTCCAGGGGTACACGGGCAGCAGTGCACAGGTCAGTGTAGGCCTAGTGGAAGGAGGGACCGCAGACAGGCTTCGAAGGCCTAACATAATAAAATTGGGCTGGCTGTAGGCAATTTAAAATTGGTTCCAGGGGTACACGGGCAGCAGTGGTCTGGTCAGCGGAGGCCGATTGTAATGAGTGTCTGCCAGTTAGTAGTCCAAAACAATAAATAAATGTGAATGTTTCGCATTAAAACAAAATGAAAACACTAAAGGGTGCAATCATTAGGTACAGGAGTGGGATCCTCTGCGTAGTTTCAGACCTACTAATTTAGCGCAAAGTATTTACTGTGGTAAATAGAGGACACTGCCCCTGACTATGTTAAGTACCATCATACATGTCAACACAATGGTATTGTCAGTGGCAGGAATGGAAGGATGTCAGCGCATAGACTAAACATTGGTGGAAGTGTGAGAGATAACTGTGGAAGTGGCAGAGCAATGTTTGACCTGGGGGTGGGCGAACTCTCTTGTGGCCGGCGGTACAGGCCCAGGGCCCCTCATGTTACAACAGTGTGTCTGACGTTGGGTGCGCACCACCACCGCCAGAGACACTTTATTGTACTATGAGGGACCCAGTGGCAGTGCTGTCGACCAAAAGCGGGCACACCCACCTCTTCAGACAAACAGCACTCTCACGGGTGCTTGCGCCAAGTCGCGATACCACGGCCCCGTGTGGGGAGTTTGGCCATTTAGGGAGGTGTAAACATGTCGTATGCTGGACAATCAGCTGCAGCAAATTAGACATTAGAAAAGTAATTCACAGTAGTCCACAGGCAAGAGCTTTTCATAGGAAAGCTAGGTGTCGGCCGGGCAAGGTGGGGCAAAAGAATTCGAAATCCAGTTGTGGTTCATTTTAATGAATGTTAGATCATCAACATTTTGGGTAGCCAGACGAGTCCTTTTTTCGGTTAATATTGAACCTGCAGCACTGAATACTCTTTCTGATAGGACACTAGCTGCCGGGCAAGCAAGCTCCTGCAATGCATATTCTGCCAATTCTGGCCAGGTGTCTAATTTTGATGCCCAGTAATCAAATGGGAATGACGGTTGAGGGAGAACATCAATAAGGGATGAAAAATAGTTTGTAACCATACTGGACAAATGATGTCTCCTGTCACTTTCAATTGATGCAGCAGTACCTGTCCTGTCTGTGGTCATAGCAAAATCACTCCACAACCTGGTCAGAAAACCCCTCTGTCCAATGCCACTTCTGATGTGTGCACCCCTAACACTCCTGGTCTGCTGCCCCCTGGAGCTCGTGTGAGAACGATCACGGGCGCTGTGTGCTGGGAATGCCTGAAGCAAACGGTCAACAAGAGTTGATTGTTTGGTTGCTAATATTAGTTCCAAGTTCTCATGTGGCATAATATTTTGCAATTTGCCTTTATAGCGAGGATCAAGGAGGCAGGCCAACCAGTAATCGTCATCGTTCATCATTTTAGTAATGCGTGTGTCCCTTTTGAGGATACGTAAGGAATAATCCGCCATGCGGGCCAAAGTTCCAGTTGTCAAATCTGCGGTTGTGATTGGTTGAGGGGCAGTTTCAGGCAAATCTACGTCACTTGTGTCCCTCAAAAAACCAGAACCCGCCCTTGCCACGCAACCAATTTCCAGTGCCCCCGGGAAAGCTTCCTCATTAAAAATATACTCATCCCCATCATCCTCCTCGTCCTCCACCTCCTCTTCGCCCGCTACCTCGTCCTGTACACTGCCCTGACCAGACAATGGCTGACTGTCATCAAGGCTTTCCTCTTCCTCTGGTGCAGACGCCTGATCCTTTATGTGCGTCAAACTTTGCATCAGCAGACACATTAGGGGGATGCTCATGCTTATTATGGCGTTGTCTGCACTAACCAGCCGTGTGCATTCCTCAAAACACTGAAGGACTTGACACATGTCTTGTATCTTCGACCACTGCACACCTGACAACTCCATGTCTGCCATCCTACTGCCTGCCCGTGTATGTGTATCCTCCCACAAAAACATAACAGCCCGCCTCTGTTCGCACAGTCTCTGAAGCATGTGCAGTGTTGAGTTCCACCTTGTTGCAACGTCTATGATTAGGCGATGCTGGGGAAGGTTCAAAGACCGCTGATAGGTCTGCATACGGCTGGAGTGTACAGGCGAACTGCGGATATGTGAGCAAAGCCCACACACTTTGAGGAGCAGGTCGGAGAACCCAGGATAAGTTTTCAATAAGCACTGCACCACCAGGTTTAAGGTGTGAGCCAGGCAAGGAATGTGTTTCAGTTGGGAAAGGGAGATGGCAGCCATGAAATTCCTTCCGTTATCACTCACTACCTTGCCTGCCTCAAGATCTACTGTGCCCAGCCACGACTGCGTTTCTTGCTGCAAGAACTCGGACAGAACTTCCGCGGTGTGTCTGTTGTCGCCCAAACACTTCATAGCCAATACAGCCTGCTGACGCTTGCCAGTAGCTGGCCCATAATGGGACAACTGGTGTGCAACAGTGTCAGCTGCCGATGGAGTGGTTGGGCGACTGCGGTCTGTGGAAGAGCTCTCGCTTCTGCAGGAGGACGAGGAGGAGGAGGAGGGGGTGCGAACGCCTACAGCCAACTGTTTCCTAGACCGTGGGCTAGGCACAACTGTCCCGAAATTGATGTCCCCTGTGGACCCTGCATCCACCACATTCACCCAGTGTGCCGTGATGGACACGTAACGTCCCTGGCCATGCCTACTGGTCCATGCATCTGTAGTCAGGTGCACCTTTGTACTCACAGATTGCCTGAGTGCATGGACGATGCGCTGTTTAACATGCTGGTGCAGGGCTGGGATGGCTTTTCTGGAAAAAAAAGTGTTGACTGGGTAGCTCGTAGCGTGGTTCAGCGTACTCCATCAGGGCTTTGAAAGCTTCGCTTTCAACTAACCGGTAGGGCATCATCTCTAATAAGATTAGTCTAGCTATGTGGGCGTTAAAACCCTGTGTACGCAGATGCGAGGATAAGTACTTCCTTTTTCTAACCAGAGTCTCATGTAGGGTGAGCTGGACTGGAGAGCTGGAGATCGTGGAACTAGCGGGTGTGCCGGTGGACATGGCAGACTGAGAGACGGTTGGAGACGGTATTGTTTCTGCCGGTGCCCTAGATGCAATATTTCCTCCTACAAAACTGGTGATTCCCTGACCCTGACTGCTTTTGGCTGGCAAAGAAACCTGCACAGATACTGCCGGTGGTGCGGAAAATGGTGGCCTTACAGTGAAGGAAGGGATGTTGCGTTGCTGACTAGCTTCATTGGCCGAGGGTGCTACATCCTTAAGGGACGTTTGTTAGTTAGTCCAGGCTTGAAAATGCATGGTGGTTAAATGTCTATGCATGCAACTTGTATTGAGACTTTTCAGATTCTGACCTCTGCTTAAGCTAGTTGAACATTTTTGACAGATGACTTTGCGCTGATCAATTGGATGTTGTTTAAAAAAATGCCAGACTGCACTCTTTCGAGCCTCGGATCCCTTTTCAGGCATTGCAGACTGAGCTTTAACCGGATGGCCACCCTGTCCTCCAACAGGTTTTGGCTTTGCCACGCGTTTTGTCCCATCTACGGGCCCGGCAGATGGAACCTGTTGCGATGTTGATGCCTGCTGCGGCCCCTCCTCCTTCGCTTCAGAACTACTGCCGCCTGCACCCTGTTCCCTCAATGGCTGCCAATCGGGGTCAACAACTGGGTCATCTATTACCTCCTCTTCTAGCTCGTGTGCAACTTCGTCTGAGTCACCGTGTCGGTCGGTGGTATAGCGTTCGTGACGGGGCAACATAGTCTCATCAGGGTCTGATTGTGGATCAGTACCCTGAGAGGGCAATGTTGTGGTCTGAGTCAAAGGACCAGCATAGTAGTCTGGCTGTGGCTGTGCATCAGTGCACTCCATGTCAGAATCTACTTGTAATGGGCATGGCCTGTTAACTGTTTCACTTTCTAAGCCAGGGACGGTATGTGTAAAGAGCTCCATGGAGTAACCCGTTGTGTCGCCTGCTGCATCCTTCTCTCTTGTTGTTGTTTTTGCTGAAGAGGACAAGGAAGCGACTTGTCCCTGACCGTGAACATCCACAAACGACGCGCTGCTTTTACATTTACCAGTTTCAGAAGAGGAGGCAAAAGAGCTAGAGGCTGAGTCTGCAAGGTAAGCCAAAACTTGCTGTTGCTGCTCCGGCTTTAAAAGCGGTTTTCCTACTCCCAGAAAAGAGAGCGTTCGAGGCCTTGTGTAGCCAGACGACGAACCTGGCTCCACAGCTCCAGACTTAGGTGGAATATTTTTTTTCCCACGACCACCTGATGCTCCACTACCACTACCATCATTACCAGCTGACAATGAACGCCCACGGCCACGACCTCTTGCACCAGACTTCCTCATTGTTTTAAAAACTTAACCAAAGTAACTTTATTTGTTGCTGTCAAACAACTTACACGGTGAGCTATAACTTCAGTATGATTTCGATATCCCTTTACAGGTGGGTGAGACCACAAGGAAAATCAGGCACAATGTTACACACTCTGTTTTCTGTGGCACCAAATCACAGAGATGCCACACACGCAGGACTGTCACTCAAGCACAAATGTCAATATTAATCTCCCATTTTTTTTTTTTTTCAGGGAGACTTTAGAAACAAAATAAAATAAAATGATTTTTTCAGGAAGAATTTAGAAACCAAATAAAATAATATGATTTTTTCAGGGAGAATTTAGAAACCAAATAAAAAAAATAAATAGGCTTTCTATGGCCCACTGAGTGAGAGATGGCACACACAGGAGTCAGGAGTGGCACACAAGCCCAGAGGCCAATATTTATCTCCCACTGATTGATTTATTGATTTTTTCAGGTAGAATTTAGAACCCAAATCAAGCAAAAAAAAAAAATTGGCTTTCTATGGCCCACTATTTGAGAGAGAGAGAGAGATGGCACACCCAGGAGTCAAGACTGGCACACAAGCAGAAAGGGCAATATTAATCTCCCACTGATTTTTTTTTTTTTTTTCAGGGAGACTTTAGAAACAAAATAAAATAAAATGATTTTTTCAGGGAGAATTTAGAAACCAAATAAAAAAAAAATAGGCTTTCTATGGCCCACTGAGTGAGAGATGGCACACACAGGAGTCAGGAGTGGCACACAAGCCCAGAGGCCAATATTTATCTCCCACTGATTGATTTAGTGATTTTTTTCAGGTAGAATTTGGAACACTAATCAAGCAAAAAAATAAATAGGCTTTCTATGGCCCACTGAGTGAGAGATGGCACACACAGGAGTCAGGAGTGGCACACAAGCCCAGAGGCCAATATTTATCTACCACTGATTGATTTAGTGATTTTTTCAGGTAGAATTTATAACCCAAATCAAGCCAAAAAATAAATAGGTTTTCTATGGCCCACTGAGTGAGAGATGGCACACACAGGAGTCAGGAGTGGCACACAAGCCCAGAAGCCAATATTTATCTCCCACTGATTGATTTAGTGATTTTTTCAGGTAGAATTTAGAACCCAAATCAAGCAAAAAAATAAATAGCCTTTCTATGGCCCACTGAGTGAGAGATGGCACACACAGGGATGGCACTCTAGCAGAAATGCCAATCTTAATCTCCCACAAAAAAAAAAAAAAAAACAGGGACTGTCCTACAATTACTATCTCCCTGCAGTAATCTCAGCCAGGTATGGCAGGCAGCAATAAGGAGTGGACTGATGCACAAATGAAATAAAAAGTGTGGACAAACAAAAAAGATAGCTGTGCAGAAAGGAAGGAACAAGAGGATTTGTGCTTTGAAAAAAGCAGTTGGTTTGCACAGCGGCGTACACACAGCAATGCAGCTATCAGGGAGCCTTCTAGGGCAGCCCAATGAGCTACAGCGCTGAGAAAAAAAAAATGTAGCTTCCACTGTCCCTGCACACCGAAGGTGGTGTTGGACAGTGGAAATCGCTACAGCACAAGCGGCTTGGTGGTTAATGGACCCTGCCTAATGCTATCCCTGCGTCTGACAAAGCGGCAGCAACCTCTCCCTAAGCTCAGATCAGCAGCAGTAACATGGCGGTCGGCGGGAACGCCCCTTTATAGCCCCTGTGACGTCGCAGACAGCAAGCCAATCACTGCAATGCCCTTCTCTAAGATGGTGGGGACCAGGACCTATGTCATCACGCTGCCCACACTCTGCGTTCACCTTCATTGGCTGAGAAATGGCGCTTTTCGCATCATTGAAACGCGACTTTGGCGCTAAAGTCGCGTACCGCACAAGGGTACCGCACAAGGGTCGGATTGGGTTTCATGAAACTCGACTTTGCCAAAAGTCGGCGACTTTTGAAAATGAATGACCCGTTTCGCTCAACCCTAGTGCTGAGTAGTAAGCTATTGGTCTTTAATTTCCACCATGTTGTTGTGTCAGCACTGCTGTAGCATACAAATGACAAAAAACTGACTGGCACATTCAGACTAGTGTGAATAGGTGAATGCCAGGAGGAGCTACCTCCATATACAATATACAAAAAAAAAAGGTTGCACTCTATCATGTTAAAGCATGTCAGTCTGAAATATATGAAATATGAATAGCAATATGGCTTTTGAATATTGAAAAAAAATTCTGGCATTGCTGAGAGGTGCCCACATTCATCCAGGAAGTCAGACATCAGCCTAAGAGAGGTGTTCACACACGTAGGTACCCATCAGTTTTTGAGGCAACCTTGATGATGGTTGATGGGCAGATATAATTTGTCTCACATTTGTTTTCCTAATATTCAAAAGCTGTATTGCTATTCATATTTCATATATTTCACAGTGACATGTTTTAACATAGTAGAGTGCAACCTTTTTTGTATATTGTACTGTATATAAAGATAACTCCTGCTGGTATGCACCTATTCACACTAGTCTAGATGTGCCAGTCAGTTTTTTTGTATGTTAGCTCACTGACCGAGCACTCCGTCCTTCATCATCTGGTGATTTTAATTACAGCAGGTTCCTGCGTACCCATAAATGCAGGCATTGCTGAGAGGTGTCCACATTCACCTATTCAAAAGCCGTATTGCTATTCATATTTCATATATTTCACATTGTCATGCTTTAGCATGATAGAGTGCAATCTTTTTTGTATATACAGTAGCATTGCTGTAGCGTGACCTCCTGGTTCTGTGCAGAATAAGAAAAATGGCTGATCATAGTTTGGAATGGCTAAGGCCAGGCCCGACACAATGAGCGGCTTCAGAGAATGGAAGGAATCAATTGCTTCTTGAGTGAGATCAAAGGGGTCTGATGACAAGCAGTCATAAAGTGGTTGCATAATTTGAGAAGCAGACCTTATCCAAGGCCTACAATAGGACACCAAGCCTGCGTAGATGTAGGTGTGACCTGGGTAAAGGAAGTTTTTGAACTGCTTGTTTTCTCTCTTCAGTCAGGTGTCTTATACCTTCAGCAATACAGTGGCCTAAAAATGTCACCTTTTCTTTGCAATACTGTTACTTGTCCAGTGAGACTTCGCAACCCTTTTCTGCTAAAAAGCATAGCAAGGAAACTGTAGCTTCCTTGCAAGACATCTGGTCCGGGCAGCAGAGCAGAAGGTCATCCACATACTGTGATAGTACAATCTGTGGATGAGGTGGTTGCCACTGCTCGAGGATCCCTGGCATTGCTGTTGAATAGATGGTAGGGGAGTTCATTCCTCCTTGTGGGAGGGCCGTCCAACAGTATTGTTTACCTTCCTGAGTAAAAACAAAAAGATACTGACAATCAGGGTGTAGGGGTACAAAGAAGAATGCATTTGCCAAATCAATGCCTGTGAAGCATTTTGATGTTGCTGGGATCTGTGACAGTAAGGTGTGTGGGTTATGAACAATTAAGGTCACACTCTCTGTAACATCATTAATGACCCTTAAATCATGAACAATTCTGCAAGTGTCAGGAGAATCCTTGGGTCCTTTTTTCTTAATAGGATACAAAGGGTTGTTACAGGGGGTAAATCTTTGCACCAGAGACCCTGCCTTGACATACTCTTTTATATCCCTGGTTAGGGCCATTGATTTGGCTAGGCTTAAGGAGTATTGTTTTAAACAATAAGAAGTAGTTCTCTCTTTTAATTTAATTATGACCGGGGAAATGGGGAGCCGACCCACATCAGTTTTTCCCTTTGCCCAAATGGTGTCTGGTACCTGACTCATTTCCCTGTCTTCAGACATTCTGGTGACAGGTGCTACTTTCACTGCTTTTGTCACATACACCATTGCTGTAATCTTACACAATTGCTTATCTGAGAGGGGACTTAAGACTGTAACACCCTCAGGAGAGTACTGTATGGTGCCCTATATAGCACTCAACACATCTGCTTCTGCAGCGCCCCAGAGTCCTGGTCGTTGCAGTAATGTCGCTCTGCCATTAAGGGGAGTGATGTTATGTCTGATTGCACTAAAGGAGTTCACCTGACCAGGTATCACAGTCACACATTACACTTCACACTCTGGCCACCAGTGGGAGCAAAAGGCACTATGTATTAGGCCACTCCTAAAACTGGGGGTCGGATAGGAAGTTAGAAAAGAACACAGCCTGGGAGAGCTCCAGGGAGGACCTGTCAGGGGTGGGTTCCTGGCAGGTACCTAGCAGAAAGAGTAGAAAGTGACGGAGCTGCACCTGCACTACCTTGCGGCGGCATCCTAAGAAAGGACACGAAGAGAAGGATATTGTGGAGAAGTGAGAAACGAGATCAAAGCACAAAGGAGAGCCAGTAGGAGTCGTGCTCCGAGATGGATGTGCCTTCGGACCGGCCAGACTCAGCCAGCCCTGTTAGCAGTGCTCTGGATTGCGGATCCCGAAGTCTTCAGTAAAAGGTAAAGAGACTGCAACCCTGTGTCTTCGTTATTAACCGCGCTTGACGTCATCACCACCTACACCACTGGGAAGCCCTGGGAATATACTTCACCTGTGGGAAGGTATACCACCCCATTGAGCCCCAAGCAGCGTCGGTCATCCTGACTGAATATCACAGGTGGCATCACGAAACCTTGGCCGACTTTCATCACCCTTTCATTGGACGTCCCTTAGCAGGGTCATGGACCGGGTCCAGCCACCGTGACAACCCCAGAACTGAGACAGAGAGGACCGGTATCGAGTAACCCACGGCCCTGCATCTGGGGGCACTCCACTTCCAGCAAATTCATAGTAGTATTCTCGCTAACAATAAGGTTTGTAAGCACAACTTGGCTATCTCATAATTTTAGTTTTATTTGTTTAGTCAGAGGAGCTTCAGTCACTTGTCCCTCTACCCCCATACATTCCACAATCTTGTTAGTATTCATGTCTGGCATTATCAAGTCTTTGTGGACCAAAGTCCCGGTTGTCCCAGTGTCAATCAAAAATTCTGCTTCTTCCCCCCCCCACGGCATTGTTATGGTCATCATCAAAGTAGGACCAGGTCCTGAGGGGACAAGAACAGGATACACATTTGTCACTGAGTTTCCAGTTTCCTAGTCTGCAAAGGAGGTGGAAAATTGGTCTGCTTAGTCTCCTTTTTAGGGTTTTTGCAGTGCTTGGCGTAATGTCCATTTTCTCCACAATTCCAGCACCTCACTGTTTTTAGGTCATTAGGTCCCCTACTATGTCTCCACTGTTTCCCTTGTGCTCCAGAATACATGACAGGTCACCTTTTCCTTGTTTGCTCAACTTCTTTTGCCACCTTCAGGAGATCTTTCGGATCTACACTGCTCCATTCAGGTCTGGCTGTCTGTACTACATCCCATAAGCCTTTGTTCATACCATCAATAAATGCATTTATCAGTATTTTAACATCAATGCGTTCATGGGACTGTATCCCATATACGCCTATGTCAGCTGTATCCGTCCAAAGTACATCTCTATACTTTCTCGTTTTTACTATGTCACGTCAGTCAGGAGTACAGACTGCTCTGATTGTTTCACTGTAGCCCATTGTTTTAGTGATTCACAGTATGTCTCCCCGGATGGTGCAGATTGATCATTCATGCCCCATGCTTGATTCTTTTCCACATCTGTATGTGTCTTAATTATGTGCCCTAGTACGTCGCCTGCCTTTGCAGTTACCAAACTCTCAAGGTCTGCCCAGGTGCACTTATACGTCCGCTGTATTGATTTTATATGTCTGTATAATGGGAAAGGTTGGTTCTCAGGATCAGGCAACTGTTTTAGCATAGCTAGCTGGTCAGAGGGGCTCTCGGGATAATAGTCCGGTGTCTGTCTCACTCTAGTCACTCTTCTTGGTCCTGATGTGAATGGTTGTCTGGTGGTGGAGGTGACTGGATAGTTGATTGTGATGGCATGATGTTCTACAACTTCCTCCCTCTGAGGTCTACTGTCAGTATCCTCCCCAAAAGTCAATGTCCCCACTACTGTGTCAGTTTCTTCTGTCACTACATGTGATCTTGCCTGGACAGGATTCAGTGTAATTTTCTTAGGTCGAGTTGCAGCACAGGTCACACAAGTATCTCTCCAGTCTGGATTAGGCAGCCATAGTCATAGATTTTTGTGCATCAACACAGTCACAATATACCTTACGTCCCACTGTAGTCCTTTTATTGCCGTACTGTTGTATTTCCTCTGCCACATAACACAATTTATTCACTTGTTGCTCTCTTCCCTTGACTTTTATCCAACATTTATTCTCTTGCCTGAAACTGTGCCATTTTTGTACATCCAAACATCCACACTCTGAAATGTTCACCTTTTTCAGTATTGGTCCCACAACCTTCACTGCTTCCTTTCCTTCTCTGTCTTTTACAATCTGTACAGCTGTTTTGGATCCCATTAGGGCCCTTGACTACATACAGAACAAGTTGCCCATGGCTTCAACCTTTTTTCCTGACAGCTCACCTTTTTGCAAATGCCCTCTCAGTCTGCCTGGACCTTGTCAACAGGCAACACTCTAGAAAGTCAGAATAAGCTAGTCAAGGTGTATTAGGAAGGCTCTCATGGCTCTCACCCGGTAGACCTGCAGGGTGTAACGAGAAGGCTTTTCAGCTCTCTCACCTGTTAGACCAGCTGACTAAAGTAGGAAGTCCAAGGTGTGATAGGCCTCTCACCTACTAGACCAGCTCCAAGGACAGTGGGAAGGCTCATGTGGCTCTCTAACCCCCCAAAAAACCTGCTGACTAAAGTAGGAAAGTCCAGGTGTGGTAGGCCTCTCACCTACTAGGTCAGCTGTGCAGTTGGCTACCCCTTTTGCTGATCCTCAACAAGCTGTACATCAATCACACAACTAGAAGCAGGTAGGAAAACACTAATGACCAAACAATAACTAACAATTTTTCTCTAAAATAGGCACAATATAACTTTTCACTTCTATATAGGTCTGTTGGTTTAAAAGCTCAAATCTCTCAGCCCACACTACCCCCAGCAGCACATAAATACAGAGAACTTCCACATAGCTGCATCACCCCTCCCTTCAGAGATAAGAAAACATGCTATATCTTTTACACAGAAACAGAATGTAGCAGTTCTCAGACTTTATTTCTGCAAAACCTTCATCCTCATTCCCAGGGAACCAAGGTATTTCACTATAAGAGCAGATCACTGCACGATTTTAATAATCTGACCACCTCTGGCCAAACAGATACAGGAACCTGTCCAATGTCATACCATTTACAAATGGGCTTCATTGTTAGACAATCTTAGATGTAGATTAAAATATCTAAATATGAGCCCCGTACAGCTTCCACCATATGCGGCATGAACCCCACACCGACTCTCCCATATGCAGCATGGTCCCTGCACAGCCTCCTTCATATGCGGCATGAGCCCCATACAGCCTCCCCCATATGCAGCATGAGCACAACACAGCCTCCCCCATATGCAGCATGAGCACCACACAGCCTCTCCATATATAGCCTGAGCCCCACACAGCTTCCCTAGATACAGCATGAGCCCCAAACAGCCTCCCTATATACTGCATGAGCCTCACACAACCTCCCCATATACAGCATGAGCCCAACAGAGCCTCCCCATATACAGCATGAGCCCCAGAGAGCCTCCCATGGGCTGAATCTCAGTACACAGCTGACATGATGAAATTTCGTCATCATGTCAGCTGTCTCACATGCTGATTAGTGAAGGAAGTGGCCGGAGGCCCCTCCACCACCAATGAAGTCAGCCATGATGGAGACAGCGAGTAGGCATCCCGTGGGCTTCTGATTTCCAGCCCCTCGACTGTCTCGGTCTGCGGGCTGGACTGAGACAGTCAGAGGTCCGGATGTGGCCTGCAGGGCCCCACTTTGCCCGGGTCTGCCTTAGAGCATAATCAACAACTTAACAGCAATCAGGACTTATTCAATTTGCTTTAAAACAATTTTATGCAAATTAAATTTTCCAACTGATATTAAGGAAATATTCTGCTTTAGAATTTTAGCAGATTAACTTATTTTTACTATTTCTAAGCATTTCACTACAATCATAAATAAAATGGTTGCAGTTCTGAAAATTATGCAATGAACTTACAGTTTATACTCATGTATAAGCCGAGTTTTTCAGCACATTGTCCAAGAAGCCGTCGGAGGAAGGGGGGCAGTGGAGCAGTGGGTCACAGGAGGCAGGAGTCGGCAGCTGTAACTGTGCCCACTGCTAAAGAAAATTGAATATTCACTGCACTGGCAATGAATATTAATTTCTCTTATAGCGTGCACAGTTATGGCCACAGCCGCAGCCAAGGCTTTTAGCAGCTGTAAAGAAAAAAGCCTCCTACATACCTTCCTGTGCACCCTCGCAGCATCCTGTTCCAGCTTTTAGCAGCTCCGAGCGATCACATGTAGCCAGTGAGTAGAGAGAGGTGAATATTCATTACTGAGCAGGGTCACATGATCGCTTGGCCGCAGGAGCTGCTGGAAGCCGGAACAGGATGCTGCGAGGGCATGCAGGAAAGGTAAGTAGGAGTTTTTTTTTTTATGCTTTTCTCATGGTGGGCCATGCATTCTTGGATAGGGATGATGAACCATGCATAAAAGGATTGGGATGAGGAGACATGCAGACAAGGACGGGGATAAGGGGCCATGAATACAGGGATGGGGAGCCATGCATACCAGGACAGGGATGAGGGGACAATGCATACTTGGCTTATACTCGAGTCAATACATTTTTCCAGTTTTTCGTGGCCAAATTAGGTGCCTCGGCTTATATGCAGGTCGGCTTATACACGAGTATATACAGTAACTAAATTATTTTTGTTTTTCTTTATATTTTATGAAAACATCAGAAGCAAAAGGTACATATTTACTATTATGTTTGTTGCTGGAAAATCATATTAAAAGTTTTCTTCAATACCTCAGAACAAACACATTGATTGTGTTTAGAAAGATACTGTAAAATATATAAACTATTGGCATTGAAAACATGAAAACAAGAAAACTGATTCTATTTCTGGTTTAAAAACCCAGACTCTTACTTAAAGACAGAAGTTCCATCCTTAGCATATCCTTCCAGAATTTACAACCTTAGAACACTCATAAATGCCAAACCTTAACTTGATCTATGAAGCAGGAAGAGCTTCTCTGGGTGTTTCAGACTATTTCTTCATTCTGTGCATCAGTCCGGTGCTCATAAAACTGTTTCTGATCAGCATTGTAGGACTTTTAATATCTGCATTAAAAAAACCATTTGGAGGTTAAAGCACTTGTAAATGAGATAGATTTTGCCCTTTAAAAGTTATGTTTCATTTGCTATCTGAATGCCCATTCTCATCCTATTCTTGCATTATTGTTTATTACGAGGTAGAGTTTTTATGAGATGCTACTCATTATTTCATTACTTTACCACACATAAATCATATGCACTTGTAAATAACGGAGAATAATTTAGTGAAAAAGCTAATAATGTGCTAAGCAATATACAACATTCTGAAATTAGATTTTTGCAACTTAATGAGTAGATCAAATATTTTATTATTTTTAATGAGTAACAGTCAAATTGCCTTTTAAGTTTCTGTGTTACACAAATGTAAGCAATTAACTATTATTTTTTTTATTATGAAGATAATTACTTATAACATTACTATTATGATTAGTATTAGTAGTAGTTCATTTTAATGAGTTAGGCAAGTATCGACTTATATTGGCAATATATTATATACTTATTTAGAATATAAGGGATATTATTATGATCAACTAGCAAATATTACTGAAAAAGAGAAATAGCAGACATACTTGCAATTCCATGTCAAGACACAAATGCACACACAGGATGCAGCAGGTCCCTTTTGATAAAGGCGGGGGCAACATGGGTGCAAAACACTAATTAAACAACCAGTTAGTAACCCATCAAACATCAGTGGGTTGGCTGCCTAGTAGAGTTGAGCGACCTTGACCTTTTTAGAGTCGAGCCGGGTTTCGCGAAACCCGACTATCTCAAAAGTCGGGTCGAGTGAAATCGGCCGATTATGACGTAAAGTCGGGATCGACCGAAACACGAAACCCAATGCAAGTCAATGGGGCAGCATAGTCGGCAGTGAGTGGGGGCCAGGAAAACACCTAGAGTGCCCATTTTAATGTCAAAACCATCCATTCTTCTTAATGAAGCTTGTCAAGCGTAATTTACCTTATAATAATTAGAAGGCATTTGAAATTGGGGGTCATTTGGCTAAAGTTGTGTGGGGTAGGGCAGGTTCAAGTAATTAGTGGGCCCAGGAAATCTGGACCACGTCACGGCAGTGGAGCAGGGAGAGGTAAGTATTTCAACTTTGCAAGTGCTGTGATCCTGAGCAAGCAGGGGGGGCCCACTTGTTGGCATTGGCACTGGCACAGGGCCCCTCAAAGTACAGCGGTGTGTTTGCACGGCGGGGGCGCCTCCCACCGGCAGCAACACTTTTGCGTACTATGAGAGGCCCTGTGCCAGTGACGTCGCCAACTAGTATTCCTCCCCCCACCTGATGAAGGAACCTGCACTTTCATCTGCACCTTCCTCTTTGTCCCCGTGTAAGGTGGTATGGTATGCGGGAAGAGCAACCTGACTTTCAGCAGGGTCACAATGTTGTTGTGTAGCATGCACGGGGAATGTTGCGTTATGGGTCAATGTACCAGCAGACTCATCTATCACTGGCTGGGCAATGGGCACGATGAAGTGGAAACACAGGTATAGGCCCAAAGAATAAAGTGGGATAAATGCAGTTCAAAATTGGTAACACAGGAATAACCAGGGGACATTGCAGTGGAGGACAACTGGAATGAGAGGCTGACACAGAGAGTAGGGCCAAATCAGTAAGTAGTCGAAATGCAGTTCAAAATTGGCAACCGTAGTAAACAGGCGGCACAGCTTTGTTCAGTGGAGGAGAACAGCAAGGAGTGGCAGACACCGATAGTAGGCCCCAACCCAACTAGTAGGCCAAATGCAGTCTAACATTAACAACTACTTAACGAGAGCCTGAAAATGGAATTTCAGGACAGGAAACCAGGAGAACAGCAAGGAGTGGCAGACACCGATAGTAGGCCCCAAACCAACTAGTACGCCAAATGCAGTTGTTCCATTTAACCACAATTTAATGAGAGCCTGAAGATAGAAGCTCAGGAAAGGCAACCTGGGGAACACCTTGGAGTGTAACACACCATCTCTCTCCACCCCATACCCATTTTGTAGGCCTAATGCAGTGTACTTTTCTACAACTACTAAACGAGAGTCGGAAGACCGAAGCAATGGCAAGGAAACCTGGGGAACACCTTGGAGTGTAACACACCATCTCTCTCCACCCCATACCCAATTTGTAGGCCTAATGCAGTGTAGTTTCCAAGAACTACCAAACGAGAGCCGGAAGATCGAAGCTCAGGAAAGGCAACCTGGGGAACACCTTGGAGTGTAACACACCCTCTCTCTACACCCCATACCCAATTTGAAGGCCTAATGCAGTGTAGTTTCCAAGAACTACTAAACGAGAGCCGGAAGATCGAAGCTCAGGAAAGGCAACCTGGGGAACACCTTGGAGTGTAACACACCCTCTCGCTACACCCCATACCCAATTTGAAGGCCTAATGCAGCGTAGTTTCCAACAACTACTAAACGAGAGCCGGAAGATCGAAGCTCAGGAAAGGCAACCTGGGGAACACCTTGGAGTGTTACAAACCCTCTCTCTACACCCCATACCCAATTTGTAGGCCTAATGCAGCGTAGTTTCCGACAACTACTAAACGAGAGCATGAAGATCGAAGCTCAGGAAAGGCAACCTGGGGAACACCTTGGAGTGTAACACACCCTCTCTCTACACCCCATACCCAATTTGAAGGCCTAATGCAGTGTAGTTTCCAAGAACTACTAAACGAGAGCCGGAAGATCGAAGCTCAGGAAAGGCAACCTGGGGAACACCTTGGAGTGGAACACACCATCTCTCTACACCCCATACCCAATTTGAAGGCCTAATGCAGCGTAGTTTCCAACAACTACTAAACGAGAGCCGGAAGATCGAAGCTCAGGAAAGGCAACCTGGGGAACACCTTGGAGTGTAACACAACGTCTCTCTACACCACGGAAGGGCTGATTCTTAGGAAGGAAGGCTGTTGGAAATAAGCATTGCGCGTCCGAGGGTGATTATATTCTTATTAGGTATATACTCACCCTCGGACGCGCCCTGCTTCTTTATTTGGAATGAATGTTTATTTGCAATGTGGTGTTGACTTTCTCTATTATTTTGGTAATTAATGATTTTATTATTTTCATTGTTTTGCATCTTCTCGGCAATAATATAAAGAAGACGCGACAGGACAACACTCGGTGGATGCCATATGTGTGTTTTCAATTTAAAAAACCTTTCAGTTAACTACTTGCAGGAGAAAGTAATTGTAGCTGGTGGCCATTTTTAGTACTGTACCAGATTTTAGTTGTGTGTTTGTTTTTAATGTTAAAATGTCTGCATTTGATATCTCACCAGTATTTTCTTTTTTATAAGCAAAATACTTTTTTTTTTATTTTATGATGTTGGTTCAAGGGGTACACGGGCAGCAGTAGACAGGTCAGTGGAGGCCTAGTGGAAGGAGGGACCGCAGACAGGCTTCGAAGCCCTAACATAATAAATTGGGCTGCCTGTAGGCAATTTAAAATTGGTTCCAGGGGAACACGGGCAGCAGTAGACAGGTCAGTGGAGGCCTAGAGGAAGGAGGGACCGCAGATGCGCCAATGTTTCCCCCATACCAAATTTGTAGGCCTAATGCAGTGTAGTTTCCAACAACTACTAAACGAGAGCCGGAATATCGAAGCTCAGGAAAGGCAACCTGGGGAACACCTTGGAGTGTAACACACCCTCTCTCTACACCCCATACCCAATTTGAAGGCCTAATGCAGCGTAGTTTCCAACAACTACTAAACGAGAGCCGGAAGATCGAAGCTCAGGAAAGGCAACCTGGGGAACACCTTGGAGTGTAACAAACCCTCTCTCTACACCCCATACCCAATTTGTAGGCCTAATGCAGCGTAGTTTCCGACAACTACTAAACGAGAGCATGAAGATCGAAGCTCAGGAAAGGCAACCTGGGGAACACCTTGGAGTGTAACACACCCTCTCTCTACACCCCATACCCAATTTGAAGGCCTAATGCAGTGTAGTTTCCAAGAACTACTAAACGAGAGCCGGAAGATCGAAGCTCAGGAAAGGCAACCTGGGGAACACCTTGGAGTGGAACACACAATCTCTCTACACCCCATACCCAATTTGAAGGCCTAATGCAGCGTAGTTTCCAACAACTACTAAACGAGAGCCGGAAGATCGAAGCTCAGGAAAGGCAACCTGGGGAACACCTTGGAGTGTAACACAACGTCTCTCTACACCACGGAAGGGCTGATTCTTAGGAAGGAAGGCTGTTGGAAATAAGCATTGCGCGTCCGAGGGTGATTATATTCTTATTAGGTATATACTCACCCTCGGACGCGCCCTGCTTCTTTATTTGGAATGAATGTTTATTTGCAATGTGGTGTTGACTTTCTCTATTATTTTGGTAATTAATGATTTTATTATTTTCATTGTTTTGCATCTTCTCGGCAATAATATAAAGAAGACGCGACAGGACAACACTCGGTGGATGCCATATCTGTGTTTTCAATTTAAAAAACCTTTCAGTTAACTACTTGCAGGAGAAAGTAATTGTAGCTGGTGGCCATTTTTAGTACTGTACCAGATTTTAGTTGTGTGTTTGTTTTTAATGTTAAAATGTCTGCATTTGATATCTCTCCAGTATTTTCTTTTTTGTAAGCAAAATACTTATTTTTATATTTTCTGATGTTGGTTCCAGGGGTACACGGGCAGCAGTGCCCTGGTCAGTGTAGTAGTAGTTGAAAGAATGGACCGCAGACAGGCATCGAAGGCCTAAAATAAAAAAATTGGGCTGGCTGTAGGCAATTTTAAATTGGTTCCAGGGGTACACGGGCAGCAGTGGTGTGGTCAGTGGAGGCCTAGTGGAAGGAGTGACCGCAGACAGGCATCGAAGGCCTAAAATAATAACACATGGCTGTAGGCAATTTTAAATTGGTTCCAGGGGTACACGGGCAGCAGTGGTGTGGTCAGTGGAGGCCTAGTGGAAGGAGTGACCGCAGACAGGCATCGAAGGCCTAAAATAATAACACATGGCTGTAGGCAATTTTAAATTGGTTCCAGGGGTACACGGGCAGCAGTGGTGTGGTCAGTGGAGGCCTAGTGGAAGGAGTGACCGCAGACAGGCATCGAAGGCCTAAAATAATAACACATGGCTGTAGGCAATTTTAAATTGGTTCCAGGGGTACACGGGCAGCAGTGACCTGGTCAGTGTAGTAGTAGTTGAAAGAATGGACCGCAGACAGGCATCGAAGGCCTAAAATAAAAAAATTGGGCTGGCTGTAGGCAATTTTAAATTGGTTCCAGGGGTACACGGACAGCAGTGGTGTGGTCAGTGGAGGCCTAGTGGAAGGAGTGACCGCAGACAGGCATCGAAGGCCTAAAATAATAACACATGGCTGTAGGCAATTTTAAATTGGTTCCAGGGGTACACGGGCAGCAGTGCCCTGGTCAGTGTAGTAGTAGTTGAAAGAATGGACCACAGACAGGCATCGAAGGCCTAAAATAATAACACATGGCTGTAGGCAATTTTAAATTGGTTCCAGGGGTACACGGACAGCAGTGGTGTGGTCAGTGGAGGCCTAGTGGAAGGAGTGACCGCAGACAGGCATCGAAGGCCTAAAATAATAACACATGGCTGTAGGCAATTTTAAATTGGTTCCAGGGGTACACGGGCAGCAGTGGTGTGGTCAGTGGAGGCCTAGTGGAAGGAGTGACCGCAGACAGGCATCGAAGGCCTAAAATAATAACACATGGCTGTAGGCAATTTTAAATTGGTTCCAGGGGTACACGGGCAGCAGTGGTGTGGTCAGTGGAGGCCTAGTGGAAGGAGTGACCGCAGACAGGCATCGAATGCCTAAAATAATAACACATGGCTGTAGGCAATTTTAAATTGGTTCCAGGGGTACACGGGCAGCAGTGGTGTGGTCAGTGGAGGCCTAGTGGAAGGAGTGACCGCAGACAGGCATCGAAGGCCTAAAATAATAACACATGGCTGTAGGCAATTTTAAATTGGTTCCAGGGGTACACGGGCAGCAGTGGTGTGGTCAGTGGAGGCCTAGTGGAAGGAGTGACCGCAGACAGGCATCGAAGGCCTAAAATAATAACACATGGCTGTAGGCAATTTTAAATTGGTTCCAGGGGTACACGGGCAGCAGTGGTGTGGTCAGTGGAGGCCTAGTGGAAGGAGTGACCGCAGACAGGCATCGAAGGCCTAAAATAATAACACATGGCTGTAGGCAATTTTAAATTGGTTCCAGGGGTACACGGGCAGCAGTGGTGTGGTCAGTGGAGGCCTAGTGGAAGGAGTGACCGCAGACAGGCATCGAAGGCCTAAAATAATAACACATGGCTGTAGGCAATTTTAAATTGGTTCCAGGGGTACACGGGCAGCAGTGGTGTGGTCAGTGGAGGCCTAGTGGAAGGAGTGACCGCAGACAGGCATTGAAGGCCTAAAATAATAACACATGGCTGTAGGCAATTTTAAATTGGTTCCAGGGGTACACGGGCAGCAGTGACCTGGTCAGTGTAGTAGTAGTTGAAAGAATGGACCGCAGACAGGCATCGAAGGCCTAAAATAAAAAAATTGGGCTGGCTGTAGGCAATTTTAAATTGGTTCCAGGGGTACACGGGCAGCAGTGGTGTGGTCAGTGGAGGCCTAGTGGAAGGAGTGACCGCAGACAGGCATCGAAGGCCTAAAATAATAACACATGGCTGTAGGCAATTTTAAATTGGTTCCAGGGGTACACGGGCAGCAGTGCCCTGGTCAGTGTAGTAGTAGTTCAAAGAATGGACCGCAGACAGGCATCGAAGGCCTAAAATAATAACACATGGCTGTAGGCAATTTTAAATTGGTTCCAGGGGTACACGGACAGCAGTGGTGTGGTCAGTGGAGGCCTAGTGGAAGGAGTGACCGCAGACAGGCATCGAAGGCCTAAAATAATAACACATGGCTGTAGGCAATTTTAAATTGGTTCCAGGGGTACACGGGCAGCAGTGGTGTGGTCAGTGGAGGCCTAGTGGAAGGAGTGACCGCAGACAGGCATCGAAGGCCTAAAATAATAACACATGGCTGTAGGCAATTTTAAATTGGTTCCAGGGGTACACGGGCAGCAGTGACCTGGTCAGTATAGTAGTAGTTGAAAGAATGGACCGCAGACAGGCATCGAAGGCCTAAAATAAAAAAATTGGGCTGGCTGTAGGCAATTTTAAATTTGTTCCAGGGGTACACTGGCAGCAGTGGTGTGGTCAGTAGAGGCCTAGTGGAAGGAGTGACCGCAGACAGGCATCGAAGGCCTAAAATAATAACACATGGCTGTAGGCAATTTTAAATTGGTTCCAGGGGTACACGGGCAGCAGTGGTGTGGTCAGTGGAGGCCTAGTGGAAGGAGTGACCACAGACAGGCATCGAAGGCCTAACATAACAAAAATGTCAATACAATGGTATTGTCAGTGGCAGGCATTGAAGGATGTCAGCGCATAGACTAAACATTGGTGGAGCTGTGAGATAATTTTGCAAGTGGTAGAGCACTGTTTGAGCTGGGGTGGGGGGAAACTGTCTTGTGGCCGGCGGTACAGGCCCAGGGCCCCTCATATTACAACGGTGTGTCTGACGTTGGGTGCGCACCACCACCGCCAGAGACACTTTATTGTACTAGGAGGGGCCCAGTGGCAGTGCCGTCGACCAAAAGCGGGCTCACCCACCTCTTCAGACAAACTGCACTCTCACGGGTGCTGTCGCCAAGTGTCGATACCACGGCCCCGTGTGGGGAGTTTGGCCATTTAGTGAGGTGTAAACATGTCGTATGCTGGACAATCAGGTGCTGAAAATTACGAGATTGGAAAAGGCATTCAGAATAGTCCACAGGCAAGACCTTTTCATAGGAAAGCTAGGTGTCAGCCGGGCAAGGTTGGGCAAAAGATTTCGAAATCCAGTTGTGGTTCATTTTAATGAAGGTTAGATCATCTACATTTTGGGTAGCCAGACGAGTCCTTTTTTCTGTTAGTATTGAACCTGCAGCACTGAATACTCTTTCTGATAGGACACTAGCTGCCGGGCAAGCAAGCTCCTGCAATGCATATTCTGCCAATTCTGGCCAGGTGTCTAATTTTGATGCCCAGTAATCAAATGGGAATGACGGTTGAGGGAGAACATCGATAAGGGATGAAAAATAGTTTGTAACCATACTGGACAAATGTTGTCTCCTGTCACTTTGAATTGATGCTGCAGTACCTGTCCTGTCTGCGGTCATAGCAAAATCACTCCACAACCTGGTCAGAAAACCCCTCTGGCCAACGCCACTTCTGATTTCTGCCCCTCTAACTCCTCTGGTCTGCTGGCCCCTGCAGCTCGTGTGAGAACGATCACGGGCGCTGTGTGCAGGGAATGCCAGAAGCAAACGGTCAACAAGAGTTGATTGTTTGGTTGCTAATATTAGTTCCAAGTTCTCATGTGGCATTATATTTTGCAATTTGCCTTTATAGCGAGGATCAAGGAGGCAGGCCAACCAGTAATCGTCATCATTCATCATTTTAGTTATGCGTGTGTCCCTTTTGAGGATACGTAAGGCATAATCCGCCATGTGGGCCAAAGTTCCAGTTCTCAAATCTGCGGTTGTGCTTGGTTGAGGGGCAGTTTCAGGCAAATCCACGTCACTTGTGTCCCTCAAAAAACCAGAACCCGGCCTTGCCGCGCCACCAATTTCCAGTGGCCCCGGAAAAGCTTCCTCATTAAAAATATAATCATCCCCATCATCCTCCTCGTCCTCCTCCTCCTCTTCGCCCGCTACCTCGTCCTGTACACTGCCCTGGCCAGACAATGGCTGACTGTCATCAAGGCTTTCCTCTTCCTCAGCTGCAGACGCCTGATCCTTTATGTGCGTCAAACTTTGCATCAGCAGACGCATTAGGGGGATGCTCATGCTTATTATGGCGTTGTCTGCACTAACCAGCCGTGTGCATTCCTCAAAACACTGAAGGACTTGACACATGTCTTAAATCTTCGACCACTGCACACCTGACAACTCCATGTCTGCCATCCTACTGCCTGCCCGTGTATGTGTATCCTCCCACAAAAACATAACAGCCCGCCTCTGTTCACACAGTCTCTGAAGCATGTGCAGTGTTGAGTTCCACCTTGTTGCAACGTCTATGATTAGGCGATGCTGGGGAAGGTTCAAAGAACGCTGATAGGTCTGCATACGGCTGGAGTGTACGGGCGAACGGCGGATATGTGAGCAAAGTCCACGCACTTTGAGGAGCAGGTCGGATAACCCCGGATAACTTTTCAGGAAGCACTGCACCACCAGGTTTAAGGTGTGAGCCAGGCAAGGAATGTGTTTCAGTTGGGAAAGGGAGATGGCAGCCATGAAATTCCTTCCGTTATCACTCACTACCTTGCCTGCCTCAAGATCTACAGTGCCCAGCCACGACTGCGTTTCTTTCTGCAAGAACTCGGACAGAACTTCCGCGTTGTGTCTGTTGTCGCAAAAAAACACTTCATAGCCAATACAGCCTGCTGACGTTTGCCAGTAGCTGCCCCATAATGGGAGACCTGGTGTGCAACAGTGGCAGCTGCGGATGGAGTGGTTGTGCGACTGCGGTCTGTGGACGAGCTCTCGCTTCTGCAGGAGGACGAAGAGGAGGAGGAGGGGGTGCGAACGGCTACAGCCAATTGTTTCCTAGACTGTGGGCTAGGCAGAACTGTCCCAAACTTGCTGTCCCCTGTGGACCCTGCATCCACCACATTTACCCAGTGTGCCGTGATGGACACGTAACGTCCCTGGCCATGCCTACTGGTCCATGCATCTGTTGTCAGGTGCACCTTTGTGCTCACAGATTGCCTGAGTGCATGGACGATGCGCTCTTTAACATGCTATTGGAGGGCTGGGATGGCTTTTCTGGAAAAAAAGTGTCGACTGGGTAGCTCGTAGCGTGGTACAGCGTAGTCCATCAGGGCTTTGAAAGCTTTGCTTTCAACTAACCGGTAGGGCATCATCTCTAACGAGATTAGTCTAGCTATGTGTGCGTTCAAACCCTGTGTACGCGGATGCGAGGCTAAGTACTTCCTTTTTGTAACCATAGTCTCATGTAGGGTGAGCTGGATTGGAGAGCTGGAGATCGTGGAACTAGCGGGGGTGCCGGTGGATATGGCAGACTGAGAGACGGTGGGAGATGGTATTGTTGCCACCGGTGCCCTAGATGCAGTGTTTCCTACTATGAAACTGGTGATTCCCTGACCCTGACGGCTTTGGCCTGGCAAAGAAACCTGCACAGATACTGCAGGTGGTGCGGAAAATGGTGGCCCTACACTGCCGGAAGGGATGTTGCGTTGCTGACTAGCTTCATTGGCCGAGGGTGCTACAACCTTAAGGGACGTTTGGTAGTTAGTCCAGGCTTGCAAATGCATGGTGGTTAAATGTCTATGCATGCAACTTGTATTGAGACTTTTCAGATTCTGTCCTCTGCTTAAGGTAGTTGAACATTTTTGACAGATGACTTTGCGCTGATCAATTGGATGTTGTTTAAAAAAATGCCAGACTGCACTCTTTCTAGCATCGGATACCTTTTCAGGCATTGCAGACTGAGCTTTAACCGGATGGCCACGCTGTCCTCCAACAGGTTTTAGCTTTGCCACGCGTTTTGGGCAAGATACGGGCCCGGCAGATGGAACCTGTTGCGATGTTGATGCCTGCTGCGGCCCCTCCTCCTCCGCTTCAGAACTGCTGCTGCCTGCACCCTGTTCCCCCAATGGCTGCCAATCGGGGTCAAGAACTGGGTCATCTATTACCTCTTCTTGTAGCTCGTGTGCAACTTCGTCTGTGTCACCGTGTCGGTCGGTGGTATAGCGTTCGTGATGGGGCAACATAGTCTCATCAGGGTCTGATTCTTGATCAGCACCCTGCGATGGCAATGTTGTGGTCTGAGTCAAAGGACCAGGATAGTAGTCTGGCTGTGGCTGTGCATCAGTGCACTCCATGTCAGATTCAACTTGTAATGGGCATGGACTGTTAACTGCTTCACTTTCTAAGCCAGGGACGGTATGTGTAAAGAGCTCCATGGAGTAACCCGTTGTGTCGCCTGCTGCATTCTTCTCTGTTGTTGTTTTTGCTGAAGAGGACAAGGAAGCGACTTGTCCCTGACCGTGAACATCCACTAACGACGCGCTGCTTTGACATTTACCAGTTTCACGAGAGGAGGCAAAAGAGCTAGAGGCTGAGTCAGCAAGATAAGCCAAAACTTGCTCTTGCTGCTCCGGCTTTAAAAGCGGTTTTCCTACTCCCAGAAAAGGAAGCGTTCGAGGCCTTGTGTAGCCAGACGACGAACCTGGCTCCACAGCTCCAGACTTAGGTGCAATATTTTTTTTCCCACGACCAGCTGATGCTCCACCACTACCACTACCCTCATTACCAGCTGACAATGAACGCCCCCGGCCACGACCTCTTCCACCAGACTTCCTCATTGTTTTAAAAACGTTACCAAACGAACGGTATTTGTTGCTGTCACACAACTTACACGGTGAGCTATAACTTCAGTATGATTTAGCTACCCCTTTACAGGTGGGTGAGACCACAACGAAAATCAGCCACAATGTGACACACTCTGTTGTTGTTGGCAACAAATGAGATGGCACACACGCAGGACTGTCACTGAAGCGCAAATGTAAATATTTATCTCCCACTGATTTGTGTTTGTTTTTTTTAAAAGGGAGACTTCAGAAAAAAAAAAAATTAAAAAAAAATTATTTTTTACAGAAGAATTTATAAAACAAATAAAATGAAATGATTGTTTCAGGGAGAATTTAGGAAAAAAATAAAATAAAAAGGCTTTGTAGGGCCCACTGAGTGAGAGAGGACGCACACAGGAGTCAGGAGTGGCACACAAGCCCAGAGGCCAATATTAATCTCCCACCGATTGATTTAGTTATTTTTTTTGGTAGATTTTGGAACCCAAATCAAGCAAAAAAATTAATAGGCTTTCTATGGCCCACAATTGGGGAGAGAGAGAGAGATGGCACACCCAGGAGTCAAGACTGGCACACAAGCAGAAGGGGCAATATGAATCTCCCACAGATTTTTTTTTTTTTTTTTTTTTTTTTTTCAGGGAGACTTGAGAGAAAAAAAAAAACCAAAAAAATGATTTTTTTCAGGAATAATTTAGAAACCAAAGAAAATAAAATGATTGTTTCAGGGAGAATTTAGAAAACAAATAAAACAAAAAATAGGCTTTCTAGGGCCCACTGAGTGACAGATGACGCACACAGGAGTCAGGAGTGGCACACAAGCCCAGAGGCCAATATTAATCTCCCACTGATTGATTTAGTGATTTTTTTGGTAGATTTTGGAACCCAAATCAAGCAAAAAAATTAATAGGCTTTCTATGGCCCACAATTGGGGAGAGAGAGAGAGATGGCACACCCAGGAGTCAAGACTGGCACACAAGCAGAAGGGGCAATATGAATCTCCCACAGATTTTTTTTTTTTTTTTTTTTTCAGGGAGACTTGAGAGAAAAAAAAAATACAAAAAAAATGATTTTTTTCAGGAATAATTTAGAAACCAAAGAAAATAAAATGATTGTTTCAGGGAGAATTTAGAAAACAAATAAAACAAAAAATAGGCTTTCTAGGGCCCACTGAGTGACAGATGACGCACACAGGAGTCAGGAGTGGCACACAAGCCCAGAGGCCAATATTAATCTCCCACTGATTGATTTAGTGATTTTTTTCAGGTAGATTTTGGAACCCAAATCAAGCAAAAAAATTAATAGGCTTTCTATGGCCCACTATTTGTGAGAGAGATGGCACGCTCAGGACTGGCACACAAGCCCAGAGGCCAATATTAATCTCCCATTTTTTTTTTTTCCAGGGAAAATTTATAAACCCAATAAAAAAAATAATAATAAATAGGCTTTCTATGGCCCACTATCTGAGAGAGAGAGATGGCACGCTTAGGACTGGCACACAAGCCCAAAGCCCAATATTAATCTCCCACTGATTGATTTAATGATTTTTTCAGGTAGAATTTAGAACCCAAATCAAGCAAAAAAATTAATAGGCTTTCTATGGCCCACTGAGTGAGAGATGGCACACACAGGAGTAAGGAGTGGCACACAAGCCCTGAGGCCAATATTTTTCTCCCACTGATTGATTGATTGATTTTTTCAGGTAGAATTAGGAACCCAAATCAACCCAAAAAATAAATAGGCTTTCTATGGCCCACTATTTGTGAGAGAGATGGCACGCTCAGGACTGGCACACAAGCCCAGAGGCCAATATTAATCTCCCACTTTTTTTTTTTTTCCAGGGAAAATTTATAAACCCAATAAAAAAAATAATAATAAATAGGCTTTCTATGGCCGACTATCTGAGAGAGAGAGATGGCACGCTTAGGACTGGCACACAAGCCCAAAGGCCAATACTAATCTCCCACTGATTGATTGATTGATTTTTTCAGGTAGAATTATGAACCCAAATCAAGCAAAAAAATAAATAGGCTTTCTATGGCCCACTATTTGTGAGAGAGATGGCACGCTCAGGACTGGCACACAAGCCCAGAGGCCAATATTAATCTCCCACTTTTTTTTTTTTTCCAGGGAAAATTTATAAACCCAATAAAATAATAAAAAAATAGGCTTTCTATGGCCCACTATCTGAGAGAGAGAGAGATGGCACGCTTAGGACTGGCACACAAGCCCAAAGGCCAATATTAATCTCCCACTGATTGATTTATTGATTTTTTCAGGTAGAATTTAGAACCCAAATCAAGCAAAAAAATTAATAGGCTTTCTATGGCCCACTGAGTGAGAGATGGCACACACAGGAGTAAGGAGTGGCACACAAGCCCTGAGGCCAATATTTTTCTCCCACTGATTGATGTTGTGATTTTTTCTGGTAGATTTTGGAACCCAAATCAAGCAAAAAAATAAATAGGCTTTCTATGGCCCACTGAGTGAGAGATGACACAGACAGAGATGGCACTCTAGCAGAAATGTCAATCTTAATCTCCCACAAAAAAAAAAAAAAAAGGAACTGTCCTTCAATTACTATCTCCCTGCAGTAATCTCAGCCAGGTATGGCAGGCAGCAATAAGGAGTGGACTGATGCACAAATTAAATAAAAAGTGTGGACAAACAAACAAGATAGCTGTGCAGAAAGGAAGGAACAAGAGGATTTGTGCTTTGAAAAAAGCAGTTGGTTTGCACAGCGGCGTACACACAGCAATGCAGCTATCAGGGAGCCTTCTAGGGCAGCCCAATGAGCTACAGCGCTGAGGAAAAAAAAAAAAAAAGGAGCTTCCACTGTCCCTGCACACCGAAGGTGGTGTTGGGCAGTGGAAATCGCTACAGCACAAGCGGTTTTGTGGTTAATGGACCCTGCCTAACGCTATCCCTGCTTCTGACGAAGCGGCAGCAACCTCTCCCTAAGCTCAGATCAGCAGCAGTAACATGGCGGTCGGCGGGAACTCCCCTTTATAGCCCCTGTGACGCCGCAGACAGCAAGCCAATCACTGCAATGCCCTTCTCTAAGATGGTGGGGACCAGGACCTATGTCATCACGCTGCCCACACTCTGCGTTTACCTTCATTGGCTGAGAAATGGCGCTTTTCGCGTCATTGAAACGCGACTTTGGCGCGAAAGTCGCGTACCGCATGGCCGACCACGCACAGGGGTCGGATCGGGTTTCATGAAACTCGACTTCGCCAAAAGTCGGCGACTTTTGAAAATGTTCGACCCGTTTAGCTCAACCCTACTGCCTAGTATTCTAATTGTTCACAGGCTTGCATAGGGTGTCAGTCACACTCTAACTTGAGATGCACCTCTATCTTTATAATAGTCTATTACAAACACCCCTCCTATTACATTGAGCGAGCTGCCAATACCATATGTGCACCCACAGTACCCAGCCACTACTGGAGGGACCTGTCCTGCACCCTGCAAAAAATATGCAGAAAAGGTATATATAATGCATGAGGTATTGGTGTGTGGGTGCACATATGGTATTGGCAGTCCATCTGATGAGATAGGAGGGGAGTTGGTAATAGGGTATTATAAAGACTGAGGTGTATCTCACGTAATCAATCGTGCAAGCCTGTGTACATTTAGAATACTAGGCAGCCAACCCATGGATATTTTTGGGATTAGTAAGTACCGTAGTTGTTTTATTAATATTTAGCAACTGTGCTGCCCTTGTCTTTCTGCATCAGATTTGCGCATTTGTATCTGGACATGGTAGGGCAAGTATTGCTGCTATTTCTCTATTTCTGTGATGGTTTTAATTGATTTTTAGTCCTTTTTTTCAGAGAATTATGATCAACTAACAACCATAGCTGAAGATTGTGAAGAATTGTGAATTGACAAATACTTATTTTGATTGCTTCGCAATTGTCGATTTTCACATACAACATATAGAAACTATCTTTGGTGATTATTAATTCACTTAATGACTACAATAAATTACGGTGAGCAAATATCTTTATCTCATCTTATGATCTTCTACTCAACAAAATCCATCATCATGTGTAATAATTTTTAACAAAATATCAAAATACTATAAATATTCAAACGGATTTTAGTTTAGCTAAGGTTGACTAGCGGATGTAAGTTAGTGTATTGATTGTGGATAGTGTTGAGCGATACCTTCCGATATCGGAAAGTATCGGTATCGGATTGGATCGGCCGATATTCAAAAAATATCGGATATCGCCGATACCGATACCCGATCCCAATGCAAGTCAATGGGACCAAAATATCGGAATTAAAATAAACCCTTTCTTTCCTTGTAGGTTCATTCTACATCAAGGAAAACAACTAAGAATAATGTAGGATGTATTGTGGGAGGTGGCGGAGACATTAAAGGCAATGAGGTTTAGCCCAATCAAATAGAATAGCATGAATTTTTTTTTTTTAAAGACGTTCGGAGTGAAAAAGATATTGACTATGTAAATTTTTTTTTATTTTGTCAGATATTGATGTTTCACTATTCCACGCCCTTCCCCTTCTTTTTTTTATTTTTATTTTTTACTTTTCCCACACTTTCATCTTCATCATCATCAGCATCTTTGACATCAACTTCTTCTTCACCTTATTCATCTTCTTCTTCATCTTCTACCTATTTTTTTTTTTTATTACATTCTTCATATTCATTTTATTCAACTATTATTATTCTTCCTATTCTACATATTCTTTTTATTCCACTGTTATTATTCTTCCTATTCTACTTCTTCATCATATTCTCATTTGTGACAGGCATTCCCGTAGTTGTTATCTATAAAAGTTGGAAGATTACACCTTCCGTTCTGCCAGTCACAAAAGTTACATTTGTCCGCGTTCAGTTTGGCCTGCAGCATCAGGCTTTATCCAGGGGCACCACGAGGAGGAACGGACTCACCCCCATACACTGCTTAGTCTTCTTCTGCATATAATTTAGATAATATCTTTTGCTCTGATATTAAGTCTTATGCTTAATGTTCTTCTGCTCTTTGTTCTGCAGCCTCTTGTTCTTCTGCTTCTCGGTCTTCCATGTCGTCGTCTCCAGGGTCTATAAAGGCACAGATGATTGGCCTCGGGGAGACCAAAACATCCAACACTGCGGAGACACCATCACGTGTTTCTCAACGCAGTGATTCCAGAACACTGCCCCCATCCCTTATGGGAAATATGCAGATGCAGGTAAAGAAGCTGCGGAGACACCATCACGTGTTTCTCGACGCAAGCAGTGAATAGCCAGGCCTTTCCCCGGGAAGGAACAACCACGGGAAGGGCAGCATCCTATGAAGGAAAGCCACCTATGCCAAGCATGGTATCCATCCACAGACAGCTGTTTCGGGGTGTTTGCCCCTCATCAGTGTGGAGTAGGAATCTGGCTATTAGGAGCAGTGCCTAGTAAAAAGGCTATAAAGGCACAGATGATTGGCCTCGGGGAGACCAAAACATCCAACACTGCGGAGACACCATCACGTGTTTATCAACGCAGTGATTCCAGAACACTGCCCCCATCCCTTATGGGAAATATGCAGATGCAGGTAAAGAAGCTGCGGAGACACCATCACGTGTTTCTCGACGCAAGCAGTGAATAGCCAGGCCTTTCCCCGGGAAGGAACAACCACGGGAAGGGCAGCATCCTATGAAGGAAAGCCACCTATGCCAAGCATGGTATCCATCCACAGACAGCTGTTTCGGGGTGTTTGCCCCTCATCAGTGTGGAGTAGGAATCTGGCTGTTAGGAGCAGTGCCTAGTAAAAAGGCTATAAAGGCACAGATGATTGGCCTCGGGGAGACCAAAACATCCAACACTGCGGAGACACCATCACGTGTTTCTCAACGCAGTGATTCCAGAACACTGCCCCCATCCCTTATGGGAAATATGCAGATGCAGGTAAAGAAGCTGCGGAGACACCATCACGTGTTTCTCGACGCAAGCAGTGAATAGCCAGGCCTTTCCCCGGGAAGGAACAACCACGGGAAGGGCAGCATCCTATGAAGGAAAGCCACCTATGCCAAGCATGGTATCCATCCACAGACAGCTGTTTCGGGGTGTTTGCCCCTCATCAGTGTGGAGTAGGAATCTGGCTATTAGGAGCAGTGCCTAGTAAAAAGGCTATAAAGGCTATAAAGGCACAGATGATTGGCCTCGGGGAGACCAAAACATCCAACACTGCGGAGACACCATCACGTGTTTCTCAACGCAGTGATTCCAGAACACTGCCCCCATCCCTTATGGGAAATATGCAGATGCAGGTAAAGAAGCTGCGGAGACACCATCACGTGTTTCTCGACGCAAGCAGTGTTGGAGGTTTTGGTCTCCCCGAGGCCAATCATCTGTGCCTTTATAGCCTTTTTACTAGGCACTGCTCCTAATAGCCAGATTCCTACTCCACACTGATGAGGGGCAAACACCCCGAAACAGCTGTCTGTGGATGGATACCATGCTTGGCATAGGTGGCTTTCCTTCATAGGATGCTGCCCTTCCCGTGGTTGTTCCTTCCCGGGGAAAGGCCTGGCTATTCACTGCTTGCGTCGAGAAACACGTGATGGTGTCTCCGCAGCTTCTTTACCTGCATCTGCATATTTCCCATAAGGGATGGGGGCAGTGTTCTGGAATCACTGCGTTAAGAAACACGTGATGGTGTCTCCGCAGTGTTGGATGTTTTGGTCTCCCCGAGGCCAATCATCTGTGCCTTTATAGCCTTTTTACTAGGCACTGCTCCTAATAGCCAGATTCCTACTCCACACTGATGAGGGGCAAACACCCCGAAACAGCTGTCTGTGGATGGATACCATGCTTGGCATAGGTGGCTTTCCTTCATAGGATGCTGCCCTTCCCGTGGTTGTTCCTTCCCGGGGAAAGGCCTGGCTATTCACTGCTTGCGTCGAGAAACACGTGATGGTGTCTCCGCAGCTTCTTTACCGTCGTCTCCAGGGTCGTCGTCTTCAGTGTCGTCATCTCCGCCGTCGTCGTCGTCGTCATCGGGGTGGTCTTCCGGGTCGTCGTCATCGGGGTGGTCTTCCGGGTCGTCGACTTTAGGGTCTTAAACTTGGAAATGTAGCAGAAGGTACAAGAAGGCTGAGAAAATGCCAAGAACCAGCTGATGGAACTGGAACTCGGATGGCTACCCGAAGGTTCAAGAGCCTATGGAACTACCGAGGACCAGCTGACGTTACTGGAACCCGGTTACTAAGCAGGAGGTACCCGTGCTAAAAAGCACTACCAAGGACCGCCTGGCGTTGGCGGAACTCGGATACCCAGAAGGAGGCACCTAAGCCAAAGGCTCTCCCCGGAACCAGCTGACGTTACTGGAACCAGGATGGGGAGCAGAAGGTACAAGAGCAAAAGACACTGCCGAGAACCAGCTGACGGTACTGGAACCCGGATGGGTAGCCGAAGGTCCAAGAGCCAATGGAACTACCGAGGACCAGTTGACGTTACTGGAACCCGGTTACTAAGCAGGAGGTACCCGTGCCTGAAAGCACTACCAAGGACCACCTGAGGTTGGTGGAACTTGGATACCCAGAAGGAGGCACCTAAGCCAAAGGCTCTGCCCGGAACCAGCTGACGGTACTGGAACCAGGATGGGGAGCAGAAGGTACAAGAGCAAAAGACACTGCCGAGAGCCAGCTGACGGTGCTGGAACCAGGTGGTGGACCCGAAGGCCCACAGGAGAGGAGAGAACAGCTAGGCCGCGAGGCAGCCGCAGTTACCGAACCCCAACAGTCCTACAGGGGGAGCTGGGCCTACTGGCACTACAGAACCAGCCTTGACTACCAGTTCACGCAGCCCACATAGGAAGCTCCTAAACTGGAGGCACCCTGGAGTTGGCTAACCCGACAGCACCACGACGGGGCAAGCATAGGCGTCTCAGTGAGCTTGACACAACCCGGAAACAGCTGACGGTGCTGAAACCAGGCTTGGCACGAGGGAGTACCTGTGACAAGAACACTGCCGAGAACCAGCTGGCGGTGCTGGAACCCAGATGCGTTGCCCCAGTGTGCAAGAGCCAATGGCACGACCGAGGACCAGCTGGCGGTGCTGGAACCCGGTTACTAAGCTGTAGGTGCCCGCGCTTAAAAGCACTACCAAGGACCGCCTGACATTGGCGGAACTCGGATACCCAGGAGGAGGCACCTAAGCCAAAGGCTCGGCCCGGAACCAGCTGACGGTACTGGAACCAGGTGGTGGACCCCAAGGTCCACAGGAGAGGAGAGAACAGCTAGGCCGCGAGGCAGCCGCAGTTACCGAACCCCAACAGTCCTACAGGGGGAGCTGGGCCTACTGGCACTACAGAACCAGCCTTGACTACCAGTTCACGCAGCCCACATAGGAAGCTCCTAAACTGGAGGCACCCTGGAGTTGGCTAACCCGACCGCACCACGACGGGGCAAGCATAGGTGTGTCAGTGAACTTGACACAACCCGGAAACAGCTGACGGTGCTGAAACCAGGCTTGGCACGAGGGAGTACCTGTGACAAGAACACTGCCGAGAACCAGCTGGCGGTGCTGGAACCCAGATGCGTTGCCCCAGTGTGCAAGAGCCAATGGCACGACCGAGGACCAGCTGGCGGTGCTGGAACCCGGTTACTAAGCTGTAGGTGCCCGCGCTTAAAAGCACTACCAAGGACCGCCTGACGTTGGCGGAACTCGGATACCCAGGAGGAGGCACCTAAGCCACAGGCTCGGCCCGGAACCAGCTGACGGTGCTGGAACCAGGTGGTGGACCCCAAGGTCCACAGGAGAGGAGAGAACAGTTAGGCCGCGAGGCAGCCGCAGTTACCGAACCCCAACAGTCCTACAGGGGGAGCTGGGCCTACTGGCACTACAGAACCAGCCTTGACTACCAGTTCACGCAGCCCACATAGGAAGCTCCTAAACTGGAGGCACCCTGGAGTTGGCTAACCCGACAGCACCACGACGGGGCAAGCATAGGTGTCTCAGTGAGCTTGACACAACCCGGAAACAGCTGACGGTGCTGAAACCAGGCTTGGCACGAGGGAGTACCTGTGACAAGAACACTGCCGAGAACCAGCTGGCGGTGCTGGAACCCAGATGCGTTGCCCCAGTGTGCAAGAGCCAATGGCACGACCGAGGACCAGCTGGCGGTGCTGGAACCCGGTTACTAAGCTGTAGGTGCCCGCGCTTAAAAGCACTACCAAGGACCGCCTGACGTTGGCGGAACTCGGATACCCAGGAAGAGGCACCTAAGCCAAAGGCTCGGCCCGGAACCAGCTGACGGTGCTGGAACCAGGTGGTGGACCCCAAGGTCCACAGGAGAGGAGAGAACAGCTAGGCCGCGAGGCAGCCGCAGTTACCGAACCCCAACAGTCCTACAGGGGGAGCTGGGCCTACTGGCACTACAGAACCAGCCTTGACTACCAGTTCACGCAGCCCACATAGGAAGCTCCTAAACTGGAGGCACCCTGGAGTTGGCTAACCCGACTGCACCACGACGGGGCAAGCATAGGCGTGTCAGTGAACTTGACACAACCCGGAAACAGCTGACGGTGCTGAAACCAGGCTTGGCACGAGGGAGTACCTGTGACAAGAACACTGCCGAGAACCAGCTGGCGGTGCTGGAACCCAGATGCGTTGCCCCAGTGTGCAAGAGCCAATGGCACGACCGAGGACCAGCTGGCGGTGCTGGAACCCGGTTACTAAGCTGTAGGTACCCGCGCTTAAAAGCACTACCAAGGACCGCCTGGCATTGGCGGAACTCGGATACCCAGGAGGAGGCACCTAAGCCAAAGGCTCGGCCTGGAACCAGCTGACGGTGCTGGAACCAGGAGGTGGACCCGAAGGCCCACAGGAGAGGAGAGAACAGCTAGGCCGCGAGGCAGCCGCAGTTACCGAACCCCAACAGTCCTACAGGGGGAGCTGGGCCTACTGGCACTACAGAACCAGCCTTGACTACCAGTTCACGCAGCCCACATAGGAAGCTCCTAAACTGGAGGCACCCTGGAGTTGGCTAACCCGACAGCACCACGACGGGGCAAGCATAGGCGTCTCAGTGAGCTTGACACAACCCGGAAACAGCTGACGGTGCTGAAACCAGGCTTGGCACGAGGGAGTACCTGTGACAAGAACACTGCCGAGAACCAGCTGGCGGTGCTGGAACCCAGATGCGTTGCCCCAGTGTGCAAGAGCCAATGGCACGACCGAGGACCAGGTGGCGGTGCTGGAACCCGGTTACTAAGCTGTAGGTGCCCGCGCTTAAAGCACTACCAAGGACCGCCTGACGTTGGCGGAACTCGGATACCCAGGAGGAGGCACCTAAGCCAAAGGCTCGGCCCGGAACCAGCTGACAGTGCTGGAACCAGGTGGTGGACCCCAAGGTCCACAGGAGAGGAGAGAACAGCTAGGCCGCGAGGCAGCCGCAGTTACCGAACCCCAACAGTCCTACAGGGGGAGCTGGGCCTACTGGCACTACAGAACCAGCCTTGACTACCAGTTCACGCAGCCCACATAGGAAGCTCCTAAACTGGAGGTACCCTGGAGTTGGCTAACCCGACCGCACCACGACGGGGCAAGCATAGGCGTGTCAGTGAACTTGACACAACCCGGAAACAGCTGACGGTGCTGAAACCAGGCTTGGCACGAGGGAGTACCTGTGACAAGAACACTGCCGAGAACCAGCTGGCGGTGCTGGAACCCAGATGCGTTGCCCCAGTGTGCAAGAGCCAATGGCACGACCGAGGACCAGCTGGCGGTGCTGGAACCCGGTTACTAAGCTGTAGGTGCCCGCGCTTATAAGCACTACCAAGGACCGCCTGGCGTTGGCGGAACTCGGATACCCAGGAGGAGGCACCTAAGCCAAAGGCTCGGCCTGGAACCAGCTGACGGTGCTGGAACCAGGTGGTGGACCCGAAGGCCCACAGGAGAGGAGAGAACAGCTAGGCCGCGAGGCAGCCGCAGTTACCGAACCCCAACAGTCCTACAGGGGGAGCTGGGCCTACTGGCACTACAGAACCAGCCTTGACTACCAGTTCACGCAGCCCACATAGGAAGCTCCTAAACTGGAGGCACCCTGGAGTTGGCTAACCCGACAGCACCACGACGGGGCAAGCATAGGCGTCTCAGTGAACTTGACACAACCCGGAAACAGCTGACGGTGCTGAAACCAGGCTTGGCACGAGGGAGTACCTGTGACAAGAACACTGCCGAGAACCAGCTGGCGGTGCTGGAACCCAGATGCGTTGCCCCAGTGTGCAAGAGCCAATGGCACGACCGAGGACCAGCTGGCGGTGCTGGAACCCGGTTACTAAGCTGTAGGTGCCCGCGCTTAAAAGCACTACCAAGGACCGCCTGACGTTGGCGGAACTCGGATACCCAGGAGGAGGCACCTAAGCCAAAGGCTCGGCCCGGAACCAGCTGACGGTGCTGGAACCAGGTGGTGGACCCCAAGGTCCACAGGAGAGGAGAGAACAGCTAGGCCGTGAGGCAGCCGCAGTTACCGAACCTCAACAGTCCTACAGGGGGAGCTGGGCCTACTGGCACTACAGAACCAGCCTTGACTACCAGTTCACGCAGCCCACATAGGAAGCTCCTAAACTGGAGGCACCCTGGAGTTGGCTAACCCGACAACACCACGACGGGGCAAGCATAGGCGTCTCAGTGAGCTTGACACAACCCGGAAACAGCTGACGGTGCTGAAACCAGGCTTGGCACGAGGGAGTACCTGTGACAAGAACACTGCCGAGAACCAGCTGGCGGTGATGGAACCCAGATGCGTTGCCTATTAAAGATTGTCTTCCTAGAGCCCCAACTAGCGGTGTTGGAGCTAAGGGTAAGCAGGGGGAGCAGAGTGTAGGCCGAAGCCTGCACTGGAGGCAGCTTTGTGTCTGCGTTGCGTTTGCAGGACACTTTGCCGGCTACACAGTGGGGGAACAGCTGGCGTTGCTGAACCCCACTAACACAATGGCGTGTGTTTTTCTCTGTGCAGCTAGCACTTGCGGGCAAAAACTAGCGATGTTAGAGCCCGTGTTGAAGCAGGAGGAGGAGGAGAGGAGCAGAGTGTAGGCCGAAGCCTATTTGAACCAATTTCAAAGTAAACCTTTAACCCCCCCTCAGGTGTTACAAAGTACAAGAGACACACCTTGTGCAGTATTAATGCTGCACAAGTGAAAGGTTGCTCTATTAATTTGTCTACTTGCACACGCTGAATGAAAGACGTACACAATTTAGCCCATTCTACAGTCAAACTGTAGTGGATGCGTGACTTGACTTTTTAAGGAGACGCAGCACAGGTGTCCCAAATAACGCCTTGGTGCTTGGCGCAGCTTCCTGAGCGTTGTTATTTGCTGTACAGGAGTCTGCGCTCTTGTGTTATCCCTTGGCAATGCCCTGTTAGAGCTGCCCGTCTTATGACCTCATTTCATGTTGGCCGGTGCGGTTAACGATGGCCATAAATCCCAGACCCACAGTGCCTTTTCATAAAGTCACACTGCGGTGCTGTGAATCGTGGCCTTGAGCAGTAAATATTTTGGCCGCTCACACACGTCCTTACACCTGCTTCAGACTGGGCGGCCTCTGCTGATCCCTTCTCGCATGCCACGGCCATGAGGCTGCACAGTCTGAAGAAGGCGGAAGGAGATGAGTTAAGACAGGTGAAGATATGCACTGCTCGTGCCCATCAATCCCACCCTCGCAGTCAAAATAAGACAACGAGGAGCATTGTTTCAGGCAGGGCGGACGCACAGGCGCAACAAGCCAACCAATGATGTCAGAAGACGGGAAGCGCTACCAAGGGGGTGCTGCGTATCATTAGAAAGGAAAGTCACACCTCGGGGACAGTGGAATGGTCTCAATGAGACACATTTAGTACGTGTTTAATTAAACGTGGGCAAGGAGAAAAAGTCAGCCACCTTGTACAAATGCAGCAGTACTGCTGTACAAGGTGGCTGTTATACATAGAAACACCTGGGGGTGGGGGGCAGGCTCCCTTCAATTTCAGTTCATGTGCCTGCGTGGCGTTTGCAGGACACGTTGCCAGCTACACAGCAGGGGAACAGCTGGCGGTGCTGAACCCCACTAACACGTTGGCTGGTGTTTTTCTCAGTGCAGCTAGCATGTCCGGGCAGAAACTGGCGGTGTTTGAGCCCAGGGTCAGCAGGAGGATGAGAGGAGCAAAGTGTAGGCCGAAGCCTGCACTGGTGGCAGCTTTTGGTCAGTTGTGCCAGCGTGGCTTGTGCTGGACACAATGCCGACTACACAGCAGGGGAACAGCTGTCGGTGCTGAACCCCACTAACACATTGGCTGGTGTTTTTCTCTGTGCAGCTAGCATGTCCGGGCAGAAACTGGCGTTGTTTGAGCCCAGGGTCAGCAGGAGGAGGAGAGGAGCAAAGTGTAGGCCGAAGCCTGCATTGGTGGCAGCTTTTGGTCAGTTGTGCCAGCGTGGCTTGTGCTGGACACGATGCCGACTACACAGCAGGGGAACAGCTGGCGTTGCTGAACCCCACTAACACATTGACTGGTGTTTTTCTCTGTGCAGCTAGCAGTTCCGGGCAAAAACTAGCGGTGTTTGAGCCCAGGGTCAGTAGGAGGAGGGGAGGAGCAGAGTGTAGGCCGAAGCCTAGTTGAACCAATTTCAAAGGTTACCTTTAACCTCCCCCCCTCAGGTGTTCCAAGGTACAAGAGCCACACCTTGAACAGCATTAATGATGCACAAGTCAAAGGTTGCTCTATTTTATTTTGCTCCTTGCACACGCTGAATAAAACACGTACACTATTTAGCCCATTATACTGTCAAACAGTAGTGGAGGCGTGACTACTAGTCTTTTTAAGGAGACGCAGCACAGGTGTACAAATTTACACCTAGGTGCTGGGCGCAGATTCCTTACCGTTGTTATTTGCAGTACAGGAAACTGCGCTCTTGTGTTATCCCTTGGCAATACCCTGTTAGTGCAGGCCGTCTCATGACCTCATTTCATGTTGGCCGGTGCGGTTAACGATGGCCATAAATCCCAGACCCACAGTGGCTTTTCCTAAAGTCACACTGCGGTGCTGGGATTCGTGGCCTTGTGCAGTAAATATGTTCGCCGCTCACACATGTCCTTACACCTGCTTCAGACTGGGCGGCCTCAGCTGATCCCTTCTCGCATGCCGCGGCCATGAGGCCGCACAGTCAGAAGAAGGCGGAAGGAGGGGAGTGAAGACAGGGGAACATATGCACTGCTCGTGCCCATCAATCACACCCTCGCAGTCAAAATATATGAGACAATGGGGGGCGTTGTGTCGGGCAGGGGGGACGCACAGGCACAGCCAGCCAACCAATGATGTCAGGAGACGGGCAGCGCTAACAATGGGGGTGCTGCGTGTCATTAAAAAGGAAAGTCACACCTCAGGGACATTGTAATGGTCTGTAATGAGACACATTTTGTACTTGTTGAGTTCCACGTGTGCAAGGAGAAAAAGTCAACCACCTTGTACAAATGCAGCAGTACTGCTGTACAAGGTGGCTGTTATACATAGAAACACCTGGGGGGGTGGGGGGCAGGCTCCCTTCAATTTCAGTTCATGTGCCTGCGTGGCGTTTGCAGGACACGTTGCCAGCTACACAGCAGGGGAACAGCTGGCGGTGCTGAACCCCACTAACACATTGGCTGGTGTTTTTCTCTGTGCAGCTAGCATGTCCGGGCAGAAACTGGCGGTGTTTGAGCCCAGGGTCAGCAGGAGGAGGAGAGGAGCAAAGTGTAGGCCGAAGCCTGCACTGGTGGCAGCTTTTGGTCAGTTGTGCCAGCGTGGCTTGTGCTGGACACGATGCCGACTACACAGCAGGGGAACAGCTGGCGTTGCTGAACCCCACTAACACATTGACTGGTGTTTTTCTCTGTGCAGCTAGCAGTTCCGGGCAAAAACTAGCGGTGTTTGAGCCCAGGGTCAGCAGGAGGAGGAGAGGAGCAGAGTGTAGGCCGAAGCCTAGTTGAACCAATTTCAAAGGTTACCTTTAACGCCCCCCCCTCAGGTGTTGCAAGGTACAAGAGCCACACCTTGAACAGCATTAATGATGCACAAGTCAAAGGTTGCTCTATTTTATTTTGCTCCTTGCACACGCTGAATAAAACACGTACACTATTTAGCCCATTATACTGTCAAACAGTAGTGGAGGCGTGACTACTAGTCTTTTTAAGGAGACGCAGCACAGGTGTACAAATTTACACCTAGGTGCTGGGAGCAGATTCCTTACCGTTGTTATTTGCAGTACAGGAAACTGCGCTCTTGTGTTATCCCTTGGCAATACCCTGTTAGTGCAGGCCGTCTCATGACCTCATTTCATGTTGGCCGGTGCGGTTAACGATGGCCATAAATCCCAGACCCACAGTGGCTTTTCCTAAAGTCACACTGCGGTGCTGGGATTCGTGGCCTTGTGCAGTAAATATGTTCGCCGCTCACACATGTCCTTACACCTGCTTCAGACTGGGCGGCCTCAGCTGATCCCTTATCGCATGCCGCGGCCATGAGGCCGCACAGTCAGAAGAAGGCGGAAGGAGGGGAGTGAAGACAGGGGAACATATGCACTGCTCGTGCCCATCAATCACACCCTCGCAGTCAAAATATATGAGACAACGGGGGGCGTTGTGTCGGGCAGGGGGGATGCACAGGCACAGCCAGCCAACCAATGATGTCAGGAGACGGGCAGCGCTAACAATGGGGGTGCTGCGTGTCATTAAAAAGGAAAGTCACACCTCAGGGACATTGTAATGGTCTGTAATGAGACACATTTTGTACTTGTTGAGTTCCACGTGTGCAAGGAGAAAAAGTCAGCCACCTTGTACAAATGCAGCAGTACTGCTGTACAAGGTGGCTGTTATACATAGAAACACCTGGGGGGGTGGGGGGCAGGCTCCCTTCAATTTCAGTTCATGTGCCTGCGTGGCGTTTGCAGGACACGTTGCCAGCTACACAGCAGGGGAACAGCTGGCGGTGCTGAACCCCACTAACACATTGGCTGGTGTTTTTCTCTGTGCAGCTAGCATGTCCGGGCAGAAACATGCGTTGTTTGAGCCCAGGGTCAGCAGGAGAAGGAGAGGAGCAAAGTGTAGGCCGAAGCCTGCACTGGTGGCAGCTTTTGGTCAGTTGTGCCAGCGTGGCTTGTGCTGGACACGATGCCGACTACACAGCAGGGGAACAGCTGGCGGTGCTGAACCCCACTAACACATTGGCTGGTGTTTTTCTCTGTGCAGCTAGCATGTCCGGGCAGAAACTGGCGGTGTTTGAGCCCAGGGTCAGCAGGAGGAGGAGAGGAGCAGAGTGTAGGCCGAAGCCTAGTTGAACCAATTTCAAAGGTTACCTTTAACCCCCCCCTCAGGTGTTGCAAGGTACAAGAGCCACACCTTGAACAGCATTAATGATGCACAAGTCAAAGGTTGCTCTATTTTATTTTGCTCCTTGCACACGCTGAATAAAACACATACACTATTTAGCCCATTATACTGTCAAACAGTAGTGGAGGCGTGACTTGTCTTTTTAAGGAGATGCAGCACAGGTGTAAAAATTTACAGCTAGCTGCTGTGCGCAGATTCCTGAGCGTTGTTATTTGCTGTACAGGAGTCTGCGCTATTGTGATCCCTTGGCCATGCGCTGTGAGCGCTTCCTGTCTTCTGACCTCATTTCATGTCGGCCGTTGCGGTTAGCGATGGACATGAATCCCAGACCCACAGTGTGTTTTCAAAAAATCACACTGCGTGGCTGGGATTCGTGGCCTTGTTCAGTAAATATGTTTGACGCTCACACATGTCCTTACACCTGCTTCAGACTGGGTGGCCTCAGCTGATCCCTTATCGCCTGCCGCGGCCATGAGGACACCCAGTCTGAAGAAGGCGGAAGGAGATGAGTGAACACAGGCAAACATATGCACTGCACATGCCCATCAATCACACCCTCGCTGTCCAAAAAAATAAGACACCGAGGGGCGTTGTTTCGAGCAGGGCAGACGCACAGGCGCAGCCAGCTAACCAATGATGTCAAAAGACGGGCAGCGCTAACAAGGGTGGTGCTGCGTATCATTAGAAAGGAAAGTCACACCTCAGGGACAGTGGAATGGTCTCAATGAGACACATTTAGTACGCGTTTAATTAAACGTGGGCAAGGAGAAAAAGTCAGCCACCTTGTACAAATGCAGCAGTACTGCTGTACAAGGTGGCTATTATACATAGAAACACCTGGGGGTGGGGGGCAGGCTCCCTTCAATTTCAGTTCATGTGCCTGCGTGGCGTTTGCAGGTCACGTTGCAAGCTACACAGCAGGGGAACAGCTGGCGTTGCTGAACCCCACTGACACATTGACTGGTGTTTTTCTCTGTGCAGATCGCATGTCCGGGCAAAAACTGGCGGTGTTAGAGCCCAGGGTCAGCAGGAGGAGGAGAGGAGCAGAGTGTAGGCCGAAGCCTGCACTGGTGGCAGCTTTTGGTCGGTTGTGCCAGCGTGGCTTGTGCTGGACACGATGCCAACTACACAGCAGGGGAACAGCTGGCGGTGCTGAACCCCACTAACACATTGGCTGGTGTTTTTCTCTGTGCAGCTAGCAGTCCCGGGCAGAAACTGGCGGTGTTTGAGCCCGGGGTCAGCAGGAGGAGGAGAGGAGCAGAGTGTAGGCCGAAGCCTGCACTGGTGGCAGCTTTTGGTCAGTTGTGCCAGCGTGGCTTGTGCTGGACACGATGCCGACTACACAGAAGGGGAACAGCTGGCGGTGCTGAACCCCACTAACACATTGGCTGGTGTTTTTCTCTGTGCAGCTATCAGTTCCGGGCAGAAACTGGCGGTGTTTGAGCCCGGGGTCAGCAGGAGGAGGAGAGGAGCAGAGTGTAGGCCGAAGCCTGCACTGGTGGCAGCTTTTGGTCGGTTGTGCCAGCGTGGCTTGTGCTGGACACGATGCCGACTACACAGCAGGGGAACAGCTGGCGGTGCTGAACCCCACTAACACATTGACTGGAGTTTTTCTCTGTGCAGCTAGCAGTTCCGGGCAGAAACTAGCGGTGTTTGAGCCCAGGGTCAGCAGGAGGAGTAGAGGAGCAGAGTGTAGGCCGAAGCCTAGTTGAACCAATTTCAAAGGTTACCTTTAACCCCCCCTCAGGTGTTGAAAGGTACAAGAGCCACACCTTGTGCAGCATTAATGCTGCACAAGTAAAAGGTTGCTCTATTTAATTTGCTCCTTGCACACGTTGAATAAAACACGTACACTATTTAGCCCATTATACTGTCAAACAGTAGTGGAGGCGTGACTTGTCTTACAGGAGTCTGCGCTATTGTGATCCCTTGGCCATGCGCTGTGAGCGCTTCCTGTCTTCTGACCTCATTTCATGTCGGCCGTTACGTTTAGCGATGGACATGAATCCCAGACCCACAGTGTGTTTTCAAAAAATGACACTGCGTGGTTGGGATTCGTGGCCTTGTTCAGTAAATATGTTTGACGCTCACACATGTCCTTACACCTGCTTCAGACTGGGCGGCCTCATCTGATCCCTTATCGCCTGCCGCGGCCATGAGGACACCCAGTCTGAAGAAGGCGGAAGGAGATGAGTGAACACAGGCAAACATATGCACTGCACATGCCCATCAATCACACCCTCGCTGTCCAAAAAAATAAGACACCGAGGGGCGTTGTTTCGAGCAGGGCAGACGCACAGGCGCAGCCAGCTAACCAATGATGTCAAAAGACGGGCAGCGCTAACAAGGGTGGTGCTGCGTATCATTAGAAAGGAAAGTCACACCTCAGGGACAGTGGAATGGTCTCAATGAGACACATTTGGTACGCGTTTAATTAAACGTGGGCAAGGAGAAAAAGTCAGCCACCTTGTACAAATGCAGCAGTACTGCTGTACAAGGTGGCTATTATACATAGAAACACCTGGGGGTGGGTGGCAGGCTCCCTTCAATTTCAGTTCATGTGCCTGCGTGGCGTTTGCAGGTCACGTTGCCGGCTACACAGCCGGGGAACAGCTGGCGGAGATCAACCCCACTAACACATTGGCTGGTGTTTTTCTCTGTGCAGCTAGCACTTCCGGGCAGAAACTGGCGGTGTTTGAGCCCAGGGTCAGCAGGAGGATGAGAGGAGCAGAGTGTAGGCCGAAGCCTGCACTGGTGGCAGCTTTTGTTCTGTTGTGCCAGCGTGGCTTGTGCTGGACACGTTGCCGACTACACAGCAGAGGAACAGCTGGCGGTGCTGAACCCCACTGACACATCACCTAGTGTTTTTTCTGTGTAGACAACACTTCCAGGTGGCAACTGACAGTGTTGAAACCCAGGGAATCAAAGAGGAGCAGAGTGTAGGCCGAAGCCTGCAGTGGAGCAAGTTGAAAGGGAAACTTTAACCCCCCCCCAGGCATTTGTTGCTGAAAGAGCCATCTTGTACAGCAGTAATACTGCACATGGAAAATGGTGGCTCCGAAAATTATGCTCCTTGCAAACGCTGAAGTACACACTCATATAATGTGTCCCCTCACACCGTCAAACCATCCCGGAAGTGGGACTTTCCTTTGTAATGTGACACAGCACAGCCGTCATTCCAACCCCCTTGGTGCCAGGCGCCACCTCCTCAACGTTGTTTGGTTCTGTCACGGAGCCCGCGCTGTAATGTTATCCCTTGGCCATGCACAGTTAGCGGTGCCCATCTTCTGACATCATGTAGGTGTCAGGCTGGCAGTGCCTGTGCGTCCAAGCTGCCCGAGATCCAACCTTGCAGTGTCATCTAATGTAGTCCCACTGCGGGTCAGGGATCCATGGGCATGCGCAGTGCATATCATCGCCTCTCACTCACCTCCTTCCTGCTTCTTCAGACTGTGCGGCGTCACGGCCGTGGCATGCTATTAGGGATCAGCTGACGCCGCCTAGTCTAAAGAAGCGTGAAGAAGGGGAGTGAGAGGCTAGTATATGCACTGTGCATGGCCATGGATACCAGGCCCACTGTGGGATCACATTAGACGACACTGCGAGGTGTGATTTCGGGCAGCGTGGACGCACAGGCGCAGCCAGGACGACAACAAATGATGTCAGAGGACGGGCAGCGCAAACTGTGCATGGCAAAGGGATAACATAACAGCGCAGGGTCCATGACGGAATCAAACAACGCTAAGGAGGCAGCGCACGGTGCCAAGGGGGTAGCAATGACGGCTGTGCTGCGTCAAATTACAAAGGAAAGTCCCACCTCCGGGACGGTTGGACAGTGTGAGGGGACACATTACATGAGTGTGTAGTTCAGCGTTTGCAAGGAGCATAATTTCAAGAGCGACCTTTCCCTTGTGCAGTATTAGTGCTGCACATGGTGGCTCTTTCAGTAACAAACGCCTAGGGGGGGGGGGACAGGTCCCCTTACATTTTAGTTGTGCCAGCGTGGCGGTCGCATGACACGTTGCCGGATACACAGCTGGGGATCAGCTGACGTTACTGAACCCCAATAACAGAGGAGCGACTGTTGACTGTGCACACAGCACTTCCAGGCACAAACTGGCGGTGTTAGAGCCCAGGGACAGCAGGAGGAGCAGATTGGAGGTATTGCCGCACACACAGCTGGGGATCAGCTGACGTTACTGAACCCCAATAACAGAGGAGCGACTGTTGACTGTGCACACAGCACTTCCAGGCACAAACTGGCGGTGTTAGAGCCCAGGGACAGCAGGAGGAGCAGATTGGAGGTATTGCCGCACACACAGCTGGGGATCAGCTGACGTTACTGAACCCCAATAACAGAGGAGCGACTGTTGACTGTGCACACAGCACTTCCAGGCACAAACTGGCGGTGTTAGAGCCCAGGGACAGCAGGAGGAGCAGATTGGAGGTATTGCCGCACACACAGCTGGGGATCAGCTGACGTTACTGAACCCCAATAACAGAGGAGCGACTGTTGACTGTGCACACAGCACTTCCAGGCACAAACTGGCGGTGTTAGAGCCCAGGGACAGCAGGAGGAGCAGATTGGAGGTATTGCCGCACACACAGCTGGGGATCAGCTGACGTTACTGAACCCCAATAACAGAGGAGCGACTGTTGACTGTGCACACAGCACTTCCAGGCACCAACTGGCGGTGTTAGAGCCCAGGGACAGCAGGAGGAGCAGAGGAACAGAGTGTAGGCCGCAGCCTGATTGGAGCAAGTTGAAAGGGAACCTTTAACCCCCCCCCAAGACGTTTGTAGCTGAAAGAGCCATCTTGTGCAGCACTAAGGATGCAAAAGGAACAGGTTGCTCTTTTAATTATGCTCCTTGCAAACACCGAAGTAAACACTAAAAATGTGTCCCTTTATACCGTTAAACCGTTCCGGAGGTGCGAATTTCCTTCGTAATGGGACACAGCACAGCTGTCATTCCTATCCCCTTGGTGTCGTGCGCTGCCTCCTCAGCGTTGTTTTAAGCTGTCACGGAGCCTGCGCTGTTCTGTTAGCCCTTGGCCATGCCCAATTAGCGCTGCCTGTCTTCTGACATAATTTGGTGTCAGGCTGTCAGTGCCTGTGCGTCCACGCTGCTCCAGATCCCACCTCGTAGTCTCGTCTAACGTAATCCCACTGCGGGCCTTGGAACCATGGGCATGCACAGTGCATAACCTCGACTCTCACTCCCCTCCTTCCCTCTTCTTCAAACTGTGCGGTGTCACGGCCGTGGCATGCTAGGGATCAGCTGACGGCGCACAGTCTAAAGAAGGCGGAGGGAAATGAGCGAGAGCCCGAGGGGAAGATATGCACTGCGCATGCCCATGGATCCCAGGCCCGCAGTGTGACTCAATCAGAAGACACTGCGAGGTGGGATCTCGGGCAGCGCGGCCGCACAGGCGCAGCCAGCCTGACACCAAATTATGTCAGAAGACAGGCAGCGCAAATAGGGCATGCCCAAGGGATAACAGAACAGCGCAGGCTCCGTGACAGCTTAAAACAACGCTGAGGAGGCAGCGCATGGCACCAAGGGGGTAGGAATGACGGCTGTGCTGCGTCACATTACGAAGGAAAGTCCCAGCTCCGGGACGGTATAACGGTACCAGTGAACACATTTTATAAGGGTTAAGTTCTGCGTGTGCAAGGAGCTAAAAAAAAAGAGCTACCTTTTCCTTGTGCAGCATTACTGCTGCACAAGATGACTCTTTCAGTAACAAACGACGGGGGGGGGGGGACAGGTTCCCTTACATTTAGGTTGTTGTGCCAGCGTGGCGGTCGCAGGACACATTGCCGGCTACACAGCTGGGCAACTGACGTTACTGAAACCCAATAACACTGGGTTGTATGTTTTTACTGTGCAGCCTGCACTTCTGAGCCGCAACTGGCGGTGTTGGAGCCCAGGAATAGCAGTTCAGGTGGTAGAAAGATGAACACAGCAGGAGACCTGGATGACACCCAATTACTTAATCAGGCAGAGGAGTGGCAAATTCCTGCGAGATCCAGGCCTGGTTCATTTTCAGGAAAGTAAGCCGGTCAACGTTATCGGAGGATAGTCGCATGCGACGGTCTGTTAGTACACCACCTGCGGCACTAAAGACACGTTCCGATAAGACACTAGCCGCAGGGCAAGCCAGCACCTCCAATGCATACTGGCTTAGCTCTGGCCATGTATCCAGCTTAGAGACCCAAAACTTGAACGGGGAAGAGCCGTCTGGGAGTACAGTAAGAGGGCAAGCCATGTAGTCTGTCACCATCTGACAGAACCGTTGCCTCCTGCTGACTGGAGCTGCCGGTGATGGTGTAGACATTTGGGGCGGGCACACAAAAGTGTGCCAGAGTTGTGCCATACTGGGCTTGCCTTGGGCAGAGGCACTGCTTCTGCTCCCTCTTTGGGCAGAGCCTCCCCCACTGCCTCGACGCACTGAGCTGCTTTGTAAAGCACTAGCAGCACTCCTCTCAGTTGGACAGGAGAAGATGATGGAATTCACCAGTGTGTCGTGGTACTCCCGCAATTTACGCTCCCGGGTCAACGCAGGGATGAGGTTTTGGACGTTGTCCCGGTAGCGAGGATCGAGGAGGGTGAACACCCAATAATCAGGCATGTTGAGAATGTGGTCGATGCGGCGGTCGTTTCTCAGGCACTGCAGCATGAAATCCACCATGTGCTGCAGAGTGCCAACTGGCCCAGAAACGCTGTCCCCTGCTTGAGACATGATCTCTGCCCGCTCGTCATCACCCCACCCTCGCTGTACACACTGACCACTGGACAATTGTGTCGCTCCCTCCTCTGGACGGAGCTCTTCCTCCTCCATTGACTCCTCCTCATCCTCCTCACAAATTGGCCCCTGCGTACCCCTTTGTGAGGAACCACGTGGCGCTGACTCTCCAGAAGCTGATGGAAAAGGTGACTCCTCATCCTCCACCTCTTCCACCACATCATCCCTTAACCCTTGCAAAGTTTGCTGAAGCAGGCAGATAAGGGGGACAGTCATGCTGACTAGTGCATCATCTGCACTTGCCATCCGCGTGGATTAATCAAAAGGACGCAAAACCTGGCAGACGTCCTTCATAGTGGCCCACTCTGTGGTTGTGAAGTCTGATCGGCGCTGACTGCGACTTCTTTGCGCCTGATGCAGCTGGTACTCCATAACTGCTTGCTGCTGCTCACACAACCGCTCCAACATATGTAACGTGGAATTCCACCGGGTAGGTAGGTCACATATGATGCGGTGTTCCGGAAGGCGGAATCGGCGCTGCAGAGCAGCAATGCGGGATCTGGCCAAGCTGGAACGCCGCAAGTGAGCACACTCTAGGCGGACCTTGTGCAGCAGGGCATCAAGATCCGGATAGTCCCTCAGAAAACTCTGCACAACCAAATTGAGCACATGTGCCAGACATGGGATGTGAGTGAGGTTGCCAAGGGCCAAAGCTGCCACCAGATTTCGGCCATTGTCACACACTACCATGCCTGGCTGGAGATTCGCTGGCAGTAACCACACATCGCTCTCCTGCTTGATGGCATTCCAGAGCTCCTGCGCTGTGTGGCTTCGATGCCCCAATGAAACTAGTTTCAAGACGGCCTGCTGACGTTTGGCCACGGCTGTGCTCATGTCGGTCATAGGTAAACGTTCACGGGTTCATGTGGAGGTGGACTGTGACGGATCCTGCAGAGAGGAATCAGAGGAACTGGTGTAAGAGGAGGAGTCGATGCGTACAGACTGGATTCCTGCAATCCTTGGAGTGGGCAGGACACGTCCTGCGCCACTCGCACGATCTGTACCTGGCTCAACAACATTAACCCAATGGGCAGTGAGGGAAACATATCGCCCCTGTCCATGCTGACTGGTCCACGCATCGGTGGTGAGGTGGACCTTGCTACTGACGGTGTTCAGTAGCGCATGTTTTATGTTTGCCTCAACATGCCTGTGCAGGGCAGGGACAGCCTGCCTGCTGAAGTAAAAGCGGCTGGGCACCTTGTACTGTGGGACTGCCAATGCCATCAAGTCACGGAAGCTGTCAGTCTCCACCAGCCTGAACGAGAGCATTTCCAGGGACAACAGTTTGGCAATGCCTGCATTCAGAGCCTGTGCTCGGGGGTGGTTGGCCGAGAATGCCCGCCTTTTCTCCCATGCCTGGACTACCGATGGCTGTAGAGTAGACTGGGAGTGTGAGGATGACTGGGAAGGTGGTGCTGTGGGTGGAATTACACTAGGTCTCTGGACAACAGTGGAGGAAGAGGCAACACGAGATGAAGAGGTGGTAGCTGCCGCTGTTGGTTGGCCTACGTCTTCACTGTGTTTCTGTAACTCCACCGCGTGCCTGTTCCGCACATGTTTCCACATATTTGTGGTATTGAGGTTGCTGACACTTTTACCTCTTTTTACTTTCTGATGACACAGCTTGCATTTGACAAAACAAATGTCATCTGCAACTGTGTCAAAAAAGGACCAGGCACTGCAAGTCTTGGGAGCGCCCTTTTTGGCTTTGGAAAGAGACAGGCTCCTAACGGGTGCCAAAGTGGAGGCTACAGGCTCCGCAGTCTTCCCCCTCCCTCTCCCTCTTTGGCCCGTAAGGGGAAGCTCTTCCTCAGAGCTGCTCCCACCACCTTCCTGTTCCTCACGCCACGATGGGTCAAGGACCTCATCATCTCCACTACCCTCTGCCACCAACTGCTCCTCCTGGGTAGTCTCGGCAGCACAGTACGCATCAGAAAGCGGCACCTGAGTTTCATCATCAGATGCGTACTGCGCTGTGGTCACCGGAGGCACTGGCCCACCTGCCTCTTCAGAGTCAGAGAGAAAAAGCTGTTGGGCATCACTGCACACTGCCTCTTCTTCCATTTCTCCAATGCTGCTTGGCTGGCCCCCTGTTTCCAAGCCAAGAGATTCAGAGAACAGAAGTAGAGACGGCTCCTGTCCTGGGCTCTCTGACTGCCTGGCCAATTTGGCAGGTGGTGAAGAGACAGATGGCTGCTCTCCAGTGCTCTGTGCCTGAGAGGATGTGGCACTAACTGAAGTCGATGCCGAGGCGTTAGCTGCCATCCACCCGACAACGGCTTCAATTTGGTCTTCACGCAGCAGCGGTGCGACAAAGCTGCGCATGAAGGACTGTTCCCTGCTGAAACTGAGTGACGACGAGTCACCGGCGCCCGCAGCAGGCACAGAATCACCACGTCCTCTCCCTGCTCCTCTCCCTGCTCCGCGCCCACGCCCACGTGCCTTACTCCCTGCCCTCTTCATCTTGGTTGACAGATAAAGATAAGCAGAAAAGTACTAAGGCCTTAGTGTGCTTATTCCTGAAATGCTCCTCCTAACAGGTGTAAGAAACACTAATGTTGTAAATTGTGGACTAAACTTTATTATTTTTCAAATGTGGCCTACACAAGTGTTAAGTTGTGTTTGGTGAACTTTACTTTTTTTTTTGGTGCAGATCGGGCTACAGAGCTAGTTTAAATCACACGGAGACCGTGCAGACAGCCGTAAACGGCGCTGCAAGGCCAAAAAACCCTCCTCTCGGTTATCCTATATAATGTTTTTCCACTATTTAGCTGGATACGAGTGGAAAGACACTAATAGGAATTTTTTTTTTCAAATTTTAAACTGGCTGCACTATTTGAAAAAAAGGAAATTGTTTTTCAAGGTATGAGGCAGTAACGCACCCTGAGCTGAATCCAACCGGCTATGGCTGCACACAGACTACAGGGCGAGCTGCGCTCACACAGAGACCGTGCAGACAGCCGTAAACGGCGCTGCAAGGCCAAAAAAACCCCCTCTAGGTTATCCTATGTAGTGTTTTTCCACAAGAGAGCTGGAGACTGGTGGAAAAACACTAATAGGAAATTTGAGAAAAAATGTGCAGCAGGCTGCACTAAGAGCAAAAAAGGACAACTGTGTGAGGCAGTGTGAACCCCCCCTGAGCTGAATACAACCGAGTATATGGCTGCACACAGACTACAGAGTGAGCTGCACACACACACATACACAGAGACCTTGCAGAACGCTGTTAAAACAGCGCTGCAAGGCAAGAGCAAGGTGAACAGTGAAGAACACACAGCGTTTTGCTAAATTAGCCTTTGGAAAGGAAAATAAAGCAATTAGCTAGCTCGACTGGCCCTCAGTTAGAACACAGCGTCCTGTCCCTAACTGAAATCACAGCAGAGTGAGCGCAAAATGGCGGCAGCGTTTTTTGTAGTGCAGAGTGACATCATTTCAGCAGCCAATCCCAGCCTTGCCAGTACTTACATGCCCACCATGCTAAACAGGATGTGCCCACACTTCCAATCATTCCTCATTGGCTGCTGCGTTCAGTTTGAATTCTGGGAACTTCCGATTCCGGTATCCGATACGCGGGAAGTATCGGAATTCGGTATCGGAATTCCGATACCGCAAATATCGGCCGATACCCGATACTTGCGGTATCGGAATGCTCAACACTAATTGTGGACATACCTAATGATTATGCAATTAGGCTAACTAAGTGAAATATATATATCCTGTTCTCCCTGCAATCAAAATTATAACAAAAAGGCATTAATGAAACATTTTTGCAACAAGCAAATAGCCTATTAATACTGTGTGTTTTTGGAGTGTGTGGTAAAAGATATCTTCTACAAAAATGTACATTGGGTGTCACACCACCAATGTCCACTGCTGAATTAATATCAATATTCAAATGGAGACAGCTATCTTATAGTAATTATATGCCAGATTTCATTCTAAGTAAGGATTATAAAGAAAAACTAAGATTCAAGAAGTATTGTTTCTCCTTGCGGAAACTGACATGTTAAGCATGCCAAGATGAGACTCTGAGAAATATGCAAATTGTCTCTTCAGAGAGGAAGAGGACTAAAACTCTAGTGTCACCAATTGGAAGTGGCAATCCTAAAAGTCAATGTCGACCCTTTAACAAGCCTTGTCACATGACTTAGGATAAAAGCCTAAACCAAAATCTCAAATTGCAGACACTGTGTTTTGGGGTACTGCCCCTCGTCAGAGCAAAGTGTAAGATCTGGTCACCATCTGGCCAAACCATATCTCAAACTTTGCACTGACGAGTGGCAGTACCCCAAAACACAATGTCTGCAAATTGAGATTCTGGTTTGGCATTTATCCTAAGTCATGTGACAAGGCTTGTTAAAGGGTTGACATTGATTTTTAGGATTGCTACCTCCAATAGGTGGCACTAGAGTTCTAGTCCTCTTCCTCTCTGAAGAGACAATTTGCTTATTCCTCAGCGGAGCATTACGGCTTTAAGTCTCCTCATCTCGGCACGCTTAACATGTCAGTCTCCACAAAGAGAAACGATACTTCTTGGATCCAGGTCAGATGCTTCTCACACAGCCAAACCAAATCTCACACTTTGCACTTACAAGGAGCAGTATCCTGAAGAGACAATTTGCAAAGAAAAACAAATGAAGGCAAAATTTGGTTTTCCCTTTTGAAGCTTAAATGATTAACTGACTGGCTTTTATTCCCAAGTTTTTATGAATATTATTGGAGAAGGCCACCTTAAAGAGCTGTCACCCATCTTATATGTGATTGCAATAGTGATTCAGATTCCTAGAACTAGGATGGGGCAATACCAACTTTAATCTGGCCATGCCAGAGTTATGCATAAATTTGACTTAACACTACATTATATTTTCACACAAGCTCTAAAGTCTGTGAGTGACAAAATTATGTGAATATTTAGGATTAACAGATAATTTAAAGGTGTCTTCTGGTGTTTTAAAACAATTGGATGACAATCAGGTATGAGTGGGCTCCATATATTTTTTAAGAACAGAGATCTATCAAAATCAGATGGTTGTGGAAGTGTATCATGACACATAAAAGGAGATTTCTGAGAACTTGAAAAGAAGATTTGATTCATCAGGAAGGAAAAGGGTGCAAATCCATCTCTAAAGGGTTTAGAATCCCTAAAACCACAGCCAGATAGATTGTGTACAAATAGAGAAATTCAAGATCATTATTATGTCTGTGAGTTCACTAAGGAACCTAAGATAACCTCTAAGCAAATAAAGGCCTTTCTCTCATTAGCTAATTTTAATATGTATGAGCAACAGGACGACACTGAATAACAATTGGGAGCATATCAGGGTTAAAAGGAGAAAGCCAGTGATTTCTATACAGAACATTACTGACTGTATGAAGTTTGCTAAAGATCAACTAGACAAGCCAGAAGGCCATTGCAACAATGTTTTGTGGATGGATAACACTTAAATATAACTTTTTGGTTTAAATGAGAAGTATTATGTTTAGAAAAAGAAAAACCCTACAATGCAGCATAAAAACATCAAACTGTCTGTAAAAAATGGTGTTGATAGCATCATATTTTGACCTGTTTTGCTGCATATAATAATATAATAATAATAATAATAATCTTTTGAGCAGGCAAGAGATCTCATATGGAATGTGAAGGAGAGATCGAAGTCAAACATAACACCCAGACAGCACGCCTACTGCCGGGGTGTTATTATGATGCTACCCACTGACAGGGAAATGTCAGATTTAAGGAGGTAAGGTCAGGGGATGATGTGTATAGTTGTGTGTCATTGGTGTAAAGATGGCACTGAATGCCAAATCTGCTGATGGTCTGTCCAATTGGGGCCGTGTAGAGGGAGAAGAGAAGGGGTCCAAGGACTAAACCCTGAGTTACTCAAACAGTGAGAGGAAGAAGAGATGAAGTGGAGCCAGCGAACAGAACACTGAAGGAGAGGTCAGAAAGATATGAAGAGAACCAGGAGAGTGTCCTTAATGCCTAGTGACTGGAGCCAAGTGAGTAGGAGAGGGTGGTCAACAGTGTTGAAAGCTGCAGAAATGTCAAGAAGAAGGAGCAGAGAGTGGTCACCACACTACATTTTGCTGTCAGAAGGTCGTTGGTCACTTTGATGAGTGCAGTTTCTGTCGATTGTAGGGGGCGGAAACCAGACTGTGAAGGGTCTAGGAGGGAATGAGTGGAGAGGTAACGTGTAAGACGAGAGTAGATCAGGCACTCCAAGAGTTTAGAGATGAAGGGGAGATTGGAGACTGGTTTGTAGTTATTTGTGCGAGATGGGTCACGGGCGGTTTGCTTAGTAATGGAGTAATGATGGAGTGTTTGAAGGAGGAGGGGAAAATGCCAGAGGAGAGGGAAAGATTAAAGATTGTAGTTAGGTGAGTTGTGACGACTGGAGAGAGAGACTGGAGGAAATGAGAGGGAATGGGGTCAGTAGTGCATGTAGTCAGATGAGAAGAAGAGAGGAGCCTGGAGACTTCTTCTTCTGTGATGGGATCAAATGTGGAGAGTGATCCAGAAGAAATGCAGGGAGGGATGGGAAGCACTGAACTTGGTGGCTGGGAGCAGATTTACTGGTAGATATTATCTATTTTCTCTATAAAGTGGGAGACCAGGTAATCAGCCCAAATGTCTGTGATAGGGGCTTGTGCTTTTGGCTTGAGGAGGGAGTGAAAGGTGTCAAAAAAGTTTCTTGGGGTTGTTGGATAGTGAGGAGATCAGAGTGGTGAAGTAGGTCTATTTGGGGAGGATAAGGGCAGAATTATAGGTTCTTAACATAAATTTGAAGTGTATGAAATCTTCTGGTGTGCATATAGGCCAGTATGGCTTGGTGTCATTGATAGAGCAATGAATTTTTAATTAAACCAGCAAATTACAAATTAAAATGTCAGGACGAGGTTTAGAGCAGGCAGACCAGGCAAACACCTGGGGTCCCCACTCACAAAGGGGCCCCCTGCATCTGCAGCCCCTTTATGAAGTGCCCAGAGGGTATACAGCAGTTATTAAGCAGTGAGGCCTGGAGCGTCTCTCCCAAACCCCCTTTCAGCCCTCCTTTCTCTCTCTCTCTTTCTCTCTGCCTGCAGTCAGGTTAGGAGTTGCAAGTGAGGGGCCCAATTACAGCACAGCAGACAGAGGTCAGAGCCGGGCCAGGAGGAAGGTGCCTGCATGCCTTTGTGTCTGTGTCCTCTCCCCTTATCATGGCTGCTCCTAGCACTATCCTGGGAATGGATCTATACAAGTGAAGCCGCCGAACCTGGTAAGTATACACATGTATATGTGTATCTGTGTGTACATGTGCAGTATACAGTGTGTTTGTCTGTATATGTGCTTATAGTATGTGTGCGCATAAATACAGTATATATTATGATTGGGTATATCTGTGAGGCATGTGAGTGTGTTTGTGTGTATATATATATATATATATATATATATATATATATATACATACAGTGGGGCAAAAAAGTATTTAGTCAGTCAGCAATAGTGCAAGTTCCACCACTTAAAAAGATGAGAGGCGTCTGTAATTTACATCATAGGTAGACCTTGATTTTGAGTGCAAACCTCCTTCCATCAGCAAGGGCATTGAAGATGAAACGTGGCTGGGTCTTTCAACATGACAATGATCCAAAGCACACCGCCAGGGCAACGAAGGAGTGGCTTCGTAAGAAGCATTTCAAGGTCCTGGAGTGGCTTAGCCAGTCTCCAGATCTCAACCCTATAGAAAACCTTTGGAGGGAGTTGAAAGTCCGTGTTGCCAAGCGAAAAGCCAAAAACATCACTGCTCTAGAGGAGATCTGCATGGAGGAATGGGCCAACATACCAACAACAGTGTGTGGCAACCTTGTGAAGACTAAAGGTACCGTCACACTTAGCGACGCTGCAGCGATACCGACAACGATCCGGATCGCTGCAGCGTCGCTGTTTGGTCGCTGGAGAGCTGTCACACAGACCGCTCTCCAGCGATCAACGATGCCGGTAACCAGGGTAAACATCGGGTAACTAAGCGCAGGCCCGCGCTTAGTAACCCGATGTTTACCCTGGTTACCATCCTAAAAGTAAAAAAACAACCGCTACATACTTACCTACCGCTGTCTGTCCTCCAGCGCTGTGCTCTGCACTCCCCCTGTACTGTCTGTGTGAGCACAGCGGCCGGAAAGCAGAGCGGTGACGTCACCGCTCTGCTTTCCGGCTGACCGACGCTCACAGCCAGTACAGGAGGAGTGCAGAGCACCGCGCCGGGGACAGACAGCGGTAGGTAAGTATGTGGTGTTTGTTTTTTTTTACTTTTAGGATGGTAACCAGGGTAAACATCGGGTTACTAAGCGCGGCCCTGCGCTTAGTTACCCGATGTTTACCCTGGTTACCAGTGAAGACATCGCTGAATCGGTGTCACACACGCCGATTCAGCGATGTCTGCGGGGAGTCCAGCGACCAAATAAAGTTCTGGACTTTCTTCCCCGACCAGTGACATCACAGCAGGGGCCTGATCGCTGCTGCCTGTCACACTGGACGATATCGCTAGCGAGGACGCTGCAACGTCACGGATCGCTAGCGATATCGTCTAGTGTGACGGTACCTTTACAGAAAACGTTTGACCTCTGTCATTGCCAACAAAGGATATATTACAAAGTATTGAGATGAAATTTTGTTTCTGACCAAATACTTATTTTCCACCATAATATGCAAATAAAATGTTAAAAAAACAGACAATGTGATTTTCTGGATTTTTTTTTCTCAGTTTGTCTCCCATAGTTGAGGTCTACCTATGATGTAAATTACAGACGCCTCTCATCTCTTTAAGTGGTGGAACTTGCACTATTGCTGACTGACTAAATACTTTATATTTATATACCAAATAGCAAAAAGAAGGGAGCACTCCAAAAGTTTCAGATGAAAAAAAGGTGAAGTTTTAATCGACCCACATCACTGCGCGACGTTTCGGCTCACTGAGCCTTTTTCAAGCAATGGGTCTTAACAATGATTGTGCTTTTATAGAAACAATTTGAATAAATTTGCATATTACAATTGCCATTAATAAATAAATAAACAGATAGTTGTACAGTTTTCTATAGCGTGCATATAGTATCTCTTTAGTGCAATATCTGTGCTTATTAAGGTGCTTTGTGCTATGTTCTTTATAAAATGTCACACTTCCCCACTTTCTCCTTTGTTTCACAGACTATCTCATTAGCATAGATTTATATTTATATTCATAGTAATCACACTTTATAACCCTCACCTTGCCGCTATCCGGTGACTCCACATGGAGGGCTCTATATCAGCCGTTATCGGCGTTCATACAACTCCATTGCGCATGTTTTTGGAGTGCTGCCTTCTTTTTGCTATTTGGTATACATGTTGGATTAATGTTTGGACCATTTTATCCAGGGGGCTAGGCACCCACCATTGGTGAGCATTGTGCTGTTCCATTTTTCTTATATATATTTATGTCCGGAAATCCTTGCACAATTTTTTCTTTTTCTTTTTTAACTGTTTGCATTTATTTGCTCTACAAGCCATTTTTTTGTCCCATGGATGGAAGCACCATGGAACTAGGAGTCTTTAAATATACATCCGAGGAGGAGGAGCGCATCCTTGGAGATATTCAAGGTGAAGCTTGTTTTCTTAAGACACCGTCCGTACTGGAATTGAAACGCAAGTATAAAAGTGATGTCAAACGTACTATAAATGGTGCGCAACCATTCTGTCATGTGCTGTCGCCATCCTGTGCCCCCATTCTGTTGTAATGTGCTGCACCCATTCTGCCTGTTCCTGTTTCCATTCTGCCATATGTTGCTCCCATCTTTCTCTCTCCGGCTCTACTGCCCGAGTGCGGGTGGCTATGCTGGGGCGGCTGTGCGTGGCTGTGCTGGGGGCAGCTTTGCGTGGCTGTGCTGGGGGCAGCTGCGCTGGGGGCGCTGTAAGTGGCTGTGCTGGGGGCGGCTGTGCGTGGCTGTGCTGGGGCGGCTGTGCGTGGCTGTAGCTGTGGCTGTGCTGGGGCGGCTGTGCTGGGGGCGGCTGTGTGTGGCTGTGGCTGTGCTGGGGCGGCTGTGCGTGGCTGTGGCTGTGCTGGGAGGCTGTGCGTGGCTGTGCTGGGGCGGCTGTGCTTGGCTGTGGCTGTGCTGGAGGCGGCTGTGCGTGGCTGTGCTGGGGTGGCTGTGCGTGGCTGTGCTGGGGCGGCTGTGCGTGGCTGTGCTGGGGGCGGCTGTGCGTGGCTGTGGCTGTGCGTGGCTGTGCTGGGGTGGCTGTGCATGGCTGTACTGGGGCGGCTGTGCGTGGCTGTAGCTGTGGCTGTGCTGGGGCGGCTGTGCTGGGGGCGGCTGTGCGTGGCTGTGGCTGTGCTGGGGGCGGCTGTGCTGGGGGCGGCTGTGCGTGGCTGTGCTGGGGTGGCTGTGCGTGGCTGTGGCTGTTCTGGGGGCGGCTATGCGTGGCTGTGCTGGGGCGGCTGTGCGTGGCTGTAGCTGTGGCTGTGCTGGGGCGGCTGTGCGTGGCTGTGGCTGTGCTGGGGGCGGCTGTGCGTGGCTGTGGCTGTGCTGGGGTGGCTGTGCGTGGCTGTGCTGGGGCGGCTGTACGTGGCTGTAGCTGTGGCTGTGCTGGGGCGGCTGTGCTGGGGGCGGCTGTGCGTGGCTGTGCTGGGGTGGCTGTGCGTGGCTGTGCTGGGGGCGGCTGTGCGTGGCTGTGCTGGGGCGGCTGTGCGTGGCTGTAGCTGTGGCTGTGCTGGGGTGGCTGTACTGGGGGCGGCTGTGCGTGGCTGTGCTGCGCCTGTGCCTGTGCTGGGGGCGGCTGTGCGTGGCTGTGCTGGGGCGGCTGTGCGTGGCTGTAGCTGTGGCTGTGTTGGGGCGGCTGTGCGTGGCTGTGGCTGTGCTGGGGCGGCTGTGCGTGGCTGTGGCTGTGCTGGGGCGGCTGTGCGTGGCTGTGCTGGAGCGGCTGTGTGTGGCTGTAGCTGTGGCTGTGCTGGGGCGGCTGTGCTGGGGGCGGCTGTGCATGGCTGTGGCTGTGCTGGGGGCGGCTGTGCTGGGGGCGGCTGTGCGTGGCTGTGCTGGGGTGGCTGTGTGTGGCTGTGCTGGGGGTGGCTGTGCGTGGCTGTGCTGGGGTGGCTGTGCGTGGCTGTGCTGGGGCGGCTGTGCATGGCTGTGCTGGGGCGGCTGTGCGTGGCTGTGCTGGGGCGGCTGTGCATGGCTGTAGCTGTGGCCATGTTGGGGCGGCTGTGCTGGGGACGGCTGTGGCTGTGCTGGGGGCGGCTGTGCTGGGGGCTGCTGTGCTGGGGGCGGCTGTGCGTGGCTGTGCTGGGGTGGCTGTGCTGGGGGCGGCTGTGCTGGGGGCGGCTGTGCGTGGCTGTGCTGGGGTGGCTGTGCTGGGGGCGGCTGTGCGTGGCTGTGGCTGTGCTGGGGTGGCTGTGTGTGGCTGTGCTGGGGGTGGCTGTGCGTGGCTATGCTGGGGTGGCTGTGCGTGGCTGTGCTGGGGCGGCTGTGCGTGGCTGTGCTGGGGCGGCTGTGCGTGGCTGTAGCTGTGGCTGTGTTGGGGTGGCTGTGCTGGGGACGGCTGTGGCTGTGCTGGGGGCGGCTGTGCTGGGGGTGGCTGTGCTGGGGGCGGCTGTGCGTGGCTGTGCTGGGGTGGCTGTGCGTGGCTGTAGCTGTGGCTGTGTTGGGGTGGCTGTGCTGGGGACGGCTGTGGCTGTGCTGGGGGCGGCTGTGCTGGGGGCGGCTGTGCTGGGGGCGGCTGTGCGTGGCTGTGCTGGGGTGGCTGTGCTGGGGGCGGCTGTGCGTGGCTGTGGCTGTGCTGGGGTGGCTGTGCGTGGCTGTGCTGGGGCGGCTGTGCCTGTGCTGGGGGCGGCTGTGCGTGGCTGTGCTGGGGTGGCTGTGCTGGGGGCGGCTGTGCTGGGCGGCTGTGCGTGGCTGTGCTGGGGTGGTTGTGCTGGGGGCGGCTGTGCGTGGCTGTGGCTGTGCTGGGGTGGCTGTGTGTGGCTGTGCTGGGGGCGGCTGTGCGTGGCTGTGCTGGGGTGGCTGTGCGTGGCTGTGCTGGGGCGGCTGTGCGTGGCTGTGCTGGGGCGGCTGTGCGTGGCTGTAGCTGTGGCTGTGTTGGGGTGGCTGTGCTGGGGACGGCTGTGGCTGTGCTGGGGGCGGCTGTGCTGGGGGCGGCTGTGCTGGGGGCGGCTGTGCTGGGGGCGGCTGTGCGTGGCTGTGCTGGGGTGGCTGTGCTGAGGGCGGTTGTGCGTGGCTGTGGCTGTGCTGGGGTGGCTGTGCGTGGCTGTGCTGGGGTGGCTGTGCCTGTGCTGGGGGCGGCTGTGCGTGGCTGTGCTGGGGCGGCTGTGCCTGTGCTGGGGGCGGCTGTGCGTGGCTGTGCTGGGGGCGGCTGTGCATGTGCTGGGGGCGGCTGTGCGTGGCTGTGGCTGTGCCTGTGCTGTGGGCGGCTGTGCTGGACGTGTAAAACACGTACCGCACACGGACATTGTCTGTGTGCAGTCCGTGTGCAGTGCAGGAGACAACGCTACATTAAGCGCTGTCCCCCCCCACTGGTGCTGAAGTCGCGATTCATATGTTCCCTGCAGCAGCGTTTGCTGCAGGGAACATATGAATATTAGTGTTTAAACTGCAGATCCAGGTCCCCTTCCCCCCCCCGGTGCGCCCCCCCCCCCCCCCCGGTGCACCCCCCACCGCTGTGATTAAAATACTCACCTAGCTTCCGGATCCCTCGCCGCAGTGTCCTCTTCTGGCCGCAGCCTCTCCTGTATGCGGTCACGTGGGGCCGCCGATTAAAATCATGAATATGCGGCTCCGCCTCCCAAAGGGGCAGAGCCGCATATTCAGTACTGTAATCGGCGGCCCCACGTGCCCGCATACAGGAGAGGCTGCGGCCAGAAGAGGACGCTGCGGCGAGGGATCCAGAAGCTAAGTGAGTATTTTAATCACAGCGGAGGGGGCACACGGGGGGGGGGGGGCGCACAGGAGGTGGGAGGGGGGTGCGCACAGGGGGTGGGAGGGGGGTGGAGCTCCCACGGCCGGTATATTATGGGGGGGATAATTAAGTTCGGCTGCGTCACTCTGGTCCAGACTGCGCTGGTGCGGTGCGTCGCGCTTGCGCAGTCTATAAAGGCTTCGGACAGAGTGACGCTCCCACCGTTATATTATAGATATACACACATATACACACATGTAAATAAAGTATATAGTATGTGCATGTATACTATATTTGTATACTGCATGTGTGCAGTGTAATGTGTAAATATATAAACTGTATAAGTATGTGAGCATACTGTATATACTGTATATAAACTGAATGTTTCTGTGTGTATATACTTTATATAGTATGTGTTTCTATATTTATAAAGCATATATAATGTGTGTACATGTATAGTGTGTATCTGTGTATATGTGCTGCATATATAGCTCTGTAATTGTAGTGTCGTTATAATAGGAATCAGTAGTTTACTGTATTTTGCGGATTATAAAACGCTCCGGATTATAAGATGCACCCCAAATTTTGGGGAGAAAAATAGGAAAAAAACTTGTTTTAATAAAACGATGGTGCTTCTTATAATCCATGCGTCTTATTGCTTACCGGGGGTGGTGGCTGCGGTGAAGCGGGGTCCCTGGGACGCTGCTGGAGGAGGCAAGAGTGGAGCGTTGCTGCAGGCTGGGATGAGGGTTGTTCGGATGTGCAGCGCGCCGCTGCTGGTGTTCCGTGCTGCGGGGGCTCTGCCGACATTTTGTGAAAAGCCAGAACCTCAGCAGTTTATTTATTTTTACTTATTTATATAGCGTTATTAATTCCACAGCGCTTTACAGACATTTGTGGCACTGTCCCCAATGGAGCTGACAATCTAAATTCCCTATCTTTGGAATGTAGGAGGAAACCGAGGTACCCGGAAAAAACCCATGCAAATACGGGGAGAACATACAAAATCCTTGTAGATGTTGTCCTTGCTGGAATTTGAACCCAGGATCCAAGCGCTGCAAGGCTGCAATGCTAACCACTGAGCCACTGTGCCACCCCAGTTGCATGGCATGCTTTCATATGCGGTGGACTCCTGGGAAAACAGCTGCCAGGGGCGGCGCATGCGTAGATCAAGATCTCGGCCGCAAGATCTCGGGAGATGAGATCTCAGCGCTGAAATTTCATCTCCCAAGATCTTGGTGCCGAGATCTCCATCTGGTCATGCGCCGCCCCCGACAGTCATTTTCCTAGAGTCCACCCCAAAGGAAACCATGCAACTGCAGGGGCTCTGGCCTTTCACAAAATGTCGGCAAAGCTCCCGCAGCACCGTACACCCGTAGCACCGAACACCTGAAGAGGTGCACCACAGATGCGATCACCCCTTCATCCCAGCCTGCGGCCTGCAGAGACCCTGAACCCTGCTCCACCGCGTCTGGTAAGGTATATCTGCATTATAAGATGCATCCTCATTTTCCCCAAAAAGTTTTGGGAAAAAAGTGCGTCTTATATTCTGAAAAATACGGTATGTCTGATGCCTGTGTCTTATATTAGGGCCTTGCGAAAGTTCAAGAAAAAAGAAACGCACTTACCCCAGGTGTGGTGGTCACAATTTATTCGGACATATAAAACAACAACGGCAGGGAGGAAAGTGAATGAGAACGGACTACGGCCGTTTCGTGCTGTGCAGCACTTCAACGGGTCCTTCAGGTCCCTTGAAGGACCCGTTGAAGTGCTGCACAGCACGAAACGGCCGTAGTCCGTTCTCATTCACTTTCCTCCCTGCCGTTGTTGTTTTATATGTCCGAATAAATTGTGACCACCACACCTGGGGTAAGTGCGTTTCTTTTTTCTTGAACTTTCGCAAGATTTGGATTGTGTTTTTTTCCCTTGGAGCTGCACCCCCATTGGTTATAGAGGGAACGCTTCTAGCTGGTATCCTATGCTGTTCGCATGCACTGGGTTGAAGATTTTATGGTCAGGCTTATAGCAGCAGTGCGGTGACATTTGTTTCTCTCTTTTTTTTGGACTGTTATATTAGGGCCTGTTCACACTTTCTTTACTGCTCCCCGTGCGTTCGGCAAGACATGAACAGTGGCCAGAAGACACTTTTTTTAAAAAATCTGTTGCTATTGTCTTTCAACGTTTCTTTCCCTATTCAAATGAACGGGACACAAAAATGCAAGTGAAAAGGCTGCACAAATGCTGAATATTTCCTGCCATCACTGTAGATCAATCCACAGCAAAAATGGTGCATGTGAACAGACACTACAGGGGTTTTCTGAGAATGTAAAAAATAATTAGCAGGAAATGATAAATCCCCTGCGGCTCCAACACTGATGCTCCAGGGGTCTCTGCTAGTCTCAGCACTGGGCTGCAGGGGTCTTGTGGCACCGGGGGTCTCCGTCAGTCTCAGCACTGGGCTGCAGGGGTCTTGTGGCTTCGGGGGTCTGCGCCAGTCTCAGCACTGGGCTGCAGGGGTCTTGTGGCTTCGGGGGTCTGCGCCAGTCTCAGCACTGGGCTGCAGGGGTCTTGTGACTCCGGGGGTCTCCGTCAGTCTCAGCACTGGGCTGCAGGGGTCTTGTGGCTTCGGGGGTCTGCGCCAGTCTCAGCACTGGGCTGCATGTGTCTTGTGGCTCCGGGGGTCTCCGTCAGTCTCAGCACTGGGCTGCAGGGGTCTTGTGGCACCGGGGGTCTCCGTCAGTCTCAGCACTGGGCTGCAGGGGTCTTGTGGCTTCGGGGGTCTGCGCCAGTCTCAGCACTGGGCTGCAGGGGTCTTGTGGCTTCGGGGGTCTGCGCCAGTCTCAGAACTGGGCTGCAGGGGTCTTGTGACTCCAGGAGTCTCCGTCAGTCTCAGCATGGGCTGCAGGGGTCTTGTGGCTTCGGGGGTCTGCGCCAGTCTCAGCACTGGGCTGCATGTGTCTTGTGGCTCCGGGGTCTCCGTCAGTCTCAGCACTGGGCTGCAGGGGTCTTGTGGCTGCACCTTATATTATAGCTGCAAAGTGAATAATAACCAACAGGGCCCCCAAACCATCGGCCACACGGAGCCAGAGGGGATTTAGCAGAGTAGGTTGGGGGACATGTAGGACTTTAAAGAATGGTAAAATAATAAAGTTTTAGTTTTGGAATGGCCTGTCAAAGTCGTTACCTTAGTCAGAAATGTAGTGGAAGGAATTGAAGACAGTAGGTCAAGGGAGAAAATTAACCAAAATAACAAAGTTGAAGATTTTCTGTAGGGAGAAATGGGCTAAATTTCCTTCTAGCCAATTTGCAGGACTGATCAACTATTAACAAAAATGTTTAGATGCAGGTATTTCTGCACAAGGGTCTCATGCCAGATAGTAAAAGCAAAAGTTCACATATTTTTGCCAATCACAGGCATATGATATTTTATCATAAGTGTAATATTTTTAGCTCAGTTTTTTAATTTGGCTGTCCTTGTCTATTTTGGGACATAAAAATGTATGCAGAAACATGGAAAATTCTGAAGGATTCAAAAATTTTCAAGCACCACTATATATTCTCTTCTCCCATATTATGTCATTTAATGTTCTACCAAACTTAGATATTAGGCTATGTGCCCACGTTATGGATTCGTGTGCAGATTTTTCTGCACCGTTTTTGAAAAGTCCGGAGGTAAAACGCAGTGCTTTTTACCTGCGGATTACCAGCGCATTTACCGCAGATTTCCTGCGTTTTTTGTGCAGATTCAACCTGCAGTTTTACACCTGCGGACTCCTATTGAGGAACAGGTGTAAAACACTGCGGAATCTGCACAAAGCATTGACATGCTGCGGAAAATACACCGCAGCATTTCTGCGCAGTATTTTCCGCTGCATGGGCACTGCGGATTTGGTTTTCCATAGGTTTACATGGTACTGTAAACTGCATGGAAAATTGCTGCGAATCTGCAGCGGCCAATCCGTAACATGTACACATACCTTAATTGTTTCAGGTATAGTGGTGACATCTGGAAGCACTATCTGTACATTTTATTGATAAGACTATATCATCTAAATTCCATGCAACAAATAAATGTTTTTATATTTTGCACTATGCATTACGTGTGATTACTTCTTAATGTTGGACCAGCACTTTTTATATGTTGAAAACGTATTCTAAATTTAAAGTATGTAGTTTAAAGGGAACCTGTCATGTCCTTTGTAGCATGTAAACTGTCCCCAGTGCGTTGTTAGTGATGCAAAGTGAATGACTGACACTTTTTAAAAAAATAAAAACAGCTGTATAAAGCTGGAAAAAGCACTTTAAGTAGTTATATCGTACCTGCTCATTTAGTCACAGGGGTGTGCTTCATTGGGTTCAGTTAGAATTGTTGTCACCGATGCAATTTGAATGATTCAGGTTTGTGCTGATGCATTGCAATCCCCACATGTGTCCAGGCATTCTAACAGCGCAAACCAAGTAGCTGCAGAGACTTGAGCATAATATACAAGCAAGCCCAAGATGCTCAGATAATACTCGAGCATGCTCGGATAAGATGTTATATCACCCATCACTACTCTGCACCTGACTCTATGGGAGCACAGTGTCACAAAGCCTATGAATGTACAATACACCCAGTGTAGAGGACTGAGCTTTTCGGGCTTTGCACGCCCTGGCCTCCAAATACATAAAAATCACATCTCCCTGGCAGTTTACTTGTCTCTCCATTTTCTCCTCCGGCAGAGCCCCTCTTCTGTTCCTTAGGGTCTCCCCACAGTCGCTTGTGAATAAACAGAGACACAGTCCAGGTGAAACTCAATATCCAAATGCCATTTTGCCCTGATTCTGAGGGCGTCAGCCACATTTTGAGCGACCTGCCTGTCTTTCCTGCCATGTACTTTTCACTGTAGCCTTCATTCCTGAAGCTGAAGATACTAACATTGCTGGGGCTATTCTGATCCCCCTAGTTCAGGATGGCTGGGCACTTTACTTAAGCTCAACATTGCGGGGTATCTATGTTGCTCAGGCTAGAAGCCCATCCAAGCTCTATGGGCACCCAGGCCCTACTGACTCTAATCAGGAAGCTCCCTTGCTTTTACTACAGTGATTCCTCCTACAGTTAACTATTCACAGTGCTATAGCTAAAACTATGCTGTACCCCATCTTGTGGCAAAACTAGGGTACTGAACTTTCCCAATAAACAATAGCCGCAATCAAACATAAAACATTACAAATGACTATACATATGTTACATCATATCACATCACTTTTACAGATCAGTAAAATAACTATTTACCCAGGATGTGCAACGGGAATATTCTTCAACCTCCTGACACCTGCATGTGTTTTGGCTGTTGAACAGCCACGAGACATGCAGCTGCGGGGACTCAAACATATTTTTCGAACACACTGATGTCACTCGGTTAGCACCTGGGCATGGTCAAATAGCATCTAATCCAAGCACATTTGCTCATCACTAACAATTAACTGACAAAGACGATTCGCAGTTTAGTTGTACCATCCATGTGTACGTGGCAGTCATGGGAGAGGGCCTCATATTCCAATATTTTTCCAATGCAATCCAATTCACAATCTTATTAAAATCATCAAAAAAAAATTCTGATGGCAAAGTCTAGTTCTTGCTTTGTCCCAGCTTGTCATTCTATAGTTGTTACTGACCAAGCAGGTGTAAGCAGGTTGTGAGATGCAGTAACGGACAGGAGGCAGAGCAAGGGTTAACAATTTTACTTAATAGGGGGATACTCCACGCAGGGAGATAAACAGTTGAAGGGAGGACAAAAACAGTTCAGATGCAAGAAGATATGCAAAGTCAATGAAAACAGGGGAAAAGATAGTTTCAGTTCCTGTTAGATCAACTTAGCCTGTCAGTCGTCTTCCAGGTCATGGCAATTACGGAGCAGACAATGATGCCAACAACGGCTGGCACCGTGCTGTTCCTGTGGGGTCCTGCAAAAATTGTTATATGAAAATATATAGTATACAAAATGCAAACTCTTCTGTAACCTAAAGCTACAGCTTTCAAATATGGAAATATTCGTTATTTTTAGTGCGATGACTGTCATCGTCTTATGACATCATAGTTAGGACCTTTGTGGTGATCAATTTTTGGAAAACTTTTAATATGTTGTTCCCCACATATAATAGTAATAAAAAAAATCATAAAACGCTTTCTTGGAATTTGTTCCGGGTCAAACCTTATTTTGACTGGACTACAGGGGCGAAACACCAGCGTGTTCACACTGAGTACTTGGAGGCTCCTCTGGAATTTGCTCATTAGGACTACTCAGAACTTCAGATTGAGTGGTAGAGTCAGATTGGGTCGTAGAGGTCAGGGGAATGTCCGAGTTCAATGGAGCAGCTATCTCTGGATCTTCAGACCTACGTGCTTCCTTTGAGCTGGTGGGCAGTGAACTATCCATCTCAGGGAACGAGGCAAGAGATTTTTCCTCATCACCATCGGGAGCTGTGGGAGTGAGCATTTCAGGGACACTTGACACTTTCTCCCCTCCTTTGTGATCTAGTGACAGGCAAGGTCGCAATAAACTTTGGTGGACTACTCGGATAGGCATCCCTTCTTCCCTGTTGGGTTGAATCTCACAGACGGGACCATTGGGTCCCTCGTTCGGGGTAGGTACTTCGTAGCTCTGGACCATCCCTGCCAAGCTGCTGTCCCCTGCTCCCTTTTGCATGCTTCCACCTCACTTCTAAAAAAGTCATGCGTAGATTAGCTCACAGGTGCTCATGCAGGCCTGCTTAAGCAGCACATCTCTGAGGCCTGCCACAAACTGGTCTCTTAGAATTATGTCAAGGGGTTCTATGCCTACATCATCCCGTCTCACAATCGCAGCATTGATTTCTTGCAGTGCGTTCATGTATTGGGTCACAGTCTCCCCTCCCTTTGGACAATGCATAACAAGGGCATGCAAAATCCTTCAATTTCTGTGGGGTCCCATGCATTCCCTCTAAGATTTGTAACACCTTAGTAAAGGTGTCTCACTCGTGGGGGGCCCGTAGCATGACGGAGAACCTTACTTCTCCATCCAGGACCCTCATGGCAATCTCTGCCTCCATTGCGTGGGTTATGGGGTGTATCCTCAACATACCCTTGACCCGTTCAGTCCAGTCCCCCAACATAGTGTTGCTGCCTATAAATTTTTGGAGGTTACTCAACATTGCCCCAACAGTGTACTGACTCTTGCGGCACCCCTGACTGCTTGGCCTGCCACCTCTGCCCCTGTGAACTGCATCCTGCTGACTGCACCAAGTGTGAGGGGTGTCAGAGCTGTAGTAGGGGCCCACAATGGCAGCTGCTGGAGCACGTCCAGGCCACCCGACACATGAAAACAATGTCCCTTTGTCAGCATAACTGTCTCTTTATTCTCCGAACCATCAGGGTCACCTCTGGTCTGTTGTAGGCTCACTCCCAAAAATTGCACATAAATAGAGACAGAGTCCGGTTCCAACTTTAAACTTTACTGGTGTCTTTTCTCAGCACATTCGTATCCATTACAGCATCAACATAGGGTTCCACACAGTTTACATACTTAACTTTCCCTGTCCTCTCCCTCACGTCCTTCAGCAAGTTCCTGGATCATACTGTCTTGAAGGTATTGCAATGTCTTCCCTGTTCAGCTTTACTACTCTTAGGATTTCCCCTGTCCGCTTCACACAAGACATAAGGGCATCACCCTATGTAGTAATCTGCCACATGATAGAGCGACCTGCATTCCTGTGTTGCTGCAATTTCTGGTCCCCTGACCTTGGACGACTGGGCTTCTAGCTTTCAATGTTATGGGGCTCACTGTGTGGTCTGGGCTCTAAGGCCCTGCTGAGCTGTCTGGGCTCACTTGCCCTACTAACTACATTCAGGAAATTCTCCATTCTTCCCCACAGCTAGCCCCTCCTAAATTAACTATTTACTGTACTATCACTATAAGGTCCTAACATGCCCTCTCTAGCAGGCTAACTTTAATACTGCACTTACCCTATAATACAGTTGTACCTATATACCGTATATACTCGAGTATAAGCCGAGATTTTCAGCCCATTTTTGGGGGCTGAAAGTCCCCTTCTCGGCTTATACTCGAGTCATACCCAGGGGGCGGCAGGGGAGGGGGAGCGGGGGCTGTCTAATTATACTCACCTGCTCCTGGCGTGGTCCCTGCAGGTCCCTGGCTCCTCGGCGCCCCAGCATCTTCCTGTACTGAGCGGTCACATGGAACTGGTCATTTCAGTAATGAATTTGTGGCTCCACCTCCCATAGGGGTGGAGCCGCATATTCATTACTGTAATGAGCGGTAACGGTGACCGCTCAGTACAGGAAGAAGCTTCGGCGACGAGGAACCAGGGACTGCACAGCGCATGGAGCAGGTGAGTATAATGGGGAGGGGGAGCGCTGTGCGATATTCACCTGCTCCACATTCCGGCGCTGCTCCATCTTCAGCATCTTCTGCAGTGTCGCTCAGGTCAGAGGGCATGATGACGTGGTTAGTGTTCGCTCACTGCCTGAACGTCAGTGCAGAAGACACTGAAGATGAAGTTGCGCCGGAGCGAAGTCAGGTGAATATTGAAAGTTCCGGGGGCTGAGCGACGGAGAGGTGAGTATGTGATTTTTTTTTATCGCAGCAACAGCAAATGGGGCAAGTGTCTGTATGGAGCATCTTATGGGGCCATAACGTTTGTGCAGCACTATATGGGCCAAGTGTGTGTATAGGGCTATAATCAACGTTTGTGCAGCACTATATGTGGCAAGTGTCTGTATGGGGCCATAATCAACGTTTGTGCAGCAGTATATGGGGCAAGTGTCTGTATGGGGCCATAATCAACGTTTGTGCAGCACTATATGGGGCAAGTGTCTGTATGGAGCATCTTATGGGGCCATAATCAACATTTATACATGTATACGGTATATAGCCAATGCAGACTGTGGCTTCATCGCCGTGGACATTGGAGCTTTTGGCCGTGGCAACGATTACATAATGGCTAAGGAACAACCCAACATTGAACTGGATGAACCAGTTGCACACCCTCTGCCCGATTATCATCATCACCCGCTGCGGTCAACTGCTGAAGTTGGTCATATGCGGGACCAATTTGCCGCCTTTTTTGATTCTGATATTGGACGTGTGTCATGGCAGGACAGTGTTGTGTAAATGTCCTGTTGTAATTTTATCTGTACCAGTAATTTTCTTAAATTTTAATAATATTTCTTATTAATAAACTTTATTTTTTGTTGTCTTGACTGTGTCTCCTATGTATTTCCTCTACAAACCTAGGCTGTCCTCAAACTAGCAGTATTTGGTCTGTATTTAATATCAGTATTTGTAATCCAAAACCAGGAGTGGGTGATAAAGGCAGAGGTGCTAGTTATGTTAATATTATAATTTACCTCTAATTGTTTCACTCCTTGTTTTGGCTTACAAATACTGATATAAAACACAGACCACATAACGCTATTGTGATGGCAGCCATGTTGCTTTAGTGGTAAGGTTGTTGACGTCATTGCGTCCTGATTCTGTTCTGCTATGCAGTATCCATTGGACACAGACTGAAGAGACAATGACTGTCATACAAAACAGATCTATACTCATCAAGTCAGGTGTCAGAAATAATGAATTCATGAGGCACATATAACAGCCTCATGAATTCACTATTTCTGACACATGTACAGGTGAGCATAGATATGTCGTGATTATGACCACCATTGTCCCTTCACTTTGTGTGGAATATTAGATATACAGACGAGAAAATGGAGGTTATACCTAGCAGTTCTCTACTCACCAGGTCAGGTGTCCTAACTAATGAGTATTTGGACACCTGACCTGTTGAGTATAGTTCTGCATTGTATTTCCGCCATTTTCTTTTCAATCTGCAACACTAGTCACAGACTAAAGGAAGAGATTATGGAGATAATACATGAATTATTTTTTTGGCCCACCTCATATCTCTATACTAAAGACACACAAAGCTGCAGTCATTTATTTGCTAACTACTGGAGCTATGATGTGGCCAAAAAATTAAGTGTTCGGCGCACGATGTGTGTTGACGGCGGCAAAAGACACAATAAACCACACATAATTGGGGCAAAACATAACATTATTATTTTTTTTTTTTACACAAACTTTTAATTTCACTGCGCCTGCTTAGGGTAGAGTGATGTAAACGGGGGGTATGAAGCAGTGAGGCCTGGCTAACAGTGGACGACGCAGGGGTGGCAGGAGAAGGGGTAATGAAACTTGAGGGGTCTGGTAGTTTGGGGATAGGGCTTGACACATGAGAGGCTTGAGACGCACTGGATGGGTGAGACAAACCTGACATTACAGACACACTGGGAGGTGAAGGGGGAGGAATACTAAGAGTCCGCTGTTTTTTTCTTTTTCCTTTCAGGGATTGCCGGGTTCTGGGAAGCCTCGGAGGACTAATTTGTCGTGGCATGGTCGTGGTGGGTGACCTGTTAGGGTCCGGCTGCACTGTGCCAGAGTCCATAGTGCTCGTAGAGCGTGCAGGCATGCCAGAGTCCATAGTGCTCCTAGAGCGTGCGGCCATGCCAGAGTCCATAGTGCTCGCAGAGCGTGCAGCCATGCCAGAGTCCATAGTGCTCATAGAGCATGCAGCCATGCCAGAGTCCATAGTGCTCGTAGAGCATGCAGCCATGCCAGAGTCCATAGTGCCCGTAGAGCATGCAGCCATGCCAGAGTCCATAGTGCTTGTAGAGCAGAAGGCCATGCCAGGGTCCTGCTGCATCGTGGTGGTGGTGGTATGGAAGGCCATGCCAGGGTCCTGCTGCATCGTGGTGGTGGCGGTACAGAAGGCCATGCCAGGGTCCTTCTGCATCATGGCGGTACGGAAGGCCATGCCAGGGTCCTGCTGCATCATGGTGTCAGTGGAGAAGGTCCAAGCAGGAGCAGCGGTTGTCATGGTGGTGGCGGTGGGCTGTCCAACAGCACTCGGCATGGTGGTGGTGCTGTACTGGTGTCCGGCAGTGTTAGGAATAGAGGTGGCTGTGCAGTGGTATGCAGCAGAGGTCGGCATTGAGGTTAATCGTGACAGTGAAGACACAGGTGGATATGCTGCCCCTGTCTGCTGAAAATACCGACTCTGCTGCATAGCCTGCACGTAAACAGCATTGCAGGCCTGCATGACACTAAGCTGGAGATCAGGAGTAAGGTGTTCCGACATGCCCTGCTCAATTTGGTTAAAAAAATGATGTGCTGAACTCTGGAGGTCGGCTTTTACTTGGTCAAGGCTTTTGGTGACCTCCTGGATACGTGTATTCATGTGGCTAAGGGAAATATCCAGGAGGTCACCCAAAGCCTTGAGTTCTTCGTGAAAAATCGAGCTGAAGTGCAAAAACTCGGGCATGAGGGACATGTCCGATGCCCTCTGCCGCTGCCGGGAGGAGCCCCCCAAAAAAGGGGCAGTGGCAGAGGACTAGGAAAGGGGAAGACCTGATGGACCAGCTTCCTGGTCTCCAGTTTGTGTGGCAGGCCCACTTGCTGCAGCGCTGCTGGATGGCTAGGACGGGTCTGTGGCTGTTTGATGAAGAACCGTTCCAGAACCAGGGCCAACAGTAGTGCTCCATGTGCTGTGAAAACAGGAAAAAATAAATTAATACCAAAAATTAAACAGACGACAACTCCTGTGGAATAGAAACATACAGATTATGGCAATACAACACAACCTAATGCACTGCATAAATACCTACGTTCTCTGGGCAAGGACCGGTCTTAAAAATGCCAGAACACGACGGTATTTGTACTTTCGGATCCTTGCTCCTGAACCACTGGAAACACGCCTCTCTTGACGCAGGTCCTTGTTGAAGCGGTCCTTCATCGAATGCCAACGTGTTTTGACTTTGGCCACTGTTAAAAAAAAACATAATGGTCAGAAAATGGACTTTTGCCTGAGCTCACACAACTGTGTGTGACAGAAACTCCTGAGAGTTTCTTTCATCACACACAGCTGAGTGAGCACGGCCAAGGTCTCTGCTGCTTCACACTGCAGTGCAATACTTACCAAATGCATTTCGGACCCGAGTCGGGGCGTTGTCCCAGCCATCCCACATCACTTTGGCCACCTCATTCCATAGGCGCCGGATAGTTACGTTGTTTGAGTGCAGTGGATCCCGGGTGTCCCACAACGGGACTCGCTCCTGGACCAGGGAGATGAGGAGGTCATCATTTTCTATGAGGTTTTCATCCCGTTCTGGAACCTAAGAATTAAATAAAAACATTAATGTTGGATACATTAACATAAGGAAAAGAAAGAAAACAGATGCTGAGAAATGGCATAAATAAGGAAAGTCAAGATAAAAAAGGAGTCCAGAAGAGAATTAAAAAGAAAGAGTAAAGTACAGAAAGGAAGATTAAAGAATACAACAGTGAGAATACAGCAGTCAGCCTTGTATACATACCCGCTGCCGCCTTGCCACCCAACCGTGACTCCGCTGCTCCTGCCCAGTCTCTGCCGCAGTAGAAGTGCTCTAAAAAAAATGAAAAACAAAAAATTGTCATATGTGTAGATTTGACAGTGAATACTTACCAATCTGAGGAGGTGAGTACTCACTTCACTGACATGTTCTACTTTGGAAGGCCCAGGACGTTGCTCCTCATCAGAAGAAGAAGACATTCTGATGCATGCAGAAAGAAAGAAATGGCAGAAATTAAGACATGTAGAGACAGAAAATAGAAAATAAAGGCATTGGCTAGGATATACTCACATTGTTCAGAGGCTTGTTTTCTCAAAGGTGCTGTGGTCTGTATGCTCTGCTTGGCTGTCTGCTGTGGTCCGTCTGTTCTGCTTGGCTGTCTGCTGAGTAGTGACCTGCAAATGTCCACTACCTCCCTTTATCACCTGGTATGTGGGGAGTGGCTTATCAGTGTCTAGACATGTTTTTCTCTGGTGCAACGCGTGCTTTTACGAACGCAAGCAAACGCATGTGCTTGTGAATGCATGCGTTTACATAGAGAGCAATGCGTTTTTTTTGGCGCATTCCTTACGCAATCGACCGCAAATTGACGCCTCTAAAAATTACTACATGTTGCATTTCTGCGCAAAACCGCAGACGACGAAAGGACGCATGCGTCGTCAATCGCGGCCAAAAGCAAACGATCGCAGACGCATGTGTCCCTAATGTTAAATATAGGAATACACAATGCATGCAGATATATGCAGAAGAAACGCTGCGGACACAACCGCAAATGTGAAACCGGCCTTAGTTAGCTGCTATAACTAGTGATGAGTGAGCATTAAAATGTTCGGATGCTCGTTACTTGAACCAAGCAATTCCTAATGGCTAGATGTTCATTTTAAGTAACCAGTCTAATGGGAGTCAATGGGAAATCCATTTTTCCTGCAGACTTTACAAGGAGGTCTAGGGGTCAGTGAAAATGTTGAAATGGATTGAAAAAGTGGTGAATGGAAGGAGAACAGCATACTACATCTTATGGACTGAAAATAAAACATTCAGAATCAAATACAAATTGGATTTTGCAGGAAAAAATGATAAGAAACATTATTTCCTATATAATGACTTGTATATAAGGCAACATTTAAAAAAAGATTTAAAAACTAAATAATTTAAGTAAACCAAAACTGACATTTTTATAAAAAGAATTGGAAATTTCAATGTAATCTTTGAAGGAAGCAAGAATTGCCAAAAAATAGATGGAAGAGGGACTCAAATGCACGCTAAATTGGACATAAAGGAGGGCATCATACACATTCTGTTCATATTGTCATGTAGTGGTATTCCTAGACTCATAAAGGCTATGAACTAAGTCCAAATTCTTCCAAAAATTACAGAAAGGGCTATCCATACAACCTTGGAAGAACAAACTGGAGGGCCTCATTTAAATATTAAGAAAGTGTACTTGTAGTACATCTACACACATAAAGGCTCTGCACACAGTGCAAAGCCAGAAAAAAATGATAAAGAGGGTCAACCATAGATACTTGAAGGTCACAACACTAGTGTGTCTTTAGAAGCACCAGAACTACACTTTTCTAATATTTTACATTCATAAAGGCTCTTGTCGTAGCTGTTTTTCATTCTGACCCAAATGTCAGCTGACAGATCACCAGTGAGACCAAATTGTGGAGTTACGCCCGTCATTTTACAAGCGCGCTTGGAGACAAAAAGACACCTCACACATATCCTGTGAGCAAGTCACTTTTATCTGAAGTAATAGAGCAAGAAGCAATATTTTATACCATTTACACATAATGCATTTCAATGTAACTCATGTAGCCCCCACCATCACCCAGGGTCATACTTTATTTACCATAACCCAGAATATGCTGTACTGACTCTTGAGAACATACATGATAAGAAGTACAGTCTCCTTGAAGAGGAGACCGTCAGACTACTGAGTCAACAGATTCTAGTAATTCTAACACTTAAAGGCAAAAGGCACTTAAAGGCAAGGTAGCTAAAGTCAAACTATTAACCCTTCTATATCAATTTCACCCCTTTTGTAAATGGTATAACCTCTGCTTCGGGGTCAGCTGATGTCCACAAAGGAGCTCCTGTCTCATGGGTCTAGTACCCACAAGGGGACTTCCTACCTGCTTCGCCCAACCACCCTCAGTGTGGACACTCAACTTCCCCATCAGCAGTGGCCATACGGGGCCTATGATACACTACAGAAGGTTCAGCCTTAGATTTTTTTCTACACCTACATTATTCCATAGCTTAGGTAATATATATATTAGCGCTTTTACGGCTACATAAAAGAATAAGTAAAGCAACAAAATTTGCATACAAGTCTGTAAAACACCGAAAATAATCCATCCCGCTAGGCCGCTAAGCCAATTGGCTGGAAAAAAGGAGTCTCTATATTGTATTAGTCTCAATAAGAGCCTTAAGGAACCACGAAAATCTGAGTCCAAGTCTCACTGTGCATGCAGTGTGGTGTTAATACCTTCCTTGGGTCCTGGGGTAAGGCTAAGTACAGCATAGTCCTTGCAGATACTGGGCTGTGTGCACAGATCCAACAGTCCAGCAGTTTTTGTCCTTCCGCGTCTTTTATAAGAAAAGCAAGATGTTGAATAAGTTTGTTTATCCAGGGTCTCTGTAAGGTGCAAACATCCTACCACTGCCAGCAAGGTGATTAGGACAACAGTCATTCTGCTGGTGAAAAGATCTTTTTGCAGTGACTGGCAAGGATCCAGGTGGGCTTTCCCTCAAGTTTCCCTGAGGTGAATGTGGTCAGCTGGACTTTAAAACGGGCCGTCAAACCGTGGATCTAGGCTCCTTCTCACGTGTCTGTGTATGACCACCAATCACCTGGATTCAGCTGATGTACGTCTGTGTATGACCACCAATCACCTGGATTCAGCTGATATACGTCTGCACTGGCATTAGTATCTGGAATGGATGAAAACACATGTTTATGCACCACATTAAGTCTTTTCTGCAAGGCCTGGACATGGGCTGTCATAGCACCGTGTTGCTTTTGTAGCACCTGTGGGAAGTACAGACCAGCCTCTGGCAAACTACTAAACAGGACTTCAAAAGGACACAAGCCTGTCTTTCTATTTGGAGTGTGTGTGACTGAAAAGAGTACAAGAGACAAGCACTCTACCCCGCTCTTTCCTTTGTCTGCCATGGCCTTTGATTTTCCAGTTTAAGTGTCCCATTTAGTCTCATCACTTTCCCACTACTTTGTGGTCTATATGGTGCATGATATGCTTGCTGTACTCCCAGGACCTGCATGACTTTCCTCATTATTTTTCCCGTGAAGTGTGTGTCCCTATCGCTGTCTATGGTTTCTAGGACACCATACCTGCAGATCAGTTTTTTTCATTAGTTTGTCTGCAGTCGCTTTAGTATTTGCACATTTTACCAGATAGGCTTCCAGCCAACCAGAGAAGAGATCTACACATACTAGGATATTTTTCACACACTCCTACCTTGGGTAGCTGTATGTAGCCAGTCTGCAGTCTCTGAAACGGGTAGAGAGGCCTGGGTGTCGATTTCTTAGGGATTTTTACTGTTTTACCTGGGTTGTGCTGTGCACAGATGAGGCATGACTGTACGAGCTTTGTGGCTGCGTAACTGAAACCAGGAGCGATCCAGAAGGCATCTTGTGTTGCTTGCGCCATGATTGGGAGCAGGGATCTTGGTATATACGATTTATCCTGATTCTCCCATACTCTTTCTGAGTTCAGCTCAGCTCCCATTCTCCCAGTGTTCCTTCTCTGTTTGGGCAGCTGGAGGGATTTCAGGACATCTAGGCTCAGTGTGGCTGGAATACGCTGACTCCCCGCCACCGTCCATTGCTCCCTAGGCCGCCTTGCTGCTACTTTAGCAGCCTCGTCCGTCCTTCTGTTGCCCTTTTCCTCCACAGAGTCACCGTCCGTGTGTGCTTTTTACCTTGACGATGCCAACCTGTACTGATAACATCAATGCCTCCACTAATTGTTTCACCAGCTCTGCAATTTTAATGGGCTTACCGGCTGATGTAAGAAACGTTCTGCTTCTCCAGATAGGGCAATAATCATGGGATATTCCCCATGCACAATTTGAATCTGTGTAACTGTTAGCGACTTTACCTGCAGCAGCTCTACACGCCCCAGTGAGTGCCTTCAACTCTGCCTCCTGCACCGACATGTGAGGAGCGAGTGGTTCAGCTCGGATTACCTCATGTGAGGATACTACTGCATATCCAATGTAGAGTTGCCCATTCTGGTGGTATCTGAAGCCATCTACAAAAATAAAAAACCTCAAAATATGCATTAGGAACAGGTTTTTTTTTTCTTCCCACGAACATATGTAAAACCCACTGTCTCCTGACTCATCAGTTCCTATGCAGTCATGTTCGTGCGTCATGTCAACGTCATGTCAACGTCATGTCATGTTCTCTTTCCCACCTGCCAATGCTGTCACCAATTCCCCCTTTTCTGAATCCACAGGCAGATGAGTGGCTGGATTCAGAACATTATGTCTTTTGAGGGTGACATATTCAGGAATTAGTATTAGAGCACATTCAAGTCTGATCTGTCTATCCATAGACAGGTGTTTTGGTTGAACTTGTACAAGTATGGCATTAATGTCACGTGGGGAACAAATTGTCAAAAAGAAAAAGTCAGTGTGATCTCACATGCCTTTCAGTAATACAGCAGCTCTTACAGCACATACACATGTAGAAGACCCTCTAATCACGGGGTCTAATTGTGCTAAGTAGTAACCTATCGGTCTCTGTTTCTTTCCATGTTGTAGTGTCAGTACTGCGGTAGCATGTCCACCCTGCTCTGTGCAAAATAAGAAAAATGGCTGATCATAGTTTGGAATGTCTGACACAATGAGCAGCTTGAGAGAGTGGAAGGAGTCAATTGCTTCTTGAGTGAGATTGTAGGGTTCTGATGGCAAACAGTCATAGAGTGGATGCATCATTTGTGAAGCAGACCTTATCCAAGGCCTACAGTAGGTCACCAAACCTAGAAAAGTGCGTAGATGCTGGTGTGACCTGGGTAAAGGGAGATTTGTATTGCCTGTTTTCTGTCTTCAGTCAGGTGTCTTGTACCTTCAGCAATACAATGTCCTAAAAATGTCACCTTTTGTTTGCAATCACGTGAGACTCTGCAACCCTTTTCTGCCAAAAAAAACACAGCAAGGAAACTGTCTGGTCCGGGCAGCAGAGCAAGAGGTCATCCACGTACTGTAATAGTACAATCTGTGGATGAGGTGGTTGCTCAAGAATCCCTGCCATCGCTGTTGAATAGATGGTTGGGGAGTTCTTTTCCCCTTTGTGGGAGGACCGTCCAACAGTATTGTTTACCTTCGTGAGTGAAAGACAAAAGATACTGACAGTCAAAGTGCAGTGGTACAGAGAAGAATGCATTTGCCAAATCAATAACTGTGAAACATTTTGATGTCGCTGGGATTTGTGACCCTACGGTGTTTGTATTAGGGACAGTTGAGGTCACACTCACTGTAACATCATTAATAGCTCGTTAGTCATGAACCATTCTGTAAGTGTCAGGGGAACCCTTGGGTCCTTTTTTTTCTTAATGGGATACAAAGGGGTGTTGCAGGGGGAATATCTCTGCACTAGAACCCCTGCCTTAACATACTCTTTAATATTCCTGCTCAGGTCCATTGATTTGACTAGACTTAAGGGGTATTGCCTTAACCAAAGAGGAGTGATTACTTCTCGTGATTTATCATGACAGGGGGAATGGGCAGCCGACCCATATCAGATTTTCCGCTTGCCTAAACGGTGTCTGGTACCTGACTCTTTTCCCTGTCCTCAGACATTCTGGTGTCAGGTGTTACTTTCACTACTCTTGCCATATACACCATTTCTGCAATATTACACAAGTGTTTATATAAGTCACACATTAATGTCCAAACATTTATACCCGTATTTGATTGGGTAGAGTACCCCTTAAAAAAAAAACTAAATTTGATTCACAAAATGTTACCAAAAGAAAATTATATATATATAATTACGAAAGATACTGAGTCATAAAATGGGGGAGCACAATGCCATAGGCCACAGCAAAGCACAAGCTTATTCTAAGAAAGTAGCAGCCCTATATAAATCCATAACTAACAGTTCCGAATACAAACAGAAGGGATTTGAAAAATGCCAAATATCAATGCCAGTTGCTTGCGATAAGGTATAAGAACTGGAAAAGACAAATAAACAGTGACTATGGTTTGAGCCAATATAATGAATGGCTAAAAAACTATATATCATATGAAGACAACCTACAAATACACAGTAACTATACCATCTTTGTGTAAGGAAACTACTAAAACTGGCAAATGAATGAAATTAAGTGTAACTATAATAGGGCATGATTTACCTGTGGTATAATGTGCACGTGGAAGACCCTGGCGTCCATCTGCCCCAAGTGTTTATATGAAAGTGGACTTGTGACTGTAATACCCTCAGGAGAGCACTGTATAGTGGTCTAGACAGCACTCAACTCTGCTCCCAGCAAATTCATAGGGGTATTGTCACTAACAATAAGTTTGTAAGCACCTCTTGGCTGTCTCGTGACTCTAGTCTTTTCTTGTTTAGTCATAGGGGCTTCAGTCGCTTGTCCCCCTACCCTCACATATTCCACAGTCTCGTCAGTAATCATGTCTGGCAGTATCAAGTCTTTGTGTACTAGTCCCAGCTGCCCCAGTGTCGGTCAAGAATTCTGTCTATTTCCCTCCCAGCATTGGTATGGTGGTCCTCAAAGCAGGACCAGGTCCGGAGGGGACAATAACAGGGCACAAATTTGTCACTGGGTTGTCAGTTTCCTAGTCTGAATTGGTCTGAGTGTCCATTTTCTCCACAATTCCAGCACTTCACTGTTTTTAAGTCCTTAGGTCCCTTACTACGTCTCTACTGTTTTCCTCGTTTTCCAGCATACATGACACGTCGTCTTATTGTCCTAGTTTCTTCAACTCCTGAGCAACCTTCAGGAGGTCTTTGGATCTACATTTCTCCACTTAGGTCTGGCTGTCTGTACTGCGTCTTGTAAGCCTTTTGTCATACCGTCAATGAATGTATTTACCAATATTTTAACATCAAGTGGGTTTACTGGACTGTACCCCATGTCTGCCCATTTCAGCTGTAACCGTCCAGAGTACATCTCTACTCTCTCTCCTTTAGTCACATCTGTAAAAGTCTTAATTTGCATCCTAGTACGTCACCTGCTTTGGTGCTCACCAACTCTCTAGGTCTGCTCAGGTGCACTTATACGTCCATCATATTGTCTTTGTCTGTAAAATGGGAAAGGTTTGTTCTCAGGGTCAGCCAATTATTTTAGCATAGCTGGCTAGTCAGAGGGCTTCCAGGGATAATACTCCTGTATCTGTCTTACACTACCTGATATGGTTGGTTCTCTGGTGGTGGGGGTGACTAGATGACCAGTTGGCGGTGACATGACATGCTGGTCTACAGCTCCTTCCCAAAAGGATTACTATCAGCCTACTCCCAAAAGTTAATGTCCCCACTACCCACTAACCACAATCCTGTGTCAGCTTCTTATGTCACTACATGTGATCTTGTCTGGAGAGGATTCAGTGTAATTCACTTAGGTTGGGTTACATCACAAATCATACAAGTATTTCTCCAGTCTGGGTTTGTCTGACCGCAATGTTTACAAGTCCATCTGTCTTGTCTTGGTCTCTGGTTATACAAAGGTATGACCGTAGCAGTAGTGTGTCGGTCATAGTCGGACTTTTGAGCATCAAAACATTCATAATACACCTTACTACCGTCCTGCTGCACTCTCTCAGATGCCATTTATTCACATGCTATTTTCCTCATTTGTCTGTGCCTTTTTGAACATCCAAACATCCATCCACTCACTGACATTTTTGCCTGTTTCAATATTGGTCTCACATCTTTCACTGCTTCCTTTCCTTCTCTGTCTTTTACAATCTCTATAGCGGTTCTGGATCCCATTGGGGGCCCTGACTGCACACAGAATAAGTTGCCCATGGCTTCAACTTATCCGCTCAGACACTCACCTCTAAAAATGCCCTTTATTAGTGTGCCTTGCCTTAAACCAGGGTTGCAACACGTGACAAGTCAGAGTGAGTGTCAAGGTTTAGCGAGCAGGTTACACCACCTACCACTCGGTAGACCTAAAGGATTCTAGCGAGCAGGTTACACCACCTACCACTTGGTAGATCAGCTGGCTAGCACAGCTCCATGGAACGGCAAGGTTACACCACCAATTTGCCGTAGGCTGACTATAGCAGGTTACACCACCTACTACATCAGCCGTGCAGTTGGCTACCTCCTCTGTTGATCCTCAATTTGCTATATATACATATCAATTACTCAACTTGAAGCAGGTGAATCTTTTACCAATCTTTTCAATCACTTACAAGCTTCCTCTAAAACTAGGCACAATTCTTTCACTTTCAAATTCCAACTTCAATTGTACAACATTCCCTTTTTCTTCAATACCTACAGTACTTATTGCTTTAAACACAAATCTCTCAGCGTGTACTAAACCAAAGACAGAGAAACTTTAGATTGCAGCTATGTGGCCCCCCTTCCTCTGGCCCACAGCACAAAAGGGAGAAATGTCAAGCAAGTCGCGCAGGGGCTCAGCTTACCCCTCCCATCAGCGCTGATAAGAGCTTGGTGAGTCTTACACACACAGAAACAGAATGCAGCAGTTTTCAGACTTAACCTCTACAAAACATTCATTCTCTCGGAATTAAAAACAGTTTCTCTATACAGGCAGATCACTGCATAACTTGAATAAGCTGATTCTGACCGCGTCCGGCCAAAACACATATAGAAACCTATCCAATGTCAAACCATACATAACACGGGTTTCACTGAATCTCAGATGTAAATTAAATGTACATTAAAAATATCCACAACTCATTCGTCCTGGACAATTAACAACAGTTAGATAAGTAATTATACTTATGTGATCACTCATACATACATGCTCATTCAGGGATTGTTGTTTCTTTTCCTTTCACTTTCAGTTGATTTTTACAAGAAGAAAATCCTTTATCTCAATCACTCCACCTAATTCAGCTCAAACTGCGCTGAATAATGTCTTCTGTCACATACAGAGGACCACACCTAACGGAACCCCTCATCAATCAGGGATTTATGTTTATTCCTTATACTCATTTACTCACCTCTTATCTCATTCAGAGTTCTCATAGACATACAAGGTTCACATAGCCTGCCTATTTTGCACTTTGGAATTAACACAACTCTATATAACAAAAACTGCAGCAGTGTCCACTGACACTCTGAAAGCACTTTAAGGCCAAACAACAAAAAACCACGGCCTTATACAAAATACAGCTTCATATAATGTACTGCCAATCCAAAATGACCAAAATAACAACACTGCACAGAGTCTATCCCAGCTCTGTATTACACACTACGCAAATACACAACCAATTAGGATACTGACAAATGATACAGATAACAATTATCATCTTATAACTCTATTATTCAACTCTCATACGGACATAAATAGACAAAACACAAAACTCACTGGTGATGTGGATTCTTTGAACCATGTTCGCAGCCTTTTACCCAGAGGTATGGAGAGATCCAGATGAGAGATTGCAAGTGCAAAACAGGTTTGTAAGAATAATATTTCTCACCTTGCTGCAGCTGGTGTTTTGCATGGCAATCTCTCAGAAGCTCCCCCATACGGATTCCGAATAGGCTGGATACAAGGCCCCACGTTGGGCGCCAAAACTGTCGTAGCTGTTTTTCATTCTGACCCAAATGTCAGCTGACAGATCACCAGTGAGACCAAATTGTGGAGTTACGCCCGTCATTTTACAAGCGCGCTTGGAGACAAAAAGACACCTCACACATATCCTGTGAGCAAGTCACTTTTATCTGAAGTAATAGAGCAAGAAGCAATATTTTATACCATTTACACATAATGCATTTCAATGTAACTCATGTAGCCCCCACCATCACCCAGGGTCATACTTTATTTACCATAACCCAGAATATGCTGTACTGACTCTTGAGAACATACATGATAAGAAGTACAGTCTCCTTGAAGAGGAGACCGTCAGACTACTGAGTCAACAGATTCTAGTAATTCTAACACTTAAAGGCAAAAGGCACTTAAAGGCAAGGTAGCTAAAGGCAAACTATTAACCCTTCTATATCAATCTGTACCAGTAACGCAGCTACCAGGGGGGCAGAAGGGGTGGTCACCCAGGGCCCCATGCTCTGAGGGGCCAATTCAGTTACATTCTGTGGCAGAGCAGGGAGACACGACCTCCCTGCTCTGCTGCCCAGCTGCTATGCAGCCCTTGAGGAGGCCATGGTGGGCCCTGTGCCAGCAGTGGGCCCCCTGCCCATCATCGCAGGGTCAGCTTGATGAGAAAGTGAGCATTACCCTCCTTCTCCCATCATCCCCCTGTCAGCATCTGATGTCACTGATGCAAACACTGACAGGGGATAGCGATGACGTCAGTACCAGGTGCCCACTATCAGGAGATGAGCGGGCACTCAGAGCACCGCGGGAACAAGGAGGAAGAAAGGTAAGTATTGTTTGTTTGTTTTTATTATCAGGTGCATTATACTATACAGGCTGCCTAATGCGGGTGCATTATATTGTACTGGCTGCCTAATGGGGGTGCATTATATTGTACTGGCTGCCTAAATGGGGTTGCATTATACTATACAGACTGCCTAATGGGGTGCATTTTACTATACAGGCTGCCTAATGGGGGTGCATTATACTATACAGACTGCCTAATGGGGGTGCATTATACAGTACTGGCTGCCTATGGGGGTGCATTATACTGTGCTGGCCTATGGGGAGTGCATTATACTATACAGACTGCCTATGGGAAATGTATTATACTATACAGGACTATAGGGAGTGCATTATAATATACAGGCCTATGGGGAGTACATTATACTATACATGCCTTTGAGGAGTGCATTATACTATACAGGCCTATGGGGAGTGCATTATGCTATACAGGCCAATGGGAAGTGCATTATACTATTCAGACCTATGGAGAGTGCATTATACTATGCAGGCCAATGGGGAATGCATTATACTCTACAGACCTATGGGGAATGTATTATGCTATACGAGCATATGGGAATGTATTACACTATATTGAGGACTATCTGGCACATTATACTATATGGAGGCTATCTAGTGGGCCATCATACAGTGTGGTGATTACAGTGAAGGGGCCATTACACAGTGTTGGGGCCATCCAGCAGTTTGGGGACTACTAAGAGGTCAGTATACTGTGCGGGGGTACATTACAGTGAGGAGGCATCATGTTGTATGTTATGTATAATTCAGCAACTTCATCAGAAAACATCAGCGGTAAGTCACCATCTGTAACTGTGCTGTCATCTCTTATCTGTTCTACAGGGCTGGTATTTACCACTAACCATATGGCGGTAATATCAATGTTGCACTTTGTAAAGAGATTATTTTCAGCAACAGCGCGGTCATCTGCTGAAGTCCTCCACCACTATTAGGTTGTGTCACCCAGCTGTAGTCAAGGTTACCTGGTTAGGGGCCCACTCAGAAGCTTCGTCCCCCCTGAGCCAAAACCCTAGCTATGCCTCTGCTCTGCACACAGTGCAAAGCTAGACAAAAAATACAAGCAGGGTTATACATACACCCTTGAAGGCAACAACTGGAAAGCTTCATCTTAATATTAAGAAACTATAGGTGTGGTAATCCTACACTTATAAAGGCTCTGTACATACTGGAAAGTCAGCAAAAAGTTATAAGGGTGGTCAGGTCATCCATAGTCCCGTGAAGGCAACAACTGGAGGGCCTCATTCAAATATTGAAGATTAAAAACAGTTAATGTGCTGCTGTGTGGAATATTTGAAGCTAATCCCGGCTGTTTATTTTGTTCAGAGTGATCCTGTCAGCACTTTCTGTTGATAGGCAAAAGCATGAAATCAATAGTGCCACCAACAGCATATCACAATCATGATGGTATAGACACACGTGACAGTTAGAGAGATTAAAATATCAATTTTTATTTAGAAAATAAAATTAATATATGTAAGTAATAACGAGGTGCCTCAAAATGTGGGGAACATCTGACAGAAAAGAGAGTATGGGGCCTATTCTAAGATTTGAGCATAATCATAGCTCTTACAGTATACATATTAATTATTTTATATATTGCACATACAGCAAATACAAAGTAGAATCTTTTAAAGTGAACCTGTCACCAGGGTTGGCCAATAAGAGATACGGCCATCACCTTTCAGGGCTGATATACAGCATTTTATTATGCTGTATATCGGCCCCCAACCCGACCTGGAGGAGAAGAAAAATAACTTTTATTATACTCACCTGTATGGCGGTCCAATGGGCGTCGCTGGTCTTGGTCCGGTGCCTCCCATTTTCTTACGATCCCCATCCTCCTGATTGCTTCGTATGGATCATGCGCCCCTTCATCATCTACACTGTCTCCTCAGCACAGCGCTTCTGCGTGTGCAGGTGTACTTCTCTGCCCTGTCAAGGGCAGAGCAAAATACTGCAGTACGCAAATGCCGGGGTTCTTTGACCTTTCCCGGCACCTAGGCACTGCAGTACTTTGCTCTGCCCTCTACAAGGCATAAAAGTATGCCTGCACAGGAGTGCCAAGGAGACTGTGTGGATGACAAAGTGATGCGTCATCCACATGAAGCAAGCGGGAGGACGGCATCGCAAGAAAATGGGAGGCGCTGAACCAAGATCAGCGATGCCCATCGGAGAGGACTGCCCTGCAGGTGAGTATAATAAAAGTTATTTTTCTTCTCTTACAGGTTGGGTTGGGGGGAGATATACAGCATTATAGAATGCTGTATATCAGCCCAGAAAGATGATCGTTGTATCTCTTATCAGACAAACCTGGTGACATGTTCCCTTTTGCTATAACAGACAGCGCAAAGTCATAGTCCCATGGGAACCAGGGTGATACAGAGCTAAATCTATCCCACTATAGTGTATCTGTATGGGACCAGAAGAAAAAAGTGCAAGTGCATATGTGCAGAGAGTATTTCTCTAGTATATTGTCAGTAAAACATAACAATTGATTTCACATTACTGTTATTGTTATAAACAAGGATTTTACCTGTGATTGGAATAAGAAAAGGGCTAAGGCTACCGCTGTCAGACGTCTTTCACCCCGACGTACATTTAGAATATCCTTCTTCAGGGTCTGTCTATTATGACCCTGATGTGGTACTAAAAATCCAGTCAGACAAGACAATAGCTGCAAGGCAGCCCAATACATCCAAGTCATAGAGGGACAGCTAGTGTCAGGTGCCCAGCTTTCAGACCCAATACTTGAATGTTGCAGAGGAATCGGGGAGTACTCTGGTTTGGTAGGCCAGGTATTGCTTTACCATGTTTAAAAACTTTTCTCTACGTGTCAAAAGTATCTGGTCATCAGGACCTGAATTCTGGGAGGGTGTAATGAAATGGGTCTAGGCATTAACAGTGCACCCTTGCCTCTGCTGTACCTGGTGTGTCTCTCCCTCTCCTCTCCTTCTTGGTTGGTCAAGGAATCTTGCCCTCTGCCATTGTCTGATAGGAAATTTTTCAACATATTATTCAAAATGGCCTTCTTATTTAGGACCAATTCAGTAGACTTCTCCTCCTCACGAAGGAGAGATGCAACGCTCTACATTTAGCATGGGTCTAGCAGGGTGAACAACCAGTACTCTATTTTGGTCAAGATGAATATAACGAGAGTCATGCGAAAGGAAGTAGTACATAAAGTCTTCCATATGTGCCAAGGTCTTTACAGCAAACACTTTCCTGTATCCACCATGATGACAACTCTCCACCTCCTCATTGTTACCCAATCCGCTCTGAGCAGATGAGATGAGGCTGAGCTGGGTAATATCTCCCTCTCTCATGTGGTCCTCGAATGCCACCTGGTCTGAATGCAAACCTTCATGTTTAATTGTAAGCAGCGACTGCTTATTTAGACACCGAAGTGGAATAGTTGACCTGACTATGGCGTAATCACCGCTCACCATCTTTGTGGAGTCCTCAAAGTCTCGGATAACCACAGAAATGTCAGACATCCATGCCCACTTTTCAGTTGTTTTGTGCAGAGGCTGAACAGAATGCCAACAAGCATGTTGGAGCTGGTATTCAACAACTGGCCTCTGCTGTTCACAAAGCCTTGCCAGCATGTGCAGTGTGGAGTTCCAGTGCACAGTCATGTCGAACACCATTCGGTGAGCTGACACTTGCATGAGCTGCTGCAGTACTGCCAGGGCGGCAGCAACTATAACCAACTTGCGGAAATGGGCGTTGACACGAAGTACCTTGACCAGAAGTTAGGCAAAATCTGGGTAGGTTTTCAGAATCTACTCAACCACAAAATTGATAATGTGGCAAAGCATGGCAGGTGGGTGAGCTTTCCATGCTTCCCAGCCATCACCATGTTACGGCCACAATCACACACGACCATGCCTGGTTGTAGGTTCAGAAACGAAAGACACAAATCAGTCTGGTCTGTTATTCCTTAAAATAACTATGTTGTAGTGTGCAGTTTGACACCTAGACAAATTAGCTTCAGCAGAGCCTGTTGCCGCTTGGCTGAGGCAGTGCTTCAGAGCTTCTAGCTTCCAGCTGATTTGGATGACGTGCTCTGAAATAATTAATTGGATATGCAGGATGTGGAGGAGCAAGAGTGGGCGCAGTAAATGGTGTAGGAGGTAGAATAAACCCTGATAGAAGCAGGGCCAGCAATCCTCGGTGTCGGTACCACATATGCCATGCCAGGTTGGAATTAGGCCACCGGCCTCCACCGTGTTCACTCAGTGTGCCACTAGGGGAATATAGCGTCTATGGCCACAAGCGCTTAGGTCCACATGGTGGTCATTTAATGGATAATCCCAGTAATTGGTAAGGACACGAGTGAGGTTCTTAGACACGTGATGATATAAAATGGAAATGGCACAGCGAGAGAATTAGTGGCGGCTGGGGACAGAAAGGCGAGGTATGGCTGCCACCATGAATCAGCAGAAATCCTACATGTCTACAAGCCTAAAAGGCAACATTTCCATTGCAAGCAGACAGGAAGTGTGCCCATTTAGTATTTGGGCCTCTGTGTGGGTGGCTGGGGATTTTCTTTTTCATTCCTAGGCCTAGGGTATAGTCAGTGGGATCGCTGAATGCTGTGCTAGTACAAGGATTTGGAAGTGCCTGATGATGGTGAATCATAATGTGCAAGGACAGTTGCAGGGCGGGAGACATCTGTGGCAGTGTTACGAAAAGGGGATTGTCAAGCAATTTTTTTAAAAATCACCGTAACTTAACTCAAAGCACATTAAACTGTATGGATGACAATTTAACCCAGTACTTTTTTTAAACATTTTTTCAGAGTTTAAAACCTCTGTAAATTAACACAAAGCATGCTAAACTATATGAATGACAAATTCAATCCTGTTCCTTTTTTTAATAGTTTTTTAGAGTTTAATACCTCCATAATGTAACACTAATCATGTTGAACTGTATGGATGACAAATTAAATCCAGTCCTTTTGTTTTTTTTACTTTTTTGGAGTTTTACACCACCATAATGTAACACAAAGTACAGTAAACTGTATGGATGACAAATTCAATCTAGTACATGTTTTTGCATTTTTTTTAAGTTTAATACCACGTAATGTCAAACAAAGCACGTTAAACTGTGTAGATGACATATTCAAGCCAGTGAATTTTTTCGAACAGTTTATTGGAGTTTAAGAACACTGTAACGTAACATAAAGCATGTTAAATTGTATGGATGACCAATTCAATCCAGTACATTTTTTGAACAGTTTTTGGGGAGTTTAATACTATCATAATTTAACACAATCCACATTAAATTGTATGGAATACAATCAAATAGTATGAACGTGACTAATAGGCTCTGAACCAGACACTATGCTTTACCTGCATGTGAAGAGAGCCCTATACAGGCCTCCATTGTGCATATAACATATACTAAGCAGTCACCCCCTGTTAGGGCTAGCGGAACGCACTGAGCAAATGTAGATGTTTATTATAAATGGTGCGTTCGCAGCCCGGGGTCCACCACGCAGGAGGAACCTGCTGCTAGTGAATGGTGGCACTGTTTGGCAGTATAGACTAGCTCTGTTACCTCACAGAGTAGCCATGAGAGGAAAGCACTGTGCCCTGTTAGCCTCACAGGAGCACAAGCTTGCTGCCGAACTGATAGCAGTCAGTGGTTATGCACACACGCAATCTCCTCATCGGAGGTGTCGGTATTCTAGGGGCTTAACTCAGTCGAGTCCCTGAACACATTCTTACATAACCACACTGGCGCAAAGCACATATTTGGATTGATACTAGCGTGTGGCCATGCAAGCCTTTTATAGCTGCAGCAAGTACAAGACCTTCCTAGAAGGACCAATGATAGGCTGCCACAAAGCCAGGGAACCTACAGGACCTTACTGGAAAGACCAATGGACTTAGCTGCAGTATCTGAACATGTGACTCTCGATCTCCACTGAAAGATCTTACTCTGGGCATGCTCAGAATGAGAAAAACAGGACTTAGTCCTAGAAGCGTCTGCTCGCCGCTGCCCAGCACTGGCTTCAATGGCAGAAGCAGGAAAAGCAGCAGTAACTCTTTGTACAGAGTCGGACTGAGCAAGACGCTGGGACTGACGTCTCCGCTGAGCAGGCTCCACTGCGGCAGGAGAAGAATGGGAGACCACAGCGGAGATGGACCTAGATTCCCCCTGTGCAGAGGCGGGAACTCGATCCCTAACATTACCCCCCTACTGGAGCCTCGCTACGCTCGAAGGCGGCAATGAGCTGCAGAGGCCGAATGTGCTCAGCAGGCTCCCAGGACCTATCCTCAGGACCGTAACCCTTCCAGTCCACCAAATATAATTTTTTGCCACGTACCACCTTGCACCCCAAAATAGCATTCACCTTGTAATCGTCCGTAGACGAACCCGATGTCTCGGCAGATGACTCAGAAAACCGGGACATGTATACAGGCTTAAGGAGGGACACATGAAAGGTGTCGGTGATACCTAGGTGTGGAGGAAGGGCTAGACAGTAGACCACAGGATTAACCTGTTCGAGGACCTTGAAGGGATCCAAGTAGCTAGGTGCAAACTTAGTGGACTCAACACGTAGCCTGATGTTACGGGCGGAGAGCCACACTAAATCACCAGGAGCAAAGGTCGGGGCAGGGCGCCGATGTGCATCAGCAGAGGACCTCATTCTCTCCTTGGAGGCGCGGATGGCATCCTGAGTGAGGTCCCAAATGTCCTGTGCTGCCACTGCCCAGTCTGCCACCCTGGAGTCAGCAGAGGACACGGGCATAGGCACAGGAACCTGCGGATGTTGGCCGTAATTAAGGAGGAAAGGAGTCTGACCGGTGGAGTCGGCTACTGCATTGTTAAAGGCAAACTCTGCCCACGGCAACAAGGATGCCCAGTCATCCTGCCTGGCAGCAACAAAATGTCACAAATATGTGACCAGAGTCTGATTGGCCCTCTCTACCAACCCATTCGTCTCGGGATGATATGCGGAAGAGAGATTTAACTCAATGCTGAGAAGCCGACAAAGCTCTCTCCAGAACCGAGACACAAACTGGGGACGCCGGTCACTGACAATTTTGTCCGGCATACCGTATAGGTGGAAGATGTGATTTATGAACAACACTGCCAAGGCCCGTGCAGAAGGTAACCGTGGAAGCGGCACCAAATACACCATTTTCGAGAAATGATCAGTAATGCCCCAAATGATGGTACAGCCACGAGACTTGGGCAAACCCACAACAACGTCCATCCCGACCATCTCCCAGGGCCTGCCTGCCACCGGCAAGGGATAGAGTAACCCGGCTGGCCGTTGTCGAGGAGACTTATTTTTGGCGCAGGAAACATATGCCTGAACATAATCTCTGACATCTCGGAGCATATGTGGCCACCAGTAAGTCCTCGCCAGCAGCTCAGATGTCCTCTTTGTCCCAAAGTGTCCACCCACCCTGGACGAATGAGCCCAAGAGAGAACCTCCGGTTGCAAATTAATGGGCACAAAAGTCTTGCCTGGAGTCACAGACTCTAGCGACACCGGAGCTAAGGTTCTCAGGCTCTCAGAAGGGACAATAAGCCGAGGCTCTCCTTCCTCCTCCTCAGATGACACAACAGAGCGAGAAAGGGCGTCAGCACGAATGTTCTTCTCCCCAGCGAGATAATGGAGGGTGAAGTGGAACCGGGAGAAGAACAAGGACCATCTGGCCTGGCGAGAATGTAACCACTGGGCTGTTTGCAAATATAACAAATTTTTGTGGTCTGTGAAGACTTGAAAGGGAAATCAAGCCCCCTCCAAAAGATGTTTCCACTCCGAAAAAGCCAACTTCATCGCTAGCAGCTCCCTGTCCCCGATGGAATAATTCCTCTCTGCTGGTGTGAAGGTCTTGGAGAAGAAGAAGCACAGATGCTTCTGACCTTGAGCATCCTTTTGGAAGAGGACTGCTCCTGCACCAACGGAAGAGGCATCCACCTCCATTATAAACGGCTTATCCACATCAGGACGATGTAGAATGAGAGCACTAGCAAAATGAGACTTAATAGAAGAAAAGGCCCTGGAGACCTCTTCACACCACAATTTGGGATTTGCTTCCTTCTTGGTGAGGGCTACCAAGGGAGCTACCAAAGTTGAGAAGTGGGGAATGAACTGACGGTAATAAATAATGAACCCCATAAAGCGCTGCACCGCTTTAAGAGAATGGGGCTCTTGCCAGTCCATCACAGCCTGTAGTTTGGCAGGATCCATAGCCAATCCCTGGGCGGAGATGATATAGCCCAGGAAAGGTAAAGACTCCTGCTCAAACATACACTTCTCCAACTTTACATAAAGAGAGATTGCCCGTAGGAGGTCGAAGACTCTGCCAACATCTCTCCGATTGGAGTCAATATCTGGAGAAAAGATGAGAATATCATCCAGATAGACTACGACCGAGGTGGAAAGCATACCCCGGAAGATGTCGTTGACAAAGTCTTGGAAAACGGCTGGGGCATTACAGAGCATGAAGGGCATCACCAGATACTCATAGTGCCCATCTCTGGTGTTAAACGCCGTCTTCCATTCGTTCCCCTCACAGATGCGAATCAGGTTATAAGCACCCCGCAGATCTAATTTGGTAAATACCTTTGCTCCCCGTAGCCTATCAAAAAGCTCAGAAATCAGGGGCAGCGGGTACTTATTCTTAACAGTGATGGCGTTAAGACCCCTGTAATCTATGCAAGGACATAATTCCCAATTCTTCCTCTGCACGAATAAGAACCCTGCCCCTGCTGGTGACACTGACTTCCTAATGAACCCTCTTGCCAAATTCTCCTGGATGTATTGGGACATGGCCTCCGTTTCTGGGAGAGAGATGGGATAGACACGTCCCCGAGGAGGTTCTGCTCCAGGCAAGAGATCTATATCACAGTCATAGGGACGGTGAGGCAGAAGGGTCTCCGCAGCCTTTTTGGAGAAGACGTCTGCATAGGACCAATAGTATTTGGGAAGAGAAGAGAGATCTGCGGCTATCTCAGTGGTGAAAACCTGAACGCACTCTTTCACACATCTGCCCTTACAGGATTCACTCCAACCCAATCTCCTCCCAGAAGTCCACTCAATATGTGGGGAGTGAAAACAGAGCCAGGCTATTCCCAGCAGAATCTCATCCATTCCCTCGGGAAGGACAAGAAGGGAAAATATCTCCTGGTGGGATGGGGAGATGCTAACGTGAAAGGGACAGTCTGATGTGTGATTTGTAATGGAAGTGTCGACCCATTCACCACTCTAACAGTTACTGGTTTGACAAGCATTACCAGAAGTATTGCGTGGCACAGAGCAAAAGCAGAAGACATGAAATTTCCCTTTGCTCCTGAATCCACACAAAGCTCTACTGTAAGAGTGGATGAACCTAACAGGATTGTCCCTTTAAAGGCCAACTTGGAGGAAAATGCCGCTGTGTCCAGTGAACCTCCTCCAATGGTCACTAGACGCGATAGTTTCCTGACCGCCGTGGACATTTATTAGTGTAATGTCCCAGTTGTTGGCAATTTTTACACACCACAGGTACTCGAGCGGTCTGAGACCTAGGTCCCGCTCGAGAGACCTCCATGGCCTCATTGGAGTTGGACGCCAGAACAGGCAATTCTAGAGGTTTGGCAAAGGTGGGAGCCAACCGAAACCTCTGCCTACACTGGGTCCCTCCAACCTCCGCTCGCTAAAACGGAGATCGATGCGGGTAGATACAGTAATGAGCTCCTCCAGTGTGGCGGGATTCTCCCTGGTGGCCAAGATGTCCTTTACATGATCAGCCAGTCCTTTCCAGAACACCGGAATAAGGACTTTATCTGGCCATTCTAGCTCAGAGGCTAGAGTCCGGAATTGGATGGCGAACTGGCTGACGATGGATGAACCCTGAGTAATTGCCAACAATTGGAGCGCGGTATCGTGGGTGACACGAGGTCCCAAAAAGACCTGCCTCAGAGCGTCGGATAAGAGAGGAGCACTCTGTACCACACGGTCATCATGCTCCCAAAGCGGCATTGCCCACTCCAACGCCCTGCCCGACAAAAGAGGTAAAATGAATCCCACTTTTGCCTGTTCCGTAGGAAAACATGCAGCCAGCAGCTCAAGATGTATGGAGCACTGGCTCACGAATCCCCGACATAGCTTACTGTCACCAGCAAACTTGTCTGGAAGCGGGAGACGGGATGTAGTCGGAGCAGGGGTGGCAGCCGACAAACTGGCTGCAGCTACACTTGCAGCTTGAACAGCGACAGCAGTGACGTCCACAGCTGAGGTGGCACGCTCTAGAGCCGCCAACCTACCCTCAAGGTGCTGGATGTACCACTGTAGAAGCTGATCGTCCACCATTTACTAGCCAGACCCTGGTGCTAGTATTATGTTAGGGCTAGCGGAACGCACCGAGTAAAAATAGATGTTTATTATAAATGGTGCGTTCGCAGCCCGGGGTCCACCGTGCAGGAGAACCTGCTGCTAGTGAATGGTGGCACTGTTTGGCGGTATAGAGTACCTCTGTTACCTCACAGAGCAGCCGTGAGAGGAAAGCACTGCGCCCTGTTAGCCTCACAGGAGCACAAGCTTGCTGCCGAACTGATAGCAGTCAGTGGTTATGCACACACACAATCTCCTCACCGGAGAAGCCGGTATTCTAGGGGCTTATTTCAGCCGGGTCCCTGAACACGAACACACAATCTCCTCACCGGAGAAGCAGGTATTCTAGGGGCTTATTTCAGCCAGGTCCCTGAACACACTCATGCATAACCATACTGCCGCAAAGCACATATTTGAATTGATACCAGAGCATGGCCGTGCGGCCATGCGAGCCTTACATAGCTGCAGCAAGTAAAAGACCTTCCTAGAAGGACCAATGAGAGACTGCCATACCTGAGCATGTGACCCTAAATCTCCACTGAGAGATCTTGCCCTGGGCATGCTTAGTGTGTGCAAAGCAGGACTTAGTCCTAGCACCTACAGGACCTTCCTGAAAGGACCAATGGACTTAGCTTCAGTATCTGACCATGTAACATACATAGTAACATAGTAACATAGTTAGTAAGGCCGAAAAAAGACATTTGTCCATCCAGTTCAGCCTATATTCCATCATAATAAATCCCCAGATCTACGTCCTTCTACAGAACCTAATAATTGTATGATACAATATTGTTCTGCTCCAGGAAGACATCCAGGCCTCTCTTGAACCCCTCGACTGAGTTCTCCATCACCACCTCCTCAGGCAAGCAATTCCAGATTCTCACTGCTCTAACAGTAAAGAATTCTCTTCTATGTTGGTGGAAAAACCTTCTCTCCTCCAGACGCAAAGAATGCCCCCTTGTGCCCATCACCTTCCTTGGTATAAACAGATCCTCAGTGAGATATCTGTATTGTCCCCTTATATACTTATACATGGTTATTAGATCGCCACTCAGTCGTCTTTTTTCTAGACTAAATAATCCTAATTTCGCTAATCTATCTGGGTATTGTAGATCTCCCATCCCCTTTATTAATTTTGTTGCCCTCCTTTGTACTCTCTCTAGTTCCATTATATCCTTCCTGAGCACCGGTGCCCAAAACTGGACACAGTACTCCATGTGCGGTCTAACTAGGGATTTGTACAGAGGCAGTATAATGCTATCATCATGTGTATCCAGACCTTTTTTATGCTGTTTGCCTTGGCAGCTGCTGCCTGGCACTGGCTGCTCCAGGTAAGTTTATCATTAACTACGATCCCCAAGTCCTTCTCCCTGTCTGATTTACCCAGTGGTTTCCCATTCAGTGTGTAATGCTGATATTGATTCCTTCTTCCCATGTGTATAACCTTACATTTATCATTGTTAAACCTCATCTGCCACCTTTCAGCCCAAGTTTCCAACTTATCCAGATCCATCTGTAGCAGAATACTATCTTCTCTTGTATTAACTGCTTTACATAGTTTTGTATCATCTGCAAATATCGATATTTTACTGTGTAAACCTTCTACCAGATCATTAATGAATATGTTGAAGAGAACAGGTCCCAATACCGACCCCTGCGGTACCCCATTGGTCACAGCGTCCCAGTTACAGACTATACCATTTATAACCACCCTCTGCTTTCTATCACTAAGCCAGTTACTAACCCATTTACACACATTTTCCCCCATACCAAGCATTCTCATTTTGTGTACCAACCTCTTGTGCGGCACGGTATCAAACGCTTCGGAAAAATCGAGATATACCACGTCCAATGACTCACCGTGGTCCAGCCTATAGCTTACCTCTTCATAAAAACTGATTAGATTGGTTTGACAGGAGCGATTTCTCATAAACCCATGCTGATATGGAGCTAAACAGTTATTCTCATTGAGATAATCCAGAATAACATCCCTCAGAAACCCTTCAAATATTTTACCAACAATAGGGGCTAGACTTACTGGCCTATAATTTCCAGGTTCACTTTTAGAGCCCTTTTTGAATATTGGCACCACATTTGCTATGCGCCAGTTCTGCGGAACAGACCCCGTCGCTATAGAGTCCCTAAAAATAAGAAATAATGGTTTATCTATTACATTACTTAGTTCTCTTAGTACTCGTGGGTGTATGCCATCCGGACCCGGAGATTTATCTATTTTAATCTTATTTAGCCAGTTTCGCACCTCTTCTTGGGTTAGATTGGTGACCCTTAATATAGGGTTTTCATTGTTTCTTGGGATTTCACCTAGCATTTCATTTTCCACCGTTAATACCGTGGAGAAGAAGGTGTTTAATATGTTAGCTTTTTCCTCGTCATCAACAACCATTCTTTCCTCACTATTTTTTAAGGGGCCTACATTTTCAATTTTTATTCTTTTACTATTGATATAGTTGAAGAACAGTTTGGGATTAGTTTTACTCTCCTTATCAATGTGCTTCTCTGTTTCCTTTTTGGCAGCTTTAATTAGTTTTTTAGATAAAGTATTTATCTCCCTATAGTTTTTTAGAGCTTCAATGGTGCCATCCTGCTTTAGTAGTGTAAATGCTTTATTTTTACTGTTAATTGCCTGTCTTACTTCTTTGTTTAGCCACATTGGGTTTTTCCTATTTCTAGTCCTTTTATTCCCACAAGGTATAAACCGCTTACAGTGCCTATGTAACAGTGGGAATACCGCGCTACAGATGGCTAGAACTGATGAACGTGCGAGATAATTCTATGTTATACAGAACCGCATATGCTCCTGAGCGGTAGCTGCTATAAAATGTGCAAGTGACTGATTAGGGATCGCACTCGTTAATGGTGACTACTGATGATATAGTCCTTACTTGGTACAGCCGTATAGATGTCATCACACGGGTGAACTGTTAGCCTCAGATTCAGATGACGAACTTGCGCTCATAGAAGTCCGATGTGCCGGAGACAAGTCCCGTCCCTCTGGTAGGTGAGTGGGCAGCTATCAGGAACAGCCGTTAGCGGTGGCTGTGGGTATGGCAGGCAAGGGCTGCTTGAGTTGCGTGTAGAGCCAGAGACGTCCCGGCCGGAGGCGTCCCTGGATACACGTGGAAGATGGCCGACACCGCCGAGCAGTGAGTGACGACACTTGGCCTAAGGAGACTCAGTAGGGCCAGTCCAAACCTACGTGTTTTGAAGTGTCACAGCACTTCTTCATCAGGGTTACCGCCCACTGTCTCTAGACCCATATATAGGTACCCTGCTCATACCCCGCTGTGCACTAACACCTACAAACAATAGCATGTTTCTGGACGTTCTTAATCCCCCATAGAGCAATGGCAATTGCACGGGTGCCCTCAGTACGTGCAAGCAGGCACGCATTTACCCGCTGTGTAAAATTGTTTATTGGGTTACACATTAAATAAAACTCGATATACTGTGTGCTGGGAAATAGAGTTAAAAGACCAGCTAGTGATATGCTGAATGCATGATGCAAATAAAAGGTGCGATTGGAAGGACAGCCTGCCGTGGCCGTGGATTAAAACTTGACTTTTATTAAGAACATACACATAAAAACCCCGTAAATATATAGGGGACATAAATACCTAAAAAACGAAGGGATAATTGTAGAAACAATAAGAACAATATAAATATGTTTAAAATATATGATAAAAATGATAATACTACCCTATAACGGATTAGGGCATCCATCAGGGATATGTAGCAACTAAAGTCCCAACAACACCGTAGGAGCATGAATCTACTCCCACGTGGTGGACTGGCTATTCCTACTCAGGTCCCCAATCATAGCAGCAAGCAGTAAGGGGTAATAGTAATAACTAAATATGCCGGACAGTAGAAGTTAAAAAGCATATAGTTCTATCTCGCAATTAAGGCCCTTCGGTTTTAAACTGTCCAGGGTGAAGATCCACTGCGATTCTATTCTTGACATTTGTTTAATAAAGTCACCCCCCCCCTTTTATTTGGGCGTACAGTTTGGATACCATAAAAAACTGTTCCTTTCAAGGATTGTCCATGCTTCTCCTTAAAATGGCGTGATAGGGGGTGTTCTAGGAACCCTTTTTGAATGTTCTTGAAGTGTTCCCTAACACATATCTTCAGTTGCCTTTTGGTGCGCCCTACATACAGCTTATTGCACGGACATTGTATTACATAGATCACCCCCGCGGAATGACAGGATATATTGTCTTTGATGGAGAATACTTTCTTACCATCAGCATCCTGAAAAGTTAATTTTCTGGTCTTCCTAAAGGTAGTCTGCGTGCATCCATAGCATCCACCACATGGTAGAAACCCCCCTTTATTTGGTATATTTATACTGGACTTCCCTCTTGGGACGTCCGTAAGTGTCATTTTCGTAGTGGGAGCTATTAGATGGCCCAACGACTGGGCTTTTCTATAAATAAATCTCGGATTACTAGGGAGTAGCTCCCCCACCACCTTATCAGTTTGCAAGACTGACCAATGTTTTCGTATAATGTTAACAAATCTACAGTGCCCAGTATGAAATTGTGTTACGAAAGACAAATTGCGAATTTGTTCTTCCATGGGGCCTTCTCCTGTCCTAGTCGGTTTATTGTGATTATGGAGTATAGATTCTCTAGATACTTCAGTTATTTCCTTTCGGGCTTTCTTCAATAATGGTTCGAAATATCCTTTCTCCAGAAATTGCTCAGTTAGATGCTTGGCTTCCTCATTGAAATCAGTCAGATTAGAGCAATTACGGCGTATTCTGGTAAACTGGCTTTATGGAATGTTCGTTAGCCATACTGGTAGATGGCAACTATTTATATTAATGAAGCTGTTTGAGTCGACCTCTTTATGATAGCATTTGGTATAAAGTTGGTCCTGCTCTACGAAAATGTTCAAATCAAGAAAGTTAACACTGTTGGTGCTGATATTAGCGGTGAATTCTAAGCCAAAATTATTGGTATTGAGCCCTGAAATGAATGTGTGGAGATCTTCATGGGACCCTTCCCAAATGAAAAATACATCGTCTATGAACCGACGCCAGACTACTAGGCCTGGATGAAGTAGCCCATCTTTGTGGATATGGAGGGTTTCCCACCTACCGACATAGGTATTTGCGTAACTAAGCGCAAATCTTGTACCCATCGCGGTACCCCACGTTTGAATATAATATTTACCCTCATATAGAAAGTAGTTGTGGTTGAGAATGAATTGAATACTTTCTATAATAAACTGAATCTGTGCTTCCATGTATATCCCTAGGCCTTGGAGAAAGTACTCAGCCGCTTGGTACCCCTTTTCATGATTAATAACTGTGTACAATGATTTGATGTCTAGTGTACCCATTATATAATTCTTTTTCCATTTGACTTGTCTTAGGCATTAGTAAATTAAACACCCTGACCCAAAAAGGTAAATCTAGAGGTATTCTGGATAAAAAAGAATACTCATATATTATGAATAAAAATCCAAGCAGAGCAATCTTTTATCATATACCGAAGATACATAAAAGCACCACTGATCCCCCGGGCCGTCCCATCATATCTGGTATTAACAGTTTAACAGCCAATCTATCCAGATATGTCGATGCACACCTGCAAAAGTGCATGAGTTTAATACCAGCATATTTAAAAGATACGGGACACACATTGGAATGCCTAAGACAAGTCAAATGGAAAAAGAATTATATAATGGGTACACTAGACATCAAATCATTGTACACAGTTATTAATCATGAAAAGGGGTGCCAAGCGGCTGAGTACTTTCTCCAAGGCCTGGGGATATACATGGAAGTACAGATTCAGTTTATTATAGAAAGTATTCAATTCATTCTCAACCACAACTACTTTCTATATGAGGGTAAATATTATATTCAAACGTGGGGTACCGCGATGGGTACAAGATTTGCGCCTAGTTACGCAAATACCTATGTCGGTAGGTGGGAAACCCTCCATATCCACAAAGATGGGCTACTTCATCCAGGCCTAGTAGTCTGGCGTCGGTTCATAGACGACATATTTTTCATTTGGGAAGGGTCCCATGAAGATCTCCACACATTCATTTCAGGGCTCAATACCAATAATTTTGGCTTAGAATTCACCGCTAATATCAGCACCAACAGTGTTAACTTTCTGGATTTGAACATTTTCGTAGAACAGGACCAACTTTATACCAAATGCTATCATAAAGAGGTCGACTCAAAAAGCTTCATTAATATAAATAGTTGCCATCTACCAGTTTGGCTAACGAACATTCCAAAAAGCCAGTTTACCAGAATGCGCCGTAATTGCTCTAATCTGACTGATTTCAATGAGGAAGCCAAGCATCTAACTGAGCAATTTCTGGAGAAAGGATATTCCGAACCATTATTGAAGAAAGCCCGAAAGGAAATAACTGAAGTATCTAGAGAATCTATACTCCAAAATCACAATAAACCGACTAGGACAGGAGAAGGCCCCATGGAAGAACAAATTCGCAATTTGTCTTTCGTAACATAATTTCATACTGGGCACCGTAGATTTGTTAACATTATACGAAAACATTGGTCAGTCTTGCAAACTGATAAGGTGGTGGGGGAGCTACTCCCTAGTAATCCGAGATTTATTTATAGAAAAGTCCAGTCGTTGGGCCATCTAATAGCTCCCACTACGAAAATGACACTTACGGACGTCCCAAGAGGGAAGTCCAGTATAAATATACCAAATAAAGGGGGGTTTCTACCATGTGGTGGATGCTATGGATGCACGCAGACTACCTTTAGGAAGACCAGAACATTAACTTTTCAGGATGCTGATGGTAAGAAAGTATTCTCCATCAAAGACAATATATCCTGTCATTCCGCGGGGGTGATCTATGTAATACAATGTCCGTGCAATAAGCTGTATGTAGGGCGCACCAAAAGGCAACTGAAGATACGTGTTAGGGAACACTTCAAGAACATTCAAAAAGGGTTCCTAGAACACCCCCTATCACGCCATTTTAAGGAGAAGCATGGACAATCCTTGAAAGGAACAGTTTTTTATGGTATCCAAACTGTACGCCCAAATAAAAGGGGGGGTGACTTTATTAAACAAATGTCAAGAATAGAATCGCAGTGGATCTTCACCCTGGACAGGTTAAAACCGAAGGGCCTTAATTGCGAGATAGAACTATATGCTTTTTAACTTCTACTGTCCGGCATATTTAGTTATTACTATTACCCCTTACTGCTTGCTGCTATGATTGGGGACCTGAGTAGGAATAGCCAGTCCACCACGTGGGAGTAGATTCATGCTCCTACGGTGTTGTTGGGACTTTAGTTGCTACATATCCCTGATGGATGCCCTAATCCGTTATAGGGTAGTATTATCATTTTTATCATATATTTTAAACATATTTATATTGTTCTTATTGTTTCTACAATTATCCCTTCGTTTTTTAGGTATTTATGTCCCCTATATATTTACGGGGTTTTTATGTGTATGTTCTTAATAAAAGTCAAGTTTTAATCCACGGCCATGGCAGGCTGTCCTTCCAATCGCACCTTTTATTTGCATCATGCATTTAGCATATCACTAGCTGGTCTTTTAACTCTATTTCCCAGCATACAGTATATCGAGTTTTATTTAATGTGTAACCCAATAAACATTTTTACACAGCGGGTAAATGCGTGCCTGCTTGCACGTACTGAGGGCACCCGTGCAATTGCCATTGCTCTATGGGGGATTAAGAACGTCCAGAAACATGCTATTGTTTGTAGGTGTTAGTGCACAGCGGGGTATGAGCAGGGTACCTATATATGGGTCTAGAGACCGTGGGCGGTAACCCTGATGAAGAAGTGCTGTGACACTTCGAAAAGCGTAGGTTTGGACTGGCCCTACTGAGTCTCCTTAGGCCAAGTGACGTCACTCACTGCTCGGCGGTGTCGGCCATCTTCCACGTGTATCCAGGGACGCCTCCGGCCGGGACGTCTCTGGCTCTACACGCAACTCAAGCAGCCCTTGCCTGCCATACCCACAGCCACCGCTAACGGCTGTTCCTGATAGCTGCACACTCACCTACCAGAGGGACGGGACTTGTCTCCGGCACATCGGACTTCTATGAGCGCAAGTTCGTCATCTGAATCTGAGGCTAACAGTTCACCCGTGTAATGACATCTATACGGCTGTACCAAGTAAGGACTATATCATCAGTAGTCACCATTAACGAGTGCAATCCCTAATCGGTCACTTGCACATTTTATAGCAGCTACCGCTCAGGAGCATATGCGGTTCTGTATAACATAGAATTATCTCGCACGTTCATCAGTTCTAGCCACCTGTAGCGCGGTATTCCCACTGTTACATAGTAGTTTCTTTTGCTTGCTTGTCGGATTGGGCACATTATCCGACTGGGATACCAGCGGCACTTGTGGAGGCCTTACGTATAGTTTTAGCGCCAGTGTATTCTATTGTATAGTGTTCGCTTACAGTGCCTATTTAGGATGTTCTTAAACATTTTCCATTTATTATCTGTATTCTTATTTCTGAGGATATTGTCCCAGTCTACCAGATTAAAGGCATCTCTAAGCTGGTCAAACTTTGCCTTCCTAAAGTTCAGTGTTTTTGTGACTCCCTGACAAGTCCCCCTAGTGAAAGACAGGTGAAACTGAACAATATTGTGGTCGCTATTTTCTAGATGCCCGACCACCTGCAGATTTGTTATTCTGTCAGGTCTATTAGATAGTATTAGGTCTAAAAGTGCTGCTCCTCTGGTTGGATTCTGCACCAATTGTGAAAGATAATTTTTCTTGGTTATTAGCAGAAACCTGTTGCCTTTATGGGTTTCACAGGTTTCTGTTTCCCAGTTAATATCCGGGTAGTTAAAGTCCACCATAACCAGGACCTCATTATGGGTTGCAGCTTCATCTATCTGCTTTAGAAGTAGACTTTCCATGATTTCTGTTATATTTGGGGATTTTGTAACAGACCCCAATGAGAATTTTGTTACCATTTTTTCCCTCCATGAATTTCGACCCATATGGACTCGACATCCTCATTCCCTTCGCTAATATCCTCCCTTAAAGTGGACTTTAGACAAGACTTTACATAGAGACAAACACCTCCTCCTCTCCGATTTTTACGATCCTTTCTAAACAAACTGTAACCCTGTAAGTTAACTGCCCAGTCATAGCTTTCATCTAACCATGTCTCGGTTATTCCCACTATGTTAAAGTTACCTATAGATATTTCTGCTTCCAGTTCTTCCATCTTGTTTGTCAGGCTTCTGGCGTTTGCGAGCATGCAGTTTAGAGGATTTTGTTTTGTTCCAATCTCCTCGCAGTGGAATGTTTTAGAAATGTTCTTACCTCCCTTCTGAGTATGGAAAAAGAATTATATAATGGGTACACTAGACATCAAATCATTGTACACAGTTATTAATCATGAAAAGGGGTGCCAAGCGGCTGAGTACTTTCTCCAAGGCCTGGGGATATACATGGAAGTACAGATTCAGTTTATTATAGAAAGCATTCAATTAATTCTCAACCACAACTACTTTCTATATGAGGGTAAATATTATATTCAAACGTGGGGTACCGCGATGGGTACAAGATTTGCGCCTAGTTACGCAAATACCTATGTCGGTAGGTGGGAAACCCTCCATATCCACAAAGATGGGCTACTTCATCCAGGCCTAGTAGTCTGGCGTCAGTTCATAGACAACGTATTTTTCATTTGGGAAGGGTCCCATGAAGATCTCCACACATTCATTTCAGGGCTCAATACCAATAATTTTGGCTTAGAATTCACCGCTAATATCAGCACCAACAGTGTTAACTTTCTGGATTTGAACATTTTCTTAGAACAGGACCAACTTTATACCAAATGCTATCATAAAGAGGTCGACTCAAACAGCTTCTTTAATATAAATAGTTGCCATCTACCAGTATGGCTAACGAACATTCCAAAAAGCCAGTTTACCAGAATACGCCGTAATTGCTCTAATCTGACTGATTTCAATGAGGAAGCCAAGCATCTAACTGAGCAATTTCTGGAGAAAGGATATTCCGAACCATTATTGAAGAAAGCCCGAAAGGAAATAACTGAAGTATCTAGAGAATCTATACTCCAAAATCACAATAAACTGACTAGGACAGGAGAAGGCCCCATGGAAGAACAAATTCGCAATTTGTCTTTCGTAACATAATTTCATACTGGGCACCGTAGATTGTTAACATTATACGAAAACATTGGTCAGTCTTGCAAACTGATAAGGTGGTGGGGGAGCTACTCCCTAGTAATCCGAGATTTATTTATAGAAAAGCCCAGTCGTTGGGCCATCTAATAGCTCCCACTACGAAAATGACACTTACAGACGTCCCAAGAGGGAAGTCCAGTATAAATATACCAAATAAAGGGGGGTTTCTACCATGTGGTGGATGCTATGGATGCACGCAGACTACCTTTAGGAAGACCAGAACATTAACTTTTCAGGATGCTGATGGTAAGAAAGTATTCTCCATCAAAGACAATATATCCTGTCATTCCGCGGGGGTGATCTATGTAATACAGTGTCCGTGCAATAAGCTGTATGTAGGGCGCACCAAAAGGCAACTGAAGATACGTGTTAGGGAACACTTCAAGAACATTCAAAAAGGGTTCCTAGAACACCCCCTATCACGCCATTTTAAGGAGAAGCATGGACAATCCTTAAAAGGAACAGTTTTTTATGGTATCCAAACTGTACGCCCAAATAAAAGGGGGGTGACTTTATTAACCCCTTCGCGACACGCGCCGTACTAGTACTGCGCTGCCGGCACTGCATTAGTGCCAGCAGCAGTACTAGTACGGCGCACCGATCACCGCGGTCTCGCGCTGAGCGTCGCGGTGATCGGGTGCGGGTGTCAGCTGTATATGACAGCTGACACCCCGCAGCAATGCCCACGATCGGCGCTATCGCCGATCGCGGGCATTTAACCCCTCTGATGCCGCTGTCAGTAGTGACAGCGGCATAGAGGGGGATCGCGCAGGGACGGGGGCTCCCTGCGCTCTCCCACCGGAGCAACGCAGTGAGATCGCGTTGCTCCGGTGACCCGGAAGGAGTCCCCGGATCCAAGATGGCCGCCGGACTCCTTCCGGGTCATGAAGTGACCTGGCTAGCCGGCGCCTGCTGAGAGAAGGCGCTGGAAGCCAGCTAAGCTGCCTGTCAGATCGTTGATCTGACAGTGTGCTATGCACAGTGTCAGATCAACGATCTGATCTAATACAATGATGTCCCACCCTGGGACAATGTAAGAAAGTAAAAAAAAAAAAAATAGAATGTGTAAAAAAATTTTTAAAAAAATCCCCAAATAAAAAAAAAAAACATTTCCCAATAAATCCATTTATTTATGTAAAAAAAAAAAAAAACAATAAATGTACACATATTTGGTATCGCCGCGTCCGTAACGACCCGCTCTATAAAACTATCCCACTAGTTAACCCCTTCAGTGAACACCGCAAAAAAAAAAAAAAAAAAAAACAAGGCAAAAAACAACGCTTTATTATCATACAGGCGAACAAAAAGTGGAATAACACGCGATCAAAACGACGGATATAAATAACCATGGTACCGCTGAAAACGTCTTCTTGTCCCGCAAAAAAAAGCCGCCATACAGCATCATCAGCAGAAAAATAAAAAAGTTATAGCTCTCAGAATAATGCGATGCAGAAACAATTATTTTTTTATATAAAATAGTTTTTATTGTGTAAAAGCGCCAAAACATAACAAAAATTACATAAATGAGGTATCACTGTAATCGTACTGACCCGAAGAATAAAACTGCTTTATCCATTTTACCACACGTGGAACGGTATAAACGCCCCCCTAAAAGAAATTCAGGAATTGCTGGTTTTTGTTCATTCCGCCTCCCAAAAATCGGAATAAAAAGCGATCATAAAATGTCATCTGCCCGAAAATGTTACCAATAAAAACGTCAACTCGTCCCGCAAAAAGCAAGATCTCAAATGACTCTGTGGGCCAAAATATGGATAAATTATAGCTCTCAAAATGTGGTGATGCAAAAACTATTTTTTGCAATAAAAAGCGTCTTTTAGTGTGTGACGGCTGCCAATCATAAAAATCCGCCAAAAAAACGCTATAAAAGTAAATCAAACCCCCCTTCATCACCCCCTTAGTTAGGGAAAAATAATAAAATGTAAAAAAATGTATTTATTTCCATTTTCCCATTAGTGCTAGGGTTAGGGCTAGGGTTAGGGCTAGGGTTAGGGCTAGGGCTAGGGTTAGGGCTAGGGTTAGGGCTAGGGTTAGGGCTAGGGCTAGGGTTAGGGTTAGGGTTAGGGTTGGGGTTAGGGTTTCAGTTATAATTGGGGGTTTCCACTGTTTAGGCACATCAGGGGCTCTCCAAACGCGACATGGCGTCCGATCTCAATTCCAGCCAATTCTGCTTTGAAAAAGTAAAACAGGGCTCCTTCCCTTCCGAGTTCTCCTGTGTGCCCAAACAGTGGTTCCCCCCAACATATGGGGTATCAGCGTTCTCAGGACAAGTTGGACAACAACTTTTGGGGTCCAATTTGTCCTGTTACCCTTGGGAAAATAAAAACATAGGGGATAAAATATCATTTTCCTGGAAAAAAAAAATATTTTTTATTTTCACGGCTCTGCGTTATAAACTGTAGTGAAACACTTGTTGGTTCAAAGCTCTCACAACACATCTAGGTAAGTTCCTTTGGGGGTCTAGTTTCCAATATGGGGTCACTTGTGGGGGGTTTCTACTGTTTAGGTACATCAGGGGCTCTGCAAATGCAACATGACGCCTGCAGACCAATCCATCTAAGTCTGCATTTCAAATGGCGCTCCTTCCCTTCCGAGCTCTGCCGTGCACCCAAACAGTGGTTCCCCCCAACATATGGGGTATCAGCGTTCTCAGGACAAGTTGGACAACAACTTTTGGGGTCCAATTTGTCCTGTTACCCTTGGGAAAATAAAAACATAGGGGATAAAATATCATTTTCGTGGAAAAAAAAATATTTTTTATTTTCACGGCTCTGCGTTATAAACTGTAGTGAAACACTTGTTGGTTCAAAGCTCTCACAACACATCTAGATAAGTTCCTTTGGATGTCTAGTTTCCAATATGGGGTCACTTGTGGGGGGTTTCTACTGTTTAGGTACATCAGGGGCTCTGCAAATGCAACATGACGCCTGCAGACCAATCCGTCTAAGTCTGCATTTCAAATGGCGCTCCTTCCCTTTCGAGCTCTGCCGTGCACCCAAACAGTGATTCCCCCCAACATATGGGGTATCAGCGTTCTCAGGACAAGTTGGACAACAACTTTTTGGGTCCAATTTGTCCTGTTACCCTTGGGAAAATAAAAACATAGGGGATAAAATATCATTTTCGTGGAAAAAAAATATTTTTTATTTTCACGGCTCTGCGTTATAAACTGTAGTGAAACACTTGTTGGTTCAAAGCTCTCACAACACATCTAGATAAGTTCCTTGGGGGGTCTAGTTTCCAATATGGGGTCACTTGTGGTGGGTTTCTACTGTTTAGGTACATCAGGGGCTCTGCAAATGCAACATGACACCTGCAGTCCATTCCATCTAAGTCTGCATTTCAAACGGTGCTCCTTCCCTTCCGAGCTCTGCCATGCACTCAAACGGTGGTTCCCCTCACATGTGGGGTATCAGCGTACTCAGGACAAATTGGACAATAACATTTGTGGTCCAATTTCTCCTGTTACCCTTGGGAAAAAAAAAATTGCGGGCTAAAACATCATTTTGTGGAAAGAAAAAATGATTTTTAATTTTCACAATGCTACATTCTAAACTTTAGTGAAACAATTGGGGGTTAAAAGTGCTCACCACACATCTAGATAAGTTCCTTAGGGGGTCTTCTTTCCAAAATGGGGTCACTTGTGGGGGGTTTCCACTGTTAAGGCACGTCAGGGGCTCTCCAAATGCGACATGGCGTCCGATCTCAATTCCAGCCAATTTTGCATTGAAAAGTCAAATGGCACTCCTTCCCTTCCGAGCTCTGCCATGCGCTCAAACAGTGGTTTATCCCCATATATGAAGTATCGACGTACTCAGGACAAATTGCACAACAACTTTTGGGGTACAATTTATCCTTTTACCCTTGGGAAAATAAAAAATTTGGGGCAAAAAGATCATTTTTTGTGAAAATTAATAAAAAAATTTTTTTTACGGCTCTACATTATAAACTTCTGTGAAGCACTTGGAGGTTCAAAGTTCTCATCACACATCTAGATTAGTTCCTTAGGGGGTCTACTTTCCAAAATGGTGTCACCTGTGGGGGTTTCCACTGTTTAGGCACATCAGGGGCTCTCCAATCGTGACATGGGCTCCGATCTCAATTCCAGCAAATCTTGCATTGAAAAGTCAAATAGCGCTCCTTCCCTTCCGAGCTCTGCCATGTGCCCAAACAGTGGTTTACCCCCACATATTGGGTATCGACGTACTCAGGACAAATTGTACAACGACTTTTGTGGTCCAATTTCTCCTGTTACCCTTGGTAAAATGAAACAAATTGGACCTGAAGTAAAAATTTTGTGAAAAAAAAGTTAAATGTTCAATTTTTTTAAACATTCAAAAAATTCCTGTGAAGCACCTGAAGGGTTAATAAACTTTTTGAATGTGGTTTTGAGTACCTTGAGGGGTGCAGTTGTTAGAATGGTGTCACTTTTGGGCATTTTCTGTCATATAGACCCCTCAAAGTCACTTCAAGTGTGAGGTGGTCCGTAAAAAAATGGTTTTGCAAATTTTGTTGCAAAAATGAGAAATCGCTGGTCAACTTTTAACCCTTATAACGTCCTAACAAAAAAAAATTATGTTTCCAAAATTGTGCTGATGTAAAGCAGACATGTGGGAAATGTTATTTATTAACTATATTATGTGATATAACTCTCTAATTTAAGGGCATAAAAACTAAGAGTTTGAAAATTGCTAAATTTTCATAATTTCCGACAAATTTTTGTTTTTTTCACAAATAAATGCAAGTCATATCGAAGAAGTTTTACCACTATCATGAAGTACAATATGTCACGAGAAAACAATGTCAGAATCACCAGGATCCGTTGAAGCGTTTCAGAGTTATAACCTCATAAATTGACAGTGGTCAGAATTGTAAAAATTGGCCCTGTCACTTAGGTGAAAACAGGCTTTGGGGTGAAGGGGTTAAACAAATGTCAAGAATAGAATCGCAGTGGATCTTCACCCTGGACAGTTTAAAACCGAAGGGCCTTAATTGCGAGATAGAACTATATGCTTTTTAACTTCTACTGTCCGGCATATTTAGTTATTACTATTACCCCTTACTGCTTGCTGCTATGATTGGGGACCTGAGTAGGAATAGCCAGTCCACCACGTGGGAGTAGATTCATGCTCCTACGGTGTTGTTGGGACTTTAGTTGCTACATATCCCTGATGGATGCCCTAATCCGTTATAGGGTAGTATTATCATTTTTATCATATATTTTAAACATATTTATATTGTTCTTATTGTTTCTACAATTATCCCTTCGTTTTTTAGGTATTTATGTCCCCTATATATTTACGGGGTTTTTATGTGTATGTTCTTAATAAAAGTCAAGTTTTAATCCACGGCCATGGCAGGCTGTCCTTCCAATCGCACCTTTTATTTGCATCATGCATTCAGCATATCACTAGCTGGTCTTTTAACTCTATTTCCCAGCACACAGTATATCGAGTTTTATTTAATGTGTAACCCAATAAACATTTTTACACAGCGGGTAAATGCGTGCCTGCTTGCACGTATTGAGGGCACCCGTGCAATTGCCATTGCTCTATGGGGGATTAAGAACGTCCAGAAACATGCTATTGTTTGTAGGTGTTAGTGCACAGCGGGGTATGAGCAGGGTACCTATATATGGGTCTAGAGACCGTGGGCGGTAACCCTGATGAAGAAGTGCTGTGACACTTCGAAAAGCGTAGGTTTGGACTGGCCCTACTGAGTCTCCTTAGGCCAAGTGACGTCACTCACTGCTCGGCGGTGTCGGCCATCTTCCACGTGTATCCAGGGACGCCTCCGGCCGGGACGTCTCTGGCTCTACACGCAACTCAAGCAGCCCTTGCCTGCCATACCCACAGCCACCGCTAACGGCTGTTCCTGATAGCTGCACACTCACCTACCAGAGGGACGGGACTTGTCTCCGGCACATCGGACTTCTATGAGCGCAAGTTCGTCATCTGAATCTGAGGCTAACAGTTCACCCGTGTAATGACATCTATACGGCTGTACCAAGTAAGGACTATATCATCAGTAGTCACCATTAACGAGTGCAATCCCTAATCGGTCACTTGCACATTTTATAGCAGCTACCGCTCAGGAGCATATGCGGTTCTGTATAACATAGAATTATCTCGCACGTTCATCAGTTCTAGCCACCTGTAGCGCGGTATTCCCACTGTTACATAGTAGTTTCTTTTGCTTGCTTGTCGGATTGGGCACATTATCCGACTGGGATACCAGCGGCACTTGTGGAGGCCTTACGTATAGTTTTAGCGCCAGTGTATTCTATTGTATAGTGTTCACTTACAGTGCCTATTTAGGATGTTCTTAAACATTTTCCATTTATTATCTGTATTCTTATTTCTGAGGATATTGTCCCAGTCTACCAGATTAAAGGCATCTCTAAGCTGGTCAAACTTTGCCTTCCTAAAGTTCAGTGTTTTTGTGACTCCCTGACAAGTCCCCCTAGTGAAAGACAGGTGAAACTGTACAATATTGTGGTCGCTATTTTCTAGATGCCCGACCACCTGCAGATTTGTTATTCTGTCAGGTCTATTAGATAGTATTAGGTCTAAAAGTGCTGCTCCTCTGGTTGGATTCTGCACCAATTGTGAAAGATAATTTTTCTTGGTTATTAGCAGAAACCTGTTGCCTTTATGGGTTTCACAGGTTTCTGTTTCCCAGTTAATATCCGGGTAGTTAAAGTCCACCATAACCAGGACCTCATTATGGGTTGCAGCTTCATCTATCTGCTTTAGAAGTAGACTTTCCATGATTTCTGTTATATTTGGGGATTTTGTAACAGACCCCAATGAGAATTTTGTTACCATTTTTCCCTCCATGAATTTAGACCCATATGGACTCGACATCCTCATTCCCTTCGCTAATATCCTCCCTTAAAGTGGACTTTAGACAAGACTTTACATAGAGACAAACCCCTCCTCCTCTCCGATTTTTACGATCCTTTCTAAACAAACTGTAATCCTGTAAGTTAACTGCCCAGTCATAGCTTTCATCTAACCATGTCTCGGTTATTCCCACTATGTTAAAGTTACCTATAAATATTTCTGCTTCTAGTTCTTCCATCTTGTTTGTCAGGCTTCTGGCGTTTGCGAGCATGCAGTTTAGAGGATTTTGTTTTGTTCCAATCTCCTCGCTGTGGATTGTTTTAGAAATGTTCTTACCTCCCTTCTGAGTATGGAAAAAGAATTATATAATGGGTACACTAGACATCAAATCATTGTACACAGTTATTAATCATGAAAAGGGGTGCCAAGCGGCTGAGTACTTTCTCCAAGGCCTGGGGATATACATGGAAGTACAGATTCAGTTTATTATAGAAAGTATTCAATTCATTCTCAACCACAACTACTTTCTATATGAGGGTAAATATTATATTCAAACGTGGGGTACCGCGATGGGTACAAGATTTGCGCCTAGTTACGCAAATACCTATGTCGGTAGGTGGGAAACCCTCCATATCCACAAAGATGGGCTACTTCATCCAGGCCTAGTAGTCTGGCGTCGGTTCATAGACGACGTATTTTTCATTTGGGAAGGGTCCCATGAAGATCTCCACACATTCATTTCAGGGCTCAATACCAATAATTTTGGCTTAGAATTCACCACTAATATCAGCACCAACAGTGTTAACTTTCTGGATTTGAACATTTTCGTAGAACAGGACCAACTTTATACCAAATGCTATCATAAAGAGGTCGACTCAAACAGCTTCATTAATATAAATAGTTGCCATCTACCAGTATGGCTAACGAACATTCCAAAAAGCCAGTTTACCAGAATACGCCGTAATTGCTCTAATCTGACTGATTTCAATGAGGAAGCCAAGCATCTAACTGAGCAATTTCTGGAGAAAGGATATTCCGAACCATTATTGAAGAAAGCCCGAAAGGAAATAACTGAAGTATCTAGAGAATCTATACTCCAAAATCACAATAAACCGACTAGGACAGGAGAAGGCCCCATGGAAGAACAAATTCGCAATTTGTCTTTCGTAACATAATTTCATACTGGGCACCGTAGATTTGTTAACATTATACGAAAACATTGGTCAGTCTTGCAAACTGATAAGGTGGTGGGGGAGCTACTCCCTAGTAATCCGAGATTTATTTATAGAAAAGCCCAGTCGTTGGGCCATCTAATAGCTCCCACTACGAATATGACACTTACGGACGTCCCAAGAGGGAAGTCCAGTATAAATATACCAAATAAAGGGGGGTTTCTACCATGTGGTGGATGCTATGGATGCACGCAGACTACCTTTAGGAAGACCAGAAAATTAACTTTTCAGGATGCTGATGGTAAGAAAGTATTCTCCATCAAAGACAATATATCCTGTCATTCCGCGGGGGTGATCTATGTAATACAATGTCCGTGCAATAAGCTGTATGTAGGGCGCACCAAAAGGCAACTGAAGATACGTGTTAGGGAACACTTCAAGAACATTCAAAAAGGGTTCCTAGAACACCCCCTATCACGCCATTTTAAGGAGAAGCATGGACAATCCTTGAAAGGAACAGTTTTTTATGGTATCCAAACTGTACGTCCAAATAAAAGGGGGGGTGAGTTTATTAAACAAATGTCAAGAATAGAATCGCAGTGGATCTTCACCCTGGACAGTTTAAAACCGAAGGGCCTTAATTGCGAGATAGAACTATATGCTTTTTAACTTCTACTGTCCGGCATATTTAGTTATTACTATTACCCCTTACTGCTTGCTGCTATGATTGGGGACCTGAGTAGGAATAGCCAGTCCACCACGTGGGAGTAGATTCATGCTGCTACGGTGTTGTTGGGACTTTAGTTGCTACATATCCCTGATGGATGCCCTAATCCGTTATAGGGTAATATTATCATTTTTATCATATATTTTAAACATATTTATATTGTTCTTATTGTTTCTACAATTATCCCTTCGTTTTTTAGGTATTTATGTCCCCTATATATTTACGGGGTTTTTATGTGTATGTTCTTAATAAAAGTCAAGTTTTAATCCACGGCCACGGCAGGCTGTCCTTCCAATCGCACCTTTTATTTGCATCATGCATTCAGCATATCACTAGCTGGTCTTTTAACTCTATTTCCCAGCACACAGTATATCGAGTTTTGTTTAATGTGTAACCCAATAAACATTTTTACACAGCGGGTAAATGCGTGCCTGCTTGCACGTACTGAGGGCACCCGTGCAATTGCCATTGCTCTATGGGGGATTAAGAACGTCCAGAAACATGCTATTGTTTGTAGGTGTTAGTGCACAGCGGGGTATGAGCAGGGTACCTATATATGGGTCTAGAGACCGTGGGCGGTAACCCTGATGAAGAAGTGCTGTGACACTTCGAAAAGCGTAGGTTTGGACTGGCCCTACTGAGTCTCCTTAGGCCAAGTGACGTCACTCACTGCTCGGCGGTGTCGGCCATCTTCCACGTGTATCCAGGGACGCCTCCGGCCGGGACGTCTCTGGCTCTACACGCAACTCAAGCAGCCCTTGCCTGCCATACCCACAGCCACCGCTAACGGCTGTTCCTGATAGCTGCACACTCACCTACCAGAGGGACGGGACTTGTCTCCGGCACATCGGACTTCTATGAGCGCAAGTTCGTCATCTGAATCTGAGGCTAACAGTTCACCCGTGTAATGACATCTATACGGCTGTACCAAGTAAGGACTATATCATCAGTAGTCACCATTAACGAGTGCAATCCCTAATCGGTCACTTGCACATTTTATAGCAGCTACCGCTCAGGAGCATATGCGGTTCTGTATAACATAGAATTATCTCGCACGTTCATCAGTTCTAGCCACCTGTAGCGCGGTATTCCCACTGTTACATAGTAGTTTCTTTTGCTTGCTTGTCGGATTGGGCACATTATCCGACTGGGATACCAGCGGCACTTGTGGAGGCCTTACGTATAGTTTTAGCGCCAGTGTATTCTATTGTACAGTGTTCGCTTACAGTGCCTATTTAGGATGTTCTTAAACATTTTCCATTTATTATCTGTATTCTTATTTCTGAGGATATTGTCCCAGTCTACCAGATTAAAGGCATCTCTAAGCTGGTCAAACTTTGCCTTCCTAAAGTTCAGTGTTTTTGTGACTCCCTGACAAGTCCCCCTAGTGAAAGACAGGTGAAACTGTACAATATTGTGGTCGCTATTTTCTAGATGCCCGACCACCTGCAGATTTGTTATTCTGTCAGGTCTATTAGATAGTATTAGGTCTAAAAGTGCTGCTCCTCTGGTTGGATTCTGCACCAATTGTGAAAGATAATTTTTCTTGGTTATTAGCAGAAACCTGTTGCCTTTATGGGTTTCACAGGTTTCTGTTTCCCAGTTAATATCCGGGTAGTTAAAGTCCACCATAACCAGGACCTCATTATGGGTTGCAGCGTCATCTATCTGCTTTAGAAGTAGACTTTCCATGATTTCTGTTATATTTGGGGATTTTGTAACAGACCCCAATGAGAATTTTGTTACCATTTTTCCCTCCATGAATTTCGACCCATATGGACTCGACATCCTCATTCCCTTCGCTAATATCCTCCCTTAAAGTGGACTTTAGACAAGACTTTACATAGAGACAAACCCCTCCTCCTCTCCGATTTTTACGATCCTTTCTAAACAAACTGTAACCCTGTAAGTTAACTGCCCAGTCATAGCTTTCATCTAACCATGTCTCAGTTATTCCCACTATGTTAAAGTTACCTATAGATATTTCTGCTTCTAGTTCTTCCATCTTGTTTGTCAGGCTTCTGGCGTTTGCGAGCTTGCAGTTTAGAGGATTTTGTTTTGTTCCAATCTCCTCGCTGTGGATTGTTTTAGAAATGTTCTTACCTCCCTTCTGAGTATGTTTTCCTGGGTCTTCTTTGTTTGAGTGTAATGTTTTTCTTCCCGTCCCATCTTCTTCTAGTTTAACGCCCTCCTGATGAGTGTAGCGAGTCTTCTGGCGAATGTGTGTTTCCCAGGTTTGTTGAGGTGCAGTCCGTCTCTGGCGAGAAGTCCATCGTACAAGTAATTCACATTGTGGTCCAGGAATCCGAATCTTTGTTGTCTGTACCATTGTCTTAGCCAGTTGTTCGCATCAAGGATCCTGTTCCATCTCCTGGTGCCATGCCAGTCTACTGGAAGGATAGAAGAAAAAACTACCTGTGCATCCAGTTTCTTTACTTTCTTCCCCAACTCTTCAAAGTCCTTGCAGATTGTCGGTAGGTCCTTCCTTGCCGTGTCATTGGTGCCAACATGAATCAGAAGAAATGGTGGACGTCCTTGGAGCTGAAGAGCTTTGGTATCCTATCGGTCACATCCTTGATCATCGTACCTGGAAGGCAGCATACTTCTTTTGCGGTTATGTCCGGTCTGCAGATGGCTGCTTCTGTGCCTCTCAGTAGTGAGTCTCCCACCACCACCACTCTTCGTTGCTTCTTGGCTGTACTTTTTGCTGTCACTTGTTGCTGTGTGCCCTTTTCTTTTTTGCTTGCTGGTATTGCTTCATCCTTAGGTGTGCCATCTTCATCCTCTACAAAGACTTGATATCGGTTCTTCAGTTGTGTGGTTGGTGATTTCTCCATGGTCTTCTTGTTTCTCTTGGTCACATGCTTCCACTCATCTGCTTTTGGAGGTTCTCTGACACATTTTTCACCTTCTGTGACCAGTAGAGATGCTTCTGTTCTGTCTAGGAAGTATTCATTCTCTTTGATGAGTTTCAAAGTTGCTATTCTTTCTTCCAGACCCCGCACCTTTTCTTCTAAAAGGGCCACTAGTCTACACTTCTGAAAGGTGAAATTGGATTCTTCTTCTGGTCGATCTGTTAACATGTAGCACATGCTGCAGCTCACCATGTAGGTTGTCACATCTGCCATGTTGCTCCTAGATCCTGCTGACTTGCTGTGTGTTTTCCTTCTTGTGTAATCTACTCAGCCAAGCTTTCTTGCAATAATGTCCTACAGGCAAAAATTACGGCGCGCGGTTTGGTGATGCTTTCCAAGCAGCTGGTCCCGGCTGTACCCAATGATCTTCTTGCTGAGGGAGACTCTTCGCTTTTCCCAGAAGACACCTGGAATATGCAAATTATCCTCCTCAAGCTTGAATCCCTGGTTTGATGATGCTTTCCAAGCAGCTGGTCCCGGCTGTACCCAACGATCTTCTTGCTGAGGGAGACTCTTCGCTTTTCCCAGAAGGCACCTGAAATATGCAAATTATCCTCTTCAAGCTTGAATCCCTGGTTTGGTGATGCTTTCCAAGCAGCTGGTCCCAGCTGTACCCAACGATCTTTTTGCTGAGGGAGACTCTTCACTTTTCCCAGAAGGCACCTGGAATATGCAAATTATCCTCCTCAAGCTTGAATCCCTGGTTTGGTGATGCTTTCCAAGCAGCTGGTCCCAGCTGTACCCAACGATCTTCTTGTTGAGGGAGACTCTTCGCTTTTCCCAGAAGGCACCTGGAATATCCAAATTATCCTCCTCAAGCTTGAATCCCTGGTTTGGTGATGCTTTCCAAGCAGCTGGTCCCGGCTGTACCCAACGATCTTCTTGCTGAGGGAGACTTTTCGCTTTTCCCAGAAGGCAGCTGGAATATGCAAATTATCCTCCTCAAGCTTGAATCCCTGGTTTGGTGATGCTTTCCAAGCAGCTGGTCCCAGCTGTACCCAACGATCTTCTTGCTGAGGGAGACTCTTCGCTTTTCCCAGAAGGCACCTGGAATATGCAAATTATCCTCCTCAAGCTTGAATCCCTCGATCTCCACTGAGAGACCTTACTCAGGGCATGCTCAGAACGAGAAAGCAGGATTTAGTCCCAGAAGCGTCTGCTCGCCGCTGCCCAGCACTGACTTCAATGGCAGAAGCAGGAAAAGCAGCAGTAACACTTTGTACAGAGTGGGACTGAATAAGACGCTGGGACTGACGTCTCCGGTGAGCAGGCTCCACTGCGGGAGGATAAGAATGGGAGACCGCAGCGGAGATGGCCCGAAATTCCCCCTGTGCAGAGGCGGGAACTCGACCCCTAACACAAAACATGTCTAGGTTCTTTTTTATCTACATGGTGAAAAAAATTCCAAACTTTGTAAAAAAAAGGTGCCATTTTCTGATACTCGTAGCATCTCCATTTTTCGTGATCTCAGGTTGGTTAAGGGATTATTTTTTGCATGCCAAGATGATGTTTGTAATGATACCTTTATGGTGCAGATACGATCTTTTGATCGCCCATTATTGTATTTTAATGCAATGTCGTGGCGACCAAAAAAAACCCATAATTTTGGTGTTTTTACTTTTTCATCACTATAGTGTTTAGTGATCAGTTTAATCCTTTTTTTAATTGAAAGATCAGGCGATTATGAATATGGCAATACCAAATACGTGCATGTTTGAATTTTTTATTGTTTTTTTTAATGGGGCAAAAGGGCGGGCGATTTGAATTTTTAAATTTGTTTATTTTTTTATATTTTTAAAAACTTTATTTACTTTTGGCATGCTTCAATAGTCTCCACGGGAGACTAGAAACTGCCATAACTTGATCGGCTCAGCTACCTATAGGTGATGATCAGTTTGCCTGTTTACTCACTGAATTACTCACTTGCTATGAGGGCCGACCACTGGGAAGCGCTCACAGCAAGCCAGCAGTGACAACCATAGAGGTCTCCAGGCGACCTCTGGTTGTCATGCCAACCCATCGGTGACCCCCGATCACGTGACGAGGTCACCGGTTGGCGGATTTCCGACACGATTGCCGGAAGTGCATGTTAAATGCCACTGTCAGCATTTGCGATTCCACCCACGGCTTCCGAGCACATGTCATCTGTTCAAAACAGCTGACATGTGCCATGAAAGATGTGGGCTCACCACCAGAGCCCACATCAAAGGGAGGGAGTCCGACATCGGCGTACTATTACGCCTGACATGGAAAGAGGTTAAACACCTGTGGAGACATCTTACAATTGCTGTTGGGGGAAAAAGTGACCTCCAAATATGAGAGACCTGGAGCAGTTTTCAAAAGAAAGTGCTTCAAAATTCCAGTTGAGAAATGTAAGAAACTTGTCCATGGTTCTAGGTAGCAATTGATTGAATTTATTTATTCCAAAGGGTGTGCCACCAAATCTTAAGGTGAGGGTGCCAAGAATTTTGTCCTCCCCATTTTGGGAGTTTTGAGCGAATTCATGTCCTATTTGTTTTTTTGTGTTATTCCAATATACATAAAGGAAATAAACATGTGTATAAAAAAAGATGTGTAATTGCAACAATTTTGTGGGATAAATATTTTTTTTCCTGAAACAATTTCAAGGGTGCCAACACTTTTGGTCATGACTATATAGGCCCTTGATAGTCACTTAAAATTTTAATTGATCAGTAATAAAATAAAATTTAAACATTTCCTTGACATATTGGAAACAATACTGCTAGATATTTAACCATTCTAACATTCAAAGCAACACAGCGAAATACTTCCGGGACATAGTGCGCGGGAGCATGCGCAGTAATGCTTTTTGGCTTTGCCTGCAGCTGGGCAAAGCATACTGCGAGGGCGCAAATGAAAATTGCATTGCGCATGCGCCAACTATGGAGAACACGTACTCTAATTCACTAACATATTGCGGACAACAGGGACGGACAGGGTGGAGAAATGAAGTTGACACGCCTCCCATCGGACCGGTAAAAACTCATTTAAATATCCCGCCAATTTGAGGAGAAAGGTTCCCTTTAAAGGGAACCTGTCAGCAGGATTGTGCATAGTAACCTACGCACAGTGTCTGGTCGGTGCCGTTATACTGATTACATTGATACCTTGGTTCATGAAATCCATCTTGTGGTTGTGTCTTAATCTTTATTTTTAGTTTTTTGTTAATGATATGCTGGTGCCCTAAGGCATGTATGTGGTGCTCTGATTAGGCATTCATAATGGAGACTGCTGACAGGTCACTGATCCATCACTGACCTGCCCCTAGTTTGCATAATGAATACCATCACATACTGAATAAAAAAAATCCTCTTTTGCAGGCAGTTGCCGACCGTGGCACCTACGCTGCAGCATAATCGCATTGTTAACTGTTTACTTATTTCCTTTTGCAGATTTACTTGAGCGAGGAAACACTGGATTAGAAGCCAAGTCAAAAACTCAATTAAAACTTAAATGTTTTGAGATGTTTGCCTTTTATCAGCGTAAAGCAGGAGGCCTGATTTGGCTGGGTGATAGCCACTGACAGGGAGCCTAAGGCTTCTTTCACACTTCTGTCATTAGGCTCCCGTCAGAATGCGTCGTTGGGATGTATCGACGGATGTCTTAAAAATAGTGAAAAACGGATGTAACGAATCCTTTGTCCTGAAGGATGTGTCGGCCTGAATTTCAATGTATAAAATGGTGGAGAGAGAGAGAACATCCTTCCACGCATGCTCAGAATTAAAAAAACGGGATACGTCGCTGGATTCCAGTTTTTGATGGTCAGCGACGGATCCTGCATCCATAGGCTTCCATTATAGCCAACGACGGACAGCGCAGGATCCGTCGCTGACCGATTTTCCGACGTGCAGAAAAACCATACCTCTGAGCGTTTTCTCCGCCCGACGGACAGCAATTTTTTGACGGATCCAGTGCATGACGGATGAAATGGATGGCCATCTGTCACAATCCGTTGCAAATACAAGTCTATGGATAAAAAACAGGATCCTGCAGAAAAATTTGCAGGATCCTGTTTTTTCAAAAATCAACGGATTTTGACGGGAGCTAAATGACGGAAGTGTGAAAGAGGCCAAAGGGGTAATGTTTGTCTCTCTGGAGAGTGCCAAATTGGCATAGAGACACTTATAGGTTATGCAGTGCTTATCTGAGAATTTGCAAATAACCTTTTTAGGGGGAAGAATATTTGTCCTCTAGTGCCATCTATTGGATGTAGCAATCCTGAATATCAATATCGACCCTTGAACAAGCCTTGGCACTCTCCACAAGGCAAAACATTACTACATGCAACCCCTGTTAGAAGCAGACCTTCTGCCATGTACTGATGAGGGGCAAACACCTCCAATCACATGTCTGCAAATTGAGTTTCTGATTTGGTTTATGATTCTATGACATATTAATTTAGAATTAAAACCAGAATTGAACCAGAAGGGAACTGAAGGTAACTGGCAAGTCACACTAAACAATGTTTCTGTTTGTTTTCATTTTCACCCCTATAATTCTTCACATTCTGCAAACTCCCCTAATCCCTACTCCTAGTAAAGAACTGTTCATCTCTTCCTCAATCCTCCCTATTCATCTCACCTCGTCCTCAGAACTGTTCCTTAACATACAATCCTTTGTCTCCAAACACAGAAAGCCACCTCATGCCCTCTCCTGCTCCCACCTGCTAACACTTTCTCTGCTCCTTCTCACTGCTGGTGATATCTCTCCAAATCCTGGTCCTCCTCACCATATTCCCACAATCATTTCTACCTCCCATCCACGCTCTATCACAAACTTCCGTAACCTCTCTAACCTTATACCCATTCGCCCAGCCCCCGCCTCCCCAGTCCCACTAACAGGAGCTCTGTGGAACGCTCGCTCTGTCTGCAACAAGCTCTCCTGACACAGTCTCCCCTGCTGCACTCTCTTACGGTGGCTTCCACCTCTCCCACACACCCCGCCCCAGCAGCAAACATGGCGGAGGAGTGATATCTCTCCAAATCCTGGTCCACAGTCAGTTCTACCTCCCATACATGCTTTATCACAAATTTCCGTAACCTCTTTAACCTTACACCCATTCGCCCAGCCCCCACTTCCCCAGTCCCACTAACATGAGCTCTGTGGAATGCTCGCTCTGTCTGCAACAAGCTTTCCTACATCCACGATCTTTTTGTTACTACCAAACTTTCCTTCCTTGCCATCACCGAAACCTGGCTCATCCCTTCTGACATAGCCTCTCCTGCTGCACTTTCCTATGGTGGCTTCCACCTTTCTCGCACACCCCGCCCCAGCAGCAAGCATGGCAGAGGAGTTGGCTTTCTCCTGTCAGATAACTGCTCCTTCACCCCAATCCCACTGCCACCCTCTGTTGCCCTCCCTTCCTTTGAGGTGCACTCTGTGCCCATCTATTCCCCCACCAACCTCCAAATGGCTGTCATTTACCGCCCCCAGGGCCAACCACCACCTTCTTTGACCACTTCACCACCTGGCTACTTCATTTCCTTTCTGCGGACATCCCCACTATCATCATGGGCGACTTCAACATCCCAATTGACACTTCCCTTTCAGCTGCCGCTAAACTTCTATCTCTCACTTCCTCCTTCGGCCTCACTCAATGGTCTTCTGCAGCCATTCACAAAGATGGTCACACATTGGACCTCATCTTCACCCACCTCTGCTCCCTATCTAACCTCTCTAACTCACCTCTTCCTCTTTCTGACCACAATCTACTCACATTCTCTTCCCTCTCCACTCCTTGTTTACAATCCCCACCCCACAAACTTGCACACCCTCGCAGAAATCTTAAACACCTTGATCTATATTCACTCTCTGAATCCCTCCTCCATCTCACAGACATAAGTTCCCTACACAATGCAGATGACGCTGCCGCTCTATATAACACCACAAAAGCTGCAGCTTTGGAATTTCTTGCCCCTCTCACACATACCAAAGCTCGCAAAATCAACAGACAGCCCTGGCACACCAGCCTGACCAAAGAACTGAGGCGAGCTTCCAGGGCTTCAGAGCGGAGATGGAATAGATCCCACTCCAACGAGCCCTTTATCGCGTTCAAACAGTCCCTCACTACTTTCAAGACCACACTTGCCACAGCTAAACAAACCTACTTCCCATCTCTCATATCCTCCCTGTCTCACAACCCTAAACAGTTATTCAACACCTTCAACTCTCTCCTCCGTCCCGAAGCACCTCCTCTCTCCCCACTCATCTCAGCTGAAGACTTTGCCTCATTTTTCAAGCAGAAGATTGAGAACATCAGAGACAGTTTTAGTCGACAACCCCCAGAGCCCTTCTTCCCAACTATCCAGCCCTCCACCTCCAAAACCAACTTCTCCACTATTACAGAAGATCGACTCTCCACTCTACTCTCAAGATCGCATCTCACCACCTGTGCACTTGACCTGATCCCTTCCCACTTCATCCCAAACCTCACCACAGTCTTCATCCCAACTGTAACCCATCTCTTCAACCTATCACTAACAACTGGTGTTTTCCCCTCAAGCTTTAAACATGCCTCAATCACACCTATTCTCAAAAAGCACTCTCTTGACCCATCCTCTGTATCTAGCTATCGCCCTATATAACTTCTCCCCTATGCCTCAAAACTACTGGAACAACAAGTCCATCTTGAACTGTCCTCCCATCTATCTTCCTGCTCCCTTTTCGACCGCTTACAATCAGGCTTCCGGTCACACCACTCCACTGAAACTGCCCTAACTAAGGTCACCAATGACCTATTAACCGCCAAGAGCAAGCGACACTACTCTATCCTCCTCCTTCTGGACCTGTCCTCTGCCTTTAACACAGTGGACCATTCCCTATTACTACAGACCCTCTCATCCCTTGGCATCACTGACTTGGCCATATCCTGGATCTCGTCATACCTAACTGACTGAACATTCAGCATCTCCCATTTACACACCACCTCCTCACCTCGCCCCCTATCTGTCGGAGTCCTGCAAGGTTCAGTTCTAGGTCCCCTGCTCTTCTCCATTTACACTTTTGGCCTGGGACAGCTCATAGAATCTAACTGCTTTCAGTATCATCTCTATGCTGATGACACACAGATCTACATCTCTGGACCAGATATCACAACCCTAACCCAAGAATCTGCAAAGACCTTAGTCCATGCCCTCATCATCTCCCGCCTCGACTACTGTAACTTCCTGCTCTGTGGCCTCCCCTCGAACACTCTCGCACCCCTCCAATCTATTCTAAACTCAGCTGCCCGACTAATCCACCTGTCCCCCAGCTATTCCCCGGCCTGTCCCCTCTGTCAATCCCTTCACTGGCTCCCCATTACCCAGAGACTCAAGTACAAAAGCCTAACCATGACATACAAAGCCATCCACAACCTGTCTCCTCCATACATCTGTGACCTCGTCTCCGGGTACTTTCCTGCATGCAACCTCCGATCCTCACAAGATCTCCTTCTCTACTCCCCTCTTATCTCCTCTTCCTACAATCGCATACAAGATTTCTGTCGCGCATCACCCCTACTCTGGAACTCTCTATCACAACATATCAGACTCTCACCTACCATTGAAACCTTCAAAAAGAACCTGAAGACCTACCTCTTCCGGCAAGCCTACAACCTGCAGTAATCACCGATCGACCAAACCACTGCACGACCAGCTCTATCCTTACCTACTGTATCCTCACCCATCCCTTGTAGATTGTGAGCCCTCGTGGGCAGGGTCCTCTCTCCTCCTGTACTAGTTGTGACTAGTATTGTTCAAGATTATTGTACCTGTTTTATTATGTATACCCGTCCTCACATGTAAGGCGCCATGGAATAAATGGCGCTATAATAATAAATAATAATAATAATAATAATATGGCAAGTCTCGTTGAAGGGTCAATATTGACTTTTGTAATTGCTACATCCAATAGCTGATACTACAGTTTAAGTTCTCTTACTCTCTGAAGAATTTAAATGCATATTTAAATACCCAGAGGAGCATGCATGGCTAATAAGTTTCCTTACACTGATCTGGCGTTCTCTACAGGGAGAAATGTTTCCCCTTATGCGCACTTCAGTGGCCTCTTACCCAGCCAAATTAGACATCCTTATTTGCAGTAATGTAGGGCAAAACCACAAAACATGTGTCTGCAAATGAAGCTTCTGGCTTGGCTTTTAATCCGCTAATGTGACAAGCCTCATTAAAGGGTCATTTTTGACTTTTAGAAAAAATGAAGGATATTGGTATATCGACTCCTTGTCTTTTGAAGTTTCTAGTCTGTTAATCCCACATGTTAGGGCAATTAAATGTTGCATCCAGTGCTAAAGCAATCACATACTTGTACACATTGGAAGAGGAAACCCAGAGATTTGATGGTGACCTAGGCATCACTAGCAGAGAAACAGTAGGAAATCAGTAATTTAAACTGTGTGCGCACTTGTGAATGATGACTGTACAGATCTGCAGAATATGTTATCTAAATTAATGAAAAATTAATTTTTAACAGAAACTGAAATGATTAGTGTTGAGCGATACCTTCCGATATTTGAAAGTATCGGTATCGGATTGTATCGGCCGATATCCGAAAAATATCGGATATCGCCAATACGATACCAATACAAGTCAATGGGACGCAAATATCGGAAGGTATCCTGGAATGGTTCCCAGGGTCTGAAGGAGAGGAAACTCTCCTTCAGGCCCTGGGATCCATATTCATGTAAAAAATAAAGAATAAAAATAAAAAATATGGGTATACTCACCCCTCCGGCGGACCCTGGACCTTAGCGGTGTAACCGGCAGCCTCCGTTCCTAAGAATGAGCAGGTGAAGGACCTTCGATGACGTCGCGGCTTATGATTGATCGCGTGACCGCTCATGTGACCACTCACGCGACCAATCACAAGCCGCGACGTCATCGCAGGTCCTTCACCTGCTCATTCTTAGGAACGGGGGCTGCCGATTACACCGCTAAGGTCCAGGGTCCGCCGGAGGGGTGAGTATACCCATATTTTTTATTTTTATTCTTTATTTTACACATGAATATTCATCCCGATCCCGATTCCCGATATCGCAAAAATATCTGAACTCGGGATCGGAATTCCGATACCGCAAATATCGGCCGATACCCGATACTTGCGGTATTGGAATGCTCAACACTAGAAATGATATGTTAGATAAGTTATTTTACTTAAATATAATAAATATAAATAGGAGTGAACTTCGGAGTCACTTTGGTTCACATTGAAAATGAGCACATTGAACACTGAACAAGAGCAAATTCTAGAAAATTATTAAATAATTGCAGTTAATAATAACATGCTAATAAGGGTACATAAGAAAAACCAAAATGTGCAAAGCTAGTATCTTTTTAAGTGGATACATTTGAATACTACAGATGTTAACATATCAGAACCACTATCCAAGATTTTGTAGCATTTACAAATGCAAATCATGTTATGTTCAAATTTGAGGGTCATCAGGAGCTAAACTAAGTCATATTATTTACTGCTTTTTATGAAACTTATATTCAGCCTTGGTACCTCGATCAACTGCTCCTAGCTAGTGTTGAGCATTCCGATACCGCAAGTATCGGGTATCGGCCGATATTTGCGGTATCGGAATTCCGATACTGAATTCCGATACTTCCCGCGTATCGGATACCGGAATCGGAAGTTCCCAGAATTCAAATTGAACGCAGCAGCCAATGAGGAATGAATGAAAGTGTGGGCACATCCTGTTTAGCATGGTGGGCATGTAAGTACTGGCAAGGCTTGGATTGGCTGCTGAAATGATGTCACTCTGCACTATAAAAAAGCGCTGCCGCCATTTTGCGCTCACTCTGCTGTGATTTCAGTTAGGGACAGGACGCTGTGTTCTAACTGAGGGCCAGTTGAGCTAGCTAATTGCTTTATTTTCCTTTCCAAAGGCTAATTTAGCAAAACGCTGTGTGTTCTTCACTGTTCACCTTGCTCTTGCCTTGCAGCGCTGTTTTAACAGCGTTCTGCAAGGTCTCTGTGTGTGTGTGTGTGCAGCTCACTCTGTAGTCTGTGTGCAGCCATATACCCGGTTGTATTCAGCTCAGGGGGGGTTCACACTGCCTCACACAGTTGTTCTTTTTTGCTCTTAGTGCAGCCTGCTGCACATTTTTTCTCAAATTTCCTATTAGTGTTTTTCCACCAGTCTCCAGCTCTATTGTGGAAAAACACTACATAGGATAACCTAGAGGGGGGTTTTTGGGCCTTGCAGCGCCGTTTACGGCTGTCTGCACGGTCTCCGTGTGAGCCCAGCTCGCCCTGTAGTCTGTGTGCAGCCATAGCCGGTTGGATTCAGCTCAGGGTTCGTTACTGGCTCATACCTTGAGAAAAATTTTCCTTTTTTTCAAATAGTGCAGCCTGTTTAAAATTTGAAAAAAAAAATTCCTATTAGTGTCTTTCCACTCGTATCCAGCTAAATAGTGGAAAAACACTATATAGGATAACCTAGAGGAGGGTTTTTTGGCCTTGCAGCGCCGTTTACGGCTGTCTGCACGGTCTCCGTGTGAGCCCAGCTCGCCCTGTAGTCTGTGTGCAGCCATAGCCGGTTGGATTCAGCTCAGGGTTCGTTACTGGCTCATACCTTGAGAAAAATTTTCCTTTTTTTCAAATAGTGCAGCCTGTTTAAAATTTGAAAAAAAAAATTCCTATTAGTGTCTTTCCACTCGTATCCAGCTAAATAGTGGAAAAACACTATATAGGATAACCTAGAGGAGGGTTTTTTGGCCTTGCAGCGCCGTTTACGGCTGTCTGCACGGTCTCCGTGTGAGCCCAGCTCGCCCTGTAGTCTGTGTGCAGCCATAGCCGGTTGGATTCAGCTCAGGGTTCGTTACTGGCTCATACCTTGAGAAAAATTTTCCTTTTTTTCAAATAGTGCAGCCTGTTTAAAATTTGAAAAAAAAAATTCCTATTAGTGTCTTTCCACTCGTATCCAGCTAAATAGTGGAAAAACACTATATAGGATAACCTAGAGGAGGGTTTTTTGGCCTTGCAGCGCCGTTTACGGCTGTCTGCACGGTCTCCGTGTGAGCCCAGCTCGCCCTGTAGTCTGTGTGCAGCCATAGCCGGTTGGATTCAGCTCAGGGTGCGTTACTGCCTCATACCTTGAAAAACAATTTCCTTTTTTTCAAATAGTGCAGCCAGTTTAAAATTTGAAAAAAAAAATTCCTATTAGTGTCTTTCCACTTGTATCCAGCTAAATAGTGGAAAAACACTATATAGGATAACCTAGAGGAGGGTTTCTTGGCCTTGCAGCGCCGTTTACGGCTGTCTGCACGGTCTCCGTGTGATTTAAACTAGCTCTGTAGCCCGATCTGCACCAAAAAAAAGGTTAAGTTCACCAAACACAACTTACACTTGTGTAGGCCACATTTGAAAAATAATAAAGTTTAGTCCACAATTTACAACATTAGTGTTTCTTACACCTGTTAGGAGGAGCATTACAGGAATAAGCACACTAAGGCCTTAGTACTTTTCTGCTTATCTTTATCTGTCAACCAAGATGAAGAGGGCAGGGAGTAAGGCACGTGGGCGTGGGCGCGGAGCAGGGAGAGGAGCAGGGAGAGGACGTGGTGATTCTGTGCCTGCTGCGGGCGCCGGTGACTCGTCGTCACTCAGTTTCAGCAGGGAACAGTCCTTCATGCGCAGCTTTGTCGGAGAGCGCCGTGCACCGCTGCTGCGTGAAGACCAAATTGAAGCCGTTGTCGGGTGGATGGCAGCTAACGCCTCGGCATCGACTTCAGTTAGTGCCACATCCTCTCAGGCACAGAGCACTGGAGAGCAGCCATCTGTCTCTTCACCACCTGCCAAATTGGCCAGGCAGTCAGAGAGCCCAGGACAGGAGCCGTCTCTACTTCTGTTCTCTGAATCTCTTGGCTTGGAAACAGGGGGCCAGCCAAGCAGCATTGGAGAAATGGAAGAAGAGGCAGTGTGCAGTGATGCCCAACACCTTTTTCTCTCTGACTCTGAAGAGGCAGGTGGGCCAGTGCCTCCGGTGACCACAGCGCAGTACGCATCTGATGATGAAACTCAGGTGCCGCTTTCTCGTGCGTACTGTGCTGCTGAGACTACCCAGGAGGAGCAGTTGGTGGCAGAGGGTAGTGGAGATGATGAGGTCCTTGACCCATCGTGGCGTGAGGAACAGGAAGGTGGTGGGAGCAGCTCAGAGGAAGAGCTTCCTCTTACGGGCCAAAGAGGGAGAGGGAGGGGGAAGACTGCGGAGCCTGTAGCCTCCACTTTGGCACCCGTTAGGAGCCTGTCTCTTTCCAAAGCCAAAAAGGGCGCTCCCAAGACTTGCAGTGCCTGGTCCTTTTTTGACACAGTTGCAGATGACATTTGTTTTGTCAAATGCAAGCTGTGTCATCATAAAGTAAAAAGAGGGAAAAATGTCAGCAACCTCAATACCACAAATATGTGGAAACATGTGCGGACCAGGCACGCGGTGGAGTTACAGAAACACACTGAAGATGTAGGCCAACCAACAGCGGCAGCTACCACCTCTTCAGCTCGTGTTGCCTCTTCCTCCAGCTCACGCACAGCTGGTTTGGCTTCCTCCCAGAGACCTTGTGTAATTCCACCCACAGCACCACCTTCCCAGTCATCCTCACACTCCCAGTCTACTCTACAGCCATCGGTAGTACAGGCATGGGAGAAAAGGCGGGCATTCTCGGCCAACCACCCCCGAGCACAGGCTCTGAATGCAGGCATTGCCAAACTGTTGTCCCTGGAAATGCTCTCGTTCAGGCTGGTGGAGACTGACAGCTTCCGTGACTTGATGGCATTGGCAGTCCCACAGTACAAGGTGCCCAGCCGCTTTTACTTCAGCAGGCAGGCTGTCCCTGCCCTGCACAGGCATGTTGAGGCAAACATAAAACATGCGCTACTGAACGCCGTCAGTAGCAAGGTCCACCTCACCACCGATGCGTGGACCAGTCAGCATGGACAGGGGCGATATGTTTCCCTCACTGCCCATTGGGTTAATGTTGTTGAGCCAGGTACAGATCGTGCGAGTGGCGCAGGACGTGTCCTGCCCACTCCAAGGATTGCAGGAATCCAGTCTGTACGCATCGACTCCTCCTCTTACACCAGTTCCTCTGATTCCTCTCTGCAGGATCCGTCACAGTCCACCCCCACATGGACCCGTGAACGTTTACCTATGACCGACATGAGCACAGCCGTGGCCAAACGTCAGCAGGCCGTCTTGAAACTAGTTTCATTGGGGCATCGAAGCCACACAGCGCAGGAGCTCTGGAATGCCATAAAGCAGGAGAGCGATGTGTGGTTACTGCCAGCGAATCTCCAGCCAGGCATGGTAGTGTGTGACAATGGCCGAAATCTGGTGGCAGCTTTGGCCCTTGGCAACCTCACTCACATCCCATGTCTGGCACATGTGCTCAATTTGGTTGTGCAGAGTTTTCTGAGGGACTATCCGGATCTTGATGCCCTGCTGCACAAGGTCCGCCTAGAGTGTGCTCACTTGCGGCGTTCCAGCTTGGCCAGATCCCGCATTGCTGCTCTGCAGCGCCGATTCCGCCTTCCGGAACACCGCATCATATGTGACCTACCTACCCGGTGGAATTCCACGTTACATATGTTGGAGCGGTTGTGTGAGCAGCAGCAAGCAGTTATGGAGTACCAGCTGCATCAGGCGCAAAGAAGTCGCAGTCAGCGCCGATCAGACTTCACAACCACAGAGTGGGCCACTATGAAGGACGTCTGCCAGGTTTTGCGTCCTTTTGATTATTCCACGCGGATGGCAAGTGCAGATGATGCACTAGTCAGCATGACTGTCCCCCTTATCTGCCTGCTTCAGCAAACTTTGCAAGGGTTAAGGGATGATGTGGTGGAAGAGGTGGAGGATGAGGAGTCACCTTTTCCATCAGCTTCTGGAGAGTCAGCGCCACGTGGTTCCTCACAAAGGGGTACGCAGGGGCCAATTTGTGAGGAGGATGAGGAGGAGTCAATGGAGGAGGAAGAGCTCCGTCCAGAGGAGGGAGCGACACAATTGTCCAGTGGTCAGTGTGTACAGCGAGGGTGGGGTGATGACGAGCGGGCAGAGATCATGTCTCAAGCAGGGGACAGCGTTTCTGGGCCGGTTGGCACTCTGCAGCACATGGTGGATTTCATGCTGCAGTGCCTGAGAAACGACCGCCGCATCGACCACATTCTCAACATGCCTGATTATTGGGTGTTCACCCTCCTCGATCCTCGCTACCGGGACAACGTCCAAAACCTCATCCCTGCGTTGACCCGGGAGCGTAAATTGCGGGAGTACCACGACACACTGGTGAATTCCATCATCTTCTCCTGTCCAACTGAGAGGAGTGCTGCTAGTGCTTTACAAAGCAGCTCAGTGCGTCGAGGCAGTGGGGGAGGCTCTGCCCAAAGAGGGAGCAGAAGCAGTGCCTCTGCCCAAGGCAAGCCCAGTATGGCACAACTCTGGCACACTTTTGTGTGCCCGCCCCAAATGTCTACACCATCACCGGCGGCTCCAGTCAGCAGGAGGCAACGGTTCCGTCAGATGGTGACAGACTACATGGCTTGCCCTCTTACTGTACTCCCAGACGGCTCTTCCCCGTTCAAGTTTTGGGTCTCTAAGCTGGATACATGGCCAGAGCTAAGCCAGTATGCATTGGAGGTGCTGGCTTGCCCTGCGGCTAGTGTCTTATCGGAACGTGTCTTTAGTGCCGCAGGTGGTGTACTAACAGACCGTCGCATGCGACTATCCTCCGATAACGTTGACCGGCTTACTTTCCTGAAAATGAACCAGGCCTGGATCTCGCAGGAATTTGCCACTCCTCTGCCTGATTAAGTAATTGGGTGTCATCCAGGTCTCCTGCTGTGTTCATCTTTCTACCACCTGAACTGCTATTCCTGGGCTCCAACACCGCCAGTTGCGGCTCAGAAGTGCAGGCTGCACAGTAAAAACATACGACCCAGTGTTATTGGGTTTCAGTAACGTCAGCTGATCCCCAGCTGTGTAGCCGGCAATGTGTCCTGCGACCGCCACGCTGGCACAACAACCTAAATGTAAGGGAACCTGTCCCCCCCCCCCCCCCCGTCGTTTGTTACTGAAAGAGCCATCTTGTGCAGCAGTAATGCTGCACAAGGAAAAGGTAGCTCTTTTTTTTTAGCTCTTTGCACACGCAGAACTTAACACTTATAAAATGTGTTCACTGATACCGTTATACCGTCCCGGAGCTGGGACTTTCCTTCGTAATGTGACGCAGCACAGCCGTCATTCCTACCCCCTTGGTGCCATGCGCTGCCTCCTCAGCGTTGTTTTAAGCTGTCACGGAGCCTGCGCTGTTCTGTTATCCCTTGGGCATGCCCTATTTGCGCTGCCTGTCTTCTGACATAATTTGGTGTCAGGCTGGCTGCGCCTGTGCGGCCGCGGTGCCCGAGATCCCGCCTCGCAGTGTCTTCTGATTGAGTCACACTGCGGGCCTGGGATCCATGGGCATGCGCAGTGCATATCTTCCCCTCGGGCTCTCGCTCATTTCCCTCCGCCTTCTTTAGACTGTGCGCCGTCAGCTGATCCCTAGCATGCCACGGCCGTGACACCGCACAGTCTGAAGAAGAGGGAAGGAGGGGAGTGAGAGTCGAGGTTATGCACTGTGCATGCCCATGGTTCCAAGGCCCGCAGTGGGATTACGTTAGATGAGACTGCGAGGTGGGATCTGGAGCAGCGTGGACGCACAGGCACTGACAGCCTGACACCAAATTATGTCAGAAGACAGGCAGCGCTAATTGGGCATGGCCAAGGGCTAACAGAACAGCGCAGGCTCCGTGGCAGCTTAAAACAACGCTGAGGAGGCAGCGCACGGCATCAAGGGGATAGGAATGACAGCTGTGCTGTGTCCCATTACGAAGGAAATTCGCACCTCCGGAACGGTTTAACGGTATAAAGGGACACATTTTTAGTGTTTACTTCGGTGTTTGCAAGGAGCATAATTAAAAGAGCAACCTTTTCCTTTTGCATCCTTAGTGCTGCACAACATGGCTCTTTCAGCTACAAACGTCTTGGGGGGGGGGGGGTTAAAGGTTTCCTTTCAACTTGCTCCAATCAGGCTTCGGCCTACACTCTGTTCCTCTGCTCCTCCTGCTGTCCCTGGGCTCTAACACCGCCAGTTGGTGCCTGGAAGTGCTGTGTGCACAGTCAACAGTCGCTCCTCTGTTATTGGGGTTCAGTAACGTCAGCTGATCCCCAGCTGTGTGTGCGGCAATACCTCCAATCTGCTCCTCCTGCTGTCCCTGGGCTCTAACACCGCCAGTTGGTGCCTGGAAGTGCTGTGTGCACAGTCAACAGTCGCTCCTCTGTTATTGGGGTTCAGTAACGTCAGCTGATCCCCAGCTGTGTATCCGGCAACGTGTCATGCGACCGCCACGCTGGCACAACTAAAATGTAAGGGGACCTGTCCCCCCCCCCCCCTAGGCGTTTGTTACTGAAAGAGCCACCATGTGCAGCACTAATACTGCACAAGGGAAAGGTCGCTCTTGAAATTATGCTCCTTGCAAACGCTGAACTACACACTCATGTAATGTGTCCCCTCACACCGTCCAACCGTCCCGGAGGTGGGACTTTCCTTTGTAATGTGACACAGCACAGCCGTCATTGCTACCCCCTTGGCACCGTGCGCTGCCTCCTTAGCGTTGTTTGATTCCGTCATGGACCCTGCGCTGTTATGTTATCCCTTGGCCATGCACAGTTTGCGCTGCCCGTCCTCTGACATCATTTGTTGTCGTCCTGGCTGCGCCTGTGCGTCCACGCTGCCCGAAATCACACCTCGCAGTGTCGTCTAATGTGATCCCACAGTGGGCCTGGTATCCATGGCCATGCGCAGTGCATATACTAGCCTCTCACTCCCCTTCTTCACGCTTCTTCAGACTAGGCGGCGTCAGCTGATCCCTAATAGCATGCCACGGCCGTGACGCCGCACAGTCTGAAGAAGCAGGAAGGAGGTGAGTGAGAGGCGATGATATGCACTGCGCATGCCCATGGATCCCTGGCCCGCAGTGGGACTACATTAGATGACACTGCAAGGTTGGATCTCGGGCAGCTTGGACGCACAGGCACTGCCAGCCTGACACCTACATGATGTCAGAAGACGGGCACCGCTAACTGTGCATGGCCAAGGGATAACATTACAGTGCGGGCTCCGTGACAGAACCAAACAACGTTGAGGAGGTGGTGCCCGGCACCAAGGGGGTTGGAATGACGGCTGTGCTGTGTCACATTACAAAGGAAAGTCCCACTTCCGGGATGGTTTGACGGTGTGAGGGGACACATTATATGAGTGTGTACTTCAGCGTTTGCAAGGAGCATAATTTTCGGAGCCACCATTTTCCATGTGCAGTATTACTGCTGTACAAGATGGCTCTTTCAGCAACAAATGCCTGGGGGGGGGGGTTAAAGGTTCCCTTTCAACTTGCTCCACTGCAGGCTTCGGCCTACACTCTGCTCCTCTTTGATTCCCTGGGTTTCAACACTGTCAGTTGCCACCTGGAAGTGTTGTCTACACAGAAAAAAACACTAGGTGATGTGTCAGTGGGGTTCAGCACCGCCAGCTGTTCCCCTGCTGTGTAGTCGGCAACGTGTCCAGCACAAGCCACGCTGGCACAACAGAACAAAAGCTGCCACCAGTGCAGGCTTCGGCCTACACTCTGCTCCTCTCCTCCTCCTGCTGACCCTGGGCTCAAACACCGCTAGTTTTTGCCCGGAAGTGCTAGCTGCACAGAGAAAAACACCAGCCAATGTGTTAGTGGGGTTCAGCAACGCCAGCTGTTCCCCTGCTGTGTAGCCGGCAACGTGACCTGCAAACGCCATGCAGGCACAGGAACTGAAATTAAAAGGGAACCTGGCCCCACCCCCCCAGGTGTTTCTATGTATAACAGCCACCTAGTACAGCAGTACTGCTGCATTTGTACAAGGTGGCTGACTTTTTCTCCTTGCCCACGTGGAACTCAACACGTACAAAATGTGTCTCATTGAGACCATTCCACTGTCCCTGAGGTGTGACTTTCCTTTGTAATGATACGCAGCACCCCCCTTGGTAGCGTTTCCCGTCTTTTGTCATCATGGTTAGCTGGCTGCGCCTGTGCATCCGCCCTGCTAGAAACAACGCCCCTCGTTGTCATATTTATTTTGTCAGCGAGGGTGTGGTTTATGGGCACGAGCAGTGCATATGTTCGCCTGTCTTAACTCATCTCCTTCCGCCTTCTTCAGACTGTGCGGCCTCCTGGCCGTGGTAGGCGATAAGGGATCAGCTGAGGCCGCCCAGTCTGGAGCCGGTGTAAGGACATGTGTAAGCGGCAAACCTATTTACTGCACAAGGCCACGAATCCCAGCCACGTAGTGTGATTGTTTGAAAACACACTGTGGGTCTGGGATTCATGTCCATCGCTAACCGCAACGGCCGACATGAAATGAGGTCAGAAGACAGGAAGCGCTCACAGCGCATGGCCAAGGGATCACAATAGCGCAGACTCCTGTACAGCAAATAACAACGCTCAGGAATCTGCGCCCAGTACCTAGGTGCAAATTTTGACACCTGTGCTGCGTCTCGTTAAAAAGACAAGTCACGCCTCCACAACTGTTTGACAGTATAATGGGCTAAATAGTGTACGTGTTTTAGTCAGCGTGTGCAAGGAGCAAAACAAATAGAGCAACCTTTTACTTGTGCAGCATTAATGCTGCACAAGGTGTGGCTCTTGTACCTTGCAACACCTGAGGGGGGGGTTAAAGGTAACCTTTGAAATTGGTTCAACTAGGCTTCGGCCTACACTCTGCTCCTCTCCTCCTCCTGCTGACCCTGGGCTCAAACAACGCCAGTTTCTGCCCGGACATGCTAGCTGCACAGAGAAAAACACCAGCCAATGTGTTAGTGGGGTTCAGCACCGCCTGCTGTTCCCCCGCTGTGTAGCCGGCATCGTGTCCAGCACAAGCCACGCTGGCACAACCGACCAAAAGCTGCCACCAGTGCAGGCTTCGGCCTACACTTTGCTCCTCTCCTCCTCCTCCTGCTGACCCTGGGCTCTAACACCGCTAGTTTTTGCCCGGACATGCAATCTGCACAGAGAAAAACACCAGTCAATGTGTCAGTGGGGTTCAGCAACGCCAGCTGTTCCCCTGCTGTGTAGCTTGCAACGTGACCTGCAAACGCCACGCAGGCACATGAACTGAAATTGAAGGGAGCCTGCCCCCCACCCACAGGTGTTTCTATGTATATCAGCCACCTTGTACAGCAGTACTGCTGCATTTGTACGAGGTGGCTGACTTTTTCTCCTTGCCCACGTGGAACTCAACACGTACAAAATGTGTCTCATTAGAGACCATTACAATGTCCCTGAGGTGTGACTTTCCTTTGTAATGACACGCAGCACCACCCTTGTTAGCGCTGCCCGTCTTTTGACATCATTGGTTAGCTGGCTGCGCCTGTGCATCTCCCCTGCTCGAAACAACGGCCCTCGGTGTCTTATTTTTTTGGACAGCGAGGGTGTGATTGATGGGCATGTGCAGTGCATATGTTTGCCTGTGTTCACTCATCTCCTTCCGCCTTCTTCAGACTGGGTGTCCTCATGGCCGCGGCAGGCGATAAGGGATCAGATGAGGCCGCCCAGTCTGAAGCAGGTGTAAGGACATGTGTGAGCGGCAAACATATTTAGTGCACCAGGGCACGAATCCCAGCACCGCAGTGTGATTTTTTAAAAACACACTGTGGGTCTGGGATTCATGTCCATCGCTAACCGCAACGGCCGACATGAAATGAGGTCAGAAGACAGGAAGCGCTCACAGCGCATGGCCAAGGGATCACAATAGCGCAGACTCCTGTACAGCAAATAACAACGCTCAGGAATCTGCGCCCAGTACCTAGGTGCAAATTTTGACACCTGTGCTGCGTCTCGTTAAAAAGACAAGTCACGCCTCCACAACTGTTTGACAGTATAATGGGCTAAATAGTGTACGTGTTTTAGTCAGCGTGTGCAAGGAGCAAAACAAATAGAGCAACCTTTTACTTGTGCAGCATTAATGCTGCACAAGGTGTGGCTCTTGTACCTTGCAACACCTGAGGGGGGGGTTAAAGGTAACCTTTGAAATTGGTTCAACTAGGCTTCGGCCTACACTCTGCTCCTCTACTCCTCCTGCTGACCCTGGGCTCAAACACCGCTAGTTTTTGCCCGGAAATGCTAGCTGCACAGAGAAAAACACCAGCCAATGTGTTAGTGGGGTTCAGCACCGCCAGCTGTTCCCCTGCTGTGTAGTCGGCAACGTGTCCAGCACAAGCCACGCTGGCACAACCGACCAAAAGCTGCCACCAGTGCAGGCTTCGGCCTACACTTTGCTCCTCTCCTCCTCCTGCTGACCCTGGGCTCAAACAACGCCAGTTTCTGCCCGGACATGCTAGCTGCACAGAGAAAAACACCAGCCAATGTGTTAGTGGGGTTCAGCACCGCCTGCTGTTCCCCCGCTGTGTAGCCGGCATCGTGTCCAGCACAAGCCACGCTGCCACAACCGACCAAAAGCTGCCACCAGTGCAGGCTTCGGCCTACACTTTGCTCCTCTCCTCCTCCTGCTGACCCTGGGCTCAAACAACGCCAGTTTCTGCCCGGACATGCTAGCTGCACAGAGAAAAACACCAGCCAATGTGTTAGTGGGGTTCAGCAACGCCAGCTGTTCCCCTGCTGTGTAGCTTGCAACATGACCTGCAAACGCCACGCAGGCACATGAACTGAAATTGAAGGGAGCCTGCCCCCCACCCACAGGTGTTTCTATGTATATCAGCCACCTTGTACAGCAGTACTGCTGCATTTGTACGAGGTGGCTGACTTTTTCTCCTTGCCCACGTGGAACTCAACACGTACAAAATGTGTCTCATTAGAGACCATTACAATGTCCCTGAGGTGTGACTTTCCTTTGTAATGACACGCAGCACCCCCATTGTTAGCGCTGCCCGTCTCCTGACATCATTGGTTGGCTGGCTGTGCCTGTGCGTCCCCCCTGCCCGACACAACGCCCCCCGTTGTCTCATATATTTTGACTGCGAGGGTGTGATTGATGGGCACGAGCAGTGCATATGTTCCCCTGTTTTCACTCCCCTCCTTCCGCCTTCTTCTGACTGTGCGGCCTCATGGCCGCGGCATGCGATAAGGGATCAGCTGAGGCCGCCCAGTCTGAAGCAGGTGTAAGGACATGTGTGAGCGGCGAACATATTTACTGCACAAGGCCACGAATCCCAGCACCGCAGTGTGACTTTAGGAAAAGCCACTGTGGGTCTGGGATTTATGGCCATCGTTAACCGCACCGGCCAACATGAAATGAGGTCATGAGACGGCCTGCACTAACAGGGTATTGCCAAGGGATAACACAAGAGCGCAGACTCCTGTACAGCAAATAACAACGCTCAGGAATCTGCGCCCAGTACCTAGGTGCAAATTTTGACACCTGTGCTGCGTCTCGTTAAAAAGACAAGTCACGCCTCCACAACTGTTTGACAGTATAATGGGCTAAATAGTGTACGTGTTTAATTCAGCGTGTGCAAGGAGCAAAATTAAATAGAGCAACCTTTGACTTGTGCATCATTAATGCTGTTCAAGGTGTGGCTCTTGTACCTTGCAACACCTGAGGGGGGGGTTTAAGGTAACCTTTGAAATTGGTTCAACTAGGCTTCGGCCTACACTCTGCTCCTCTACTCCTCCTGCTGACCCTGGGCTCAAACACCGCTAGTTTTTGCCCGGAAATGCTAGCTGCACAGAGAAAAACACCAGCCAATGTGTTAGTGGGGTTCAGCACCGCCAGCTGTTCCCCTGCTGTGTAGTCGGCAACGTGTCCAGCACAAGCCACGCTGGCACAACAGAACAAAAGCTGCCACCAGTGCAGGCTTCGGCCTACACTTTGCTCCTCTCCTCCTCCTCCTGCTGACCCTGGGCTCTAACACCGCTAGTTTTTGCCCGGACATGCAATCTGCACAGAGAAAAACACCAGTCAATGTGTCAGTGGGGTTCAGCAACGCCAGCTGTTCCCCTGCTGTGTAGCTTGCAACGTGACCTGCAAACGCCACGCAGGCACATGAACTGAAATTGAAGGGAGCCTGCCCCCCACCCCCCCAGGTGTTTCTATGTATAACAGCCACCTTGTACAGCAGTACTGCTGCATTTGTACAAGGTGGCTGACTTTTTCTCCTTGCACACGTGGAACTCAACAAGTACAAAATGTGTCTCATTACAGACCATTACAATGTCCCTGAGGTGTGACTTTCCTTTTTAATGACACGCAGCACCCCCATTGTTAGCGCTGCCCGTCTCCTGACATCATTGGTTGGCTGGCTGTGCCTGTGCGTCCCCCCTGCCCGACACAACGCCCCCCGTTGTCTCATATATTTTGACTGCGAGGGTGTGATTGATGGGCACGAGCAGTGCATATGTTCCCCTGTTTTCACTCCCCTCCTTCCGCCTTCTTCTGACTGTGCGGCCTCATGGCCGCGGCATGCGATAAGGGATCAGCTGAGGCCGCCCAGTCTGAAGCAGGTGTAAGGACATGTGTGAGCGGCGAACATATTTACTGCACAAGGCCACGAATCCCAGCACCGCAGTGTGACTTTAGGAAAAGCCACTGTGGGTCTGGGATTTATGGCCATCGTTAACCGCACCGGCCAACATGAAATGAGGTCATGAGACGGCCTGCACTAACAGGGTATTGCCAAGGGATAACACAAGAGCGCAGACTCCTGTACAGCAAATAACAACGCTCAGGAATCTGCGCCCAGTACCTAGGTGCAAATTTTGACACCTGTGCTGCGTCTCGTTAAAAAGACAAGTCACGCCTCCACAACTGTTTGACAGTATAATGGGCTAAATAGTGTACGTGTTTAATTCAGCGTGTGCAAGGAGCAAAATTAAATAGAGCAACCTTTGACTTGTGCATCATTAATGCTGTTCAAGGTGTGGCTCTTGTACCTTGCAACACCTGAGGGGGGGGTTAAAGGTAACCTTTGAAATTGGTTCAACTAGGCTTCGGCCTACACTCTGCTCCTCTACTCCTCCTGCTGACCCTGGGCTCAAACACCGCTAGTTTTTGCCCGGAAATGCTAGCTGCACAGAGAAAAACACCAGCCAATGTGTTAGTGGGGTTCAGCACCGCCAGCTGTTCCCCTGCTGTGTAGTCGGCAACGTGTCCAGCACAAGCCACGCTGGCACAACAGAACAAAAGCTGCCACCAGTGCAGGCTTCGGCCTACACTTTGCTCCTCTCCTCCTCCTCCTGCTGACCCTAGGCTCTAACACCGCTAGTTTTTGCCCGGACATGCAATCTGCACAGAGAAAAACACCAGTCAATGTGTCAGTGGGGTTCAGCAACGCCAGCTGTTCCCCTGCTGTGTAGCTTGCAACGTGACCTGCAAACGCCACGCAGGCACATGAACTGAAATTGAAGGGAGCCTGCCCCCCACCCCCCCAGGTGTTTCTATGTATAACAGCCACCTTGTACAGCAGTACTGCTGCATTTGTACAAGGTGGCTGACTTTTTCTCCTTGCACACGTGGAACTCAACAAGTACAAAATGTGTCTCATTACAGACCATTACAATGTCCCTGAGGTGTGACTTTCCTTTTTAATGACACGCAGCACCCCCATTGTTAGCGCTGCCCGTCTCCTGACATCATTGGTTGGCTGGCTGTGCCTGTGCGTCCCCCCTGCCCGACACAACGCCCCCCGTTGTCTCATATATTTTGACTGCGAGGGTGTGATTGATGGGCACGAGCAGTGCATATGTTCCCCTGTTTTCACTCCCCTCCTTCCGCCTTCTTCTGACTGTGCGGCCTCATGGCCGCGGCATGCGATAAGGGATCAGATGAGGCCGTCCAGTCTGAAGCAGGTGTAAGGACATGTGTGAGCGGCAAACATATTTACTGCACCAGGGCACGAATCCCAGCACCGCAGTGTGATTTTTTAAAAACACACTGTGGGTCTGGGATTCATGTCCATCGCTAACCGCAACGGCCAACATGAAATGAGGTCATAAGACAGGAAGCGCTCACAGCGCATGGCCAAAGGATCACAAGAGCGCAGACTCCTGTACAGCAACTAACAACGCTCAGGAAGCTGCGCCCATGCAAAAAGGTGTTTTCGACACCTGTGCTGCTTTTCTTTAAAAAGACAAGTCACGCCTCCACTACTGTTAAACAGTATAATGGGCTAAATAGTCTACGTGTTGCATTCAGCTTGTGCAAGTAGACAAATTAATAGAGCAACCTTTTACTTGTGCAGCATTAATGCTGCAGAAGGAGTGGCTCTTGTTCTTTGTAACACCTGAGGGGGGGTTAAAGGTAACCTTTGAAATTGGTTCAACTAGGCTTCGGCCTACACTCTGCTCCTCTCCTCCTCCTGCTGACCCTGGGCTGTAACAACGCTAGTTTTTGCCCGGAAATGCTAGCTGCACAGAGAAAAACACCAGCCAATGTGTTAGTGGGGTTCAGCAACGCCAGCTGTTCCCCCGCTGTGTAGCCGGCATCGTGTCCAGCACAAGCCACGCTGGCACAACCGACCAAAAGCTGCCACCAGTGCAGGCTTCGGCCTACACTTTGCTCCTCTCCTCCTCCTCCTGCTGACCCTGGGCTCAAACACCGCTAGTTTTTGCCCGGAAATGCTAGCTGCACAGAGAAAAACACCAGCCAATGTGTTAGTGGGGTTCAGCAACGCCAGCTGTTCCCCCGCTGTGTAGCCGGCATCGTGTCCAGCACAAGCCACGCTGGCACAACCGACCAAAAGCTGCCACCAGTGCAGGCTTCGGCCTACACTTTGCTCCTCTCCTCCTCCTCCTGCTGACCCTGGGCTCAAACACCGCTAGTTTTTGCCCGGAAATGCTAGCTGCACAGAGAAAAACACCAGCCAATGTGTTAGTGGGGTTCAGCACCGCCAGCTGTTCCCCTGCTGTGCAGCTTGCAACGTGACCTGCAAACGCCACGCAGGCACATGAACTGAAATTGAAGGGAGCCTGCCCCCCACCCCCCCAGGTGTTTCTATGTATAACAGCCACCTTGTACAGCAGTACTGCTGCATTTGTACAAGGTGGCTGATGTTTTCTCCTTGCCCACGTGGAACTCAACACGTACAAAATGTGTCTCTTTGAGACCATTCCACTGTCCCTGAGGTGTGACTTTCCTTTCTAATGATACGCAGCACCCCCCTTGGTAGCGCTTCCCGTCTTCTGACATCATTGGTTGGCTACTTGCGCCTGTTCGTCCGCCCTGCCTGAATAAAATGCTCCTCGTTGTCTTAATTATTTTGACTGCGAGGGTGTGATTGATGGGCACGAGCAGTGCATATCTTCGCCTGTCTTAACTCATCTCCTTCAGCCTTCTTCAGACTGTGCAGCCTCATGGCCGCGGCATGCAAGAAGGGATCAGCAGAGGCCGCCCAGTCTGAAGCAGGTGTAAGGACGTGTGTGAGCGGCCAAAATATTTACTGCTCAAGGCCACGAATCCCAGCACCGCAGTGTGGCTTTATGAAAAGACACTGTGGGTCTGGGATTTATGGCCATCGTTAACCGCACCGGCCAACATGAAATGATGTCATAAGATGGGCAGCGCTAACAGGGCATTGCCAAGGGATAACACAAGAGCGCAGACTCCTGTACAGCAAATAACAACGCTCAGGAAGCTGCTCCAAGCACCAAGGCGTTATTTTGGACACCTGTGCTGCGTCTCATCAAAAAACCAAGTCACGCATCCACTACAGTTTGACTGTAGAATGGGGTAAATTGTGTATGTCTTTCATTCAGCGTGTGCAAGTAGACAAATTAATAGAGCAACCTTTCACTTGTGCAGCATTAATACTGCACAAGGTGTGTCTCTTGTACTTTGTAACACCTGAGGGGGGGGTTAAAGGTTTCCTTTGAAATTGGTTCAACTAAGCTTCGGCCTACACTCTGCTCCTCTCCTCCTCCTCCTGCTTCAACACGGGCTCTAACATCGCTAGTTTTTGCCCGCAAGTGCTAGCTGCACAGAGAAAAACACACGCCATTGTGTTAGTGGGGTTCAGCAACGCCAGCTGTTCCCCCAGTGTGTAGCCGGCAAAGTGTCCTGCAAACGCAACGCAGACACAAAGCTGCCTCCAGTGCAGGCTTCGGCCTACACTCATCTCCCCCTGCTTACCCTTTGCTCCAACACCGCTAGTTGGGGCTCTAGGAAGACAATCTTTAATAGGCAAGGCAACGCATCCGGGTTCCAGCACCGCCAGCTGGTTCTCGGCAGTGTTCTTGTCACAGGTACTCCCTCGTGCCAAGCCTGGTTTCAGCACCGTCAGCTGTTTCCGGGTTGTGTCAAGCTCACTGAGACACCTATGCTTGCCTCGTCGTGGTGCGGTCGGGTTAGCCAACTCCAGGGTGCCTCCAGTTTAGGAGCTTCCTATGTGGGCTGCGTGAACTGGTAGTCAAGGCTGGTTCTGTAGTGCCAGTAGGCCCAGCTCCCCCTGTAGGACTGTTGGGGTTCGGTAACTGCGGCTGCCTCGCGGCCTAGCTGTTCTCTCCTCTCCTGTGGACCTTCGGGTCCACCACCTGGTTCCAGCACCGTCAGCTGGTTCCGGGCCGAGCCTTTGGCTTAGGTGCCTCCTCCTGGGTATCCGAGTTCCGCCAACGCCAGGCGGTCCTTGGTAGTGCTTTTAAGCGCGGGCACCTACAGCTTAGTAACCGGGTTCCAGCACCGTCAGCTGGTCCTCGGTCGTGCCATTGGCTCTTGCACACTGGGGCAACGCATCCGGGTTCCAGCACCGCCAGCTGGTTCTCGGCAGTGTTTTTGTCACAGGTACTCCCTCGTGCCAAGCCTGGTTTCAGCACCGTCAGCTGTTTCCGGGTTGTGTCAAGCTCACTGAGACACCTATGCTTGCCTCGTCGTGGTGCGGTCGGGTTAGCCAACTCCAGGGTGCCTCCAGTTTAGGAGCTTCCTATGTGGGCTGCGTGAACTGGTAGTCAAGGCTGGTTCTGTAGTGCCAGTAGGCCCAGCTCCCCCTGTAGGACTGTTGGGGTTCGGTAACTGCGGCTGCCTCGCGGCCTAGCTGTTCTCTCCTCTCCTGTGGGCCTTGGGGTCCACCACCTGGTTCCAGCACCGTCAGCTGGTTCCGGGCCGAGCCTTTGGCTTAGGTGCCTCCTCCTGGGTATCCGAGTTCCGCCAACGCCAGGCGGTCCTTGGTAGTGCTTTTAAGCGCGGGCACCTACAGCTTAGTAACCGGGTTCCAGCACCGTCAGCTGGTCCTCGGTCGTGCCATTGGCTCTTGCACACTGGGGCAACGCATCCGGGTTCCAGCACCGCCAGCTGGTTCTCGGCAGTGTTTTTGTCACAGGTACTCCCTCGTGCCAAGCCTGGTTTCAGCACCGTCAGCTGTTTCCGGGTTGTGTCAAGCTCACTGAGACACCTATGCTTGCCTCGTCGTGGTGCGGTCGGGTTAGCCAACTCCAGGGTGCCTCCAGTTTAGGAGCTTCCTATGTGGGCTGCGTGAACTGGTAGTCAAGGCTGGTTCTGTAGTGCCAGTAGGCCCAGCTCCCCCTGTAGGACTGTTGGGGTTCGGTAACTGCGGCTGCCTCGCGGCCTAGCTGTTCTCTCCTCTCCTGTGGGCCTTGGGGTCCACCACCTGGTTCCAGCACCGTCAGCTGGTTCCGGGCCGAGCCTTTGGCTTAGGTGCCTCCTCCTGGGTATCCGAGTTCCGCCAACGCCAGGCGGTCCTTGGTAGTGCTTTTAAGCGCGGGCACCTACAGCTTAGTAACCGGGTTCCAGCACCGTCAGCTGGTCCTCGGTCGTGCCATTGGCTCTTGCACACTGGGGCAACGCATCCGGGTTCCAGCACCGCCAGCTGGTTCTCGGCAGTGTTTTTGTCACAGGTACTCCCTCGTGCCAAGCCTGGTTTCAGCACCGTCAGCTGTTTCCGGGTTGTGTCAAGCTCACTGAGACACCTATGCTTGCCTCGTCGTGGTGCGGTCGGGTTAGCCAACTCCAGGGTGCCTCCAGTTTAGGAGCTTCCTATGTGGGCTGCGTGAACTGGTAGTCAAGGCTGGTTCTGTAGTGCCAGTAGGCCCAGCTCCCCCTGTAGGACTGTTGGGGTTCGGTAACTGCGGCTGCCTCGCGGCCTAGCTGTTCTCTCCTCTCCTGTGGGCCTTGGGGTCCACCACCTGGTTCCAGCACCGTCAGCTGGTTCCGGGCCGAGCCTTTGGCTTAGGTGCCTCCTCCTGGGTATCCGAGTTCCGCCAACGCCAGGCGGTCCTTGGTAGTGCTTTTAAGCGCGGGCACCTACAGCTTAGTAACCGGGTTCCAGCACCGTCAGCTGGTCCTCGGTCGTGCCATTGGCTCTTGCACACTGGGGCAACGCATCCGGGTTCCAGCACCGCCAGCTGGTTCTCGGCAGTGTTTTTGTCACAGGTACTCCCTCGTGCCAAGCCTGGTTTCAGCACCGTCAGCTGTTTCCGGGTTGTGTCAAGCTCACTGAGACACCTATGCTTGCCTCGTCGTGGTGCGGTCGGGTTAGCCAACTCCAGGGTGCCTCCAGTTTAGGAGCTTCCTATGTGGGCTGCGTGAACTGGTAGTCAAGGCTGGTTCTGTAGTGCCAGTAGGCCCAGCTCCCCCTGTAGGACTGTTGGGGTTCGGTAACTGCGGCTGCCTCGCGGCCTAGCTGTTCTCTCCTCTCCTGTGGGCCTTGGGGTCCACCACCTGGTTCCAGCACCGTCAGCTGGTTCCGGGCCGAGCCTTTGGCTTAGGTGCCTCCTCCTGGGTATCCGAGTTCCGCCAACGCCAGGCGGTCCTTGGTAGTGCTTTTAAGCGCGGGCACCTACAGCTTAGTAACCGGGTTCCAGCACCGTCAGCTGGTCCTCGGTCGTGCCATTGGCTCTTGCACACTGGGGCAACGCATCCGGGTTCCAGCACCGCCAGCTGGTTCTCGGCAGTGTTTTTGTCACAGGTACTCCCTCGTGCCAAGCCTGGTTTCAGCACCGTCAGCTGTTTCCGGGTTGTGTCAAGCTCACTGAGACACCTATGCTTGCCTCGTCGTGGTGCGGTCGGGTTAGCCAACTCCAGGGTGCCTCCAGTTTAGGAGCTTCCTATGTGGGCTGCGTGAACTGGTAGTCAAGGCTGGTTCTGTAGTGCCAGTAGGCCCAGCTCCCCCTGTAGGACTGTTGGGGTTCGGTAACTGCGGCTGCCTCGCGGCCTAGCTGTTCTCTCCTCTCCTGTGGGCCTTGGGGTCCACCACCTGGTTCCAGCACCGTCAGCTGGTTCCGGGCCGAGCCTTTGGCTTAGGTGCCTCCTCCTGGGTATCCGAGTTCCGCCAACGCCAGGCGGTCCTTGGTAGTGCTTTTAAGCGCGGGCACCTACAGCTTAGTAACCGGGTTCCAGCACCGTCAGCTGGTCCTCGGTCGTGCCATTGGCTCTTGCACACTGGGGCAACGCATCCGGGTTCCAGCACCGCCAGCTGGTTCTCAGCAGTGTTCTTGTCACAGGTACTCCCTCGTGCCAAGCCTGGTTTCAGCACCGTCAGCTGTTTCCGGGTTGTGTCAACTTCACTGAGACGCCTATGCTTGCCCCGTCGTGGTGCGGTCGAGTTAGCCAACTCCAGGGTGCCTCCAGTTTAGGAGCTTCCTATGTGGGCTGCGTGAACTGGTAGTCAAGGCTGGTTATGTAGTGCCAGTAGGCCCAGCTCCCCCTGTAGGACTGTTGGGGTTCGGTAACTGCGGCTGCCTCGCGGCCTAGCTGTTCTCTCCTCTCCTGTGGGCCTTCGGGTCCACCACCTGGTTCCAGCACCGTCAGCTGGTTCTCGGCAGTGTCTTTTGCTCTTGTACCTTCTGCTCCCCATCCTGGTTCCAGTACCGTCAGCTGGTTCCGGGCAGAGCCTTTGGCTTAGGTGCCTCCTTCTGGGTATCCAAGTTCCACCAACGTCAGGTGGTCCTTGGTAGTGCTTTCAGGCACGGGTACCTCCTGCTTAGTAACCGGGTTCCAGTAACGTCAGCTGGTCCTCGGTAGTTCCATTGGCTCTTGGACCTTCGGCTACCCATCCGGGTTCCAGTACCGTCAGCTGGTTCTCGGCAGTGTCTTTTGCTCTTGTACCTTCTGCTCCCCATCCTGGTTCCAGTAACGTCAGCTGGTTCCGGGCAGAGCCTTTGGCTTAGGTGCCTCCTTCTGGGTATCCGAGTTCCGTCAACGTCAGGCGGTCCTTGGTAGTGCTTTTTAGCACGGGTACCTCCTGCTTAGTAACCGGGTTCCAGTAACGTCAGCTGGTCCTCGGTAGTTCCATAGGCTCTTGAACCTTCGGGTAGCCATCCGAGTTCCAGTTCCATCAGCTGGTTCTTGGCATTTTCTCAGCCTTCTTGTACCTTCTGCTACATTTCCAAGTTGAAGACCCTAACGTCGACGACCCGGAAGACCACCACGATGACGACGACACGGAAGACCACCCCGATGACGACGACGACGACGGCGGAGATGACGACACTGGAGACGACGACCCTGGAGACGACAACATGGAAGACCGAGAAGCAGAAGAACAAGAGGCTGCAGAACAAAGAGCAGAAGAACATTAAGCATAAGACTTAATATCAGAGCAAAAGATATTATCTAAATTATATGCAGAAGAAGACTAAGCAGTGTATGGGGGTGAGTCCGTTCCTCCTCGTGGTGCCCCTGGATAAAGCCTGATGCTGCAGGCCAAACTGAACGCGGACAAATGTAACTTTTGTGACTGGCAGAACGGAAGGTGTAATCTTCAAACTTTTATAGATAACAACTACGGGAATGCCTGTCACAAATGAGAATATGATGAAGAAGTAGAATAGGAAGAATAATAACAGTGGAATAAAAAGAATATGTAGAATAAGAAGAATAATAATAGTTGAATAAAATGAATATGAAGAATGTAATAAAAAAAAAAAAATAGGTAGAAGATGAAGAAGAAGATGAATAAGGTGAAGAAGTTGATGTCAAAGATGCTGATGATGATGAAGATGAAAGTGTGGGAAAAGAAAAAAAAAAAGAAAAAAAAGAAGGGGAAGGGCGTGGAATAGTGAAACATCAATATCTGACAAAATAAAAAAAAAATTTACATAGTCAATATCTTTGTCACTCCGAACGTCTTAAAAAAAAACAAAAAACATGCTATTCTATTTGATTGGGATAAACCTCTATGACTTTAATGTCTCCGCCACCTCCCCAAATACATCCGGCATTATTCTTAGTTGTTTTCCTTCATGTAGAATGAACCTACAAGGAAAGAAAGGGTTTATTTTAATTCCGATATTTTGGTCCCATTGACTTGCATTGGGATCGGGTATCGGTATCGGCGATATCCGATATTTTTTGAATATCGGCCGATCCAAACCGATACCGATACTTTCCGATATCGGAAGGTATCGCTCAACACTACTCCTAGCACAATATGTTTCCTCCACAGTCCCCCGACACAGTATGATCTCCCTGCACAGTATTATAGACAAAAAGAAGTCAGCTCACTACTTTCATTACTCTGCATCTGGGTTGGAATGGGGTCTTCGCAGGGAGCCACCATGGTGCAGGTAAAGGCAAATGCAAAGAATAGGAAACATTGGAATGCTCCAGAGGTGGAACAGTAAGTGTAAAACTTCATTTTTGTTATAGTGATTGAAAAATTGTGACTGACATATTATAGAGGTTAGGGTAAGCCAACGTGTTTCGGCATTCAAGCATTAGTCATGGCTAAGGCTTGACCGCCAAAACATGTTACGCTGGCTTAACCTCTGTGTTTTGTCAGTCACAATTTTTTAAATCACTGTAATAAAAGTGAAATTTTATACTTACCTTTTCATCGCCGTAGCATTCCTATTTTTCCTATTTTTTACACAGTATTATGTTCCCATAAAGTCACCCACAGTATAATGTTCCCAGAAAGAGGTGTCCAGAGTATGATGTCCCCACACAATCTCTTAAACAATATTATGTCCCTTCAAACAGTGTGAAGCCTCCACACAGCTCTCTACAACCCCACCCCTCCCCCAGACTGGAAGCCAAACGATGCTGGGGAATAAACGCAGTATGATGTCCTTACTAAGTCCCTACGCAGTACATTATCACAAAGCCTTTCACACGGTATGATGTCCTCAAAAAAACCTCACATAATGTCCCTCCACACATTTTGATGCCTCCATAAAGCCCCTCATGCATTATGACATTCATACAATGCCCCCAAACAGTATGATGTCCCTACAAAGTTCCCACAGAATATAGTGTCTCCATGAAGCCCCACACAGTTTGAATTTCCTACAAAGCCCTCACACAGTATGGTATTCCCACAAAGCCCTACATAATATGATGTTTCCATATAGCACCTCGCACAGGGTGATATCCCCACAAATATGGACATCCAGCTGAAAAGATGCTGGCGCCGGCAGGTCCCACTGCCGCATGGGTCCGGTTGCAGTCACAACTTTTAGTTCGAAACACATAGGCCATTTCCTAGGAATTTTTCTACTATGCTTCTTTTTTACCATATATTAATACATTTTTTACATTTTAGTATATTTTAGACGTGATGCTGGACATTTACACTTTACATGAATCTCCTTTGTTTGTTACTGACATGAAGCCTTTGAGAATGCACCCCACTAAATTGGACATTCACTGCTACTGATTATTTACCATGGGTGAGCTTATGATATTTTTTCTTTCTACTATATTACTAAGTAGGTACACGCATGGAAAGCAATTTGAGGCAACAGCCAGCAATACTACTCTGGTGTGTACGGTTGCTAAATTCAACTATTCAAACTTTAAAATTGAATTTTTGGCACACATGAACAATAACACAATGTAACCCAAAATGTTATGTTGCAAAGTAGGTGCATATAGGTATCATCTGGAAATGACAATACCGTACAGGACAGCATTCAGCATAGTCATGGGGTTTATGAGTGATAAATTGGTTTATTGAATCAGGTATTAAAGAAAAATTAAAATGTAGCTGCTACATAAAAGATTTATGAAAAAATTGAACCCCAATTCTTTCCAAAATATAAATGAAACAAGAAAACATTGATCGTTTCATATCCAAAAAGCAAGCTCGGGAAACTAGCCAATGCATATTCGGCTGGCGTGTACGGGAGTAACAATGGGCTACTACAACAAAGAAGTGTGCAAAAAATGAATATTTTTAACAACACGCACACTTTGTGAGGTAGACATTCGATGGAATTTGGAGATTTGTGATTTGGAAATAAAATTTAAAAAAAATCTTCCTTGTCTGTGATACGCAAGCCTAGCTTTCAGGATTCTTATTTTTTATAAAAATTAGGACACATTAAGGCAAACTGCCTATGTTTTTGTTTATTGCAGTGTATGAAGATTAAAAAAACATTGCTTTTGAAGTACAGAATTAACCCCATATCTGCAGGTTAATAGCATTTTTTTTGTGGCAACAGGTTCTCCCCCCAGGCTGGAAGCCAAACGCTGCTGGAGAATAAAGTTAATTTCTTCTTGACAACATTCAGATAAGTGCTGGCACAGGACAGGTTAATACTGCTATTAACCTGCAGATTAACCCTATATCAGCAGGTTAATAGCATTTTTTGTGGTGACAAGTTCACTTTAAATCCAAAACCTAGGATTTAAGTTAATTATTTCTTCAAGATGCATAGGGAATCAATTAGTTATTATTCAATGCTATGACGGAGAGCTACAAAAGATATAGTTTATAGACTACGTAGCATATGAAATAAAAATATCAATCCAGATAAAATAGTCTTTTTAATAACGTTATGTTTTTTTAATGAAAAACTTGAAAAACCTGTATGCAATCTTGTTTTTTCCTATGCTTAGTACCTGAAAATGGTTTTTCAATTCTTCTGCTCTTTATTATTTTCAAAATATAATACCTTTATTTTGAAAGTGTTTTCTCTGCAGAAAAAAGAAGAAGCAAGAAATGAAGTTCAAAAAGAACGGCATCCTCCCAGGCTCCCACGGGTACAAGCTGTCACTGCATGCCTAATGAACAGATTTTTTCATGTGCGGGGATGAATCAGTTTCATTTCTCAAATTATAAACATAACTTCCTACTATTTTTATGCAAAGACAAGTTATGTTATTCTCTCCAGTAAAGAGGAGTGCAGAGAAATGATAAGCATAAATCAGTCCTCTAATCATTGTCCCGTGGAGGGACTGCACATAACTGAATGGCTGCTGAGCTTTGTACAATTTTTCATTGCCAAATCATTGTTTTCTCTTTACTGCTACCAGAGTCTTACAGAAAACAGACTGAGAGAAAGCAGTCATTTCTAAGCATAGCAATGAAGTGTTCGCATATGTGACCAATCACTGTGTCTTATAATAGTATACGCTACATCTGTCACTTTCTGTCATATGGCGCGCATCTATGGCTTATACTGAAATGTGGAAGAGCAACACTTTCAACAAACGAATGATGTCAAAAGTGAGTAGGCCGGTAGTGGAGCACATTTTATTTTTATTATAACGAGGGTTTCTATATTTAAACACTCAAAGTGAAGAAGTGTTTCTATAGATGATAGGTAGCTATTTAAAAAATTGAAATGACAAGATATTGAATTATTATACTAAATATAAAATATTTTCATTCACACCAAAGGAGAGCAATATGCAGTACGACATAAAATTATATACATTTTCATCCTTTAACCTTGTTCTTGGTTTACAAGTAGAATTCACAATACAAACTACTGTATGCTCTGATGGGATATGACTGGAGTTTGATTAAGTTAAAAATCAAATATTTCTGGTGTGGTTAGGAATAGGATGACTCATCTACAAGTAAATTGAAATGTATTAATTTCATACTTTTTATGCCCTATTGCTTATTTAAAAAAGGACTGAAAATCCATCAAAAATTCAAAAATACAGCTGAAAAAGGGACAGTGCCGCTTACCTGCCCAGGTCTCTGAACAAATGCACTACAGGATGCAGCTAGCCCATGTAGCAAAAATGTTGACAACACAAGTGCACAATACTCAATAGACAGCCACTCACAGCCTACCAATTAATGGAGGGACTGACTGCTTTGTATATGTCTGCACAATGGAGGCCTTTATAGGGCTCTCTTCTCATGCAGATAATGCATAGCTTCAGGTTCACAGCCTATTCCTCACGCCCATACTATTGGGTTAGGCGGGCTGGACAGCACTCTAAATGCATCCCATGTGAACACCCTGTATACAAGAACCAAATGTGCTGGGATTTGGATGCACTTTGAAAAATAAAGTGCACAAAATACATATAAATATGTGAAGTATTGGTTGATTTTTTGGCCAAGATATGCAAGCTCGCAGCCCAACGTCATGGGTCCTTACGCTTGCAAGTCCTATCACTAAACTAGTAGTAAAGCCACAAAAGAGGAATGAAAATCCTCCAAAAATTCAAAAATACAGCTTAAAAAGGGGCAGCACCTCTTACCTACCCAGATCTCTGAACAAATGCTCTACAGGGTGCAGCCCTGCAGCTTCAGGTTCGCAGCCTATTAGTCACACCCATACTATTCGATTAGGCGGGCTGGCCAGCACTCTAAATGCATCCCATGTGAACACCCTGTATACAAGAACCAAATGTACTGGGCTTTGGATGCACTTTGAAAAATAAAGTGCACAAAATACATATAAATATGTGAAGTATTGGTTGATATTTTGGCCAAGATATGCAAGCTCGCAGCCCAACGTCACGGGTCCTTACGCTTGCAAGTCCTATCACTAAACTAGTAGTAAAGCCACAAAAGAGGAATGAAAATCCTCCAAAAATTCAAAAATACAGCTTAAAAAGGGGCATCACCTCTTACCTGCCCAGATCTCTGAACAAATGCTCTACAGGGTGCAGCCAGCCCATGTAGTAAAGATGTTGGCAGCGCAAGTGCAAAATACTAAATAGACTGCCACTCACAGCCTAGTAGGCCAAATGCAGTTTAATATTAAAACTACTTAATGAAAGCCTGAAGATAGAAGCTCAGGAAATGAAACTAGGAGAACACCTAGGAGCGGCAGACACCGTTAATAGGCCCCAACCAAACTAGTAGGCCAAATGCAGTTTAATATTAAAACTACCGTATATACTCGAGTATAAGCCGACCCGAGTATAAGCCGACCCCCCTAATTTTGCCACAAAAAACTGGGAAAACTTATTGACTCGAGTATAAGCCTAGGGTGGAAATGTAGCATTTACCGGTGAATTTCAAAAATAAAAATAGATCATTATTTCCCCATAGCTGTGCCATATAGTGCTCTGCACCGTTCATATTGCCCCATAGATGCTGCACAGATGCCCCATATAGTGCTGTGTGCCGTTCATACTGCCCCATAGATGCTGCACAGATGCCCCATATAGTGCTGTGTGCCGTTCATACTGCCCCCATATAGTGCTGTGTGCCGTTCATACTGCCACCATATAGTGCTGTGTGCCGTTCATACTGCCCCCATAGATGCTGCACAGATGCCTCATATAGTGCTGTGTGCCGTTCATACTGCCCCCATATAGTGCTGTGTGCCGTTCATACTGCCCCCATATAGTGCTGTGTGCCGTTCATACTGCCCCCATATAGTGCTGTGTGCCGTTCATACTGCCCCCATATAGTGCTGTGTGCCGTTCATACTGCCCCCATATAGTGCTGTGTGCCGTTCATACTGCCCCCATATAGTGCTGTGTGCCGTTCATACTGCCCCCATATAGTGCTGTGTGCCGTTCATACTGCCCCCATAGATGCTGCACATAAATCTGTGCTGCCGCTGCTGCAATAAAAAAAAAAAACCACATACTCACCTCCCTTGATTGCAGCTCCCAGCGTCCGGTCCCGGCGCCTCCATCTTCCCGGCGTCTCTGCTCTGACTGATCAGGCAGAGGGCGCCGTGCACACTATATGCGTCATCGCGCCCTCTGCCTGAACAGTCAGAGCGCAGACGCCGGGAAGATGGAGCGACGCCCGGCGGCTGGAACGCGGACAGGTGAATATAACATACTTACCTAGTCCCAGCGATCCTCGCGCTGTCCCTGCCTTCCTCCCCGTCTTCTGTGCTGCAGCATCTTCCTGTCAGCGGTCACCGGCACCGCTGATTAGAGAAATGAATAGGCGGCTCCGCCCCTATGGGAGGTGGAGCCGCTTATTCATATCTCTAATGAGCGGTCCCACGTGACCGCTGAAGAGGGGAAGACGCTGCAGCACAGAAGACGGGGAGGAAGGCAGGGACAGCGCGAGGATCGCTGGGACTAGGTAAGTATACCTCAGCGCCCTCTCCCCCTCACCCGCCGACCCCACCACTACCGTGACTCGAGTATAAGCCGAGGGGGGCACTTTCAGCCCAAAAATTTGGGCTGAAAATCTCGGCTTATACTCGAGTATATACGGTACTTAATGAAAGCCTGAAGATAGAAGCTCAGGAAAGGAAACCAGGAGAACACCTAGGAGCGGCAGACACCGTTAGTAGGCCCCAACCAAACTAGTAGGCCAAATAATATTAAAACAACTTAATGAAAGCCTTACATAGCATCGACCACTGCACACCTGACAACTCCATGTCTGCCATCCAACTGCCTGCCTGTGTATGTGTATCCTCCCACAAATACATAACAGCACGCCTCTGTTCGCACAGCCTATGAAGCATGTGCAGTGTGGAGTTCCACCTTGTTGCAACATCGATTATTAGGCGGTGCTGGGGAAGATTCAAAGATCGCTGATGGTTCTGCATACGGCTGGAGTGTATGGGCGAACGGCGGATGTGCGAGCAAAGTCTTCGCACCTTCAAGAGCAGGGCAGGTAACCCCGGATAACTTTTCAGGAAGCACTGCACCACCAGGTTCAAGGTGTGAGCCAGGCAAGGAATGTGTTTCAGTTGTGAAAGGGCTATGGCAGCTATAAAATTCCTTCCGTTATCACTGACTACCTTGCCTGCCTCAAGATGTACACTGCCCAGCCATGACTTAGTTTCTTGCTGCAAGAAGTCGGACAGAACTTCCGCGGTGTGTCTGTTGTCGCCCAAACACTTCATTTCCAACACATCCTGCTGACGCTTCCCACAAGCTGTTCCATAATGGGACACCACGGTTGCAACCCTGGCAGCTGCGGATGGAGTGGTTGTGCGACTGCCCTCTGTGGACAAGCTTTCACTTCTGGAGGAGGAGGAGGAGGGGCAAATGCCTACAGCCAACTGTTTCCTAGACCGTGGGCTAGGAAGAACTGTGCCACTATGGTTGTCCCCTGTGTAGCCTGCATCCACCACATTAACCCAGTGCGCCGTGATAGAGACGTAACATCCCTGGCCATGCCTACTGGTCCATGTATCTGTTGTGAGGTGCACCTTTCTACTGACTGATTGCCTGAGTGCATGGACAATGCGGTCTTTGACATGCTGGTGGAGGGCTGGGATGGCTTTTCTCGCAAAGAAATGTCAACTGGGTAGGTCATAGGGTGGTACTGCGTAGGCCATCAGGGCTTTGAAAGCTTCGCTTTCAACCAACCGGTAGGGCATTATCTCTAACGAGATTAGTCTAGCAATGTGGGCATTCAAACCCTGTGTACGCGGATGAGAGGATGAGTACATCCTTTTCCTAATGAGAGTCTCTTGTAGGGTGAGCTGGACTGGAGAGCTGCATATGGTGGAACTAGCGGGGGTGGTGGTGGACATGGCAGACTGAGAGAGGGTTGGTGATGGTATTCTTGCTGTTGGCCTACATACAGTGTTTCCTACCAAGAACCTGGTGATTCCCTGACTGCTTTGGCCTTGCGACGATACCTCCACATTTGCTGCAGGTGGTGTCGTAAACGGTGGCTTACAGTGAGGGAAGGAATGGAGCGTTGCTGACTAGCTTCATTGTGAGCAGGTGCAACAACTTCACGGGATGTTTGGTAGTTAGTGCAGGCTTGCAAGTGCATGGTGGTTAAATGTCTACGCATGCAACTTGTATTTAAATTTTTGACATTCTGACCTCTCCTAAAGGTCCTTGAGCATTTCTTACAGATCACTTTGCACCGATCATTCGGATCTTGGTTAAAAAATTGCCACACTGCACTCGTCCTACTATGGAATACCTTTTCAGGCATTGCACGCTGTGCTACTTTCACTGAATGGCCACGCTGTCCTAAAACTGTTTTTGTTTTTGACAAACATTTTTGGCCTGATACGGGCCTGCCAGATGACAGCTGTTGCGACGTAGATGGCTGCTGCGGATCATCCTCCTCCGCTTCTGAACTACTGGCTGTGGCACCCTCTTCCCCAATGGCTGCCAATCTGGGTCAATAACTGGGTCATCTATCACCTCCTCTTCAATGTCATGTGCACCTTCCTCTGTGTCACCATGTAAGGTGCTATAGCGTTCGGGATGGGGCACCATAGTCTCATCAGGGTCAGATTCTGGCTCAGTATACTGCGAGGGCAATGTAGTGATCTGAGTCAATGGAACAGCATTATAATCTAGCTGTGGCTGTGCATTAGTGGACTCCATATCCCATTCATCTTGTAATGGGCAGTTAACAATTTCCCGTTCTAACCCAGGCACGGTATGTGTAAAGAGCTCCATGAAGTAACCTGTAGTGTCGCCTGATGCATCCTTCACTTTTGGTTTGGGTGAAGGACACAAGGAAACGTCTTGTTCCTGACCGGGAGCATCCACTGACAACTCGCTGCTTTTATATTTGGAACTTTCTGAAGAGGAGGCGAAAGAGCTAGAGGCTGAGTCAGCAAGGAAAGCCAAAACATTTTCCTGCTGCTCCGGCTTTAAAAGCTGTTTTCCTACTCCCATAAAAGGGAGCAGTCGAGGCCTTGTGTAGCCAGACGATGACACTGGCTCAACACCTCCAGCCTTAGGTGCTATTTTGCTTTTGCCACTACCACCAGATGCACCACCACCATCAGTACCAACTGGCAACCACCGCCCACGGCCTCTTCCATGAGACTTTCATTTTTTGGAAAATCTAGCCAAAATAACAACCGTTATATGGTACTGTAAAACAAGGTAGAAGGTGTATATAAACTTGTTGAGAATTTGAATATCCCTTTTTTGGGGGAGACTGACCCAAAACTCAGGTCCTGTGTATAAAACAATGCAATCTAAGTGGCAGAAAGTGGCTGGCTGACGTACACCAAACTAACAGGACTGCAGTAGATCCACTTTGTGAGAATTTGAAACTCCCTTTTTTGGGGGGAGACTGACCCAAAACTCAGGCCCAGTGTACATAACAACGCAATCTAAGTGGCAGAAAGTGGCTGGCTGACATACACCAAACTAACAGGACTGCAGTAGATCCACTTTGTGAGAATTTGAAGCTCCCTTTTTTGGGGGAAGACTGACCCAAAACTCAGACCCAGTGTATATAACAATGCAATCTAAGTGGCAGAAAGTGGCTGGCTGACAAACACCAAACTAACAGGACTGCAGTAGATCCACTTTGTGAGAATTTTAAACTCCCTTTTTTTGAGGGAGACTGACCCCAAACTCAGGCCCAGCGTATATAACTATGCCATCTAAGTGGCAGAAAGTGGCTGGCTGACATACACCAAACTAACAGGACTGCAGTAGATCCACTTTGTGAGAATTTGAAACTCCCTTTTTTGGGGGGAGACTGACCCAAAAGTCAGGCCCAGTGTATAAAACAACGCAATCTAAGAGGCAGAAAGTGGCTGGAAGATATATGAAAAAATACTAGGACTGTAGTACAATTTCAATCTCCCTACAATGATCTCAGGAAAAGTATGGCAGCAATAAAAAGGACTGCTGCACACAAAAGTGTGGACAAATAAACAAGATAACTGTGCAGAAAGGAGCAACAGGATGTTTGCTTTTAAAAAAAGCAGTTGGTTTGCATAGCGGCGTGCAAAGAGCAATGCAGCTATCAGGGAGCCTTATAAGGCAGCCTAATAAGCTACAGAGATGATGCACAAAAATATAGCCTCCACTGTCCCTGCAAACAAATGGTGGTGTTGGACAGTGGAAATCGCTACAGCACAAGCAGTTTCGGGGTTAATCTTCCCTCCCTAACTATATCCCTTCTTCAGAAATAAGATGGCGGTCGGCGTGCACACCCCTTTATAGCCCCTGTGATGCCGCAGAAAGCAAGCCAATCATTATCATGCCCTTCTCTAAGATGGTGCGGACCGAGACCTATGTCATCACGCTGCCCACACTCTGCGTCCATCTTCATTGGCTGAAAAATGTCACTGAAAGCGTCATACGAAACGCGACTTTGGCGCGAAGATCGCCGACCTCATGGCCGATCCCATACTAGGATCGGGTCGGGTTTCATGAAACCCGACTTTGCCAAAAGTCGGCGATTTTTTAATTTGTCCGATCTGTTTCGCTCAACTCTAGTAACAGTGCCAGCATCAGGAGCAGCCTCTATATGCTGTATCAGTGTCAAAATGGTGCTAAAGCAATATGTTTGCTGTTTATATGCAGAGGGACATGTGTTTTCAGCAGCCAATAACACACGCCGTTGTGTCAGGACATTGTGAGTGTTTCCTGCGCCCTAATTGGCTATGTGCACACATAAAGTTAGGAAAATAAATGACTGCTGTGATATGTTTACAAAAACGCCGCACCTCTGAGCTCTGCAAACCCCTCCCCTCATGCTCATGATACACCACCATTATTGTTGCTAAAATGCTGAAAATATTTTTGTGGCAACGCAAATGTTTTCCCGCACTTTTACCGAATGTTAACAATTTTTCCCAATATTATAAAGTTTTGCTCGGGTTTCCGATCACGAGTCCGAATGAGCCATATTTATGTCAAATGCGATCATTTTGCAAACAAAGTCGCTCATCTCTATTCTTCACTAAATTGCTATGAATATACCAGTATTAAAACCATCATAACACACATAAATTGGGTGCCACACAACATTTCAACCGATAGACATTTTCGCAAACACTACCATTATTAGAATGTCACAAAAATCTGGAGAGCATCCATCAAGGCAAGCTGAATCTTCTGGAACACTTGCTAATTTACACAGTGTGCTCTGTAAAAACTCAGAATTTGGGCTGATTGTTAGACTATGTGAAATAAAAAATTATAAAATGTAATAAAAGAGACATGGAGGGTGACTGCTGTGTTAAGTTTTGCTTATAATTGTAGTTCAGATTGATTTTATTACTTTATTTTCCTCATGACTGTGCATTGATATAGGTAATTTCCCGTTGATTGAAATACCGTGGAACATTTTGAACGTGCTTGTTTGGTTTCCTTTATTCTCAGCAGTTTTATTTTTTTTTTAAATTGAATTTGGACACTGTTATTAATACAAAAACAATATTGAAACAGCCCTGAACATACTCAACATCTCACTCATAAAAGGAAATACTGTCTTACATTTCAACTTGCTATGTTGATGTACATATACTGTATATACTGTATGACAGTAGCACACACATATAAATCTGTATTAATATTACATAGATAGAAGAAAAGTCGGCAATTCATGTGCCGTGTACTGTAAAATCACTGCAGAAGCAGACAAAATAGAAGAAATGGATCGCATACAGTAAATACACATAGAATAGGTAGATATACAGATGTCTGTGACAAATACAAATAGTACAGTGTGTGTGCAACTTACTGTACATGTATTTATTTGATAAAAGATTATTTTTCTGAAAAAAATGGCGTTAGCTCCTGTGTAATTTTCGTAACTAGCAGAAGGAAAGCTGATGGCTGGGGGCCGATGTTTATAGCCTGGGAACGAGGTAATACCCTTGGAGCTTCCCCGGCTATTCATTTCAGCTTAAAACTGTATACTTAGCCTTTACTGGCTATTAAAATAGGGAACCCTAAAAAAATTGATGTAGGGTCCCCAATAATTAACCCCTTTTCCCCCAAGGGTGGTTTGCAAGTTAATGGCCAGGCCAATTTTTACAATTCGGACCACTGTCCATTTATGAGGTTATAACTCTGGAACACTTCAACAGATCCCGGTGATTCTGACATGACATGACATTCTCATGACATATTGTAATTTATTATAGTTGTAAAATTTATTTGATATGACTTATGTTTATTTGTGAAAAAAGTGGAAATTTGGCGGAAATTTTGAAAATTTCACAATTTTCCAACTTTGAATTATCATGCCCTTAAATCTCACAGATATGCCACACAAAATACTTAATAAGTAACATTTCCCACATGTCTACTTTACATCAGCACAATTTTGGGACCAAATTTTTTTTTGTTAGGGAGTTATAAAGGTTAAAAATTGACCAGCGATTTCTCATTTTGACAACACCATTTTTAATTAAGGACCACTTCACATTTGAAGTCACTTTGAGGGGTGTATATGATAGAAGATACCCCAAAGTGACACCATTCTAAAAACTACACCCATGAAGGTGCTCAAAACCACATTCAAGAAGTTTGAAGTGCTTCACATGACTTTTTGGAATGTTAAAAAAAAATGTAACTTTTTTTCACAAAAAATTTACTTCAGATCCAATTTGTTTTATTTTACTAAGGGTAGCAGGTGAAATTGGACCACAAAAGTTGTTTTGCTATTTGTCCTGAGTACACTGATACCCCATATGTTGGGGTAAACCACTCGTTGTGCTCATGGCAGAGCTCGGAAGGGAAGGAGCGCTGTTTGACTTTTCAATGCAAAATTGGCTGGAATTGAGATCGGACGCCATGTCGCGTTTGGAGAGCTCCAGATGTACCTAAGCAGTGGAAACCCCCCACAAGTGACACCACTTTGACCCCCTAAGGAACTTATTTAGATGTGTGGTGAGTACTTTAAACCCCCAAGCGTTTCACAGAAGTATATAATGTAGAGCTGTAAAAGAAAAAAATCATATTTTTTTACAATTTTTAATTTTCCCAAACGTAAAAGGAGAAATTGGACCCCAAAAGTTGCTGTGTAATTTGTCCTGAGTATGCTGATACCCCATATGTGGGAGTATGTAAGATGGGGAGCCAGGGCTGCTGTCATGGCCGATAACAATCCCCTTATCACTCTCTGGCCTTCCCCCTCCATACAAACATGTGTAACTTTCTGAGTACCCCGATGCTGTTCCTCAATGCCATCTGGACTTGCCCGGTATTGTGATGTATTCCTCACAGACAGTTCCACAAAATAAGAGTCACAGTCTGGTTTCAACTTTTCAACATCAACTCTTTTACTCAGCACTTCATCCAGGACATATTCAATACACACACAGGAATTCTTATCAGGCAATGCTTCCACTTTCCCTTGCCTTCTCTCACGTATGCTAAGCTTGTCCCTGGGATGGACCTCATCCTTTGGTCCCTTAACGTACTCACTGTCCTGCATTCCTGCCTCCTGTGGGGGGGTTCTCCATCGTTTCGCCCCAGATCTGAAAACCACTACCCAGGCAAAAATCTGCCACATTTCGGGTGACCAGGTCTCGTGCTGCTTAGCTTTTCTTTCTGATGACAACTGCAGACCCATTAATTCTGCACCGTCAATGCTGCTGCTGTGTATATTGTAACTCTCTAGCCCCTGGACCGTCAGCTGGATTCACACTTCTTAGAAGAATGTTGCTGGGCATGGTGTTGCCGTGGGCTAGGCAGCCCTGCGTTACACACGAGCGCCCCTGCCCCAACTGAGTTAAAACAGGAAGCCCTCACTATCTTATTCCCACCGTGCCCCTCCTATGCTAACTATTTTCTATGATGTCCCCATCTAGTGGCCAACTTGTGATACTATCCCCCTAACATTATACTGGCCCAGGGCACTTGCTTTCCTTGGCAAACAGTGTGCAAATAAATGGCAAAACATATTATGCATTAGACAGGGTGCCCCCTGAGGAAGGAGCCGCCCTGTGCTCCGAAACGCGCATTGGGGTGGGCTCTGGGTCCCCCACCGCTGCACATACCAGGTATTACTCGGTTATTTCAGTTATATTGGCTTGATAATGACTAATCTTTAGTGATTCAATTTATATTTATATATTCATTCTACCATACTTATGGTTTGTTAGCCAAAGTGCACTGTTCCACGGTATGTGTGTGTAGTGGGTGGTACCTTTAGCCCCTTTTGTGTTTATTGTACTGCCACATAGTGCTCCACTGTCCCATTTTTCCACTGTACCTGTTTCCATGTATTGAGTTTTATTATGTAGTTAATAAAAGTGATATTTTATGGGATTTATTGACTGCGTTTTTGTGGTGATTAGGAGATTAGACAGAGCAATACACATAAGGTGTAGTAGTACACATATACACAGTGGTAATACGCTTTATGCGGAGCAGTACCATCGTGTGTGAAACATATGCAAAACATGAAAAACATGGTAAAGACATACAATATATACAAAGGGGTTGGAATGAAAAAGGAACACTGTAAATACCACATCCCCTACAAGTAAACCACTGTTGCCCTACGTTCACATTAGCGTTGCGCCACCCTGCGTCGGCGACGCAACGAGCGACGCATGTTAAAACGCGCGCAAAAACGCGCGCGTTTTGCGACGCGTGCGTCGTTTTTGACGAAAATCGGACGCACAGAAAATGCAACTTGTTGCATTTTCTTGCGTCCGACGCTAGCGTCGGAAACGACGCACGTGGCGAAAAACGCCACCCAAAAAACGCACGCGTCCCCTATGTTAAACATAGGGGCGCGTCGCCGCTGCGTCGCCGCTGCGTCGCCGACGCAACAGCGGCGCAACGCTAATGTGAACGTAGCCTTAGGGCACATGGCAGTGCTCAGAAGGAAAGGAGCACCGCTTGACTTTTTTAACGCAGAATTGGTTGGAATTGAGATCAGACACCGTGTCGCATTTGGAGAGTCCTCAATGTGCATAAACACTGGAAACCCCCCACAAATGACCCCATTTTGGAAATTAGACCACAAAAGGAACCTATCTAGATGTGTGGTGAGCACTTTGAACCCCCAATTGTTTCACAGAAGTATATAATGTAGAGCGGTGAAAAAAAAAATCATTTTTTACACAAAAATTATATTCTAGCCCACAATTTTTTATTTTCCCAAGGATATCCGGAGAAATTGAACCCCAAAGGTTGTTGTGCAATTTGTCCTCAGTACGCTGATACCCCATATGTGGGGGGGAACCACCGGTTGGGCACATGGCAGAGCTCGAAAGAGAAGGAGTGACGTTTTGAAATGCAGACTTTGATGGAATGGTCTGCGGGCGTCATGTTGCAGTTGCAGAGCTCCTGATGTACCTAAACAGTAGAAACATCCCACAGGTGACCCCATATTGGAAACTAAACTAGACTAGACTAGATGTGTTGTGAGAACTTTGAACCCCCAAGTGTTTCACTAAAGTTTATAAACTAGAGCTGTGAAAACAAAAAATAGGTTTTTTTCCGATTTGTCCTGAGTATGCTGATACCCCATATGTGGGAGAAAACTACTGTTTGGGGACACGTCAGGGCTCGGAAGGGAAGTAGTGACGTTTTGGAATACAGACTTTGATGGAATGTTTTGTGGGTGTCATGTTGCGTTTGCAGAGCCACTCATGTGCCTAAACAGTTGAAACCCCCCACAAGTGACATTATTTTGGAAACTAGACCTCCCAAGAAACTTACCTAGATGTGTTGTCAGAACTTTGAACCCCCAAATGTTTCACTAAAAATTATAAGGCAGGGCCGTGAAAATGAAAAATAATTTTTTCCCACAAAAATGAGTTTTTAGCCCCAAATTCTTATTTTCACAAGGGTAAAAGGAGACATTGGACCACAAAAGTTGTTGTGCATTTATCCTGAATACGCTGATACCCCATATGTGGGGGTAAACCACTGTTTGGCCGCACGGCAGAACTCAGAATTGAAGAAGCACAGTTTGACTTTTCAATGCAAAATTGTCTGGAATTTAGATCAGTTGCCATGTCGCATTTGGAAGCCCCTGATGTGCCCAAACAGTGGAAACCCCCCAATTTTAACTCCAATCCTAACCCCAACACACCCCTAACCCTAATCCAAACCCTAACCACACCCCAAACCTGAACACACCCTTAACACCAATCACAACCCTAAACACAACCCTAAGCCCAACACACCCCTGACCCCAACACACCCCTAACCCTAATCCCAACCCTAACCATAACCCTAACCACACCCCTAACCCTGACACTCTCCTAACCCTTATCCCAACCCTAACTCTAATCCCAATCATAAACCTAATTCCAACCCTAACCCTAATCCAAACCCTAACCCTAACTTTATCCCCAACCCTAGCTTTAGCCCCAACCCTAACCCTAATGGGAAAATGGAAATAAATACATTTTTTAATTTTATTATTTTTCCCTAACTAAGGGGATGATAAAGGGAGGTTTGATTTACTCTTTATAGTGGGTTTTTATATTGGTTTTTATGTTTGGCAGCTGTCACACGCTAAAAGACGCTTTTTATTGCAAAAAAATATTTTTAGCATTACCATTTTTGTAGAGCTATAATTTTTCCATATTTTGTCCCACAGAGTCATGTTAGGTCTTGTTTTTTGCGGGACAAGTTGACATTTTTAATGGTACCTTTTTGAGGCATATGACATTTTTTGATCGCTTTTTATTCCGATTTTTGTGAGGCAGAATTAACAAAAATCAGCAATTCCTGAATTTCTTTTGGGTGGGGCCTTTATACCGTTCCACGTGTGGTGAAATTGATAAGGCAGTTTTATTCTTCTGGTCAGTCCGATTACAGCGATACCTCATTTAAATTTTTTTTATGTTTTGGCTCTTTTATGCAATAAAAAATATATTACATAAAAAATAGTTGTTTTTGCATCACTTTATTCTGAGAGCTATAACTTTTTTATGTTTTTGCTGATGACACTGTATGGCAGCACATTTTTGTGGTATAAGATGACATTTTCAGCTGTGCCATGTTTATTTATATCCGTCTTTTTGATCGCGTGTTATTCCACTTTTTGTTCAGCAGTATGATGATAAAGCATTGTTTTTTTGCCTTTTTTTATGGTGCTCACTGAAAGGGTTAACTAGTGAGACAGTTTTATATGTTGGGTCATTACAGACATGGCGATACAAAAAAACAATAAAAGTACACATATTTAATATTTACATAAAGAAATGTATTTATTGGAAAATATTTATTTATATTTTTTTCTTTATTTAGGAATTTTTTAAAAATATTTTCACATTGTCCCTGGGTGTGACATCACTGTATCATCGCTGATCTAACACTTTGCAAAGCACTGTGTCACAACAGTGATCTGACAGGCAGTGAAAGAGGCTTCTCAGGTCCTGCTCTCAGCAGGCTCTGAGAGGCCACCTCGATGCAAGACCTGGAAGAATCCCGCAACCATCTTGGATCCAGGTTCCTGCAGGCAGGGAGAAACTCAGAACAACGTGAACACATGACATTGTTCTGAAGGTCTGAGGGAAGCACGCAGGGAGCCCCCTCCCTATGCAATGCTGCTCTAGGTCATTAGAATGCTGCAATCTTCTTTGATCACAGTATTCCTGGGATTAAAGTGCCGGAAGCAATCCGTCACCGCTCCTGGCACTTAGCGCCGGGTGTCAGCTGTGACAATCAGCTGACACCAGGCCGGGATCATCTGTGCTCCCCCTGTGAGCGTGGTTCATCACACGTGATGTACTATTTCGTCCATGGGGCCTAATTCCCAGGTCACATGGACGGAATAGTACGTTGGATGGCAGAAAGGGTTTAATAACCAGCAAAAGCTTTGCAGACAGCTACGGGCTGATAGTAATAGCCTAGGAAGGGGTCATGGATACTGCCCCTCAGGCTAAAAGCATCAACTCTCAGCCACCCCAGAAAGGTGGGGTCATAGTTGGGGCATTGATGTCACCTTTGTCTTGTCAGAGCCTGAGGTTAGTAATGAAGAGTCATCAATAAGATGCCCCCGTTACTAACCCCATAGCCACATTGTATAAAAACACAGACAATCTTAATTAAACCATTCTTGCGACCTCGCCTATTCCCCCGATGGCCTTGTCATCTGCAAAAGAGGTAAAAAAGCAAACAACATTATTCCTCACCTTTCTGCCTAAATGATTTTAATCCATTTGTCCCTTGACGAGTCCAGCTCTGCTACATCTAGATGGCAGACTGCATGGTTGCATCTAAGGCACCTATCCATTGCTAATCCTATAGTTATATTGTAAAAAACACACAGCCAGACTGAAGTCCATTAATCGAAAAAATGACACAGACTCCTAGTTCAAATTAAACCATACTCACATCACTGCCCAGTCCACAGAAGCCATGGTCTCCTGTAACAGAATTAAAATAATAAACCACAATACAGTGGGCATGAAAAGTATTCAGACTACTTTAAATGTTTCACTCTTTGTTCCAATGCAGCCCTTTGGTAAATTTAAAAAAGTTCATTTTTTCACATTAATGTACACTCTGAACCCCATCAGAAATGTAGAAATGTTTGCAAATTTAATTAAAAAGAAAAACTCAAACAGCTGAAGGCCAGCCTAATGCTGGGGTCTAAGGCTGCCGTCACACTAGCAGTATTTGGTCAGTATTTTACATCAGTATTTGTAAGCCAAAACCAAGAGTGGAACAAATAGAGGTAAAGCATAATAGAAACATATTCACCACTTCTGTATTTATCACCCACTCCTGGTTTTGGCTTACACATACTGATGTAAAATACTGACCAAATGCTGCTAGTGTGATGGCAGTCTTATATTAATGTTCTGGGAAGGAGACAATATTCCTAAGGTTCTCAGGCTATTAATATCAGCTCACAACAGTATGGTTAGCCTTTATTGGTTAGTAAAATGGGTTAACTAAAAAAAAAATTAAGTGAGGTTCACCTTTATTTTTCATAAGCAGCCAGGCAAAACTGACAGCTGCTGGCTGCAACCCTCGGCTGTCAGCTTCAGCAAGGTTGGTAATCAAGAATAGAGAGGTCCCCAAGTTGTATTTTTTAATTATGGAAACAAATAATTTAAAAAATGGTGTGGGGTCCCCCCAATTTGACAATCAGCCAATCTAAGGCAGACAGCTAGGGGCTGCTATTCTCAAGCTGATATGGGGCCATGGATATTGACCCATGCCTAAAAAAAAGCAGCCTGAAGCCACACCTGAAAAGGTGCATCTATTTGTCTATATATGTCTTTCCTTTACTAATCCTTTGGTTATATTGTAAATAACACACTTTTCCTTTTTTATTAATAAGTAACAAGCACCTTTATACCCACCCAACGCCCATTCAATTGAAGCCCTCTTCTCCTGTAAAAAAGCAAAAATATAAAATCACCATATCACTCACTTGTCCATCATTCTATCCCACGGCATAATCCATGTCTGGGTTTAAACATTTTTCAACCTGGACGGAGCCAAGATGTGACCATCCATGCTGGGAACCACTGAGGAGAGAGCTGCTGTGAGTGCAACCTCAGTGACATCATCAGTGTAACTGCCATTACATCTTTTCCCATAGAGCTCGCTGTGAAGTCAGTGAGTTGAACTCCAAGGACCTTTCTGATGGCACTGCTAGCATGAGAACTTTCTCATTCTCTCGTTGACTTCAGTCAGGTCATAGGAGTTCACCATGACATAGATAGTTCACCACTAGTGTTGAGCGATACTTTCTAATATTGGGAAATATCGGGATCAGATTGGATATAAAAATATATCGGATATCGCCATTACCGATACCGGAAATCAATGCAAGTCAATGGGACACAAATGTCGGAATGAAAATAATCCATTTCTTTCCTTGTATATCCTGTTCTGGAGGGGAGAAGAGTGTGGGCGGTGCGTGGGTGGAGACCCGTGTCTGTGTAGGACCATGAGGGGTCTGTACGGGCCTACCGAGGGTCTGTACGGACCTCTCGGGGGTGTGTGGGGGCCTGCTGGGGGTCTGTATGGGCTTCTCGGGGTCTGTGCGGCCTGCCAGGGGTCTGTGCGGCCTGCCGGGGGTCTGTGCGATCTGCCATGGGTCTGTATGGGCCTCTCGGGGGTCTTTGTGGCCTGTCGGGGGTCTTTGTGTTTGTGTGCAGGCATCGTCTGATGGGACCTCAAGTCCCATCCGGCTATGCCTGCTGCATTGACAGTGATTGACACATTAGCCAATCATGGGACAGTAGTAGTCCCATCATCCGGCTAATGTGTTGAATGTAAAAAAAAGCACAAACATACATACTACATACTACATGCATACAACATACTGTACATACAAACTACATACATACTACATACATACAACTTACTACATACATACAACATACATACTACATACATACAACATACACACATACAACATACATACAGCATACTACATGCATACAACATATATACAACATATATACTATATGCATACTACATACATACTGCATGCATACAACATACATACACACATACTGAATACATACAACATACATACATGCTATATACATACAACATACATACAACATACTACATACATACTACATACATACATACAAAATACATACTACATACATACATACATATAACATACAACATACATACTACATACATACATGCAACATACATACAACATACATACAACATACATACTACATACAGTACAATACATTCATACATTACATACAATACATACATATAGACATACAGTACATATAACATAGAGTACACACTCACCATCACTTGTCACTTTGTTCCCCGAAGCCAGTGGCATCTGTAAAAACTATGAAAATAACAAACAAACAATATACTCCCTGATCCGCAGAAATCCACGAGTGTCCCACGACATTCTCCCGTGGAGAACTTCAGCATCAGCTCTCTAGGGGCTCCAGGAATACTATGACGGGACGAAGGTATCCTTCTGCACTGTATTTCTCCGCCGCTGTAAAAAAAATAGTTCCTAATCTCACTTTTGGCATTGCTGTGTGAGAAATTTTCCCACGCAGCAATTGCCATAAGGTGAGACTCTGAACTATAGTAACCTCTCAGTGATGCACTGCAGGAGCCATTGTCTCCTGTCAGTGTGTCACTGAAGGTCCTATAGAGCAGTGACAACACCCGATGTCACTGTTCTATAGGGGAGATCGTCGCAGGACACTCGTTATTAATTGGACTACGGTGGACAAGTAGTATACGGTTTATTATTTTACGTTTTTTGCAGGCGCTGAAGTATGGTAAGTATGGTTAAATGAAGAATATTAAAATACTTTTTTCCTAATGGATGTGTGTTTTATTAACCATTTACTAGTATTGGATTAAAAATGGATAGGCATCTTATTGATGCCTCTCCATTATTATCCCGGCTTAATGTCACCTTACAATAACAAGGTGACATTAACCCCTTATTACCCCATATCCCCCCGCTGTATGGGAGTGGGAAGAGAGGGGCTAAGTGCCAGAATTGGCGCATATTACAGATGCGCCATTTCTGGGGCTGCTGTGGACTGGTATTTGTAGCCAGGGGGGCCAATGTCCATAGCCCCTCTCTAGGCTATGAATATCAGCCCACAGCTGTCTGCGTAGTCATTCTGGCTATAAAATATAGGGGGATCCCACATCATTTTTTTTTGGGTCCCCTATTTTAATAGCCAGTAAAGGCTACGCAGACAGCTGCGGGCTGATATTCATAGCAGGCTACAAATATTGGCCTCCGGCCGTCGGCTTCCCCCCTCTGGTGCAGAAAATTGCGCGGGAGCCCACGCCGTTTTTTGCCATATTTTTTAAATTAAACGCTCATTAAGGCCTCTTTCACACTTGCACCAGTACGGGTCCGTCTCTATGCATCGGGCACACGTAAAGACGCACGTTGTGAAATTTGTGCATGACGTGGGCAGCGGATGCAGTTTTCAACGCATCCGCTGCCCATTCTGAAGTCCGGGGAGGAGGGGGGTTTCGGCCGCGCATGCACGGTAGAAAATGGCGGACACGATGGACAGAAACATGTAGCCATCAGGCGCAATCTGGCGCTAATACAACTCTATGAGAAAAAAACTGACCCGGCGGAAAAAACGGATCCTGCAAATGTGCCCGCAGGATGCATTTTTTACCCATAGACTTGTATTGCCGACAGATCATGCCGGATGGCCACATGTCGCGTCCGTCGTGCAACAGATCCATGTTTTGGTGGATGGTCAGCACGAAAAAACATTCTAATGAACGTTTTTTTGTCCGTTGCGTCCGCCATTTTTTACCGCGCATGCGCGTCTGAAACTCCACCCCCTCCTCACCGGATTTCAGAATGGGCAGTGGATGTGTTGAAAAACTGCATCTGTTGCCCTCGTTGTGCACAAATTTCACAACGTGCGTCAGTACGTCGGCCCGAAACATAGCAACGGACCCGTCCTGACGCAAGTGTGAAAGAGGCCTTAATGAGCGTTTAATTTAAAAAAAATGGAAAAAAATGGCACTTGCTCCCGCGCAATTTTCAGTGCCAGAGGGGGAAAGCCGACGGCCGGGGTCCAATATTTGTAGCCTGCTATGAATATCAGCCCGCAGCTGTCTGCGTAGGCTTTACTGGCTATTAAAATAGGGGGACCCCCCCCAAAAGGAGGTGGGGTCCCCCTATATTTTATAGCCAGGAAGGCTACGCAGACAGCTGCGAGCTGATAATCATAGCCTAGAGAGGGGCCATGGATATTGCCCCCCCCGGCTACAAATACCAGTCCGCAGCTGCCTATTCCGGCACTTAGCTCCTCTCTTCCCACTCCCGTGTAACGGTGGGATATGGGGTAGTAAGGGGTTAATGTCACCTTGCTATTGTAAGGTGGCATTAAGCTGGGTTAATAATGGAGAGGCGTCAATAAGATGCCTACCAATTATTAATCCACGATTAATAACGAGTGTCCCCCGACGATCTCCCCTATAGAACAATGCAGTGCATCACTGAGAGGTTACTATAATTCAGAGTCTCACTTTATGGCAATTGCTGCGTGGGAAAATTTCTCACACAGCAATGCCAAAAGTGAGACTAGGGACTTTTGTTTTACAGCGGCAGAGGAATACAGTGCGGAAAGATACCTTCCTCCCGTCATTGTATACCTGGATCCCCTAGAGAGCAGTCGCATCAGCTGATGTTGAAGTTCTCCACGGGAGATCGTCGTGGGACACTCGTGGATTTCTGCGGATCAGGGAGTATATTGTTTGTTTGTTATCTTAATATTTTTTTACAGATGACACTGGCTTAGGGCAACAAAGTGACAAGTGATGGTGAGTATGTAATCTATGTTATATGTTCTGTATGTATGTATTGTATGTAATGTATGAATGTATTGTATGTAGTATGTATGTGGTATGTATGTGGTATGTATGTAGTATGTATGTATGTATGTATGCAGTATGTATGTAGTATGTACAGTATGTAGTATGTACAGTTAGGTCCATATATATTTGGACAGAGACAAAATTGTATTAATTTTGGTTATAGACATTACCACAATGAATTTTAAACAAAACAATTTAGATGCAGTTGAAGTTCAGACTTTCAGCTTTCATTTGAGGGTTTCCACATTAAAATTGGCTGAAGGGTTTAGTAGTTTCAGCTCCTTAACATGTGCCACCCTGTTTTTAAAGGGACCAAAAGTAATTGGACAATTGACTCCAAGGCTATTTCATGGACAGGTGTGGGCTATCCCTTCGTTATATCATTCTCAATTAAGCAGATAAAAGGCCAGGAGTTGATTTGAGGTGTGGTGCTTGCATTTGGAAGGTTTTGCTGTGAAGTAAACATGCGGTGAAAGGAGCTCTCCATGCAGGTGAAACAAACCATCCTTAGCTGCAAAAACAGAAAACACACATCCGAGAAATTGCTACAATATTAGGAGTGGCAAAATCTATAGTTTGGTACATCCTGAGAAAGAAAGAAAGCACTGGTGAACTCATCAATGCAAAAAGACCTAAGCGCCCATGGAAGACAACAGTGGTGGATGATCGCAGAATAATCTCCATGGTGAAGAGAAACCCCTTCACAACAGCCAACCAAGTGAACAACACTCTCTAGGAGGTCGGCGCATCAATATCCAGATCTACCATAAAGAGAAGACTGCATGAAAGTAAATACAGAGGGTTCACTGCACGGTGCAAGCAACTCATAAGCATCAAGAATAAGAAGGCTAGACTGGACTTTACTGAAAAAACATCTAAAAAAGCCAGCACAGTTCTGGAAGAACATTCTTTGGACAGATGAAACCAAGATCAACCTCTACCAGAATGATGGAAAGAGAAAAGTATGGTGAAGGCGTGATACAGCTCATGATCCAAAGCATATCACATTATCTGTAAAACACGGCGGAGGCAGTGTGATGGCTTGGGCATGCATGGCTGCCAGTGGCACTGGGTCACTAGTGTTTAATGATGATGTGACACAGGACAGAAGCAGCCGAATGAATTCTGAGGTATTCAGAGCCATAATGTGTGCTCAGATCCAGCCAAATGCAGCCAAACTGATTGGTCGTCGTTTCATACTACAGATGGACAATGACCCAAAACATAAAGCCAAAGCAACCCAGGAGTTTATTAAAGCAAAGAAGTGGAATATTCTTGAATGGCCAAGTCAGTCACCTGATCTCAACCCAATTGAGAATGCATTTCATTTGTTAAAGACTAAACTTCAGACAGAAAGGCCCACAAACAAACAGCAACTGAAAACCACCACAGTGAAGGCCTGGCAGAGCATCAAAAAGGATTAAACACAGCGTCTGGTGATGTCCATGAGTTCAGGACTTCAGGCAGTCATTGCCAACAAAGGGTTTTCAACCAAGTACTAAAAATGAACATTTTATTAAAAATTATTGAATCTGTCCAATTTCTTTTGGTCCCTTTAAAAACAGGGTGGCACATGTTAAGGAGCTGAAACTCCTAAACCCTTCAGCCAATTTTAATGTGGATACCACCAAATGAAATCTGATAGTCTGAACTTCAACTGCATCTGAATTGTTTTGTTTAAAATTCATTGTGGTAATGTCTATAACCAAAATTAGAAAAATGTTGTCTCTGTCCAAATATATATGGACCTAACTGTATGTAGTATGTATGTAGTATGTATGTATGTAGTATGTATATTGTATGTATGTAGTATGTATGTAGTATGTATGTATGTGGTATGTATGTAGTATGTATGTTGTATGTATGTAGTATGTATGTATGTAGAATGTATGTAGTATGTATGTTGTATGTATGTATGTAGTATGTATGTAGTATGTTGCATGTATGTACTGTATTATGTATGTAGCATGTATGTAGTATGTATGTATGTAGTATGTATGTAGTATGTATGTTGTATTTATGTATGTAGTGTGTATGTTGTATGTATGTATGTAGTATGTATGTATGTTGTATGTATGTAGTATGTATGTTGTATGTATGTAGTATGTATGTATGTCTGTATGTATGTAGTATGTATGTAGTATGTATGTATGTAGCATATAGTATGTAGTATGTATGCAGTATGTATGTAGTATGTATGTATGTATGTATGTAGTTATGTATGTAGTATGTATGTATGTAGTACGCATGTAGTATGCCTGCAGTATGTATGTTGCATGTATGTAGTGTGTAGTATGTTGTATGTATGTAGTATGTATTTTGTATTTTTTTTTTACATTCAACACATTAGCCGGATTATGGGACTACTACTGTCCCATCCTTGGCTAATGTGTCAATCACTGTCATTGTAGCAGGCATAGCCCGATGGGACTTGTAGTCCCATCAGACGATGCCTGCATGCACACACAACCCCCAGCAGGCCCGTACAGACCTCCCGGCAGGCCCGCACAGACTGCCGGCAGCCTGCACAGAGCCCCGGCAGGCCGTACAGACCCCCAGCAGGCCCGCTCAGACGCCCGGCCGGCCACACAGACCCCCAGCAGGCCCGTACAGACCCTGGCAGGCCCGCACAGACCCCCGGCAGGCTGCACGGACCCCCAGCAGGCCACACAGACCCCTGGCAGGCCGCACAGACCCCCGGCAGGCACGCACAGACCCCTAGCAGGCCCGTACAGACCCCCGGCAGGCCCGCATAGACCCCCTACGGTCATGCACAGATTCCGCCCGCACACACAGACACGCAGTCTCTGCCCACGCACCGCCCACATTCCATTATAGTGCATCATTGCACTATAGGAACTTCCGATTCCGATATCAAATATCTTAAAAGTATCAGAACTCAGTATTGGAAATCCGATACAGCGAATTTCAGCCGATACCTGATATTTGCAGTATCGGAATGCTCAACACTTATTCACCACAGTCGCACATGCTGCTCAGTGTCTCTGCTGAATGGTAGGCTGTATATTTAAATCATGCAGCAATGCAACCTTCCATCTAAATGTAGAAGCGCTAGACCCATTACTGTAAAAATGGATTATTATCTTTTTGGCTGACAGGTAAGGAATATTCTGGTGACCCCACCAATATGAACTCCACTTGCCACTGCCATAGGGCAAGTGGGAAGAGCCAGGCAAAGCACTAGAATTGACATGCCTAGTTGGTGTGCCTTTTCTGGGGCGGCTTTTGGGGGCTATATCCTTGGCCCCTTACCAGCCTGGGAATACCAGCCCCTAGGTTTCTGCAATAGCTTGGTTATTTTTCAGTTGTTTTTAAAAATGAGGGGGACATCACGTATTTTTTTTAAATTATTAAATAATTTAAAAATATAGCATGGAACTTGTCTGTTCTTGATAATCAGTGTTGCTGAAGCTGACAGCTGAGGGTTGCAGCCCGCAGCTGTCAGTTTTGCCTGGCTGGTTATCAAAAATACAGGGGAACCCCACATAATTTTTATTATTATTTATTGGTTTACCTGTGCGGGACATTTTGCGTTGCCAGAAACACTGACTTCTGAAAGAGCCCTTAGTGAACTTGGCAATTTATCGAACTTTGGACGACTTTTGCTGATTTTTTTGAACAATGCTCGGGAATCCAAACACAAATCCAAATAAGCTACGCTCATGCCAAATTTGAAATTGGCAAAGTTTTTCGGAACAAGTTTGCTCATTTCTAATCATAACACTGCTTCAGGCTATGTCAGCACAAGAATAATACACAAGAACACACTGATGTTTGTGAATATATTAATTAGCTCTGTTGTATGTGTAGGAGTTGACCAACACAGGAGCACAAACAGCACTGACACTGAGCAGCACATTTCTCTCAAGAATCCCTTGATAGTTTTGAGATTGCGATCTGACACTGATGTTCCTTGAGCTTGAAGTTCATCTTTAATCTGTTTAGAAGTTTAAACCCCTCTCTGACCTTAGACGTACTATCCCGTCGAGGTGCCCTGGGCCTATCTGACCCTCGATGGGATAGTGCGTCATAGCGATCGGCCGCGCTCATGGGGGGAGCGCGGCCGATCGCAGCCGGGTGTCAGCTGCCTATCGCAGCTGACATCCGGCACAATGTGCCAGGAGTGGTCACGGACCGTCAAACATGATCGCGGTGTGCTGGCGTTACAGGGAAGCATCGCGCAGGGAGGGGGCTCCCTGCGGGCTTCCTTGAGACCCCCGCAGCAACGCGATGTGATCGCGTTGCTGTGAGAGTCTCCCTACCTCCCTCCCTGCTCCAGGCCCGGATCCAAGATGGCCACGGCATCCGAGTCCTGCAGGGAGGGAGGTGGCTTACCAAGTGCCTGCTCAGAGCAGGCACTGTGAAGCCTGCAGCACTGTAAGTCAGATCGGTGATCTGACAGAGTGCTGTGCAAACTGTCAGATCATCTATCTGTGATGTCCCCCCCTGGGACAAAGTAAAAAAGTAAAAAAATAATTTCCAAATAAGTAAAAAAAAAAAAAAAATTCCTTAATAATGAAAAAAAAAATATTATTCCCATAAATACATTTCTTTATCTAAATAAAAAAAAAACAATAAAATTACACACATTTAGTATCGCCGCGTCCGTAACGACCCCACCTATAAAACTATATCACTAGTTAACCCCTTCAGTGAACACCGTAAAAAAAAAAATGAGGCAAAAAACTACGCTTTATTATCATACCGCCGAACAAAAAGTGGAATAACAAAAAAAAGACAGATATAAATAACCATGGTAAAAGCTGAAAACGTCATCTTGTCCCACAAAAAACCAGCTGCCACACAGCATCATCAGCGAAAAAATAAAAAAGTTATAGTCCTCAGAATAAAGCGATGCAAAAATAATTATTTTTTCTGTAAAATAGTTTTTATTGTATAAAAGCGCCAAAACATAAAAAAATGATATAAATGAGGTATCGCTGTAATCGTACTGACCCGAAGAATAAAACTGCTTTATCCATTTTACCAAACGCAGAACGGTACAAACGCCTCCCCCAAAAGAAGTTCATGAATAGCTGGTTTTCGGTCATTCTACCTCACAAAAATCTGAATAAAAAGCGATCAAAAAATGTCACGTGCCCGAAAATGTTACCAATAAAAATGTGGACTCTGTGGACTCAAATATGGAAAAAATATAGCTCTCAAAATGTGGTAATGCAAAAAATATTTTTTGCAATGAAAAGCGTCTTTCAGTGTGTGACGGCTGCCAATCATAAAAATCCGCTAAAAAAACAACTATAAAAGTAAATCAAACCCCCCTTCATCACCCGCTTAGTTAGTGAAAAATTAAAAAATTAAAAAAATGTATTTATTTCCATTTTTTTATTAGGGTTAGGGTTAGGGCTAGGGTTAGGGTTAGGGTAGGGTTAGGGTTAGGGCTAGGGTTAGGGCTAGGGTTAGAGCTAGGGTTAGGGTTAGGGCTAGGGTTAGGATTAGGGTTAGGGCTAGGGTTAGGGCTAGGGTTAGGGTTAGGGCTAGGGTTAGGGTTAGGGCTAGGGTTAGGGCTAGGGTTAGGGCTAGGGTTAGGGCTACAGTTAGGGTTGGGGCTAAAGTTAGGGTTAGGATTACATTTACGGTTGGGAATAGGGTTGGGATTAGGGTTAGGGGTGTGTCTGGGTTAGAGGTGTGGTTAGGGTTACTGTTGGGATTAGGGTTAGGGGTGTGTTTGGATTAGGGCTTCAGTTATAATTGGGAGGTTTCCACTGTTTAGGCACATCAGGGGCTCTCCATACGCGACATGGCGTCCGATCTCAATTCCAGCCAATTCTGTGTTGAAAAAGTAAAACAGTGCTCCTTCCCTTCCGAGCTCTCCCGTGTGCCCAAACAGGGGTTTACTCCAACATATGGGGTATCAGCATACTCAGGACAAATTGGACAACAACTTTTGGGGTCCAATTTCTCCTGTTACCCTTAATAATAATAATAATAATCTTTATTTTTATATAGCGCTAACATATTCCGCAGCGCTTTACACACATTATCATTGCTGTCCCCATTGGGGCTCACAATCTAAATTCCCTGTCAGTATGTCTTTGGAATGTGGGAGGAAACCGGAGTGCCCAGAGGAAACCCACGCAAACACGGAGAGAACATACAAACTCTTTGCAGATATTGTCCTTAGTGGGGCTTGAACCCAGGACTCCAGCGCTGCAAGGCTGCTGTGCTAACCACTGCGCCACCGTGCTACCCTTGGAAAAATACAAAACTGGGGGCTAAAAAATAATTTTTGTGGGAAAAAAAGGATTTTTTATTTTCTCGGCTCTGCGTTATAAACTGTAGTGAAACACTTGGGGGGATCAAAGTTCTCACAACACATCTAGATAAGTTCCTTGGGGGGTCTAGTTTCCATTATGGGGTCACTTGTGGGGGGTTTCTACTGTTTAGGTACATTAGGGGCTCTGCAAACGCAATGTGACGCCTGCAGATCAATCTATCTAAGTCTGCATTCCAAATGATGCTCCTTCCCTTCCGAGCTCTGCCATGCGCTCAAACGGTGGTTACCCCCCACATCTGGGGTATCAGCGTACTCAGGACAAATTGGACAACAACTTTTGGGGTCCAATTTCTTCACTTACCCTTGGGAAAATAAAAATTGGGGGCAAAAAAATGATTTTTGTGAAAAAATATGATTTATTTTTTTTACGGTTCTGCATTATAAACTTCTGTGAAGCACTTGGTGGGTCAAAATGCTCACCACACCTCTAGATAAGTTCCTTAGGGGGTCTACTTTCCAAAATGGTGTCACTTATGGGGGTTTCAATGTTTAGGCACATCAGTGGCTCTCCAAGCGCAACATGGCGTCCCGTCTCAATTCCTGTCAATTTTGCATTGAAAAGTCAAATTGCCCTCCTTCGCTTCCGAGCTCTGTCATGCGCCCATACAGTGGTTTACCCCCACATATGGTAGATCGGCGTACTCAGGAGAAATTGTACAACAACTTTTGGGGTCCATTTTCTCCTGTTACCCTTGGTAAAATAAAACAAATTGGAGCTGAAGTAAATTTTTTGTGAAAAAAAGTTAAATGTTCATTTTTATTTAAACATTCCAAAAATTCCTGTGAAACACCTGAAGGGTTAATAAACTTCTTGAATGTGGTTTTGAGTACCTTGAGGGTTGCAGTTTTTAGAATGGTGTCACACTTGGGTATTTTCTATCATATAGACCCCTCAAAATGACTTCAAATGAGATGTGGTCCCTAAAAAAAAAATGGTGTTGTAAAAATGAGAAATTGCTGGTCAACTTTTAACCCTTATAACTCCCTAAAAAAAAAAAATTTGGTTCCAAAATTGTGCTGATATAAAGTAGACATGTGGGATATGTTACTTATTAAGTATTTTGTGTGACATATCTCTGTGATTTAATTGCATAAAAATTCAAAGTTGGAAAATTGCAAAATTTTCCAAATTTTTGCCAAATTTATATTTTTTTCACAAATAAACGCAGGTAGTTTCAAAGAAATTTTACCACTATCATGAAGTACAATATTTCACGAGAAAACAATGTCAGAATCACCAGGATCCGTTGAAGCGTTCCAGAGTTATAACCTCATAAAGGGACAGTGGTCAGAATTGTAAAAATTGGCCTGGTCATTGACGTGCAAACCACCCATGGGGGTAAAGGGGTTAATGACAGAAACAACCAACTAGCTGACTAGATAAAATCTATCAGCACCCAATACCATTGTCAGGAGAAGCCTCTGTGCACTATTCTACTGACAAAATGATGTCAAAACAATTTGTCCGTTCTTTATATAGTGAGGGGCATGTGATTTCAGCAGCCAATGGCACAAGCCATTGTGTCTGGACATTATGGATGTTTCTTTGACCCTGATTGGCTGGCTGCAATGTGGACATATAAAGTTAGAAAAAAATGTACAAACTTGACATTCCACTGAGCTTTCCTCTCCCCCTCCCCTCATCAAACATGTGCTTCCCACTCATCATACACCACCACTGTCCTAGCCAAAGTGCTAAAAAAACTTCAGTGGCAACGCAAATATTTTCACACACTTTTACCGAACGTTACCGATTTTTCACTATTTTATGAAAATTTGCTTGTGTTTCGGATCACGAATCCGAATGTGCCATATTTGTGCTTAATTTATGTTTGACAATCGTTTTCGATTTCGCTCATCTCTAGTTATGACCTTGCAAATTTTCAAATTTATCAAAAACAAAAAAAGGTCCTATATATAATTTTGGGACCCACATGTCATGCAGCATGTGCAGCAAAGGAGTAGCTAGGATTCAATTACAATGGGAAGAAAAATACATCTAAGTTGGCAATAATCTAGGGAATTATGTTTACAAAAAAGGTGTTGTTTCCTAACCATAGTGGGCAAATGGGAACCCCAGCTGATATCAATGCCGTTGCTGAAAAAATATTCTTCACGCAAAAAACTAATACCAATATTTCTGCCGTATGGCGAAAATATAGTGGTAGATACCAGTTCTGCAGAACGTTTTAGTAGATTACAATGCAGTTGAATATATACCATTCTTTTTAATGGAGTTAACCTTTCCCATTTTTTCCATGTGAACCAGACAGATTGAGGACATTCCTGAGATACTGCAGAAAGTTACAGTATATGAACATTTTCAGAGCAATTGGACTACGTCCGATATAGTACACATAAATTTGACACTAAATTAATTTTTGGAAAAACTTGAAGAACCTGATTAATTTGAATTTTAAAAGATTCAGTTATATAATATAACCCTTGCAACACCTCCCTATATCAGACTTTAGCTTAAAAACCATTAAAATCTGTTAATCAGTGCTGTCGCCATTTAGATAAGAGATTGTTTAAGTAGGAATCTGCAATAATTTTCCTGAGTAACCACTTTGACAGCATCTTGGCAGGAAAATGCAGGCAAGGCTGATTGAAGCTTTTCCGCTATGGCAATCACACCATCCTAATTATGAAACTTAAAACCTCCATGCTTATAATATAATTACCACTCTGGTTCCATACAATCGTCCTCTATTGTGCCTCCTTATAGTGATGCCCCATAGCCTTTAATATGTAGATTGATGGCCAACACATCCCCAAATACAAAGTATTTCTAATTCAGTAAGATGGCCCATCAGCCTTTCATACACAATATAATGCCCCCACAGCCCTCCATACACAGTATTATGTCCTCATGGCTACCTACATAAAGTATGATGATGCTGGACCCACAACTTGCTGCACACAGTAGGCTGTCCCCCACAGCCCCCTGTACAAAGTGTGATGAATTCCACAACTCTAATATACAGTATGATAGTGTTAGGTGTTGAGTTCCCACCTCTGCACAGGGGGAATCTGGAACCATGTCTGCTGCGGTCTCCCATTCTCCTCCAGCCACAGTGGAGCCTGCTCAGCGGAGACGTCGGTCCCAGCATCTGGCTCAGGCTGATACTGGATGACTGGTTACTACTGCCCTTCCAGGCTTTGTCATTGTAGCCAGCAATGTTCAGCAGCGAGCAGGTCTTTCTGGGACTAAGTCCCGCTTTTCCCATACTGAGCATGCCCATGGGACGATCTCCCATTGGAGGTCTGGGGTCACATGCTCAGATCCTGTAGCAGCTCCTATTGGACCACCAGGAAGGTCCTTGTCTGCTACAGCTATAAAAGGTTTGCATGGCATGGCCGCACGGCCATGCGCTAGTACCAACCTATGCTTTGAGCCTTGCTACTGTGTGGTCATGTTTGCATGTGGTCAGGGTTTGCTGAAATAAGCCCCTAGAATACCGGCACCTCTGGTGAGGAGTTGTGTGTGTTTGGATTCAGGTCTTGGCTGAAATAAGCCCCTAGAATACCCATCACCCACGTGAGGAGTTGTTTGTGTGCTATGCTAACTGCATGACCACAGTTTTGCTCTGTTTGGTAGCTGTGTTCCTCTGTGAGGTTAACAGGGCACAGCGTTTCCCTATCCTAGCGATTCTGTGAAGTAACAGAGTTAGCAAATACCGCCATATTGCGCCGCCAATTGCTAGCAGCAGGTTCCTCTCCTGCACGGTGGACCCCGGGTTGTGAATGCACCTATTATTACATATATTTATACACGGTGCATCCTGCCAACCCTAACAGATAGCCCCACAAATCTTTATATACATGGTAATGTCAATTGAGCTCCCTATATACAGCTAGAGAAGCCCACAAATCTCCATATATGGTAAGATGGCCCCACAGTTTCCTGTATATAGTTTGATGGCCCAAGCACATGTCCCTATACACAATATGATGGCACTATAGCTCCCAATATATAGTATGATGGCCACCACAGCACCCTATACCTTATATACCCACATAGCCCCCATACTCAGTATGATTCCCACTCAATTCCAAATATTCACTATATTGCCCCCACATCTAACCAATATACAGAACTCTACACCTCCTTATATAAAGTATGATCTCCTCACAGCTCCTATGTGTACTATAATGCCCCACAGTTCCATAAATACAGAATAATGTTCCCCACAGCTCCCAATATAAATTATATTACCCCCTCACCTCTCTATATACAGTATTATGAACTTACTGCTTAATATAGTATGATAATAATGGCTTCACAGCTCTCTGTCCATAGTATGTTGGCAACTACAGCCCTTTATACATTGTATATTGGCTCCCACAACCCATTATATACAGTATGATAACTGCGCAACTGCCTATATACTGTTGATGTCCCTACTGCTCCCCATATGCAGTTTAAGGACCCCCACAGCTCTCTATATCCCCACAGTTCCCTATATACAATGTAATGGCCACCACATCTCCATATACACATTATGATGGCCCCAACAGCTTCATATGAACAGTATGACAGCCCCCACACAATTTGACGCTCCCACAGCTCTCTATATACAGCAGGATGGCTCCCATTGCTTCTGATATGAAGTATAATAGCTTTCCTTGCCCCATATACACAGTTTAAAGGAGGCGTCTCAAACTGCATTCCTTGAGGGCCTCAAACCATGCGTGTTTTCAAGATTTCTTTAGCATTGCACAAGTTGCTGGAATCATTCTGTGCAGGTGATTAAATTATCACCTGTGCAATACAAGGAAATCCTGAAAACATGACCTGTTTGCGGCCCTCGAGCAACACAGTTTGAGACCTTTGGTTTAAAGGCACCCATTTCCTGTACACTGTATAATACCTCTTTAGCCCACCTATACATAATGTGATAACCTACACAGTACACTTCCAATATAATGCCACAATGTCCTTATCCTCTTCACTGACTTCTTGGGCACATTGCTGAATTTAAATAAAACAAAGACTAGAGTCCAGTCCAAAGCAACCTCTGTTTTCTCATCCTCCTTGTTTTGCATGGGTGGCACAATTCAGTGATGTCATTCCACCACCCACAGTCTCCTGCATGGTGCTGACTTTCAACGGGCTTCAGACCATAAGCAGCCTGTGACCTGCAAGAGTAAGTGGGGAAGAATGGAGGATATGGGTTTCTGCTCTCCTACAGCTGCTAACAGCCTCTTGAGGACACTGATACTGTTAAAAGTTTTGCAGGCCAAATATGGCCCAATGCCAGCGAGTCCCTACTCCTAGGGGGTGGCACGATGCCCATCTCACTTTGTGGCAGAAGCCAAGGTCCAAGTACATGAGTCCATTTCCATAAAATAGATGGATTTGCAAACCTGTATAATTTATGGGACTTAAGAATCTGTTCACATTGTGTTTTTGAACATACTGCATGTGCCAAGATTGCTCCTGGGGCAGAAGATGAACAGAAGCCCTAATTCACCTCTTAGAGGACAAAATAGAATGCTTTTGTTTTATGTCAGATATGTCAGATTGTTTGATTTTCAATAGTAGAAAGGAATATACGGACAATTTTGCTCCACTGCTAGTCAAGAAGATATCCAACGGAGATGATGATGGTGAATACAGCGCAGTTTTATTAATCTTCGCATTTCAGAGTTTAACAAACTCTTTTATCAAGGAAAAAAACACTATGAGAACGCAGAGAGAGATTCTGAAGTTCGATTTATTCTTTTTATCCCTTTTTTCTTGCTTTATTGAATACAACCAGTAAACAATGAAAAGTGCCTGTGCACACTTTCAGGGGATGTGTTATTGCCACTTAGCTCCAGTTTTTGGATTATTTAAACCCCAGCATCGTTCTCTGTATCCTTATTGCAGAATGTTCCTTTTGAAGAAGTTTGTTCAATTCTGAAACTCGTAGATTAATAAAGCTGCTCTTTGCTCCACAACATCATCTCCATTGGATATCTTCTTGACCAGCAGTGCAGCAGAATTATCCATATATACCTTTCTACTATCACATTTACTGATGGTTGTATTCCAGCATATGGAGCAGGAATAGATGGTGTCTATATCTACGTAGGAGATGTGCCTGACACAACCCAGCCAAGTGAGAAATACCATACTATCTGCAGCATTTATTGCCAGGGTGATGCCATGTTGTGCGCTTTTTGCCGCTTTTTAGCTATACTACAAGATTGCTTTTTTGTATTCTATAACAAGGTAAAGCTGACTATGCTTTCACATGCAGAGATAGGAAGTAAAAAAAATTATAGATTAGAATTTTTGATCAACATATATTCTAGTTCCGAAATGTAATAGGCAGCTCTTCAGAGTGCGGTGTTTTCTTCTTGGAAGAGCCTTATTTGCACACTTTCTCCCTAAGCCTACTGTATATGTCTTTCTACACAAGACTTCCCTACAAAGGATTCTTACACAGGTAAATCAATCAACAGGATTTAAATTGGATTTTTCACCAGATTTCACAATCTAAGCAGCATATATTAATAAATAGATCTTTTAGACCAAATGAAAATTTGAAAATGTAGGTCAGAATGGTTGTACAACCCTTTTGAAAAGTTTCACTGTCTAATATTAAGGCACCATAAGCATTTTCTGAGTGCTAGACGCATAAAATGCTAGTTTTCATTTCACGATTGTACAACCAGTCTGGCATGAAATTTCCGTACAAACATATGACTCTTCAGGTCTAAGAAATGTATTTAGTAATGGATTGGCAATAGATTGTCTTTAAAAAAAAAACAAATAAAAAAATGCAAATTACACTCTTGAATGTCCATAACATTATCTTTGATCAACCTGTGAATAAATATTAATAAAGTTGTAAAGTAAAACAAAAATCCATGATCCTTGGATAGCACATAAATAATATACATTATTACTCCAAAAGGAAACTGAAAAAGCTATGAATGATTTCTTCTTTCTGTAGTTAGAGACAGATTATCAGCGTAAGATGAAAAATTTAATATCTGCCTGCAGGTTTCAGCAGGAACATACAACCAATCCGCCTGAAAAATAATCAGCAGAGCAGCAAGCAACAAAAAAAACAATTATTTATTATTTTACTACCTTTCCACAGGGACTTTACTGTACTCTTATCAGCCGTCTTCAGTAAGCTTATATTTCTAAGATCATAATGCGACTGTTGTGTTTCATACAAAATAACATTAGTTTACAAAACTGTCATTATAGATGGGGTTTTTTGTTCCTTCAAAAGTGATCCTGTTAGCAATATGTGACATTTGAGCATACATATATATGCATCTGGCGTCATTATAGTTTTTAATCTTTACATAGAACAAATTTAACTAATATAGAAATAAGGAAGAAACAAAAGCTGCCACTAAAATAGAGTAGTTTAGGTAAGAAAAAATAGTTTTGGATTTCAACATGAAATGAGCAAATTCAACATGATGTGCACAATTTACTAAAGAGAAAATACACTAGTGATGAGCAAATTTTTTTTTGAATTTTGAAAAATAAAACTTCACCACCTGATATAACTAATTTAACACAAGGACAAGTACTCCTGCGTCTGAGCAATTTACACATTAACAGATACATCAGCTCAGACAGCATTCATCCATGGATATTGAAAGAATTGAGCTCAGTAATTGACAGACCGCTGTATCCCATATGTTAAGGCTCTCTTGTCGCAGGGTTGGTGCCACAGGATTGGAGGATGGCTCACGTGTTACTGATATTTAAAGGGACTCTGTCACCTGAATTTGGCGGGACTGGTTTTGGGTCATATGGGCGGAGTTTTCAGGTGTTTGATTCACCCTTTCCTTACCCGCTGGCTGCATGCTGGCCGCAATATTGGATTGAAGTTCATTCTCTGTCCTCCATAGTACACGCCTGCGCAAAGCAATCTTGCCTTGTGCAGGCATGTACGATGGAGGACAGAGAATGAACTTCAATCCAATATTGCAGCCAGCATGCAGCCAGCGGGTAAGGAAAGGGTGAATCAAACACCTGAAAACTCCGCCCATATGACCCAAAACCAGTCCCGCCAAATTCAGGTGACAGGTTCCCTTTAAGAAGGGTAAGAAGGTTAGTCCAGGAAACTATCATCCAATAAGTCTGATATTATTAGTGTGAATAGTTTTTGAGGGCACTATAAGAAATGATCAGAATAAGTATATTGCATAAAGTACTATAAATGACAACCAGCATGGATTCATGAAGAATGAGTCAAGTCTAACCAACATGTTGGGTTTCGATGAGGAGGTAAGTGCAAATCTGGATGATGGTAATGTGGCTGATGTTATTTATCTGGACTTTGCAAAGGCATTTGATACTGTACCACATAACAGCCTTATACTGAAGTGACAGAAGCATGGAAAAAGGTAAGCAATATTCAAATGGATAAGGAATTGGCTAAATGACTGGAAACAAAGAGTCGTCATAATGGTATGTTCCCGAAATAGGATATAGTCAGCAATGGGGTGCTGCAGAGATTTCTACTAGGACCGAATCTCTTTATCCTCTTTATTAATAACCTTGTGGATGAGATTAAGAGTAAAGTGTAAGTCTTTGCTGACCACATCAAACTATGTAGCATATTAAAATCTGGCCTTGACATTGCAATATTGCAAAACGATGTGGATAAGATGTCTGACAAATTACATTTAATGGGGATCTCAATTCCAGCCAATTCTGCATTGAAAAAGTCAAACTAGCTCCTTCCCTTCCGAGCTCTGCCATGCGCCTAAACAGTGGTTTACCCCAACATATGGGGTATCAGCGTACTCAGGACAAATTGAGCAACAATTTTTGAGGTCCAATTTCTCCTGTTACCCTTGGGAAAATTAAAAATAGGGGGCGAAAAATCATTTTTGTGAAAAAAATATGATTTTTTACTTTTATGGCTCTACATTATAAACTTCTGTGAAGCACTTGAGGGTTCAAAGTGCTCACCACACATCTAGATAAGTTCCTTAGGGGGGTCTTCTTTCCAAAATGGTGTCAATTGTGGGGAGTTTCCACTGTTTAGGCACATCAGGAGCTCTCCGAACGTGACATGGCGTCCCATCTCAATTCCAGCCAATTTTGCATTGAAAAGTTAAATTGTACTCCTTCCCTTCCGAGCTCTGCCATGCGCCCAAACAGTGGTTTGTCCCCTCATATTTGGTATCGGCGTACTCAGGACAAATTGTACAACAACGTTTTGGGTCCAATTTCTCCTATTACTCTTGATAAAATAAAACAAATTGGATCTGAAGTAATTTTTTTGTGAAAAAAGTTAAATGTTCATTTTTTTTAAACATTCCAAAAAATCCTGTGAAGCACCTGAAGGGTTAATAAACTTCTTAAATGTAGTTTCGAGCACCTTGATGGGTGCAGTTTTTAGAATGGTGTCACTTGTTGGTGTTTTCTATCATATAGACCCCTCAAAGTCACTTCAAATGTGATGTGGTCCCTAAAAAAATGATGTAAAAATGAGAAATCGCTGGTCAACTTTTCAGCCTTATAACTCCCTAACAAAAAAAATGTTGCTTCCAAAATTGTGCCGATGTAACATAGACATGTGGAAAATGTTACTTATTAAGTATTTTGTGTAACATATCTCTGTGATTTAAGGGCATGAAAATTCAAATTTGGAAAATTGCAAAATGTTCGCCAAATTTCTGCTTTTTTCACAAATAAATGCAAGAAATATCAAAATTTTTTTACCACTATCATGAAGTACAATATGTCACGAGAAAACAGTGTCAGAATCATCAGGATCCGTTGAAACATTCCAGAGTTATAACCTCATAAAGTGACAGTGGTCAGAATTGTAAAAATTGGTCTTTAACATGCAAACCATCCTTGGGAGTAAAGGGGTTAAAACTGTGGTTTGTCCATCACATGGATCAGAGATAAATATAGCGCTTAAAATTCTGCCATTTCTGGCCTCCCTTAAAATTTTGATGCTGTGTGTTAGCGAAGTTCTTGACACCAGTTTGCTGGTAAAAATTGTTACCTAAAGGCCAGTTATTTACAACTGTGGTTTGTCCGTCACACGGATCAGAGTTAAAATTGTGCTCAAAATTCTGCCATTTCGGGCCTCCCTCTAAATTTTGTTGCAGTTTGTTAGCAAAGTTCTGGACACCAGTTTGCTGGTAAATATAGTTACCTACAGGGCAAGTGTGAAGAGCCAGGCAAAGTGCCAGAATTGGTGCATCTTTTAGATTTGCCTTTTTTGGGGAGGCTGCAGCCTTCAATTTTTAGGCTGGGATAGGTCAATATCCATGACACCCTTACCAGCCTTAAAATATCAACCGCCAGCAGTCTACTTTAGCTTGGCTGGATGTCAAAAATGGGAGGGACCCTGCACCAATTATTTTAAATTATTTAATTAAATCATTTAAAAACATGTCGTGGGGACGCCTTTATTCTTGATAACAGAGCTGACAGCTGAAGGCTGCAGCCTGCAGCTGTCAGTTTTGCCATGCTGGTTATCAAAATAGAAGAGATCCCTCTTCATTTTTAAAATTTATTTATTTATTTATTTATAGCACAGGCGCTGGCTGACAAATACTCCCATCAGTGGCCTGTTTTCTCTGCTATTAGCAACAGAAGGTGTAGGCTGATAGGAATAGTAATTACATCAGTCTATGCCTCTGTAACTGATGGTAAACTTTTTACCACCAGCCACAGCTGCTTGCTCACGCTATCATCTGACAGCTTGGGACAACAGCTCTCTGACAGGCGGTAATAATCTTACATCCGATCATAGACATTGTTGTCATGACAGCACAGCAAACAGTGGGTGTTCAGGCCCCCCATTCATCTGAATGGGGTCAGGGTTCGGGTGCTGTACCGGAACCAATATTTTTTTAAATGTGTGGCCAAACCTGCAGGATCTGAACATACAGTTGGATCGCCTTTCACTACTCATTAGGTGGCATATACTGTACTTTGATTGCTAAAATCTCTGCTCCAGACAAGAGAAATTAACTTAAAAAAAGAATTATTCCACTCTGCTGCCACTATTACAATGTGTGTCCATCGTCTTACAATGTCTTATTGATTTGAAAGTGACCAAATACTGTATAATAGAAACAGATAGTAACCTAGTAGTAACCATCGACTCTTCGTGGGCGGTTTCGTTTCTTGTTCCTCCGCCCCCCATTGAGAATTAGGAGGCGGATCTCGGCTGCTGACGAACACGTCCTCAAGGTGCAGAAATATTTAGACTGGGCGGCCATTTTCGTTCGCGCCCTCCAGTTCTTCTACACCCACTTCCACACCCTTCTTCTTCTCCTGCGCTCCTCGTGGCGCGGCGGTTTTGGCGGGAATCTTGTTCTATCGCTAGGCACCTGCCAGGTTCCCACGCCTGACAGGGACCCCCCTGTGCCTTCTCCCTGCAACACCCCCTGCCACGGGATGTTGCCTGGTTCCAACCCAGTCAGCTTCTGACTAACTTCCTCCCCAGCCCCTAGTTTTACCAGTGTGAGGAGTGGCCCAATAAAAAAAGCCTTTTTCTCCCCCTAGTGGCCGGAGTGTGAAGTGTAATGTGTTATAGTGATACCTGGTCAGGAGAACTCCTTAGTGCCATCAGACGTACCGCTGCTCCCCTTAGTGGCAGAGCGCTATACTGCAGCGACCAGGTCTCTGAGGCGCTGCACATACATGTGCAGTGCACATGCCTGCTGTGCTGCCTTGTTTTGGCTGCTGGTCCCCGCATCTTTATGCCTGGTGTGCATGCTCTGGAGCCTCTTTGAGTACACCCTCCCACGTGTGCGCATCTCAGGTTTGACAGCCGTGGTATCACTGCTAGGCGTGAATGGTGCGGCGTGCATACGCTGATAAGAGCGCTATTACTGGCTGCTGGTAGACACGTGACGTGCACATTACCAGGGTCATAGGGTTCTTAACCCCTTTCTGCCATTAGACGTACTATTCCGTCCATGTGGGGTGGGCTTTACTTCCCAAGGACGGAATAGTACGTCATAGCCGATCGGCCGCGCTCACGGGGGGAGCGCGGCCGATCGCGGCCGGGTGTCAGCTGCTTATCGCAGCTGACATCCGGCACTATGTGCCTGGAGCGGTCACGGACCGCCCCCGACACATTAACCCCCGGCACACCGCGATCAAACATGATCGCGATGTGCCGGCGGTGCAGGGAAGCATCGCGCAGGGAGGGGGCTCCCTGCGGGCTTCCCTGAGACCCCCGGAGCAACGCGATGTGATCGCGTTGCTCCGGGGGTCTCCTACCTCCCTCCCTGCATCAAGTCCCGGATCCAATATGGCCACGGATCCGGGTCCTGCAGGGAGGGAGGTGGCTTACCAAGTGCCTGCTCAGAGCAGGCACTTGGTAACGCTGCAGCGCTCTGAGACAGATCGGTGATCTGTCAGAGTGCTGTGCAAACTGGCAGATCACCGATCTGTATTGTCCCCCCCTGGGACAAAGTAAAAAAGTAAAAAAAAAATTTTTTACAAGTGTGTAAAAAAAAAAAAAATCCTAAATAATGAAAAAAAAAATATATATATATTATTCCCATAAATACATTTCTTTATCTAAATAAAAAAAACAAAACAATAAAAGTACACATATTTAGTATCGCCGCGTCCGTAACGACCCGACCTATAAAACTGGCCCACTAGTTAACCCCTTCAGTAAACACCGTAAGAAAAAAAAAAAAAAAACGAGGCAAAAAACAACGCTTTATTTTCATACCGCTGAACAAAAAGTGGAATAACACGCAATCAAAAAGACAGATATAAATAACCAGGGTACCGCTGAAAGCGTCATCTTGTCCCGCAAAAAATGAGCTGCCATACAGCAACATCAGCAAAAAAATAAAAAAGTTATAGTCCTCAGAATAAAGCGATGCAAAAATAATTATTTTTTCTATAAAATAGTTTTTATGGTATAAAAGCGCCAAACATAAAAAAATGATATAAATGAGGTGTCGCTGTAATCGTACTGACCCGAAGAATAAAACGGCTTTATCAATTTTACCAAACGCGGAACGGTATAAACGCCTCCCCCAAAAGAAATTCATTAATAGCTGGTTTTTGGTAATTCCGCCTCACAAAAATCGGAATAAAAGGCGATCAAAAAATGTCACGTGCCCGAAAGTGTTACCAATAAAAACGTCAACTCGTCCCGCAAAAAACAAGACCTCACATGACTCTGTGGACTCAAATATGGAAAAATTATAGCTCTCAAAATGTGGTAACGCAAAAAATATTTTTTGCAATAGAAAGCGTCTTTCAGTGAGTGACGGCTGCCAATCATAAAAATCCGCTAAAAAATCTGCTATAAAAGTAAATCAAACCCCCCTTCATTACCCCCTTAGTTAGGGAAAAGTAAAAAAAATTTAAAAAATGTATTTATTTCCATTTTCCCATTAGGGTTAGGGCTAGGGCTAGGGTTAGGGTTAGGGCTAGGGTTAGGGTTAGGGCTAGGGTTAGGGCTAGGGTTAGGGCTGAGGTTAGGGCTAGGGTTAGGGCTAGGGTTAGGGTTAGGGCTAGGGTTAGGGCTAGGGTTAGGGTTAGGGCTAGGGTTAGGGTTAGGGCTAGGGTTAGGGCTAGGGCTAGGGTTATGGTTAGGGCTAGGGTTAAGGCTACAGTTAGGGTTAAGGCTACAGTTAGGGTTAAGGCTACAGTTAGGGTTAAGGCTACAGTTAGGGTTGGGGCTAAAGTTAGGGTTAGGGTTTGGATTACATTTGCGGTTGGGAATAGGGTTGTGATTAGGGTTAGGGGTGTGTCAGAGTTAGAGGTGTGGTTAGGGTTACCGTTGGAATTAGAGTTAGGGGTGTGTTTGGATTAGGGTTTCAGTTATAATTGGGGGGTTTCCACTGTTTAGACACATCAGGGGCTCTCCAAACGCAACATGGCGTCCAATCTCAATTCCAGCCAATTCTGCGTTGAAAAAGTAAAACAGTGCTCCTTCCCTTCCGAGGTCTCCCGTGTGCCCAAACAGGAGTTTACCCCAATATATGGGGTATCAGCGTACTCAGGACAAATAGGACAACAACTTTTAGGGTCCAAGTTCTCCTGTTACCCTTGGGAAAATACAAAACTGGGGGCTAAAAGATAAGTTTTGTGGGAAAAAAATTTTTTTTTAATTTTCACGGCTCTGCGTTATAAACTGTAGTGAAATATGTGTGGGCTCAAAGTTCTCACAACACATCTAGATAAGTTCATTGAGGGGTCTAGTTTCCAATATGGGGTCACTTGTTGGGGGTTTCTACTGTTTAGGTACATCAGGGGCTCTGCAAACGCAATGTGACGCCTGCAGACCATTCCATCTAAGTCTGCATTCCAAATGGCGCTCCTTCCCTTCCGAGCCCTCCCATGCGCCCAAACGGTGGTTCCCCTCCACATATGGGGCATCAGCGCACTCAGGACAAATTGGACAACAGATTTTGGGGTCCAATTTCTCCTGTTACCCTCGAGAAAATACAAAACTGGGGGCTAAAAAATAATTTTGGGGGGAATTTTTCTTTTTATTTTCACGGCTCTGCGTTAGAAACTGTAGTGAAACACTTGGGGGCTCAAAGTTCTCACAACACATCTAGATAAGTTCCTTGGGGGGTCTAGTTTCCAATATGGGGTCACTTGTGGGGGGTTTCTATTGTTTAGGTACATTAGGGGCTCTGCAAACGCAATGTGACGCCTGCAGACCATTCCATCTAAGTCTGTATTTCAAATGGCGCTCCTTCCCTTCCGAGCCTTCCCATGCGCCCAAACGGTGGTTCCCCCCACATATGGGGTATCAGCGCACTCAGGACAAATTGCACAACAAATTTTGGGGTCCAATTTCTCCTGTTCCCCTCGGGAAAATACAAAACTGGGGGCTAAAAAATAATACTTGTGGGAAAAAAAATTTGTTTTATTTTTACGGCTCTGCATTATAAACTTCTGTGAAGCTCTTGGTGGGTCAAAGTGCTCACAACACATCTAGATAAGTTCCTTAGGGGGTCTACTTTCCAAAATGGTGTCACTTGTGGGGGGTTTCAATGTTTAGGCACATCAGTGGCTCTCCAAACGCAACATGGCGTCTCATCTCAATTCCTGTGAATTTTGCATTGAAAAGTCAAACGGCGCTCCTTCCCTTCCGAGCTCTCCCATGCGCCCAAACAGTGGTTTACCCCCACATATGGGGTATCAGCGTACTGAGGACAAATTGTACAACAACTTTTTGGTTCCAATTTCTTCTCTTACCATTGGGAAAATAAAAAATTGGGGGCGAAAAGATAATTTTTGTGAAAAAAAAATGATTTTTTATTTTTACGGTTCTGCATTATAAACTTCTGTGAAGCACTTGGTGGGTCAAAGTGCTCACCATACCTCTAGATAAGTTCCTTAGGGGGTCTACTTTCCAAAATGGTGTCACTTGTGGGGGGTTTCAATGTTTAGGCACATCAGTGGCTCTTCAAACGCAACATGGCGTCCCATCTCAATTCCTGTCAATTTTGCATTGAAAGGTCAAAAGGCACTCCTTCCCTTCCGAGGTCTCCCATGCGCCCAAACAGTGGTTTACCCCCACATATGGGGTATCAGAGTACTCAGGACAAATTGTGCAACAACTTTTTGGTTCCAAATTCTTCTCTTACCATTGGGAAAATAAAAAATTGGGGGTGAAAAGATCATTTTTTTTACAAAAAATATTTTTTATTTTTACGGTTCTGCATTATAAACTTCTGTGAAGCACTTGGTGGGTCAAAGTGCTCACCACACCTCTAGATAAGTTCCTTAGGGGGTCTACTTTCCAAAATGGTGTCACTTGTGGGGGGTTTCAATGTTTAGGCACATCAGTGGCTCTCCAAACGCAACATGGCGTCCCATCTCAATTCCAGTCAATTTTGCATTAAAAAGTCAAATGGCGCTCCTTCGCTTCCAAGCTCTGTCATGCGCCCAAACAGTGGTTTACCTCCACTTATGTGCTATCAGCGTACTCAGGACAAATTTTACAACAAGGTTTGGTGTCCATTTTCTCCTGTAACTCTTGGCAAAATAAAACAAATTGGAGCTGAAGTAAATTTTTTGTGAAAAAAAGTAAAATGTTAATTTTTATTTAAACATTCCAAAAATTCCTGTGAAACACCTGAAAGGTTAATAAACTTCTTGAATGTGGTTTTGAGAACCTTGAGGGGTGAAGTTTTTAGAATGGTGTCACACTTGGGTATTTTCTATCATATAGACCCCTCAAAATGACTTCAAATGAGATGTGGCCCCTAAGATAAAATGGTGTTGTAAAAATGAGAAATTGCTGGTCAACTTTTAACCCTTACAACTCCCTAACAAAAAAAAATTTTGGTTCCAAAATTGTGCTGATGTAAAGTAGACATGTGGGAAATGTTACTTTTTAAGTATTTTGTGTGACATATTTCTGTGATTTAATTGCATAAAAATTCAAAGTTGGAAAATTGCAAAATTTTCAAAATTTTCGCCATATTTCCATTTTTTTCACAAATAATCGCAAGTAATATCAAAGAAATTTTACCACTATCATGAAGTACAATATGTCTCGAGAAAACAATGTCAGAATCACTGGGATCCGTTGAAGCGTTCCAGAGTTATAACCTCATAAAGGGACAGTGGTCAGAATTGTAAAAATTGGCCCGGTCCATAACGTGCAAACCACCCTTGGGGGTAAAGGGGTTAAGGTCCTTCCTGCATCACTGCATGTATCCCCTTAAGAAAGCTACATACATCGCACACAAAAAACACTTTGGGGGGGTCCTTTCAGCTCTAGCTTCTCTTCCAACCTGGTTCCTTCCTTGCCTCTCCAGTAAGTGGTACATTTACCCCTGATCACTCGCTATGTCTTGGCACACTATTGCCAAACTCCCTTGACTTAGGTGGCTAACACATATACCATACTCCACTCGTGTTTAAACTCTTGTGATATGTGAGTGAGATATATAACAAGTGCTTTGCTTATATAGCTTTCTTTCCATGTATTTTATCAATAAATAAATTATTTTTTAAAAAATGGCTTGGGATCCCCTAAAAGTTTTGCAACCAACAGAGGAAAATGGACAGCTGGGGTCAGATGTTTATATTCTGGAAAGGGGCTAATACCCAGTGAGCTTCCCAGGCTATTAATATCAGCTCAAACCTGTATACTTAGCTTTTACTGGTTATTAAAATGAGGACCCCCAAAAAATGATGTAGGGCTCCCCTATAAATAATAACCTGCAAAGAATAGGCAGACAGCTGCAGGCTGATATTAATGGTCTAGGAAGGGGCCATGGAAATTGACCCCATCCTAGACATCAGGTCGCAGCCATCCCAGAGATTGCGCATCTGTTGGGGCACACTGGATGCATGTGTTCTCATCTTAATTGTCCGCTGCCAAATTGTATGTGAAGCTTATGGCTGAAGAAACCACAGTATACAGTGCTTTGTGTCTCAGATGATTCCTGTTTATTCCAGGGAATACAGGGGGGTTTTATTGAGAAAAAACAAGGTGTTTGCCAAAACGTTATCTCATCATCTTATTGTTAAGAACAATGGCTTTTTGGTCACAGGAACATTTCTTTTTTGTCCTAGCTATAGGTCAAGCGTAGCTAACTAAATAGCAAGCCATAATGTGTCCCTCAAGTTGATTACATTATACATTAATACCCACCATGGGTCAAGCGTGGCTAACTAAATAGCAAGCCATAATGTGTTGGCAAACTTAATTTCCCAAATTACATATTACCTAATATATATATATATATATATATATATATATATATATATATATATATATATTAACATATATATTATTATATATATTATATATATATATTAACATATATATACAGTTAGGGCCAGAAATATTTGGACAGTGACACAAGTTTTGTTATTTTAGCTGTTTACAAAAACATGTTCAGAAATACAATTATATATGTAATATGGGCTGAAAGTGCACACTCCCAGCTGCAATATGATAGTTTCCACATCCAAATCGGAGAAAGGGTTTAGGAATCATAGCTCTGTAATGCATAGCGTCCTCTTTTTCAAGGGACCAAAAGTAATTGGACAATGGACTCTAAGGGCTGCAATTAACTCTGAAGGCGTCTCCCTCGTTAACCTGTAATCAATGAAGTAGTTAAAAGGTCAGGGGTGGATTCCAGGTGTGTGGTTTTGCATTTGGAAGCTGTTGCTGTGAGCAGACAACATGCGGTCAAAGGAACTCTCAATTGAGGTGAAGCAGAACATCCTGAGGCTGAAAAAAAAGAAAAAATCCATCAGAGAGATAGCAGACATGCTTGGAGTAGCAAAATCAACAGTTGGGTACATTCTGAGAAAAAAGGAATTGACTGGTGAGCTTGGGAACTCAAAAAGGCCTGGGCGTCCACGGATGACAACAGTGGTGGATGATCGCTGCATACTTAATTTGGTGAAGAAGAACCCGTTCACAACATCAACTGAAGTCCAGAACACTCTCAGTGAAGTAGGTGTATCTGTCTCTAAGTCAACAGTAAAGAGAAGACTCCATGACAGTAAATACAAAGGGTTCACATCTAGATGCAAACCATTCATCAATACCAAAAATAGACAGGCCAGAGTTAAATTTGCAGAAAAACACCTCAAGAAGCCAGCTCAGTTCTGGAAAAGTATTCTATGGACAGATGAGACAAAGATCAACCTGTACCAGAATGATGGGAAGAAAAAAGTTTGGAGAAGAAAGGCAACGGCACATGATCCAAGGCACACCACATCCTCTGTAAAACATGGTGGAGGCAACGTGATGGCATGGGCATGCATGGCTTTCAATGGCACTGGGTCACTTGTGTTTAGTAACATAATAACATAGTAACATAGTTAGTAAGGCCGAAAAAAGACATTTGTCCATCCAGTTCAGCCTATATTCCATCCTAATAAATCCCCAGATCTACGTCCTTCTACAGAACCTAATAATTGTATGATACAATATTGTTCTGCTCCAGGAAGACATCCATGCCTCTCTTGAACCCCTCGACTGAGTTCGCCATCACCACCTCCTCAGGCAAGCAATTCCAGATTCTCACTGCCCTAACAGTAAAGAATCCTCTTCTATGTTGGTGGAAAAACCTTCTCTCCTCCAGACGCAAAGAATGCCCCCTTGTGCCCGTCACCTTCCTTGGTATAAACAGATCCTCAGCAAGATATTTGTATTGTCCCCTTATATACTTATACATGGTTATTAGATCGCCCCTCAGTCGTCTTTTTTCTAGACTAAATAATCCTAATTTCGCTAATCTCGTTTATTGATGACATAAGAGCAGACAAGAGTAGCCGGATGAATTCTGAAGTGTACCGGGATATACTTTCAGCCCAGATTCAGCCAAATGCTGCAAAGTTGATTGGACGGCGCTTCATAGTACAGATGGACAATGACCCCAAGCATACAGCCAAAGCTACCCAGGAGTTCATGAGTGCCAAAAAGTGGAACATTCTGCAATGGCCAAGTCAATCTCCAGATCTAAACCCAATTGAGCATGCATTTCACTTGCTTAAATCCAGACTTAAGACGGAAAGACCCACAAACAAGCAAGACCTGAAGGCTGCGGCTGTAAAGGCCTGGCAAAGCATTAAGAAGGAGGAAACCCAGCGTTTGGTGATGTCCATGGGTTCCAGACTTAAGGCAGTGATTGCCCCCAAAGGATTTGCAACAAAATATTGAAAATAAAAATATTTTGTTTGGGTTATGTTTATTTGTCCAATTACTTTTGACCTCCTAAAATGTGGAGTGTTTGTAAAGAAATGTGTACAATTCCTACATTTTCTATCAGATATTTTTGTTCAACCCTTCAAATTAAACGTTACAATCTGCACTTGAATTCTGTTGTAGAGGTTTCATTTCAAATCCAATGTGGTGGCATGCAGAGCCCAACTCGCGAAAATTGTGTCACTGTCCAAATATTTCTGGCCCTAACTGTATATATATATATAAAGAACAGCAGCACATGTACATGAATCCAGGCCATGTGAAAACACAGACAAATATTCAATACTAGATTTTGGCCCGATTCTAACGCATCGGGTATTCTAGAATATGCATGTCCATGTAGTATATTGCCAAGCGACGTAGTATATTGCCCAGCCACATAGTATATTGCCCAGTCACGTAGTATATTGCACAGCCACGTAGTATATTGCCCAGCCACGTAGTATATTGCACAGCCACGTAGTATATTGCCCAGCGACGTAGTATATTGCCCAGCCACGTAGTATATTGCCCAGCGACATAGTATATTGCCCAGTCACGTAGTATATTGCCCAGTCACGTAGTATATTGCCCAGTCACGTAGTATATTGCCCAGTCACGTAGTATATTGCCCAGCGATGTAGTATATTGCCCAGCGATGTAGTATATTGCCCAGCCATATAGTATATTGCCCAGTCACGTAGTATATTGCCCAGCCACGTAGTATATTGCCCAGCGACGTAGTATATTGCCCAGCCACGTAGTATATTGCCTAGCCACATGGTATATTGCCCAGTCACGTATTACCCAGCCACATAGTATATAGCACAGCCCATGTAGTACGGTATATTGCCCAGTCACATAGTATATTGCCCAGCCACATAGTATATAGCAGAGCCACGTAGTATATTGCCCAGTCACGTAGTATATTGGCCAGCACAGAGGCACGTAGTATAGAGACTTAAAAAAAAAATAAACATATACTCACCTATAGCCCGTTGAAGTCCTGCTATACTTACCATCTGCCGCCTTTCCCGCTCCTCGCCACGCTTCTGAGATTGCTCCATTGCAAGCGGCAGCTTGTGGTCCAAGGGCTGGTGTGAGCAGGACCTATGATGACGTCGCGGTCACATGACCGTGAAGTCACGGCAGGTCCTTGCCGCACACCAGCCCTGGGACGGGACCGGAAGCTGCCGCTTGCAATGGAGCGGTCCCAGGAGCGTAGCGAGGAGCGAGAAAGGTGGCGTTTTTTTTAAATTATTTTTAACATGCATATTTTTACTATTGATGCTGCATAGGCAGCATCAATAGTAAATAGTTGGGGACACACAGGGTTAATAGCAGTGGTAACGGAGTCCATTACACCGCGGGCCGTTACCACTGCCATTAACCCTGTGTGAGCGGTGAGCGGAGGGGATTACGGAGATGGCGCCGGGCAGTGAGTGCAGGGGAATAGGGGAGGGACTAATCGGACTGTGGCCATCGCTGATTGGTCACGGCAGCCATGACAGGCAGCTGCCGAGACCAATCAGCGAATGAATAACCGTGACAGAAGGACAGACAGACAGATGGAAGTACCCCTTAGACAATTATGTATATAGATGAATTATACTTTTCAAAAATATTTTTTCTCAAATTTTTTCAAAATTTTTTTATTTAATAAAACTTACAGTAATAGATGAAATGAAGATTCTTAGCGCATAAATTGGCCAATTAATGTTTGCCCATGTATCACGGCAAGGTGATCTCCTTCTGATGGGTCCTACTTTACCATACATGCCACTCTTGGGCCACCAGCCTACAACTATGGACAAAACATGTCACTCAGGGCTAAATCTACAATTTATGGGCAGGTAGAGTTGATTACCGCCACCTGCAAGGTCAATGGGAGGAGCGCAAGATTAGTCTGGATGCAGTCAACATCCAATAACTAAATAGAGAAAAAAAAAACATCCAGCACTCCTAATGTGAACACATGCAAGCTGCAAACTGCATCATATAGATAAAAAAGAACAGCAGCACATGTACATGAATCTAGGCCATGTGAAAACACAGACAAATATTCAATATGAATTATACTTTTCAAAAAAAAAAAATTCAAATTTTTTAAAAAAAATTTTTTCATAAAACTTACAGTAATAGATGAAATGAAGATTCTTAGCGCATAAATTGGCAAATTTTTGAAAAGTATAATTCATATTGAATATTTGTCTGTGTTTTCATATAGCCTAGATTCATGTACATGTGCTGCTGTTCTTTTTTATCTATATGATGCAGTTTGCAGCTTGCACGTGTTCACATTAGGAGTGCTGGTTGGTTTTCTCTCTCTCTGTATATCTATATCTATATCTATATATATATATATGTATATTGGAAGTGTGTCTGTTAGGGCTGGCATTGATCTATGCAGCAAAGAATTAAGGCTAATACAATCAGAACACATAGAATGGGTATTGCTAATTTAATGGATCAATAAGTGCCTTTGTGGCATCCTCTATAAACCGTTGCTGATTATAGTATAGGTAGTTTATCCATTTTACATTCTTATTTACCCCAATTATAGGGATAATGGATTCAAACTCAACTGCAGTCTTGTTCCTGGCTTCAAATCTACCAGGTAACCCCTTGTGTGCCCCCACTGGTATCTATGCTTCTTAGACAAAATTAACTATTTTGTCATCATTCTCCTTCCCAAGTTTTGTACTTGAGCCTAGTACATATAACCCTTGATCATTCTCTGAGGGGTTGTCAATGGTGAGGTACAGAACTATGCTTCCCTCCTTGGGGCATTGAGTGGCAGGGATGGGGAGTATTGAAACCTGAGGGCCCCTCTGACCCTTAAAGGAGGCTTTGGACAGGGTCATGTGGATCAATAGGCTGGTTCCCCATTGGTCTCTGCGTTGCAGGGCCTGGACTGGTTTGTATCCCCAGTCACTTTCACCAGTGTGCCACCCAATAAGCGACCAATCCTCACAGTTTGAACCTTCTCCTGTTTCAGCAGTGGTGACACAGATGAATTGTGTGCCTAACCAGATGTCATACTGTGCCATGAGGCCTGGGCATTCTACTATGAATCAATAATCAAATTGGTATGTTACTCTTGGGGTGGAGACATTATACCAGTAGGTCACTATACACTTCTCATAAGTGACTACCCCTTGGTGACTGGCTACCTCTTCAGCTGGGTAAAGGATAAGTGTCAGACGGATGAAGAGTGGCAGCCGCCACTGGACTCTGGATCTGGTGTCTCCTTGCGGTGGGATGCATGGATCCATGGACTGCTGTGGTTGTAGACAGGACTTCGAACGGGCTGTCATCTCTAGGTTCGAGGGCATGTCTGTTGAAACTCTAGATGATGAGGACTCTGTCATCGGGCAGGATCTGGTGGGCTCCTTCTAGGTCCTCAGAATTTGAGATGGATGGAACTTGAGAACATATTTTAGTCATATGTTTTGTTTAACTTGACAACAAACTTAGGGTACCTTCACACATAACGTTATTGTTAACGATATCGTTGCTTTTTGTGACGTAGCAACGATATCGTTAAGGAAATCATTATGTGTGACAGCGACCAACGATCAGGCCCCTGCTGGGAGATCGTTGGTCGCTGAACAAAGTCCAGAACTTTATTTCGTCGCTGGATCTCCCGTGGACATCGCTGGATCGGCGTGTGTGACACCGATCCAGCGATGTCTTCACTGGTAACCAGGGTAAATATCGGGTAACTAAGCGCAGGGCCGCGCTTAGTAACCCGATGTTTACCCTGGTTACCAGCGTAAAAGTAAAAAAAAAAAACACTACATACTTACCTACCGCTGTCTGTCCCCGGCGCTGTGCTCTGCACTCCTCCTGTACTGGCTGTGAGCGTCGGTCAGCCGGAAAGCAGAGCGGTGACGTCACCGCTCTGCTTTCCGGCCGCTGTGCTCACAGCCAGTACAGGAGGAGTGCAGAGAAGCAGAGCGCCGGGTACAGACAGCGGTAGGTAAGTATGTAGTGTTTGTTTTTTTTACTTTTAGGATGGTAACCAGGGTAAACATCGGGTTACTAAGCGCGGCCCTGCGCTTAGTAACCCGATGTTTACCCTGGTTACCGGCATCGTTAGTCGCTGGAGAGCTGTCTGTGTGACAGCTCTCCAGCGACCAAACAGCGACGCTGCAGCGATCCGGATCGTTGTCGGTATCGCTGCAGCGTCGCTTAATGTGAAGGGGCCTTTAGTCTGCATATGGACATACTGCAGTATGGGTGCTTCCCTTTCCAAGGGGGGAAGCAACTTGCAAAATTTTGTATTGTGTATAGAACACACTGCTAACCCAGTAGTCAGCACTATTTTGAATCATAACTATACGGGTAACAATCATATTGCTGATAGTGCTGCAAGAAGGCTCTCATGGGTTGTCAAACATCTGATATTGTCATAGAAGTTTGTTACTGCCTGTACATTTATTTTAGTAATTCACACAAGCCCATTCAAATGGGTGACTGGTGACAGGTTGTGTTTGCTGCAAGAAAATATGCTCTTTTTTAAAAGTTCTTCATATTGTTTAGTAGGGCACGTAAAATGCAATTTTTAATTGACTGATTATCATACTGCTTAATAGTAAGCACAGAAGATAATCTTCATTTCATAAATGTACCTAAGTGAATAATTTTTCTGAATTATTGTAATTGTAATTGTGAAAATTCAGAATACTATTTTACATTTTTTTGCATTGCCCCAGAACTCTTTATATTTTATTGCTTTTTTCCTTGTTTAATTATGGGAGAAAAGCATAAGTACTATAAGAAAATATCATCATGCATGTTCTAGTGCGTATGATATGATGAGTCACTATGGTCCCTATTGAAATAATCTTTAAATAGTCACTGACCACAAGGGAATTACTACTGCATTTAGCTTGGGCAAGCAGAAAAAACACTAGTAAGCAAATCCTACAGTCCATAATTTGACATTGTGTATGTTACTAATCACCAGTGAATCCTTTTTTTAATGCGGAAAAAGCATTGTATATTTAAATGAACATGACAGAAATAGGCCATTTTAGTAGCTGCCAAGAAAAAGAATTGACATTTAATACACGAGATAAATAGACACAATCAATCACATTAGCAACCAAGGATTATAAGATATATACTGTATATAGAGAGAGAAAGAAAGAGAGATAATTAAAAAAGAAGTGATGTATTTTCAAACTTTGACATTTCAGTATGATTGCTATATATGGAATTAATTTATAGCTACCGAGTTGTAGACCAATTAATTATTGCATGTAAAAAAAGATAGTTGTTATATTTGTGATTTTCTCATAATTGCTTACATCTAAGAATCATTTGTAGAAAAGGTTAAGATTAGTGATGAGCGAGTATGCTCGTTGCTCGAGTTTCTCCGAGCACGCTCTTGTGGTCTCCGAGTATTTTGGCCTGCTCGGAGATTTAGTTTATGTCGACGCAGCTGCATGAATTGCGGCTGCTAGACAGCTTGAATACATGTGGGGGTTACCTGTCTGTTGAGGAATCCGCACATGTATTCAAGCTGTCTAGCAGCTGCAAATCATGCAGCTGTGTAGACACAAACGAAATCTCCGAGCACGCCGAAATGCTAGGAGACCACCCGAGCATGCTTGGCGAAACTCGAGTATACTCGCTCATCACTGGTTAAGATTAATTCCTGTGAACAAGGGACTGGCACCGCTAATACATAGAGTTTCTATGCTGTACACCCATAAAAACAGAGGAACTAAGAAGAGGAGAATAGGTGTAAGCAGGCACTAAGAGCCCCAAATAAAGGAAAATATAAAGCAGTCCGCATGCAAAAAAGTGAAATATTTATTGAATACATAAAGTGAACCAAAGAACATAAAAAATCATTTAAAAACTAAAAAAGGGGGGACTTTTTTTGCACAAAAATAAATCCCCATTACTATGAATACAAGTTCCCTATAAGCCAAAATTGTGGCTAGGCAAATATAAATGGAAGGGTTACAAAATAATAAGCTAAGCATAACATCTATACAGACAAAAGCAAAAAATGCAAGTGGAAATATGTAATGGCTATGATAAACCAATGGGTCATAAGCATATAATAAATGGAGGTTGAAAATAAATACAGTATAAATATAGATTTAAATACCAGTAACCCTATAAGGTAAAGAGAAAAAACATGTATGACAGCAATACATCAATAGTAACTATATATAGAGAATGCTTAATTGTTTAACATGCAAACTAATACAAATTGAAATACATAAATGATTATGAAGAGCAGCAGGTGGAGATGTTCACTTAGCTTGAGCTCGTGCTGGCATGTGTGTCACAATTAGAGATGAGTGAACGTGTTCAGAAAATGTTTGCCAATCTCAAAATCAGCACGAACGTAGCACATTCAAATTCGTGTTTGTTTTCACAAGCATTTTTACTCAAAGTTGGCAAAATCCGGTCAGTAAATCATTGAGTTTCCACTAATGCTTTTGTTGTTACTTTGGTCAGGATAGTGGTGCTGTATGATGAGCGGGGGATGAGGTGATGTGATTGATGAGGGGAGGGGATGAGGAAAGGCTAGAGGAACGTGTGGAGAGATTACAGGAGCTGCGTGCTTTTGTTTTTTTCCCGTAACTTTGTGTGTTGATTTCAGCAACCAATCAGGGCGCAGAAACATCCACAAGGTCGTCTGTGATTGGCTGTCAAAGTCACATGTCCCTGGCCATATAAAAAGTGGACATCTTGTTTTGCTGATGCCATTTGCTCATTGTCACAGTGCAGAGAGGTAGCTCCTGCGCTAGAGCTACTGCTGAAAGTGAACTTGTCAGTTAAATAGATCGGATCCTGTCCTGTGTGAAATTGATTTTCTAACATCGAAGCACATTGTGCAAAAACTGTTCAGCAGTGTCCGGATGTCCCATTTGCTACTCCAAATAGTTAGTGCTAAAATGGTATTTCAGAGGTAAATCAGGAAGCCATATTTCCACTTAAAAATCATTAAACCTAATATTGGGGTGCAGCCTGGAAGGCCAATTAGCTACTTCATATTCATTTGTGATAAAACTGTGTTTCAGTGGCAAATCAGAAGGCCACATTTCCACTTAAAAATTGATAGGCCTAATATTGGAATGCAGTCTGGAAGGCGAATTAGCTACTTCAAATCGTTTGTGATAAAACTGTTTCAGTGGCAAATCAGAAGGCCAGATTTCCACTTAAAAATCATTAGGCCTAATATCGTGGTGCAACCACAATGTCTAATTAGCTACTCCAAATAGTTTGCGATAAAACTGTGCTTCAGAGGCAAATCAGAAGGCCAGATTTCCACTTAAAAATCATTAGGCCTAATATTGTGGTGCAACTATGAGACCCATTTATCAACTACAATTTGTTTGTTCTAAAACTGTGTTTCAGATGTAAATCAGAAGGCTAAATTTTCACTTAAAAATCGTTTAGACTAATATTGGTTTGTAGCCTGGAGGGCCAATTAGCTACTTCAATTAGTTTGTGCTAAAACTGTGTTTCAGAGACATATCAGAAGGCCAGATTTCCACTTAAAATCATTACGTTTAACAGTGTTGTTCAGGCACACTATCTACGAAAATAAATTGTGGTTGTGAAACAGCAGGTTACAAGAGCAGAAGGCTATTTAAAACATGAGTGGGAAAAAGCGAGGTTGTGGTGGAAGGTGGAATACGCTTGGTGTTCGATGTTTAGGTGGATTAGGTGTTGAATTAAAGTTCAACTGAACAAACACCATGTCATCCTGTCCAAAGACCACTGACAAAATTTGTTGCACCTTTCTTTGGCAGCAGCACAGCGGTATGCATTACAGATGAGGCTCAGAAAAAGCATGTGCTCCAGTAGATGGCAAGTGCTGCATCAAGTGTCCTCTCCTCTTCTTCTTACACCTTAACATCACACACAGTACAATCCTCAGAGGTGGCACCCCAATCACCTTTGTTTACCCTACGCATTAAAAATTTACAAATGCCCAACTGACTGTAGGGAACCTCAGAGTGGCCATTCTGCAGAGCTGCTCATACATTCTATTCCATGGGCATCAGAGGTCTGATCCGAAGAATCACAGAATTCAGAGGAGGAAAACTGTTGTGAATTCCGCTCTTGGGCTCCCTCCGGTGGTTGTAAGTGGCACTTTTGTGAGTTCTGCTCTTGGGCTCCCTCCGGTGGTTTTAAGTGGTATGGCTGCTCCTTGGATTTAGCAGTCTGCAGCTGCTTCCACTGATTGTCTTTCTGCTCGGCTATTTATGCCTGGCTCTTCCCTTCAGCTAGTGCCACTTATCAATGGTTCCTGGTTGGATTCACATCTCTCTTGGATTTCCCTGATATCCTGACCAGTCCTGCAAAGTTAAGTCCTTGCTTTGCTCTTTTCTGTCCACATGTTGTGGACTTATTCGTTCTGTGCATTCTATGTTTTGTCCAGCTTGTTAGTATGGATTAATTCAGTTAAGCTGGAAGCTCTGGGAAGCAGATTTACCCTCCACACCTTTAGTCAGGTGTGGAGATTTTTGTAAACTCTGTGTGTATTTTTGTAGTTTTTATACTGACCGCACAGTATTCTATCCTGTCTTATCTATCTAGCTAGACTGGCCTCCTGTGCTACATCCTGGTTTCATTCTGTGTATGTCTTTTCCATCTCCACTCACAGTCATTACTTGTGGGGGGCTATCTATCCTTTGGGGATTTTCTCTGAGGCAAGATAGTTTTCCTGTTTCTATCTTTAGGGGTAGTTAGTTCTCAGGCTGTGACGAGGTGCCTAGGGAGTGACAGGAGCATCCCACGGCTACTTCTAGTGTTGTGTTGAGCTTAGGGACTGCGGTCAGTACAGGTACCACCTCCTTCAGAGCTCGTCCCATGTTGCTCCTAAACCACCAGTTCATAACAGTACAAGTGGCCAAAAATGAATTAAATGCATCTCAAAAGAAGGGAAAAAAAATTCTGAGCCATTTTTTTTTCTGTGCTCTGTTTTGTCTTTTTTTCCTATTGATCTCTGGGTGGTTCAGGATTTATGCTCTGGCATGGATGTTCAGGGTTTATTTTCTCGTGTGGATCAACTTGCTGCAAGAGTACAGAGTATCCAAGATTATGTTGTCCAGACTCCAGCTTTGGAGCCTAAAATTCCTACTCCTGATTTGTTTTTTGGGGACAGATCCAAGTTTTTGAACTTTAAAAATAACTGCAAATTGTTTTTTGCTTTGAAACCCCGTTCTGCTGGTGATCCCATTCAGCAAGTTAAAATCATCATATCCTTGCTGCGTGGTGACCCTCAGGACTGGGCATTCTCCCTTGAATCAGGGGATCCGGCATTGCTGAATGTAGACGCATTTTTTCAAGCGCTCGGATTATTGTATGACGAACCTAATTCTGTGGATCATGCAGAAAAAACCCTGTTGGCCCTGTGTCAAGGTCAGGAAGCGGCAGAATTATACTGCCAGAAAATTTAGGAAATGGTCTGTGCTCACTAAATGGAATGAGGATGCTCTGACTGCTATTTTCAGAAAAGGTCTTTCTGAAGCCCTTAAAGATGTTATGGTGGGCTTCCCTACGCCTGCTGGTTTGAGCGAATCTATATCTCTAGCCATTCAGATTGATCGGCGTCTGCGCGAGCGCAAAGCTGTGCACCATATGGCAGTGTCCTCTGGGCAGAGTCCTGAGCCTATGCAATGTGATAGGATTTTGACTAGAACAGAACGGCAGGAATTCAGATGTCAGAATAGGCTGTGTTTTTACTGTGGTGATTCTGCTCATGTTATTTCTGATTGCCCTAAATGTACTAGGAGGGTCGATAGGTCTGTTACCATCAGTACTGTACAGCCTAAATTTCTTTTATCTGTGACCCTGATTTGCTCATTGTCGTCCTTTTCTGTCATGGCATTTGTGGATTCAGGCGCTGCCCTGAACTTAATGGACTTAGAATTCGCCAGGCGCTGTGGTTTTTCCTTGCAGCCTTTGCAGAGCCCTATTCCTTTGAGGGGCATTGATGCTACACCATTGGCCAAGGATAAACCTCAGTACTGGACGCAGGTGACCATGTACATGGCTCCAGCGCATCAGGAAGATTGCTGTTTTCTGGTGTTGCATAACCTGCATGATGTGGTTGTACTGGGTTTTCCATGGTTACAGGAACATAATCCGGTGCTGGATTGGAAATCTATGTCTGTGACTAGTTGGGGTTGTCAAGGGGTACATAGTGACGTTCCTTTGATGTCAATTTTCTCTTCCCCCTCTTCTGAGGTCCCTGAGTTTTTGTCGGATTTCCAGGATGTATTTGATGAGCCCAAGTCTAGTTCCCTTCCTCCACATAGGGACTGTGATTGTGCTATTAACTTGATTCCAGGTTGTAAGTTCCCTAAGGGCCGACTTTTCAATCTGTCTGTGCCAGAGCATCCCACCATGCGGAGTTATGTTAAGGAATCTTTGGAGAAGGGGCATATTCGGCCGTCTTCGTCACCATTGGGAGCGGGTTTCTTTTTTGTTGCTACGAAGGATGGCTCCTTGAGACCCTGTATAGATTATTGTCTTCTTAATAAGATCACGGTCAAATTCCAATACCCGTTGCCTTTGCTTTCTGATTTGTTTGCTCAGATTAAGGGGGCTAGTTGGTTTACTAAAGGTACTGTCACACTAGACGATATCGCTAGCGATCCGTGACGTTGCAGCGTCCTCGCTAGCGATATCGTCCAGTGTGACAGGCAGCAGCGATCAGGCCCCTGCTGGGAGATCGCTGGTCGGGGAAGAAAGTCCAGAACTTTATTTCGTCGCTGGACTCCCCGTAGACATCGCTGAATCGGCGTGTGTGACACCGATTCAGCGATGTCTTTGCTGGTAACCAGGGTAAACATCGGGTAACTAAGCGCAGGGCCGCGCTTAGTAACCCGATGTTTACCCTGGTTACCATCCTAAAAGTAAAAAAACAAACACTACATACTTACCTACAGCCGTCTGTCCTCCAGCGCTGTGCTCTGCTCTCCTCCTGCTCTGGCTGTGAGCGTCGGTCAGCCGGAAAGCAGAGCGGTGACGTCACCGCTCTGCTTTCTGGCTGCCCGGCGCTCACAGCCAGACCAGAGAAGCAGAGCGCCGAGGACATACAGCAGAAGGTAAGTATGTAGCGTTTGTTTTTTTACTTTTTAGGATGGTAACCAGGGTAAACATCGGGTTACTAAGCGCGGCCCTGCGCTTAGTTACCCGATGTTTACCCTGGTTACCGGGGACCTCGGGATCGTTGGTCGCTGGAGAGTGGTCTGTGTGACAGCTCTCCAGCGACCAAACAGCGACGCTGCAGCGATCCGGATTGTTGTCGGTATCGCTGCAGCGTCGCTATGTGTGACGGTACCTTAAGATTGACCTCCGAGGGGCATATAATCTTGTACGTATTAAACAGGGTGCCGAATGGAAAACTGCATTTAATACGCCCGAAGGCCATTTTGAATACCTCGTGATGCCATTCGGGCTCTCTAATGCTCCATCTGTGTTCCAATCTTTTATGCATGATATTTTCCGCAATTATCATGATAAATTCATGGTTGTATATTTGGATTATATTTTGATTTTTTCCAATATTTGGGAGTCTCATGTGAAGCAGGTCAGGATGGTATTCCAGATCCTTCGTGATAATGCTTTATTTGTGAAGGGGTCTAAGTGCCTATTCGGAGTTCAGAAGGTCTCTTTTTTGTGTTTTATTTTTTCTCCCTTGTCTATGGAAATGGATCCTGTTAAGGTCCAAGCTATTCATGACTGGATTCAACCCACATCTGTGAAGAGCCTTCAAAAAATTTTGGGCTTTGCTAATATCTATCGCCGTTTCATTGCCAACTTTTCCAGTGTGGTTAAGCCCCTTACTGATTTGACTAAGAAATGCGCTGATGTGGCGAATTGGTCCTCTGCGGCTGTTGAGGCCTTTCGGGAGCTTAAACGCCGATTTACTTTTGCACCTGTGTTGCGTCAGCCGGATGTTTCTCTTCCTTTTCAGGTTGAGGTTGACGCTTCTGAGATTGGGGCAGGGGCCGTCTTGTCTCAGAGGGATTCTGATGGTTCTTTGATGAAACCGTGTGCATTTTTTTCCAGAAAGTTTTCGCCTGCGGAACGCAATTATGATGTTGGCAATCGGGAGTTGTTGGCTATGAAGTGGGCGTTTGAGGAGTGGCGACATTGGCTTGAGGGAGCTAGGCACCACGTTGTGGTCTTGACTGATCATAAGAATCTGATTTACCTCGAGTCGGCCAAGCGGCTTAATCCTAGACAGGCTCGATGGTCTCTGTTTTTCTCCCGTTTTGATTTTGTGGTCTCGTATCTTCCGGGATCTAAGAATGTTAAGGCTGATGCCCTCTCTAGGAGTTTTTTGCCTGATTCTCCTGGAGTCCTTGAGCCGGTTGGCATTCTTAAGGAAGGGGTGATTCTTTCTGCCATCTCCCCTGATTTGCGGCGGGTGCTTCGGGAATTTCAGGCTGATAAGCCTGACCGCTGTCCAGTGGGGAAGCTGTTTGTTCCTGATAGATGGACAAGTAAGGTAATTTCTGAGGTTCTTTGTTCAGTGTTGGCTGGCCATCCTGGGATTTTTGGTACAAGAGATTTGGTTGCTTTGTCCTTTTGGTGGCCTTCCTTGTCGCGCGATGTGCGTGCTTTTGTGCAGTCCTGTGGGACTTGCGCCCGGGCCAAGCCTTGCTGTTCCCGCACTAGTGCGTTGCTTTTGCCTTTGCCAGTCCCTGAGAGGACCTGGACGCATATTTCCATGGATTTTATTTCGGATCTTCCTGTTTCCCAGAAGATGTCTGTTATCTGGGTTGTTTGTGACCGGTTCTCTAAAATGGTCCATCTGGTACTTTTGCCTAAGTTGCCTTCCTCCTCAGATTTGGTTCCATTGTTTTTTCAGCATGTGGTTCGTTTGCATGGCATACCGGAGAATATTGTGTCTGACAGAGGTTCTCAGTTTGTCTCTAGGTTTTGGCGGGCCTTTTGTGCTAGGATGGGCATTGATTTGTCTTTTTCTTCGGCGTTTCATCCTCAGACTAATGGCCAAACTGAGCGAACTAATCAGACCTTGGAAACCTATTTGAGATGCTTTGTGTCTGCTGATCAGGATGATTGGGTGGCTTTCTTGCTGTTGGCCGAGTTTGCCCTTAATAATAGGGCTAGTTCGACTACTTTGGTTTCACGTTTCTTTTGTAATTTTGGTTTTCATCCTCGTTTTTCTTCGGGGCAGGTTGAGCCTTCTGATTGTCCTGGTGTGGATTCTGTGGTGGACAGGCTGCAGCAGATTTGGACTCATGTGGTGGACAATTTGACGTTGTCTCAGGAAAAGGCTCAACGTGTTGCTAACCGCCGTCGGTGTGTTGGTCCGCGGCTTCGTGTGGGGGATTTGGTTTGGTTGTCTTCTCGTCATGTTCCTATGAAGGTTTCTTCCCCTAAGTTTAAGCCTCGGTTTATTGGTCCTTATAAGATTTCTGAAATTATCAATCCTGTGTGTTTTCGTTTGGCTCTTCCAGCCTCTTTTGCCATTCATAATGTTTTCCATAGATCTTTGTTGCGGAGATATGTGGTGCCCGTTGTTCCCTCGGTTGATCCTCCTGCCCCGGTGTTGGTTGAGGGAGAGTTGGAATATGAGGTTGAGAAAATTTTGGATTCTCGTTTTTCGAGGCGGAGGCTTCAGTATCTTGTCAAGTGGAAGGGTTATGACCAGGAGGATAATTCTTGGGTTGTTGCCTCTGATGTCCATGCCGCCGATTTGATTCGTTCTTTTCACTTGGCTCGTCCTGATCGGCCTCGGGGCTCTGGTGAGGGTTCGGTGACCCCTCCTCAAGGAAGGGGTACTGTTGTGAATTCCACTCTTGGGCTCCCTCCAGTGGTTGTAAGTGGCACTTTTGTGAGTTCTGCTCTTGGGCTCCTTCCGGTGGTTTTAAGTGGTATGGCTGCTCCTTGGATTTAGCAGTCTGCAGCTGCTTCCACTGATTGTCTTTCTGCTCGGCTATTTATGCCTGGCTCTTCCCTTCAGCTTGTGCCACTTATCAATGGTTCCTGGTTGGATTCACATCTCTCTTGGATTTCCCTGATATCCTGACCAGTCCTGCAAAGTTAAGTCCTTGCTTTGCTCTTTTCTGTCCACATGTTGTGGACTTATTCGTTCTGTGCATTCTATGTTTTGTCCAGCTTGTTAGTATGGATTAATTCAGTTAAGCTGGAAGCTCTGGGAAGCAGATTTACCCTCCACACCTTTAGTCAGGTGTGGAGATTTTTGTAAACTCTGTGTGGATTTTTGTAGTTTTTATACTGACCGCACAGTATTCTATCCTGTCTTATCTATCTAGCTAGACTGGCCTCCTGTGCTACATTCTGGTTTCATTCTGTGTATGTCTTTTCCATCTCCACTCACAGTCATTACTTGTGGGGGGCTATCTATCCTTTGGGGATTTTCTCTGAGGCAAGATAGTTTTCCTGTTTCTATCTTTAGGGGTAGTTAGTTCTCAGGCTGTGACGAGGTGCCTAGGGAGTGACAGGAGCATCCCACGGCTACTTCTAGTGTTGTGTTGAGCTTAGGGACTGCGGTCAGTACAGGTACCACCTCCTTCAGAGCTCGTCCCATGTTGCTCCTAAACCACCAGTTCATAACAGAAAGCATCTACACCGATGACCAAAATTTCGGATCCGGAGCCCGGCAAAGTAGGGTCCGAGCAGAATCCAAACCCTCATTACCAGACGTTAGTCACCAAAGGTGGGAGTGATCCCGTTGAGACTCAGATACAAGAGGCGCACACAGACTGCACTGCGGTATCAGGGCAGAAAGATGAGGAGGGTGACTTTCAGCATAAGGAGTGTGAGAACAGGGAGGATGACGATGAGGTTGTAAATCCCAGCTGAGTAGCTCAGCAGAGCAATTGAAGGAGGAGGAAGATGGGAAGGTTACGTTACGGATTTCCACAGAGACACAAAGTGATGCAACCACAACAAGCACTGCATCCTCAACCCTGACTCTGACTGTGGCCAGCACCAGTCGTGAGTGTGCAGCTCGCAGGGGTTGCAAGGGTTGCCAAGCCTGGGCATTTTTTGATACTGCAAAGGATGACCCAACACACATTATCTGTCAAATTTACAAAAAAAAATCAGTAGAGGCAAAATTTGCAATAATTTGACAACTGCATGCATAAACTTGCACATGTGCGACCAACATGCCTTAGTGTGGGAATCTTACTGTGCTAAAATGCGGCTAGCGGTCTTTGCCAACCACCAGCCATCCCATCAACCCCATCTGCTGCTTCTTCCTCCTGTTTCATTCCAAGTCTTTATACACAGGTCTCCAGTCACAGAAACTACAATTGTTTACCCACTACAGTCAAAGTGAGTGAGAGCCGGTCAGCTGATATAGAAGTAGAAATGACTGCTGCTACGCTGTCACCTAGCACAACATATCTTTCTCAATACACCATATCATCGCCACCTGCACCTCACCCACTGTCCATCAGATTGTCCTGTTCTCCATACTCCGCCCTCTCTCAGCACAGCAGCCAGCTCTTGGTCAGGCAGTTGTGGTCACGAAAAATAATGTTTTCTCTATACATGGCAAAGCTAACAGCTTGAACTCCACCCTCTCCAATCCCTTGACCATGGAAATGCTGACTTTCCACCTGGTGGATACAGTTAGTTTCCAAAAGTTGATGGCCGTCGCAGTTCTCCTTTACCAGTTGCCTAGTCTCCATTAATTCTCAAAGAAAGTTGTGCCTGCACTACACCAGCATGTCAGCGACAGCATCGCCTGTTCCTTGAAAGAAATCTATGTCTGCCAGGGTGCATTTCACCATTGACACCTGGATAAACAAACATGGGCAGGGGAATTACATCTCACTGACTGGGCACTTGGTAACTCAGGTGTCTGAGGGGGCATGCAGAGAAGGGGCTGCTCCACGAGTCTTTGAATCCAGAAGCCTCTGCATTTAACAATTCCTCCACTGCTTCTGCCTCCTCCACCTCCTATAGGACCTCCACCTAGGCCCTAAACCTCTCCCTTAATCAGACAGGTCCTCCTTTAACCAGGTCCTCATTAAAGCTTAAATATCAAGCTGTAAATGCTGGGCCAGACCCTGATACCGCATGCATCTGCCATGGCTAACTGCTTCTGTGCCATTATAAAATGCTTTACTGTGGGTCAATTGATCAGTCAACAACTTATGTTACTTTCCTTACATTTTTCTACCAACAGTACTGTATGAAACTGATGTTTGTACCATCTGAGTGTGGCAGTAATAAAAAAATGGAGTAGTTGCATCAGGTACCAGGTCTCTGAGCTAAGAATTAGAGATGAGCAAATATTTCAACGTTCAGTTCGGATTATGATCAGCGAATTTGCAATATTCACTGATTTATTCGTCGAATATTCTCTGAACACAAACAAATGCCATTCAAGTCAATGGGAGGCAAAGCCAAACAAATACACAACATCTTCGAATGGGCCCAAAAGCTGCCAAAACACATCAAATGAGCGACAGACTTCAGGAAAGTGGCCTCAATTCACCCACAGTACAAACTGTAGAATAGCACAGCAGCAGCCAGCCATGAATGAGATATCGGGGTCTTGGCCAGCATTTACAGCTTTGAATTGAGCTTCAAATTAAGATGAGGTGGGTGAGGGATCAGTGTAGGCCTGCTGTGCTGGGAGCGCAGATACCACATGCAACAGCTCAACCTGCTTTCATGTTCAGTCACACTAAGGTGGCACAAGTATCAGTTTCATAGACTAGTATTGTCAGAAAAATAACATGGCTAGATGACTCAAAGGGCAACATGCATGAACGAGACCCAAGCCGGAGTCTACACATTAGCAAATATTAGTGGCAGACACCACCAAAGTGGTATCAATTTCACCATAGTAGAAATAATGTAATAGGGATCGACATCTCTTCCACTACATAAAATCCATCACATGGACACCCAACCAGGAGTGTTCACATTTCCAACAATTCGGGTCTGACACAATTGAAGTGGCATCAATTTCACCAGAGTAGAAATAGTATAATGGAGAGCAATTTCTCTTTCACTACAGTAAACCCAATGTAGTAAAATGATTGGTTTATTTTGATGCGTTTCGAAGTACAAGGTTACTTCTTCTTCAGGAAAACAACATATATATATATACATATATGCATATATATATGTATATACAGCTCTGGCAAAAATTAAGAGACCACCACATCAAAACCCTGTCATGTGCAGCCCAATCTCCAGACCTGAACCCCATTGAAAACCTCAGGAGTGTAATCAAGATGATGATGGATAACTAGTCACAAGCCATCTAACACAAGAAGAGCTGCTTAAATTTTTGCGCCAGATGCAGTGTGAAAGACTGGTGGAAAGCATGCCAAGACGCATGAAAGCTGCGATTAAAAATCATGGCTATTCCACAAAATATTGATTTCTGAACTCTTCCTGAGTTATAACATTAGTAGTGTTGAGCATTCCGATACCGCAAGTATCAGGTATCGGCCGATATTTGCGGTATCGGAATTCCGATACCGAGTTCCGATACTTTCAGTATATCGGATACCGGAATCGGAAGTTCCCATAATTCAAAGAGCCAGTTTCATTTAATTCAGCTAATGAGGAATGATTAGAAGTGTGGGCACATCCTGTTCTGCATGGTAGGCATGTAACTACTGGCATGGCTGTGATTGGCTGCTGAAATGATGTCATGATGCACTATAAAAGTCGCTGCTGCCATTTTGGGCTTACTCTGCTGTGAATTCAGTTAGGAACAGGACGCTGCGTTCTGACTGAGGGCCAGTTTAGAGATAGCGATTTGCTTTATTGTGCTTTACCCAGGCTAATTTAGCAACCGCTGTGTGAGAACCTTGCTTTTGCCATGCAGCGCTGTTCACAGTTGTCTGCAAGGTCTCTGTGTGTGTGAGTGCAGCTCACTCTGTAGTCTGTCCACAGCCACCGCTGGTTGTAGTCAGCTCAGGGTGCGTCACTGCCTCATACTGTTCAATCAATTGTCCTTTTTTGCAATTAGTGCAGCCTGCTGCACATTTTTTCAAATTTATTCACGGCTGTCTGCACGGTCTGTGTGTGAGTGCAGCTCGCTCTGTAGTCTGTTCTACCACCACAGCCGGTTGTAGTCAGCTCAGGGTGCATCACTGCCTCATACCATTCCATTGTCCATTTCTCAATTAGTGCAGCCTGCTGCACATTTTTTCAAATTTATCCTATTACTGGCTTTCCCTCCATATCCTGCTAGATTGTGGAAAAACACTATATAGGATTTCATAGAGGAGCTTGTTTTGGCCTTGCAGCGCTGTTCAAGGCTGTCTGCACGGTCTGTGTGTGAGTGCAGCTCGCTCTGTAGTCTGTTCTACCACCACAGCCGGCTGTAGTCAGCTCAGGGTGCGTCACTGCCTCATACCATTCCATTGTCCTTCTCTCAATTAGTGCAGCCTGCTGCACATTTTTTCAAATTTATCCTATTAGTGGCTTTCCCTCCGTATCCTGCTAAATTGTGGAAAAACACTATATAGCAGGTGTGTCAAACTGCATTCCTCGAGGGCCGCACACCATGCGTGTTTTCAAGATTTCCTTAGCATTGCACAAGGTGCTGCAATCATTATGTGTGTAGGTGATTAAATTATCACCTGTGCAGTACAAGGAAATCCTGAAAACATGACCTCTTTGCAGCCCTTGAGGAATGCAGTTTGACACCCCTGCTACATAGGATTACATAGAGGAGCTTGTTTTGGCCTTGCAGCGCCGTTCACGGCTGTCTGCATGGTCTGTGTGTGAGTACAGCTCGCTCTGTAGTCTGTTCTACCGCCGTAGCCGGTTATAGTCAGCTCAGGGTGCGTCACTGCCTCATACCATTCCATTGTCTGTTTCTCAATTAGCGCAGCCTGCTGCACATTTTTTCATATTTATCCTGTTAGTGGCTTTCCCTCCATATCCTGCTAGATTGTGGAAAAACACTATATAGGATTACATAGAGGAGTTTGTTTTAGCCTTGCAGCGCCATTCACGGCTGTCTGCACGGTCTGTGAGTGCAGCCCACTCTGTAGTCTGACCTGCAAAAAAAAATAATAATAAAGTTCACCAAACACACCACTTTACAGTTGTGTAGGCCACATTAGCTCATATAAAAGTCTAGTCCACACTTTAGAAAATTAGTGTTTCTTATACCTGTTAGGAGCAGTTCAGGAATAAGCACACTAAGCCCTTAGTACTTTTCTGACTATCTTTATCAGTCTACCAAGATGAGGAAGGCAGGGAGTAAGGCATGTGGGCGTGGGCGTGGACCAGGGAGAGGACATGGGGATTCTGTGCCTGCTGCACCCGTGACTCATCATCCCTCAGTTTAAGCAGGGAACAATCCTTCTTGCGCAGCTTTATAGGAGATCGCCGTACCCTGCTGTTGCGGGAAGAGCAAATTGAAGCCGTTGTTGGATGGATGGCAGCTAGCGCATCGAATTCAATTAGTACCACAACCTCTCAAGCACAGAGCACTGGAGAGCACCACCTGCCAAATTGCCCAGGCAGTCAGAGAGCCCAGAACAGGAGCCTTCTCTACTTCTGTTCTCTGAATCTCTTGGCTTGGAAAGAGGGGGCCAGCCAAGCAGCATTGGAGAAACGGAAGAAGAGGCAGTATGCAGTGATGCCCAACAGCTTTGTCTCTCTAAGTCTGAAGAGGAGGGTGGGCCAGTGCCTCTGGTCAGCACACCTCAGTACGCATCTGATAATGAGACTCAGGTGCCACTTTCTGGTGCGTACTGTGCTGCCGAGACTACCCAGAAGAAGCAATTGGTGGAAGAGGGTAGTGTAGATGATGAGGTCCTTGACCCATCATGGCGTGAGGTACAGGAAGGTGGTGGGAGCTGCTCTGAGGAAGAAATTCCCTGAACGGCCCAAAGAAGGAGAGGGAGGGGGAAGACTGCAGTGCCTGTAGCCTTCACTTCGGCACCCATTCGGAGCATGGCTCTTCCAAAAGCCAAAAAGCGCTCTCAAAACTTGCAGTGCCTGGTCCTTTTTTGACACAGTTGCAGATGACATTTGCTTTGTCAAATGCAAGCTGTGTAATCAGAAAATGAAAAGAGGGAAAAGTGTCAGCATCCTCAATACTACTAATATGTTCAAACATGTGCAGACCAAGCACGTGGTGGAGTTACAACAGCACACTGAAGACCTAGGCCAACCTACAGCGGTACCTACCACCTCTTCAGCTCGTGTTGTTGCCTCTACCTCCAGCTCACACACAGCTGATTTGGCTTCCTCACAGGATCGCCATGGAAGAACCTCTGGCACTGTTGTCAAGAGACCCAGTGTAATTCCACCCACAGCACCACGTTCCCAATCATCCTCACACTCCCAGCCCAGTCTACAGCCATCAGTAGCACAGGCATGGGAGAAAAGGCAGCCACTCTCGGCAAACCACCCCCGAGCACAGGCTCTGAATTCTGGCATTGCAAAACTACTGTCCCTTGAAATGCTGTCATTCAGGCTGGTGGAGACTGACACCTTCCGTAACTTGATGGCATTGGCAGTTCCCCAATACAATGTGCCTAGTCGCTTTTATTTCAGCAGGCAAGCTGTCCCTGCCCTGCAAAAGCATGTGGAGAGACACATAAAACACACGCTATTGAACGCCGTCAGTAACAAGATCCACCTCACCACCGACGCGTGGACCAGTCACCATGGACAGGGGCGATACCTTTCCCTCACTGCTCATTGGGTTAATGTTGTGGATCCGGGTACAGATCGTGCGAGTGGAACAGGACGTGTTCTGCCAACTCCAAGGATTGCAGGAATCCAGTCTGTACACAGGAAGGTCAGCACAAACAGGGAGCAGAAGCAGTGCCTCAGCACAAGGCAAGACCAGTATGGGCCAACTGTGGCAAACTTTTGTGTGCCCGCCACAAATGTCTACACCATCACAGACGGCTCCAGTCAGCAGGAGGCAACGTTTCCGTCAGATGGTGACAGACTACATGGCTTGCCCTCTCAGTGTACTCCCAGACGGCTCTTCCCCCTTCAAGTTTTTGGTCTCTAAGCAGGATACATGGCCAGAGCTTAGCCAGTATGCATGGGAAGTGCTGGCTTGCCCTGCTGCTAGTGTATTATCGGAATGCGTCTTTAGTGCCGCAGGTGGTGTACTAACAAACTGTCGCATGCGACTATCCTCCAATAACGTTGAACGGCCTACTTTTCTGAAAATGAACAAGACCTGGATCTCACAGGAATTTGCAACTCCTCTTCCAGATTAAAAAATTGGTTTTCTACAGTATCCAGGTCTCCTGTTGCATTCATGTTTCTACCACCTGAACTGTAATCCCTGGGCTCCAACACTGCCAGTTGCTGCTCAGAAGTGCCGTCTGCACAGTCAACACACATGACCCAGTGTTATTGCGTTTCAGTAACGTCAGCTGATCCCCAGCTGTGTATCCGGCACTGTGTCCTGCTACCGCCACGCTGACACTACAACTGAAATTAAAGGGAATCTGTCCCCTTCCCCAGACATTTGTATCTCAAAGAGACACCTTGTGCAGCAGTAACACTGCACAAGGAAAAGGTGGCTCTTTTAGTTATGCTCCTTGCACACGCTGAACTTAACACTTATAAAATGTGTCCCTTCACACCGTGAAACTGGCCCGGAGGTGGAACTTTCCTTCCTAATGAGACACAACACAGCCGTCATTACTACTCCCTTGGTGCCAGGCGCCGCCTCTTCAGCATTGTTTGAATCTGTCCCGTAGCCTGCGCTGTTATGTTCAACCATGGCCAAGCACAATTAGCACTGCCCATCTTCAGACATCATTTGGTGTCAGGCGGACTGTGTCTGTGCCGCTGCGCTGCCCGAGATCCCATCTCGCAGTCTTCTGATTTAATCACACTGCGGGGCTGGGATCCATGGGCATGCACAGTGCATATCTTCACCTCAGGCTCTCACTCATCTCCCTCCACCTTCTTCAGACTGTGCGCCGTCAGCTGATCCCTAATAGCATGCCTAGCATGCCACGGCCGTGATGCCGCACAATCTGAAGAAGCCGCAAGGAGTTGAGTGAGAGGTGAAGATATGCACTGCACATGCCCATGAATCCCAGGCCCGCAGTGTGATTAAATCAGAAGACACTGCGAGGCGGGATCTCGGGCTGCGCAGCCGCACAGGCACAGTCCGCCTGACACCAAATGTTGTCAGAAGACGGGAAGCGCTAACTGCGCATGGCCAAGGTTTAACATAACAGCGCATGCTCCGGGACAGATTCAAACAACACTGAGGAAGCGGCGCCCTGCGCCAAGGGGGTGGGAGTGACGGCTGTGCTGTACGAGGGAAAGTCCCACCTCCAGGACGGTTTCACGGTATCAGGGGACACATTTTAGAAGTGTTTAGTTCTGCGTTTGCAAGGAGCATAATTAAAAGAGCCACTTTTTCCTTTTGCAGCATTACTGCTACACAAGGTGGCTCTTTCAGTTACAAATGGATGGGGGGTTAAAGGATCCCTTTCAACTTGCTACAATTATTCCTCGGCCTACACTCTGCTCCTCCTGCTTTCCCTGGGCTTCAACACCATCAGTTGTTGCCCGGAAGTGCTGTCTGCACAGTCAACAGTTGCTCCTCTGTTATTGGGCTTCAGTAACGCCAGCTGTTCCCCTGCTGTGTGTGCGGCAAAAACTAAACTCTGCTCCTCCTGCTTTCCCTGGGCTTCACCACCACCAGTTGTTGCCCGGAAGTGCTGTCTGCACAGTCAACACTTGCTGCCATGTTATTGGGGTTCAGTAACGCCAGCTGTTCCCCTGCTGTGTGTGCGGCAAAAACTAAAGTCTGCTCCTCCTGCTTTCCCTGGGTTTCAACACCGCCAGTTGTTGCCTGGAAGTGCTGTCTGCACAGTCAACAGTTGCTCCTCTGTTATTTGGGTTCAGTAACGCCAGTTGCTCCCCTGCTGTGTGTGCGGCAAAAACTAAAGCCTTCTCCTCCTGCTTTCCCTGGGCTTCAACACCACCCGTTGTTGCCCGGAAGAGCTGTCTGCACAGTCAACACTTGCTGCCGTGTTATTGGAGTTCAGTAACGCCAGCTGTTCCCCTGCTGTGTGTGCGGCAAAAACTAAAGTCTGCTCCTTCTGCTTTCCTTGGGCTTCAACACCGCCAGTTTTTGCCCGGAAGTGCTGTCTGCACAGAGAAAAACACTCGCTCCTGTGTTAGTGGGATTCAGTAACGCCAGCTGCTCCCCTGCTGTGTAGCCGGCAATGTGTCCCGCGACTGCCACGCTGACACTACAACTGAAATTAAAGTGAACCTGTACCCTCCCCCCAGACGTTTGTATCTGAAAGAGCCACCTTGTGCAGCAGTAACGCTGCACAAGGAAAAGGTGGTTCTTTTAGTTATGCTCCTTGCACACGCGGAAATTAACACTTATAAAATGTGTCCCCTCACACCGTGAAACCGACCTGGAGGTGGAACTTTCCTTCCTAATGAGACGCAACGCAGCCGTCATTCCAACCCCCTTGGCACCAGGCGCCGCCTCCTCAGCGTTGTTTGAATCTGTCCCATAGCCTGCGCTGTTATGTTCAACCTTGGCCATGCTCAGTTAGCTCTGCCTGTCTTCTGACATCATTTGGTGTCAGGCAGACTGTGCCTGTGCGGCCGCACTGCCCGAGATCCCGCCTCGCAGTGTCTTCTGATTTAATCACACTGTGGGCCTGGGATTCATGGGCATGCACAGTGCATATCTTCACCTCAGGCTCTCACTCATCTCCCTCCGCCTTCTTCAGACTGTGCACCGTCAGCTGATCCATAATAGCATGCCACGGCCGTGACGCCACAGTCTGAAGAAGCCGGAAAGAGGTGAGTGAGAGGCGAAGATATTCACTGCACATGCCCATGAATCCCAGGCCCGCAGTGTGATTAAATCAGAAGACACTGCGAGACGGGATCTTGGGCAACGCGGCCGCACCGGCGCAGTTAGTCTGACACCAAATGTTGTTAGAAGATGGGCAGCGCTAACTGCGCATGGCCAAGGTTGAACATAACAGCACAGGCTACAGGACAGATTCAAACGCAGAAGAGGCGGCGCACGGCGCCAAGGGGGTAGGAATGACGGCTGTGCTGCGTCCCATTACGAAGGAAAGTCCCACCTTCGGGACAGTTTCACGGTATCAGTGGACACATTTTAGAACTGTTTAGTTCTGCGTTTGCAAGGAGCATAATTAAAACAGCCAACTTTTCCTTGGGCAGCATTATTGCTGCACAAGGTGGCTCTTTCAGTTTCAAACGCCTTGGGGGTTAAAGGTTCCCTTTCAACTTGCTTTTAAGGTTTTAGACAATTTGCTATATCTGTTGTTATTTTTTGTAGAACCTAGTTTTTTCTGTCAGCCATTTTGCTTTCTGTTCTGCTGTATCTACTTTGCCCTTAACCAGCATGGAGTTCTCAGTTTCAATGTTTCCGCCCTGTTCTCTGCCACTTGCATTTTTAAGCAGCATCAGCTGCTTAATCAGTGCTTCAGAACCAAGTCTGCAGTTTACTTGTCACCTTGCTCCTGGAAGACTTGGACTTATTATTCTAACCACCTTCTACTTCAGATCCTTGGACATGTGTGGACTCAGGAATCTCTCAGCTTACCATCAACATTGGCAAGGGAAGTAGAGAGAGAACCTTTAACCTGTTTCTGTGACTAGATGGACTTAAGGTTTATTCCTGCCTGTCTTGTATCCTGCCTGCAACTGTGTTAACCCTTACTTATATGAAGTAATACAAGAAATATTTAAACAAGCCTGTGTCTTCTGTATTTCCTGGCACCCAAGCACAAGATGCTATACAGACTGTATTTTATATTTGACATTGCTACAATTAGGCCTCAGCCTACACTCTGCTTCTCCTGCATTCCCTGGGCTCTAACACCACCAGTTGGTGCTCGGAAGTGCTGGCTGCACAGAGAAAAACACTCACTCATGTGTCAGTGGGGTTCAGTAACGCCAGCTGTTCCCCTGCTGTGTAGGCGGCAATGTGTCCTGCGACCACCACGCAGACACAACAGATATTAAACTGCCTCCAGTGCAGGCCTTGGCCTACACTCTGCTCCTCCTGGATTCCCTGGGCTCCAATACCGCCAGTTGGTGCTCGGAAATGTAGGCTGCACAGAGAAAAACACTCGTTAATGTGTCAGTGGGGTTCAGTGACTTCTGTGAAGCACTTGGTGGGTCAAAGTGCTCACCACACATTTAGATAAATTCCTTAGGGGATCTTCTTTCCAAAATGGTGTAACTTGTGGGGGGTTTCAATGTTTGGGCACATCAGTGGCTCTCCAAACACAACATGGCGTCCCATCTCAATTCCTGTCAATTTTGCATTGAAAAGTCAAATAACGCTCTTTCCCTTCCGAGTTCTGCCATGCGCCCAAACAGTGGTTTACCCCACTACATATGGGGTATCAGCGTACTGAGGACAAATTGTACAACAACTTTTGTGGTCCATATTCTCTGTTACCCTTGGTAAAATAAAGCAAATTGGAGCTGAATTTAATTTTCTGTGAAAAAAAGTTAAATGTTCGTTTTTATTTAAACATTTCAAAAATTCCTATGAAACACCTGAAAGGTTAATAAACTTCTTGAATGTGGGTTTCAGCACCTTGAGGGGTGTAGTTTTTAGAATGGTGTCACACTTGGTTACTTTCTATCATATAGACCCCTCAAAATGACTTCAAATGAGATGTGGTCCCTAAAAAATTTGGTGTTGTAAAAATGAGAAATTGCTGGTCAACTTTTAACCTTTATAACTTCCTAACAAAAAAAATTGATTCCAAAATTGTGCTGATGTAAAGTAGACATGTGGGAAATGTTACTTATTAATAGTGTGAGCATTCCGATACCACAAGTATTGGGTATCGGCCGATATTTGCGGTATCAGAATTCCGATACCGAGTTCCGATATTTACCGCATATCGGATACCGGAATCGGAAGTTCCCAGAATTTAAACTGCACGAATTCAGCCAATGAGGAATGATTGCAAGTGTGGGCACATCCTGTTCAGCATGGTGGGCATGTAACTACTGGCAAGGCTGTGATTGGCTGCTGAAATGATGTCATGATGCACTATAAAAAAACGCTGCCGCCATTTTGAGCTCACTCTGCTGTGAATTCAGTTAGGGACAGGACGCTGTGTTCTGACTGAGGGCCAGTTGAGATAGCGATTTGCTTCATTGTGCTTTTCCCAGGCTAATTTAGCAACCGCTGCGTGAGAACCTTGCTTTTGCCTTGCAGTGCTGTTTTCACAGCGGTCTGCAAGGTCTGTGTGTGTGTGTGTGAGTGCAGCTCACTCTGTAGTTTGTGTGCAGCCACAGCCGGTTATATTCAGCTCAGGGTGGTTCACACTGCCTCATACTGTTCTATCCATTGCCCTTTTTTGCTATTAGTGCAGCCTGCTGCACATTTTTTCAAAAATTTCTTATTAGTGGCTTTCCACCCGTATCCAGCTAAATTGTGGAAAAACACTACATAGGATAACATAGAGGAGGTTTTTTGGGCCTTGCAGCGCCGTTTACGGCTGTCTGCACGGTCTCCATGTGAGTGCAGCTCACTCTGTAGTCAGATCTGCCCAAAAAAAAAAAAAATAAAGTTCACCAAACTCACCACTTTACAGTTGTGTAGGCCACATTAGCTCATATTAAAGTCTAGTCCACACTTTAGAAAATTAGTGTTTCTTATACCTGTTAGGAGCTGTCCAGGAATAAGCACACTAAGCCCTTAGTACTTTTCTGCTTATCTTTATCAGTCAATCAAGATGAAGAGGGCAGGGAATAAGGCACGTGGGCGTGGGCGCGGAGCAGGGAGAGGACATGGTGATTCTGTGCCTGCTGCGGGCACCGGTGACTCATCATCACCCAGTTTCAGCAGGGAACAGTCCTTCATGCGCAGCTTTGTCGGAGAGTGCCGTACACCGCTGCTGCGTGAAGATCAAAATGAAGCCGTTGTCGGATGGATGGCAGCTAATGCATCGACTTCAATTAGTGCCACATCCTCTCAGGCACAGAGCACTGGAGAGCACCCATCTGTCTCTTCACCACCTGCCAAATTGCCCAGGCAGTCAGAGAGCCCAGGACAGGAGCCGTCTTTACTTCTGTTCTCTGAATCTCTTGGCTTGGAAAGAGGGGGCCAGCCAAGCAGCATTGGAGAAATGGAAGAAGAGGCAGTGTGCAGTGATGCCCAACAGCTTTGTCTCTCTGATTCTGAAGAGGCGGGTGGGCCAGTGCCTCCGGTCACCACACCGCAGTATGCATCTGATGATGAAACTCAGGTGCCACTTTCTGGTGCGTACTGTGCTGCCGAGACTACCCAGGAGGAGCAGTTGGTGGCAGAGGGTAGTGTAGATGATGAGGTCCTTGACCCATCGTGGCGTGAGGTACAGGAAGGTGGTGGGAGCAGCTCTGAGGAAGAGATTCCACGAACGGGCCAAAGAGGGAGAGGGAAGGGGAAGACTGCGCTGCATGTAGCCTCCACTTCGGCACCCGTTAGGAGCATGTCTCTTCCAAAAGCCAAAAAGGGCGCTCCCAAGACTTGCAGTGCCTGGTCCTTTTTTGACACAGTTGCAGATGACATTTGCTTTGTCAAATGCAAGCTGTGCAATCAGAAAGTGAAAAGAGGGAAAAGTGTCAGCAACCTCAATACCACAAATATGTGGAAACATGTGCGGACCAGGCAAGTGGTGGAGTTACAAATAAACACTGAAGACCTTGGCCAACCAACAGCGGCACCTACCACCTCTTCAGCTCGTGTTGTAGCCTCTTCCTCCAGCTCACACACAGCTGGTTTGGCATCCTCCCAGGATCGCCATGGAAGAACCTCTGGCGCTGTTGTCCAGAGACCCACTGTAATTCCACCCACTGCACCACGTTCCCAGTCATCCTCACAATCCCAGCCCAGTCTACAGCCATCGGTAGTACAGGCATGGGAGAAAAGACAGCCATTCTCGGCAAACCACCTCCGAGCACAGGCTCTGAATGCTGGCATTGCAAAATTACTGTCCCTTGAAATACTCTCATTCAGGCTGGTGGAGACTGACAGCTTCCATGACTTGATGGCATTGGCAGTCCCACAGTACAATGTGCCCAGCCGCTTTTATTTCAGCAGGCAAGCCGTCCCTGCCCTGCACAAGCATGTGGAGGGACACATAAAACACACGCTACTGAACGCCATCAGTAGCAAGGTCCACCTCACCACCGATGCGTGGACCAGTCAACATGGACAGGGGTGATACCTTTCCCTCACTGCCCATTGGGTTAATGTTGTTGAGCCGGGTACAGATCGTGCGAGTGGCGCAGGACGTGTCCTGCCCACTCCAAGGATTGCAGGAATCCAGTCTGTACGCATTGACTCCTCCTCATACACAAGTTCCTCAGAATCATCGCTGCAAGAGCCATCACAGTCCACCTCCACATGGACCTGTGAACGTTTACCTGATACGACCGACATGAGCACAGCCGTGGCCAAACGTCAACAGGCCATCTTGAAATTAATTTCTTTGGGGAATCGAAGCCACATAGCGCAGGAGCTCTGGAATGCCATCAAGCAGGAGAGCGATGTGTGGTTTTTGCCAGCGACTCTCCAGCCAGGCATGGTAGTGTGTGACAATGGCCGAAATCTGGTGGCAGCTTTGGCCCTTGGCAACCTCACTCACATCCCATAACTGGCACATGTGCTCAATTTGGATGTGCAAAGCTTTCTGAGGGACTATCCGGATCTTGATGCACTGCTGCACAAGGTCCGCCTAGAGTGTGCTCACTTGTGGCATTCCAGCATGGCAAGATCGCGCATTGCAGCTCTGCAGCGCCGATTCTGCCTTCCGGAACATCGCATCATATGTGACCTACCTACCAGGTGGAATTCCACGTTACATATGTTGGAGCGGTTGTGTGAGCAGCAGCAAGCAGTAATGGAGTACCAGCTGCATCAGACGCAAAGAAGTTGCACTCCACGCCGTTCAGACTTCACAACCACTGAGTGGGCCACTATGAAGGACATCTGCCAGGTTTTGCGTCCCTTCGATTATTCCATGCGGACGGCGAGTGCAGATGATGCACTAGTCAGCATAACTGTCCCCCTTATCTGCCTGCTTCAACAAACACTGCAAGCGCTAAGGGATGATGTTGTGGAAGAGGTGGAAGGTGAGGAGTCACCATTTCCATCAGCTTCTGGACAGTCAGCGCCACATGGTTCCTCACAAAGGCGTAGGCAGGGGACACTTTGTGAGGAGGATGAGGAGGAGTCAATGGAGGAGGAAGACATCCGTCCAGAGGAGGGAGTTACACAATTGTCCAGTAGTCAGTGTGTACAGCGAGGGTCGGGTGATGAAGAACGTGCAGAGATCACGCCTCAAGCAGGGGACAGCGTTTCTTGGCCAGTTGGCAGTCTGCAGCACATGGTTGATTACATGCTGCAGTGCCTGAGAAACGACCGCCGCATCGCCCACATTCTCAACATGGCTGATTATTTGGTGTACACCCTACTCGATCCTCGCTACTGGGATAACGTACAAAACCTCATCACACCGTTGACCCGGGAGCGTAAAATGTGGGACTACCAAGACACACTGGTGAATTCCATCATCTTCTCCAGTCCAACTGAGAGCAGTGCTGCTAGTGCTTTACAAAGCAGCTCAGTGCGTCGAGGCAGTGGAGGAGGCTCTGCACAAAGAGGGAGCAGAAGCAGTGCCTCTGCCCAAGGCAAGACCAGTAAGACCCATCTGTGGCACAGTTTTGTGTGCCCGCCCCAAATGGCTACACCATCACCGGCGGCTCCAGTCAGCAGGAGGCAACGGTTCTGTCAGATGGTGACAGACTGCATGTCTTGCCCTCTTACTGTACTCCCAGACAGCTCTTCCCCTTTCAAGTTTTGGGTCTCTAAGCTGGATACATGGCCAGAGCTAAGCCAGTATGCATTGGAGGTGCTGGCTTGCCCTGCGGCTAGTGTATTATGGGAGCATCTTTTGTGCCGCAGGTGGTGTACTAACAGACCGTCGCATGCGACTATCCTCCGATAACGTTGACAGGCTTACTTTTCTGAAAATGAACCAGGCCTGGATCTCACAGGAATTTGCCACTCCTCTTCCTGATTAAATAATTGGGTCTCTACAGTATCCAGGTCTCCTGTTGTGTTCATCTTTCTACCACCTGAACTGTAATTCCTGGGCTCCAACACCGCCAGTTGAGGCTCAGAAGTGCCATCTGCACAATCAAAACATACGACCCAGTGTTATTGGGTTTCAGTAACGTCAGCTGATCCCCAGCTGTGTAGCCGGCAATGTGTCCTGCGACCGCCACGCTGACACAACTGAAATTTAAGGGAACCTGTCCCCCCCAGCCATTTGTTACTGAAAGAGCCACCTTGTGCAGCAGTAATGCTGCACAAGGAAAATGTAGCTCTTTTAGTTTAGCTCCTTGCACACGCAAAACTTAACACTTATAAAATGTGTCCACTGATACCGTAAAACCATAACGGAGGTGGGACTTTCCTTCGTAATGGGATGCAGCACAGCCGTCATTCCTACCCCCTTGGTGCTGTGCGCTGCCTCCTCACTGTTGTATGAATCTGTCCTGGAGCCTGCGCTGTTATGTTATCCCTTGGCCATACACGCTTAACGCTGCCCGTCTTCTGACATCATTTGGTGTCAGGCTGGCTGCACCTGTGCGGCCGCGCTGGCCGAGATCCCGCCTCGCAGTGTCTTCTGATTTAATCACACTGCGTGCCTGGGATCCATGGGCATGTGCAGTGCATATCTTCACCGCAGAATCTCACTCATCTCCCTTCGCCTTCTTCAGACCGTGCGCCGTCAGCTGATCCCTAATAGCATGCCGTGACGCCGCACAGTCTGAAGTAGCCAGACGGAGGGGAGTGAGAGGCGAGGATATGCACTCCGCATGCCCATGGATCCCAGGCCCGCAGTGGGATTACATTAGATGACACTGCGAGGTGGGATCTCGGGCAGCGTGGCCGCACAGGCGCTGCCAGCCTGACACCTAAATGATGTCAGAAGACGGGCAGCGCTAAGTGTGCATGGCCAAGGGATAACATAACAACGCAGGCTCTGGGACAGATTCAAGCAATGGTGAGGAGGCGGCGCACGGCACCATGGGGTAGGAATGACGGCTGTGCTGCGTCCCAGTACGAAGGAAAGTCCCACCTCCGGGATGGTCTCACGGTATCAGGGGACACATTTTATAAGTGTTTAGTTCTGGGTTTGCAAAGAGCATAATTGACAGAGCCACCTTTTCCTTTTGCATCCAGTGCTGCACAAGATGGCTCTTTCAGCTACAAATGCCTTGGGGGGGTTAAAGGTTCCCTTTCAACTTGCTCCAATCAGGCTTCGGCCTACACTGTAATTCTCTACTCCTCCTGCTGTCCCTGGGCTTCAACACTGCTAGTTGCTGCCCGGAAGTGCTGTCTCCACAGTCAACAGTCGCTCCTCTGTTATTGGGGTTCAGCAACGCCAGCTGCTCCCCTGCTGTGCTGCGGCAATACTTCCAGCCTGCTCCTCCTGCTGTCCCTAGGCTTCAACACCGCTAGTTGCTGCCCGGAAGTGCTGTCTGCACAGTCAACAGTCGCTCCTCTGTTATTGGGGTTCAGCAACGCCAGCTGCTCCCCTGCTGTGTTGTGGCAATACCTCCAGCCTGCTCCTCCTGCTGTCCCTGGGCTTCAACACCGCTAGTTGCTGCCCGCATAGTCAACAGTCGCTCCTCTGTTATTGGGGTTCAGTAACGCCAGCTGCTCCCCAGCTGTGTAGCCGGCAACGTGTCCTGCAACTGCCACACTGACACAGCAACTGAAATTAAAGGGAACCCGTCCCCCCCCAGGCATTTGTTACTGAAAGAGCCACCTTGTGCAGCAGTAATTCTGCACAAGGAAAAGGTAGCTCTTTTAGATTAGCTCCTTGCACACGCAGAACTTAACACTTATAAAATGTGTCCACTGATACCGTAAAACCATCCCGGAGGTGGGACTTTCCTTCGTGGTAGGGCACAGACTTTATTCCTACCCCCTTGGCAGCATGCGCCGCTTCCTCAGCGTTTTTGGAATCTGTCACCGAACCGGCGCTGTTATGTTCAACATTGGCCATGCGCTGTTTGCGCTGCCTGTCTTCTGACATCATTTGGTGTCAGGTGGACTGGGCCTGTGCGGTCTCGCTGCCCGTGATCCCACCTCGCTGTGTCGTCTAATGTAATCCAACTGCGGGTCTGGGATCCATGGGCATGCGCAGTGCATATCCTCGCCTCACACTCCCCTCCTTCCGGCTTCTTCAGACTGTGCGGCGTCAGCTGATCCCTAATAGCATGCCACGGCCATGATGCCGCACAGTCTGAAGAAGCCGGAAGGAGGGGAGTGTGAGGCGAGGATATGCACTACGCAAGCCCATGGATCCCAGGCCCGCATTGGGATTACATTAGAAGACACAGCGAGGTGGGATCACGGGCAGCGCGACCGCACAAGCATGGCCCGCCTGACACCAAGTGATGTCAGAAGACGGGCAGCGCTAACTGTGCATGACCGAGGTTGAGCATAACAGCGCCAGCTCGGTGACAGATTCCAACAACGCTGAGGATGCGGCGCACACCACCAAGGGGGGTAGGAAAGGAATAACGTCGGTGCTGCATCCCACCACGAAGGATAGTCCCACCTCCGGGTTGATTTCACGGTATCAGGGGACACATTTTATAAGTGTTTAGTTCCGCGTTTGCAAGGAGCATAATTAAAAGAGCCACCTTTTCCTTTTGCAGCATTTGTGATGCACAATTTGGTTCTTTCAGCAACAAACGCCTGGGGGGGTTAAAGTTTCCCTTTCAACTTGCTCAAAGTAGGCTTCGGCCTACACTCTGCTCCTCCTGCAGACCCTGGGCTCTAACACCGCCAGTTGGTGCCCGGAAGTGCTGGCTGAACAGAGAAAAACACCTGCCAATGTGTCAGTGGGGTTCAGCAACGCCAGCTGTTCCCCTGCTGTGTAGCCGGCATCGTGTCTTGCAAATGCCACGCAGACACAACAGACCTAAAACTGCCTCCAGTGCAGGCTTCGGCCTACACTCTGCTCCCTCTGCTCCTCCTGCTGACCCTGGGCTCTAACACCGGCAGTTGGTGCCCGGAAATGCTAGCTGCACAGAGAAAAACACCAGCCAATGTGTCAGTGGGGTTCAGCAACGCCAGCTGTTTCCCTGCTGTGTAGCCGGCATCGTGTCCTGCAAACGCCACGCAGACACAACAATTGAAATTAAAAGGAACCTGTCCCCCCCCAGGCGTTTGTATGTATAACAGCCACCTTGTACAGCAGTAATGCTGCATTTGTACAAGGTGGCTCATGAAGTTATTCTCCTTGCACACGTCGAACTCAACACGTATAAAATGTGTCCCCTGAGACCATTAAACCATCCCTGAGGTGTGACTTTCCTTTGTAATGACACGCAGCAACCCCCTTGGTAGCGCTGCCCGTCTTATGACATCATTGGTTGGCTGGCTGTGCCTCTGCGGCCGCCCTGCCTGACACAACGCCCCTCGGTGTCTTATTTATTTTGACTGCGAGGGTGTGATTGATGGGCATCAGCAGTGCATATTTTCGACTGTCACTCATCTCCTTCCGCCTTCTTCAGACTGTGCGGCTTCATGGCCGTAGCATGCGATAAGGGATCAGCGGACGCCACACAGTCTGAAGCAGGTGTAAGGACATGAGTGAGATGCGAACATATTTACTGCGCAAGGCCATAAATCCCAGCCCCGCAGTGTGAATAAATGAAAAGACACTGCGGGGCTGGGATTCATGGGCATCGCGAACCGCACTGGCCGACATCAAATGATGTCAGAAGACGGGCAGCGCTAGCAGCGCATGGCCAAGGGATAACACAACAGCGCAGACTCCTGTACAGCAAAAAGCGACACTCAGGAGGCCGTGCCCAGCACCAAGGTGGTATTTTTGACAGCTGTGCTGCGTCTCATTAAGAAGGAAACTCCCGCCTCCAAGACAGTTTGACTGTATAAGGGGCTAAATTTTATACATGTTTCATTCAGCATTACTGCTGCACAAGGTGGCTCTTCTAGTTTGTAACACCTGAGGGGGGTTTAAAGGTTCCCTTTAAAATTGGTTCAATTAGGCTTCGGCCTACGCTCCTCCTGCAGACTCTGGGCTCTAACACCACCAGTTGGTGTCCGGAAGTGCTGGCTGCACAGAGAAAAACACCCGCCAATGTGTCAGTGGGGTTCAGCAACGCCAGCTGTTCCCCTGCTGTGTAGCCGGCAATGTGTCCTGCAACTGCCACGCAGACACAAAGCTGCCACCAGTGCAGGCTTCGGCCTACACTCTGCTCCTCTGCTTCTCCTGCTGACCCTGGGCTCTAACACCGCCAGTTGGTGCCCGGAAGTGCTGGCTGCACAGAGAAAAACACCCGCCAATGTGTCAATGGGGTTCAGCTATGCCAGCTGTTCCCCTGCTGTGTAGCCGGCAACGTATCCTGCAAACGCCACGCAGACCCTTTGCTCCAACACCGCTAGTTGGGGCTCTAGGAAGACAATCTTGAATAGGTCCCCATCCTGGTTCCAGTACCGTCAGCTGGTTCCGGGTAGAGCCTTTGGCTTAGGTGCCTCCTTCTGGGTATCCGAGTTCCACCAACGTCAGGTGGTCCTTGATAGTGCTTTCTGGCACGGGTACCTCCTGCTTAGTAACTGGGTTCCAATATCGTCAGCTGGTCCTCGGTAGTTCCATTGGCTCTTGGACCTTCGGCTACCCATCCGGGTTCCAGTACCATCAGCTGGTTCTCGGCAGTGTCTTTTGCTCTTGTACCTTCTGCTCCCCATCCTGGTTCCAGTACCGTCAGCTGGTTCCGGGTAGAGCCTTTGGCTTAGGTGCCTCCTTCTGGGTATCCGAGTTCCACCAACGTCAGGTGGTCCTTGGTAGTGCTTTCAGGCACGGGTACCTCCTGCTTAGTAACCGGGTTCCAGTAACGTCAGCTGGTCCTCGGTAGTTCCATTGGCTCTTGGACCTTCGGCTACCCATCCGGGTTCCAGTACCATCAACTGGTTCTCGGCAGTGTCTTTTGCTCTTGTACCTTCTGCTCCCCATCCTGGTTCCAGTACCGTTAGCTGGTTCCGGGCAGAGCCTTTGGCTTAGGTGCCTCCTTCTGGGTATCCGAGTTCCACCAACGTCAGGTGGTCCTTGGTAATGCTTTCTGGCACGGGTACCTCCTGCTTAGTAACCGGGTTCCAGTAACGTCAGCTGGTCCTCGGTAGTTCCATTGGCTCTTGGACCTTCGGGTAGCCATCTGAGTTCCAGTTCCATCAGCTGGTTCTCGGCATTTTCTCAGCCTTCTTGTACCTTCTGCTACATTTCCAAGTTCAAGACTCTAAATACGACAACCCGGAAGACCACCCCTAAGATGACGACGACACCAGAGACGATAACCACTGAGATGACGACGACCCTGGAGACGATGACCCTGAAGACCACCCCGATGACGACGTCGACGACCCTGGAGACGACGACCCTGGAGACGATGACATGGAAGACCGAGAAGCAGAAGAACAAGAGGCTGCAGAACAAAGAGCAGAAGAACACTAAGCATAACACTAAATATCAGAGCAAACGACATTATCTAAATTATAAGCAGAAGAAGACTAAGCAGTGTATTGGGGTGAGTCCGTTACTCCTCGTGGTGCCCCTGGATAAAGCCTGATGCTGCAGGCCAAACTGAATGCGGACAAATGTAACTCTTTTGTGACAGGCAGAACGGAAGGTGTAATCTTCAAACTTTTATAGATAACAACTACAGGAATGCCTGTCACAAATAAGAATATGATGAAGAAGTAGAATATGAAGAAGAATAATAGTTGAATAAAAAGAATATAGAAAAACATGCACCGGATATGGATCAAGCCAGAAAAGAAAAACGGATGTCAGGGAGTATTCAGAATAAATCACTTTTATTTATGTGTAACAGACAGTAACCAAAAGATATTTTTATATATTAAAATAACGTATATGTATACTCTTAAAATACGCTTTTTTACGTGCACATGTCAAAGGAAAAATAAATAATTCGCACTAGGCAGGTCAAAAAATATATATTATTTCATAAAATATACTGGATACCCCAAAAAAATAATATATATGTAAGCATGAAAGTAGGGATCGTATATAAAAAATAATAATACGGATCATATGTGGAAATAAAAGATGTAAAAATATATATATAAATCCATATATCTAAAAACCTATAAAATATAAAGAAGAGCACAAAAAACACTAGTGTAAAAAATAACAAATAAGGTGTATGTAAAAAATGTAAAAAAATAAATAAAAAAAGAGAAATAAAAAAAAAATTAATATATGTGTGTATCGAATTATAAAAGACTAGATGGCAGCCCAATTCTAAAGAATCGGGAGTCTAGAATCCATATATACTTTATTTATTCAAATGTAAGAATAATACAATTAATAAATAATAGTAAGAAAGAACAAAAAATGGCTGCACTCACCAGCTCTTGACAATTTTTGTTATTTAAGGTACAGTTACACAGGATCCATGAACATGCTTATGAGGGGAGGGATGAAAGACATCAGACTTAGCACGCTGTTTGCGCTTACGTGCGGCATCGGCGGCTTTTCGCTCTGCATCATTACCATACTTTATATCAGACCTGATCTTACGTGCGCCATCATAAGCTTTGGACTCTGTGTCATTAGTATACTTAACAGTGTCCATGCGCTTGCATCTATCCTCTGTTCTCTTGTTAGCACGCTGTTTGCGCTTACGTGCGGCATCGGCGTCTTTTTGCTCTGCATTATTAGTATACTTTCTATCAGACCTAATCTTACGTGCGCCATCAGCAGCTTTGGGCTCTGTGTCATTAGTATCCTTACTATTAGAGCTCATGTTGGCTAAGCTAAACAGCTTTAAGCGTGGTGGTGGCAAACAACAGGTTAATAAGAGGCAGTGTCAGGTAGTAGGAAAATAGCCAGTTAATAATAGGCAATAGTTCTTTGCAGGAATGCAGATATTAATAAATAGGCAGTTTATATTGCAGATAAATTGCTGGGCAATAATGGACAATGTCCTTATGTGGCAAATAATAGAGCAATATATCCAATGTGGCAAAGAAGAGGTTAATAAACGGCAGTCTCTCAGTATAACAGTCAGTGAATAATAGGCAGTATATGGAGAAAAGACCAAACAAAAGTTCAAAATTGGTGTGAAAATGTCACTGAACCACTTCACAACTAAATATATATAGTTTTGGTAAATGGTATTATCATTTTTTTGATGAAATTCGGCAGGAGCTTGAAGAGCAACGTCACTGGGCCCGCCTCCACGCAGTAGAAACTTGCTGTGAGGTAAAAATTCAAAAATCACACCAAAATGGCGGGCAGAGTGTGTCACAGTACGGCACGTTTCTGATTGGTCGCTCGCAGCAGGCGGCAACCAATCAGACACTGGACACTGTTGACGTCACTTATCTCCGGACATTAGCTCCGGACATTAGCTCCGGACATTAGCAGGAAGTAGTATTCTAGGCAATTATATATTAGACTAGATGGCAGCCCGATTCTAAAGAATCGGGAGTCTAGAATCCATATATACTTTATTTATTCAAATGTAAGAATAATACAATTAATAAATAATAGTAAGAAAGAACAAAAAATGGCTGCACTTACCAGCTCTTGACAATTCTTGTTATTTAAGAAATTGCTGGGCAATAATGGACAATGTCCTTATGTGGCAAATAATAGAGCAATATACCCAATGTGGCAAAGAAGAGGTTAATAAACGGCAGTCTCTCAGTATAACAGTCAGTGAATAATAGGCAGTATATGGAGAAAACACCAAACAAAAGTTCAAAATTGGTGTGAAAATGTCACTGAACCACTTCACAACTAAATATATATAGTTTTGGTAAATGGTATTATCATTTTTTTGACGAAATTCGGCAGGAGCTTGAAGAGCAACGTCACTGGGCCCGCCTCCACGCAGTAGAAAGTTGCTGTGAGGTAAAAATTCAAAAATCACACCAAAATGGCGGGCGGAGTGTGTCACAATACGGCACATTTCTGATTGGTCGCTCGCAGCAGGCGGCAACCAATCAGACACTGGACACTGTTGAAGTCACTTATCTCCGGACATTAGCTCCAGACATTAGCTCCGGACAGGAAGTTGGCACAAATTGCAGGAAGTAGTATTCTAGGCAATTATCTATTAGATATATATTACCTCACAAATTACGTGATATAATTCATGTACTGTGATATTTTTTAAAAAGTGCTGCGTGCAAATAATAAGGTGCTATAGAGGTATTATATATATAGGGTACGCAATATATAAATCAGAAAGTGTAATGTGCCATGTTATGGTTTGTAGTATGTGCCATGCATGGTCTCCTTCAAAGAGAAAGGAAATGCTTAGTAAATATATGATCCAATACTACTTACTTATAATTGGATAGGGTACATATATCCAGGACCGCCAGTATAGAACTGTCTGCACCCCACAGAATATTCAAAAGAATATGAAGAATGTAACAAAAAAAATAATAGGTAGATGAAGAAGAAGATGAATAAGGTGAAGAAGAAGTTGATGTCAAAGATGCTGATGATGATGAAGAAGAAAGTGTGGGCGAAGTAAAAAAAGGTGAAGGGCGTGGAAATAGTGAAACATCAATATCTGACAAAATAAAAAAAATCTTAACATAGTCAATATCTTTGTAACTCCGAACGTCTTAAAAAAAATAAAATTCCTGCTATTCTATTTGATTGGGCTAAACCTCTATGCCTTTAATGTCTCCGCCACCTCCCCAAATACATCCTACATTATTCTTAGTTGTTTTCCTTCATGTAGAATGAACCTACAAGGAAAGAAAGGGTTTATTTTAATTCCGATATTTTCGTCCCATTGACTTGCATTGGTATCGGGTATCGGTATCGGCGATATCCGATATTTTTTTAATATCGAACGATCCAATCCAATACCGATACTTTCCGATATCGGAAGGTGTCACTCAACACTACTTATTAAGTATCTTGTGAGACATATCTCTGTGATTTAAGGGCATAAAAATTCAAAGGTGAAAAATTGCAAAATTTTTAAAATTTTCGCCAAATTTCCATTTTTTTACAAATAAAACAGGCTATATCAAAGATATTTTACCACTATCATGAAGTAGATAATGTCACGAGAAAACAGTGTCAGAATAATCAGGATCCGTTGAAGCGTTCCAGAGTTATAACCTCTTAAATGGACAGTGGTCTTAATTGTAAAAATTGGCCCTGTCATTAACGTGCAAACCACCCTTGGGGCTTAAGGGGTTAAATTTTTAACTGGCATAGCCAAAGACCTCTGTATCAATGCAAGTCGATAACCAGAGGGGCGCAAACAGCAGAAGTGAGCACACAACTTCCTTGCTCTTGGCAGCAGCTCACCCAGTCCATGATAGTGGCGGAAAAAACGCTGTAGCACCAGGTTGAGAATGTGAGCCATGCAAGGCATGTGTGTGAGCTCACCGTAGTTTCGCCACCAGGTTTGCACCTTTATCGGACATGGGCTTCCCTAGATGTATTTTCAGCGGAGACAGCAATTGTTCAAACTCGGCCTGGAGAGCTGTCCACACCTTTTTAGCTGTATGACTGCAATCTCCAAGGCATATAAATTTTAACACTGCCTGATTGAGGTGAGCCCTGGCTGTGCAGTACAGAGGTGGTGGGAATTCGCTCTGCACTGTTGGAACGCATGTCTCATTAAGGCAAAGGTTGATGATACATGTGGAGGCCCTAGAAGAGATAGAGGAGGAGACAGAAGCAGTGAAGGAAGTGTACAATATAGAGGTTTGTCCTGCAAACCTTGAGGATTCCACGACTTATGGAGCAGCACCCTCCCCACTTGCCCCCCGCAGCCACCAGAGTCAACCAGTGCCCAGTCAGCGAAATCTAATGCCCTTATCCATGCTTTCTTGTCCAAGTGTCTATGGTGAAATGCACCCTGGCAGACATAGATTTAGTCAAGGAATGGGTGATGTTGTCTGTAACATGCTGATATAGCGCAGACACTGCTTTCTTAGAAAAGTAATGGCGACTGGGCAACTGATACTGGGGGACTGCGACGGCCATCAGCTTTTGGAAACCATCTTTATCTATCAGGCAGAAAGGCAGCATTTCCATGGCCAACAGATTGGAGATAGTGGAGTTCAGCCTCTTAGCTTTGCCATGTGTAGGAGGAAACAATCTTTTACATGTCCACAACTGCGGGACCATGGGCTGGCTGCAGTGCTGAAAGAGGGCGGAGTACAGTGAACCAGACAAACTGCTGGACCATGCGGGTGTGCAGGCTGAAATGTTATGGTGGATTGAGAAAGCTGTGGTGTGCTTGTTCTCTCAGTTCGTTCACAAATAGCAGGCATGTCATCTTCCACTACAGCTGATGGGCAATTACTCAGCCTGACTAGAGCATGTAAATAACTTTAGGCTCTGGGGTCGGAGACCTGTGTCACAATAATTGGCACGGGAACAGAGGAGGAAGAAGCTGCAGATGTGCTTGACAGGGCAGCTGATGGTTGTTGAGGTCCGCATTTTAGCACAGTGGGATTCCCAGAGTAGTGCATGTTGATTGCACGTGTGAATGTTCATGCATGTAGTAGTCAAATTATTGCACTTTTTCGCTCTACTCAGTTTTTCTTTGCAAAGTTGGCTCATACTGTACTTTGCGGTGTCAAAAAAGTACAGGCTAAGCAAACCTTGCCTTCCCTACGAGCTGCAGACCCACGAACGCTGCTGGCCACACCCACTGTTGTGTCTAAGATGCATTGCTCATCAAGGCTGCATCAATATGTGTCTCCGCTGTACTGCGCTATATAACCTCCTCATTTTCCTCCTCCTTCTCCACCACCTCAGATAACCTACTCAGCTGTGTGCCTCTGTGTTTACACCAACTGGGATCTACCACCTCATCATCATTCTTCACCCTGAGAGTCACCCTCATCTTCTTCTTGCCCCGATAGCACAGTACAGTTAGTGTGAGCCTCAGATATCTGATTCTCACCGGGATCACCTCCCACCCTCGGGGTTAACGTTTGGTGATGAAGGTCAGGATGCTATTCGGACCCAACTTCATCCTGCCCTGGATCCAAGATAAATTTTGGGCATCGGTGCAGATATTTGACTCTATGAAGGTTTTGAGTACGCTTCTGATGCCCATATGTCATGGGTATGTCAGAAGCTGCAGACAGTCACACTGCATCTAGCTACATAAGGTTTCTGTGTTTGGCTTTGCAGATACTTCCTATAACCTTCTAACTCTTTGACCCAGGAGCAACCTTACTCTGGCTCTAGTTGACACACCTGGACTGAGGTGTTTAAAGACTCCCAGCCTGTTGCTGGGAGTTGCCAGTGATATTTCCATATCCCCTGTTGCGGCTTGGAGGTCTAGCAATGTGCTTTTTCCCTCTTTGGTGTTGCTGGAGGACATCTGTGTTACATCTCTGAGCCTTCTCAAGATACATGTTTCCCTTGTTTGTTTACCCCAGCTGTGTTTAGTGGTACTAGAGATTGATTAGTGCTTATCCCGTTCTTCCATAAGCAGAGCTTATCACCAGGGTAAGGCAGGGATTAGGTTCTTGATTGGCAATAAGGGCAGAACCTATTTAGGGACATAAAGGGCAGACAGCGTGACTTTAGATCTGCCTAGTGGTCTCCACTCCCCCATACCCTAGTGTTGGGCTGCTCCCTTTCCCTCATCCCTTCATGTTGCACTTAGTCTTTGCTATACTGTGCAAGACACCATCGCATAGAATGTGTGAACAGCTCTTCAGACTCACTCATCTGTGGTTCCCTACAGTCTGTTGGGCAGTTGGAGAGTTGTGACATGGGTGGAAGCAAGGGTAATTGGGGTGACACATCTGTAGACTGTACTTGGTGTGATGTTGAGGTGGAAGTAAAGGAGGAGAGGCCACTTGAAGCTTCACTTACCATCCACTTAGCCACGTACCCCACGTCCTCCTTGAACACCAAGCCTTCCACATGACCTCACTTTTTCCCAGTCTGGTTGCTCAGGTATTGTGGTAGGAGTACAGAATTAGCAACCAAAAATTTGATTTTTTTGCTCTGCATCAGCTCTGCCAACAGCTTAATTTCAGCAGCACTAAATGACATATAGCATGTTGAATCATGTTAGTCACACAACAAAGAATTGTTTGAATATGCATGACAAAGAAAATATGCTGGCTCCAAGCAATATCACTGTAACATAGACTAGATGCTCCAAACAATTTCAAAGTGAGATCTCCCCTACTATATGACGTTCGTAAAAGAAGACATATTTTTGGAATAAAATAGACCAGATGCTGCAAACAATTTCAAAGTGAAATCTCCCCTACTGTATAACATTAGTAACAGAAGAAATATTTTGGGCCTGTGGTTGAGGCCTGTATAACATAAACGAGATGCTACTATCAATTTCAGAATATGGCGGCAAAAAATAGTTTTTATAAAAAAGCATTTTTACTGTGTGATAACAGAAAAACTTAGAAAAAAATTATTATAAATCTGGTATCGCTGTAATCGCACAGACCCAAAGAATAAATTTGTCTTATCACTTACTGCACAGTTACTGCGCAAAAATAAAAATAAAAACAATTCTTGCACTGCTGCCTATTTGTCCATTTTACCTCCCAATTTACCCTTCCGTGTAAATTCCCCAAAACTATGTTTCAGACCAAACCTAGGATGGAACCACTCCCTTATGAGGCAGATGGAGTCACTTTGGATTCTTAAATCAAAAGAGAAAAGTAGAATGGCACCTTACTGGGTGATATCACGGTGATGAAGGCGCTTGCTTGAAGAAACACACATGTAGTAATCCAAGAATGAAGAAAAAAGCAGAAAAGTATATTTTTTTGTGGGTAAATTGATAGATTTTTTATTCTCACAGCTCTACGTTATAACCTTCTGTGAAGCACCTGGGGGTTCAAGGTGCTCAACACATCTAGACACATTCCTTGTGGGGTCTAGTTTCCAAAGTGGGGTCAATTGAGGGGGGTTTCCACTATTTAGGCACATCAGGGGCTCTCCAAAAGTGACATGGCTTTCACTCTCGATTGCAGCCATTTTTTAGTTCAAAAAGTCAAACGGTGCTCCTTTCCTTCTGACACCCAAATAGCGGTATTCCCCCACATATGATGTTAGAGTGCAGCTCCTTAGTAAGGCTAAGTTCACACTTGCGTTGTGCAGTCCGTTCAACACATCCATTAAACGGACTGCACTAGTGCAAGTGCCGACGTTTGCACAGTGCTAGCGCAGATGGAGCATCTGCTAGCTCCATCTGCGCTGCAGCCCGCATCTCGGGTCTGTCACTCAATGACGGCACATCGCTAGTGCACGCCCATTGTGGGCGTGCACTAGCAATGCATCCACCATTGAAAGTAATGGCGGTGTTAACAGACTACGTTACACCGCTTTATTCCGCGGTGTAACGTAGTCCGTTAAACGGATCACACTAATGCAGTGTGATCCCAGCCTTAGGCTGTACTGCCTATGTCTACTTTGCATACAATATTCTCATTATTCCATTAGCATGTTATGGCTATCAAATTTTGCAAGTTGAGCAGTATGGACCCTGCTGGAAAGTTCAGGATCGGAGCATTTAAAGTCAGCAGGGGTGTGACTGGGACAGATGACGCCCAGACATTGCGGCCTGTATTGCACAACCATTCCGAGTCACGTTCTGCATTGTGATGCTGTACCATGTTTGCAGCATCAAATGAAACAGCTTTTCTTATTTTATATTAAAGTGGTCCCATCTTATTAAATGTGTAAAATTGCAAAGTGCTTGTAAAACAAACAACTTTGCAAATTATTTATTAGAAATTCCATTTTTTTAGCTGGCTACTTGTTTACTGAATTTGCACAAAGCAAATCAAAAATAAATGGATTTAGTAGTATCCATTCATCCATTCCATTCTAATGAAACCTAAATTATGATTTTGGTCTAGTATTATTATTATTATACATTTTTATAGCACCATTTATTCCATGGCGCTTTACATGTGAAAAGGGGCAAATATAGACAAATACAATTAAACATGACCAAAAAACAAGGCATACAGGTACATAACGAGGGAGGACCCTGCCCGCGAGGGCTCACAGTCTGCAGGGAATGGATGAGGATACACTAGGAGAGGGTAGAGCTGGTTGTGTAGCAGTTCAGTAGGTTGAGGATCACTGCAGGCTGGAGGCTTGTCGGAAGAGGTGAGTCTCCAGGTTCTTTTTGAAGGTTTCTATTGTAGGCGAGAGTCTGATGTGTTGTGGTAGAGTTCCAGACTATGGGGGAAGCACGGGAGAAGTCTTGGATGTGGTTACGGGAAGAAGAGATGAGAGGGGAGCAGAAGAGGAGATCTTGAGAGAATCAGAGTTTGTGTGTAGGTAAGTACCGGGAGACCATGTCACAGATGTATGGAGGAGACAGGTTGTGGATGGCTTTGTATGTCATTGTAACGGTTTTGAACTGGAGTCTCTGGGCGATAGGAAGCCAGTGAATGGCTTGGAATAGGGGAGTGGCTGGGGAATAGCGGGGAGACAGGTAGATTAGTCAGGCAGCAGAGTGTAGGATGGATTGGAGTGGTGCCAGAGTGCAAGAGGGGAGGTCAGAGTGCAGGAGGTTGCAGTAGTCAAGGCGGGAGATGATAAGGGCATGCACTCGTGTTTTTGTAGTGTCGCGGTCAAGGAATGCGCGGATCTGGGAGATATTTTTAAGTTTGTGATGGCAGGAGGAGGCAAGGGCTTGGATATATGGCTTGAAAGAAAGGGCAGAGTCAAGGATCACCCTGAGAAGAGATATCGGGCGATAGCTAGATACAAAGGATGGGTCGAGGGAGGGCTTTTTGAGGATGGGTGTGATCTTGTCATGTTTGAAGGATGAGGGGAAGACACCTGTTGTGAGTGATAGGTTAAAGAGATGTGTTAGGGTTGGGATGAAGAGTGTGGTGAGGTTAGGGATGAGGGGGGACGGGAGTGGGTCAAGCGTGCAAGTGGTGAGGTGTGATCTTGACAGGAGGTATGTTATTGTTTAAAATTAGTTAAGGGTCTAGTCTGAATCTGAGGAATTTAGTGGCCTGTTTTGGGTTCTGTACAAATGTAATAGTGTGGTCTAAGGTCTAATTACCCTAATGAAAGGACTGATTTGGGGTCTGACTTTTTTGGGGGGAATTTAGTGATGGGCAAAATGAGTTTAAATCAGTGATGTTCAATCAATGATTTTTACTTTTTAAGATATGTAATGGGTCTTTCTGTGACTTTTAAATGTTTTAAAAATTGTGAAAGAAATTCCTATTTGCATTAATGCTACAATAATTTAATAAATATATAAAACATAACATGGGAATATAGTAACACATTCACAATAGTCTTATGCAAGTTTCTTATAACTAGTGTTACAATTTTAATAATGTTTTCAATGCTCTAAAATTGTCTAGTATATTCTGCTAAGGAAAACAAAAAATGTTCAGCTGACATTTTTCTTTTCTTAATAAACCACATACTGGGACCCTTGGGACTTTATTTTTCCACCATCTTTAAGCCAAGTTTTGTAATAAGGTTTGAAATATAGAAGGTTATATGAGGACAAACTGTATGGTTTGACATTGTATTTCAGTATCTTTATAGATAAGCTAAATCTCCCATGATTTAGCTATTTTTGAATTTTCTTGTGTTTTGTTTTTGCTACTCCTGTGCATTGAACAAAATGTATACTGATTTACTGTAAAATGAACATCCTATTAAAATAACTTTTGTTAAATGAGTTTCAAAGGGGACAAATTTGCTAGATTTCTGTTTTCTATGTTATCTGTCTAAACCAAACAATGATTATCATTAAAGTTTTTAGTATTATCAAAGACTCTTGAGTTATTGTCCACATTTATTTTTTTTAACTATGGTAGCATTTCAATTTTTACTTTCATTAGATTTAATTTGGACCCCATCAATCTTCACTACTGACCAGTGGTGCTGGAGAAAAGTTGGCAGATATCCAGGCTCACTTTCACAACTTATATTGTTCAGTTCCTCTGAAGGTCTAATAGCTTTTCAGGGAGATTATTAGCTCTCCAGGGTTTTTAACTGACCTTGGCGTGCAACCATCAGCATTATTTCTAATGGAGAATTACTGTGTCCTGAACACAGAGATCACAGGTCATCAGCTAATTCACTCCAGTCATTCTTTGAAATGCACACATAAAGTAATCTCCAAGTTGGGGCATAGACAGGTCACATTCTAAATGTCTCTATACCGTTTATAACCTAAAAGAATACCCAAGAGTTTTCCTTTATTGATTTATATATTGTGTTAATAAGAAGCTTCATACTTACGGCATACAACTTTAATATAAAATCAACTTATCCTTATTGTGTCACTTCAGCCATTTGGGAGGCATTTTACTGATACTATATATCTAAAGTCTCAAAGGTTAGATGGAAAGCTGCAAGCATGATATATCTATTTAATGCAATGAAGAATAAATCCAGAGACTGACATTGATAAATAAGCCTCTAATTAAAAAATAATTTTTCTTTTTCTGTTTTTTACATTTTGAGGCCGGTTTCACACGTCAGTAGCTCCGGTACGTGAGGTGACAGTTTCCTCACGTACCAGAGACACTGACTCACGTAGACACATTAAAATCAATGTGTCTCTGCACATGTCAGCGTGTTTTCACGGACCGTGTGTCCGTTTGAAAAACACGGAGACATGTCAGTGTTCGTGGGAGTGCACGTATTACACGGACCCATTAAAGTCAATGGGTCCGTGTAAAACACATACCGCACACGGATGCTGTCTGTGTGCAGTCCACGTGCCGTGCAGGAGACAGCGCTACAGTAAGCGCTGTCCCCCCAGCGTGGTGCTGAAGCCGACATTCATTTCTTCTCTCTAGCAGCGTTCGCTGGAGAGAAGATATGAAAAATCCCCTGTGCGCCCCCCCGCTGTTAATAAAATACTTACCCGACTCCCTTGCTGCTTCCTCTCCTCGCCGCAGCTTCTCCTGTATGAGCGGTCACGTGGTGCCGCCCATTACAGTGATGAATATGCGGCTCCACCCCTTTTCAGCAACAGAAAAAAATTATAATTTTTTTAAATGCACATTTGGTCTGCAGACAGGTTCATATCACCACCACAAAATGACAATGTGGGATACGGCAGACTGTATCACATTCAGCAACAGAAAATATTATATTTTTTTCTTATTGCACATTAGGTCTGCAAAGAGGTCCATATCACAGCCTCAACATGACAATGTGAGATACAATGGGCTGTATCACATTCAGCTCTAGAAAAATCATAATTTTTTTATGCGTGTTAGGTCTGCAGACAGGTTCACATCACTACCACAAGATGACAATGTGGAATACGATGGGCTGTATCACATTCAGTAACAGAAAAAAATATAATTTTTAATGCATTTTAGGTCTGCAGAAAGGTCAATATCACCACCACAACATGACAATGTGGGACACAGCGGGCTGCATCACATTCAGCAACAGAAAAAGTCATAATTTTTAATGCTTGTTAGGTTTGCAGACAGGTTCATATAACTGCCACAAAATGACAATGTGGGATACGGCGGACTGTATAACATTTAGCAACAGAAAATATTATATTTTTTTCTTATTGCACGTTAGGTCTGCACAGAGGTCCATATCACAGCCACAACATGACAATCTAGAATTTGGTGGACTGTAGCACATTCAGCAACAGAAAAATTTATAATTTTTTTAATGCATTTTAGGTCTGCAGGTAGGTCCATATCACCACAACATGACAATGTGGAATACGGTGGGCTGTATCACATTCGGCAACAGAAAAATTATAATTTTTTAAATGCATTTTAGGTCTGCAGAAAGGTCCATATCACCAACACAACATGACAATGTGGGATATGGTGGGCTGCATCACATTCAGCAACAGAAAAATTATGAATTTTTATATGCACATTAGGTGTTCAGACAGGTTCATATCACCACCATAACATGACAATGTGGGATACCACGGGCTGTATCACATTCAGCAACAGAAAAAAAATATAATTTTTTAATGAGTTTTAGGTCTGCAGACAGGTCCATATCACCACCACAACATGACAATGTGGGATAAAGTGGGCTCTATCACATTCAGCAAAAGAAAATATTATAATTTTTTTATTGTGGCATGCTAGGTGTTGTGAATTCTGTTATTGAACTCCCTCCTGTGGTCATGAATGGTACTTTGGCGAGTTCTGTAAATGGACTCCCTCTGGTGGCTGTGAGCGGAGTTGCTGGTTCTGAGGTTCCTTCCACAGGTGACCTAGGTTATTCTTAGGCTGGCTTCTCTATTTAACTCCACTCAGATCGTTACTCCATGCCAGCTGTCAATGTTCTTGTACTGGTTCAGTTCGCTCTTGGATCTTTCTGGTGACCTGTCTCTTCCTGCAAGAAGCTAAGTCCCCGATTGTTATTTTCTGCTTATTGTTTTCTTGTCCAGCTTGCTTTTATGATTTTGCTTTGCTAGCTGGAAGCTCTGGGATGCAGAGTGGCACCTCCGCACCGTGAGTCGGTGCGGGGGTCTTTTTGCACACTCTGCGTGGTCTTTTGTAGTTTTTTTGTGCTAACCACAAAGATACCTTTCCTATCCTCTATCTGTTTAGTTAGTCTGGCCTCCCTTTGCTAAAACCTGTTTCATTTCTGTGTTTGTGACTTTCATCTTAACTCACAGTTAATATTTGTGGGGGGCTGCCTTTTCCTTTGGGGAAATTTCTCTGAGGCAAGGTAGGCTTTATTTTCTATCTCTAGGGCTAGCTAGTTCTTAGGCTGTGTCGAGGCGTCTAGGCCATGTCAGGTACGCTCCACGGCTATTTCTAGTGTGTGTGATAGGATTAGGGATTGCGGTCAGCAGAGTTCCCACTTCCCAGAGCTTGTCCTGTATCGGTTTAACCATCAGGTCATTTCTGGTGCTCCTAACCACCAGGTCCATAACAGCTAGGTCTGCACACTGGTACATATCACAGCCACAACATGAAAATGTGGGATACGGAGGGCTGTATCACATTCAGCTACAGAAAAAATATTATTTTTTATGCGTGTTAGGTCTGCAGACAGGTTCACATCGTTGCCACAATATGACAATGTGGAATACAGTGGACTGTAACACATTCAGGAACAGAAAAAAATATAATTTTTTTAATGCATTTTAGGTCTGCAGACAGGTCCACATCACCACCACAACATGACAATGCAGGATACGGTGGGCTGTATCACATTCTGCAAAAGAAAAAAATCATGAATTTTTAAATGCACGTTAGGTCTGCAGACAGGTTCATATCACCACCATAACATGACAATGTGCGATACAGCAAGCTGTATCACATTCAGCAACAGAAAAAATGTCTACAGACAGATTCATATCATGGCCATAACATAACAATATGGGATAAGGCAGGCTATATCACATTCCGCATAAGTAAATATTATGAACACAGATTCATATCACTGTCACAACATAACAATGTGGGAAATGGCGGGCTGTATCACTTTCAGCAACAGGAAAAATTATCATTTTTTTTAAATGCACGTTAGATCTGCAGACAGGTGTATATCACCACCACAACATGACAATGTGGGATACAGCAGGCTGTACCACATTCATCAACAGAAAAAATTCTAATTTTTTTAGTGCGTGTTTGGTGCAAAATTGCACTAAAATGCAATAACGGCGATCAAAAGAACGTATATGAACCATAATGGTATTATTAGAAACATCAGCTCAACATGCAAAAAATAAGCCCTCACCCAACCTCAGATGATGAAAAATGCAGACGCTTCGGGTATCGGAAAATTGCACAATTTTTATTATTTTTTTTTTAGCAAAGTTTGGAATTTTTTTCACCACTTAAATAAAAAACCTAAACATGTTTAGTGTCTATGAACTCGTAATGTCCTGGAGAATCATAATAGCAGGTCAGTTTTAACATTTAGTGAAGCTAGCTAAAAGCCAAACAAAAAACAAGTGTGGGATTGCACATTTTTTTGCAATTTAATCGCACTTGGAATTTTTTTCCCTTTTTCTAGTACATGACATGGTAAAACCAATATTGTCGTTCAAAAGTACAACTCATCCCGCAAAAAATAAGCCGTCATATGGCCATATTGATAGAAAAATAAAAAAGTTATTGCTCTGGGCAGGAGGGTAGTGAAAAACGAAAACGCAAAACCGAAAAAAGTTCTGGGGTTAAGTCCATGAAATATTGGCTCGGGGTGTCTGCTTGAGAAACAACAGGCCTAGTAAGACTGAACCTGGCTTTTCAAGTGGTGCATATCTGCTATAGTGAATCAACTTGCACAGCAACTAGTCCATCATGCCACATATAATATAAACACTACTGGTCAAACTGCTGCAATTACAACTAGCCGGCTCAATCTATGCGGGAGGCAGAAGTCTCTTTTACAATGAAAGCATATGGTGTCTCATTCTGATGATCCATAAGCTTACATTGTAAGGCAGGTTTCACACGTCCTGATATTTCTGGTACCGGAAAAAACGGTACCGGAGATATCCGTGTCCATGTGTCCGTTTGTCAAATCCGTGTGGCATCTGTGTGTTATCTGTGTGTCCGTGTGTACCATTCGTGTAGCATCCGTGCGCTGTCCGTGTGCTGTCTGTGTGTCTGTGTCCGTGTGTTGAAATAATTTGTTTCAATTTTAACCCTATGACTTTAAAAATGCACGGATGGCACATGGACAGCACACGGACAGCACATGGATCCTATCTGCATGCAGTACGTGTTCACACGGACCCACAGACTTGTATGGGTCTGTGTGATCCATGCTGTCGCTCAAAAACGAACATGTCAGTGTGTTTTGCACACGGACACACGGTCTGTGAAAACACACTGATATGTGCATAGACCCATTCATTTGAATGGGTCTACGTGTGTCAGTGTCTCCGGTACGTGAGAAAACTGTCACCACACGTACCGGAGACACTGACGTGTGAAACTGGCCTTGCATGCACATACACACATATTTAATGAAAAAAAAACTTAATGGAAGAACTTCTTTAAAGGCATGAATCAAACATGAGGAGGACTTTAGTTCAATTAATTTATCACATTCAGGCCTGTCCCACATGTCCAGATAATTCCGGTACCGGAAAAATCGGTACCGGAATTATCCGTGTCCATGTGTCCGTGTGCTCATGTGGCACATCAGTGTGGCACACGTGCGGCATCCGTGTGCCGCCCGTGTGCCGACTGGGTACCACACGCACCGTGCAGGAGACAGTGCTACAGTTAAGTGCTGTCCCTTGCATCTGGTGCTGAAGCCGCCATTTATTTCTTCTCTCCAGCAGCGTTCGCTGGAGAGAAGATATGAAAATTCTTTTTTTTTTTTGGTGTTTAAAAAAAAGATCCCTGTCTCCAACCCCCTCCCACCCCCAGTGCGCCCCCCCCCCGCTGTTAATAAAATACTTACCCGGCTCCCTCACTGCTTCCTCTCCTCGCCTCCCATTGATTTGTTGCCTATGTATATATGTGTGGCACGCTTTTCTTTGGTCCAGCATACGTGCGCATTTGTTTTTATATTTCTTTTATTTGTGTGGAATGTTGTTTGCCATATTATATTATAATTAATAAAATCTAATTTATAATTTCACCTATTTTCTTGCCTGGGTCCCCTGTTTATCCATTGCTCTGAATTGGTTGTTGTTCAATGTTATACAGGCCTAATCCACACAAAAAACCTAAGAAATCTGTTACTAACGTCATACACTAGATAGCAGCCGGAAGAGTATAACCCAATAGAATTAAAACATAACTTTTACTAACACTGTTTAAAACATGGACAAAAAATACACAACACAAACACAAAAAAAAAAAAGAAGGTGCTCACGCCGAAAACTGTGCTCTAATAAAAAATTGGTTTGGTTTCACCAATTGTGGACGAGGGTACCCATGCCAATAGTAGAGGGTCCCAAGGAGGGTCCAGTAGTTGTAGGATCAGACAGAGGGGACGGGGACCATATCACTAAACCCCTGTCGTGCCCCAACAATAACTCCTGTCCTCACAAGGACGGGCCCAAATGAACCCTACTACGGACACCCCCCACCATGTGTAGATGTAGTCAACGCCTCCCTACGCGTTTCTTCTCCAATCGCGGAGATTCATCAGGGGAGTTTCCAATGGCCAAAAGGCCCAGATAAGAACTCAGAAGTCCATAGGTAAAGTCCACTCAATGTCCATAAATCAGGGGTATACACAATGGCTGTATAACATCCCAGGAATAGGCAGTAACGTGTGACAGTCTGCCACCATAAGTGAGTCCCAATGGGGCTTATAACCGAGAACCAGCTGACGTTACTGGAACCCGGTTATTAAGCAGGAGGTACCTGTGCCAGAAAGCACTACCAAGGACCACCTGATGTTGGTGGAACTCAGATACCCAGAAGGAGGCACTTAAGCCAAAGGCTCTGACCAGAACCAGCTGATGGTACTGGAACCTGGGGACTTATTCAAGATTGTCTTCCTAAGAACCAGCTAATAGTGCTGGAACTCAGATAGGCAGCAGAAGGTCCCCAGGGAAAAACAAAATTGCCAAGCCGGACGTAGTTACCGAAAACCCACAGTCCTACAGGGGGAGCTTGTCCTATTGGCACTCCGGAACCAGCCTTGATTGCCAGTTCCCACAGCCCACATAGGAAGCACCTAAACTGCAGACACCATAGAGTCAGCTAACCCGACCGCAACACGACAGGACAACGTATTGGAGGCAAAGTGACCTTGACACTACCCGGAAACAGCTGACAGTGCTGGAACCAGGCTGAGCAGAAGGGAGTACCCGTGCCAAAGACATGTCTGAGCAGCAACTGGCGGTGTTGGAGCCCAGGGATTACATGACAAACAGAGTGTAGGATGAGGCCTAATTGGAGCAAGTTGAAAGGGAACCTTTAACCCCCTCAGGCACTTGCAACTAAAAGAGCCACCTTGTGCAGCACTAATGCTGCACAAGGAAAAGGTGGCTCTTTTAAATATGCTCCTTGCACACGCTGAAGTTAACACTTATAAAATGTGGCCTCTCATACCTTGAAACCGTCATGGAGGCGGAACTTTCTTTCTTAATGAGACGCAGCACAGCCGTCATTCAAACCCCCTTGGTGCCAGGCGCAGCCTCCTGAGCGTTATTTGTTTCTGTCCCGTAGCCTGCACTGTTATGTTATCCCTTGACCATGCACAGTTAGCGCTGCCCGACTTCTGACATCATTTGATGTCAGGCTGACTGTGCCTGTACGGTCGCGCTGCCCGAGATCCCACCCATCTCCTTCCACCTTCTTCAGACTGTGCGGCATCAGCTGATCCCTAATCACATGCCCCGGCCGTGACACCACACATACTGAAGAAGGCGGAAGGAGATGAGTGAGAGGTGAAGATTTCTACTGCGCATGCCCATGAATCCCAGCCCCGCAGTGTGCATAAATCAGAAGACACTGCAGGGTGGGTTCTCGGGCAGCGCGACCGGAGAGGCGCAGTCAGCCTGACATGAAATGATGTCAGAAGACGGACAGCACTAACTGCGCATGGCCAAGGAATAACATGACAGCGCAGGCTCCGGGAGAGAAACAATCCATGGTCTGAAGGCGGTGCATGGCGCCAAGGGGGTATGAATGACGGCTGTGCCACATCTGATTAGGAAGGAAAGTCCTACCTCCGGGATTTTCACGGTATGAGGGGGCACATTTTATAAGTGTTTAGTTCCGCATGTGCAAGGAGAATAACAAAAACAGCCACCTTGTCCAAATGCAGCATTAGTGCTGCACAAGGTGGCTCTTTCAGTTACAAATGCCTGGGGGGACAGGTTCCCTTTAATTTCTGTAGTAGTGTGAGTGTGGAGGGAGCAGGAGCAATTGCCGGATGCACAGCTGGGGATCAGCTGACGTTACTGAACCCCAATAACATGGCAGCAAGTGTTGACTGTGCAGACGGCACTTCCGAGCAGCAGCTGGCGGTGTTGGAGCCCAGGGTCAATGCTAGAAGCAAAGTGTAGGCCAAGGCCTAATTGGAGCAAATTTAATATCTGTTGTAGTCTTAGTGTGGAGGGAGCAGGAGAAATTGCCGCACACACAGCAGGGGAACAGCTGCCGTTACTGAACCCCAATAACAGAGGACCAACTGTTGACTCTGCGGACAGCACTTCCGGGCAGCAACTGGCGGTGTTGGAGCCCAGGGTCAATGCAAGAAACTGGCAGGATAACTTGACACACACACAGCAGGGGAACAGCTGGCATCACTGAACCCCAATAACAGAGGAGCAACTGTTGACTGTGCGGACAGCACTTCCGGGCAGCAACTGGCAGTGTTAAAGCCCAGGGTCAATGCAAGAAACTGGCAGGAGAACTTGCCACACACACAGCAGGGAAACAGCTGGTGTTACTGAACCCCAATAACAGAGGAGCAACTGTTGATTGTGCGGACAGCACTTCCGGGCAGCAACTGGCGGTGTTGGAGCCCAGGGTAAATGCAAGAAACTGGCAGGAGAACTTGCTGCACACACAGCAGGGGAACAGCTGGCATCACTGAACCCCAATAACAGAGGAGCAACTGTTGACTGTGCGGACAGCACTTCCGGGCAGCAACTGGCGGTGTTGGAGCCCAGGGAATCCTGGAGAAGCAGAGTGTAGGCCGAGGCCTGCACTCTAGGCAGTTTCATATCTGTTGTTGTGTCAGTGTGGAGGTAGAAGGAGCAATTGCCGGACACACAGCTGGGGAACAGCTGACGTTACTGAAACCCAATAACACGGCGGCAAGTGTTGACTGTGCAGACGGCACTTCCGAGCATCAACTGGTGGTGTTGGAGCCCAGGGAATCCAGGAGAAGCAGAGTGTAGGCCGAGGCCTAATTGGAGCAATTTGAAAGGGAACCTTTAACCCCCCCAGGCACTAGTAACTGAAAGAGTCACCTTGTGCAGCACTAATGCTGTACAAGGAAAAGGTGGCTCTTTTAGTTATGCTCCTTGCACACGCTGTAGTAAACACTTATAAAATGTATCCCCTCATACCGTGAAAGTCCTGGAGGTGGGACTTTCCTTCCAAATCAGATGGAGCACAACCGTCATTTATACCCCCTTTGTTTGAATCTGTCCCGGAGCCTACGCTATATGTTAAACCTTGGGCATGCGCAGTTAGCGATGCCCATCTTCTGACATCATTTGTTGTCAGGCTGACTGCACCTGTGCGGTCATGCTGCCCGAGATCCCGCTCCACAGTGTCTTCTGATTGATTCACACTGCGGGGCTGGGATTCATGGTCATGCGCAGTGCATATCTTCGCCTAACACTCATCTCCTTCTTCAGACTGTGCGGTGTCAGGGCTGTGGCATGTTATTAGGGATCAGCTGACGGCACACAGTCTGAAGAAGGCGGAAGGAGATGAGTGGCAGGGTAAAACGGCAGCAAGTGTTGACTGTGCAGACAGCACTTCTGGGCAGCAACTGGCGGTGTTGGAGCCCAGGGATTACAGAAAAAACAGAGTGTAGGCCGAGGCCTAATTGGAGCAATTTTAAAGGGAATATTTAACCCCCCAAGCATTAGTAACTGAAAGAGCCACCATGTGCAGCACTAATGCTGCACAAGGAAAAGGTGGCTCTTTTAGTTATGCTCCTTGCACACGCTGTAGTAAACACTTATAAAATGTGTCCCCTCATACCGTGAAAGTCCTGGAGGTGGGACTTTCCTTCCAAATCAGATGGGGCACAGACGTCATTCATACCACCTTGTCGCTGGGCACCGCCTCCTCAGTGTTGTTTGAATCTGTCCCGGAGCCTGCGCTATTATGTTAAACCTTGGGCATGCGCAGTTAGCGATGCCCATCTTCTGACATCATTTGGTGCCAGGCTGACTGTGCCTGTGCGGACGTACTGCCCGAGATCACAACCCGCAGTGTCTTCTGATTTATTCACACTGCGGGGCTGGGATTCATGGGCATGCGCAAAACGGGCATTGCTAACTGCGCATGCCCAAGGTTTAACATAACAGTGCAGGCTCCGGGACAAGGTCAATCAATGCTGAGGGGGCAGCGCACAGCGCCAAGGGGGTATGAATGCCGCTGTGCTGCATCTCATTACGAAGGAAAGTCCCACCTCCAGGACGGTTTCACGGTAAGAGGGGACACATTGTATAAGTGTTAACTTCAGCGTGTGCAAGGAGCATAATTAAAAGAGCCACCTTTTCCTTGTGCAGCATTAGTGCTGCACAAGGTGGCTCTTTGAGTTACAAACGCCTGGGGGGGACAGGTTCCCTTTAATTTCTGTAGTAGTGTGAGTGTGGAGGTAGCAGGAGCAATTGCCGGATACACAGCAGGGGATCAGCTGATGTTACTGAAACCTAATAACACTGGGTCATGTGTTGACTGTGCAGACGGCACTTCTGAGCAGCAACTGGCAGTGTTGAAGCCCAGGGATTACAGTTCAAGTGGTAGAAACATGAACACAACAGGAGACCTGTATACTGTTGCCAACCAGGTATTTAATCTGGGAGGAGTGGCAAATTCCTGTGAGATCCAGGCCTTGTTCATTTTCAGAAAAGTAAGCCGGTCAATGTTATCGGAGGATAGTCGCATGCAACAGTCTGTTAGTACACCACCTGCGGCACTAAAGACATTTTCCGATAATACACTAGCAGCAGGGCAAGCCAGCACCTCCAATGCATACTGGCTAAGCTCTGGCCATGTATCCAGCTTAGAGACCCAAAACTTGAAGGGGGAAGAGCCATGTGGGAGTACACTGAGAGGGCAAGACATGTAGTCTGTCACCATCTGACGGAATTGTTGCCTCCTGCTCACTGGAGCTGTCTGTGATGGTGTAGACATTTGTGGCGGGCACACAAAAGTTTGCCACAGTTGGGCCATACTGGTCTTGCCTTGTGCTGAGGCGCTGCTTCTGCTCCCTGTTTGTGCTGAGATTCCTCCACTGCCTCGACGCACTGAGCTGCTTTGTAAAGCACTAGCAGCACTGCTCTCAGTTGGACTGGAGAAGATGATGGAATGCACCAGTGTATTTTGGTACTCCTGCATTTTACGCTCCCGGTTCAATGGTGTTATGAGGCTTTGTAAGTTGTCCCGGTAGCCCGGATCTAGGAGGGTGTACACCCAATAATCAGCCGTGTTGAGAATGTGGGCGATGTGGCGGTCATTTCTCAGGCACTGCAGCATGAAATCAACCATGTGCTGCAGACTGCCAACTGGCCAAGAAACGCTATCCCCTGCTTGAGGCATGATCTCTGCCTGCTCTGCATCACCCCACCATCACTCTACATACCGACTACTGGAGCATTGTGTAACTCCCTCCTCTGGACAGATGTCTTCCCCCTCCATTGACTCCTCCTCATCCTCCTCACAAAGTGTCCCCTGCCTAGGCCTTTGTGAGGAATCACGTTGCGCAAACTATCCAGAAGCAGATGGCATTTGTGACTCCTCATCCTTCTCCTCTTCCACAACCTCATCCCTTAGCGCTTGCAGTGTTCTTTCAAGCAGGCAGATAAGGGGGACAGTCATGCTGACTAGTGCAACGTCTGCACTCGCCATCCGCGTGGAATCATCGAAGGCACACAAAGCCTGGCAGATGTCCTTCATAGTGGCCCACTCAGTGGTTGTGAAGTCTGAACGGCGCGCAGTGCAACTTCTTTGTGCCTGATGCAGCTTGTACTCCATTACTGCTGGCTGCTGCTCACACAACCGCTCTAACATATGTAATGTTGAATTCCACCTGGTGGGTAGGTCACATGTGATGCGATGTTCCGGAAGGCGGAATCGGAGCTGCACGGCGCGATCTTGCCATGCTGGAACGCCGCAAGTGAGTGCACTCTAGGAGGACCTTGTGCAGCAGTGCATCAAGATCTGGATAGTCCCTCAAAAAACTCTGCATGACCAAGTTGAGCACCTGTGCCAGACATGGGATGTGAGTGAGGTTTCCTAGGCCCAGAGCTGCACCAGATCTCGGCCATTGTCACACACTACCATGCCTGGCTGGAGATTCAATGGCACAAACCATACGTCGCTCTCCTGCTTGTTGGAATTCCAGAGCTCCTGCGCTATGTGGCTTCGATTCCCCAAAGTAATTAATTTCAGTACGGCCTGTTGACGTTTGGCCACGGCTGTGCTCATATCAGTTGTAACAGGTAAGCGTTCACGGGTCAAGGTGGAGGTAGACCGTGACGGCTCCTGCAGCAATGATTCAGAGGAACTGGAGTAAGAAAAGGAGGCAATGTGTACAGACTGGATTCCTGCAATCCTTGGAGTTTGCAGAACACGTACAGTGCCACTCGCACGATCTGTACCCAGCTCCACAACACTGACCCAATGGGCAGTGAGGGAAAGGTATCGTCCTTGTCCATGGTGACTGGTCCACACATCGGTGGTGAGGTGGACCTTGCTACTGACGTCATTTAGTAGTACATGTTTAATGTTTCCCTCCAAATGCTTTTGCAGGGCAGGGATGGCTTGCCTGCTGAAATAAAAGCCACTGAGCATGTTGTTTTGTGGGACTGCCAATGCCATCAAGTTACGGAAGGTGTAAGTCTCAACCAGCCTGAATGACAGCATTTCAAGGGACAGTAGTTTTGCAATTCAGCATTCAGAGCCTGTGCTCGGGGGTGGTTTGTCGAGAATGGCCGCCTTTTCTCCCATGCCTGTGCTACCAATGGCTGTAGACTGGGCTGGGAGTGTGAGGGTGACTGGGAATATGGTGCTGTGGGTGGGATTACACTGGGTCTCTGGACAACAGTGCCAGAGGTTCTTCCATGGCGATCCTGTGAGGAAGCCGAACCAGCTGTGTGTGAGCTGGAGGAAGAGGCTACAACACGAGCTGAAGAGGTGGTAGGTGCCGCTGTTGGTTGGCCAAGGTCTTCAGTGTGTTTTTGTAACTCCATCACGTGCTTGGTCAGCACATATTTCCACATATTTGTGGTATTGAGGTTGCAAAAAACATTTGCCTCTTTTGACTTTCTGATGACACAGCTTGCATTTGACAAAGCAAATGTCATCTGTAACTGTCAAAAAAAAGACCAGGCACTGCAAGTCTTGGAAGCACCCGTTTTGGATTTTGGAAGAATCATGCTCCTAATGGGTGACGAAGTGGAGGCTACAGGCAACGCAGTCTTCCCCCTCCCTCTCCCTCTTTGGGCCGTTTGGGGAATCTCTTCCTCAGAGCTGCTCCCACCACCTTCCTGTACCTCACGCCATGATGGGTCAAGGACCTCATCATCTACACTACCCTCTTCCACCAACTGATTCTCCTGGGTAGTCTCAGCAGCACAGTACGCACCAGAAAGTCGCATCTGAGTCTCATCATCATATGCGTACTGAGGTGTGCTGACCGGAGGCACTGGCCCACCCACCTCTTCAGATTCAGAGAGACAAAGCTGTTGGGCATCATTGCATACTGCCTCTTCTTCCATGCTGCTTGGCTGGCCCCCTCTTTCCAAACCAAGAGATTCAGAGAACAGAAGTAGAGATGGCTCCTGTCCTGGGCTCTCTGACTGCCTGGGCAATTTCGCAGGTGGTGAAGAGACAGATGGGTGCTCTTCAGTGCTCTGTGCCTGAGAGGAAGTGGCACTAATTGAAGTCGATGCGTTAGCTGCCATCCATCCGACAACGGCTTCAGTTTGCTCATCCCGCAGAAGTGGGGTACGGCGATCTCCTACAAAGCTGTGCAGATGGTCCTTATTCTTCTCCCGATTCCACTTCACCCTCCATTATCTCGCTGGGGAGAAGAACATTCAAGCTGATGCCCTTTCTCGCTCTGTTGTGTCATCTGAGGAGGAGGAAGGAGAGCCTCGGCTTATTGTTCCTTCTGAGAGCTTGAGAACCGTGGCTCCGGTGTCGCTTGAGTCTGTGCCAAATTTATGTGCAAGACTTTTGTGCCCATAAATTTGCGACCGGAGGTTCTCTCTTGGGCTCATTCCTCCAGGGTGGGTGGACACTTTGGGACAAAAAGGACATCTGAGCTGCTGGCGAGGACGTACTGGTGGCCGCATATGCTCCGAGATGTCAGAGATTACGTTCTGGCGTGTGTCTCATGCGCCAAAAATAAGTCTCCTCGACAACGGCCGTCTGGGTTACTCTATCCCTTGCTTGTGGCAGACAGGCCCTGGGAGATGGTCGGGATGGACTTTGTAGTGGGTTTGCCCAACTCTCACGGTTGTACCGTCATTTGGGTTATTACCGATCATTTCTCGAAAATGGTGCATTTGGTGCCGCTCCCACGGTTACCTTCTGCACGGGCCTTGGCAGCGTTGTTCATAAGACACATCTTCCGCCTACACGGCATGCCAGACAAAATTGTCAGTGACCGGGGTCCCCAGTTTGCGTCTCGGTTCTGGAGAGAGCTTTGTCATCTTCTCAGCATTGAGTTAAATCTCTCTTCCGCATATCATCCCGAAACGAATGGGTTGGTAGAGAGGGCCAATCAGACTCTGGTCACATATCTACGACATTTTGTTTCTGCCAGGCAGGATGACTGGGCATCTTTATTACCATGGGCAGAGTTCGCCCTTAATAACGCTGTAGCCGACTCCACTGGTCAGACACCTTTCCTCCTTAATTACGAACAGCATCCGCAGGTTCCTGTGCCTATGCCCGTGTCCTCTGCTGACTCCAGGGTGGCAGACGAGGCACGGGACATTTGGGACCGCACTCAGGATGCCATTCGGGCCTCAAAGGAGAGAATGAGGTCCTCCGCCGATGCACATCGGCGCCCTGCCCCGACCTTTGCTCCTGGCGATTTAGTGTGGCTCTCCGCCCGTAACATCAGGCTGCATGTAGAGTCCACTAAGTTTGCACCTCGCTACTTGGGTCGCTTCAAGGTCCTCGAACAGGTTAATCCTGTGGTCTACCGTCTGGCCCTTCCTCCACGCCTTGGTATCACCGACACCTTTCATGTGTCCCTCCTTAAGCCCGTATACATGTCCCGGTTTTCTGAGTCATCTGCCGGGACATCGGGTTCGTCTACGGATGATTACGAGGTGAACGCTATTTTGGGGTACAAGGTGGTACGTGGTAAAAAATTCTATTTGGTGGATTGGAAGGGTTATGGCCCTGAGGACAGGTCCTGGGAGCCTGCTGAGCACATTCGGGTTCCGCAGCTCATTGCTGCCTTTGAACGTAGCGAGGCCCAAGGAGGGGGGGGCCCTAGGAGGGGGGGTAATGTTAGGGGTCGAGTTCCTGCCTCTGCACAGGGGGAATCTCGGGCCATCTCCGCTGCGGTCTCCCATTCTTCTCCTGCCGCAGTGGAGCTAGCTCAGCGGAGACGTCGATCCCAGCATCTCGCTCGGTCTGACTCTGTGCTTAGAGTTACTGCTGCGTTTCCTGCTTCTCCCATTGAAGTCAGTGCTGGGCAGCGGCGAGCGGACGTTTCTGGGGCTAAGTCCTGCTTTTTACATTCTGAGCATGCCCAGAGTAAGATCTCTCAGTGGAGATCGAGGGTCACATGATCAGATACTGCAGCTAAGGTCCTTGTAGCTGCTAGGACTAAATCCTGCTTTGCACTCTGAGCATGCCCAGGGCGAGATCTCTCAGTGGAGATCCAGGGTCACATGCTCAGGTGCTGCAGCACTCCATTGGTCCTTCTTTGGAAGGTCCTAAACATGCTGCAGCTATTTAAGCCTCGCATGGCCGCACGGCCATGCGCTAGTATTGTCTTGTAAATATGTGTGTGTGTTGTGAGTGAAAGTCGCTCTTTAAATAACCCTCCCTATTGAATGTCTGTTCGCGGAAGGTGTATGTTTGCTATCTAGCGCCCGACTTATCCAACAGCACGAAACACACATTACAGCTACCAGTTGTTGTGTCCGCCAGTACGGCGCCGTGCGCTTGCTCTGCGCTTTCCTGACCACTCTTGTGCCTTTATATTACTATTTATGTTCCTCTGACACACCCAGTTGCGGTGTTGTGCCAGCAAGTGTCTAATCGGACTTCAATCCTGTGTAGGGGTTGAGTCCGCTGACTTCTTGCTCGCGCTTTGTGTGGTACTGCGGTCCTGTGACGCAACAGGATCGCTTCCTTCACGCAGGGTGAAGTTAACCCATGTGTGTATACTTAGTACCGCCATATAGTCCGTCTTACTAGCAGCAGGGTCTTTTACCTGCACGGTGGACCTCGGACGGCGAACGCACCTAATACCATTACACCTTATACTTGGTGCGTTCCACCAGTCCTAACACCTCTCCATTCTTTGTAGGTGGGAAAACTTCCAAAGTCGTCAGTGTATCAAATATTTCTTTTCCCCACTGTAGCTGCCACCTCACCAACAACAAAAGTGCTCCAAACTAGGGTTGAGCAACTTTTAGTTTTTTAAAGTCGAGTCGGGTTTCGCGAAACCCGACTATCTCAAAAGTCGAGTCGAGTGGAATCGGCCGATTATCGCGAAAAGTCGGGGATCGACCGAAACACGAAACCCAATGCAAGTCAATGGGGGAGCATAGTCGGCAGTGAGTGGAGGCCAGGAAAACATGTACAGTGCCCATTTTAATGGCAAAAACATACATTCTTGTTACTGAAGCTTGTCTATCTTAATTTGCCTTATAATAATAGTAAGGTATTGGAAATTGGGGGTCATTTGGCTAAAGTTGTGGGGGGTAGGGCTGGTTTAAGTATTTAGTGGGCCCAGGAAATCTGGACCACGTCACGGCAGTGGAGCAGGGAGAGGTAAGTATTTCAACTTTGCAAGTGCTGTGATCCTGAGCAAGCAGGGGGGGCCCACTCGTTGGCGTTGGCACGGCGGGGGCGCCTCCCACCGGCAGCGACACTTTTGCGTACTATGAGGGGCCCTGTGCCAGTGACGTCGCCAACGAGTATTCCTCCCCCCACCTGATGAAGGAACCTGCACTTTCATCTACACCTTCCTCTTTGTCCTCGTGTAAGGTGGTATGGTATGCGGGAAGGGGAACCTGACTTTCAGCAGGGTCACAATCTTGCTGTGTAGCGTGCACAGGGAATGTTGCGTTATGGGTCAATGTACCAGCAGACTCATCTATCACTGGCTGGGAAATGGGCAGGATGAGGAGGAAACACAGATATAGGCCCAAAGAATAAAGTGGGCTAAATGCAGTTCAAAATTTGTAACAGGACTAACCAGGGGGCATTGCTTTGTTCAGTGGCGTACAACTGTAATGAGAGGCTGACACAGTGAGTAGGCCCAAATCAGTAAGTAGGCTAAATGCAGTTCAAAATTGGTAACAGAAGTAAACAGGCGGCACTGGTTTGTTCAGTGGAGGAGAACATCAAAGAGCGGCAGACACCGATAGTAGGCCCCAACCCAAGTAGTAGGTCAAATGTAGTCTAACATTAACAACTACTTAACAACTATTTAACAAGAGCCTGAAGATAGAAGCTCAGGAAAGGGAACCAGGAGAACACCATGGAGCGGCAGACACTGTTAGTAGGCCCCAACCAAACTAGTAGCCCCACTGCAGTTTTAAAATTCCGATAGGCTGAAAACCTGATAATTGCAGGTCATTTTTTTTAAAGAGGACAGCTGTATTGAGTGGCGCAGCCAGACACTGCAAGTAGGCCTTACACCACAAAGTTGGCTCGACGCAGGTTTAACCCCTTAGTGACCGAGCCAAATTTTTGAAATCTGACCAGTGTCACTTTATGTGGTAATAACTCTGCAACGCTTCAACAAATCCCAGTGATTTTGAGATACTTTATGATAATGGTAAATTTTGTTCAACATTTTTTGTGTTTATTTATAAAAAATATCAAAAATTTGAGAAAAATGTTAAAAAATTAGCAATTTTCTAAATTTGAATGATTATCCCTTTAATCCAGATAGTCATACAACAGCAAACCATTAATAAATAACATTTCCCACATGTCAGCTTTACATCAGCACCATTTGTAAAATGTTATTTTATTTTGTTAGCATTTTAGGAGGTTTAAAAATGTAGCAGCAATTTTTCATTTTTTCAAAGAAATTTACAAAATTTATTTTTTTAGGGACTTATCCATGTTTGAAGTGACTTTAGGGGTCCCATATATTGGGAAACCCACAAACGTGATACCATTTTAAAAACAGCACCCCTAAACATATTGAAAACTGCTGTCAGGTAGTTTATTAACCCTTCAGGTGCTTTACAGGAATTAATGCAAAGTGGTATGACAGAAATGAAAATGTGTATTTTTACCACCTAAATGTTGCTAACTTCTAAACAGATTACTACAGCAGTCAGACTCTAAGGCCACTTAGGCCACTAAGGCCATTTACAAAATCATGATCTGAGGGCACCAATTGTGACAAAGAAGAAGCCCCCACACTCTGTTAACCATTTATAATGATGTAGTCACTATTGACAGCAGCATCTAAGGGGTTAAACAGATTTAGATGGTGCAAATTCTGATCGTGGCTGGTACAGCAAGTTGTCAGCTATAGTGTACAACCGACAGATGCTGGATTGTCATCTGTATGGGGAGGCTATTCTCTTATATCTCAGGTCAGTTAAAAGACATATTGGCGGTCATTAAGGGGTTAAAAAAGGTTACATGGGTACACGGTCTTCATTGGTGTGCTCAGTGGAGGACAATTGGAAGGAGGGACCGCAGAAAGACTTAGTAGGCCTAAAATAACAAAATAGGCTCTATGCAGCTTCGATTATGTGGCAACCTGGAGAACACCTTGGAGCGGGAGACACCGTCTCTACAAGCCAGACCCAACTTGTAGGCCTAATGCAGTGTTGTTTCAACAACTACTTAACGAGATCTAGACGATAGAAGCTATGGAGAGGCAACCTGGAGAATACCATGAAGAGGCAACCTGGAGAACACCTTGGAGCGGCAGACACTGTCTCTACAACCCAGACTCAACTTGTAGGCCTAATGCAGTGTTGTTTCATCAACTACTTAACAAGAGCATGAAGATTGAAGCTAGGGAGAGGCACCCTGGAGAACACCTTGGAGCGGCAGACACCGTCTCTACAACCCAGACCCAACTTGTAGGCCTAATGCAGTGTTGTTTCAACAACTACTTAACAAGAGCATGAAGATTGAAGCTATGGAGAGGCAACCTGGAGAACACCTTGCAGCGGGAGACACCGTCTCTACAACCCAGACCCAACTTGTAGGCCTAATGCAGTGTTGTTTCAACAACTACTTAACAAGAGCATGAAGATTGAAGCTATGGAGAGGCAACCTGGAGAACACCTTGGAGCGGGAGACACCATCTCTACAACCCAGACCCAACTTGTAGGCCTAATGCAGTGTTGTTTCAACAACTACTTAACAAGAGCATGAAGATTGAAGCTATGGAGAGGCAACCTGGAGAACACCTTGGAGCGGGAAACACCATCTCTACAACCCAGACCCAACTTGTAGGCCTAATGCAGTGTTGTTTCAACAACTACTTAACAAGAGCATGAAGATTGAAGCTATGGAGAGGCAACCTGGAGAACACCTTGGAGCGGGAAACACCATCTCTACAACCCAGACCCAACTTGTAGGCCTAATGCAGTGTTGTTTCAACAACTACTTAACGAGAGCTAGAAGATAGAAGCTATGGAGATGCAATATGGAGAACACCATGGAGAGGCAACCTGGAGAACACCTTGGAGCGGCAGACACCGTCTCTACAACCCAGACCCAACTTGTAGGCCTAATGCAGTGTTGTTTCAACAACTACTTAACAAGAGCATGAAGATTGAAGCTATGGAGAGGCAACCTGGAGAACACCTTGCAGCGGGAGACACCGTCTCTACAACCCAGACCCAACTTGTAGGCCTAATGCAGTGTTGTTTCAACAACTACTTAACAAGAGCTTCAAGATAGAAGTGAAGGAGAGGCATCAGAGAGAATACTCAGTATGTAGACCACAATGAAACTTGTGGCCCCAATACAGTTTTATAATTCTGACAAGCTGAAAATCTGCCATTTTTTTTTTTAGAGGAGGACAGCTGTATTAAGTGGCGCAGACAGACACTGCTAGTAGGCCTTACACCACAAAGTAGGCTCACTGCAAAATGACAAAAAGTTACATGGGTACGCAGTCGGCATTGGTGTGCTCAGCGGAGGACAAATGGAAGGAGGGACCGCAGACAGACTTAGTAGGCCTAAAATAAAAAAATTAGCCTCAAAGCAGTTTCAATTATCTTGCAGGGGTACACAGGCAGCATTGGTGTGTTCAGCGGAGGACAATTGGAAGGAGGGACCGCAGACAGACTTAGTAGGCCTAAAATAAAAAAAATTAGGCTCAAGGCAGTTTCAATTATCTTGCAGGGGTACACAGGCAGCATTGTTGTGTTCAGCGGAGGACAGTTGGAAGGAGGGACTGCAGACAGACATAGTAGGCCTAAAATAAAAAAAATTAGGCTCAAAGCAGTTTGAATTATCTTGCAGAGGTACACAGGCAGCATTGGTGTGGTCAGCCGAGGACGCTTGGAAGGAGTGTCTGACACAGTTAGTACTCCCAAAAAATAAATAGATGTTAATGTCTCGCAAAACAACAAAACCAAAAAACAAAAGGGTGGCATACTTAGGTACAGGGGTGGGCTCCTCTGCTGAGTTTCAAACATAGTAATTTGGTGCTAAGTATTTACTGGTGTCAATATAGGACACTGACCCTGACTATTTTAACTAGCATCATACATGTCAACAAATTGGTATTGTCAGTGCCAGGCATTGAAGGATGTCAGCGCATAGACTAAACATTGGTGGAGCTGTGAGAGATAATTTTGCAAGTGGTAGAGCACTGTTTGAGCTGGGGGGAACTCTCTTGTGGCCGGCGATACAGGCCCAGGGTCCCTCATGTTACAATGGTGTGTCTGACATTGGGTGCGCACCACCACCGCCAGAGACACTTTATTGTACTATGAGGGACCCAGTTGCAGTGCCGTCGACCAAAAGCGGGCACACCCACCTCTTCAGACAAACGGCACTCTCACGGGTGCTTGCACCAAGTGGCGCGACCACGGCCCCGTGGGGGAAGTTAGCCCATTTAGGGAGGTGTAAACATGTTGTATGCTGGACAAACAGCTACTGCAAATTAAGAGATTGGAACAGTCAGTAAGACGAGTCCACAAGCAAGACCTTTTTTATAGGAAAGCTAGGTGTCAGCCGGGAAAGGTGGGGCAAAATAATTCAAAATCCATGAGTGGTTCATTTTAACCCTCCGTCACATACAACTGATCTGACAGGCGCTTCTCTTTTACTTTCATTTCTCCTTCCTCACCAGATTGTGAGGAAACCCCCTCCAGGTAGTCTCCTGTCTCTTGAAGGTCTGTGAAACCTGATATCACAGTTGGATTTCAGAGCTTCAGGGGAGAGGATATAGCTGCACAGATCTCTCAGGCTCATTGTATGTGAATACGTCACATTCAGTAAGGTTGGTATTTTATGTTTTTATTCATCACAATAGTTTATTTAGCTTGTTTTATGAATGTATAGCACAAAATGTGAGGATATTTCATAGAAATAAGGGAGATTTTATAAAAGAAAGTGTGCTGCTCAGGCATATACAGAAGTTCCCTAACATATTCCTTCTCTTGCTTCAGATTATCTGCTGAAATGGAGAGGAAAATGTACAATTTATCCAAACAACTTGATGTTGAGGAAGTAAGAAACATGCTGTTAGATGATAGAGACCTCACACTGAATGAGGATTTAGGAGAGGAAAGTGAGATTGATTCTCATGATGAGGTGGAAGAATGTGTCCTGGATTCTGAAACAGAGCAAGATGGTGACAGTGGTGAGGATGAAGAAGTTGGATCATATTATATTGGAAAAGATAAAAATACTAAATGGAACAAGAAGCCATTCCAGAAAAAACGTAGGGAACCTTTAAACATTATTACTCACCTTCCTGCAGTAATAGGAACTGCACGTAATGCAAAAACTGCAGTTGAATGCTGGAACAGTATATTTACAGATGACATTCTGGACTCTATTGTCACATATACCAACCAATATATAGACATTATAAAGGACAAGTACATCTGCAACAGAACCATCAAGCCCACAGATGAAATAGAACTGTGTGCTTTTTTTGGATTACTGTACCTTGCAGGAGCTTATAGGGCAAATAGACAAAGTTTGGAGGACCTTTGGGGTAAAGATGGGGATGGAGTTGAAAAATTTAGCCTTGTTATGTCCATAAACAGATTCAAGATTCTAATTCGTTGCCTTCGGTTTGACGACAGAACTACCCGAACCGAACGCAAAACACATGACCGACTTGCTCCAATTCGTGATATATTTCAAAGATTTGTTGTAAACTGTAAACAAAATTATTACCCTGGAGAGAATCTCACTATTGACGAAATGCTCCCTGGTTTTCGTGGTAGATGTGCCTTTCGTCAATATATTCCATCAAAGCCAAACAAATATGGAATAAAAATTTATGCCCTTGTTGATGCCAGTAAGACCTACACTTACAACCTGGAAGTTTATGCAGGAAAACAACCAGAAGGTCCTTACTGTGTGAGCAACAAACCCATTGATGTTGTAAAAAGACTGGCTGAACCCTTATTTGGATCAGGTCGCAATATTACAGCTGACAATTGGTTTACAAGTTGTGATCTGATTGATTATCTGAAAATTCAGAAGCTGTCATATGTGGGAACTGTAAGAAAAAACAAAAGGGAATTGCCGCCACAGTTTGTAAGTGTGAAAGAGAGACAACAGTACAGCAGTATGTTTGCATTCCATAATGGAAAGGCTTTAGTTTCCTATGTACCACATACCAAAAAAATTGTACTTCTTCTATCAACACTTCATGATGATGCTGCCATTAGGGTTGAGCGAAACGGGTCGTTTATTTTCAAAAGTCGCCGACTTTTGGCAAAGTCGGGTTTCATGAAACCCGATCCGACCCCTGTGCAGGGTCGGCCATGCGGTACGCGACTTTCGCGCCAAAGTCGCGTTTCAATGACGCAAAAAGCGCCATTTCTCAGCCAATGAAGGTAAACGCAGAGTGTGGGTAGCGTGATGACATAGGTCCTGGTCCCCACCATCTTAGAGAAGGGCATTGCAGTGATTGGCTTGCTGTCTGCGGCGTCACAGGGGCTATAAAGGGGAGTTCCCGCCGACCGCCATGTTACTGCTGCTGATCTGAGCTTAGGGAGAGGTTGCTGCCGCTTCGTCAGAAGCAGGGATAGCGTTAGGCAGGGTCCATTAACCACCAAACCGCTTGTGCTGTAGCGATTTCCACTGCCCAACACCACCTTCGGTGTGCCGGGACAGTGGAAGCTACATTTTTTTTTTCCCCCTCAGCGCTGTAGCTCATTGGGCTGCCCTAGAAGGCTCCCTGATAGCTGCATTGCTGTGTGTACGCCGCTGTGCAAACCAACTGCTTTTTTCAAAGCACAAATCCTCTTGTTCCTTCCTTTCTGCACAGCTATCTTTTTGGTTTGTACACACTATTTATTTAATTTGTGCATCAATCCACTCCTTATTGCTGCCTGCCATACCTGGCTGAGATTACTGCAGGGAGATAGTAATTGAAGGACACTCCCTGTTTTTTTTTTTTTTTGTGGGAGATTTAGATTGACATTTCTGCTAGAGTGCCATCCCTGTCTGTGTCATCTCTCACTCAGTGGGCCATAGAAAGCCTATTTATTTTTTTGCTTGATTTGGGTTATAAAATCTACCTGAAAAAATCACTACATCAATCAGTGGGAGAAAAATATTGGCCTCAGGGCTTGTGTGCCACTCTTGACTCCTGTGTGCATCATCACTCACTCAGTGGGCCATAGAAAGCCTATTTATTTTTTTGCTTGATTTTGGTTCTAAAATCTACCTGAAAAAATCACTACATCAATCAGTGGGAGAAAAATATTGGCCTCAGGGCTTGTGTGCCACTCCTGACTCCTGTGTGCATCATCACTCACTCAGTGGGCCATAGAAAGCCCATTTTTTTTTTTTTTTGCTTTATTTGGGTTCTAAATTCTACCTGAAAAAATCAATAAATCAATCAGTGGGAGATTAATATTGGCCTTTGGGCTTGTGTGCCAGTCCTAAGCGTGCCATCTCTCTCTCTCAGATAGTGGGCCATAGAAAGCCTATTTATTTTTATTTTTTTTTATTGGGTTTATAAATTTTCCCTGGAAAAAAAAAAAAAGTGGGAGATTAATATTGGCCTCTGGGCTTGTGTGCCAGTCCTGAGCGTGCCATCTCTCTCACAAATAGTGGGCCATAGAAAGCCTATTTATTTATTTTTTTTTGGTTTTATAAATTCTCCCTTAAAAAAAAAAGGGAGATTAATATTGGCCTTTGGGCTTGTGTGCCAGTCCTAAGCGTGCCATCTCTCTATGTCTCTCAGATAGTGGGCCATAGAAAGCCTATTTATTATTTTTTTTATTGGGTTTATAAATTTTCCCTGGAACAAAAAAAAAAAAGTGGGAGATAAATATTGGCCTCTGGGCTTGTGTGCCACTCCTGACTCCTGTGTGCGTCATCTCTCACTCAGTGGGCCATAGAAAGCCTTTTTTTGTTTTATTTGTTTTCTAAATTCTCCCTGAAAAAATCATTTTATTTTATTTGGTTTCTAAATTCTTCCTGAAAAAATCATTTTATTCTATTTTTTTTTCCTAAAGTCTCCCTGAAAAAAAAAAAAACAAAAACAAATCAGTGGGAGATTAATATTGCCCTTTCTGCTTGTGTGCCAGTCTTGACTCCTGGGTGTGCCATCTCTCTCTCTCTCTCCAATTGTGGGCCATAGAAAGCCTATTATTTTTTTAGCTTGATTTGGGTTCCAAAATCTACCTGAAAAAATCACTACATCAATCAGTGGGAGATAAATATTGGCCTCTGGGCTTGTGTGCCACTCCTGACTCCTGTGTGCGTCATCTCTCACTCAGTGGGCCATAGAAAGCTTTTTTTTGTTTTATTTGTTTTCTAAATTCTCCCTGAAAAAATAATTTTATTTTATTTGGTTTCTAAATTCTTCCTGAAAAAATCATTTTATTCTATTTTTTTTTCCTAAAGTCTCACTGAAAAAAAAACAAAAAAAAACAAATCAGTGGGAGATTAATATTGCCCTTTCTGCTTGTGTGCCAGTCCTGACTCCTGGGTGTGCCATCTCTCTCTCTCTCCAATTGTGGGCCATAGAAAGCCTATTATTTTTTTTAGCTTGATTTGGGTTCCAAAATCTACCTGAAAAAATCACTACATCAATCAGTGGGAGATAAATATTGGCCTCTGGGCTTGTGTGCCACTCCTGACTCCTGTGTGCGTCATCTCTCACTCAGTGGGCCATAGAAAGCCTTTTTTTGTTTTATTTGTTTTCTAAATTCTCCCTGAAAAAATCATTTTATTTTATTTGGTTTCTAAATTCTTCCTGAAAAAATCATTTTATTCTATTTTTTTTTTCCTAAAGTCTCCCTGAAAAACAAAAAACAAAAACAAATCAGTGGGAGATTAATATTGCCCTTTCTGCTTGTGTGCCAGTCTTGACTCCTGGGTGTGCCATCTCTCTCTCTCTCTCCAATTGTGGGCCATAGAAAGCCTATTATTTTTTTAGCTTGATTTGGGTTCCAAAATCTACCTGAAAAAATCACTACATCAATCAGTGGGAGATAAATATTGGCCTCTGGGCTTGTGTGCCACTCCTGACTCCTGTGTGCGTCATCTCTCACTCAGTGGGCCATAGAAAGCCTTTTTTTGTTTTATTTGTTTTCTAAATTCTCCCTGAAAAAATCATTTTATTTTATTTGGTTTCTAAATTCTTCCTGAAAAAATCATTTTATTCTATTTTTTTTTTCCTAAAGTCTCCCTGAAAAAAAAAAATAAAATCAGTGGGAGATTAATATTGCCCTTTCTGCTTGTGTGCCAGTCTTGACTCCTGGGTGTGCCATCTCTCTCTCTCTCTCTCTCCAATTGTGGGCCATAGAAAGCCTATTATTTTTTTTAGCTTGATTTGGGTTCCAAAATCTACCTGAAAAAATCACTACATCAATCAGTGGGAGATAAATATTGGCCTCTGGGCTTGTGTGCCACTCCTGACTCCTGTGTGCGTCATCTCTCACTCAGTGGGCCATAGAAAGCCTTTTTTTGTTTTATTTGTTTTCTAAATTCTCCCTGAAAAAATCATTTTATTTTCTTTGGTTTCTAAATTCTTCCTGAAAAAATCATTTTATTCTATTTTTTTTTTTTCCTAAAGTCTCCCTGAAAAAAAAAAAAAAATCAAATCAGTGGGAGATTAATATTTACATTTGTGCTTCAGTGACAATCCTGCGTGTGTGGCATCTCTCTCATTTGTTGCCACCAACAGAGTGTGTAACATTGTGCCTGATTTTCGTTGTGGTCTCACTCACCTGTAAAGGGGTAGCTAAATCATACTGAAGTTATAGCTCACCGTGTAATTTGTGTGACAGCAACAAATACCGTTAGTTTGTTTACGTTTTTAAAACAATGAGGAAGTATGGTGGAAGAGGTCGTGGCCGGGGGCGTTCATTGTCAGCTGGTAATGAGGGTAGTGGTAGTGGTGGAGCATCAGCTGCTCGTGGGAAAAAAAATATTGCACCTAAGTCTGGAGCTGTGGAGCCAGGTTCGTCGTCTGGCTACACAAGGCCTCGAACGCTCCCTTTTCTGGGAGTAGGAAAACCGCTTTTAAAGCCGGAGCAGCAAGAGCAAGTTTTGGCTTATCTTGCTGACTCAGCCTCTAGCTCTTTTGCCTCCTCTCGTGAAACTGGTAAATGTCAAAGCAGCGCGTCGTTAGTGGATGTTCACGGTCAGGGACAAGTCGCTTCCTTGTCCTCTTCAGCAAAAACAACAACAGAGAAGAATGCAGCAGGCGACACAACGGGTTACTCCATGGAGCTCTTTACACATACCGTCCCTGGCTTAGAAAGTGAAGCAGTTAACAGTCCATGCCCATTACAAGTTGAATCTGACATGGAGTGCACTGATGCACAGCCACAGCCAGACTACTATGCTGGTCCTTTGACTCAGACCACAACATTGCCCTCGCAGGGTGCTGATCAAGAATCAGACCCTGATGAGACTATGTTGCCCCATCACGAACGCTATACCACCGACCGACACGGTGACACAGACGAAGTTGCACACGAGCTACAAGAAGAGGTAATAGATGACCCAGTTCTTGACCCCGATTGGCAGCCATTGGGGGAACAGGGTGCAGGCGGCAGCAGTTCTGAAGCGGAGGAGGAGGGGCCGCAGCAGGCATCAACATCGCAACAGGTTCCATCTGCCGGGCCCGTATCTTGTCCAAAACGCGTGGCAAAGCTAAAACCTGTTGGAGGACAGCGTGGCCATCCGGTTAAAGCTCGGTCTGCAATGCCTGAAAAGGTATCCGATGCTAGAAAGAGTGCAGTCTGGCATTTTTTTAAACAACATCCAATTGATCAGCGCAAAGTCATCTGTCAAAAATGTTCAACTACCTTAAGCAGAGGACAGAATCTGAAAAGTCTCAATACAAGTTGCATGCATAGACATTTAACCACCATGCATTTGCAAGCCTGGACTAACTACCAAACGTCCCTTAAGGTTGTAGCACCCTCGGCCAATGAAGCTAGTCAGCAACGCAACATCCCTTCCGGCAGTGTAGGGCCACCATTTTCCGCACCACCTGCAGTATCTGTGCAGGTTTCTTTGCCAGGCCAAAGCCGTCAGGGTCAGGGAATCACCAGTTTCGTAGTAGGAAACACTGCATCTAGGGCACCGGTGGCAACAATACCATCTCCCACCGTCTCTCAGTCTGCCATGTCCACCGGCACCCCTGCTAGTTCCACGATCTCCAGCTCTCCAGTCCAGCTCACCCTACATGAGACTATGGTTAGAAAAAGGAAGTACTTAGCCTCGCATCCGCGTACACAGGGTTTGAACGCACACATAGCTAGACTAATCTCGTTAGAGATGATGCCCTACCGGTTAGTTGAAAGCGAAGCTTTCAAAGCCCTGATGGACTACGCTGTACCACGCTACGAGCTACCCAGTCGACACTTTTTTTCCAGAAAAGCCATCCCAGCCCTCCACCAGCATGTTAAAGAGCGCATCGTCCATGCACTCAGGCAATCTGTGAGCACAAAGGTGCACCTGACAACAGATGCATGGACCAGTAGGCATGGCCAGGGACGTTACGTGTCCATCACGGCACACTGGGTAAATGTGGTGGATGCAGGGTCCACAGGGGACAGCAAGTTTGGGACAGTTCTGCCTAGCCCACGGTCTAGGAAACAATTGGCTGTAGCCGTTCGCACCCCCTCCTCCTCCTCTTCGTCCTCCTGCAGAAGCGAGAGCTCGTCCACAGACCGCAGTCGCACAACCACTCCATCCGCAGCTGCCACTGTTGCACACCAGGTCTCCCATTATGGGGCAGCTACTGGCAAACGTCAGCAGGCTGTATTGGCTATGAAGTGTTTGGGCGACAACAGACACACCGCGGAAGTTCTGTCCGAGTTCTTGCAGAAAGAAACGCAGTCGTGGCTGGGCACTGTAGATCTTGAGGCAGGCAAGGTAGTGAGTGATAACGGAAGGAATTTCATGGCTGCCATCTCCCTTTCCCAACTGAAACACATTCCTTGCCTGGCTCACACCTTAAACCTGGTGGTGCAGTGCTTCCTGAAAAGTTATCCGGGGTTATCCGACCTGCTCCTCAAAGTGCGTGGACTTTGCTCACATATCCGCCGTTCGCCCGTACACTCCAGCCGTATGCAGACCTATCAGCGTTCTTTGAACCTTGCCCAGCATCGCCTAATCATAGACGTTGCAACAAGGTGGAACTCAACACTGCATATGCTTCAGAGACTGTGTGAACAGAGGCGGGCTGTTATGTTTTTGTGGGAGGATACACATACACGGGCAGGCAGTAGGATGGCAGACATGGAGTTGTCAGGTGTGCAGTGGTCGAAGATTCAAGACATGTGTCAAGTCCTTCAGTGTTTTGAGGAATGCACACGGCTGGTTAGTGCAGACAACGCCATAATAAGCATGAGCATCCCCCTAATGCGTCTGCTGATGCAAAGTTTAACGCACATAAAGGATCAGGCGTCTGCAGCTGAGGAAGAGGAAAGCCTTGATGACAGTCAGCCATTGTCTGGCCAGGGCAGTGTACAGGACGAGGTAGCGGGCGAAGAGGAGGAGGAGGACGAGGAGGATGATGGGGATGATTATATTTTTAATGAGGAAGCTTTTCCGGGGCCACTGGAAATTGGTGGCGCGGCAAGGCCGGGTTCTGGTTTTTTGAGGGACACAAGTGACGTGGATTTGCCTGAAACTGCCCCTCAACCAAGCACAACCACAGATTTGAGAACTGGAACTTTGGCCCACATGGCGGATTATGCCTTACGTATCCTCAAAAGGGACACACGCATAACTAAAATGATGAATGATGACGATTACTGGTTGGCCTGCCTCCTTGATCCTCGCTATAAAGGCAAATTGCAAAATATAATGCCACATGAGAACTTGGAACTAATATTAGCAACCAAACAATCAACTCTTGTTGACCGTTTGCTTCTGGCATTCCCTGCACACAGCGCCCGTGATCGTTCTCACACGAGCTGCAGGGGCCAGCAGACCAGAGGAGTTAGAGGGGCAGAAATCAGAAGTGGCGTTGGCCAGAGGGGTTTTCTGACCAGGTTGTGGAGTGATTTTGCTATGACCGCAGACAGGACAGGTACTGCAGCATCAATTCAAAGTGACAGGAGACAACATTTGTCCAGTATGGTTACAAACTATTTTTCATCCCTTATCGATGTTCTCCCTCAACCGTCATTCCCATTTGATTACTGGGCATCAAAATTAGACACCTGGCCAGAATTGGCAGAATATGCATTGCAGGAGCTTGCTTGCCCGGCAGCTAGTGTCCTATCAGAAAGAGTATTCAGTGCTGCAGGTTCAATACTAACAGAAAAAAGGACTCGTCTGGCTACCCAAAATGTAGATAATCTAACCTTCATTAAAATGAATCACAACTGGATTTCGAAATCTTTTGCCCCACCTTGCCCGGCTGACACCTAGCTTTCCTATGAAAAGGTCTTGCCTGTGGACTATTCTGAATGCCTTTTCCAATCTCGTAATTTTCTGCACCTGATTGTCCAGCATACGACATGTTTACACCTCACTAAATGGCCAAACTCCCCACACGGGGCCGTGGTATCGACACTTGGCGACAGCACCCGTGAGAGTGCAGTTTGTCTGAAGAGGTGGGTGAGCCCGCTTTTGGTCGACGGCACTGCCACTGGGTCCCTCCTAGTACAATAAAGTGTCTCTGGCGGTGGTGGTGCGCACCCAACGTCAGACACACCGTTGTAATATGAGGGGCCCTGGGCCTGTACCGCCGGCCACAAGACAGTTTCCCCCCACCCCAGCTCAAACAGTGCTCTACCACTTGCAAAATTATCTCACAGCTCCACCAATGTTTAGTCTATGCGCTGACATCCTTCAATGCCTGCCACTGACAATACCATTGTATTGACATTTTTGTTGTTAGGCCTTCGATGCCTGTCTGTGGTCACTCCTTCCACTAGGCCTCCACTGACCACACCACTGCTGCCCGTGTACCCCTGTAACCAATTTAAAATTGCCTACAGCCATGTGTTATTATTTTAGGCCTTCGATGCCTGTCTGCGGTGACTCCTTCCACTAGGCCTCCACTGACCACACCACTGCTGCCCGTGTACCCCTGTAACCAATTTAAAATTGCCTACAGCCATGTGTTATTATTTTAGGCCTTCGATGCCTGTCTGCGGTGACTCCTTCCACTAGGCCTCCACTGACCACACCACTGCTGCCCGTGTACCCCTGGAACCAATTTAAAATTGCCTACAGCCATGTGTTATTATTTTAGGCCTTCGATGCCTGTCTGCGGTCACTCCTTCCACTAGGCCTCCACTGACCACACCACTGCTGCCCGTGTACCCCTGGAACCAATTTAAAATTGCCTACAGCCATGTGTTATTATTTTAGGCCTTCGATGCCTGTCTGCGGTCACTCCTTCCACTAGGCCTCCACTGACCACACCACTGCTGCCCGTGTACCCCTGTAACCAATTTAAAATTGCCTACAGCCATGTGTTATTATTTTAGGCCTTCGATGCCTGTCTGCGGTCACTCCTTCCACTAGGCCTCCACTGACCACACCACTGCTGCCCGTGTACCCCTGGAACCAACATCAGAAAATATAAAAATAAGTATTTTGCTTATAAAAAAGAAAATACTGGAGAGATATCAAATGCAGACATTTTAACATTAAAAACAAACACATACAACAAAAATCTGGTACAGTACTAAAAATGGCCACCAGCTACAATAACTTTCTCCTGCAAGTAGTTAACTGAAAGGTTTTTTCAATTTTAAACACAGATATGGCATCCACCGAGTGTTGTCCTGTCGCATCTTCTTTATATTATTGCCAAGAAGATGCAAAACAATGAAAATAATAAAATCATTATTTACCAAAAAAATAGAGTAAGTCAAAACCATATTGCAAATAAACATTCATTACAAATAAAGATTCAGGGCGCGTCCGAGGGTGAGTATATACCTAATAAGAATATAATCACCCTCGGACGCGCCCTGCTTCTTTCCGACAGCCTTCCTTCCTAAGAATCAGCCCTTCCGTGGTGTAGAGAGAGGGTTTGTTACACTCCAAGGTGTTCCCCAGGTTGCCTTTCCTGAGCTTCGATCTTCCGGCTCTCGTTTAGTAGTTGTTGGAAACTACGCTGCATTGGGCCTACAAATTGGGTATGGGGTGTAGAGAGATGGTGTGTTCCACTCCAATGTGTTCCCCAGGTTGCCTTTCCTGAGCTTCGATCTTCCGGCTCTCGTTTAGTAGTTGTTGGAAACTACGCTGCATTAGGCCTACAAATTGGGTATGGGGTGTAGAGAGATGGTGTGTTCCACTGTAGAGAGATGGTGTGTTCCACTCCAAGGTGTTCCCCAGGTTTCCTCTCCATTGCTTCGATCTTCCGGCTCTCGTTTAGTAGTTGTTGGAAACTACGCTGCATTAGGCCTACAAATTGGGTATGGGGTGTAGAGAGATGGTGTGTTCCACTCCAAGGTGTTCCCCAGGTTGCCTTTCCTGAGCTTCGATCTTCCGGCTCTCGTTTAGTAGTTGTTGGAAACTACGCTGCATTAGGCCTACAAATTGGGTATGGGGTGTAGAGAGATGGTGTGTTCCACTGTAGAGAGATGGTGTGTTCCACTCCAAGGTGTTCCCCAGGTTTCCTCTCCATTGCTTCGATCTTCCGGCTCTCGTTTAGTAGTTGTTGGAAACTACGCTGCATTAGGCCTACAAATTGGGTATGGGGTGTAGAGAGATGGTGTGTTACACTCCAAGGTGTTCCCCAGGTTTCCTCTCTATTGCTTCGATCTTCCGGCTCTCGTTTAGTAGTTGTTGGAAACTACGCTGCATTAGGCCTACAAATTGGGTATGGGGTGTAGAGAGATGGTGTGTTACACTACAAGGTGTTCCCCAGGTTTCCTCTCCATTGCTTCGATCTTCCGGCTCTTGTTTAGTAGTTGTTGGAAACTACGCTGCATTAGGCCTACAAATTGGGTATGGGGTGTAGAGAGATGGTGTGTTCCACTGTAGAGAGATGGTGTGTTCCACTCCAAGGTGTTCCCCAGGTTTCCTCGCCAATGCTTCGATCATCATGCTCTCGTTTAGTAGTTATTGGAAACTACGCTGCATTAGGCCTACAAATTGGGTATGGGGTGTAGAGAGATGGTGTGTTCCACTCCAAGGTGTTCTCCAGGTTGCCTTTCCTGAACTTCTATCTTCAGGCTCTCATTAAATTGTGGTTAAACGGAACAACTGCATTTGGCGTACTAGTTGGTTTGGGGCCTACTATCGGTGTCTGCCGCTCCTTGCTGTTCTCCTGGTTTCCTGTCCTGAAATTCCGTTTTCAGGCGCTCGTTAAGTAGTTGTTAATGTTAGACTGCATTTGGCCTACTAGTTGGGTTGGGGCCTACTATCGGTGTCTGCCACTCCTTGCTGTTCTCCTCCACTGAACAAAGCTGTGCCGCCTGTTTACTACTGTTGCCAATTTTGAACTGCATTTCGACTACTTACTGATTTGGGCCTACTCTCTGTGTCAGCCTCTCATTCCAGTTGTCCTCCACTGCAATGCCCCCTGATTAGTCCTGTGTTACCAATTTTGAACTGCATTTAGCCCACTTTATTCTTTGGGCCTATATCTGTGTTTCCTCCTCATCCTGCCCATTGCCCAGCCAGTGATAGATGAGTCTGCTGGTACATTGACCAATAACGCAACATTTCCCGTGCACGCTACACTGCAAGATTGTGACCCTGCTGAAAGTCAGGTCCCCCTTCCGCATACCATACCACCTTACACGGGGACAAACAGGAAGGTGCAGATGAAAGTGCAGGTTCCTTCATCAGGTGGGGGGAGGAATACTAGTTGGCGACGTCACTGGCACAGGGCCTCTCATGGTACGCAAAAGTGTTGCTGCCGGTGGGAGGCGCCCCCGCCGTGCAAACACACCGCTGTACTTTGAGGGGCCCTGTGCCAGTGCCAATGCCAACGAGTGGGCCCCCCCTGCATGCTCAGGTTCACAGCACTTGCAAAGTTGAAATACTTACCTCTCCCTGCTCCACTGCCGTGACGTGGTCCAGATTTCATGGGCCCACTAATTACTTGAACCAGCCCTACCCACCACAACTTTAGCCAAATGACCCCCAATTTCAAATGCCTTCCAATTATTATAAGGTAAATTACGCTTGACAAGCTTCATTAAGAAGAATGGATGGTTTTGACATTAAAATGGGCAGTCTAGGTGTTTTCCTGGCCCCCACTCACTGCCGACTATGCTGCCCCATTGACTTGCATTGGGTTTCGTGTTTCGGTCGATCCCGACTTTACGTCATAATCGGCCGATTTCACTCGACCCGACTTTTGAGATAGTCGGGTTTCGCGAAACCCGGCTCGACTCTAAAAAGGTCAAGGTCGCTCAACTCTAGCTGCCATCGATCCTGGGACTGGGGCAGAAAAAAAACCGGAGATAATTACATTTTACAATGCCACCAAAGGGGGTGTGGATACAGCAGATCAGATGTGCTCCACTTTCAACGTCAGCAGAAACATCAAACGCTGGCCAATGGTCATATTTTTTGCTATGTTGAATTTGGGTGGTATAAATTCACAAGTAATTTATCTTGAAAACAAGCTTGAACCACTCCGTAGACGATTGTATCTGAAAAAATTGGCCCATGAACTAGTACTTGGAGAGCTACGCAGGAGAAGCGTGAAAACAATCGGTATCCCCTCTCGCCTTCAAGTTCAGCTCAAAAGGTTCCGCCCAGAAGATGATGGTGAAAAGTCACCATCTGCACAACCTCACAAAAGAAGGAGATGCACCACCTGCCAAACGGAAAGCGGAACCAGAAGGCTTTCAAATTATGAATGTCTCAAATGTCATAAAGCAATTTGCCTGACACATGCAAAAATGGTGTGTAATTCTTGCTATTTGCTCTGCAAGTGTGACTTTTCTGGGGAAACCTCAGCATCTACTACTGATTGAATATGTTTTTAATAGTACTTAAGGTACCTTAAAATTAAGTTTGTGTTCAAAAATTTTCTTTGTACATTTTTTTGAGAGAGTCGAACTGGGGACTATTTGGCGGGAGTTTTGAAAAGTTTGTATTTCATAGTTATTAGTTTTATGTTAAGTAAATGTTTTTTTTTGCAACTGATTATGTGTAGTCTCTTTTATTACATCCCTATGAAGGTCACTGATCACTTTTAGAGCACTGAAATTGCAAACATTAGATATTATAGGTATTTTTCCAGCAGGCGCCTGACAGGCACATTGTATGTGAACTCGTTAGTCCGAATATTGTATGTGACGGAGGGTTAATGAAGGTTAGATCATCAACATTTTGGGTAGCCAGACAAGTCCTTTTTTCGGTCAATATTGAACCAGCACTGAATACTCTTTCTGATAGCACACTAGCTGCTGGGCAAGCAAGCTCCTGCAATGCATATTCTGCCAATTCAGGCCAGGTGTCTATTTTGGATGCCCAGTAATCAAATGGGAATGACCGTTGAGGGAGAACATCGATAAGGGATGAAAAATAGTTAGTAACCATACTGGACAAATGTTGTCTCCTCCCTCTGTCCAACGCCACTTCTGATTTGTGCAACTCTAACACCTCTGCCCTGTTGCCCCCTGCAGCTCGTGTGAGAACCATCACCGGCGCTGTGTGCTGGGAATGCCTGAATCAAACGGTCTACAAGAGTTGCTTGTTTGGTTGCTAATATTTGTTCCAAGTTCTCATGTGGCATAATATTTTGCAATTTGCCTTTATAGCGAGGATCAAGGAGGCAGGCCAACCAGTAATCGTCATCGGTCATCATTTTAATAATGCGTGGGTCCCTTTTGAGGATACGTAAGGCATAATCCGCCATGTGGGCCAAAGTTACAGTTGTCAAATCTGCGGTTGTGCTGGGTTGAGTGGCAGTTTCAGGCAAATCTACGTCACTTGTCTCCCTAAAAAACCCTGAACCCGGCCTTGCAACGCCACCAGTTGCTATTGGCCCCGGAGAAGCTTCCTCATACAAAAAATACTCATCCCCATCATCCCCCTCGTCCTCCTCCTCTTTGCCCGCTACCTTGTCCTGTAGACTGCCCTGACCAGACAATGGCTGACTGTCATCAAGGCTTCCCTCTTCCTCGGCTGCAGACGCCTGCTCCTTTATGTGCGTCAAACTTTGCATCAGCAGACGCATTAGGGGGATGCTCATGCTTATTATGGTGTTGTCTGCACTAACCAGCCGTGTGCATTCCTCAAAACACTAAAGGACTTGACACAGGTCTTGTACCTTCGACCACTGCACACCTGACAACTCCATGTCTGCCATCCAACTGCCTGCCCGTGTATGTGTATCCTCCCCCAAATACATAACAGCACGCCTCTGTTCGCACAGTCTCTGAAGCATATGCAGTGTGGAGTTCCACCTTGTTGCAACGTCGATGATTAAGCGATGCTGGGGAAGGTTCAAAGACCGCTGATGGTTCTGCATACGGCTGCAGTGCACGGGTGAACGGCGGATATGCGAGCAAAGTCTGCGCACTTGGAGGAGCAGGTCGGGTAACCCCGGATAACTTTTCAGGAAGCATTGCACCACCAGGTTTAAGGTGTGAGCTAGGCAAGGAATGTGTTTCAGTTGTGACAGGGCTATGGCAGCCATAAAATTCCTTCCGTTATCACTCACTACCTTGCCTGCCTTGAGATGTACAGTGCCCAGCCATGAATGAGTTTCTTTCTGCAAGAACTCAGACAGAACTTCCGCGGTGTGTCTGTTGTCGCCCAAACACTTCATTGCCAATACAGCCTGCTGAAGCTTGCCACTAGGTGTCCCATGATGGGACACCACGTGTGCAACAGTGGCAGCTGCGGATGGAGTGCTTGTGCGACTGCGGTCTGTGGATGAGCTCTTGCTTCTGAAGGAGGACGAGGAGGAGGGGGGGCGAACGCCTACAGCCAACTGTTTCCTAGACCATGGGCTAGGCAGAACTTTCCCAATATTGCTGTCCCCTGTGGACCCTGCATCCACCACATTAACCCAGTGAGCCGTGATGGACACGTAACGTCCCTGGCCATGCCTACTGGTCCATGCATCTGTTGTCAGGTGCACCTTTGTACTCACAGATTGCCTGAGTGCATGGACGATGCGGTCTTTTACATGCTGGTGGAGGGCTGGGATGGCGTTTCTCGAAAAGAAGTGTCGACTGGGTAGCTCGTAGCGTGGTTCTGCGTAGTCCATCAGGGCTTTGAAAGCTTTGCTTTCAACTAACCGGTAGGGCATCATCTCTAATGAGATTAGTCTAGCAATGTGGGCGTTCAAACCCTGTGTACGCGGATGCGAGGATGAGTACTTCCTTTTCCTAACGAGAGTCTCATGTAGGGTGAGCTGGACTGGAGAGCTGCAGATCGTGGAACTAGCAGGGGTGCCGGTGGACATGGCAGACTGAGAGAGGGTTGGAGATGGTATTCTTGCTGGTGCCCTATATGCAGTGTTTCCTACTAAGAAACTGATGATTCCCTGACTGCTTTGGCCTGGCGACGAAATCTGCACATTTGCTGCAGGTGGTGCAGGAAATGGTGGGCTTACAGTGAGGGAAGGGATGTAGCGTTGCTGACTAGCTTCTTTGGCCGAGGGTGCTACAACCTTAAGGGACGTTTGGTAGTGAGTCCAGGCTTGCAAATGCATGGTGGTTAAATGTCTACGCATGCAACTTGTATTTAGACTTTAAAGATTCTGACCTCTGCTTAAGGTCGTTGAACATTTTTGACAGATGACTTTGCGCTGATCATTTGGATGTTGTTTAAAAAAATGCCAGACTGCACTCTTTCTACTATCGGATACCTTTTCTGGCATTGCAGACTGAGCTTCTTTATCCGGATGTCCACGCTGTCCTACAACTGGTTTTGCCACGTGTTTTTGGCCAGATACGGGCCTGGCAGATGGAACCTGTTGCGATGTTGATGCCTTCTGTGGCTCCTCCTCCTCCACTTCAGAGCTACTGCTGCCTGCACCCTGTTCCCCCAATGGCTGCCAATCGGGGTCAACAACTGGGTCATCTATGACCTCCTCTTCTTTCTCGTGTGCAACTTCATCTGTGTCACCGTGTAAGCCGGTGGTATAGCGTTCGTGACGGGGCACCATAGTCTTATCAGGGTCTGATTCTGGATCAGTACACTGCGAGGGCAATGTTGTGGTCTGAGTCAAAGGAACAGCATAGTAATCTGGCTGTGGCTGTGCATCTGTGCACTCCATGTCCGATTCAACTTGTAATGGGCATGGCCTGTTAACTGTTTCACTTTCTAACCCAGGAACGGTATGTGTAAAGAGCTCCATGGAGTAACCCGTTGTGTCGCCTGACGCATCCTTCTCTGTTGTTCTTGGTGAAGAAGACAAGGAAGCAACTTGTCCCTGACCGTGAACATCCACTAACGACGCGCTGCTTTTACATTTAGCAGTTTCAGAAGAGAAAGCGAAAGAGCTAGAGGCTGAGTCAGCAAGGTAAGCCAAAACTTGTTCTTGCTGCTCCGGCTTTAAAAGCGGTTTTCCTACTCCCAGAAAAGACAGCGTTCGAGGCCTTATGTAGCCAGATGACGAACCTGGCTCAACAACTTGAGGCTTAGGTGCTATATTGCTTTTCCCACGACCACCTGATGCTCCACCACCACTACCATCATTACCAGCGGCAATGACCGCCCACGGCCACGACCTCTTCCACCAGACTTCCTCATTGTTTGAAAAACGTAACCAAACTAACGGTATTTGTTACTGTAAAACCAGTTACAAGGTGAACTCAAACTTCTGTTGGATTTATATATCCCTTTATAGGTGGGTCAGACTGCAGGGAAAATCAGGCCCAATGTATAACAGTACACAGCTTCAGTGGCAGACAGATATGCCACTAACAGGAATGACGCTGATGCAGACACTAACAATTCAAATCTCCCCCTTTTTATTTTTTCTGGGAGAATATTGAAGAAATGTGGCCCACTCTCATACAGTATATGTTCTGTGGCACAAAATTTGAGACAGGTGGCACACACAGGAGTAGCACTGAAGCAGAAATACCAATCTTAATCTCCCACTATTTTTTTTTCAGGGAGAATTTAAAAGAAATCTGACCCAGTATTACACACTAGGTTTAATGTGGCACACAATTTGAGACAGGTGGCACACACAGGAGTGGCACTGAAGCAGAAATGCCAATCTTAATCTCCCACTATTTTTTTTTCAGGGAGAATTTAAAAGAAACCTGACCCAGTATTACACAGTAGGTTTAATGTGGCACACAATTTGAGACAGGTGGCACACACAGGAGTGGCTCTGAAGCAGAAATGCCAATCTTAATCTCCCACTATTTTTTTTCAGGGAGAATTTAAAAGAAATCTGGCCCAGTATTACACACCAGGTTTAATGTGGCACACAATTTGAGAAAGGTGGCACACACAGGAGTGGCACTGAAGCAGAAATGCCAATCTTAATCTCCCACTATTTTTTTTTCAGGGAGAATTTAAAAGAAATCTGGCCCAGTATTACACATTAGGTTTAATGTGGCACACAATTTGAGACAGGTGGCACACACAGGAGTGGCACTGAAGCAGAAATGCCAATCTTAATCTCCCACTATTTTTTTTTCAGGGAGAATTTAAAAGAATTCTGACCCAGTATTACACACTAGGTTTAATGTGGCACACAATTTGAGACAGGTGGCACACACAGGAGTGGCACTGAAGCAGAAATCCCAATCTTAATCTCCCACTTTTTTTTTCAGGGAGAATTTAAAAGAAATCTGGCCCAGTATTACACACTAGGTTTAATGTGGCACACAATTTGAGACAGGTGGCACAAACAGGAGTGGCACTGAAGCAGAAATACCAATCTTAATCTCCTACTATTTTATTTTCAGGGAGAATTTAAAAGAAATCTGGCCCAGTATTACACACTAGGTTTAATGTGGCACACAATTTGAGACAGGTGGCACACACAGGAGTGGCACTGAAGCAGAAATGCCAATCTTAATCTCCCACTATTTTTTTTCAGGGAGAATTTAAAAGAATTCTGACCCAGTATTACACACTAGGTTTAATGTGGCACACAATATGAGACAGGTGACACACACAGGAGTGGCACTGAAGCAGAAATGCCAATCTTAATCTCCCACTATTTTTTTTTTCAGGGAGAATTTAAAAGAAATCTGACCCAGTACTACACACTAGGTTTAATGTGGCACACAATTTGAGACAGGTGGCACACACAGGAGTGGCTCTGAAGCAGAAATGCCAATCTTAATCTCCCACTATTTTTTTTTCAGGGAGAATTTAAAAGAAATCTGGCCCAGTATTACATACTAGGTTTAATGTGGCACACAATTTGAGACAGGTGGCACACACAGGAGTGGCACTGAAGCAGAAATGTCAATCTTAATCTCCCACTATTTTTTTTTTCAGGGAGAATTTTAAAGAAGTCTGACCCAGTATTACACACTAGGTTTAATGTGGCACACAATTTGAGACAGGTGGCACACACAGGAGTGGCTCTGAAGCAGAAATGCCAATCTTAATCTCCTACTATTTTTTTTTTTTCAGGGAGAATTTAAAAGAAATCTGACCCAGTACTACACACTAGGTTTAATGTGGCACACAATTTGAGACATGTGGCACACACAGGAGTGGCTCTGAAGCAGAAATGCCAATCTTAATCTCCCACTATTTTTTTTTCAGGGAGAATTTAAAAGAAATCTGACCCAGTATTACATACTAGGTTTAATGTGGCACACAATTTGAGACAGGTGGCACACACAGGAGTGGCACTGAAGCAGAAATGTCAATCTTAATCTCCCACTATTTTTTTTTTCAGGGAGAATTTAAAAGAAATCTGACCCAGTATTACACACTAGGTTTAATGTGGCACACAATTTGAGACAGGTGGCACACACAGGAGTGGCTCTGAAGCAGAAATGCCAATCTTAATCTCACACTATTTTTTTTTTTCAGGGAGAATTTAAAAGAAATCTGGCCCAGTATTACACACTAGGTTTAATGTGGCACACAATTTGAGACAGGTGGCACACACAGAAGTGGCACTGAAGCAGAAATGCCAATCTTAATCTCCCACTATTTTTTTTCAGGGACAATTTAAAAGAAATCTGACCCAGTATTACACGCTAGGTTTAATGTGGCACACAATTTGAGACAGGTGCCACACACAGGACTGCCACTGATACAGATTTGCCAATTTTAATCTGCACTCTTTTCCTCTTCAGGGAGACTAGTGAATAAATCTAGGCCACTGTATTAGAGTATATTTTCTGTGGCAGAAAGTGGCTTGAAGAGATATAACGAAACAAAAAAAAAAAAAGGGACTGTCCTACAATTACTATCTCCCTGCAGTAATCTCAGCAATGTATGGCAGGCAGCAATAACAGGGAGTGGACTGCTGCACAAAAAAAGTCAACAGTGTGGACAAACAAACAAGGAAGCTGTGCAGAAAGGAAGGAGCAACAGGACTTGTGCTTTGAAAAAAGCAGTTGGTTTGCACAGCGGTGTACAAACAGCAATGCAGCTATCTGGGAGCCTTCTAGGGCAGCCCAATGAGCTACAGCGCTGAGGAAAAAAAAAATGTAGCCTCCACTGTCCCTGCAAACAAAAGGTGGTGTTGGACAGTGGAAATCGCTACAGCACAAGCGGTTTGGGGGTTAATGGACCCTGCCTAACGCTATCTCTGCTTCTGACGAAGCGGCAGCAACCTCTCCCTATGCTCAGATCAGCAGCAGTAAGATGGCGGTCGGCGGGAACGCCCCTTTATATGACGCCGCAGAAAGCAAGCCAATCACTGCAATGCCCTTCTCTAAGATGGTGGGGACTGAGACCTTTGTCATCACGCCGCCCACACTCTGCGTCCACCTTCATTGGCTGAGAAATGGTGCTTTTCGCGTCATTGAAACGCAGGGATCGGGTCGGGTTTCATGAAACCCGACTTTGCCAAAAGTCGGCGACTTATGAAAATGACCGACCCGTTTCGCTCAACCCTACTGCAAACCACTAGACTGTTATTTTGCTCTCTGTAATTTATATTTGTATTTTATATGTAACCCCTTCTCATGTACAGCGCCATGAAATCACTGGTGCTCTAAAAAATTATAATTAACAATAGTATAGGAGAACACATTTGCTGATTCTGTATGAAATTTAGTTAGTTTGAATTAGACTAGATGAGCAAAATGTATAACAGTAGCTCATGGTGGATGCTAAAGTTTGGCAAATCTTTAGACTGCATTGTCTAACTTTATACTACTTCATCATTAGTTTATTTTCAGCAGCTTTTTTGGTGCATTGATTTAAAGTAATATCTCTTACATTACACCATTTCTGCAAAGCCACAAACCACAAAAAGCAGCTAAAACACTAAATAATTGTGAACCACAGCATGTGCAGCAGAATTCTGGCTCTATTTGCGACAGAATTCTGATGCATTTTGAATAATGTGTCTAGCCCAGAGGACATTTTTATGTCAATGGCATTTCCATTTAGTTTTATTTTGTCTTTCTCATAGGTTTCTTTAGAGGATTATACAAATTCCAAAAAATGTTTGTTATAAATGCAGCAAAATTAAAAAAAAATCCATTAAAATTGCTTAGAAAAAAATGGTTTTAAATTTGCTTGAAATTGATTGTGTTTTTCCAAGTGTTTAATGATGATGAAATGAATTATGTGAGAGAGAGGCCAACATTTTTATTTTTTTCTTATGATTTCCCTTATCATATTATTATTAGTGTAATTTCAAAAATTTCTAACGTTGCAGAACACTATAATTTATTTTTGGTCTACAGCTAAAATTGGTGCAAGAAACTCTAAAAAGACAAATATGCCATGTGTGGCAGAGATTTATGAATACTTCAGCATTGCTGACCTTAAAGCTCCTGCTTAATTACAGCTGCAAAGAACACGCTCTGATCAAGTCTTGATCTTTTATTCTGCTGATTTTACAAAACAGAAATCTCCCCCTTTTCCTTAATATGTGATTCAATTGATAGTTTTATATTCTGCAAAGAAATTTCACTAAGCAATAATTTACAGCTTGATAGTCTATTGACTTATAATATTGTTTCTGCCAATAATAACCTAGTGTCATAAAAGATAGAATTTATATGACAAATACTAGACAAAAGTGAGAATTAGCATTAAAAGGTTGCTATAATTGGAAAAAAAAAACAAAGCAAATAGAGAATAGCTAGCATCAATTTAAATAACTCTCATGTAATGAGAGATGTTTTCGTTAAGTTTAATACACAATAGATAGCCTCATAAATCACTAGGTATTGTTTATGTCTGGTATGATTTGGGCTTTATTTCATCCACAGCAAAATACATAAAACAATGCAGTTTTACATAGTATAATATATGAGTTTGAGTAAATAACTGAACAGGGAAATAAAATATGCTGTGTAAACAAGTAAAATAAAAAAAGGCTTCTCTGAAGATGATATGAAGACCCCAATAGGTTATATATAACACTTATAATACTTATGGTATACATACAGCAAATGTATTAGACTATCTTTATTGGTTAAAGGGGTATTGTTACGCTATTAAATTACTTTACTTTGTCAGACAGCAAGAATATATGAATATTTGAAAGTGACTTGCTTTTTCCATCTGCTTTTCTAGTTGTGAGAGCTTTTATCTTGCATAATGTACATCTTGTTTCCAAGATGTATAAGTATAAGTAAAAACTTGAATTTACTGACGAGTAGAGTTGAGTGACTTTTACTCTTTTAGGATCGAGACGGGTTTTGTGAAACCCGACTTTGTGAAAAGTCGGGTCGGGTGAAATCGGCCGATGATTTTGAAAAGTCGGGGGCCGACCGAAACACGAAACCCAATGCAAGTAAAAGGGGAATCAAAGTCGGCAGTGAGTGGAGGACAGGAAAACACCTACAGTGCCCATTTTAATGCCAAAAACATCAATTCTTATTTCTTAAGCTTGTCAATCTTAATTTACTTTATAATAATAGTTAGGCATTGAAAACAGGGGGTCATTTGGCTAAAGTTGTGGGGGAATAGGGCTGGCTCAAGATTTTTGTGGGCCCAGGAAACGCGGAATACATCACGGTGGTGGAACAGGGAGAGGTAACTATTTCAACTTTTCAAGTGCTGTGATCCTGAGCAAGCAGGACGGGGGGCACTCGTTGGCACTGGCACAGGACCCCTCATAGTACGGCGGTGTGTTTGACGGTGGGTGGCGCCTCCTACTGCCAGAGACACTTTTGCCTACTATGAGGGGCCCTGTGCCAGTGCCAACGAGTATGCCCCCCACCTAATGAAGGAACCTGCACTTTCATCTGCACCTTCCTCTTTGTCCACGTGTAAGGTGGTATAGTATGCGGGAAGGGGAACCTGACTTTCAGCAAGGTCAGATTCTGGCTGTGTAGAGTGCAAGGGGAATGTAGTGGTCTGGGTCAATGTACCAGCAGACTCATCTAGCAGTGGCTGGGCAATGGGCAGGATGAGGAGGAAACACAGATATAGGCCCAAAATTAAAAAAGTAGGCTAAAAGCAGTAAAAAATTGGTAACAGGACTAAACAGGCGGCATTGCTTTGTTCAGTGGAGGACAATTGTAACGAGTGGCGCAGACACAGTTTGTAGGCCCAAAATAAAAAAGTAGGCTAAATGCAGTTCAAAATTGGTAACAGGACTAAACAGGCGGCATAGCTTTGATAAGTGGAGGACAATTGTAATGAGTGGCACAGACACAGTTAGTAGGCCCAAAATACAAAAGGAGGCTAAATGCAGTTCAAAATTGGTAACAGGACTAAACAGGCGGCATAGCTTTGTTCTGTGGAGGACAATTGTAATGAGTGGCGCAGACACAGGTAGTAGGCCCAAAATACAAAAGTAGGCTAAATGCAGGTTAAAATTGGTAACAGGACTAAACAGGCGGCATAGCTGTGTTCTGTGGAGGACAATTGTAATGAGTGGCGCAGACACAGGTAGTAGGCCCAAAATACAAAAGTAGGCTAAATTCAGTTCAAAATTGGTAACAAGGACTAAACAGGCGGCATAGCTTTGTTCTGTGGAGGACAATTGTAATGAGTGGCACAGACACAGGTAGTAGGTCCAAAATAAAAAAGTAGGCTAAATGCAGTTCAAAATTGGTAACAGGAGTACACAGGCAGCATTGCTTTGTTCAGTGGAGGAGGACAACTGTAATGAATGGATGACAGCCAGACACAGGTAGTAGGCCCAAACGATAAAGTAGGTTAAATGCAGTTCAAAATTGGTAACAGGAGTACACAGGCGGCATTGCTTTGTTCAGTGGAGGATGACAACTGTAATGAGTGGCTGACAGCCAGACACAGGTAGTAGGCCCAAATGATAAAGTAGGCTAAATGCAGTTCAAAATTGGTAACAGGACTACACAGGTGGCATTGCTTTGTTCAGTGGAGGACAACTGTAATGAGTGGTTAATAATCTTACAACATTTTCATTTGTTTGAAGAGCATCTATATACTCCTGTATTTACCTTCCCTCCATAAACATTGGTATGAGAAAATATGATAGGAAACAATACCAATGTGAATGGAGGGAAGGTAAATACAGGAGTATATAGATGCTCTTCAAACAAATGTAAATGTTGTAAGATTATTGTAAGATTATTAACCATGGATCTAAGAGTATTCAATCTAATACTACTGGGGAAACAATTAAGATTAAGCAGAGACTCACATGTAGAACAGATTTTGTCATCTACGTAGTGACTTGCAAATGCGGGCTCCAATATGTGGGACGAACTTCCCAGGAATTGAGTGCCAGGATGAATAATCACCGCTATAATGCAAAAAGTGGGCAGATTAAACATAGTCTGTCCCGTCACCTTCTGCTGAAGCACAATAAATGCTTCTGCATCACGGTCACACCATTGGAGCAATCTTGCCTTGTGCAGGCGTGTACTACGGAGGACAGAGAATGAACTTCAATCCAATATTGCGGCCAGAATGCAGCCAGCGGGTAAGGAAAGGGTGAATCAAACACCCGAAATCTCCGCCCATATGACTGAAAACAGGTCCCGCCAAATTCAGGTGTCAGGTTCCCTATAAAATACTTTTTTTCTGGCTGTGTCTTTATTTTTTTAACCCTTTCACTACTCTAGGATTAATAATGGATAGGTGTCTTATTGATGCCTCTCCATTATTAACCGGGCTTACTGTCACCTTACATTAGCAAGGTGACATTAACCCCTTATTACCCCATATTCCACCGCTATTCGGGAGTGGGAAGAGAAGGGCTAAGTGCCGGAATTGGCGCATCTTTCAGATGCCTCATTTCTGGGGCGGCTGCGGGCTGGTATTTGTAGCTGGGGGGGCCAATATCCATGGCCCCTCTCTAGGCTATGAATATCAGCCCGCAGCTGTCTGCGTAGCCTTTCTGGCTAAAAAATGTAGGGAGACCCCACATCATTTTTTGGGGGGAGTCCGCCTATTTTAATAGCCAGTAAAGGCTACGCAGACCGCTGCGGACTGATATTCATAGCCTGGGAGGGGGCCATGGTTATTACCCCATTCCCAGGCTACAAATATTGGCCCCCGGCCGTCGACTTTCCCCCTCTGGCACCGAAAATTGCGCGGGAGCCCACGCCATTTTTTTCCGTTTTTTTTAATTAACCGTTCATTAAAAAACATAGGCCTTGCTATTATATATCTATGGATATATCTATGGATATATCCATAGATAAATCTATCTATACATGGATGTCTATGGATATATGTATAGATATATCTATAGATATAACTGTGGATATATCTATAGATATAACTATGGCTATCTCTATCTATAGATATATTTATAGATAGATAGTTATATCTGTAGATACATAGATATATCTATCAATATATCTATCTGGCCACTTTCACACATCAGGTTTTTGCCGTCAGGCACAATCCGGCAAGTTTTGAAAAAAACGGATCCGTTTTTTTTTTTCTGCCGGATCCGTTTTTTCTCAGAGAGTTGTATGAGCGCCAGATTGCCCCTGATGGCCACACGTTTCATCCGTTTTTTGCTGAATCCATCAGACAAGATGTTTCCGGCGGATGGAGAAAACGTACAGAAGAACGTTTTTTTCTGTCCGGCGAAAAAACGCCAAATGACTGATCCGGCGAAAAACGTATGAAAGTGAGATGTGAAATTATGAATCCGGCCTCCGAATCCGGTTTTTCATGCCTTTTTCCATTGAAATCATGCACATTTTCCCTTCTCTCTCTCTCAAAACAAAACGGATCAATTGCATCAGTTTTTCATTATTTGCAACGGATCCGTTTTTTCAAAAATTCGCCGGATCCTTGTAAAAAAGTGAATACATCATTAGGGGCACAGATCCCATAGTATATACAAATATAACTAGCTAAATAAGTAACCCCCAGAAAATATCCACATAAGGCATATAGAGGATATAAGTACCAGTATAGTAGTGATCCGTGACTCCCAGGGACTCCAGCTGGGATCTATGGGATCTCTGCCCCTCATGATGTATTCACTTTTTGTACTATGATATTTACTGTAATGTTTGCTGTCAGTTTCTCCTTGCTTTTAATAATTATATTTAATAAAATTATTTTAAAGTATCTGATATTTGGATTCTATATATTCACTATTGAGTAGGTTTTCAAATGGATAATGATCCTAAACACACATCAAAATCCACAATAAACAAACTCAAAAGCTAAAGCTGAAGGTTTTGCAATGGCCCTCACAGTCCCCTGATCTGAACATCATTGAAAATCTGTGATTATAACTCAAAAGAGCAGTGTATGCAAGACAACCCAGGAATGTCACAGAACTGTAAACATTTTCCAAGGAAGAATGGATGAAAATCCCTCAAACAATAATTGAAAGACTTTTGGCAGGCTACAAAGAGCGTTTACAATCTGTGATACCCCATACTCGGTACCAACCATGCAGAGTGCCCAAACTTTTGCAACAACCCATTTTCTTTTTTGTCATTTTTAAAATGTAAAAGATGAAAACATATTTTTTGGCCTAAAATACAAATGAAATGTGTTATCTTTAACTTTAGACCTTTTAGAGATCGTTTCATGTTCAATTTGCTTAACTATTCACAATAACAGTAATTTTGACCAGAGGTGCCCAAACTTTTTCATGCTACTGTAAGTGAATCTGTAGGGTACCTTATCCTACATATAAGGGATTCTATAGGTACACTTGTACTATATATAAGGGAGGCTATGGTGAACTCTACACTACATAAAAGGAAGGTAGTGGAGACACTAAACTACATATAAGGGAGGCTATGAGTACATTATACTGTATATTAAGGAAGCTCAGGAGACATTATACTTCATATAAGGGAGAATGTGTGGACATTATACTACATATTAGGGTGGCTGAGGAGACATTATACTACATATAGAGATACTGTAAAAACATCACACTATATATAGGGGACTATAGCCCCTTAGTGACAGAGCCAATTTGGTACTTAATGACCAGGCCAATTTTTGCAATTCTGACCACTGTCACTTTATGAGGTTATAACTCTGGAACGCTTAAACGGATCCCGCTGATTCTGAGACTGTTTTTTCATGACATATTGTACTTCGTGTTAGTGGTAACATTTCTTCGATATTACTTGCGATTATTTATTAAAAAAACGGAAATATGGCGAAAATTTTTAAAATTTTGCAATTTTCAAACTTTGTATTTTTATGCCCTTAAATCAGAGAGATATGTCACGAAAAATAGTTAATAAATAACATTTCCCACATGTCTACTTTACATCAGCACAATTTTGGAAACAAAATTTTTTTTGTTAGGGAGTTATAAGGGTTAAAAGTTGACCAGCAATTTCTCATTTTTACAACACCATTTTTTTTTAGGGACCACATCACATTTGAAGTCATTTTGAGGGGTCTATATGATAGAAAATAATGAAGTGTGACACCACTCTGAAAACTACACCCCTCAAGGTTCTCAAAACCACATTCAAGAAGTTTATTAACCCTTTACGTGCTTCACAGGAACTGAAACAATGTGGAAGGAAAAAATGAACATTAAACTTTTTTTTGCAAACATCTTAATTCAGAACCATTTTTTTTATTTTCACAAGTGTAAAAACAGAAATGTAACCATAAATTTTGTTATGCAATTTCTCCTGAATATGTCAATACCCCATATGTGAGGGTAAACCACTTTTTGGGTGCACCGCAGAACTTAGAAGTGAAGGAGCGCCGTTTGACTTTTTCAATGCAGAATTGGCTGGAATTGAAATCGGACGTCATGTCACGTTTAGAGAGCCCCTGATGTACCTAAACAGTGGAAACTCCCCACAAGTGACACCATTTTGGAAACTAGACCCCTTAAGGAACTTATCTAGATGTGTGGTGAGCACTTTGAACCCCCAAGTGCTTCACAGAAGTTTATAACGTAGAGCCGTGAAAATAAAAAATCGCTTTTGTTTACACAAAAATGATATTTTCGCCCACAAATTCTTATTTTCACAAGGGTAACAGGAGAAATTAGACCACAAAAGTTGTTCTGCGATTTCTCCTGAATATGTTGATACCCCATATGTGAGGGTAAACCACTGTTTGGGCGCACCGCAGAGCTTGGAAATGAAGGAGCGCCGTTTTACTTTTTCAATGTAGAATTGGCTGGAATTGAGATTGGACGCCATGTCGCGTTTGGAGAGCCTCTGATGTGCCTAAACAGTGGAAACCCCCCACAAGTGACCCCATTTTGGAAACTAGACCCCTTAAGGAACATATCTAGATGTGTGGTGAGCACTTTGAACCCCCATGTGCTTCACAGAAGTTTATAATGTAGAGCCGTGAAAAAAAAAATCGCATTTTTTCTACAAAAGTGATATTTTTGCCCACAAATTTTTATTTTCACAAGGGTAACAGGAGAAATTAGACCACAAAAGTTGTTGTGCAATTTCTCCTGAGTACGCTGATACCCAATATGTGGGGGTAAATCACTGTTAGGGCGCACCGCAGAGCTTGGAAGAGAAGGAGTGCCGTTTTACTTTTTCAATGTAGAATTGGCTGGAATTGAGATTGGACGCCATGTCGCGTTTGGAGAGCCCCTGATGTGCCTAAACAGTGGAAACCCCCCACAAGTGACACCATTTTGGAAATTAGACCCCTTAAGGAACTTATCTAGATGTGTGGCGAGCACTTTGAACCCCCATGTGCTTCACAGAAGTTTATAACGTAGAGCCGTGAAAAAAAAAATTGCATTTTTTCTACAAAAATGATCTTTTTGCCCACAAATATTTATTTTCACAAGGGTAACAGGAGAAATTAGACCACTAAAGTTGTTGTACAATTTCTCCTGAGTACGTCGATACCCAATATGTGGGGGTAAACCACTGTTTGGGCGCACCGCAGAGCTTGGAAGAGAAAGAGTGCCGTTTTACTTTTTCAATGTAGAATTGGCTGGAATTGAGATCGGACGCCATGTCGCGTTTGGAGAGCCCCTGATGTGCCTAAACAGTAGAAATCCCCCACAAGTGACCCCATTTTGGAAACTAGACCCCCCATGGAACTTATCTAGATGTGTGGTGAGAACCTTGAATGCCCAATTGCTTCACAGAAGTTTATAATGCAGAGCCGTGAAAATAAAAAATATTTTTTTTTCCACAAAAAAGATTTTTTAGCCCCCAAGTTTTTATTTTCACAAGGGTAACAAGAGAAATTGGACCCCAAAAGTTGTTGTCCAATTTGTCCTGAGTATGCTGGTACCCCATATGTGGGGGTAATCCACTGTTTGGGTGCACGGCAGAGCTCGGAAGGAAGGAGCGCCGTTTTGGAATGCAGACTTTGATAGAATGGTCTGCGGGTATTATGTTGCGTTTGCAGAGCCCCTGATGTACCTAACCAGTAGAAACCCTCCACAAGTGACCACATTTTGGAAACTAGACCCCCCAAGGAACTTATCTAGATGTGTGGTGAGAACTTTGAATGCCCAAGTGCTTCACAGAAGTTTAGAATGCAGAGTCATGAAAATAATTTTTTTTTTCCCACAAAAAAGATATTGTAGCGCCCAAGCTTTTATTTTCACAAGGGTAACAGGAGAAATTGGACTGCAATAGTTGTTGTCCAATTTATCCCGAGTACGCTGATGCGCCATATGTGGGGGTAAACCACTGTTTGGGCGCACGGCAGAGCTCGGAAGGGAAGGAGCGCCTTTTTGGAATGCAGACTTTGATAGAATGGTCTGTGGGCACTATGTTGCGATTGCAGAGCCTCTGATGTACCTAACCAGTAGAAACCCCCCACAAGTGACCCCATTTTGGAAACTAGACCCCCCAAGGAACTTATCTAGATGTGTGGTGAAAACTTTGAGTGCCCAAGTGCTTCACAGAAGTTTAGAATGCAGAGTCGTGAAAATAAAAAATATTTTTTTTTTTCCACAAAAAAGATATTGTAGCCCCCAAGTTTTTATTTTCACAAGGGTAACAGGAGAAATTGGACTGCAATAGTTGTTGTCCAATTTATCCCGAGTACGCTGATGCACCATATGTGGGGGTAAACCACTGTTTGGGCGCACGGCAGAGCTCCGAAGGGAAGGAGCACCTTTTTGGAATGCAGACTTTGATAGAATGGTCTGTGGGCATTATGTTGCGATTGCAGAGCCCCTGATGTACCTAAACTGTAGTAACCCCCCACAAGTGACCCCATTTTGGAAATTAGACCCCCCAAGGAACTTATCTAGAAGTGTGGTGAGAACTTTGAATGCCCAAGTGCTTCACAGAAGTTTAGAATGCAGAGTCATGAAAATAAAAAATATTTTTTTTTTCACAAAAAAGATATTGTAGCCCCCAAGTTTTTATTTTCACAAGGGTAACAAGAGAAATTGGACCCCAGAAGTTGTTGTCCAATTTATCCCGAGTACGCTGATGCCCCATATGTGGGGGTAACCCACTGTTTGGGCGCACGGCAGAGCTCAGAAGGGAGGGAGCACCATTTGACTTTTTGAGCGCAAAATTGGCTGTCGTGTTTGGAGACCCCCTGATGTACCTAAACAGTGGAAACCCCACAATTCTAGCTCCAACCCTAACCCCAACACACCCCTAACCCTAATCCCAACCTGATCCATAATCCTAATCACTAACCCTAACCATAATCACAACCCTTACCCCAAAACAACCCTAATGTCAACCCTAACCATAACCCTAATCAAAACCCTAAATCCAACACACCCCTAATCCTAATCTCAACCCTAACCTCAAACCTAACCCTAATCCCAATACACCCCTAATCACAACCCTAAACTTAACCCTAATCCCAAACCTAACCCTAATCCCAAGCGTAACCCTAATGCCAACCCTAACCCTAATACCAACCCTAATCCAAACCCTAACCCTAATCCCAGCTCTAACCCTAACTTTAGCCCCAACCCTAGCCCTAACTTTGGCCCCAACCCTAACCCTAGCCCTAAGGCTACTTTCACACTTGCGTCGTTTCGCATTCCGTCGCAATCCGTCGTTTTGGACAAGAAACGGATCCTGCAAATGTGCCCGCAGGATGCGTTTTTTGCCCATAGACTTGTATTGCCGACGGATCGTGACGGATGGCCACACGTCGCGTCCGTCGTGCACTGGATCAGTTGTGTTTTGGCGGACCGTCGGCACAAAAAAAGTTCAATGAAACGTTTTTTTCTACGTCGCATCCGCCATTTCTGACCGCGCATGCGTGGCCGTAACTCCGCCCCCTCCTCCCCAGGACATAGATTGGGCACCGGATGCGTTGAAAAACTACAGCTGCTGCCCACGTTGTGCACAATTTTCACAATGTGCGTCGGTATGTCGGGGCGACGCATTGCGACGGCCCCGTACCGACGTAAGTGTGAAAGAAGCCGAACCCTAAATTTAGCCCCAACCCTAACCCTAAATTTAGCCCCAACCCTAACCCTAAATTTAGCCCCAACCCTAGCCCTAACCATAACCCTAGCCCTAACACTAGCCCTAACCCTAGCCCTAACCCTAGCCCTAACCCTAGCCCTAGCCCTAACCCTAACCCTACCCCTACCACTACCCGTAATACTACCCCTACCCCTACCCCTAACCCTACCCCTACCCCTAACCCTACCCCTACCCCTACCCCTAACCCTAACCCTACCCCTAACCCTAACCCTAACCCTACCCCTAATTTTAGCCCCAACTGCTGTTCTCCTGCCGGCCGGCAGATGGAGACAGATGGCGGGCGCACTGCGCATGCGCCCGCCATTTTCTTCTGCCGGCGGCCAGGAGGAGCAGCAAGAGGATCCAGGGACACAGGTGAGTATTGTAGGGTCCCCGAATCCCCCTATTTCTCTGTCCTCTGATGTGCGATCACATCAGAGGACAGAGAATTACACTTTACTTTTTTTTTTTTTTTTTTTTGCGGTCGCCGGTAAACAGTTAATTACCGGCGATCGCAAAACAGGGGTCGGTAAAACCGACCCCGATCATGCTCGTTGGGGTCTCAGCTACCCCCAGCAGCCGAGACCCCAAAAATTCTCGCGGGGCCGGCCGGCGGGCGCACTGCGCATGCGCCCGCCATTTTGAAGATGGCGGCACCCACCGGGAGACACGAGGAGCATTGGGGGAGATAGGTGAGTATTGGGGGGCCACCTGGGACCCCTTTTCTCTGTCCTCCTATGTGCGATCACATCGAAGGACAGAGAAATTAAAAAGAGATCGCGGTTTTTTTTTTTTTGCGATCGCCGGTAAACGGTTAATTACCGGCGATCGCAAATGCGGGGTGGGTTAAAAACCCCCCGAATCATGTTCTCTGGGGTCTCGGCTACCCCTGGCAGCCGAGACCCCGGAGAAAATCGGCCTCTGGGGGGCGCTATTCACTTTTTCCACAGCGCCGTTAATTAACGGCGCTGTGGTTTAAGTACCCTTAGCGGCCGCCGTTAAAAGGCGTATCGGCGGTCGCTAAGGGGATAGGGACCATTATATTGTATATAGGATTTCTGGGGACCTCATTATATACAGTATGGTATACATTACATACCATCATACTATATATAGGTAGCTGTTGGGGTGTCAAAATATATATTGGGAGCTGTTAGAACATCATAATGTATTTTCAGGGCTCTAGAGGACTCATAATGTGTATAAGGGCCTGTGGGGGATCACCATACTGTGAATAGGGAGCAGTGGGGGCTATCAAACCATAAATAGGGAGCTGTGAGGACATCATACTATATATGAGGTGCTGTGAGGCCTCAATAAGTGTGTAGGAGTTGTAGGATCCATCATATTGTATATATAGAAAGCTGTGGGGGCCATCATATTGTATAAAGGGAGCTGTGTTATTTACTTTGCCCCCCACAGGGTGCTGATGAGAAACAAAAGCAGCACAGATTTAGCTGTGTGCTTCTGACAATTTGTTCCAGCAATCAAGCACCCCAACTTCCATAGATTAAAAAAAACTGGCATGTCACTAAAATCAGTCACTATACTTATTTATTTACCCATTTTTTGTTTGCACCTTTCTCTCTTGAAACTATTGCTAAAATAGATGAACAAAATTTATTACAATTGCTTATGATGGATGCTAAACTTTGGCACATCTTTCGACAACGTTGTCTAACTGTATAACTCCTCTTGTTCCCCTTGATCAGGTTTTAGAACAAGAATTTTGTTTTATCATCATCATCATCATCATCATCATCATCATCATCATCATCATCATCAATTCTTTAGCTATTCTGGTTTGCACCTTTCATTCTTGAGATATTTTTTTACCTACCAGTACAAGCCCATCTTTTATGCATGACACATTTCCTGTAGCAGCAGTTTCTGGCTCTCTTTTTCTATACCCGCCAACAGGCCTAGCCAGTGACGGGCTGGCCATCTGGCAATTCTGTCTGGTTGTGGGCCACCTTGTCTGCTATGTTGTTAACAGAATCAGTGTCCTCGAGACAGCCATACTGCTAATATTTGTGATGGAGCACAAAGTTGCTGACTCTGTCACTTACCCCAGGAAGCTGTGGGCTTCCCTTCTGATTGCGGCCTGCTGCATGCCAGCACAAAGCAGGGGACCTCGGCGGTGCAATGACGTCAGAGCATTGTGCCGCCAGCATCCATTGCGAGAATGCATAGAAGAGGAGACAGATGTTGCAGAGGATGAAGAGGCTGTATTAGGTGAGTATAAGGATTTTTTTCTTTCATTTTTGGGGGCCATGGGATAAATTATATAGGGCGCTGTGAGTTAGACCATCATAGTATGTAAGGTGCTGTGGAGTGGACTACCATAGTGCACTATGAGGATTCAGAAGTCTGAAGTTACATTGACTTTAACCTCAACATGGTGGTATTATCAATACTGTATATGCTGGTAATGTTTGGTTATGGCTTGTTGGTATTAATCTGTAATATTGAAATATTATGATTTTGATATTATAATTATTTAATCTTATATAGCAATATTCTTGGTATTATAAGAAATATTGGTCTTGTGGGAAATCTTGAATTCCTCCATGAAGGGTAATATTCATAATATATCCCCATCTGGTGCTCAGGATTGGGAAGAACATGGGCCTGTGTGATTTCTAATGCCAGGGCTGAATTTCAGTCCCAGTCTGTCCCTGGCCTAGCACCGGCTGGACTGCATTGATTGGCTGTCTAATATACCACCCACTTTTGGTCTTTGAAGTGAAGTATTGGGATAACACTACATATTCAGAGATGTCACAGCAGCTTGGAACATGTGCAACATCTCTACTACATCCTTACATGGCTGATGATGGAACAAAATGCTGAGATTTCTCATATGAAATGTTACAGAAGGTCTCAAAGCTGCAAGAAAACATCATATGATCAGTCTAGTAATCAGGAAAATGCCATTATTTCGGATTATTAAGTGAAACAAGCCTGGATAGAATTTAAATCTTTGTTGGAAAATCCCTTTAAGGAGTACATCGGTTAACATGCATAGGTGGTGAGATAGCTGGAAACTAGAGCACACAATTCTTTAAATTTAAGGTTGAAGTTGTTTCAAATGCACTTTTTTTTCCAGTAGTACACCAGTACATCAATACGAAATCCAGTTAATTTTTCATCTCTGCATTAAGCCCATTAGCCAGTCTCCAAAATACATGAATGTAACATGAGCTAATAGAACAAAAGGTCTTAAAATTTGACCTTGTTTAAAATGTTTTTATGACTAATTCTTTCATTCCACAAATTCTATTTTTTTTACTCTGTTCGAAATATTACCAATTAGTAATTTTATAAAGAACACAGTATGTTGAAACCGAGAAATTACAATATAGATTTTTAATTAGTTTTTTTAAAGCAAAATATTTTTCTGGCTAGCTTTTCTTTTAAATAAAATCAACTTGACTAAACATTAAGTATATTTTCTTTTTCATTATCAATATTTTTTGCATTCATTATAAAAGTGACAAAAATAATACATCTAATTGATAAGATATATGCATTACCTTGTGCTACCAGACTAGCTAATATTATGGCGTTTAGGCTGGTTTCACATTTGCGTTTTTTTTTGCGTTTTTGCGCAAAAAAAGCATGCTTTTTTCCCCCTATACTTAACATTAAAAACGCATGCGTTTTTTTGTATGCGTTTTGACGCGTTTTGACAACGCATGCGTTTTTTCTCTGCATGCGTTGTGTTGCAGAAATGCAACATGTAGTAATTTTAGCGGCATGCGTTGTGTTAGAGTTTGTGTTAGAGGGTTAGGGTTAGGGTTTGGGTTAGGGTTAGGGATCGAGTTTGTGTTTTAGGGTTAGGGTTAGGGTTAGAGTTTGTGTTAGGGTTAGGGTTACAGTTTGTGTTAGAGTTTGTGTTAGAGTTTGTGTTAGGGTTAGGGTTAGAGTTTGTGTTAGAGTTTGTGTTAGAGTTTGTGTTAGGGTTAGGGTTAGAGTTTGGGTTAGGGTTAGAGTTTGTGTTTTAGGGTTAGGGTTAGGGTTAGGATTCCTATGGTTGCTAGGGATCCTAACCCTAACCCTAACCCTAACCCTAGGTATTTCTGTTTATAGTGGGTTTTCTAGTTGATTTTGATGATTGGCAGCTGTCACACACTTCTCATCATGCGTTTCAAAAATGCAAACGCAGGAAAAAACGCATGTAAACGCGTCAAAACGCCGCGTTTGCGTTAAAACATGCAAAAACGCATGCGCCTAAAAACCGCAGCATTTAAATGCGTTTTTTCACCAAATGCATTTGCGTTTAAAACGCTGCGTTTTTAAACGCAAATGTGAAACCAGCCTAACATATTCCTCAGCGCTTTATATTTTGCACACAATATCATTGCTGTCCCCGATGGGGCTTACAATCTAAATTCCCATGTCTTTAGAATGTGGGAGGAAACCAGAGTACCTGGAAGAAACCTACGCAAACACAAGGAGAACATACAGTGGGGCAAAAAAGTATTTAGTCAGTCAGCAATAGTGCAAGTTCCACCACTTAAACAGATGAGAGGCATCTGTAATTTACATCATAGGTAGACCTCAACTATGGGAGACCAACTGAGAAAAAAAATCCAGAAAATCACATTGTCTGTTTTTTTAACAATTTATTTGCATATTATGGTGGAAAATAAGTATTTGGTCAGAAACAAACAATCAAGATTTCTGGCTCTCACAGACCTGTAAGTTCTTCTTTAAGAGTCTCCTCTTTCCTCCACTCATTACCTGTAGTAATGGCACCTGTTTAAACTTGTTATCAGTATAAAAAGACACCTGTGCACACCCTCAAACAGTCTGACTCCAAACTCCGCTATGGTGAAGACCAAAGAGCTGTCAAAGGACACCAGAAACAAAATTGTAGCCCTGCACCAGGCTGGGAAGACTGAATCTGCAATAGCCAACCAGCTTGGAGTGAAGAAATCAACAGTGGGAGCAATAATTAGAAAATGGAAGACATACAAGACCACTGATAATCTCCCTCGATCTGGGGCTCCACGCAAAATCCCACCCCGTGGGGTCAGAATGATCACAAGAACGGTGAGCAAAAATCCCAGAACCACGCGGGGGGACCTAGTGAATGAACTGCAGAGAGCTGGGACCAATGTAACAAGGCCTACCATAAGTAACACACTACGCCACCATGGACTCAGATCCTGCAGTGCCAGACGTGTCCCACTGCTTAAGCCTGTACATGTCCGGGCCCGTCTGAAGTTTGCTAGAGAGCATTTGGATGATCCAGAGGCGTTTTGGGAGAATGTACTATGGTCTGATGAAACCAAAATGGAACTGTTTGGTAGAAACACAACTTGTCGTGTTTGGAGGAAAAAGAATACTGAGTTGCATCCATCAAACACCATACTTACTGTAAAGCATGGTGGTGTAAACATCATGCTTTGGGGCTGTTTCTCTGCAAAGGGGCCAGCACGACTGATCCGGGTACATGAAAGAATGAATGGGGCCATGTATCGTGAGATTTTGAGTGCAAACCTCCTTCCATCAGCAATGGCATTGAAGATGAAACGTGGCTGGGTCTTTCAACATGACAATGATCCAAAGCACACCGCCAGGGCAACGAAGGAGTGGCTTCGTAAGAAGCATTTCAAGGTCTTGGAGTGGCCTAGCCAGTCTCCAGATCTCAACCCTATAGAAAACCTTTGGAGGGAGTTGAAAGTCCGTGTTGCCAAGCGAAAAGCCAAAAACATCACTGCTCTAGAGGAGATCTGCATGGAGGAATGGGCCAACATACCAACAACAGTGTGTGGCAACCTTGTGAAGACTTACAGAAAACGTTTGACCTCTGTCATTGCCAACAAAGGATATATTACAAAGTATTGAGATGAAATTTTGTTTCTGACCAAATACTTATTTTCCACCATAATATGCAAATAAAATGTTAAAAAAACAGACAATGTGATTTTCTGGATTTTTTTTTCTCAGTTTGTCTCCCATAGTTGAGGTCTACCTATGATGTAAATTACAGACGCCTCTCATCTTTTTAAGTGGTGGAACTTGCACTATTGCTGACTGACTAAATACTTTTTTGCCCCACTGTACAAACTCCTTGCAGATGTTGTTCTTGATGGGATTTGAACCCAGGACTCCAGTGCTACAAGGCTGTAGTGCTAACCACTGAGCCAACGTGCTGCCCCACTAGCTAAAGATAAAGCTACAGTAGGTAAAATAAGTTTTGAACCACAGACGATTTTGCTAATTTTCCCACCTATAAAGAAAGGAGCGTTCTGTAATTTTTATCGCACTTACACTTCAACTGTGAGAGAATGAATATTAAAACAAATCCAGAAAATCACGTTGAACGAATTTACTTGATTTATCTGCATTTTTTTGCATGAAATAAGTATTTGATACTATAGAAAAATAGAACTTTTGTTTGAAATATTAGGTATAGAAACCTTTGTTTGCAATTACAGAGGTCTGACATTTGCTGTAGTTCCAGAACAAGTTTGCACATTACAAAAGGGATTTTGGCCAATTCCTCCATATAGATCTTCTCCAAATCTTTCAAGTTTTGGGCCTGTAACTGGGCAACATTAAGTTCCAGCTCCCTCCTAAGATATTCTATTGGCTTCAGGTCTTGAGAATGGCTATGCCAATCCAGGACCTTCAAATGCTTCTTATGGAACCCCTCCTTAGTTACCCTGGTTGTGTGTTATTAGTTATTGTCATGCTGGAAGACCCTACCAAAATCAATCTTCAATGATCTTACTGAGGGAAGGAGGTTTTTGGTCAAAATCTTGCGATACGTGACCGACCCCATAAATCTTCCCTTCTATATGATGCAGTCATAATGTCCTCTTTGCACAAAAGCATCCCCAAAGTATGATGTTTCCCCCACCATGCTTCATGGCTGGTAAGGTGTTCTTGGAGGTGTACTCATCCTTCTTCTTCCTCCAAACACGGCATGTGAAGTTGATACCAAAAAGTTCTATTTTGGTCTCATATGCCCACATGACCTTCTCCCATGCCTCCTCTGGATTATTTAAATGGTCATTCGTGAATTTCAAACTGGCCTGGATATGTGCTGGTGAGAGAAGGGGGACCTTGTGTGCCCTGCAGGATTTTAATCCATGACAAAGCAGTTTGTTACTAGTGACAATGTTTGGGACTGTGGTCCTAGCTCTCATCATTGACCAGATCCTCTCTTGTATATCTGGGCCGATTACGGACCTTTCTCAGAATAATCCTTATCCCATGACGCGATGATCTTGCATGGAGCCCCAGACTTAGGAAGATTGACAGTCATCTTGTGTTTCTTCCATTTTCTAGTGATTGTACCAACAGTTATTGCCTTCTTACCATGCTGCTTGCCTATTGCCCTGTAGCCCATCCCAGCCTTGTGCAGGTCTACAATTTTGTCCCTGGTGTCATTAGACAGATCTATGGTCTTGCTTATGGTGAAGAGGTTGAATTGTGATTGATTGAGTGTGTGGACAGGTGTCTTTTATACAGGTAATGAGATCAAACAAGTGCATTTAATACAGGTAATGAGAGCAGAGTAGGAGGGCTTCTTAAATAAAAACTAATGGGTTTGTGAGAGCCAGAATTCTTGCTGATAGATGGTTGATCAAATTTCATGCAATAAACTGAATTATAATTATTTTAAAATCATACAATGTGGTCACCTGGTTTTTAGTTTTAGATTCTCTATCTCACAGTTGCAGTTTACCTCTTCATTCTGTGTAGGTGGGAAAACTTGCAAAATCGGCAGTATATCAAAAACGTATTTTCACCATTGCATAATGGCTAGCCATACTCTATTCACAGATAACTATGGCTATCTTTTCTTTTTTAATTGCAACATATTCCATATCAAAATGTTTAAAGTAAGATGGTGACAGATGAAGAAACACTATTTGTCAAGTTGACACTGCGCACGGTAGATGGCAGCTCTTTATAGAGCTTCATTGGACAGTCTTAATGATAGCCAATCAACCTACCTCAGTGCTGGTCAATTAATTTCCCATAGGGTCACATGAGAGACCATAATTCATTTGGAGGGTGGAATAACTTCCTGAACTTAATTTTGCTGATTACTATTTTGTTGTATTCATTTTTATCTCTTAATATTAAGCACATTTAAGTCTGGTGACTCACTGTTACTGTTAATATATGTTACAATAGGCTTTTTGTAACATGCATTCTTACTAGTGATGAGCGAATATACTCATTACTCGAGATTTCCCGAGCACGCTCGGGTGTCCTCCGAGTATTTTTTAGTGCTTAGTTTTCATCGTCGCAGCTGAATGATTTACATCTGTTAGCCAGCATAAGTACATGTGGGGGTTGCCTGGTTGCTAGGGAATCCCCACATGTACTTATGCTGGCTAAGAGATGTAAATCATTCAGCTGCAGTGAGGAAAACTAAATCTCCGAGCACTAAAACATACTCGGAGGACACCCGAGCGATCTGACAGGCAGTGCAGAAGGCTTTCCGGTGCCTACTCTGAGCAGGCACCGGCAAGCCACCTCACTTCAGGACCCAGAAGGAGCCCCACGGCCATTTTGGATCCGGGGACTCCTTCCAGAACACCAGAACGAAATCGCATCGCATTGATCGGGTGGGAGAGCACAGGGAGGCCCCATCCCTGCGCGATGCCTCTCTATGTCGCTGTCACTGCTGACAGCAGCATCAGAGGGGTTAAATGCCTACGATCCGCGCTAGTGCCGATCGTGGGCATTGTTGCGGGGTGTCAGCTGTCATATACAGCTGACACCCTCACGCGATCGCCGCGGCACTCAGCATGAGGCCGCACGATCGTGCCGCCATAGTAGTACTGCGGTTTGCGGGAACTCAGTTCCCACAGAGCAGTAGTAGTACGACACATGTCAGGAAGGGTTTGAGGGGGACAGACAATCTTGAGAGGAGTATGCTGCTCACTGAGCAAGCAATTAGTTGGATGGCAAATTGGATAAAAAGAAATAGAAATCCAATCAAAGCTGCAAAGTTGAGTGATAATGCAGATATCAATCATAGAAATAACAACCGATTGAATGCTGTTTTCCCTACCTGCTGGGAGAACATTGTAGCTAATAGTTGGGGGATGACAATGTAAGTAAGACACCAGAGCATTACCAAAAAAAACAGAATAATTTGGTAGCAAGTCTACTGCAACAGAATGGTACTGTATGTCTTAGCATGGGATAGAATGGGTTGGGGAGCAAGTGGTGACCAACAAACAGGATAGATAGAGAATACTTCAGAATAAATTTCAAGAACTAGGCTGCCTACATTATGTGATCATATCAGGAACACAGGTAATAAACTGTGATCCAAGAAGTGCCATAACGATATTTAAAAACAGTATTTTTATTTATAAATATTTTAAAATACAAATACACACATATAAACACAAAAAGGTGCCTCAAAACAACCTAAAAGTTGCGGTCAGCAAAAATTAGGACACTATAGCGGTGGGGCAAGGTAAATACATTAAGAGCATATATGGAGTCATACTTATAATACCCTAAAATACAATCCCCAAATACTTTTGTGTCAAATAAGGAACACAAATAGTTAAATAAAGGGCATGTTAACCATCAAAGCTCTAAAGACTGCTGAAGACTAGGTTGCAAATACCGTTGCATGACTGGTGCTTCCAATCTATGCTTACCAACTGTGGCATAATGAACGGTGCGCCCCGTCCCCCTCACATATTACCTGCTCCGTGCCTGTCTCTTAGCGTGCTTGGCCTGGTGGCATGCTGTGTCCGCAAACCCCGACGCGCGTTTCGCATGATGCTTCTTCCTGGGGGTGTGTCTAAGGCGATGAGTTTCAATGGTTATATGTGATGAGCGACCAATCAAAGCTATTAAGGGCGGGTATTATGTCTGCCCTGTTCTTCTAATCCATGTCAGCGGTTCTAAAATCCTAAATAACCTCCAAAATATAGGACATAAGGGAGCGGTGATCACAATCATCACAAGATATCATATTTTCTGTGCTTGTGTGAGACAATAACATTTTGTATGCCGGAGTCTGCTGCATCGCACAGAATAGAGGCGGAGCCTTTCAAGCATCATGAAGAGACCACCCCGCAGCCAAACAGAGCCCCTGCTATAGCAACCAGTACATTCCATAAAATACATGGAGTGTTAGGCACATTTAGGATGAACATATATATCGCAGTGGCACCCTAGCAGGTAAGTGAAAATATCACCCACTCACTTATTGTAATCTCTGCCGGCAGTTCCAGCGTCCTAACTTGATCTGACACATAACCGAGGGAGCATATAACAGAGGCGGAGCCCTTCATGCGTCATACAAAGACCGCCCCGCAGCCCGACAACACCGCTGCTATAGCAACCAATACATGCAAATACATGGAGTGTTGGGTACATTCAAGATGAACATATATACTACAGTAATGCCCCAGCAGGTAAGTGAAAATATCACCCGCTCACTTATTGTCATCTATGCCAGCGGCTGTGGCATCCTGACTTCAATCAGACACATACCAGAGGGAGCAGTAACCGGGATCTCATGCATAGCACAAGACAGAGGTAACGCCCCTGGTGCGTCATACAGACCCCGCCCCCGGACAACACCAAACCGCTACCATAACAACAGAAAATACGCTTGCAAAATGCCAGACACACCCTGAAAAGACATTCAAACCACAATAATACCTTATGTATCAGAATATGTTATAGCAGCCCATATACTACAACAGCCAAAACAAAGATGGAAACGCTCATACATCATATGTTCATTGTCCAGGCAAATAACCAGACCCGAACTACTATCATAAGAGAAACATACATTCCTTCCAATACGTAACTAAGCCATATAGATCCCGTGTGAGAAAGTGGACCATTAAAGTGCCGTTACTAAAATTATAAGCATAACCCAAGTTGGGAAAAACATCTGCTACGGCTAATACAACATAGTGCCGCGTAGAGAAATTTCAGCAGTGATGAATAAATGACAGTGAATTCGTTAACAAAAAATAAAGTGATGATAAACAGATGAGAAAACCAAGTGAAAAGGAATAAATTTATTCTTATAATTATATATAACCATATAAACGTGTATTATTGGTATAAAGAATTAAAGGCATATATCACTGAGATGAGATACAGGACGACGTCCACCCCCCCTGCAGGTAGCGGAGGAACTACACCACCGTCAAACATCGTCAGATCACACCAATGTGTCAAAATATAACATTATATTACTTATAAATTTAAAATAAACATGAATTAAAGAGTGAATCACCGAGAGTGACCCAGTAGAGAAGAAATAATTTTAATAATTTATGTTATACCAATACATGTGCAATAAACACCATAAAGCATCCATCAGGCAAATCCAAATTATACATAGGACCACCTCCACATACAAAATATAAATATCAATCACATACTATTTTTGTAAACACATACATCATACTCTCTCCATACAATGACGGTTGCCCAACTCATAAGCATCAAAGAATCAGATCAGTGTTGCCCGAACCTAAATATATATTTTCTTCTCCCATATCTAGATTATTGTTTCCAAAATGGAGACAATTCCCCTTGGGTATATAAAGGTGGTAAGGAATAGAATGAATGTTCTCATTAAGGACACATCCTACAATCAGTCCACCAAGGAATTATATCATGCAATCCCTGGGTTATAGAAGAACCTAATCAGAAGAGTCATAATAGTTACAATTTATATCTCCCCATATAGTGAGGTTCCTTATCCAAATATTGTCCGTTCATTATTGCATTTAAAGCAGCATATAATTGTTCAAAGTTGTGTCTCCCCTCTTGGTGAGGCATCATTTTCCATACATCGATTCTTCATCCTATGGCTGGATGCCCATCAATACAAATAAGTTCTTTACTTGGACGTGCGGAGACAAGGTCTGACTCATTCACATATTCTAGAGGATCTTGATCACAAAAAATCCGTGCATGTAGTGTAGTATTTTCACTTATGGTCCGCTTTTTGGCCTGGTGTTATACTGATCAGGATTTTTCTTATGATATCTCAATGGTGTCTTGACATGTATAGTCCAAATGGTAGACGCTCTCCACATATATAACCAAAACCTAAGTAAACAAAGCAATAATTAAAATGTGGACAATATAGACAATTAAAACAACTATGGGAAAACCCACCGTCAAAGACTAAAACCTGATGGAACAAACATATTGAGAGAGTGTATACAGTTTTTAGGACATCACATAACCCCAGAAGCTGATATCATTCACAAAAAGGCACTAAACCCTAAATTTTCATTTAGACCCTGTGGGGTCAAAGTGCCCAGTCTATAAATCCATCTACTTTCGACCTGAGCAAGAGCCTTGCCCAGGTCACCTCCCCTTGGTCCCAGAGTGACTACATCTATACCCTTCACTTTCATGAGGCATGGATTGCAGTCATGGAATTTTTTATAGTGTCGGGGGATGGTCTTCAAGGTTGAAATGTCTTCTATCGTCTTTGCTTTAGCAATATCCAAATGATGTTCCCGGACCCGGATTTTCAATTCTCTAGTTGTGAGGCCTATATAGGCCAAACCACATGGGCACGTAGACTGGTAGATGACTCCTTTTGTGGAACACGTGATGAATTTTCTGATGTCATAAATCTTAGTGCCATTAAAGTTAGTGAACGTCCTAGCCCTAGTGCAATTTGCACAGGCCTTGCAGCGGCCACAAGGAAAAAAGCCAGCATTATTGGCATCCCAAGCTTTAATTGAGTTCTTTTTATCCTCGTAGTGGCTATGTACAAGGATATCTCCAAGATTCCTAGATCTTTTGGCCACAATAGATGGACTGATCTTCGAAGTCTTTGGTGTCCGAGCAAATGCGCTTAACGTGCAAAAATTGGCCAATAGGGATTCCCTGTATGGTAGACTGCAAGTGTGCTGATTGTGCATGTAGCACCGAGTTAGTAGCCGTTGTTTTTTGAAAAACACTAGTGGTGATGTCCCCACTGGGCAAGGCACATATCCGCAGGTCCATGAGATCTACCGTTCTGCCAGCAACGTACGTGAGCTTAATGTTGAGGCTATTTTGATTTAAATTCCTCATCAAAGTATTTAGGTCCTCTGCGTCTCCCTCCCATACGAACCAAATATCATCTATGTACCTCATCCACTCCTGAATGAGGCCCGCCTGGGGGATGGGATTACAGAGAAAAATATCTCTTTCCCATGCCCCCAGGAAGAGGTTCGCATAGGAGGGAGCGCAGCAGGCACCCATGGCAGTTCCCTGCACCTGCAGATACGTGCCCTGCCCAAAGACAAACACGTTATGCGTCAAGATAAACTCAAGAAGTTTCAACAGTAATTGAATCAGACTTTTATCTAAGTTACTGGATTCCAAGTATGAAGCCAAGGCCCTGATACCGTCAGAGTGTCTAATGGACGAATACAGGGCCTCGACATCAGCCGTTACCATGATACTATTGGGGCCAAGATGCAGGTTATCCAATCTTCGTAGTACTGCGGTGGTATCTTTGATATAAGACGGAAGTTCACTAACTAGTGGTTTCAGATAGTAATCAAGGTTTTGTGTTATGACCTCACATAACCCACCATTGCCCGACACTATGGGCCTGCCCGGTGGGTCGATCGGATTTTTGTGAATCTTTGGGATTAAATATAATGTTGGCATATGTGGGTTCATTTTCTCAATCAATTCAACCAACCTTTTTGGGACAATTCCATCTCTAAAGGCTTCTTCCAGGATCATACACAGTTCATCCTGGAATGTTTTGATAGGATTGGTAGTCATTTTTTTGTAGCATTCTTTGTTGTCCAGCAACGAAGATTGACAGTCATCTTGTGTTTCTTCCATTCTCTAGTGATTGTACCAACAGTTATTGCCTTCTTACCAAGCTGCTTGCCTATTGCCCTGTAGCCCATCCCAGCCTTGTGCAGGTCTACAATTTTGTCCCTGGTGTCATTAGACAGCTCTATGGTCTTGGTTATGGTGAAGAGGTTGAATTGTGATTGATTGAGTGTGTGGACAGGTGTCTTTTATACAGGTAATGAGAGCAAACAAGTGCATTTAATACAGGTAATGAGAGCAGAGTAGGAGGGCTTCTTAAATAAAAACTAATGGGTTTGTGAGAGCCAAAATTCTTGCTGATAGATGGTTGATCAAATTTCATGCAATAAACTGAATTATAATTATTTTAAAATCACACAATGTGGTCACCTGGTTTTTAGTTTTAGATTCTCACAGTTGCAATTTACCTCTTCATTCTGTGTAAGTGGGAAAACTTGCAAAATCGGCAGAATATCAAAAACGTATTTTCACCATTGTATAATGGCTAGCCATACTCTATTCACAGATAACTATGGCTATTTTTTCTTTTTTAATTGCATCATATTCCATATCAAAATGTTTAAAGTAAGATGGTGACAGATGAAGAAACACTATTTGTCAAGTTGACACTGCGCACGGTAGATGGCAGCTCTTTATAGAGCTTCATTGGACAGTCTTAATGATAGCCAATCAACCTACCTCAGTGTTGGTCAATTAATTTCCCATAGGGTCACATGAGAGACCATAATTCATTTGGAGGGTGGAATAACTTCCTGAACTTAATTTTGCTGATTACTATTTTGTTGTATTCATTTTTATCTCTTAATATTAAGCACATTTAAGTCTGGTGACTCACTGCTACTGTTAATATATGTTACAATAGGCTTTTTGTAACATGCATTCTTACTAGTGATGAGCGAATATACTCATTACTCGAGATTTCCCGAGCACGCTCGGGTGTCCTCCGAGTATTTTTTAGTGCTTAGTTTTCATCGTCGCAGCTGAATGATTTACATCTGTTAGCCAGCATAAGTACATGTGGGGGTTGCCTGATTGCTAGGGAATCCCCACATGTACTTATGCTGGCTAAGAGATGTAAATCATTCAGCTGCATTGAGGAAAACTAAATCTCCGAGCACTAAAACATACTCGGAGGACACCCGAGCAATCTGACAGGCAGTGCAGGAGGTTTTCCGGTGCCTACTCTGAGCAGGCACCGGCAAGCCACCTCACTTCAGGACCCTGAAGGAGCCCCACGGCCATTTTGGATCCGGGGACTCCTTCCAGAACACCAGAATGAAAACGCATCGCATTGTTCCGGTGGGAGAGCACAGGGAGGCCCCGTCCCTGCGCGATGCCTCTCTATGTCGCTGTCACTGCTGACAGCAGCATCAGAGGGGTTAAATGCCTACGATCCGCGCTAGTGCCGATCGTGGGCATTGCTGCGGGGTGTCAGCTGTCATATACAGCTGACACCCTCACGCGATCGCCGCGGCGCTCAGCATGAGGCCGCACGATCGTGCCGCTGTAGTAGTACTGCGGTTTGCGGGAACTCAGTTCCCACAGAGCAGTACTAGTACGGCGCATGTCAGGAAGGGGTTGAGGGGGACAGACAATCTTGAGAGGAGTATGCTGCTCACTGAGCAAGCAATTAGTTGGATGGCAAATTGGATAAAAAGAAATAGAAATCCAATCAAAGCTGCAAAGTTGAGTGATAATGCAGGTATCAATCATAGAAATAACAACCTATTGCATGCTGTTTTCCCTACCTGCTGGGAGAACATTGTAGCTAATAGTTGGGGGATGACAATGTAAGTAAGACACCAGAGCATTACCAAAAAAAACAGAATAATTTTTTAGCAAGTCTACTGCAACAGAATGGTTTGTCTTAGCATGGGATAGAATGGGTTGATAAATCCTGGGTGTGGGGAGCAAGTGGTGACCAACAAACAGGATAGATAGAGAATACTTCAGAATAAATTTCAAGAACTAGGCTGCCTACATTATGTGTAACAAAAGAGGAACATTGTGAATAAAGAAGTTTCAGCGTGCTTCCTTCAGTGGATCTTTAACCCAATTTGGAATAAGAGGGTTAAATAGCCTTTGGCTATATAATCCTCTTATTCTAAATTTGGTTAAGGATCCTCTGAAGGAAGCACCCTAAAACTTCTTTATTCACAATATCACGTGGAGGAAATTTTTTTTCTGGGAGAGGAAAATCATCTCCATGTTTTTACAGATGGGCTGCATACATGCATGGAAGGATCACCCTTGTTTACAAACTTTTCGCAGTGTTGTGCCTCCTTGCACAACCACACCAAGTGAGCAAGATTCAAGTTGCATTTTCTCACCAAGTAAGATTGACTCAGCTACTACTCTTAAATAGTGCTTTACATCTATTTCATTGTTATATACACTGGGCCTAAGTTGTGGTTCAGTCTCCCCAAAAAAGGGGAGATTAAATTCTCACAAAGTGGATATACTTCTGTCCTATTAGTTTGTCGTCTATCAGCCAGCCAATTTCTGCCACTTAGATTGCGTTGTTATATACACTGGGCCTAAGTTGTGGTTCAGTCTCCCAAAAAAAGAGGAAGATTCAAATTCTCACAAAGTGGATATACTTCTGTCCTATTAGTTTGTCGAATATCAGCCAGCCACTTTCTGCCACTTAGATTGCGTTGTTATATTCACTGGGCCTAAGTTGTGGTTCAGTCTCCCCCAAAAAAGGGGAGATTCAAATTCTCACAAAGTGGATATACTTCTGTCCTGTTAATTTGTAGTATATCAGCCAGCCACTTTCTGCCACTCAGATTGCGTTGTTATATACACTGGGCCTAAGTTGTGGTTCAGTCTCCCAAAAAAAAGAAGAAAATCAAATTCTCACAAAGTGGATCCACCACATTAACCCAGTGCACCGTGATGGACAAGAAATGTCCCTGGCCATGCCTACTAGTCCATGCATCTGTTGTGAGGTGCACCTTTCTACTGACTGATTGCCTCAATGCAGTCTTTGACATGCTGGTGGAGGGCTGGGATGGCTTTTCTCGCAAAGAAGTGTCAACTGGGTAGGTCATAGCGTGGTACTGCGTAGGCCATCAGGGCTTTGAAAGCTTCGCTTTCAACCAACCGGTAGGGCATCATCTCTAACGAGGTTAGTCTAGCAATGTGGGCTTTCAAAACCTGTGTACGCGGATGAGAGGATGAGTACTTTCTTTTCCTAACGAGAGTCTCTTGTAGGGTGAGCTGGACTGGAGAGCTGCATATGGTGGAACTAGCGGGGGTGGTGCTGGACATGGCAGATTGAGAGAGGGTTGGTGATGGTATTCTTGATGTTGGCCTACCTACAGTGTTTCCTACCAAGAACCTTGTGATACCCTGACTGCTTTGGCCTTGCAACGATACCTCCACATTTGCTGCTGGTGGTGTCCTAACCGGTAGGCTTACTGTGAGGGAAGCAATGTAGCGTTGCTGACTACCTTCATTCTGAGCAGGTGCACCAACGGTACTGGACGTTTGGTAGTCCAGCCTTGCAAGTGCATGCTGTTTAAATGTCTACGCATGCAGCTAGGACAACACCAGCAGCAAATGTGGAGGTATCGTCGCAAGGCCAAAGCAGTCAGAGAATCACAAGGTTCTTGGTAGGAAATACTGTATGTAGGCCAACAGCAAGAATACCATCACCAACCCTCTCTCAATCTGCCATGTCAACCACCCCCGCTAGTTCCACCATATGCAGCTCTCCAGTCCAGCTCACCCTACAAGAGTCTCTAGTTAGGAAAATAAAGTACTCATCCTGTCATCCGCGTACACAGTCTTTGAACGCCCACTGGACTAATCTCATTAGAGATGATGCCCTACCGGTTGGTTGAAAGCGAAGCTTTCAAAGCCCTGATGGCCTATGCAGTACCACGCTATGACCTACCCAGTCAACACTTCTTTGCGATAAAAGCCATCCCAGCCCTCCACCAGCATGTCAAAGACTGCATTGTCCATAAACTGAGGCAATCAGTCAGTAGAAAGGTGCACCTCACAACAGATGCATGGACCAGTAGGCATGGCAAGGGACGTTTCGTGTCCATCACGGCGCACTGGGTTAATGTGGTGTCAACTGGGGACAGCCATAGTGGGACAGTTCTGCCTAGCCCACGGTCTAGGAAAAAGTTTGCTGTAGGTGTTCGCCACCCCTCCTCCTCCTCCTCCAGAAATGAAAGCTCATCCACAGAGCGCAGTCGCATGACCACTCCATCCGCAGCTGCCAGTGTTGCACACGAGGTGTCCCATTATGGAACAGCTAGTGGTAAGCGTCAGCAGGCTGTGCTACAAATGAAGTGTTTGGGCGACAACAGACACACCGCGGAAGTACTGGCCGAGTACTTGCAGCAAGAAACTTAGTCATGGCTGGGCAGTGTACATCTTGAGGCAGGCAAGGTAGTCAGTGATAAAGTAAGGAATTTTATGGCTGCCATAGCCTTTTCAGAACTGAAACTCATTCCTTGTCTGGCTCACACCTTGAACCTGGTGGTGCAGTGCTTCCTGAAAAATTATCCAGAGTTACCAGCCCTGCTCCTGAAGGTGCGAAGACTTTGCTCGCACATCCGCCGGTTGCCCGTACACTCCAGCCATATGCAAAACCATCAGCGATCACTGAATCTTCCCCAGCATCGCCTAATAATGGATGTTGCAACAAGGTGGAACTACACACTGCACATGCTTCAGAGGCTGTGCGAACAGAGGCGTTCTGTCATTTATTTGTGGGAGGATACACATACACGGGCAGGCAGTTGGATGGCAGACATGGAGTTGTCTGGTGTGCAGCGGTTGAAGCTCCAAGACCTCTGTCAAGTCCTTCAGTGTTTTGAGGAATGCACACAGCTGCTAAGTGCAGACGACACCATCATAAGCATGAGCATCCCACTAATGCGTCTGCTGATGCAAAGTTTGACGCACATCAAGGAGCAGGCGTCTGCAGCTGAGGAGGAGGGAAGCCTTGATGACAGTCAGCCATTGTCTGGTCAGGGAACTCCTGGACGAGGTGGCGGATGAAGAGGAGGAGGAAGATGATGGGGATGAATATTTATGGGAGGAGGATGCTTCTCAGGGGCAATAGAAACTGTTGGCGTTGCAAGGTCAGGTACAGGGTTTTTGCGTGCCACAAGCGATGTTGATTTGCAAGAAAGTGCTCCTCAACCCAGCACAAGCAGTGAATTGACACCTGGAACATTGGCCTTCATGGCAGAGTATGCCTTGCATATCCTAAAAAGGGACCCCCGCATTATCAAAATGATGACCGATGACGATTACTGGTTGGCCTGCCTCCTGGATCCACGATATAAAGAAAAATTACAAAAGATCATGCCACATGAGAATCTTGAGCAAATATTGGCTACTAAACAAGCAACTCTTGTAGACCGTTTGTTTCAGGCATTCCCAGCACACAGAGGCGGTGATGGTTCTCACACGAGCTGTAGGGGGCAACATGGCAGAGGTGTTAGAGGTGCACAAATCCAAAGTGGTGTTGGACAGAGGGGTTTTATGACCAGTTTGTGGAGTGATTTTGCAATGACAGCAGACACGACAGGTACTGCTGCATCAATTCAAAGTGACAGGAGACAGCATTTGTCCAGTATGGTTACCAACTATTTTTCCTCCCTTATCGATGTTCTCCCTCACTGGTCATTCCCCTTTGATTACTGGGCATCTAAAATAGACACCTGGCCTGCATTGGCAGAATATGCATTACAGGAGCTCGCTTGCCCAGCAGCTAGTGTGCTATCAGAAAGAGTCTTCAGTGCTGCTGGTTCAATACTGAGCGAAAAAAGGACACATCTGGCTTCTCGAAATGTTGATGATCTAACCTTCATTAAAATGAAACAATCATGGATTTAAAATTATTTTTCCCTACCTTCCCCTGCTGACACGTAGCATGCCTTAAAAATGTCTTGCTTTTGGCCTCCCCTTACTGACTGCTCCAATTCCTCCATTTGCAGCTGCTGAATGTCCACCATATGCCATATTTATACCTCCCTAAATGGGCTGACTTCCCCTACAGGGCCGTGGTCACCACTTGGCGCAAGCACCCGTGCGAGTGCCGTATGCCTGGACAGGTGGGTGTGCCCACTCTTGGGCGATGACACTGGCACAGGGTCCCTCATAGTACTATGAAGTGTCTCTGATGGTGGTGGTGCACAATCAACGTCAGACACACCATTGTAATATGAGGGGACCTGTGCCAGTACCGCCGCCCACGAGAGAGTGTTCCCCCAGCTCGAACAGTGCTCTACTACTTGCAAAACTTACCTCTCCCTGCTCCACCACTGTGTAGTCTGTGCTGTTAAATCCTTCAATGGCACTGCCAATACAAATTTTTTGAAATGATAGATGATAGTAAAAATATACAGGGGCCCTGGCTTCCATTTAGACCAGTTAATACTTTGCTCCTACTATTACTGTCTGCTACTCAGCAGAGGAGCCCACCCCAGTACCTAGCTATGCCACCTGTTTAGTCCTGTTACCAATTTTGAACTGCTTTTAGCCCACTTTTGTATTTGGGCCTACTAACCCTGTCTGCGCCACTCATTACAGTTGTCCTCCACTGAACAAAGCTATACCGCCCGTTTAGTCCTGTTACCAATTTTGAACTGCATTTAGCCAACTTTTTTATTTTGGGCCTACTAACTGTGTCTGCGCCACTCATTACAGTTGTCCTCCACTGAACAAAGCTATGCCGCCTGTTTAGTCCTGTTACCAATTTTGAACTGCATTTAGCCTACTTTTTTATTGTGGGCCTACAAACTGTTTCTACACCACTCATTACAGTTGTCCTCCACTGAACAAAGCTAAGCCGCCTGTTTAGTCCTGTTACCAATTTTGAACGGCTTTTAGCCTACTTTTGTATTTGGGCCTACTAACCGTGTCTGCACTATTCATAACAGTTGTCCTCCACTGAACAAAGCTATGCCGCCTGTTTAGTCCTGTTACCAATTTTGAACTGCATTTAGCCTTCTTTTTTATTTTTGGCCTACTAACTGTATCTGCGCCACTCATTACAGTTGTCCTCCACTGAACAAAGCTATGCCGCCCGTTTAGTCCTTTTACTAATTTAGAACTGCTTTTAGCCAACTTTTTATTTTGGGCCTACTAACTGTGACTGCACCACTCATTACAGTTGTCCACTGAACAAAGCAATGCCGCCTGTTTAGTCCTGTTACCAATTTTGAAGTGCATTTAGCCTACTTTTTTATTTTGGGCCTACTAACTGCGTCTGCGCCACTCATTACAGTTGTCCTCCACTGAACAAAGCATTGCCGCCTGTTTAGTCCTGATACCAATTTGAACTGCATTTAGCCTACTTTATTATTTGGGCCTATATCTGTGTTTCCTCCTCATCCTGCTCATTGCCCAGCCACTGCTAGATGAGTCTGCTGGTACATTGACCCAGACCACTACATTCCCCTTGCACTCTACACAGCCTGAATCTGACCCTGCTGAAATTCAGGTTCCCCTTCCCGCATACTATACCACCTTACACGGGGACAAAGAGGAAGGTGCAGATGAAAGTGCAGGTTCCTTCATCAGGTGGGGGGGCAATACTCGTTGGCGATGTCACTGGCACAGGGGCCCTCAAAGTACGCAAAAGTGTCTCTGGCAGTGGGAGGCGCAACCCGCCGTCAAACACACCGCCGTACTATGAGGGGCCCTGTGCCAGTGCCAAGTGCCACTGAGTGGGCCCCCCTGCTTGCTCAGTCTCACAGCACTTGCAAAGTTGAAATACTTACCTCTCCCTGCTCCACCGCCGTGACGTATTCCGCAATTCCTGGGCCCACAAATATCTTGAGCCAGCCCTACCCCCTACAACTTTAGCCAATTGACTCCCTGTTTTCAATGCCTAACTATTATTATAAAGTAAATTAAGATTGACAACCTTTAGAAATAAGAATTGATGTTTTTGGCATTAAAATGGGCACTGTAGGTGTTTTCCTGTCCTCCACTCACTGCCGACTTTGATTCCCCATTGACTTGCATTGGGTTTCTTGTTTCGGTCGCCCCCGACTTTTCAAAATAATCTGCTGATTTCACCCGACCCGACTTTTGATAAAGTCGAGTTTCGCGAAACCCGACTCGATCCTAAAAAAGTAAAAGTCGCTCAATTCTACTTCAGATTACAGATATCAAAGTATTTTATTCTCTTATCGGAATACACGTACCATTAATACCCAGCAGCTTATGGACAACCTCCACACATCTTTAGCCCCCATCTCCTCCCTCTCCTGTCCAGACATAGCATTGTCACACTTCAATATTGCACTGAAGAATGCCCTGGATGAAGCAGCACCTTCTACTCGCAGAAAGACCCGACACGGTAGCCCTGGCACACTATGCAAACACGCTTTCTTCAGCGTTGCTCAAGGTGTGCAGAGTGGCAGTGGAGTAAATCTTTCTTAGCAGAAGACTTCATCCACTATAAGTTCATGCTCGAAACCTATAACTCTGCCCTTTCTCTGGCCAAACAATCCTACTTCAACACCCTCATCACCTCACTATCCAAGAACCCAAAAAGACTTTTTGAAACTTTAAACTCCCTCCTGAAACCTAAAGTACAGGCCCCCATCTCAAATTTCAGTGGTGAGGATCTGGCCACTTATTTCCTAGAAAAAATCAACCACATCCATCAGGATATCTCAGCCCAATCTCCTCAGTGCCTGAATCCCCTTCCCTGCCGCACCTCAAGCTCATTAGACATCTTTGAGCCTGTTTCAGAAGAAGTTTCCAAGCTCCTCACTTCTGCTCGGCCTACAACATGCAATAGTGACCCCATTCCTTCACCTCTCCTGCAGTCTCTCTTACCAGTGGTCACCACTCACCTGAGTAAAATATTTAACCTCTCTCTTTCCTCAGTTATCTTTCCCTCCTCATTTAAACACGCCATCATTACCCCTTTACTTAAAAAGCCATCCCTGGACCAGAATTGCACGGCTAACTACAGACCTGTCTCTAACCTTTCCTTCATCTCTAAACTCCTGGAACGCTTAGTCCACTTTCGTCTAATCCGCTATCTCTCGGATAACTCTATTCTTGACCCCTTACAATCTGGTTTCCGCTCTTTACACTCCACTGAAACTGCCCTCACTAAAGTCTCTAATGATCTAATAACAGCTAAATCCAAAGGCCATTGCTCTCTGCTGATTCTCCTGGATCTATCTGCCACATTTGATACTGTGGATCACCAGCCTCCTTCTCACTATGCTCCATTCCATAGGCCTCAAGGACACAACCCTCTCCTGGTTCTCCTCCTACCTCTCTGACCGCCCCTTCACTGTATCTTTTGCTGGCTCCTCTTCCTCTCCTCGTCCCCTTACTATCGGGGGTCCTCAGGGCTCAGTCCTGGGCCCCCTCCTTTTCTCTCTATACACTGCCCTTATTGGACAAACAATCAGCAGATTTGGGTTCCAGTACCATCTCTATGTTGATGACACCCAATTATACACTTCTTCCCCTGACATCACCCCACTCTAATTCAAAATACCAAGGATTGTCTGTCTGCTGTCTCTAACATCATGTCCTCCCTCTATCTGAAACTAAATCTCTCCAAAACTGAACTCCTTGTGTTTCTCCCTTCTACTAACCTCACTCTACCCAACATTGAAATTACCCTGGAGGGTTCAACCATAACTCCCAAGCAGCATGCCCGCTGTCTTGGGGTCATATTCGACACCGAACATTCCTTTTCTCCCTATATCCGATCACTCACTCACTCCTGTCACCTGCATCTTAAAAACATCTCCCAAATCCGACCTTTTCTCACCTGAAACTGCTAAGACTCTTACTGTCGCTCTTATTCATTCTTGTCTGGACTACTGCAACTCTCTTCTGATCGGTCTCCCTCTTTCCAAACTTTCTCCTTTCCAATCCAATACAATCTTGCCTTGCGCAGGCGTGTACTACAGAGGACAGAGAATGAACTTCAATCCAATATTGCGGCCAGCATGCAGCCAGCGGGTAAGGAAAGGGTGAATCAAACACCCAAAAACTCTGCCCATATGACCCAAAACCGGTCCGATCCCTTTAAAATATTAACTATCTTCCCTCCCCATCAACTGAAATTTGATTAAAGAAAACTGAAATGTCAAAGTTGTTACACATAGTTTCACTATTGGAAACTATCATGCGGCAACAGTTGGCAGTATAGTCATTGAGTGTACGCTATCTATAATAGACAGTTAAACACTTATTAAAAAAAATAAAACAATACCTTTCATTTAAAGTTTAAAAAACAAAATGGTCATGTTTCTTTACAAACTAGAATAGGAATGAAATCATGTCTCAAAAGTAAGCAACTGCAACTAGCCTATACATTGAAGAGATTTTCCACTACTAATTTCATTCCCTTTCAGATGCCCTAAGTCTTTCTAACAATCAATTTTCTAATATACAGTGGGGCAAAAAAGTATTTAGTCAGTCAGCAATAGTGCAAGTTCCACCACTTAAAAAGATGAGAGGCGTCTGTAATTTACATCATAGGTAGACCTCAACTATGGGAGACAAACTGAGAAAAAAAAATCCAGAAAATCACATTGTCTGTTTTTTTAACATTTTATTTGCATATGATGGTGGAAAATAAGTATTTGGTCAGAAACAAACAATCAAGATTTCTGGCTCTCACAGACCTGTAACTTCTTCTTTAAGAGTCTCCTCTTTCCTCCACTCATTACCTGTAGTAATGGCACCTGTTTAAACTTGTTATCAGTATAAAAAGACACCTGTGCACACCCTCAAGCAGTCTGACTCCAAACTCCACTATGGTGAAGACCAAAGAGCTGTCAAAGGACACCAGAAACAAAATTGTAGCCCTGCACCAGGCTGGGAAGACTGAATCTGCAATAGCCAACCAGCTTGGAGTGACGAAATCAACAGTGGGAGTAATAATTAGAAAATGGAAGACATACAAGACCACTGATAATCTCCCTCGATCTGGGGCTCCACGCAAAATCCCACCCCGTGGGGTCAGAATGATCACAAGAACGGTGAGCAAAAATCCCAGAACCACGCAGGGGGACCTAGTGAATGAACTGCAGAGAGCTGGGACCAATGTAACAAGGCCTACCATAAGTTACACACTACGCCACCATGGACTCAGATCCTGCAGTGCCAGACGTGTCCCACTGCTTAAGCCAGTACATGTTCGGGCCCGTCTGAAGTTTGCTAGAGAGCATTTGGATGATCCAGAGGAGTTTGGGGAGAATGTCCTATGGTCTGATGAAACCAAACTGGAACTGTTTGGTAGAAACACAACTTGTCGTGTTTGGAGGAAAAAGAATACTGAGTTGCATCCATCAAACACCATACCTACTGTAAAGCATGGTGGTGGAAACATCATGCTTTGGGGCTGTTTCTCTGCAAAGGGGCCAGGACGACTGATCCAGGTACATGAAAGAATGAATGGGGCCATGTATCGTGAGATTTTGAGTGCAAACCTCCTTCCATCAGCAAGGGCATTGAAGATGAAACGTGGATGGGTCTTTCAACATGACAATGATCCAAAACACACCGCCAGGGCAACGAAGGAGTGGCTTCGTAAGAAGCATTTCAAGGTCCTGGAGTGGCCTAGCCAGTCTCCAGATCTCAACCCTATAGAAAACCTTTGGAGGGAGTTGAAAGTCTGTGTTGCCAAGCGAAAAGCCAAAAACATCACTGCTCTAGAGGAGATCTGCATGGAGGAATGGGCCAACATACCAACAACAGTGTGTGGCAACCTTGTGAAGACTTACAGAAAACATTTGACCTCTGTCATTGCCAACAAAGGATATATTACGAAGTATTGAGATGAAATTTTGTTTCTGACCAAATACTTATTTTCCACCATAATATGCAAATAAAATGTTAAAAAAACAGACAATGTGATTTTCTGGATTTTTTTTTCTCAGTTTGTCTCCCATAGTTGAGGTCTACCTATGATGTAAATTACAGACGCCTCTCATCTTTTTAAGTGGTGGAACTTGCACTTTTGCTGACTGACTAAATACTTTTTTGCCCCACTGTACTTCTAATTTGACCAGGATCTGATGGAGGGCAATGTCTGGTATAGACAATTGACACAAAGTTTAAGAAGTGACTCTATATGTAACTATGCTAAGCATAGTCTTCTTGTTTTATATCTTTAGGGTTTATCTTAGTATCTGTCCATTAAGTATTTTAACAGTTGTTTTCCAAAATTGCAGGTTATTTAGACACTTAACTGATATTATTGACATACGTATAATCATTGCGATTTTGTTCAAGCTACTAGTTCTCCATTTTGATTTCATAAAATGGTAAATTTATCCACTAGACAAGTAACTTTGCTTAATCTTAAGCATCCTTTATTTTCTAATTGAATTATTTGAGTGGTTGACTACTTAGCTCTTTCCTTCTTTTATCCTGATGTATCATTCCGTCTCCTCCTTCCCCTTTCCATTTTTATTCCCAATTACGCACATGTAAAAATTCAATAAAAACTATGAAACTAAAATATTCAGTCATATCTATAGCCCATGTAAGCGTAATAAATAAGGCTTTATTCCAAATTCAGTGAAGGCCTTCACTTTGTAAGTTGATTATCCATGTAAATGCACCTGATTAATGAAACTGTATATTTTAATATTGGATAAACCATTTGTTATTATGTGCCTAATGTTGCTAAAATTGAATACTTCTACCAAATCGTTGCTCTATTATCATATTGTTTAATCAGCTCCCTTGTCATATATGCTGCACCATTTGACCTTTTCCTGCCATTAGTAAAATATGTTCTGCTTATTTGTATTTGCTGAATCAGGTAGAAAAGTAAAAAGTAAGCAGTGTTAAATTGAAGCAGAAAAAAACGCTTATAGGTTAAGTACTTGGTTTAGAAAAAGACAAAGAGCTATGTATAGCTATATCTAGAGGTTTTATGAAACTGGAGTGATGCTGAAAACATGACCTGTTTGCAGCCCTTGAGGAATGCAGTTCGACACCCCTGATTTTCATAGTCCTCATAGGTTACAATCTCAGGATCTAAAGCAAAATTACAAAAGATCCTTGTCTTATCCCCTTCACCCCCGAGCCTATTTTCACTTTCCTGACCCGGCCACATTTTACAATTCTGTCCAGAGTCATTTTATGGGGTAATATCTCTGGAACGCTTTAAGAGGTTCAGGTGATTCTGAGACTATTTTTTGTGACACCTTGCACTTCAGCTGTAAATTTACCTAGAAATTTTTTACATTTATCTGTGAAAATATCAGAATGTTGGCAAACATTTTGTAAATGTTGAAATTTTCAAAATTAAATCTTTATACCCTTAAACCAGACTATTATGTCATGCAAAATACTTGATAAATAACAATTACCAAATGTATGCTTTACTTTTTTGAAACTAATTTGTTTGTTATGAAATTAGTGGGTTAAAACATTATCAGCAATTTCTCATTTTTCCAACTAAATTTATAAAACCAATTTTTGTAGGGACCACATCACAGTGGTTCTCTAAAACTAAATGTTTAGTAGCTTAGTTCTCCAACCCCTGTTGTCTAGTAGTTTAATTCTCCATCATCTAGTGTATAGTGATTTAGTTATCCAACTCTAAGTGTTTAGTAGTTTAGTTCTCCAACCCCTGTTGTCTAGTAGTAGTTTAGTTTTCCATCTTATGGTATGTAGTGGTTTAGTTCTCATACTTAAACGTCCTGCAAGCCTTGGGGATTCCAAGACTTGTGAAGCAGCCCCTTGCCCGCCTGCCCCACAGCCACAAAAAGTCACCCAGTGCCCAGTCAGTGACATTTAATGCCCCTGCCCATATTTGCTCATCCAGGTGTCAGTGGTGAAAAATACCCTGGCAGACATAGATTTTTTCGGGGAATGGGTGATGTTGTCATCAACATGCTGGAGTAACGTAGGCACATGTTTCTGCTAGGCAACTGGTACTGAGGACTGCGATGATCAGCTTTCGGAAACCGTCTGAATCCACCAGGTGGACATGTTGCATTTCCGTGGCCAACAGATGGGATTGGCCAACAAATTTGTCAAGTATTTATTATTATTATTATTTATTATTATAGCGCCATTTATTCCATGGCGCTTTACATGTGAGGAGGGGTATACATAATAAAACAAGTACAATAATCTTGAAAAATACAAGTCACAACTGGTACAGGAGGAGAGAGGACCCTGCCCGCGAGGGCTCACAATCTACAAGGGATGGGTGAGGATACAGTAGGTGAGGGTAGAGCTGGCCGTGCAGCGGTTTGGTCAATCGGTGGTTACTGCAGGTTGTAGGCTTGTCGGAAGAGGTGGGTCTTCAGGTTCTTTTTGAAGGTTTCGATGGTAGGCGAGAGTCTGATATGTTGTGGTAGAGCATTCCAGAGTAGGGGGGATGCACGAGAGAAATCTTGTATGCGATTGTGGGAAGAGGAGATAATAGGGGAGTAGAGAAGGAGATCTTGTGAGGATCGGAGGTTGCGTGCAGGAAAGTACCGGGAGACGAGGTCACAGATGTATGGAGGAGACAGGTTGTGGATGGCTTTATATGTCATGGTTAGGCTTTTGTACTGGAGTCTCTGGGTGATGGGGAGCCAGTGCAGGGATTGACAGAGGGGAGAGGCCGGGGAATAGCGGGGGGACAGGTGGATTAGTCGGGCAGCAGAGTTTAGAATAGATTGGAGGGGTGCAAGAGTGTTAGAGGGGAGGCCACAGAGCAGGAGGTTACAGTAGTCAAGGCGGGAGATGATGAGGGCATGGACTAGGGTTTTTGCAGATTCTTGGTTTAGGAATGTGCGGATCCGTGAAATATTTTTGAGTTGGAGGCGGCAGGAAGTGGAAAGGGTTTGGATATGTGGTTTAAAGGAGAGATCAGTGTCAAGGATTACCCCAAGACAGCGGGCTTGTGGGACTAGGGAGAGTGGGCAGCCGTTTACTGTAATGGATAGGTTCGTTGGGGAGATCGCGTGAGATGGGGGAAAGATGATGAATTCTGTTTTGTCCATGTTAAGTTTTAGAAATCTAGTGGAGAAGAAGGATGAAATAGCAGACAGACATTGAGGGATTCTGGTTAGTAGGGAGGTGATATCTGGTCCAGAGATGTAGATCTGTGTGTCGTCAGCATAGAGATGATACTGAAAGCCGTGAGATTCTATGAGCTGTCCCAGGCCAAAGGTGTAGATGGAGAAGAGCAGGGGTCCTAGAACTGAGCCTTGCGGGACTCCGACAGATAGGGGGCGAGGTGAGGAGGTGGTGTGTGAGTGGGAGACGCTGAATGTACGGTCAGTTAGGTATGATGAGATCCAGGATAGGGCCAATTCTGTGATGCCAAGGGATGAGAGGGTCTGCAGCAGCAGGGAATGGTCCACTGTGTCAAAGGCAGAGGACAGGTCCAGGAGGAGGAGGACAGAGTAGTGTCGCTTGCTCTTGGCGGTTAATAGGTCATTGGTGACCTTAGTTAGGGCAGTTTCAGTGGAGTGGTGTGACCGGAAGCCTGATTGAAAGCGGTCGAAGAAGGAGCAGGAAGATAGATGGGAGGACAGTTCAATATGGACATGTTGTTCCAGTAGTTTTGAGGCAAAGGGGAGAAGTGATATAGGGCGATAGCTAGATACAGAGGATGGGTCAAGAGAGGGCTTTTTGAGGATAGGTGTGATTGTGGCATGTTTAAAGCTTGAGGGGAAAATGCCAGTTGTTAGTGATAGGTTAAAGAGATGGGTTAGGGTTGGGATGAAGACTGTGGTGAGGTTTGGGATGAAGTGGGATGGGAGTGGGTCAAGTGCACAGGTGGTGAGATGCGATCTTGAGAGTAGAGTGGAGAGTCCGTCTTCTGTAATGGTGGAGAAGTTGGTTTTGGAGGTGGAGGGCTGGGTAGTTGGGAGGAAGGGTTCTGGGGGTTGTTTACTAAAATTGTCTCTGATGTTCTCAATTTTCTGCTTGAAAAATGAGGCGAAGTCTTCAGCTGAGATGAGTGGGGAGGGAGGAGGTGCTGGGGGACGGAGGAGAGAGTTGAAGGTGTTGAATAACTGTTTGGGGTTGTGAGACAGGGAGGATATGAGAGATGAGAAGTAGGTTTGTTTTGCTGTGGCGAGCATGGTTTTGAAAGCAGTGAGGGACTGTTTGAATGCGATGAAGTGCTCGATGGAGTGGGATCTTTTCCATCTGCGCTCAGCAGCTCTGGAAGCTCGCCTCAGTTCTTTTGTCATGCTGGTGTGCCAGGGTTGTCTGTTGATTTTGCGATTGTGGTGTTATATAGAGTGGCAGCATCATCCGCATTGTGTAGGGAGCTTATGTCTGTGAGAGGGAGGAGGGATTCAGAGAGTGAGTGAAGATCAAGGTGTTTAAGATTTCTGCGAGGGTGTGAGAGTTTGTGGGGTGGGGGTTGTAGACAAGGAGTGGAAAGGGAAGAGAATGTAAGTAGGTTGTGGTCAGAAAGAGGAAGAGGTGAGTTTGAGAGGTTAGATAGGGAGCAGAGGCGGGTGAGAATGAGGTCCAGTGTGTGACCATCTTTGTGGGTGGCTGTAGAAGACCATTGAGTGAGGCCAAAGGAGGAAGTGAGAGATTTAATATTTAATCCCATTATCACAGAGATCACAGGCTGAAAGTCACGCAGAACCACCCGCTGTATCATTGGAGCAAACAGCTCTCAGCTGGCCCCAATCTTTGAAACAATTACACGACTGGGCGACGATCAGCCGAGGAGGCCACACCCTGTAGCCAATAATTAATTATCACAAAATGAACAGCGAGCGTATGGCATATACACATCCAGATTATAATGCATGGAATATGTGTGTATAGATTCGCCATACAATCGCTGAGAGAAAAATATTTAAAATTGAGAGTCCTCAGTGGTTGATACCTTTTTAATGGTTAACTGAAAAGATGGTAACAAATTGCAAGCTTTCGAGACTACACAGGTCTCTTCATCAGTCAAAGACTAAAAGAAATTCTGAAGAATCACATATTTATGCACAACATAGCACAGAAAAAAAAAACCATGGATAAGACAGGTAACATGCAATCGCTGCTAACTTTACAAGAACCCCACACTACACGCTGCCACCACCAATCAAATTTTTATTTTTTAAATAAATAAAGGCCAATTAGACACCATTCTTCATTTGAGCTCCACACCATCAGGCCATTCCATCCCTTTTCCCTCTGAGTAGTGGTCATATACCATCCCCAAGGCTCACCCACTCACTTCCTTGACCACATTTCTGCCTGGTTGCCACACTTCATGTCCTCAGAATTGCAAACCCTTATCCTGGGAAACTTCAACATCCATATAAACAGTCCCACCTCCCCAACTGCATCCCAGCTTCTATCTCTAACCACTTTTCTTGGCCTCTCACAACTTTCAACCTCTGAGACACACAAAGACGGTAACACCCTTGATCTGGTCTTTGTCAGCTTTGTTCAATCTCATGCCTAGATAAATCACCCCGACCCCAAGAAATTAGGACTAACCCCAACCTACACAGTTTTAGGTGCTCCCTAAAAACGCATCTGTTTAGGGTGGCCTATTACATTCCCTAATCAAAGTCCTTTTCATATATAGCCCATTCTCTACTTCTCTGAACATAAAAGACCAACTAAATCCATCGCACCCAAAAGTACTACAAATATTGGCTGGTGACTACCTCAGGCATCTTTTATCTACCCCCATTTCCTCAAGATGGTTGGACTATCATCTACTATATAATTGTTTAAGGGGTACTTCCATCTGTCCTTCTATCTGTCTGTCTGTCACAGATATTCATTGGTCGTGGCCTCTGTCTGTCATGGAAATCCAAGTCGCTGATTGGTCCCCGCAAAACAGCCACGACCAATCAGCGATGGGCACAGTCCAGAAGAAAATGGCCACTCCATACTCCCCACAGTCAGTGGCCGGCGCCCGCTCCATACTCCCGGCAGTCAGTGTCCCCGGCGCTCCGCTCCCCGCAGTCAGTGTCCCCGGCGCTCCGCTCCCCGCAGTCAGTGTCCCGGCGCTCCACTCCCCGCAGTCAGTGTCCCCGGGACTCCGCTCCTTGCAGTCAGTGTCTCCAGCGCTCCACTCCCCGCAGTCAGTGTCCCCGACGCTCCGCTGCTTACTCCCCATAGTCAGAGTCCCTGGCGCCCGCTCCATACTCCCCTCCGGTCCCCGCTAACACAGGGTTAATGCTGGCGGTAACGGACCACATTATGCCGTGGGTAACGCATTCCGTTACCGCCGCTATTAACCCTGTGTGTCCCCAACCTTTTACTATTGATGCTGCCTATGCGGCATCAATAGTAAAAAAAGTAATGTTAAAAATAGTAAAAAAAACAAAAATATCTGCTATACTCACCCTCCATTGTCCGCTGAGGCGCTCGCGCCTGCCACCATCTTCCTTTCCCAGCGATGCTTTGCAAAATTACCCAGAAGACCTAGCGGTCTCGTATGACCGCTAATGTTGGGAATTCTGCTCTTGGGCTCCCTCCGGTGGTTATGAGTGGTAGTGCTGCTGTCTTTGGATCGCAGTATTTATCAGGTGTGTCCACTTATTGCAATTTGGACTGGGCTATTTAAGTCTTGCTTGATCCTTTAGTCAGTGCCAGTTGTCCATTGTCTTTGGAGGATTCACATCCCTGACTGGTCTCTCCTGTTTTGCTGTTCTTTTCAACAAAGATAAGTTCTGGCTTTGTTTTTGCTGTCAGCATGCTGTGGGCCTTATAGTTTTGTGCATTTTCATGTTTTGTCTTCTCCAGCTTTGTCTGTGTAAGGATTTTTTGCAGCCAAGTTGTATCTCTGGAGATGCAGATAAACCCTCCATGTCTTTAGTCAGATGTGGAAATTTGTATTTTCTGTGGTGGATATTTTCTAGTGTTTTAATACTGACCGCATAGTACTCTGTCCTATTCTTTCTTTTTAGCTAGAAAGGCCTCCTTTGCTAATCCTGATTTCAGTCTGCGCATGTCATTTCCCTCTCCTCTCACAGTCAATAATTGTGGGGGGCTGTCTATCCTTTGGGGATTTTCTCTGAGGCAAGATAGTTTTCCCGTTTCTATCTTTAGGGGTAGTTAGTCCTTAGGCTGTGTCGAGGTGTCTAGGGAGTGTTAGGTACATCCCACGGCTACTTCTAGTTGCGGTGCTAGTTCAGGGTCTGCGGTCAGTACAGGTACCACCTTCTCCAGAGTACATCACATGCTGCTCCTAGGCCACCAGATCATAACACACTAAGTCATATGGGTAATTTCGCAAAGCATCCTGGGAACGCAAGATGGAGGCAGCCACGTGCCCATCTGCACAGCACCGTCGGATCCCAGGAGGTGGAGAGATGGGATGCTGAGGAACAGCGACAAGAATGGTGAGTATGTTAAACTACAAGGGGCCCTCGGATCGTTAGCTGAGTATGTTTATTTTTTATTTTTTTAACCTGTAACATACGTGGCTCGGTAATATAATACGTCACTGGGCAATATACTACGTGGCTCTGTGCTGTATACTACAAGGCTGGGCAATATACTACGTCCCTGTGCAATATACTACGTGTCTCTGTGCTGTATACTACGTGGCTCTGTGCTGTATACTATGTGGCTGGACAATATACTACGTGGCTCTGTGCTGTATACTACATGGCTGGGCAATATACTACGTGGCTGGGCAATATACTACGTCGCTGTGCAATATACTATGTGGATCTGTGCTGTATACTACGTGGCTGGACAATATACTACGTGGCTCTGTGCTGTATACTATGTGGCTGGGCAATATACTACGTGGCTGGGCAATATACTATGTGGCTGGCCAATATACTACGTCACTGTGCAATATACTACGTGGCTCTGTGCTGTATACTAACAAAACTACTACCCTCATCCACAAAGCACTCCATGGCTCAGCACCACCCTACATCTCCTCTCTGGTCTCAGTCTACCACCCTACCCGTGCCCTCCGCTCCGCTGATGACCTCAGGTTAGCATCCTCAATAATCAGAACCTCCCACTCCCGTCTCCAAGACTTTACACGTGCTGCGCCGATTCTTTGGAATGCACTACCTAGGATAATACGATTAATCCCCAATCCCCACAGTTTTAAGCGTGCCCTAAAAACTCATTTGTTCAGACTGGCCTACCGCCTCAATGCATTAACCTAACGATCCCTGTGTGGCCTATATTAAAAAAAAAAAAAAAAATTAATTAACTGGTTCATGCAGCTTTACATGAACACCCAAGCCTTACACTATGGCTGGTCCGAATAACTATAGCAATTGTTACCATCCACCTCTCGTGTCTCCCCTTTTCCTCATAGTTTGTAAGCTTACGAGCAGGGCCCTCACTCCTCTTGGTATCTGTTTTGAACTGTATTTCTGTTATGCTGTAATGTCTATTGTATGTACAAGTCCCCTCTATAATTTGTAAAGCGCTGCGGAATATGTTGGCGCTATATAAATAAAAATTATTATTATTATTATTATTATTATACTACGTGGCTGGGCAATATACTACGTGGCTGGGCAATAAACTATGTGGCTGGCCAATATACTACGTTGCTGTGCAATATACTATGTGGCTCTGTGCTGTATACTACGTGGCTGGGCAATATACTACGTAAATGGCCAATATACTATGTAACTGGGCAATATACTACGTGGCTGGGCAATATACTACGTCGCTGGGCAATATACTATGTCGATGGGCAATATACTACGTGGCTGGGAAATATACTACGTGGCTGGACAATATACTGCGTGGACATGCATATTCTAGAATACCCGATACGTTAGAATCGGGCCACCATCTAGTTGTAAATAAGTACCTATACTTTATGTCACGCCCACCTCATAGTATATTACTTGACTACAACTGTACAAATGAAGGCTTGGTGCTGTGCTGACAGAGGGTGCAGTTGACAGGTTCTCACTCACTATGACTGCAGCAGGAAAACAAGTGAAGGTTCTGAGGAAAGAGAACTGTGCGAGAAGACTTGACACGTTTACAGAGGAGAAAGAAGCAGCAGATAATGGGCTGGCCACTGGTTAGCAAGGTCTGCTAGTCCACATTTTAGGGCAGTGACATTCAAAGGCTGATGCATGTTGATCGCACATGTTACTGTTAATGAATGTAATAGGCAAATTATTGGATTTGTAGCATCTACTCAGTAGTATTTTGCAAAGTTGGCAGATAATGTGAGTTGAGTAATCCTTTGAGGTCTCAAAATAGGGCCAGGTTAGCCAACCCTTGTCGCCCCTGTGATCTGCAAACCTGCGTCTGCTGCTTGCCTCAACCAGAGTTGTGACCGAGGATGCAGCGCCTGTCGTGATTTCATCACTTACTATCTGTGATGGAAGCCGCAATGTAACCTGCTTGACTTCCTCGTCCTCCACCTCCTCTGATGACTCGTCCTCCACCTCCTCTGATGAGCTACTCAACTGCATGCTTATACTATTCTTTCTAACCTGATAGAATAGTACAATCCACGTGTGCCTCGGGAATCTAAGCCGACTCAGGATCACCTACAACCCCAGGGGTTAATGTGTGGTGATTAGGGTCTGGATTCTGCTTGAACCATACTTCATCCAGACACAGATCCAACTGCAAAAAATTTTGCCCATCAGTGCAGATGCTTTCCTCCTCTTGAGTTTAATAATCTTTGGAGCAGAACTGTGAAGCCCATGGAACAGAATGTGAAAGCAACTCTGAAGACATTCCAATTTGTGGTTCCCCACAGTCACTTAGATGATTGGAGAGTTGCGACGCGCGGGGAAACAAGCGTAAGTGGGATGCTACTTATGAGGACTGTTTTGTGTGTGATGTTAAGGTGAAGGAAGAGGAGGAGAAGTCACTTGATGCAGAACTTGCCATCCCCTGGAGCACATTCTGTCCCACTTCTACAAGGTATTCCCATGTGTGGCTGCCAAAGAAAGGGAGTCGAGTAGCTCATCCAGTAACAGAAGTTGTCAAAATGCAGTGCAATTTGTCACTGCAAAAAAAATAAACCTCTCAAATCATCCCTGTCTCACAGCACTATACAGCTATTCAGTACTTTCAATTCTCTCCTTGTCCCCCAGCTCTTTCTTTAAACAGAAGATTGACAACATAAGGCAAAGCTTTTGCCCTAAATCCTCACAGCCCCTTTTCATAACTATTCAAATCTCCTCCTGCAAAACCAACTTCACCATCACAAAAGATGAATTTTCCCCTTTACTCTCCAAATCACGATTCACCACCTGTGAATTTGACCCACTCCCCTCCCACCTCTTTACAAACCTTACAAAAGTCATCATCCCAAAACTAACCCACCATTCAACCTGTCAATCACAGCTATTGTCCTTCTCTAATGTTTCAGACATACCTCGAACATACCCATCCTCAAAAAGTCCTCCCGTGACCCACCCTTTGAATATAGCTATCACCCCATATCACTTCTCCCCTATGCCTCAAAAGTAGGGTTGAGCGACTTTTAGTTTTTTAGGGTCGAGTCCGGTTTCGCGAAACCCGACTATCTCAAAAGTCGAGTCGAGCGAAATTGGAAGATTATCGCGAAAAGTCGGGGATCGACCGAAACACGAAACCCAGTGCAAATCAATGGGGGAGCATAGTCGGCAGTGAGTGGAGGCCAGAAAATCACCTACAGTGCCAATTTAAATGGCAAAAACATCCATTCTTGGTACTGAAGCTTGTCAATCTTAATTTACCTTATAATAATAGTTAGGCATTGGACATTGGGGGTCATTTGGCTAAAGTTGTGGGGGGTATGGCTGGGTCAAGTATTTAGTGGGCCCAGGAAACGTGGACCACATCAAAGCAGTGGAGCAGGGAGAGGTAAGTATTTCAACTTTGCAAGTGCTGTGATCCTGAGCAAGCAGGGCGGGCCCACTCGTTCGCACTGGCACTGGCACAGGGCCCCTCAAAGTACGGCAGTGTGTTTGCATGGCGGGGGCGCCTCCCACCGGCAGCTACACTTTTGCATACTATGAGGTGCCCAGTGCCAGTGACGTCGCCAACGAGTATGCCCCCCCTTCAGGTGATGAAGGAACCTGCACTTTCATCTGCACCTTCCTTTTTGTCCCCGTGTAAGGTGGTATAGTATGCGGGTAGGGGAACCTCACTTTCAGCAGGGTCAGAATCTGGCTGTGTAGCGTGCAAGGGGAATGTAGCGGTCTGGGTCAATGTACCAGCAGAGTCATCTAGCACTGGCTGGGCAATGGGCAGGATGAGGAGGAAACACAGATATAGTCCCAAATAAAAAAAGTGGGCTAAAAGCAGTTCAAAATTGGTAACAGGATTAACAGGCGGCATTGCTTTGTTCAGTGGAGGACAACTGTAATGAGAGGCTGACACAGTGAGTAGGCCCAAATCAGTAAGTAGTCTAAATGCAGTTCAAAACTGGTAACAGTATTAACCAGGCCGCACTGCTTTGTTCAGAGGAGGAGAAAAGCAAGGAGCGGCAGACACCGTTAGTAGGCTCCAACCCAACTAGCAGGCAAAATGCAGTGTAATATTAACAAGTACTTAACAAGAGCCTGAAGATCGAAGTTCAGGACAGGAAATCAGGAGAACAGCAAGGAGCGGCAGACACCATTAGTAGGCTCCAACCCAACTAGCAGGCAAAATGCAGTGTAATATTAACAAGTACTTAACAAGAGCCTGAAAATGGAAGTTCAGGACAGGAAACTAGGAGAACAGCAAGGAGCAGCAGACACCGTTAGTAGGCCCCAACCAAACTAGCAGGCAAAATGCAGTGTAATATTAACAACTACTTAACGAGAGCCTGAAAATGGAAGTTCAGGACAGGAAACCAGGCGAACAGCAAGGTGCGGCAGACACCGTTAGTAGGCCCCAACCTAACTAGCAGGCCAAATGCAGTGTAATATTAACAACTACTTAACGAGAGCCTGAAAATGGAAGTTCAGGACAGGAAACCAGGAGAACAGCAAGGAGCGGCAGACACTGTTAGTAGGCCCCAACCCAACTAGTAGGCAAAATGCAGTGTAATATTAACAACTACTTAACGAGAGCCTGAAAATGGAAGTTCAGGACAGGAAACCAGGCGAACAGCAAGGTGCGGCAGACACCGTTAGTAGGCCCAACCTAACTAGCAGGCCAAATGCAGTGTAATATTAACAACTACTTAACGAGAGCCTGAAAATGGAAGTTCAGGACAGGAAACCAGGAGAACAGCAAGGAGCGGCAGACACCGTTAGTAGGCCCCAACCTAACTAGCAGGCCAAATGCAGTGTAATATTAACAACTACTTAACGAGAGCCTGAAAATGGAAGTTCAGTACAGGAAACCAGGAGAACAACAAGGAGTGGCAGACACCGTTAGTATGCCCCAACCTAACTAGCAGGCCAAATGCAGTGTAATATTAACAACTACTTAATGAGAGCCTGAAAATGGAAGTTCAGGACAGGAAACCAGGAGAACAACAAGGAGCGGCAGACACCGTTAGTAGGCCTCAACCCAACTAGTAGGCAAAATGCAGTGTAATATTAACAACTACTTAACAAGAGCCTGAAAATGGAAGTTCAGGACAGGAAACCAGGAGAACAGCAAGGAGCGGCAGACACCGTTAGTAGGCCCCAACCCAACTAGTAGGCCAAATGCAGTGTTATATTAACATCTACTGAATGAGAGCCTGAAAATGGAAGTTTGGGACAGGAAACCAGGAGAACAGCAAGGAGCGGCAGACACCGTTAGTAGGCCCCAACCAAACTAGCAGGCCAAATGCAGTGTAATATTAACAACTACTTAACGAGAGCCTGAAAATGGAAGTTCAGGACAGGAAACCAGGAGAACAGCAAGGAGCGGCAGACACCGTTAGTAGGCGCCAACCCAACTAGTACGCAAAATGCAGTGTAATATTAACAACTACTTAACTAGAGCCTGAAAATGGAAGTTCAGGACAGGAAACCAGGAGAACAGCAAGGAGCGGTAGACACCGTTAGTAGGCCCCAACCCAACTAGTAGGCAAAATGCAGTGTAATATTAACAACTACTGAATGAGAGCCTGAAAATGGAAGCTCAGGAAAGGCAACCAGGAAAACACCTTGGAGCGGCAGACACTGTTAGTAGGCCCCAAACAAAGTAGTAGCCCCCCTGCATTTGTTCCATTTAACAACTATTTAACAAGAGCCTGAAGATAGAAGCTCAGGAAAGGCAACCAGGAGAACTTTTGTGAATTCTGTGGCTGAATTCACTCCTGTGGTCACAAGTGGTACTGCAGCTTCTGAGCTTCCTCCGTCAGGTGTTCTGGTGAGCTCGTTAACTGCTTCATTACTTAACTCCGCCTGATGCTGCTATCCTTGCTCCTTGTCAATGTTTCAGTGTTGGATCTGAGCTTCTCCTGATTGTTCCTGTGACCTGCTGCTCTGTATAGCTAAGTGCTTTTTGCTTTTTTGTTGCTTTTTTTCTGTCCAGCTTGTCTTTTGTTTTGCTGGAAGCTCTGAGACGCAAAGGGTGTACCGCCGTGCCGTTAGTTCGGCACGGTTGGGTTTTTTTGCCCCCTTTGCGTGGTTTTGCTTTAGGGTTTTTTGTAGACTGCAAAGTTCGCTTTACTGTCCTCGCTCTGTCCTAGAATATCGGGCCCCACTTTGCTGAATCTATTTCATCCCTACGTTTTGTCTTTTCATCCTACTCACAGTCATTATATGTGGGGGGCTGCCTTTTCCTTTGGGGAATTTCTCTGGGGCAAGTCAGGCCTATTTTTCTATCTTCAGGCTAGCTAGTTTCTTAGGCTGTGCCGAGTTGCCTAGGTAGTTGTTAGGCGCAATCCACAGCCGCTTTTAGTTGTGTTTAGGATAGGATCAGGTGTGCAGTCTACAGAGTTTCCACGTCTCAGAGCTCGTTCTTGTATTTTTGGGTATTTGTCAGATCACTGTGTGCGCTCTGATCGCTAAGCACACTGTGTTTCTGGATTGCCTTCATAACACCTGTCATTAGCAAACATAACAGTACAAGGAGCCTAACTAATGATTCTCAATAGAGGGAAAGAAAAAGTTCTGACATCATTTTTTTTTTTTTTTTTCTGCTCTGTGTTCACTTTTTTTTTTCCCCTAGACATTTGGGTGATTCTGGACACAGGTGTGGACATGGATATTCAGGGTCTGTGCTCTTCAATGGATAATCTCGTTATAAATGTACAAAAAATTCAAGATACTATTGATCAGAAATCTATGTTAGAACCAAGAATTCCTATTCCTGATTTGTTTTTTGGAGATAGAACTAAGTTTCTAAGTTTCAAAAATAATTGTAAGCTATTTCTGGCCTTGAAACCTCATTCTTCTGGTAATCCTATTCAACAGGTTTTGATTATTATTTCTTTTTTGCGCGGCGACCCTCAAGACTGGGCATTTTCTCTTGCGCCAGGAGACCCTGCATTGAGTAGTGTCGATGCGTTTTTCCTGGCGCTCGGATTGCTGTATGATGAGCCTAATTCAGTGGATCAGGCTGAGAAAAATTTGCTGGCTTTGTGCCAGGGTCAGGATGATATAGAAGTATATTGTCAGAAATTTAGGAAATGGTCAGTACTCACTCAGTGGAATGAATCTGCGCTGGCAGCTTTGTTCAGAAAGGGTCTCTCTGAGGCTCTTAAGGATGTCATGGTGGGATTTCCTATGCCTGCTGGTTTGAATGAGTCTTTGTCTTTGGCCATTCAGATCGGTCGACGCTTGCGCGAGCGTAAATCTGTGCACCATTTGGCGGTACTGCCTGAGGTTAAACCTGAGCCTATGCAGTGCGAGAGGACTATGACTAGAGTTGAATGGCAGGAATACAGACGTCTGAATGGTCTGTGTTTCTACTGTGGTGATTCCACTCATGCTATTTCTGATTGTCCTAAGCGCACTAAGCGGTCCGCTAGGTCTGCCGTCATTGGTACTGTACAGTCCAAATTCCTTCTGTCCATTACCTTGATATGCTCTTTGTCGTCGTTTTCTGTCATGGCGTTTGTGGATTCGGGCGCTGCCCTGAATCTGATGGATTTGGATTATGCTAAACGTTGTGGGTTTTTCTTGGAGCCTTTGCGGTGTCCTATTCCATTGAGAGGAATTGATGCTACACCTTTGGCCAAGAATAAACCTCAATACTGGGCCCAGCTGACCATGTGCATGGCTCCTGCACATCAGGAAGTTATTCGCTTTCTGGTGTTGCATAATCTGCATGATGTGGTCGTGTTGGGGTTGCCATGGCTACAAACCCATAATCCAGTATTGGATTGGAATTCCATGTCGGTATCCAGCTGGGGTTGTCAGGGGGTACATGGTGATGTTCCATTTTTGTCGATTTCGTCATCCACCCCTTCTGAGGTCCCAGAGTTCTTGTCTGATTATCAGGATGTATTTGAAGAGCCCAAGTCCGATGCTCTACCTCCGCATAGGGATTGTGATTGTGCTATCAATTTGATTCCTGGTAGTAAATTCCCTAAAGGTCGATTATTTAATTTATCCGTGCCCGAACACGCCGCTATGCGCAGTTATGTGAAGGAATCCCTGGAGAAGGGACATATTCGCCCATCGTCATCACCACTGGGAGCAGGGTTCTTCTTTGTAGCCAAGAAGGATGGTTCGCTGAGACCGTGTATTGATTACCGCCTTCTTAATAAGATCACTGTTAAATTTCAGTATCCCTTGCCATTGTTATCTGACTTGTTTGCTCGGATTAAGGGGGCTAGTTGGTTCACTAAGATAGATCTTCGTGGTGCGTATAATCTGGTGAGAATCAGGCAAGGAGATGAATGGAAAACTGCATTCAATACGCCCGAGGGTCATTTTGAGTATCTAGTGATGCCGTTCGGACTTGCCAATGCTCCATCTGTGTTTCAGTCTTTTATGCATGACATCTTCCGTGAGTATCTGGATAAATTCCTGATTGTTTACTTGGATGACATTTTGATCTTCTCAGATGATTGGGAGTCTCATGTGAAGCAGGTCAGAATGGTTTTTCAGGTCCTGCGTGCTAACTCTTTGTTTGTGAAGGGATCAAAGTGTCTCTTCGGTGTGCAGAAAGTTTCATTTTTGGGGTTCATCTTTACCCCTTCTACTATCGAGATGGATCCAGTTAAGGTCCAAGCCATCCAGGATTGGATTCAGCCGACATCTCTGAAAAGTCTGCAAAAGTTCCTGGGCTTTGCTAATTTTTATCGTCGCTTCATCTGTAATTTTTCTAGCATTGCCAAACCATTGACCGATTTGACCAAGAAGGGTGCTGATTTGGTTAATTGGTCTTCTGCTGCTGTGGAAGCTTTTCAGGAGTTGAAGCGTTGTTTTTGTTCTGCCCCTGTGTTGTGTCAGCCAGATGTTTCTCTTCCGTTCCAGGTCGAGGTTGATGCTTCTGAGATTGGAGCAGGGGCGGTTTTGTCACAGAGAGGTTCTGATTGCTCAGTGATGAAACCATGTGCTTTCTTTTCCAGGAAGTTTTCGCCCGCTGAGCGTAATTATGATGTGGGCAATCGAGAGTTGCTGGCCATGAAGTGGGCATTCGAGGAGTGGCGTCATTGGCTTGAAGGAGCTAAGCATCGCGTGGTGGTATTGACTGATCATAAGAACTTGACTTATCTCGAGTCTGCCAAGCGCTTGAATCCTAGACAGGCCCGTTGGTCGTTATTTTTTGCCCGCTTCGACTTTGTGATTTCGTACCTTCCGGGCTCTAAAAATGTGAAGGCGGATGCTCTGTCTAGGAGTTTTGTGCCCGACTCTCCGGGTTTATCTGAGCCAGCGGGTATCCTCAAGGAAGGAGTCATTGTGTCTGCCATCTCCCCTGATTTGCGGCGGGTGCTGCAAAAATTTCAGGCGAATAAACCTGATCGTTGTCCAGCAGAGAAACTGTTCGGCCCTGATAGGTGGACTAATAAACTTATCTCTGAACTTCATTGTTCGGTGTTGGCTGGTCATCCTGGAATCTTTGGTACCAGAGAGTTAGTGGCTAGATCCTTCTGGTGGCCATCTCTGTCACGGGATGTACGTACTTTTGTGCAGTCCTGTGGGATTTGTGCTAGGGCTAAGCCCTGCTGTTCTTGTGCCAGGGGGTTGCTTTTGCCCTTGCCGGTCCCAAAGAGGCCTTGGACACATATTTCGATGTATTTCATTTCTGACCTTCCCGTTTCTCAAAAGATGTCAGTCATTTGGGTGGTCTGTGATCGCTTTTCTAAAATGGTCCATCTGGTGCCCTTGGCTAAATTGCCTTCCTCCTCTGATTTGGTACCTTTGTTCTTTCAGCATGTGGTTCGGTTGCATGGCATTCCTGAGAATATTGTTTCTGACAGAGGTTCCCAGTTTGTTTCAAGGTTTTGGCGAGCCTTTTGTGGTAGGATGGGCATTGACCTATCCTTTTCCTCGGCTTTCCATCCTCAGACTAATGGCCAGACCGAACGAACCAATCAGACCTTGGAAACATATCTGAGATGTTTTGTTTCTGCAGACCAGGATGATTGGGTGTCCTTTTTGCCGTTGGCTGAGTTCGCCCTTAATAATCGGGCCAGCTCGGCTACCTTGGTTTCTCCATTTTTTTGCAATTCTGGGTTCCATCCTCATTTCTCTTCAGGACAGGTTGAGCCTTCGGACTGTCCTGGTGTGGATTCTGTGGTGGATAGGTTGCAGCAGATCTGGACTCAGGTAGTGGACAATTTGATCTTGTCCCAGGAGAAAGCTCAACTTTTCGCTAATCGCAGACGCCGTGTGGGTCCCCGACTTCGTGTTGGGGATCTGGTTTGGTTATCTTCTCGTCATATTCCTATGAAGGTTTCCTCTCCTAAATTTAAACCTCGTTTTATTGGTCCGTATAGGATTTCTGAGGTTCTCAATCCTGTGTCTTTTCGTTTGACCCTCCCAGACTCCTTTTCCATACATAATGTATTCCATAGGTCGTTGTTGCGGAGATACGTGGCACCTATGGTTCCATCTGTTGAGCCTCCTGCCCCGGTTTTGGTGGAGGGGGAGTTGGAGTATATTGTGGAGAAGATTTTGGATTCTCGTGTTTCTAGACGGAAACTCCAGTATCTGGTTAAATGGAAGGGTTATGCTCAGGAAGATAATTCCTGGGTTTTTGCCTCTGATGTTCATGCTTCCGATCTTGTTCGTGCCTTTCATGCGGCTCATCCTGGTCGGCCTGGGGGCTCTGGTGAGGGTTCGGTGACCCCTCCTCAAGGGGGGGGTACTGTTGTGAATTCTGTGGCTGAATTCACTCCTGTGGTCACAAGTGGTACTGCAGCTTCTGAGCTTCCTCCGTCAGGTGTTCTGGTGAGCTCGTTAACTGCTTCATTACTTAACTCCGCCTGATGCTGCTATCCTTGCTCCTTGTCAATGTTTCAGTGTTGGATCTGAGCTTCTCCTGATTGTTCCTGTGACCTGCTGCTCTGTATAGCTAAGTGCTTTTTGCTTTTTTGTTGCTTTTTTTCTGTCCAGCTTGTCTTTTGTTTTGCTGGAAGCTCTGAGACGCAAAGGGTGTACCGCCGTGCCGTTAGTTCGGCACGGTTGGGTTTTTTTGCCCCCTTTGCGTGGTTTTGCTTTAGGGTTTTTTGTAGACTGCAAAGTTCGCTTTACTGTCCTCGCTCTGTCCTAGAATATCGGGCCCCACTTTGCTGAATCTATTTCATCCCTACGTTTTGTCTTTTCATCTTACTCACAGTCATTATATGTGGGGGGCTGCCTTTTCCTTTGGGGAATTTCTCTGGGGCAAGTCAGGCCTATTTTTCTATCTTCAGGCTAGCTAGTTTCTTAGGCTGTGCCGAGTTGCCTAGGTAGTTGTTAGGCGCAATCCACAGCCGCTTTTAGTTGTGTTTAGGATAGGATCAGGTGTGCAGTCTACAGAGTTTCCACGTCTCAGAGCTCGTTCTTGTATTTTTGGGTATTTGTCAGATCACTGTGTGCGCTCTGATCGCTAAGCACACTGTGTTTCTGGATTGCCTTCATAACACCTGTCATTAGCAAACATAACAGAGAACACCTTGGAGTGGCAGACACTGTTAGTAGGCCCCAAACAAAGTAGTAGCCCCCCTGCATTTGTTCCATTTAACAACTTCTGGGAAAAGCGAAGAGTCTCCCTCAGCAAGAAGATCGTTGGGTACAGCCGGGACCAGCTGCTTGGAAAGCATCACCAAACCGCGCGCCTTACGGTGCGCAAATTTTTGCCTGTAGGACATTATTGCAAGAAAGCTTGGCTGAGTAGATTACACAAGGAGGAAAACACACAGCAAGTCAGCAGGATCTAGGAGCAACATGGCAGATGTGACAACCTACATGGTGAGCTGCAGCATGTGCTACATGTTCACAGATCGACCAGAAGAAGAATCCAATTTCACCTGTCAGAAGTGTAGACTAGTGACCCTTTTAGAAGAAAAGGTGCGGGGTCTGGAAGAAAGAATAGCAACTTTGAAACTCATCAAAGAGAATGAAGACTTCCTAGACAGAACAGAAGCATCTCTACTGGTCACAGAAGGTGAAAAAAGTGTCAGAGAACCTCCGAAAGCAGATGAGTGGAAGAATGTGACCAAAAGAAGCAAGAAGACCATGGAGAAATCACCAACCACACAACTGAAGAACCAATATCAAATCTTTGTAGAGGATGAAGATGGCACACCTAAGGATGAAGCAATACCAGCAAGCAAAAAAGAAAAGGGCACACAGCAACAAGTGACAGCAAAAAGTACAGCCAAGAAGCAACGAAGACTGGTGGTGGTGGGAGACTCACTACTGAGAGGCACAGAAGCAGCCATCTGCAGACTGGACATAACCGCAAGAGAAGTATGCTGCCTTCCAGGTGTGATGATCAAGGATGTGATCGATAGGATACCAAAGCTCTTCAGCTCCAAGGATGTCCACTGTTATGATCCGGTGACCTTGGAGCAGCATGAAAACTTTCACTGGAGTAGGTGGTAACTATACTGACCGCAAATCCTGATCTTAACACCGCAACTAGAAGTAGCCGTGGGGTGTACCTAACAAGCCCTAGACACCTCGTCACAGCCGGAGGACTAAATACCCCTGAAGATGGAAATAGGAATACTACCTTGCCTCAGAGCAGAACCCCAAAGGATAGGCAGCCCCCCACAAATATTGGCTGTGAGTAGGAGAGGAAAGACACACACAGTCAGAAAACAGGATTTAGCACAAGAGGCCACTCTAGCTAAAATAGGAAAGGATAGGACAGAGTTCTGTGCAGTCAGTATTAAAACCCTTCCAAAAATATCCACAGCAGATTTTACAAAAAATTCCTCCATCTAACTAAAGACGTGGAACGTATATCTGCAACTCCAGAGACTACTAAACTCAGATCAGGAATACAATCAAAAAACAAGCACACAGCTTGTGTGCCATAGAAAAAGAAACAGACACTTATCTTTGCTGAATTGGCAGCTAAGCAGGAGAAGCCAGACATAGATCCAACACTTCCCAAGAAACATTGACAACTGGAAAGGACTAATGAGTCCTGCAAACCTAAATACCCCAGTCAGAACTGCAATCAGCAGATACACCTGTCCAGGACTGCAGCCCAGAGACAACTGCATTACCACCTAAAACCACTGGAGGGAACCCAAAAGCAGAATTCACAACAGTCCACCCATTTCTTCTGATACATGTTGGCACCAATGACACGGCAAGGAAGGCCCTACCGACAATCTGCAAGGACTTTGAAGAGTTGGGGAAGAAAGTAAAGGAACTGGATGCACAGGTAGTTTTTTCTTCTATCCTTCCAGTAGATGGGCATGGCACCAGGAGATGGAACAGGATCCTTGATGTGAACAACTGGCTAAGACGATGGTGCAGACAACAAGGATTCGGATTCCTGGACCACGGTGTGAATTACTTGTACGAAGGACTCCTCGCCAGAGACGGACTACACCTCAACAAACCTGGGAAACACATATTCGTCAGAAGACTCGCTACACTCATCAGGAGGGCGTTAAACTAGAAGAAGAGGGGACGGGAAGAAAAACATTAGACTCGAACAAAGAAGACCCAGGAAAACATACTCAGAAGGGAGGTAAGAACATTTCTAAAACAATCCACAGCGAGGAGATTGGAACAAAACAAAATCCTCTAAACTGCATGCTCGCAAACGCCAGAAGCCTGACAAACAAGATGGAAGAACTAAAAGCAGAAATATCTACAGGTAACTTTGACATAGTGGGAATAACCGAGACATGGTTAGATGAAAGCTATGACTGGGCAGTTAACTTACAGGGTTACAGTCTGTTTAGAAAGGATCGTAAAAATCGGAGAGGAGGAGGGGTTTGTCTCTATGTAAAGTCTTGTCTAAAGTCCACTTTAAGGGAGGATATTAGCGAAGGGAATGAGGATGTCGAGTCCATATGGGTCAAAATTCAGGGAGGGAAAAATGGTAACAAAATTCTCATTGGGGTCTGTTACAAACCCCAAATATAACAGAAATCATGGAAAGTCTACTTCTAAAGCAGATAGATGAAGCTGCAACCCATAATGAGGTCCTGGTTATGGGGGACTTTAACTAGCCGGATATTAACTGGGAAACAGAAACCTGTGAAACCCATAAAGGCAACAGGTTTCTGCTAATAACCAAGAAAAATTATCTTTCACAATTGGTGCAGAATCCAACCAGAGGAGCAGCACGTTTAGACCTAATACTATCTAATAGACCTGACAGAATAACAAATCTGCAGGTGGTCGGGCATCTAGGAAATAGCGACCACAATATTGTACAGTTTCACCTGTCTTTCACTAGGGGGACTTGTCAGGGAGTCACAAAAACACTGAACTTTAGGAAGGCAAAGTTTGACCAGCTTAGAGATGCCCTTAATTTGGTAGACTGGGACAATATCCTCAGAAATAAGAATGCAGATAATAAATGGAAAATGTTTAAGAACATCCTAAATAGGCAGTGTAAGCTGTTTATACCTTGTGGGAATAAAAGGACTAGAAATAGGAAAAACCCAATGTGGCTAAACAAAGAAGAAAGACAGGCAATTAAGAGTAAAAAGAAAGCATTTGCACTACTAAAGCAGGATGGCACCATTGAAGCTCTAAAAAACTATAGGGAGAAAAATACTTTATCTAAAAAACTAATTAACCCCTTAGTGACAGAGCCAATTTGGTACTTAATGACCGAGCCAATTTTTGCAATTCTGACCACTGTCACTTTATGAGGATATAACTCTGGAACGCTTCAACGGATCCCGCTGATTCTGAGATTGTTTTTTCGTGACATATTGTACTTCATGTTAGTGGTAACATTTCTTCGATATTACTTGCGATTATTTATGAAAAAAACGGAAATATGGCGAAAATTTTTAAAATTTTGCAATTTTCAAACTTTGTATTTTTATGCCCTTAAATCAGAGAGATATGTCACGAAAAATAGTTAATAAATAACATTTCCCACATGTCTACTTTACATCAGCACAATTTTGGAAACAAAATTTTTTTTTGTTAGGGAGTTATAAGGGTTAAAAGTTGACCAGCAATTTCTCATTTTTATGACACCATTTTTTTTAGGGACCACATCACATTTGAAGTCATTTTGAGGGGTCTATATGATAGAAAATACCCAAGTGTGACAACATTCTAAAAACTACACCCCTCAAGGTTCTCAAAACCACATTCAAGAAGTTTATTAACCCTTTACGTGCTTCACAGCAACTGAAACAATGTGGAAGGAAAAAATGAACATTTAACTTTTTTTTGCAAACATCTTAATTCAGAACCATTTTTTTTATTTTCACAAGTGTAAAAACAGAAATGTAACCATAAATTTTGTTATGCAATTTCTCCTGAATACGCCAATACCCCATATGTGGGGGTAAACAACTTTTTGGGCGCACCGCAGAACTTAGAAGTGAAGGAGCGCCGTTTGACTTTTTCAATGCAGAATTGGCTGGAATTGAGATCGGACGCCATGTCACGTTTAGAGAGCCCCTGATGTGCCTAAACAGTGGAAACTCTCCACAAGTGACACCATTTTGGAAACTAGACCCCTTAAGGAACTTATCTAGATGTGTGGTGAGCACTTTGAACCCCCAAGTGCTTCACAGAAGTTTATAACGTAGAGCCGTGAAAATAAAAAATCGCTTTTGTTTACACAAAAATGATCTTTTCGCCCACAAATTCTTATTTTCACAAGGGTAACAGGAGAAATAAGACCACAAAAGTTGTTGTGTGATTTCTCCTGAATACGTCGATACCCCATATGTGAGGGTAAACCACTGTTTGGGCGCACCGCAGAGCTTGGAAGTGAAGGAGCGCCGTTTTACTTTTTCAATGTAGAATTGGCTGGAATTGAGATTGGACGCCATGTCGCGTTTGGAGAGCCTCTGATGTGCCTAAACAGTGGAAACCCCCCAGAAGTGACCCCATTTTGGAAACTAGACCCCTTAAGGAACATATCTAGATGTGTGGTGAGCACTTTGAACCCCCATGTGCTTCACAGAAGTTTATAATGTAGAGCCGTGAAAAAAAAAATCGCATTTTTTCTACAAAAATGATCTTTTTGCCCACAAATTTTTATTTTCACAAAGGTAACAGGAGAAATTAGACCACAAAAGTTGTTGTGCAATTTCTCCTGAGTACGCTGATACCCAATATGTGGGGGTAAACCACTGTTAGGGCGCACCGCAGAGCTTGGAAGAGAAGGAGTGCCGTTTTACTTTTTCAATGTAGAATTCGCTGGAATTGAGATCGGACGCCATGTCGCATTTGGAGAGCCCCTGATGTGCCTAAACAGTAGAAATCCCCCACAAGTGACCCCATTTTGGAAACTAGACCTCCCATGGAACTTATCTAGATGTGTGGTGAGAACCTTGAATGCCCAAGTGCTTCACAGAAGTTTATAATGCAGAGCCGTGAAAATAAAAAATATTTTTTTTTTCCACAAAAAAGATTTTTTAGCCCCCAAGTTTTTATTTTCACAAGGGTAACAAGAGAAATTGGACCCCAAACGTTGTTGTCCAATTTGTCCTGAGTATGCTGGTACCCCATATGTGGGGGTAAACCTCTGTTTGGGCGCACGGCAGAGCTCGGAAGGGAAGGAGCGCCTTTTTGGAATGCAGACTTTGATAGAATGGTCTGCGGGTATTATGTTGTGATTGCAGAGCCCCTGATGTACCTAAACTGTAGTAACCCCCCACAAGTGACCCCATTTTGGAAACTAGACCCCCCAAGGAACTTATCTAGATGTGTGGTGAGAACTTTGAATGCCCAAGTGCTTCACAGAAGTTTAGAATGCAGAGTCGTGAAAATAAAAAATATTTTTTTTTTCACAAAAAAGATATTGTAGCCCCCAAGTTTTTATTTTCACAAGGGTAACAAGAGAAATTGGACCCCAGAAGTTGTTTTCCAATTTATCCCGAGTACGCTGATGCCCCATATGTGGGGGTAACCCACTGTTTGGGCGCACGGCAGAGCTCAGAAGGGAGGGAGCACCATTTGACTTTTTGAGCGCAAAATTGGCTGTCGTGTTTGGAGACCCCCTGATGTACCTAAACAGTGGAAACCCCCCAATTCTAGCTCCAACCCTAACCCCAACACACCCCTAACCCTAATCCCAACCTGATCCATAATCCTAATCACTAACCCTAACCATAATCACAACCCTTACCCCAAAACAACCCTAATGTCAACCCTAACCATAACCCTAATCAAAACCCTAAATCCAACACACCCCTAATCCTAATCTCAACCCTAACCTCAAACCTAACCCTAATCCCAATACACCCCTAATCACAACCCTAACCTTAACCCTAATCCCAAACCTAACCCTAATCCCAAGCGTAACCCTAATGCCAACCCTAACCCTAATACCAACCCTAATCCAAACCCTAACCCTAATCCCAGCTCTAACCCTAACTTTAGCCCCAACCCTAGCCCTAACTTTAGCCCCAACCCTAACCCTAGCCCTAAGGCTACTTTCACACTTGCGTCGTTTGGCATTCCATCGCAATCCGTCGTTTTGGACAAGAAACGGATCCTGCAAATGTGCCCGCAGGATGCGTTTTTTGCCCATAGACTTGTATTGCCGACGGATCGTGACGGATGGCCACACTGTTGTGAGTTCTGTTTTTGGGCTCCCTCTGGTGGTTAGTGATGGTACTGGGTGACTTGTGTTCTCTGCGGTCTCTGGTGTCCACCTGTTCCATCAGGTTATGGGTGTTTCCTATTTAACCTGGCTTTTTTGTCATTTCCTCGCCGGCTATCAATGTAATCAGCGTGTCTTTTTACCTCTGCTCCCTGCGTCTGTTATCTTCAGGACAAGCTAAGTTTTGATTTTCCTGTTCCACGTTTTGCTTAATTTTTGTCTTAGTCCAGCTTGCAGATATGTGATTCCTTGCTGCTGGTTGCTCTAGTGGGCTGAAATTACTCCTCATGTTCCATGAGTTGGCACATGAGTTCAAGTAATTTCAGGATGGTTTTTTGAAGGGTTTTTCGCTGAACGCGCAGTTCACTTTTGTATCCTCTGCTATCTAGCTTTAGCGGGCCTCATTTTTGCTGATTCTATTTTCATAACTACGTATGTGCTTTCCTCTCATTTCACCGTTATTACATGTGGGGGGCTGCTATTTCTGTGGGGTGTTTCTCTGGAGGCAAGTGAGGTCTGTGTTTCTTCTTATAGGGGAAGTTAATCCTTCGGCTGGCGCGAGACGTCTAGGATTCATCGTAGGCACGTTCCCCGGCTACTGCTAGTTGTGTGTTTAGGTTCAGGATCGCGGTCAGCTCAGGTTCCATCACCTTAGAGCTTGTTTTGTTTTTGTGCTTGTCCTTTTGTGATCCCCTGCCATTGGGATCATGAAACCACACGTCGCGTCCGTCGTGCACTGGATCAGTTGTGTTTTGACGGACCGTCGGCACAAAAAAACGTTCAATGAAACATTTTTTTGTACGTCGCATCCGCCATTTCTGACCGCGCATGCGTGGCCGTAACTCTGCCCCCTCCTCCCCAGGACATAGATTGGGCAGCGGATGCGTTGAAAAACTACAGCTGCTGCCCACGTTGTGCACAATTTTCACAACGTGCGTCGGTATGTCGGGCCGACGCATTGCGACGGCCCCGTACCGATGTAAGTGTGAAAGAAGCCTAACTCTAAATTTAGCCCCAACCCTAATCCTAAATTTAGCCCCAACCCTAGCCCTAACCCTAGCCCTAACCCTAGCCCTAACCCTAACCCTACCCCTAACCTAACCCTACCCCTACCCCTAACCCTAACCCTACCCCTACCCCTAACTCTACCTCTAACCCTACCCCTAACTCTAACCCTACCCCTAACCCTACCCCTAACCCTACCCCTAACCCTAACCTAACCCTACCCCTAACCCTACCCCTAACCCTAACCCTACCCCTAACCCTAACCCTAACCCTACCCCTAATTTTAGCCCCAACTGCTGTTCTCCTGTCGGCCGGCAGATGGAGACAGATGGCGGGCGCACTGGGCATGCGTCCGCCATGTTCTTCTGCCGGCGGCCAGGAGGAGCAGCAAGGGGATCCAGGGACACAGGTGAGTATTGTAGGGTCCCCGAATCCCCCTATTTCTCTGTCCTCTGATGTGCGATCACATCAGAGGACAGAGAATTACACTTTACTTTTTTTTTTTTTTTGCGGTCGCCGGTAAACAGTTAATTACCGGCGATCGCAAAACAGGGGTCGGTAATACCGACCCCGATCATGCTCTTTGGGGTCTCGGCTACCCCCGGCAGCCGAGACCCCAAAGATTCTCCCGGTGCCAGCCGGCGGGCCCACTGCGCATGAGCCTGCCATTTTGAAGATGGCGGCGCCCACCGGGAGACACGAGGAGCATCGGGGGAGCTAGGTGAGTATTGGGGTGCCACCTGGGACCCCTTTTCTCTGTCCTCCGATGTGCGATCACATCGGAGGACAGAGAAATTAAAAAGAGATCGCGTTTTTTTTTTTTTTTTTTTGCGATCGCCGGTAAACGGTTAATTACCGGCGATCGCAAATGCGGGGTGGGTTAAAAACCCTCCGAATCATGTTCTCTGGGGTCTCGGCTACCCCCGGCAGCCGAGACCCCGGAGAAAATCGGCCTCTGGGGGGCGCTATTGACTTTTTCCACAGCGCCGTTAATTAACGGCGCTGTGGTTTAAGTACCCTTAGCGGCCGCCGTTAAAAGGCGTATCGGCGGTCGCTAAGGGGTTAAAGCTGGCAAAAAGGAAACAGAGAAGCACATTGCTAAGGAGAGTAAAACTAATCCCAAACTGTTCTTCAACTATATCAATAGTAAAAGAATAAAAACTGAAAATGTAGGCCCCTTAAAAAATAGTGAGGAAAGAATGGTTGTAGATGACGAGGAAAAAGCTAACATATTAAAGGGAACCTGTCACCCCGTTTTTTCAGATTGAGCTATAAATACTGTTAAATAGGGCCTGCGCTGTGTGATACAATAGTGTATGTAGTGTACCCCGATTCCCCACCTATGCTGAGAAATACATTACCAAAGTCGCCGTTTTCGCCTGTCAATCAGGCTGGTCAGGTCGGGTGGGCGTGTTCACAGCGCTCTTTTCTTCCCCAGCTTTCCGTTGGTGGCGTAGTGGTGTGCGCATGTCCAAGGTCCGAATTCCCTGCGCCCACGTGAAGACACAGCGCGCGATCTGCGCTGTCATCCCTTTCATCGGTGGGGGCAGCCATCTTCCTGGGGCCGCGCGTGCGCAGATGGAGTGCTCTGCTGCACGGGGCTTCAGGAAAATGGCCGCGGATTGCCGCGCGTGCGCACAAGAGATCGCGGCGGCCATTTTCCCAAAGCCGAGTTTGCATCTCAACCTTTATGACATCATCGTCGCCATGGCAACCATTATGACATCAACGTTGATACTGTGCCCGTTGCTGATTGGTCGAGGCGAATTCGTGGCAGACTGTGCCCGTCGCTGATTGGTCGAGGCAACCTTTATGACATCATCATCGCCTGGCGGCCTCGACCAATCGACGTGGGATTTCCAGGACAGACAGACAGACAGACGGAAAAACCCTTAGACAATTATATATATAGATTATCTCAATGAGAATAACTGTTTAACTCCATATCAGCATGGGTTTATGAGAAATCGCTCCTGTCAAACCAATCTAATCAGTTTTTATGAAGAGGTAAGCTATAGGCTGGACCACGGTGAGTTATTGGACGTGGTATATCTCGATTTTTCCAAAGCGTTTGATACCGTGCCGCACAAGAAGTAGGTACACAAAATGAGAATGCTTGGTCTGGGGGAAAATGTGTGTAAATGGGTTAGTAACTGGCTTAGTGATAAAAAGCAGAGGGTGGTTATAAATGGTATAGTCTCTAACTGGGTCGCTGTGACCAGTGGGGTACCGCAGGGGTCGGTATTGGGACCTGTTCTCTTCAACATATTCATTAATGATCTGGTAGAAGGTTTACACAGTAAAATATCGATATTTGCAGATGATACAAAACTATGTAAAGCAGTTAATACAAGAGAAGATAGTATTCTGCTACAGATGGATCTGGATAAGTTGGAAACTTGGGCTGAAAGGTGGCAGATGAGGTTTAACAATGATAAATGTAAGGTTATACACATGGGAAGAAGGAATCAATATCACCATTACACACTAAACGGGAAACCACTGGGTAAATCTGACAGGGAGAAGGACTTGGGGATCCTAGTTAATGATAAACTTACCTGGAGCAGCCAGTGCCAGGCAGCAGCTGACAAGGCAAACAGGATCATGGGGTGAATTAAAAGAGGTCTGGATACACATGATGAGAGCATTATACTGCCTCTGTACAAATCCCTAGTTAGACCGCACATGGAGTACTGTGTCCAGTTTTGGGCACCGGTGCTCAGGAAGGATATAATGGAACTAGAGAGAGTACAGAGGAGGGCAACAAAATTAATAAAGGGGATGGGAGAAATACAATACCCAGATAGATTAGCAAAATTAGGATTATTTAGTCTAGAAAAAAGATGACTGAGGGGCGATCTAATAACCATGTATAAGTATATAAGGGGACAATACAAATATCTCGCTGAGGATCTGTTTATACCAAGGAAGGTGATGGGCACAAAGGGGCATTCTTTGCGTCTGGAGGAGAGAAGGTTTTTCCACCAACATAGAAGAGGATTCTTTACTGTTAGGGCAGTGAGAATCTGGAATTGCTTGCCTGAGGAGGTGGTGATGGCTAACTCAGTCGAGGGGTTCAAGAGAGGCCTGGATGTCTTCCTGGAGCAGAACAATATTGTATCATGCAATTATTAGGTTCTGTAGAAGGACGTAGATCTGGGGATTTATTATGATGGAATATAGGCTGAACTGGATGGACAAATGTCTTTTTTCGGCCTTACTAACTATGTTACTATGTTACTATGTTACTATGTAACTATTTAACAAGAGCCTGAAGATAGAAGCTCAGGAAAGGCAACCAGGAGAACACCTTGGAGTAGCAGACACTGTTAGTAGGCCCCAAACAAAGTAGTAGCCCCCCAGCATTTGTTCCATTTAACCACTATTTAACAAGAGCCTGAAGATAGAAGCTGAGGAACGGCAACCAGGAGAACACCTTGGAGTGGCAGACACTGTTAGTAGGCCCCAAACAAAGTAGTAGCCCCCCTGCATTTGTTCCATTTAACAACTATTTAACAAGAGCCTGAAGATAGAAGCTCAGGAAAGGCAACCAGGAGAACACCTTGGAACGGCAGACACTGTTAGTAGGCCACAAACAAAGTAGTATCCCCCCTGCATTTGTTCCATTTAACAACTATTTAACAAGAGCCTGAAGATAGAAGCTCAGGAAAGGCAACCAGGAGAACACCTTGGAGCGGCAGACACTGTTAGTAGGCCCCAACCCAACTAGTAGCCCCACTGCAGTTTTAAAATTCCGATAGGCTGAAAACCTGATAATTGCAGGTCCTTTTTTTTAAGAGGACAGCTGTATTGAGTGGCGCAGCCAGACACTGCTAGTAGGCATTACACCACAAAGTTGGCTCGATGCAGGTTTAAAAAAGGTTACATGGGTACACGGTTAGCATTGGTGTGGTCAGTGGAGGACAATTGGAGGGAGGGACCACAGACAGACTTAGTAGGCCTAACATAAAAAAGGTGGCTCTATGCACTTTTAAATAGGTTCAAGGGGTACACAGGCAGCATTGGTGTGGTCAGTGGAGGACTGAGTTTCTTGATGGAAGAACTCAGACAGAACTTCCGCGGTGTTTCTGTTGTCGCCCAAACACTTCATTGCCAATACAGCCTGCTGACGCTTGCCACTAGCTGTTCCATAATGGGACACCTCGTGTGCAACAGTGGCAGCTGCGGATGGAGTGGTCGTGTGACTGTGGTCTGTGGACGAGCTGTCGCTTCTGCTAGAGGATGAAGAGGAGGAGGATGGGGGCGAAAGCCTACAGCCAACTGTTTCCTAGACCGTGGGCTAGGCAGAACTGTCCCAATATTGCTGTCCCCTGTGGACCCTGCATCCACCACATTAACCCAGTGTGCCGTGATGGACACGTAACGTCCCTGGCCATGCCTACTGGTCCATGCATCTGTTGTCAGGTGCACCTTTCTACTCACAGATTGCCTGAGTGCATGGACAATGCGGTCTTTTACATGCTGGTGGAGGGCTGGGATGGCTTTTCTCGAAAAGAAGTGTTGACTGTGAAGCTCGTAGTGTGGTACAGCGTAGTCCATCAGGGCTTTGAAAGCTTCGCTTTCAACTAACCGGTAGGGCATCATCTCTAACGAGATTAGTCTAGCAATGTGGGCGTTCAAACCCTGTGTACGCGGATGAGAGGATGAGTACTTCCTTTTCCTAACGAGAGTCTCTCGTAGGGTAAGCTGGACTGGAGAGCTGCATATGGTGGAAGAAGCGGGGGTGCCGGTGGACATGGCAGACAGAGAGAGGGTTGGTGATGGTATTCTTGCTGTTGGCCTACATACAGTGTTTCCTACCAAGAACCTGGTGATTCCCTGACTGCTTTGGCCTTGCGATGAAACCTCCACATTTGCTGCAGGTGGTGTGGTAAACGGTGGGCTTACAGTGAGGGAAGGGATGTAGCGTTGCTGACTAGCTTCATTGTGAGAGGGTGCAACAACGTTAAGGGACGTTTGGTAGTTAGTCCAGGCTTGCAAGTGCATGGTGGCTAAATGTCTACGCATGCAACTTGTATTTAGACTTTTAACATTCTGACCTCTGCTAAAGGTCGTTGAGCATTTCTTACACATGACTTTGCACTGATAATTTGGATCTTGGGTAAAAAAAATGCCAGACTGCACTCTTCCTACTATCGGATACCTTTTCAGGCATTGCAAACTGAGCTACTTTAACTGGATGGCCACGCTGTCCTACAACTGTTTTTGGTTTTGCCACACGTTTTTGGCCAGGTACGGGCCTGTCAGATGGAACCTGTTGCGATGTTGATGTCTGCTGCGGCTCCTCCTCCTCCGCTTCAGAGCTGCTGCCGGCTGCACCCTGTTCCCCCAATGGCTGCCAATCAGGGTCAACAACTGGGTCATCTATGACCTCCTCTTCTATGTCCTATGTTCTATGGAAGCAGGGCGCTTCCGAGGGTGAGTATATACCTAATAGGAATATACTCACCCTCGGAAGCGCCCTGCTTCCTTCCGACAGCCTTCCTTCCTAAGAATCAGCCCTTCCAGGACCTTCGGTGACGTCGCGGGTGACGTCGCGGCTTGTGATTGGCCGCGCGAGCGGTCACATGGGCGGCCGCGCGGCCAATCACAAGCCGCGACGTCACCGCGACGTCACGGCAAGGTCCTAGAAGCGCGGATTCGAAGGAGGAAGGCTGCCGGTTAGTACCAGGGCGCGTCAGAGGGTAAGTATTGCAATATTTTTTTTTTTAATTCTATATTTTACACTTAAATATGGATCCCAGGGCCTGAAGGAGAGTTTCCGCTCCTTCAGACCCTGGGAACCATGGAAACCCAATGCACTGCATTGGGTTTCGAGTTTCGGCCGACCCCGACCCCGACTTTTTTATAGGATCGGCCGATTTCACTCGACCCGACTTTTTCAAAAGTCGGGTTTCGTGAAACCCGACCCGATCCTATAAAAGTAAAGGTCGCTCAACCCTACCCATCACCATTATTTGATAGGACCCAAACGTCGGGTTTCGTGAAACCCGACCCGATCCTATAAAAGTGAAGGTCGCTCAACCCTAGAGACCGCAGCTGAGATGGCTCGAGATTCCCCCTGTGCAGAAGCGGGAACTCGAGACCTAACATTACCCCCCCTCCTTAGGCCTCGCTACGCTCGAAGGCAGCAATGAGCTGTGGGGCCCGAATGTTTTCAGCAGGCTCCCATGACCTGTCCTCTGGGCCATAACCCTTCCAATCCACCAGATAGAACTTTTTGCCGCGTACCACCTTGCACCCCAAAATAGCGTTCACCTCATAATCGTCCGTAGACGAACCCGATCCGGCAGATGACTCGGAAAACCGGGACATGTATACGGGTTTCAAGAGGGACACATGAAAGGTGTCGGTGATACCCAAGCGTGGAGGAAGAGCCAAACGGTAGACCACAGGATTAACCTGTTCGAGAACCTTGAAGGGACCCAAGTAGCGAGGAGCAAACTTAGTAGACTCAACTCGCAGCCTGATGTTACGGGCGGAGAGCCACACCAAGTCGCCAGGAGCAAAGGTCAGAGCGGGGCGCCGATGAACATCGGCGGAGGACCTCATTCTCTCCTTGGAGGCCCGAATGGCATCCTGCGTGCGGTCCCAAATGTCCCGTGCCTCCACAGCCCAGTCTGCCACCCTGGAGTCAGCAGAAGACACAGGCATGGGCACAGGAACACGCGGATGCTGGCCGTAATTTAGGAGGAATGGAGTCTGACCGGTGGAGTCGGCTACGGCATTGTTAAGTGCAAACTCTGCCCACGGTAGCAAGGATGCCCAGTCATCCTGCCTGGCAGAAACAAAATGTCGTAAATATGTGACCAAGGTCTGGTTGGCCCTCTCTACCAACCCATTCGTCTTGGGATGATATGCCGAAGAGAGATTCAACTCAATACTGAGTAGACGACAAAGCTCTCTCCAGAATCGAGACGCAAACTGGGGACCCCGGTCACTAACAATTTTGTCTGGCATACCGTGTAGGCGAAAGATATGCTTGACGAACAAGACAGCCAACGCCCGTGCAGAAGGTAGCCGTGGAAGAGGCACCAAGTGCACCATTTTGGAAAAATGGTCGGTGATCACCCAGATAATGGTGCAGTTACGAGACTTGGGTAAGCCCACCACAAAGTCCATCCCGACCATCTCCCATGGCCTGTCCGCCATGGGCAGAGGATAAAGCAAACCAGCTGGCCGTTGCCGAGGAGTCTTGTTCTTGGCGCAAGAGACACACGCCCGAACATACTCTGCGACATCACGAGCCACATGCGGCCACCAGTATGTCCTCGCCAGTAACTCAGATGTCCTTTTGGTACCAAAATGTCCACCCACCCTGGACGAGTGTGCCCAAGAGAGAACCTCCGGTCGCAAACTGGATGGTACAAAAGTCTTGCCCGGAGGCACAGACTCTAGCGAAACCGGGGCTACAGTTCTCAAGCTCTCGGTGGGGACAATAAGCCGATGCTCCTCCTCCTCCTCCGCAGATGACACAACGGAGCGAGAGAGAGCATCGGCCCGAATGTTCTTCTCCCCAGAAAGAAAATGGAGGGTGAAATGAAACCGGGAGAAGAATAAGGACCATCTGGCCTGGCGAGAATTCAACCGCTGGGCTGTCTGCAGGTACACCAAATTTTTATGGTCTGTGAAGACTTGGAAGGGAAAACGTGCTCCCTCCAAGAGATGTCTCCACTCCGAGAAAGCCAACTTCATGGCTAGCAACTCCTTGTCCCCGATGGAATAATTCCTCTCTGCTGGTGAGAAGGTCTTGGAGAAAAAGAAGCAAGGATGCTTCCGACCTTGAGCATCCTTTTGGAAGAGGACTGCTCCAGCACCAACAGAAGAGGCATCCACCTCCATGATAAATGGCTTATCAACATCGGGGCGATGTAGGATGGGAGCGCTAGCGAAGTGTGACTTTATAGAGTTAAAGGCCTTGGAGACCTCCTCAGACCACAATTTGGGATTCGCCCCCTTCTTGGTGAGGGCAACCAAGGGAGCTACCAAAGTTGAGAAGTGCGGAATGAACTGGCGATAATAATTAATGAACCCCATAAAGCGCTGCACCGCTTTAAGAGAATGGGGTTCCTGCCAGTCCATCACAGCCTGTAGTTTGGCAGGATCCATAGCCAATCCCTGGGCAGAGATGATGTAGCCTAGGAAAGGTAAGGACTCCTGCTCAAACATACACTTCTCCAACTTGGCATAGAGGGAGTTTGCCTGTAGGAGGTCGAAGACTTTGCAAACATCTCTCCGGTGGGAGTCAATATCTGGAGAGTAGATGAGAATATCATCCAGATAGACTACGACCGAGGTGGAAAGCATATCCCGGAAGATATCGTTCACAAAGTCTTGGAAAACGGCTGGGGCATTACAGAGCCCGAAGGGCATCACCAGATATTCATAGTGCCCATGCCTGGTGTTAAAAGCCGTCTTCCATTCGTCCCCCTCACGGATGCGAATCAGGCTGTAAGCACCCCGCAGATCTAGTTTAGTAAATACCCTTGCTCCCCGAAGCCTATCGAAGAGCTCAGATATCAAGGGCAAAGGATACTTATTTTTAACGGTGATGGCATTAAGACCCCTGTAGTCTATGCATGGACGCAATTCCCCATTCTTCTTCTGCACGAAGAAGAACCCTGCCCCAGCAGGTGACACTGACTTCCTAATGAATCCTCTTGCCAGATTTTCCTGGATGTACTGTGACATTGCCTCCGTCTCCGGGAGAGATAACGGATAGACTCGACCCCGGGGAGGCTCAGCACCAGGCAAGAGATCAATAGGACAGTCATAGGGGCAATGGGGAGGAAGGATCTCCGCCGCCTTTTTGGAGAACACGTCTGCATAAGACCAATACTGCTTGGGGAGAGAGGAAAGATCTGCGGGTACCTCTGTAGTAGCAACCTGAACGCACTCCCTCTGACACCTACCCCCACAAGATTCGCCCCATCCCAGGATTCTGCCAGAGGACCACTCAATATGAGGAGAGTGGTACCGTAGCCAAGGTATTCCCAACAGGACCTCATCAATTCCCTCAGGACTGACGAGCAGAGATATAATCTCCTGATGAGATGGCGACATGGACAGAGTAAAAGGGATGGCCTGGTGTGTAATCTGTGAGGGCAGTGTCGACCCATTCACCACTCGTACTGTTACTGGTTGAGCTAGCATAACCAGGGGTATTGCGTGACGTTGGGCGAAGGCAGAAGACATAAAATTGCCCTCCGCCCCAGAATCCACGCAGAGCTCTACCGAGTGGGAGAATGAGCCTATAGTAATTGTCCCCTTAAAGGACAATTTAGAGGCAAATGTCGCCGTGTCTAGTGTACCTCCACCTACTACCACTAGACGCTGACGTTTCCTCGACCGCTGAGGACATCTGGTGGCTAGATGTCCTGACTGCTGGCAAACATGACAGACCTTGAGTGCACAAGCGGTCCGGGACTTAGATCCCGCTTGTGACACTTCCCTGGCCTCATGTGACTCAGGAACCAGGACCGGAGATTCCAGAGGTTTGGCGAAGGTAGGAGCCAGCCGAAACCTCTGCCTACACTGGGCTCGCTCTAACCTCCGCTCGTTAAAACGGAGGTCAATTCGAGTGGAGACAGTTATTAACTCCTCCAGTGTGGCAGGAATCTCCCTAGTGGCCAGAGCGTCCTTAACGTGGTCAGCCAGGCCCCTCCAAAATATGGGGATAAGAGCTTTATCCGACCAATCCAGCTCAGAAGCTAAAGTGCGGAATTGGACGGCAAACTGACTGACCAAGGACTCACCCTGAGTTAATGCCAGCAGTTGGAGCGCAGTATCATGGGTGACTTGAGGTCCTAAAAAGACCTGTTTCAGAGTGCTCAGAAACAGCAGAGCACTCTGCACCACATGATCGCCACGCTCCCACAGGGGCGTAGCCCATTCCAACGCCCTGTCCGACAAGAGAGACACTATAAATCCCACCTTAGCCCGCTCTGTGGGAAAACATGCAGCCAGGAGCTCGAGGTGAATAGAGCACTGACTCACAAATCCCCTACAAAATTTGCTATCACCAGAAAATTTTTCTGGCAGCGGGAGGCGAGAAAATGTCGGAGCAGGGGTGGCAATGGACAGGGTTGCTGCAGCCACGCTAGCAGCCTGTACAGCAACTGCGGTAACATCCACAGCTGAGGTTGCGCTCTCAAGAGCCGCCAACCTACCCTCCAGCTGCTGGATATACCGCAAGGATTGCTGTTTGTCCATCATTACTAGCCAGACCCTGGTGCTAGTGTAATGTTAGGGCTAGCGGAATGCACCAAATACAAAGACAGATAGAGTATGGTGCGTTCGCAGCCCGGGGTCCATCGTGCAGAGATGGAACCTGCTGCCAAGTAATGACGGACTATATGGCGGTACTCATAAGTATACACACGTGGGTTAAACTTCACCCAGCGTGAAGGAAGCAATCCTGTTGCGTCACAGGATCGCGGTACCGCACATAGAGCGCGAGCAAGTAGTCAGCGAACTCAACCCCAACTAGGATTGAAGTCCGATTAGACCCTTGCTGGCACAACACCGCAACTGGGTGTGTAAGGAAGCTGAATAACAATATTAGGGCACAAGAGTGCATGCGGTGTCGCACTGACGAACGCCACTAACCACCCAGGCTTGGGTAAGAAAAGCACAGAGGAAGTGCACGGCGCCGTACTGGCGGTCACAGCAACTGGACTCTGTAATGTGTGATTCGTGCTGTAGGATAAGTCGGGCGCTAGATAGCAACCATACACCTTCCGCGAACAGACATTCAATAGGGAAGGGGTATCCAAGGACGACTTGCACTCACAACAAACACACATATGCAAATGTACACTAGCGCATGGCCGTGCGGTCATGCGGAGTTTATATAATTGCAGCACAGGAAGTGGCCACAGAAACTTTGCCCTTCCAAGACCTGCCAAGAGGACCAATGGAATGTGCTGCAGGGCCTGAGCACATGACCCTTGATCTCCAACGGGAGATCTTGCCCTGGGCATGCTCACTGTGTGCAGACAAGGACTTAGTCACAGAGAAGTCCGCTCGCTGCTGACCAGCACTGGCTTTAATAGCAGAAGCTGAAGAAGCAGCAGTAACTCTCTGTACAGAGTGAGACTGAGCAAGACGCTGGGACCGACGTCCCTGCTGAGCAGACTCCACTGCGGCTGGATAAGAATGGGAGACCGCAGCTGAGATGGCTCGAGATTCCCCCTGTGCAGAAGCGGGAACTCGAGACCTAACACTCCCTGAAAAAATCATTTTATTTTATTTGGTTTCTAAATTCTTCCTGAAAAAATCATTTCATTTTATTTTGTTTCTAAAGTCTCCCTGAAAAATAAAAAAATCAGTGGGAGATTAATATTGCCCTTTCTGCTTGTGTGCCAGTCTTGACTCCTGGGTGTGCCATTTTTCTCTCTCTCAAATAGTGGGCCATAGAAAGCCTATTTATTTTTTTGGTTGATTTGTGTTCTAAATTCTACCTGAAAAAATCAATAAATCAATCAGTGGGAGATAAATATTGGCCTCTGGGCTTGTGTGCCACTCCTGACTCCTGTGTGTGCCATCTCTCACTCAGTGGGCCATAGAAAGCCTATTTATTTTTTTGTTTGGTTTCTAAATTCTCCCTGAAAAAATCATTTTATTTTATTTGGTCTCTAAATTCTTCCTGAAAAAATCATTTTATTTTATTTTGTTTCTAAAGTCTCCCTGAAAAAAAAAAAATCAGTGGGCGATTAATATTGCCCTTTCTGCTTGTGTGCCAGTCTTGACTTCTGGGTGTGCCATCTCTCTCTCTCTCAAATAGTGGGCCATAGAAAGCCTATTTATTTTTTTTGTTGATTTGGGTTCTAAATTCCACCTGAAAAAATCAATAAATCAATCAGTGGGAGATAAATATTGGCCTCTGGGCTTGTGTGCCACTCCTGACTCCTGTGTGTGCCATCTCTCACTCAGTGGGCCATAGAAAGCCTATTTATTTTTTTGTTTGGTTTCTAAATTCTCCCTGAAAAAATCATTTTATTTTATTTGGTTTCTAAATTCTTCCTGAAAAAATCATTTTATTTTATTTTGTTTCTAAAGTCATCCTGAAAAAAAAAAAAATCAGTGGGAGATTAATTTTGCCCTTTCTGCTTGTGTGCCAGTCTTGACTCCTGGGTGTGCCATTTCTCTCTCTCTCAAATAGTGGGCCATAGAAAGCCTATTTATTTTTTTGGTTGATTTGGGTTCTAAATTCTACCTGAAAAAATCAATAAATCATTCAGTGGGAGATAAATATTGGCCTCTGGTCTTGTGTGCCACTCCTGACTCCTGTGTGTGCCATCTCTCACTCAGTGGGCCATAGAAAGCCTATTTATTTTTTTGTTTGGTTTCTAAATTCTCCCTGAAAAAATTATTTTATTTTATTTGGTTTCTAAATTCTTCCTGAAAAAATCATTTTATTTTATTTTGTTTCTAAAGTCTCCCTGAAAAAAAAAAAAATCAGTGGGAGATTAATATTGCCCTTTCTGCTTGTGTGCCAGTCTTGACTCCTGGGTGTGCCATCTCTCTCTCTCTCTCAAATAGTGGGCCATAGAAAGCCTATTTATTTTTTTGGTTGATTTGGGTTCTAAATTCTACCTGAAAAATCAATAAATCAATCAGTGGGAGATAAATATTGGCCTCTGGGCTCGTGTGCCACTCCTGACTCCTGTGTGTGCCATCTCTCACTCAGTGGGCCATAGAAAGCCTATTTATTTTTTTGGTTGATTTGGGTTCTAAATTCTACCTGAAAAATCAATAAATCAATCAGTGGGAGATAAATATTGGCCTCTGGGCTCGTGTGCCACTCCTGACTCCTGTGTGTGCCATCTCTCACTCAGTGGGCCATAGAAAGCCTATTTATTTTTTTGGTTGATTTGGGTTCTAAATTCTACCTGAAAAATCAATAAATCAATCAGTGGGAGATAAATATTGGCCTCTGGGCTCGTGTGCCACTCCTGACTCCTGTGTGTGCCATCTCTCACTCAGTGGGCCATAGAAAGCCTATTTATTTTTTTGGTTGATTTGGGTTCTAAATTCTACCTGAAAAAATCAATAAATCAATCAGTGGGAGATAAATATTGGCCTCTGGGCTTGTGTGCCACTCCTGACTCCTGTGTGTGCCATCTCTCACTCAGTGGGCCATAGAAAGCCTATTTATTTTTTTGTTTGGTTTCTAAATTCTCCCTGAAAAAATCATTTTATTTTATTTGGTCTCTAAATTCTTCCTGAAAAAATCATTTTATTTTATTTTGTTTCTAAAGTCTCCCTGAAAAAAAAAAAATCAGTGGGCGATTAATATTGCCCTTTCTGCTTGTGTGCCAGTCTTGACTTCTGGGTGTGCCATCTCTCTCTCTCTCAAATAGTGGGCCATAGAAAGCCTATTTATTTTTTTTGTTGATTTGGGTTCTAAATTCCACCTGAAAAAATCAATAAATCAATCAGTGGGAGATAAATATTGGCCTCTGGGCTTGTGTGCCACTCCTGACTCCTGTGTGTGCCATCTCTCACTCAGTGGGCCATAGAAAGCCTATTTATTTTTTTGTTTGGTTTCTAAATTCTCCCTGAAAAAATCATTTTATTTTATTTGGTTTCTAAATTCTTCCTGAAAAAATCATTTTATTTTATTTTGTTTCTAAAGTCATCCTGAAAAATAAAAAAATCAGTGGGAGATTAATTTTGCCCTTTCTGCTTGTGTGCCAATCTTGACTCCTGGGTGTGCCATTTCTCTCTCTCTCAAATAGTGGGCCATAGAAAGCCTATTTATTTTTTTGGTTGATTTGGGTTCTAAATTCTACCTGAAAAAATCAATAAATCATTCAGTGGGAGATAAATATTGGCCTCTGGTCTTGTGTGCCACTCCTGACTCCTGTGTGTGCCATCTCTCACTCAGTGGGCCATAGAAAGCCTATTTATTTTTTTGTTTGGTTTCTAAATTCTCCCTGAAAAAATTATTTTATTTTATTTGGTTTCTAAATTCTTCCTGAAAAAATCATTTTATTTTATTTTGTTTCTAAAGTCTCCCTGAAAAAAAAAAAAATCAGTGGGAGATTAATATTGCCCTTTCTGCTTGTGTGCCAGTCTTGACTCCTGGGTGTGCCATCTCTCTCTCTCTCTCAAATAGTGGGCCATAGAAAGCCTATTTATTTTTTTGGTTGATTTGGGTTCTAAATTCTACCTGAAAAATCAATAAATCAATCAGTGGGAGATAAATATTGGCCTCTGGGCTCGTGTGCCACTCCTGACTCCTGTGTGTGCCATCTCTCACTCAGTGGGCCATAGAAAGCCTATTTATTTTTTTGGTTGATTTGGGTTCTAAATTCTACCTGAAAAATCAATAAATCAATCAGTGGGAGATAAATATTGGCCTCTGGGCTCGTGTGCCACTCCTGACTCCTGTGTGTGCCATCTCTCACTCAGTGGGCCATAGAAAGCCTATTTATTTTTTTGGTTGATTTGGGTTCTAAATTCTACCTGAAAAAATCACTAAATCAATCAGTGGGAGATAAATATTGGCCTCTGGGCTTGTGTGCCACTCCTGACTCCTGTGTGTGCCATTTCTCACTCAGTGGGCCATAGAAAGCCTATTTATTTTTTGGGTTGATTTGGGTTCTAAATTCTACCTGAAAAAATCACTAAATCAATCAGTGGGAGATAAATATTGGCCTCTGGGCTTGTGTGCCACTCCTGACTCCTGTGTGTGCCATCTCTCACTCAGTGGGCTGTTGTGAATTCTGTGGCCAAGCTCCCTCCTGTGGTCGTGAGTGGTCCTTCGGCTGGTTCTCTCTATGAGCTTCCTTTGGTGGATGAGAGTGGTACTGCGGCTTCTGAGTTTCCTTCCTCAGGTGATGAGGTTAAGTCGTTAGGTGCTGCTCTATTTAACTCCACCTAGTGCTTTGATCCTGGCTTCCAGTCAATGTTCTAGTATTGGTCTTGCTTCCTCCTGGATCATTCCTGTGGCCTGTCCATCCTGCATAAGCTAAGTTTTGCTTGTGTTATTTTTGTTTGCTATATTTTCTGTCCAGCTTGCTATATTGGTTTTTCTTGCTTGCTGGAAGCTCTGGGACGCAGAGGGAGCACCTCCGTACCGTTAGTCGGTGCGGAGGGTCTTTTTGCCCCCTCTGCGTGGTTGTTTGTAGGGTTTTGTGTTGACCACAAAGCAATCTTTCCTATCTTCGGTCTGTTCAGTAAGTTGGGCCTCACTTTGCTAATTCTATTTCATCTCTGCGTTTGTATTTTCATCTCAACTCACAGTCATTATATGTGGGGGGCTGCCTTTTCCTTTGGGGTAGTTCTCTGAGGCAAGGTAGGCTTATTTTTCCTTCTTAGGGCTAGCTAGTTTCTCAGGCTGTGCTTGAGGCGCATAGGTCTGGTCAGGAGCGCTCCACGGCTACCTTTAGTGTGGTTGGATAGGATTAGGGATTGCGGTCAGCAGAGTTACCACGTCTCCGAGCTCGTCCTATGTTTTTGGTAATTGTCAGGTCACTTTGTGTGCTCTGAACTTCAAGGTCCATTGTGGTTCTGAATTACCTGTTCATAACAGTTCTGGAGGCCCAAAGTACTAATGCTTGTCAATAGAGGGAAAAGAGAAGTTCTGAGACCATTTTTTTTTCTTTGCACTGTGTTCTGTCTTTCTTTTCCCCTTTACATCAGGGTGGTTCAGAACACAGGTGTGGACATGGACATTCAGGGTCTGTTCTCTTTGATGGATAATCTCGCTATAAATGTACAGAATATTCAAGATTTAGTGGTTCAGAATCCTATGTTAGAACCTAAAATTCCTATTCCTGAGTTATTTTCTGGAGATAGAACTAAGTTTTTGAATTTTAAAAATAATTGTAAACTATTTCTGGCGTTGAAACCCCGCTCCTCTGGTGACCCAGTTCAACAAGTTAAGATCATTATTTCTTTATTACGTGGCGACCCTCAAGACTGGGCATTTTCCCTTGCGCCAGGAGATCCTGCATTATGTAATATTAATGCGTTTTTTCTGGCACTCGGATTGCTGTACGATGAACCTAATTCAGTGGATCAGGCAGAGAAAAATTTGCTGGCTCTGTGTCAGGGTCAGGATGAGATAGAGATTTATTGTCAGAAGTTTAGAAAGTGGTCCGTGCTCACTCAATGGAATGAATGTGCGCTGGCAGCTATTTTCAGTAAGGGTCTCTCTGAAGCCCTTAAAGGGAACCTGTCACCCTGTTTTTTGAGATTGAGCTATAAATACTGTTAAATAGGGCCTGCGCTGTGTGTTCCTATAGTGTATGTAGTGTACCCCGATTCCCCATGTATGCTGAGAAATAACTTACCAAAGTCGCCGTTTTCGCCTGTCAATCAGGCTGGTCAGGTCGGGAGGGCGTGTTCACAGCGCTGTTTCTTCCTCAGCTTTACGTTGGTGGCGTAGTGGCGTAGTGGTGAAGACACAGCGCGCGATCTGCGCTGTAATCCCTTGCATCGGTGGGGGCGGCCATCTTCCTGGGGCCGCGCGTGCGCAGATCGAGTGCTCTGCTGCACGGGGCTTCAGGAAAATGGCCGCGGGATGCCGCGCGTGCGCATTAGAGATCGCGGCGGCCATTTTCCCAAAGCCGAGTTTGCATCTCGGCTTTGGGAAAATGGCCGCCGCGATCTCTAATGCGCACGCGCGGCATCCCGCGGCCATTTTCCTGAAGCCCCGTGCAGCAGAGCACTCGATCTGCGCACGCGCGGCCCCAGGAAGATGGCCGCCCCCACCGATGCAAGGGATTACAGCGCAGATCGCGCGCTGTGTCTTCACCACTACGCCACTACGCCACCAACGTAAAGCTGAGGAAGAACCACCGATGTCACCACGCCCTCCCGACCTGACCAGCCTGATTGACAGGCGAAAACGGCGACTTTGGTAAGTTATTTCTCAGCATACATGGGGAATCGGGGTACACTACATACACTATAGGAACACACAGCGCAGGCCCTATTTAACAGTATTTATAGCTCAATCTCAAAAAACGGGGTGACAGGTTCCCTTTAAGGATGTCATGGTGGGATTTCCTATGCCTGCTGGTCTGAATGAGTCTATGTCTTTGGCCATTCAGATCGGTCGACGCTTGCATGAGCGTAAATCTGTGCACCATTTGGCGGTATTATCTGAGCATAAACCTGAGCCTATGCAGTGCGATAGGACTTTGACCAGAGCTGAAAGGCAAGAACACAGACGTCAGAATGGGCTGTGTTTCTACTGTGGTGATTCCACTCATGCTATCTCCGATTGTCCTAAGCGCACTAAGCGGTTCGCTAGGTCTGCCACCATTGGTACGGTACAGTCGAAATTTATTTTGTCCGTTACTTTGATCTGCTCTTTGTCTTCCTATTCTGTCATGGCATTTGTGGATTCAGGCGCTGCCCTGAATTTGATGGACTTGGAGTTTGCCAGGCGCTGTGGGTTTGTCTTGGAGCCCTTGCAGTGTCCTATTTCATTGAGAGGAATTGATTCTACGCCTTTGGCCAAGAATAAGCCTCAGTATTGGACCCAGCTGACCATGTGCATGGCTCCTGCGCACCAGGAGGATATTCGCTTTCTGGTGTTGCATAATCTGCATGATGTGGTCGTGTTGGGGTAGCCATGGCTACAAGTCCATAACCCAGTATTAGATTGGAAATCTATGTCTGTGTCCAGCTGTGGTTGTCAGGGGGTACATGGTGATGTTCCATTTCTGTCTATCTCATCATCCACCCCTTCTGAGGTCCCAGAGTTCTTGTCTGATTACCGGGATGTATTCGATGAGCCCAAGTCCAATGCCCTACCTCCGCATAGGGATTGTGATTGTGCTATCGATTTGATTCCTGGTAGTAAGTTTCCTAAAGGTCGACTGTTTAATTTATCTGTACCTGAGCACGCCGCTATGCGGAGTTATGTGAAGGAGTCTTTGGAGAAGGGTCATATTCGCCCGTCATCGTCGCCATTGGGAGCGGGGTTCTTTTTTGTGGCCAAGAAGGATAGTTCACTGAGACCTTGTATTGATTACCGCCTTCTAAATAAAATTACGGTCAAATTTCAGTACCCCTTGCCGCTGCTGTCTGATTTGTTCGCTCGGATTAAGGGGGCTAGTTGGTTCACCAAGATAGATCTTCGTGGTGCATATAATCTTGTGCGTATTAAACGGGGCGATGAATGGAAAACAGCATTTAATACGCCCGAAGGCCATTTTGAGTACCTGGTTATGCTAATCGGGCTTTCTAATGCTCCATCAGTGTTTCAGTCCTTTATGCATGACATCTTCCGAGAGTACCTGGATAAATTCCTGATTGTATACTTGGATGATATTTTGGTCTTCTCGGATGATTGGGAGTCTCATGTGAAGCAGGTCAGAATGGTGTTCCAGGTCCTGCGTGCTAATTCTTTGTTTGTGAAGGGGTCAAAGTGTCTCTTTGGTGTTCAGAAGGTTTCATTTTTGGGGTTCATTTTTTCTCCTTCTACTATCGAGATGGACCCTGTTAAAGTTCAGGCCATTTATGATTGGACTCAGCCAACATCTCTGAAGAGTCTGCAGAAGTTCCTGGGCTTTGCTAATTTTTATCGTCGCTTCATCAATAATTTTTCTAGTATTGCTAAACCGTTGACTGATTTAACCAAGAAGGGTGCTGATGTGGTCAATTGGTCTTCTGCTGCGGTGGAAGCTTTTCAGGAGTTGAAGCGTCGTTTTTCTTCTGCCCCTGTGTTGTGCCAACCAGATGTTTCGCTTCCGTTCCAGGTCGAGGTTGATGCTTCTGAAATTGGAGCAGGGGCTGTTTTGTCGCAGAGAAGTTCTGATTGCTTGGTGATGAAACCATGTGCCTTCTTTTCCAGGAAGTTTTCGCCTGCTGAGCGTAAGTATGATGTTGGCAATCGAGAGTTGCTAGCCATGAAGTGGGCATTCGAGGAGTGGCGTCATTGGCTTGAAGGAGCTAAGCATCGCGTGGTGGTCTTGACTGATCACAAGAACTTGACTTATCTCGAGTCTGCCAAACGGTTGAATCCTAGACAGGCTCGTTGGTCGCTGTTTTTCTCCCATTTTGACTTTGTGGTTTCGTACCTTCCGGGCTCTAAAAATGTGAAGGCGGATGCCCTGTCTAGGAGTTTTGTGCCCGATTCTCCGGGTTTGCCTGAGCCGGTGGGTATTCTCAAAGAGGGGTTAATTTTGTCTGCCATCTCCCCTGATTTGCGGCGGGTGCTGCAAAAATTTCAGGCTAATAGACCTGACCGTTGCCCAGCGGAGAAACTGTTTGTCCCTGATAGGTGGACGAATAAAGTTATCTCTGAGGTTCATTGTTCGGTGTTGGCTGGTCATCCTGGAATCTTTGGTACCAGAGATTTGGTGGCTAGATCCTTTTGGTGGCCGTCTCTGTCGCGGGATGTGCGTTCTTTTGTGCAGTCCTGTGGGATTTGTGCTCGGGCTAAGCCCTGCTGTTCTCGTGCCAGTGGGTTGCTTTTGCCCTTGCCGGTCCCGAAGAGGCCTTGGACTCATATCTCTATGGATTTTATTTCGGATCTCCCCGTCTCTCAAAGAATGTCGGTCATTTGGGTGGTTTGTGATCGCTTCTCTAAGATGGTCCATTTGGTGCCCTTGTCTAAATTGCCTTCCTCCTTTGATTTGGTGCCATTGTTTTTTCAGCATGTGGTTCTTTTACATGGCATTCCAGAGAACATCGTTTCTGACAGAGGTTCCCAGTTTGTTTTGAGGTTTTGGCGAGCCTTTTGTGCTAGGATGGGCATTGATTTGTCTTTTTCCTCGGCTTTCCATCCTCAGACAAATGGCCAGACTGAACAAACCAATCAGACCTTGGAAACATATCTGAGATGTTTTGTTTCTGCTGATCAGGATGATTGGGTGTCCTTTTTGCCTTTGGCTGAGTTCGCCCTTAATAATCGGGCCAGCTCGGCTACTTTGGTTTCGCCTTTTTCTGCAATTTTGGGTTCCACCCTCGTTTCTCTTCAGGGCAGGTTGAGTCTTCGGACTGTCCTGGTGTGGATACTGTGGTGGATAGGTTGCAGCAGATTTGGACTCATGTAGTGGACAATTTGACTTTGTCCCAGGAGAAGGCTCAACGTTTCGCTAACCGCAGGCGCTGTGTGGGTCCCCGACTTCGTGTGGGGGATTTGGTTGGTTGTCATCTCGTTATATTCCTATGAAGGTTTCCTCTCCTAAGTTTAAGCCTTGTTTTATTGGTCCATATAGGATTTCTGAGGTTCTTAATCCTGTGTCTTTTCGTTTGACTCTTCCAGCTTCTTTTTCCATCCATAACGTGTTCCATAGGTCATTGTTGCGGAGATACATGGCACCTGTGGTTCCATCTATTGATCCTCCTGCTCCGGTTTTGGTTGAAGGGGAGTTGGAGTATATAGTGGAGAAGATTTTGGATTCTCGTGTTTCGAGATGGAAACTCCAGTATCTGGTTAAGTGGAAAGGTTATGGTCAGGAAGATAATTCCTGGGTCTTTGCCTCTGATGTCCATGCTGCCGATCTGGTTCGTGCCTTTCATGTGGCTCATCCTGGTCGGCCTGGGGGCTCTGGTGAGGGTTCGGTGACCCCTCCTCAAGGGGGGGGTACTGTTGTGAATAATGTGGCCAAGCTCCCTCCTGTGGTCGTGAGTGGTACTTCGGCTTGTTCTCTCTATGAGCTTCCTTTGGTGGATGAGAGTGGTACTGCGGCTTCTGAGTTTCCTTCCTCAGGTGATGAGGTTAAGTCGTTAGGTGCTGCTCTATTTAACTCCACCTAGTGCTTTGATCCTGGCCTCCAGTCAATGTTCTAGTATTGGTCTTGCTTCCTCCTGGATCGTTCCTGTGGCCTGTCTATCCTGCATAAGCTAAGTTTTGCTTGTGTTATTTTTGTTTGCTATTTTTTCTGTCCAGCTTGCTATATTGGTTTTTCTTGCTTGCTGGAAGCTCTGGGACGCAGAGGGAGCACCTCCGTACCGTTAGTCGGTGCGGAGGGTCTTTTTGCCCCCTCTGCGTGGTTGTTTGTATGGTTTTGTGTTGACTGCAAAGCAATCTTTCCTATCTTCGGTCTGTTCAGTAAGTTGGGCCTCACTTTGCTAATTCTATTTCATCTCTGCGTTTGTATTTTCATCTCAACTCACAGTCATTATATGTGGGGGGCTGCCTTTTCCTTTGGGGTATTTCTCTGAGGCAAGGTAGGCTTATTTTTCCTTCTTAGGGCTAGCTAGTTTCTCAGGCTGTGCTCGAGGCGCATAGGTCTGGTCAGGAGCGCTCCACGGCTACCTTTAGTGTGGTTGGATAGGATTAGGGATTGCGGTCAGCAGAGTTACCACGTCTCAGAGCTCGTCCTATGTTTTTGGTAATTGTCAGGTCACTTTGTGTGCTCTGAACTTCAAGGTCCATTGTGGTTCTGAATTACCTGTTCATAACAGTGGGCCAAAGAAAGCCTATTTATTTTTTTGTTTGGTTTGTAAATTCTCCCTGAAAAAATCATTTTATTTTATTTGGTTTCTAAATTCTTCCTGAAAAATCATTTTATTTTATTTTGTTTCTAAAGTCTCCTTGAAAAAAAAAATAAAAATCAGTGGGAGATTAATATTGCCCTTTCTGCTTGTGTGCCAGTCTTGACTCCTGGGTGTGCCATCTCTCTCTCTCAAATAGTGGGCCATAGAAAGCCTATTTATTTTTTTGGTTGATTTGGGTTCTAAATTCTACCTGAAAAAAATCAATAAATCAATCAGTGGGAGATAAATATTTGCCTCTGGGCTTGTGTGCCACTCCTGACTCCTGTGTGTGCCATCTCTCACTCAGTGGGCCATAGAAAGCCTATTTATTTTTTTGGTTGATTTGGGTTCTAAATTCTACCTGAAAAAATCACTAAATCAATCAGTGGGAGATAAATATTGGCCTCTGGGCTTGTGTGCCACTCCTGACTCCTGTGTGTGCCATCTCTCACTCAGTGGGCCATAGAAAGCCTATTTATTTTTTTGTTTGGTTTCTAAATTCTCCCTGAAAAAATCATTTTATTTTATTTGGTTTCTAAATTCTTCCTGAAAAAATCATTTTATTTTATTTTGTTTCTAAAGTCTCCATGAAAAAAAAAAAAATCAGTGGGAGATTAATATTGCCCTTTCTGCTAGTGTGCCAGTCTTGACTCCTGGGTGTGCCATCTCTCTCTCTCAAATAGTGGGCCATAGAAAGCCTATTTATTTTTTTGGTTGATTTGGGTTCTAAATTCTACCTGAAAAAATCACTAAATCAATCAGTGGGAGATAAATATTGGCCTCCGGGCTTGTGTGCCACTCCTGACTCCTGTGTGTGCCATCTCTCACTCAGTGGGCCATAGAAAGCCTTTTTTTTTTTTGTTTGGTTTCTAAATTCTCCCTGAAAAAATCATTTTATTTTATTTGGTTTCTAAATTCTTCCTGAAAAAATCATTTTATTTTATTTTGTTTCTAAAGTCTCCCTGAAAAAAAAAAATCAGTGGGAGATTAATATTGCCCTTTCTGCTTGTGTGCCAGTCTTGACTCCTGGGTGTGCCATCTCTCTCTCTCAAATAGTGGGCCATATAAAGCCTATTTATTTGGTTGATTTGGGTTCTAAATTCTACCTGAAAAAATCAATAAATCAATCAGTGGGAGATAAATATTGTCCTCTGGGCTTGTGTGCCACTCATGACTCCTGTGTGTGCCATCTCTCACTCAGTGGGCCATAGAAAGCCTATTTATTTTTTTGGTTGATTTGGGTTCTAAATTCTACCTGAAAAAATCACTAAATCAATCAGTGGGAGATAAATATTGGCCTCTGGGCTTGTGTGCCACTCCTGACTCCTGTGTGTGCCATCTCTCACTCAGTGGGCCATAGAAAGCCTATTTATTTTTTTGGTTGATTTGGGTTCTAAATTCTACCTGAAAAAATCACTAAATCAATCAGTGGGAGATAAGTATTGGCCTCTGGGCTTGTGTGCCACTCCTGACTCCTGTGTGTGCCATCTCTCACTCAGTGGGCCATAGAAAGCCTATTTATTTTTTTGGTTGATTGGGTTCTCAATTTTACCTGAAAAAATCAATAAGTCAATCAGTGGGAGATAAATATTGGCCTCTGGGCTTGTGTGCCACTCCTGACTCCTGTGTGTGCCATCTCTCACTCAGTGGGCCATAGAAAGCCTATTTATTTTTTTGGTTGATTTGGGTTCTCAATTCTACCTGAAAAAATCAATAAATCAATCAGTGGGAGATAAATATTGGCCTCTGGGCTTGTGTGCCACTCCTGACTCCTGTGTGTGCCATCTCTCACTCAGTGGGCCATAGAAAGCCTATTTATTTTTTTGTTTGGTTTCTAAATTCTCCCTGAAAAAATCATTTTATTTTATTTGGTTTCTAAATTCTTCCTGAAAAAATCATTTTATTTTATTTTGTTTCTAAAGTCTCCCTGAAAAAAAAAATGAAAATCAGTAGGAGATTAATATTGCCCTTTCTGCTTGTGTGCCAGTCTTGACTCCTGGGTGTGCCATCTCTCTCTCTCAAATAGTGGGCCATAGAAAGCCTATTTATTTTTTTGGTTGATTTGGGTTCTAAATTCTACCTGAAAAAATCAATAAATCAATCAGTGGGAGATAAATATTGTCCTCTGGGCTTGTGTGCCACTCCTGACTCCTGTGTGTGCCATCTCTCACTCAGTGGGCCATAGAAAGCCTATTTATTTTTTGGGTTGATTTGGGTTCTAAATTCTACCTGAAAAAATCACTAAATCAATCAGTGGGAGATAAATATTGGCCTCTGGGCTTGTGTGCCACTCCTGACTCCTGTGTGTGCCATCTCTCACTCAGTGGGCCATAGAAAGCCTATTTATTTTTTTGGTTGATTTGGGTTCTAAATTCTACCTGAAAAAATCACTAAATCAATCAGTGGGAGATAAATATTAGCCTCTGGGCTTGTGTGCGACTCCTGACTCCTGTGTGTGCCATCTCTCACTCAGTGGGCCATAGAAAGCCTATTTTTTTTTTGTTTGGTTTCTAAATTCTCCCTGAAAAAATCATTTTGTTTTATTTGGTTTCTAAATTCTTCCTGAAAAAATCATTTTATTTTATTTTGTTTCTAAATTCTCCCTGAAAAAAAAAATGGGAGATTAATATTGACATTTGTGCTTGAGTGACAGTCCTGCGTGTGTGGCATCTCTGTGATTTGGTGCCACAGAAAACAGAGTGTGTAACATTGTGCCTGATTTTCCTTGCGGTCTCACCAACTCACCAACCTGTAAAAGGAATATCGAAATCATACTGAAGTTATAGCTCACCGTGTAAGTTGTTTGACAGCAACAAATAAAGTTACTTTGGTTAAGTTTTTAAAACAATGAGGAAGTCTGGTGCAAGAGGTCGTGGCCGTGGGCGTTCATTGTCAGCTGGTAATGATGGTAGTGGTAGTGGAGCATCAGGTGGTCGTGGGAAAAAAAATATTCCACCTAAGTCTGGAGCTGTGGAGCCAGGTTCGTCGTCTGGCTACACAAGGCCTCGAACGCTCTCTTTTCTGGGAGTAGGAAAACCGCTTTTAAAGCCGGAGCAGCAACAGCAAGTTTTGGCTTACCTTGCTGACTCAGCCTCTAGCTCTTTTGCCTCCTCTTCTGAAACTGGTAAATGTAAAAGCAGCGCGTCGTTTGTGGATGTTCACGGTCAGGGACAAGTCACTTCCTTGTCCTCTTCAACAAAAACAACAACAAGAGAGAAGGATGCAGCAGGCGACACAACGGGTTACTCCATGGAGCTCTTTACACATACCGTCCCTGGCTTAGAAAGTGAAACAGTTAACAGGCCATGCCCATTACAAGTAGATTCTGACATGGAGTGCACTGATGCACAGCCACAGCCAGACTACTATGCTGGTCCTTTGACTCAGACCACAACATTGCCCTCTCAGGGTACTGATCCACAATCAGACCCTGATGAGACTATGTTGCCCCGTCACGAACGCTATACCACCGACCGACACGGTGACACAGACGAAGTTGCACACGAGCTAGAAGAGGAGGTTATAGATGACCCAGTTGTTGACCCCGTTTGGCAGCCATTGGGGGAACAGGGTGCAGGCGGCAGGAGTTCTGAAGCGGAGGTGGAGGAGGGGCCGCAGCAGGCATCAACATCGCAACAGGTTCCATCTGCCGGGCCTGTATCTGGCCCAAAACGCGTGGCAAAGCCAAAACCTGTTGGAGGACAGCGTGGCCATCCGGTTAAAGCTCAGTCTGCAATTCCTGAAAAGGGATCCGATGCTAGGAAGAGTGCAGTCTGGCATTTTTTTAAACAACATCCAATTGATCAGCGCAAAGTCATATGTCAAAAATGTTCAACTAGCTTAAGCAGAGGTCAGAATCTGAAAAGTCTCAATACAAGTTGCATGCATAGACATTTAACCACCATGCATTTGCAAGCCTGGACTAACTACCAAACGTCCCTTAACCCCTTTACCCCCAAGGGTGGTTTGCACGTTAATGACCAGGCCAATTTTTACAATTCTGACCACTGTCCCTTTATGAGGTTATAACTCCGAAACGCTTCAACGGATCCTGGTGATTCTGACATTGTTTTCTCATGACATATTGTACTTCATGATAGTGGTAAAATTTCTTTGATAGTACCTGCGTTTATTTGTGAAAAAAACGGAAATTTGGCGAAAATTTTGAAAATTTCGCAATTTTCAAACTTTGAATTTTTATGCAATTAAATCACAGAGATATGTCACACAAAATACTTAATATGTAACATTTCCCACATGTCTCCTTTACATCAGCATAATTTTGGAACCAATTTTTTTTTTTGTTAGGGAGTTATAAGGGTTAAAAGTTGACCAGCAATTTCTCATTTTTACAACACCATTTTTTTTTAGGGACCACGTCTCATTTGAAGTCATTTTGAGGGGTCTATATGATAGAAAATGCCCAAGTGTGACACCATTCTAAAAACTGCACCCCTCAAGGTGCTCAAAACCACATTCAAGAAGTTTATTAACCCTTCAGGTGTTTAATAGGAATTTTTGGAATGTTTAAATAAAAATGAACATTTAACTTTTTTACACAAAAAATTTACTTCAGCTCCAATTTGTTTTATTTTACCAAGGGTAACAGGAGAAATTGGACCCAAAAAGTTGTTGTCCAATTTGTCCTGAGTACGCTGATACCCCATATGTGGCAGTAAACCACTGTTTGGGCGCATGGGAGAGCTCGGAAGGGAAGGAGCGCAGTTTGACTTTTCAATGCAAAATTGACAGAAATTGAGATGGGACGCCATGTTGCGTTTGGAGAGCCACTGATGTGCCTAAACATTGAAACCCCCCACAAGTGACACCATTTTGGAAAGTAGACCCCCTAAGGAACTTATCTAGAGGTGTGGTGAGCACTTTGACCCACCAAGTGCTTCACAGAAGTTTATAATGCAGAACCGTAAAAATAAAAAATCATATTTTTTCACAAAAATTATATTTTTGCCCCCAATTTTTTATTTTTCCAAGGGTAAGAGAAGAAATTGGACCTCAAAAGTTGTTGTCCAATTTGTCCCGAGTACGCTGATACCCCATATGTGGCAGTAAACCACTGTTTGGGCGCATGGGAGAGCTCGGAAGGGAAGGAGCGCCGTTTGACTTTTCAATGCAAAATTGACAGGAATTGAGATGGGACGCCATGTTGCGTTTGGAGAGCCACTGATGTGCCTAAACATTGAAACCCCCCACAAGTGACACCATTTTGGAAAGTAGACCCCCTAAGGAACTTATCTGGATGTGTGGTGAGCACTTTGACCCACCAAGGGCTTCACAGAAGTTTATAATGCAGAGCCATAAAAATAAAACAAAATTTTTTTCCCACAAAAATTATTTTTTAGCCCCCAGTTTTGTATTTTCCCTAGGGTAACAGGAGAAATTGGACCACAAAAGTTGTTGTCCAATTTGTCCTGAGTACGCTGATACCCCATATGTGGGGGGGAACCACCGTTTGGGCGCATGGGAGGGTTCGGAAGGGAAGGAGCGCCATTTGGAATGCAGACTTAGATGGAATGGTCTGCAGGCGTCACATTGCGTTTGCAGAGCCCCTAATGTACCTAAACAGTAGAAACCCCCCACAAGTGACACCATTTTGGAAAGTAGACCCCCTAAGGAACTTATCTAGAGGTGTGGTGAGCACTTTGACCCACCAAGTGCTTCACAGAAGTTTATAATGCAGAACCGTAAAAATAAAAAATCATATTTTTTCACAAAAATTATATTTTTGCCCCCAATTTTTTATTTTTCCAAGGGTAAGAGAAGAAATTGGACCTCAAAAGTTGTTGTCCAATTTGTCCCGAGTACGCTGATACCCCATATGTGGCAGTAAACCACTGTTTGGGCGCATGGGAGAGCTCGGAAGGGAAGGAGCGCCGTTTGACTTTTCAATGCAAAATTGACAGGAATTGAGATGGGACGCCATGTTGCGTTTGGAGAGCCACTGATGTGCCTAAACATTGAAACCCCCCACAAGTGACACCATTTTGGAAAGTAGACCCCCTAAGGAACTTATCTGGATGTGTGGTGAGCACTTTGACCCACCAAGGGCTTCACAGAAGTTTATAATGCAGAGCCATAAAAATAAAACAAAATTTTTTTCCCACAAAAATTATTTTTTAGCCCCCAGTTTTGTATTTTCCCTAGGGTAACAGGAGAAATTGGACCACAAAAGTTGTTGTCCAATTTGTCCTGAGTACGCTGATACCCCATATGTGGGGGGGAACCACCGTTTGGGCGCATGGGAGGGTTCGGAAGGGAAGGAGCGCCATTTGGAATGCAGACTTAGATGGAATGGTCTGCAGGCGTCACATTGCGTTTGCAGAGCCCCTAATGTACCTAAACAGTAGAAACCCCCCACAAGTGACACCATTTTGGAAAGTAGACCCCCTAAGGAACTCATCTTGATGTGTTGTGAGAGCTTTGAACCCCCAAGTATTTCACTACAGTTTATAACGCAGAGCCATGCAAATAAAAAATATTTTTTTTTCCACAAAAATTATATTTTAGCCCCCAGTTTTGTATTTTTCCAAGGTTAGCAGGAGAAATTGGACCCTAAATGTTGTTGTCCAATTTGTCCTGAGTACGCTGATACCCGATATGTGGGGGGGAACCACCGTTTGGGCGCATGGGAGGGCTCGGAAGGGAAGGAGCATCATTTGGAATGCAGACTTAGATGGAATGGTCTGCAGGCGTCACATTGCGTTTGCAGAGCCCCTAATGTACCTAAACAGTAGAAAACCCCCACAAGTGACCCCATATTGGAAACTAGACCCCTCAATGAACTTATCTAGATGTGTTGTGAGAACTTTGAACCCCCAAGTGTTTCACTACAGTTTATAACGCAGAGCCGTGAAAATAAAAAATCTTTTTGTTTTCCCACAAAAATTATTTTTTAGCCCCCAGTTTTGTATTTTCCCAAGGGTAACAGGAGAAATTGGTCCACAAAAGTTGTTGTCCAATTTGTCCTGAGTACGCTGATACCCCATATGTTGGGGTAAACCCCTGTTTGGGCACACAGGAGAGCTCGGAAGGGAAGGAGCACTGTTTTACTTTTTCAACGCAGAATTGGCTGGAATTGAGATCGGACGCCATGTCGTGTTTGGAGAGCCCCTGATGTGCCGAAACAGTGGAAACCCCCCAATTATAACTGAAACCCTAATCTAAACACACCCCTAACCCTAATTCCAACGGTAACCCTAACCACACCTCTAACCCTGACACACCCCTAACCCTAATCCCAACCCTATTCCCAACTGTAAATGTAATCTAAACCCTAACCCTAACTTTAGCCCCAACCCTAACTGTAGCCCCAACCCTAACCCTAACCCTAATCCTAGCCCTAACCCTAGCCCTAACCCTAACCCTAGCCCTAACCCTAGCCCTAACCCTAGCCCTAACCCTAGCCCTAACCCTAGCCCTAGCCCTAGCCCTAACCCTAGCCCTAACCCTAGCCCTAACCCTAGCCCTAACCCTAACCCTAACCCTAACCCTAGCCCTAACCCTAGCCCTAACCCTAGCCCTAACCCTAGCCCTAACCCTAGCCCTAACCCTAGCCCTAGCCCTAACCCTAGCCCTAACCCTAGCCCTAATGGGAAAATGGAAATAAATACATTTTTTTTTATTTTTCCCTAACTAAGGGGGTGATGAAGGGGGGTTTGATTTACTTTTATAGCGAGTTTTTTAGCGGATTTTTATGATTGGCAGCCGTCACACACTGAAAGACCCTTTTTATTGCAAAAAATATTTTTTGCAATACCACATTTTGAGAGCTATAATTTTTCCATATTTTGGTCCACAGAGTCATGTGAGGTCTTGTTTTTTGTGGGACGAGTTGACGTTTTTATTGAAAACATTTTTGGGCATGTGACATTTTTTTTATCGCTTTTTATTCCGATTTTTGTGAGGAAGAATGACCAAAAGCCAGCTATTCATGAATTTCTATTGGGGGAGGCGTTTATACCGTTCCGCGTTTGGTAAAATTGATAAATCAGTTTTATTCTTCGGGTCAGTACGATTACAGCGATACCTCATTTATATCATTTTTTTATGGTTTGGTGCTTTTATACGATAAAAACTATTTTACAGAAAAAATAATTATTTTTGCATCGCTTTATTCTCAGAACTATAACTTTTTTATTTTTTTGCTGATGATGCTGTATGGCGGCTCTTTTTTTGCGGGACAATATGACGCTTTCAGCGGTACCATGGTTATTTATATCTGTCCTTTTGATCGCGTGTTATTCCACTTTTTGTTCGGCGGTATGATAATAAAGCGTTGTTTTTTGCCTCGTTTTTTTTTTTTTTTTCTTACGGTGTTTACTGAAGGGGTTAACTAGTGGGCCAGTTTTATAGGTCGGGCCGTTACGGACGCGGCGATACTAAATATGTGTACTTTTATTGGTTTTTTTTTTTTATTTAGATGAAGAAATGTATTTATGGGAATAATATTTTTTTTTTTTTTTCATTATTTTGGAATATTTTTTTTTATTTTTTTTACACATTTGGAACATTTTTTTTTTACTTTTTTACTTTGTCCCAGGGGGGGACATCACAGATCAGTGATCTGACAGTTTGCACAGCACTCTGTCAGATCACTGATCTGATAGGAGTGCAGGCTGCTTCACAGTGCCTGCTCTGAGCAGGCTCTGTGAAGCCACCTCCCTCCCTGCAGGACCCGGATCCGCGGCCATCTTGGATCCGGGGCTCGAGCAGGGAGGGAGGTGAGGAGACCCTCGCAGCAACGCGATCACATCGCGTTGCTGCGGGGGGCTCAGGGAAGCCCGCAGGGAGCCCCCTCCCTGCGCGGTGCTTCCCTGCACCGCCGGCACATCGCGATCATCTTTGATCGCGGTGTGCCAGGGGTTAATGTGCCGGGGGCGGTCCGTGACCGCTCCTGGCACATAGTGCCGGATGTCAGCTGCGATAAGCAGCTGACACCCGGCCGCGATCGGCCGCGCTCCCCCCGTGAGCGCGGCCGATCGGCTATGACGTACTATCCCGTCCAGGGTCAGATAAGCCCAGGGCACCTCGACGGGATAGTACGTCTATGGTCACAGAGGGGTTAAGGTTGTAGCACCCTCGGCCAATGAAGCTAGTCAGCAACGCAACATGCCTTCCGTCACTGTAAGGCCACCATTTTCCGCACCACCGGCAGTATCTGTGCAGGTTTCTTTGCCAGCCCAAAGCAGTCAGGGTCAGGGAATCACCAGTTTTGTAGGAGGAAATACTGCATCTAGGGCACCGGCAGAAACAATACCGTCTCCAACCGTCTCTCAGTCTGCCATGTCCACCGGCACACCCGCTAGTTCCACGATCTCCAGCTCTCCAGTCCAGCTCACCCTACATGAGACTCTGGTTAGAAAAAGGAAGTACTTATCCTCGCATCCGCGTACACAGGGTTTTAACGCCCACATAGCTAGACTAATCTCGTTAGAGATGATGCCCTACCGGTTAGTTGAAAGCGAAGCTTTCAAAGCCCTGATGGAGTACGCTGAACCACGCTACGAGCTACCCAGTCGACACTTTTTTTTCCAGAAAAGCCATCCCAGCCCTGCACCAGCATGTTAAACAGCGCATCGTCCATGCACTCAGGCAATCTGTGAGTACAAAGGTGCACCTGACTACAGATGCATGGACCAGTAGGCATGGCCAGGGACATTACGTGTCCATCACGGCACACTGGGTGAATGTGGTGGATGCAGGGTCCACAGGGGACATCAATGTCGGGACAGTTGTGCCTAGCCCACGGTCTAGGAAACAGTTGGCTGTAGGCGTTCGCACCCCCTCCTCCTCCTCCTCGTCGTCCTGCAGAAGCGAGAGCTCTTCCACAGACCGCAGTCGCCCAACCACTCCATCGGCAGCTGTCACTGTTGCAAACCAGTTGTCCCATTATGGGCCAGCTACTGGCAAGCGTCAGCAAGCTGTATTGGCTATGAAGTGTTTGGGCGACAACAGACACACCGCGGAAGTTCTGTCCGAGTTCTTGCAGCAAGAAATGCAGTCGTGGCTGGGCACAGTAGATCTTGAGGCAGGCAAGGTAGTGAGTGATAACGGAAGGAATTTCATGGCTGCCATCTCCCTTTCCCAACTCAAACACATTCCTTGCCTGGCTCACACCTTAAACCTGGTGGTGCAGTGCTTATTGAAAACTTATCCTGGGTTCTCCGACCTGCTCCTCAAAGTGCGTGGACTTTGCTCACATATCCGCCGTTTGCCTGTACACTCCAGCCGTATGCAGACCTATCAGCGGTCTTTGAACCTTCCCCAGCATCGCCTAATCATAGACGTTGCAACAAGGTGGAACTCAACACTGCACATTCTTCAGAGACTGTGTGAACAGAGGCGGGCTGTTATGTTTTTGTGGGAGGATACACATACACGGGCAGGCAGTAGGATGGCAGACATGGAGTTGTCATGTGTGCAGTGGTCGAAGATACAAGACATGTGCCAAGTCCTTCAGTGTTTTGAGGAATGCACATGGCTGGTTAGTGCAGACAATGCCATAATAAGCATGAGCATCCCCCTAATGTGTCTGCTGATGCAAAGTTTGACGCACATAAAGGATCAGGCGTCTGCACCAGAGGAAGAGGAAAGCCTTGATGACAGTCAGCCATTGTCTGGTCAGGGCAGTGTACAGGATGAGGTAGCGGGCGAAGAGGAGGTGGAGGATGAGGAGGACGAGGAGGATGATGGGGATGAGTATATTTTTAATGAGGAAGCTTTCCCGGGGGCACTGGAAATTGGTGGCGTGGCAAGGCCGGGTTCAGGTTTTTTGAGGGACACAAGTGACGTAGATTTGCCTGAAACTGCCCCTCAACCAATCACAAACGCAGATTTGACAACTGGAACTTTGGCCCACATGGCGGACTATGCCTTACGTATCCTCAAAAGGGACACACGCATTACAAAAATGATGAACAATGACGATTACTGGATGGCCTGCCTCCTTGATCCTCGCTATAAAGGCAAATTGCAAAATATTATGCCACATGAGAACTTGGAACTAATATTAGCAACCAAACAATCAACTCTTGTTGACCGTTTGCTTCAGGCATTAACAGCACACAGTGCCCGTGATCGTTCTCACACAAGCTCCAGCGGGCAGCAGACCAGGATTGTTAGGGGTGCACACATCAGAAGTGGTGTTGGACAGAGGGGTTTTCTGACCAGGTTGTGGAGTGATTTTGCTATGACCGCAGACAGGACAGGTACTGCTGCATCAATTGAAAGTGACAGGAGACAACATTTGTCCAGTATGGTTACAAACTATTTTTCATCCCTTATCGAGGTTCTCCCTCAACCGTCATTCCCATTTGATTACTGGGCATCCAAATTAGACACCTGGCCAGAATTGGCAGAATATGCATTGCAGGAGCTTGCTTGCCCGGCAGCTAGAGTCCTATCAGAAAGAGTATTCAGTGCTGCAGGTTCAATATTAACCAAAAAAAGGACTCGTCTGGCTACCCAAATTATTGATGATCTAACATTCATTAAAATGAACCACAACTGGATTTCGAATTCTTTTGCCCCACCTTGCCCGGCCGACACCTAGCTTTCCTATAAAAAGCTCTTGCCTGTGAACTACTGTGAATTACTTTTCTAATGTCTTTATTTGCTGCAGCTGATTGTCCAGCATACGACATGTTTACACCTCCCTAAATGGCCAAACTCCCCACACGGGGCCGTGGTATCGCGACTTGGCGCAAGCACCCGTGAGAGTGCTGTTTGTCTGAAGAGGTGGGTGTGCCCGCTTTTGGTCGACAGCACTGCCACTGGGTCCCTCATAGTACAATAAAGTGTCTCTGGCGGTGCTGGTGCGCACCCAACGTCAGACACATTGTTGTAACATGAGGGGCCCTGGGCCTGTACCGCCGGCCACAAGAGAGTTCAACCACCCCCAGGTCAAACATTGCTCTACCACTTCCACAGTTATCTCTCACACTTCCACCAATGTTTAGTCTATGCGCTGACATCCTTCCATTCCTGCCACTGACAATACCATCGTGTTGACATGTATGATGGTACTTAACATAGTCAGGGGCAGTGTCCTCTATTTACCAAAGTAAATACTTTGCGCCAAATTAGTAGGTCTGAAACTACGCAGAGGATCCCACCCCTGTACCTACTGATTGCACCCTTTAGTGTTTTCATTTTGTTTTAATTCACATTTATTTATTGTTTTGGACTACTAACTGGCAGACACTCATTACAATCGGCCTCCGCTGACCAGACCACTGCTGCCCGTGTACCCCTTGGAACCAATTTTAAATTGCCTACAGCCAGCCCAATTTTATTATGTTAGGCCTTCGAAGCCTGTCTGCGGTCCCTCCTTCCACTAGGCCTCCACTGACCTGTCTACTGCTGCCCGTGTACCCCTGGAACAAATTATAAAGTGCCTACAGCCATATGTTATTATGTTAGGCCTTAGAAGCCTGTCTGCGGCCCGTTCTTTCTACTACTCCTACACTGACCAGTCTACTGCTGCCCGTGTACCCCTGGAACCAATGTTAACCCCTTCATGACCCAGCCTATTTTGACCTTAAAGACCTTGCCGTTTTTTGCAATTCTGACCAGTGTCCCTTCATGAGGTAATAACTCAGGAACGCTTCAATGGATCCTAGCGGTTCTGAGATTTTTTTTTGTGACATATTGGGCTTCATGTTAGTGGTAAATTTAGGTCAATAAATTCTGAGTTTATTTGTGATAAAAATGGAAATTTGGCGAAAATTTTGAAAATTTAGCAATTTTCACATTTTGAATTTTTATTCTGATAAACCAGAGAGTTATGTGACACAAAATAGTTAATAAATAACATTTCCCACACGTCTACTTTACATCAGCACAATTTTGGAAACAAAATTTTTTTTTGCTAGGAAGTTATAAGGGTTAAAATTTGACCAGCGATTTCTCATTTTTACAACGAAATTTACAAAACCATTTTTTTTAGGGACCACCTCACATTTGAAGTCAGTTTGAGGGGTCTATATGGCTGAAAATACCCAAAAGTGACACCATTCTAAAAACTGCACCCCTCAAGGTGCACAAAACCACATTCAAGAAGTTTATTAACCCTTCAGGTGCTTCACAGCAGCAGAAGCAGCATGGAAGGAAAAAATGAACATTTAACTTTTTAGTCACAAAAATGATTTTTCAGCAACAATTTTTTTATTTTCCCAATGGTAAAAGGAGAAACTGAACCACGTAAGTTGTTGTCCAATTTGTCCTGAGTACGCTGATACCTCATATGTTGGGGTAAACCACTGTTTGGGCGCACGGCAGGGCTTGGAAGGGAAGGAGCGCCATTTGACTTTTTGAATGAAAAATTGGCTCCACTCTTTAGCGGACACCATGTCACGTTTGGAGAGCCCCCGTGTGCCTAAAAATTGGAGCTCCCCCACAAGTGACCCCATTTTAAAAACTAGACGCTCCAAGGAACTTATCTAGATGCATAGTGAGCCCTTTAAACCCCCAGGTGCTTCACAAATTGATCCGTAAAAATGAAAAAGTAAATTTTTTCACAAAAAAATTCTTTTAGCCTCAATTTTTTCATTTTCACATGGACAACAGGATAAAATGGATCCTAAAATTTGTTTGGCAATTTCTCCTGAGTACACCGATACCTCACATGTGGGGGTAAACCACTGTTTGGGCACATGGTAAGGCTCGGAAGGGAAGGAGCGCCATTTGGCTTTTTAAACGGAAAATTATCTCCAATCATTAGCGGACACCATGTCGCGTTTGGAGAGCCCCTGTGTGCCTAAACATTAGAGATCCCCCACAAATTACCCCATTTTGGAAACTAGACCCCCAAAGGAACTAATCTAGATGTGTAGTGAGCACTTTGAACCCTCAAGTGCTCCACAGAAGTTTATAACGCAGAGCCATGAAAATAAAAAAAAAAAAGTTATTTTCTCAAAAATGATTTTTTAGCCCGCAATTTTTTTATTTTCCCAAGGGTATCAGGAGAAATTTGACCCCAAAAGTTGTTGTCCAGTTTCTCCTGAGTACGCTGATACCCCATATGTGGGGGTAAACCACTGTTTAGGCACATGCTGGGGCTCGGAAATGAAGTAGTGATGTTTTGAAATGCAGACTTTGATGGAATGCTCTGCGGGCGTCACGTTGCGTTTGCAGAGCCCCTGATGTGGCTAAACAGTAGAAACCCCCACAAGTGACCCCATTTTGGAAACTAGACCCCGAAAGGAACTTATCTAGATATGTGGTGAGCACTTTGAACCCCCAAGTGCTTCACAGAAGTTCATAACACAGAGCAGTGAAAATATTAAATACGTTTTCTTTCCTCAAAAATAATTTTTTAGCCCAGAATTTTTTATTTTCCCAAGGGTTACAGGAGAAATTGGACCACAAAAGTTGTTGTCCAGTTTCTCCTGAGTACGCTGATGCCCCATGTGTGGGGGTAAACCTCTGTTTGGGCACACGTGGGGGCTCAGAAGGGAAGTAGTGACTTTTGAAATGCAGACTTTGATGGAATGGTCTGCGGGCGTCACGTTGCGTTTGCAGAGCCCCTGGTGTGCCTAAACAGTAGAAACCCCCCACAAGTGACCCCATTTTGGAAACTAGACCCCCAAAGGAACTTATCTAGATATGTGGTGAGCACTTTTAACCCCCAAGTACTTTACAGAAGTTTATAACGCAGAGCCGTGAAAATAATAAATAAGTTTTCTTTCCTCAAAAATAATTTTTTAGCCCAGAATTTTTTATTTTCCCAAGGGTTACAGGAGAAATTGGACCACAAAAGTTGTTGTCCAGTTTCTCCTGAGTACGCTGATGCCCCATGTGTGGGGGTAAACCACTGTTTGGGCACACGTGGGGGCTCAGAAGGGAAGTAGTGACTTTTGAAATGCAGACTTTGATGGAATGGTCTGCGGGCGTCACGTTGCGTTTGCAGAGCCCCTGGTGTGCCTAAACAGTAGAAACCCCCCACAAGTGACCCCATTTTGGAAACTAGGCCCCCCAAAGGAACTTATCTAGATATGTGGTGAGCACTTTGAACCCCCAAGTGCTTCACAGACGTTTACAACGCAGAGCCGTGAAAATAAAAAATCATTTTTCTATCCTCAAAAATGATGTTTTAGAAAGCAATTTTTTATTTTCTCAAGGGTAACAGGAGAAATTGGACCCCAGTAATTGTTGCGCAGTTTGTCCTGAGTATGCTGGTACCCCATATGTGGGGGTAAACCACTGTTTGGTCACACGTCGGGGTTCGGAAGTGAGGGAGCACCATTTGAATTTTTGAATACAAGATTGGCTGGAATCAATGGTGGCGCCATGTTGCGTTTGGAGACCCCCTGATGTGCCTAAACAGTGGAAACCCCTCAATTCTAACTCCAACACACCCCTAACCCTTATCCCAACTGTAGCCATAACCCTAATCACAACCCTAACCCCTACACACCCCTAACCATAACCCTAACCCCAACACACCCCTAACCACAACCCTAATTCCAACCCAACCCTAACCCTAAGGCTATGTGCCAACGTTGCAGATTCGTATGAGATTTTTCAGCACCATTTTTGAAAAATCCGCTGGTAAAAGGCACTGAGCTTTACCTGCGGATTTACCGTGGATTTCCAGTGTTTTTTGTGCGGATTTCACCTGTGGATTCCTATTGAGGAACAGGTGTAAAACGCTGCGGAATCCGCACAAAGAATTGGCATGCTGCAGAAAATACAACGCAGCGTTCCCGCGCGGTATTTTCCGCACCATGGGCACAGCGGATTTGGTTTTCCATATGTTTACATGGTACTGTAAACCTGATGGAACACTGCTGCGGATCCGCAGCCAAATCCGCACCGTGTGCACATAGCCTAATTCTAAAGGTATGTGCACACGCTGCGGAAAACGCTGCGGATCCGCAGCAGTTTCCCATGAGTTTACAGTTCAATGTGAACCTATGGGAAACAAAAATCGCTGTACACATGCTGCGGAAAAACTGCACGGAAACGCAGCGGTTTACATTCCGCAGCATGTCACTTCTTTGTGCGGATTCCGCAGCGGTTTTACAACTGCTCAAATAGAAAATCGCAGTTGTAAAACCGCAGTGAAATGCGCAGAAAAACCGCGGTAAATCCACGATAAATCGGCAACGGTTTAGCACTGCGGATTTATCAAATCCGCTGCGGAAAAATCCGCATAGGACCAGAATATGTGTGCACATTCCTAACCCTAACCCTAACCCTAACCCTACCCCTAACCCTAACCCTACCCCTACCCCTAACCCTACCCCTAACTCTAACCCTAACCCTACCCCTAACCCTAGTTCTTACCCCAACCTTAGTGAAAAAAAAAAAAAATTCTTTATTTTTTTTTATTGTCCCTACCTATGGGGGTGACAAAGATGGGGGGGTCATTTACTATTTTTTTATTTTGATCACTGAGATAGGTTATATCTCAGTGATCAAAATTCACTTTGGAACGAATCTGCCGGTCGGCAGATTCGGCGGGCGCACTGCACATGCGCCCGCCATTTTGGAAGATGGCGGCGCCCAGGAAAGAAGACGGACGGACCTCGGGCGGCTAGGTAAGTATAAGGGGGGGGAGATCAGGGCACGGGGGGGGGGCATTGGAGCATGGGGGGGTGGATCGGAGCCTGGGGGGGGTGGATCGGAACACGGGGGGGAGGATTGGAGCACGGGGGAGGATTGGAGCACGGGGTGAGGGATCGCTGTGCGGGGGGGGTGGATCGGAGCACGGGGGGGGATCGCTGTGTGGGGGGGTGATCGGAGTGCGGGGGGGTTTGATTGGAGCGCGGGGGGGTGTGATTGGAGCACGGGGGAGCGGACAGGAGGACGGGGGAGCGGAGCACAGGACGGAGGGGAGCGGACCACAGATCGGGGGGCTGGGGGGGCGATCGGTGGGGTGGGGTGTGTGCACATAAGTGTTTCCAGCCATGGCCGATGATATTGCATCATCGGCCATGGCTGAATTGTAATATTTCACCAGTTTTTTAGGTGAAATATTACAAATCGCTCTGATTGGCTGTTTCACTTTCAACAGCCAATCAGAGCGATCGTAGCCACGGGGAGGTGAAGCCACCCCCCCTGGGCTAAACTACCACTCCCCCTGTCCCTGCAGGCCGGGTGAAATGGGAGTTAACCCTTTCACCCGATCTGCAGGGACGCGATCTTTCCATGACGCATATGCTGCGTCATGGGTCGGAATGGCACCGACTTTCATGACGCAGCGTATGCGTCAAAGGTCGGGAAGGGGTTAAAGTGCCTACAGCCCAATATTTTTTTATGTTAGGCCGTCGAAGCCTGTCTGCGGCCCGTTCTTTCTACTACTCCTACACTGACCAGACCACTGCTGCCTGTGTACCCCTGGAACCTATTTAAAAGTGCCTACAGCCCAATATTTTATTATGTTAGGCCTTTGAAGCCTGTCTGCGGCCCGTTCTTTCTACTACTCCTACACTGACCAGTCTACTGCTGCCCGTGTACCCCTTGAATCAATGTTAAAGTGCCTACAGCCCAGTATTTTTTTATGTTAGGCCTTCGAAGCCTGTCTGCGGCCCGTTCTTTCTACTACTACTACACTGACCAGTCTACTGCTGCCCGTGTACCCCTGGAACCAATGTTAAAGTGCCTACAGCCCAATATTTTTTTATGTTAGGCCTTCGAAGCCTGTCTGCGGCCCGTTCTTTCTACTACTCCTACACTGACCAGACCACTGCTGCCTGTGTACCCCTGGAACCTATTTAAAAGTGCCTACAGCCCAATATTTTATTATGTTAGGCCTTCGAAGCCTGTCTGCGGCCCGTTCTTTCTACTACTTCTACACTGACCAGACCACTGCTCCCCGTGTACCCCTGGAACCTATTTAAAAGTGCCTACAGCCCAATATTTTTTTATGTTAGGCCTTCGAAGCCTGTCTGCGGCCCGTTCTTTCTACTACTACTACACTGACCAGTCTACTGCTGCCCGTGTACCCCTGGAACCAATGTTAAAGTGCCTACAGCCCAATATTTTTTTATGTTAGGCCTTCTAAGCCTGTCTGCGGCCCGTTCTTTCTACTACTACTACACTGACCAGTCTACTGCTGCTCGTGTACCCCTTGAACCAATGTTAAAGTGCCTACAGCCCAATATTTTTTTATGTTAGGCCTTCGAAGCCTGTCTGCGGCCCGTTCTTTCTACTACTACTACACTGACCAGTCTACTGCTGCCCGTGTACCCCTGGAACCTATTTAAAAGTGCCTACAGCCCAATATTTTATTATGTTAGGCCTTCGAAGCCTGTCTGCGGCCCGTTCTTTCTACTACTCCTACACTGACCAGACCACTGCTGCCTGTGTTCCCCTGGAACCTATTTAAAAGTGCCTGCAGCCCAATATTTTATTATGTTAGGCCTTCGAAGCCTGTCTGCGGCCCGTTCTTTCTACTACTCCTACACTGACCAGACCACTGCTGCCCGTGTACCCCTTGAACCAATGTTAAAGTGCCTACAGCCCAATATTTTTTTATGTTAGGCCTTCGAAGCCTGTCTGTGGCCCCTTCTTTCTACTACTCCTCCACTGACCACACCACTGCTGCCCGTGGACCCCTGGAACCTATTTTTAATTGCATAGAGCATCCTTTTTTTAATAGTAGGCGTACAAAGGCTGTCTGCAGTCCACTAATAAAATTGTCCTCCACTGCCCAGAGCAATGCTGCCTGTGTACCCCTGTAACCTTTTTTAAACTGCAGTGAGCCACATTTTTGGTTTAAGGCCTACTACCTGTGTCTGTCTGCGCCACTCAATACAGCTGTGTTCCTTTGAAGAAAGCTGAGCGTCAATAGTCTTGTTTTCAGCCTCTAGGAATTTTAAAACTGCATTGGGGCTACAACTTTGGTAGGGCCTACTAATGGTGTCTGTCGCCCCAAGGTGTGCCCCAGGTTTCGTCCACATTGCTTCGATCTTCCTACTCTCGTTTAGTAGTTGTAGAAAACTACACTGCATTAGGCCTACAAATTGGGTATGGGGTGTAGAGACGGTGTGTTCCACTCCAAGGTGTTCCCCAGGTTTCCTCGCCATTGCTTCGGTCTTCCGACTCTCGTTTAGGAGTTGGTGAAAACTACACTGCATTAGGCCTACAAATTGGGTATGGGGTGTAGAGACGGTGTGTTCCACTCCAAGGTGTTCCCCAGGTTTCCTCGCCATTGCTTCGGTCTTCCGACTCTCGTTTAGTAGTTGTTGGAAACTACACTGCATTAGGCCTACAAATTGGGTATGGGGTGTAGAGACGGTGTCTTCCGCTCCAAGGTGTTCTCTAGGTTGCCTTTCCTGAGCTTCTATCCTCAGGCTCTTGTTAAATAGTGGTTAAATGGAACAACTGCATTTGGCGTACTAGTTGGTTTGGGGCCTACTAACAGTGTCTGCCGCTCCTTGCTGTTCTCCTGGTTTCCTGTCCTGAAATTCCATTTTCAGGCTCTCGTTAAGTAGTTGTTAATGTTAGACTGCATTTGGCCTACTAGTTGGGTTGGGGCCTACTATCGGTGTCTGCCACTCCTTGCTGTTCTCCTCCACTGAACAAAGCTGTGCCGCCTGTTTACTACTGTTGCCAATTTTGAACTGCATTTCGACTACTTACTGATTTGGGCCTACTCTCTGTGTCAGCCTCTCATTCCAGTTGTCCTCCACTGCAATGCCCCCTGGTTAGTCCTGTTACCAATTTTGAACTGCATTTAGCCCACTTTATTCTTTGGGCCTATATCTGTGTTTCCTCCTCATCCTGCCCATTGCCCAGCCAGTGATAGATGAGTCTGCTGGTACATTGACCCATAACGCAACATTCCCCGTGCACGCTACACAGCAAGATTGTGACCCTGCTGAAAGTCAGGTTCCTCTTCCCGCATACCATACCACCTTACACGGGGACAAAGGGGATGGTGCAGATGAAAGTGCAGGTTCCTTCATCAGGTGGGGGGAGGAATACTAGTTGGCGACGTCACTGGCACAGGGCCTCTCATAGTACGCAAAAGTGTTGCTGCCGGTGGGAGGCGCCCCCGCCGTGCAAACACACCGCTGTACTTTGAGGGGCCCTGTGCCAGTGCCAATGCCAACGAGTGGGCCCCCCCTGCTTGCTCAGGATCACAGCACTTGCAAAGTTGAAATACTTACCTCTCCCTGCTCCACTGCCGTGACGTGGTCCAGATTTACTGGGCCCACTAATTACTTGAACCAGCTCTACCCCCCACAACTTTAGCCAAATGACCCCTAATTTCAAATGCCTTCCAATTATTATAAGCTAAATTACGATTGACAAGCTTCTGTAACAAGAATGGATGTTTTTGCCATTAAAATGGGCAGTGTAGGTGTTTTCCTGGCCTCCACTCACTGCCGACTATGCTCCCCCATTGACTTGCATTGGGTTTCGTGTTTCGGTCGATACACGACTTTTCGCGATAATCGGCCGATTCTACTCGACTCGACTTCTAAGATAGTCGGGTTTCGCGAAACACAGCTCGACTCTAAAAAGGTCAAGGTCGCTCAACCCTATCCACCACCACTACTCTTATTATTATTATTATTTATTGTTATAGCGCCATTTATTCCATGACGCTTTACATGTGAGGAGGGGTATACATAATAAAAACAAGTACAATAATCTTAAACAATACAAGTCATAACTGGTACAGGAGGAGTGAGGACCCTGCCCGCGAAGGCTCACAATCTACAAGGGATGGGTGAAGATACAGTAGGCGAGGATAGAGCTGGTCATGCAGCAGTTTGGTCGATCGGTGGTTACTGCAGGTTGTAGGTTTGTCGGAAGAGGCGGGTCTTCAGTTTTTTTTTGAATTTTTCGATGGTAGGCGAGAGTCTGATGTGTTGTGGTAGAGGGTTCCAGAGTAGGGGTGATACGCGAGAGAAATCTTGTATACGATTGTGGGAAGAGGAGATAAGAGGGGAGTAGAGTAGGAGATCTTGTGAGGATCGGAGGTTGCGTGTAGGTAAGTACCGGGAGACGAGGTCACAGATGTATGGAGGAGACAGGTTGTGGATGGCTTTGTACGTCATGGTTAGGGTTTTGTACTGGAGTCTCTGGGCAATGGGGAGCCAGTGAAGGGATTGACAGAGGGGAGAGGCCGGGGAATAGCGGGGGGACAGGTGGATTAGTTGGGCAGCAGCATTTAGAATAGATTGGAGGGGTGCGAGAGTGTTAGAGGGGAGGCCACAGAGCAGGAGGTTGCAGTAGTCAAGGCGAGAGATGATGAGCGCATGGACTAGGGTTTTTGCAGATTCATGGTTGAGGAATGAACGGATTCGTGAAATATTTTTGAGTTGAAGTCGGCAGGAAGTGGAAAGGGCTTGGATATGTGGTTTGAAGGAGAGATCAGCGTCAAGAATTACCCCGAGGCAGCAAGCTTGTGGGACTGGGGAGAGTGGGCAGCCATTTACTGTAATGGATAGGCTCGTTGGGGGGGTCGCGTGAGATGGGGGAAAGATGATGAATTCTGTTTTGTCCATGTTAAGTTTCAGAAATCTAGCGGAGAAGAAGGATGAAATAGTGGACAGACATTGAGGGATTCTGGTTAGTAGGGAGGTGATATCTGGTCCAGAGATGTAGATCTGTGTGTCATCAGCATAGAGGTGATACTGAAAGCCATGAGATTCTATGAGCTGTCCCAGGCCAAAGGTGTAAATGGAGAAGAGCAGGGGCCCAAGGACTGAACCTTGTGGGACTCCAACAGATAGAGGGCGAGGTGAGGAGGTGGTGTGTGAGTGGGAGACGCTGAATGTCCGGTCTGTTAGATATGATGAGATCCAGGATATGGCCAAGTCTGTGATGCCAAGGGATGAGAGGGTCTGTAATAATAGGGAATGGTCCACTGTGTCAAAGGCAGCCGACAGGTCGAGGAGGAGGAGGACAGAGTAGTGTCGCTTGCTCTTGGTGGTTAAGAGGTCATTAGTGACTTTAGTTAGGGCAGTTTCAGTGGAATGGTGTGACCCGAAGCCAGATTGTAGGCGGTCGAAGAGGGAGCAAGAAGAGAGATCGGAGGACGGTTCAAGGTAAATGTGTTGTTCCAGTAGTTTGGAGGCATAGGGGAGAAGTGATATAGGGCGATAGCTAGATACAGAGGATGGGTCAAGAGAAGGCTTTTTGAGGATAGGTGTGATGGAGGCATGTTTAAAGCTTGAGGGGAAAACACCAGTTGTTAGTGATAGGTTGAAGAGATGGGTTAGGGTTGGGATGAAGGCTGTGGTGAGGTTTGGGATGAGGTGGGATGGGAGCGGGTCAAGTGCACAGGTGGTGAGATGCGATCTTGAGAGTAGAGTGGAGAGTTGATCTTCTGTAATGGTGGAGAAGTTGGTTTTGGAGGTGGAGGGCTGGGAAGTCGGGAGGAAGGGCTCTGGGGGTTGTTGACCAAAACTGTCTCTAATGCTATCAATCTTCTGCTTGAAAAATTAGGCAAAGTCTTCAGTGGAGATAAGTGGGGAGGGAGGAGGTGCTGGGGGACGGAGGAGAGAATTGAAGGTGTTGAATAACTGTTTAGGGTTGTGAGACAGAGAGGATATGAGAGATGAGAAGTAGGTTTGTTTAGCGGTGGTGAGTGTGGTCTTGAAAGTAGTGAGGGACTGTTTGAATGCGATGAAGTGCTCGTTAAAGTGGAATCTTTTCTTTCTGCGCTCAGCAGCCCTGGAAGCTCGCCTCAGTTCTTTGGTCAGGCTGGTGTGCCAGGGCTGTCTGTTGATTTTGCGAGCTTTGGTATGTGTAAGTGGGGCAGCAGATTCCAAAGCTACAGCTATTGTGATGTTATATAGAGCGGCAGCATCATCTGCATTGTGTAGGGAACTTATGTCTGTGAGAGGGAGGAGGGATTCAGAGAATGAATGCAGGTCAAGATGTTTAATATTTCTGTGAGGGTGTGAAAGTTTGTGGGGTAGGGATTGTAGACATGGAGTGGAGAGAGATGAGAATGTGAGAAGTTTGTGGTCAGAGAGTGGAAGAGGTGAGTTAGAGAGGTTAGATAGAGAGCAGAGGCGGGTGAAGATGAGGTCCAGTGTGTGACCGTCTTTGTGAGTGGCTGCAGAAGACCATTGAGTGAGGCCGAAGGAGGAAGTGAGAGTTAGAAGTTTAGTGGCAGCTGAGAGGGAAGTGTCAATGGGTATGTTGAAGTCGCCCATGATGATAGCTGGCAATGACCGCCCACGGCTACGACCTCTTCCCCCAGACTTCCTCATTCTTGGAAATATGTAACCAAACTAACAAACGGTATTTGGTACTGTAAAACCAGTTACAAGGTGGACGCAAAATTGTTGTGAATTTAAATCTCCCTTTATAGGTGTGTGAGCGTGCAGGGAAAATCAGGCCCACTGTATTACAGTACACAGTTTCAGTGGCAGACAGTGGCTGACAGATATGCCACTAACAGGACTGACGCAGATGCACACACTGGAAATAAAAATCTCCCCTTCTTTTTTTTTTTATATGGAAGACTAGTGAATAAATCTGGCCCACTGTTTTACAGTATTGTTTCAGTGGCACAAAATGACAGACCGATAACACAGACTGGGCTGGCACAGATGCACAGATTTGCCAATATTAATCTCCCCTTCTTTTTTTTGTGATGGGAGACTAGTGAATAAATCTGGCCCACTGTTTTACAGTAGTGTTTCAGTAGCACAAAATGACAGACCGATACCACAGACTGGACTGGCACAGATGCAAAGATTTGCCAATATTAATCTCCCCTTCTTTTTTTTTTTTTGATGGGAGACTAGTGAATAAATCTGACCCACTGTTTTACAGTATTTTTTCAGTGGCACAAAATGACAGACTGATACCACAGACTGGACTGGCACAGATGCACAGATTTGCCAATATTAATGTCCCCTTCTTTTTTTGTGATGGGAGACTAGTGAATAAATCTGGCCCACTGTTTTACAGTAGTGTTTCAGTGGCACAAAATGACAGACCGATACCACAGACTGGACTGGCACAGATGCACAGATTTGCCAATATTAATCTCCCCTTCTTTTTTTGTGATGGGAGACTAGTGAATAAATCTGTCCCACTGTTTTACAGTATTGTTTCAGTGGCACAAAATGACAGACCGATACCACAGACTGGACTGGCACAGATGCACAGATTTGCCAACATTAATCTCCCCTTCTTTTTTTGTGATGGGAGACTAGTGAATACATCTGGCCCACTGTTTTACAGTAGTGTTTCAGTGGCACAAAATGACAGACCGATACCACAGACTGGACTGGCACAGATGCACAGATTTGCCAATATTAATCTCCCCTTCTTTTTTTTGTGATGGGAGACTAGTGAATAAATCTGGCCCACTGTTTTACAGTAGTGTTTCAGTGGCACAAAATGACAGACCGATACCACAGACTGGACTGGCACAGATGCACAGATTTGCCAATATTAATCTCCCCTTCTTTTTTTGTGATGGGAGACTATTGAATCAATCTGGCCCACCGTTTTACAGTAGTGTTTCAGTGGCACAAAATGACAGACCGATACCACAGACTGGACTGGCACAGATGCACAGATTTGCCAATATTAATCTCCCCTTCTTTTTTTGTGATGGGAGACTAGTGAATAATAGGGTTGAGCGACTTTTAGTTTTTTAGGGTCGAGTCGGGTTTCGCGAAACCCGACTATCTCAAAAGTCAAGTCGAGTGGAATCAGCCGATTATCGCGAAAAGTCGGGGATATCCCGAAACACGAAACCCAATGCAAGTCAATGGGGGAGCATAGTCGGCAGTGAGTGGAGGCCAGGAAAACATGTACAGTGCCCATTTTAATGGCAAAAACATACATTCTTGTTACTGAAGCTTGTCAATCTTAATTTACCTTATAATAATAGTAAGGCATTGGAAATTGGGGGTCATTTGGCTAAAGTTGTGGGGGATAGGGCTGGTTCAAGTATTTAGTGGGCCCAGGAAATCTGGACCACGTCACGGCAGTGGAGCAGGAAGAGGTAAGTATTTCAACTTTGCAAGTGGTGTGATCCTGAGCAAGCAGGGGGGGCCCACTAATTGGCATTGGCACTGGCACAGGGCCCCTCAAAGTACGGTGGTGTGTTTGCACGGCGGGGGCGCCTCCCACCGGCAGCGACACTTTTGCGTACTATGAGGGGCCCTGTGCCAGTGACGTCGCCAATGAGTATTCCTCCCCCACCTGATGAAGGAACCTGCACTTTCTGCACCTTCCTCTTTGTCCCCGTGTAAGGTGGTATGGTATGCGGGAAGGGGAACCTGACTTTCAGCAGGGTCACAATCTTGCTGTGTAGCGTGCACGGGGAATGTTGCGTTATGGGTCAATGTACCAGCAGACTCATCTATCACTGGCTGGGCAATGGGCAGGATGAGGAGGAAACACAGATATAGGCCCAAAGAATAAAGTGGGCTAAATGCAGTTCAAAATTGGTAACAGCACTTACCAAGGGGCATTGCTTTGTTCAGTGGAGTACAACTGTAATGAGAGGCTGACACAGTGAGTAGGCCCAAATCAGTAAGTAGGCTAAATGCAGTTCAAAATTGGTAACAGAAGTAAACAGGCGGCACTGGTTTGTTCAGTGGAGGAGAACATCAAAGAGCGGCAGACACCGATAATAGGCTCCAACCCAACTAGTACGCCAAATGCAGTCTAACATTAACAACTACTTAACGAGAGCCTGAAAATGGAATTTCAGGACAGGAAACCAGGAGAACAGCAAGGAGCAGCAGACACTGTTAGTAGGCCCCAACCCAACTAGTAGGCCAAATACAGTTGTTCCATTTTTAACAACTATTTAACAAGAGCCTGAAGATAGAAGCTCAGGAAAGGCAACCAGGAGAACACCTTGGAGCGGCAGACACTGTTAGTAGGCCCCAACCAAACTAGTAGCCCCACTGCAGTTTTAAAATTCCGATAGGCTGAAAACCTGATAATTGCAGGTCATTTTTTTAAAGAGGACAGCTGTATTGAGTGGCGCAGCCAGACACTGCAAGTAGGCCTTACACCACAATTTGGCTCGACGCAGGTTTAAAAAAGGTTACATGGGTACTTGGTCTTCATTGGTGTGCTCAGTGGAGGACAATTGGAAGGAGGGACCGCAGAAAGACTTAGTAGGCCTAAAATAACAAAATAGGCTCTATGCAGCTTCGATTATGTGGCAACCTGGAGAACACCTTGGAGCGGGAGACACCGTCTCTACAAGCCAGACCCAACTTGTAGGCCAAATGCAGTGTTGTTTCAACAACTGCTTAACGAGAGCTAGAAGATAGAAGCTATGGAGAGTCAACCTGGAGAACACCATGGAGAGGCAATCTGGAGAACACCTTGGAGTGGCAGACACCGTCTCTACAACCCCGACCCAACTTGTAGGCCTAATGCAGTGTTGTTTCAACAACTACTTAACAAGAGCATGAAGATTGAAGCTATGGAGAGGCAACCTGGAGAACACCTTGGAGCGGGAGACACCGTCTCTACAACCCAGACCCAACTTGTAGGCCTAATGCAGTGTTGTTTCAACAACTACTTAACAAGAGCATGAAGATTGAAGCTATGGAGAGGCAACCTGGAAAACACCTTGGAGCGGGAGACACCATCTCTACAACCCAGACCCAACTTGTAGGCCTAATACAGTGTTGTTTCAACAACTACTTAACAAGAGCTTCAATATAGAAGTAAAGGAGAGGCAACAGAGAGAACACCTTGGAGCGGAAGACTCAGTATGTAGACCACAACGAAACTTGTGGCCCCAATGCAGTTTTATAATTCTGAAAAGCTGAAAATCCGCCATTATTTTTTTTTAGAGGAGGACAGCTGTATTAAGTGGCGCAGACAGACACTGCTAGTAGGCCTTACACCACAAAGTAGGCTCACTGCAGGATGACAAAAAGTTACATGGGTACACGGTCGGCATTGGTGTGCTCAGCGGAGGACAAATGGAAGGAGGGACTGCAGACAGACTTAGTAGGCCTAAAATAAAAAAATTAAGCTCAAAGCAGTTTGAATTATCTTGCAAAGGTACACAGGCAGCATAGGTGTGGTCAGCGGAGGACAATTGGAAGGAGTGTCTGACACAGTTAGTACTCCCAAAAAATAAATAGATGTTAATGTCCCGCAAAACAACAAAACCCCACCCAAAGAGGGTGGCATACTTACGTACAGGTGTGGGCTCCTCTGCTGAGTTTCAAACAGTAATTTGGCGCTAAGTATTTACTGGTGTCAATATAGGACACTGACCCTGACTATTTTAACAAGCATCATACATGTCAACAAATTGGTATTGTCAGTGCCAGGCATTGAAGGATGTCAGCGCATAGACTATACATTGGTGGAGCTGTGAGAGATAATTTTGCAAGTGGTAGAGCACTGTTTGAGCTGGGGGGAACTCTCTTGTGGCCGGCGGTACAGGCCTAGGGCCCCTCATGTTACAACGGTGTGTCTGACGTTGGGTGCGCACCACCACCGCCAGAGACACTTTATTGTACTATGAGGGACCCAGTTGCAGTGCCATCGACCAAAAGCGGGCACACCCATCTCTTCAGACAAACGGCACTCTCACGGGTGCTTGCGCCAAGTGGCGCGACCACGGTCCCATGGGGGGAGTTAGCTCATTTAGGGAGGTGTAAACATGTTGTATGCTGGACAAAGAGCTGCTGCAAATTAAGAGATTGGAACAGTCAGTAAGACGAGTCCACAAGCAAGACCTTTTTATAGGAAAGCTAGGTGTCAGCCGGCAAAGGTGGGGCAAAATAATTCGAAATCCATGAGTGGTTCGTTTTAATGAAGGTTAGATCATCAACATTTTGGGTAGCCAGACGAGTCCTTTTTTCGGTCAATATTGAACCAGCAGCACTGAATACTCTTTCTGATAGCACACTAGCTGCTGGGCAAGCAAGCTCCTGCAATGCATATTCTGCCAATTCAGGCAAGGTGTCTATTTTGGATGCCCAGTAATCAAATGGGAATGATGGTTGAGGGAGAACATCGATAAGGGATGAAAAATAGTTAGTAACCATACTGGACAAATGTTGTCTACTGTCACTTTGAATTGATGCTGCAGTACCTGTCCTGTCTGCGGTCATTGCGAAATCACTCCACAACCTGGTCAGAAAACCCCTCTGTCCAACGCCACTTCTGATTTGTGCAACTCTAACACCTCTGACCTGTTGCCCCCTGCAGCTCGTGTGAGAACCATCACCGGTGTTGTGTGCAGGGAATGCCTGAATCAAACGGTCTACAAGAGTTGCTTGTTTGGTTGCTAATATTTGTTCGAGGTTCTCATGTGGCATGATATTTTGCAATTTGCCTTTATAGCGAGGATCAAGGATGCAGGCCAACCAGTAATTGTCATCAGTCATCATTTTAATAATGCGTGGGTCCCTTTTTGAAGATACGTAAGGCATAATCCGCCATGTGGGCCAAAGTTCCAGTTGTCAAATCTGCGGTTGTGCTGGGTTGAGGGGCAGTTTCAGGCAAATCTACGTCACTTGTCTCCCTAAAAAACCCTGAACCCGGCCTTGCAACGCCACCAGTTGCTATTGGCCCCGGAGAAGCTTCCTCATACAAACAATACTCATCCCCATCATCCCCCTCGTCCTCCTCCTCTTCGCCCGCTACCTCGTCCTGTAGACTGCCCTGACCAGACAATGGCTGACTGTCATCAAGGCTTCCCTCTTCCTCAGCTGCAGACGCCTGCTCCTTTATGTGCGTCAAACTTTGCATCAGCAGACGCATTAGGGGGATGCTCATGCTTATTATGGCTTTGTCTGCACTAACCAGCCGTGTGCATTCCTCAAAACACTGAAGGACTTGACACAGGTCTTGTACCTTTGACCACTGCACACCTGACAACTCCATGTCTGCCATCCAACTGCCTGCCCGTGTATGTGTATCCTCCCACAAGTACATAACAGCACGCCTCTGTTCGCACAAACTCTGAATCATGTGCAGTGTGGAGTTCCACCTTGTTGCAACGTCGATGATTAGGCGATGCTGGGGAAGGTTCAAAGACCGCTGATGGTTCTGCATACGGCTGGAGTGCACGGGCAAACAGCGGATATGCGAGCAAAGTCTGCGCACTTGGAGGAGCAGGTTGGGTATCCCAGGATAACTTTTCAGGAAGTACTGCACCACCAGGTTTAAGGTGTGAGCCAGGCAAGGAATGTGTTTCAGTTGTGAAAGGGCTATGGCAGCCATAAAATTCCTTCCGTTATCACTCACTACCTTGCCTGCCTCAAGATGTACAGTGCCCAGCCATGACTGAGTTTCTTTCTGCAAGAACTCAGACAGAACTTCCGTGGTGTGCCTGTTGTCGCCCAAACACTTCATTGCCAATACAGCCTGCTGACGCTTGCCACTAGGTGTCCCATAATGGGACACCTCGTGTGCAACAGTGGCAGCTGCGGATGGAGTGCTCGTGCGACTGCGGTCTGTGGACGAGCTCTTGCTTCTGCAGGAGGACGAGGAGGAGGAGGAGGAGGGGGCGCGAACGCCTACAGCCAAATGTTTCCTAGACCGTGGGCTAGGCTGAACTGTCCCAATATTGCTGTCCCATGTGGACCCTGCATCCACCACATTAACCCAGTGAGCCGTGATGGACACGTAACGTCCCTGGCCATGCCTACTGGTCCATGCATCTGTTGTCAGGTGCACCTTTGCACTCACAGATTGCCTGAGTGCATGGACGATGCGGTCTTTTACATGCTGGTGGAGGGCTGGGATGGCTTTTCTCGAAAAGAAGTGTCAACTGGGTAGCTCGTAGCGTGGTTCTGCATAGTCTATCAGGGCTTTGAAAGCCTCGCTTTCAACTAACCGGTAGGGCATCATCTCTAATGAGATAAGTCTAGCAATGTGGGCGTTCAAACCCTGTGTACGCAGATGAGAGGATGAGTACTTCCTTTTCCTAGCGAGAGTCTCATGTAGGGTGAGCTGGACTGGAGAGCTGCAGATCGTGGAACTAGCGAGAGTGCCGGTGGACATGGCATACTGAGAGAGGGTTGGAGATGGTATTCTTGCTGGTGCCCTACATGCAGTGTTTCCGACTACAAAACTGGTGATTCCCTGACTGCTGGAACTGAAGCAGAAATGCCAATCTTAATCTCCCACTGTTTTTTTTTTTCAGGGAGAATTTAAAAGAAATCTGGCCCAGTATTACACACTAGGTTTAATGTGGCACAAAATTAGAGACAGATGCCACACACAGCACTGGCACTGAGGCAAAATTGCCAATCTTAATCTCCCACTATTTTTTTTATTTATGGGAGAATTGGCAAGAAATCAGGCCCACTGTTAGACTGTATGTTTTCTGTGCCAGAAAATGAGATACAGATGCCACACACAGGACTGCCACTGATACAGATTTGCCAATTTTAATCTGCACCCTTTTTTTTTTTTTTTCAGGGAGACTAGTGAATAAATCTGGGCCACTGTATTCTGTGGCAGAAAGTGGCTTGAAGAGATATAACGAAACAAAAAAAAAAAGGGACTGTCCTACAATTACTATCTCCCTGCAGTAATCTCAGCAAACTATGGCAGGCAGCAATAACAAGGAGTGGACTGCTGCACAAAAAAGTCAAAGGTGTGGACAAACAAACAAGAAAGCTGTGCAGAAAGGAAGGAGCAACAGGATTTGTGCTTTGAAAAAAGCAGTTGGTTTGCACAGCGGTGTACACACAGCAATGCAGCCATCTGGGAGCCTTCTAGGGCAGCCCAATGAGCTACAGCGCTGAGGAAAAAAAAATGTAGCCTCCACTGTCCCTGCTAAGAAAAGGTGGTGTTGGACAGTAGAAATCGCTACAGCACAAGCGGTTTGGGGGTTAATGTACCCTGCCGAACGCTATCCCTGCTTCTGACGAAGCGGCAGCAACCTCTCCCTATGCTCAGATCAGCAGCAGTAAGATGGCGGTCGGCGGGAACGCCCCTTTATAGCCCCTATGATGCTGCAGAAAGCAAGCTAATCACTGCAATGCCCTTCTCTAAGATTGTGGGGACTGAGACCTATGTCATCACGCTGCCCACACTCTGCGTCCACCTTCATTGGCTGAGAAATGGCGCTTTTCGCGTCATTGAAACGCGACTTTGGCGTGAAAGTCACGTACCGCATGGCCGACCCCACACAGGGATCGGGTCAGGTTTCATGAAACCCGGCTTTGCCAAAAGTCGTCGACTTCTGAAAATGACCGACCCGTTTCGCTCAACCCTAGCTACTAACAAAACATCACTGTGATCCTAAACTTTATCTTCCTCTCTCTTTGCCCTAAGGTACCGTTACACTAAACGACTTACCATTGGTAAGTCGTTGTGTGGTTGCTGGGGAGCTGTCACACAGACAGCTCTCTCCAGTGACCAACGATCCGGGGAAAGACTTTGGTATCGTTGAAACTGTCTTTAAGGATGCCGAAGTCCACGGGTAACCAGGGTAGACATCGGGTTACTAAGTGCAGGGCCGCGCTTAGTAACCCGATATTTACCCTGGTTACCATTGTAAAAGTAAAAAAAAAAAAAAAAACACTACATACTTACATTCCGATGTCTGCCACGTCCCCCGCCGTCAGCTTCCCGCACTGACTGTGTCAGTGCCGGCCATAAAGCAGAGCACAGCAGTGACGTTAGTAATGAAAACCCAGATACCCTCATTACTAGGCCAGTAAGTAAACACACACACGCACACACACGCATTAACAGAATTAACCTACATAGGCTGAAACCACACAGCAACTTGTAATTTTTACCCAAAAATGAAAAAAAAATTGTATGGGCTCCCAGATAGATTTCATAATCAGCACAGAGAAAGCCATTGGATGAGGGCTGATGTTAATATTCTGAGAAGGAGCCAATAGCCATAAAGGTTACCAGGTGATTAATATCAGCTCACAACTGTTTGCTCAGCCTTTACTCTGCAGGGTAATCAATACAGAGAAGGACAATTTTATATTACAGGATAATTTATGTAAGCTAGAAGCTTGGGCTAACAAATGGCACATGAGCTTTAATGGGGATAAATGTAAGGTCATGCACTTGGGTAGAAGTAAAAAGATGTATAATTATGTGCTTAATTCTAAAACTCAGGGCAAAACAGTCAATGAAAAAGACCTGGGTGTATGGGTGGATGACAAATTCACATTTAGTGGCCAGTGTCAGGCAGCTGCTTCAAAGGTAAATAAAATAATGGGATGCTTTAAATGAGGCATAGATGCTCATGAGAACATAATTTTTCCTCTATACAAGTCACTAGTGGGACCACACTTAGAATACTGTGTACAGTTCTGGTCTCCGGTGTATACGAAAGACATAGCTGAACTAGAGCGGGTGCAGAGAAGAGCGACCAAGGTTATTAGAGGACTGGGGGGTCTGCAATACCAAGATAGGTTATTACACTTGGGGCTATTTAGTTTGGAAAAGCGAAGGCTAAGGGGTGATCTTATTTTAATGTATAAGTATATGAGGGGACAGTACAAAGACCTTTCTGATGATCTTTTTAATCATAGACCTGAGACAGGGACAAGGGGGCATCCTCTACATCTGGAGGAAAGAAGGTTTAAGCATAACAACAGACGGGGTTCTTTACTGTAAGAGCAGTGAGACTATGGAACTCTCTGCCGTATGATGTTGTAATGAGTGATTCATTACTTAAATTTAAAAGGGGACTGGATGCCTTTCTTGAAAAGTATAAAGTTACATGTTATACAGTTATATGAAAAAGTTTGGGCACCCGTATTAATCTTAAGCTTAAAGGGAACCTGTCACCCCGTTTTTTCAGATTGAGATATTAATACTGTTAAATAGGGCCTGCGCTGTGCGTTACAATAGTATATGTAGTGTACCCTGATTCCCCACCTATGCTGAGAAATACATTACCAAAGTCGCCGTTTTCGCCTGTCAATCAGGCTGGTCAGGTCGGGTGGGCGTGTTCACAGCGCTGTTTCTTCCTCAGCTTTACGTTGGTGGCGTAGTGGTGTGCGCATGTTGAAGTGACTAATCCACTGTGGGCACGTGAACAAGCAGCGCGCGATCTGCGCTGTCATCCCTTTCATCGGTGGGGGCGGCCATCTTCCTGGGGCCGCGCGTGCGCAAATAGAGTGCTCTGCTGCACGGGGCTTCAGGAAAATGGCCGCGGGAAGCCGCGCGTGCGCACAAGAGATCGCGGCGGCCATTTTCCCAAAGACGAGTTTGCATCTCGGCTTTGGGAAAATGGCCGCCGCGATCTCTTCTGCGCACGCGCGGCATCCCGCGGCCATTTTCCTGAAGCCCCGTGCAGCAGAGCACTCCATCTGCGCACGCGCGGCCCCAGGAAGATGGCCGCCCCCACCGATGACAGGGGGTAATAGCGCAGATCGCGTGCTGCTTCTTCACGTGCGCGCAGTGGATTCGTCACTGCGACATGCGCACACCACTACGCCACCAACGGAAAGCTGGGGAAGAAAAGAGCGATGTCACCACGCCCACCTGACCAGACCAGCCTGATTGACAGGCGAAAACGGCGACTTTGGTAATGTATTTCTCAGCATAGGTGGGGAATCAGGGTACACTACATACACTATTGTAACGCACAGCGCAGGCCCTATTTAACAGTATTTATATCTCAATCTGAAAAAACGGGGTGACAGGTTCCCTTTAATGTTTTATAAAAATTGTTTTTTTTGCAACAGCTATTTCAGTTTCATATATCCAATAACTGTTGGACACAGTAATGTTTCTGCCTTGAAATGAGGTTTATTTTACTAACAGAAAATGTGCAATCTGCATTCAAACAAAATGCATTCACTCATCTCCTTCCACCTTCTTCAGCGCGGCGTCAGCTGATCCCTAATCACATGCCACGGCCGTGACGCCACAGAGTCTGAAGAAGGCGGAAGGAGATGAGTGAATGGCAAAGATATGCACTGCACATGCCCATGAATCCCGGGGCTGGGATTCATGGCTTGGCGCAGTGCATATCTTCGCCTCTCACTCATCTCCTTCCGCCTTCTTCAGACTGTGCAGCATCAGCTGATCCCTAATCACATGCCACGGCCGTGATGCTGCACAGTCTGAAGAAGGTGGAAGGAGATGCGGGGCTGGGATTCATGGGCATGCGCAGTGCATATATTCGCCTCTCACTCATCTCCTTCCGCCTTCTTCAGACTTTGCAGTGTCATGGCAGTGGCATGTGATTAGGGATCAGCTGATGGCACACAGTCTGAAGAAAGTGGAAGGAGATGAGTGACAGGTAAAGATATGCACTGTGCATGGCCATGAATCCCAGCCCTGCAGTATGAATAAATCAGAAGACACTGCAGGGCGGGGTCTCGGGCAGCGCGACTGCACAGGAGCAGTCAGCCTGACATCAAATGATGTCAGAGGACGGGCAGCGCTAACTGCACATGCCCAAGGTTTAACATAACAGCGCAGGGTCCGGGACAGAATCAAACAACTCTGAGGGGGTGGCGCCCAGCGCCAAGGGGCTATGGATGCCGGCTGTATTGCGTCTCATTACGAAGGAAAGTCCCACCTCTGGGATGGTGTCACGGTATGAGGGGACATATATTTGATAAGTGTTAAGTTCAGCATGTGCAAGGAGCATAACTAAAAGAGCCACCTTTTTCTGGTGCAGCATTTGTGCTGCACAAGGTGGCTCTTTCAGTTACAAAAGCCTGGGGAGGGGGGACAGGTTCCCTTTAATTTCTGTAGTAGTGTGAGTGTGGAGGTAGCAGGAGCAATTGCCGGATACACAGCAGGGGATCAGCTGACATTACTGAAACCCAATAACACTGGGTCATGTGTTGACTGTGCAGACGGCACTTCTGAGCAGCAACTGGCGGTGTTGGAGCCCAGGGATTACAGTTCAGGTGGTAGAAACATCAACACAACAGGAGACCTGGATACTTTTGCCAACCAAGTATTTAATCTGGAAGGAGTGGCAAATTCCTGCGAGATCCAGGCCTTGTTCATTTTCAGAAAAATAAGCCAGTCAACGTTATCGGAGGATAGTCACATGCAACGGTCTGTTAGTACATCACCTGCGGCACTAAAGACACGTTCCGATAATACACTAGCAGCAGGGCAAGAGCGCACCTCCAATGCATACTGGTTAAGCTCTGGCCATGTATCCAGCTTAGAGACCCAAACCTTGAAGGGGGAAGAGCCGTGTGGAAGTACACTGAGAGGGCAAGACATGTAGTCTGTCACCATCTGACGGAAACGTTGCCTCCTGCTGACTGGAGCCGTCTGTGATGGTTTAGACATTTGTGGCGGGCACACAAAAGTTTACCACTTTTGGGCCAGACTGGTCTTGCCTTGTACTGAGGCACTGCTTCTGCTCCCTGTTTGTGCTGAGCTTCCTCCACTGCCTTGACGCACTGAGCTGCTTTGTAAAGCACTAGCAGCACTGCTCTCAGTTGGACTGGAGAAGATGATGGAATGCACCAGTGTGTCTTGGTACTCCCGCATTTTACGCTTCCTGTTCAATGGTTTTATGAAGCTTTGTAATTTGTCCCAGTAGCGTGAATCTAGGAGGGTGTGCACCCAATAATCAGCCGTGTTGAGAATGTGGGCAATGCGGCGGTCGTTTCTCAGGCACTGCAGCATGAAATCAACCATGTGCTGCAGACTGCCAACTGGCCAAGAAACGCTGTCCCCTGCTTGAGGCGTCATCTCTTCCTGCTCTGCATCACCCCACCCTCGCTCTACATACTGACTACTGGAGCATTGTGTAACTCCCTCCTCTGGACAGATGTCTTCCTCCTCCATTGACTCCTCCTCATCCTCCTCACAAAGTGTCCCCTGCCTAGGCCTTTGTGAGGAACCATGTCGCACAGACTGTCCAGAAGCAGATGGCATTTGTGACTCCTCATCCTCCACCTCTTCCACAACCTCATCCCTTAGGTCTTGCAGTGTTCTTTCAAGCAGGCAGATAAGGGGGACAGTCATGCTGATTAGTGCATCATCTGCACTCACTATCTGCGTGGAATCATCGAAGGCACGCAAAACCTGGCAGATTTTCTTCATAGTGGCCCACTCAGTGGTTGTGATTGAAGTCTGAACGGCGCGCAGTGCGACTTCTTTGCGCCTGATGCAGCTGGTACTCCATTACTGCTGGCTGCTGCTCACACAACCGCTCCAACATATGTAACGTTGAATTCCACCTGGTGGGTAAGTCACATATGATGCGATGTTCTGGAAGGCGGAATAGACGCTGAAGATCTGCAAGGCGCGATCTTGCCATGCTGGAACACCGCAAGTGAGCGCACTCTAGGCTGACCTTGTGCAGCAGTGCATCAAGATCTGGATAGTCCCTCAAAAACTCTGCACGACCAAGTTGAGCACATGTGCCAGACATGGTATTTGAGTAAGGTTGCTTAGGCCCAGAGCTGCCACCAGATTTCGGCCATTGTCACACTCTACCATGCCTGGCTGGAGATTCGCTGGCACAAACCACACATCGCTCTCCTGCTTGATGGCATTCCAGAGCTCCTGCGCTCTGTGGCTTCGATTCCCCAAAGAAATTAATTTCAATACGGCCTGTTGACGTTTGGCCATGGCTGTGCTCATATCGGTCATAACATGTAAGCGTTCACGGGTCAAGGAGGAGGTAGACCGTGACGGCTCCTGCAGCGATGATTCAGAGGAACTGGAGTATGAGGAGGAGGCAATGTGTACAGACTGGATTCCTGCAATCCTTGGAGTTGGCAGAACATGTACAGCGCCACTCGCATGATCTGTACCCAGCTCCACAACATTGACCCAATGGGCAGTGAGGGAAAGGCATCGTCCCTGTCCATGGTGACTGGTCCACGCATCGGTGGTGAGGTGGACCTTGCTACTGACGGCGTTTAGTAGTGCATGTTTAATGTTTCCCTCCAAATGCTTTTGCAGGGCAGGGATGGCTTGCCTGCTGAAATAAAAGCGACTGGGCACGTTGTATTGTGGGACTGCCAATGCCATCAAGTTACGGAAGGTGTCAGTCTCCACCAGCCTGAATTACATCATTTCAAGGGACAGTAGTTTTGCAATGCCAGCATTCAGAGCCTGTGCTCGGGGGTGGTTTGCTGAGAATGGCCTCCTTTTCTCCCATGCCTGTGCTACCGATGGCTGTAGACTGGGCTGGGAGTGTGAGGATGACTGGGAACGTGGTGCTGTGGGTGGAATGATACTGGATCTCTGGAGAACAGTGCCAGAGGTTCTTCCATGGCGATCCTGTGAGGAAGCTGAACCAGCTGTGTGTGAGCTGGAGAAAGAGGCTACAACATGAGCTGAGGAGGTGGTAGGTGCCGCTGTTGGTTGGCCTAAGTCTTCAGTGCATTTTTGTAACTCCACCATGTGCTTGGTCCGCACATGTTTCCACATATTTGTGGTATTGAGGTTGCTGACACTTTTCCCTCTTTTGACTTTCTAATGACACAGCTGACATTAGACAAAGCAAATGTCATCTGCAACTGTGTCAAAAAGGACCAGGCACTGCAAGTCTTTGGAGCACCCATTTTGGCTTTTGGAAGAGGCATGCTCCTAATGGATGCCGAAGTGGAGTCAACAGGCAATGCAGTCTTACCCCTCCCTCTCCCTCTTTGGGCTGTTCAAGGAGTCCCTTCCTCAGAGCTGCTCCCACTACCTTCCTGTACCTCATGCAATGAAGGGTCAAGGACCTCATCATCTACACTACCATCTTCCTCCAACTGCTTCTCCTGGGTAGTCTCGGCAGCACAGTACACACCAGAAAGTGGCACCTGAGTCTCATCATCAGATGCGTACTGAGGTGTGCTGACAGGAGGCACTGGCCTACCACCTCTTCAGATTCAGAGAGACAAAGCTGTTGGGCATCACTGCATACTGCCTCTTCTTCCATTTCTCGAATGCTGCTTGGCTGGCCCCCTCTTTCCAAGCCAAGAGATTCAGAGAACAGAAGTAGAGATGGCTCCTGTCCTGGGCTCTCTGACTGCCTGAGCAATTTGGCAGGTGGTGAAGAGACAGATGGGTGCTCTTCAGTGCTTTGTGCCTGAGAGGATGTGGCACTATTTGAATTCGATGCGTTAGCTGCCATCCATCCGACAACGGCTTCAATTTGTTTATCCCGCAGCAGCAGGGTACGGCGATCTCCTACAAAGCTGCGCATGAAGGACTGTTCCTTGCTGAAACTGGGGGATGATGAGTCAATGATGCCCGCAGTAGGCACAGAATCCCCACATCCTCTCCCTGCTCCACGCCCACGACCACATCCCTTACTCCCTGCCTTCTTCATCTTGGTAGACTGATAAAGATAGGCAGAAAAGTACTAAGGGCTTAGTGTGCTTATTCCTGGACAGCTCCTAACAGGTATAAGAAACACTAATTTTCTAAAGTGTGGACTAGACTTTAATATGAGCTAATGTGGCCTACACAACTGCAAAGTGGAGTGTTTGGTGAACTTTATTAACTTTTTTTTTTTTTCACAGAACAGACTACAGAGTGATCTGCACTCACACACAGACCGTGCAGACAGCCGTGAACAGCACTGCAAGGCCAAAAAAAGCTCCTCTATGAACTCCTATATAGTGTTTTTTCACAATCTAGCAGGCTACAGATGGAAATCCACTAATAAGATAAATTTGAAAAAATGTGCAGCAGTCAGCAGTAATTGAAAAAAGGACAATGGAACAGTATGAGGCAGTGACGCACCCTGAGCTAACTACAACCGGCTATGGCGGCAGAACAGACTACAGAGTGAGCTGCACTCACACACAGACCTGTTATGTTTGCTAATGACAGGTGTTATGAAGGCAATCCAGAAACACAGTGTGCTTAGCGATCAGAGCGCACACAGTGATCTGACAAATACCCAAAAATACAAGAACGAGCTCTGAGACGTGGAAACTCTGTAGACTGCACACCTGATCCTATCCTAAACACAACTAAAAGCGGCTGTGGATTGCGCCTAACAACTACCTAGGCAACTCGGCACAGCCTAAGAAACTAGCTAGCCTGAAGATAGAAAAATAGGCCTGACTTGCCCCAGAGAAATTCCCCAAAGGAAAAGGCAGCCCCCCACATATAATGACTGTGAGTAAGATGAAAAGACAAAACGTAGGGATGAAATAGATTCAGCAAAGTGGGGCCCGATATTCTAGGACAGAGCGAGGACAGTAAAGCGAACTTTGCAGTCTACAAAAAACCCTAAAGCAAAACCACGCAAAGGGGGCAAAAAAAAAACCCACCGTGCCGAACTAACGGCACGGCGGTACACCCTTTGCGTCTCAGAGCTACCAGCAAAACAAAAGACAAGCTGGACAGAAAAAAAGCAACAAAAAAGCAAAAAGCACTTAGCTATACAGAGCAGCAGGTCACAGGAACAATCAGGAGAAGCTCAGATCCAACACTGAAACATTGACAAGGAGCAAGGATAGGAGCATCAGGCAGAGTTAAGTAATGAAGCAGTTAACGAGCTCACCAGAACACCTGAGGGAGGAAGCTCAGAAGCTGCAGTACCACTTGTGACCACAGGAGTGAATTCAGCCACAGAATTCACAACAGTACCCCCCCTTGAGGAGGGGTCACCGAACCCTCACCAGAGCCCCCAGGCCGACCAGGATGAGCCGCATGAAAGGCACGAACAAGATCGGAAGCATGAACATCAGAGGCAAAAACCCAGGAATTATCTTCCTGAGCATAACCCTTCCATTTAACCAGATACTGGAGTTTCCGTCTAGAAACACGAGAATCCAAAATCTTCTCCACAATATACTCCAATTCCCCCTCCACCAAAACCGGGGCAGGAGGCTCAACAGATGGAACCATAGGTGCCACGTATCTCCGCAACAACGACCTATGGAATACATTATGTATGGAAAAGGAGTCTGGGAGGGTCAAATGAAAAGACACAGGATTGAGAACCTCAGAAATCCTATACGGACCAATAAAACGAGGTTTAAATTTAGGAGAGGAAACCTTCATAGGAATATGACGAGAAGATAACCAAACCAGATCCCCAACACGAAGTCGGGGACCCACACGGCGTCTGCGATTAGCGAAAAGTTGAGCTTTCTCCTGGGACAAGATCAAATTGTCCACTACCTGAGTCCAGATCTGCTGCAACCTATCCACCACAGAATCCACACCAGGACAGTCCGAAGACTCAACCTGTCCTGAAGAGAAACGAGGATGGAACCCAGAATTGCAAAAAAATGGAGAAACCAAGGTAGCCGAGCTGGCCCGATTATTAAGGGCGAACTCAGCCAACGGCAAAAAGGACACCCAATCATCCTGGTCTGCAGAAACAAAACATCTCAGATATGTTTCCAAGGTCTGATTGGTTCGTTCGGTCTGGCCATTAGTCTGAGGATGGAAAGCCGAGGAAAAGGATAGGTCAATGCCCATCCTACCACAAAAGGCTCGCCAAAACCTTGAAACAAACTGGGAACCTCTGTCAGAAACAATATTCTCAGGAATGCCATGCAACCGAACCACATGCTGAAAGAACAAAGGTACCAAATCAGAGGAGGAAGGCAATTTAGCCAAGGGCACCAGATGGACCATTTTAGAAAAGCGATCACAGACCACCCAAATGACTGACATCTTTTGAGAAACGGCAAGGTCAGAAATGAAATCCATCGAAATATGTGTCCAAGGCCTCTTTGGGACCGGCAAGGGCAAAAGCAACCCACTGGCACGAGAACAGCAGGGCTTAGCCCTAGCACAAATCCCACAGGACTGCACAAAAGTACGTACATCCCATGACAGAGATGGCCACCAGAAGGATCTAGCCACTAACTCTCTGGTACCAAAGATTCCAGGATGACCAGCCAACACCGAACAATGAAGTTCAGAGATAAGTTTATTAGTCCACCTATCAGGGACGAACAGTTTCTCTGCTGGACAACGATCAGGTTTATTCGCCTGAAATTTTTGCAGCACCCGCCGCAAATCAGGGGAGATGGCAGACACAATGACTCCTTCCTTGAGGATACCCGCTGGCTCAGATAAACCCGGAGAGTCGGGCACAAAACTCCTAGACAGAGCATCCGCCTTCACATTTTTAGAGCCCGGAAGGTACGAAATCACAAAGTCGAAGCGGGCAAAAAATAACGACCAACGGGCCTGTCTAGGATTCAAGCGCTTGGCAGACTCGAGATAAGTCAAGTTCTTATGATCAGTCAATACCACCACGCGATGCTTAGCTCCTTCAAGCCAATGACGCCACTCCTCGAATGCCCACTTCATGGCCAGCAACTCTCGATTGCCCACATCATAATTACGCTCAGCGGGCGAAAACTTCCTGGAAAAGAAAGCACATGGTTTCATCACTGAGCAATCAGAACCTCTCTGTGACAAAACCGCCCCTGCTCCAATCTCAGAAGCATCAACCTCGACCTGGAACGGAAGAGAAACATCTGGCTGACACAACACAGGGGCAGAACAAAAACGACGCTTCAACTCCTGAAAAGCTTCCACAGCAGCAGAAGACCAATTAACCAAATCAGCACCCTTCTTGGTCAAATCGGTCAATGGTTTGGCAATGCTAGAAAAATTACAGATGAAGCGACGATAAAAATTAGCAAAGCCCAGGAACTTTTGCAGACTTTTCAGAGATGTCGTCTGAATCCAATCCTGGATGGCTTGGACCTTAACTGGATCCATCTCGATAGTAGAAGGGGTAAAGATGAACCCCAAAAATGAAACTTTCTGCACACCGAAGAGACACTTTGATCCCTTCACAAACAAAGAGTTAGCACGCAGGACCTGAAAAACCATTCTGACCTGCTTCACATGAGACTCCCAATCATCTGAGAAGATCAAAATGTCATCCAAGTAAACAATCAGGAATTTATCCACATACTCACGGAAGATGTCATGCATAAAAGACTGAAACACAGATGGAGCATTGGCAAGTCCGAACGGCATCACTAGATACTCAAAATGACCCTCGGGCGTATTGAATGCAGTTTTCCATTCATCTCCTTGCCTGATTCTCACCAGATTATACGCACCACGAAGATCTATCTTAGTGAACCAACTAGCCCCCTTAATCCGAGCAAACAAGTCAGATAACAATGGCAAGGGATACTGAAATTTAACAGTGATCTTATTAAGAAGGCGGTAATCAATACACGGTCTCAGCGAACCATCCTTCTTGGCTACAAAGAAGAACCCTGCTCCCAGTGGTGATGACGATGGGCGAATATGTCCCTTCTCCAGGGATTCCTTCACATAACTGCGCATAGCGGCGTGTTCGGGCACGGATAAATTAAATAATCGACCTTTAGGGAATTTACTACCAGGAATCAAATTGATAGTACAATCACAATCCCTATGCGGAGGTAGAGCATCGGACTTGGGCTCTTCAAATACATCCTGATAATCAGACAAGAACTCTGGGACCTCAGAAGGGGTGGATGACGAAATCGACAAAAATGGAACATCACCATGTACCCCCTGACAACCCCAGCTGGATACCGACATGGAATTCCAATCCAATACTGGATTATGGGTTTGTAGCCATGGCAACCCCAACACGACCACATCATGCAGATTATGCAACACCAGAAAGCGAATAACTTCCTGATGTGCAGGAGCCATGCACATGGTCAGCTGGGCCCAGTATTGAGGTTTATTCTTGGCCAAAGGTGTAGCATCAATTCCTCTCAATGGAATAGGACACCGCAAAGGCTCCAAGAAAAACCCACAACGTTTAGCATAATCCAAATCCATCAGATTCAGGGCAGCGCCCGAATCCACAAACGCCATGACAGAAAACGACGACAAAGAGCATATCAAGGTAATCGACAGAAGGAATTTGGACTGTACAGTACCAATGACGGCAGACCTAGCGGACCGCTTAGTGCGCTTAGGACAATCAGAAATAGCATGAGTGGAATCACCACAGTAGAAACACAGACCATTCAGACGTCTGTATTCCTGCCGTTCAACTCTAGTCATAGTCCTATCGCACTGCATAGGCTCAGGTTTAACCTCAGGCAGTACCGCCAAATGGTGCACAGATTTACGCTCGCGCAAGCGTCGACCGATCTGAATGGCCAAAGACAAAGACTCATTCAAACCAGCAGGCATAGGAAATCCCACCATGACATCCTTAAGAGCCTCAGAGAGACCCTTTCTGAACAAAGCTGCCAGCGCAGATTCATTCCACTGAGTGAGTACTGACCATTTCCTAAATTTCTGACAATATACTTCTATATCATCCTGACCCTGGCACAAAGCCAGCAAATTTTTCTCAGCCTGATCCACTGAATTAGGCTCATCGTACAGCAATCCGAGCGCCAGGAAAAACGCATCGACACTACTCAATGCAGGGTCTCCTGGCGCAAGAGAAAATGCCCAGTCTTGAGGGTCGCCGCGCAAAAAAGAAATAATAATCAAAACCTGTTGAATAGGATTACCAGAAGAATGAGGTTTCAAGGCCAGAAATAGCTTACAATTATTTTTGAAACTTAGAAACTTAGTTCTATCTCCAAAAAACAAATCAGGAATAGGAATTCTTGGTTCTAACATAGATTTCTGATCAATAGTATCTTGAATTTTTTGTACATTTATAACGAGATTATCCATTGAAGAGCACAGACCCTGAATATCCATGTCCACACCTGTGTCCAGAATACCCAAATGTCTAGGGGAAAAAAAAAAAAAGTGAACACAGAGCAGAAAAAAAAAAAATGATGTCAGAACTTTTTCTTTCCCTCTATTGAGAATCATTAGTTAGGCTCCTTGTACTGTTATGTTTGCTAATGACAGGTGTTATGAAGGCAATCCAGAAACACAGTGTGCTTAGCGATCAGAGCGCACACAGTGATCTGACAAATACCCAAAAATACAAGAACGAGCTCTGAGACGTGGAAACTCTGTAGACTGCACACCTGATCCTATCCTAAACACAACTAAAAGCGGCTGTGGATTGCGCCTAACAACTACCTAGGCAACTCGGCACAGCCTAAGAAACTAGCTAGCCTGAAGATAGAAAAATAGGCCTGACTTGCCCCAGAGAAATTCCCCAAAGGAAAAGGCAGCCCCCCACATATAATGACTGTGAGTAAGATGAAAAGACAAAACGTAGGGATGAAATAGATTCAGCAAAGTGGGGCCCGATATTCTAGGACAGAGCGAGGACAGTAAAGCGAACTTTGGAGTCTACAAAAAACCCTAAAGCAAAACCACGCAAAGGGGGCAAAAAAAAAACCCACCGTGCCGAACTAACGGCACGGCGGTACACCCTTTGCGTCTCAGAGCTACCAGCAAAACAAAAGACAAGCTGGACAGAAAAAAAGCAACAAAAAAGCAAAAAGCACTTAGCTATACAGAGCAGCAGGTCACAGGAACAATCAGGAGAAGCTCAGATCCAAAACTGAAACATTGACAAGGAGCAAGGATAGGAGCATCAGGCGGAGTTAAGTAATGAAGCAGTTAACGAGCTCACCAGAACACCTGAGGGAGGAAGCTCAGAAGCTGCAGTACCACTTGTGACCACAGGAGTGAATTCAGCCACAGAATTCACAACACAGACCGTGCAGACAGCTGTGAACGGCGCTGCAAGGTCAAAAAGCTCCTCCATGTACTCCTATATAGTGTTTTTCCACAATCTAGCAGGATACGGATAGAAACCCACTAATAGGATAAATTTAAAAAAATGTGCAGCAGGCAGCAGTAATTGAAAAAAGGACAATGGAACAGTATGAGGCAGTGACGCACCCTGAGCTGACTACAACCGGCTGTGGCGGCAGAACAGACTACAGAGTGAGCTGCACTCACACACAGACCGTGCAGACAGCTGTGAATGGCGCTGGAAGGCCTAAAAAGCTCCTCCATGTACTCCTATACAGTGTTTTTCCACAATCTAGCAGGATATGGATGGAAACCCACTAATAGGATAAATTTAAAAAAATGTGCAGCAGGCAGCACTAATTGAAAAAAGGACAATGGAACAGTATTAGGCAGTGACACACCCTGTGCTGACTACAATCGGCTGTGGCAGCAGAACAGACTACAGAGTGAGCTGCACTCACACACAGACCGTGCAGACAGCTGTGAACGGCGCTGCAAGGCCAAAAAAGCTCCTCCATGTACTCCTATACAGTGTTTTTCCACAACCTAGCAGGATAAGGATGGAAAACCACTAATAGGATAAATTTAAAAAAATGTGCAGCAGGCAACACTAATTGAAAAAAGGACAATGGAACAGTATGAGGCAGTGAAGCACCTTGAGCTGACTACAACCGGCTGTGGCGGCAGAACAGACTACAGAGTGAGCTGAACTCACACACAGACCATGCAGACAGCCGTGAACGGCGCTGCAAGGAAAAAAAAAAGCTCCTCTATGTAATCCTATATAGTGTTTTTCCACAATCTAGCAGGATATGGATGGAAACCCACTAATAGGAGAAAAACAGGAAAAATGTGCTGCAGGCAGCACTAATGCAAAAAAGGACGATTGAACAGTATGAGGCAGTGACGCACGCTGAGCTGACTACAACCAGCTGCCCTCACATAGAGACCTTGCAGACATCTGTGAACAGCTCTGCAGGGCAAAAACAAGGTTCTCACACAGCGGTTGCTAAATTAGCCTGGGTAAAGCACAATGAAGCAAATCACTATCTCAAAACTGGCCCTCAGTCAGAACACAGCGTCCTGTCCCTAACTGAATTCACAGCAGAGTGATCCCAAAATGACAGTGGCGACTTTTATAGTGCATCATGACATCATTTCAGCAGCCAATCATAACCATGCCAGTAGTTACATGCCTAACACGCAAAACAGGATGTGCCCACACTTCTAATGATTCCTCATTGGCTGAATTCTGGCTCTTTGAATTATGGGAACTTCCGATTTCGGTATCCGATATACTGAAAGTATCGGAATTTGGTATTGGAATTCCGATACCGCAAATATCAGTCAATACCCAATACTTGCGGTATGGGAATGCTCAACACTAGTTATAACTCTTAGAATATGGCAAAAAAAACCAAACAAACAGATTTTATAAAAAGGCATTTTTATTGTGTGATAGCAGCCAAACCTAAAAATAACTATCTGATATTGCTGTAATTGCAAGAATAAATCCACCTCATCACTTATACAACACAGTGAACAGTGCAAAAATAAAAATAAGAACTATTCTTGTATTGCTGTCTATATGTTAATTCTACCTAGGCTTGTTTCCCATCTATCCTTTGCTTACATTGGGGTTTCCATATAAATTCCCCATAACCACAATTTAATAAAACCCTGGATGGAATCACTCACTTATGAGGTGGATGGAGTCACCTTGGACTGGTCTGTGTTCCAGCAGTTTCCCATCATTTTAGGCGTCTTTTTAGCGCACAAGTGTGAGCGACCACAGATGTGTGTTTGCCTAAAATAATGGAAACTACCAGAGGATTCACCAAACAGAGTATGAAGTGTCTCCATCTGCCTCATGGTCGGTGGTTCCTTTGGGGGTTTCATCTGAATGACAGATTTGTGGGATTTACGTGGAAACCTCCACGTAACTGCTCAGAATAGACCACAAGAATGTGATCCGGTCTTATTCTGAAAGCAATTGAAAAATATAATGTACCCCAAAATGTTACCAATAAAATCCCTAATTTAACCCGCACAAAACCAGTGCCCACTCAGGTCAGTCATCAGTCTTTGGAAATATAAGGGGGTTCCTATAATTAGAGCAAAGACTGGAAAAGTGACATGGCTCTGGCTCCCTCAAATAAAATTCAATGAATTCTGTGCTCCCAAATCCAAAGGCTGCCATCACACTAGCAGTATTTGGTCAGTATTTTACATCAGTATTTGTAAGCCAAAACCAGGAGTGGGTGATAAATACAGAAGTGGCGCATATGTTTCTATTATACTTTTCCTCTGTTTGTTCCACTCCTGGTTTTGGCTTACAAATACTGATGTAAAATACTGACCAACTACTGCTAGTGTGACGGCAGCCAAATGCTCCCCTCCTTCTGAGCCTCACTGTGCCTGAACCACAGTAAGAGGCAACATGGTTGGCATTATTGTAATGGAGAGAAGGCACTTAATTTATGTGTGCGTTTCACCAGAAGCACAACTTGGGCACAATATGGCTCTACACTGTATGGGGGCACAATATATGGGTACAAGACTGGGAGATTTGCAATTCTCCAAAATAAAGTGTGGCGTGGATGTTACAAAATGGTCATTGCGGACTTACATGTATTTATTGAGAGGTGCAGTGTCTACAATGGGGTCACTTTTGTTTTTCTGCTGTTCTGGCAACTTCAGGGCTCTGCAAATGTCACCGCAAACTATTCTAGCTAAATCTGTGCTCCAAAGGCCCAATAGCGCTCCTTCCTTGTCAGCCAAGATGTGTTAGCTAACAGTAATTTCTGACAGCTTATGGGGCAGCACCACGTTCGGGAGAAAATGGGCAAGAAATTGTGTGGTCTAGTTTCACCTCTTAACCCTTGTGTACCTGACAAATTTGCAGCAAATACTAAAATTACATTTTTACCACTAAAATCTCAAATTTCCATGTCTCAACGTCATAACATTCTGTGAGGCACCTATGGGTTCAAAATACTCACTATACCCTTAGATGAATTCATTGAGGGGTCTAGTTTCCAAAATGGGGTCACTTGTGGGAGGTTTCTGCTGTTTTTACATGACAGGGGCTTTTCAAATGCGACAAAGCATTCACAATCTATCCAAGGCAAATGGTGCACTTTCTTTCCTAGCCCTGCCATGAGCCCAAGCAGAAGTTTTTGACCACACGTGGGATATAGTCGCGTTCAGGACAAATTGCGCCAAAAATTTTGGGGTCCCTTTTCTCCTATTATCCATTATGAAAATTACAAATTTAAGGCTAAAAGAACATTTTCGTGAAAACAATGAACATTTTCAAAATGACTACCTAATGTTATCAAATTCTGGGTAGTACCTGTGGGTTCAAAATGCTCACTTTAGCCTTTGATAAAATCCTTGAGAGATGTAGTTTAAAAAATGGGGTCACGTGTGGTTTTTTTTCACGGTTTAGGCACATCAGGGGCTCTCCATATGGGGACATAAAGCCAGAAGACCATTCCATCAAAGTCTGAGTTCAAAAACATTACCCCTTCCTTTCCGCGACCTGTTGTGTGCCTAAACAGTGGTTTTCCTTCACATATGGGATATCAGCATACTCAAGAGAAATTGCACAACAAATGTTTGTGTCCATTTTTTACCATTGTAAAAATAAAAAAAAATTGGGGCTAAAAGTAAAGTTTTGTGGGTAAAATGTGATTTTTTGCTTTCACAGCTCTACACTGTGTTCCAAATTATTATGCAAATTGGATTTAAGTGTCATAAAGATTTAATTGTTTTGTTTTTCAAATAAACTCGTGGATGGTATTGTCTCTCTGGGCTCAATGGATCACTGAAATCAATTTCAAACAAATCTGATAATTAGTTTTCCAGGTGAGGGTGGGAGGCGGTTCACATCAAAACAGCAGCTCTGGGAGGCTATTCTGACTTCAAGCAAAGAAATACAAGCACAAACTCTCAAAAAACTCACAAGTTCAATGAATTCAAGAATTGTGAAGGTGATATCAAAGAATGTTAACATGTAACTTGGCCTGTTAGGATGTTTTGGAGTTAAATAGCTTTTTTGTTCAGTGAATGTGACCTCCTAATGCTGCAAATTCCACAAATGAGCATTTTCAGTTCTTTAAAACATATCAAGTGTTTAGAAATTCTACTGTGCCTAATAATTTGGAACAGTGCATTTTGAGTTTTTATTTATTGTGGAGATTATACTGTTATCATTGGGAGGTTTCTTCAATAAAATTCGATGTATACTCTAACGGGTGATGACTTTGATTAGACTGACTTTCATTTGCACCGACCTTTTAGGAAAATCTAAGTAAACTGTCATTTGCAAAATAATTTGGCCAGTGGTGTATATTATAAACTTCTGTGAAGCACCTGGGGGTTCAAGGTGCTCATGACACATCTAGATAGGTTTCTAAAAGGGAACCTGTCAGCAGGTATTATACCTATCACTCTGACCGCTCCTTCACTGCATCTTTTGCTGGCTCCTCCTCCTTTAATCTTCCCCTTACTGTTGGGGTTCCTCAAGGATCAGTCCTCGACCCCCTCCTTTGCTCTTTGTATACTGCACCTATTGGACAAACAATCAGTGGATTTGGCTTCCAGTACCATCTCTATGCTGATGACACCCAATTATACACCTCCTCTCCTGACATCATGCCTACCTTTTTAGAAAACACCAGTGATTGTCTTACTGCTGTCTCCAACATCATGTCTTCCCTCTATCTGAAACTGAACCTGTCAGAAACTTAACTCCTTGTGTTTCCTCCCTCTACTAACCTACCTATGCCCGACATTGCCATTTCTGTGTGTGGTTCTACCATTACTCCTCAGCAACATGCCTGCTGTCTTGGGGTCATACTCAATTCAGAGTTTCCATTCACCCCCCCACATCTGATCACTGGTTCACTCTTGTTATTTGCACCTCAACAACATTTCTAGAATTCGACCCTTTCTTACTTTTAACTCTGCAAAAACTCTTACTTTTTCTCTTATTCATTCTCATCTGGATTATTGTAACTCTCTACTAATCATACATAGTAACATAGTAACATAGTTAGTAAGGCCGAAAAAAGACATTTATCCATCCAGTTCAGCCTATATTCCATCATAATAAATCCTCAGATCTACGTCCTTCTACAGAACCTAATAATTGTATGATACAATATTGTTTTGTTCCAGGAAGACATCCAGGCCTCTCTTGAACCCCTCGACTGAGTTCGCCATCACCACCTCCTCAGGCAAGCAATTCCAGATTCTCACTGCCCTAACAGTAAAGAATCCTCTTCTATGTTGGTGGAAAAACCTTCTCTCCTCCAGACGCAAAGAATGCCCCCTTGTGCCCGTCACCTTCCTTGGTATAAACAGATCCTCAGCGAGATATTTGTATTGTCCCCTTATATACTTATACATGGTTATTAGATCGCCCCTCAGTCGTCTTTTTTCTAGACTAAATAATCCTAATTTCGCTAATCTATCTGGGTATTGTAGTTCTCCCATCCACTTTATTAATTTTGTTGCCCTCCTTTGTACTCTCTCTAGTTCCATTATATCCTTCCTGAGCACCGGTGCCCAAAACTGGACACAGTACTCCATGTGCGGTCTAACTAGGGATTTGTACAGAGGCAGTATAATGCTCTCATCATGTGTATCCAGACCTCTTTTAATGCACCCCATGATCCTGTTTGCCTTGGCAGCTGCTGCCTGGCACTGGCTGCTCCAGGTAAGTTTATCATTAACTAGGATCCCCAAGTCCTTCTCCCTGTCAGATTTACCCAGTGGTTTCCCGTTCAGTGTGTAATGGTGATATTGATTCCTTCTTCCCATGTGTATAACCTTACATTTATCATTGTTAAACCTCATCTGCCACCTTTCAGCCCAAGTTTCCAACTTATCCAGATCCATCTGTAGCAGAATACTATCTTCTCTTGTATTAACTGCTTTACATAGTTTTGTATCATCTGCAAATATCGATATTTTACTGTGTAAACCCTTACAGAGCCCTTTTTGAATATTGGCACCACATTTGCTATGCGCCAGTCCTGCGGAACAGACCCTGTCGCTATAGAGTCCCTAAAAATAAGAAATAATGGTTTATCTATTACATTACTTAGTTCTCTTAGTACTCGTGGGTGTATGCCATCCGGACCCGGAGATTTATCTATTTTAATCTTATTTAGCCGGTTTCGCACCTCTTCTTGGGTTAGATTGGTGACCCTTAATATAGGGTTTTCATTGTTTCTTGGGATTTCACCTAGCATTTCATTTTCCACCGTGAATACCGTGGAGAAGAAGGTGTTTAATATGTTAGCTTTTTCCTCGTCATCTACAACCATTCTTTCCTCACTATTTTTTAAGGGGCCTACATTTTCAGTTTTTATTCTTTTACTATTGATATAGTTGAAGAACAGTTTGGGATTAGTTTTACTCTCGTTAGCAATGTGCTTCTCTGTTTCCTTTTTGGCAGCTTCAATTAGTTTTTTAGATAAAGTATTTTTCTCCCTATAGTTTTTTAGAGCTTCAATGGTGCCATCCTGCTTTAGTAGTGCAAATGCTTTCTTTTTACTGTTAATTGCCTGTCTTACTTCTTTGTTTAGCCACATTGGGTTTTTCCTATTTCTAGTCCTTTTATTCCCACAAGGTATAAACCGCTTACACTGCCTATTTAGGATGTTCTTAAACATTTCCCATTTATTATCTGTATTCTTATTTCTGAGGATATTGTCCCAGTCTACCAGATTAAGGGCATCTCTAAGCTGGTCAAACTTTGCCTTCCTAAAGTTCAGTGTTTTTGTGACTCCCTGACAAGTCCCCCTAGTGAAAGACAGGTGAAACTGTACAATATTGTGGTCGCTATTTCCTAGATGCCCAACCACCTGCAGATTTGTTATTCTGTCAGGTCTATTAGATAGTATTAGGTCTAAAAGTGCTGCTCCTCTGGTTGGATTCTGCACCAATTGTGAAAGATAATTTTTCTTGGTTATTAGCAGAAACCTGTTGCCTTTATGGGTTTCACAGGTTTCTGTTTCCCAGTTAATATCTGGGTAGTTAAAGTCCCCCATAACCAGGACCTCATTATGGGTTGCAGCTTCATCTATCTGCTTTAGAAGTAGACTTTCCATGGTTTCTGTTATATTTGGGGGTTTGTAACAGACCCCAATGAGAATTTTGTTACCATTTTTCCCTCCATGAATTTCGACCCATATGGACTCGACATCCTCATTTCCTTCGCTAATATCCTCCCTTAAAGTGGACTTTAGACAAGACTTTACATAGAGACAAACCCCTCCTCCTCTCCGATTTTTACGATCCTTTCTAAACAGACTGTAACCCTGTAAGTTAACTGCCCAGTCATAGCTTTCATCTAACCATGTCTCGGTTATTCCCACTATGTCAAAGTTACCTGTAGATATTTCTGCTTCTAGTTCTTCCATCTTGTTTGTCAGGCTTCTGGCGTTTGCGAGCATGCAGTTTAGAGGATTTTGTTTTGTTCCAATCTCCTCGCTGTGGATTGTTTTAGAAATGTTCTTACCTCCCTTCTGAGTATGTTTTCCTGGGTCTTCTTTGTTCAAGTCTAATGTTTTTCTTCCCGTCCCCTCTTCTTCTAGTTTAACGCCCTCCTGATGAGTGTAGCGAGTCTTCTGGCGAATGTGTGTTTCCCAGGTTTGTTGAGGTGTAGTCCGTCTCTGACGAGGAGTCCATCGTACAAGTAATTCACACCGTGGTCCAGGAATCCGAATCCTTGTTGTCTGCACCATCGTCTTAGCCAGTTGTTTGCATCAAGGATCCTGTTCCATCTCCTGGTGCCATGCCCGTCTACTGGAAGGATAGAAGAAAAAACTACCTGTGCATCCAGTTCCTTTACTTTCTTCCCCAACTCTTCAAAGTCCTTGCAGATTGTTGGTAGGTCCTTCCTTGCCGTGTCATTGGTGCCAACATGTATCAGAAGAAATGGGTGGACGTCCTTGGAGCTGAAGAGCTTTGGTATCCTATCGGTCACATCCTTGATCATCGCACCTGGAAGGCAGCATACTTCTCTTGCGGTTATGTCCGGTCTGCAGATGGCTGCTTCTGTGCCTCTCAGTAGTGAGTCTCCCACCATCACCACTCTTCGTTGCTTCTTGGCTGTACTTTTTGCTGTCACTTGTTGCTGTGTGCCCTTTTCTTTTTTGCTTGCTGGTATTGCTTCATCCTTAGGTGTGCCATCTTCATCCTCTACAAAGATTTGATATCGGTTCTTCAGTTGTGTGGTTGGTGATTTCTCCATGGTCTTCTTGCTTCTTTTGGTCACATGCTTCCACTTATCTGCTTTTGGAGGTTCTCTGACACTTTTTTCACCTTCTGTGACCAGTAGAGATGCTTCTGTTCTGTCTAGAAAGTCTTCATTCTCTTTGATGAGTTTCAAAGTTGCTATTCTTTCTTCCAGACCCCTCACCTTTTCTTCTAAAAGGGCCACTAGTCTACACTTCTGACAGGTGAAATTTGATTCTTCTTCTGGTCGATCTGTGAACATGTAGCACATGCTGCAGCTCACCATGTAGGTTGTCACATCTGCCATGTTGCTCCTAGATCCTGCTGACTTGCTGTGTGTTTTCCTTCTTGTGTAATCTACTCAGCCAAGCTCTCTTGCAATCGGTCTCCCTCTTACCAAACTCTCCCCTCTCCAATGTCTTGAATGTTGCAGCCAGGATCATATTCCTCACCAATCGTTATACCGATGCTTCTACCTTGTTCCAGTCATTACACTAGTTACCATCCGCTCCAGAATTAAGTATAAACTTATTACCCTCACCCACAAAGCACTCCATGGCTCAGCACCACCCTACATCTCCTCCCTCATCTCAGTCTACCACCCTATCCGCGCCATCCATTCTGCTAATGACATGAGGTTAACATCCTTAATAGTGATGAGCGAGCACTAAAATGCTCAGGTGCATGAAAATCCACTTCACAATATGCATTTTGTACTCCGTACTCCTTTGTTTTACACATTGGCAGCAAGATCAGCCCTGCTGCATAGTCAGTCATATGCACCCCATTATACCATTGAACCCACATACTGCATGGGCCCATGAAAATCCACTCGTATTTTTAATGGTATGTTGGTTCCCTCTTTGCACAATTATTTACAGGAGAATTTGGCAATTTTATTTGCCATGTTGTTATTATTATTATTATTATTATTTATTTATATAGCACCATTGATTCCATGGTGCTGTACATGAGAAGGGGTTACATACAAGTTACAAATATCACATACAGTAAACAAACTAACAATGACGGACTGATACAGAGGGGCGAGGACCCTGCCCTTGCGGGCTTACATTCTACAGGATTATGGGGAAGGAGACAGTAGGTTGAGGGTTGCAGGAGCTCCGGTGTTGGTGAGGCGGTTAACACTAAGGTTCAGATACGGCTTTAAAAAGGCTTATACTTGCAATACAATGCAATTTTATTGCAAACTACAAAATTCAAGGAATAGTATGATTGAATAGTGTGAATGTGTACACTTTTGTATATGTTAACATACACAGGTTAATAAGTACATATAAGGATTAAATAAATATAGTGATTATGTATATATGAAGATTAACTACATACAGTATACTTAGATCATCACCAAGAGGCTTTTAAACATCATCCATCTGGAATATCAGAGAAGCAACACCAAGGCAGAGAACCCCTGGGAGATTACCTACAATACATGGGTGTCCTCAATTATGCAGGTTTCATCATACTGTACATGTACAGGTACCCCAGTTTTGGCATCTGTCTTAGTCATGTTTCTCTGGTTTTCTATAGTGATTTACACTATGTAGTAACTCTAGTTTCACCCAGACCTTCAAGTGGCCACTTTTCAAGGTTGGATGAAACTGAGATATCATGGAGTCATCAGATGAGGGGCCATAAACCCCTAGAAAATAAAAGCCACAAGGAATTAGATTAAACCACCACAGGCAAAGTTTCAGTAAACCTTAATGTTTTACAATGGCAAACAGCAAACATATAGAGGCTTAGAACTGTTTGTGAAGTGAATAAACAAACATTTATCAAGATTGTGTCACTATGAGCATTGTCTGTCACATCTGTAAATGTTTTACAAGAAATGCAGCTATGTGATTGAATGCATTGGGTATACAGTATTTTAATCTTGGTTACAAATTGCCATTTGTATATTCACCATTTGTACATTTGAGCCAGCCAAAGTTTTGGCTCTCAAAGAGAGAAACTAATATAGTGGATAAAGCTATATTTTTAATGAACTACTGAGCCAAACTAACAGCATTGCTTTATCAAATTTGTATGAAGTGTATTGTGTCCAATGTGAGCAACCAGGCAACAAAAAAATGAGCTTTTAAAGGGAGCTGTTTAAGGTACACAAATGTTATAAAGTCTTTTCACCAATGTGGAGTACCTTTTTAAAAATATACTAGTGCCATCGCAGGCCCCTTGTCCAAAATTCACTGGCCTATAACAGTACAAAGCACGTTCACCTTGATGATCTAGTGGCAGTTAAACAAGAGACATTGCAGGAGACAGAAATAAGAAGTAAACCCAATGTAGTGATGTGGGTCACTGAGACTTGTAATGCAGTGCATGGGCTGCCAAATAATTCCCCAATGGGGGTACCTTTTTTTAAAATAGACTAGTGCCATCACAGCCCCCTTGCCCAAGATGCACCATACAGAGCACGTCCACCCTGATGATCTAGTGGCAGGTGAAGGACACACTGCAGGAGACAGAGTTAAGAAGTAGGCCCAATGTAATGTAATGCCCAATTCCCCAATGTGGGGTCCTTTCTTTACAAATTAAAATAGTGCCATCACAGCCCCCTTGCCCAAAATGCACCGTACAGAGCACGTCCACCCTGGTGATCTAGTGGCAGGTGAAGGACACACTGCAGGAGACAGACTTAAGAAGTAGGCTCAATATAATATAGTGGCCAATTCCCCAATTTGGGGTCCTTTCTTTGCAAATTAAAATAGTGCCATCACAGCCACCTTTGCCCAAAAATGCACCATACAGAGCACGTTCACCCTGGTGATCTAGTGGCAGGTAAAGGACACAATGCAGGAGACAGAGATAAGAAGTAGGCCCATTGTAGTGGTGTGTGTCTCTGAGACTTGTAATGCAGTGCATGAGCTGCCAAACAATGGGGGTACCTTTTCTAAAAATAGACTAGTGCCATCACAGTGCCATCACAGCCTAGTGCCATCACAGCCCCCTTGCCCAAAATGCACCGTACAGAGCACATTCACCCTGGTGATCTAGTGGCAGGTGAAGGACACACTGCAGGAGACAGAGTTAAGAACTAGGCCCAATGTAATGAAATGCCCAATTCCCCAATGTGGGGTCCTTTCTTTGCACATTAAAATATTGCCATCACAGCCCCCTTGCCCAAAATGCACAGTACAGAGCACATCCACCCTGATGATCCAGTGGCAGGTAAATGACACAATGCAGGAGAAGGAGTTAAGAAGTGGGTCCAATATAGTGGCGTGGGTCACTGAGGTATAAAATAGAGTGCATGAGCTGCCAAACAATTCCCCAATAGGGGTAACCTTATTTAAAAACAGACTTGTGCCATCGCAGGCCCCTTGCCCAAACTTCACCGGCTTATAACAGTACAAAGCACGTTCACCCTGATGATCTAGTGGCAGTTAAACAAGAGACATTGCAGGAGACAGAGTTATGAAGTAAGCCCAATGTAGTGGTGTGGGTCACTGAGACTTAAAATGGAGTGCATGAGCTGCCAAACAATTCCCCAATGGGGGTACCTTTTTTAAAAATAGACTAGTGCCATTGCAGGCCCCTTCCCCAAATTAACAGGCCTATACCAGTACTGAGCACGTTCACCCTGGTCATTTAGTGGCAGATAAAGGACACATTGCAGGAGACAGACTTAAGAAGTAGGCCCAATGTAATGTATTGCCTAATTCCCCAATGTGGGGTCCCTGTTTCTACTAAATAAAACAGTGCCTTCACAGTCCCAGTGCCCAAAATTCACCGGCCTATAACAGTACAGAGCACGTTCACCCTGGTCATCTAGTGGTTCTGGATGATGAGGATGAGGATAAGGAGGAGAATAACAACAAACAGACCAAATGTGGAAGCATATACCCATGTGTGGTTGTGAAGAGGTACATGAGAATACACCTCCCCAAAAGAGAGAATGTACTTGAGGTTATGTTTCGCTGTTTTCACTTGGTAGTGTACAGAAATCTTTCCCAATACAGCCCTTGTTCATTTTTATAAGAGTCAGCCTGTCAGCATTTTCAGTTGACAGGCGGATGCGCTTTTCTGTTATAATTCCAGCAGCGGCACAAAAAACCCACTCTGACAGAATTTTATCAGCAGGGCAGGACAGGACCTCCAAGGCGTAGAGAGCCAGTTCATGCCACGTGTCCAGCTTGGATACCCAATAATTAAAAGGCACAGAGGAATCACAGAGGACATTAGCACAATCTGCAAGGTACTCCCTCACCATGTTCACAAACATGGCACTTCTTGTGACAGCACCCCTTGCCTCTGTGCCGTCACATGGGAGGGTCTGAGAAAACTGTCCAAGAACTTTGCCATTGTTCCCCTGTTTGAGCTGGATTGCACTTCTGTCTCTCTCACTTGGACTCCTTGGTTGTACAACAAACCCTGACATCTGCTGCCAGCGTTCTCAAATGGGAATTTTCTAAGTAATTCCGCTACAAGGTCCCTCTGGTACTGCAACATTTTAGTACACCTCTCTGCCTCTGGTAGAAGAGATTGAAATCTCTTCTTGTAGTGTGGGTTAGAAGTGTCACCAACCAGTAATGAGTGTCACCCAAAACTTTTATAATGTGAGGGTCACGTGAAACGCAGTGAAACATAAAATCAGCCATGCATGCCAGCCTTCTAACAGGCAAGATTTCTGTGTCCTCACCAACAGGACGACTGACCATGCTGTCCTTCTCATCCTCATCCTCCTCCTCCCTGTCCTCAGGCCATCACCCCTGAACAGACAGTATGACATCTGTGTTTGTAGTACCTTCTATAGTGCATGAAAGTAGCTCCTGTTCTTCCTCCTCCTCCTCATTGACGACCAATCCACGATGAGAAGACATGAGGCCGGGCTGAGTGTAATCCCCCTGTATGGTTCCTTGCTCCATGTCGTCGTGCTCAGCCTGCAATGCATCCTCTTTAATTGTGAGCAGAGTGGTTTTCAGAATTCTGAGAATCGGGATGGTGATGCTAATTATGGCGTCATCGCTGCTTACCATATTGGAGCAGTCCTCAAAGTTTTTGGAGGATGGTACATATGTTGGACATCCATGTCCACTCCTGAGGTCTTATGTGTGGAGTCTGAACTGAATATCGACGGCCTTGTTGATGTTGGTAGTCAACAACTGCCCTCTTCTGCTCACAAAGCCTTTCCAACATAAGCAGCGTAGAGTTCCAGCGCGTGGGGACATCACACACCAGCCGGTGAGCAGGAAGCTGCAAACGCTGCTGAAGCACGGCAAGGGCATCTGAAGCAGTAGCTGACTTTCTAAAATGGGCAGACAGAAGGCTTACTTTCACTAGCAGATCCGGCAGCACCGAGTAGCTTTTCAGAAAATGTTGAACCATGAGGTTAAGCACATGGACCAAGCAAGGTACGTGTGTGAGCTCACCTTGCCTCAGAGCCGCCACCAGGTTACTGCCATTGTCACACACAACCATGCCTGGCTGTAGGTTCAGAGGTGTAATCCAAACATCTGACTGCTCTTTTAGCGCTGTCCACAACTCTTCTGCATTGTGCGGTTTGTCACCTATGCAGCTTCAGCACAGCCTGTTGCCGCTTGGCTGATGCAGTGCTGCAGTGCTTCCAGCTTCTGACTGATGTGTTGATTTCAGAGATGGAGGATGAAGAGGAGGAGGTGCAGGAGCTGTAGACTGGGGGCAACCGTGATTGACGTAGGGCCAGCAATCCTCGGAGTGGGGAGGATGTGTTCCATCCCAAGGTTCGACTGGGTCCCGGCTTCCACTATGTTAACCCAGTGTGCCATCAGTGAGATGTACTTTCCCTGCCCAAAAGCACTTGTCCACGTGTCTGTGGTTAGGTGGACTTTCCCTATAACAGCATTGTTGAGGGCACGGGTAATGTTGTGGGACACATTCTGGTGTAATGCCATTACAGCACACCGGGAGAAATAGTGGCGACTGGGGACCGAGTACCTTGGGACGGCCGCCGCCATCAGGTTGCAGAAAGCTTCCATCTCAACGAGACTACAAGGCAGCATTTCTAGCGCAAGCAGAAGAGAAATATTATAATTTAGGACTGTGGCCTGTGAGGCGATGGCAGGGTATTTTTGCTTGCGTTCCAAAGACTGGTTAATAGACAGCTGAATGCTGTGCTGGGCCACAACAAGTGCAGGGCTAGAGGCATCTTCACATGCACGGTATACTGAGGATTGGCTTCTCCACAAAACAGTCAAAGAAGCAATGGTGTGGCCTTCAGGCAGTGGTCCTGGAGCCTGGGGTTCAGCCCACAAAGTCGAGAGCTTTGCTGCCATGTGCCTGATCATGCTGGTGGTGGTCAGGCTGGTTGTTTTGCTACCCCTGCTGATGCATACATGGCAGGTGTTGCAAATGGCCTGTTTGAGGTTATTGGCAGAGTCTTTAAAAATAACCAGACTTGGGAAAATCTAACAGTTGGAATGGCTACTTCCCTCATGTTGGTGTTATGGGGAACAGACGCACGCCTTCTGTCTGTGGTCACCACACTGCTTCTTCCTGCCTGTTGTGGTGATATGCCTCGTTCCCCATGTGTGCTGCTGCCCTCACTCTGCATGTCGCCCTGCCAGGTTGGGTCAGTCACTATGTCATCCACCACCTCATCTTCCACATCCGCTCCCTGCTCCTCCTCCTGACTTTCTGGCAATTGTGTCTCATCATCTTCCACCTCTTATGACACTTTCCCACCATCGCCTTCACGTGACCAGGGCTGGTCAAAGCTTTGGGAATCTGTACATGCGATCTCATCTGTCCTTACTTCAAGCTGACCGGCAGACATTTCTGGATCTTGAAATGGAAAACTGAACAGCTCTTCAGAGTGTCCAAGTGTGGGATCAGTTGCCTCAGGGCACTCGGCATGGTGGGAGGAAGAAGGATCAGGGTGAGGAATATCTGTGCCACATTCACCGCTACTCAGACTTGACCATGTGGAAGACATGGTGGTGGTAGCTAAGTGACTGGAACCATTATCCTCTATCAAACCAACCACCGTTTCACACTGCTCTGGCTTCAATAGTGGTGTGCTGCGGTCCCCTAGAAACTGGGACAGGAAGCTCAAGCGAGAAGACGTGGGACTTTGTTGTTGCCCACTTTCACCTTGGCCACGGCCTCGTCCTCTGCATTCACCATCATCATCAAGTTCACTCCCTGTCCCTTGCCTCTTACCTTGCCCATTTTAAATGGACAACTGCACTATTTCAAATGCTCAATACAAATATATTCATTAGTAGCTAAATAATATCTGATCAGTATGCCTGCAAATCTACGATTTTTCAAACCCAAACACCAGGCAGGCCTCAGCCTGATATAACAAACTGTATTCAATTTTTGGGGCTTTTTTGTGAAGTACATTTATGCTAAATAGGGCTGTATAGTATCAGACAGCAAAAAAAGGGGTTCACCGACCTACAATGCCCAAACTTGGAGCACGCAGATATATGAGGGCTGTCACGGAAATACCACACTGGCAAATATGTAGCCTTTTTTTTATACGCAAAATTGTACTGTATAGAATTAAAGTATGTGACAGCAAAAAAAGGGTCCACCAGCCTACAGTGACCAAACTTGTAGCACGCAGATATATTTGAGAGCTGTCACGGAAATACCACATTGGCAAATATGTGGCCTTTTTATAAGTTTGGAAGCTAAATAGTGCTGTATAAAATTAGAGTATCAAACAGCACAAAAAGGGGTCCACCGGCCTACAATGACCAAACTTGGAGCATGCAAATATATGAGGGATGTCACGGAAACACCACACTAGCAAAAATGTGGCCTGTTTTTTTTTTAAATGCAAAATAGTGCTGTAGAAAATTAGAGTAACAGACAGCAAAAAAAGAGGGGTACCGGCCTACAATGACCAAACTTGGAGCACGCAGATATATGCAGGCTGTCACAGGAATACCACACTGGCAAAAATGTGGCCTTTTTTGTTTTTATATGCAAAATAGTGCTGTATAGAATTAGAGTATCAGAAATAAAAAAATGGGGTCCACCGGCCTACAATATCCAAACTTGGAGCATGCAGATATATTTATTATTATTATACATTTTTATAGCGCCATTTATTCCATAGCGCTTTACATGTGAATACGGGGCAAATATAGACACATACATTAAACATGAGCAGATAAGAAGGCACACGGGTACATAAGGAGGGAGGACCCTGCCCGCGAGGGCTCACAGTCTGCAGGGGATGGGTGATGAAAACTAGGAGAGGGTAGGGCAGGTTGTGCGGGGTTCAGTAACTTCAGGATCACTGCAGGCTGTAGGCTTGTCGGAAGAGGTGAGTCTTCAGGTTCTTTTTGAAGGTTTCTATGGTAGGCGAGAGTCTGATGTGATGGGGTAGAGAGTTCCAGAGTATGGGGGAAGCACGGGAGAAGTCTTGGATGCGGTTGTGGGAAGAAGAGATGAGAGAGGAGTAGAGAAGGAGGTCTTGAGAGGATCGGAGGTTGCGTGTAGGTAGGTACCGGGAGACCATGTCACAGATGTATGGAGGAGACAGGTTGTGGATGGCTTTGTATGTCATTGTGAGGGTTTTGAACTGGAGTCTCTGGGCGATAGGAAGCCAGTGAAGGGCTTGACACAGGGAAGAGGCTGGGGAATAGCGGAGAGACAGGGAGATTAGTCGGGCAGCAGAGTGTAGGATGGATTGGAGTGGTGCCAGAGTGCTAGAGGGGAGTCCAGAGAGTAGGAGGTTGCAGTAGTCGAGGCGGGAGATGATAAGGGCATGCACTAGCGTTTTTGCAGTGTTGCAGTTAAGGAAAGCACGGATCCGGGAAATATTTTTGAGTTTGAGACGACAGGAGGAGGCAAGGGCTTGGATATGTGGCTTGAAAGAGAGGGCAGAGTCGAGGATCACTCCGAGGCACTGGGCATATGGGACTGGGGAAAGTGAGCAGCCATTGACATTGATGGATAGGTCTGGTGGAGGAGTAGAGTGAGATGGGGAAAGATTATGAATTCTGTTTTGTCCATGTTCAGTTGTAGAAAGCGAGCAGAAAAGAAGGCTGAAATAGCAGACAGACAGTGCGGGATTTTGGTAAGTAAGGAGGTGAGGTCAGGTCTGGATAGGTAGATCTGCGTGTCATCAGATATATGAGGGCTATCACAGAAATACCACCCTGGCAAAAATGTGGCCTGCTTTTTTTAAATGCAAAATAGTGCTGTATAGAATTAAAGTATCAGACAGCAAAAAAAGGGGTCCACCGGCCTACAATGACCAAACTTGGAGCACGCAGATATATGAGGGCTGTCACGGAAATACCACACGGGCAAAAATGTGGCCTGTTTTTTTTTAAATGCAAAATAGTGCTGCATAGAATTAGAGTAACAGACTGCAAAAAAAGTGGTATAGCGGCCTACAATGACAAAACTTGGAGCACACAGATATGAGGGCTGTCACGGAAATACCACACTGGCAAATATGTGGCCTTTTTGTAATTTTGGGAGCTAAATAGTGCTGTATAGTGTTGAGCATTCCGATACCGCAAGTATCGGGTATCGGCCGATACTTGCGGTATCGGAATTCCGATATCGAATTCCGATACTTCCCGCGTATCGGATACCGGAATCGGAAGTTCCCATAATTCAAACTGAATGCAGCAGCCAATGAGGAATGAATGGAAGTGTGGGCACATCCTGTTTAGCATGGTGGGCATGTAAGTACTGGCAAGGCTGTGATTGGCTGCTGAAATGATGTCATTCTGCACTATAAAAAACGCTGCCGCCATTTTGCGCTCACTCTGCTGTGATTTCAGTTAGGGACAGGACGCTGTGTTCTAACTGAGGGCCAGTTGAGATAGCTAATTGCTTTATTTTGCTTTTCCAAGGCTAATTTAGCAAACGCTGTGTTCACTGTTCAGTTCACCTTGCTCTTGCCTTGCAGCGCTGTTTTAACAGCGTTCTGCAAGGTCTCAGTGTGTGTGTGTGTGTGTGCAGCTCACTCTGTAGTCTGTGTGCAGCCATATACCAGGTTGTATTCAGCTCAGGGGGGGTTCACACTGCCTCACACAGTTCTATCCATTGTCCTTTTTTGCTCATAGTGCAGCCTGCTGCACATTTTTTCTAAAATTTCCTATTAGTGTCTTTCCACCCGTCTCCAGCCAAATAGTGGAAAAACACTAGATAGGATAACCTAGAGGGGTGTTTTTGGGCCTTGCAGCGCCGTTTACGGCTGTCTGCACGGTCTCCGTGTGAGCGCAGCTCGCCCTGTAGTCTGTGTGCAGCCACAGCCGGTTGTATTCAGCTCAGGGTTTGTCACTGCCTCATACCGTTCAATAACTTTTCATTTTTTTCAACTAGTGCAGCCTGTTTAAAAATTATTTAAAAAATTCCTATTAGTGTCTTTCCACCCGTCTCCAGCTAAATAGTGGAAAAACACTAGATAGGATAACCTAGAGGAGGGTTTTTGGGCCTTGCAGCGCCGTTTACGGCTGTCTGCACGGTCTCCGTGTGAGTTAAACTCGCTCTGTAGCCCGATCTGCACAAAAAAAAAAAGGAAAGTTCACCAAACACCACTTAACACTTGTGTAGGCCACATTTTATCAATAATAAAGTCTAGTCCACACTTTACAACATTAGTGTTTCTTACACCTGTTAGGAGGAGCATTTCAGGAATAAGCACACTAAGGCCTTAGTACTTTTCTGCTTATCTTTATCTGTCAACCAAGATGAAGAGGGCAGGGAGTAAGGGTCGTGGGCGTGGGCGTGGAGCAGGGAGAGGAGCAGGGAGAGGACGTGGTGATTCTGTGCCTGCTGCGGGCACCGGTGACTCACCATCACCCAGTTTCAGCAGGGAACAGTCCTTCATGCGCAGCTTTGTCGGAGAGCGCCGTGCACCGCTGCTGCGTGAAGACCAAATTGAAGCCGTTGTCGGATGGATGGCAGCTAACGCATCGAATTCAAATAGTGCCACATCCTCTCAGGCACAAAGCACTGAAGAGCACCCATCTGTCTCTTCACCACCTGCCAAATTGCTCAGGCAGTCAGAGAGCCCAGGACAGGAGCAGTCTCTACTTCTGTTCTCTGAATCTCTTGGCTTGGAAACAGGGGGCCAGCCAAGCAGTATTGGAGAAATGGAAGAAGAGGCAGTGTGCAGTGATGCACAACAGCTTTGTCTCTCTGACTCTGAAGAGGCGGGTGGGTCAGTGCCTGCGGTGACCACAGCGCAGTACGCATCTGATGATGAAACTCAGGTGCCGCTTTCTGGTGCGTACTGTGCTGCCGAGACTACCCAGGAGGAGCAGTTGGTGGCAGAGGGTAGTGGAGATGATGAGGTCCTTGACCCATCGTGGCGTGAGGAACAGGAAGGTGGTGGGAGCAGCTCAGAGGAAGAGATTCCCCTAATGGGCCAAAGAGGGAGAGGGAGGGGGAAGACTGCGGAGCCTGTAGCCTCCACTTTGGCACCAGTTAGGAGCCTGTCTCTTTCAAAAGCCAAAAAGGGCGCTTCCAAGACTTGCAGTGCCAGGTCCTTTTTTGACACAGTTGCAGATGACATTTGTTTTGTCAAATGCAAGCTGTGTCATCAGAAAGTAAAAAGAGGTAAAAGTGTCAGCAACCTCAATACCACAAATATGTGGAAACATGTGCGGACCAGGCACGCGGTGGAGTTCCATAAACACACTGAAGACCTAGGCCAACCAACAGCGGCAGCTACCACCTCTTCAGCTCGTGTTGCTTCTTCCTCCAGCTCACGCACAGCTGGTTCAGCTTCCTCCTTGGATCGCCATGGAAGAACCTCTGGCACTGTTGTCCAGAGACCTAGTGTAATTCCACCCACAGCACCACGTTCCCAGTCATCCTCACACTCCCAGCCTAGTCTACAGCCATCGGTAGTACAGGCATGGGAGAAAAGGCGGGCATTCTCGGCAAACCACCCCCGAGCACAGGCTCTGAATGCAGGCATTGCCAAACTTCTGTCCCTGGAAATGCTCTCATTCAGGCTGGTGGAGACTGACAGCTTCCGTGACTTGATGGCATTGGCAGTCCCACAGTACCAGGCGCCCAGCCGCTTTTACTT